>NC_143052.1:264357500-266857500 GCF_052426305.1 Pelodiscus sinensis | reverse complement strand
TGTAAATAAACCAATATTTGGAATTATATCTTTGGGGTATGTTTATCCCAGGCTCCCTCAGTGCCAGAAGGGGAAATGCTGAGCACTGATATTACTAAAGAGGTGTGTTGTCACACTAGTCAAAAGAAATTTGGCAGAATCTATCTCTCCTTGAGAAATTTTCCGTTCCATTCACATGCTTTGAATATGAAGCATAAAAAGCATTTATTTTGTGGGTGAGGGACTAAATTTTGAACACATGAATTTGGTGTTGTGAGCCATGGTAAAGCACAGTGTAAACTTTCAACTCATCTTTGTTAATGAGTTTCAGTCTAGGTCCGAAATATACTGTTCTTTTCCTGGATAGAGATTGACACTGGGGAACTTCTGATAGATTTTTTTATGTGAATAAATGGGAAACCTTATGTGAGATCAACTAATTCTTTTTCTTTTCTGCTACATAAACCAAGACCTAAAGTCAAGAAGCGAAACAATACATAAAACATTTTCACTCTTTAGTTCCTGGGTTTTTAATTAATTCTAGAAATGTGCATAACAAAACATTCACCAGAGTCCTGTATTATCAGTATGTCCTTAGCAGTATTCCAGAAGTTTATCTCCTCTGGGAATATAAGATTATACATTAATTACAACATTAAAATATGGGACATTATAATACAATTCCTTACAGTAATGTCTTTTGAAGAAGATACTTTTATGACTTACTGTGAAATGTTTAGTATCTTCCCTGAGATAGATGAAAGCACAGGGGCCAATCTGGTGAACATGCACAAAAATCATTTTACTCACTTGTGGGTATACATGATCAGATCCACAGATATCAAATTGTCAGTTTACCCTGATGATCAATTTGTGTGGGCTAGGGCAATCCTACTTTGATGGTATACCATACACCAGAGATTTCAAACCTGTATAATATAGGCAGCTATTTCTAAGTAGCTGTGTCCTTATATGAACCATAGGATGTGTCTAAACTACACCCCTTTGTCTGCAGAGGGATGTAAATTAGACATTTTGAAAGTGCAAATAAAGTGAGGATTTAAATATCCCATGGTCATTTGCATAATCGTGTCCTGGTGTTGTTTCGAAACTGAAACCATGGTTTAGACACAGTTTTTCTGACAACGGGACAATTTTTTGAAAGATCCTGTACTCATTTTTGAGGAGTACAGGATCTTTCAAAAAATCTCCCTGATGTCAGAAAAACCATGTGTAAACTACGGTTTCAGTTTTGAAACAGCAACAGGATGCAATTATGCAAATGAACATGGGATATTTAAATCCTCACTTTATTTGCACTTTCAAAACATCTAATTTACATCCCTCTGCCAAAAGAGGGGTGTAGTTTAGACGTAGCCATCAGTGCATAGTAAACAGTTAAAGTTCCTTTTCACTTCTCCAGGTTGGGTGGTTTATGGATCTTGTTTACTTTTTTGTGTGGCTTCTGGCTGTTTGGGATGGGAGTTTACTAACTCATACCGCAGACATCTCCTTCATTTGTGCCATGTCTTAATTTTCATAAACAGGACCATTTTTAATACAATGGTTATTTTAGGGACAAATTAGCCTTCCATTCTCAGTCATAAATCATCCCTATGACAAGTAAAGCAATAGTTTGCAGGGAAATTTTAACATTAGGGAAGTATTTAGTCTGTTTTACTTCCCTTTTAATGCATCTGGAAACAAGGAAGGGGACCAGAATAATATGACCAGCTAGTTTTATGAAGATGAGTAGAAGAGCTCCATAGATAAGTTTTGGAACCTCTGTTTCACCTGTACAATATTCAGATTATTTGTGTTGTTCTTATACTAATCACTTCTGACTATTACATCAAGGCTGTGTCTACATTGGCGTGATCTTGCGCAAAAGCGGCTACTTTTGCGCCAAAACTTGCTGCCTTTCTACACTGGCCGTGAGTTCTTGTACAAGAACACTGACATTCTAATGTATGAAATCAGTGCTTCTTGCACAAGAATTATGATGCTCCCACTCAGGAATAAGCCCTCTTGCGCAACTGTTCTTGTGCAAGAGGCCAGTGTAGACAGGCAACATGAATTTCTTGCGCAAGAAAGCCCTATGTTTAAAATGGCCATCAGAGCTTTCCTGCACAAGAGAGCGTCTACACTGGCAAGGATGCTCTTGCACAAAAGCACATGCCATTGTAGACGCTTTTTTCTGGAAGAGTTTTTGCACAAGAACTCTTCCGCTAAAGAGTTCTTGCAGAAGATCATGCCAACGTAGATGTAGCCTTGAAGTGTTTTCTATTTACACTCCGTTGTTCTGGCTATTAGCCTATTCACCTGGTATGTGGTATTGGTTCTCCTTTTTTGTAGAATTAGTCAAATCTTTATAAACAAGACTGAGTCTTTTGGGAGAAGGCATTTACTCATAACACAGGGAAAGTGAATAAAAAGTCCTGAATAATGCCAAACAGTGTCTTGGGTTTTCTTTCTTTCTTTCTTTCTTTCTTTCTTTCTTTCTTTCTTTCTTTCTTTCTTTCTTTCTTTCTTTCTTTCTTTCTTTCTTTCTTTCTTTCTTTCTTTCTTCAGTAAATTGTTAGAAATACACATTTCAATATTGGCTTGTAACTAGTCTTGACTAAATATCATCATTGCATGTTATCACAAAGATCTTAATGTTTTTTCAACACATTCTTTTTGTGATATAGTAATCATATCCTCAACACAGAACAGTCTACTCTCTAGGGCTGTGTCTACATTGGCACCCCTTTCAAGTAGGAATAAGGGATCTTCCGGAAAAGGGCTTATTTTTCTCCGGCAAAGACTGGCGCTTTTCTCCGGCAAAACCCCGAGCTGGAAAAAAGCAGCAGCCATGTTCATGAAAATGCCACGGGGGATATTTAAATCCCCCGCGGCATTTGCAATTCCAACTGGTCTCATTAGCATCCCTTTTCCGGAAAGGGGTGCCAATGTAGACACAGCCTAGGGGTATGAAATAAGGTAATCCGGAAGAAATACTCAGAAATAGCTTATTTTGAAATAGAATGTCTACACTAAAGGGAAACCTCAAAATTAGTCTGAGACCGGCTTCCCTAATGGGGACATGCTTCCTTGATTTAGAGCCCCAAGAGGCACTGGAGAATAATTACTCTGAATGGCTCTGGGGAGGAGTGATTTTGAAATAGCAGCAGTGGAGCATCCACACTACTGCTATTCCGAAATAATTATTTCAGAATAGGCATTATTCCTCATGGAATGAGGTTTACAGAAATCAGAATGAGCCATGCATTATTTCTTACTTATTCAAAATAACGGAATTGCTGTATAGATGCTCGCATTTTTTATTTTGGAATAATGGCCAAATAACACTGATATGTAGACGTACCCTAAGAGCCTCTTTGGGGAGTGTCTAATCTTTACCAATCCCCCCCTACTTAGGCTTGTGTCTCACCACTGGAAGCCTTTCCAGAACTGGCCCTATAAATTAGCAGGCAGTTTTTGAGACTGTTTGTATTATTCTCTCTTTCACTTGATAAGCACCTGTTTATAGTTCACGTTTACAATGTTTTTCTTCTTCTGAAAATACATCACTCTTTTAAAATGTGAAACTATCATTGGGGCTTTCTGCAGTTGTAAATACCTCTGACTTAAGGAATAGTGAAATATGGTTGCATAACTATGAAAAAAATGTGCTGGAAGTGTTGCTAAATGGTGGCAATTGGTTCATTCTGGATCTCAGTTGTAGTACTTATGTGGCCTGACTATCTGTTTTATGAAGTCAGTTACTGTATTAACACAGACAAATTAGATTCAATAATAAATATGCTACCAACCACCAGTAAAGTTATTTAAGTTAGTTACTGTACTAAGTATTAAAATCTCATTACCAATTATTCTGTGTTCTGCACAACTCACAGCTCATTTAAGCAGCCCTAATGGAATTATTATCTACTATCTTATTTCTAACATTTATCTCACACACTTTTCTCTTTTCATCCTGAGTTTGTTTGTTTATGTATTTTGTCCTGTGCCTGATTCAAATGGAAGCAGTGAGAAAGAACACTAGTAATTTTAGAAAAGGATCAGTAGGTCATATCCTTTCAAATCAATTTCATACTGAACTGGTTTTAGACTTTCTCTTTCCCCTGGGCCCTTTCTGGGACCAACAGTTTAAAGCAATAGCAAGACTAGATACTACTCAATTTTATCCTACAGGGCTTTATTTATATCTACCTACATTTCTACATCACCATTCTTACTAACAACAATAGCTATATTAGATAATAGAGCATGATGCGCAAAATTATATTAAAATATGTGAAGAATCAGCAAAATAGCTTGAGTATATACATTGCATAATAAATTTAATCTTTAACTTAATCTTGAATCACAGTATGTGGGTGGACCTTCACAGAATCCCATATTAGCTCCAAAGAAGTTCTACATGGTTACAGTAGTCTGCATGCATGCTGCAAGTTGTTGGATTTTGAATAAAGTACAAATAATGCTTATAGTGAAAGCATAAAATTAATCACTTATTTGGGAAAAAGAAACAGCTTTGGCCTAAGTTCTCAGTAAAATTATTTATTGCAACATATTTACATTGATAAGCAGACCCCATGCTAGTTTACAATAAACGTAGGATAATATCTAATGTTTACCTCTCCATGGATCCTCACCTTGTAGTGGTGAAGAGGCTTGAATGTTCCAATAACCCCAGAGAGTGGTGCTGCCTAGAGTCATGTACTCCCTTAGGGTCAGCCATGGCAGAACAATCAAGGGCAAAATTCCAGACAAAGTGTGATCCAAGAAGTTCTCAACAGCAGAGCAGATAGAGGATACTTGCACAATGGAATTGAAACTGTTGTGTACCGTTACAATGGCTGTGAAGGTAGATGAAGGCTGCAGCAGATAGGGGATGTCCAATAGTCATAGTGTCCATGCAATTGATTTCAAGCCCTCTATCTGTCAAGGACAGTGTGATGACTGTTGTACACCAGTCTCCCCACTTTAAAAGAGGTCCCATACAGGCATTTTCCAGTTTTGGGGAATACAACATCTGCACAATTCAAAAGTCTGGTGGTGATCGGCGAGGGCAATGAGAACAGGAGAGTGAAATCTGGAGTTCCTAGTCACAGAGGGTATGTCTACACTACAAAGTTAATTCAAACTAATGGACGTTAGTTCAAATTAACTTTGATACGCACTACACTAGCGCTCCGCTAGTTCGAACTTAATTCGAACTAGCGGAGCGCTAAGTTCGAACTAGGTAAACCACATTCTACGAGGACTAAGCCTAGTTCGAACTTACTAGTTATAATTAAGGGGTGTGTAGCCCCTTAATTCGAACTAGTGGGAGGCTAGCCCTCCCCAGCTTTCCCTGGTGACCACTCTGGCCAACACCAGGGAAACTCTATTGCCCCCCTCCCGGCCCCAGACCCCTTAAAGAGGCACCGGCTGGCGACAGTGCCCGTGCCAGGTGCAGGGTCAGCTAGCTGGGTGCTGGCAGGCTTACAATGTCTATACTGGGTCAGAACAAAGGTCCATCTAACCCAGTAGCCTGTCTGCCGACAGCGGCCAGCCCTAGGGACCCTGGAGGGGATGGACTGAAGACAGTGACCAAGCCATTTGTCTCGTGCCATCCCTCTCCAGCCTTCCACAAACTTTGGGCAGGGACACTACTCCTACCCCCTGGCTAATAGCACTCCATGGACCCAACCTCCATCACTTTATCTGACTTCTCTTTAAACTCTGTTCTAGTTCTAGCCTTCACAGCCTCCTGCAGCAAGGAGTTCCACAGGTTGACTCTTTGCTTTGTGAAGAACAACTTTTTGTTACTAGTTTGAAGCCTGCTACCCATTCCTTTCATTTGGTGTCCTCTAGTCCTTCTTTATGGGAACTAATGAAGAACTTTTCTTGATGCACCCTCTCCACCCCACTCATGCTTTTATAGACCTCTATCCTATCCCCCCTCAGTCTCCTCTTTTCTAAACTGAAAAGTCCCAGTCTCTTTAGCCTCTCTTCATATGGGACCTGTTCCAAACCTCTGATCATTGTAGTTGCCCTCCCCTCTCCCACTCTCTCTCTTCCCCTCTCCCACCTCCTTTTCCCAGTCTCCCCGAGTTTTGTTCAATAAAGAGAGATTCTATTTTTGACCACACGTTTTCTTTATTTAGTACATCAGGAAGGGGGGCTAAGGAGGGGTAAGTGGAAGGAGGTGGGGGAGGAATGGGGTACGAGCCCCCAATGGGGAGTCTCTGTTGGCTTCTGGGGGTGGAAGCTCTCCTGCAGCCCCCCAATCGCCCCCTCTCCCCAGATGGCAGCCTGCGGCAGGTGCAGCCGGTCTGATGGCCGAGTGCTGTGATGTGCCCAGTGTGGGTACTCTGGGCATTCCAAGCCAGGACTGCTTTGCAAGCAGGGCACCCCTGAGAACTGTCTGTCTGGGGTGGGGGTCGGGTCCCTTTAAGCACAGCCCTCGGCTAGCCTGAGGCAGCAGCTCCATGTTCTAAGTCCTCATCTGATGCCCTCCCGGCACTGCTTCCGGCCATCCTTAACCCCGGTTCAGGGTCCACTTAATGTGGACATGCTAGTTTGAATTAGCAAAATGCTAATTCGAACTAGTTTTTTAGTCTGGATCCGTTAGTTCGAATTAGCTTAGTTCAAATTAACTAATTCGAACTAAGTTAGTTCGAATTAGCGCTGTAGTGTAGACATACCCAGACTAACACACAGGTGGTGGGGCTGTGATTCAGTTGTCTTGTTCGAGGACTGAGGCAGGTCGAGCATCTTGGCTGCTTCACCCATGACTGAGCAGTCCTCTTTGGGACCCACTCTGCTCATCTCACATGTCCTAGAAAAAGTGGCCTAAAATAATCTTGCCTCTTCTCCTCCTGGATAGATAGCCACATCCAGCAAGAAACCACTCAGTAAGAATGTAAGAAAGTTTTCAACTTTGGCACCTGGAACATATGAACCCTAATGGACAACTCATACAGTGACTGACCAGAGAGACATACAGATATACTTGTTCATGAATTGAATCATTTTAACACCAATATTGCTGCGTTGTCCAAAACTAGAAGAGCTGATGAAGAACAGGTAAGGGAGGATAAAGGATGATACACCTACTTCTGGAAGGGAAAATCTTTAGATCAACCTCGATTATATGGAGTAGGCTTTGCTATTAAGAACAAGCTTGTAGACATCATTGAGAGGCTTATAATACAGACTGAGGCTCACCAAAAACCAACAGGTAACTAAACACCTAAACACCAAAAATGGATGCCGATGGGAATGTAAAGGAAGATTTCTACTCTCAGCTGGAAAGCATTTTATCACAGGCCCCTAAAGAATATAAGATCATTCTTCTAGGGGATTTCAATGCACGTGTTGGACAGGATTCTGACCTGTGGAAAGGAACAATTGAGAAAGAAGGAGTTAGCAAAAGCTACTCCTCACCAAATGTGCTGAATATGAATGTATCATCATGACCCCTTTTTTGACAAAAGGACAAGTTCAAAACATCTTGGAGACACCGACGTTCAAAGCATTGATGTCTTCTCAACTATGTCATAGTTCATGTTCGAGATCATAGTGATGTACTTCTCACAAGAGCAATGACAAGTGCTGATTACTGTTGTACTGATCATCACCGCATTCAATCCGCAGTGAAAATTAAGATAGCCTCCTAATGGAGGCTGCCAAAGAAACAGATTAGGTGAAAGCTGAAGGTTCAAGATGCGAAGGATCCCATTAAGCGTGACCACTTGTAAGCAATCTTAGTAGTATAGTTTCCATTAGAGTTTCCAGAAGAAATTCAGGAACATTGAAGGGAGCTGAAAGCAGTATATAAGAACAGCCATCCTGGGTCAGACCAATGGTCCATCTATCCCAGTACCCTGTCTGCCAACAGTGGACAATATCAGATTCCCCAGAGGGAGAGAACACCAAAGGTAATCTTCACATGATCCCTTCCCTGTCACCCACTTTCAGAGAAACAGAAGCTAGAGACACCATTCCTACCCATCCTGGCTAATAGCCATTGATGGACCTAACCACCATGAATCTAGCTCTTTTTTGAACCCTGTTAAAGTTCTAGCCTTCACCACATCCTCTGGCAAGAAGTTTCAGAGGTTGACAATGTGCTGAGAAAAGAAAACCTTCCTTTTGTTTGTTTTAAACATACTGCCTATGAGTTTTATTTAGTGACCTCTAGTTCTTATAGTGTGCGAATAAGTACATAACTTTTCCTTATTTACATACTAGTCATGATTTTATAGACCTCTATCATATTCTCCCTTAGTCTCCTCTTTTCTAAGCTGAAAAATCCAAGTCTTTTCAATCTCTCTTCATATGGGACCAGTTCCAAATTCCTAATAATTTTTGTTGCCCTTTTCTGAACGTCTTCCAATGCCAATATATCTTTTTTTGAGATGAGGCAACCATATCTGTATGCAGTATTCAAGATGAGGGCGTACCATGATATTATATAGAGGCAATAAAATATTTTCTGTTTGATTCTTGATCCATTTTTAATTTTTCCTAACATTCTACTTGCTCTTTTGTCTGCCACTGCACACTGGGTGGATGTTTTCAGATCACTATCCACATTGAATCCAAGATCTCTCTCTTGAGTAGTTGAGAGTAGTTACTAAAGTAGATATCAGTAAACCTAGAGAGCTGGTAAATAAGATCCCATGACAAGCAAGACTAAGAGGAAAAACAACTAAAGTTAGTTGGTAGCTTTTTAAAAAGAGACATTAAAGGCTCAAAAGCAAACTATTCGACTGCACAGAAAAAATTGAAATTATGGAAAGAGACCACCTTGGAATAACCAAGAGATCTTAAATGATCTAGAAAAAAAAGGATCCCTATAAAAAAGAAGAAACTAGGTCAAATTACAAAGGATGAATTTAGGCAAATAATGCAAGTATGCAGGGGTAAGATTAGAAAGGCAAAGACACAAAATGAGCTCAATCTAGCTAGACACATAAAAAGTAACAAGAAGACATTTTACAAATATATTAGAGGCAAGAGGAAGATCAATGACAGGGAAGGCCCATTACTCAGTAAAGAGGGAAAAACAATAACAGGAAACCTAGAAACGACAGAGGTGTTTAAGGACATCTTTGTTTCAGTGTTTGTCAAGAAGATTGATGGTGACAGGATGCCTAAAACAGTGAGTGTTAGTGAAAATGGGGAAGGTTAGAAGTTTAAATAAAAAAAGAACACGTAAAAAATTACTTAGAAAAGTTAGATGTCTGCAAGTCACCAGCTCCTCATGTAATGCATCCCAGAATATGCAAGGAGCTGATAGCGTAGGTATCTGAAACTTTATCTATCATCTTTGAAAAATCATGAAAGTCAGAAAAGATTCCAGAAGACTGGAAAAGGGCTTTGCCGGAAAAAAGCGCCAGTCTAGAAGCGGATCTTTCGGAAAATAAAGCCTTTTCTGAAAGATCCCTTATTCCTCTTAAAGCTCCGAGTCAGAAAAAAGCGGCAGCCATGTTTATGCAAATGAAGCGGGGGTGATTTAAATCCCCTCTTCATTTGCAATTGCGATGTGTCTGATTTGCATCCCTTTTACGGAAAAGGGATGCAGTCTAGACACAGCCCATCAGGCAAACAAGAATTCTATCTATTTGCAGTGGGTATATTCCATAGTTAGCAGCTGATGCCTATTAAAGAAGCCTGGCCTAAAACCACAACATTGTAGACTGCACCTCCAATCAACATGAGTGCTATGTTGAACTACTATTGTTTTGGGGAAATTTTATGGTCTATGATATACAGATCAGACTAGGTCAGGGATGGACAATAATTTTTTATGGGAGATCCTCTCCAAGAATTCAGTAAGTTGTCAACAGCTCCACTCTTCCATGATATTAATAGAGGAGGCAAGGAATTTGGGATGGAGGCTGGGTGCAGAAGGGAGCTCAGGGTAAGGGACTGGGATGCAGGAGAGGGTATAAAGCTGAGGAGGGAGTTTGGGTGAAGTAGAGGCTTGTGATCTGGGGCATGAGTTTGGATACAGGAAAGGTTCCAGGGTCCTGAAGAAGTTCAGGTGAAGATTTTGGCCTAGGGGAGGAGTATAAGTGGGGAAGAGGGTTGTGATCAGGGGCAGAGGTGCAGAGGGGGTACAGAGGTTTGGGTTTGACCTAGAGCTGGAGGGGAATTTGAAATGGGGCCAGGGCTGGCCTGAGCCATTTTGGTGCCCCCGGGTGTACGATGCCGCCCCCGGGAAGCATAGAGCATGTGCAGGCATGCCCCCGGGGCGCGTGGGCTGACACACGGTGCATTCACTGCCCAGTCAGCCCGGCCACTGCCAATGGTGCGCAGCCCAGGGCCACCTGGGGTGGGCTGCACCTGGCCAGGCAGGGCCCTGTGGCCGCGGGGGGAAGGGCGCTGCTGGCCGGTGCTGTGGGGGTTAACACGGCCCCCACCTCGGGCGGCCACTGCAGCACACCGGGAGCCAGGTGCCCCCCATAGGTTGGCGCCCTGGGCAGCTGCTTAGCTAGCCCACCCCTTAGTCCGGTCCTGCCTGGGGCAGAAGATTGGAATGCAGGGTTTGGGAGGGGGTATAGGTATAAAAGCAGGGGTACAGAGGGTTTGAGTTCCAAGAGGTAGGAGTGCGGGGTGGGGAGGAGGGTAGAAGGTTTGGGTTACAAGGAGTAGGGGCTCAGGAGGGGGTTCAGATTTTTGTTTTGTGACTTGGGTCAGGGGATTGGGGTGAAGGGTCTGGCATCATAGAATACTAGAACTAGAAGGGACATTGAGAAGTCATCAAGTCCAGTGTCCTCTGCGTTCATAGCCGGGCCAAGCACCATCTAGATGATCTCTTATATGGGTGTAGGAGTGGGGGTACCATGGGCGGTTAGTGAAGGTAGGTCTGAGGGAGGTAGGCCCCCAACCCCATTTACAGGCCCTCCCCTTCTGCTGAGGCCCCCACATCCCCACCACAGGGACAGGGAGGGTAGCAATGCTCCACCCTCATTACTCCTATAGTAGGTATTCTGGGGTTAGAGCAGTCGTCTCCAACCTTTTTAAGCATGAGATCACTTTTTGAATTTAAATGCAGTCAAAGATCTACCTCACATCCAAATACCCTTGCCCCGCCTCCTTTGTGCCCCTTCTCCAAGGCACTACTCCTGCTCACTCCATCCTCCCTCCCTCTCCCACTTTCACCAGGCTGGGGCTATGGGTTGGGGTGTAGACTCTGGTCTTGGATTAAGAGATCTGGAGTGTGAGAGGGGCTCTGAACTGAGCTTGGGACAGACAGTTGGGGGACAGGAGAGATTCTAGGCGCAAGCTCTGGGAAGGTGTTGGGATGCAGGGGTGCTCAGAGCTAGGGCGAGGGCTTTGGGTGCTGGAGGGGGTTCATTACTGGGGTAGGGTTTCGAAATGTGGGCTCTGGCTAGGCCCTGCTGACCTCAGGTGGCTCCTAGGTGGTGCTGCAGTGGGGCTAAGGCAGGCTCATCCCTGCCCTGGCCCTGCACTACTCCCAAAAGCAGCCAGCAAACTCGTTCCATCCCAATCCCTATTGTGTCCCCTGTCTACTCTGTGGAGATGGAATACATAGTGGGAAGGGGGGCACCCTGACATCAGCACCCTCCTCTCCTTTCCCTGCCCAGAAAGCAGAGGGGACAGCTGCAAGCAGAGGGCAGGAGCTGTGCAGCAGTGTGAGGAGGGGCAGCTGAAGTGCTGGCACTAGATAGCCTCTTGGCCGAACCAGTCAGGATCACGTCTCAGAGACTCCAAGATCTACCAGTAGATCCCGATCTACTGGTTGGTGACCACTGGGTTAGAGTGTGAATGGAGCTATGCCTCGCAGTTTGGCAAGGCTATGCCTTCCCCTGCCTAAGCTACTAGACGCCCATGACAGGGTACAGAGGGTTTGGGTTATGTGGAACAGTGGTGCAGTTGTGGGTGATAGGGGGCTAGAGTCAGAGAGGGGTGGGGTGCCAGAAGTCAGCTGCAGGAGCCATGTGCTGCCTGCCCTTCAAACAGGCAGTTCCCATTGGTCATTTTCTGGTCAATGGAAGCTATAAGATCGTGTTGGGAGCAGGGTTGTGTGTAAAGTCTCTTTCCCTCCCATCCAGGGACACTCAGGCTATGTGTAGACTACCTCTGGTATCCAGGGAACACGTGTGCTCTTCTGACATTTTCTGTGGAAGAGCAGATGCACTCTTTCGAAAGCCCTGACTTCCTCGTCCCACAAGGAAGAAGGGCTCTTCTGAAATAGGAGGTTTTTTTTAATATGGCCCAGTGTAGATGGATCAAATTTCAGAAAAGCCTCTTCCAACAAAACTGTCAGAAAAGGTATGCAAAGTGGCAGTCTAGACATGTCCTTAAAGAGGCACATCCCCCTGCCCCTCTCCCATCCTACCACCTTACAGCTGCTGTAAGTGGCATGTGGGGATGAGCCAGGCAGAGAGCCTCCGTGAGGCTCCTGCTGATCCAGCTTTGCCTGATCTGTGGGCTGCATTTTGTATGGTCTGGCCTAGATGATTCTAATGGTCCTTTCTGATCTTGGAAGCTAGAGCTTCCTAAGAATTCTTCACAAACTTTTATACTTCAAGGAAAAATCTTCTTTCCTGTATGCTCCCTGCTGGGGTGTCCGACCCCCTGATTTTTTGTTGTACCTCTCATACTGCAGCTTTCTTTCCAGTTTTCCATAGATGTCTGGAGACCTTGTGAGAATTTAGTACTAGCAGAGGAGGGGAGAAGCTGATGCACTATTGGTTTCCTTTTAACAACCCTTAATAAATAGAGCACTGGGTATCCAAATAAATACTGTAATGATCAGGAATGTCATGTAACATTTCATTCCCTTTTAGCTATCAGGACTGCTTATTATGCACTTTTACAGTACTCGCTGCCTCATCTATATAGGAAAGGCCATAGGTACTGGACCTCAGGAACCCTGAGTTCTATTCCAAGCTCAGCTGCTGTGACCAAACCACTGCTCTATTACCCCTTGCCTACCTTTTGTATTTAGATTATAAACTCCTTAGTTTGGGGCTTCTTACTATGTGCTTAATTATGCCACCCTTAAACACAACGAATACTACTACACAGAGTGTAGTGGAATTGCTTCTAGGAAGGCAATGCTCTCTGTGTGCAAGGATGCCTCAATTAGGTCCTAAGACTATTTCTTCTCTGTGGAGCCTTTATGCACTATAGTGACCTTTGAACCCGTAGAAGGACTATTTATTTTGGAGTAGGAACACTACCTTTCTGAATGACATTACCTACATCAACATAACCAGCATTCTACATATAGGCTGTGTCTAGACTACATGGCTCCAACAACGGAGCCATGTAGATTAGACAGATAGGCAAAGGCAAATGAAGCCGCGATTTAAATGATCGCAGCTTCATTTACATTTACATGGCTGCCGCGCTGAGCCGACAAACAGCTGATCGTTGTTTTGTAAGAATGAAAGAAAAGCCATTTACTTATGTGTCGCTATGTTAATGTCTGGATTGCTGCCAGCAGTCCATGCTGCATTGTCAAAGCTACTGTTCTGTACTCTGCTTGAACACTATATTAAGTAACTCATCACTTTACCTATTCCCAACAAGAAACCACTTCGTTAAAGACTACAGTTGGTTGTAAACTCAAGTATTTCACCACATTCAAGAAGAATGGGATGAGGTTTACCGGGGCTGCCGACAAAGGGCTTTGATGTCAGCAGGGGAGCGTCCAGACTAGCACGCTGAGCGGACAAATGATCAGCTGTTTGTCGGCTCAGCATGGCAGCCATGTAAATGTAAATGAAGCCGCGATCATTTAAATCGCGGCTTCATTTGCCTTTGCCAAAAAAACAAATCTACATGGCTCCGTCGACGGGGTCATGTAGTTTAGACTACCCATATAGTTGTCATGGTCATGAGGGATGGCCAGCAGCCTGGGGACTAAGGGGTTAACTATACCTAGCCAGGTAGCAGTCAGCCAATAGAAATGCAGATAGGGATTTCAAACTGAGACAAAGTAATTTTGGGGTTTTTCCTCCTTTGTCTCTTAGCAGTTGACTCTCCAGATATTGAGGGGGACAGACAATATGTCTCCAAGAAAAGACTCTTCACTATTTGTAAGTAGGGCAAAGTCTAGATAAGTCGGTTAGGTTTTATTGTTTTATGATTTGGGAATGGGAATCTGATGTCTGTGCATTTAGAAATGGGTTTTCCTCTCTTTTGTAATTAAGTTTTGTTCCCATGGGAAAATTCCCCCTGAGTTTATTAATTGGTGGCTCTTACCATCTAGCCAATCCAATTATGCTTGTAACAGGAGTATTGTTGTGATAATAAAAGTTATTTCTTTTTTATTAACCTGGTATTGATTCAGTTCTGTGTCCTGGAAAATCTGTGGGATCTGCATGCCTCTTACTAGAGGCTTTTTCTTTTCTTTTTCAAGCTCTTTGGGGAAAAGAGCTTGGGGTGCCCCTGGGGTTGGTTTCAAGTGTCCACCCCTGTCTGAGGGTTCAAAAGCACTTGACGGTGGCAGCAGATTTTTATCCCCAAAATGTAGGTTTTTAAGATTTTGGGGGGAAGCTTTATACCAAAGCCTGGAAAGATAATGTTTTGGGGTTGCTTTTGTGGGCCCCCACTTCTGTATTCATCGTGCCAGAGTGGGGAATCAGCCTTGACAATAGTGGTATCTGTGGAGGGGATTTTGTTGCTATGTCAGTTAGGCATGTCGTTTTTTCACACCTGACAAAAGTAACCACACTGGCATGATGTTTAAGTGCTAAACTTCAGTTGGAGCCTCCAGATGCCACTTTAACATAAATAATAATAATAACAATAATCTGAGCCAAAATAAACCTGCCTATCATTTACTGTTTATGGAAGTTACTGTCTTTACTATCAAATACAGCAAATGTTATACAATACAAAAGATGTTGGATAGGAATTGCTTTCAATACTCACAATCCTATAGCATCTAGAATTAACTGAAATATGAGGGATTGCCAATAATAATAAAAAAGGATGGTTATGTTCTTTAAACAATGCAGAGCTGATTAGATAGATTCATGGAGATTAGGTCCATCAATGGCTATTAGCCAGGATGGGTAGAAGTGATGTCCCTAGCCTCTGTTTGTCTGGAGATGAGTAATAGGGGAGGGATCATGTGATGAGCTGTACTTTGCTATCCATTTTTAAACAAAGTCTCTCATGTGCCTCTGGGGTAAATTTTGTTTCAAAATAAATGGTACAATATAGCTCTTCATTTATAGTAAAAAATGTATCACCTCAATTATATACTAGGCTCATGTTTCTGTTTGCTATGCTTAATAGGGATTGGCAGTTATCCCAAAATTTTGGTTTTTTTTTTCATTTTTTATAGTATACTTATCTAATAAAATTAAAATTACAATGGAAACAACAAAGTTAAAATTAGATGTCTAGCTTTATATACATTGGGAACAACCCTTTCTCAGTAGAAGGCAATCAGTGTATGAGCAATACATCAGATAGATAGGCCAATCCATAATGCCTCAGTTGAGCGTATCTCAGTTTAAAACTAGATAAACTCCACCAGTGCAAATAACCACTTTCCATGTCACAGGTTGCAGTCAAGTGGACCTTTGCATCGAAGGCTGCAATCACAGGACAATCCCCAGCACAGACAAAGGTTTAGTTGGTCCAGTGAGTGGAGCTAGCAACAGCAGATATTGACTTTGGCAGATGGGAATGGAAAAGTGGTATTTTAAATCTGAAACTAGAATTTAACAAGCTGATGAAAGTATTACATGCAGCCTATCCTCCCTAATCAGCTAGGATACAAGCTTGTTACTGCAAGAGGCGGAGTTTGTGGGTCTGTGCATTTCATGGTCAGGCATGCTAGTAATAACTGGAGAGTTGGCTACTGTAGATTGCAGTACACAGGCACAGAGGTCTATCTTCATAAAGACGAACTGTGACTATACAGCATTAGGCATGAATAGGGGCAGGAATGAAAACTGATAGATTACAAGGCCAGAAGAACTTTCATCACCTCATGATTAATCACATTTTTTTTAATTTGACAGCGCTAATTGCAAATAGTGATTGTGAATGCAGCCACCTGCCAATATGCCTTCCTATACATAAACATAACTTGCATATTAATACTGACAAAATCAAGAGAGGCTGAGACAAAATAGATCTATCTCTGCTTTTTTCCTCATAAAGTATTTCCAAATGTTCACAGCTAACACCAAACTGTATAATATTTCAAACATGAGTAAGGTCTCCCATTCTGGATTTCTATAAATCAAGAAGTCTATCTATGTTTTGTTGAGTAAAGCGCTATGAAATGTGTAAAACCAACCCTCTTGGCTTCAGCTAATTTAATTAGTTATTTCAATTCAGGTGGTTTAGGCACCAAGAATTGTGTTCTAAGTTTTGAGATGATGAGAATGTTGACAATCCAAACAAAACTGCTGAGCTTTCTAGTTTTGACAAGAAGTATACATGCAGATTTGAAAATCTGCTATTCTAACTCATGCCCCATCCACCACAGAAAATATTTAAACATCCCCACCGAAAAAAATTCAATACAAATACAGTATTTTTGTCATACATATTCCCCCTCCCCCCTCTGCCATTTTTCTTCGGGAAGGAAATGTTTTTGTGTGACAGCAAGATAATGTAATATTTAAGTAATACAGAGTATCACTTTTCTAAGGCCATGTCTACATTGGTAAACTATTTCAAAATTACTAAATTCAGCTTAATAACTCCCTATTTAGCAAATTTGAAATAGCATGTTCTCACTATGGAGAACCATCAAAATTAGTGTGAATTAGTCTGAAATAGCATGTCCAAAGTGAATAGAACCTGCCTTCTACCTAAAGCCCCCAAAAGTACTCAGGAGGGTGGACAATTCCTGTGGCTGCATGGTCAATCAAGCTGTGATACATGCCTATAGAGTCTCCTCTTATGGCCACATCTTTCACAATACTTCTCCACTGCACTCTCCCCCTCAAGGGACACAAAAAGGACACAGTGGGCACATGCTTTCTTGTGGTCTGGTTGTCCTTGTGAATGCTACAGAACTCACACCATGGATCTAGAATTGCTGCAAAGTTGTGCCAGGCTCATGGGCCCTATGCTGAAGTACTTCCAAACTGCCCGCATATTGCTCCAGTAGGGCAAGGACGAGAACTGGCAGGTTGAATCCTAGAATGGCCCACAGACCCTGCTCAGCCAAGTCCTGGTACTCCTGCTACTGCACATGGCCTTCAGTACCCTGGACATCACTGCTTCTGGTGGAGGGAGATGAGCTTGGACTGGTGGGACCACATTGACTTTCAGGGAAGGGATAATCAGAACTGGCTGCAGAATTTCTGCATGTGGAAAGCCACCTTTTTGGAGCTCTGCGAGTGGCTCACCCCTGCCCTCAGTCAATAGGATGCCTGCATAAGATCTGCTATTCCCATGCAGAAGTGCATGGCCATTTCCTGGTGGAAGCTTGCCATGCTGAACAGATACTGCTCAGTTGGGAACCAGTTCGGTGTGGGGAAATCCAGAGCTGGGTCTGTGTTCTGTGGCAGGGTCAGGTCAGGGAGCTGCTACAGAGAGGGGAAAAGGTACCTACAGGGGGGGAAAAAACCCTGTAAGTAGAAGCAAAGAGCTGCACGCCATTGAGAGGGAGTTGGCTCATACTGATTGGGGCCAGGTGACTCGTCTGCTGGCTGACTGAGGCCAGCTCTCAGGCCTCACATCAACCCTAAATCCAGCCAAGGTGATCCCTCTTAAAGGAGAAGCACATATGGAGGACCTGGTGAAGGCTCTGGTGCAGGCTATGGCCACCCAACAGGAGGCTACTTGGGTGCAAGAGGCCACCCAACAGGAGTCGGCACGGCTCCAACAAGAAACCAACCAGTTGTTGATGAGCCAGGTAGCCCAGGACATGGCCGCCCTGAAGGGGGTGATGAACCAGCTGAAAGCCATTGCAGTCCAGGGATATGGTCAAGATGGGGACAGACCGTTACCAGCCAATCAATACTTACAAAAAATGACAGGAGATGATGATATGGAAGACTATTTGTTGGCCTTTGAAAGGACAGCTCTGTGGGATGCCTGGCCTCAAGCCCAGTGGGGCAGTATCTTAGCTCCTTTTCTGAGCCCAGAAGGCATACCTCGATATGGCAGAGGAAGCCACATCCCACTACCTCCAGATGAAAGCTGAGATCCTGGCACAGGTCGGGGTCACAGTCGCGGTGAGAGCCCAGAGATTCCATGAGTGGAAATATCGAAAGGACCAAGCACCCAGAACTTAATTATTTGACCTGGTCCATCTGGCTTGAAAGTGGCTACAGCCCAATATCCACAGCCCCGAGAAGATTATCAAGGTGATCATCCTCGACAGGTGTATGAGGGGGTTACCTCCAGACCTTTGGGAGTGGGTTGGCCAGAATGACTCTGCAACGTTTGACAAGCTGGTGGCTCTCATGGAACTTTCATGAAGTCCCAGAGTCGAGGTGCGTCAGAACAGGAGGTTCACCTTCACCCCAAGGACCCATGGTCCTAAAGCTGCAGACCAAGCATGGGCAAAGAGAAAGGGAGTGGGGGCGGTGTCCCCTAAGGAGTGCGGGACATACGGCAAACCCCCATGAAGTGTATAATTGAGCTGGTTGAGGCTAAGTATCTCGGGTACATTGTGAGAAGGGGTGTAGTGAGGCCCTAACTCAACAAAGTGGACGTGATGCAAAAGTGGCCCCGACCACCCCGAAAGAAACAGGTCAGGGCGTTTCTGGGATTGGTTGGATATGACCGTAGATTCATCCCCAACTTTGCTTCCAGGGCCTGCCCTTTGACCGACCTGACTAGAGCTCACAGTTCCAACATTGTAAAATGGACCACTGTGACAGAAGAAGCTTTTAAGGATCTCAAGACGGCCCTCGGCAGTGATCCAGTTCTCATAGCCCCTGATTTTAAGGAGTTTATCCTGCAGGGATATTTAAATCCAGCGCTTCATTTGCAATTTTGGTCACCCTCATTAGCCTCCTTAGTTCAAAATAGGCTAGGAGGCTAGTGTAGACATACCCTAACACATTTAGTAGATATGGTACCAGTATCAGAAAACACAATGTTCAAACCTTACATTTAAACATAATTTCAACATACACATTGCAGAGAAGAACGGAAAAATAAGCAATGTGATAATTCAGTGTTTTAATGAATGTCTTGTTCGGAGAGTAAGCAAGATGAACATTAGATATAGTTTGAATGCTGTTACAGCTTTTTGTGCTTAGTTTTTCTTCATTTGAAATATCTATCTATCTATCTATCTATCTATCTATCTATCTATCTATCTATCTATCTATCTATCTATCTATCTATCTATCTATCTATCTATCTATCTATCATTTTGATACATTTCCCTCCTTTTACTGCTATTATTTCTATTAATTCTCATTGGAGGTATTGTTTCATGTTCTTTGAGTTCACTGTAATTTCTCCCATTTTTAGAATGTTTTCTGTATTATTTTAATGATTTTGCTTTATCTTTCAGGTTTTGAGCAATCACAAATTATAAATTGCTCTGATAGTTATTGATGTATCACAGCATATTTCATTGAATGTGTGTGTCTCTGTGGTTTGTTTATTCTCTAGTGCAGTGGTTTTCAACCTGTGGTCTGAAAGGGCCACAGATTTTCAAAGGGAAGCTCACTTCTGTTTGAATTGTTTAAGAGTACACAAATGAAAAAAAGTAGAAAACCACTGCTCTAGCGCTTTTCTGAGTATAAATACCTTACATAGTCCTGAAATCTATTTAAAACACGAATGTAGACATGAACTACTCCTGAAATAGGTTATTAAACTACATTATCCATCATTTATATTTTCACTGAGCTAAATCTTAACATGTTCCTAATACATGTTATCACTATGCCTTGGTCTATATTAGGGAGTTATTTCAAAATAATGGGCAGTGAAAGAATGGGCTCATTATTTTAAATAATTGTGAAATAATGGGCTGGTTATTTCAAAATCTGTATTCCTGCATTACATGAGGAATAACACTTATTTAAAAATAGTTATTTTTAAATAGTGGTACTATGGATGTTCCATTCCTGAAATTTTGAAATAACTACTCCCCAGAGTCATTCAAAGTAATTACTCCCCAGTGCTTCCTGGGTCTCTAAGTTGAGGTAGCACATTCATGTTAATGGAGTATGCATTGGGCTAATTTTGAGGCTGTATTGCAGACATGCTATTTGGAAATAGTTATTTTGGAAGTTATTATTTCAAAATAAGTTATTGAAATTATTTCTTAGTGTAGATATGCCCCCTATGTTTACTTTTCTCTACTACATTAGGATATGTCTACACTACAAAGTTAATTCGAACTAACAGACGTTAGTTCGAATTAACTTTAATAGGTGCTACACATGCAAACCGCTAGTTCGAACTTAATTCGAAATAGCAGAGCGCTTAATTCGAACTAGGTAAACCTCATTCTACGAGGACTAACGCCTAGTTCGAATTAAGTAGTTCGAATTAAGGGCTGTGTAGCCACTCAATTCGAACTAGTTGGAGGCTAGCCCTTCCCAGCTTGCCCTGGTGGCCACTCTGGGCACAAACAGGGAAATTCTTCTGTCCCCTCCCGGCCCGGGAGCCCTTAAAGGGGCACAGGCTGGCTCAGGTGCCCATGCCAGGTGCAAGCCTGCCAGCATCCAGCCAGCAGACCTGGCACCTGGCACGGCACGAGCCAGCCACCCACTGTCACCCAGCCCTCCACCTCTTCCCGGGACCAGGCTGGCGGCTCCCAGGAGCCTGACCGGGGCCGCAAGAGGTGGGCGCCCGCCTGGTCTAGTGCAGTGATCGTGGACCTCATCCAGGTTTGTGGGGAGGCCTCCAACATCCACGACCTCCGCACTAGGCACGGGAAAGTGGCCGTCTAGGGCAGGATAGCTGCCAGCCTGGCCACCAAAGGCCACATGCGAACCCAGGAGCAGGTTTGTGTGAAAATCAAGGTGTTCCAGTGAGACCCCCAACCCTGAGCCCTGGGCTTAGAACATAAGAACATAAGAACGGCCATACTGGGTCAGACCAAAGGTCCATCTAGCCCAGTAGCCTGTCTGCCGACAGCGTCCGACACCAGCTACCCCGGAGGGGATGGATGAAGTCAATGACCAAGCACTCCATGGACCCAACCTCCATTACTTTGTCTAACTTCTCTTTAAACTCTGTTAGGGTTTGTCTACACTACCCTCCTAGTTCGAACTAGGAGGGTAACGTAGGCATACCACACTTGCAAATGAAGCCTTGGATGTGAATTTCCCGGGCTTCATTTGCATAAGTGGGGCTCTGCCATTTTTAAATCCCCGCTCGTTCGAACCCTGTGCCGCGGGGCTACACGCGGCACGAACTAGGTAGTTCGAACTAGGCTTACTAGTTCGAACTACCGTTACTCCTCATTCCACGAGGAGTAACGGTAGTTCGAAGTAGGAAGCCTAGAGAAAGATATTATTTACTTTACTGGGTTGATGAGTGCTGCAGTAATTTTACCACTCATGCTGACAGACACAGCCTAAAAAAAAAAAAAAAGGAAAAGGGAAAGTGAAAGCTTCCATGTATGACATGGGATTATTGGTACAGCTTGGGATGAATCACTGAAAATCTACCAAGAGCAAATTGTTTATTATATGCAGTTACTAGGAATGTTGAAATATGCCTGCAAAGAATTATCTAGAAAAAAATATATTCTGTGTTATCACAGCTTTATCTTTTGACATTTCTCATTGATGGACTCCAAATTTGATCATCTGTTCACTATCACAGTATAATGGTAGTCAAGGGCCATAAGGGAATAAGAGATCCTCCGGAAAGGGGCTTATTTTCCGGAGAATCACGTCTAGACTGGCGCTTTTCTCCGGCTTATCCCCAAGCCGGAAAAAAGCGGCAGCCATTTAAATGCAAATGCCGCGGGGGATATTTAAATCCCCCGTGGATTTTGCTATTCCGAAGTGTCTAATCTGCATCCTTTTCCGGAAAAGGGGTGCAGTGTAGACACAGCCTTGAAGTGCTAAATTGTCTCAGGCCAGGCTTGCTGCCAAATAGGTCAAGAAACTCATCTCTCTATCTGCAGTTGATAATTCTGTACTAATAAACCCATTCATCTATTGTGACAATCATTATACTAACAGGTGAGCACAAATATAATGTGAAATGTACAAAAATATTATAATTGTTTGTTTGGCGTGAGTTGTATCTGACCTTTGCTGTCAAGTGCTATATCTGCTGATTCTTGCTATCTGAAAATTCACTGAAAAAGAATTAAAACCAGTTTACTAGCCTGTTGAAATACTGGATTTATAGGCAAAAACAACTTTCATCTCTCATATTTTATTCCCTTTTGTTCATTTCCAGCATTAGGAAAGTGAAAATATCCAGAGAAAGATTCCTCTTGCTTGTGAAAACTGCTAAGTGACAGAAAGCCAGCATAGCCAGCTCTACACCACCTGCTGTAAAGCACTAAAGCATAGGGAGAATGTAAGACTGGACAGAGAAGAAGGCGGGCTGGAGCATGCTGAAGTGTGTGAATCTTGAGTTAGCTTGAATGACCCTTAGAAGATAAGAGGCTGCTAGTGGAAGATAAAGCAACCCTAAATACTCTTTAATTTATGTTGGAAGCTGAACTAGAAGGACTGGAGGAGGAGCAGAAGCTGTGAGGAGCTGGCTTCTTGAACTCAGAATGGGCTGTTTATTTGTGGGCAGAGTACAGGAACAATCTATAAAAAGCATCTTTAAAAAAAAGCTCTGTATGAAATCTAAAATTTTACTGGCTATAAATTAGTAAACAACATATGCTCTAGATCTCATGGGAGTTACTATAACATCTCCCCAGCCCTACCATTCACTTTGCACTTAACACATTAAATAATTTAGGACTTTTTTTCTGTTTTATTTTCCTAGTAACTTTTGAAGATGCATGTGGCTTATGTGTAACATATGCAAAACAAATGGAAAACATCAGCAACTTCAAAGGTAATAATGAAGTTTAATACTACATAATAATAATAACCGCCACCCAAAAAACACTTATCTTTACCATCCAAAATCAAGAACATTAATATACCAAATACCTTCTGATTATTATAGTGTTTTATTATATTGCTTATGAAATATAGAAATGGATTGATCTGTGTACTATAAAGAAACACTGGCCAGATTCTGAACTCAATTTACTATGAGGTAAATTAAATTACTGGAGCTAACCCAATTTATACCAGCTGAGGATCTGGCCTCATTTGATTTCAATGGAGTTACTCCAATTTTACACCAGTTAATGAAAGCACAATGTACGTTTATCACTGAAATATCATTCCTTATTTAATAACTTTAAATGATTTAATTTCAAGAAGTATTTGTAACAATTTATGATCTTTAAGATCTCCTTTTTCTTACCGTGAGGTTATTGTAGAACTGGTATCCCCTTTTTTCTTTCACAAAGGAGAGCAATTGTTCCGTGATTACCCTTGTATTCTCCAGCTGTGAAAAGTCCCTTTGAATGCGAATCATGATAGAAAGAACAGGAAAAGAGCAAAAAGTGACAATGAAAACCTAGTATTAGATAGGATTTTTTACAATAAGAAACATGTATTAAACCAAAACAAAATAAAAACCTCCTAGGATAATCAAGGTTTTGAATTATTTCAGAAACTGAAATCTGTAAAGTATCATTGATATTTTTGAAAGACACTGAAAAATACTACTACTTCTGTAACTTTAACAAAAAGATTGTCACATTCAGGAGAAACCTTGAGTTTGTTCCTTTAAATCATGTAGGATCTAATTAACTAAATGAGATTACTCATTAGATTCAAGGTTTACAAGGTTGCACTTTTGTTCTGACATTTGCTATACAGAAAAAAATCTACATTTTAAAACTGGAAAAGAATCTTAAGACAAATTTTCTCTTAAAGCAAGAAATATAAGTCTGGTTTCCATCTGAAACTTAGGTTGGACTAGCTATGTTGCTCAAGGTGGCAAAAATTTACACCACCGGGAGACAGTTATAGTTAAGACAACATAAATCCCAGTATAGACACTACTTTGTTCTAGCTACTCCTTCTCAAGAGGGTGGATTAACTTCAGAAATGGACGGGGGAAAAATCTTCTGTAGCTGTAGAAGTGTCTATGCACTATAGCAGGGCTGCTCAACAAGCCATCCGTGGGCCGCACGCGGCCTGTGGCCCATTTGTTTGTGGCCTGCGACTGGGAGCCAAAGCAAACAAGTAGTCAATATAATGGTCTTCTGTTGATATGCGTTTTAGTATTTAAATTTCTGGACTGTCATTGCTCATTAAAAGTGCTGTCATATGGGTGGAAATTGGGTAAATATTGCATTTTATTAATATCAGCAGAACTGACTTAAATGGGGACTGTGTGTTGTGTAGTCTTGCCTTAATCTTTGTATTCATGTCCGTAAGGGTGAAAGAAGCTATTTGCATATATTTGCATATATATTGGCATGTCTATGCAACCACACTTAAGTTATGGCCCTTGGCATGTGCTGTGAGTATCATTGTGGCCCCCAGGGGTTTCCAAAGTTGAGTAGCCCTGCACTACAGCATGAGTAGGATTGTTTTGAAAGATATTCAATGATCATCTCATACCTCCTTTTTCTTTTTTAATGATTTGATGCTTTAAATAAAGAAGAGGTGTCATTCTGAGGCTCAATATAGCACTTTCTCCAGCCCTTTGCCATTCTTCTCTCCTTCATCAAGTGTGTCAGCAAAACTTCAGCAATAGTAGCTATGGGAGAGAGACACAGAATAGGATGGTGTTACTCACTGGAAGTCTCTGGACCAAGTTTAGAAGTAGTAAAAGTGAAATATTTGTATGAGAGACCTGTTTCCTCTGAAATTTACAGCAGAAACCCATTGACTTTGATAGTATGGAAATATGTCTTATTTATCAATGGCAAATATAATCTTCATTGATTTGTCATTGAGGCAGTGTGCAAACCAAAAATAGCTTACACAGTAAGAGGCAACATACAGAATGTTTAATGGTAAAATAATTGAAATAAAGAGTTTAGCTTAATTTATTCCCATATCCAGCACCAACCTGTCCATAGGAGGGTTTAGGGTAGCTTCCCCAGGCCACATGCTTTGGGAAGCCCCGTGATGGCTGCTCCAACCATCCTACGAATGGGACAATCTTACATATGGACCACTGGCAGTCTCAGGTATTACCTCGGACCATCAGCAGGGGTAAACCTCTGCTCCCCACTACACATTCACCATGGTGACGGGAGCCACAGGAAGTGGGGTGACACACCCTACAGCCTACCCCACCTCCCCATCTCCCAGCCAGGTCACTCTGCTTCTCCATAGCACGTTGGGGAGCAGAGGTGATTTGAGCTAGGGCTGGATCCTCTGTTTCCTACCACCATAGTGAAGCGGAGCAACCCAGCAGAATGGAAGAGTTGTTCTGCCCCACTAGAGGTGGACTTATTATTTATTTGTTCTAATGCTCCTGATGTACTAGGTACTTGCCAGACATTTAAGAAGAGATGGTTCCTTCTCAGTTCAAAGTCTGAGACTAGACAGATAAGTAGGCAAAGATCAGAGAAAAGGAACAAAAAGAGAGATTTATAAATCTTGTTGATTTGTGCAGACTGAGGTACAGGAGAAAAGAGAGATTTTAAGATGGATTGGAAGGTATAAAAGGTAAGGGTTTTGAAGATGGACAGGAAAATCGCTTTACTTCACTGGAGCAAAAGATTCCATTTCTGATGATAATTCGTTTATATTCTATCATATAATGGATGTAGCATTTTAATCATTTGCTTGTTTATTAACCCAGACAAATGCATTCAAATATCATGTTAAAAGAACATAGTTAAGTTTGTAAATTAAGCACTGAAAAATTAGGAAATGTTAGATTTTCATTTGCCTATTTTTCCATGGGATTCCCACCTTATTCAGTGTATAGGGGTACATCTACACTATAAAGGAAGATCAAAGCTGGTGCTGTTAATCTTCCCCAGTTCAAATTAGCTGTCTAAGACATCTAAATCCAAGTGGGAGGGGCACTCTGGACAATGCTGGTATTCCTGCTTTCATAAGGAGTAAGGGAAATAGAAGGAAGAGTGCTCTTCCTTCGATTTACTGCAGTGTGGACAGCTCCAAAAGCCTAGTTCAGCTACTTTGACTTCAGCTATATAATTAACGTAGCATATCGTAACTTGACTTGTCCTATAGTGTCAACATACCTTAAGAGTATTCAACATACCTATGAATCAAAGATGTATAATGGAGGAGTCGGTTGCTTCACTTATGGTAGAAATAGGGAGAGATACATTGAATCTTGCTGAGGATTAGAGGACTATGAATGATTATCTCATGATTAAGGCAGTTGAATGCCACCCTGTAGAACTAGATTTTATTCCTGCTTATTCACAGAGTTCCTGTGTGATGCTGGACAAGTCACTTAAACTTCTCAGAAGTGATCATTTATTATATGTCATCCATTTTCTGGGAGCCAATCTTGAGACCTGGGGTCTGATATTTAGAAGTGCTGAGAACTTGCAGCCAAAAGTAAAATCAACTGTTTTTCTTTAAACATAAAAGACACTGTCTAATGGTAAATACTTTGAAAAATCATGCTATCAGTATCTCAAATTAAGCAACCAAAGTTAGTGGACACTTTGACTTTAATCTTTCTGTGCCTTGCCTTTCCACCTTGAAAAATCTCATGGGGTGTGTAAATATAAATATACTAAAGTTGTTGAAATACTCAAATAAATATTGAGTGCCAAAGAAATTAATAATTCTGTCTTCACAGCAGGGTTGAATAATTAGTAGGGCATCATCCTATGATCCTGTAGATGAGGCAGCAGTTCTGTGGAAAATGTAATATGTGGTATTGGAATTAACAACAGTAACATAAACCTTACATCTAATAACATATGGTATAAGCCCAAAAGGCCTGAATTAAATTTACATAAGCAGCTTGAATTCTGATGTTTTCTAACTTTTGAGAGTTTGACTTTCCAACTTTAATAATGTTCTTTTAACAGTAGTTCTGTGTATGCTATGTAGTATGTAGAAGTTAGGTGGATGACTATACATAGCATTCAGGATGATCCCTACATTTCACAGTGGATCATTATATCATTAAAGACTGGCTAATGAGACTATACCCACATAACTATTTTAGAAGGTTTAAATAGAGGCTAAGTCCTTTTACAAATCATTCTATCTATCTATCTGTCTATCTATCTGTCTATCTAAATTTTTTTGTTGTTTGTGTGTTAGTTTCTTTGTATACTTTGGTATAGCTGGGGTATTCTTTTCTTGGAGCAATTAATAACATCTATTTATATGAAGTGTACCAAGCTTGCTAGTTCTTTACTCAGGAACCATCTTTTTGTACTATGTTTACACAGCACCTTTCACAATAGGTTCCTGGTCCATGGTTGGGCTCCTTGGTGTCATCATTGTCATCCTTCTCCTTCTCTTTCTCCACCTCCTCCTCCTCATTTGTTGCATAGTTGTAAATACTGTCAAGGATGCAAAGCCTGGGACAGATGCTTTTTTTCTTAGTATAAAATAAAATGAATACATTGACATTGTTTCTGTAATGATCAATCTTTCTTGTCATTCACTAATATCAGGGAGAAACATTCTTTGAACACATAGCATCATAAGTTTATATTTGGTGTTTATAGTTAATGTCCTAATATGGTCTGTCATAAACATCTGCTCATGGGAAAATCAGGAAACACCATTAGTGTGAGCCAAGTATCTAATGTTCTATGGATGATGAGTCTCAGCACTTATACTGTGAACTTTCTTTTAAAAGTAATCCAACGTAGTTTATTCCAAGATACTTCATATAGCCAACAGAGAATTTAATGGAAAAACTATTTCTTGAGTTTCAATAGAGAATTCTACTGTTGCTAGGTTATCTGCCCACTTAACTCAAAAGGCCAATTTGAAAAAAAAATCATCTTCCAGGCCCTTGCTTCTTTCTGGGTACTGTGATTTGTCGTGCAATAACAGTGTAAAAGAGAAACTGATAGCTTTATCCCATCAAGAAACTTGACAAGGAGTAAGCAAATGGGTTTGATATCTCCATTTTCAAAAGACAGAGCACAATTCATATGTTATCAATACACCAGGGGACTAAATAGTAATTAAAAGAAATCGACATTATTTTAAATGTCAGTTACATTATAGTTTGTAACAGAATGAGGCTGTGAACTGATAGTCTGATGAAAGAAAAGAATAATTGTGCAGTCAGACTTTCAGACTATTTACTTCAAGGATAGCATTGCAAAAACTTGAAGGGCAAAACAAAAGTATCTGTAAAATACATTAGAATGGAAAAGGAAAAGAAAAGGAAAAGTGTGGGTAGAAAGAACAAGAAGCATTCTTCATTTCCTGTCACAGAAAGCAATGTCAATAGTTAAATCTTATAAATATTTCTGAAAGTTTGTTTGTTTGTTTGTTTCTCCTGAAAGATCTCTGAAATGATAAGAGCTAGAAATACCAAATTTTGTATGGATACTACTGATTTCTTAACTTCAATAACTGGATTGGTTATATCTCAAAATCAGTTCCCCCGATTCCCCCAGCACCCCAATTGGGCACACTGATAATTCTGAAAGATCTCTGAAAATGTAAGAGCTAGAAACATCAAATTTTGCAAGGATACTACTGATTTCCTAACTTCAATAGCTGGATTGGTTATATCCTAAATTGGTTCCCCCAGAACCCCAGTTGGGCCCACTGATAATTAGCTTTTAGTAGTGCCTGATCATAGGCATTTGCTGGACTTTTCTGTTAAGTGTGTCACATAAACTGCAACTACAAGATCCTAGAGGATAAAACATGTAGTCACCTGCAGCACCATCAAGGGAAAGCCCATGAGGAAGAGGCTGCAGTAAGGCAGAGAATCAGCAGCCTCCCCTATACTAGGGCACCAGCAGGTCTCCAGGACAGACCCAAAAGTGGCTGATGCTGGCTGGGGTCTAGCTTTGCTAACTGTGGCTAGGAGAAGCCTCCAGCTATCACAACCTCTCAACATCTTCATGCATCTGGGCTCAGACTGCAACCCTTCCGGAAATTAAAGTTGCTTCCCTCCCCCCACACCCAAATGAGCCATCTCACCTCTCGCCCTCCTTTGGGCTGCGTGCGTTCTCCTGGCAGGGCTGTGTGCGTTATCAGCAAGTGCTAGAGGCATTATGTACTTTACAGGATTCAGCTCACGGTACAAAGAGTAGGTGGGTAGGAGGACAAGGTTTTGAGCACCGTGGAGCCTGAGGAGGACACGGTACACTCAGAACAGCCTATTCTCATTAGAACAGGTATGTTAAGGTGCTGCATGTTCTGATCATCTAGGGTATGTCTACACTAGAAAGTTAGTTCGAACTAACGGACGTTAGTTCGAACTAACTTTCCTAGGCGCTACACTAGCGCTCCGTTAGTTCGAACTTAATTCGAACTAACGGAGCGCTTAGTTCGAACTAGGTAAACCTCATTTTACGAGGACTAACGCCTAGTTCGAACTAGCTAGTTCGAACTAAGGGCTGTGTAGCCCTTTAGTTCGAACTAGTGGGAGGCTAAGGCTTCCCAGGTTTCCCTGGTGGCCACTCTGGCCAACACCAGGGAAACTCTATTGCCCCCCTCCCGGCCCCGGAGCCCTTAAAGGGCCACGGGCTGGCTACTCACTTTGTGCCAGTTGCAAGGCTGCAAGCACCCGTGCCTGCACAGCCTGCACCTGCCACACCATGAGCCAGCCATCCGAGGGTTCCCAGCCCTCCACTGCTCCCCACGACCAGCCTGGCGGCTCCCGGGAGCCTGCCCGGGGGCGCAAAAGGCGGGCGCCCGCCTGGTCAAGTGCGGAGATCGTGGACCTCATCGAGGTTTGGGGGGAAGCCTCCAATGTCCACGATCTCCGCACTAGCCACCGGAACGTGGCCGTCTATGGACGCATGGCTGCCAGTCTGGCCGCCAGGGGCCACCAGCGCAGCCGGGAGCAGGTGCGCTGCAAAATTAAGGACTTGCGGCAGTCCTACTCCCGGGCCTGCCTGCCAGGGGCTGACCCGGAGGCCTGCCCCCACTTCCATGCCCTGGACCGCATCCTGGGGCCTCATGCCGTCCCTGCCCCCCGGGACGTGATTGACCCCGGGGCAGAGGGACCGCTCCTGGATACGGAGGAGGAGAAGGAGGGCTCTGAGAGCCAGGAGCCTGCCGCCAGCCTTCCCAGGACCCGGGACCCCCGAGGCACCCCACAGAGCCGCTCGCCTGCATCATCAGAGGCCGGGGAGGCGTCCACCTGTGAGTACCCTCGTGTTCCCCTTATGTGTACGGGGGGCTGGGGCGAGAGGGAGCCCCGGGACCGTGCGCCTGGGCCTTGCCCACCACGGAGCAGCAGCTGGGGATCCTGCAGGGGCCCTGGCCTTGCAGAGGGGAGCTGGGTTTCACATACCTGGGCCCCTGGGGTCATTGACCGCTGGTCTTCTTGCACCACAGCTGCAGCACCGGGGCCTGCAGGGCGCACCACACCGCCTGCAGCAGCCGCCCGCGCCCGGGCAAGCAGGACAGCCAGGAACCAGGAGGACTACCAGAGGCGGCATCTCCGGTTCCTGGACCGACAGCTCCGTCTCCAGGACCACTGGGTCCAGGAGGACCTCAGGCTGCGCCAGAGGAGTCTGGAGGCCCTGGAGGAGCAGGGCCGTGCCCTGCGAGGCCACCTCCAGAGCCTGCTGGACCGCTTTCCATTTCCTCCTCCCCCTGCTCCCCCTCTTTCTCCCCCTCTTGCTCCCCCTGCTCCCCCTGCTCCTCCTGCTTCCGCTCCTGCTTCCGCTCCTGCTTCCTCCACACCCCCTGTCCTCTCTGCCTCCCCCTCCACAACCATTCCCCACCGACGCCCCCGGACCCGCAGTGTGGCGAGACGGGAGAGGCAGCCGGACTCCCACCCCTGAGCTTTCCTTTCCCTTCCTCCCTTCCCTCCCCTCCCCTTCCAGCTCCCTCGTCCCAGGTTTCCCCCTCCCTTCTCCCACCTTCATTCCTCCCTCCCCACACCCCAGTTCTGTGAAATAAACAGACGTTTTTGTTTGAAAAACAGGTGTCTTTATTTGACAGTAGGTAGGGAGGGGAAAGGGGAAGGGGAGGGTAGGGTGGAAGAAGGCCCCGGTGGGGCATGCAGGGAGAGGTCAGTCCTCCTCCTCCTCCACCTGGAAGCTCTCCCGCAGGGCTTCCCGGATCCGGATGGCCCCCCGCTGGGCTTCCCGGACAGCGGCGGTGCGGGGCTGACCGTAGTGTCCAGCCATGCGGTCAGCCTCAGCCATCCAGGCTGGCAAGAAAGCCTCCCCCTTCCGCTCACACAAATTGTGGAGCACACAACATGCCGCCACCACGGGAGGGATGTTGTGCTCGGCCAGGTCCAGACAGGTGAGGAGGCATCGAAAGCGGGCTTTCAGTCGCCCGAAGGCCCCCTCCACCACGATGCGGGCCCTGCTCAGCCTGTTATTGAAGGCCTGGCGGGAGGGATTGAGGTGCCCCGTGTAGGGCTTCATGAGCCACGGCTGCAGTGGGTAGGCGGCATCCCCCACCAGGCAGACGGGCATGTCCACGTCCCCGACCCTGATGTGGCGGTCGGGGAAGAAGGTCCCGTCCTGCAGCCGCTGGCACACGGAGGAGTTCCGGTACACCCGTGCGTCGTGTGCTTTGCCGGACCAGCCCACATTTATGTCCGTGAACTGTCCCCGGTGGTCACACACGGCCTGCAGGATGACGGAGAAGTACCCCTTGCGGTTCACGTACCGGGACGCCTGGTGTTCCGGGGCACGGATGGGGATGTGCGTCCCGTCGATGGCCCCCCCGCAGTTGGGGAAGCCGAGGGCGCCGAATCCCCGGATGACGGGATCCAGGTCGGCGAGGCGGACCACCCTGCGGAGCAGCACCCGGTTGATGGCCTTGACCACCTGCGGAGTGAGACTCAGCAAAGCGTCAATCAGTGGGGCGCCCGGGTGGCTGGGAGCGTGCGTGCCCTGGCAGTGCCCCGCGCCCCACTCCCGGAAGCAACCCCCCTGGCGGCGTGTAGTACGGCCGGGACAGCCCGACCCCTCCGGTGCGGGGTGCCTTCGCCTCCTCCCGCCCCCCCCTTTGTCCCTGGGGCGGCCCATCCCCTCCTCGCAGCCCCCCTCTCCCCCGGCTCGGTGGCCGACGAGCGCCGTACCTGCATGAGCACTGCTCCGACAGTGGATCTCCCCACGCCGAACTGGTTCCCGACGGATCGGTAGCTGTCCGGCGTGGAGAGCTTCCAGAGGGCGATGGCCACACGCTTCTGGAGGGGGATGGCGGGCCTCATGCGAGTGTCCCTTCTTTGCAGGGCAGGGGCGAGCCACTCGCAGAGCTCCAGGAAGGTGTCCCTCCTCATCCTAAAGTTCTGGGTCCACTGTCGGTCGTCCCAGCGCTCCAGGACGATGCGGTCCCACCAGTCGCTGCTGGTGTCCAGACGCCAGATGCGGCGGGGCACGCCGGTGCCGGGGCGCCGCCGCGGCTCCTCCACGGCCCCCAGGGCGGCCAGGCGGAGAGGCAGGGGGCTGACGTTCCCCAGGTGGTGCCAGGCAGCCTCGAGCCATTGCTGGCAGGCTTGCAGCAGCAAGTCCAGAAAGTGCACCAGAAGGTGCAGGGCGAGCCGTGGCTCCATGTTGCCACCTGCGGCGGTCCCCCCCGAAGGGAAGCACCGACACAGACGGGCACAGAGACCGACGCTTTGCTGTCCCTCGGCGAGGTTGGCAAGCAAGCAGGAAAAGCTGAGAACCGGCTGTCCAGGGGGGGTCCCTTTAAGCACGAGCCTCAGATAGCCTCAGACAGCAGCCACACAAAGCAACTGCTGACCTGATGCCCTGCCAGAACCGGTTTCAGCTGCCCTTAAATGCCCCCCTGCGTCCAATCAGTGTGGACGCGCTAGTTCGAACTAGCAAAACGCTAGTTCGAACTAGTTTTTAGTTCTAGATGCGCTAGTTCGAACTAGCTTAGTTCGAATTAACTAATTCGAACTAAGTTAGTTCGAACTAGCGCTGTAGTGTAGACGTACCCTTCGATATCACTCATTGCACCTGGTCTGAAGGTGTTTCGCTTTGTCTGATCAATGCAACCGGTCCAGCTGCTGCTAGGAAGTCCATTCAGATTGTCACATTGAGTGTGCACTGAAGGCACTCGGGGAGTGGCTACTTGAGGAGTAGTGATTTGGTGCTGATGCAGAGTCCAGGAGACATCCCCTCCATTTCTCAGTGCTTCTGGGAAGGAGGCTGCAGGCATTGGTTTGCATAGAGTCTTTAAGGGAAGATGGGCCTTCCTGATTTGTGGGGATTGAGAAAAGAGACCCTATGGGATTTGTCCTTTTGTAAGCACATCACTAGCTATGTTCATTTATTAACGTAATATATAAAAGTATTTCCAATACAATATGCTATGTTAATGTAATTGATGTAGTTCATTCATCAAACCTTTTACTATATTTTTGCTGTCGAAGCCAGGTATTTCTGCTAGTATGAAATAAAAGGGAGAAAAAAAGTAGCATTGGTGTAAGATGATAGATATTAGCTATTATAATATAAGTAATATTACTTGCCGAGGTGTGCATATGGGTCATATCCAATACCTACAAAGTCAATGGAAAGCCTGATGAAATACATCAGGTACTGAATGCATTTCATTCACTTGACAGAAGCAACAAAGAAATGGGCTGTTTACACTATAATATAATGGTAACCAATCTTGCCTCTTCCTACAGACATCTCAGTCTATGTCTAGATTGCAGAGTTTTTCTTGGATCCTGGAAAAACTCTGCCGCATCCAGGGAATGCACCTGCTTTTTCAGAATAGTTTCCGAAAAAGCGGGTGCATTCTTTCGGCATCCCTGTATTCCTCTTAAAATGAGGAATAAGGGATCTTCCGAAAGAGGAGGTTTTTCCCATGTTTGGCCCAATGTAGATGGGCCAAATATTGGAAAAGTCTCTTTCAAAAAAACAAGCGGAAAAAGGTACCAAATTGCAGTTTGCAATTTACGTATCTTTTTCAGGAAAAAAAATGCAGTGGAGACATAGCCATAGTTATTAAATCACTTTTGTGTTTCCACACTTGGCTCCTGGTGTCAGGGATTCATGTCCTCAGAAGGAGTGATTTTATTAATTATAATGTCAGTGTGGGTGTAGAGGTGCTGTAGTCCACTCTGGCAGGGAGAAGGTTAAAGCAGGAGAGCGAAAGCCTGTGCAAACCTGGCCAATGAGGATGAGGAGCAGTCAGCCAATCAGGATCAGGCTGAGCATTATAAAAAGCTGTGGAGCTGACTCTCACCCTGACTAGGAAAGAAGAAGAAGCTGGGTCACAGTAGGGGAGGGAACCAGCAGCCCCTTGAACAAAGCAGTGCTGGACAGGCTCAGGGGAACTGGAGAGAAGCTCCAATCTGACATTTGCTAGGTTGTAGGCCTTGATATGAGAGCCAAGAAGGTTCAAGGGTCAAGGGGAAGTGGCCTAGGAAATAGGAGCAATCAAGGTCAGTGAAGGGGAACAGAACATGGCTGCTGCCAGAGCCTTTGAATCAGGACTAACAGTAGTGGGCAGGCCTGGGTCTTTTCAGACTGCAGCTGGCCCTGAGGCAAGGCATTAGACTTTGGAGGTGTGGTGGCCATGGTGTCAAGTGCAAGGACTGATGACTTCTGATTACCTTAGAATGGGAGAGAATGGTATGGTAGGCACTGCTGGAGGACAAGACCTTGAAGAGGAAACCACAGACCAGGGAGCAACATACGTCCACTGGGAGATGGTGGAGACAGACTGAAGCAGATGACAGGTGAGGCACTGACCAGGAGGTGGCACACTCAGTGGACAGAGCTAATTCCTAGACTAACCAGAAGGATGTGTCATCTCAGGCTATGTCTAGACTGCAAGCCTCTTTCGAAAGAGGCTCTTTCGAAAGATACTTTCGAAAGAGCCTCTTTCGAAAGAGAGCGTCTAGACTGCACGTTGAACTTTCAAAAAAGCGGCTTGCTTTTTCGAAAGAAAGCATCCAGTGAGTCTGGATGCTCTCTTTCGAAGAAGCCCTATGTACATTGAAGAACGCCTTCTTTCAAAAGAGGAACTTTCGAAAGAAGGCGTTCTTCCTTGTGAAATGAGGTTTACCGCCATCGAAAGAAAAGCCGCGTTCTTTCGATTTAATTTCGAAAGAACTCGGCTGCAGTCTAGACGCAGGTGAGGTTTTTTTCGAAAAAAGGCTACTTTTTTCGAAAAAACCCCTGAGTCTGGACACAGCCTCAGTGAGTAGACACTGTTACAGCAGGACATTGTGGGACAACTCCCAAAAGCCAGTAACAGTCAATGTAAGGAACACAGCATCTTCACTGATTTTGTGTCCCCTTATTAACACCTTCTATGATTCTACAGCTGCACAATTGTGACATAAAAGCCCTCTGCTAAATGAATGAATGCCTCACAATTAAAGTAAGACTGATGTCTGGACTTGTAGAAGGAGAATGGCTCTCCTATATGCTGGGAAAGGAAAGGAGGTCAGAAACTGATGAAAGCCTGAGTGTGGGAAGATTGTTTGTTCCATGCAGCAAGCAAACAAGTAAGTCAGCAGCATTTGGCTGCAGGATAGTGGTGCAGCATGGAGCATACAGGATGGTGACATTGGGGAGACTAACATTTCCTGGCCCCAGGCACTCAGAAGAATAGGTAGAGGCAGAGAACAAGTAGCACACAGATTTAGCAAGTGAACGTGGTTGGCATCTGATGCAGTCAGGAAGCAGCCTGGCTTTAAGGGGGAGAACAGAGAGAAGGGGGGCTAACACTCTTCTATCCCTGTTAATGGGAAGGGCTTGCATAAGCATGGTGGAACCTCCAGTCAGGGTAGGTGAGCTTGTCAGCTTCTGAAACAATCACTTGGCACTGTGAAGTTGAGGAAGGAGAAGGAGCTTAAATGTTTCATGCAGCAACCATGCTGTGAGTAGAAGTATGGGGGATGCACCTGGAAATTTTTTCTGGCTGTGAGCAGGTTATTGCTCAGGTTTCTGTACCTTTGCTGGAAAGGGGACAAGCAGAATCAGCAGATGCAGCACAGGGCAGTGCAGATGGAGCATAAGGGCAGGGGTGGAGGAATGGGGGATAAGGAAAACAGTGTTGTGACATGAGCAGAGCGTAGACAGGGGCTGCTAATGCCTAGGCTGGTGTGTGGAATAATTCAAAGCAGCCTTATGGACTGCTGGTGGGGGGAGATTGTTCAAGGGGAATCGTCCATGCATGAAGGCTATGCGGGTTAAAGGGGCAGTCAGAAGTGCTGTGCATCAGGTTGGTTGTCTGCAAGGTTATTTCTGAGGTTATTCCACAATACTGCAGGGCTTCCAAAGTGCACAAGGTCATCCAGAACTCCAATGTCCCTCTCTCCTGAACACAGGGGATGGGGGTAATACTGATTCCATGGGTGAGTATGCTCTGAACCTGACTAAGGTTGGGTGGAAGATTGGCACAGGTGATATCTGGCCTACCAGTGAGGCAATAGGTGGCAGTTGCAAAGCTTAAGTGAGTTGCAGGGGTCCTTTCACAACCAATCCCTGAGTGAGTTCACCAGAGTGGAAGAGGATTGGGCCTAGTGAGGTAATAAAGATTCTGGGCCCAGGAGCAGGAGTCCCAGAAGCCAGGTCAGACCCGGCTGGGGAATGCACTCCCAATGGGGGCACAGATGGCATTACATAGCTGCTGCAAGCTTCCTCGCAGTTATTGCTGTAACTTCAGGCTTCCAGTTGTGAGGGTTCTGGACAGGGTGACAGGTGCCACATTATTAGAGTTTAGTGTGAACAGGCAGATCACTGTTACCCACACTGGTGTGTGTTTGCCTCAAATTCTGTGTAAGGTGAGCCATGTGAGGTATCAAATGAAAGCTTATGCTATGCTGCTTCTGAATATGCTGCTCATATACTTGTATGATTTTTATATGTAAAGTTATGAATATGAGCTCTGTACTTATATGTTTACATGTTTGCTGCCTGGGAGACAGCAGTGGGCATCGGCCACCTATGGGGGGGGCAATGAATAGTGAATGCTGCATAGACAAAGGCTCTTCAGTGTTACCTATTGACACATGAGGGGCACACAATGGCTCTTTGCCTGGGAAAGACACACTGTGATACTCCATGGCTCCTTGCCTAAAAAAGGACATAATCTGGTGTGGTGGTCATGTGATCAGTACCATTTTGGGAGGAACCAGAACCAGGAGAACAATGGAGATTTTCCCTCTTCATGGGCAAGGTTATAAAAGTAGCCTGAGGGTGCCTCCATATTGTCGTCACTCCTTCCTTCTGCTCCAGAAACATCTGTGAGAGTGGGCCCAGAAGGATTTGTTGCCACATCTTGACATAGGATATACTCCAGAGACTTTTAAGCTAGCTGTTTGTAGCATCTTTGCTAAAAGCCTGCATCAAGAACTTGGTGATTGATGTATGTAATGTATTTCATTTAACAATCTTACTCTCAACTTTTTCTTCCTTTTATTAATACATCTTTAGATTTTAGTTTCTAAAGGATTGGCCCAGCATGCTCTTTTGAGTAAGATCTGAGGTATAAATTGATCTGGAGCTATGTCTGATCCTTTGGGCCTGGGAGAAGCTATTCAGAGTTGGTGACATTGGTTTTATAACCTTTCACCTGTGTATGGTGTGGTGCTGATTGTGGCACAGGTAAAGCTGGGGAGTCTAAGGGGATTTGCTTGTCAGGCTTCTTGTTGGCTAGGATGCCATCTGAAGTACTCTGTGGGACTGCCTTCATGCCTGATAGAGGAGAACCCCAATCTTGGTCTGTAAATAGCCCTGGTTCTAAGCAATTTGTCCTGATTTGACCCTCTGAGTGGTACCCCCAGACCACCATATTACAACAGGGTAGGCTGAGAATTGGCCCAAGTTAGGGAAGCAGGACCCTTTCATGGGTATGGAAGCCCATGTTGGGAATGATGCCTTTGGGTACATTTGAATTCACTGGTCATCAGGAAATGTAATATCATGGGACAGATTAGAGACATTGGGCAAAGAGACAAGGAGGATTAAGGCTCTTTGTAGTCCTGAGTACAAGAGTGACTACAAGGTTCTGGGAGTGGTGAAGGAGTTTGGCGCACAGGTGGTATTCTCTTCGATCCTTCCTGTCAAAGGTAGGGTCCCGGGCAGAGACAGGTGCATCGTGGAGGTGAATGCCTGGATGCGAAGATGGTGTCACCAGGAGGGCTTTGGCTTCCTCAACCACAGGATGCTATTCCAGAAAGGACTGCTAGACAGACATGGTGTTCACCTTTCAAGGACAGGGAAAACCCTATTTGGACACAGACTGGCTAACCTAGGGAAGAGGGCTTAAAACTAGGTTCGACTGGGACAGGTGAGCAAAGCCCACGGGTAAGTGGAGAACATGGAGACCTGGAAGATGGGTCGGAAATGGGAGGGAGCATGGGCTATAATGGCAGAGAGAACAGAGGGTCAGGGCAAAACTGGGAGGCAAGGTCAAATCAGTATCTTAGATGCCTATATACAAACGAGAGACGTATGGGTAATAAGCAGGAAGAACTGGAAGTGCTAATAAATAGGTACAATTATGACATTGTTGGCATCACAGAAACTTGGTAGGATACTACACATGATTGGAATGTTTATATGGAAGGGTACAACTTGTTAAGGAAGGATAGACAGGGGAAAAGGGAGGAGGTGTTGCCTCCTTATATATTAAGAATGAACACACTTGGAGTGAGATGAAGATGGACATAGGAGATGGAAATGTTGAGAGTCTCTGGGTTAGGCTAAAAGGGGTTAAAAACAAGGGTGATGTCATGCTAGGAGTCTACTACAGGCCACCTACCCAGTGGAAGAAGTGGATGAGGCTTTTTTTAAACAACTAACAATATCATCCAAAGCCCAAGATTTGGTGGTGATGGGGGACTTCAAACTATCCAGATATATGTTCGGAAAATAACACAGCTGGGCATAGACTATCTGATAAGTTCTTGGACTGCATTGGAGACAACTTTTTATTTCAGAAGGTTGAAAAAGCTACCAGAGGGGAAGCTGTTCTAGATTTGATCCTAACAAATAGGGAGGAACTGGTTGAGAATTTGAAAGTGGAAGGCAGCTTGGGTGAAAGTGAACATGAAATCATAGAGTTCACAATCCAAAGGAAGGATAGAAGGGAGAACAGCAAAATAGAGACAATGGGTTTCAGGAAGGCAGATTTTGTTAAGCTGAGAGAGATGATAGTTAAGGTCCCACGGGAATCAAGACTGAGGGGGAAAAACAACTGAGGAGAGTTGGCAGTTTTTCAAAGGAACATTATTAAGGGCCTGTGTTGGAAAGATAGAAAATATGGCAAAAGACCACCTTGGCTTAACCACGAGATTGTGCATGATCTAAAAATAAAAAAGGAGTCATATAATAAATGACACAGGAATACAGGGACAAGATTAGAAAGGCAAACTCAGAAAATGAGCTCAAACTAGCTATGGGAATAAAGGGAAACAAGAAGACTTTTTATAAATACATTAGAAGCAAGAGGAAGACCAAGGACACTTGGTAAGTGAGGAGGGAGAAACAGTATCAGGAAACTTGGAAATGGCAGAGACACTTAATGACTTCCTTGTTTTGGTTTTCACTGAGAAGTCTGAAGGACTGCCTAACATAGTGAATGCTAGTTGGAAGAGGGTAGGTTTAGAAGATAAAATAAAAAAAGAAAAAGTTAAAAATCAACTAGAAAAGTTAGATGCCTGCAAGTCACCTGAAATGCATCCTAGAATACTCAAGGAGCTGATAGAGGAGGTATCTGAGTCTCTAGCTATCATCTTTGGAAAATCATGGGAGACAGGAGAGATTCCAGAACACTGGAAAGGGGCAAATATAGTGCCCAGTTATAAAAAGGGAAATAAGAACAACCCAGGAAAATACAGACCAGTTAGTTTAACTTCTGTGCCAGAGACGATAATGGAGTAAGTAATTAAGGAAATCATCTGTAAACACTTGGAAGGTGGCAAGGTGATAGGGAACAGCCAGCATGGATTTGTAGAGAACAAAGCATGTCAAACCAATCTGATAGCTTTCTTTAATATGATAACGAATCTTGTGGATAAGGGAGAAGCGGTGGATGTGGTATACCTAGACTTTAGTAAGGCATTTAATACGGTCTTGAATGATATTCTTATCAATAAACTAGGCAAATACAACTTAGATGGAGCTACTATAAGGTGAGTGCTTAACTGGCTGGATAATCGTACTCAGAGTAGTTATTAATGGTTCACAATCCTGCTGAAAAGGTATAACAAGTGGGGTTCCGCAGGAGTCTGGTTTGGGATCAGCTCTGGTTTGGGACCATCAACAATTTAGATATTGCCATGGAAAGTACTCTTATTAAGTTTGCAGATGATACCAAGCTGAGAGAGATTGCGACTGCTCTGGAGGATAGGATCATAATTCAAAATGATCAGGACAAATTGGAGAAATAATCTGAGGTAAACAGGATAAAGTTTAATAAAGACAAATGCAAAGTGCTCCATTTAGGAAGGAACAATCATTTTCACACATACAGACTGTCTAGGAAGGAGTACAGCAGAAAGGGATCTAGGGGTTATAGTGGACCACAAGCTGAATATGAGTCAGCAGTTTGATGCTGTTGCAAAAGAAAGCTAACATGATTCTGGGATGTATTAACAGGTGTGTTGTGAGCAAGACACGAGAAGTCATTCTTCCTCTCTACTCTGCACTGGTTAGGCCTCAATTGGAGTATTGAGTCCAGTTCTGGGCACCGCATTTCAAGAAAGATGTGGAAAAATTGGAGAGGGTCCAGAGAAGAGCAACGAGAATGATTAAAGGTCTAGAGAACATGACCTATGAGGGAAGGCTGAAGGAATTGGGTTTGATTAGTTTAGAAAAGAGAAGATTGAGGGGGGACATGATAACAGTTTTCAGATATCTAAAAGTGTGTCATAAGGAGGAGGGAGAAAACTTGTTCATCTTGGCCTCTGAGGATAGGACAAGAAGCAATGGGCTTAAACTGCAGCAAGGGAGGTTTAGGTTGGACATTAGGAAAAAGGGTAGTCAAACACTGGAATAAGTTGCCTTGGGAGGTTGTGGAAACTCCATCTCTGGAGATATGTAAGAATAGGTTAGATAAATGTCTATCAGGGATGGTCTAGACAGTATTTGGTCTTGCCATAAGTGCGGGGGACTGGACTCGATGACCTGTCAAGGTCCCTTCCAGTCCTAGTATTCTATGATTCTATGATTAATGCCTGGGTGGCTGAGCCAAAGTGAGTGCACCTACTTAGTACAACTAATGATAAAATCCTGAAAGGCGAATACATGTATATTATCCCTATTGAACCAGATGTTCACAGACAGCACATATGTGTAGAGCAAGCAAAGCCTAAGTGAACAATGTTATCCAAGACATGGAATAATTGGGAGGCAAATGTCCTTGTCTATGAGTGCATTATAGCAGGGGTCCCTAACCTCCCGTGCTATGCACCCGGGGTTAGGGCTGCACATGCGCCCGGGGGCAGGGCCATACACGTGCCTGGGGGTGGGGCTACCCTTACGCCATGTACCCAGTACTGGCACCACCCATGCACCACACTCCCAGAGCTGGCGCCGCTCCTGTGCCACATGCCCAGGGGCGGGGATGCCCATACACTGCGTGCTCAGGAGCTGACAGCGCCCATGTGCTGCGCACCTGGGGCTGGCGCCACTACTGTGCTGTGTGCCCAGGGGCAGGGATGCCCATACGCTGTGTTCCCGGGGCCGACACAGCCCATGCACCGCGTGCCCTGGGGCGGGGCCGCCCATGTGCTGCACGCCTGGGGCTGGCACTGCTCCTGTGCTGAATGCCCAGGGGAGGGGATGCCCATACGCTGCGTGCCCGGGGCTCGCACAGCCCACGCACCACGTGCCCGCTGGTGGGGACACCTCTGTGCTGCGCGCCCGGGGCTGGCGCCGCCCCTTTGCCGAGCACCCGGAGCCGGCACTGCCCCTGTGCTGTGTGCCCGGGGCCAGTGCCACACCTGTGCCATGCGCCCAGGGGCCAGCATCGCCCATAAGCCATGCAGCCGGGGCTGGCACAGCCTTTGAACCGTTCACCCAGGGGCAGGGCCGCCCATATGTTGCGCGCCTAGGGACCGGCACCACCCATGTGCCACGCACCCGCGGCCTGGCTGGTACCGATCACTCGGCGGGTGCACAGAAATGGCCCGGCGGGCACCGTGAAGTCCATGGGCACTGCATTGGGAACCACTGAATTATAGTATAAGCTTACCCAGAGAGGAGCCCTGCCATTTTTAAGTATATGGAAATAATCAATCAAACACACAATGTATTAGGGCCTATGTCCTGGTTTAATTTTGAGAACAGTTTTAATTAAGGGCAGCAATTCAATCTGGAAGCAAACAGGAACAATTCTACTGAAGTCAAATGAAATACTAGTGTAAACTAAAAGGAGTGTCAGGCTCTATATTTGTAAAGGGAATTATATTGTATATACTTGCAAATTAAAATCCAGACCATTTACTTTCCTGATAGTACCAGTTATTATTGTGAATATTAAAATAAAAAGTGGCGAGAAAAAATCACCATGCAGCGTACATAAATAAGGGATCTATTTTGCATACTACATTTGTAAACATTTGTTTTTTGACTTAATTTGTTAAACTTTTTTTTCTTTTAATATGCTTGTTTTCTTACATTTTTAAGAGTAAATTTCCATGAATTTTGATGTATAACAATGGTTTGGTAAGAATAAACTGTGCAACTAGTACAGCTTTAATATTTTACTCCCTACAGAAATGTTAATTATTTCAGATATGTGTGGTGGTGATAACTATTGCCTTCCTATTACTAGATTTATTATGTAAAATTATTAGCTCTGGATTAAGGCTGTAAAATATATATAATATATTATATAACATGAGCAGTGCTTCTTATTTATCTCTGAGGAGAGAAAAAAAGATATGTTAGAACAAGAGTAGTGGGAAAACAACACTGAAAAAATGGTGTTACCCCTCATGGAAATACTTCAGTATATTGCTTTTCAAGGGAATGAGATAATAGACTTATCTTCTTAGAGATGGCAAGTAATTCAGTACAGAGCCTCTCTAGCAAGACATTTAAAAAGCAGGAAAAAAACCCATCTGTTTAGCAACTAATTTGACATGTTGGCGTTCATGACTATTTTTAGTCATAAAAGACTCCATGTTTCCGATAACTAATGACTGCTACTTTGTGCAACATTCTTCTACCAGTTAAAAGTGATGTTTGCCCCACAAATGTGATTCTGTTCATTCGTTCTGATGCAGCTAGAGTGGCCTGGTGAATGGAAGTATGACTGTAGGATAGATAAGCACACCTACGCTAGCTTTAATCTAAGTAGCCTGGGCATTAACTTTAGTGAACACATGGTGGTGGTGGCTCCAGAGGAGATAGCAACCTGAGTATATACCCAGTGGGCTTGTATTGCCCCAGCTTGCTCACGTTTAAACTCCTGCTGCCACATTGAGTTATCATTAACCATGATAGCTAAATTTAAGATAGTTTGCATATGCTCATCTTCACTATAACACATTCATTTGCAGTATAGACATACCTTAGAGGGATCATTGCCTGAGTAAGGAAAATGGGGCTCTGGACAAAACACAAAGGTTGAGATTTTGAAAGCCAGATAATAGATGTTTAACATACAGATAACAAAGGGCACATACGCACTTTGGGGAAGATTGAAGATGCCATGGTCAATCTTCCATGGTTTGATTTAGCGGGTCTAGTGAAGACATACTAAATTGAACTGAAAGGGTGCCCCTGTTGGCACCAGTATTCCTGCTCCTCATGAGGAGTGAGGGAGGCTGATAGAAGCATTTTTCCCATCGACCTCCCACTGTGTATATGGCAATTTAAGATATTTTGACTCCAGCTACACAATTAACATAGATGAAGTTGCTTATCTTAGACCAAGTTTCCACTCCTGTGTAGACCAGGCCTAATTGCCCAAGTTGGCTTTGAATGCTACAGTGAAATTTTCTATCTGGATGGATTTGGAAGGGTCAGAATTGACAACATACTCCAAAGAGACCTACAACTAGCAAGTCCTGTTCTTTCCAAACCACCTATAATGTGAGTCAGATACATCTTCATTTAAATAATCCATTTGATAAAATACAGGATTTCACTTAAAATGAGAGTGTGCACCGTAATTACAGATATACAGCCCTTGATACGTAAGTGCACAGTAATGACATTAGAATGAGTTGTAGATATGTGATCAAGGGAATGACGACCTAAGGTCATGATTCTGTATCACCATGCTTAATAATGGCATACTGCTTGATAAAGGGCTGAACATATTTGTTGCAAATTTTGATTCTGTTTAATATAAGTACAGTGTTTGGGGAGAAAACAGCAACAGCCTCCTCTAGGGTCCACATAAGGTAAATCCAGAATAGAAAGTGATGGGTTTTGTGGGTTTGTGTGTTGTTGTTGTTGAATATTTCTACACAAAGAGTAACTCTAAATAATGTGGGTTGAAGCCGGGAGTAGGCAGATCCACACTAAGCCTAACTGTCCCACTCACCAGCGAGCAGAAGTGGCTAGCTACATAGAAGTATGTTACAACTCTTAAAATGGTATCACATATTCTTTTCCACTCAATACAACTAAAACTCTGAGTCATTGTGCCTCTGAAGCAAACTGTCTCTTAATGGTCTTCCTTGTACCACTGTGCCTCTGCAATTGACAGCTCTTCCTTAAAGACATTGCGTAGGCCTTTATTTACTTATATATTTATTGTTATCAATATATTTGCTAGATGAAGTGACAGCTCTATGTTTACAAAATTATATGAGAAAAAATGAGAGATATAATTATAGCAGATACAGACCAAAATGAAATATTTCACATTTGGAAATTTACATAGAGTGGTATTCAGTTTGACAATAAAACTCTACAGCCATAGTCTAGCATCTTAGTTATAAATGTCTATTTTTCAGGTTCTATATCTGAAACCACAATAAACAAAAAAGAGGTTAGAAAACATGGACACTGAAATATTCTCTTGTTATGAAATGTGGTAATGAGTCCATTGTACTTTCTAAAATAAGACTAAGGTGGGATGGGATCTATCAAATGATGTGGGGATTTGGATAATACATCTATCTGTACCTTAAGTTTTGTGCAAACTTGAAATAAAAATGAGTGAAATATAAGTTAAAGATGAATGGACTAAGGGTTTTTCCCCCATATTTTTAAGTATTGAAGAAAATAACATTGAAAAAGAAATGCATTTAATTGTGTTCAAGAAAAGAAAAAGATTGATATTTTGTTGAAAATTTATAACTGATCCCAAAATTTTAGAGACTGTAAAGTAGAAAAATAGAAAAATGATAACTTCACTAAATCAGTTGAGTCACATGGATATAAAGCTGTAATGGTGAGAGAAAGAAGCTACTCTGTGATCATTATGTTGCTTCATCAGTGTTAAACTAAACTCCAGATTTGTCACACAAAAATAATATTTCTGGTATTAAATATCTCCCTCACATCCTTTGCTGTGAAGATGAATGCATAAACTTGGCTGTGTCTCTGAGCAAAACTTGGTTGAGAAAGGAAAGTTTGATTAATCTGAATGAAATAGTGTCTCTTTTGGTGTTTAGATAGAACTGCAGGTCTTGAAAGAACCTTAAGAGATCATCCAGTCTGTTCCCTTGCACTCATGGCAGGACTAGGTACGGATTGAACCTCCTAAATCTGGGACTCCAGCAACATCCATCATCTAAAAGGTGAGAGTCATCTTAAAAATGTGTAGTTAGCGAACTACAAAAGCAGCTTCTCCTCTCTTGGAATTCACACCTCCAGATCAGCTACTAGAAGTGGGCCTCATCCTCCCTGATTGGATCCACCTCGTCTTCTCCAGCCTGACTCTGGCCTGCATATTTATACCTGCCTCTGGAAATTTCCACTACATGCATCTGATGAAGTGCGTCTTTGCCCACGAAAGCTTATGCTCCTACACTTCAGTTAGTCTATAAGGCGCCACAGGACTCCTCGCCACTTTTGCAGATTCAGACTAACACGGCTACCCCTCTGATACTGTTACACTGTTGACTCCCATTTAGTTTGTGATCCACTCTGACCTTAGGTCCCTTCCTGCAGTAATCCTTCCATTGTATTCCCTTTAGAAACACCTAAGATACCTAGACAGAGAGTTTTCCTAGAATATTGCAGTTGCATGGGTTCCATTGACAGTCATTTTAGATAAAATCTTATCCACTTGTTTTGAAAATACAGGGGACTCTCTTCAGACATTTACTGATGAGAAAAGATTCACTATATAAATATTGCGCTCTTTTAAAAGCATAAGCATTGCCACCCACAGTTACATGTGACAGAAAAAATGCTTTTTGGCAATCACTAAAGCACATGAATAGTGGCTATTATACTCCCACCCCGTTTCAGCAAAATATTCAAGATAGATATCTGACTATCAACTGACTGTCAACTCCATTAACCACTGCTTTACAAAAATGCATCTAGTCCAGCTCCTTCTGACTTACAGCACAAAAGAAAGTGATTAATTGCAGCACTATGTCTGAATAAAGAACTGATATTTTGGTAATACATGTTTTTGTTCAAAGTTGAAATTATATGTGCTAAGACCATTTCAACTTATGTGATATCCTTTGACAGGGCTGATACTAACTAAATTAACAGCTTTCCATCTAAACAGCATGATTGTGTTAGTACTTCCTCTTCAGATTCTTTTATTTTGGTTCCAATTGTGTGCAAACTAATCTGTGGAGAGTAGGTGTGGATTTTTTTTTGTTTTTTGAGGTTTTTTTTTTACCATTTATATAGTCCAGAGCATAACTTAATACTTTCTGGAAATCTTTAATTTGTATTCTCTTGTTGTTTAGAAATGTTTAGACAGTGTAGAAAGATTTGGGCATAATGCAAGTCATTTAAGAAGTGGACTTAGAAGGAGAAAAGCTCATTTGTACTATCTTAACAAACATCATTTTAAGGCATGAATTTCAACCCTTCTGAGGCTTTAATGCCATATGGAAAAATGTGTGTGCAACTGAGTTTCTAATTAATGGATGTAAATTGGAAGGAATGGTTAATGATGAAGCATAAAAATGTTTGGACTGACAGAAATGGTGAGAAATGAGATACAGATACAGAACATGGTCTCAATCTATACTGCAAAAAAAAAAAAAGACATCTTTATAGATTATTTAATAGATTTTGTTGGGAAAGCCATACAAAATTCTGTATGGATTTATAACTTAATTTAATGAAGTCAGATGCAAATCTGGAGTAATTTGGTGCAGCTCTATTGAAGTCAGGGGAGATAAAGTGATTTTCACCAGTCAAGCATCTGACCCACTGTGTTGTCCTTTTGAAGAACATAAGTAGAGGAATTTTACCACCTACAACCATTATTTAGCTAATACCTAAACTGACGATATGTTCTTTTCCTTTCTTTAGTTGCCTGCAGTTTGTTGGGGTGTGTGTGTGTGTGTGTGTGTGTGTGTGTGTGTGTGTGTGTGTGTGTGTGTGTGTGTGTGTGTGTGCAGACAACCTTCAAAATCTAGCCAGGAAGGAACTATATCAAGTACTTTATATTTCCTAACTAAAGCCTTCTCTTTCCATGGTTTCTCAGCACTTACTGAACTGGAAATCTAACCAAGAATCCTCCGTTAACCATCATGCAAATATACATATGGCAGGAGTTATTTTATTTAATTTTGAATCAAAAATATCATTTGAATTTGTAGCGTAGATTCAAGCTTTTCTAGGCCTATGATCTGTCTGGACTTGACACCATGCAAGCTAACCTCCTGGATGAGAACTTTATCTCCTGTCATCAAAAATATTTTTCTATTTTAATGTAATGGAAATAATGTAAAAAATTATTGTGTCATGAGGTCAGTTGGCTATAGGATAACTGGAAGCTGTGAAACAGATCCATCCAGGGGGAATGAGACAGTTTACTCAAAACCAAAGACAATATCGTTTTTTCCCAAGTACATTCTTTTGGCCAAATCTTGGACTAGAATGAGAGAAGGAATGAATCCTTCAAAAATACTGGTACTATTGAATTTGAAAACATTCTAAAAAAGTTGGCTATATAATGAATGCCAAAGTTGACCAATCATAAATACCTTATTGTCTCATTGTTTGCTTGTGCTCCTACTTCTGTGACTTTATAGTTGTCATATATACAATAAAATACTAATACTGGACCTCCATGCAGAGACAGTGAACCAAAGAGATACAACCATATGCCCTTTAATTATTTTTCTGTGGGTAGAACAAATATCTGCTGGGGCACAAATGTCAAACCTGTGAGTATGGTCTCTTTTGTTCCCACTCCTTGGATCTTCTCCGTCATTTTCTCATTCTCTTTTTCCCTTCTCTCTCTCCATTTGCTCAGTCTCTCTCACTCTCTTTTGCTTCTTCTCTGAAACTTTTGTCTGTAATTTCCCTCTTTTGCTCTTCCTTCCCCATTCTATGACTCCTTCACTTATTGTGTGGGAGACAGGGAAAGGGAGAGAGGAAATGAAGGAAAGCAGGAAAAGACAGACTGGATGCACTTCAGTCCTTCCTATTCTTTGCTTGTGGCACATATCTTTTTAATCGCCTGTGGGCTGCAGTACTTTGGTCTGCTTTTGGTTCGTGTGTGGGCTCTGATAGGTGTTCATGTCCTGTGTTATAAGGAGATCAGACTAAATCATCTGGTGGCACTTTCTGGCCTTAAAATCTATAGTTCTACCAATTTCGAATACAATTTCTAACCCTAATATTGTTGAATATACTTAAGGAATAAAAATAAATTTCTGAAGTGAACAACCTAGCATAAGTTTAATATAAATGTGTAAGAGTTATGTAATTTGACAGACACACCAATTCATGAACATGGTGAATGTATGCATGGTTTAAATACCTCTCATTCTAACATGTTTAAAATAGTCTCATGATATGTGAAATTGCTACAAAAAATCTGTGTATTATTATCATCTCCGAATAAAAATGAAGGCACACAAGTTCTATGCAAAAATATTTCAGTAGTAAAAAATATAAAAACCAACCAGGTCTAGTTATCTCTTCTTTCCTAGTTCAAAACACTATTTGCATATAAAAGAGAAGAGGACATATCACAGAATTGCTTTTTTTAAAATGGAATGAAACATAAGGAACTCATGCCACTCTTTCTTTTTTCTTTCTAATAAAGTTCTCTCTTTTCTACCTACTAAAGGACACTTTCTGTATCATCAGTTATATTGGCCTGTCACCATGTCACCATGTGTGCTACCGTGAGGTACAGTACTGTACCTGCTTAATTAACATGTCAGGCACAGAGCCACCTTATTAAAAACCACTTGCTGTGTCACTGCTTTTCCATTCCTGACACTCTTTGTGATGATGTACTTTGTTATAGTGCCAGTGTAAGACATTAGTGTGTAAAGCATCTGTATATATGTCTGTTACTAGAAAACTCACATAGTTTCAGTTTTTGGGAAGCCATCTGTTGTATGTTTCCTGACCCATGTTGCAATGCTATATTACAGAGCTGTTTTAGTAAGGTATACATTTGTGTAATTGTAATGGGCCTTGGCTCCAACATTCTTTGGGTGTGAGGGTGATGCCACTACTCTGTGGTAGCATATATCGCTAATGAGTAATATGCATTCTGCTAAGAACCTCCATGAAGACCTTCACTGAGAAAAAAGGGAATAGTTTTCTTCTTTCATACTTAAGGAAAGCGAATATACAGATGTAGCTTATTTATTGTGGGCATTTTCTCAGCCCTCTGGTTTCTGGAGAAAGAAATGGGAAGTACAAAATGTGATGAGAGAATTCAGAAAAAAAAACTGTAGGCTGTTGCTGTTATTTGCTCAAGGGTCTGAATGTATTGTTTTGCTAAGTAGCTGCCTACAGCTGAATTAATCCAGGAAGTGGCTGCAAAGTAGAATTATACCTTGACTGAGCTATAGCACCTAAATGAGGAAAAACAAATTTTGTATGAATAGTGCTCAGAAAATATTCATCTCCCTCTCTATCCCTGTAATTGTAGTCATTGTAAAGAGTGAACAGTGATCTCTGACATATAATAAGAGTATAACTTTTCATACTCTGACCTATGTCAATGATGGGGGAGAAGAGATGATTTTTCCATCCATCCCCGTGACTCTCAGTTCTATTATTTAACATAATAAAAAAAACACACACACAGAAAACCCAACAAACTTTGGGGTGAAACTGAGCAAATGATTAGATCCTATGAGGTAGCTGTGTTAGTCTGTAACTGGAAAAAACTTAAAAATATATAGAATAGTCCTGCAGCACCTAAGAAACTAACAAAAAATGTAGATGGTATTGTGTGTTTTAATGGGCACAACCCACTTCTTCAGATGGCTAGAATAAAGGGGTCCAGGTTGCAAATAACCAGCTTCTTCAAGATAGGCCCAACAAAGAAAACAACAGACTACCACTGGTCATCACCTACAGCTCCCAACTTAAACCCTTCCAATACATCATTAACAATCTACAACCTTTCCTGAAAAAATGACCCCTCACTCTAACAGGCCTTGGGGGACAGGCCAGTCCTTGCCTATAGACAATTCCCAACCTCAAACAATCTTTTTTTTTCCAGCAACCATGCAGCACACCTTCATCATACCCATCCAGGAACCCACCCTGGCCATCAACCTCGTTGCCAACTCTATCCACACATCTATACAAGCACCATCATCACAGGACCTAACCACATAAGCCACCACATCGAAGGCACATACAACTGCACATCCACCAATGCGATCTATGCCATCAAGTACCAGCAATGCCCATCTGCCATGAATATTGGTCAAATTGGACAGTCTCTAGAACAAAGTTGGTATCAATCTTAAATACCTTATTGTCTCATTGTTTTCTTGTGCTTCCCCTCTGTGACTTGTACTCCTTCTTCTGTGACTTAACAAAGGATAAATGGACACAAATCAGATGTTCAAAATGGTAACACACAGAAACCTGTTGGGGAACATTTCAACTTGCCCGTGCACTCATTAATGGATCTAAGAGAGTTTGTATTATTTCAAAGCAATTTCAAAAGCAATTTCAAAAGTCTCCTGGAGAGAGAAACTACAGAACTGGGTTTCATTTAGAAGTCTGACACCTTGAAGAGAGGTTTAAACAGAGACCTGACCTGGATAGGCTGCTACTTTCCATATCCTAATGACAAAAAATGCTAAGCTCTGGGTATTTAGAATACTTACAGCCCACTCTATTAGCCTCATTTAGCATGGGCACTCTAATTGGAAACATTTTTTCTCTATTTTTTTCTTCTCTTTCCTTCCCCATCCTCTCTCTTTCTCTGCTATTTATTTGCAGCCTGGACTTCTTTACTCCATTCATCTGTGGAAGTGGGTTGTGTCCATGAAAGCTCATGATACCATCTTCATTTTTTGTTAGTCTACCCAGCAGGGACCTGGTAGTTCTAAATAAAGCCCTAAATTGAACTACCTGTTAAACTTCCTTGAAGGAGGAATAATAGGTAGTTCAATTTAGGGCTTTAATTCGAAATACTGGGTCCCTGCCAGGTGTAGACGTGGGACGTTAGTCCAGACTTGTAAATTTCAAAAATGGCGACCGGTTGAGAAGATGTAAGTCAAGCACGGGATATTTAAATCCCGGGCTTGATTTGCAACTTCGAATGCCTACATTAGCCTCCCTAGTTCGAACTAGGGGGCTAATGTAAGGGTATGTCTACACTACCCCGCTAGTTCGAACTAGCGGGGTAATGTATGCATACCGCACTTGCTAATGAAGCCCGGGATTTGAATTTCCCGGGCTTCATTAGCATAAGCGGGGAGCCGCCATTTTTAAATCCCCGCTGCTTCGAACCCCGTGTAGCGCGGCTACACGGGGCTCGAACTAGGTAGTTCGGACTAGGGTCCTATTCCGAACTACCGTTACTCCTCGTGAAACACAAACGAAGAGGGTTTTAAAGTCATTCAGTTTATTTTTAGAATGCATTCTTTCTAAGCACAGTCACAGAAAAGAGAGAGAGAGAGAGAGAGAGAGAGAGAGAGAGAGAGAGAGAGAGAGAAAGAACAGGGACAAGAAAATACTTGATTCTGAGTCTATTTGAGTTTGCTTGCTTTCAATCATAGTACAGTGGTAGCTTCATCACCTTTTCATCATGTCTGTCTGTCTGGAAAGTTGAAACCTTTCCTTTTGGCTGCCAGCTGTTATCCATGTTTGTGTTACCATAGACTATTGCAATATGCTCAACATGGGGTTTACATCTTGAAACTATTTGGAGATTGAAACTATATGGAGAATATAACTTCATTTAGGGCATGTCTACAGAGAAGCATTATTTCAAAATAACTCACATTATTTTGAAATAACTAGATGAGTGTCTACACAGCAAACCCGTTATTTCAAAGTAATTTTTTTTAAGAATCTGTAACACTCATTTAATGAAGAATAATGCCTATTAGGATACATCTAGACTACAAGCCTCTTTTAAAAGAGGCTTTTTTGAAAGAATCTTTCGGAAAAGCCTCTTTCGAAAGAGAGGGTATGTCTACACTACCCTCCTAGTTCGAACTAGGAAGGTAATGTAGGCATACCGCACTTGCAAATAAAGCCCGGGATTTGAATTTCCCGGGCTTCGTTTGCATAAGCGGGGCTCCGCCATTTTTAAATCCCCGCTCGTTCTAACCCTGTGCCGCGCGGCTACACGCGGCACGAACTAGGTAGTTCGACCTAGGCTTCCTAGTTCGAACTACCGTTACTCCTCGTGGAATGAGGAGTAACAGTAGTTCGAACTAGGAAGCCTAGGTTGAACTACCTAGTTCGTGCCGCGTGTAGCCGCGCGGCACAGGGTACGAACGAGCGGGGATTTAAAAATGGCGGAGCCCCGCTTATGCAAATGAAGCCCGGGAAATTCAAATCCTGGGCTTCATTTGCAAGTGCGGTGTGCCTACATTACCCCACTAGTTCGAACTAGCGGGGTAGTGTAGACATACCCAGAGTGACTAGATAGCAACCAGTATTTTCGAAAAAGAGAGCCGTTTTTTCCAAAAGAGAGCACGTAGGTAATCTGGATGCTCTCTTTTGAAAAAGCACTTTAAGCATGAATCTCAGATAGCGTCAGGCAGCAGCTCCAGGAGGTGACTGTGGTTTTGCTGCCCTGTTCAAAGTGCCTAAGTGCAGGTCCTAAATGCCACTGGCTCCAATCAGTGTGAATGCTCTATTTCAAAATAGCTCAGCACTATTTTCATGGGCATTTGACATGTAGATGCACTATTTTGAAATAAGCTATTTCGGAATTTTTATTCTGAAATAGCTTATTTTTAAATAATATTGCTGTGTATACGTACTCTTACCGAGAAGAACATTTCTGGAAGGTACTTTCTGTAACCTACAAAGCCCTTCTAATAGCCACGAGCTGACGAATCTGAAGGCACTCCTCTCTCTCATGTCATATTTCCATAATTTCAGTCAACAGGGTACTTGAACTGAAATCACTCTTCCTATAAAAAAAAAGAAGGCACAGCTGACTGGGAGATTGGTCACTTGTAAGTCTGTCATTAATGATGATTAATCTGAATAAGACGTAAAAGCTGAAAAATTATTTTATTAGCTGAAAAATGTTTAGACTGAATCAATGGGAAAAAATGGTGGTACCCATTACCATATAATGTACAATGATGCTACAGTCAGTTTATGTTATTTTCATTATTGTGCAAAATCATCTGTGGAAGAAGTCCAAGGGAGCATCAAGACACTTCATGGCGGTTAAATATAAGGTGAGAATGGAAGGACGGCAGGGAGTGGAGATGAAGAAATAAAGTTAGAGAGGGAGAGACTGGAAGGCGATGAAAGACAGTTCAAATTCAATCTGATCTCTTTCTGTTTAGGTTTCTTATCATCATATCTTGCTCTATGTCTCCTGCTGCTACTTTGTGCATGCTCCACTCTCTGCCAGTTCTGCATGTAGTGATGCCCCCATGGCCTCTCTCACAAAGGAAGCTGCACTTGTTCCTTTGTTATCCACAGGTCTTAGACTATTGTGACTGACATGCTCTGCAAGGTCATGCATCTCATTAAAATCCCCTCTCACAACCACGTCTTTAGTAAGGCATCCAATATTCACTTCAATTTTCAATTAAACTTCACGTGACATAATACTCATTTTCCTTCCCTGCTGTACCCTTTTCTCCACCACCACCTAATCCACCTTCTTTTACTGTTATCCCTTGCAATGCTGTGTCTACATTATACTCAAAATGCAACTGTGCTGCAGGGGTGATGGCACAAGTAGCTTTCTCTTCTGCCATCATTTGTACATAGAACTGGTTGGAAAAGAAAAGAGCAATTTTGTGGGGGAGTTTCAAAATAAATTTCTTCATGAAATGGAACATTTGTCATGAAATGGACAATTGGAACAATTTGCAATAGAAAACTGTTACAAAGGAGGAAATGATATACAGTATTCAAGCCAAAAGAATGAAATGCTGAAAGTGTAAGTTAATTCAGTGTTTCTACTTGGAAGAGGAGCGGCCATTCTGAGTGTATTTTTCAGTGAGCAGAAAAAGGGAGCAGTGGGTTATCTCTAGACTCTAGGTGCACACCCTTAAGATAACTGAAAAAATTCATTGGAGCAAAGAAGGGGAAGAGGAAGGATGATGTGCATATTGCTGGGGACTAGAGCTCAGTATTCCCATGGGGAAGCCTAGTTGGCAGGTGACTAGACCCTCACAGTGTAACCTGCATGTAACAAAGGGTACGTCTAAACTACATGCCTCCGTCAACGGAGGCATGTAGATTAGCCAGATCGGCAGAGGGAAATGAAGCCGTGATTAAAATAATCGTGGCTTCATTTAAATTTAAATGGCTGCCCCGCTCTGCCGATCAGCTGTTTGTCGGCAGATCAGGGCAGTCTGGACGCGCCGCGCCGACAAAGAAGCCTTTCTTGATCGGCACAGGTATGCCTCGTGAAACCAGGTTTACCTGTGCCGATCAAGAAAGGCTTCTTTGTCGCCGCGGCGCGGCCAGACTGCCCCGATCTGCTGACAAACAGCTGATCGGCAGAGCGGGGCAGCCATTTAAATTTAAATGAAGCCGCGATTATTTTAATCACGGCTTCATTTCCCTCTGCCGATCTGGCTAATCTACATGCCTCCGTCGACGGAGGCATGTAGTCTAGACACACCCAAAATGCCCAGCCAAGGAGTGTGACTTCAAATGGTCAGTGAGAAAATAACCAGCACAGTTCCAATATTTAGGGGGTACAGCCAAACTGAGAACCCCACAATGTATCCTGGCCAATCACTGTCACAAACAAAGCAGCAGTTCAGTTAGTGAGACATGGGGATTATAAACCTCTTGCACATACCTGGGCTGCGTCTTGATTGGCATGATTTTCTGAAAATGCTTTTAACGGAAAAGTTTTCTGTTAAAAGCATTTTCGGAAAAGCATGTCTAGATTGGCAGGATGCTTTTCCGCAAAAGCACTTTTTGCGGAAAAGCATCCATGGCAAATCTAGACGCGGTTTTCCGCAAAAAAGCCCCGATTGCCATTTTCGCGATCGGGGCTTTTTTGCGGAAAACAGTACTGTGCTTTTGCCCGAACGGGAGCAGCATAGTATTTCCAGAAAAGCACTGATCATCTTACATGTCAGTGCTTTTCCGGAAATTCAAGTGGCCAGTGTAGACAGCTGGCAAGTTTTTCCGCAAAAGCAGATGATTTTGCGGAAAAACTTGCCCGTCTAGACACAGCCTTGCAGTATTTACGAGTTCATTCAGACATGGAACAGCATATGACAATAGTCAGATTCCAGTTACAAGGTACAGAGTGGCAAAAGATTGGGAAAGAGGTTTGAATTATTGTAAAAAAATGGGAATATTTGAAGGAGCCGCCATATTTTCCTGAAACAGCTTGCTCCCTTCAAAACAGCAATTTCTGACTATTTATTTTAGTTTTTTAAATGTCCAGCTCTATTTGCAAGCACTCTTCAGATGGGCTGTGCACAATCGCACTGCTCATACACACTTCATTTGTAGCACTAGCAACATCAAAGGAGAAGGGCAAAGGCAAGTACCTGTTACCATCCTTTTGATAACACCCAGTGACAGTGGCTGCGCACAGCAGTGAGCAAACACTAACTGCCTTAGATTGGCACAACAGCTACACCTCCCTCTCTACCAAAGAGTTTATGGAGACTTTTGCTTAATAGGTGAGAAACTGCCACCATCACATTTCTGTGCCTTTAATGCATAAACTCTTGCAAGAATTTTCTGTCTCTTAGTATAAACAGCCATGAAGATCAAAGGTCACTACATATTATATTTGTGATAATATACTGCTGGCACAATACCAATAACATCCAATAGTCACAGCTACCACACAAAGAGCTGTTCTAAAAAAATGACAGCTTGAGAATGAGAGAGACTTCATAACCTTTAAAAAGGTCTTAATCCATTTACTTCATTATAAATGCCTCTCAAATCATTTTCTTACTTAATAACCATACTTGTTGAGCTATGCACAAGAGATCCTTTTTAATGTGCAATTATATGTTAAGATGTGATTAATGATAATTTTTGTCTAATGAGTCAATCACAATTGCATTTATGCACCTCTACATTTGAAATACTTCACTAGTATTTTGACAGATATATATGGGGAGGAGTATCTTAGAAACATTAAATAAGGAACTTGGGTTGTGTGTCTATCTTCAGAGTTTACACCCTGGAATTAATTTAAGCTCAGCCTGGTCTCAACTTTTTTATTGAGGACATTTTCCCCCCTCCAAGTTGTCTCATCTTCAGTACTAATAAACATTGTTTAGTCTGCTTGTTTATTTTCAGGTAAAACAATGAATTGTTATTTAATGTATTGGTGCACTGCTCCTATTGTTAGATGTCTGTTCTATGAAATGCTCTCATTCTCATTAGCTCATCACCATTTAAACTGTAAGGGTATGTCTATACTAGCCCCCGAGTTCAAACTAGGGAGACTAATGTAGGCATTCGAACTGGAATGCGGTGTAACAGTTAATGGAATGGGGTGTAACAGTTAACTCGAACTAAGGACTTAGTTCGAGTTAACGTTTGACTGCCGCATGTAGCCGCGGGCAGTTAGTTCAGACTAAGGGGATTTAAAAATGGCGCCTGGATGGGAAGATGCAAATAAAGCCTGGGATATTTAAATCTCGGGCTTCATTTGCAACATCGAATGCCTACATTAGCCTCCCTAGTTCGAACTAGGGGGCTAGTGTAGACATACCCTAAGTTTCATAGAGCAGGAGATATTTATTATACTAGCAGAAATATAATATATGAAATATGAGAAATGGAGTTCTACCATGAAGCCTAGTCCAAAGGAGAGAAAGGAGGCTGCAGTTTAATGTTCTCCCATCTGTGACGGTCTCCAGCCCTATCTTAAATTTTATTACAAAACTATAATTCATTGAAAAAAATGTTTTTGTGAGGTATCATTTGAAAACTCATAATTTGCTGATCAATATTGACCTTGCAAAATATGTGTGGCAATATTGAATGTGTAATTATAATTTTCTACTGGATAGCATTATTGAGGTATGTTCCAACTTAAGAAAAGAAGGCAAAAATCAGTTCCTCGAAAACACATATCAAACTGAGACATCAGTTACTGCCATATTTTCTCAGGAAGAAGAATGTGAATGAGAAAACATCTGCAGATGATTTTTGAAGAAAGAAAGAAAGAAAGAAAGAAAGAAAGAAAGAAAGAAAGAAAGAAAGAAAGAAAGAAAGAAAGATGTTTTTCCCTTTTTCATTGCCAAGGCTTCATAGGAATGCTGAACTGGATGAGAGAAACAAATGCTGAACTGCACAAGGGATCCTGGATGAAAAAAAAAAGATTGCTAGCATTAGCAAAACCTTTGCTTTTAACTCATTTCGATTATTAAGTTATATAATAATTATTTTATTTTTTTATTACTTGTATCCAATTCTGACTTTTAGGCCTTCTTACTTACAAGTTAATATGCTTGTCATGTTGTTTTATCTAGCTAGTATATTTTGATTACAGTGTTTGGGATTTCAGCTAAAAGGGTTTGTGTATAACATTTTCTATTAATGAAATAACATTTTCTATTAAGACTGGGTTGTTCAGAAGAGAGGTAGCAGTATAAGATGCACATTTCTTGGGACAAGCCTGGAACTGGGAATTTGCTGGTGTTGCTTACCCAGGAGTGGCTGGCTGAAACACACATATATTACTGCTGGAAATAATGTACATGTTTGAGGCTCTCTGTGGGCAGACCAGGAGTGGTTCCAAAGTAGTGCAAAAAGCATGCCAAGGGCACACATTTATTCAACAACCAAGTTGTATCCTGCATAACCACACATCAATGCAAACCTTTTTGTTTTGTTTTTTGATGAAACAGCATTTTCAGTTTCAGACCAACTCTAACAAGAAAATCTTCCGAATATATTGCAATATTTTATTAATGGTTCATAGTCTCAAAGTAGTGGTTGTAGAGAGTGCATAAGTCATTCTGTCACTAGTCATGTACTTAGAGATGTGGGGTTGAACACTGAGCCCATATTTTGTGGTGGACAAGAGATAGCCTTCTTCAGAGTGTCATTTCCATTAGAGATTTTTGGAGCTTTTAGTATCAGTGAGGGTATGTCTACACTAGCCCCCTAGTTCAAACTTGGGAGGGTAATGTAGGCATTCAAAGTTGCAAATGAAGCCCAGGATTTAAATATCCTGGGCTTTATTTGCATCTTCCCATCCGGGCATCATTTTTAAATCCCCTTATTCAGAACTAACTGCCGGCGGCTACACGCGGCAGTCAAATGTTAACTCGAACTAAGTCCGTAGGTCAAGTTAACTGTTACACCTCATTCCACAAGGTGTAACAGTTAATTCGAATTAAGGACTTAGTTCAAGTTAACGTTTGACTGCCGTGTGTAGCCGCCGGCAGTTAGTTCTGAATAAGGGGATTTAAAAATGATGCCCGGACGGGAAGATGCAAATAAAGCCCGGGATATTTAAATCCCTGGCTTCATTTGCAACTTTGAATGCCTACATTAGCCTCCCTAGTTCGAACTAGGGGACTAGTGTAGACATTCCCTGAGTTAGTACCGATAGGCCTTCTTCTGGAAGGGCTTGAAACTGAAAGATATACACTAAGGATGTTAAATATTGGTTAATTTGCTAGTTAAGTGTCAATGGAATTTCCATCGGCTACTTGACTAGTCGATAGGCACTTTCGCATTCCTCCTCCGCTGGGGCTCTTGTACATTTCAAAGGAGGAATGCAAAACTCCACAAGGGCTTTTGTTCATTTTAAAGTGGAAGCACCCGCGTGGACCCCAGAGTCAGCAGGACTTCCTGTGGGCCCCAGGCTGCACGCAGTAAGCCAGCTTTGAAATATACAAGAGTCCTCAGTGGGGGCTCCTGTGCATTTCAAAGCAGAAATGCCCACATGGAGTCTGGGGTTAGCGGAGGACTCAGAGTTCCTTGCTGACCCCAGGTTCCATGTGGTGCTCCTGCTTTGAAATGCTGCACAGAGCTGGGGTCAGCTCAGGACTTCCCAGCTGATCCCAGGCTCCACATGCTTTGAATAGCTACGCGTGGAGCCTGGGATCGGCTGGGGAGTTCCCAGCTGATCCCAGGTTCTGTGGAAATGTCACGCGGAGCTTGGGGTCAGCTCGGGAGTCCCCAGATGACCCCGGGCTCTGCATGGCATTTCCAAGGAACCTGGGATCAACTGGGGACTCCCTGACTAATCCTGGGTTCCATGGAAATGCTGCTCAGAGCCTGCGGTCAGCTGGGGTCATCTCAGCATTTCAAAGCAGCAGTGCTGCACTGAGCCCAGGATCAGCCAGGGTACAGTCTCCATTCTGTGCTGCCGCTTTGAAGTACCCCTTTTCCCCCTCCCTCTTTGCTGCCTCTATCTGATAGGGGCAGCAAAGGGGGGAAATCGACTAGTCAACTCGACAATCCAATAAGCTAGTCAACTAGTCCTTAATGTCCTTAATATATATACACTGAGGGGCAATAGGTGATCTTAACCTTGAGGAGATTCTGGGAGGCCAGGCTGAATCCATTATTTTACAGGAGGGTGGTGAGCCAGGGATCTTCCCTGTAGAGGCTGTGAGGGCATGCAAAACAGCAACGCAAAGGACAAATGAACTGCTCTCAATAGGTGCTCGCTCATGATATATTAGCTTATTACAATTTTAATATAGGGACTGGTGGGTTTGGGGCTTTCAACACATGAATTTGCTTCCCATTCCTTTGGGATTGGGACAACAGCAGCAGCCTAGTAAGATTTTGGGGCTAGTGCAGTTCAAGCAAATGGATGTTGTCTTTCTGAAGCATACTGGTGGGTAATCAGTGTGAGTTTTGATTTGGGTTTACATTCCAGATGTAGTCGGATGGGCCAGACATATGCCAGTGTGAATATGAAGATACAGTATTGCTTATTGGGTGTATTGGCAAGCTTTCGGGTTGTCAGGAGGTCCAGCATTGTTGCTCAGCAGTGAAGTAATTTTCAGCGGCTATGAAAGGAGGAACATGTTATGAGACCAGCTGATGTTCTGTGCTGGCTGAGCAGGCACCACATATGAGTGTGAATCACAGAGGGGAAAATTATTTGGGAACATATAAATTGGTGGTCTTATAGAGCAGAGCTATGAAGGACTGGAGGTGGATACTGGAACTTTACTAAGAATTAAAACTTTGTGTTCAGTCATGTTACATTGTAGGTCATAGCAGAAAACCCTGAACCTCTGTTGGGTTGATCAAGTGAGGAGGCACGTGAATATGGAGATGGCCAAATTCATGAGTGCCATAGTGGTGGTTGGCAATTTCTCTTCCAGACATAGCATATGTTGCAGAGACTTATTCAGTATGGATAGGATTCACCAGTCAGACTTGGAAGCAGACATGTTTCTGGCTCTTAATAAAGAGGGATACAGGTTGAACCTTTCTAGTCTGGCACTCTCAGGATCTGACCAGTTCTGAACCAGGGAATTTTCTGGACCATGAGACGTCAATATTTTCTAGGAGCATTACCAACACTTCTACTGCTTACTGTGCTGTTAGAAGGCATTTAGGGATAAATTAGAACTAAATAACAGCTCAGAGAACTAGAACTGGTGTCTGCAAACAAACTTTATGGAACCACAGAAAACTTGGTCACTGCCATGAAAAGGGGATATCCGACTAACTAAAATTATTCTGGATGACAGATGTGACTAGTACAGCCAAATCCTACCCCTTTATCCCTCCCTTAACCCAGATATGAGGAGGATGAGGTGGAGTTAGAGGAGTAGGTTGACTGGGGAGCAAGGTGGGTAAAGGAACGTCACTGACAGAGGACTTCTCTCCCCAGGATATGTAAATGATTATAAAATTACCTGCACTGTATGCTTTTATCTGCCAGGTCCTTTCAAACATTTGGGAATAAAGTTGTGGCCTAATTAAACCACACACAGTATCTGCTAGCCTTTTTAAGGACTTATGAATTATATGCCAAAATTTTAATAGATTTAAATTATCTTTCAGCAGTCTCTCAGAAAAAAATACATCTTTTATAGATTGGGTTGGTATTGGCTAGCATCTGGAATAAAAACAATGTGATTTTGTTTTCGGTGAAATGGAAAATTAATGTAAAGATTATGGGGGAGACACAGAATGTGGGTAAGTATAAATAAGCTTGCCTGGATACAGTGATATCACTTCACCAAGATTCAAGTTTACATCGAAGATACATAATTGCTCAAAATTGTTAAAATCAGTGAACCAAAAGCTCTGGCAACAGCTGTACTAAGGGGAAAAACTAGATTACCCTGCAATTCTAATCAAGGGTGCCTTGATAAAGATGACTTGAATTCAACTCATTAGCATGGCAAGAGAAGGCTGATGTGAAGAAAGAAGCCCTGCCAGCTGAGCAGTTTGTAGGTGGCAATCCTATGCGTCCAAAATAATTTCTCTGCAAGATGGAAGAAATGTATGAAAAAAGCAATTACAGAGGATTCACTGCTGAAGTCCATGGAAAATTTCAGAAAACATAGTTTTAATTATGCCTCTAGTGTGCTGACCCATGAGGTGCAACACAGATCCTGCTTTTGATCTGAAAGAAAAAGACGAATTCATGGTTCTCAGAGGGAAGTCAGCAAACTGCACCACTGTAAGCCATCTCAGAGAGAGGAAGACAGAACTATAGAAACAAAAGATGTTCCTGAAAAGTGAGTCACTCTTTAATCCAGAAAGTATGAGAGAACTGGTTATGAAGTTATAATTATAACAGCATAACATGTATATAGTACATTATAATTTCATATCTAAGTAGCATTCACTGCAGTTCTCTGAGTTAGGTATTATCACCATTTCCCAGATTTCACATCTACAAATTAAATTCTTAAGTCTCAGATCAGGTTTTCAAAGGTGTCTTGTTGCCTATGGAAACGAATATGAGCTAGATGCCTAACATGCATAGGCACTTTTGAAAATTCCACTAGGTACAAATCTGCATCTTTAGGTACCTAAATAATTTTGAAAATCTGACCTTCAGACACTTAAAAAGTTTAATATATATGTCCATTTGACCACTCGTATGTGTTGACAAAACTTTCTAGTTGTGGAAAGCAGAAACTAGGACAAATTACAAAAGATGAATATAACCAAATAATACAGGCATGCAGGGGCAAGATTAGAAAGGCAAAATGAGCTCAAACTAGCTACAGACATACAGGGAGATGAGAAGATATTCTATAAATGAATTAGAAGCAAGAGTTAGACCAAGGGTAGGCCCGCTGCTTAGTGAGGAGGGAGTAACAATAACAGGAAACCTGGAATTAGCAGAGGTGCTTAATGACTTCTTTGTTTCGATCTTCACCAACAAGTCTGATGATGAAGGAATGCCTAACATAGTGAATACTAGTAGGAAAGGGGAAGGTTTAGAAGATAAAATAAAAAAGAACAAGTTAAAAATCCCTTAGAAAAGTTAGATGTCTGCAAGTCACCAGGGCCTGATCAAATGCATCCTGGAATACTTAAGGAGCTGATAGAGGAGGTATCTGAGCCTTTAGCTATCATCCTTGAAAAATCATGGAAGATGGGAGAGATTCCAGAAGATTGGAAAAGGGCAAATATAATGCCCATCTATAAAAAGGGAAATAAGAACAACCTGGGAAATTACTGACCAATCAGTTTAACTTCTGTGCCAGGAAAGATAATGGAGCACATAATTAAGGAATTCATCTCCAAACACCTGGAAGATAATAAGATGATAGGTAACAGCCAGCATGGATTTGTTAAGAAAAAATCATGTCAAACCAATCTGATAGCTCTCTTTGATAGGATAACAAGTCTTGTGGATAAAGGAGAAGTGGTGGATGTGGTATACCTAGACTTTAGTAAAGCATTTAATATGGTCTCACGTGATATTTTTATCAATAAACTAGGCAAATACAATTTAGATGGAGCTACTATAAGGTGAGTGCATAAATGACTGGATAACCATTCTCAGAGGCTGCGTCTAGATTGGAATGATTTTCCGGAAATACTTTCAACATTTACCGGATGAAGTTTAATAAGAACAAATGCAAAGTAGTCTACTTAGGAAGGAGCAATTAGTTTCACACATACAGAATGGGAAGCTACTATCTAGGAAGGAGTACTGCTGAAAGGGATCTCGGGGTCATAGTGGACCACAAGCTAAATATGAGTCAAGAGTGTGACACTGTTGCAAAAAAAGCAAATATGATTTTGGGATACACTAATAGGAGTGTGGTGAACAAGACACGAAAAGTCATTCTTCCAATCTACTCTGCACTGATTAGGCCTCAGTTGGAGTATTGCATCCAGTAGTGGACACCACATTTCAAGAAAGACGTGGAGAAATTGGAGAAGGTCCAGAGAAGAGCAACAAGAATAATTAAAGGTCTAGAGAACATGACCTATGAAGGAAGCCTGAAAGAATTGGGCTTGTTTAGTTTGGAAAGGAAAGACTGAAAAGGGACCTAATAGCAGTTTTCAGGTATCTAAAAGGATGTCACAAGGAGGAGGGAGAAAAATTGTTCTACTTGGCCTCTGAGGATAGGACAAGAAGCAATGGGCTTAAACTGCAGCAAGGGAGGTTTAGGTTGGACATTAGGAAAAGCTTCCTAAATGTCAGGTGGTTAAACAGTGAAATAAATTGACTGGGAGGTTATAGAATCTCCATCTCTGGAGATATTTAAGAGCAGTTTAGACAGACATCTATTAGGGATGGTCTAGACGGCACTGCATACTGCCATGAGACCAGGGGACTGGACTTGATGACCTCTCGAAGTCCCTTCCAGTTCTAGCGTTCTATGAATCTGTGATTCAATGATAATATAAGCATCCATCTTCTAAAGTTGATGTCATCCTATGATTGTTGTAGATAGTGTCTGGGGGTATTGATATTTAAAAAATCTGGAAATACATTGATTCATTTATTAACTTTTTAACATATAAAATTAACTAATTTTTAAAACACACTTTTGCATAGTGTTAAAACGAAATATACACACTATGCCTATTCTCCTCACCAGTCCATGTTATTTGAAGATTCTGCCAATGTCGTAAACACCTCTGGCACAATTAGCAAAAACCTGGTTTTCTAATGGTTCACATCTGATACAGTGGGAATTATATTTGGAAATCATAAACTGTGCATTTTTATGTTAATTTCATTAGAACACCACTTATTATGACCTGTGTAAGAGACATGGATGCATCTGAAATAAATTTTGAATTTCATCCATTACTAGATAATTAACCTGATGGTTGTGGTTTCCAAAAAATCTTATGACTCCTCATAGTTGAACCGCATTCTGATTCAAGGAATCAGCAAGAAATAGCCTATGAGAAATAATTTGAAAAATTCCAAATAAGCAAAATTTTAGATTGGAATGTACCATATTGAACATCATCAATTCTTTGGTGATATCATTTGATATTTTGTTCATTTGAGACCCATTTCTGCTGTTATTGAAGTCAGTTGCCAATATTCTAAGGCCTTTAATGTGAGCAGGTACATGCTCTTAATTCATTTAGCCTTTTGTTTCTCAAGAACTAGTTGAAAATACAAAATGCATTTTGAAGAGTTATTTTGATTTCCAATTAATGTTATCCAGAGAAAAAAGTAGTGGCATAATCCGTTAGAATTAACATATGGGAAAAAAGAATATTTAAGAGTACCATCAAAATACACTCAAAGAACTGGGAGAAGAAACTTGTAGTCTACATGTCTTTCACACACTAGGCAGTGAATAAAATATTTTATTTGAATGAGAAGTAAACTTTTCATTCATATCTACCCATTTTAGCATAATATAATAAAGATTAGAAACATAAAGATATTAATAAAGGAGAAACTTTAGGAAAGGAATATCATTTCTGATAGAGGCACTATTAAGGCTACTGTACTGTCTTCCAGATGTCACAAATCAGGGTCTATGGATTGCAGGTGCCAAGTTAGTGCTATTTTTTTCTTGCTAAACTGGTTAACACTGTTCCAACTTGGCTTTTTTTTTAAAGATATCATGACCCTACACAGCTGAATTTATTCTGTGGATTAACTTTGCTAGTGACAGCTTAGACTTTATAAGCCCAGACACAAAGAGCCTGCTCCCACTAAGGTAATTTCTAATTGCACACTTACTTCAATAATAGCAGGATTAGTTCCACCATCTACACTGAGCAAAAAGGAGAACTTCTAGCTACTTTAGAAGGCTAAACTATTCATGTTTATTTACATATAGATGGACAAGTAGTCGCTTCACATACTTTAAAGTTTTTGAACTTATATAAGGGCAGAATGTCTCCTGCAGTAATAGTTAATAGTGCTTACATCAGAGATGAGGAACCTCCAACCCATGGGCCATACGTGAATTGATGGGGTTAGCCACTGGTGAGCTGCCAGATGATTTGTTTTCCTAAGCATCCACAAGCATAGAGCCCTGCAACGTCCATTGTCTGGTAACAGTTAACTGCAAGCAACTGGGAGCTGTGGAACTCCATGCCTGCAGGAGCTTGGGTAAACAAAGTGCCCCGTGGCCCATTACATGGATATATAATCCTTAAATGTAACTCACTCCCCTCCTGCCCAGAATAAGGCTATAAGGGTATGTCTACACAGCACAGTTATTTCGAAATAACAGCAGTTATTTTGAAATAACTTTACTAGAATCTACACAGCCAAACCGCTATTTCAAAATTAATTTGAAATAGCAGAGCACTTATTTTGAATTTGGTAAACCTCATTCCATTAGGAATAATGCCAAATTTGAAATAGCTATTTCAAAATAAGTGTTGTGTAGACATTATAACAAAATAGGGGACCTCCAGCCTTCCCAGGGTGCCCTGGTGGCCACTCCAGCCTCAACCAAAAACACTCCTCTCGCTCCCTGCTCCCTGGAGCCCTTAAAGGGGTTAACTCTGGCCATAGTGCCTGTGCCAGCTCCAAGCCTGCCAGCCCAGAGCCAGCAGTCACTGCCCCTGACCAGTGCCGCATTATGACTTTCATGGGCCCTAGGCACTTTTGCCTTCGTGGGCCCCTTCCACCATAATAATATCAATATTAAAAATTATTTTTGATATAACTTTAAATACTTCAACATTTTTTTTCTGTTTTAGGCAAAATTGAATAGATTTTTGTGGGCCCTAAAAGTTTCCTTTTTTTCTGATGAAAAAAAAAATTAAAACATTTTCTTCAACCCTAAAAGTTCATTTTTTTACTTCTGATTTTAAAAGAAATTAAAACATTTTCGTGGGCCCCTAAAAGTATCATGGGCCCTAAGCACTGTGCCTAATGGATAAGTCGGCCCTGCACCTGACCCAGTGGCCCCAAAACATAAGCTAGCAAGCCATTAGCAGCCAGCCCCCTACCGCTCCCCAGGAGCAGTCTGCCAGCTCCCAGGAGCCTGTCAGGGCCCGGAGAAGGCAGGTGCCTTCCTGATTCAGGGTGGAGATCATGGACCTTCTTCAGGGTTGGGGGGGATGCCCCCAACGTCCATGATCTCCACATTAGATGGAGGAACATGGCCGTCTATGGCAGGAGAGCTGCCAGCCTGGCCACCAAAGGCCACATGCGATCTCAGGAAATCAAGTTGGTCTGGCGAGACCCCGAACCCTGAGCCCTGGGCTTCCCCTTCCCCTTCTTCCCCTTGCTTCCCCCTTCCAGCTCCCTCCGCCCAGGTTTCCCCCTCCCCTCTCCTAGCCTCTCTTCTCCCCTCTCCCGCCTCCTTTCCCCAGTCTCACCAGAGTTTCATTCTCCCCTCCCCCAGTTTTGTTAAATAAAGAGAGTTTGTGTTCATGAAAATACATGTATTTTATTTGACTTCAGGAAGGGGGGTTAGGAAGGGATAAGTGGAAGGACGTGAGGAAGGAATGAGGCATAAGTCCCCAGTAGGGCAGACCAGGGAGACTCTTACTGCTCCTCAGGATGGAAGCTCTCCTGCAGGGCCTCCTAGATACTGACACTCTCCCCCGATGGATCTCCTGGATGACAGCCTGCAGCAAATGCAGCCAAGCTCACAGCAACGCGTCCATAAGAAGCACCAAAGTGCCCAGGGCGACCTCTGGCTCCATGCTGCAGAGTTCTGTGATGTCCCGAGTGAGGGCAACCAGAGCATGCAGAGACAAAATGCTTTGCTGTCCCTCATGGAGGTAGGCAAGCAAGCAGGAAAAGCTGAAAACTGGCTGTCCAGGGGGTCCCTTTAAGAACAGGCCTCAGATTGCCTCAGGGAACAGCCACACAAAGACACTTCTGACCCGATGCCCTGCCGGACCTGGGTCCAGCCAGCCTTAAATGCGATTCAGCATCCACTCAGTGTGGACACGCTATTTCAAAATAGCAAAATGCTATTTTGAAATTCATTTTGTGTGTAGATGCCTTATTTCGAGATAACTTATTTCGAATTAACTAACGCTGTAGTGTAGGCATACCCTCAGGCTCTTTGCACTTGTCTAACTGAATAATCACTCCAGAAGCTTCACAACAGTTAACATCTCAAAAGTGTGAGTTCAATTTTTTCCTATTGAAGGAAAAATGGGAAATAAACATTCACAATAATTATTTATTATACAGAGAGTATGTAATAATTTAGGGAATATTTCTGAGGTTTTCATTCCCATCAGAATGTTTTTATGTTTCAAATTCCATGTAATGTTTTTCCTTTTAAGGTTGACAGAGGTGATTTTGAAAAGTCCCTTCTCAAATACTGTCAAGCAGACATACACAGCAAGGCAAACACTTTTGGGAATATATTCCAGCAGTAAGGGATGAACAGCAAGAACACCAAAAAGCACCTGTTAGAAATTAGTGTGATGAAATCATTCTCTATAATGGTGTGTGGACGTAATTATATTCTTGTATTGCCTCTTTACTTTTCAGTATCTACTGCTGAGCTGATTGAATTTCCTTTCTGGCTGTTTGTGATATGTCTGTAGCTTTCAGTAGCAATACCCTTTCTCTTCCCCCACACCTCCATGTATATTTATAGATTTGGGAGGTTAAGGATGCCAGAGCAAAGTTCTGCGAATACTGGAATTAATATTCTGCAGACAATTCAGATCCCTCCTAATGAAAGAGTATTATGCAATTTCCCACTGCTGAGTACTTTTAAAAATCCCACTCTGTGCCTAAAAATCCCACTCTGTGCCTATATTCATTTTAGATGATGAAGCATTTTTGAAAAGATAGCCCCCAGGGCAGAAAATGAAAAAAAACCGGCTGTTATTATCTCAGGTTTCATCAAGGAGAGCAGATTACACAACAATTCCACTTTCCCACCTTGTTTAAAATTACCTATAGTCTATGCAAGATCAGTAATCCCTTCCCTGTGTCTGTTGATCAAACTAATACATTTCACAATTCAAAATTCAACTGTTCCCTCAAAGACTCAGTAATCAAGGTGTTCCCAGAGACACTTTTCTGTCTATTTTCTTTCTGGAACAATCCCTTGTGCCATGACTGCAGTAGCACTCCATTAGGAATTCCACCCCCTTGCTTCTCAGTTTGCTGAAGAGTATTACAGTCTTCCCCTCTATTTCATGCTGCCTTCTTATATGAAAACTGGCCAATTAAACGTCAGTTCTTTTTTTCCAATGTGTAATGAGTGGAGTTAATCAGACAGACAGCTGATGGGCTCTGACCAGAGGAATGGTAACTTTTGTACCATTACATCCCTTCTTGTAGAATTTTCTTAAAATTCAGAGACAACTAAGTTTCCTACAGGCAGCAGCCTCTTAAGGTTGCATCTCACTAACACAAAACAAAAAAAGTGTCTGAGATAATTATAATAACATCATCCCTAGACTTAAAATTTTTTTAAATATTTCACACTAATATCCAGAAATGGTGTTGTAGAATTATTCTCACTTCACAGATGGGAAAATTGATGCAAAAATACAGAATATATGAGAGAATATATTCCTTGCAGGAGGAATAACCAGGGCTTGCCGAACCGCGGTAAGCCCTGCTCACCAGCCGTGCTGTCCAGCAATCTGTGCATGCACAGATCGTTCTGCGAATGTGCAGATCGCTCAAACCCGGCTCTTCCGGGTTGCAATCTACTTGCCACGGGCGAGTAGATTGCATTATTTGTCGAGCCCCGGGAATAACCATGGTTCGAATTAGGAACTTTAATTTGAACTACCTAGTCTGTGCTGCGTGTAGCCGTGGGCAAGTAGTTCCAACTACAGGACATTTAAAAATGGCGGCGCCCAGGAACATACAAATGAAGCCCGGGATATTTAAATCCCAGGCTTCATTTGCAAGTTCAAATGCCTACATTAGCCACCCTAGTTCGAACTAGGGTGGCAGTGTAGACATACCCTTAGCTAGTACTTTGTCTGTTATCATAGAGAAAAGATCTCGTAGTTGCAGTTTATGTGGCACGCTTTACAGAAGAGGCCAGCAAATGCTGATGATGAAGCACTACTAAAATCTAATTAGTGGCCCAACTTGAGCTCTTGGGGCCCAACTGGAGCTCTGGGGGAACTGATTTTGAGATATAACCAATGCAGTGATTGAAGTTTGGAAATCAGGAATATCCATGCAATATTTGGTGTTTCTAGCTCTTACTATATTGGAGATCTTTCGGAACTATCAGTGGGCCCAGTTGGGGCTCCAGGGGAACCAGGGGAACTGATTTTGAGATATAAGCAATCAAATTATTTAAGTTAGGAAATCAGTAGTGTCCGTGCAAAATGTGGTGTTTCTAGCTCTTACTATTTCGGGACAAACAATAACACAAACAAACAAACAAACTTTAAGAAATATGTATAAGATATTGTACCTATCTTATATGATGAGTGTATTACAAAATGCTTTGCTTTCCAGCCTACAATGACTCAAAACACACTCATTTCTGGAACAGTGTTCCAGTGGTTTTTGGTATTCAACACTCAATAGAAGGAAAAAGTAATATACTTCAGAAATCAAATTATTCATAATTCTGGCTACTTGTACTATTAATCTAAAACAGCAGTTCTAAAACTTTTTGGGCTCCGGAGCCCTTTACATGTGTAAAAATGTATGTGGAGCCCCAGCGGTCCACTGATTGTATGTGTTGTACCTATTGATGTTTCCAGTTTGTCAACCTTGCGGAGTCCCTGGAGATGTCTCACGGAGCCCTGGGGCTCTGCGGAGCACACTTTGAGAAACACTAATCTAAAATATATCCTTTACTAATACCCTCTCTGTTTTTTGAGCTGAGATTTCACTGCATGGTGTAACAAACAGACACATTTATTTATTGTATGCTTTCACATGAATGTCCACTGGGTCCTCTCAAACCACTTTCTCAGATCTTAGATAATTAATGTACAATGTTGAGATAAAGAAGAGAAAGACCTTTAGTTGACTTTATGAAACTTCAGTCAGGTCTCCAAAAGATGCCTCCTTATCTTCTGCTTCTCAAACAAGGACTAATATTTTATCTGGTTTGAAGAGTCTGTCCTTGAGTTAATGTCAGGAATTGTAAAGAAACTTCAGAGCATCCAAATCACCTAACCGATCTCATATATTTTACAATGAAAATTAATGGTACTGAATTTCTTCTGGTTTCATATTATTTAGACAATTTATTTAAAAAACATACTGTTCAATTACCTCCGCTACTAGTTGGGAATCTCTTCCAAGTTGTATTTGTACTGAGTTTCAGCATCTCAAAATCAAACTAATGTTATAAGGAATATTTTCTATAGGATAGGGGATGTCTTACAATGTTGCGGTATAATGCTCATAGATGAGAAATTGTGAGATCATCCAGTTTGGCACCTTGATCTGAGGCAGCACTACATCTGCCTCTAGACCATGGCAAATGGTCTGTGAACTATCATCAAATTGTCAACATTGTTCTTAAAATATGGTGCTCTGAACTGGGCACAATACACCAGCTGAGGCCTCATCACTGCTCGATAGATCAGAAAATCATCTCAGTGTCTTACATAAGACAGTACCATTAATACACATGGAATGATATATCAAACTTCTTAGCAACTATATCACACTGTTAATTCATATTCATTTTGTGATCCATTATAACGCTGAGATCCTTTTCAGTAACACTGCTGCCTACCCTGTTGTTCCTCTTTTTTGACTTGATGCATTTGATTTTTCCTTCATAGAAGTTTTTATTTAATTTTACCTTCTAAATTTCAGACCAAATCTCCAATTTTCAAAGTTAGTTTGATTTTTAGTCTTATCCTATAAAGTGCTTGTACCTTCTTGCAGCTTGTCATTTAAAGACATGTCCACCCGTCCATTATCCAAGTAATTAATTAAAATATTTAATAGTACCAGATCTAGAACAGACCCATGAAGAATCCAATTAGATCCCCCCACTTTATCATTGAACTACTGGGTAACTATCCTTTAAGAATGGTGTTTCAATCAGTTTTACACCCACCTTATGTTACTTTAATATAGACCCTATTTCCATAGTTTTCTTATGAGACTGTCATGCAGGATTGGATCAAAAGCCATATTAAAATCAAGATATGCAACAGCTACAACTTCCCCTTATTCACAAGTCCAGAAACCTTGTCAGCATAGGTAGTTCATAAAATCATAGGGCTGGAAGAGACCTCAGGAGGTCACCGAGTCCAACCCGCTGCCCACAGCAGGACCAACCCTAACTAAATCATCCCAGCCAGGGCTTTATCAAGGTGGGACTTAAAAAACCTCTAAAGATGGAGATTATAACACCTCTCTAAGTAACCTATTCCAGTGCTTCACCACTCTCAGGCTGTGTCCAGACTCAGGGTTTTTTTTGAAAAAAGTAGCCTTTTTTCGAAAAAACCTCACCTGCGTCCAGACTCAAGCCACGTTCTTTCGAAATTAAATCGAAAGAACGCGGCTTTTCTTTCGATGGTGGTAAACCTCATTTCACGAGGAAGAACGCCTTCTTTCAAAAGTTCCTCTTTCGAAAGAAGGCGTTCTTCAATGTAAATAGGGCTTCTTCAAAAGAGAGCATCCAGACTCACTGGATGCTTTCTTTCGAAAAAGCAAGCCACTTTTTTGAAAGTTCAACGTGCAGTCTAGACGCTCTCTTTCGAAAGAGGCTCTTTCGAAAGTATCTTTCGAAAGAGCCTCTTTCGAAAGAGGCTTGCAGTCTAGACATAGCCTCAGTGAAATAGTTTTTCCTATTATCCAACCCAGGTCTTTCTCTCTGCAACTTGAGACCATTGCTTCTCGTCTTGTCACCTGTCACTACTGAGAATAGTTTCTCTCCATCCTATTTGGAACCTCCCTTTAGGTAGTTTAAAGGCTACTATAAAATCCCCCCTCACTCTTCTTTTCTGTAGATTAAATAAGCCCCAAACAATCAACCGCTCCTTGTAAATCATGCGCTCAAGCCCCTTAAACATTTTCCTTGCCCTCCCCTGGATTTTCTCCAATGTATCCACATTCTTTTTGTATTGGGGGGTCCAGAACTGGACACAATACTCTAGATGTGGCCTCGCCAGTGCTGAATAAAAGGGAATAATTACTTCTCTAGATCAGCTGGCAAAATTTGCCTTAATGCGCCCTAATATGCCATTAGCTTTCTCGGTTACACTGTTGATTCATATTCAACTTTTCATCCACTGTAATCCCCATGTCCTTTTCTACTGAACTGCCGCTTAACCAGTCGGTCCTCAGATTGTAACAGTATTTGGAATTCTTCCAACCCAAGTGCAGGACTCTGCACTTGCCCTTGTTGAATCTCATCAGATTGCATTTGGCCCAATCCTCCACTTTGTCTAGGTCATTCTGGACCCTATTGCTACCCTCCAATGTATCTACCTCTCCCCATAGCTTAGTTTCATCTGCGAACTTGTTGAGGGTGCAATCCATCCCCTCATCCAGGTCATTACTGAAGATGCTGAACAAAACCAGCCCTAGAACCAATCCTTGGAGCACTCCACTTGACACTGACTGCCAACTGGACATTGAGCCATTGATCACTACCCATTGAGCTCAACAATCTAGTCAGCTTTCTATCCATTTAAAGTCCATTTATCCAACCCATACTTCTTTAAACTTGCTGGCAAGCATACTGTGGGAGACTGTATCAATTCATTTGTTTTGGCATGATTTATTCTTGTCAAATCCATGCTGGCTATTAATTATAACCCTATTATCCTCTAACCGCTTACAAATTGATTATTTAATAAGTTGCTCATATATCTTTCCAGGTATCAAAATTAGAATCACTGCTCTGTTGTTGCATGGGTCCTTTTTGTTCCCCTTTTCAAAACTGATACTATGTTTGAACGTTACTGGTCCCCTGCCCTTCCCATCGCCTTAAAAAGAATTGCTGATAGTTCTGGAATTGCTTCATCTAAATCCTTAAGTGAATTTGATGGGCTCTGGCAATTTCAAAATACCTAATTTGTCTAGATGTCCTTTAACTTTTTATTTTGCTATTTGGCTTTGGTTTTCACTCCTTCACTTTGTTGTTAATATCAGTTGGATTATGTATCTGGTCACAATAAACCTTTTCAGTGAAAACTCAAGCAGGATAAGAATTAAACACCTCAACTTTCTTGATGTCCATTATTAGCTCTCCTTCCCTTCCAGGAAGAGGACTTATACTTTCCATCACCTTTCTCTTGCTCCTCATGTATGTATAGCGTATCTTCCTATTGCCTCTTACATCCCTTTTGGGTGTAATTCATTTGTCTTCCTACACATTCTTAGTGATATGTACTGTTAGGTGAAGAGGAAAATTAGAACTACATGCAGTTCTATTTTTCATTTCCTATGGTTCTGCAACATTTCTGTTTTCCATTGCCTGACCAAAAGGAAGATATGTATGAGAGTAAATTGGCTAGAAGCCCAATAGAATGTGTGGTCAAAAGCATCTTTTTAAATCTGAATCTTGCTAAGTTCAGCCTTTTCTATTATACCTTGCCACCATCATCCATAGATGTGTGATTTACAAATTTGATAACTGCAATTTGCTTTACATGCATTTACACTTCTGAAGAGCACTTGAAAGTTACAACTCATGGAGAACACAGCTGAGCCTCGGGGAACATAAAACATCAGTTCTTCAGCAACTACATTATCTTCTTGTTGACTTCCAGCTGTAATTCAGAATGTTGACTTTCATCTATAAAATGCCTTTGGTATAGATCCTGTCTATTTGAGAAACAGTTCCCACAGTGCATTTTCACAGTCTCCCTTGAACAGATTGATAAATCTCTCTATATAAAATAAATAGATTTCCACAAGGACAGAAGGAGCTGTCAGGGTGAAGTACACACCCTTGTGTTGATAGCCTGTTCTGACAACCCCTAATTTGAAGAAGATGGTGAAAGGATAGTGATGATTGTATTTCACCAAAGAAGATGAATATGTGGTACCAGAGTATAACCAAGAATAAGTAATTTATGTGAGAACAGTCTTTTTTTGTGGTAGAGGGTGAGGGCTGGATGAAGCTTCTTGGGAGGTTTTTTGATGCAGTAGTACCAGAGGGATGGTATTTTTTATGCATTGTAGATAGGTTAGTAAGTTTTTAGAACCCGTAGGAAGGTTTATGAGTAGCAAACAATTAGTACAAACTCCTCTCACAAAATGTTCTAAATCCGTCAGGGGAGACATGTTATGTGTCTTGAGTATTTGCTTCTCTTTAAGGCACTGCCTCTCAAATAATTTGTTTTGCTCTATTCTTCTCTAATTTCTATTTTTGCCTCTAAGAAAGAAGCCAAAAAACTCAAATATTGAAATCTTTCATATTTTTAAAGATGAGCCATCCATTGGCCTATTTTCTTTGTGATGCATCACTCATTCTATTAGCAGTACCACATTGCTTTTACAAGATGAAGTATAATAAGCAGTGACTGATATAAATTAATGAAAAAATTGAATCACATCCAGTCTTGGAATAAACAATACAGATCCCATTAAAATCATAGTGGTTTTGTTCGCTTTTCCCACTGAGTACATCTGTACAGCAACATTATTTCTGAATAACTTACGTTATGGAGGACCTTCCTATTTTGATTCCTGCAACATTCATTTCATGAGGAGTAAGTCAAAAGAATAATGTTCCTCCTTCTACTTCCTGCTGTGTAGACAGAGCCAAAAGCTGAATTAAGCTATTTTGACTTCAGCTTTTTGCTCTGCTGGTTAGACATGCCCATTGTTTGTTTTAAACAATGAGTTTTGCTGGTACCCTTTATAGAATTAGGGTTGGCTTTGGCTTTTTAAATGTAAGGCATTGAGATGTGAATGTGTGCGGGTGGCCTTTATTAAAATAATATGAATACGTTAAAATTTAATATTTAAAGCTGCATAAATAATTTGCAGTGAAATATTTATTTGATATAGCCTGTTTTTCCCATTAATTAATTTCCTTCCTATGATTTCCTCAGATTTTACTCAAGATTCAAAGTTATTTCCTAAATAACTTCTTCTTCTTGAACAAACAGACTCATTGATGGAAGAATGAACAGACAGATGCACAAACACTCTCTTTCTTTCTCTCTCTCTTCTCTCTCTCTCTGTCTCTCTCTCTTATATTCCGGTGGTACATTTCAATCTGAATGTTCAACAATATCTATTTAGAAATCCACCAAAGGATCTGTCAGTACTCTTGCTTGATATTGATAGTCTGTATAAATGAGAAGCAGCAGATAAGTAACAAAGGGATGTGAAGTTAGATGAGGTGAATACAATTATTTGTTAATGCAACAATTTGTGGAAAATGTGTGGAGATATTTATTCGCACTAACAGTGAGTTTGTCCCTGAACAAATCCAGCAGCAGAACTCTCTATTTAATGTAATGAGTAAGGAATTTCACTTGGGAATTAAAGATCATGAGTTTGAATCCTTGTGAAGACAAATACATAAATATCTAGACAACTGAGAACCTTGACCAAATATAGCAGCAGCAGTCCTCTGACTTTAATTATATTCTAAAGCTCAGCTAAGGAGAAAATTAGGCCATATTGTCTGAAGCATTCTCATATTCATTTAAAGAATCACTTGATGGAGTGGGAAGGGAGAAACTCTTCATATTCCTATAGGACTTCCCAGTAAAGCCATAGTGCCCCAAAGTATTTCTTGAATGTATGGATTCAGTTATACATTCCCTGTCTGCATTCCCACACATTTGCTCTTTGCCATTAAATCTGGCTTTTAGCCCATTTATCTAGTTGACTGAGTATGAATTATTTCACCTTTCATTGTATCTATTGTGAGATATATACAATGACTATGGAGAACTGGCCAGACCAGGAGATTTTACAGTCAACTTCTTTACAATAAGCTAACTTCTAAGGGTCTTTTATTGTAGCTGTATTTCTACAGATGATCAGTGTTTCTCTGAAGGGGATGGCCAGTATTTCAAATTTCTTCCTATTGTATTTAGTGAGCAAATACATAAATACATCTTTCTTCCGGATCTTGAGTTGAAGTCACAGAAAGTGGTAAACAATGCCTGCTGTAACATTTAAAAATGCACAATATGTCTGTTATATATCTAAAATAAATTCCCTTCCTATTTGCAGGTTTATGGGATAGAAAAAGTTAGAAAAAATATAAATAACTATGATTTGCAAGAAAAGCAGAATGTCATAGGCAATGTAACTCAGATTAACCAAGGTGGAGGGAATGTGTTTACCTTTATATTCTATTTTAAATGCTATTTATCTATGCAACATCAAAACATCACACTAATTTATATTAACATCTCTGTTCACTGGTGTTTGTGAAATTCTGATATCTTTGATTATGCAGTAAATGAAGAAACAGACTGTTTTTGTGAAAGGAGTCTTAACTACAAATTAGTTACAGCAGGGAGTTCTGTTTTACAACTCATTAAAATCTGCTGAACTCACTTCCTGGAGTTCTGCCTAAGCTGTTTCTTAGGAATTACACACTTGGAAATTTCTTGTTTGCTATAATAGATACACAAAAGAGTTATAAACCAACAGTGCAGAAAATTATTACAGTGCATTATCTTATACTTCATGTCACCTACAGCTAAATTGATGCTTATCCTTTGTTTAATTGCTGTGTTTCAAATATATTCACACCTGTTTCTAATTTCCATAAGAGCATTTTACCTTTTTATTCTTTCTGTGAATGTATAATATTTTAAAGTAATAGGCTGTACATTGCTTTTATTGGGGACTGAATAAACTGTCATTGGATGTATTAATTCACTAGAAATGCTGTTTTTTAAATAATACATTTTGCATAAAGATATTGTAAAAACACATAGATGGTTTAAATTGATTTATAATCTCTTCTTGTAATGAATGCAGATGAGAGAAACCCATCACATTATGGGTAACTATTAGAGGAGCCTTTGTAAATCATCTGTAATTATTACCCAGCTACATATTGGTTAAGATTTTAATTCTAATATCAATAATTTAAATGTCTCTCAACTGACCATTATACTTAATATGTTACTATTTCAGGGTCAAAATAAATAGATACCAGAAACTTAATAATTTTGAAAATAATTTAATCTATTGACTACTCTTGCTAGAATGTGCCTTTATACCTCCTTGTTAGTTTCTCGGCCATTTATTTCCTGATATTGTGTAGATACTTTTCTAAATTATCTCATATATGTATGGGAAAATACACTATATGTGATGGATACTGTGTATAAATATACATCAGGAACACTAATTATAGACAGATAACCACCATGCAATCGTTTAAACTTTCTTTTTTTACAATTTTATAAGACACATTTGGCTTTCTAGCAATATATTAAGTAAATAAATATTTAGCAATATTAATAGATATTTATAATGTTGAACAGAATGCTGAATCTATACTTTTATTTTATGTAAAATTTATTTTAGTGATTTTGAGTCATTTTAGTCTGTTTACTTTTCTTTTTAATTCTCCATTGTCTGGTATTTTGAAATCGTAATTCATCATTTGTTTTAATTTTATCACATCTTTGTTTTATTAACTATTGCATTGTTCTTTTTTCTTTTACTTCAGTGAATTGCCAGGTGTTATGCTCTATTTTTTTTTAAGGGCACTTCTACACAGCAGTGTTATTATGAAATACTTACCCTATCCCCCAGCAGGGCTTTGTGAAGGCAGGACGGAAAACTTTTCCTGGGAGTCAGTCTCCACAACTCCCCGCTTTTCCCTAGGGAATCCCATTCCAGCAGTCCACCGCCCTCCTGGGACAATAGCATGAGATTGCCATACCTGCATGACCATGAGTCCAACAGTCCCCTCACTTTTAGATACCTGAAAACCACTATAATGTCCTCTCTCAGTCTTCTCTTTCCAAAATAAACAAGCCCAGTTCCTTCAGCCTTCCCTAATAGCTCATGCTTTCTAGACTTTTAAACTGTTTTGTTACTCTTCTCTGGACCTTCTCCAGTTTTTCCACATCTTTCTTGAAATGTGGTGCCCAGAATTGGACACAATACTTCAACTGAGGCCTAATCAGTGTAGAGTAGATTGGAAGAATGACTTCTCATGTCTTGCTCACAAGACTCCTGTTAATGCATCCCAGAATCATGTTTGCTTTTTTTGCAATAGTGTCACACTGTTGACTCATAACTAGCTTGTGGTCCACTATAACCCCTAGATCCCTTTCAGCTGTACTTCTTTCTAGTCGCTTCCCATTCTGTATGTGTGAAATGGATTGTTCCTTCCTAAGTGAATAATTTTGCATTTGTCCTTATTAAACTTCACCCTATTTACCTCAGACCATTTCTCCAGTTTGTCCAGACCATTTTTAATTATGACCTTATCCTCAAAAGCAGTTGCAACCCCTCCCAGCTTGGTATCATCTGCAAACTACATGACAATCTAGTCCTACCAGTTAGAACTAGTGTCTAGTCACCAGAAGCAATGGTGCATGGTGTACAGAGAAGGGCAGGAGGGGTTGTGCTACCTGAGTAGTGCATGGAGAGAGGAAAAGAAGTGCCACACAATGAGCTGGGGGTCTTGTTCCTGCAGTGTCATAAGGGCAGCCTACAGTAACTGCACCAGAAGATGTAGCATTGGGTCTGCAAGCCATCGACTGCTTGGAGGCAGGTCCCACTCCATGGCTGGAGTGCTTAGGTGTCCACAAGGGTAACGAGAGCAGGCAGTAGAAAGGCTTTTCTATCCCTCAAAAGAGAGGAGCCTGAGACACAACTGTATGGGGGGATCCCTTTAAGCTCAAGCCTCAGATAGATCTCAGGAAGCAGCTACAGGAAGTAACTGCTGTCCTGATGCCCTGCCTTAAGTGCTTCCAGGTGGCCTTAAATTCAATTCAGCCTGATGCTCTATTTCAAAATAGCTCAGTGCTATTTCAATGGGCTTTTGCTGTGTAAATGCACTATTTTGAAACAAGGTATTTCAGAATTTCTATTCTGAAATAGCTTATTCCAGTATGTGTTCAGTGTAGATGTACCCTAAATGATTCATTTTGGTTCCTCAATACTCATTTGGATTTTTTCCTATTGCCTATTTTATTTGCCCTGTTTCTGCCAGCCATTCAAGTGTGATGATCTCACTACTAAAATTGGCTTAATCGAAAAGCCGCTCAAACAAAGGTTCATAGGGTCTTTCTCTCCCTTGGGACTCTGTCCTGAAAAATATTGAGTTCTCTGGTCTTCATCCGCTAAAGCATTTCAGTATATGATTAACTTCAAGTGCACGTATAGTCCCATTAATTTCAATGCAGCTTGAAGGATCAAGCTTCTGGTTACAATAGCCACTATTCCATTTCTGCATGCACATTTTTGCTTGTCAAGAAGAGCTGATGTGAAGCCCCATCCATCCTGTCCTCACTGCCACTCTTTAAATCAGTTTATGGAAGACAATCAGTAATCAGTTTCCTAACACTGAGTTGAAATATGTCACCTTAAAATCTACAGCTCATCTATTCTCCATTGCAAGAAGTCTCTGAGTTCATATATCACTCCCAGGTCAATCTACTCTTGCAAGTTATTATAAATCATTTTCTATAATTGTCTCCTCTGCCTTTAATTTATCTAGGTTTTGTACAGGTGCAAATGAACTTTTCACTTCATAGTAAAACTCTTATCAACCTGGCTACATTTCCCCAGCTTTAATATCACCAACAAGTGAAACTGCAAGCAAATATTTGTGTGTATTGATGCAAATCTATGTTCGACTCAGGCTTTCATGAATGTTTTGTGTACCTTATAAACCTTGTTGATGAATTTCATGTTTAAAGAAATCCCAAACCACAGGAAATAGCCAGGATTTTAAGTTTGTAGTGAATACTACAATAGCTCTGCATTTAAATAATTGTTAAGCTACTGAAGATTAATAAATAGCTGAAGTTTGTTCTCCATGAACCAATTATTTTAATATTTGTCATTGAAGGTGGTTTGAGGCTAAATAGACAATTACTCAAGGTAATTCATTTCACTTTGTTTTGAAATTGGTTCTTTCCACTTCTCCAATCCCTGTCCCCATTTTAATTATTTTAACTCAGTTCTCTGAATTAAAAAATGCCTTTTCCATCAGATAATGTTTCCAATTCCTATAAACTCATATTTCCATGGGCCATATTTTCAGCTGGAGTAAATAAGTGTTGCTATGAAGTATAATATTGCTTTGGACATATTTGTCCCTGTAGAGACTTGGATTTTAATGAGGACTATTTAATATGGAGAATTTTCTTCATATTTATTTGCCAGTTGTAAAACAAGTCATTCCAGTTATCTGCTGTTCTTTTCCCGTGGCACATAACAATTTAGTTTGCTTGGACAGAAATACTTTAGTTTAGCTCAAGTTACAGGACTCAGTGTAGGGGAGTTTGGGCAATATGTAATGTCCTGGTATGCACAGGAGGTATTTCTGGCTTTAAATGCTATGAAACCATAACTAATATAATTTGGAAAGCAGTAGGAAAACTTGCAATATGTTTATTTAAAGAAAACTAAAGATAGCTTAGACTTGGAACTTTCTTTTTTTTAGAGGTCAGTTGGATGTTTTACAGAGTTGAGGATTGTTTAGATTTTGCCTTGAAAGCATTTGAATGTAGCCATACATAAGTACAATGATACAATAAAAGTTGTACACTTTTACTTTCACCACCTCCACATATCCACTCTTTCTCATGTTCCACACATTTCCTTTCTTTTTTACTTCCTCGTCCACATACACTTAACACTGTAGGATAGTTTACCAGCTCTCCATTCCAACACATCCCTCCCACATATCCCACTGTGGCTCATACCAAGAACATATCCCTTCCAAAAGCATGCAGACACACCATTTAAATCCCACCCAGATTACCAAATACCCATCCTATTTAGGAGGGTTGTTTAGTCATGTCTACTGCTCCAGGGGCCTATATGCATATTAATGATATATGTAACTCCCTTGGAGTTTCCTCCAGACACACACACTCTGCAAAATAGAGCATGTGACCTAAGCTGAGTCTCCATATAGAAGACAGGTCGAGAAAGACTCACTGCCAAGATTAGTTCCCTACATGAAACATGCCAGCTTCAGCACTTTAGCCAAGGGGAAGAATTCATTGCTATTACCTTTCTGACCACCGACTCACAAACAAGGTGATAATCCCCATAATAATCTTCATAATTTCCTGTATCCACAGGAAGACATACAGATTGAGGCAGAATCTTTACTTTGCTCCCATTATGACTGAGGGAAGGAGGAACCAGATAATTTCTTCTTTCTTTCCAGAGTCCAATGTTCATTCCCCTTCTTAAGAGGCCCTATAGGGGGAAGAAGCCATGACTACAAAGCAGAGAAGCAGTTAGGTTCTTCACTTCACTCTTGACCATTGCCTAAGGTAGGGGAATCTGTTTAAGTCAGTGGGGGTCAGACATCCACTGCTGTGTTTCTTGCCCTTATGGAAGTGCATCTTCTCAACCTCTACATGTGCAATGGTTGACTGGAAATGAGAAATTACCTACAAAGACATTTTGTCCATTAATCTGTGGCAGTGGGAAGAACAGAGGAAAGGAAATAATCTATGCAAACAAAAATTGAAGCAAGGGCTATATCTCCCTTTACTCTCTCCTGATTATTTAGCCATATTTTCAACAGGAAATTTAGCTGAGTAAGGTAGCTATTTTTGGAACCGGGAGGTGTAATTTAGCTTTCCTTCTCTACAGCAAGTTCAACTCCCATTTTATTTATTTATTTATTTCTAAATTGCTTCATTTTATATCCATTTTTGTACTGTTTTTTTACAGCTTTAATTGATAGTGCCCTCATGTAGGCCTCACAGAGGTCTCAGAACTTTTTATTTGCATCCAACCCATTCTTTTATTTATGTAAATGTATTTTAAATGCCTTTTCAAGATAATGATAATCTAAGACATTTTAATCATTTAGATGGTAAAAAGGGATATTTTTTCAAGTCTTTATTTCAGTATCCTGATTTTTCAGCATTTAACTTGGGAATTATCACTAAGCGCTAAAACTAGAGCTTGGTGAAATGTGTGTGAACCAACTGGGGATTTCTGAAATCTAACCCCAGAGTTCTCCTCCTCACCTTGTTTGTACTGATGAAATTGCTTTCTGCTTTTCATTATGTCCACTGAAAGTTCACTGCAGCCTAACAGACTCTGAATATTTGTTTTTGTGATTGAATGAAGTACTCCTCAAAATGAAGGAATGGTAGCTCTGCAGAGAGTGGAACATTCAAGCTCTGGGTAAGCTTCCTCCCATAATTACTTCAGGGCTTGATCTATAGCCTCCCTGATATTTCATTCTTAGGCTTTCTTGAACTGATCCGACAATCACGTAAAATTATTTTCAGATTATTCTGCGGTTTTATAAATTGGAGGAAGAAGGGAAAGGAGACAGTCACAAAACTAAATTTCACCTGTGACCTTATCTCTCTCTATTCTTATTCTAGCAACTGAATTAATTTACTGGCCTCCATCTGTATGCTAAGTATTTTACAACATAACTACTAAGGAGTATACATTCACAGGGCATGTCTACACTTCAGAGAAGATTGACTCTCCAAAGGGTTTGTATATTTGATGTAGCGGGTCTAGTATAGACCAGGCCATACACTCTATGGCCAAAAGGGACCTTCGTGATCTAGTCTGACATCCTGCACATTGCAAGCCACTGAACTTAGTCCACCCCACCTGGCTAAGTTACTAAAGTCCTCAAATCATGATTTAAAGACTTTAAACTATAGAGAAACAGACATGTACCTGATTTAAACCCACACATGCAGTACCCTTAAGATTGTAGTTGAACTGAAGTGAGCAAAAGCCAGGCCCTGTTGGTATAAATCAAAGTTAGCAAACATCATGCTATGAGCTAAGGTCAAGACCTTTTACAAGGTGGATGCTTGTTTGCAGATTCACTGTCTGACAGGGGAGATGCTGAAGGTGAAGGGGCAAAGAGGCCAGTTACATCGAGGCCCCAGGTCCTTTAATTCATCACTGGTGCCCCATGCAGACCAGTCTAGGCAGTGCTAAGGGATGACTTTGGGGAGGTGCAGAGCTATCTGGGTGGTGTTGAAGGCTGGCTGCCCTGAGCTCCTGCTTTTTCAAGGAGACCCAGAGCCAGGCTCCCCCCACATTGCCAAAGACCCAGTGAAGTCTATTGCCAGCCCTGCTGTCTGATACATAAGCTTGAGAAGAACGGGACTGGAATTACAAAACACAAGCACTGCTAGGCACACGATGCTTGCAGAAATATATTCCAGAAGTATCGTGCCAAGACTCCCTTATACCAAGTTTTCTTGCTGAGGATGATAAGGGAACAAAAAGGCCCCTTCTAAAGTTATGAGCAGGATAACGGGGTGATGCATAATGATGTTGTGATCCAAGCAACATGTACAAAGTAAAGGGTGGTAACTAGCCATATCAGGGGACAGCCCATAACTTGTTTGTATTACTGTATGAAAGAGGAATCACAAAGGAGGTATCTTTGTATGGCTGAGGGGGAAGCAGAAAGTCTTGACGCTGGCTGAGCTGCCCATTCTAATGAGAATAAATATGTTAGTGGTGCTATAGAGCAGTATTTCTCCATGTAGTCCATGGTCCCAATCTGGAAAATCTGCTACTGGGCTGCTCTAGTTTGTTTACTTACCAGCACTGCAGCCATGAAGCCTCATGGCTCCCATTGGTTGCAGTTCGCTGTTTGCAACCAAGGGGAGCTGCGGGAAGCAGTGTGACCCAGTTTGCTTCTTCCTGAGTCTCTCCATGGCTACAAATGGCGAACCGCAGCCAATGGGAGCCCTGATGAACCATGGCTGTGGAGCTGGTAAGTAAACAAACTGGAGTGGCCCGGTGTCAGCTTTCTCAGACTGGGTCTGTGGACCACTTTGAACAACATTGCTATAGAGTCTACAAGATACTAGGACCGTGCTTAATTAACAATTAATCTGGCCAAGCATCTTTCCTACTGAACTGAGTCTGTGGTCGTCTTGGGCAATGCAATCAAAGTGTGCTGTATGGACTCTCTAGCCAGAGTCAGTGTAGCACACAGAGAGAAAATTGAGAACAAAGAACAACATACTGCCTGAAACCTCATCTCTTATACTAGTGGAATTCCTCTGTTGATGAAACTGTCACAGTGTCTCAAAGAGAGGTAACTTAATTTAACAGCTATTGATGAGTACAAAGTTACAGAATGTTCTAATATTTGCAAAGATTTCTTAGTGTAGAGTCTACGCTGTTAGTAGACAGAGAAGAAAGTCTAAGAAAAGATATTAGGGCGTATATAGACTACACTAGACTTTCAAATTTGCATATCTTCTTTCAAGCTCACTTTTGAACGTGGCACTTTCGAAAGTGAAAGTAATTAAGACGTAGTTTTGTCAGCAACCCCCCCCATTTGTCGACAAGCTGCTTTCCTTAAAAAATGCGGTTTATGCAGCTTGTCGAAAAAATGGGAAGGTTCGCCGACAAAACCGCGTCTTAATTACATTCACTTTCAAAAGAAGATATGCAAATTCCCACAGAATTTGCATATCCTCTTTCGAAAGTCTAGCATAGTCTAGATACGCCTTACACTGTATAATTTGTGGGCATTATCAGCTGCTGGTAAATTACACTGTAATTAAAATTCTTAGAATGTTATGTTGAGAGTCCAGCAATCTTGATAAAGGGCTGCTATATAATGTTATGATAGGAACTTTACTACTGAAGTGTGTAATTGTGGGTGCTTAGAATGCTTAGAAATCAAACAGATTAAAATTGAGAACATCATTATTTTTCTCGTTGTACTTGCAGTTTTTATTGTGTCTTGAAGTTCTGTTTATGTTCCAATATTGTTCCTTATTGAGAACACAGGATTACAATAATAGAAATGTAGAACATTGAGAAATCTTCTAGTTGAGTCCCTTATACTAGTGGCATGCTTAAGTATTAATTAGACTATCTCTGAGAGCTGTTTGTCTAACCTCCTCTAAAAGATCTCCAATGATAAAGATTCTACAGCTGGGTAATATATACAAGTGTTTAAACACTGTGACAGGAAGTTTTTCAAAATGTCCAACCCAAACTGCCCAATGCTTCTTATTAGTGGTTAATGAGAATAATTTTCTTACTCATCCTTGTAACAACTTTTTATGCACTTAAAAACTATTATCAAGTCTACTCTCCGGCTTTTCTTCTCCAGTGAAGAAACTCAGTTTCTTTCAATCTTCCCTCATATATCATGTTTTGTAGACCTTAAGTAATTGCTGCTGTTCTTGGCCTTTATCTAAATTGTCTACATCTTTCCTGAAATGTGGCATCCAGAACTGGAAACAATATTCCAGCTGAGGCCTTGTCTGTATAGAGTACAATGGAAGAATTACTTGTCATGTCTGGCTAATAACACTCCAAGAATGATGTTTCCAATAATGATGTGGGGGTTTTTTTTGGCAAGAGTTTTTCAAAGTTTACTCATATATGGCTTGGGATCCACTATGACCCCCATATCCTTTCAGCAGAACTCCTTTTCAGTTAGTTTTTTCTCATTTTGTTTGTGTGCAACCGATTGTTTCTTCCTAACAAGAATACTTCACATTTTTCCCTATTAAATTGCATCCTCTTTACTTCAGAACATTTCTACAATATTCTTCCAACCTGAATTTTAATATTACCTTCCAAATGCAACCCCCTGCAGCTTTGTACCATCTGTAAACTTTGTAAGTGTTACCTCTGTTATTTTTAAATCATTGATGGAGATATTAAACAGAACTAGACCAGAAGTGATCCCTGCTGTACTCCACTTGATACGTACTTCTACATTAACTGTGAACCATTGATAAGAACTCTCCAAGAACAATTTTCCAACCAGTTCTGCACCCAACCTATAGATGTTCCACCTAGTTTGTTATGAAGTCATGTGAAACTGTATCAAATGCCTTACTAAAGTCAAGATATACCTCACATACAGCTTCCCTAGGTTTGTTGCCCTGTCAAAGAAAGATATTAGATAATGCCAAGGCTGTTCCCCACTCCTGCACTTGCAGTGAAGAAGGTGAGGGCCTGCAAGAGATGTTAAAATACCCTACCACTCAAGACTTCTGCTTAAGAACTTCTAAGATCACGGATTCCCTGGCCTTGAATTAGTATTGCTTCCCCCACACAATTGCAAAAACAAACTAACAAACAAACAAATAAAAAATATTTGAGGATCCAGAAGGTGCATTTGGGAATTTCTTCCTGTGGGGTACCTCAAGTTATTTCACCCCACCACCTTCTAGAAAGAGCTTTTAACAACAACCTGAGATTACTTAACATCTGACCTTGAAATTTTAGGTACATATACACAGAACTTCTTGCCTTTTAGGGCACAGGGATCAAATCATGGTTTTAAAAAAGTGATCTTTATTAACAAAGCAAAGAAACATACTTGGTAAAGCATACTTGGTTGTTAGGTGTTACAGAGCAACTGAAATGAGAAGATTAAAACACAGAGAATTGTTTCTCTGGGATTCAATTTAAAGGTTACAGTGTATGAAGGGAGGGGATAAACATGGCTCAGCACAGAGAAGTCCAACAAACCCAAATTTAAGAAAAGAACATAATCACATCTGACTAAGTATTCTCTGTTCTGTTCACATATCTGTTAATTAAAGGTTTATTCCTTCCCTAGGCATGGCTATCTCTGAGTATTTCCAGCTTTGTTTCTGGCTCAATCCATGTTTTCCAGCCTGCTCTCATCACAAAGGCTGTCTACACTGCACATTTATTTTGGAATAAGCTATTCTGGAATAGTTATTCTTAAATAGCTTATTTCAAAATAGCACGTCTGTACTGCAGGGAAGCCTCAAAATTAGACTGAGGCAGGTTTCCCTAATGTAGATGTACTATCTTGATTTAGAGTCCCAGGAGGCACTGGAGAGGAATAAGTTAGAATGACCCTGGCGAGGGGCTATTTTGAAATAGCACCTACACAGCCCCTTTTTGAAATAGCTATTTTGGAATAAACAATGAGCAGCTCTGTGGCACCTTATAGACTAACAGATTTATTGGAGCATAAGCTTTCATGGGCAAAGACACACTTTATCACACTGCACGCCACATGCATCTGACGAATATGCAGATTCAGACTAACATGGCTACCCCATGACATTTTGGAATAGGCGTTATTCTTCAAAGAATGAGGGTTTCAGAGTCAGAATAAACCTCCCATTATTTTGAAATAACACTGTTGCTGTGTTGATGCTCTCAATATTATTTCAGAATAAAGGCCATTATTCCAAAATAACTTTGCTGTGTAGAAAAAATTAGAGGATTTTTTAAAAATAAATACTTGGTCTTTTTTTTTCCTTTAAAATTCTAACACGCAGTTTCTATCTTAATCCATCTGTTTTCTTGTTGCAATCTTTCATTTTGTTAGTCTGATATTTTCCAGTGTTTTAAAATCTGCTTTTATTGTTCTTGTGTTGCTAAATTAATTAACTCTCCTCATTTTTGTTTGTAAAAAAATGAACTCAACAAATTCTTTTATTCAATCAAGCTCACCTGCATGCTGGGAATCCATGTTTTTGCAACTATGTGTTTTCTCTGTAATGCAAAGCATTTTTTTAATCTCGTTTGCTTTCCAATAATTTATATTTCAGCAGCAATAGACCTAAATTCTTCAAATATGAATCTGCATTTGTACTCTAGGGACTAGTACAGGTGTTCTGAATGAAATGACTTTCAGTAACATGACAGGAGTCATCTATGAAGCGTTTCTTACAGATTTTGGCTCTTTTAATTTCCAGAAGTATTGAAGGCAGAACTGTCTGAGTAGAGGTAAGCAAAAAATCTATGTTGTAGCTAGCCGGCTTAACAGCTGTTCTAGAAATTGATATCCTTATTTGAGGACAGGCTCCTTATATTTATGTCATTCCTATGAATAACTTCCATAAATATCAATTGAATCATTGATTCACCTAATAATAATGGAAGACAGTAAATAGACAACATATCTCCATGGTGCAACTAGCACCACTTTGTTATGAATTCCTTTTTTTGAAATGCATTACTGTGGTCAGAGACCAACTGTTTGGGGGCATTGGTCAAGCATCTAATAAATGCCTACTCCCATGGGTTTACAAGTGAAAGAACAGACAGAGAGATGTATGAGGCAAACAAGTGGACAGGAAGGCAACAGTAAGACAGAATAACTAAGTGCAAAAAATCAGAGGAGCATTTATATCATGAAGTAACAGTAGTCACAGTGATCTCAATTTACCATTTATGTAGCTTTTATTGGATTACCATTTCCTATATCATTATGACAATGATGTGTTTTTAACAAAGGATTTGGAAGGAAAAGAAGTGGTGACTTTACATATTTTGCTGGGGAGATGTATTTATTTATTTATTTACTGTGTTATATTAATGGATCATGGGAGGAAGAATAAAGGTGCTTGTGTTACCATAGTTAACCAGTTTGATCATATGTCACTGGAGTGTAAGTTCCCTAGTCTTTTCCTCTTCTTCCTCCCTTTTAATATTCTTGTATTTACTATGCATTCGTTTAGTGATCGTTAATGTGGGATTAATTATTCTGAATATGAACCCTGAAGTGGTGTATAATTTTAGCATGACCAGTGCTGATTTAAATGTGTTGTAGGTAATCTCCTACCCACCTGAGTTGAATTTTTTGCTATGAAATTTGATATATTTGTGAAACTCTAAGCATGGTCACGAAAAAGTCATGAATATGGACTGAGGTTGTTCACATACAGCTGGAATGTGGTCACTGCTACTATGGGTGCCATAGTGTGGTAAATCAAGAATGACTCCAATGGTTTCAGTTAAATTAGTGAGGATTTAAACCAGTAGGTAATTGGAGACAATATTTTTGAGATTTACCACCACAAATCCATGGGGATGTGGATAAGTGTGTATATGTGTAAAATATATATGTACACAACACACTTCTATTTCTGTTAATTTTAATTGAAATAGCTAAGATGCAAGAAATTCATCCCAATAGTCAAGTATCAAAACAGTGGAATTATATATATTTACATGTATAAACATTATACAGAGTAGTACAAGTGTCTTCTTTCTGGATCATGGATTGACCCCAACAGAAGACTATGAAAACAATTTGTCATTTGTATATATTATAATTTATCTTGGACTGTAAAGAAAATAAGATGTCGACATGTCTCTTCCAGCATTTTTTTCTTTATTATATATGCAATATATGCAATTCAGAGTTCTACTTTGGGAATTTGTTAAGAGATTGGTGGTCTGGTGACAATACAATCTAAATATACAAAATATACAAAAGCTTTCGATATCAATTACAAAGCAAAGAAAGAGGCAGCTAAATCTTCCCTGCTTCATCTTGTAGATACAAGTATAGTATATGTCAATGTGTGTTTTGCAAATCGTCAGTGTGCAAAATTGCTTTGTGTTGATGTATATAATGTGATGAAATAAATTCTGTGTTTTTATAATAGATCATTGAGATTAATTTTTCTCCCCAGCAGCTTCAAGTAAAATTCACTATTTGACATAGACACTCATTATAATTAATGTAGATGAAAATGTTACTGAGAATGAAAATTTTAATGTAGGAAGTTTCTAAGAAAATCTATATATATAAATTCAGTGTGTTCATATTCTAATTCCCAGAAATGTAAAATGTTTATACTTATGTTAAAGCCTTATTATCCCTTATTTACATCATATTTCACAAGCTCTTGATCTCATTACACATGGATAGGAACATATTCCTACTAGCATTTTATTTAGAAAGTCTTTGAGCTAGTGTATGACATGCCTACACAGTGAAAACCTTAGTTTCACAAATGAAAAATTGTACCTCCTGAGAAAAAGTTTAGGTAATCAGGGTATATCAGCAATAATTTATTTGCTTGTATCAATTTTATTATAAGATGCTGGTACTGGTAGGCAGTATGATAAAGCTAACCTGGAATTATTTACTTGAACTGATTATATCTTTTACTGGTTGATAAAAAGCATCAAAAGAGAAGAAATTAGCTTCTTAAACAAGTTCTGAAAGGACCGAGTTACCATTGTTTGGTTCAATTGCACCATATCACTTTATTTCATATAAGCACAAAGTGATCTATTAGGATATATCATGATCTGAGTTAGTATTTTATAACATCTCAGAAACTGGTTTTTAAGACGTACTTTCATTCATATTATGTACTAGCTATGGTTTTTGTGTATAGATATCTATCGCCCACATATCTATACAAGTGAATTCATTACTGGAACCAACCACTGAGGTTCTATCAGCCACCGAATCAGAGGTTCATTTAACTTCACATCCAGGAATGTAATCTATGTCATCAAATGCTAGCAAAGCCCAACTGCAATATATCTTGGACAAACTGGATAGTCCCTGTGGGAAAGAATTAATGGACACAAATCAGATATCTCTGAAGGGAACATACAAAAACCTCTTGGAGAACATTTCAGTCTACCTGGGCATTCATTAACAGATCTTCAAGTGCTTCAGGGGGCAGCAGAGTTAGTCTATTAGGGTATGTCTACACTTGCTCGGTAGTTCGAGCTAGGTAGGCAAATGAGGGCAACCGGAGTTGCAAATGAAGCCCGGGATTTAAATATCTCGGGCTTCATTTGCATCTTCCCGGGAACCACAATTTTAAAATCCTCCTTAGTACAAACTCAGTGCCCGCGGCTACACACGGCACAGAGTAGGTAGTTTGAATTAGGATCTCTAATTCGAACTACCGTTACTCCTCGTGGAACGAGGGGTGGAGAGAGGAAAGTAAATGTTCCTGGTTGTGCCCAGAGTGGCCCTGGGAAGGGCTGGCGGCCCCCTATTTCGAATTAAGTGTCTACACAGCACTTAATTTGAAATAGCTATTTCGAATTTGGCTTTACTCCTCATAGAATGAGGTTTACCAAATTCAAATTAAGGGCTCCGCTATTTCAAATTAAATTCGAAATAGCATTTTGCATGTATAGACGCTATTAAAGTTAATTCGAAATAACAGCTGTTATTTTGAATTAACTTTGCAGTGTAGACATACCTTAATTGCTTATTAATGGTTTTTATCTGCCTCTTTTGACTATCCAGTCTTTAGGTGGCTATAGACTATTTGTTTTTCCTGTTATATTCCAGCTCAGCTTTCTCCTTGATATTTTATACCCACTGCCTCTTCCTGTCCCCCCGTCTCATTTTTTCCCTTCTGCCCCCCCCCCCCCCTATTTATTTTAATACTGGACATCCAACACTCTGGTCATCTGAAGAAGTGGGTTGTGTCCATGAAAGCTCACGATGCCATCTACATGTTTTGTTAGTCTTTAAAGTACTACCAGACTATTTGTTGTTTTGTAAGTTTATCCTGTGCAGACTAACTCAGCTAGCCCCTGAAGCAAAGTATGTGAGGCTGAGGTGAAGAGACATTCTTGCAGTTTGGGTAGCCAACAAAGTGTCCCATGCAAAATGCAAACAAGTCAGTGTAATATTGTCAGGGATACTTATTGTTCCTATTATGAATCTCAGGCCTGAGATTGTGCAGCTATACATTTAGTTGTTAACCCACAAAAGAGAGAGAGCAGTAGTAGCTGGAAGGGTTTTTTGTTCAATTCAATGCGCAATGGAAATGTAACGTTATTGCAATCTTTATTGAACCTTGTGTTTTTTCCTACATTTATTTGTAAAACCCTTTGAATTGTGTAAACTTTATTTTATGTGTAAAATGAACCATCAGTTCTTTATGAATAAAATTATAAAATATTTTATTATTAAACAATTTACTATGTAACAAACAGAAATGAACTTTCAACTAAAACTAAAATGAAACAGTGGCTTTTAATTATGAAACTATATTAAAACAATATATTAGCTAGCTTTGCAGAAACCTTTCACTAAATCATTGGTGAAATAAAACAGTAAAACAGGAGCACGGGAGAGGAGAGGTCTCTCAGGAAAGCACATTTCTAGAGTCTGCTTTTTCTGGTTCATATACCATCTGACATGGAGTTCCAAGGCACAAAATTATTAGAGATGGTAAAGGGCTTAAGTGAGCTAGGATCCCATGTATCACTGTTTTCAGTGTCCTGGCCTGGAGTGTGAAAGAAGAATGGCCTCTGGTAAGAGTGTTGTGTTGGTGCAGTGGGGAGGGATTCTTGTTATCCCCAGTAGCCTGTATTGATCAGAAGCTGCATAACATGGCCTAGGTGTTAGTTTGCCTGCTGCCCTATTAGTAACATGGTCCACAACAGAGCAGTTTGGCCCCCAAGAGATGCCTCTGCATCTTCCTGTTGTTTTTTTTACTGTCCTTGGCCGGGACAGTGCTTTTCCTGGCAACTAGCAGCCAGCCCTTTCCATTGCAATGATCTTCCTAAAAATCCCTTTGTCAGATTCCCCTTTTCATCCTCAGATAACACTTCCATCTCTCTGCATGGGGGGAGGAGGAGAGTGGTTTGGACTCTGCAATGATGTCTGTGAATGTTTCGTCATGAGATTTTTGTTTTATCCCCAGTCAGTTTTGATTGTTGCTTAGAAGCTCTTGTGGCTGCATTTCCTGAGCATCTGGCCAGTGCAGTACCATAGTCTTGGAGGAAACTCAGGGTATGTCTACACTACAAAGTTAGTTCGAACTAGGTAAACCTCATTTTACGAGGATTAAGCCTAGTTCGAACTAGTTGGGTTCGAATTAAGGGCTGTGTAGACCCTTAATCGAACTAGTGGGAGGCTAGCCCTCCCCAGGTTTCCCTGGTGGCCACTCTGGCCAACACCAGGGAAACTCTATTGCCTCCCTCCCGGCCCCGGAGCCCTTAAAGGGCTACGGGCTGGCTACACAGTTTGTGCCAGTTGCAAAGCTGCAAGCACGCGTGCCAGCAGACCCTGCACCTGCCACAGGATGAGCCAGCCACCCGAGGGCTCCCAGCCCTCCACTGCTCCCCAGGACCAGCCTGGCGTTTCCCAGGAGCCTGCCCGGGAGCGCAAAAGGTGGGCGCCCGCTTGGTCAAGTGCGGAGATCATGGACCTCATCGAGGTTTGGGGGGAAGCCTCCAATGTCCACGATCTCCGCACTAGACACAGGAACGCGGCTGTCTACGGCCACATGGCTGCCAGCCTGGCCGCCAGGGGCCACCAGCACAGCGGGGAGCAGGTCCGCTGCAAGGTCAAAGACCTGCGGCAGTCCTACTTCCGGGCCTGCCAGCCAGGGGGCGACCCAGAGGCCTGCCCCCACTTCCACGCCCTGGGGGCTCATGCCTCCTGGGGGCTCATGCCGTCCCTGCTCCCTGGGACGTGATTGACCCCGGGGAAGAGGGCTCGCTCCTGGAGACGGAGGAGGAGGAGAAGGGCTCTGAGAGCCAGGAGCCTGACGCCAGCCTGCCCGGGACTCGGGACCCCCGAGGCACCCCACGGAGCCGCTCCACTGCGTCATCTGAGGACGGGAAGGCGTCCACCTGTGAGTACCATCGTGTTCCCCTTATGTGTACAGGGGGCTGGGGCGAGAGGAAGCCCCGGGACCATGCGCCTGGGCCTTGCCCACCACGGAGCAGCAGCTGGGGATCCTGCAGGGGCCCTGGCCTTGCAGAGGGGAGCTGGGTTTCACACACCTGGGCCCCTGGGGTAATTGACTGCTGGTCTTGTTTCACCACAGCTGCAGCACCTGGGCCTGCAGGGCGCACCACACCACCTGCAGCAGCTGCCCGTGCCCAGGCAAGCAGGAGAGCCAGGAACGAGGAGGAGTATCAGCGGCGGCACCTCTGGTTCATGGACCACCAGCTCCGCACCCAGGACCACTGGGTCCAGGAGGACCTGAGGTTGCGCCGGAGGAGTCTGGAGGCCCTGGAGGAGCAGGGCCATGCCCTGCGAGGCCACCTCCAGAGCCTGCTCGACCGCTTCCCATTTCCTCCTCCCCCTGCTCCTCCTGCTCCCCCTGCTCCTCCTGCTCCTCCTGCTTCCGCTCCTGCTTCCGCTCCTGCTTCCGCTCCTGCTTCCTCCACACCCCCTGTCCCTCCTGCCCCCCCCTCCACAACCATTTCCCACTGACGCCCCCGGACCTGCAGTGTGGCGAGACGGGAGAGGAAGCCGGACTTCCACCCCTGAGCTTTCCTTTCCCTTCCTCCCTTCCCTCCCCTTCCAGCTCCCTCATCCCAGGTTTCCCCCTCCCCTCTCCCACCCTCATTCCTCCCTTCCACCACCCAGTACTGTGAAATAAACAGACATTTTTGTTTCAAAAACAGGTGTCTTTATTTGACAGTAGGTAGGGAGGGGAAAGGGGAAGGGGGGTAGGGTGGAAGAAGGCCCCAGTGGGGCATGCAGGGAGAGGTCAGTCCTCCTCCTCCACCAGGAAGCTCTCCCGCAGGGCTTTCCGGATCCGGACGGCCCCCCGCTGGGCTTCCCGGATGGCGGCGGTGCGGGGCTGACCGTAGTGTCCAGCCATGCGGTCAGCCTCAGCCATCCAGGCTGGCAGGAAAGCTTCCCCCTTCCGCTCACACAAATTTTGGAGCATACAACCTGCCGCCAGCACGGGAGGGATGTTGTGCTCGGCCAGGTCTAGACGGGTGAGGAGGCATCAAAAGCGGGCTTTCAGTTGCCCGAAGGCCCCCTCCACCACGATGCGGGCCCTGGTCAGCCTGGCATTGAAGGCCTGGCGGAAGGGATTGAGGTGTCCCGTGTAGGGCTTCATGAGCCAGGACTGCAGTGGGTAGGCGGCATCCCCCACCAGGCACACGGGCATGTCCACGTCCCCGACCCTGATGTGGCGGTCGGGGAAGAAGGTCCCGGCCTGCAGCCGCTGGCACACGGAGGAGTTGCGGTACACCTGGGTGTCGTGTGCTTTGCCGGACCAGCCCACATTAATGTCCGTGAACTGTCCCCGGTGGTCACACACGGCCTGCAGGATCATGGAGAAGTACCCCTTGCGGTTGACGTACCGGGATGCCTGGTGTTCCGGGGCACGGATGGGGATGTGTGTCCCGTCGATGGCCCCCCCGCAGTTGGGGAAGCCGAGGGCGCCGAATCCCCAGATGACGGCATCTGGGTCGGCGAGGCGGACCACCCTGCGGAGCAGCACCCGGTTGATGGCCTTGACCACCTGCGGAGAGAGACACAGCAAAGCGCTAATCAGTGGGGTGCCCGGGTGGCTGGGAGCGTGCATGCCCTGGCAGTGCCCCACGCCCCACTCCTAGAAGCAGCGCCCCTGGCAATGTGTAGTACGGCCGGGACAGCCCGACCCCTCCGGTGCGGGGCACTTTCGCCTCCCCCCGCCCCCCCTTTGTCCCTGGGGCGGCCCATCCCCTCCTCGCAGCCCCCTTGCCCCCCAGCTCGGTGGCTTATGAGTGCCATACCTGCATGAGCACCGCTTCGACGGAGGATCTCCCCACGCCGAACTGGTTCCCGACGGATCGGTAGCTGTCCGGCGTGGAGAGCTTCCAGAGGGCGATGGCCACCAACTTCTGGAGGGGGATGGCCGGTCTCATGCGAGTGTCCCTTCTGCGCAGGGCAGGGGCGAGCCACTCGCAGAGCTCCAGGAAGGTGTCCCTCCTCATCCTGAAGTTCAGGGTCCACTGTCGGTTCTCCCAGCGCTCCAGGACGATGCGGTCCCACCAGTCGCTGCTGGTGTCCAGACGCCAGAGGCGGCGGGGCACGCCTGTGCCAGGGTGCCGCCGCGGCTCCTCCACGAGCCCCAGGGTGGCCTGGCGGAGAGGCAGGGGGCTGACGTTCCCCAGGTGGTGCCAGGCAGCCTCGAGCCATTGCTGGCAGGCTTGCAGCAGCAAGTCCAGAACATGCACCAGAAGGTGCAGGGCGAGCCGTGGCTCCATGTTGCCACCTGCGGCGGCCCCCCCGAAGGGAAGCACCGACACAGACGGGAACAGAGACCAATGCTTTGCTGTCCCTCGGCGAGGTTGGCAAGCAAGCAGGAAAAGCTGAGAACCGGCTGTCCAGGGGAGTCTCTTTAAGCTCTAGCCTCCGATAGCCTCAGACAGCAGCCATACAAAGCAACTACTGACCTGATGCCCTGCCAGAACCGGTTTCAGCTGCCCTTAAATGCCCCCTGCATCCAATCAGTGTGGACGCGCTAGTTCGAATTAGCAAAACGCTAATTCGAACTAGTTTTTAGTTCTAGATGCGCTAGTTCGAATTAGCTTAGTTCAAATTAACTAAGTTAGTTCGAATTAGTGCTGTAGTGTAGACGTACCCTCAGAGATAGAATAGTGTATGCACTGGGACTTTTGTCTGTGTAGTATAGGTTGTTTGGCTTTGTTATTGAGTGGATGGAATAGATTGGAAATGAAGTTCTTGATCTGGCTTTGCTGTTTTTCTATGTCTTGGAGGTGCTTATATGGTGTCAGAGTGATTAGTGGGGAGGTCAGTCATAGAGTAAGCTAGATACTAATCCTTTCTTTGACTCCTGTGGATGACATTATACCACAAAGAATGTCTAGGAGGCAGAGAATGGCCTTATTCAAAAAAGAAAAGGACAAACCACATATGCTGTGAATTTATTCACCAAGACTGTTCCCCTAGAAGTACTGCAGGTGTAGAATGTTATTTGAAATATACTAAGGAGAGAAATGGCCATGCAGCTTTTCCTTATAATCTCTAAACAAAAACTGAACAATTTCTGAGCCTTTAGATTTTGCTTTATCTCCCCTGCAGATTTGTTGAATTTGCAGATTAAAACTGAGTTTTCTGCAATGATTGCCTGAGCATTCAGTGTTACCAGTCTTTTTGAGAATACATGTTGCAGGATATTTAAAGGGGAGCTATATCCTTTGAAGCTCTGTAGGCATGCAGTATCAACACCTACCTCATGTAAATTGAGAGCACAAAACAGGCTACTTTTCCTTTAATCACCAGCTCAATGCATTTTGAATTTCACACTGAATAATATTTTCCTTATTTTAAGCAGCCATGATGGTCAGAGTGGGAGGAAGGGCGATGCAGCTGCACTATGCTGCTGGCCACCATTTTGAGCTGGAAAACAGAGTTGGGACAGGGACACATTTACCCTCCAGAATGCATAATGAAAGGGGAAAGGCAAATAGATACAGAAGTATATGCATTCCAGGAAGGGAACCTGAAAAAGGTTGGTAAAGTTGAAGCTTTAGCATCGGAGGAAGACTGAGGGTATGTCTACACTACCACCCTAGTTCGAACTAGGGTGGTAATGTAGTCAACCGGAGTTCCAAATGAAGCCCGGGATTTGAATTTCCCGGGCTTCATTTGCATGTTGCCGGGCGCCGCCATTTTTAAATTTCCGCTTGTTCGGACTCCGTGCCCCGTGGCTACACGCAGCACGAACTAGGTAGTTCGGACTAGGAACGAGGAGTAACGGTAGTTCGGAATAGGAAGTCTAGTCCAAATTACCTAGTTCGTGCCGCGTGTAGCCGCGGGGCACAGAGTCCGAACTAGAGGACATTTAAAAATGGCGGCGCCCGGCAACATGCAAATGAAGCCCAGGAAATTCAAATCCCGGGCTTCATTTGTAACTCCGGTTGACTACATTACCACCCTAGTTCGAACTAGGATGGTAGTGTAGACATACCCAGAGTGATAAACATGCCCATCCTGAGTAATCGGCATTTTAGAATGGTGGGGACAAACAGACAACATGGGCTGAGGAAGGAAGGGATTAGTGCCTTAAAATGAACTGCATTGTGCATACTCAAACTGGAGGAATTCAATTTCATTTGGAAGCAGAAATTGGGTTGGAAGTGCTTATAAATTATAGAAATAGAAATTCCACTATGTTCTACTATAAGACTTTTGAAGATCCTCCACAGCATAATGCTCCATGTCCAAGTGTCTGGGAGGTGATATGTCAGTTTTGGAAAGCAGCCATTCTATGAGGTGTGCTCTGTTTTTAAAATAATGGAAGTTCTGTGAGCTGGAAAAAGTCAATAAGGGTATAGTCCCTCTAGCAGAATAATTCCTGGTCAGCACATGTAGAAACGATTGGAGCTTCCTCTCTGTGATAAAACAGAGGGTTTTCAGGCTGCTTCATCTATGGTCCTGACCTTCATGGTCCCATTCCTCCTCAAAGAGCAATATTTACAAAAACTTCAGAATGATAACTGGTGTTGCTTGGTCATCTGTACTTGACTCTCTTTTGAGTATGATATGTCTCAACAAAAGCAAAGACATTCATGGTTATCTTTTCCCCAATGCAACTATAGGGCAAATCAACTAATAAGACATCATTAATAAGGAATGCTCATGATTCAATAAGCTTGGAAGAAAGATAGAACATTGAACAAGCCAGCAATTTTCTTGACAAATTATTTGCTTTATATTTTCTTACCTAATGGTATTGGTGCTTGAATTTAAACAAGTGAATTGCTTTTCTGCTTCTACTTGATCCTGCAGTGATATTGGGTGTCTTGGTATGTGACCTCACCATCAGCTACCACAGAAATAAATGTGCTGTGATAAATTCAGTATCATTATGATTTAAACACAGGATTTCAGAGTAGGACCAAATATGTTAAGTGTGGTCAGACTTTTTAGCAAACCTCTACACTAATTTGAAAATACTATGAAAGAAATTATTAATATAAATGAAATGGAAATAGATTTCCCTTTTTAATATGACATTTGCCATTTCCTCACCAGTATCCCAGGAGAATTCCCTAGGTACTAGTTCATGACTTTATATAATTTTTAAAACACATGACTATTTTCTACTTACGGCATATCACTGTTGCTATAGTAATGGCATAGTTGGGGCAACATCATAGCATATTTTACAGTGCACCTCAGGTGCCACATTTCTACTGGATTTGCACTTTAATCAGCATCATCAGACAGTATGTCATGTATCATACTAATCAAAATGAGGCAAAAGCTGACTATATTATGATGACACTGTACCAGTGTCTAGGAAGACCACAACTGGTCCATAATTTTGCATATCATACTACAAAAAAAGAGATTGAAAAATTTGGAAAATGTGCAGAAGATGGTGAGTCTCAAGAAATGATTACTATGAAAAGATAAAAGAAAATTAGCCTTATATTTATCAGAAAAAAAGATTTAGAAAAGATGTGATTGTAACATTAAAAAGGATGTTAAAAAGGTAAATACTATGAAATTTTCCCATTGAGTGATCAGCTCAAGAACAAAAAGTAAAGTCTGAATGCTGAGAATGGACAAGGCAATGAGTGCTGCTGAAACTTTCTGTACGTATAATATAACTAGTGTGTAGAGTGGATGAACATGATCAATCTGCAGAAGTGATATAAATTAGTAAACAACCAAAGGCTTCATTAAGAAATGGCTGACTCTGAAAATGAATCAGTGGCGTCTACCTAACACAGAGGAAATGCATTTTAATTTCCATAGAATAATTCTTCTGCCTAAGAAATAAAACTTGTTGGAAGTGTGAAAGTCTGAAAATGAACAGATAGGGGATGCAGCCATTTTTTAAAAAAATTTAAGATGAGCACTAATATTGAAGTCTCTCTCTCATATACATACATGTCCACCCATCACATAAGCTGAGACGGCGTGCACATTTTCTGAAGAGTCAAGTGTACCTCCTGAAGAGTCAAGAGAATTAGTGCATTTACTGAAAGGGCAGTTTTTGAAAATAATTTTAAAAATTGAGAGCTAACTTTATTTTTAACTATGGAACAACTATGGCGGATCCAAAATGAATAGATAGATAATATAGAGAAATGATAAACACACTGAGGGCAAGACAAATTACAGGGTATCAGTCTACCTCATATATTCCTACAGCAGAGAAAGAATGTCAGAGTGACATCTTAAACTATTGAAAGAAAAGGGCTTAGGGGCAGAGGCAGAAATCTGATTACATACTTCATTACAGAAGCATATATGATATGAAACAGTGTAATAAAACTTTTAGAATATTCTATTTGCATGTTTGAAAACTTACAAGAGTCTGTTACTATATGCATTACATAATTTTTGTAGCTGCCTTCACTTACTTACCCTCTGCTAAAAGGTTGTTTCTTTTTAAATAAATACTGACTTTTCCCAAGATTGTGTGATTGTGCCCTTTAGGATTCTAGTGAGGTGGTCTTAAATAATTCCCAGTTATCATTCATATTTTTTCTGCTTCCTTGTTTCCTCTTAGCTGATTTGTCTCAAAATTGTTTTTAGCTTTGTGAAATCTGCCCTATTAACACACCCATATGAATATATCCCTCTGGAAGTTTGCCTGTCTCTTTTGGATGGTTGCATGACTCTTTGTAGACAAACTCTTTGTAGATTCTCTTATAGACTGGGCTCAACTGCCATCTTTGTGTGTGTCCTCTACATTTGTCCTTTCACTGGCCTGCTGATTCTTGAAATATAGCTTCCACAGTTTCCATCTTGAGATACCCACTTGAAACTTCTAATTATGTGGAATTCCTTCTTCTTCTCTTTTCTCTGCTGTTCACAGCCTGCCCATTCTCAACTATGCCCAGCTATGAAGAATGCTGCCGTGACCACTTGCCTATGGTGATTATGAACCTCCAGACCTCTTTTCTGACTTCCTGTTTTTCAAATTACTTGCAGGATAGTTCCATTCTTCCTTGAATCTAATTGTAGAATGGTTGAGGTTGTACCTCTGTGTCTGTATCTGATAGGTCCAGTGACTCATTGTAAGGTGAGTCTGCTAGAACCTTCTTGGAGCAGAACAAGAGTCGAGGAATTAGAAAGGCACAAGGCAGGGCCTGTCCCTCAAGTGGAGTGGATTGTACATAGTCTGGACTCTGATTGGTGGCCAGGGCAAGATGCAGCCATCTACCTCCCAGCAGGGACATTCAGCATTTAGGACTTTGATCTTCAGTCAGACAAATCTGTAGTCCTAGTGCTTTTTGTAGAGCTTAGGTAAGGGACGAGCACCATCAGCAATCTATGGGGCTCAGATAAGGAACCACACTGAGGAGCACAGGCCTCCTGGCCTATGAAAGGGGCATACTGCCACCCCATGGGTAGAGGGACAGAGGAGACAAGCACACAGCTAATTTCACTGTATCCCAATTCCAGGGCTCTATCAATGGCAGAGTGGTCAGCAAGAGTCAGCGGGAATCCACCCACAACATACTGACCTGATTTCAGATTCACTCTCCACAAGAACACTGCCTAGTTCCCCTGGGTTGGTTCCTTCTCTCCCCCTTGATTATACCTGGGTCCAGGAGTCATCCTCAGCCTCCTTTGGGTACATGGTAAGGCTAGTGATATCAGCTCCTTTGCATTGTGAGAGGAGAGCCTCTGGAAGCTTCTGCTGGTTTGTAAAGCAACAGCAGTTCTTCTTGGTTCTCATCTTCATCAGTGGGGAAGAAACACTAATTGCTTCTCACAGCTTCCTCCCAACCGAGCAACTGGGATGGCCTTTTATAATTTTCCTTCCTGTCCAGACCCTCTTCTTCTGGCATGTGGGGCCATGGCCCTCCTGTCATCTCCCACCAAATAGCTAGTGGTATTCCCTCTGATTCTGCATATAAGGGGAGCCATGCCTCCATGCTGCACTCAGGTACTGATATTTCCTGAATGTGGTTGTTCCACGAGGAGTAACGGTAGTTCGAATTAGAAAGCCTAATTTGAACTACCTACTCCGTGCCGCGTGTAGCTACGGGCACGGAGTCCGCACTAATGAGGATTTTAAAATGGCGGCGCACGGCAAGATGCAAATGAAGCCCGGGATATTTAAATCCCGCGCATCATTTGCAACTTCGAATGCCTACATTAACCACCCTAGTTCGAACTAAGGTGGTAGTGTAGACATACCCTTAGAGAGTTGATTTGGGAAAAATGTAAGAATTCATTATTTACATTAGTTACAATGAGATTATAAGAACTACCAATTGTCATGCTGTAGGGCATAACCTCATAAACCAAGTCCTCAGCCCTCACAGATGTAAATATTTAGCAAATTGTTTTAAATTGCTTGTCAAAGAAAGGGATCAGCATTAATTATATAACAAAGCCAAAGATTAGAAAGCTATGAGTAACATAGTATTCATTTCTGTGCCACACAGTTTTCTAAAACCTAAATTTCATAATCCTGCATTTTCTATGCTTTCATATATAATGAAATACCACCAGTTCTGGGATTGAAAAAAAGCACACTGGAACTTAAAATGATCAAATACAACTGAGAGGTACTGAACTTACAAGGACAAATTTAATCCTGGCTTTATTTATGTGATTGTGAAAAGAAAGTAATGGTGGTGGGGAAATAAGATTTGTTTAATTATTCAGCATAATTCATATGACTTTGTTTAGCATTCATTTTTTTCACAGTAAAAACAAAACCAAACAAAATAACAAATTGATATGCTTCAGAATTTTATAGATAGTATTTTATATATAGTATAGTATTATGAACACACACACATAAAATCAAGGGCTGTTGGAAGACAAAGGTTGTTTAGTGTGCCTTGGATAGGACATGCAACTATGATGCCTTCCTACCCTATAAAAATGTTAGGCCAACATCTTGCTGAGTCAAACATACTTCAGGCTGTGTCTACACTGGCAAGTTTTTCCACAAAAGCAGCTGCTTTTGCGGAAAAACTTGCCAGCTGTCTACACTGGCCGCTTGAATTTCCGCTAGAACACTGATGATCTCATGTAAGATTGTCAGTGTTCTTGCAGAAATGCTATGCTGCTCCCGTTCGGGCAAAAGCCCTCTTGCACAAATGCTTTTGCGCAAGAGGGCCAGTGTAGACAATGCGGTATTGTTTTGCGCAAAAAAGCTCCGATCGCAAAAATGGCGATCGGGGCTTTCTTGCGCAAAACCATGTCTAGATTGGCATGGACGCTTTTCTGCAAAAAGTGCTTTTGCGGAAAAGCGTCTGTGACAATCTAGACGCTCTTTTCCGCAAATGCTTTTAACGGAAAACTTTTCCGTTAAACGCATTTGCGGAAAATCATGCCAGTCTAGACGTAGCCATGGTATTTAATGTGTATATATTCCCTGTGTGACTGTGTAATAGCGCTTTCATAGTTCTTGATTTGCAGAGAATATGAGGGTGTTACAACTACAACTACAAAGCTTTCCGTCAAGCTGAAGTCTGCCATGTTTTATCTCTGAAATTTCTGAGCTCAATACATCATCATCCTTAGCCATCACATGTGTATTTAAGTGTTAAATTACAGCAGGGGGTTTCTAGAGAGAGAAAAGTTCATTTTATGAACATAGAATCATAGAATCATAGAATACTAGGATTGGAAGGGACTTCATGGCAGGACCAAATACTGTTTAGACCATCCCTGGTAGACATTTATCTAACTTACTCTTAAATATCTCCAGATATGGGGATTCCACAACCTCCCTGGGCAATTTATTCCAGTTTTTGACCACCCTGACAGTTAGGAACTATTTCCTAATGTCCAACCTAAACCTCCCTTGCTGCAGTTTAAGCCCATTGCTTCTTGTTCTATCCTCAGAGGCAAAGATGAACAAGTTTTCTCCCTCCTCCTTATGACACCCTTTTAGATATCTGAAAACTGCTATCATGTCCTCCCTCAATCGTCTCTTTTCTAAACTAATCAAACCCAATTCCTTCAGCCTTCCTTCATAGGTCATGGTTTTATCATGAGTCTTCTCATATTTGATGTTTTCCTTAAAGCCTCTGCTCTTGGAGTGACGTTAGTTAATGAGACTCACAGCTTTCATTTAAGCAAGAAGTTTCTGAACATCAGGGCTACCTCTACACTGGCCCCATAAAACGGAATAGTCATGCAAAGCAGGTAAGTCAGAATAGGGAAATCCGCGGGGGATTTAAATATCCCCTGCGGATTTAAATAAACATGTCCGCCGCTTTTTTTCCGGCTTGGGGAAAAGCCGGAAAAAAGCGTCTAGACTGGCACGATCCTCCGGAATAAAGCCCTTTTCCGGAGGATCTCTTATTCCTACTTGAAAGTGAAAAAAAGCAGCGGACATGTTTATTTAAATCCGTGGGGGATATTTAAATCCCCTGCGGATTTCCCTATTCTGACTTACCTGCTTTGCATGACTATTCCGTTTTATGGGGCCAGTGTTGACGTAGCCCAGGATTCCAGAGGGGGAAAAAAAGTGAATCCAAAATACACAAAACTCAAAAGGCAATTAAGAGGAATCAAAATGTATTGGAAATGCATTATATTTAAACCAATCTCATGATTTTTGAGAGTCTGACATGATTTTTTAGTGAATGTGAGTGGGCAATGAGGGTGGGCAGGCAGACCAGGGTGGGCAGAATAATGACAATATAGAGTAATGACAACATAGTAAGTCAGGAGGGAGTTGAGGAGGGGAAAAATGGTGATGGAGGAAGAAGGACCCAGAGTAGGGAGAAAAGAAAGCTCAACTTATCTCAAAGTTTAGGAGAAGACAAGCAGAATACATCTAGCAGTGGAGACAAACAGTTGGATGTCCACAAGAGCATTTGGCAGATGTGAAAGTTTGAATTTTCACCCTAAAATAATCACTCACTGCTCAAGAGATGGAGGCATCCCGCTAAAGTCTCAACATTCAGAATGAAGACACACAATGTGATCTGTTTTCTTTTCAAACCAGTTTCATTTTTCCTTGATTGTTTCATGATTTGTGAGGTATGGTGTTGGCAGCCAATCAACTCATCTCTTGTCTACCTCACTGCAGAATACAAGGAAATCATTCAGAGCACCACTCCCAGGAAACAACAAAAAAATCTGAGAATGTTTCAAAAGGGAAAAGTCCTGGGGTCAGAACTAACGTACTGCTTCCAAAACCCAGAACTGAAATAATCTTATTCTGGGTACTGGATCAGATTTTGTAGAACCAAATACTCATGGGGAAATCTTGGCCCTGGGGAAGTAAATAGGAATTTTGTCACTGACTTCAGTGAGGCCAAGCTTTCACTCTTGAATTTTAATTGAGGCCCATTTGTGCTAAACATGGAAGCATAGTAGACATGTAGAGCTGAAAGGGTGCATTTACACAGCAGGGCTTAACTCAAAATCAGCTACAGAAATTGAGCGACATCAATTGCGTAGCTCATTTCGAAATAGCTTACTTCGAGTTTTGGTGCTGTCTATACAGCAGTTATTTCAAAATAGAGCACTCTTCCTCTGACTTCCCTTAGGGTACATCTAGACTACATGCCTCTGTCGCCAGAGGCATGTAGATTAGGCTACCAGACATAGGAAAATGAAGCGGCATACCTGGGTGGTCGACAAATACCTTTGATGTCGCCACCCGCGCGTCCAGACTATCGCACTGAGCCGACAAACAGCTGATCAGCTGTTTGTTGGCTCAGTGCAGCAGCCATGCAAATTTAAATGAAGTGGCGATTATTTAAATCGCCGCTTCATTTTCCTATGTCTGGTAGCCTAATCTATTTTGACATTATGTATTTTGACATTATGTTAAAATGACTGACTGCTGTGTAGATGCGGACTAAGTTATTTAGAAATAACACTAGTTTTTTTTTAAATAATGTTGCTGTGTAGACGTACCCGATGGGTCCGCAAGAGGTTTTATGTTCCAAATACCTGTGCTGAGACAGGATTCATTAATGCTAGACCACCCTTGAAAGGGTATATTTAATGTTACAAGAGTTTTCTACAACTAGAAGGGTTTGTTGCTGTAAAGAAGAACATGAGGAGATGTAGTAGATTAAAGACTATAAAACTAGAGAAAGCAAACACTATTTCTGCATAGCCATGATAGAAATGGTGTGGGACTAATTAGACCTTTTAGTACATCAGTTATTGTAGTTTAGAGAAATTCTAAATTGAACATCAGTTAAAAAAAAGCACGTTCTATTCTGCAAAAGAAAGTCTCGGTGAAAATGTAAATTACTAAGGAGGAAAATTGCAGTTTACTGTTTCACATATTTTATTTTACTTTGGAATAAGGGAAAGAGCACAGCAGTGACTTTATTTGGTGAAAAAAATCATCTACCAGAATGGGGAATGACAAAATTGCCCACAAGCCTAGGTTACATAACGGAACTGGTAGCAAATCTATTTAATTGTGTTATGTTTATATTTATCTAGGAACCTATATGTGCTTAATAAGCAGTTTGTTTCCATAATTTGTTCAAGACTGTGCTTCATTCTTCTTGTGGTATTGTTTTTCATTAAAATACATCCTTTCCCCCCCTAGATTTCAGTATCAGCATATTCCCCCTAGTAATAACATATGGAGTCTGAATCCAAACAGCTGACTGATGTTTATTTAAAAACTCTCTGCTGAACTAATTCATTATACATTACTGCAGATTTTGTTTTATCCTCTGATTTTTATCACACAGCACATAATGCTGGAGTTACATTATTTAAAACAAAACAAAATAAAGTACCCATCTGCAATGTAACTTCTTTCTTTTTTTCTTAGGGTGTCCTGAGATTAAAAAGAAAAGAAAAGATTGAACAGCTATGGTATATGTTTATGTTTAGAAATTACAGTGTAACAAGAAATTAACATATAACATTTTGTTCCTTTTGCAGTAAAAAAAAAGCAAACCAATTATAGGTCATAATACCTCTGACAGCTGAGAAAAGAATGACTTCAACAACAGCAAAATACAGGACAATGTAGCACTTTAAAGACTAATAAGATGGTTTATTAGATGATGAGCTTTCATGGCCCAGGCCCACTTCCTCACATCAAATAGTGGAAAAAAATAGTCACAACCATATATACCAAAGGATGCAATTAAAAAAAAGTGAACACATATGAAAAGGACAAATCACATATGAAAATGTCCTTTTCATATATGTTCACTTTTTTTTAATTGCATCCTTTGGTATATATGGTTGTGACTATTTTCTTCCACTATTTGATCTGAGGAAGTGGGTCTGGCCCATGAAAGCTCATCATCTAATAAACCATCTTGTTAGTCTTTAAAGTGCTACATTGTCCTGCATTTTGCTTCAGCTACCCCAGACTAATACGGCTACGTTTCTATCACTATTCAACAACAGAGCATGTATATAAAAAACTAAAAGTACTTAAAGTCCTAGATTCTATACACAAGCAATCAATTTTGCACTGAAGTTCCCCTGGTTCTTGCTCCTGAACATGGGCACTGCTGCCTCATGTAGCTATGCTCAAATAATCCCTAACTCCACACAAATAGTGGAGGAGGAATCCATTTTAAAAACTTTAGCTCAGACATGTCAAACTTGAAGCCTACTGAGGGCTGTACAAATGAAAACTGGTCTCTCAACCAAAAAAAACCCCACAACATTTTAGGTGCTAGGCACAAGCCACCAATACCAGACAATACCTGGCAACCCTAGGGCCACCAAAGAAAATGTACTTTGTCCAAAAGTCATAGTTATTTATTATTATAGATTATGTTTTAGGCATATTTTACAATATTACAATAATCTGATGTATAAAATTGTTATTTGCTCATATTAAATCATTTTTAAATTTTACATAATTTTTAATTTAAATATAAATGTAAGGTACTTTAAATTTTGTATATGTTATATAACTTGTTTTGTTGAAATAAAAACAAGTATAGGCCATGATTAATCAAATAACAGGCTTCTGTGAAACTTTCAGATACTTTGTAAGTTTAAGATTTTGCATAGAGATATAATTATTCATGAAATTGCAAAAAAATTGACATATTTATTGATATAAAAATAGTATACATTTTGTGATTTTATTTGGGAATAAATAAATAAATAACAAAATATTAACAAAATAACCCCTTCCTCTCCCCTAGAGACAGGCACTCCCATACCCCAATTCTAACCCAATCCCTCTCCATTCCCCCAGAGCCAGCCCCCCCAACCTAATGCCTCCCCCACTCCCCTATAGCCAGGCACTACCAGCCCCCCCAACCTAATGCCTCCCTCCTCCCACAGATCCAGCCCTTCCAACCTAATGCCTTCCCCCTCCCCCAGAGCCAGGCTCTCCCAGCCCCCCCCCCCCAACCTAATACCTGGATCCTGGAGTTGTCATTGACACCTGAGGTGCAGCATGAACACAGTGGCCAGCTGTGAGCACCTGCTGGAGCGCCCAGCGCAGAGCACCCAAACAGCCATGCGCATGTGCGCAGAGTGGCCTGGCAGGCAGTGAGCACCTGCTGGAGAGCCCAGTGGAGAGCTCCCAGCTGGGCATGAGCAGTTGTTGTGGTACAGAGCACGGCACTTCATTCTTTTATAAAAATGTTCTGGCGGGCTATAAAACATTTTGATTGGGCCACATGCAACCCTCCAAACATTTGACAATTTGACATGCTTGCTTTAGCCTAATGGCTAGGGTATTCACTTGAGATGTGGGATACTCCCAGTTTGTGTCCTCCCTCTGTCTTCAGAAGAGACAAGATTTGAATAGGGACTCTGTCGATTTACAGGTGAGTGCCTTAAGTACTGCTCTTTTATCAGGCCCAAACTCAATGTGGCCCAATTAATGTTTATTCGATTATTCAAGTGAAACAACTTCAGTAAGAGAGAGAGAGAGAGAGAGGAATACCTATATCAAAATATTGTATAGTATCATGGTTCAGGCAATAACTTGAAATGTGGCAAATTCCTATTCCAATTCTTTCTCATCCAGCGGAGGGGAATTGGACTGGGGGCTCCAACATCCCCGATGAGTTCTGTAACCTTTGGACTAACGGTAGATCTTCCTTATCATAGAAATGTAGGGATAGAAGAGACATTGTGAGGTCATCTATTACACACACACACACACACACACACACACACACACACACACCCTGCATTCTGTCAGGACTAAGTATATTTAAATTATCCTGAGTGTTTGCCCAACCTATTTTTCTACATGTAAGCAGGGGCTGAACTACTGCTTGTAATCAGCCAGCTAAAAGCAAAATGCAGGACTATGTAGCACTTTATAGACTAACAAGATGGTTTATTAGATGATGAGCTTTCGTGGGCCAGACCCACTTCCTCAGAGGAAGTGGGTCTGGCCCACGAAAGCTCATCATCTAATAAACCATCTTGTTAGTTTTTAAAGTGCTACATAGTCCTGCATTTTGCTTCAACTACACCAGACTAACACGGCTACATTTCTATTACCAGCTAAAAGGAGAGAGCAGCCCTGAGGGTGTGCAAGATAATTCACTGTTGATATGGAAATACAACTCATGCCAGGATGGGAAAGAAATCCGAGGTGTGGTTATGTAAATCCAATTCAGCCAGGGTAGATGGAGGATCGGTTGTTAGACTGGAATGTGGTGTATTGTAACTAATTTGGGCTGTTATGGGGCCACAAACCATGCCCTCCCTAAATGTGGGAACTGTAAAATATGACATCAGTGCTTGCAGGAGAGACACCATCACTGTAAGGGATCTCAGATAAACAAGCCTCCTCCTTCCAGAGTTGACTGAACTGAGTTGGGGGAAAGGGCTTGAGCCAGCCTGCTTCATGCCTGCCAGGATGAACTGTAAGACTTGTTCAACCTGTTCCTTTCCCCCTCTTGTTCTAAGGGTAGACCTAAAGCAGACTCCATCAGGAGTCTTTTTGCTATTCCACTGGAAGCTGGAATCCTTTGCTAGCCTAGGTGGTGGCTAAAGAATTGAAATCACTAAGAGCTGAAGTCACTGGTTTGGCCTGGAGCCAGACCCATTTGGCCAGTGGCTAGCAGAGCGGCTGGTGGGAATGACCTGTGGGTGGCCAGTAGGAACAGCGGCAGGCGGCCAGCAGAGAGGCTGATGGGAATGACCAGCAGGCGGCCAGCAGAGCAGCTAGAGGGAACGACTGGCGAGTGGCCAGCAGAAGAAGCAGCTGGCGGAGCAAGCGGACCCCAGAAGCAGCACAAAGGTGGCAGCCTCAGGCTCAATGAGTGGAGTCATCAGGGTGATGTGTCAGGGTCCGCACTGACTGGACAGAGCTGTAAGTAGGGCGTTGGAAGTGGGGTATGTCGAAAGTTTGAGTAAGTCAATGGAACCCTTACATTGTTGGACTAGTGAGCCTGAGAGGCAAAGGACATTGCTCAGTCCATTTGAGTTGGGATGGTTACTTGTGGGGGGTTATTAACTTTGTCTGTGGTATTTTCCCAAGCTACTGCAATGTGACCTTTCTCCCTCTTTCATTAAAAGTTTCTTTTCTACACTCAGACTCTGTGCTTGCGAGGAACCCGGGGTAAATGAGGTGCCCAGGGGTGTGTGAATTTCCCAGGCTACTGGGTGGGGTCTCGAGCTGGTTCTGTGTGAGATGGATGAAAAGGGACCCCTAGATATTGAATCCAGCCCTGGCAGCTGCTGGCACTACCTGGCAGAAGGCTTACATACACTTTCCCTTATAAGTTATTATAGTTAGAAAGTTTTTCTTAATATCTAACCTAAATCTCCCTTGTGGCAGATTATGCTGATTACTTCTTGCCACTTCCAGTGAAAGTGGAGATAGCTGATCACTGTCCACTTAATAATAGCACTTAACATATTTGAAGGCTGTTACTAGGTCATTCTTGTGTTCTCAGAATTACTCATGCCTATATTTTAACTTTCTTCACAGGAAATTTCCCAAACCTTTTATCATTTTTTGTTGTTTTTCTCTGGCCTCTATTATTCATCCATATCTTTCTTAAAAAGAGCATGCCTTTCTCCATCGGAGACCCTGAAAGTGCCAAACAGAGTAGGATGTTACCTCCAGTGTATATATAACACTGTTGGTTGGACCTTCCTTGTCTAGCACCTTTGGGACCTGATTGTTCCTGAACAAGAGAATTAATCAGACTAGAGGAGGTCCCCTGTCACAGGTCCCCAAGCCTGCTGATAGATTAGCACTACTGGCTTGCTACGATCCCAGCTGGCACCCTGCCTCCCACCCCACCTACCTCTTGCCTGGCTGGGCTACTCGACCAGCTGCCACCAGCTCCCAAGCCCAGCTGGACTGCTGCAGGCTCCTGCTTCAGCCCCATGCTACCATGGGCTCCATCTTTTGTCTCAGCCCCACTTGAAGTGCATCAAACATTCAAGCTGATACACTATGTAACCAGTTACTCTGTGAGATAGATGAGGCATTTGGCCCCAATCTTGCAAGCTATTGCAGGTGGACATATCCCTCTACCAGTGCAGAATGCCATTGAAATAGGACTAGGATTGTCTCACACTTGTCAGTGATCACCAGCTTCATCGCTATGCCTGTGCCTCACCTTGGGAAAAAGGAAAAAGACAGAAAAAGAGTGTCCTTGCTAATGCTTCTGAACAAATATAAAGAAACATAATATATGCCCTAAGGATTGGAAATGTAAAAAGAAACCTTGTCTGAAGAAAAGGTAGAGTCTAACATGAACATCATGTATAGCAGAATACCATCAGTTGAATTCAATTAGTCTTTTTTGGCACGCCAGCACTTGTATATTTTGTCAAATTAAAAACAAAGGAAGATGTATTTGTCAGAAGTAGATAAAATTGTTGATGGTAGGGCCACTTGCAGTTTGGGGTTGGCTCTTCTGTGTTCATTTTTCAGCAGTATGTATTCCTCATCATATAGTCAATCTACCATGGTGCCATCTCCCATCTTTCTCCCAGGCTAAAACCCATGTGTTTTTTTGTTCTTGTTATTTGATTTACAGTTGCATGCATGTGGATATAAAGGAAGAACACTAATTGTTCATTACTTTTACTCTTTATAAATTAATTTTGGGAAGGGGCTGCACTTTTGGAAACTCTTGGCATCTTACTGCTCCATTTATTCTTTATATTGTTTTTCTTTTTCATTTTCCATTTTCATTAGTTGCCAGCCTTCTTTTGGCTGTCTGCCTGTCACCTGTCTTCACTTTCTCACTTCATGTATAAAAATCTTGCATGGTAAGAAGATCAACAGAGCTGATTGTAATTAAATTTTATTTTAGTCTTTGTGCGATTTTAATTCCAGATTCTGTTCACCACCTTCTGTGTATCTCTTATAAAATTTCTACCTTTGGGAACAGCAGTTTGTTTGTCTCTTGCTTATTGAAGTACAAGACTTTAATATGTCCCCCCTCCCACACAAACTGTGCTAGCATATGAATACAAAACATCTTGCTTTTTTACTTTTCTATTATAAAACAAAAAGAGCATATTCTATACATGTACATAGTAAAACAATTTGTTATCCATGGGCTGCCAAATTTCCTTTTTCTGTTAAAGAAATAATTGCCATTATATCTTTAATAATGTGCCAGCTCTTATATAAAAATAAAACTAATGCTAATTATCAGTAGAGAACTGTTCATTAACTTTTGCAAAGAGATAAATAATGGATAAAAATGTTTAGTTAAAACTAAAATATAGCGGAATACTCTTAATTGGGACATACAGGTTGGTAGGCGGTCTGTCATCTCAATTAGGCTACTATGATTATGCAAAAAGGTCTTTCTTTTTTTTTTTTTAAAAAGTGAAAATCTTCAAACTAAATAAAATATTTTACTGAATGAAATGCAATAGGATATTCAAATTGCTTTAGATATCTTAGAATGTTTTGGCAATTTCAGAATAAGTTTAGAACTTCTAAATTCATAATTAATTGACCTCTGGTTAAACCACACTTAATCTTTCTCACTGTGGACCAAATCTAATCCATACTGAAGAACATGGTAGTCTTTCCATTGAACTCATTGAGGGTTGGATTTATTCCTTTGGGTATCATTAGGATATGTCTAGACTGCATCCCTCTGTCAGCAGAGGGATGCAGATTAGGAAGGTTGACATTGCAAATGAGGTAGGGATTTAAATATCCTATGCCTAATATGCATAAAAATGGCCACCGCGTTTTGCCGACTCAGCACTTTGTCAGCAAAAAGTGGCAGTCTAGAGATCCCTTGCAAGAGGCATAAGGGATCTGTCAAAAAAGGCTTTCTTTCTCGACAGATTCCCCTCTAGACTGCTGCTTTTTGACGACAAAGTGCTGAGTCTGCAAAACATGGTGGCCATGTTTATGCAAATTAGGCACGGGATATTTAAATCCCTGCCTCATTTGAAATGTCGACCTTCCTAATCTGCATCCGTCTGCCAACAGAGGGATGCAGTCTAGACATATCCTTATACTTCATGCTTATTCCAAAATAAGCTTTTCTGTATATATATTTCCAAATAGCTTATTTCAAAATAGCACATCTACACAGCAAATGCCAACTGAACTATTTCAAAATAGAGCTTCCACACTCATCGGACACTGAATTGCATTTAAGGCCACTGAGAAGCACTTCAGGCAGGGCATCAGGACAGCACTCTCTTTCTGGAGCTGCTGCCTGAGACTACCCGAGCCTCACGCTCAACCCTACCCTTCCCTCCCCCACCCCCCATACAGCCGTGTCTCAGGTTCTTCTCCTTTGCCTACATCCTTGAGGGATAGCAAAGCCTTTTCTCTTCCTTCTGTGATTGCCCTTGTGGACACTCAGCTCTCTAGACATGGAGCTGTACCTGATTCCCTGCAGTCAATGGTTCTTAGATGTCTTAGTGCACCTCCTGCTGCAGTTTCTGTGGGCTACCTTCCAGGCCCTGCAGGAACAGGACCCCTAGCTCACTGTGGGGTAATTCCTCACCTGTCTCTGGGGGTGCTCATCCAGCTCAACCCCACCCACCTCCCGTGCACATTGTGCATCGCCACTTCTGATGACTGGACATCACCTGTGACTGGTGGGACCAGATCATTCTGGAGCGGTGGGATGACCAGCAATGGCTCCAGCATTTCCATATGCAGAAGTACATGTTTCTGGATCTGTGTGAGTAGCTCACCCCTGCCCTCAGGCAATAGAACACACAGATGAGACCTACTATCTACCTCCAGAAGCGGGTTGCCATTACCCCCTGGAAGCTCACCACACCGGATAGCTACCAATCAATCAGGAACCAGTTCAGCATGGGGATATTGACCATCGGGGCCATGGTCATGCGGGTATGATGCTCTTATGATATTGTGCCAAGAGAGTGGTGAATTGAGCAGCTGGAGTTGAAGCCTTCTCTCCGGGAGGTTTTTCAGTCCTGACTTCACAAAGTCTTGATGGGGGATGGGACAATTTGAGGTTACTCCTGGTGTGTGTGTGTGGAGGGGATAGGAGGGCGGTTGGGTCTCAGGGGCTTCCCAAGGGCCCTAGAACCCCTGTGATTCTCTTTTTGTTTGTCTCCTTCTACATGTGGTGAGGGCTATCAACGCCATCCTGCTGCACAGAGAACATAAGAACATAAGACCATAAGAATGGCCGTACTGGGTCAGACCAAAGATCCATCTAGCCCAGTATCCTGTCTACCGACAGTGGCCAGCACCAGGTGCCCCAGAGAGGTTGGACTGAAGACAATGATCAAGTGATTTGTCTCCTGCCATCCCTCTCCAGCCTCTGACAGACAGAGGCCAAGGACACCATTTAATCCCCTGGCTAATAGCCTTTTATGGACCTAACCTCCATGAAATTATCTAGCTTCTCTTTAAACTCTATTATAGTCCTAGCCTTCACAGCATCCTCTGGCAACGAGTTCCACAGGTTGACTACACGCTGTGTGAAGAACTTTCTTTTATTAGTTTTAAACCTGCTACCCATTAATTTCATTTGGTGTCCTCTAGTTCCTCTATTTAGGGAACTAATAAATAACTTTTATTTATCCGCCCTCTCCACACCATTCATGATTTTATAGACCTCTATCATATCCCGCCTCAGTCTCTTTTCTAAACTGAAAAGTCCCAGTTGCTTTAACCTCTCCTCATATGGGACCCATTCCAAATGCCTAATCATTTTAGTTGCCCTTTTCTGAACTCTTTCCAAGGCCAAAATATCTTTTTTGAGGTGAGGAGACCACATCTGTACACAGTATTCAAGATGTGGGCGTACCATAGTTTTATACAGGGGCAGTAAGATATTCTGGGTCTTATTTTCTATCCCTTTCCTAATAATTCCTAGCATCCTATTTGCCTTTTTGACCGCCGCTTCACACTGTGTGGAAGTTTTCAGAGAACTGTCCACGATAACTCCAAGATCTCTTTCCTGATTGGTCGTAGCCAAATTAGCCCCCATCATACTGTAAGTGTAGTTGGGGTTATTTTTCCCAATGTGCATTACTTTACACTTGTCCACATTAAATTTCATTTGCCATTTTGTTGCCCAATCACTCAGTTTGGTGAGATCTTCTTGGAGTCCCTCACAGTCTGCTTCTATCTTGACTCTCCTAGACAGTTTTGTGACATCTGCAAACTTTACTACCTCACTGCTTACCCCTTTCTCCAGATCATTTATGAATAAGTTGAAAAGGATTGGTCCCAGGACTGACCCTTGGGGTACACCACTAGTTACCCCTCTCCAATCTGAAAATTTACCTTTTATTCTTACCCTTTGTTTCCTATCTTTTAACCAGTTCTCAATCCAATAAAGGACCTTCCCTCTTATCCCATGGCCATGTAATTTACACAAGAGCCTTTGGTGAGGGACCTTGTCAAAGGCTTTCTGAAAATCCAATTTCATGGAGGTTAGGTCCAGAGTCATCAACATGGGAGACATGGACCACATCAAGGCTGGCTTTGCAGCTCTGAGCTTCCCTAGCTGCGGGGGGAGGGGAGGCTATTGATGGAACCCACATCCCCATCCATGCCCCTGACCACTGAGCATCTGAATACATCAACCAGAATGGGTATGTTTTGATTCTCCTGCAGCTCATCATTGACCACCGTGACCAGTTCACCGACATCTACATAAGGTGATCGGGAAGGTGCACAACGTATGTGTCTTCCAAAACTCCAGCCTGTTCTGGAAGCTGAATTCAAGCACCTTTTTCCCCGACTTTACCATCAGCGTTGGAGACTTGAACATGCTGGTCTGTGTTGTAGGGGACACAGCCTACCCTCTGCTCCCCCTGGCTCATGAAACCCTACACTGGATACCTTGACCCCACCAAGGAAAGTTTTAACACCGGCTGGGCAGAGTGGAGGGTGCCTTTGGGTGTCTAAAGGGGAGGTTCCATTGCCTCCTCACCTGGTTGGATCTCAGTGACCAGAATTTCTCTCAGATAATGGTGGTGTGCTGTGTCTTCCCTTTGTGAAAGGGAGGGGAAGACATTCCTGCGAGGGTTGGGGGCAGAGGGACCTTTAAGTGGCTGCACATGGCTCCTACCCAGCAGGATCATCAGGGCGCTGTACAAATTTATGAGGGCCTGAGGGAAGAATTTCTCACAAGGACATCACTGACACTCTACCCTGGGCCTCCTCAAAAAGGGTTTGTGCATTGCCCCTCTTTGCCTTTCCTCCTACACACGTCCCTTTCCCTGCTATCCTTTTCCCCCACCCTGTCCTCTTCCCCTGCAAAGACAATAAAGGACATGTTTGGTTTGGAAACAGTCAGCTCTTTCATTCATATTGGGGTGAATGTAACTGGGAAGATTCTGAGCATTCTGTTTGATTTTTTGACTGCCGCTGCACATTGAGTAGATGTTTTCAGAGAATCATCCCCAAAGACTGCAAGATCTTTTTTGAGTAGTAACAGCTTTGCTCTTATGATCCAGTGATCTCCAGTTTTAATAAATTCTTGTATAGCTTTTCCAAGTCTGCCTGGGACTTAACTATCTTGTGTAGTTTTGTATCATCCACAGATTTTGCCATCTCAGGCTTTGGCTCAGAAGTATCCTGAAATAGCTATTCCGTATCTTAAAGCAGACCTTTATTTCAAAAATAGTATTCTGGCATCCCTGTAGCCCTCATTCCATGAGGGTTAAGGGGCGTTTTGAAATAGCGCTTTATTTTGAAATAAAGCAAATTGTGTAGCCTATTTCAAGGTAAGGGTGAAATATAGACTCACTAAATAAGCTACGCAATTTGCACTATGCAAATTGCATAGCTTATTTTGAGGTAATTTGGAAATAAAGCACTATTGCAAAATGTCCCTTAACCCTCATAGAACTAGGGTTACAAGGATGCCGGAATAGCACATCTATTTCAAAATAACGGATGGCTTTAAAGACACGGAATAGCTATTTCAGGATACTTCCTGTATCCCAAAATATCTCCACAGTATAGATGTAGCCTCACTTGTTTACTCCCTTTCTCAGATCATTCATGAATATGTGAATAGGCCTGGTCCTGGAACAGACTCATGGGGAACTTCATTATTTACATCTCACAATTCTGAACACTGATAATTTATACCTGCCCTTTATTTCCTATCTTTTAACCAATTCCAGTCTCAGAGAGTGGGAAGGCGAGTGGCAGTGATCTTGTCCCTTTTATCCTATGGCAGCTTATCTTGCTTAAGAGCCTTTGACTTTTGAAAGGCTTTCTGAAAATCTATGTCCATTATACCTACCTTGCCCACATGTGTGTTGACATCCCTAAAGAATTCTAATAGATTGGTGAAGCTTTATTTCCCTTTACAAAAATCATGTTTATTCTTCCCCCCAAAATCATGTTCTTTTATGTGTATGACAATATTGCTCTTTACTATAGTTTCAATCAATTTGCCCAGTACTGAAGTTAGGTTTATCAGCCTATAGTTACTGGGATCTCCTCTGGAATCCTTTTTAATAACTGATGTCATGGTAGCTATCTTCCACTCATTTGGTACAGAGCTAATTTAAATGATTGTTACAGACCATAGTTAGTAGTTCTGCAATTTCACATTTGAGTTCTTTCAGAACTCTTGGGTTAATACCATCTGTCCCTGGTGACTTAATTTTAATTTCTCAATTTGTTCCAAAATGTCCTGTGATGACACATCACTTTGGGATAGTTCTCAGATCTGTCATCTAAAATGAATGGCTCAGGTTTGGGAATCTCCATCACATCCTTAGCTGTGAAAACCCATGCAAAGAATTAAGATAAGTCTTTTGAGCATTTTCTATTATCTGAATAGTACTGAAAACCCCAAAGTTTGTTGAGCCTATGACCTTAGTCTCTAACAGGTTTTTGTCCTAATATCATTTACTTCACTCTCATTGTAGTAGAAGAATAAATTGAAGCATTAAACTGTCATGTTCAAATACCCACCCATCGTAGATTAATTCAACTAAGAGGTACTTAGCCATAATTGCAGACTATGTACTTTCAGCTCCTTTTTTGAAATGCTGTATAGTAAAATTTCCCTTTTGCTCTTCATTCTTGATTCACCTCTGTATTTTCCTTTCCTCATTCTGTCTAGTGTGAACAATTTAGAGGCACAAACTTTCTGGCACATTGTCTGGAACAGATTTAAACAGTTTGCACATACTGAATATATGGAGGCAAAACCAAACCAAGACATCTGGTTACCGATTTTCTGTAAAGGTCTAAGCGTACAGGCCTAAAACCTGGGAACCTTGGATACTCCACAATTGACAGTAGTAGCATCTACTAAACACAGGGGAGTTTAAGGCCCCCAAGAAATTCTGTCTGAGAATGCAAGGCGTGCAGCTGTCTGATTGGCTTGGTACTTAAGCTAGGAAGTGAGCTGGGTGAACAGTCTGAGTACCTATACTGACTTCCATCTGTTGAAATCACATTGGATTCTGCTCTGACTTGCCCTCTGCAATCTTGCTCCAATCCTGTTTCTGAGTCCTGCTCTGCTCCTGACCATCTACTTTTTCATACCTGATTCTTTTTTATTTCTTGTTCCTGCCCTTTCACCTTGTTTCTGATCATTGATTGGAAATGGTTCTGATCCCCCAACTCTTGTTCATCAATCCGTGGCTCGGGTATTTTAGATTTGATTCTCAACTTTGATTTCTGGTGCTAACTCTGTCTCAATTCCTTGGCTCTGGTACTTGGCAGTTGAATTTCGCTCTGAAACCTGGTTATGTTCCTCAACCTGATTTCTGCTTTGCCCACTAGGCCAGGCCACGCCACTTACATCAAAGTTCCTAAGCATGGGAAGCTATAAAGGTCAGTTAGGAGATACTAATAAAGAAGTTGATACTTGCTGACAATATGACCTTCTGTAGTGGGAAACAAGCAACAAAGTTCCCTTAAGCTGGGAGGAAAAGGATTTAGGAGATGTCTTAGTATTCTGCAAAAGGGGAATTACATTGGCGTTATTATCAAGCATGAGACTTTTCCAAAGTAAATCTTTACAACCAAAATGTTGTTATCTAATGTAGCCTAAATTCTTGCAAATTTTTATATACTGGTGAGTCAGATATATTGAGGTGCATCCTGGACTTTGTTAGCAAGAGGCCTATTACAGTAAAACTCCAATAGTCCGGCATCCAATAGTCCGGCATTCCTGATAGTCCGGCATCAAAATGGCAAGAGCCTAGTGAGTGAGCTTCGGCAAAAAATGAGTCACAAGGCAACAGCGGCAGCAGCTGAACTGAGCAAAAAGGGTAAAAAAGGCTTAAAAAACTAAAACATTACATTATACAGTATGTACAATAAAAAGGGTTAAGAACACTTTATATACAGTATATAATGTATACAGTATATATATAACCATTTTATAGTACCTCCTGATAGTCCGGCATATCTGATAATCCGGCACCACCTAGGTCCCACAGGTTCCGGATTATCGGAAGTCTACTGTACTTTGTTTATGTCTACACTTTGAGCTAGCTGCATGATTCTCTTTTTTTGGTACACATACTTATGTCAACTTTCATTGATGCAGTAGCACTGGTAGTGGAAGAGAAGACATGGCTGAGGCATGCAAAGTACAATCCTGCCTGAAATCAGTGGTTATGCCCTCAGCATATCTCAGCCATTTCTCCTCTGTTGCTACCTGTGGGTATGTCTACAATACGGAGAAGGTCAAAGTTGCTGCTGTCCATCTTCCAAGGTTCAAATTAATGGGTGACGATATGTTAATTCGAACTGAGAGGGACATTCCGGTTGATGCCGGTAGTCCTGCTTCCATGAGGATTTAGGGAAGTCAAAGGGAGAGTGTGCTCCCTTGGATTTCCTATGGTGTGGACAGTGCCAAAAGTTGAGTTAATGTACTTTGACTTCATTTACACAATTAATATAGCTGAAGTTGTGTATCTTAATTCGACCTTATCACTCAATGTAGACATACACAAAGGCCGTGTCCAGACTCAGGGTTTTTTTCGGGAAAAGTAGCCTTTTCCCGAAAAAACTTCCCCTGCGTCCAGACTCAAGCCGCGTTCTTTCGAAATTATTTCGAAAGAACGCGGCTTTTCTTTCGATGGCGGTAAACCTCATTTCACGAGGAAGAATGCCTTCTTTCGAAAGTTCCTCTTTCGAAAGAAGGCGTTCTTCAATGTAAAGAGGCCGTCTTCGAAAGAGAGCATCCAGAGTCGCTGGGTGCTCTCTTTCGAAAAAGCGGATTTCTCTTTCGAAAGTTCCGCCTGCAGTCTAGACGCGATCTTTTGAAAGAGGCTCTTTCGAAAGCATCTTTCGAAAGAGCCTCTTTCGAAAGAAGCCTGCAGTCTAGACATAGCCAAAGTGACCACAATTACACTGCTATTTACACTCTCCCATTTCAATCAGTGTGTGTGTGTGTGTGTACACAAATGGGAATCACACCCATTAGCTCACAGTGTAGATAAATCCTATTTCTCCTGAGATCCTAGAATACTTTAGTGTTCGTCATTAAAAAGAAAGCTGGGAAATATGACCCTTAAATGATCAAAAACTCAAATGCAATGCTACCATTAGTTGTTATAATTCTCCACTGACCATTATTTTATAATTTTCCATTTACCATTTCTTGTGATAGGTCCCATTGCAAACAGTATTTCAGGCCAGTATCATTTTGCAGCCTTTTCATTTTGTTTTTGGTGATATGACATTTTTGTGTTTAATGCTAAAAAAAAGGAGGGAAAAACATGCATTGACCACCAATGGGTATTGTAAGGGAGACTGTAGTGGCTAGTGCCATTGAGGGTCAGAGGGAGGCCACTCTGCCTCACTACATTTCACAACAGTTAATTAGTAAACTAGGGCTCTGCCCTTCAGGTGAGACCAAGGACCCTTTAATCTCTGCTCAAGCTTTCTGGTGGGGCAGAGAGCAAATTCTATAGTCTTGGCCTCTGACCCACCGTGTGGGGCAGAGCGATAGGTAATCTTTAGCCCAGTCTCCTGGCTAGTGCAGACAGCAAACATATAGGCTGTGTCTACACTGGCATGATTTTGCGCAAATACTTTTAACACAAGAGTTTTTGCGTTAAAAGTATTTGCACAAGAGGGCATCTATATTGGTCCAGGACTCATCATAAGAGCGATGCACTTTTGCGCAAAAGTGCGTCTACGTTGGTGGGACGCTTTTTCACAAAAGCAGAAGCCCGGAACCATTTTGAAGAGGGCAAAAGGGCAGCAGCCCTTTCCGGGGGCGGACGCTGGAGATCCTTTGAGACATGTGCTTAAAGGGATCTTCCCAGACAGCTGTTTCTCTCCTGCTGCATGCTATAGGACCTCTTGCAGGGACTGACAGCCGTAGCAGTTTTTGTGGTTGCCCTCTGCCTTTTTGGATACCACTGCCTTGTACCTTTTAGTGCCTTTGGCTGATTTTTGTAGCTCAGCTTGTTTCTTGTGCCATGGAGCCAGGAGTGGCCATGTGCTTGCTCTGGCCCCTTCCAGCCATTTTGAAGTGCCTGCAGCTGCTGCTCCAAGATGCTGCACTACTTGTCCAGGACCTCGAGGCGCAGGTCGCTCTGGACTCCTTCACCAGGGAGGCCAGGGTGTCCCTGTGCCATCCCCACTTCAGCATGGAGAGGCTGTTGTGGAGACTGGACACCAGTACCGACTGGTGGGACCGGCTGGTCCTGGGGCAATGGGACGACCAGCAATGGCTCCGGAACTTTCGCATGCAAAAGCGGATGTTCCTGGAGCTGTGTGCCTGGCTCGCCCCTGTGCTCCAGAGAACCACCATCCGGCTGTGGGCACCCATCCCTGTCGACAAGAGGGTCGCCATTGCACTATGGAAGCTAGCCACCCCGGACAGCTACCGATCAGTGGTACACCAGTTCGGGGTGGGCAGATCGACCATCAGTATCGTCATGATGGAGGTAAGTCCCAGGGGGAGTAAGGGAGGGGGGAGGGTGCTGCACTCCATGCCCAGGGGCAAGCAAGACTCCAGGCTGGGTCACCCAGGGGTTTGGGCCATCCCTCCCTTGCACAGGCCTGCTGGTGGGGGGGAGGGGCGGTGGGGCTCTGGTGCGTGTGTGTGTGAGGACAGAGGGCATCACTGGGGGGGAGGGCCCAAGGAAGCACGCACTCACCCTGCCTTATGTGATGTGTTCACTTGTGTTTCTCTACACCCTTCTGCAGGTTGTCCATGCCATCCTGCTCCCAAGAGTCATCCGCTTGTGTGATACGGAGGTAGGTCCGGACAGAGGCATGGGTGAGCCGGGCAGCTGCCCAGGGCACCAACCCATGGGGGGGGGGGTGCCTGATGGCAGCTGCAAGGGGTGCGCAGCATCCCTTATAGCTGCTCTCATGAGCCGTGTGCCTGGCTCCCGCAGCGCTGGCCCCGCAGCACCGTCCAGGAGTGCCCTTGCCTCCACAGCTGCAGGTCCCTGCATGGCCCGGCGTGTGCACCAGCACCAGGCTGGGCAGTGCATGTGCCGTGCAACCCGGGGGCAAGCCCCGGGCCATGCGCCAGCAGCAGTGACAGGCCCGCACGTGAGCCAAGAGTCCCAAGGGTGGGCACCAGGCTTCGCGCCAGCGACCGTGGCCGGCGCACACACGTGCCAGGGCAGACCCATGCCCCATGGGAGGACTTGCACATGCACCCTGCGCCTGGAGGCAGCGCCACATGCCCGGGCCCAGGGCACCAAAAGGGCTCAAGCCAGCCCTCCGTGGAGGCTATGGTGGCCGGCTTCGCTGCCCTCGGGTTCCCCAACTGCGGGGGAGCCCTGGATGCAACCCACATCCCCGTCCAGGCCCCGGAGCATCGAGTGGCCCATTTTATAAACAGAAAGGGGTATTTCTCAATTGTACTCCAAGCCCTCATGGACCACTATGGCCGCTTCTTGGACATTTATGCGGGCTGGTCTGGCAGGGCACGTGACGTCTGCATCCTACACAATTCCAGCCTTTTTGGCAGGCTGGAGGTGGGCACTTACTTCCCCCAGTGAGAATTTACTGTCGGGGACGTGCCCATGCCCACCTGTGTGGTGGGGGACGCGGCCTACCCCTTGCTGCCCTAGTTAATGCGGCCCTACATGGGGTGGGCGGAACACAACCGGGCCCGCAACCAAGTGGACTGCGCCTTCGGGCATTTGAAAGCCCGGTTCCGTTGTTTGCTCAGCCGTCTGGAGATAGGTGAGCAGAATGTCCCAGAGACAGTGGCCGCGTGCTCTGCAATCTCGTGGAGCAGAGGGGGTAGGCCTTCCTCCCCACTTGGATGGCAGGCGAGGGCCAGGCCTACAAACAGCCCCGCACAACTGCCATCCACCAGGCACACCATGATAGGGTGTGCATCCGGGAGACCCCGATGGAAATGTTCTCCCAGGCCTCTGTCTCCCTTTACATCTCCCTCTCATCCCCAACCCTTCCCTCTTCCCCTCCCCTTACTTCCCATTAAACAACACAGGTTATTTTAACACAACGTTTGAACTTTTTATTTACAATGGGGAGGGGGAAGATGTAGGATGGGAGGGGGGAGGCTCTCAACTGGGAGAGGGAGGAGGCTCTCAACTGGGAGGGGGGAGCTACTGCTGGGAGGGGTGGCCCCTGCGACTGCTTCTGCGGGGGCGGACCTGCACATGGAGGTGAGGTTGTGTCAGGGCGGACAGCACAGGGAGGTGGGCAGGAGGGGCAGGAGCAGGAGAGACAGGAGTAGGAGGGGCCATTGCGGGAGCAGGAGGGGCAGGAGCAGGAGGGGCCATTGCGGGAGCAGGAGGCATTGCTATGGGAGGGATGGCAGGTACATGGGGCAAGGCCATGCCATAATGAATGGTATGGCCAATGTACGTGGTGAGGGTGGAAATGTCATCTGCCATGCACACGCACTGGGCCTGGAGGAGCCCCAGGGCTCCTGGCGCCACTGCAGGTCCGCCTCCACCCGGCATGTGATGGCTGCCTTCACCCGTTCGACGGCCTACATGAGGCACCGAAGGAGCCGGTCCCACTGCCAGACCTGCCGTCTTGGTGGTTGGATGGCTGGGGGTTCTGCCGCTGCCGATGCCGCAGGGCTGAAGGGTCCCCCGCTTATGCTTCGTCCCGCTGCAGGGAACAGAAGAAAGGATGGGTCAGTCAGGCAGCCCGGCCACTGTCCCCACACCTCATGCCCTCCACCCCTGAGCCCAGGTGATACCACTTGGTTATTTCCCCTCCCCCATGTTGTATGTTTACATACAGGACCGCCCCTGGAGTAGGGTCCTCCTCCATGTATTGTAACCACCGGTCTGTGTCCTGGCCCCTTGGGGGGTGGCAGGGCGCTTGTGTTGTGTTAACCTGTGGAACTCCCTGCTGGTGGAGGCTGTGAGGCTTTGGGATAGTCACTGGTGTTTGACAGGGAGCGAGATGAATCCCCACGCAGTGCCTGGGAGCACATCTGGCAGACATGGTCTGGGCTCCCAGATCCACATCACGTGGGATGTCTCCTGGACAGAACCAGGAGAGTCTCTGGGGAGTGTACCATCCTTGCAGCAAAACTCAGGTGGCCCTAGGGCTGGCCCGAGTGCTTCCCTCCTCCCCCTCCTGCTAGCCCTCACACACGGTAGACCAGGGACATGTGTGGCCGCAGTCTGGCCCTCAGGGGGCCAGCCAAGGCACCGGGAGCAAGTGAGGGGCTCAGTAGGGGCCACACTCACAGGGCTGTGACACTGCGGTTTTCCCAGGAGCAGCTGGCTATGCCTCACAGCCAGGCATGGGACAGTGTGCTGTTCTCTGTGCTGCACCCTTGCAGAGGTGCGGGCTCTGGCCTGAGCCCCTGGGGCCCTGGCTGGTTCCACCCTTCGCCCCTCGTCCCACCAGATGTGTGTGAGCAACACGGTCCCAGGCGTGCCCTGGAGCTGCCTGCCGCAGCCACATGCCGCTCGGTCACCAGGCTGCTCGTGGTTGCACGTGCTGCATACTGATAATGCTACACAGCGTGCAGCTCATGCGGCCTGAGTGATGCGCTCTCCCCCTCCCCTCTCTGGGTGCCTGGCTCCCTCCCACCCTTGTGAGTGCAAAGTGCAACACTCACCGGTGGATCCTTCCCCGGCCTCCGAGTCCGCACGGGAAACATCGGGGCTGACGGAGGGGGCCTCTGCTTGAAGGGTCACAGTGCTGCCCTCGTCCTCTGACCCGCTGGCTGGCTCATCTTCCTCCCCCGCCTCACTGGTCCTGGTGATGGGGGGGGGGGGCGCCTGCAGATGTCCACAGGGACGGACAGTCCCTGGGGTGGTGCCTCGTCCAGGATGCGTTGGAGCCGCTGGTAGTGGGGGCAGCTGTCGGCTCCTGCCCCCTGGCCCTCGCTGGCCTGGACATAGCCCAGGTGCAGCTCTTTCACCTTGGCCTGGACTTGCTTGAGGGTCTTGGTTGGATGTCTCTGGTGTGAGAGCGCCTGGGCCATGCGGTCAAAGATATCCGCATTGCGGCGATGGGAGCAGATGTCGTGGAGAGCCTCCTTTTCGTCCCACAGGTCCATGAGGGCCTCCAGCTCCCTCACAGACCAGGATGGGGCTCTCCATTTTCTGCCTCTTGGGGCCTCTTGCGCTGGGGGTGCGGGTGGCTGTTCTCCCCCTGGAGCTGCTATCTTGCTCTGGTGGCTTTTGGGGATGGCAGGAGCCGAGTGGCACAGCACTGGGCAGAGGCAGCTAAGAAGGCTTCTGTCTCGTGGCCTCTGCAGGCTGCGTCTGCCTTTAAGGGGTCTCGGGTTACCAGGAAGTCTGCAGCTGCCTGCAGGTACGGAGCATCCAAGCATCCACTAGGGCTTTTTTCCGTTTAGATTGCTTTTGTGCAAAATGTCTTGGCTGCGTGTCTACACTGGCCTCTTGCGCAAAAACACTTGCACAAGAGGGCTTATTCCTGAGTGGGAGCATCATAGTATTTGCACAAGAAGCACTGATTTTGTATATTACAACATCACTGTTGTGCAAATACTCCCAGTCAGTGTAGACACAGCCATAAAGCATAGGCCTTCATGCTCAGGGTGAAAAGACCACCATCCCAGGTGTGGAGTTATTCATAGATGGGGTAGGTGGACCCAGGCCCACCTTACTCCACAGAATCCTAGCTCAGACCCTAATAATGGAGGATAGTCCTGCCACTTGGCCAGCAGAAAGGAGGGGCAGTGGCTGGGGAGCCAGTTGTAAGAAACTTCCCCTGGTCTGGCAAATTCCCTCATTTGGGACTGGTCAGGTCCCGAGGGTGCTATCCAGAGAGGTCCAAAGTGTACGTACAAATGCACAGTGAATGAGGGAATGACTTGTGTTATATATATATATATATATATATATATATATATATATATATATATATATATATATAACAGCATAGCCATACAGGCGAACTTGGGGTCCAGCCTGAGTCCAACAACTATAAACTATACTGATTTTTTAGCTGCAGTACACAAGACTGAATCAGTTGACCGGACTCTGAGACTCCCTCCTGCAGGATGTGTGTGTGTGTGTGTTTGCCTGAGCACATGGGTAGAGAAGATGTACATTTAGTAGGCTGAAGAGTATAATACTTTGATCTAATTCTGATTATTGGCTTTGGTGTGGGACTAGCTGGGTGGCATTTAGTGTCCTTGGATATAGGAACTCAGATGAGATGATTTGGGGTCCCTTCTGGCCATAAATTCTATAAGTCGATCAAATTTGTTCGATCAAATCTTAGAACAGGGTTAAAATTAAATTAAAACTATTACCTGATTTGTAGAACAAACCCAACTGTGATTGGTGAGAAACCCAGAGACTCAGTTCTGAAAATCAGGCCATTTTAAGGGGTGGGGTTGGGAGTAAAATAAGATTTAAAAATTGAAAGGGCATGTATGTCTATTTATTTCTGTCACATTCTTTATGAAAAATAGATGAGTGGTGGCTCTAGTACAGAAAGGAGAAATAGGGGATTTTGAAATTAAATCAAAGCACATACGGCTCCATTCTCACATATCAGAGCAGACATATGTCCTTTTTCATTTGCTGCAGTATCAGATGCATGCCTTACACGTGTAGAAAACACGGAGCTGAAGAATGCTGAATAGTTGTTGATTGGCAACACAGCCGATAACCTTGGAAATGCCTCAGGCTGAGAAACTCAACCCATGTTGTACGCCTGAGGTGTTCACTTTGGTCTAATGAGTCTGAAGTTTTGCAATTTATTAATAATGGATTGTATTACCTTAAATTCTAATAAACTCCTGTTATGACTTGCTGACTCATAAAAAGAGGATCCTGACTGTATGAAAACATATTTTTATTCCTTTTCTAAAGCTCAGGGAGTAGTGCTAGGATTCATAGGGAATAAATATGATCAGCAGAACAGACAGAGAGTCAAATTCTCCTTTGGCACATATAAGTTACTCGAAACATCTTCAACTGATGTGTAAATAAAGCCTAGCAAGCGCCACTGAACACTTTCTTGGGACAAAGAAAGACATCAGTCCTTATAAAAAATATATATTTGTGATAGATTCAGGCAACTCATATTAGAATATTATATTTTTAATTGTATTTATATTAGTAGGATATCTTGAAGCAGGGAGAAAAATACTATCAGGACAGATTTGTAGTTTCGTGTTTTGTGGCTTAATAGCCTGTTGCACTGGGAATCAGGTTACCTAGGTTCTATTCCTGATGCTCCCTCTTTCCTCCTGCATGACTTTTGGTAAATCACGTCCCTCCACATGCCTTAGTTTCCCTCTCTGTAAAATGAGGATAGTGATATTGGCCTCCTTTGTAAATGCGTTGACATCCATGGATGGTAAGAGCTGGGTATTATTATGGGCCATATTTGCCCAGGATTTTTTTTTAAAGTCCTTTGAAGAAACCCAGCTGGTGGATAACTGTGATCTCCTTTCCTCTCCTTGCTTTGGAATACTAATGATCAAATCCTCATTGAAGTCAATAGTCATAATGGAGTTTCAGCAATGAAATTGTGCATGGCTGCATGAAAGTCAGCTCCTAAAAAGAAAATATTCTGAAGCAATTGTAGTGAAGGGAGACTTGGCTAAAGATGTGCAATGAGAAAACTAAGGGTGCATAAATTAATAGAGACAGGCAATGCCACTATGAAGCTGTGCAAAATGAAAAGACTTTCATTATATGAGCAGGTATAGACAAAGTCTAAATTATTGTATGTCACAGGGAGAGAACTTCCTTAACTTTATTTACCATGATACACACTTAATATGTGCAATATATAAGCCTTTTAAGGATATAAGTCTTTCAAGAAATTACTAAATTCCAACTCTTTACATAAATGTACTACCATAGTTGGAATTGAATCATAAACATATATATCGACACCATTGCTTTGAATTAGAAAAACAGCATTGACCAACACTGGGTTATTCTATTTTTTGACTATACATGCTTTCATGAAGTAGACTTGTGAGCTCATATGTCTGCTCTAAATAACACAATAATGCTGAGGATTTTCATCCTGCTTTGTTTTAAAAATATGTTATATTGATTTAATCAATTTTTCACAATACCTCTGTGAGTTAATGTATGTATCTTTTAAACATTGCTTTTCTTCATGGAACAATGTTTATGGTGAGTAGTTTTCCTCTATTGAGCTAGTTTACTCCTAATACGTGTTCGTAACAGACATTCAAGAAAGTGCACTCTTTAAAATAGCGACCCAAATGAAAGCTATCTGAATGAAATATAATATATATAACAATCATACAATGTGCCATTTCCAGAGTCTACTGTAATTGAACTTAACATTTCTAGAGGAACTGCTTTCTCAGAAGACCTTGCTGAGACTTGTCAGATATTTATAATGGAAACGAAAGCTTAAAGTTCCTTGCTTGATCTTCTCATACATCACCATTAGTTCTGCTTGAGCTTCCATAACTCACTTCTAAAAGGCAATGAAAAGCACCAATATTTCCAACTGCAGCTACTTTCAAATAATCTCTTAGTTGTTAGATAAAAACTTACATAAACTGGGATTAGGTTGGAGAGTACATATAGATAAAATCATTACAAGGGAAGGGTGAGTAGCTATCCTGTTTTTAAAGTGACAGACTCATATTAAAGCCCTTCTGCAGGTATCCCCACCTTTTAAAAAGATGGGCAAATTAGCATAGGGAAATGTGGTCACCCTATACAAAGGTGTATGGATTACCCCAAACAAGCATTATAAACCTAGGAAATTTAGAGTTAATGTAATACTGAAAAGAAATCCAAATATATTAATGTATGAATATGCCCAGTGAAGATAAATAATTGTATATATCTAACAAATGTCTACTGCATAAATGTTGATCATCCCTGAATCGATGAAACTCATTTTAAAAAGCATATTACATTTTGTTTTTTATCATGTCACTGTAAGGTGGTATTAAACTTGTTTGAGTTCCTCAACAATTCATGTATTCATCTGCTAAGTATTACCAGTCTTTTAAATGTTTAATATTTATTTTCTATTCCTATTTCTATAACCAAACATTTTGTTAGGTTTTGTTGTTGTATTTTTAACCAGTAATTATTATTCATGAGCAGACATATTAATTAACAAGCAATGACACTAGCATGTTCTCCATAAATAACAAAACTTCATTTAGAATTGGTAAATGGTGCAAATATTTAATTTGGGTGTTGGGTGCTGAGCTAGCTCCAACACAGAATTTCTGGTTCATGAGAAATTTTGACATTTTATTTCATTTTTTTCAGAATCAGAATTCTTAATGAAAAATAGTGTCCACTCTGTGAAACTGACAGTCGTGTCAGTTTCTTGCTATTAGCAGTGACAAAATTGACAAGAATATCAGATTTAGTCAGGTGAACCTGGATACCCAGAGTCTGTAGCTGAAGAGAAGCCCCAACATGTGCACTCCCTGATGCAGGTACCCCTGGCCTTCCACATGCCGGGGGAGAGGGGACAGAGCTTAAATACTCAGGTATTTGAGCTGCCTGACCACTAAGGAGACAGCCTCATGCTAAGAAGCTCTGGGGCGATTTGCTTGAGGAAGTCTTCAAAGCAGTGCAGTCCAGAGATCATGTACCCTGGCTGCACACATTAGAAATATCAGCTCTTTCAAGTTCCATTGCAGGAAGCCTAGAAGTCCTGTAAAAGTAAGTCTTCCCTGGAGCTAGGGATCCTAGAAATCCGGGTCACCACACCTAGGCGATCTACATGGCTGGGATGCCCTGGAGAATCAGGACCAGGCAGTTGCAGTAAATTGAGGGTCAGTAACATGGAATCAGCAGGTCTAAATAGAGGCCTGTAACATGAAAACAGCAACAGGCCTGCAATCTAGTGAGCAAGACTTTGGTTCAGTAACACAGGAGCCAAGAAAGAGGCCCTATTGATAATTGTGTGATTGTGTAAGTTAGGTGGAGCATGGAATGACATAGGGAGGCACAGACTGTAAGCCAAAGGGGAGTAGCAGAACATCTTAATAAGAAATCTTTTGGTACAAAGACTCCCCAAAAACAAATGAACATACTGACCTAGGTGTAAGACCAGGTCGAGATTGACAGCATGAAGGATAGTAAGTAATCCCCCCTTCCGTAAGGTGAGGGGTGGTAACTAGGCAACAGAGGGTGGCAACCTGGTACGTAAAGAAATGATGTAAGTTGTTTGTACTTATCTATAAAAGGACACCACAAAGGGTGCTCTTCGACTGACCTGGGGGTGGGGGCGCACTAAGAGCTTGAATGGCAGGTGTCATTGCTTACTTTTACAGAATTCACAGTGGCTTAACTCTGACTAACTGCTGTTAATATCTGTTATTTGGTAATAGGCCTGGTATGTGCTGGTACATTGTCAACATGGGCCAAATGTACAGTGGTGTAGCGTTGAGAATTTCTGCAACCAATTGTTAGAGCTTCACATTTGACAATAAAGCTGCTCAATTGATTTCAAACCTTGCCTGCATCTGTCATTTCTGGGGGCTCTCAGAGATCTTCTGTGTTGACCCAAGTGCATGGGGTCTAACACTCTAGATAAAGGGAGCACTGATTGTTATGCATGCAGCCGAAAGTTTATCATCACCAATGGAGTAGAGGTTCTGTCAGGAGCACTCCGGGACAACCCCAAGAACCCTGACCAGACGACGCTGACACTGACAATATGGACCACCGAAGTACGACAACAGTCAACATGGCTAGCCTTGAAAGAAGCCTTGAATGTACACTTCCTCAAGCCAGGGCAGACCCCATAGCAAGGTAGCCTTCACTCCACAGTAGCCAGCTAAGTGATCTGGAACAGAACCAGGCAGGTGTGAGACAACAAACAAACAAAAAACTGGTGGAGTACTGTCAGATCTCTCTGGAAAGCAGGGTTCTACCAGACCTGTGCCAGAGGTTTAGCAAAAGTTCATCAAACCCAACTTACTTTAATGAGAAATTGCAGTGTTGTTGAACCAGCAATTCCACTAGAAAATTTCCTGGCAACTTTATATTCATGTGCATTAACACCAATTTTGTTAAAACTGAATTTAATCTTCTGTTGGGTGGTTCATTCTTTTAACTTTAGATCTTCTGAAGTTCCTCACAATCTCTTCAAATCTTGTCTCCCCTATATAGTTTGATATGATTATTTAGCCTATTTACCAGGTTACTGATAAATACATTAAGCATCAGTCCCAATGTGGAACTTTTAGACATTCTTTGAAAACTTATTTCTTCTTCTTTCAATTAACCAATGTCCAATCCATCAGAGAGTCCTTTACCTGTCACCCTATGACTACCTAGATTTTAAATTGCTAATTATGTGGGACTTTAATAATGGCTTTTTGAAAATCCCAGTCCACTACCAGCTTGCAAAAATATACATGAATGTTTACTTTCTAAAGCATATTTGCTTTCATTTCTATAATATTCCCGAGCAAACAACAGAAATAACTATCAGTTTCAAGCAACACCTTCCTAGTCTGCATGTCATGTAATCTTGTATCTAGTCTTTGACAATAACTACTACCAGATGTTGCCTGAAACGAAGGTGCAACAAATCTAGTAGAGACTACCAGCAAACAGGTACTGAAGGTTTAATGATGCTCCCATTGAAAACAATACCAAAACTTTCATTCACTGCAATAAAGCAAAATCAGGTCATAGAATCATAGAACACTTGAACTGGAAGGAACCTTGAGAGATCACTGAGTCCAATCCCCTTCTCTCACAGCAGGACCCAGTATTGTCTAGACCATCCCTGACAGATGTCTATCTAACCTGCTCTTAAATATCTCCAGAGATCGAGGTCCCACAACCTCCGTAGGCAATTTATTCCAGTGTTTAACCACCCTGACAAGTTAGGAAGTTTTTTCTAATGTTTGGCCTAAATCTTCCTTGCTGTAATTTAAGCCCATTGCTTCTTGTCTGACCCTCTGAAGTTAAGGAAAATAATTTTTCTCAGTCCTCCTCTTTTAACAACCTTTTAGGTATTTGAAAGCTGTTATCATGTCCCCTCTTACTCTTCTCCTTTCCAGACTAAAAAAACTTAATTCTTTTTAGTATTCCCTAATAGGTCATGTTCTCTAGACCTTTAATTATTCTTGTTGCTCTTCTTTGGACCTTCTCCAATTTCTCCACATCTTTCTTTAAATGTGATGCCCAGAACTGGACACAATACTCCAATTAAGGCCTGATCAGCTCAGAGTAGACTGGAAGAATGACTTCTTGTGACTTGCACACAACACTCCTGTTAATGAATCCCAGAATCACATTTGCAAGGAGTATGGGTAATAAGCATGAAGAACTTGAAGTGCTAATAAATAAACACAAGTATGACATAGTTGGTATCACAGACTTAGTGGGATAATACACATGATTGGAATATTGGTATTGAAGGGTACAGCTTGTTCAGGATAGGCAGGCAAAACAGCAAAGAGGTGATACTTTATACGTTAAAAATATATGCACTTGGACTGAGGTGAAGATGGGTGTAGGAGACAGATTTGTTGAGAGTCTCTGGGTTAGGTGAAAAGGAGTAAAATAACTAACAAAATCATCCAAAACGCAGAAATTGGTGGTATTTCGGTCTTCACCAAGAAGTCTGATAATGAAGGAATGCCTAACGTAATGAATACTAGTGGGAATGGGGTAGATTTAGAAGATAAAATTTAAAAAGTGCAAGATAAAAATCACTTAGAAAAGTTAGATGTCTGCTAGTCACCAGGGTCTGATGAAATATGGTCATGATTAATCCCACTGAATTTCAGTGGGATTACTCGTGTTCTTAAGATTAGTTATGTGCATAAGAAGAGCTCCTTCTCAACCTCAAACAGTAAGAAGTTGGGCTATGTCTACACTGGCATGGTTTTGTGCAAGAATTCTTTTGCAGAAGAGTTCTTGTGCAAAAACTCTTCCAGAAAAGAGTGTCTACACTGGCATGTGCCTTTGCGCAAGAGATGTGCTTTTGCACAGGAGCATCCTTGCCAGTGTAGATGCTCTCTTGTGCAAGAAAGCTCTGATGGCCATTTTAACTATAGGGCTTTCCTGTGCAAGAAATTCATGTTACCTGTCTACATTGGCCTCTTGCGCAAGAACAGTTGTGTAAGAGGGCTTATTCCTGAGTGGGAGCATCATAGTTCTTGTGCAAGAAGCACTGATTTAATACATTAGAACATCAGTGTTCTTGAGCAAGAACTCGCAGCCAGTGTAGACGGGCAGCAAGTTTTCGCACAAAAGCAGTCGCTTTTGCCCAAGATCGCACCAATGTAGGCACAGCCTATATGTATGCTATGAAGCATGAGGTTTGTCTGTCCATAATACCTTGTATTGTCTCATATAAAATAGCTGTGAATATTGATTATTCATATCAATATCTAATAATTTTGTTTGAATTGACAAAAGCCCTTGATACAAATCATAATTTGGGCCAGCAAATCCCAATGCTTATGGTACAAGTAATCCTTCATCTCTACTTCTCAGTTACCCTTTATTCAACTGTAAATATGTTGCCTTCTAATTCCCTTAGATACATTGTATGCCATTAGGGTAATTAGGTAAATATTGGATGAATAGATCTCTGAACCGTCATTTGTATACCTCTATCACATAACTCCTTACACTGCTCCTCTGCCAATTTTAGTTGTAATCTTTATTAGTTTATCCTCATATGAAAGGCATTCCATGAATCTTATAATTGTGTTAGTCTTCTCTGAAACTATTCTGTTTTTGCTATATTATTTCTAAGATGTGAAATGAATGCAGCATTCGAATTGAGGATGTACTATCAAAGTCAATAATGACATTATAATACTTTCCGTTTTATTCTCTATCCCCTTTCTTAATTCAACCTAACATCTTATTTGCTTTTTTGCTGTGTCCTTAGGGTAGATGTTTTCAAAGTCATGTCATTGTCTAAGATGCTGAAGTAATGCCAAGAACTAGTCCTGAGTAGCTGCAGTTAATTTAGAATCCATCAATGTCTAACTATTCAACTTGTTTCTTTCAAAGTGTCTCTATTTGCACTTGTCTACACTGAATGAAATTTGCTATAATTTTGCCCAATTGCAAACTTTAGCATCAATTCAGTAAGTCACTTAAGCAGATGCTTAACTTTAAGCATCTACTTTATTCTCATTTTCTTCAGTAGGCATCAAGCACATATTTAAGTGTTTGGCTGAGCAGCAACAAGACCACTCATGCTTAAAATTAAATATCTGGATGAAATAATTGCTAATTCTGTCCTATGCCTTTCTGTAGAATTTTTCCTTTCATTTATTGGACACTGTTGTGTATATTCTGGAATCTTAAATCAAGCTATAAATGAGTGAAAGTTGTTCTGTATTTTAACCTTTCACATATGAGGCACATACAGAAATCTGCAGCTATTATATTACAGCTGACAATCAAAGCAAGTAGAAATCTTGAAGTAATGTATCTTTTACAGTAGCATTTATTATTGAAACTTAATCATATTATAACTTTCTACTACTTTTGTTTCAGAGATTTCATTTTGTCTTAACTTGAGATATCATCTCCCTTTTCCTTTGATGCTGTCTAACTCAAGAAGAGCCAAGCTTTATATCAAAGACGTTCTTCAATCAAACTTTCTATTTCCTATCAGAACACAGTGCTGAAAATTTAGAACTCCACTTCAGTTGGGAAAAAAAATACAAACATGCATTTATATATGAAATGGCTGGGCTATTCTTGAGCCATGGCAGCTTCAAAGGGCTACCAAAGGACTGGCAAACACTCCTGTTTGTCAAAAACAGCCCCCCCTCCCCGCAAAATACTTTAAGAAGTAAATGAATCCCCCTAAAATCTGTATGGTTTCAAATTCATTTGAAATAAGATACAGAAAAGAGAAGACTGAAGAGGAAAGTTAGTGTTTTGTTTTGTTTTTCTTTTATGTAGGCATATTGATAGGTTGCGACAGTGGTTTTCAACCTTTTTATTTTTCATTTGCAGACCCCTAAATATTTCAGTGGAGGTGGAAACAACTTTCAGAATTCAATCTGTCATTATTAGACCCTTGTTAAGTGTTGTATGTGCTTATTATGGCATTTGCCACAACATTAGAAAGGGTGCTAAATTTGTTGGTTTCTATGGTAAGGACACTGCCACGTGTTGACATTTGAATGATCAAAAAAAATGGAATGCCTTTTCTAGGATTTGAAATGTTGTGTTCACAGTCACCATTTGTGCATCCCTTACACACAGTTTGTATACCTCCAGGGGTCCACAGATGACAAGTTGAAAACCACTGGGCTAGGAGATGTGATTAATAAATCTAGATAGCTAAACCATGCTTCATTTCACTGAAATGGATGATTGTGCCTAGGTTGTGGTTGGTGGAACAAAAATGTGTTGTGAAATTAGGGATGGGTGTAAACAGGTAAGGAGAGTTGGAAGTTTCATTGTGAGGTCCTTTTCAATGCTCATAATTACAGACTATATATTGCCCCAAAACTTGATGTTTGAACCTATGGACCCACAATCACAACTCCCTCTATTAATAGCATTTGGCTAGTACTGTCCACTCTGCCACTGATGTTGCTGGGACAGCCACAGACTCTGTATTGGCCTGTTACTTCAGTATTTAACCTTCCTACAGGTACTTCAGGAATTGACAATAGTGCAATCAGCCATTTTGTATGTTCAACTAAGGCAAAATCAAATTTTAAAAGTCACATTGTTAGGAAAACTTTAGGCTTTTGTAAGGCTATGTCAAAAGCTGCATATATGTAGTTGATTAAATAAAATAAAAAATGTATAAAATAAATAACAACTCAAGTGCCTCGATGCATTGTTATACATATTATTAAAATATTGATAGGATATGAACTAATACAAAACAATAAAGAATCTTGCTAAAATTAAAAATATGGTAATGTGTTTTGTTCAAATATGTTTTGGAAGCATTCCAAGAAAACGTTCTTTAGGCAAAAATGACAGCTATATTCCCAGCAGCTATCCAAAAGGTTGGGCTTCCTGGAAAATTGGATCCTGAACCCTTAAATCCATTTCTTAACTCAATGGAAATATACTTGTTTTAAAATGATCTAAACTCTACCTCAATATTGTATCTCTGTATTTGTGCTTAAAATCTAAGAACAAAGTAATTTTAAATAAAGGCACCCCTGGTTTGTAACAAGTATTTACCATACGGAGGAGCTGTGCCCTGGATTTAAAAATCTGCTTAAAAAAGAAATATCTAAGGGGTGTCTACACTGCATCTTTAGCTTGAAATAAACTACACAATTTGAGCTATGTGAATGCATAGCTTATTTTGAGTGTATTTCTAAGTTGTTTATTTTAAGGTGCTATTCCAAAATAAACTGCTATTCCAAAATGTCCCTTAATCTGTGTGAAACAAGGTTTACTGGGACATCAGAATAGCGCAATCATTATTTCAAAAGATATTTTGAAATAACGAGCTAGTTCAAAATTCGTGGAATAGCTATTTTGGGATGCCTAAAGAGGAAGGGGACAATTGTTGCAAATGATTTGCTATGCTGTGCAAGACATGGGGTAGGGAAGCTACCTGGAATTTCCACATGTCATTGTCCATGAGTCAATTTACAGTTCTATTTCATTGCCGGTACTTATGGCCCCAGGTTGCTGGACTGGTTAATGAATTATGTTGGAAGGACAGGGAACAACTGGAAAGAAAAAACAGTTGAAAACAATTTTGTGAAACAGCATGACTAACTTTCTACACAAATAAGGTAATGGTCTCTGGATGACTGAGATTTTTAGAAGACCTGGAACATTCTTCATTTCTGTAAGCAAATCACACCAGTGATAGTAAATAAGTAAGTAAGTAAGTAAACAAAAAAAAACCAAATATTTAAAAGGTAAAAATGAAATATTTTAAAATAAAAAACTCCAAAAAAGTATTCAGCCAGAGGACAGCTCAAATAGTGGCACTGAAGAAGCAGTGAGTGAAAGAATAGGCTGAAACAGGAAGTGTCTGAATTAAAACAGCAAACACAGGAAAGTGAAACACTTGTTAAATGTAAGAGGTAAATGTGTGCTCTCTGAGCCATTTATAGAGAGAAGAGAATAGTGGCTGTGCTTCAAAGAAATTATAGGCTAGGAAGGGAGGAGATGGGAAAAAGAAATGAATGATTTGTATCCTTATTATAATAATGAAAAGAATAAAACCCATGAACTTCCCTTTACTTTGGGCTCTTCTGGGCAGTCCCATATCAGTTCTTGCTTGAAATACTGGACAAATGGCAGATTGCCATAATCATAATCCTCACAGTGAGGAAGACTGTGAGATAACCAAAGAGGAGAAGAATGGGTAGAGGTCAGGGTCGTTCCCCCTGACTATACTAGAGTTGCAGGAAAATTGCTTTATCTGTTAACCCAGAGCACAATCTTGAGATGGCTGGCAAGATAACTGGCACCTCCAATCTCCAACAGATATGGTAGCAACTCGTACTCTCTTCCCAGAGTAACTATGGGTATGTCTACACTACCCCGCTAGTTCGAACTAGCGGGGTAATGTAGGCATACCGCACTTGCAAATGAAGCCCGGGATTTGAATTTCCCGGGCTTCATTTGCATAAGCGGGGAGCCGCCATTTTTAAAACCCGCTGGTTCGAACCCCGTGCAGCGCGGCTACACGGGGCACGAACTAGGTAGTTCGAGCTAGGCTTCCTAGTTCGAACTACCGTTACTCCTCGTGAAATGAGGAGTAACGGTAGTTCGAACTAGGAAGCCTAGCTCGAACTACCTAGTTCATGCCCCGTGTAGCTGCGCTGCACGGGGTTCGAACCAGCGGGGTTTTAAAAATGGCGGCTCCCCGCTTATGCAAATGAAGCCCGGGAAATTCAAATCCCGGGCTTCATTTGCAAGTGCGGTATGCCTACATTACCCTCCTAGTTCGAACTAGGAGGGTAGTGTAGACATACCCTATGGGTATGTCTACATAGCAGGGCTAAAGTTGAATTAAGTTATGCAACTTCAGTTGTATCAATTGGGTAGTATAAGTTGAAATAGCTTAATTCAGCTTTTGTTGCTGTCTACACATCAGGAAGTCAAAAGAAGAGCACTCTTCCTTCAATTTCCCTTACTCCTCATGAAAAGAGGGTTACTATGAGTCAGAGTAAGAAGTCGTCCAGCTCAACATTATTTCAAAATAAAGGCTTGCAGAGTAGACAGTAATAACATCAGTTATTCCAAATTAACACTACTGTGTAGACATACCCTCTGGGGACTAGGGGAACAGGTTCTAAATTTGTTGTTGCTCTCTATACTTTTTTCTTGGCTTAAATTTCCTTTTCCCTTAAACCCTACAGTCCTCTCTCTCCCATGCTTCTCCCTTTTTCTGTTTTCCCCCTCCACTTCATTCCTCTCTCACACCGCAACTCATGTTTTCATAGTGCTATAATTATTATATGATTATGGAATAATTATGATGCTTTTATGCAAGACAGGTCATGTGAGATGTCATTAGAATAATTATGATTTCCTGAATATGCTTATCCTAATTATATGCATGTATCATTTTTGTATCTGAGGTTGTGAATATTGACTTCATATCTGTATTTAAACATGTAGCTACTCCTAGACAAGATGTTCTCAGTCTAGACAGTGGATGGAGGAGGGCCTATTCAGGGCAATGGGCCATTAGGCAAAAACAATAAGCTTTAGGAGACGTTTATCACCATCTTGGGAGCCTTCCTCACAATATTAGAGACAGACATAGCATTGACTGCTCTGACTTCATAAGGACAAGTGATGAGACCACATGTCTCTGGACTTCATCTTGGATGTTCATATTTTTCCACAAACTAGTTTGGAGCCAAGATTTGAAATAAAGGATTCCTACCATATACAAAAGCTATATAAAGCTGGAAGTGACATGCAAATATTAGTTATTAATGTAATAAAAATACAAATAATATAATCAAAATACTTCAATTGAAAGATTCTACCCATGTTAAAATATACAATTCTATTAAAAATAATAATTGTATTTATAATAAAATCTAAATAAATACTATATTTATTTTGATAAGAACAAAAATAAAATGGGTTTCCTCCCGTTTTAATACTAAACAAACAATAATCTATCCTAAAAGCCGCAAAATATAAACAACAAAAAGCACCCAAATAAAGAAACAATAAATGAACGGCCTGCTGAAAAATCTCAAATTAAATATAAATACTCTACAAATAACTTCTAGGCATAAAATATATATGTAAATATTATAAAATATTATTATATTATCAATTATTTTATAAACACATTTATTCTCTCTTTTTCTCAATTATCATAATTAGGAATGTTTGTGGCATACCTCATAATTCCTATAATTATGGGCTTCAGGAAGAGCTTGGGGGATGGGCATAGATAGTCCACCTCTCCTGAGCTAGCCAGGACTCCTAGACCAAGTGATGCAACTGCTCTGGTCAAGGGTGGATTGCAGGCTGAGAGTATGAGACCTTTGCTTTATGAAACAATAGCACATCATAGATTAATAGCTAGGATAAATACACCTTTCCATTTAAACACAGCGCTGATTTGATTTATAGAAAAATAACACAATTGCATTAAGAATAGGACTTAGCTAACACCAAACAAAAAGAACAAAGTTAGAAAGGGCTACAAGCAAATAAAAGTGAAAACATACATATAAAAATCAAAAATTTATTCTTAGCAAGCTATAGGCTTTAACAATTTTTTGTTTCCTGTGTTCAGTGCCAAGAGACTTCAAACTCATCCCACACCTTTATATGAAGAACTCATCCAGGCCTCATCTGTTTAGGCCTGGATAATGGTTTTCTGATCCTCCCTTTATAGGTCTGTAAAACTTTGAAAAGCATATTTCCCAAAATTCATTGACCTTAGCTTCAAAAGACAGGATGACATAATGCTAATCTTCACTTCTGCTAGTCCACTAATTTCTGTATAAACAGAATTTCCACCATTTTTGGTCTTATCTGGCTCAATTTCTTTGGAGGCAGCTGGATATCTGTGACATTACTTCCCATTTGGTAGACACCTGTTTCTCACTTTGTTTGGATCACAAACTGCATATTAATGAATATTCATAATTCTTTCCATAGTGTTACTATATACAAATTGCAATCATATTAATCACCTGCATGTCATAGGCTTTCATACCACACCATGTTCAATACTCTGTTATATTACAGTAATATTGTATACAGTCAGTTGATTCAATTGCTTATCATGTCAGGTTTATTCCCCTTTTCCTTTCAGCTCCTCAGTTTGTACACTAATAAGTCTTTGTGAAGTATGTTTAAAAAATAAAACAGAAGTCAAAATTCTACCTCTCTTTTAGATGCTGTGATGTTTCCTCTCCACTTGCTGGCTTATTAATTTTGTTTACCTTATACATAAAAATGGACCTTCATTATCTTTACCTAAAGACTGGTCTGGTCAGAGAATCAAATATGATTCTCTTTGTCTTAAATAGACCATGTTTATCCATTGCTTACTAAGTACATTTTAAGAATATTATTCTAAAGCATATTCATAGCTTTTTGTAGTTACCTAGAACATATCCTCTGTAAGAATATTAATGATTGAGAGATTAATTTTCCAGAGATTTCATACATAACACTGCTTATATACAGATTATGCCCACAGTGTGTTGGGGTATGCTGAATTGGTCAGGCTGGCTGAAACTCATTATTTGTTACCAGTGAACCCCTGAACTTCTGGGATTGGCATGACCTTGGAGTCAAAGTGGGACTATTAAAATAAGGATTTGTTTGATATTTTTATCTTTTTAAAAAGGTTGTCATTTACTTGGTGTTTTTAATATGTTTAAAAGCATGTTTTCATTTGGTATATAACAAGTGAAATAGAGTTCCTGACAACAAAATCCCAAAAGACTTTTACAGTAAGAAAAGTAACCAGTAAAATTACTTTTAAATGATAACCTAACACTTAAAAAATTATCTAATCCACAAAATTTGGTGAATATTTTGTGACATGCTGATATTCAGCATTCTCAGGAGCCAGTGACTGAACTGGCACGGAAACTAAACAATCCTCTAGCCTTTAGAGATTGTTCTTCCAAGCCACACTGGAGGCATATTGGCAGCAGCCGTACATGAATTTTTTTGCTGCTTCTGCCAGATGCATTAGTTGTTTTCTTGTTAAGCATGACTTCATTTTACAGAGCTATCAATCCAACACTCTTTGTGAGCATTCAGTTCACTTAAACCTTGTCTGTCAGTCAAGCTCCACCCTTTTTAATCCATTTTATATTGGAACACTATACCAGTTGCTTTTTAAAAGAACTTTATAAAGCTGACCTAGCCCTACAGTCCCAAGCTGGGAAGCATAACTACAATAGACAGCCCTTGCACATAGGAAAATAAAAAGCACTAAGGCTGAAACTTGCATTTGAAAGTACATTTTTATTGCAGAAAAGCCATGCATTGCTAATTGATGGGATCAGACCCAGTCACACATCCATACAATGGTGGATGTTTAGCATTCCTTGTAATCTTAATATCATGATGGGTTGAAATACACCATATGACATGGTGTAAATGATGCAGAAATAAAAGGACAACATCAAGGACAGCACACCCTTGGTTGCAATAAAACCAAAAATAAGATCTTGAAAAGGCTGCACCAAATAGATCAGCATGAAAACATCCACACTAATTGTTTTCCAAGTTTTTGAAGAGGACAGAAATAATCAAGTGTTTGCTGCAAGAGTAAAGGGTCATACCGCTGCTGTGATCAAGCAAGATGCCAAGATGCTTACTAATGACTTTGTCTGCTCGACCAGATCATGAGCATGTGCAATCCATGCACCTATTGTGTGCGATTCGCTGTCCCATGTAGTGGCACGAGAGAGGAAGAATGAATTTGCTCTATAGCAGGGATGAGCAAAAGGGCCTTTGCAGACCAGATCTGGCCCACCAAGAAAGTTGATCCATCCCAAAGAGGTCCTGCCACTCCTCCACCCCCAGGCCAATCAAGGCCTAGAATGGGTGAGCTCACGGTGCTTAGAGTCAACCATGACTCTAAGCACTGTGCTCGAGGGCAGGGAGTTAGAGACTTTGCGCTCCCCATGCCCTCAGGCCAATCAAGGACCGGGGGTGGAGGAAGGTGAGAAAAGTCTCCTCCTGCCCTGGCATGCAAGGGGAGTGTGTCACTTAGAAGTTTCACGTGCTTCTTGCAGGACAGAGGCAGAGTGGGAGGAGATGGTGGGAGTAGACTTTGTGCGCTGCCCTTGCTCTCAAGCCCTGATTGGCCTGCAGTCAGGAGGAACACACAAAGTGTCCTCACACCACACTTAAAGTCAACTTCCAGCTGCTGCTCAGATGGTGGATGACTCTAAGTGCGGTGCTCCCTTGCAGGGAAGGGACAGACTTTGTGTGTTCCCTCGGCCCCAAACCCTAGTGACACACAGGGGAGGCCCGAGGTGGGCTGCGGCAGCTGGCGCCCCAGGCAGTACACACGATCAGCGCCCCTGCCTGCATGGCCCTCAATAGCGTGACATCATCATTGGGTGCCCCGGGCACTCCATTGAAGGCGGCACCCTAGGTGACAGCCGAGTCGGCCTATACTCACGGGCCACCCCTGGTGACACAGCTGGCAATTCTCTCTGAGCTGGTGGGAGCAAAGACTTCATGTATTTCCCCATCCCCAGACCATTCAGTGTCTGTGGGTGGGGAAGCACAGAAGACTCCTGGTCCCACTCCTTCCAGCTGAGGCCAGGGCCACTTCAAAAATTTCGGAAGTTGCCCCTGGTAAAAAATTATTGCCCATCTCTTCTCTATAGCCTTAGCTAGGACCCAGATTGTAACTTGCTAAAATTAAGTTTTATTCCTAGTAGCATATTTTCACCTTTTATTACCTCTAACCCTTTCTATTGGTATTGCTTATATTTGGAGTCATTTTAATCTATGTCTTTTTGTTAAATAAACTTGTTTTATTTTTATTACAATCAATTCAATTATGTGATTGAAATAAGAGTGTTTGTCAAACCCCTGTTAAATGTAATGAGATGCAATGCATTGTCTTTTTAAAGAAGCAACTGGCTTAATAACTAAGTTCTGGGAGTATTTCAAAATAGTGGTGAACATCATCACTTTGGAAAATCATGGGAGACAGGAGAGATTCACACCTCCAGATCAGCTACTAGAAGTGGGCCTCATCCCCCTGATTGGATCCACCTCGTCTTCTCCAGCCTGATTCTGGCCTGCATATTTATATCTGCCTCTGGAAATTTCCACTACATGCATCTGACGAAGTGGGTCTTTGCCCATGAAAGCTTATGCTCCAACACTTTAGTTAGTCTATAAGGTACCACAGGACTCCTCGCCACTTTTGCAGATTCAGACTAACACGGCTACCCCTCTGATATCTGCCTCAGACTAATTTTGAGGCTTCCTTGCAGTGTAGACGTGCTATCTCGAAATAAACTATTTTGGAATAACTATTCTGGAATAGTTTATTTCGAAATAAGCATGTAGTGTAGATGTACTCTGAGTGGCTAGTAAAATGTTAGTCACATAAGCATTTCTTGACATATCTTTATTATTTAATTTCCTTAATACCTAACCTCACATTACTAACTTTTATAGCAGCACTTTAAAATATTAAATATTAAATCACTTGTGTAATTTTATGCATAAAGCACATGCTTATTTATTCAGAAGCAATATTATAATTATACTCCTATTAAACCAGTCACACAGGCCTGTCTTTCATTTATTTCATTTCTCTTACTTGTCAGGCAAGTTTATTTTTATATGTGATTGACTGTTTCACAGTTTTCAATTCATTATATTGAACTAAATGCATTCCTCTTCCATCATTTTCCAAACAATCCATTATTTATACACATTGACCACAGAGCACTACTTTTTGAATTTTTAAACACCTACTGACACTTCCTAAAACCCTTTTGGGTGGAGACATCATTACATGTAAGCAAGGCTGTCAAAGGGTCATATTCAATCTGGTTTTATAATAACTATTTTATTTTTATTTTATTACTAGAGACTTTTGCTTAGAAATAAGATCTTTTTGTAGTCTAATATTTTCTGCTTCTGCTATTTTTGCCCATACAAAGTTGTTATCTTTTGTTTATTTTGTCTCAATTCGCTGATGTGAAGATGCGTATTGAATTGCAAAGACAGGAGTATGATTTAAAATGGAGGGGGAAAAGAAGGGATATGTAAACTTCTAAGGAATTTAGACTATGTCTTCATATGACTATGTCTAAACTAAAAATTGAGAGATAAAATTAAAGTAGAAGTCCACATAGGCATAATTATTTCCAGTGCACAAAAAATCAGTGTTTTCCGTGTGATATTTCAAGAGACCTCAGAAGGCCCTGTTTCTGTTTAATCTTGCAGCATGTCTTTCTGTTTCTCTGGCAAACAATTTTTTTGTAATGCTATACTACACTTTTCTTTGTTTCCTGATCCTTATGCTCAATTTTCACTTAGTTGAGTCTTTTCCCGTACATATTGTTATTAACCTCAAATGTTGGATGGGGCTCTATGACCTCTAAGGGGTTCAGTTCACAAAGTGGGGTGCAAATTAAACACATCAGTTTTAGTTTCAAGGGTTGGAAACGAACAAGTCTTTGCAGGCTTAATTGAAGGGTTCACTTTTATGAATCTGAACTGTCTTTTTTATTTATTTCTAAATCACTGCTGTGTACATGGTGTTACAGAGCGGGTGAGATGTGAAAAAGAAGCAAAAAGGATCCATACCACCGAATTATTTAGTTGAAAAATGTGATTGCAAAGCACAAAGAATATAAGAATATACAGCCAAAATATACAGTGGAATTTTAAAATTAACATCAGATCCTCAATCCTTTTAAAGTCCACTTTACAACAGTTCCTTCCTCTGTTCAGTTATGTGTGGCATACTCTGGGCAGGGAGAGGGCTCATCTGTGCTAAGCATCTGATTTCTATCAAAGTTTTATCATCATTACTGAAGAAAAAAAATAAGTATTAAACATTCATTTTATGTCTCTTGATACATGTAACTCATGTTGTGCATTACTTTTTCTGATTTTTATCATGTGATCAGATATTGATTGGTCACAGCTTTCTTATTCACACCAGCTGTGTTCATCATAAGACCCTTTAATGATCTGCCTGGTATGGCTGAAGTTTGTCTAGCTAAGGTATTTAAACACATCCTACTTTGCTACTGACAGCATAATACAGTTTATTATTTCATTACATTTTCCCCTCCAAGTTCCACATTCCTACCAGTTACAATATTTACACTTTATACTCTACAATATTTATCCTCTTTAAAGTTCACAGTCTGCCAAGTGTCTGACTCACAGTGCTTTTCCAATAAAAAATCTGAATGCATAATAACTTGATCATCTGCCTGCCCATTAGTGACAATGTCTGACTGTGGTCAGTTTGGAATCCTTTAGTCATTGTTGTATTCTGCAGCTGTCATTTGTATAGTTTGTGTTTTCTGAGGAGCAAATTAGACATCAATGGTCTCTGTTGAAATATGCATTGTTGGACTCAATAATTACACAATTTGGATGCTGAATTCTTTTTCTTCATAATAACTAGACTTACTTCTCATTTTTCTTCATCCAATTAGACCTAAGCACCAGATTCTAGACCTAGTAATTATATGGCTGTGATGACTGGTGAAAAAGTGGGTAGCCTAAATGTGGTATCTTAAGGTGTATCTAGACTACAGGCTTTTGTCAACAAAAGTGGACTTTTGTCACCAAAACTATACCTGCGTCTACACTACCGCCGAGGTCTGTCAACATAACATCGACAGAACTCAGCAGTTTTGTCAACGGCAGTAAACCTCATGCTTTGAGGAATAATGCCTTTTGTGGACAGAGTTCTGTTGACAGAACGTGTTATTGCATCTACACTGTCCTTTGCATCTACACTCTCATGTTGACAAAGTGGCTTGCTTTGTCGACAGAACTGGATGTAGTCTAGGCACTGTTTGTCGACAGAAGCTTTGTCAACAGTATCTGTCCACAAAGCCTCAGTTGACAAAAGCCTGTAGTCTAAACGTACCCTTAGTGTTTGTATAAGAATATAATAAGTGTAATGAAGGTAATAAGTTCTATATAATGTGCCTTATTGTACCCTGCCATGTTCCCTTTCTGATTAGCACAAAAAAAAAGTCTTTGTGCCATGGTAGGAATGTATCAGATAAGCTGCCACTGCATACTCTGATGTTGAGGCAGGAAAAGACCAGAAAAATTCTTGAGACTTATTATGATCATCCTTTGAGTTTCTAGGTTAATGTTTTGTTTCCTTTTAGGTGATGTAGAAATCTTGTAGTATTTATCACATACTCTTTTTTATAAAATGTATGATACTTTCCTTCTGGTGTTACAAAGCAGTCATGTAATTCTTGTTTGTGTGAGTGAAGAATGAATGAATGGTAAGAGATAAGTGTGAAGGCCATCACTAAGTCCACATGGTCAAGAGAGGACTGGAGACAGGGATGCACCACAGGATTCTCAGATAGACGTCTTACGCTAATACAGAATGAGGGGCAGATTGAGTTCTGAAGCTAAGTCAGGCACCCCCTTGAGGACAAAACAATATATCCCAGCAAAACCAGAATGAGGCAAATCTCAGAAACAGTCATCTGAAATATTGATGAAGAATAACGATGGAAACAACATTAAGTTAAAAACAAGTAGTACTATGGTACCTTAGAGATCAACAAAATATATATACAAGTTGAACCTCTGAAAACTGGTACTCTCTGGTCTGGCAATATCTGTGATTTAGCAGAACCACAGATGTTTCTGGGCTAGAGACCCTGAAGCCTAATGGATGAAGAGCCAGCAGCCTATCTGGGTGCAATGAGGCCAGAGCCCTGCAAAAGTGCTGGGGCTAGGCTGGAGAACCCCAGCATCCTGTTGCAGTGTGGGGCTGGGGAACCTTGGATACCCACAGCAACACGGAGCCAGGAGCTGCTGAACACTCACACTCCATGGCAGCAAAGGTTTGGGATTTGGAAAACCTGGAAGTCCATTGCAGTACAGAGCCAGGGAAACTGGCCACCATGGTAGCATGGCACCAGGAAACCACAACAGCATGGGGCCAGGAACCGGTGGCAGCAAGTAGACAACCTGGTTAGCATGGGAGTAGATGGAGCCAGAGGCAGGGGGCTGGCTGGCTCTGGCCAGTTGCAGGGGACACTTCCCCTGGTCTGGCAAATTCTCTTGTTGCTGGACCAAGGAGGTCCAGCTGTAGTATCATGAACTTTTGTGAGCAAAACCCACTTTATCCGATGAGCCAGATATATTTGTGTCAGTCTCTAAGGCTATGTCTACACTACCGGCTTCTTGCTCAAGAAGCTTTTTGCGGAAGAGATCTTCCGCAAGAATGTCTTGCACGAGAGTGCGTCGACACTGCAAAAGCTCATCGAAAAAGTGATGCGCTTTTGCACAAGAGAGCATCCAGACTCAGGATTGCATGGAAACCCTTGAGAGGAGACTCTGATTGCTATTTACAGAATGGCCAGCAGGGCATCTGTGCTTTTTTCGATTGCCTCTTTTTGCGCAAAAAACTCTGTTCCCCATCCACACACACCACAAAAAGGATAAGTTATTCCTCGTAGAAGGCAAAATGCCTACACCAGAAAAACCCCTTTATTCTTTCATTTTACTTGGGCAAAAATGCACTTGAGGGGTGGATGCTCCATGAGTTTTTGCAGAAAAACTCTAGTGTAGACCTAGCGTAAGGTGCCACAGGACTACTCACTGTTTTTAAAGTTTCAGACTAACTTGGCTACTCCTTCTGAGACTTGTTAACATTAACTCATCAAGTGATGCTGATTGCAGCATGACAGAGTGCAATCCATAGATTTGAATGGCAAACAACGACTATAAAGATGGGGTGTTTTGCCATGGAAGTTCAGGTTCTGTGCTGTAAAGCCATGGAGCATTAGATAACGAGCATCCAGTGGGCAGACAGACTTTCTAGGACCCTGTCAAAGCTGGGGGGGGGGGGTTGCTTCATGCCACTGGAGGGGAAGTGACCTCAGGTGAAAGGGACTGGGCTGGGGCTAGCTTCCCACATGCAGTCTTCAGTGCTGCTTGGAGTTTACCACACCTCCCCTTGGCAACTTTGAGTGCTGCCTGGTGAGTGCTGTGCAGGGCTCTGGTGGTGATTTAAAGGGCTTAGGGCTCCAGCCACCATCCCTTTTGTTTTCCTCCCCCCGTTCCCCTCGGTGGGCCTGCAGCCCACAGATCCCTGATCCTCCGCTTGGGTACGTTCTAACTGGCTATTAGATTTGACCAGTAATTATAATGATGTTGGTAGGACTGGTGTGTGTGTGTGTGTGTGTGTGTGTGTGTGTGTGTGTGTGTGTGTGTGTGTGTGTGTGTGTGAGAGAGAGAGAGAGAGAGAATGAATGAATGAATGAATATGTGTGTGTGTGTGTGTGTGTGTGTGTGTGTGTGAGAGAGAGAGAGAGAGAATGAATGAATGAATGAATGAATGAATATGTTGCTTTCTATATTTTGTACTCTATAAATGCAGCATATTGCCTTTTTCTCTGAAAAAGATTCAGTGTGCTTCCTATAAGCATAACAATTGTTCATAATCTCTTTTAGCCTTTTTATCTGATTTTATTACTTGCTTCTTGTCCGGCCACTTTGGAGATAGATTCTTTTCCAAGTCTGAAACAGCTATTCTGAGTTGTCTCTCTAGCAAGAATTGTGCTAACAATGTCCAGTTGTTGTTTTTGGGGTATGTCTAGACTGCATCCCTCTGTCAGTAGAGGGATGCAGATTAGGCAGGTCGACATTGCGAATGAAGCGGGGATTTAAATATCCCGCGCTTAATTTGCATTAAAAATAGCTGCCTTTTTGCTGACTCAGCACTTTGTCAGCAAAAAGCAGCAATCTAGAGGGGGATCTGTGGCGAAAGAAAGCCTTTTTCGACAGATCCCTTATGCCCACCTCTTGCAAGGAGGTTTACAGGATCTGTCAAAAAAGGCTTTCTTTCTCAACAGATCCCCCTCTATACTGTCGCTTTTTGCTGATAAAGTGCTGAGTTGGCAAAAACGGTGGCCTTTTTTTGCAAATTAAGCATGGGATAGTTAAATCCCCGCTTCAATTGCAATGTTGACCTGCCTAATCTGCATCCCTCTGCTGACAGAGGGATGCAGTCTAGACATACCTTTGATGTCTATCTGTGACATAGGGCCAGAAAGGATTGCACAATTAGCAGGTTAATTGTTCCAGGTCTAACCTTTAGAGACATATCAGTAGACATTTGTGGGTTGTTTTTTTTGTTTCCATATATAGTGTTAGAGGTTGACAACATAACCAAACAGTTCTGATCTTTGGTTAAAAACATAATTAAACAGTTCTATTAATTCAGAGATCAAAAGAATATGTCAACATTTAAATGAACTGTGAATTCTGTGATATTACTGTCTTGATTTCTCTTTAAAGTAGGTAGCAAATCATGTGTAAATGGCTTTACATAGGCAATTTCTTATGTCAATCCATATAGCTAATTACTGGTGATGGTTAGGAAATGGGAGGCAACTTCAAAGATATTAATGTTCCCAAAAGGACTGCACACTACCAAGATGGTACTGGAAAACATAATAAAGACTCTTGGGACCATATCCTTTCATTGCAAATCTTCTTCTGCTTCATCAGGAGAAGCTTGAACAACAAGACTGAGGTGTCCAGTTCCATACCGGATCACCATCACACTAAACATTGGACTGAACCTATGGAATAATTCTGAAATCTATAGCTCAGTGGTGACTGCAAAACTCACCTAACAAATCTCTTTATGTCTGATAGTCTTTTAACCAATTCTGTATCTTTCTTTTTTTAAATAATTCTTTGGTTAGTTAAATAGAATTGACTATAATGGGTAAGAACTGAAATATTCATTATACTGTAAGATAATTTGTCCACTCCTTTGCACTTGGAAGAACTTTTTCATGTGATAAGTAAGATTTTCAATACAACTCATCATATTTAACTTGGCTTTCTGTGTGGGAGGGAGTACAAGGGCTGGAATGCTTTAAGGGAATTGCATTTTTGGCTTCTGGGAAACCAGTAAGATATTGTAGAAGCTAGTATGTAGCCTGCTAAGTGAATCCAAGGACTGAACTATCCACCAATTTTAGGAGATAGTCTGACCCCTTCTTTGATGTTTACCCTAATTAAGCATATCAGAGGCCCTCCTCTGGGGCCCTGATCACAGTATTTATAAGTCAGAAGATCAAAGAATGGATCTTCATGATGTAGGGATTTTCTTGGCAATCTGTACTACTCTCTCAGCCTCTCCATTCACTTTTGGATATGATGGATTACCAATAATATGATCAAAATCATATTTTGTTTGGACTGTCTTAAATGCTACTTTACTCAGTCATGCATCATTATCCACCTTTTGTGCTGGGGAATACCAACATGAGCAAAAGCACATCTCAGTTTCTTTTTAACACTCCAATGTCCTTTTGGTTGCTCTGGGGTGTTAGTTTTGGCTGCATCCCCTATAGGAAGGATCACAGTCTCTTACCCCGGAGCAGCTTATTTCACTGTTGCTACTAGTGTTTCAGCAGCTTTTCTTTCTTTCTTTCTTTCTGTAGCACTGTCTTTAGAGGAAGGGTTTGTAAAGGTCTCCGGAAGCCCTTAATTGGATTCAGGTATCCCTAATTGACCTGAGGTAACTCCTTTTCAGCTTTGAAAGGAAAAAGGTCCTTTAACATTCTAGGGCTCATCAATTAGCCTTCTAGTATTCTCCTGAAGCCATCTAGCTTTGCCACAGTAGGCATATGTCATCTCTTGGGTTATGACATTTTCTACAACTTGTGCATGTATACCTGAGTTTGTCCTTCTTAACCTCAGAGTTCCCTCTCCTTGCTCAGGGGTTTTATGATAATGACTTTTAACATTCAAGTGTCTGTTTCTAATATCTCAGCTGTTACTCATTTCTCAGCTTTCAGGTTTTTCAAGTTGATCCTACCTTTTGTTTGACTAATTCTGACTGCTTTGCAATCATTATAGCTGTGTCTAGGGTTAAATCTCTCTTCAGTTATAGCTACCAATAACAAGCCTGTCTCTGATATTTTTATGTATTGCAATTCAAAAAATCGTATTTTTCAGCTATTATATGCAGTGCTTTTTTAAAGCATGTAACATTTTGCTTTGATTCTTGAAGTCTCTCGTGAAGACATTCTATTTCATAAATCATATTTATCTGAATAATAAAGGATGAATAAAACATAGTCAGAATCCTTTCATAGTCACCAAAAGGTTTAGTAGCAACTCGACATCTAACTTAATAAATGCCAATGAAAATGAGGTAGGATCAGAGGCTAAAATAGGGAAAGAGCAAGTTAAAAATTAATTAGACAAGTTAAATGTCTTCAAGTCACCAGGTCCTGATGAAATACATACTAGAGTAGTCAAGGAGTTGACTGAGTAAATACATCACCCATTAGTCATTTTCTTTAAAAAGTCATGGAAGACATTGAAATTGAATACAGGATCCACTATGCCAGCACATTCTTTTGAAAACTCTTCAAATGTGTCTTCAGTTATAGGGATCTGCAAGCAGGCATCAAAATCTTGGTTTACAAGGCAGTTGCCATCCACACCCTTCTCTTTGAGTGTGAGATCTGTGTTACCTACAGACTACTTTTCAAAAGGCTGGTGTTGTACTTCCTCAGACCTGCTGAAGAACAAACCCGAACAAAGTGTGGGCTGGAGCAGTATTAGTTTTAGAGTTATTTATTGGTACAGATTCATAAGGGCAAAGTGATCCTCATACACACACACGTCATATTCATTCTGGCAGTTTGGAGGCAGGCTGCAAGTATGGTGTATATTACTTCTGGTTTCACAGGTAGCTGGAGTGCTTGGCAGGCATCAACTTCCCAGAGACTTGGCCATGAGGTTCCCTAGGAGATCCCTTCGAACCTCTAGGAGGCTTTACTTTCTCTGGGCTGGTCCCAGGTTTCTGCTGTGCTGTTATATCTTGTTTGAGAGAGAGCTTTTCCTGGCCACTTGTCAGTTGATATATACACATTGCAGGGTCCTTGTTTGCCTTAAAAAATACAAATCCTAAAATGCCTTTGATTGGGTATTCCTCATTCACACTTCACACTTATCCCATAGGCAGCAAGCTTAACATGAATCATAACTAGACTATGGAGTTGCTCCAGGATACTGGCAGTATCCCAGAAAAACTCCACCGCATCCAGGGAATGTGTCTGCTCTTCCAACATTTTTTGCAGAAGACCAGATGCGTTCTTTTGGAAGCCCTGGCAATTTGTATACTTTTTTCCAACAAAAAGTGTCAGTCTATACATAGCCTAAGAGATCAAGGTTCAAGGGAAAGGAAAAGCAGAGGGGTATATTCAGCCAGCTAGACGCCAATGGATGGAAGGAGGGGGGTTGTGTCTGGCTGACTACAGCTGGTAGAGTGGATTCAAAAGCACTGCCTCGTGAGGATTCTCAGGATCATCTGGAAGACAAACGCATTTACCTCAGCATTCTCTCTGCAAGCAACATCAGCAGTGTAGAGCAGGGGAGGGGAACCTCCCGCCTGCTGGCTACACATGATTCGTTAACCACTGGCAGGCCATCTGATAATTTGTTTACCTGAGTGGAATGGATAATTTGTTTACCTTGTTTAGCTGCAGAGCCCTGCAGCTCTCCATGGCTGTGGTTTGCCATGCCCAGGCAGTGGAAGCTCCAGATATGGCATGGGCAAGGCCACCCATTGGCAAACTGCAGCCACGGGGAGCTGTGAGGCTCTGTACCCAGGGTTGCTCAGGTAAACAAACCATCTGGCAGCTCACCAGTGGCCAACCCTGATGATCTCGGAGTGGCCAATAGGGCCAAAGATTCCCTACGCCTGGCATAGAGGCACAAATCATGAAATATCAGCTCTGCTGGTCTGGCCACTCTGTACATTTGCCTGTCCCTCACTCACTTTATCTTTCAATTTTCTTTCCCTTTCTTTACAATGGAAAAAGGTAGATGGACGAAGAAAACAAAACTAAGGAAAAGTGTAGGGTAAGAACATTTTTTCCTTTCATATTTCCCCCCCAGAAATAAGGTATTCCTTTGTCTTTACACTTAAAAACTAAATTCATTTTTATTGTAATTATTTTTATTATTTTTAAAATATTTGTTGTAGCGCGAACAAAAACTAAAGAGGAATTGACGTTTCCACACAGTTTTAAAACCAAAACAATGGGGTTTTTTTCTTTCCAGAACTGTTTCATAGTAAATTGAAGAAGGGCCACATTTTGAGACAAAGCTTTTCATCAAAAAATGTTGACTATTTTTAGTTCCTTCTGGTGGCATGTCTATGCAACAAAATTAAAAAATTAATGGAGATTGCCTATCTCCTAGAACTGGAAAGGACCCTTCTGGATCTCAGGGAGTGCAACATCCCCTTTGCGATGGTGGCCTGTTGTGTGCTTCCCAACCTGTGTGAGAAAAAGGGGAAGACATTTCTGCCAGAGTGGGAGTGAGGGGGCCAAAGCTGAACGTCTGGCCAGGGAATTAGAGCAATCAGAAACCAGTGCCATAAGGAGAGCACATCAAGGGGCTGTGATGATCAGGGAGGCCTTGAGGGAGAGTGTCATTCAAGGCCAGTTATGAGACTCTCCCCTGTGCCTCTCCACAAGGGGCCCCTTCATTCCCTCTATGTACCGTAGTGAGCATGAGTGGCCGCTCACTGACCCTGAGGAGGAAGAAGCCCTCTCTGAACCCAGGTGAGTTGAGATGGAGCCTGCCCCTTCAATTCCACAGAGGCCTAGGTGTGGGGAAGGAAGTATAAAAGCCCAGCCCAGGAGCTCAGTAGGGGCTGAGCCTCTGGAATGAGCAGAGGCCTGTGCTGAGCTTTCACACATAGGCCCTGAGGATCTGGCAGAGGTGAATGAGTGGCCCGGACCACCAGGCCCAGGCACTGAAGAGGAGACCTTCTGTACCTGGTCCCCAATGCAGAGTACCCAGACCCTGCCAACCTGCTGCTGACTGGGAGTCAGGTGCAGAGGGAAGGGGAGTTAGGAAGTGGCCCAGGGAAAGCAGATGTTGGTCAGGTGGACCTGATAGCCCTTTGATGTGTGTTGGTGAGTTGTGGATCAGATTCCCCGCTGACACCCGTGGCTGCCAAGGCTGCCACTGCTATGGCCCTGGGCTGGGACGTGGTAGAATAGCTAGGGCCTGCATCCCCCTCTCCACCCCACATACTGGGTGGCAGTCTCCTCCTCCCCACTTGTGCTGGGAACTGTTTGTCTGCCTGCCCCACCCTGAACCACGGCCTGGGCGAAACTGACTCTGGGAACTGTTTGTTTACCTGAACTAGGGCTTGGGCTGTATTGACAGTGGACTGATGCGAGCTTTGCAGTCTGCCCTACCTTCTGGCCCTGCAGTCTAAAAGGGGCCATTGGACTAATAGGTATAGGCCCGAGCACCAGGCAGAGGTCCAGGACTAAGCGAGATCACTTACAATACCTTTCCTCCTCTGCCTCTCCCTTCCTATGTCCTCTCTTCATACCTTCCCCTCTCCCCTGCAGAGCAAATAATAAAGACATGTCAAGTTTCCAGGTGTGGCCTTTGTCAGCCAGGCTGGTGGCGATCTGGCCATAGATTTTGTCATTCCTCTTTCTAGTGCAGAGATCCTGGAGGTTTGTCTCCCTCCCCCTCCCCCAGACTTTGATGAGGTTCAGGATCTCCACACCAGTCCAGGCTGGAGCTCTGCTGAATCCCTGGCTAGTGGCAGCTGAGGGAGTGCTGGCAGCCCTGACAGGGTCTGCTGGAGCATTGGGGTCACTCATGGCTGCCTCAGTTGCTGCTGTGTCACACAGGATTTTCACATTTTGCCATATGGGACACGCCCTTCTCATGCTGCTGGGACTTTTAAGCTCCACAGGAGGAAGGGAGCAGTGGAGAAGCCAGTGTGGCCAAAGAGGACAGAGCAAGCAATCCTGATAAGAATATGCATCCCTGACAGTGAGCAAAATATAGACACTCACAAGCAATGTAATTCCTGCAGCATATGGATGTGGATGATTTTAGTTGGGTTGAGCCACTCACAGAGCACCCTCCCTTAAGGTGTCCTTCAACATGCGGAAATTCTGCAGACACTGCCGATGGTCTCATACCTGCATGATGATACCCACCAGTCCAAGCATGTCTCCCTCTGCTTGAAGCAGCATTTCCACTATTTCCAGGGGATTTAGGGACTTGTGTGACAGCAGGAGTGCCAGGACCTGGGTGAGCAGAGCCTGTGAGCCATGCTGGGGTTCATCCTTCAGCTCCTGATCCTTCTCCTGCTGGAGCAACATACAGGCAGTCTGGAAGTACTGTACCATGCCCTCAGCAAAAGGCCCATGAGCCTGGCCCTGCTTGGCAGCAGCTCTGTCTCCATGGTGGCAGTACATCCCTTTTCTGTCCTGTGAGGGAGGAGGTATTGTGGAGAAGTGGTATTATAGCATTGTGAGGGGGGAGGCAGTGGAGGAGTGGCATGTGAGATGTGGCTATAGAGAGGAGCCCATTAAAATACACTTCACAGCTTGCCTGACCAAGCAGCCACAGGTAGTCTCTGCCCTCCTGGTGCTTTAAGTCTGAGACAGGCTCCAAACAGTGTGGATGCACTATTTTGGAATAATTATAATGAATTATTGAATAATTATTATTGATAATAATTTGAATGAATTTCCAATGCTTTCCCTTACAGGAGACACACTATTTTGACTCCGTTAAAACTGGACTTACGTCAATTTAATTTATTTCAAAATAATTTCCCAGGATAGACATGTCCTCAGTGTCTACATCAACATTGACTCTTTGCCTCTCATGCAGGCCTAGTTATTAAGTCAGCATAGTAGGGCACTTAAGTCAAGGGGAAAGAAAATAGTATTTAGACACTTATATAGTTAGGGTGATGTAAACTGTTGAACTAATTCTGCTGTGTAGACCAGGCCTGAACACTTAGCTGATAGGGATAATGAGTGACAACCAAGAACAAGTTTTTAGAATAGGGTGTCAATGGGCCCACATCAGAAATAGCTCATATCAGAAGTCCCAAGTTTACTTGATCATTGAAAGTTGGGAGAATTATAGTAATAGAGATGTAGCCATGTTAGTCTGGTCTTGCTGAAACAAAAGACAGGACTATGCAACACTTTAAAGACTCGCAAGATGGTTATCTTGTGAGTCTTTAAAGTGCTGCATAGTCCTGTCTTCTGTTTCAGGATAATTATAGTATATGTGAAAGGGAAGAGGAAAAGCTGGGAAAGTTCTGTATATGGGGAAGAGGTGTGGAAAAGAGGAGGAGTTGGGTAAGGCTGCAGGAATGGCTTTGGTGTACCATCTCTGTTACTCTACTCCTCCTCCAACTGAGGCTGATTGAAGTTTTGGATGTTAAGAACAAAGGGTAGAAGGGAAAGGTGATAGCGTTAAACAATGCAAGTGAGCTGACAAGGCTGGTTCTGTCTAGTTTTACCAATGTTTCCTTTTGGGGAAAGAAGCAATTTTGTTTATTTAAACATCAACTGGTTCCTCCCTGTTAGACTCTCTAGGCCAGGTATTCAGCTCACATCAGTCCCAGCAGCTCCCCTCACACAGAGTTCTCCTCCAGGGGCAGGAGTTGGAAAAGCTTAGTCCCTGATTTAAGGTCCAGTAGGGATACAGAGGCATCTGATTCCTTCACTTGCTCTGGTCCAACTGTGATTCAGGCCCCACCTCATATACTTCCTATTCTGCCCCTCTGCTTAAGGCAAGAGAGGTGGCCCAGCCTGAATCTACTAGGGGGTTCCTCCCCTCAAACTTAGAGGGAGGTCACTCTGCCTCAGTATATTCACTAAATGACTAAACAATATACAGGAGAGAGGGATTTCTGTTCATAAAGTTTCCTGAATATGTACTGAAGTTCTTAACCCAAATTCATCCATTATATAACTACATTAATTTAGCTAGTGGGGTTATACCAGGACAAATTTGTTTCCTATGCCAGTTTCTCTAAAGTTATGCATGTTTACAACAGACATTAATTTGTTCTTCAGCACAATTAAAAAATAAAAAACATTATACAATAAATTGTCATAGTTGTATTCTCTTGAGAGTTCCACCAGAAGACATCTGAGGTAAATCCATTGACATTAACAGCGTTACTCTTGATTTACATCATTCAAATTAACAAGAGAATCAATGTTTTGCAAATGATGACATTGGGGGTGAAAATGCTATTAAACTTATAAGAACCATGAGCAGAGTTAATTTTCAGTGTAGTTCAGTCCCAAGTGATTATATAGACTGCGAAAAACTGTGCTCTATTAATTGTGTGCCCAGTTCTTCTTTGACAACAGTAGACAACATTTAAATATAGGCATAGTAATATCAGGAAAATATTTTGTCAGGTTCACATTACTGACAAAACAAGTCCCTATATTCTTGATTTTAAGCAGCGCAATATTCATTAGTGTAAAAACACAGTGCTAAAAAATTAACTTAAAAACATTCAGCACGTTGTATCTTTCCATGTAATTGACTTGTAACCCAATTCTGATCTCATCAAAGTCAAGAAGGCTTTTGTCATGGAAGCAGAATTGGATTTACCTGCATGAATTCATTTACATTTTGATAAATTGTGTTTTATTGGCAAATGTCAATTTAATCAGAAATACAAACCGAAGAAAAATATTTCCATCAATAATAATTGTCATTTACACATGAGCAAAGTAAGAGAAACATGCTGCTTGAGAACTTATTAGAGTTTGGTTTAAGGATATTGATTTGGATATTTTGACATGTGGTATTGATAATATGGGTTTTAATTATTTGAAAGCTTTAACTTTAGTACTACAACACCTGTCATGTAATAATCATTTTCTAACCTCCCCCTATAACTTCCCCACAACTGTAAACATTAAAATAAATAAAAATCTAAAAATAAAATAGAAAGTTGATATTATCTTTCAAAATAAAAAATCAAATTCTTCAAGCCTAGTTATACTTTCTCATACTTACATAGTAGTTTATACTTTAGTTATTTCTCTCTCCGTATATACAACTGGCCATTTTTCTGCATGATAGTTCTAGCCCTGGACTGTTCAGATAACTAACATTCATATCTTCCACTGTGACCTTTTGGCTTTTAAGTATAACTCAGGAATAATCTGAGGTACCTCATTTATTAAGGTCCTCAAGAGTTTGCAGTATTATTATTAAATTTTACAGATCTGATCTTGCAGACTTTAATATATATATCTAAATTTATGCCATATTAGTATTGTTTTTGTAGAATCAGATGCATTTGCAGGGTTTTATTTCTTCCCAGAACAAAGTTTGGTCTACTTGATAAATTGTAAAAGCTGAGCAATGAAAAAAACAGAGGCAGGTAATGGAAAATCAATATACACAAATCTAGATGAAAAATAGCACTAACTGCATGCCAGCATTTTGTTTCTATAACAAACATTACTTCTAACTAACAAATTAGAGAACTGCAGATGTTAAATTGCCATGTTTTAAAGGCACGTATTTAGGCAGGCAACTTATCTAAAAATTAATGCTTTATTCTAGAAAACCATTTATTAATATTTTAATCATAGTTACAACTAAATGCATGTAAAACTTATACAATGCTATAGACTTACATATTTAAAAAGTCTTCATTTTATATTGGATACCACATTGGGCTTGATGAGTTCAAAGGCAACACTAGACCCATGTAATCCAACCCCTTAGGGCTTGTCAAGTATACTTTGATTGGAGAAGCAAGTTAAAAGGGGTCTCTGAAGTCCATGTGAAAGTGTTGGACAGATTCCAGGAGCAAGAAGCCAGAGTGAAGGATGAGTGTGACAGAAAAGTGCAGAGCAGTTTAGGCACATCAGCAGTACCTTCTCCAATCACCCAAACCTTGATCTGAGAACCTGTGGGTCCTACAAGGACCTTCTCCTAAGCATAATAAACACGGAAGTATTACATAGAAACATAGTAAGTGAATGTTTTCTAGAGAGTACACTTAACAGGCTAAATTCTATCTAGATCAGTCTTATCTTACCAAAAATCTTTTGTACCATTTTCAGCTAAGACTAATTGAGATCCTGTTTTCGTGATTGTAAACATGCTGTTCTCTTACCGTGCAGGATATCAAGGTGCTTTCCTTGTGCCCTGTTATAGTCCAGTAAACCCCCAGGTAGGCCTATTTTCATTCGATTGTTCTTGGTTTTCCTGTTAATTTCACAATCCTTCATCTGCATTGAGATAATATAGATAATTATGAATGAGTCAATACTCAATTTACATTTCAGCAGATATCTAGATAAAGAACTCCTGGTCTGAAGGAAGCCAGTTTTCACCTCTTCTGGGGATTAACATCTTGCTACAAATTACAAGAACATATTTCAAGAGTTAGATGTATATACACTGGAAATACAATACATACCTATCTGTCACAATGATTATGAGGATCTGTGACATACACTTTTATTAGAGAGCTCACATGACCCTTCTTCAGAAAAATGCAAAGTGTATGTTGTTAGGGGAGACCCTGGAAATGCAGCAAAAGGCCTAGCTCCTTGCCAGAAACAGAAATATTGATTATTATACTGGTACAAACAACTATATAGAACCTTTTAGCAGTCTAAGCATAACCAGGCAAGCTGGAAGGGAAGGGGTTGAGTGACCACAAGCATTACCCTCCTGCCACCCTCTTGTGCTTTCTTTAAACATTTCTGACGTATGTCGCTTTGAAAAACAGGAATTCTATCTATATTTGACTGCTGGTGTGTATAAAAAAAACACCTGCACAAGTAACAGCTTGAATTTGATTGCTTACCTTTTTAATCAACGTGTTATTGTAACACAAGCACAAAAAGGTACAGGGTCTGACTTGAGTGGACTCTTTGGTGAACTCATTTGAAGGTTTCCAGTGGCAGATGAAAGGCTGACCTCAGGAAACCTGTCACTTTCCACTCAAAGATTACTCCAGACTTTGGATAACAGTAGATTTGGGGTGCTCTGTTCTGTTGTGTACATGCACACATGCTGGGAGACTAAACAGAGAAAAAGCTTTAAATGAAAACACTCTTGTTTGTACTTATCATTTATCAGCTGGACATGTTGTGTCCCCAGTGATATAGTTCCTGACACTCATAACGAGTAAAGTTACCAAAACCTTTCGGTTCAGAAAAGCCCCTGGCAATAATGTCAGACTTAGAAGATACATGTAATCTTTATGTAGACTCTCTCTGAATCCTTACAAGCTGGCATTAAGAGGCATTCTTCAGTCACATTCTGCCCACCTACCCCCCTTTTAAACTGTACTATTTTTTTAAATTCCTTTTACCAGCTTTTGTGCCTTGATGGTACATCAGATAGCTGATTTCAATATATGGACATTTTAGTGTGTTTTGTAGCAATTTCTGTTCTGTTCCAGCCATACAAATGTGTCCATGAATATGACCAATTATACACACTAAAGAGAGGCATATATATTTTCTGATAGTTGCATGGAATTTTTGCAGAACAACTGTTAGACTTGCATGACTGCACATATCTAAATTTGTGTGCATTGAAAGATTATCTACATTATCTTCAAAAATAGTCTATGTAAGTTCTTTGGAGAAAGGGACAAATAATTCAATTAATAAGTTTAGTTAATTTTGCTTATATAAAATTAAATCTTCTCAGATACTTTTCAAGAAAAAAGCAATTCATTCTCCATGGCCTTGGACCTTGTATTATCACTTACAGTATTGTACTGTACAGTGCTACCAAATCAAAATGGCATTTTTTGTCATGAAAACGATTTGTACTCACTTTAAATTTTTATAATAAGTAACTGCTCAAGGTACAAGGTAATGGAGAGTCAGATTTAATATTATTCATTACACTTTATATCTTCTGTAGACTGAGCTCATTGAGCACACCAGGGGATCCTTGAATTCCTTAATTTCCCTTACCTTCTCCCTCAACTCCCTGATATCAGCCTCCCATCCTCCTCCATTTCAAGAATGCCATTCACCAGAACATGTGGTTGTGAATGTCTGAAATCCACCAAAGGTGCAGACAGAAGTCTAAATGCATTTCAAAGAAAATGCCCTGGGGAAATACTGGGCATTAAACTGAATGAATTTATAACAAATGCTGGGATTTGTAATAGTCTAATAACTTCTCATCTCTAAAGTTATCCACAAAAAAATATGGAAATATCTGAGATGTGTTAAAATATGAAGACAGAGCATCTGCTATAGCAGGTGTTCCATAAGCCAACTGGAGAAACATGTGAAAGGGGCCAATCAAAAGAATTCCTCTGTCAAACACTACTTAGGAAGGAAAAACGTCTGTAATTTAGCATGGGAGCAGCCTATTATAGACATGGTTGGCAAACCTTGTGTTTTCCCTGAAACCTTGTGTTTGCCCTGAATAATGTTTGACAGTTTGGGAAGAATTCAGTTTCACAGTGGTACAAATGATATTATACTACATTTTCCATTCATTGTTTTTTTCCAAATTAAATATGTTGTATGGTAGCAGATATCCTCTTTTAGAACTAGTTGGAAACGGGAATCTCCAGTTAACAGACATTTTTGCACTTTTGGTCTCTTTTCATTCCAAATTCCAATAACAAATTGAATTTGGAAATTTTCCATGAAATGATTTTTAATTTTTTCAGATAAATATAAACATTTAATGTTTGTATTTTCTAAAATAAGAAAGAAAATATAAAACAATAAAATAAAATACCATACAAATAAAATTCAAAATGAAAAGTCACTTCAAATTGTTCCCCATAAAATAACTCAATTTTTTTCTAAATGGAATGTTTTCAAAATTGACACTTTCTTATGGAAAATTTTAATGTTAATGAAATAAATCTGAGAGATAATGTTTCATCACAAACATTTCCATCATCTGTACTCCTGTGAATTACTTGACAATGTAAAGTCATCTGGTTTATATTCCTGATATATGTTCTTGTTTTCCATCATGTTAAGTTATTTTCTCAAATGACATATTGAATAACTCATAAAAACATTTATAAGCAACCAGATCAGAAATGATATTTTATTATACAAAGAGTTCACCATCTAGATTTTTCTTCTGCCATGTTTGTTAATTCAAAGGTTTGGAGTACTTTTTTCTCCAGATCACCCTTCCACTGGAGCAATCACATTTATAACTGAAGATACTGCTACTGGATATTCAGACATGTACTCTAGATTCCATGGAGTAACAAGATTATGCCTTCAAATGGGGGTGGGGATCCTCTGGCATAATGGCTGCACATGGTTCACCAAAGTTAGCTGTTGGTGGGCTGCAAGACATTTTGTTTACCTGAGCGTCCACAGCTATGGCCATGTCCAGCTCCCAGTGTCCACAGTTTGCTGTTCCCAGCCAATGGGAGTTGCAAGAAGTGTAGACCAGACCATGGCTTCTTGCAGTTCCCATTGGCCAGAAATATTGAATCATGGCCACTGGGAGCTGTGGGGCTTTGTGCCAGCATATGCTTAGGTAAACAAACTGTTTAATGCCCCGCCAGCAGCTAACTGTGACAAACTGTATGAAGCTCATTGGCCTGATGCTCCCCACCCCTGCCTTGAACCTTCTAACTGCTTCCAAGTACCTAGCTGAATAAATCTCTCCAAAGCTACTTAACATTCAACATCTTCAGTCAGGTTGTAAATCTGGGGACAGAGGTGATTTCCTCGTCTCTCACATAATGCAGTACAGATCTTGCTTTGTTTTTCTCATAATCTACGAATCAAAATGCTTTACCCTATCTGGAATAACACAAATGTATAACCTTATTCCTTATTCTGTATGTGTTTTAAAGAGGGCTTTCACAAAAATAATAGCAGCTATTTCTGTAACATCTCTGCCCATCAGTAGCACATTAGGGATCTGTTTAGAAGAACCACATTTGCAACTGTATGTATGTGTAAAAATATGTGCTTTCCTGTTAACTTGAGATGATAGCTGGTTACATTATTATCACGTTGTATGTCACCTTGAAGTTTAAAAAAATATGATGAGAAGCTTGTGGACTTTCCTAGTTCTTTGTGTATGTATGTGTTTTATTTTTCTATATTGAGATGTCACACCAAAGATTTAATGTCTATTTGAGGTAAACTTTTTTCTATTTTTATTTTTCAGTTTTCATCCAGATGTTGTAAAAGAATCTTATGAAGGAGGTTACCATTATCTTCTTCCCATTCTGTTTTGGTAAAACATTGGTATTTTCATGCTACCTTAAAAATATTATGGCTTGATGTCTGTCATTGAATGATGTAATGTTCCCTGTGGGAATCATGTTGGCTCAAACCAAAATCAATACTTTTTTAATTTTGTTCCCTCAATTTCAAAAATGTTTTAAAAGAGTCAAAACAAATCAAAATGTTTTGGTAATAGTGACATAAAAATTATGTATTTTTTCCATAAATTATTACAAAAGTGAAAGAAAAAACACAGTTAAAATGGCTAGCAAAGAAAGTTGTTGCATATAAGATAAATTAAGGAGATTGCCTATCTCCTAGAACTGGAAGGGACTTTGAAAGGTCATTGAGGCTAGTTCCCTGCCTTCACAACAGGACCAAGTACCATCCCTGACAAATATTTACCCCAAATCCCCTCCACAAGGATTGAACTCACAACTGTAGGTTTAGCAGGCCACTGCTCAAATCACTGAGTTATCCCTCCTCTTCAGTACTTACTATCCAGAATAAGTAGGAATGGTGTCCCTAGACTCTGTTTGCCAGAGTTTGGAAATGGATGTCAGGAGAGGGATCACTTTATGATTACCTGTTTTGTTCACTCCTTCTAGAGCATCTGGCAACAGCCACTGTCAGAAGACAGGATATTGAGCTAGATGGACCTTTTGGTTTGCCCCAGTATGGCCATTCTTATGTTCTTATATAACAGGGCCTACTAGAAGCATTGATTAATTTCCTAGCTTGTAAAGTCCCTCTAGAACACATCCAAAGCTTGGATACTATTACATACTAGACACAAGCTCATAGTGCACGGGCATGGAGAAGTATATGGAGTCACCTGTGCATAGGTATTGCTCTTGTCATGAACATGAGAGATGGCCAGCAGCCTGGAGACTAAGGGGTTAACTACACCTAGCCAGGTGGAGTGGCCAATGGGAATGTAGATAGGAATTTCAAATTGGGACAAAGGAATTTTTGTTTTTTTCCCTCCTTTCTGGAAGTTCCCTCCAGCTACTGAAGGAGACAGACATGTCTCTTTCTCCAAGAAACAATTCTTTACTTCCTGTAAGTAGGGTAAAGTTTAGATAAATCCGTTAGGTTTTATTATTTTATGGTTTGGGAAATAGGATCTACTGTCTATGCATTTAAAAATTGATTTTGCTCTCCTTTGTAACTAAGTTCCTGGCCCATGGTAAATTTCTCTTCTATGAGTTTATTATTTTGTTACTGTTCCATCTAGTCATTATACTTGTAACAGGAATATTGTGGTCATAATAAAAGTCCTTTCTCTTTTCTTTTTATTAACCTGGTATTGGTTAATTTTTGTGTCGTGATTTGTACTTTAGGGGTGAGATTCCCCAAGTAGTCTCTTTCTGGTTGCTTTATTAATATTTGGGTGGTGGCAGCGGAAATTTTATCCCCGACATCTAAGTTGTTAAGATTTAGGGGGGAAGTTTTATACCAAAGCCTGGTAGATAAGGTTTTGGAGTACTTTGCTGGCCCCCACTCCTGCATCTATTGTGCCAGTATGGGGAAGGAGCCATGACAGCCCTGCATATCCTTCTGACTTACAGGTGTACCATTCTGGCTTCTCTCAATGGGCTAACTGTACAATTGCTTGAACTTGATGGACCATCTGCATAGGGTTAATGCCAATCTGTCTGGGGATGTCACCCATATACACAGCACAGATTTGACCTAGCAATATATCACACATATTTATAACTCACAATATAAAGATGATGCATACATATAAACAAACATCATATTTAACACATCATAATTTTCCATTGATACCTTACATGATATATATTGTATAAGATCTATTGCAATTTTGTAATACTGGTACTGATAATATTATAAGGGTCATCGATTTTCATACTGCGTCACACCATGTGCAACAGTTTAATTAATGAGGTCACAATTGAAGTGCATTGGTGTGTCACAGACTAACCTCATTTGGGGGTATGGGAACTTAATGGTTACTGCTGAAACCTTCTTAAATAGTGTTGGATTTTGATGCCATTTCTGTAGTTACATAAATAAGAATGCTGTAAATACTTCAGGAAAGCAACATGCAGATAACAGTTGCCAAGATTTTAATGGTGGCCACTAGGCATCAAAATACTAACGTTCTGTAATTCTTACCACCAGTTTGAACATTTAGCCTCCTATCATTCAAATTTGCTGTGGATTCACTCTTCTTGAAAGAGACACCTGATTTATTACACAAATAATCAAGCTAGTAACAGATTATTCTTCACAAAGATACTGGTAGAATTATTTCTCTGGGTTATAATAAAATATAAGATATTTATTCAAGCTAAACAGTAAATAAGCCCCACGCTTGATTGCTGCAATTGATTGTTATTGCACTGCTCTGATTGTTAAATACTTGTTACTGAATCAGTCAAGGCCACTGCTCTTTTTAAAAATAAATATTGAATAAACCTAATTTACTATTTATTGTTAGAATTTGTATCTATGAAATATATTAGAGTGTTAGATTCTTTAATATGTAACTATACTTTAATATTGTTTATTGCTCTGATCTTCATTGATAAAGGTTCTTGTAAATCGTGTGATGTTATTGGGAAAATGGTAAATGTATTTTAATGTGGCGCTAGAAAACAAGGTCTGGTTTCAACTACCATAACTGAACCATCATGTCTTTCTTTTCTATTCTATATTGTTCCTGGGTTGCCAAACATGCCATCTGATATCCAAAAAGAATAGCTGGTATGTAGATGACAGGGTTGAGTGAAATTGACAGAATGCTTCAAACTTTTTGGGTTTATTTTTGCAGAGAGTGGGTGAGTTGCAAAACTTTAGCAAAATAAATATTGCCTGTAAGGTAAATAGAAGAACATCCTGGAGCTCCTCCTCATGATAGTAGACGAAATCCCCTGTGTTTCTTCATACTGGGAGAGATGCAAATGTTGATTATCTAAAGTGAACATCTTGTAATACTCACATTTGCAGTTCTTAAAGCCTGTGAGAACATGTGTGGTCCTTCTCTGCTCTCTTTTGCTCTTGTCTAGCAGGGAATGTAAACATAACATCTGTTATGTTTTTCTTCTCTTCCTGCAACATCAGGGAAGAATTCCAGATACCTCTTAGTCTGGAACCCCAATGAGGCTAATGGCTATGTCTGAATTTCAAACCCATGATGGCTATGTTTGTTTGAAATAGACAAAGAAATTACCTGTCGTCTCAGTGCACACTAAAACATCTAAACCCACTCTTTCAATCACTGGAATCTTTAAAAGATTCTTTTATATCTTCCAGAAGCCAAAAAATGTTGAGAAGTCATCTCTCCTTGTGGTGGTATATTTACACCTTGTCTTTCTTTGAGGTGGATCCTAGTTGTGGTGACAGACACACTCTGTCAGACTGGCCTTGGTCACACACAGTATGGCCCAATGGCTAAAGTCAAAGCAGCAGCTCCTGTGTTCTGTGCTTCATGGCTGAATGGCCTGACACAATATGGCCACCCACAATCACATGAGAGTGTGGCCTAGTGGCTGGAGTCAATATATTGTCGCTCAATAATAAGGATGCATATCTTAGAGGCTAGACTCAATATAGCAGCCCTTGAGTTCAGGGCAGAATGGCCTAATGGGCAAATTCAGGAGATATCACCAAAGAAGATGAAGGGTTATGTAGAACTGGGTCCTTAACCGTGGCGGTGTGGTCTGCCCCTGTGTAAACAGGGAATTCAACTGGAATGCATTAACACAGGTGGAAGAAGCCTTTCCCTTGGTCAATTTCTACTAAGCTTTCTGAAGCCATAGGATATACGAAGTCAAGGTCTCCAGGCTCCTCAGCACATTTAACTCCCTAGGCCAGCTCTCTGCTCTGCATCTCAGGCTTTGTGGCTCCCACAGTCAAGGGATGTAATGTCTCCTGGTCTGGAACATCCACAAAGCATCTTTTCTCTTTGGCAGTCAGCCCACACTGAGCTGGGTTGCTCCCCTGAATACTGAGACAGCTGTTGGAGCATGCTCAGCATGGTCGCAGGAGTGGAAGTTCCTCTGCCCATAGTATGAGATTAACTTTTTCCTGGCTGGTGCAGGGTATTCACACCCCATCATGCATCCCCACAGTTGACACACTCTGCTCCTATTACTGTACAGGTGCTGTAGAAGTTTGTTTTGGTCTTCACCGAGAAGTCTGATGAAGGAATGTCTAACATAGTGAATGCTAGTGGGAAGGGGGTAGGTTTAGAAGATAAAATTTTAAAAAAGAACAAATTAAAAATCACCTAGAAAAGTTAGATGCCTGCAAGTCACCAGGGCCTGATGAAATGCATCCTAGAATACTAAAGGACCTGATAGAGGAGGTATCAGAGCCTCTAGCTATCATCTTTGGAAAATCATGGGAGACAGGATAGATTCCAGGAGACTGGAAAAGGGCAAATGTAGTGCCCATCTTTAAAGAGGGAAATAAGAGCAACCCAAGAAACTACAGACCAGTCAGTTTAACTTCTGTGCCAGGGAAGATAATAGAGCAAGTAATTAAGGAAATCATCTGTAAACACTTGGAAGGTGGTAAGGTGATAGGGAACAACCAGCATGGATTTGTAAAGAAGAAATCATGTCAAATCAATCTGATTGCTTTCTTTGATAGGATAACGAGTCTTGTGGATAAGGGAGATGCGGTGGATGTGGTATACCTAGACTTTAGTAAGGGTTAGGGTTAGTGTTTGATATAGTCTTGCATGATATTCTTATCAATAATCTAGGCAAATACAACTTAGATTGCGCTACTATAGGTGCGTGTATAACTGGCTGAATAATCATACTCAGAGGCTACGTCTAGACTGGCCACAAATTCCGGAAAAGGGATGCAAATCAGGTAAGTCAGCATAGGGAAATCCGCGGGGGATTTAAATATCCCCCGCGGATTTAAATAAACATGTCCACCGCTTTTTTTCCAGCTTGGGGAAAAGCCGGAAAAAAAGCGTCTAGACTGGCGCGATCCTCCGGAATAAAGCTCTTTTCTGGAGGATCTCTTATTCCTACTTGAAATTACGGCAGAAAGGGATCTAGGGGTTATAGCGGACCAAAAGCTACATATGAGTCAACAGTGTGACGCTGTTGCAAAAAAAGCAAACATGATTCTGGGATGCATTAACAGGTGTGTTGTGTGCAAGACATGATAAGTCATTCTTCCACTCTACTCTGCGCTGGTTAGGCCTCAGTTGGAGTACTGTGTCCACTTCTGGGCACCACATTTCAAGAAAGATGTGGAGAAATTGGAGAGGATCCAGAGAAGAGCAACAAGAATGATTAAAGGTCTAGAGAACATGACCTATGAAGGAAGGCTGAAAGAATTGGGCTCGTTTAGTTTGGAAAAGAGAAGATTGAGGGGGGACATGATAGCAGTTTTCAGGTATCTAAAAGGGTGTCATAAGGAGGAAGGAAAAAACTTGTTCATCTTGGCCTCTGAGGATAGAACAAGAAGCAATGGGCTTAACCTGAAGCAAGAAAGATTTAGGTTGGACATTAGGAAAAAGTTCCTAACTGTCAGGGTTGTTAAACAGTGGAATTAATTGCTCAGGGAGGTTACGGAATCTCCATCTCTGGAGATATTTAAGAATAGGTTAGATAAATGTCTATCAGGAATTGTCTAGACAGTACTTGGTCCTGCCATGAGGGTAGGGGACTGGAATCGATGACCTCCCAAGGTCCCTTCCAGTCGAATGTTCTATGATTCCAAGTCTCTGTTGCTACATTACTGAGACTGATCTACACTTAAACCTTAGGTTTATGGGCAAACAATGGTGAAAAAGAATCTAGACCACTCAGCATTATAGCTAGGATAACCTAACACACTGTGTAGATGTGGTTAGATCAATGTAAGATTGCTTCTATTCATTGTGGAACTGGTTGCAACACACTAACATTACACATTACAACTATGGCAAAATCTCTTCCATTGCTGTAGGCTGCATTTATGTTATGGGGTTATGCTGGAAAAGTAATGGCACCGTAGCTCTTCCACTATCGTCCTGCACAGATTGTTCGGAAAGTATATTTATTTTAAACTTTAAACTTGCTCTTCCAGAAGTAGTCTCAGATGCTTCTATTCTCAAGTTATATGTCACTGAAGTGAAAGTTAAGACAAAGAGGGTGATTGTTGTAACCAAAACTGCTGCCTTAAATGTAGTAAATATTTTAAAGATCTTTGGGCAGAACTTGTCCTTTGCCAACAGAAGCATTTAAAAGTGCTGAGTAAGCACAAAAATGTTTTCTTTCATATCCTATGCTGGAACAATGAAAAATATCAAAATCAGGTAAAGTGATTTTTGAAGTTATTGTGAAAAAGCCCTGCCATTGTGAAGACATATAGATACGCTCAGTGCTATGTTAAATAGTAATAATATTGTATTTTTATGTAATTCCTTTGAATGAACCTAAAATAATACATAGTTGATTTAGGATTTTGGGGGGACACACTACCATTTAAAAACTCTCAGAGGGGTAGCTATGTTAGTCTGTAACTTTAAAAACAATGAGTAGTCCTGTGGCACCTTAAAGACTAACAAAAAATATATAGTGTCATGAGCTTTCATAGGCAAAACCAACTTCCTCAGATGTGTTGGAGTGGAAAAAAACAGGATCCCAGAATTTATAATGGCAAAAGAAGGCAGAGAGAAAAAGATTACCTGTGAATTGTAGTGCCGGAGCTGATGAGGCTTATTGAGTAGGTTGGAATTGTCCCATACTTAGCTTGATGGCAAGATATGGGACACTTCCAGCCTACTCAGTGAATCTTGAGTACTTGTTGACATTTAAAATAATATAAACTCATTTTTAAGGTCAAGCTACTTGATGGAAAAAAATGGTGTCTGACTGTGGAAATTCTTGGCATAGGATTAATTGGGAAAGAAAACAAATCTAATTTGGATTGTAAAATTAATCCATGTGTATAAATAAGCCATTTGTAGAGTACGGCCAAAGTGCAACAGAAGAACATTCACATAACATTCCAGTTTTGACTGGCGGAAAAACAAACTCATTGAAAATGTGCCACATATAGGACGAAATCCAGGCTCCTGCATACTTTTAGACACTCAGGTTAAGAGCCTACACTCTAGGGCTCTGTCCTGCACTCTAGGGCCCTGATTAATAGTTAATGTCAAACGTGTGAATGATCCAATCCTCATTCTGAAATGCATTCAAATATGTGCTCACATCTTACGCCTAAGTGATTTTCTGAATCTGAACCCAGGGACTTGTGCCTTACTGCTTAGGTGAGTGCTGAGTGCACTGATGTTTGTGAATGAAGTTCTAAGAGTCTTCCTCTTCACTTGTCAGCATGGCTATATAGTACATTATAGGATTTTGGGCTTATTTTTTGAATTAGAGCAGCAGGACAGCAATAAAAAACATTCTTAGCAGCAGGAGAAAGAATGGATTTCATAGGACATTTATGCTATGGTAATATGTGAAAAATTCTCTGATTCAAGACACCAAAATGCAAGAGTACCATAAGGCCAATTTATGTCCAATTTAAGCAGGAACAAAGCCCAGTGAAAACTATAGGCCTGATTTTCCATTCACCTACAGAGGTTTAAATTGGAAATAATTGAATTGAAGTCAATGGCATTACAGTGGTGTAAAACCAATGTGAAGGGGAAAATGGGCCAATGTGATTTGCTTCTGCTTAGACCAGTGATTAATTTGGTTTAGAGTGTTTAGATAGTATAGAGATGGAATCTTATAGGCTAACAAACAGAATGAAAAAAGAGATGTATAGGAGAAAGAGATACCAGTAATCAGCAGATTGTACACTTACATGTCAGCAGGACTTTGATTTGTGTTACAAATCAGTAGAGTTTATGTGACACCATGCACTTTTCCTAGTTATTGCTTTGATTTTATGAGATCCTCCCCATAAGTGCAGTTTTAAAGAATCTGCCAACCACTTTGCTCATTTTACTTTACTTTCCTGAAAATAATTATTGTAATAACTGTCAGAGAATGAAGAAATCATTCTGGGGAGATTGATAGAATCTTCTGGTTGGTCCAGGATGCTAGGCAGGAAGAGTGAACAGATCACCTAAAACTGTTACTGCTGACCAATAGTCATGCACCTTGTTGTATCTCTACTTCCTGTAAAGTGCCTTGTATACTGAGAGCAGACCATATTCAATGTGTAGCACCTGATGGTATTCCTGTTCTTCTGTTCTTGGCTACAAGTGAAAAATTGAAGAAAGTCTAATATCTATAGATGCCATTAAAAGTGACCACAGAAAGCAGGGAGATGTGGCTGAGAAATTAATAGTTTTGCTCTGTTCTGTGCCTTTAGTGACAAAAGAAACAAATGTCAGTCCTTTCAACATATTTTCTTCTGAGCAAAAGAATGTTCAGATATATCTGCAGTGAATCCTTATAAATCTTTACCGGTAAGAGGCTTTATTCCTTTATAGCAGACATTTCAAAGCCTTTAAAAGACGCACTGTAGCTAAAATGTATAGACTTAGGATATAGTTTGATTTAAGCAATCAATATATTGTTGAAATAAATGAGCATTTTTATTCCTACAAACCTTAAGAGATGAATTAGTGGTCTCATTTTGCAGAGTTTTGGGCTGGAGCTTGAGCTCTGGGACTCTGTAGGTGTGGAAGATATCAGACCGCAGACTTCAATCCAAATCTGAGCCCAAGTAATGTTTAGTTCCAAAGTCCTGCTAGCCCAAGTCAGCCATGGCCATATAGATGTATCTTTACTCTGTTTTCTCTGGAGGATTTCTGATCTAGGTTAAAAATGATGTTCAGAAACTGATTTACTGATTAATTTTTCATCTGTATAGTGTTGTATTTTATTTGACAAATCCAAGAATATTGAACTGCATATATTGAAAGACTGTGATGGCAGGGAGATCATTGTGATCTTCTAGTCTAACCTCCTGCATAACATCATCTGTATAAATTCCTAAATATAATTCATAAGTAAACCTTTTAGGGGAAAATGTCCAATATTGATTATAAAATTGTCAGCAGTGGATTATTAACCACAACCCATGGTTAATTACTCCCACCATTAAAAATGTAAGTCTTATTTCCAGTTTGAATTCATGTCAACTTCCAGCCATTGAATCATATTATATCTTTCTCTACCATACTGAAGATCCCATTTTTATGTATTTGTTTCCTTTGTAAATGCTTATAGTCTATATTCATCACCCCTCTAACCTTCTCTTTTCTAAGCTAAATTGTCTCAAAGAGTTCAATATATTACTAGGAACCATGTTTCTTATTTTAGAATTCTTGTGGCTCTTCTCTGAACCCTTTTCCAATTCGTCAATATGCTTCTAGAATTGTTCATACCAGAACTGGACACAATATTCCAAATGCGATTGCACTAGTGTGAAATATAGAGGGAAAATATCCTCTTATTCCTACCCAAAATTCCTCAGGAAAGCATTATGGCTTTTGGCCCATTTTCTCAATGGGAGATCATGTTCATCTGATTATCCACTATAAACCCATATTGTTTTCAAAGTCACTTACAGTATATGGTCCTATCCTGTATGTTTGACCTATGCTCCTTTTTCTAGATGAATGTATTTACATTTCGCCATATTAAAACACATATCATTTGCACGCACCAATTTTACCATTCAGTCAAGATTTCTCTGAGTTAATGACTTCTCCTCTTCACTATTTATTGCTACCTTAATTTTCCCAATATCTGCAAACTTTGTCAGTGATGATTCAATGTATTTCTTCAGGTAATTGATAAACATTTTTAAATAATGTAGGGCTAAGTACTGATCTCAGTGGTACACCTTGTGGAAACACCCACCAGATGATAATTCCTTACTTACATTTTGAGACATCCATTGCCAGTTTTTAATCCATTTAATGTGTGGTATTTAATTTCTCTCACTCTATTTTTAAATCAAAATGCTATGTAGTATTAAGCCAAATGCCATAAAGAAGTCTCAAGTGTATGACACCAACACTATTACCTTTATCAATCAAACTTTTAATCTCATTAGAAAAAAAGATAAGTTGACTTGACATGATCTATTTTCCATAAACTCATGTTGATTTACATTTATTACATTATTCTGCTTTAAATCTTTATTAATCAAGTCCTGTATCAGCTGTTTCATTACCTTGCTCAGATTGATATCAGGATGACAGGCTTACATCTTTCTTAAGTACATCATAATATGAGGTGATTCTAGATAATACTCTACATTTAAACAGTACCTTCCGTCTGAACATCATCAATCAAGTCATTCTTACAAACCCTGCTGAGTCAGTTAATTACTATTTCCATTTTTACATATAAGGAAACTCAGGGCATTTATACACTGAAAACTCTATAGTGCTTCAGCCTTATCGCTATAGTACTTCAAGATATATGGCATCTATGTCCACAAGAGTGGTTCTCCCTTTGGTGAAGGCAATCCACTTCTCTGAAGGCATGTCTATACTACAGAGACTACAGAGTTATTTCGAAATAACAAGGTGAGCATTCACATAGTAAGACCCTTATTTCAAAATAACGGGCTTGATATTGCAAAATAATAACCCTTCATTCTACAAGGACTAATACCTATTTGAAACTCCTATTTCAAAATAGAGGTAGGGTACATCTAGACTACATGCCTCTGTCGCCAGAGGCATGTAGATTAGGCTACCAGACATAGTAAAATGAAGCGGCGATTTAAATAATCGCCGCTTCATTTAAATTTACATGGCTGCCGCGCTGAGCCGACAAACAGCTGATCAGCTGTTTGTCGGCTCAACGCGATAGTCTGGATGCGCGGGTGTCGACATCAAAGGTATTTGTCGACCACCCAGGTAAGCCTCATCCCAGGAGGCATACCTGGGTGGTCGACAAATACCTTTGATGTCGACACCCACGCATCCAGACTATCGTGCTGAGCCGACAAACAGCTGATCAGCTGTTTGTCGGCTCAGCGCAGCAGCCATGTAAATTTAAATGAAGCAGCGATTATTTAAATCGCTGCTTCATTTTACTATGTCTGGTAGCCTAATCTACATGCCTCTGGCAACAAAGGCATGTAGTCTAGACGTACCCATCGAGTGGACACTCAGCTGCTGTTAATTTGAAATAACTACTCTCCAAAGTCATTCAAAGTAACTACTCCCTAGTGCTTCCTAGGGCTCTACATCAAGATAACACATCCACATTAAGGGAGGCTGCCTTGGACTAATTTCCAGGCTTCCCTGTATCATGGACGTGCTATTCAAAATAGTTACTTTGGGAGTTATTATTTTGAAATAACTTTTTTAAAAATAACTTGGTAATATAGACATATCCTGAGAGACAGTAGCTACTCTGGTAGAATAATTCTTCAATTAATGTAGAGCTGTGTACACCAAAGGCTAGGTAATAAGTTGATATAGCTGTGTTTCTAATGTGTTTGAGGTTTTCCATATTCCTGAGAGATACAGCTGTGTCAATGTAAGTTCATAGCATAGACCAGCTATCAAAAATTAAGGAAATGTTTTCAAACTGTGGAACTGAATATAAGGATGCAAAATCCATGTTTATTCACATAATCAGAACAGACTTGAAAACAGGGTTTGACCCCATTCCCATTGCATTTTGTGGAAACCAGATGGGACTATATTCAAAATGCTGAATGCCCACAACTCTTATTGACTTCAAAATCTGAATGTCAGTGGGGGAAGTGAGGGATGTGAAGATTAAGAAAGGGTATGAATTCACTGTTTTTTTCTTTTAAAAAGCTATTGGCTTTCAATCAGAGAGGTAGTTATGATGATTACATATTGTAAATCAAGTAATGAAAACAGTAATTCAGTTTTCTGCCCCAGCATGGCTAACAACTTAACTAAATTCATAAACACCAAAGTAATCAGTTTTCATTGTTTTGCATGGTCTTTTGTGGAGAATATTTTGTCATTACAACTCTAAAAGATAAAGCAAGGGATAGTTGACTCTTTAAATATTCCAAAATTTAAGAAATTGTACTGTGAAAAAAGTTGTTAATTTTCTATTTATTAATGCTCTAAAATAAAATTAAATTATGTGTACAATTCTTTGAATCAACCACATTTTTGCATGCATACTTTCTTTTTAACGTGTGACTCGAGGGGTGTTAACCAGATTTTTTATCTTGAAAGGTGCCTTGAAATATGTATTAACTACTTATGCTAAACAATGTGTTGTATCTTGTATTCAACTGTGATACTCAGTTATATTTCCAAGAGGTGAATAAAAGCTTTGGCTGCATTTAGACTGGCAAGTTTTTCCACAAAAACAGTTGCTTTTGCGCAAAAACTTGCCAGCTCTCTACACTGTCCGCTTGATTTTGCGCAAAAGCACCAATGTTCTACTGTCCGAAATCAGTGCTTCTTGCGCAAATGCTTTGACTTTCCCGTTCAGGCCAAAGCCCTTTTCTGGAAATGTTTTTGTGTAAGAGGGCCAGTGTAGACAGCTAAAAACTGTTTTGTGCAAAAAAGCCCCGATGGCGAAAATGGAGATCAGGGCTTTCTTGTGCAAAACTGCGTCTAGATTGGCACGGATGCTTTTCCGCAAAAAGTGCTTTTGCGGAAAAGCATCCGTGCCAATCTAGACGCTCTTTTCCACAAATGCTTTTAACGGAAAAATGTTTCCATTAAAAGCATTTGTGGAAAATCATGCCAGTCTAGATACAGCCTTTGTGTCAACTCCTAAGCTTATCTTTCTCACCAACAAAAGGTGGTTCAATAAAATTTATTACCTCACCATAAAACAACACTGCAAACCCATGTTATCTATGACCGTATAGCTCTTTTTAATGGGTGTTAGTTTTTTGCTTAAGAAATAGGTGCTTCTTATTGCTTTCCCATATGCCTAGACCAGTTTCAAATGTATCACTACAAAATTCAACCATTTTGTTAAAATCTGGGAAGACCAGAACAGGATTTTCAAACAAGATTTTCTTCACCTTATTAAGTACCCCAGATAGGATTGTGAGCAAACAACTGAGTTCAGCTTTCTCTTTTTATACAACTCTGAGATTGCAGCTATAGTATCACTGAGTGCACTTGCAAATCACCAGGCCTATAAAAGACTGAACAGCATTTTAATCTAGTATGTGCCAGTTTACAAAGGCATATACTTCTAAGGAATTAGGAGAGATCTGATGTTCCCTTCCCAATGACCTAATAAGGAACCTTTGCTGCTCCTGTTTTACACTTAGAGGATTTTACAGTCAGGCTTGCATCTTTTAGCTCTGACAATATTATCCACAAATGTTTCTTGTGATCTTTTTTGACCAAATACAGGGATTTATTTCAAATAGCTTGTCTGACTTCTTCATGATATATGCTCAGGAACTGTTCTTGAGGGGAAAAAAAAAATCAAATAGCTGTTCATAAAATTATTTCCCTTCCTGCCCTTGGTATTTTTTCACCAAATCATACAATTTTTCAGATAATCTTTATGAATCATCTTGTTATTTATTTTGAAGCTATTACATTTATTTTGATCTTCTGTACCTGACGACTGGAAGATAGACAATATGACATCAATATTTTAAAAGGGCTTTAGAGGTCATTCTGGCAGTTGCAGGCTGGTAAGTCTACTGTAAGTACTGGGCAAATTAGTTGAAAATATAGTAAAGAATAGAATTGTCAGACACATAGATGAACATAATTTGTTGAGGGAAAGTGAACATGGTTTCTGTAAATGAAAATCATGCTGTACTAATCTACTTGAGGGGCTTTTTCAATGAGTCAACAAAAAAGTGGACAAGAGAGATCCAGTGGATGTAGTGCACTTAGATTTCCAGAAAGCATTTGACAAAGGTCCCTCACCAAAGTCTCTTAAGTAAAGTAAGTTAGAATAAGATAAGAGGGAAGGTCCTCTCATGGATTGATCTAGTTGTTTCACTTCTGGCACTGTCAATATACTTTCTCTTTTCCTTTGTCTCTTTTGTTAGCTTCTAATGTTTGGAATTTTTGTCATTTTGCCCAGGTAACCATTTTTGGTTTTCATGTTCCTCTTTTCTTGTGTCATTTTCCAACCAAATTAGCTCTCCAATCAACCAACCGACCAACCAAAAATAATAAAACTATAACTTTTATTTAATCTGTTTCGGTCCTTTTGACTTGTGAATCACTTCGAACCATCTTATCAGTGCTAAAAGAGTGACCCTTTCCCAGTTAACCAACAAGCTGTCTGTAAATCCTTCCAGATAGGACATATTTGATCACTGTCTGCCTTGTAAATGTGGGTATATTGTGACTGTGCGTCTTTGGCCCAGATTGCTGACTCCAACAGATTGGCAGCAGTACAAAAGCCTCCCCTAGTTTTGTCCATCCAGTTACTCCTTGCAGACTGATCATATTATGCGTGATCCCCAACTTTGCCCCAAATCATTCTACTGCAGGAAAAGTCCGTCTCACTGGACCCTTATGAATAGAGTGCTAAGTTTTCTGTCTTTACACAGAAAGTAAAATATTTCAATCTGTTAATTTATATAGCACTTATAATTTACAAGGAAAGTGAAATAAATGTATTAACAAAAGAATCATGGATCAAGTGATACTAAGTAAAAGAAATAAAGGTAGAAAAACTTACAAGGAAATCGAAGTAACAAACATTGAAAAAGTAACATTTAATCTTGCATAATACTGTCTCTATATAGGATAAGAGGGGGAGCGGTATTAGTCTCTAACTGGACATTTAGGGTATGTCTAGACTACATCCTTCTGTCACCAGAGAGATGTAAATTAGACATATCAAAATTGCCAATGAAGCGGGGATTTAAATATCCCGCGCTTCATTAGAATAAAAATGGCTGCCGCTTTTTGCTGACACAGCAATTTGCCAGCAAAAAGCAGCAGTCTAGATGGGGATCGGTAGACAAGGAAAGCCTTTTCTGACTGATTCCTTATTCCTCATGCAATGAGGTTTACAGGATCCATCAGAAAAGGCTTTCCTTCTCGACCGATCCCCGTCTAGACTGCCGCTTTTTGCTGGAAAAAAGTGGCGACCATTTTATTCTAATGAAGTGCAGGATATTTAAATCCCTGATTCATTAGCAATTTCAATATGTCTAATTTACATCCCTCTGCCAACAGAGGGATGTAGTCTAGACATACTCTTAAAAAAACCAACAAGTATCCTTGCAGCACCTCAGAAACTAACAAAAAACATAGATGGTATCATGAGCTTTTGTAGGCACAATCCAGGTCTTCAGATGAATGGAAGAAGAGGGTTATGCCCATGAAAGCTTATGAGTTCAGTTTTTTGAATAGTTTCTTTCATTAACAGACTCTTTTGAAACATTTGCTGATAGCCTGATGGGAACACATCACAATGATCGAATTACTTGTTTGTTTTATCTCCTAAGGTGAAAGATGATGATAGACTCTTTCTCTGCTTCTTTATCTCCAAAAAGATATCTTTGTCTTATGAATAAGGAAAGCCTTTCCTCACAAGAAAGGACATTTTCATATACAGGCAGTCCCCGGGTTACGTACAAGATAGGGACTGTAGGTTTGTTCTTAAGTTGAATTTGTATGTAAGTCGGAACTGGTACATATTGTAGGGGAAACTCTAGCCAAACGTTTCTGCAGAGCTCAGTTTTGTTCTCCCACACCTCACTTCCCTCAGTCCTTTATTCTCAAGCTGAGGTGTCTGCTGAGAAAAGCCGCTCCGCGTCTCCCTGGTCTGCTGGGCAGGAGGGCGCTAGCTTCGCGTATCCCTGGTCTGCTGGGGGGAAGCAGCTAGGGCGGGGTTGCCTCACCCCGTTTGTAAGTAGGGATCCGATGTAAGTCAGATCCATGTAACCTGGGGACTGCCTGTATATCAATATATAGCTATAACTATAGATGTAGATATAGATATATGCCATGTTAATTATTTGTCTCTTGGGATCAGGATATCTGCTTCCAGTTAAGCAGGATGGCTTTAAGTGTTGCTAAAATGTAAACTGAGGTAAACACACTTTTTTTTGTCTAAGACAAACCTGATTATTGCCTTAACTGAGGCTAGGCTTTCTGGTCTTAAATATGTTTTAGTAACAACATATCATAACTTCACATAAAATGATGAGGAAATCCAGCATGATTTTAATACCCAATGTGTTATTGGTTTTTATATGACATGTCACACGTCATATTTTATGCTCAAATTTTGTATTGTGTAAATACAGGGGTACCTATAACTACAAAGGGATCTCTGTCAAAATTTATTTGACCAGATAGCCCCCTCATTGAAAGTAAAATTTATATCAAACCATTATGGAGCACTCCTTAGGACACATATTAGAAGATTAAAGGTAAGTTGACGTTAAGCCTCAAATGTTATATATTTATTGATATTTTCTCTTTTCTTTCCATTTTTAATTGGCTGAAGCTGACTGGCTGAAGCAGTATGAATTTTCCAAGGGCAATCTTAACTTTTAGGCAAGGTTTTATCCACCCTGACCCTCCGTATTTTCTACTACATCTTGGCACAAATGTCTTTTATTAACCACAACCACAAAAAAAAAAAAAAACAACAACAAAACAAACAAACAAAACCAAACCTCATCATAATCAGGATATAGGCATTGCTGCTTATTGAATTATAAAATAAAAATTACTGTAAGATTTTACCGTCGTCTTCAACTTATGTTCCAGAAATATTGGAAAGGGTAATATTTTTCTTCTTGGCACAGACCTACGACTTTCTGTTTGTCAAGAGATCTGATGTATAAATATTGTCAGAAAACTCCCAACAGCTATGTCTTCAATGGAATGCATTTTCTAACATTCTTCAAAAGAATGCCTGTGTTTCATTGTCATGTATCATAGGAAGAAAGAAGAAGCTATATCTTTAGGTATCAGAGTTTTACTTTTGTTTTGGTTTGAAGGTATGAAGTCAAAAGAGCAAAGGTAAAAATCAAAGATTCTTCAAAGGAACTGAGCTTACTGGCTGTAGAAGCCTCTTGACAAATCTAAATAACATCTAACATTTAGAAAACCTATATATATTATAATACTTCTTCTTATATGCTTTATTTCTGTGTGACAGTGAACATTTTCATAGTTGAGGTCACTACAGTGAAATCAGTTATCAATCCCATTGACAATATTTGAAATCTCCAATACCACTGCTTTCTCAGTGGAATGTTTACATCTACAAATACTGCTTGACACAAGATTTGCTGACTAAATTCTTCATCAACAGAGCATTCTGTTTTCTCTTATAACTACAGGAATATTTAATGATATATTTTTAGTAAATTTATAGATTAATACTAATTGATCCAGATTGTTCTGATCTAGTAATTGTGATGGACCGGGTCAGGTCTGGGCACAGCCAAAGGGGTCTGCTCAGGGTGAATTGCTCAAATTCGAGGCTCCTTACAGCCCCAGACTGGAGACCTTTCCAAACAGGCCACAAACCAGTCCTGCAGAGCACTTCAGCTGCCTGCCTGGCTAGCCAGAAGCCTCATGAGCAAACCCCCTCTGACACGCCAACAATATCCGTGCTCCAGATGGCCCTGGGCCTCATACACAGGTGAGGGGTTTTAGAGCCCAATCTCACCTACCCCGAACAGGTTCTGTCCCGTTCCAAGAAACCAGCCACAGTTCCCAGGTCAATTTATACTCTGGGCCTTACTCACAAGATCACACTGAGCCAATCCTTTAGAATCTAAAATCTAAAGGCTTATTACTAAAAGAACGAAAAGCATGAGAGTAAGGTTGTTAAAGTATCTTACTTTACATGCAGCGAATCTCCCAATTCTCTATGCAGACTTACAGCAGAGATATTATAACTACTAGCTTAAAAGTCCTTGGTGTACATTCTATGTCCGGATGGGTCCACAGATCTTCCCGGCTCGTGATTCCCTGCGAGGCCACATCTGGGGTCAGGAGCAGATCTCAAGACCAAATGGAGAATGCCACATGGCCTCTAAATACCTTCTACCCCATCTCTTCTTGGCTGCAGCAGGTTACCTGGCCAGCAGCCTATCCCTCTGTTCCCTGCTGGTAGCCCTTAGGTATCAGTCACCTATCTTGAGGTGTGTCCTTGGCCTATAGCAGGCTATTGTTCCATATTGACTTGCTCGTTAGCATGTCCATAGCCCGAGGTTTGCCCATTGCTCAACCACATACCGAGAAACATTCAGTATCCACACAAAGTATATGCGTATAACTTCACACACAGACATTATACAATTACATGGAGAGCATATACGGAATCAGAAGAAAGTAAGCTTCTATTTGACACCTCACATGGCCCCCTTTGTACCACTTTTGGGGCCAACACCCCCCCCTCCATGGGTGCAGCAGTGATCTGGCTGCTTCCCTAAAATCCAGTAACGTGACAGTAACTTTTTCCCTTTATTATTTATCACTACCTTAATTTTTGAGTGATCTGCAAACTATGACTGTTATTATATTATGTTTCATTCCAAGACTTTGATAAAAATGTTAAAAGCAAGAAGGCTAAAAACTGATCATTATGGGTTCCCAATGGAGACACAGCACTAAATGACAATTTCCTGCTTATCTATCCATAGGTAGTAGGTAGTTTGTAATCCATTGAATGTGTATCATGTTAATTTATGTATTTCTAGTTTTTAATCAAAATATTATCTGGCAGTAAGCCAAACATTTTATGTAAGTCTAAATAAATGATGTCAACCCTATTTCTTTCATCAGCCAAACCTGTAATCTTATGGAAAACAGGTATCAAGTTAGTTTGACAGGATCTATTTTCCATTAACCTATGCTTATTAGCATTTATTATATTATTCTCCTCTAAATCCTTATTAATCAAGTCCTATGTCAGTTGCTCCATTATCTTTCAGGATTGATGTTAGGCTGAAAGGCTCACATCTTTCTTAAGTACATAATATTATGAACTTAGTCTAGATAATACTTTAAACTTACACAGAACTTCTGTCTTCCTAAATCCATCAATCAATTCAGTCTGTCACACCGAGTTGTGGCAACTAATTATTCATCCATTTTGACATGTAAGGAACTGAGATAATTAAGGAAATATTTTCAAACTCAAGAGCCTATAAGTAAGAACGTAAAATACACATTTAGATACCTAGCCAGAAATGACCCTAAAATGGCTATGTGGGAACAAGATGAGGCTGTTTCTGAATTGCTGAATCCCCACAACTCCCATTGACTTCAAAATCTGTGTGGGAGGTAAAAGATATGAAGTTAAGGGAGGGATATACATGCACTGAATGTTTCTCTTTGAAAAAGCTTGTGGGCTTTCAATCAGAGTAGTTGTTATGATGATTATACATTGTAAACCAAGTAATTAAAACAGTAGTTCAATATTCTGGCCCAGAATGGGGAACAGCTTAAGTAAGTTCATAAATACAAAAGTAATCAGTTTTATTGTTTTGCTTCTCCTGCTGATAGTGAGTGGTTTGTCACATGAATTTTTAAAAAAAGTGGCTGTAGTTGATACTATGAAAATTAGAAAAAATCAAAAAAATGTGCTGAGATAAAAGTATTTATATCTTCATTTATTAATGTTATTCCAAAAATAATTTTAAAATAAATGTGCAGCTCATTGAATCAGAAAATTCCTGCACACATTAAAAAGTGAATATAAAGAAATACAACAATATTAATGAGAAAAGTAAAATAATTAATTGCATTCACCATTTGTTAAATAAGATATTAGGTTGTATAGAATATTTAAAAGCGATTAGTATTTTTAAGTTCCTCTTATTTAGATTCCCATCTTGCAATGCCTGAAGATCTCAAATGTTCAGAATGTAGTGGTTCAGCTATTTTATATTCCAAGAATCATTATGGGGTCTCAGGTTGAGCATTCAAAAACTGCAATAATGACAATTCTTAGTTATTAAAATCTCAGCTTAAATATATAATATGCCACACACATGGCTACACACACACACAGACTGGACAGTCTTCTGCAGGAGGCTAAGCCTCAGGTCTTCAGCACCAAAACAACATGCATTTACTGTTGAACTAAAGGTGAACAAACCTAGCTGTGGGTAGACACTGGGACTAATTATAAGTACCCACAAATCAATGAATTTTCTTTGTGAATGGAAACTTAATTTTCATCATGGGAAAAATATCATTCTTTCCATTTGCATTTTGTCCAGAATGAAAAAGGTAATGGATAGATAGAACTAGGTGAGAAATGGCTTTCCCATCCAGTGAGAGTGGTTTTTTCCCCCACCATCCCAGTTGGTATCAAGCACAGATATTTTGAAAATGTGCATGAACCTGTACTCTGAAAAAATAATTTACAATGAGTCAATCAAATGTTTCATTTTGAGCACTTCAAAACTTTTAGTTTTAATTTTTACATTATACATTTCAGCAAAAAAAAATCAAGTGCCAATTTGAAACAAAAAAGCCATTTAAAACAGTAAAACAAACTTTCCATTTTGAAAAAAAAGAACAAAAAACAAAATATGGTGTCATAGGGATTTGTATCACTTCCAAAGAACAAAATGTCAGTGTATGCAATATATATGTATTAAGGGGACAGGAAGGTCCCTTTACAAATGACAGTACACTTTGAAGAACCATAACCTTTTAATATAACTTCGTTACCAGAACTCTACTGTTACTTGTTCAGATTGATTGAAACCTTTAACAGAATTTCATCTGGTAATATGTCCTCTGTTCAAATTCATTAAAAAGAAGTAAAAGGCTTTAAAACTATTATATATAAAATTTATGGATGCTGAGAATTCACTCATAAGAAAGAAAAATGTGATTTCCTAAGCTTAATTAATTATTTAGAATGGCAGTGAAAAGTTGACCTTAACACAATTCCTTTGCATAAGCTAACTAAAAATAAATATCATCTTTGCTCCATAATTACAAAGCAAATAGAACTTCATCTGGTTCTAGCATAGCAAAATTATTATAATACAATATAAAGTATTGGCAGAGATAAATTAAAACTATATTGAGGCCGGGAGATCTCTTCCCCCATTCAGAATCCACATACCAAAAGTTCATAGCTTCAGGACAACCTGCCGAATTAGAATCACAGATTTACTAGTGATAGAGATGCAGCCGTGTTAGTCTAGTGTAGCTGAAACAAAATACAGGACTATGTAGCACTTTAAAGACTAACAAGATGGTTTATTAGATGATGAGCTTTCGTGGGCCAGACCCACTTCCTCAGATCAAAATCATTTTTTAAAGTGATTTTAAAGCACTTTAAAGTGCTACATAGTCCTGTATTTTGTTTCAGATTTACTAGGTGATATTGCCTCATACCTTTAACATGGATCATGTTGAGGTTTGACAACCCTTAATCTTCCCTGAATTCGAGATCATTGTTTGGCAATTTCAAAGTATCAAATAATGTGGACTGAGAAGCAGTGCTTATTACAGAACTCTCCTCCATCCAGCTTCCTAAATATGTATGAATTTCCTAATATGTATTTTCTCTGGTGGGTATTTTGCTACAATACATCCTGATAGTTAGATGGGCAAATGCTTTACCAGTAAATTAGATTTTTTTTAACTATATGAAGACAGGAATAAGACTCTCTTGGTAATTATTTAGAAATCTTAAAAACCTTTATAAAATGAAATGACCAATTAGTGGGATGATCAGAGATGCGTCCAAATAAACTTCTCCCCAATTTAAATCTACTTAATTAGTGTTAAATGTATTTAACAATGGGGATGGCTCTTTCTTCCTTTTTTAATGAGAAGAGTGAAGGATTAATAAAGAAGGGGAAAAGACATAATTGAACCCTAAAGTCCAACCCAGAAATACAATGTTTTATTCTACAAAGGGACCAGATCACTGGGTAGAGTTTATTTGCTTGACTACACAACAGCGCAAGTTCAGACGGTACAGAAATTGAGGTCCACTTATGATCTATACCTATTATTGACAATATAAAAAGGTTATTTCAAAATTAAACTATTGCTATATGGAACAGTTGCTGCAGGGAGGGCAGATGGATACAGTGTTCCCTGCAAGCTGAGCACTTGGGTGACCATCAAGGAGAAATTCAGCTAGATCACTTTCTGAAGTACTCCTTCCTAGATAGTCTTTCCCATTCTGCATCAGTGAAATGGATTGTTCCTTCCTAAGTGGAGTATGTTGCATTTATCCTCATTAAACTTCATCCTATTTACCTCAGACCATTTCTCCTGTTTGTCTAAATGATTTTGAATTATGTCCCTATCCTCTAAAGCAGTTGCAACCCCTCCCAGCTTGGTATCATCTGCAAACTTAATAAGTGTACTCTCTATACCATCATCTAAATCGTTGATGAAGATATTGAACAGTACCGGTTCCAACACTGACCCCTGCAGAATACCACTTGTTATGCCCTTCGAACATGACTGGAAATTGTTAATAACTACTCTCCAGGAAGTTATCAAGCCAGTTATGCACCCACCTCTATAGTAGCTCTATCTAAGTTGTATTTGCCTAGTTTATTGATAAAAGGGTCATGCAAAACCATTTTAAAAGCCTATCTAAACTCTAGGTATATCATGTCCACTGTTTTCTCCCTTCTCCACAAAACTTGTTATCCTATCAAAGAAAGTTATCAGATTGGTTTGACATGAGTTGTTCTTCACAAATTCATGCTGCCACCTATCAGCTTATTATCTTCCAGACATTTGCAGATGAATTCCTTCATTACCCGCTCCATTATCTTTCCTGGCACAAAAGCTAAACTGACTGTTCTATAGTTTCCTGGGTTGTTCTTATTTCTCTTTTTATAGATGGGAACTATATATGCCCTTTTCCAGTCTTCTGGAATCTTTCCTGTCTTCCACGATTTTTCAAATATGATAGCTAAAGGCTTAGATACCTCCTCTATCTGATCCTTGAGTATTTAGGGACACATTTCATCAGGCCCTGGTTACTTGAAGTCATCTAACTTTTCTAAGTAATTTTTAACTTGTTCTTTTTTAATTTTATCTTCTAAACCTACCGCATTTCCACTAGCATTCACTAGGTTAGTCATCCCTTCATCATCAAACTTCTTGGTGAAAATCAAAACAAAGAAGTCATTAAGCACCTCTGCCATTTCCAAGTTTATTGTTATTTATTCTCCCTCTTCACTGAGCAATGGGCCTACCCTGTCCTTAGTCTTCCCCTTGCTTCTAATGTTTTTACAGAATGTCTGCTTCATACCATTTATGTCCCTAGCTACATTGAGCTCGTTTTATGCCTTTGTCTTTCTCATCTTGCTCCTGCATATCTGGTTTATTTGCTTTATATTTATCTTTTGTAATTTGATCTAGTTTCCATGTTTTATACGACTCCTTTTTTATTTTTAGATAATGTAAGATCTCCTGATTAAGCCCAGGTTGTCTTTTGCAATATTTTCTTTCTTTCCTACACAGTGGAATAGTATGCTTTTGGGTTCTTAATAATGTCCCTTTGAAAAACTGCCGAATCTCTTCAGTTGCTTTTCTTCTTAGTCTTACTTCCCATGGAACCTTACGTGCCATCTCTCTGAGTTTACTAAAATATACAAACAAACCATGAGACTGTTTACATTATACAGTAAACTTCCGATAATCCGGCAGCGGCTGAATCAGGGACCCCTGGGGCAGAGCAGCTGGGGTCCTGCTGGGTTGGTCCAGCAGCGCCGAGGAGCGGCGCTGTGGGACCAACCCGGCAGTGCCCCAGCTGCTCTGCCCCAGGCGTCCCCAAGAGCAGCTGGGATGCTGCCAGGTTGGTCCCACAGCCCCGAGGGGCAGCACTACGAGACCAACCCAGCAGCAGCTCAGCTGCTCTGCTCCCGGCTTCCCCGATTCAGCTGCTGGTCAGTTTCAACAGCAGCTGAATGGGGGAAGCCTGTCCAGCTACCCCAGCTCTTCCGGGTTCCTGGTGGTGCCGGACCATCAGGAATCCTGGAGCATTGGATGCCGGACTAATGGAGTTTTACTGTAGTTCGTTTACATTGAGCACATCCTCAGAGATTAAGGAGATAAATTTTTCTTCTTCCTCCTTGTAATAACCTTTTATGTACTTGAAAACTGTTATCATATCCATTATCAATCTTCTCCCAACAAAACAAAAATATTTTTTTCAATCTTCCCTCATAGGCCTTTTTTTTCTAGACCTTTATTTATTGTATTGCTGTATTCTGGACTTTCTCCAATTTATCCACATATTTCCTGAAACCTAGTTCCCAACACTAGACACAATACACCAGCTTAGGCCTCATCTGAACAGGAGTATGAGAATTTTTTTCTCAAGTCTTTTTTTACAAAACTCCTGCTAATACATCCCAGAATGATATTTATAAAAGTGTTGACTTATGTATAGCTTGCGATACACTATTTCTTTCGGATCCCTGTAGGTATGTCTACATTGCATCCCTCTGTCAGCTGAGGGATGCAGATTAAGCAGGTCGACATTGCAAATGAAGCGGGGATTTAAATATCCCGCACTATATTTGCGTAAAAAATGGCCACTGTTTTTGCCAATTCAGCACTTTTTCAGTATAAAGCGGCAGTCTAGAGGGGGATCTGTTGAGAAAGAAAGCCTTTTTCAACAGATCCCCTTGGCTACATCTACACTGGCATGAATTTCCGGAAATGCTTAAAACGGAACGGTTTTCGTTATTAGTATTTCCGGAAAAAGAGCGTCTACATTGGCAGGCTGCTTTTCCGGAAAAGCCCTTTTTCCGGAAAAGCATCTGTGGCCAATGTAGACGCACTTTTCCGGAAAAGAGCCCCAATCGTCATTTTCGCAATCGGGGCTTTTTTCCAGAAAAGACTACTAGGTTGTCTACACTGGCCCTTTTCTGGAACAGTGTTCCAGAATAAGGACTTATGCCCGAGCGGGAGCAGAATAATTTTTCCAGAATAGTGGCAGATTTTGTACAGTAGAGCATCGTTGCTTTTCCGGAAATTCAAGGGCCAGTGTAGACAGCTCGCAGCTTATTCTGGAAAATCAGCTGATTTTCCAGAAAAAGTGGCCCAGTGTAGACACAGCCCTTATGTATCCTTCAAGGAGGTTTACAGGATCTGTCGAAAAAGGCTTTATTTCTCAACAGATCCCCCTCTAGACTGCCGCTTTTTGCCGAAAAAGTGCTGAGTCAGCAAAAACAGCCACCATTTAAATCCCCGCTTCATTTGCAATGTGAGCCTGCCTAATCTGCATCCGTCTGCTGACAGAGGGATGCAGTCCCTTTCTGCAGTATTCCTAGCTAAGCAATTCCCATTTGTATGTATGCAGTGGATTGTTTCTTCCTAAGTGGAATACTTTTCTTTTTTCTTTTTCTTTTATTTTTTTACTCCTTTAATTGCACCATTTTGATTTAAGAATATTTCTCCAGTATTTCTAGACCATTTTGAATTTTAATTCTCTTCTACAAAAGCACTTGCAACCCCTCCCAACTTACTATCATCCACAAATTTATACATATACCTCTTATGCCATTGTCTAAATTATTGATGAAAATACTGAACAGAACTGGACCCAGAAGTGATACCTGCAGGACCCCACTTGATATTCCTTTCCAGGTTGACTGTGAACATTGATAATTATTCTCTAAGAATGTCTCAGAGGGGTATCCGTGTTAGTCTGTAGCTTTAAAAACACTGTGCACTCCTGTGACACCTTAGAGACAAAAGGAAAAACTATGTAGCACCTTAAAGACTAACAAGATGGTTTACTAGGTGATGAGCTTTCGTGGGCCAGACCCACTTCCTCTGGATAGCATAGCATTCAGCACAGCTGAGATTATATGTCACTTGTTGTTGTTGTTTGTGCATAATGTCAGTCTGTGCATTGTTGCGGAAGGATTGTATATAGAAATCCAGATTGTTATATATTATATTATTAGCATGTGAATGTTTTTTCCAATCATTTATGCATCTACTATGCCTGCTGGCTGCTAAAACTTCCATGATAGCTTCTTTCAATGCCAGAGACTGTCCAGGTCCAAGAAATGGGAAGGACATGTCACCCAAGCACCCAGTGTCATTCAGAGGGAGGGGAAGATAAGGAGTAAGGAGTGGATAATGGGTGGAGACAGGGCCTCTAGGATTTTGGCTGGGTGAGGCAGTCATTGGCTTTGATAAGGTAGGACTGCTACCTTGGTGGTGGGGAGCGAAGAGGTAGCAATAGGAGCTGTGGGAAGGTCAAGTTGGTGGGGGAAGTAATAATTTCAAAATCACAGAAAAGAATTGAACGAAGTCGGCACTCAATGGCTTATTATTTCAAATAGGAGCATATTAGTCAAACCCTTATTATACAATATATTATTAACTAATGTAGTAGAATTTATATAGAGGATAGCAATTCACAGAACACCTAGCAAAACAAGATAACATGTACTTTTGATATGAGATGGGAGTCCAAACAAAGAGAATGAAATTTTGGCCCCATTTAAATCAATGGGAGTCTTGCCACTGAGTTCAGGAGAAAAAGGATGTGTCTCAGAGAACCCTTACATTGACACGCATGGCATAAATTATGCCTTGTGTGTTCATTTAGTACCAATCTGAAAAGACAAACCACAAAGGGAAATCCCAATTCTTATTGTTTCATTAACTTCAGCAGGTCACCATGCAGCTGCAAGAGCATCACATATTGAACTCTTTTCTGGAACCATAATAATTGGGGTAAAAAAACAAACAAAGACACCTTCTAATTATTGTAGGATACAGAGAAACACTTTTAAAGACTTAAATCATTAAAATAATAAATAACGGAGCCGTACATATAAATTTATAGCAAATCATATATTAGTTTCATCTGTGAGCAGTCTATGATTTTCTCAAATACTTTTATTGTGTGAATTAATTCCTAGAATAATTCCAGTAAATTTTTCTTTGGTCTGCAAATTCTTCCTGGGAAGTTCACTGTAAGTATCTCATATTCTATTTTGAAACTATAGGGGTAAGCTTGGATTAGTTTCATGAGTCCCATGTTAAATCTTATGTTCCTTAATTGAATTTACATAACTTGTAGAATCAGGTTTCCAGTGTGAATTGTCACCTCTTTATGAGTTCAGAATTCACTTCCCTTGATGAGGTGCTAACAATCACTTAATGTGTTGTTTACACAAACAGTTCTGCCAACAAATATGAAAGGGTTACAAACTCAAATATAACAAATTCAATTTTTCTAGAGGGGAAAACATGAGGACTTTGTTCCTGGAGGCACAGGCAGGCATTTCTACCAAACCATCCTTCCATGCAACTTCTGAAAAGTCATTTGATTTAAAAAGAATTCTTCCTCTCACTGCTTAAAAGATCTACTATGCCTCATTAGTCACAACACTAGGGCTTGTAGTCTCTATTTTAAGTCATAGCTCTACTGTTGATAACGAAATACAGAAAGTTGAGATTTTCCCCCAGCTTCAGAGATATGCAACATCCACTTCTGCAAATCATGGATTTCCTTATCTACATTGTGCTAGTGCAGCTGCAGTGGTGACAGGCATTGATGGCTGGAATCAGGTTAAGCTCCCTACTATCTACGACACCTGGGTACTATGTACTTTCTGTATTTCTTTTCTATTATTTCTGAAGACATTTGAATGAAACTAGACTTTTAATAAATATTTTATTTTTTTCTACATTCATTTCCACTGGATATAGTAGAGCTGTTACCTCAAATTCAGTTGTTTTGTATTTAATAACAGTTTGACATATATTGCAATCCTATGCAAAATCCTTGGAGATCACTGTATTAAATTCATGATCACTGCATTAAGTGAATGACTATGTTCTAGATCATGGGAAAGGCTTAGAAGAGCTTCCCCAGAATCTAATAACTGCTATAAATAGTAACTAAAGTGAGTTACTGAAACTGAAACGGTAACGCTGCCTAAAATGGTTTGCATATATTGGTTTGGACTATATTGGTTCTGGATACCAATCCTCTAATAAAGGGTTTTTGGTATAAAAAGGTTGAATTTAAAACTGACCTAGGGCCTTTTTATCCAGCAAATGGCTATGAAATTTTATTCTGGATTCTTCAATTCCACTGAAGAGTTGGAAGGACTTTGGCCCAGTCAGGCTAAGTAGAAATAATGGGTGTTTCCTAAGAGCATAAGAACATAAGAACGGCCATACTGGGTGAGACCAAAGGTCCATCTAGCCCAGTAGCCTGTTTGCTGACAGCGGCCAGCACCAGGTACCCCAGAAAGGGTGGACAATGATCAAGCGATTTGTCTCCTGCCATCCTTCTCCAACCTCTGACGAACAGAGGCCAGGGACACCATTTTTATCACCTGGCTAATAGCCCTTTATGAACATAACCACCATGAAATTATCTAGCTTCTCTTTAAACTCTGTTATAGTCCTAGCCTTCACAGCCTCCTCTGGCAAGGAGTTCCACAGGTTGACTACACACTGTGTGAAGAAGAACTTTCTTTTATTAGTTTTAAACCTGTTACCCATTAATTTAATTTGGTGTCCTCTAGTTCTTTTATTATGGGAACTAATAAATAACTTTTCTTTATCCGCCCTCTCCACACACTCATGATTTTATATACCTCTATCATATCCCCCTTGGTCTCCTCTTTTCTAAATTAAAAAGTCCCAGTCGCTTCAACCTTTATTTATATGGGACCTGTTCCAAATTCCTAATCATTTTAGTTGCCCTTTTCTGAACCCTTTCAAAGCCAAAATATCTTTTTTGAGGTGAGGAGACCACATCTGTACACAGTATTCAAGATGTGGGCGTGCCATAGTTTTATACAGGGGCAGTAAGATATTCTGGGTCTTATTTTCTATCCCCTTCTGAATAATTCCTAGCATCCTTTTTGCCTTTTTGACCACCGCTGCACACTGTGTGGAAGTTTTCAGAGAACTATCCACGATAACTTCAAGATCTCTTTCCTGATTTGTCGTAACCAAATTAGCCCCGATCATACTGTACATATAGTTGGGGTTATTTTTCCCGATGTGCATTACTTTACACTTATCCACATTAAATTTCATTTGCCATTTTGTTGCCCAATCACTCAGTTTGGTGAGATCTTCTTTTACGTACCTTACAATTTTATTCTTTACTATTGTTTCGACTAATTTGCCCAGTACTGAAGTTAGAATTACCAGTCTGTAATTGCCAGGATCGCCTCTAGAACCCATTTAAAATATTGGTGTCACGTTGGCTACTTTCCAGTCTTTAGGTACGGAAGCCGATTTAAAGGATAGGTTACAAACCACAGATAATAGTTTAGCAATTTCCCATTTGAGTTCTTTTTAGAACCCTTGGATGAATGCCATCCGGTCCCGGAGATTTATTAACATTAAGTTTTTCTATTCTATTGTTCCAAAGCCTCCTCTAATGACACTTCATTCCGGGAGAGTTCCTCAGATTCATCACTCACGGTGCAGATTTGGGAATCTCCCTAACGTCCTCAGCCGTGAAGACTGAAGCAAAGAAATCATTTAGTTTATCTGCAATGCCTTTATTGTCCTTGATTGCTCTCCACTCAGGACTAAATCAAGAATTGTCTCTCCCCTTGGGGGTTTCTGTACCAGCTCCAAGAAGCAGTCATTTAAGCTATTCAGAAATTTTATCTCTGCTTCTCTTCCTGAGGTGACATGTATCCAGTCAATATGGGAATAATCAAAATCCCCCATTATTATAGAGTTCTTTATTTTGGTAGCCTCTCTAATCTCCCTCAGCATTTCAATGTCAGTATCGCTGTCCTGGTCCGGTGGTCGGTAATATATCCCTACTGCTAATTTCTTATTATTGGATCATGGAATTACTATCCATAGATATTCTATTGAATATGTTGATTCATTTAATATTTTTATTTCATTTGATTCTACATTATCTTTCACATACAGTGCCACTCTGCCACCCAGCCGGCTAGCTCTATCCTTTCGCTATATTTTATATGCCGGTATGATTGTGTCCCACAGATTTTCCTCATTCCACCATGTTTCAGTGATGCCTATTATGTCAATGTCCTCCTTTAATACGAGGTACTCTAGCTCACCCATCTTATTAGTCAGGCTCCTAGCATTTGTGTAGAAGCACTTTAAAAATTTGCCACTGCTTATTTGTCTGCCCTTCCCTGATGCATTGGATTCCTTTGGATGCTGTTGTTTATCTGCTCTGGCCCATGGTTTGTCCTCTCCCCTCCTCTCTTTCTGACTACAGCTTAGAGAATCTCTATCACTGGATTCTCCTTTAAGAGAAGTCTCCATCCGATTGACGTGCACCTCCGCACCAATCAGCTTTCCCCCATCTCTTAGTTTAAAAACTGCTCTACGGCCTTTTTAATGTTCAGTGCCAGCAGTCTGGTTCCACCTTGGTTTAGGTAGAGCCCATCCTTCCTGTATAGGCTCCCCCTCTCCCAAAAGTGTCCCCAGTTCCTAATAAAGCCAAACCCCTCTTCCCTACACCATCGTCTCATCCATGCATTGAGACTCTGAAGCTCTGCCTGCTTTCCTGGCCGTGCGCGTGGAACTGGAAGCATTTCTGAGAATCCCACCATAGAGGTCCTGGATTTCAGTCTTTTTCCTAGCAACCTAAATTTGGCCTCCAGGACATCTTTCCTGCCCTTCCCTACATCATTGGTACCTATATGTACCACGACCACCGGCTCCTTCTCATCACTACACATAAGTCTATCTAGATGCCTCGAGAGATCTGCAACCTTCGTACCAGGCAGGCAAGTGACCATACGGTTCTCCTGGTCATCACAAACCCAACTATCTAGGTTTCTAATGATTGAATCACCCACTACTAACACCTGCCTCTTCCTAACAACTGGCATTCCCTCCCCCTCAGAGGTATCCTCAGTGCGAGAGGATACAGCAACATCCTCGGGAAGGAGGGTCCCAACTACAGGATGATTTCCCTTTGTTCCCATTGAATGCTCTGTTCCCTTGAGACTTTCATCCTCCTTAAGAGCACTGGGGCTCTCAGACTGGAGGTGGGACAGTACTACAGTGTCCCTGAAAGTCTCATCAACATATCTCTCTACCTCCCTTAGCACCTCCAGTTCAGCCACCCTGGCCTCCAAAGCCCCAACTCGGTCTCTGAGGGCCAGGAGCTCCTTGCAACGGGTGCACAGATACGCCACCCATCTACAGCGCAGGTAATCATACATGTTACGCTCGATGCAATAAACAGAATAGCCCCCACTCTGCTGATGGGCTTCTGTCTCCATTTTTTTAATGAATAAGTTTAAGTATAAACAGTGCTTATTAAATGTCTGGAATATAGATTATTATAAAAGTTAGGTTTAAAGAAGGTCAGGAGTCCTGGCACCCTCTATCCTCCCCCTCCAAAATTCCTCTCCCAACACCCTGTTAACTGCTCCTAGTCGCAAGCTCCCTGGTCGCTGACTCACAGGCTTATCAAGCCCTGGTAGCCCCTGACTGAGTCTCAGCCAATTAACAGAGGGTATGTCTACACTACAACGTTAGTTCGAACTAACTTAGTTCGAATTAGTTAATTCAAACTAAGCTAATTCTAACTAACGGATCCAGACTGAAAAACTAGTTTGAATTAGCGTTTTGCTAATTCGAACTAGCATGTCCACATTAAGTGGACCCTGAACCGGGCTTAAGGATGGCCAGAAGCAGTGCCGGCAGGGCATCAGATGAGGACTTAGAGCGTGGAGCTGCTGTCTCAGGCTAGCCAAGGGCTGTGCTCAAAGGGTCCCGACCCCCACCCCGGACAGACAGTTCTCAGGGGTGCCCCGCTTGCAAAGCACTCCTGGCTTGGATTGCCTGGAGTACCCACACTGGGCACATCACAGCACACGAACATTAGCCCGGCTGCACTTGCCGCAGGCTGCCATCTGGGGAGAGGGGGCAATTGGGGGGCTGCAGGAGAGCTTCCACCCCCAGAAGCCCACAGATCCAGCCCAGTCCTTCCCATCGGGGGCTCGTACCCCATTCCTCCCTCACCTCCTTCCACTTACCCCTCCCTAACCCCTCTTCTTGACGTACAAAATAAAGATAACGTGTCTTCCAACATTGAATCTGTCTTTATTGAACAAAACTGGGGGAGACTGGGAAAAGGAGGAGGGAGAGGGGAAGAGAGAGGGTGGGAGAGGGGAGGGCAACTAAAATGATCAGGGGTTTGGAACAGGTCCCATATGAAGAGAGGCTAAAGAGACTGGGACTTTTCAGCTTAGAAAAGAGGAGACAGAGGGGGGACAGGATAGAGTTCTCTAAAAGCAGGAGTTGGGTACAGAGGGTGCATACAGAAAAGTTCTTCATTAGTTCCCATAAAGAAGGACTAGAGGACACCAAAGGAAAGTTGTTCTTCACAAAGCAAAGAGTCAACCTGTGGAACTCCTTGCTGCAGGAGGCTGTGAAGGCTACAACTAGAACAGAGTTTAAAGAGAAGTCAGATAAAGTGATGGAGGCTGGGTCCACGGAGCGGTATTAGCCAGGGGGTAGGAGTGGTGTCGCTGCCCAAGATTTGTGGAAGGCTGGAGAGGGATGGCACGAGACAAATGGCTTGGTCACTGTCTTTGGTCCGTCCCCTCCAGGGTCGCTAGGGGTGGCCACTGTCGGCAGGCTACTGGGCTAGATGGACCTTTGGTCTGTCCCAGTACGGACATTCTAAGCTCAGGGCTCAGGGTCGGGGGTCTCAGTGGACCACCTTGATTTTCTTGCACACCTGCTCCTGGGTGGCCAGGCTGGCAGCTCTCCTGCCCTAGACGGCCACTTTCCTGTGCCTAGTGCGGAAGTTGTGGACGAGGTCCACGATGTCTGCACTAGCCCATGTGGGTGCCCGCCTCTTGCGGTCCCGGGCAAGCTCCCAGGAGCCGCCAGCCTGGTCCTGGGAAGAGGGGGAGGGCTGGGGAGCATCGGGTGGGTGGCTCGATCCGTGCCAGGTGCAGGGTCTGCTGGCTGGGTGCTGGCAGGCTTGCACCTGGCACGGGCACCGTAGCCAGCCCGTGCCCCTTTAAGGAGTCCGGGGCCGGGAGGGGAGCAATAGAGTTTCCCTGGTGTTGGCCAGAGTGGCCACCAGGGAAACCTGGGGAGGGCTAGCCTCCCACTAGTTCGAATTAAGGGGCTACACACCCCTTAATTCGAACTAGCTATTTCGAACTAGGCTTAATCCTCGTGCAATGAGGTTTTCCTAGTTCGAACTAAGCGCTCCGCTAGTTCGAATTAAATTCGAAGTAGCGGAGCGCTAGTGTAGTGCCTATTAAAGTTAATTCAAACTAACGTCTGTTAGTTCGAATGAACTTTGTAGTGTAGACATACCCAGAGGCTTCTAGATTTCAAACCTTTTATAATCTCCTTCTAACAAACAAAACAAACAGACAAACACAAGCTCAGCACACAGCAAATAACCCCCCCCCCCCCACACACACAAACACACACTCCAGACAGCCACTTACCACATGGGTCCCGTATTTACTCCTTTTTTACCTAGAGAATGCCCTCTCCAAACTCCCTGTTATCTGCTCCTGTTCGCAAGCAGGTATGGTTAGTGAAATTAAATGTGTTTTAATGTATATTCATGTAATGATTTAACCTTAGGGATAAATGTACTCCAGAGAGAGCTGTGTGGTCACTTGTAACTTCTAGCAATATGCTGTTCATGCACTTGGGAAAGAAAGCAAAGTACAGGCACTAGCCACTAGGCAGGCTGACTTGCTAGGAATATCAGCATATAGCGAGGGGCTTGTGCAGTGTTAGAACCGCTAGTCAAAAAGAAATAGAACACTGGTCTCTGCCCAGAGAAGGGTGATAGCTGGAGACACTATGGGACATTTTGGGAGAGTGCCAAGATGTGTTGTATAAAGGTTAGTTACTCTGATACTGTGACAACGGTGTCACAAAAAAGAATTAAGATTTCAGGTAATGAAACAGCAGTTGGAGTATGTGTACATGTAAATGAAAAGAATGAATAAAGATTTTTATGAAAATGTTTATACTGATAAAGTAAAAAATATAGAGCAGTATCATCAGGTAACATTAATATATTGGTTAGTGAAATTATAGGGCATATCTAGACTGTATCCCTCTTTCGAAAGCGGGATGTAAATTAAACAGATCAAAATTGCAAATGAAACCGGGATTTGAATTTCCGGCACTTCATTTGCATAATGGTGCCTGCACATTCTTTCAAAAAAGGGCTTTTCGAAAGTGAAACCACCATCTAGATGTGGTTCTTTTGAGCTCCCTTCCACCTCACCCCCGCCGCAGCAGTACAGGGTCTTTCGAAAGAACCGATTACAGGGTCTTTTAAAGAACCAAGTCTAGACACTGGTTTCACTTTCAAAAAGCCCTTTTTTGAAAGAACGTGCGGCCGCCATTATGCAAATGAAGTGCCAGAAATTCAAATCCCGGCTTCATTTGCAATTTCAATATGTCTAATTTCGAAAGAGGGATGTAATCTGGACATGCCCATAATGTTGACATTAGTTGAAGACTGTTACTCAGTGCATGAACAACATGAGATTGAAAGTTATTTAAAGTTTCTGTAGTTGCAGGAATGATATAGTGGGAGAAATGTTGGCGTATTCAGCATATATCCTTGATGTATCATCTCATCGTGCAAGACCAAAGAGATATCAGTGTGGGTTCAACACTTCACGGTTGGCCAATCAACAATCCTATAGTCAATATCATGGGGAAAGAAAGGTACATAATCCTCTGAGGCAAAAGTGCTGTACTTTCTGAAGTGGGGTGAATAAGCATACGAGGACAATAATTCAGACAACTCTGTCATGTGTGAATATTATTTATTTTTAACTATTGAAAATGCAGTAAAAAAATATATCCCAAGCCCTCTCACAATCAAGGGAAGAAAAACAAGACCAATGGAAGAAAGATGCATGTAATATATGTAAAACTAATATATTCATAGGTAACAAATCAAATGAAATCTACAGAAAACTCAGTGTGAATCTGAAATCTCAGGGCTTGTGTGACTCTCCACAAGTTTGTTTTTTCAGCAGTAAAATTAATATACTTTCATGAAGTTCACTTGAAGCCTAAAGGGATATAACATTAAAATAACCTCTCTCCAATCCTTTGCCACTTTCGCCTGGATTCTACAAAAATTTTGCTCGCTCATGAGTGCAAAATGTAATATGAAAAGACCCCAACTTTTGCCCTGCAGAAGGGCAAGTTCTCTTTATCACTAGCAGCTTGTCGACTTCAATTCTTTAAGGCAAGCATGTCACTGGAGATTAATACTGTGCTTACAGATATTTAATGGGTCAAAGAATTCCCATCTAGGCATTATGGAATGTCTGATCCAAAGTAAGAATGACTGTTTTCACTGACTCATTCATAATAAGATCACCAGACATTTCCAAAATAAAACTTCAAAGTTCCCCAGTTCACTGTTCAATATTACCAGTCAGCAATGTCTAGCTTTGTTGTTTTTTTCCCAAGTGAAATAGTCTTAATTGTTATATTGTTTATCAGTGTGGTAATTTTTCAGAAGAGCCATGCAAGTTTAACTTCATGGTACCTACAAGAACTTTTCTCACTTAACACTGCTAGGACATGAATAAAACTGTGTGCACTGTCGTTCATTAGTAATAATAAGAAAATAATGCTTCCAATGCCTACTGCTTAGCAAACACTCCAAGGAGAGCCAAATATACTTAGAGCAGTTTGACTCATTATTGAAATCCAGATCTATCTTTTGTTGCTGTAATATCTTCTTTCTTTGTCAATGTAATTAGTATGACAAAATAATTCATTAACTCATGAAAGAAAGAGCTTGTGTTCCAAAAGGTAAAATGGGGGTGGAAATGGTAATTAATGTATTTTGTTAAATGGTTATCTACATCTGTCTTTGCTAATCTACAAAATGTATCAGCTAATGAGTTTCTGGAAGGATAGCAAAGCACTTTAGAGCTTAAATTACCTTCATTCATTTAAAGTATTTGAAGAAAACAGACGGCTCACTCTTTCTTTTAACACACTAAAGGATTGTTGGGCAGTTTGGTTTGAAAATTATCAGATTTACTTGCTGGCACGTACAAAAATGAGTATGTGGAATACATCTGTATCAACTTGATGCAGCACACTGTAATTTATCATTCCAGGGTTTTAAAACTTAGCATCTTAGGTGCTGAAACCCTTTATCATGAAATACAATATTGCTTTTAATTTATATATATTATAAAAATTATGTCTGAAATTTGATGGTGTTATACCTTTAAAAATGATGTATGGGTCTCCTTATTTTATATGGTAAATATATACTGTATATGCAGCTGAGAATGATTCTTAATGACCATTAAAATATGTAGAAGTCTCACTCTCTCAAGCATTGTAAAATATGCATTGGTCAATAGACCACCTGCCCTTCTGCACCTGGTAGTCCTGTCTACTGAAAAGAAGTGAGAAGAAGAGTTCTCAGTGACCTAGTTGTGTCTCAGCTACAAACTGGACAGACAGCTCAGGGTGGCTGCTATAAAGAGAGTTACACAAACACTTTATGAACATTTTTCTCTACTGCATTAATTCCTCAGCATTATGCAAACATGATTCCACTGATTCTATCAGTGTTACTCTTACCCTTGTGTACAATTGTAGAAAAACAGTGGAAAATTAGACCACCCACTTTTAATAAAGGAGCTAACAATACTGAGTACAGAGGTTGTTTGGTATAACCTATATAAATGTATAGGTCAAAAGGAATATCCAGGGTAGCCTTTCCTAAGGCTCAGATTATTAGAGGATAGCTATGAATGTGATTGTTAGATTTTTTTTCTTTTGTAAAATGTGTATTTTAATGTTTCAAATGATTCACAGTTATGAAGTTGAGCAGATTGTTAGCCCATGTAACTACATGATATTATTAGTTATCCTTGGCCTCCTTCCCTCTATTTGCTTGTTTGAGTCATTCTTTGTATCTTTAATTAGACTGTTAGGCTTGGATAAATAAAGGGACATGTGTTCTGCAACTCCTAACTTTTAAATACCTAGAAAATTGTAGGAACAAGATTGCAGTCCATAAAGTAACATTGCTTGAGGTCCATACAATTAATAGGGAGAGATACGTGCTTCAAAATATGATCTGAAATGTCAGCATGTTAAGCTACCCTGTTGGTGATATTGATGAGCATTGTTCCCTCTAATTGTTTTCCATCCATGTGTGGAATAAATTTAGTTATGTTCACTGAGGCATGTGCGGATATGCACTACCAATAGATACACACACTGTTGTGTTGTGGGCAGCTGTGGGCACTCCTGAATCTCTCTTGGGCAGCCATCCAAGTGCTCAGCTTAAAGAGAACATTGCTGTTTAACCCTGTCCTTTCATGGAGTTAGATGCCTAAATCCAGGTTACAGGAAGGCACCTATATCTGCTAAAAATCCACAGCTTGAAACGCCTCTCCTGGCAACAAGTGGCTTAAGGACCTAAGTCATTTCCTGCCTCACAGCTGGAGGAAACTTTTAATAGTGGTTAGAGCATTCACCTGGAATGTACGAGATCTAGGTTCACTTGCTCACTTGGCCTGAGAAGGAGGAAAGAGTAAATGAATGGGGGGGTTCCCACACCTCTTAGCAGCATGCCCTAGCCATTGCATTCTCAGATATTTTGACGTGGTATTCTTGCAGTCTCTCCTGTTCAACCTGTTTCAGTTTGGGTAAAAGCTTAAGAGCCAGTTGGACAAAGAGGCAGTGTAAATGACTGTATTTCTATACAGCACATAGAACAATGTCCTTTTGGAAACTTTAAGCACTATTGCAACAACTCAATAGCTTTCTTTGACAGGGCAACAAGCCTGATGGATAATGTGGAAGTAGCAGGTGCAGGAGATATCTAGACTTTAAGGCTGTGTCTACACTGGGCCACTTATTCCGGAAAATCAGCCACTTTTCCGGAATAAGCTGCGAGCTGTCTACACTGGCCCTTGACTTTCTGTAAAAGCAACGATGCTCTACTGTACAAAATCAGCCGCTATTCCGGAAAAACTATTCTGCTCCCGCTCAGGCATAAGTCCTTATTCCAGAACACTGTTCCGGAAAAGGGCCAGTGTAGACAGCCCAGTAGTCTTTTCCGGAAAAAAAGCCCCTATCGCGAAAATGACGCTTGGGGCTCTTTTCTGGAAAAGCGCGTCTACATTGGCCACGGGCGCTTTTCCAGAAAAAGGGCTTTTCCGGAAAAGCAGCCTGCCAGTGTAGACGCTTCTTTTCCGGAAATACTTATAATGAAAACTATTCTGTTTTAAGCATTTCCGGAAATTCATGCCAGTGTAGACACAGCCTAAAGGTTTAATAATGTAATAGAGAAGAGAGATAATAACTGTGAATAGATGATGTACATGCAAATAATTGCAATGGCCTTCTATCAAGTTAATTGCACTGATGGTATAAACTGCTAGCTTAGAAATTCTAATGCATCTCTGGCAACTTCCAAAAGATCAGAAGGGTTTCAGTCCATATATTAAAATGCTTCTTTTAGTTGTAATCTACAGTTCAGAGAACCACAGTATGTGCTCTGCCATGTGACTGGAAATTTACTTTCTCAACCAAAGGTCATAGCCTGGTTTGTGGAAAATTAATGGCTCACAGTGGAGTCCAAGGTCACATTAGCACATCACATGTCTTCACATCACTTGATAACTCACAGAGAGGTACCATTACCTATATTCTTGCTGTGGAATTATCAGAAAGGCTTACTAGGCAAGATGAGTTTTTTTTTCTATGTCCCTTGTTAGAGTGAACTGTCCTTCATAAGCTATCAGCTCATAACTGTCTAACCTTGATGTAAATCTTACCTGGTGGGTGATTTCAGGAATACAGCACATGTTTAAGACACCAACACATAGCTAATATCCATATCATCCGCTACAAAGAGGATATATGCATATAAACAGGATAATCATAAGTAGCAAAGTGTAACTTTTCCATTTACACCTTACATGATATACTTTGTTCAGGATCTCTTGCACTTGTATAGTGGTTACAATATCAATCCTATAAATGGTCATATTCCACCATCAAATGTGGGAGCGTTTACAATGGGTTCTGTTTCCCATTGCTTGGATACCTGTTGCTAAGAGGATTCTATATGCATCTGGGAAGGTTGTCCTCTGTCTTGATGATGTATCACACACTGGAGGTCCATATCTGCTTTCCCCAGCCCACATGGGAAATTGGAATCTGGCAAGGGTTAAAATACACATTTGAAAAAATTAGACTATTGCCAAGTTTTCACAATGCTGTACTATATCATAGCATATTAGATTTCATGACAAACGCTAAAACAGACTGAATGCAGGTTTGAACTGTCCCTATGGGAGCAACTAGCTATTTGCTTCTAATCCAGTCTTGCTTATTTTCCCGTCCTACCATCTGTCACTCTCCCTTTTTCTCTCTTTGAGACAGATGTTATTGTCTGAACCATTCTCTGTTATTGGAGCATCCCATCCTTTTTGAATGTTTTATGACTTGTCTTCCTTATCTTATTTCCACTATTCCTCTTTGGCTTGTAGTACCTTCACTATTCTTTGGACATTTCAATATTCTTCATACCCTTTTCTTGCTATCCTTTGTTTCGCCATCATTTTATGCATTATTCTTCAGCATACTTTGTATTTTACTCACTTTCCTGTCGTTTAGCGCCTTCCTGAGAAACCTTCCTCTGTAAGGGTATGGCTACACTACAAAGTTAGTTCGAACTAACTTTCATAGGTGCTACACTAGCGCTCCATTAGTTCGAATTAAATTCGAACTAACAGAGCACTTAGTTCGAACTAGGAAAACCTCATTGCACGAGGATTAAACCTAGGTCGAACTAGCTAGTTCAAATTAAGGGGTGTGTAGCCCCTTAATTGGAACTAGTGGGAGGCTAGCCCTCCCCAGGTTTCCCTGGTGGCCACTCTGGCCAACACCAGGGAAACTCTTCTGCCCCCCTACTGGCCCCGGATCCCTTAAAGGGGCACAGGCTGGCTACGGTGCCTGTGCCAGGTGCAAGCCTGCCAGCACCCAGCCAGCAGACCCTGCACCTGGCACGGATCGAGCCAGCCACCCGATGCTCCCCAGCCCTCCCCCTCTTCCCGGGACCAGAATGGCGGCTCCCAGGAGCTTACCCGGGACCGCAAGAGGCGGGCACCTACCTGGGCTAGTGCAGACATCGTGGACCTCGTCCACGATCTCCGCACTAGGCACAGGAAAGTGGCAATGGCCGTCCTGGGTCAGACCAAAGGTCCATCTAGCCCAGTAGCCTGTCTGCCGACAGTGGCCACCCCTAGCGACCCTGGAGGGGATGGACCAAAGACAGTGACCAAGCAATTTGTCTCATGCCATCCCTCTCCAGCCTTCCACAAGCCTTGGGCAGGGACACCACTCCTACCCCCTGGCTAATACCACTCCGTGGACCCAGCCTCCATGACTTGATCTCACTTCCCTTTAAACTCTGTTCTAGTTGTAGCCTTCACAGCCTCCTGCAGCAAGGAGTTCCACAGGTTGACTCTTTGCTTTGTGAAGAAGAACTTTCTGTTACTAGTTTGAAGCCTGCTACCCATTCCTTTCCTTTGGTGTGCTCTAGTCCTTCTTTATGGGAACTCAGGAAGAACTTTTCTGTATGCACCCTCTCCACCCCACTCATGCTTTTAGAGACCTCTATCCTGTCCCCCCTTCGTCTCCTCTTTTCTAAGCTGAAAAGTCCCAGTCTCTTTAGCCTCTCTTCATATGGGATCTGTTCTCAACCCCTGATCATTTTAGTTGCCCTCCCCTCTCCCAGCCTTTCTCTTCCCCTCTACCACCTCCTTTTCCCAGTCTCCCCCAGTTTTGTTCAATAAAGACAGATTCCACATTGGAAGACACGTTATCTTTATTTTGTACATCAAGAAGAGGGGCTAGGGAAAGGTAAGTGGAAGGAGGTGAGGGAGGAATGTGGCATGAGCCCCCGATGGGGAGGACTGGGCTGGCTCTGCAGGCTTCTGGGGGTGGAAGCTCTCCTGCAGTCCCCCAATTGCCCCCTCTCCCCAGATGGCAGCCTGCGGCAAGTGCAGCCGGGCTGATGGCCAAGTGGTGTGATGTGCCCAGTGTGGGTACTTCGGGCAATCCAAGCCAGTACTGCTTTGCAAGCAGGGCACCCCTGAGAACTGTCTGTCCGGGGTGGGGGTCGGGTCCCTTTAAGCGCAGCCCTCGGCTAGCCTGAGAAAGCATCTCCATGCTCTAAGTTCTTCTCTGATGCCCTGCCGGCACTGCTTCCGGCCAGCCTTAACCCCGGTTCAGGGTCCACGTAATGTGGACATGCTAGTTCGAATTAGCAAAATGCTAATTCGAACTAGTTTTTTAGTCTGGATCCGTTAGTTCGAATTAGCTTAGTTCTGCTCCCCACCCTCTGGCCCAGAACATCAGGTCACAGAGGGCCTAGAGGTACAACATCTGTGGGGTCACATTAGGCTGTGGAGAAGGCAGAGCTTGTGATATTCACCATCTATGCCCTTGTCAAGGATGAAGAACTTATCTGAACAGTGTTATCAGCTGCTTGAATGGGAGCAATACAGCTCAGAATGGGAAGTGCAGGCCTATACAAAAGGCTTATGAAAAAAGGAACTTTCCTGAGAGGTCAAAATGTATGTAAAGCCCAGCTGGGACCTGCAGGTTTTGTCTTCCTTTTTCCTCATCCAAAACCAGAAGCAATGGTAGGAAACTACCCAGAGAGGGTAGATAAGGATTGCAGACCTTCCTAGAGCCCTGGGTCAGAGCCTGATGAAATGGACTATCCCGGTCTTCTCTACGATTGCCCCTGCATTCAGCAGACTCTAACCACTAGGCAGTCATTACACTCAAACTCAAATGACAAGTAAATTTCTGGTTTTCTTTTTCTGAAACCTGATGTAAAAAATCAAAACAATACCAAAACTTATTTGTGCAAGTGTGTGTATATGTGTGTGTTTATAGCACATAATGCTTACCATGTAGGTTTCTCTATTGTCCTACAGCATTTGCTCGCAGCTCTCACTGAACCTTGGAAGTCACCTTTTGGTACTCTTGGACCACTGTTACTTGTGTTGCACGAGTACCCACCGTTATCAGTGCAGAACTTCCTATGCAAGTGATCACAGTATGTTTTTCACATTTTTTCATCTCCCAGACAAATAGGGTGAGCAGATTTCCTGTTCTTAAAGGTGCAGTCCCATATTTAAACCCTCCTGAAGGTGTCCCTACTTTTTTAATGGCAATTTGTCCTGTATTTTCTGCCTCTCCCCTCTCAGAAGTACTGGGGGTGGGGAGGAGGAGTGTTCTACTGCATACCAGATCCTTGCTTGCCAACTGCCCACCTACCAGTGGTGAGTGGGGGAATCCAATGGCTGATGATGGGTGTCTGTATGCAAGGCTAATGATCAAACAAAGAGGCGGTATGTGGAGCCAGCTGTGCAGTTCTTGCTGTGTGCCTGCTGTTGGCCTGCAGGCTTTTCCCCCACCAGCCCTTTTTCCAGTCAGCAATGGATGCTTGCTGCAGTGGCTGGTGATTGCGGGCAGATGGTGGCTGCTTACGTGTCATCTCTGCACTCTTTGGCCCTTTATAGGCTTGTCTTATTACTGAACACTCCCTGCTGTGCCTATTCACTCTACCCACCCCTGCTGTTCCTCCATATCCCCCTAGCAGGGTGCATCCTGCTCACAGCACTGTCCCCTATCTCCATCCTATCCCCCTTCAACTGAAAGTAGATCCCATCCCTTCCCTCCAGCATGTCAGATTCTAGTGTGAACCCCAACAGAAATGTGGGGGCGGGGGCTAATGACTCTGCATGCTCTCCATATGTTACTTTAAGAAGATGCAGTGCCTGGTCTGTCCCATGGTCCCAGCCAGGCATAAGGGTAAGAGAGCACTCGGTAGGGAGGGTTGAGTCAGGTCTGTCAGTTGCCCTCATATCCATGTGAAAGCATTGTCAGTGAATGTGTGTGCTATAGCTCCCATACAAATCTTAAGGATAAGAAGATAAATAAAAAAGTCACCAGCCACAAGTTGTTTCTTCTTAACAGGGGCTCAGTCAACTTGATGTTCATTTGAACATTTGCACTGCATTGTTCTGACTGATTGTTATAAAATTCTCTTGAATATGCGTAATTTTACCAGGTGTCCCATATTCAGCATAAGGAAATATGGTCATCCTACAAATAAAGGAAAGTACTAAAGCTCAGAAAGAACAAAATTCTCCAAAACAAATATTTTTCAGAAGTTACTGAAAACATTTTCTGAAGTATGTATAGTAGGATGAGCTTCATTAGATGTAGTGCTCCCAATTTAAATATTCACAATTATTTAACTTGATAAAATGATTGTATAAAGGATGTTTTAATTCCATTCTAGACATACTATTTCTATATTATAGCTGCACATTTATAAATAACACAAATGTGTTGGCTACAGATAGGAAATTCAATTATTGGGCTATTCGGTCAGTATAAGACTTGCCCTTGGTAAAGAAGCCCATTTTTTTTAACCTAGAAAAGAGAAGAAGATTAAAAATCCAGGAAAATGTAAAATAGGTACTGAAAACAAATACAGTAATATATGTGTTAAGCCTTGTTTTCTAAACCATTTTTGATACATTGTGAAGAAACAAAATCTTTAATGGAACCAGCATTTTCTGAAAACTTTTGTCTAATTATTAGTTCACAAAACTGCCCTTGTACCAAATGGCTTTAGACAATTCCAGGCACCGAAAATAAAAATTGTGAATTTCAATTTCAACAAAACACATTCTTATCTACAATATATATTTAGAGTTTGTCTGTTTCATCAAAAACTCCTCCTAAGTGGTAAGAGCTAGGACCACCAAATTTGGTATAGAGCTCCCTCTTATATCTTAAAGAAACACAAGGGTGCCTTGAACAATAGCTTATATACTGTTCTTAGAAATGAAATAGTATTGTCTTACAAGTTCCTTCTGTACTGCATGCACTCTAAAAACTGAAGTCATTTAAACACAATCAACAACCATAGATGCTTAAACTAGTGGTTCAATATTTAGTATTATTGTAAAAAAGTGATCATTACAGGTTCTGTGTCAGGCCAGGGCTGGGATAGGAACTACAAGCAGGACCTGGGGATCTAGGCTTCATCTAGACTGCAAGGTTCTTTCAGAATAAGCTTTTCCAGAAGAGATCTTCCAGAAAAGCTTATTTTGAGAGTATCTACACAGCAAAATCACAACGAAAAAGCAATCTGCTCCACTTCATTACAGGATCACTTTATTACAATAATACTAAAGTTATAGACAGTAATGGTGGAACAGTTTGTATACTAGAAATGCTGCATTTTTTTCCTTTGAAAATAAACATTTTATATATTGAAAGCTTTTGAAATAAACATTGTGTATATTGGAAACTACATGAAGTCAGGGATGTGGCTGCAACTACAGCACCTTTAGTTCAAGCATCTATGGTTGTTGATTGTATTTAAATCACTTCAGTATTTTGAGTGCATTCAGTAAAGTATGAAAGATTTGAAGAGAAGGACATTGGCATTCGAGAGGAGTTGTTATAGAAAGATCCTGATAGTAGGATGGATGCAGAAGGTCACCAACGAGGAATTATATAGGAAGGTACAGCCGAAAGAGAACCTATTGCAGAAGTAGGTTATACAATGGAAGTTAGAGCTATTCAGGTATATCTGCAAAATGAATGACGAACAAAAAGTTAAGACCTTAGTATTCGGCATAATGGATGGTCCAAATAGAAGAGGCAGACACCATAGAGAATGGGTAGATGATATAGTAGATTGGTGCAGAACTAGTCTACAGAAACTAAGCCACTCTGCACTGGACCATCAGGGAAAGATGGAAGGAAATAGTGAGGGAGGCATCAGACACCAACAGGCATTGAGCTTATAGTTGTTGATGATGATGACGATGGTTACAGGGTTAGCTAGGGGATGGACTTCAGAATCCCGATTTGTCAGTCAGTTTTCCCTTCACTAAATTTGTGATGCAGGTGACTAAAACAGGAGGCATCCAGACTACAGTTCAGTGTGTAGAATGTTATTTTGGCCCATGTAGAAGATCCTTTACATTTGCAATGTAACTAGTAGTTTACATATGTAAGTGGTTGCAAATGGTTGGTCCATAAAGGATAAAAGGCTTCCTATTAATAACCTGTTAACTGAAACTCCACTTTAGCACAGTGTTCTTTTGCTTGTTTGTTAGCTTGTTTGCATCAACTTGCAGGCTTGAGTTCTATCTGCATGCCATACAAGAGCACTGGAACTATTTTTACAGTAAGGACGTACACTGCTATTGAACCAAACTGTAAACCTCTTCAAGCTAGGGGGTGTGGCAACAATCCTTACTTCCAGCACTTACGATTCTATACATGCCCCAAATCAACAAAGAATGTAAGTACACGCCTTTCTTTAAGCATGTGAGTCATCCATTGACTTATGTTAGAAAGTAAACAGCAATGTGATATCAATGGGTCTATTGGTGTGGCTAGAATCAGGGCCTATGTGCAGTGGTGAAAGTAAAATTATTTTTTCCCACTACTGGGAGAGCATATCAGCTAAGGGAGAGCTGTGTGACCTCCCCACATGACCCACCAAGTGATTCCACCCCATCCCCTGCCCAGGGCCCCCACACTCCTCCCTTCCACATGATCTGGGGGCAGAGAGGACAGGAGACTAGAAAATAGCCATAGAAGTTGCAGGCCTTTCCCCCCCACTCTCTCCCAGCAGGCTAAGGAACAGAATCTCCATCCCCACTCCTTACGCTTCCAAAAAGCTGCATCTCCTTCAGAACTGTAGAGTGGAAGCTCTGCCAGGGGACAGGGCTGGGGTTCTGCTCCTTTCCCCATTGTGAGGGACAATAGCATGGAGGGAAAGGAGCAGAATATCATCAGTTCATCCAATTACAGTACTGCTCCCAGATCCCCCTGAGCCCTGTTCTTCTGACAGGCAGCACCATGGAGGGGCTAGGAGTGGAATGGTGTCTTTCCAGTACTCCATACTGGCTAAAGATACAGCATGCTGGATCAGCTTACTTGCACAGTTTCGGCTGCTTTCTTACTGGAACACTATACTGGCCTGTGCTAGCTTACTTTCCCCCCTGCCTAGGTAAGAAATAGGACTGTGAGGGTCAGCCTCTTCCATCAGCTCTACAGACTTGGCGTGCAAAGGAAAATGTCATTTTTATTTCAACTAACTAACTAACTAACTGAATGTCTAGCCCTTTTTGTGTGCAAATGTCCTTGAAACGATAATCTGATTGTCAGGGTTTAAAAGAACAAGCAGTTGATGTCCAGTTCTGCATCATGAGCCTGGGAGGACATTATCATGTCCTCCTCACACCCTCTATGTAAAATGAGCCCATTAAGTTTAGGGCTGAGTGTTTCCAGCAAAGTGCTGAGCACCCTTAATTTATCTTGAAAATGTATATTAACAGACATTAAAATCTCATTACAAAAAGTCAGTGTGCAAAATGTCATAAATTAACCCTCTGAACAGATATGGGAATTTGCCAGTTGTATGTTGCTCTCACTGCAATTTTAAGTTTCTATTATATTACATCCTCACCTATCACATTCTTGGGAGAGACAAGAGATAATATCTTTTATTGGACCAACTTCTGTTGATGAGAGAGACACATTTTTGTGCCCCATAGAGTCTTCTTAAGGTCTGAGAAAGTTACTTCCAGTTTCACAGCAAAATGGAAGGTGTGCCTCACTGTTTAAAATTAGTACTTAGTATCAACTGTATTATATTTTATTCTAGCATTTTAAAAAATGGAGCTCTAGATTAGCCACGTTGAGCTCCTGTTTAAGTTTGGGAAAGGCAGTCTCAGCCAATATAAAAACAAAAAAAAAATAGAATTACAAATGCTTCCCAACCCACAGAACACTAATGCTGAGAGAAACCTTAACATCTGTACATACGGCCTTTACCGAGAAGTCTGTAGGAATGCCTAACATAGTGAATGCTAGTGGAAAGGGGGTAATTTTAGAAGGTAAAATAAAAAAAAGAACAAGTTAAAAATCACCTAGAAAAGTTCGATGCCTGTAATTCACCAGGGCCTGATAAAATACATCCTAGAATAGATAGAGGAATCTGATCCTGATAGAGGAGGAATCTGAGCCTCTAGCTATCATCTTTGGAAAATCATGGAAGACAGGAGAAATTCCAGAAGACTGGAAAAGGGAAAATATAGTGCCCATCTATAAAAAGGGTAATAAGAACAACCCGGGAAACTACAGACCAGTTAGTTTAAATTCTGTGCCAGGGAAGATAATGGAGCAAGTAATTAAGGAAATCATCTGTAAATACTTGGAAAGTGGTAAGGTGATAGGGAACAGCCAGCATGGATTTGTAAAGAACAAATCATGTCAAACCAATCTGATAGCTTTCTTTGACAGGATAACGAGTCTTGTGAATAAGGGAGAAGCAGTGGATGTGGTATATCTAGACTTTAGTAAGGCATTTTATACGGTCTTGCATGATATTCTTATCAATAAACTAGGTAAATACAACTTAGATGGGGCTACTATAAGGTGGGTGCATAACTGGCTGGATAACCGTACTCAGAGACTAGTTATTAATGGTTCACAATCCTGCTAGAAAGGCATAATAAGTGGGGTTCTGCAGGGGTCTGTTTTGGGACCATCCCTATTTAATATCTTCATCAACGATTTAGATATTGGTATAGAAAGTACGCTTATTAAGTTCGCAGATGATACTAAGCTGGGAGGGATTGCGACTAATCTGGAGGATAGGGTCATAATTCAAAATGACCTGGACAAATTGGAGAAATGGTCTGAGGTAAACAGGATGAAGTTTAATAAAGACAAATGCAAAGTGCTCCATTTAGGAAGGAACAATCATTTTCACACATACAGAATGGGAAGCGACTGTCTAGGAAGGAGTACGGCAGAAAGGGATCTAGGGGTTATAGTGGACCACAAGCTGAATATGAGTCAGCAGTGTGATGCTCTTGCAAAAAAAAGCAAACATGATTCTGGGATGTATTAAAAGGTGTGTTGTGAGCAAGACACGAAAAGTCATTCTTCCTCTCTACTCTGCACTGGTTAGGCCTCAATTGGAGTATTGTGTCCAGTTCTGGGCACCGCATTTCAAGAAAGATGTGGAAAAATTGGAGAGGGTCCAGAGAAGAGCAACGAGAATGATTAAAGGTCTAGAGAACATGACCTATGAGGGAAGGCTGAAGGAATTGGGTTTGATTAGTTTAGAAAAGAGAAGATTGAGGGGGGACATGATAACAGTTTTCAGATATCTAAAAGTGTGTCATAAGGAGGAGGGAGAAAACTTGTTCATCTTGGCCTCTGAGGATAGAACAAGAAGCCATGGGCTTAAACTGCAGCAAGGGAGGTTTAGGTTGGACATTAGGAAAAAGTTCCTAACTGTCAGGGTGGTCAAACACTGGAATAAATTGCCCAGGGAGGTTGTGGAATCCCCATCTCTGGAGATATTTAAGAATAGGTTAGAAAAATGTCTATCAGGGATGGTCTAGATAGTATTCGTTCCTGCCATGAGGGCAGGGGACTGGACTTGATGACCTCTCGAGGTCCCTTCCAGTCCTCGTATTCTATGATTCTATTATTCTATGATTCTATACCACACAGAAACTACATGACACCCAAACAATATCAATTTATCAAACTACTATCACTGGAACTGAATAATCTGTACTCTGTAAGGGACCAGACCCTGCCAAAACAACAGATAGAGAACCTGCAGACATATTTCCACTGCTAAAATGATCTCAGGAACCCCCCACAATGCATCTTTCCATGGCTCCCATGCATGCTTATCATCACAGGTGGTTTACCTCATCCTCTTCACAGATACCCTAATAACAACTATGTGGCTGAAACCAGACAATCACTAGGCTCTTGAATGAAGTCCCTCAAGAAAATGATAAAAAAAACATAAAAGCATGTTCTCATCCTCAAACGAAAGCTGCACAATGCTTTGAAAAGACAATACTGAGAGCACGTTATTCATTATTCTGTTAAGTTTGGTATACACTAAGGTATACACTTTTTTGGAAAAGGGATGTAAATTAGACGTAACGTAATTGCTAATAAAGCAGGGATTTAAATCTCCCGTGCTTCATTAGCATAAAAATGGCTGCCGCTTTTTTCGACATGGAGCTTTGTCTGAGAAAAGCACCAGTCTAGACACTGACCTTTTGAAAAATAAAGCCTTTTTCAAAAGATCCCTTATCCCTTATTTCATGAGATAAGATTTAAATCCCCGCTTCATTAGCAATTGTGATACCTCTAACTTACATCCCTTTTCCAAAAAAGGTATGTAGTCTAGACATAGCCTAAGGGTGTGTCTAGACCTTTATTTTTTCTGAAAAAAGAGGCCCAACCCCCCTCCTCCACCAGCCCCTCCTGCTCCCCCAGTTCCCCTTCTCCCTCAGACCCTCCTGCTCTCCCAACCCTCTTCTCCCTCAGCCCCCCCGTTCCTAAGCCCTCACATGCCTAACAGCTGCCCCTCCTCCCCCCTCACTTCACCCAACCCCACCCGACCCCAAGGCTATGGTGGTGCCAGGACCCAAGGTGGCAGGACCCTGTGATAAGGGAAGCAGCAGCCTACTTGAGTCCCCCTCCAGGTTTTGAACTTCCCTCCCCGCTCCAGGTTTTGAGCCCCCTCCAGGTTTTGAGCACCTTACCACATCGGTGAAAGATCATTTCAGTGATGAACAAAATATTTTGGAATGAAAATTCCAAGCTAACACGTCCCGGCGTGCACTTCCTGGTTCGAATCAGCTGTGATTCGAACTAGCGTGCTGGTGAGATCATGTTAATGAAGTGCAGGATATTTAAATCCCCGCTTCATTAACTACTTCGGTCGTCTCCATTTGCATCCCTAGTCCGAAGTAGGGATGCAGTGTAGACGTACCCTAAGGGATAAGTTTGAATTAAGATATGCTACCTCAGCTACATTAGTTGCACAGCTTAAGTCAAAGTATCTTAGCTCTAATTTTGTCACCATCCACAGTGTGGGAAGTTGAAGGGAGCACACTTGCCCTTAACTGTCCCTTACTTCTCATAGAAGCAGGACTACTGGCATTGAGGGGAGTGCTCTCTGAGTTTGAATTAGCATGACTTCACTAGACCCACTAATTCGAACCCAGGAAGATCAACCGCGTCTGTTTTGATCTTATCTGTAGTGTAGACATGGCCCTAGAGAATAAAAATCAAGGACTGGACGGAGTCACTGGATTTATGTCATATTACAAGAACCTGTAACCCACTAACCAAAATTGTGGGATACACCCTCCCAAGGAACAAGAAGGAATATTAAGTGGATGCAAGTGATTTTCTGGCCAGTCCTCATGGAAGTGCCACCCAGCCCAATCTTGTCTCACAGCTCCAGCCACAGCTTGCGATTCCAGCTCTGATAAGGGTACAGCCTTGGTTTCTGACCATAAGTAGGGGTATGTCCACACTGCAGCATTTTTCCAGAAAACTGGCCATTTTTCTGGAAGAACAATACTTGCGTCCACACTGCTATTGTGTTCTTTCTACAAAAAGTAAAAAGAACAGAGGGGTTTTTCTGACAGTGGTAAACCTCTTTCTACGAGGAAGAAGCCTTTTTCTGAAAACGCTTTTTTGGATAAAGGCATGTGTAGATGCAGAAGAGGGAATTCTGTTGAAAAAAGAGGCCTCCAGGAAATAACACAGGTGCCCTGGTGGCCACTCTGTCCAAACTTATCAGAACGCTAAAGTTCCTGTCTCCTGCCAGCTCTTAAAACTGCAAGCAGCCGGGACAAGCCTTATGGCAGGGAGCCAGCCCAGACAGCTTCACTTGACTGCATGGCTCTCCCTGCCACCCAAATTTGGACCCATTGCCCAGCCACAAGCCCCCCGAGACCCACCTGACCTTCCAGGGAGCACCACCAGGGCTCCCAGGACTCAGCCAAGGGCACCAAAAGACGTGTGCCATCATGGTCCAGGGTGGAGATCCTGGCCCTCCTGGAGGTGTAGGGTGAGGAGGAGACCCTTCAGGATCTCTGCTTCCAGAGGCACAATGTGGACATATACGTGTGGGGCCATCACATGCCCAGAGGAAGATGTCAAGTAGTAAGCTCCGGCTCCATGTCAAGGAGTATGCTGTGAAGTCCAAAAGCTGGGCAACCAGAGCACGCACTGCGAAAGCTTTGCTGTCCCTCAGAGAGGAAGGCAAGCAAGCAGTAGAAGCAGAGAAAAGGCTGAGAGAAGTACGCATCTCAACAAGCCTTAGGCAACAGCACCCAGAAGAAACTGTTGACCTAATGTCCTGCCTGAAGTGGAGCAGATCGCTTTTTTTTTTTTCACTTTTGCTGTGTAGATGCTCCCTTTCGAAATAAGCTTTTCTGGAAGATCTTTTCTGGAAAGCTTATTCTGAAAGAAGGTTACAGTCTAGTTGTAGCCTAGATCCCAGGCCCTGCTTGTGGTTACTATCCCAACCATGGCTTGTCTCCTGTCAGTGCCTCCTGGGCATAGGGGACACTGTTAGATTCCATTAGGGTATGTCTACACTACAAAGTTAGTTCGAACTAACAAACGTTAGTTCGAACTAACTTTCATAGGCGCTACACTAGCGCTCCGTTAGTTCGAATTTAATTCCACGAGGATTCAGCCTCAGTCCACGAGGATTAAGCCTAGTTCGAATTTACTAGTTCGAATTAAGGGCTGTGTAGCCCCTTAATTCGAACTAGTGGGAGGCTAGCCCTCCCCAGGTTTCCCTGGTGGCCACTCTGGCCAACACCAGGGAAACTCGTCTGCCCCCCTCCTGGCCCCGGACCCCTTAAAGGGGCACAGGCTGACTACGGTGCCCATGCCAGGTGCAAGACTGCCAGCACCCAGCCAGCAGACCCTGCACCTGGCACGGCTCGAGCCACCCACCCGATGCCCCCCAGCCCTCCCCCTCTTCCCGGGACCAGGCTGGTGGCTCCCAGGAGCTTGCCCAGGAACGCAAGAGATGGGCACCCGCCTGGGCTAGTGCGGACAGCGTGGACCTCATCCATGACCTCCGCACTAGGCACAGGAAGGTGGCCGGCTAAGGCAGGAGAGCTGCCAGCCTGGCCAGCCAGGAGCAGGTGTGCATGAAAATTAACGGGGTCCACTGAGACCCCCGATCCTGAGCCCTGAGCTTACAATGGCCGTCCTGGGTCAGACCAAAGGTCCATCTAGCCCAGTAGCCTGTCTGCCGACAGTGGCCAACCCTAGGGACCCTGGAGGGGATGGACCGAAGACAGTGACCAAGCCATTTGTCTCGTGCCATCCCTCTCCAGCCTTCCACAAACCTTGGGCAGGGACACCACTCCTACCCCCTGGCTAACAGACCTCCATGGACCCAACCTCCATGACTTGATCTCACTTCCCTTTAAACTCTGTTCTAGTTCTAGCCTTCACAGCCTCCTGCGGCAAGGAGTTCCACAGGTTGACTCTTTGCTTTGTGAAGAAAAACTTTCTGTTACTAGTTTGAAGCCTGCTACCCATTCCTTTCCTTTGGTGTCCTCTAGTCCTTCTTTATGGGAACTAATGAAGAACTTTTCTGTATGCATCCTCTCCCACCAACTCCTGCTTTTAGAGACCTCTATCCTGTCCCCCCTCCGTCTCCTCTTTTCTAAGCTGAAAAGTCCCAGTCTCTTTAGCCTCTCTTCATATGGGACCTGTTCCCAACCCCTGATCATTGTAGTTTCCTTCCGCTCTCCCAGAATCTCTCTTCCCCTCTACCACCTCCTTTTCCCAGTCTCCCCCAGTTTTGTTCAATAAAGACAGATTCCATTTTTTAACACAATTGTCCTTTATTTTGTACATCAAGAAAAGGGGCTAGGGAAGGGTAAGTGGAAGGAGGTGAGGGAGGAATGGGGTACGTACCCCCGATGGGGAGGACTGGGCTGGCTCTGCGGGCTTTTGGGGTGGAACCTCTCCTGCAGCCCCCCAATTGCCCCCTCTCCCCAGATGGCAGCCTGCAGAAAGTGCAGCTGGTTTGATGGCCGAGTGTTATGATGTGCCCAGCGTGGGTACTCCGGGCACTCCAAGCCAGTACTGCTTTGCAAGCGGGGCACCCCTGAGAACTGTCTGTCCGGGGTGGGGGTCGGGACCCTTTAAGCACAGCCCTCGGCTAGCCTGAGACAGCATCTCCACGCTCTAAGTCCTCCTCTGATGCCCTGCCGGCACTGCTTCCGGCCATCCTTAAGCCTGGTTCAGGGTCCACTTAATGTGGACATGCTAGTTTGAATTAGCAAAACGCTAATTCGAACTAGTTTTTTAGTCTAGATCCGTTAGTTCAAATTAGCTTAGTTCGAAATAACTTATTTCGAACTAAGTTAGTTCGAATTAACATTGTAGTGTAGACATACCCTTACTGATAAAATGGGGCACAACAGAAAAAGTTTGTTTACCACAGCACCAAACTTCTCTTTTTCTCCAGTGAGTGCAGAGGTGTTAATGTGTCATTCTACCATGAATGGTCCTTTACAATATATACTAACTTCTTATGCTGTGATGCTGTGAATAACTGTCCCAGAATTAAACAAGAGCTCTGTGTGGCTAATCTAGAATTCCATTAAAAAAAAAATCTTGATCCTCTCACTCAGCTCTTGCTCTCATTATCACTGTTTAAATCAGGATTTGAGTAACTCAAATCAATGGTTTTGCAATGGTTTGAAATGGCTCTCAAAGGGGAATCAGGAGATAGATAGATAGATAGATAGATAGATAGATAGATAGATAGATAGATAGATAGATAGATAGATAGATAGATTCCATCTAGAAATCTGCAGTTATCTCAAGTTTGGAAAAAGAATAACCACATCTCAGTACACTATAGATTATATATTTATAAGATATAAATTATGTATGTTCCAGAAATGTTAGTATAGGTAAGGACATGATATTCTTACTGGAAAAATAAAAACATGGATAGCAAAAAACACATTCACTCAGGAATATAGATGATTACCGAAAATAAAATCTCACTCTCTACAAAATTTGCAAGAAGTTACATTTGCACAGATTGCAAATGAGAGAAACAATTCTTGTGTTCCTTCTCATTCTTTTTTCTTTATGCTAAACCAAATGGCAGTGTCTTCAAGCTAAAATCTGTCATTTAGATGTGAAAAAAAATTTCACTCTGGTCAAAAACACAAATGTACTCAAGGTTTTTTTGCTGTTGCTGTTGCTGTCGTCATTTTTCAGAGGTACAAATGTCTTTGATCTTCTCCTGTTCCACTTTCCAAAAAACTAAACACAGAGCAAAATTATTCATTCATTACATCTCATACCGGAAGATCCATATGTGCTATATGCAAATTTTTTTTGAATATTTCTCTCAATTTTAAGCAATTGTATCTTCCATTGTAATTCCATCCTTTTGCAAACACATACCTATGAAAGTTTCATGGCAGGTATGTTCACATACATAACAAGTTCTAAGTAAATATTTGTGAGTATTTATTGAAAGCAAATGTATATGTTTAATCAACAACACACTTTGCATTATACTATTCTGAAAGAATACACTGTGGAAAACTACAGGCCAAGAATTTTATACAGAAGTCATTTAATGAAAAATGTCAAAGGATAAATATTTTAAGAAAACCCTCATCCCATTTAAAGATAATATGTGAACAGAAAAAAAAGATGAAATTTATTAAGTTAATTAGTAATTCTTCATCCGGCATTAATGGAAGTAAATACAAGAGTCAGGAAAAATCACCCCTCTCCCCACCCATGTTCCTTTAGGAGTAGCTCCATTCTCTACATGTATAAGATATTGTTTCACTTCCACCCCTCTCCCACTTACTTACACACATACATACACCAACTTTCTAAAGATTATAGCAGCAGGATATTCGATGTTTTAGTGAGTTTTGTAAATTATATGTTCTTATATTTGAAATCAGAAAATATATATTGACCTTACTATCTACAGCTATTCCCTATTATTTGCACCAAGTTCTGTAAAACTTTAAGGCTATTCTGATTTTCTTTTGAATTTTATAAAGATAAAATAGGGTTTTTTTAATAGCAAGAAATTCACCATTCTCTTGATGTCTCTTAGCAAGCACAAACATAAAGCCTGTTTAATTTTGACTATGAAGAATTTAGAGGAGCCAATACACATACTACACACCACTTTTTTGCAGTTACCAAATATATGAAGTATGTTGCTGTACATGTCAGCATCTTATTATTTTCACACTTTATAAAATTTGGAGTTTATCTGTTGCATGAAGTTAAGTGGAATGGATTGATTTCTTTCAGATATTGATGTATGTGTGAGATCAATATAAAATCTAGTGCACAATCTCACATTCTCTAGCTTGAGTCTTCCACACTTGAGTCAGTTTTCCCTAACAGATATTGTCTATCAACAAACACAATGAGGATTGATTTAAATCAAATATATTGAAAACATTGATTTTAATCATGATTCTAAAGCAGGAAGCAGGAAGCCTGGATGTAAATCATCAGTTTTAATCAAGTTTCACATTTCTACTTCTTATTTATTTTAATAAAGAAATGTTGATTCTCATTGACAGGTAACCATTAAAAAATCTTGATTTGTAACTAAATACAACCTTTAAACTTGATGCATCTTTTGTCTAAGGAGGCTATATTGTATCTATATTAATTTATATAAATGATTAGATAGCTTTATTTGCATTTATTCATAGTCCTAAACTTTTCCCATTTTAATTATTTTATAAAATGGTGAATAATGTATTTCTTATCCACGAGATGATTAATTATTTGTTTCCGATTTTGGTTAAGCTCCATTTGGATGGAAAAATCAAATTGAATTAAAATACAAAACAAAAGAAAAACCCAGTGCTTAAACTTCTTTTTAAATTAAAGAAAACAAACTTAAATTTGCTGGATGCATAAGAAAAAAAGTATCGATGTTTGTCAAAAAATCCAATTAAAACTAGTATGTATTATAGAAAACAAGTACTGTATATTATCTGTAGCTGTTGAATTAGATTGATTTTTTTCTGCTCATTAAGTCTTGTAAGATTTTAGAACTAGTGGAGACATAGTTTATAGTCATAGTATTTTGGGAAAAAAATTGATGCTTTTTACTACAAATTGATTCCTTAACTTTTACTGACAAGCTATTGAATTAGTTCAATAAACTGAAATGAAGGAAGTATTCTCTCTGCACCTTGAAAAGATATGAATGCCATCAATTGTTGTTTGGGGACATCAACAAATTCTGGTTCTGGTTGTTTAGTCCTTGATTTCTACTAGCTCAGTATTTTGACTTAAAAACAACAACTTGGCAGCAAATATGTCTCTTTAATATTATTTTTGCAAAAACAAAAGGAAAAACTATGTAGCACTTTAAAGACTAACAAGATGGTTTAATAGGTGATGAACTTTCGTGGACCAGATGGAAATGGGTCTGGCCCACGAAAGCTCATCACCTATTAAACCATTTTGTTAGTCTTTAAAGTGCTACATAGTTTTTCCTTTTGTTTTTGCAAGATCAGAGTAAAACGGCTACCTCTCTATTAATATTATTTTTGTGTTCCTTTATATAATTGTAATAAATTATAATCAATTTGGAACTTAATATAGATTGTCAACTTCAAATTTAAGTTGAAATATATATTTTAAATTGATTGTAAATTAAAAAATTAAAAATTCAATGTTTTAATTAAAAAATGCTTTACTGATACATGTTTACTCCTAGTAAAACTACTTAGTCTAACAGATGATTTTTTTGCTTCTAGCTGTATGACTGATGTTAGTTTAATATTCACTAAATAAATTCATGCACCTATTCAGCTTTTCACTGGTAAACATCATAGAACTTTATAAATAATTTCATTATGACAGTGGATTTCATTAGGAATAATTTATTTGGCACACCTAATGGTTTGCATCTGTTTATAAATTATCATGAGAAGTATTCAAATAGGCCAGAAGAAGATGGAAAGAACAAAAGAGGATTGGATTAAGTGATTTGAGGAAATAGTATCTTTTAAGAAATACATATACATAAAATTTACATACAATAAGATATAAGTTCTTTTCTTTGGTTACTATGTGCAGGGATTTCATATAGGAGGGATGAAGTAATTTTTTAAAAAGTGTAAACATAGAGAAGGTTAAGAGATTGTTTCAGATGGTACAATGAAATATAATTAGGAATAATGAAATGATATTAAATAAAGTGGAAAAACTGAAAATGAGATATTCTGATAAGGTGGGTTATTGGGTTGTTAGGGTAGATGTAGTTTGGTGAAGCAAAAAGTAACTATTGATATCGTAGCTCCTCCCAGAGTATCTGTCCAGGCTATCTAAAACACATAGCCTGTGTACACTACAAAGATAAATCAGAAAAAGAAACACAATTTGCAGTATGAAAATTGCATATCTTTTTCTGATTTACTGTCAAAAGAGGCTTTTCTGAAATTTGGCCCTCCTACACAGGTCCAAATTTTGGAAAACACCCCTCTATTGGAACATCCCTTCTTTCTCATAAAATGTGGTTTACAGGGATGCTGAAAAAACTCATCCGCTTTTCTGACTTTTTTTCTCCTTGGTACCTCTGGTATCCCGGAAAAGCTCTGCAGTCTAGCCATAGGAAGTTACATATATTCTGCCTATACATCAACATTTATATACCATTTTTTGTAAAGCCTATTCCTGCTTATTATTATTATACTGATGTTCACAGTTTCTGGATAGAATATGATTGCAAAGATGGACAATGCCTCAGCAATTTATTGATGATTACATGAAAGAAGATACATTATGGCTAGAACATTTAGCTTTGTAGAGGTCCACGGTGTTCAATGATTTCATCAGTTTCTCTTAGCAAGTGGAATCTTAGATGGGGAGAAATGTTGTGCGACATTTCAGTCCTTTGAGTGAAGCAAGTGTTTCTTATTCTTGAGCCAGATTTACTGTAGGCTTTCTTTGCCATTATAACTATACTGGTGTACCATACTGGCAGTGCACTCCTTGGGTATGTCTACACATCAGAGTTATCTCAGGATAAGAGGTATCCTGAAATAGCTATCCCACATCTTTGGAAGGTGTCTGCTATTCAAAATATAGTGGACGTGCTATTTCACCATCCCTATAAACCTCATTGTAGGAGGAATAAGGGACGGCTCGAAATAGAACTTTATTCCAAAATCTGGTGCTGTGTAGATAGCACCAACTTTCGAAGTAGCCTATTTCGAAATAGACTCAAAATGAGCTACACAATGTGCATAGCACAAATTGTGTATCTTATTTCAAGTTTATGGTGCGGTGTATATGCACCCTTTTTGTGTTTGCAGCTTATATTGTTACCATGACACATCTGTTGTTATAACTTACTCCATTTCCCCATTACCTACCCTAAATGAACTAAGCTATATCAATGAAAGTGCAGTTTTCCCAGGAAAATTGCATCTACACGCAAGGTTTTTTCTGGCATAGCTGTGCTGGTCAGCCACTTTACACCTATGTCTGATATAGCTATGACTGATGGAGTTTGTAATGTAGCTCCAGAACTTCAGGAAAATATGTTATGTTCATCATTTTAAGAAAACAGAAATATGTTTCCCTGTAGCAGAACAATTTATCCTGGTGAATATGCTATTACTTATCACTTTATGAGCTTCTAGAAGTTTCAGAATAGATGTTTAGATGGTTAGCTCTCACCTGAAGGGTTAAAGTGCTTAGCTGGTTTGTAGCCATTTTGCAAAGAATAATTTTCAGAAAAAAATATTTGAGGAAATGACTAGTGCTAAATTAAAAAGTTAAGGTTTAGGCTACATCACATTACAAAATTTGGCATGGGACAGAAACCTAGAAAAGCTTCATCGTACAAAGTAAAATATAATTGTTGCAAAAGAAGAAATCAAGAAATGGAGTGGCAAGTGATACAATTGTTTCTATAGTTAGAGATATTAAATATCCTATTTTCACAGGAATCTACTTCTTGAGGCTCCTGACTCTTCCCTCCTGATGCCATGCTTTGGCATTCTCAAAAACCTAAATCAGTAGGTTTTACTTTTCTCCCTTTATACTCTTGGTTCTTCCAGAAGAGAAGGCTTCAAAAGATAGAGAAGTTCAGTTCTGGATACATGAAAACAAACTCTTTCTTGGTATAACTTTGTCCATTGAATTTGCTATTTTGGTAGCATATCCAGGAGTAGAAACACTGAAGAAGTTAATTGGATATGAAAGATTTAGGCTAGAGAAAGAGATTTAGGATAGAGCACAGAGACAATAGATGAAATTAATTAAGATCTCATTCAGACTCATTCATACAGAGGTATACTTACTGAGCAAGTTAACTTCACTGGGTGCAATGGCATTATTCATGGGGCAAATGTCAGAGTAAAAGTATCAGAAACAGCCCCTGCAGGATTGTTTTAGACTTTATGTCTTGATTTATTATATGGCCATAAAATTCTGAAGCTATTTGCATTTTGTGATATTTTTAAATAGCGGTAATGGTAATAACCAGTATTTCATCATTGCACATTACAAAGAAATTGGCTTTTATTTAATTCAGATTGATTAGAATGCTGTTTCAACATAAAGGATCTGTGAAAACACTGAGCATCTATTCCCACCTTAATGTGACACATTCTTTTTTCTTTAACTGTGATAAATTAATTAAGAAAATTACATCCTCGGTGTATTGTAGCCATCAGGAAAATCAGAATTACATTTCGCAAAGATAATATATATGAATTGTCTAAGCTATATTTGTAACTTCTCTGTTCTCTGTAGCTCAGAGAAGGTGGGTGTTTTGAGCATTTTTTGGACTCTTTTTAGTAGGACTGCTCCCCAACCTACGGACAGTGCATTCACCCACTTGGAGATGAGTCATCTTCATTCACTAAAGACTACTGGGCAACAACTTCCAGTGACCTTTCAAACCAGAGTCTCAGGTGTAGGGGATTATATTGGACATGCACACACACACACACACAAAAGAAAGAGAGAGAGAAAGAAAATGGAATGTGAGGAAGGGATCTGGATTGCTGATGATAATCATAGAATCATAGAATCATAGAATAATAGGACTGGAAAGGACCTCGAGAGGTCATCGAGTCCAGCCCCCCGCCCTCAAGGCAGGACCAAGCTCCGTCTACACCATCCCTGACAGATGTCTATCCAACCTGTTCTTAAATATCTCCAGAGAGGGAGATTCCACCACCTCCCTTGGCAATTTATTCCAATATTTGACCACCCTGACAGTTACGAATTTTTTCCTAATGTCCAATCTAAACCTCCCCTGCTGCACTTTAAGCCCATTACTCCTTGTCCTGTCCTCAGAAACCAAGAGGAACAAATTTTCTCCTTCCTCCTTGTGACACCCTTTTAGATATTTGAAAACCGCTATCATGTCCCCCCTTAATCTTTTTTTTCCAAACTAAACAAGCCCAGTTCATGAAGCCTGGCTTCATAGGTCATGTTCTCTAAACCTTTAATCATTCTTGTCGCTCTTCTTTGTACCCTTTCCAATTTCTCCACATCTTTCTTGAAATGTGGCGCCCAGAACTGGACACAGTACTCCAGCTGAGGCCTAACTAGCGCAGAGTAGAGTGGCAGAATGACTTCACGAGTTTTGCTTACAACACACCTGTTGATACAACCTAGAATCATATTTGCTTTTTTTGCAACAGCATCACACTGTTGACTCATATTCAACTTGTGGTCCACTATGACCCCTCTTTCCGCCATGCTCCTTCCTAGACAGTCGCTCCCCATCCATAATGTTATGGAATTCTGAGCAAGGCTACGCATTGGTCTTGGGTCTGGTCTAAAACAGCCTCTCTTTCTAATCTGCTAGAAGGTGTTCCCCTTCACCTCTGCCCTGGCCAACTCCTACTTCACCCCTTCTCCATCTCTGCCCCATCCCTGCCCTGCTTTTTCCCACCAAGTTTGGCTCACTCCCCTGAGCATGTTGCTTCCTTGCTCATCCCACTCCTTCCTGCAAGCATCTCCTGGCTGATTTGCTACAAGTGGTAGGTGCGGGAAGGGTAGAAAAGGCACTGTTCTGTGGGGCCAACCATCAGGGGGGAGATGCTAGGGGAAGAGAGAGTCATTGGTAGGGACCCACACCATTTTTTTTCTTCCCAGCTGCCTCATTTACTGAATTACATTTTTAGCTTCCTTGCCATCATCTCCTTTGTTCAGGCTCAGTCCTGAGATCTCATGAGCAACAGTGATGTCCCTCAAGGGGAAATCTAGTTGGCTTGAAGCTTAAAACCCAATTCCAAAGTGTTCTGATGAGATGATCCAATTGACAAGGACCTGGAGAAGATTTTTCAGCATCTCATATTGTCTTTCCATGAGCATTAGCATGCGCTGAGCAGTTTGTATTTTCACTTGATCTTTTCTTCTTTCTTTTCTGTGTTTAACTGTGTAACAACTTTGACCAGATCCTCTCTTGTCTTCCGGTTTTTTGGGAGGTTTTTCCCCCCTTAGTTGTTGGAGTCTGTCTGCTGGTGAACATGCATGACATCTCAAAACCTGATCTGGAAAAATAGCAATTAACAACAGAATTAACTAACATTCACATCTCTGAACAAAAATTACCACTTTTCTTGTTACCCTAAAAAATCAAACACTGATCTCTGCACACCTTCCGATCAGGGTGAGTTAAAAGGGGGGAGGGTTTAATATTGGGCATGGGTTCCCCAAGGAAGTACAGTCTGGGCTTGTAAAGCAGGTATACATAAGAACAATTCCAAGAAAGTACAGTCTTGGCTTGTGCAGAAGCTGCACTTGGGAGCTATGTGTAATAATCCTACATTGTCCGCAGGCTGAGAGTGTCACTGATATATCACTGCTGAGGGTTTTCAGGCAAACCCAGGCTGAGTTTCTTAATGATATGCAGCCAGACTTTGTGACACTTGGTTCCAGTAGCACTGATTGAGGAATGGCTTGGGAGATCATGTCAGATTATGTCAGATCATGGTGCTGGGGAAATGACATCCCTGATATGGAATCTCCATGATAAAATTAGTAAGTACGTCAGGAAAAGCTTTAACACCATCTCCCATCAAGACTCCATTGATATCTGTGTGTACATCGATTCTCTGTTTCAACATAACACAGACCCAGGCAGGGCTTAACTAGCTCACAAGTCAGTCTCCATTCACATCATGCCTCCACCCCGACCCTGGCTGCAACTTTCCATCGGTGGTTTTACAGACCACCCCACTTCAATACACAATGACTAACTACCCTTCATGGATGCTGCAGCCTCCCTTCCTTGGCTGCACTCGAACAATTAAATACCCCACAAGGTCTCCACCCTTACTCCCCTGGCTGCAACAGTGCATGTTAGCACCCTGGGCCACCATGCTCTCCTCCCCCCGACCTCAGCTGCACTAGAACAACTAAATGGTCCCCATGGCTTCTGGTCCCTCTACCCCTGCTGCACTAGATCAGCTTTGCACCCCGCATGGCTCCCATCCACACTGCCTGCACAACATCATATCCCGAGTCTCTTCCCTTGCTTCTTGGCCCCACATCTCTTCACTTCCTTTATGCTCCACATTCAGTTGCTGAGAGTGTCTAAACTAAAGAGTTTTTTCAAAAAAAGGGGCCATTTTTTCAAAAAAAATTCCCCTGCATCTAGACTGCTGCTGCGTTCTTTTGAAATAATTGCATTTAACAAATTATGATGTTTATGCCTCTTTGCTTCCAGTTTGATGGTCAGACAACTTTGCAAAGGAAAATGTAAGGGGAGTGTGAGGAACTTAGGCAACCTCTGTAGTACAGTATGTGATATCTATTCTTTTTCTTTCTTGTTTCCAGTTGTTGACTTCAGTAGGTAAACTACTGAATATCCACAGGCTCCTTGTATAACAGAACAGAATCTGGATCCGAGTGTATAGTCAATTTTGAAGAGGTATCACTGAAAGCTGAAAGCTGATGGCAGCTTTTATTTATCTAACTACAAAAATAGATTTTCAATCAACATTTTTAATGTAAACATTTTCATAAAAGACATTGTTCCTTAAAGCTCGGGTAGTTGGCATATTGTCAATGTGCGTTGGAGAGCTATTCTTGCTTGAGTGGATTTCAAGAGAGTTTATTCAACATTCCATATAATCATATACACAGATATAATTTTCTTTGCATTACCTTGGGAAATGTAGATGTATGATTCTGTGCAAATGGAATAAGAGCCCATTGACTAAAATCCTTTTCTGAGTAAAGGGTCTAATTTTTCCTCTGAATTAGTATAACACTAATGTCAGGCTGTTAAAGTGTATAGGTCCTCAGGAATTATCACATCTGAGTGTAGACCTCAGACTGAACTTCTAAGGTGTGTGTTTCATGTTTGTCCTTCCTTTTCCAAAATATAATATTGTGATAGGGTAACTTCTTTGGGAAAACATATTGTATTAAGTGTATAAATGCTTTATGTATCACTGGGGGACAAAAACTGTATTCACCCACATAGGTAGGGTCACAACCCCTCATCCAGAAAATGAAAACAACATGGGATGATTCAATTCACATAATTCATTCTGGGTAGAGCACATCCACCTCACCTTTTGGGGAGACTTGCATATACTTGTCAAGTAGCAGAGTCTCTGGCCTCATTTAACAGACTGGTTTGCTGCAGATATTACAGTATAAAGCAGTAAGCTCTTCTTTTTAAAAAACCCAGTCACAGTAGAGTGAGATGAGGGTCTCCACTTAAGAGATGTGACAGCTGGGAGCCAGAAACCTTTAAATAGGTGCAACTGAGGGACTATGGAGGGAGAAATAAAGATGTTGTTACCCTGCAACTGAGATAGTTAGGTTGATGTATAACTCTGCTAAAAACATTACTTTTGTATATTCACTATACATCAAAAGATATCACAAACATGTATCTCAACGGCTGAATATAACACTTTTTCAAATAAATGGAATGTCAAGCTTCACAAAACAATGTAGTTGATATACACCAAATAAATGTATTGTTTTCTTGATGTTTGTTATGTGTCTTAATACATTAAGAAGAATTAAATGTACTGACAAACATTTAGTTTAAAAGAAAATGTATAGTGTGGTTTTTGTTGTTTAAGAAACAAAACTTCGAAGTCAACTTTGATTTTCATGCTTAACTATGTCTTGTAAAACTTGGAATGTCAAACGATATTCTTTATAAAAATATGCTTTGCCGTGAAAATGTGACTTATGTGTTTGGTCAAGACAGTTCAACTAAATTACTTTATCAAAAGATGACATGCTGAGAGTTCTTCATCTGCCTGCCTTTATCATTAGAATATTGAGTAGCTTCAACTCAGGTAAATGTGGTAAAAACAAGTAAGTTTATAAACAAAGAAACACCTATTATTACAGATAAACAGCTTGTTTGTTAACAAGATGTTAAACAAATGAAGAGAAGTCCTGAAACCTAAACCCTGACAGTTGGATCCATAAAGTTTAGAAGCTACTGTACCAAATCCTGCAGCTATCCAGAGATCTCGTGGAATGACCAGGACACAATGAAGGCACAGGACCACTGGCTCTGGATCCTCTGGAATGTTGGAACAGATAAATTGTGATGTTTTCTGTCTTCTATGGCAAGTTATCTTCTGTTTTCTCGAAACCAGCGTATAACTTTCTTATTGATGTTGTAACAGGTGTATGTAGAAGTTAGATATGAAATCCTAATAAATAGATTAGGTCTTGGTTCCTATGGTTTTATCACTGGCAAGATTGCTTTCTTGTTGGCAAGACTTCTCTGTCTCACTGGGATGACATATTGGATGACCCCAAGACACCAGACACATCCAGAGACACTAAGCAAAATGTGCATGAAGCAAATTTTCAGTTGTGGACCCTCCCTTATGCTGGCAGTTACCAGGCATGTTCCAGCATCTCAAGACTACTGCTTTCTTGCCTTTTCTCTACCATGGTGCCAATTTTGAAAAAGATTGGCAAAGCCAGGGAAAAGTAGGGGTTCTATTAAGGACAGGTTGTCCTTTTCCCATTCAAAATAGAGACTATGAATACTGAAATTAATAATCAATTTTCCAACAACATATATAGAGTGGAAGTAAGTCAAATTACTTGCCAGTTCTGTGCTGCAGAATAACTCCCTCTGACAATATATTTGCAGAGCATGAATTCCTCTACTTATAAGAGACTAAAGCAGGATTTTCTGCACAAAACTTAAAAATATTAAAAATTGAAATGAACATAGGATTCACTTTCTCTTTCTAGGAATCTGGTACCAGTCTTTACCATAAGACAGTTATACACAGAGACAATTAATACATTCCTTTTTTTGAATAACACTACGGGTTGAACCTCCCATTCTGGAAGTCTCTGGTCTGGCAGCCTCTGTGGTCTGGCAGGGACAGGGTTGTTGCTGAACCAAAGAGCCCTGGCAGTGGAAGTGGGAGCCAGGTGAGAGAATGTGGGGCTGGGGAGCCCCGGCTGGGCCTACAGTGGCTGACCAGGCTATGGCCAGAAGAGCTCCTGCCCCAGCAATGAACCCCTGGCATCAGGCAATGTGGCCAGGCAATCCTGGCTGTGGAACCTTTAGCAGTGGAGATGGTGGTGGCTGGGTGTTTCTATCCCAGGAACTCTGGGGAACACTGCTGGCAGTAGTCATGCTGTCCTGGCTGGGAACTCCAGGAGACCTTGGGGCAGTGTGGGGGCAGCAGGATGGGGAGCCCGTGCCATCCAGCATTAGCAGGGCTAATAGCAGGGCGGACAACCCGAGGGAGCCTGGGAGCAGAGCAGCCAACAGGGGAGCACTGACCTCCCCTGGTTTATCTTAGCGTAAAGAGGAAGCCTGTGATCACTATTATAGTTGCCAGAAAGAGCAATTGGTTCAAGATTAGTGAATTGGGAGAGGATATAGATCATAAAGAGTATCTTTCTTTCTGCTGGTTCACAATTTTAAAAAACAACAACAACAAAAACCCCACCATGTACACCAGAGTGTCCTTGCTTCTTCATTAGTACTTTCATCAATACGGATAGTCTCGTCACACATGCAGATCTCAACTTTTCTATGCTGTCCCGTTTTGCATGATTCTCGTCCATTTCCTGCCATGAATCCTCAATAAAAGTGTGATTTCCATAGTTACGTCCATCATGGAGCCTTGTATGAATCTAAAAACTACACTATGTACTCGTATATGCACTACAGTCTATCTATCTATCTATCTATCTATCTATCTATCTATCTATCTATCTATTTACAAAATAAATACAGGAATTGATACTTCTGACAGTCACAGTATATCTACATAGCAAGCCATTATTTCAGAATAATGTTGAAATGGAGGACTTCTTACTTCAACTCCTGTAAGCCTCATTTCACAAGGAGTAACGGAAGTTGAAGGAAGAGCATTCTTCCTTCAACTTCTTGCTGTGTAGACAGTGCCAAAAGCTGAATTAAGCTATTTTGACTTCAGCTACGCAATTGATGTAACTGAAGTTGCATATCTTAATTCAGCTTTTGCCCTGCAGTGTAGATGTGCCTTCAGAGGTCTGATTTGATGTAGGCTCGCCCTGGAAATTATATTTACAATTAAAATGTTTAGTGAGACTACTTAATCCTAACCATTCACACTATGGAGAACATGCACAACTGCACATAAGAAGGAAAAGAAAACTTAACAAGTTGCTGTCAGGTGCTCATAATATCTTTGGTTCAATGATGTAATGCAGCTCCTGAAGACATTTGTCCCCCAGTCTGTTATTCCTCCTTTCTGATGATCCCCATCCCTCCCAGTCTCAATCCTACTGACTTCTGTACAATTATAAGTAACTGTGATCTGAGCAAAGGAAAAAGCCTTGGGTTTTCCCCTGACAGATCCCTCTTCTTCCTACAGGGTTCTGACCAGTCTGGTTCTGACTGGTGTTCAACATGGCTGCCTGTTTTGTAATGATGACAGAACTCACTACTGATTGCTCAGGAGTTTCCAGCTTGTAACTAAAGGATATGTGTACATATGCAAGGGTATCTATCATTAAAGCTGTCTTTCATGCCAGATTCCAAACAGCTACTGAGCATGGTTAACAACTTCCTGCTCTCCCTCTATTGTGATGAAATAGCACATACCTCTTTGCACTCACTCAAGGCTCTGTTTTGTCATCTTGTCTGGGAATGTTTCCATATCAGTTTAAAGTAGAAATCCGTCACTGTAATTGCAGCAATAAGTGTTTTTGAATGAACACCATGGAATAAGAAAAAAAATGGGGCTTACACAAATATACTTGTTTTCTGAAAGACCCAAGATATGCAAAGTTAAAATCAACTTTCAGAGTTGTGTTTTTCAATGTTAGCATTAGATATACTAATTTTAATAATAGTCATCATAAATAATTCATTTTCTAGAGCATCTGTCTAGGTTTTGGAGGAACATCCATGGCAAATACCATGTTTAAATTTGTCCTAGCTTTTTCAATATTTATAGTAACAAATTTGCTTTTCTGCTGTCAATGGGATTTCACATTTTCATTGCAATTCCTCATGATGGCTGTCCATCAAGCAGAGACTATATGAATCTTCTGTTAGCAGAATAAAACATTTAGATAAGTCCTTTTTCAATCAAGTAAGCAAACTCCTAGTTTAAATTATTTTAACTTTTATAGTCTGAGAGCCATTAGGGTGCAAACAAGACAGTAGTTGCACTGGAATCCTGAACAGATACATAAAAAAATAACCACTCTATCTGTTGTGCATACTTAGTAATATATAAAGATATACCATGCAACATAAAATAATTCCTTTTTCTAGGAGCACTGCATCCAGAGGGTTTAATCAGGCACTATGCTGACATCAATGAAAGCTCAGGACATTCCACACCCTGCAGGAGATGCTGAGAAACAGGCCATTACCTACGTGAGTATTAAAGAATGTTGCTAGTGCTAAAGCCATTAGAGCTCATCTATCAAATTCTTGTTTGTTCCTCTGTGGATTTGTCTAGGCTAAAGTTTTTGCTTCTGTTTCAACTTGTGTTAATTGATTGTCAATTAGCTTGAGCTGTAAATGTTCATCTAGATACTCCAGAAATGACTGTGGTTTATCCTAGGGTAAACAGGAGGTCTGTGATAACTATTATGATTGCCAGAAAGATCAATTGGTTCAAGATTGTGAATTAAGAGAGGACATATATTATAAGACTATCTTTCTTTCTGTTGGTTCACAATAAAATAATGTGCACCACGGGTCCTTGCTTCTTCATTAGTATCATTAAAAGTTTGTGTCTTAGACATCTCTTACATTGAAAATGGCAAATTCTTCCTTCCTGCATCTCATTTTCACCCTTCTTAGGACATTTTTACTAACTCTTTAGGAGAATCTCCTATCTATATTCCCATAAAGTACTCCCACAGTCCTCTGCAGTATCATATCTAATTATATGGATAAATGGGGGGAAAAGGAATTCCTTCTGATAGCTTTGCCACTTGGCTTATCACAACATCTTATCCGGTTATAAGAGAACAATTTATCTTGTACTTTGGCATCCAAAACACACAGTTCAACTCCATATTTCATCACCAAAGTTCCTTTATTTTGCATACAGCTATGATCACATATGGCTGGTGAGGGGTAAGTGAAGGGCATACCACAATACCAAATTTACACAGGAAAACTCTTCCTCCATGTACATTTACACATTACATTACATCAGAAGTTTTCAGATTGGCTTGCTTACTTTTCAGCAACCAGTCCCTGGGTACATCTACACTAGCTCGTTAGTTCGAGCTAGGTAGGGTAATTAGGGCAAGCGGAGTTGCAAATGAAGCCTGGGATTTAAATATCCCAGGCTTCATTTGCATGTTCCCGGGCGCCGCCATTTTTAAATCCCCCTTAGTCCGAACTCCGTGCCCGCGGCTACATGCGGCACGGAGTAGGTAGTTCAAATTAAAGATCCTAATTTGAATGACCGTTACTCCTCATTCCACGAGGAGTAATGGTAGTTTGAATAAGGATCTTTAATTTGAACTACCTACTCTGTGCCGCGTGTAGCCGCGGGCACGGAGTTTGGACTAAGTGGGATTTAAAAATGACGGCGCCCGGGAACATGCAAATGAAGCCTGGGATACTTAAATCCCAGGCTTCATTTGCAACTCCGCTTGTCCTAATTACCCTACCTAGCTCGAACTAACGAGCTAGTGTAGATGTACCCCCTGTGAAGCATGCTCAGTCTATGTGCTGGCCATGTAGATTTTTACATAACGTGTTTATCCTGTTCATTGTCCATAGTATGAGTGTTCTTACTTATCTTAGCTGTATCAAACATTTTTTTTCAGACTAAAGGTCTATTTATACCCCTAATTCTAGTCTCTAAGAAATGAGGCATCCCTCCATGTGTTAATTATTCTGGCTAAGCCAGGTCTTGCCTACAAAAATGCCTACAATGAATTTTCCCCTCTTCCTATGCATTTTAGAAGTCTCTGTTCTGTATTTAGGATCAAAACATACTGTGTAGCATTTATAATCCCTTCCATTTAGAATAGTTTAGCCTTCTTTCCCATGTACATTCTGTGTGTGCTGTAAGTTGGCAAGGCCTTCACCACCTAATTGTTTCTTTAATGTGACATGCACTTGTAGCTATTCAAGATGAAGCAACCTTGAGCTCCTTCTTCTAATAGGAAGTTTCATGGGAATGCAAAGAAAAAACATGGGTGTGATGACATTCCTCCTTTCTCACAAGTGCAAGAGCAAGCCACAGCTGGCCTGCTGTTGAAGAAGTTGAAAATGTGGCATGTAACTTTTGAAGATATGATAGTAAATGCTCCACCAAGGGCATGATCCTCAGAGATTCTGGGCATCTTAAATTCTCATTGACTCAGCACCTCCCTGGGTCAGGACCTTTCAGTATGTGTATACTGCAGCTGGATGCAAGCCTCCCAATCTGGGTAGACAGTCTTGTGCTAGTCTGGTTTGAGTTAACACACTAGAAATAATGGCGTAGATTTTATGCTCACGCAACACCTTCATCTATCAAGGCCACTCAATCTCCTAGGTCTGCACTCAGGAAGCTAGCCTAAACCTTTGCCAGTGCCAAAACATTTAAAATGTACTTGAATATCTTGAGCCAATCTATTGTAAGGTTGTCTATCTGGTGCAGGAGGCTTGCATCCAGCTGCAGTATACACATACCCTTAGTATCTTAAGTAATTGCCCAGAACTTTATTTATGACCAATTGATGCAAGTGCGGCTCAGAAGTGAAAGAATGTCTAAAAATATAGCTGCTGTTCCCTTCTAGTCTTGAATGTGTTCTGTGGTAGGTCATTCCCATAGTAATCTAATGAACCTTGGCTTCGTCTGATATCTTGAGATCAAGCATAGAGAAACCTCATCTATTCCTGTTATCTGTAATCAGCACTTTTATACTGGCATCAAGTGTGTGTCAAAATGGCTGCAAGGCCATTTGTTCCCCTAACACTGAAGGGTTCTCCTGTGGTTGACTACACTGGGTATTTAGTTCTGTTCCAGCAATGGTAGAATGTGAAATAGCTGCAAAACAGGGGAAAATCTAGATCAGTATCTGCATGTGAAGCATTTGATACAAAATAAGTTGTTAGTGTACAGTTTTCAGTATAGAAATACATCCACATTGAAGTATTTTTACTCCTCCAGTAAATATATGTACTGAAAAGTCCATCTTTTTTCATGAATATCTCCTCCCTTGGATAAATCACATTACTTTGGGTTAGAAGAATGGAATAGTAGCCACATATTCTGTCTCACTGAGGAATAAAAGTGAAATAAATATCTGATCATTGAACAATTTTGATAATGAAAATGATTGTGAAGTGTTAGGACAATTATATTTGTTCCTGTTAAGTTTAGGTTAACTCTTATTGATTAGGTAATTACCTACCATAATTAAAACAAAATCATATCACATATAGCTGATTTAGTTGAGCTGTTCTGGTCTACCATGTAATTAAATAATTGGGTAGAATTGTAAAACTCCTAATTATGCTGCTTGTAGCTTATAACAAGCCATTCTGGCCTACTGGGTTCTTAGTAATTTAGGAATTTAGGCAACTTTGTTTTTATAACAGGCATGATACTATGCACAATACATGACAGTATCAAAGGGTTCCTTTTAGAACCATTCTATTTTATTGGGCAATTGTATAATTAGAGTGTTCATGGTACTGTATCATTAATTACAATATAAAATAAAAAATTGGAATGTTATTTTAAGTATTTTTACAATGAAAAGGTTATCTGTCTTTTGTTCATTTTGATACATGTTAAGAGTGTAAAATTGTAAACTAATAAAAATCTCATTAGAAATGACAGTTCAGATGAAGATTTTATAGTAATAAAATATTTTTCTCACTTATTTACCCCAGCTTAGTGAAAAATGAGTGTTCTAATTTATTACTTGTTCTCTCTTTATCTCTTGAGAAATTTGCAGTTTGTGTTGGTTTTCTTTGGGTTAGCCTGACAGACTTTCAGCTCAAATATCCATTTTGCTCAGAGAGGAGTAGAAACTGCTTCTCTGCTCTACCAACCTGACTTGACGTGCCTAAAATATATGGCTGAAAAGATAATTTTCACAAATTTGGAGAAGAAAGTATTTCATAGAGCTAGACTTAGCATAACACATCCCCTTATCTAATTACTGAGGCTTTATCATTCCACAATCATTGTAAATGGATGGAGGCATTTATGCATACAACTACAGGTAGCTTAGTATTTATTGTAGTTGTCTACTGCTCTCGAACTTTAAAAAAAATGAAAAGAAGTCCAGTATTATCTAGTTTTATTTGTTAATCTAAGCATTACTAAAGAACGGTAGGATAGGTATATTTTTATATTTTGGAAGTTAGGAATTTGTGTATTTCTCTGTACATCCTGGCAATATGGTTTGTTGTTGCGACTGTCTGTTTGATGTTTAATTCTCTTTTAAATCCCAAATGCAGGGCAAAATGTATTTAAAGCAAAATAAAACTAACTGAACGTATCTAAAGGGAGCAGGTAATATAGCACCTGCCTAATAATTTGTGCCTTCTAAAGAATATGGGTTGGCAATGTATTGAAATAAATACATTTTCAAAGCAGTATATAGGGAGGGGAGTTATTTGTCTATTCTGTTCAAATTCTTACATCGTGAACACCTAAGAGTGAGATTAGATGATACCATTACACTTATGTAAGTCCATATAATCAAGATTTTGCAACGTATGAGCATTTTGGATGAATAAAGGCAAACATCTTTGTGTAGGAATTCTGTTCCAATGCAAATTTGAAAAAGAAATTACTAAATGTCCTTTTTATGAGAGATATGATGTGGCTAATGATCAGTGAGGACTGAACATTTAAAATTCTGACTGACACAGTGAGGTCTGAATAATTTGGGCCATACATTTTCATAGTCTTTCTTTTAGATTTCAAATGTACTCAGGCAGTGGTCTCCAACCTTTTTAAGCCTGAGATCACTTTTTGAATTTAAGTGCAATTCAAGATCTACCTCAAACTCAAATACCCTTGTCCTTTGCCTTTGTGCCCCTTCTCTGAGGCCCCGCCTTGGTCACTCCATCCTCCCTCCCGCCCGCATCCTCCCTCACTTTCATCAGGCAGGGGCAGAGGTTTGTGGTACAGGCTCTGGTCTTGGATTAAGGGATTTGGAGTGCGAGAGGTGCTCTGAGCTGGGCAGGGGCTTGGGATGAAGAAGGGGGTTTGTGACTGGGGTAGGGTTTCAGGATATGGGCTGTGACTGGGCACTGCTTACCTCAGGTGGCTCCTGGGTTGTGATGCAGTGGGGCTAAGGCAGGCTCACTGCTGCCCTGGCCCTGTACCACTCCCAAAAGCAGCCACCAAACTCCATCCCAAATCCCCACCCTCCCCTGTTCTGTGGAGATAGGACACTAGGTGGGAGAGGGGAGCATCTTGACATCAGCACCCTTCTTCTCCCTCCCCTGCCCTGCACAGAAAGCAGGAGGCTCCCAAGGGTTAAGGGAAGCAACTTTAAGGCAAAGGACAGGAGGTGCAGTAGGGGGAGGGGCAGCTGAAGTGCCTGCATTTGATAGCCTCTTGGTCAAAATCACTTGTCAGAGGCTCCAAGATCTGCCAGTAGATCCTAATCTAGGGGTTTATGACCACTGTACTAAGGGATCCTGAAGACCTAAATATTCTAAAATGTTTATTTTTTTCCAGACCAAAATGACTTTTTGGCTGATGGTGATTCTGGAACTTCTTATGGAAGCACTTAGAGCCTCGTTAAGCTTCAAAGCAACCTGGGTCTTGGCTGCTGGTCTTAACTTGGCTGCTGTTATTTTAATATCCATTTCCTTGTAGATTTCCATACGTTTTTTCTTCCTTTGAATATCATTAGACAAGAAATTATGTGGATCATCCATGACACTAGTACACATATATTTTAAAAAGACTAAAAATATCCTTAATTAGGCTAATTCACACTATTTGTACTTTATGGTCATAATTTGGACAAGGAAATTGGGTGTTGAAAGAATTTTTTTTTTTTAATTCTGAAAAGCTTTCAGTTCAAATACTGTACTTGCAGCAACTGCTATTCATAAAGTAATTCTAAAATATTATGTTCTGTAAAATATACAGGCAGTCCCCGACTTACGCGGATCAGATTTATGTCGGATCCGCACTTACAAACGGGGCCACCCGTGTCCTCCAGGGCAAGAAAAGCTTCTCCCGGTCTCCCTGGTCTGCTGGGGGGGTCCGTCAAAGCCTCTGGACCCACACAGCAGACCAGGGACACCCGAGCAAAGCCGCCATCTGGTCTGCAGGGAGACGGGGAGCAAAGCCTCGGAGCATGCCAGCAGTGGGACAGCCACGGTGCACCTGGACTGTCCCGCTGCCCGCGTGCTCTGTGGCTTTGCTCCACGTCCCCCAGATCAGCAGACCAGGGAGACGGAGCAAAGCCGTGGAGGACTTGGGCGGTCCCGCCACCCCCGTCTCCCTGGTCTGCTGGGGGGGGGTGCAGCTAGTGGCCCCCGCAGCAGACCAGGCTTTTCTTGCCTACCCATGGGGACCAACCCGGCAGCACCCCAGCTGCTCTGCCCCAGGCGTCCTGATTCAGCCGCTGCTGGGCAGTTTCAGCAGCGGCTGAATCAGGACGCCTGGGGCAGAGCATCTGGTTTACTGCTGGGTTGCTCCAGTAGCGCCAAGGAACCACGCTACTGGAGCAACCCAGGAGCACCCCAGCTGCTCTGCCCCAGGCGTCCCCAAGTCAGCCGCTGCTGAAACTGACCAGCGGCTGACTACAGGAAGCCCGAGGCAGAGTTGCTCTGCCCCAGGCTTCCTGGAATCAGCCGCTGATCAGTTTCAGCAGCCGCTGACTTGGGGACGCCTAGGTTTCTTAAGTTGAATCTGTATGTAAGTCAGAGCTGGCATCCAGATTCAGCCGCGGTTGAAACTGATCAGTTTCAGCAGCAGCTGACGCCAGTTCCGACTTACATACAGATTCAACTTAAGAACAAACCTACAGTCCCTATCTTGTACGTAACCCGGGGACTGCCTGTATTGGATTTGTAATAGGAGTAGCAAATTAAACTCCATTGCTTTCACTGGACAGCTTAATTAAATAATTTTCCTATCCATAAGCTCACTACACCCAACAAACAAACAGTCAAGTCTGTATTTTCACCTATCTGACACTGCAATATAGTCATAAATATAAAATCCTAAAAAGGATATTAACTTGTTTAATTTTTGCTTTTCTCTTCATTTTAATGGTGTACCCAGTTTTTCCATAGCTACCTGTCTGCTTTGGCTACCTTTCTATTATTTAGTGGTAGCACAACATGATGCATCTATAGCAGGGAAGAAACTCTGGTGTACTGTCCTCATGCAATTAATCACCTGCTGATAGGCTGATAGATGGTTTGTTTACATGAGCATCCACAGGCATGGAGTCCCACAGCTCCCAGCAACTTGTGGTTCTGGCATTCCTCACTATTAGTCTTAAATATGAATGGAAATGATAGCCAGTTTTCAAAGAACCTGTGCCTATTAACTGGATTTTCTGGAAATTAGATTAAGTACCTTGTCACAGATCTAGTGTTAACTGTACCTCTGCCCCTTCTGTGGTCTGGTCAGGTGAGTTGTTTTAAGTCTCAGGCATCCAGCTATCTCCTACACATAGGTGGGCACCTCCATCCCTCTCCTTTCAGAGCTAGGATTTAAACTAGCAGTCATTTCACCATTCACTGAGACTATGCCAGCAGGTCAGATGACTCCAGCACCTGGAATTTGCACTTTCTCAAGGGTTAACAAGCGGCCAGCCTGCTTTCACAAAGCATAGTATAATTTTTTTTGGACAGAAGGCATTACAGAGAAAACACATAGTAAAACAATATAGTCAATGTTCATATTATATATGAAGAAACGCTTATCCCAGGAAAAGAATTGTGCTTGGTTGTGGAGGATGCTATAGTGAGAGATTCCAAGAGCCTAGATAATCCTGATGAGATGTTGAGGGGATTTTATCTCAGACTCTAGAGCAGAGATCTCCTTTCTTAAACTCAGTGCTATCTTTATGAAACATCTGTGGTTCTTGGTGTCTATTTCTTGACTAATATTGATTTATTAACACATTTTACTGTATACTCTCAATAAAGAGCCATATCTGGGACTCTGAACATATGTAATCAAGAATGGGATTTAAGATGATCTCATAGGAAGAATTATCCCTTTGTTAAAATTCCATGAAGAGATCATTTTAAAAGTAACTTGTGCAATGCAGAAAAGCAGAGGAAAAAGCTGTTATTGCATTCTTGATATGCCAGGAAGTAGCAACACATTTTATTCTTTAAGAACATACTATTTTCAGGGGTATCTAGTCACAGTGGAACAGAATTTGAGACTTCATGCTGGGGCACATAATGGTGATTTAAAAGGCATAAAATCATGATAATGCACAAAGCACATGAAGAGTCCATGTGTTTATGCTTGGTATGTTACAGATAAATTACTAGAACGGATGGATTGCTGTGCCAGTGCAACAGTGTGAACAAAAACGACCTCTCTCTTTCTGAACTGAAGTTAAATTCTAGGCTCCCTCCACCCTTTTCCAATTAAAAAAATAATAGTGAATCAAATTAGATGATATTTACCTCAGAGCTAGCTCAACTTAATATAGCATTGCTGTAGCAACTTATTTTCCTTTAGCTGAGTCCTTCTAATTCAATTAAGCTGACGAGTGGAACTACTGTGAAATTTTACAAAACCATATCCATCAGAGTATGCAGTTCAGTCAAAATAAACACACTTTGTGAAATAACATTTATTTCAGTGAAATTTTGTTTCTCAAGTAAAGTTAAAAAAAATCCATCAGTTTTCAAATGAGATGATTTGACAATTTTGAAAAAAACAATTTTTGGTATGTCTAGACTGTGGAGCTATTTGGGATACCAGAGGTTGCTATTCTGTATTTTTTAAAACAGCCCTTTATTTCAAAACAGATTTCGGAATAATGGGCTTTCTATTCTAATGTCCCTATAACCCCTGTTCCACAAGGGTCAAGGGACATTTCAGAATAGTGGTTTATTTCAAATCTGGTGCTGTGTAGACAGCGCCAAATTTCAAAATAAGCTATTTTGAAATTAGATCGAACTAAGACACACAATTTGCGTAGCTCATATTGTGTAGCTTATTACAAATTAAGGGTATAGATTCACACTTTAAGTTTAGAAATAATTTCTTTTTTATGTATTTTGCCAGTATAAAATATTTAAAACTCAAAGTCAAAACAAAAAAATAAATTGACCAGGAAAAAATACAGGCAGTCCCCGGGTTACGTACAAGATAGGAACTATAGGTTTGTTCTTAAGTTGAATTTGTATGTAAGTCAGAACTGGTACATATTGTACCCCAGGTGTCCCCGATTCAGCCGCTGCTGAAACTGACCAGTGGCTGACTACAGGAAGCCCGAGGCAGAGATGCTTTGCCCCGGACTTCCTGGAATCAGCCGCTGATCACTTTCAGCAGCGGCTGATTTGGGGACACCTGGGGTAGAGCAGCTGTGGTGCTGCCAGGTTGGTGCCCGCAGCGCCGAGGTACGGCACTGGGGGACCAACCCAGCAGTACCCCAGCTGCTGTGCCCCAGGCGTCCCCAAGAGGAGTGGGGGTGCTGCCGGGTTGGTCCCGCCACGCCAAGTGTCGGCGCTACCAGACCAACCCAGCAGCGCCCCAGCTGCTATGTCCCAGGTGTCCAGATTCAGCCACTGTTGAAACTGACCAGCAGCGGCTGAATCGGACATGCCTGGAGCAGAGCAGCTGGAGTGCTGCTGGGTTGGTCTGGTGGCGCCGACCCTTGGCCTGGCGGGACCAACCCGGCAGCACCCCAGCTGCTCTTGGGGACGCCTGGGGCAGAGCAGTTGGGGTGCTGCTGGGTTGGTCCAGTAGTGCCGCACCTCGGCGCTGTGGGACCAACCCAGCAGCCCCCCAGCTGCTCTACCCCAGGCATCCTGATTCAGCTGCTGCTGAAACTGACCAGTGGCGAGAAAAGCCTGGTCTTCTGGGGGGGGCGCACTAGCTGCGCTCCCCCCAGCAGACCAGGGAGACACGAGCGGCGGGACCGCTGAGACGCACCGCAGTCCCGCCGCCTGCGTCCTCCTCAGCTTTGCTCCGCGTCTCCCTGGCCTGCTGGGGGAGCCCCCCCAGCAGACCAGGGAGACGCAGAGTGGCTTTTCTCACCGTGGAGGACGCGGGCAGCGGGACCGCGGCACGTCTCGGCGGTCCCGCCGCCTGTGTCCTCCGCGGTGAGAAAAGCCTGGTCTGCTGGTGGTGGGGGCGCACTAGCTGCTCTCCCCCCAGCAGACCAGGGAGACGTGAGCGGCGGGACCGCTGAAACACGCCGCGGTCCCGCCGCCCGCATCGTCCGCGGCTTTGCTCTGTGTCTCCCTGGTCTGCTGGGAGCAGCTTTTCTCGCCACGGAGGACGCGGGCGGCAGGACAGCCGCGGTGCATCTCGGCAGTCTGCTGGGGGGGTGGCGTAGCTAGTGCGGAGTTCCCTCACCCCGTTTATAAGTAGGGATCTGACGTAAGTCGGGTCCACGTAACCCGGGGACAGCCTGTATACAATTTTCCTTCATGACAAATTTTGATATTTTAAAGGTTTGTCCAGTTTTAGCACTAAATCAAATTCTGAAATCTCAAAATCCTTCATGACATGGAATTTTTACATAAGTCTGTTTTCTAGTTTACAAAGGCTGCGGTATTCTTGCTGATTATTCCTATCTGTCAACTAAGCTGGAAGCACAGACATTTTAACGTCGGGAACTAGACAGGAATTAGAAATTGGGTTTAGAAAATGTTCTCTGTAGATGGTCTCAGACTCCATTAAGAGCAAGTAGTCAGAGTAGATGCTTTATGAAAGGCCATATGATCTGTGCAGGTTGGGAGAAACTGAACATAAGAGCAGAAAGAAGAGTGTTTCTCCCTAATTCTGAAGCATTTTGTAGCAGGTTAGTGGTATTGCTAGTCCTCTGAGAGAGGAGCCCTGGCAGTTTTAATTTCAGAAAAGAGAAACTGATATAGAAAACTAATGTTTTATTTTAATTGGGTAGTAATTTGAATGTTACTTGATTTTACACTAGTGATTTTAGTTACATAGTCTCAACCAGTATGATTTGCCATTTCTTCCCTTATTTACATGAGACGATGAGAGAAATAATTTATATTTTGCTATTCCCAATTTTGCATGTTTTCTATATATATAAACCAAGCGATGGGTTAAATAGTTACCTAACAGTGATTTCAACAAAGTGGGAAGAAGAATCTGCATGAATTCCAGCTAAATATTCCTACAAGCAAGTAGAGGCAAGATGTTGTTACAATGCTTTTGACTCAGCGGTCTGAATAGATTTTGGACATCAAAGACAGTAATTGAAACTCAGAAGGACTCAACCTAAGCTTTTGTGAATTCTGAGTTACTGCTCATTGTTTATTGTAAACTTACCTGTTTAGATAAAATTTGTTTTCTTTATTTATGGATAACTGTGAAGATAATGTATGTGAATTATAAAGTAGCCATATTATGTTGCAAAAAATAAGTTATTTTATAGATCTGATAAAGTTAGAATGTAAGAATTAAATTTACATTTGTTTTATTCTTTTTTAACTTGATTGGGGAAAATTGATGCTGTACAATCCTTGCTGAAAATCCTCAGTGAAGGTACATCTACACTGCACAGCTACTTCAGGACACTGGAGATATCCAGAAATAGATACCCTGCATCTACTCAAGCTGCCCGATATTTTGAAATATTTTTCAAAATAATGGGTGAAATATTTCACCATGTCAGTAAACCTTGTTGCACCATGGATAAGGGATGGCATGAAATAGCACATTATTTTGAAATTTGGTGTTGTGTTGTTGAACCAAATTTCAAAATAAGCAATTTTGAAATAGATTCAAAATAAGATACACAATTTTCATAGCACAAATTGCATATCTTATTTGAAGTTTAGGATGCTGTGTAGGTGCACCCTAACTAAATTCTAGGTCCTAGAGTTCTAGGTCCTAAAATGTGCATTTCCATGGGAATTGGTTGTAGTCAATAGAAGAGTACTGACGTAAACTCTAGTCCCCCTATATTTTACCAAGGCATAAGAAGTGCTGATGGTTAAGGGCAACCAAGGGCTGACGAAGCCAGTGAGCAAGCTCAGTGCTGGGAATATCATGCCATGAACAGAGCCTAAAGCACCTTTCCCTGATCATTCATGAACCATTGTTGCCTTTTATTTCTGATGCCTCCTAAAACTTATACTTCTCAATAGTCCAAGGTGACCTTGGAAATTATCCCCCTGATAGGAGACACATTAGAGTGTGCCTCCCTGCTGCTGGAAGTCCATAGCCTAGTGATGTTTAACTGGGATGCCTTTCTGCAGTTAATACTAACCACCTTTGATGATCCATATCAAGCTCCTGAGGATGTTCATATAATAATGCAAACCATGCATCCACAGATCCCACCCCTTCACTTATGGCTACCACCCCTGATTTCATCAACAGCAGCCCACATGCGACCCAGCTCATAACCATAGGACTTAATACAATACATCCACCATTACATCCAAAAAGAAGGGAAGATACACCTAGAGAAGAGAAAGAAGGACTACAAGAAACATAGACAACAAGCTCCAGCCCATTCCTAGGACAACGGCACCATTTTTCACAGAACATCTGCATGGACAGACCCTCCCAGAAATTAAATGATCAGTTTCTTGGGCCCATCCTGGATGTGGCAACAAATGAACCTCAAATGGTAAAAGACAGACAATCATCATTACCTGAAAAGAGACCCTTTACAGAAGAAATTATTAGGAATCCTCTGCCTTCTGAGAATAGTGCACTAGTCTGGAATGTAGGTGGCTGCTCCTTGGTAAATTGTTGAATGTAGCAGATTATTCACCCTTTGGCAATGTAAAATATACCCTTGCAAAATGAGTACAACATAAGCATAAATGGAGCCAATTAAATTGCAGTTATATGTGTGTCTGCAAGATTAAATGTAGTGCAGAATCCATCCCCAAATGTCTAGTATTGAAAAATAATTGCTTGATAAGTCAGCAATTTTCTTTTCTTGTGTTGTCTCTTAATGATTCATGTGTCCTTTAATCCTTGAAGCACACGAATAAATAAATATTTTTGAGAATCTCTCCTAAGGTCACAGTTACTACTATGTCTCTTTCCTCAAAGCATACACGTACAAATAAACATATGGCTAAATTGTTAATAAGGCCCTATAGAGAATCTGTGAATGGTCACAAACTATGGAAAATTCTGCTGCTTCTTAGCACTTAGACGACTACCAGCTTGACGTCGTCCACCAGTTCACGTACTTGGGCTCCACCATCACTGATAATCTCTCCCTTGACGCTGAGCTCGACAAGAGGATCGGGAAGGCAGCCTCTACTTTAGCCCGCCTGACAACCAGAGTGTGGACCAACCCCAGGCTGACAACCGCAACAAAGATGGCAGTGTACAACGCCTGCGTCATCAGCACCCTGCTGTACGGGAGCGAGACATGGACCACATACGCGAGACAAGAGCGGAGACTGAACGCCTTCCATCTACGAGGTCTGCGCCGCATCCTGGGTATTACCTGGCAAGACAAAGTCTCCAACCTCGAAGTTCTGACTTGAGCCGGCCTCTCCAGCATGTACACCATGCTCCGACAACGTCGCCTGCGTTGGCTTGGCCATGTACGCCGCATGGAGGACGGGAGGATCCCAAAGGACATCCTCTACGGGGAACTGGCATCTGGGAAGAGAACCACAGGGCGCCCGAACCTGCGATTTAAAGATGTCGTGAAGAGGGACATGAAAGCCATCGACATAAACACGCAGTCCTGGGAAGACCTCGCAGCAGACCGCCCAAAGTGGAGGGGCACCCTGACCACACAGCTCAAGTCAGGCGAAACGAACATGATGCGTGCATCAGAAGAAAAGCGAGCCCGCAGGAAGTTACGCAACAACAACAGCCAGGGAACCACCTATAGCTGCGACTTCTGCGGCAAAGAATGCCTGTCCCGGATTGGCCTTTTCAGCCACCAACGACGCTGTCCCCGACGCTGTCCCAGACAATTCGACACGAACCAAGACGAGAACTAGGATACGTCATCCATGGTCAACTGACCGACGGAGGCCAACAACTTAGCACTTTTGTAATCTTTTTATCTTTAGAGCCATTACAAAATTATTTCTCATAATTGCTCTACCGTACAGGTAAATTCTATTACCTACATTTTACATGAAGTGTATGAAAACTTGTGCCCTAGGCCATTTAAAGAATCAGTGCCAAGACTGGATTAGGATTTTTCCCACCTTTAATTTTACCTCATGTCCACTGCCTGTAAATCTAATTCCTGCTCTTCCACTCTCTTAAAGAATCAACTTTTCATTTATTAACTTATAAAACTTTTTAATATCACATGGCAGATAGGTTCCTCAGCAGATGCCAAAGAGGAGGAAAAGGTAGTTTATTGCACTACATATAGGTCATTTCACTGGTATTGAGAGCATCCTTAATTAAATTTCCTTATAAAAGACACTATAGAAAGATTTGTTAGGCAAAGGAAAACATCTAGCTATTTAAAAGTGTCCCACTAGTAGAAGTAAGAAGAATGTTAATTTATTTTTAACTGACTTACATTAGTTACAATCCTTAATACTAATGCAATGTGGTGTCAGGAAGAGTAAGAATCGAAGACATGGCTATTTTCTTTGGGGGAAAGAAATGTGTAGATTCAGAATTAATATATTATTATTATTGTATTTACTTGCAATATGCACATGGAACCAGGTGACATCAAACTTTTCAAGCACTTTTACATTGTGAACAAGGAATAGACTATGCTATTTTCATTACAAAATACTCTATGCTCGAGGAAAGTCCTCAGTTAAGAAAAGGAAACCAGGAGGTCAAATCTCATCTCTACTGATTGAATCTCTATGTGGTTCATTTATTATTCAGCAAGTTTTCATACCCCTATTGCAGAAAAGAATTTTTCAAACTTTTGGCCATGGCCTGTTAGGGTAAGTCACTTGTGGGACAGAAAGTGCCTTGTTTACTAATGAGCATCTGCAGGCACCAAGTCCCCAGCTCCCAATAGTTGCAGTTCACTGTTCCCAGCAAATGGGAAATACAGCAATCTCCCATTGGCCAGGAAAGCTGATCTACTGCCAATGGAAGAAGCAAGTGGCTGTGCTTGTGGCCACTTAGGTAAACAAAGTGCCTCATGGCCCACCAAGAACTAATCTTGATGAACCATGATACAAAGATTCCCCTGGTATATAAATGAGAGACTGAAGAAGGTGTGCATGTTGCTGACTGTTTGAAAGGAAATGGCATTGCTTGTCAAACAGGTTTGGAAACAGCAAGTAAAGAAAAATGTTCCAAGTATTATAGCAGCATGTTTTATATTATTCAATATTTGTGACAATGAGGGAGAAAGCTGTAGCAATAACTGTGAGGTTCTGGTGAAAGGACTTAGTGAGCAGTTTGAATAGCCAGCAAGGCTTGTGATAGAAAACTGAAACAGCTGGGGCAATATTGTTATAAATGCCAATGCTTTTATTTTTAATTTCAGGCCTGCAATGTGCAGCTGTTCATCCAGCTGTAAGCCTGTGGACATTGTATGTGGAATGGATTGTTTACTGGCAATGGATGTAGTATGTTGTGGAAATCCTTATTTTATTTTATATCCTTGCCTAAATACTTCGTTAAAGCTTTTGTTTTGAGTGTCTAGACACACTGCCTTATTGTAATACCATCTCAGATCTTAGCTAGTCAAGGACATAGATAACATTTCCTTCCCAGAGCCTAAAAAAGCACCAGGATTTTGTGTGTGTGTGTGTGTGTGTGTGTGTGTGTGTGTGTGTGTGTGTGTGTGTGTGTGTGTGTGTAAAAATAAAATTGTATTTCATTTAAAGAATTCTCTGAATTTTTCAAGTATTAAGAGGAAATTATTTGAAATTAATTGGGTTTTTAATAAAACTGAATTGACTAAAAATAAACTCTATCTATCTATCTATCTATCTATCTATCTATCTATCTATCTATCTATCTATCTATCTATCTACTCTTCACTATTTCGCTCTCCTCCCCAAAAGTAAACTAAAACCAAATGTTCCAATTCCATTGTCACAATCAAAAAAATTTTTTTTAAATTTTTGTGAACAATGAGAAAATACCGAGTGATGTAAAAATGTACATATTATTTTCTACAAAGTGAGAAGAACAACTAACCAGAAAAAACCAAGCAGAAACCAAGATTCCTGACCTCAACATTTTGCTGCTCTTTAAAAAATAGTTGTGTAACCCTTTGCCTGTATATGTGCACTTTTCCTTTCTAATTATAGTGACTACACAAATGAGACATAATTTATTCTTACAGCCTTAGTAAGACTGGTAAGATCTGAGTGGTCTATGGTCCAAATTCTGCTTATAAAATCCATAACAGGTATTCTTGTGGTTGCACATAATGATAGCCATATCTACCTCAATCATACTTCATCAAGAGACAGGCTTTCCTTTATATGACCTTGTTCACTATGATGTAAACAGATTACAGTGGTAGCTGGTGAATTCCTCCTTCTCTTCTGGTATGCATATTTTTCTTTTTTTTCTCCTCCTTTTTCTGTTCCAAGGACCTCTTATTCTTCTGTTTAATGGCACCGGTTAACTTCAGCTGTCAGATGTGGATTGTATAAATTGTCAGGTGGCTGAGTCTCTCACATGCCCCCAGCTGGTGCTGGCAAACTCAAGGCTGTATTTATGCAGACAGGTTTTCCAAATACTGTTTCAATATCACTGTAGCCAGACAGGAACCCCCTGCCACATCCGTCTTGCTTGCCCCTCTAAGATGCCTCAGAGCAAACAGGGTACAGAGAGCAATAAAATCAGCATAGTCTTTGATACCTTGACAGAAAGCCCGGATATGCTGGCTCATCGTGACCCTGGATAAATGTAAACATAGATAAGAGGGTGATCAAGCCAGTCACTGACCAAGAGGGTGCAGAAACTGCCCTTTGCTAGCACTGATATTGATACAATCACACAACCGTCCTGGGAGAGGAATCTCCCGCTGAGTAAAGAATGTCCAGTACTCCCAGTTTAGTTCTCTCTCTTACAAGTGTAAATTACGTTCACAACACCCTTGTAAGAACTGGAGTCACAAAGATGAACCAGCACAATTTGGCATCATAGATAAGAAAGAGAATACGTGACCCCACGGGTATAAAGATGGACACCGCAGCACACTCACTTTGAGTATCAATCCATCAGCTGCTTGCTGGTCAGGCTAGGTGATTGACTCCCGAGTTCCACATGGGGTCACCCAGCCTTGTATTCGTCTTTCTGAGGAATTGAGTGACCAATCCTGGCCTGACCTGCTGGAATCGAGAGATGCAGAAGGGGGTAAAAATTGTACCTGTATGTGTCCTTTTCTTTTGTCATTGTGCACATATAGCATTAGAGCTCTATAAGGCTAAGTTGTCGTTTTGGTACCATTATTTTGGTGTGTTTTGTTTTCCCTCCTTCCTTTGTAACCACTTAAGACCTGTATTTGCTAGCAGTTAAGAAGCAGAGCAATAGGCATTGTAACCGTATGATTATAAGTTTCTCTATATAAACCTGTAACTGTTTAAGCTTTAACTGCATCCGACGAAGTGGGTCTTTGCCCACGAAAGCTTATGCTCCAACACTTCGGTTAGTCTATAAGGTGCCGCAGGACTCCTCGCCGCTTTTGCAGATTCAGACTAACACGGCTACCCCTCTGATGTTTAAACTTTAATCTGACTCCTTCTGTTGCAGTAACAGAACCAGACACAATTAAAAGAATCATAGCCGGTCAGGGGTAAACGCAGTAAGAGCTAAGTGTCGAGTCATGTCGCCTCTACGGGGCAGACTCTTGGGGCGCCTGTCAGCCTCCTTGGCTGCCCAGTGCGAAGGGACTTTTTGTCCTAGAAGTCAAAGACTCGGGTATAACTAGCTTTCTCTGCAGCCTTGGGGCACCCGTCAGCCTCCCTGGCTTCCCACTGCGAAGGGACCTTTGTCCTAGCAGTCAAAGACTCGGGTGTATTAGGGCTCACAGACGACTCGCTACCCCAGCCACCAGCTGACAATCACTAAGGCTAGGTCTACACTACAGCTTTCTCTGATAACTTTTCCAGAAGAGGCTTTTCCGCCATTTGGCCCAGTCTAGACAGGCGTCCTCTTTCGGCTGAGCCCTTATCCTTCGTAGAATGAGGTATACAGGGCTTCCTGAAAGAGCACTTTTGCTCGTCTGCAAAAAAAAAAAAATTGGAAGAGAAAATGCATTCTTTGGACACGGCTGAGTTTTTCTCCCTCCTCTCTGAGACACCCTTTTAGATACCTGAAAACCGCTATCATATTAACTCTTGGTTTTCTCTTTTCTAAACTAAAAAAGCCCAGTTCTTCCACCTTGCCTCATAACTCATGTTTTTATTTTTCTTGAAATTTGGTGCCCAGAATTGGACACAATACTCCAATTAAGGCCTAATCAATGAAGAGTAGAGCAAAAGAATGACTTCTTGTGTCTTGCTCACAACATTCCTGTTAATACATCCCAGAATCATGTTTGCTTTTTTTTGCAACAGCATCACACTGTTGACTCATATTTAGCTTGTGGTCCAAAATGAGCCCTAGATAACTTACTGCAGTCCTAGACAGTCATTTCCCATTCTGTATGTGTGAAACTGATTGTTCCTTCCTAAGGAACTTCATCCTATTTACCTCAGACCATTTCTCTAGTTTTGTTCAGATCATTTTGAATTATGACCCTATCCTTCAAAGCAGTTGCACCCCCCCCTGGTTTGCTATCATCTGCAAACTTAATAAGCGTACTCTTTATGCCATCATCTAATGATGATGAAGATATTTAACAGAACTGGTTCTAAAACAGACCCCTGCAGAACTCCAGTTGTTATTCCCTTCCAGCATGACTGTGAAAGATGCATTTGATGAAGTGGGTCTTTGCCCACAAAAGCTTATGCTCCAACACTTTGGTTAGTCTATAAGGTACCACAGGACTCTTTACCACTTTTGCAGATTCAGACTAACACAGCTATCCCTCTGATGCTTTTGTCCACATGCTTATTTACCCAGTCAAATAATTATAATAGATTGGTGAGGCATGATTTCCTTTCACAGAAACCATGTTGAGTTTCCCCCCAACAAATTCTGTGTATGAAAATTCTGTTCATTACTGTAATTTCAACCAGTTTGTCTAGTGCTGAAGTCATACTTGCTAGTCTCTAATTACTGAGATCACCTCTGGTGCCCTTTTAAAAAATTGGCATCACATTAGCTATCCTCTAGTCATTTTGTACAGAAGCTTATTTAAATAAAGGATACACACTAGAGTTAATAGTTCTGCAGTTTCACATTTGAGTTCCTTCAGAACTCTTGGGTAAATGCCATCTGGCCCTGGTGACTTATGACTGTTTAGTTTATCAATTTGTTCCAAAACTTTCTCTAATGGAACCTCAATCTGGGACATTTCCTCAGATTTGTCATCTAAAAAGAAAGGCTCAGGTTTAGGAATTTTCCTCATATCTTCAGCCATGAAGTCCAAGACAAATCATTCATTTAGTCACCCTGTAATGACATTATGGTCCTTGAGTGCTCCTTTAGCATCTCAAGTGTCCACTGGTACCACTAGTCATTTAGTATGCTTCTTTCTTCTGATGTACTTAAAAAAATACTATTACTTTTGGAGTTTTTGACTATCTGTTCTTCAAATTCTTTTTAGGCCTTCCTAATTATATTTTCACCCTTCATTTCCAGATTTATGCTCCTTTGTATTTTCCTCACAAGGATTTAATTTGTATATTTTTGTATTTTTTTTTGCCTCTCACTACTTCTTGTACTTTGTTTAGCCAAAGTGACACTTTTTTTGTTTCTCTTACTATGTTTTTTTTTAAAATAAATATCTAAGGTGAGTCTCTCCTATGGTGCCTTTAAAACATATTTTGGTTTGGGTAGTAAAATAGAGTGATGAAAGGATAATTCTTAGTTTCAACTCTAGTGTCATGGAGGTCTTATTCAGTATTATGGAATTCCTTTAATATATTTTAAAATAGATCTTTGTGTAAGTATCATCTTGAAATTATTGTAATTAATACTGGTTCAAATCACACTCTCATTAAAGACAATGGGGATTTTCCATTGATTACAATAGTACTGGATTCACATGTAGGATAAACAAATGCAAAGATCATTTGTTCATAGTTACCTTTTTGGTTAGCATATTTCAATTTCCAAAATTTGTTTAAAATCGAGGAATATCGTCTACACTCCAAAATACAAATGTTTATATGATTACTTCTGAAATTTTAAAATAGCAATGGAGAGACTTTAAAAATAGATGCTCAAATTTAGACATTAAGCAGTTTGAGAGAGTTAGAACTACGTTGTGATACAGGAAGGACAGGAGAGTATAGAGAAAAGAATATATTTCCTTTTACAAAAAACATGTCCAATTTGTAGTGAATAGAATAAAGTAAAGAGACTCTGTAAAATAATACATAAAAACAAGCCTTAACTTCTGACATACCTCTAATTTTTATGTCAATGAACTTAGTGGTGGCATCTATACAACACCCTAAACATGAAATAAGATACGCAATTTGTTCTAGGCAAATCGCATATCTTATTTCAAATCTATTTTGAAATAACTTATTTTGAAATTTGGCACATCAACACAGCACCGAATTTCAAAATAACACACTATTTTGAGCCAACCCTTCCCCCTCATGCAACAAGGTTTCCTGGGATAACAAAATAGTGCACCCATTATTTTGAAAAATATTTTGAAATAACGGGTAGCTTGTGTAGATGTGGGGTTGCCTTTGGTATCCTGAAATAGTCATGCAGTATAGATGTACCCAGAGTGAAAGCCCCAGCAGAAGTAAACCAATGTATTAGATGACCAGCAAAAATGTAGTGAGACAGTGTGGCAGGCTTCTAAATTTATTGCACAGACTTAAGAATTTCTAATCATATGCCCTGTGCCAAAATAAAATATATATATGGTGCCAGAATTTCACTGCCTTCGGATCCAAGCAGTGCACCTTGAGTTCAGAGTTGTTGAGCTGCAACATGTATTTTATTAAATACAAAATAATTGATTACTTTTCAAATGAAACAAACTTTAATTAGCTACCATTTAGAAAAACACAAATAAAATATACCTTTTAAACAAATAATATCAGTATAATATCATACACAATAAAATCAAATTTATCCATACAAGTTGAAGAATATATGTGGGTTTGAGGAAAGAGGGAAGGCCATCAACTTCAAATTAGTATGAAAGTTGCTTACCTATATTTTTCTGCTCCTTATCAGCCTCACTGCAGTAATAGTAATAAAAAGATCTTTAACCTGCAGTAGAATGAGAATGATTGATAGGGATATGAATTGGACAGTTTAAAAGAGGTGGGGATTAGTGATGTGAAAGCATCCATTTTTATATCGAAACATTTAGGCCTTGAAGAGCACAGGGGCTGAACTACACTTAGATATAATACACAATATACACACATTAAAGGATTAAGTATGTGTGTGTACACATATGCACATGTATAATATATGTAGTGTGCATATATTTTAGTTAGAAACCTGTTTAGAGTCTCGTTAGTAATAGTAAATACCATATAAATATATGCCAGTAATTAAATACTGATGACCATAATTATGACCATTAAACCTACCATCATTTCTTCTTCCTTTCTCAAACCATGCATGGAAGCAGAAGTAATTGTTTCTCCATTCAAAAAAGCACCAAAACCCTCTGATTACCATATTTAAACTAAACTAAACAAATGAAAAAAAAGAAGCAGTTACTTTGTCTGAAGAGTTAGGAAAATAATGTAAGATTATGTTAAAAAAGATTTCAAAAAATCGAGTCATGTATAGAAATGAAATATTGATTATTACATAGCTACTAAAAGCTGCAGGCACTATTGTTTATATTTATATTTGATATATATTTACACATTACAATGATAGACTAAGTAAATATTTGAACATTCTTAGTAATGCATAATAAATTAAATTGAAACTGGTACCTGTTTACTTATAATGATATATCCTTTGTTTAAATAAGACACTTCATTTTACAGCCACTGATCCCTTTTCTATTTCCAATGACTAAGTACTATCCTTTAGTAAACATAAGACTAAACATCAAAAACTAAAGCTAACCAGCTATATTTCTGTACGCAAAAAATGAAAGCAGAATTGCTGTGTTCAGCTGTAGACAATCAGGGGGCCTAATTGTAGAAATAGCAATTTTTGTGGGTCCTTACAGTAAGTGTGAGTAAAACTTCTCATTTGTCAAAGTACTTACAACTCTAGTTAAATGGATTTGAGCAAGAAGAAAAAAATACTTAGCAAGTTTCAGATAGATGCAAAAATAAAAGAGAGTGAGTGAGTGAGAGAGAGAGAGAGAGTGAGAGAGAGAGAGAAAATTTTAAGAAAGAAATTCTAGACTCATTAAAATTAATGGAAGCCATTGGTGACAATGGGTATGTCTACACTAGTAAATAGCATGCTCACATGACAGGGAAGCCTCAAAATTAGTCCTAGGCAGGCAACCTAGGGCTGTGTCCAGACTCAAGGGTTTTTTCGAAAAAAGTAGCCTTTTTTCGAAAAAACTTCACCTGCGTCTAGACTACAGCCACGTTCTTTCGAAATTAAATCGAAAGAACGCGACTTTTCTTTCGACGGCGGAAAACCTCATTTCACGAGGAAGAACACCTTTTTTTGAAAGTGCTCTTTCGAAAAAAGGCGTTCTTGAATGCAAACAGGGCTTTTTCGAAAGAGAGCATCCAGACTGCCTGGGTGCTTTCTTTCAAAAAAGCGGCTTGCTTTTTTGAAAGTACTGCTTGCAGTCTAGACGCTCTTTCAAAAGAGGCTTGAAGTCTAGACGTAGTCTTAATGTGGAAACTCTACTTCAACTTCTACTTCAAGCCTCAGGAAACACCCAGGAAAGAGATATCCCACAATTGCTATTCTGCATCTTTTGATAGTGCCTGTTATTTCAAAATATAGCAGACTCACTATTACGACATCCCTGTAAACCTCATTCCACAAGGAGCATGGGACATTTCAGAATAACAATTTATTATGAAATAAGTGCTGGGCAGATTGCACCAAATTTTGAAATAAGATATTTTGAATTTGACTAGAAATAAGCTATGCAATGTACATAGTTCAAGTTGCTTAGCTTTCGTGCTCCGGCTGCAGTTTAGACTCACCGTGAATGATGCTGGGGAGTAGTTATTTTGAAATAGCAGCAGTAGAGCAACTACGCTATCAAAATTTTGAAATATCTATGTCAAAATGAATGTTATTCCTCATAAAAAAAGGAGTCATTATTTCAAAATAACAGGCTTGGTAGTGTGGACTTTCCACTTGTTATTTTGAAATAAGGGGAATTATTTCAAATTAACTTCCTATTGTAGACCTGTACAATGTGACTAGCATGTCACCCAATGATGCTAGCATGAGGTGATAAATTAGTTGTGATAGGACTACTTACATGGATAAGGACTTTCAGTGTAGTACTCCTTCATTCAAAAATAGGTCTTTTTGACCTATAAGTTATTGCCAGTTGGGCCTAAAGTCTTTATCCAAATCCCACTCAGGTAAATAGGAAAATTTTGATTGACTTTATTGGGGTTTGGATCAATCATATTGCTAGCAAATTACTTTGGGGTCCTTTAGGATAAAATGTATTACAGTTTACCTCAATCATGTGAAATGAGAAGTTGGAAAATGGAGAAGGTAAGAAAAGTTCCACAAAAAAATTTGTGGGCAGAAAAACATCTCAAAGTCAAAGACATGAAGAACTTTATCTGTTTATTCTATCAAAAAGAAGTCTAAGAGGTGTCATGATTAATATATGCTTCCCTTCCTAGTGACAAAATACAGAGTATTAAAAGACTTTCTAATGAAGAAAAGAAAGAAATGACACCAAACCAGTCAGAGTCACATTCAAATTAAGGCACACTTTGTAATAGTGAGTGTGATTAACCATTGGGACAAAAAATATAATAAAGGAAGTGATGGATTCTCCTTCTCTTCATTCATGCTTATAAAAATTGATGTCTTCCTGGAAGACTTGTTTCATCCAAGCACAAGTTATTTGGCTCTATACAGGGGTAAGTGGATGATATGTAAGGGCTTCTGATCTATAGAATATGAATCTTCATAATCTCATCTGCTTTTAAATGCTATAAATGTCAGCATACCAAAATCTTGATGATACATTCCCCTCCCTACATTTCTCCTTGGCTGCGTCTACATTGTCCCCTATTCCGTAATAGGGATGCTAATGTAGCACTTGGGAATAGGCAAATCCCGGGGGATTTAAATATCCCCCACGGCATTTGCATTTTCATGGATGCCGCTTTTTTCTGGCTTGTAGATAAGCCGGAGAAAAGCGCCAGTCTGGACACGATCCTCCGGAAAATAAGCTCTTTTCCGGAGGATCTCTTATTCCTACTTGAAAGTAGGAATAAGAGAAAGTAGGAATAAGAGATCCTCCGGAAAAGAGCTTATTTTACGGGTTTGGAACGGGTCCCATATGAAGAGATATTAACAAGACTTGGACTTTTCAGCTTAGAAAAGTGGAGACTATAAGGGGGGATATGATAGAGGTCTATAAAATCATTACTGGTATGGAAAAAGCAAATAAGGAAAAGTTATATACTTATTCCCACAATATAAGAACTAGGGGTCACCAAATGAAATTAATAGGCAGCTAGTTTAAAACAAACAAAAGGAAGTTTTTCTTCACTCAGTGCACAGTCAACTTGTGGAACTCCTTGATGGAGGATGCAGTGAAGGCTAGAACTTTAACAGGGTTAAAAAAGAGCTAGCTGGATTCATGGAGGTTAGGTCCATCAATGGCTAATAGCCAGGATGGGTAGGAATGGTGTCCCTAGCCTCTGTTTCCCTGGAAGTGGGAGACAGGGGAGGGTTCACGTGAGCATTATCTGTCATGATCCCTCCCTCTGGGGCATCTGGCATTGGCCACAGTTGACAGACAGGATACTGGGCTAGATGGACCTTTGGTCTGACTCAGTATGGCTGTTGTTATGTTCTTATATTCTTATGTACTCCAGACAAGTACAAGAACAGTATTACAATCAGTGATTAGCTCTGACTCCACCTCCTAACCTTCTGCTTCTCAGTCATCTAATTAGAATACAATGAACAAGCGCTCAAAGAAGAAAAAATGGTTATGTACCTTCTCATAACTTATGTTCTTCAAACTGTGTTATTCATGTCTATTACAAACCGACCCTCCTTCCCCTACTTTTGAGTAGCTGGCAAGAAGGAATTGAGGAGATGTCCAGGCAGCAGGACTCTTTATAGGGCGCCATAAAAGTATGACTCCAGGGAGTGCTCAGACTGATGCTATGGATGATATTATGGGAAAATTTTCAGCCACCATGCACACACATACCCATATACCTACTTGGAATAGACATGAATAGCACAGCTTGAAGAACAACAATTACAAAAGGGTATATAACCATTTTTCTCTTCTACTTAGACTTGGAGCAAAGCATTCCTAGGTGTAAGTGAAATATCTTCAGCTGCTTAGCTTGGATTACTCCAAGAACTTTTTATTACCTTTAGAATTTAAGATTATAATTTAATTGTGTGTTTATGCTTGCTTCGTTTAAGCTTGTAAATACTGTTTCATAATTTTTTTCTATATAACATTTTTTTTTCTTTAGATAGATTTTTTATAGGATTGGCTATAATTGTCTTTGATGTATGATCTAAGGTATAATTGACCAAGGGTAAGTGACAAGCCTTCTGTATTGAGAGTAACCCAAATATTGCTGTGAGTCTTGGTGTAAGGGACCACCTCTCACAATGGTATGCTAAACCAGGGTGGTGAGATAGATGAGAGTACCCAAGGAGGCTGTATATGACTCCGTGTGCCTTTGTCTGCCCAGGGATTGGTACTCATGCTCTTTATCACCGTAAGAAACATTATTGAGACTTCTTGGCTGTGGATTCCAGGAAAGTGAGATTGGTACCAATTCCCAAGCTGCACAAAGCACAAAACAAGGATGGAGCTTAGGACACACACCTAACCACTATATTTGCCTGTGGTTAGTTTAGACGGATCACTACTCAGAATTCTGCATTTTTTATTATGATCATTTCCCTATGCATTTTATAGGGAAACTAACCCTGGGTTTGTGGATTTTTTTGCAAGCAGGTGTGTATATGTGAGTTGCTAAGTACATAAGAGTTAAGTATTGCAAGGCTCAGCTTTGCCCATTTATGGATCTGGGCATTGTCACATTTGATAGTTTGTGTAATTGTAAATATTATACTGTCAGCATTAAAATAATAAAGCTACGTACAGTTGCAGAAATGGACTTTCTTCCTCAATTGCTAATGATAGTCTTGTATTTGCAGTCTTATTAAAACAGAGTGCTTGAAATTGAAAATAGCTCTTTTGGAGATGCTTTCTCATGAGAATAGCATTCTAATACTAAAGAGTTCACTGTAACTCTTACTCAGCCACTGCAGTAGTGCTCATGAGACTTTTATTCACACAACTACAAAATCACATAATTAAAAGAATCAATGAAATGTGTATGTAAAATGCAAAAGTTCAAACATATAAGCAATTAATTCTCATGGCATACCAGATCAAATTTAACCAGATGAATAATTCAGAACTAAATTTGCATATAAATGATACTAATACATGAGCATAATAGCAATAAATATCACTAATTACATCAATGTCAATCACTTACTATATAAATACATATAATTAAAACAAAACCAATCAAGAATATGCCTCTTCACCAGAGCTGGGTAGTTTTTAAATGCAAAACAAAATTGTACCCTTTTCTGAAGTGGGGAGGATCTATATCTTATACATCACTGATATCCACTATTGTATGGCTTATTCCCAAAAATGCTAGTAAAATGCACCTCTTTTCATAATGTAATCCAAATGCTTGTGCATTATCTAACATGTGAGATTTATGGCTTTTTTTCAAATCATCATACTTTAAAGGTAAAGATCCATGTTGAACTTCAATTCTTGTCTTCAAAAATAATACTTTATCTGGGACTTTATGATTGTTTTTATGAAACTATTACAACCCGATAACCTCATAAATATTGTTACCAAAATGTACTCTTAACTATAATTAAATCCCTATCTCTTCCTTGAAGAAAGAGAAAATTAGGCAAGACTTAGTTAGCAGTAAGGTAGTTAAGCACTGGGGGAAATTTCTTATTGAGATTGTGGAATCTCTATCATTAGATGTTTTTTTAAAAAAAACAAGTTAGATTGCCAACCATCTGAGATGGTCCAGAAAATATTAAGTCCTGCCTCAATGGGTTAGATGACTTCTTGAAATCATTTACATTGCTACATTTCTATGACTCGATTTCATTGTATTTCAAGGGTTCAGTCAAGTATTTCCATGTGACCAGATCTGCCTCTTTTTTTACCTTTTATTAAGACAAATTAAAATTAAATTGACATACCACATTGTAGATAATTTATTACATTTTTTGGATCAGGTTAGTATATGAATATTATGGATGGAGGGGGAGCTGTTCTCCTCTCAGTATGCAAAAAAGGATGACCACACTCTTAATGCCTATCCTTATTTCAGCGCTTCTATTGAATACTTACTTGATGTGAAAGCTTTTCCACTAGAAGAACCATTCATATTTTATCATACTGCAATTCTGAAATCAGTAGAAACTAAATTCCATTGGAGCAGAATTAAATCAATGATGATTACTTTTGGAAATCCTACCCTATGTGTTTACATCCATTTAATTAAACCTTGCAAATTCACTTTTAGGGCCTGTCTACACTAGGAAATAATCTCATAAGAACCTATTCAAAATAATAACTCCCAAAATAACTACAGGCAGTCCCCGGGTTATGTACAAGATAGGGACTGTAGGTTTGTTCTTAAGTTGAAACTGTAGGTAAGTCGGAACTGGCGTCCAGATTCAGCCGCTGCTGAAACTGATCGGTTTCAACAGTGGCTGAATCTGGACGCCAGTTTTGACTGACATACAGATTCAACTTAAGAACCTCAGGCATCCCCAAGTCAGCTGCTGTTGAAACTGATCAGCAGCTGATTCCAGGAAGCCCAGGGCAGGGGCTTCCTGTAGTCAGCCACTGGTCAGTTTCAGCAGCGGCTGACTTGGGGACGCCTGGGGCAGAGCAGCTGGGGTGCTGCTGGGTTGGTCCAGTAGCGCCGCCGCTCCTCGGTGCTACTGGACCAACCCAGCAGCACCCAAGCTGCTCTGCCCCAGGCGTCCTGATTCAGCCGCTGCTGAAACTGACCAGCAGTGGATGAATCAGGACGCCTGGGGCAGAGCAGCTGGGGTGCTGCCGGGTTGGTCCAGTAACGCCCAGAGTGGCGCTACGGGACCAACCGGCAGCGCTCCAGCTGCTGTACCACAGGCGTCCAGAGCAAAGCCGCGGAGCACGGGGGCAGCGGGACAGCCCAGACGCACCGTGGCTGTCCTGCTGCCCTCGGGCTCCGTGGCTTTGCTCTGCTTTGCTCCCCGTCTCCCTGGTCTGCAGACCAGGGAGACGGGGAGCAAAGCAGAGCACAGCCAAGGAGCACACGGGCAGCGGACAGCTCAGACGCGTCTGGGCTATCTGCTGCCCACGTGCTCCACTGCTTTGCTTCCTCTCCCTGGTCTGCTGGAGACCAGGGAGACGGGCTCCGTTCGTAACTGCGGATCCGACATAAGTCGGATCCGCGTAACTCGGGGACTGCCTGTATTTCAAAATAGAATGTACACACTACAGGGAAGTCTCAAAAGTAGGCAGGCTCCCTAAACATGGATACACTACCTCATCTTAGGGTATGTTGACACTGCAGCATTTTTCTAGAATAACAGCAATTATTCTGGAAGAACGATACTAGCGTCCACACTGCAGTAGCATTTTTTTGACAAAATTTCAAAATAACATTTTTTTAGAAAAAAGTGTTTGTGGATTGTGGAAGCAGGCTCTTTGCTGGCCAGGCCTCTCGCACGTATTGCCATCCAAGCAAAAGGTCAACTTCCCCTTGATGAAAACCCTTACACAATGTAACTTAAAGGTCAGCGACGAACAGGAATCAAAACCAGACCTAAAAAGTTCATGTAAGTTCATGCTGGTTGTGCTGACTGTGCCATGCCCAATAAGGCAGAAAAGGAAAAACAGGAAACCATCTCACCCCCTTACCCCTGTCACTTAGCAGACAGGGTCTGCTAGCCTATCACAAAAAGTGCGCAAAAGCTCTCTATAAAACAGCTATCCCTCCTATATCAAATTGAGGAATCCCGAATAAACATTGGATGGCAGAATATGAGCCAGGTCCGAGGACTGATCACCCGAGGGCCACCTCCCGCTCACCGAACCAAACGAGTTCCTGTAGAGCGTAACGTATACCAACTATGCTATTGTTGCTGTTGTACTTTGTGTTTTTTCTAAGTGTGAGTATTGCTATCTAAACTTAGTTAAAAGTTTTGTTAAGTAGTATTGTTAAGAGTTTTAGATAAGTAATTAGACTTATGAGTAAGATTAATGTAAACATAACTGTTGATAATCCCTGGTCCCTTATTGACAACTACTGGGACTTAGAAAAAGCTCAGGGAATTTTCATTTATTGTATTGCACTTTGCTTATTGCTCCTACTAATAGTTATTTGGTGGCCACGCATGTAAAAGACTAATAAAGAAAAACTATAATTGGAAGTATTCTAATAAAAGTTTAAAAGATATTTAGTAATAGTTTGCCTGTTTCTGCACCTTCCTGGTACTAGCCACATTTCCGAACCTTTTACTTTAAACCACATGGATGTGGAAGAGGGAGTTCTGTTGAAAAAAGAGGCCTCAGGGAAATAACATAGGTGCCCTGCTGGCCACTCCATTCACACTCATCTCAACACTATAATTCCTGTTTACTGGCAGCTCGTAAAACTGCAGTAACCTGGGATAGGACTTGTGGCAGGAAGCTGGCCCTGGGAGCTTAAACACACCTCGTAGATGCCGGTTCCTGATATGTCCCAGCCAAAAGCCCCGCCTGCTCCAAGAGTCCCGGGCATGAACAGGGCTCCCAGGAGCCTGCCAGGGGCTATAAAAGGCATATGCCATCCTGGTCTGAGGCAGAGATCCTGGTTCTCCTGGAGATATGGGGCAAAGAAGGGAGTATGGGGTGAACCCTAAATCTAACTCTAACCCTATGGTCCTCACCACATGCAGAATGAGAAAAAGACAAAAAACAGAGCATCAAAGGGGGGACAAGTGTGGAGATCATGGACGTTGGGGACATCCCCCCCAAACCTGAATAAGGTTCATGATCTCCACCCTGGACCAAGAAGGCACCCACCTTCTCCGGGCCCTGGCAGGCTCCTGGGAGCTGGCAGACTGCTCCTGGGGAGTGGTGGAGGGCTGGCCAGTGGCTTTCTGGCTCATGTTTTGGAGCCAGTGGGTCAGGGGGAGTGACTACTGGCTCTAGGCTGGCAGGCTTGGAGCTGGCACAGGCACTGTGGCCAAACTCTTCCCCTTTAAGAGCTCTGGGGAGCTCTTACACAGCACTTACTTCAAAACAGCTATTTCGAATTTGGCGTTATTCCTCGTAGAATGAGGTTTACCAAATTCGAAATAAGTGCTCTGTTATTTCGAATTTATGTCAAAATAGTGGTTTGGCTGTATAGATGCTAGGAAAGTTATTTCAAAATAAGATCTCTTCTGGAAAAGCTTATTCCAAAAGAAGTTTACAGTGTAGACATAGCCTTAGAACCCCAGGAAGCACCTGGGAGAAATTACTTTGAATGATTCTGGGCAGTAGTTATTTTGAAATAGCAGCAATGGAGTGTCCACATTACCTCTATTTCAAAATAACACTTTTGAAATAAGCATTATTCCTCATGGAAAGCAGGAGTTATTATTATTTCAAAATAACCAGCCCCTTGTTTTCAAATAATGGGCTAGGTATTGTGGATGATCCACTTGTTATTTTGAAATAATACACTGGCCTTAGTGTAGACCAGGACTTACTGAAGATCCCTATTGGCTCCCCTAATGTGATGGAGAATTCCATATCTGGCTAGCACAATGTTGATTCTTCAGAAAATATGAGAACCAATATTACTCTTCAAGGATGCACAGCTTCCAAGTATATAGAGTAAAACATCTGTAATTGAATACTTTTACCTTTTAGTAAAAATTAATCACTGCCAATTTTTATTACAGACAAGAGTATCATTACATGAGAAATATGCTTTCTTGGTTGTGAATTTCTTCAGCACAAACTGGCATGGTTCTCTGGGACTCTGAACATACTGTTTATACCTGTTGAGCCAACAACATGAGACTTTTCTTGCTAGTTGTTAGCATTCTTCTTTTCCTAAATTATCCTCATATGTGTATACATAGACATTTGCCATTTGTATAGGTATTAGAATTCCTGAATACTTCCATTATTCACTGCCTTGATGATTCTCACAATGATAGCATTTTCCTGTTGCCCCACTGTTAGCAGCTGCAGGGAACTGCAACATAATTAGTGGGGGCAGATGTGGTTCATTAAATATAAGGGAGATGGGCATAATTTCACTACAGAAAATGCAGTGTTCTGTTATGACAGATGTTTAGGGAAAAATCCTCATAGTAGACAAAATTGGGGGTGGAGGGAAAGCTTAGGTTGGATTTTCATGTATTACTATTATGCTTCATGTATATATAATTGGTTGCAGTTAGACGAGAACCTGTCAATTCACATATGCTTTTAAGTACATTCATTTTGAGTGATTATTTGGGAAATGGAAAAATTGAAACAAATATAATGATTTCTCTCTTATTTTCATCAAATTTCAGTTCAATTAATTTTCTGATCATCTGTCATTTTTGTTCTAGTTACAAATGCGAGCAAGGTCTGGTTGTCTGTTATGATTGATCTAAACATCAGTTTTTAAATCCACCCTATAATATGGTCCCACACTTGAGCTAGCAGGTCTTCCCACTATCAACTGGATTTATTTTGGTATGCATATAAAGCCTGCTCCAAAGTTTTGAAAAGACTTCAATTTGCTTTGAATGAGACCTGTAATTTCCAGGTTATAGTTCTGCAAGTGTAAATGTCTGAATTCTAAAATCCTCTCTTAAGTTGAAAAATGAAAAATTAAAATAGCTAGCAGTTACAATGTATAGTAATCTTCTTCCATGCACAGCATAGCTCTGTTAAGGAGTGGATAAGGGGCGTTATCACACTTTTAGGGAGGGAAAATTACTCTACCACTGTCAAAAAGCAAATTACTGGCAGAGCTGGCAATAGAATTTGTCCTCTGAGTTGCTTTCCTTTGCTAGTATTGCATGCTGTAGGCACAGACTTTGAAGGCCATATCTTGTAAGTGAGATTAGCTCCTGTAAAAGAGTTGCATCGTTGTACACCTGGTTAGCAATTTAGAACTGTATATGTGTGTGGAGGAGGGCTTGAAAAAATTAGAATTTTACTCGTAAATGTCTATCATCAAGAATTACAGACAGGTAAAGTAAGAAAAATGTTGCATGCCCCTGTATTACAGTTTGGATTCTAGCTATTTACTTTGTATAATGTATTTTACATACGGTGTTGACAATTTATAATTTAATGCTTATAAATATTTAATTTTTGAATCTGTGCCCAGCATTATTGTCTGCTCCTTCCCCCTATAATTTCCCAGAACTGAAAATTCAAACAAATAAAAATAAATCTTCAAAATGAACAGATATATGTACTGAAATTGTTATAAAATTGAACTCTGCCAAACTTAGATATAGACAAATATAATGTCCTTCCTTCATACTTCTCTTTCACCCAGATAGATAAACACATGTATGTAATAGTTTAAAAGGTAAACTTCCAATAGGAGAGGAAGGGATTATAAAACTGGATGAGCTATGGTTCAAGCTCTAACTTCAAACTGCAATGCTGAATTCCAGTTTCCTGAGCAAGAAGAGGTAAATCAGAACTTGATCAACTGTGATGCCACATTCCAGATCCTCCAAAGATTTCTGGAAAACTGCAGGAACAAGTAAATCAGATATTTCTAAAATGGGAAGGCCCAATCCTTATTTTGTTCTTTCTTTGTCCTTAAACTATCGTTGGACCAAAACCCTAAGGCACTCAGGATGTGGCCTAACAGTGGAGAGTCTTAATGAGGGGGAGATGGGTTGTAGATATTTTGGGTCCTCCGATGAAGTTGTTAGTTCATAGCTCTCACTTAATAGATTCTAAGGCCAGAAGGAAGCATTGCGCACATCTAGTCTGACTTCCTGTATGACATCTGCTATGGAATGTTTCTAAAATAAATTCTAGAGTATATCTTTTTGAAAAAATCAATTCTTACATTTAAAAATCAGCATTGCATAATCTACTACACTATTTGGTAAGTTTTTCCAAAGATTATTTGGAAAATGTTAAAGGTTGCCTTATTTCAGGTCTGAATTTCAACTGCCAGCTATTGACTCATGTTATGATTTTTTATCTGTTAGATTGAAGAGCCTACTATTAAATATTTGTACCTATATTGGTCCTTATAGACTGTAATCAAGTTGTGCCTTAACCTTCTTTTTGTTAAATTAAATAGACTCAAGGAGCTCAATATATCACTGGGGGGCATGTTTTTTTAATGTTTTAATCATTCTAATGACTCTTCCCTGAAACCTCTCCAACTTATCACCATCCTTCTTGAATTGTTGGCACAAGAACTGTGAACTGTATTCCAGCAGCAGATGGACCATTGCCAAATACAGAGATAAAATAACTTTTCTACTTGTGCTTGAGATGCTCCTGTTTATGCATCCCAGGATCACATTACCTCCTTCTGGCCAGTGTCTCATTGGGAGCTTGTGTTCAGCAGATTATCCACTTGTTAGTACTTGATAAATATTAATCCTTTTGATCCTTTTTTCTTTTTGCATGTTATATTCATTTACATATTACTATTCTTCCTGATATTCTTTCCAATATTAGTAAACAGTGTGGTTTAATTCTGACACATAATTTTTGTTTCTAACATGTGTATTTAGGAATTTTATATGTTTGACTGAGTGTTAGGCTGTAATTATCCGCATCTTCAGGTCTGTGGGAATCCAAGTGTCCAGGGAAAAGATCCCCTCAAACTACTAAAAGTGTTTAGAGAAGTATGTTAAAAGAAAATCTGGTTGATGGGTAAGAGTTGCTTTTTAAGGCGTATGTTTTCTTTAGTGGATTGGTTGATCAATAAGGAATAATTGTTATTACAGAAGGGTCCTCTAGTGGATGAAAAAGTGACCCATGGAAAGATATTTTAGCTCATTAACAACTATCTATTTTCAAAGTCATTAGTAATAATGATTGGATTAGAGATATCTTTTTAATCATCAATCCCGGAAGCTGAGGCCATAAAAGAAATTAAATCAGTAACTAGGAAAACAGAAGACATGATAAACGTAACCAGGCGAAAGTATTTTTTCCTCCAACATTTCTCTCTCATCCGGTAAAAAAGAAGTTTTGTAACTTAGGTTGGGAAATGCAAACTCACCAGTTCTGGATGACAGAGACAGAGATGCCAGATCTTTACTTGAAATCAAGGGTGGGAATATATCTATTAAACTGATATTCTGTTTACTGTTATACTACTGTTTAATTAACAAGCATTGTCAAATAACAATGTCAATCGGTATAGATTAAATAATGTCAAAAATTATGACATTGAAACACATATCAACATAGGTACGGGGTGAAGCTCTGTAAGCTCCCCAGCCTGTGGCCTCATACATATGTCACCCTTGCTATGCCCATGCCCTGACCCTGCTCTGCCCAGGCCTCATCTCTACCCTCTGTCTCCCTTTTCTTTTTCCTCCCCATCCCAGCTCACCCCTACCAGCCAAATCCTTGAACCAAAATGTAGCAAATGACATTTGAAAAAACACTCTTCTGTAATGGAGCATGTTCTCCACTGTACACCAGATTATGAAGACTACACACGCAGAAGATACCTAATTAAAAGCACTAAATTTGGAAATGAAAATTGTCAGTCGGCTTTTGATATACACTGAAGTTTCAGAGATTTACTTGGAAAAAAATCTCTGTAGTAAGGCTAAGTCAGCTGTCCTGCAGCATAGAACATTAAATATTATGGAATCCATGATGCAGCTCTTCTCTGCTTTACATTTTCTTAATCAGTATTTTATATTTTATATATAATCAGTTGATTTTATATTTTAAAAGGTACTCTTAAGCCTTCATAAAATAATCATTTCAGATTACTACATAATTAACACACCGGAAAAAGGCATCATTTAAAATTAATCAGACATAGTGTTTTAGTGTATTCATAACAAAGTTCATTGCTTTTAGAAAAAGGAAATACTCATTTATTTTGTTTGTTATTCATAACAATAGACATGTTTATGAAATTTTCACCATATGGTTATGATAAAGATATGTTTCCGAAGACTTCAGACATAACAAATGATTGTATATCTTACTATAGTACTGATTTTCGTGGAGTGTTCTCTTAAAACTAGTTCATCAAATAATCAGAAGTAAAGAAAGAGAAACGTATTTCTCCAGCTGTCTGGAAGAAAAGGAATATTGTCCCTTTAAGAACTTTCTGCAAAAGGTGCATGAAGAGAGAAATTACTGAAGGGATGGACTGAAAGGACAGGAAGACTTTGGAAGCAAGTTTTATACTACAGTAATTAAAATTAAAATGTGTATTTTAGATGAAGGCGGTCTGTTGAAGAATTTATTTAAAAAAACCTGTATGTCTGAAGATCCAAGGATGTATTTTTTTAGAAATGCAATTTAATAATTACAACAAACTAATGAAAATATTTAAAGCTAATTTTAAATGAAGTTGTTGTAGACATGTTACAGTAATACACAACTGGTTTTGTCAGTAAATTCAGAGTATATACCTCTGGTTTGGCACATGCCCGTTAAATGGCTTCATTACCACTTAATGGCTCTTTCACAGATTCAGTGGTATACTAATGGGTCTGGGAAGCAAGAAGCCTATTCACTCTTTAGCTACTAGATCCTGTCTGGAGGAAGGTTCACCACGGTGCAACAGCCTGCCATGGGAGCCTGAAGAAATCGTCAAAACAGGGATAGAAAGAAGAAACATATTGAGCACTAAGACTTATGGAAGCCATTGCTTCCCCTTGCCTCTTATATGCTCCATCCACAAAAACCTCCAAATCTTTTTCAGAGTCACTGCTTCCCAAGATAGAGTCCCCCATCCTGTAAATACAGCCTACATGATTTGTTCCTATATTTCTGTGTTTGCATTTAACTGTATTAAAATGTGAGTTATTTGCTTGCAACCATAAAGAGTATTTTAAAGTGACTTTATAGCCTTCTTTATTCAGTATTTTTCACTGTATCCATTGTATTCTTTATTCAGTATTTCTCACTGAAATGCTTTCAATCTGCTGATAAATTCATGTTTTCTAACAGCCCTATAAATTCACTGCTATGATGATAAAGCTCTACTATTTTCAGATTACATTTTCGGAGGGGTATGTGAAGCCCCATTAGTATTAACAGGTTTGCAGACATAAGAAAGGACATAATCTGAAAGCAATGAGGTTGCATAAGTAAGAGAGCACAATTTCTCCTGTAGAAATTCTACCTTTGGTGTATTAGATGGAAATAACCCATTTTGAGTGTGTGAGTGCGTTAATCTACATTTCGGTTTCTGGGGCTGTTGAGGAGGGAGAAGCATCATTTTATTTTTAAAATGAGCATACTCCACATTTAAATCAATGAGATACAAAGAGTAACCATGGTGTCATTTATTTTTATAAAACCATGTTTTAGTGTACAACACAATTGTAATCCAGTGAAAATGTTCATCATTGGGCAAAAAGACATCTATCATTTGCTACTATCTGCAAAGTACTAATTCCAGTCATAGAACATCTATAAAATCAAAGAATCTTGAAGAATTGCTCATTTGTCTTCTGAACCTGTAAATGTTGAAGTCTCAGATTAACGTGCACCCATTTTCTAATAATGCCTCTGGGTAACTTTTAATTTTGATCTAATATGACGCAGGTGAACTTTATTCCTTTGATAATGTATATCCTTAAATAGAGACAGCCTTTTATGGTACGTTTGGCATGATAACGATAAAGTTAACATGGTTTATCCTAATGGACTATTTAATATCACAGAAATTCTTTCTCAAGCTCTAGACTGATCTTAAATCAGATAATTATGGGTTGAGTCTGATAATATTTTTGCTCAAAAGTTTAATGCAATAGATGTTATTATTTGTACTAGTCCTTGCCCAAAATGTTTCACGTAAATCATAAAACAGGGAAGCCAAAGAAGAAGGTTCAACCAGCCCCTTTTGTATATGTTCAACCAGCCATATGTTGTTTTTTTAAATTCTGAATCCCAGTTTTCTCATGCTAATCTCTCAGATTTTTCCACTGTAAACTATATGTTTTCTAAAAGTATATATAATCATAATAGAAGTATGAGATCCCTCAGGTTGCTTTAGATATTCTCCATATGGCTTCAAAGTTATAGAATGGCGTTCATGAAGAAACTGAATGACAGACCATAACTGTGGATAATTTATGAGACACCAGATGTGATTTTTGATACTTTACTTTAATCAATTTCCCAAACCATTTTTCAAGCAATTTGATTTACTCTTGCAAATGATATTTTCCCACATTCTATGTCAGTCTCAGTGACTATATATTCTTCATGGAATCCTACCTTACAAACAACAAATATTTAAAGATACATCTAGGAATGGTAATGAAGTTGTGGTCTATGAATGAAAGACTGAGTATTAAATGCTGCTTAGTTGAGTTCAATAAATGTTATTACTTTGATTAAATGGAACCAGAATTTCACTTCAGATATGGAAAAAAGGCTTTCTTTTCCTTAATCATAAGAGAGATTAATAAAAGATCTCATAAAATGACACATTTTGAAATATAGATTTCAGAAGGAACTGTTCAGTTCAGAACTTTGCAAAAGACAGAAAGATTCCCATGCAAGTTTCAACACAGTTCAGGGGTCCTGCATGTAGCTTTGTGCACCACTGTAAACTCTAAAATAATTTAAACCAAAGTTGTGGACTTTGGCTGTGAAAGCTAGTGCAAGGGGTTAATGGTTGCGTAAGGTCATGTCCGGATTCCTCATTCATAATGCATTTCCCTTGCAGTGGCTTTTTCCCCAGTGTTTCACTTTTTCTACAGAGACCATTGTTTGCATCAAAATTCGTGCTTCACCAAGACTTAAGCTTTTTCCCCAGCTTTGTTTGGGCAACCCTTTTCAATACTTTTTCAGAAACTTTACAGGCATCCGGTGACCTTCCTTCTAATTATGCTTTAGGGAGAAGAAATCTCTAAAGACCCTCAGAGATGTGTTGAAATATCTGCTGGATAATATAGAAAATAATCCTGATCATCTACTTCTCAAGACAGCAACAGAGAGGAGAATATAGTAGCTTGTTTGGCTAGTGCGTAGACTTTGTGTGGAGACAGAGATTTTTAACCATACTTAAGAGTTAAGATAAACTTCCTACTGTAGAAATGCTGAAGTACAAAATTCAAATAAAGATATAAGTTCCCCACAAATTGGAGGGCATTCGGCATATATGTTCTAGTTCTGTTTCCTGTAAAATTCCTGGACAAAATTTTGGGGTCCCTGAAACCACAGAGTCCTCTCTGGAGTTATCTGTCTAATAAATACTACCAGGAGAAAAAAAAAAACATTATAGAACTCTCTTAGGGCATGTCTACACTAGGAATTTCTTTCAAAATAATTTATTTTGAAATAACAATTCCTGAAATAACTATTTTGAAATAGTGTGTTCATGCTACAGAGAAGTTTCAAAATTAGTCTGAGGCAGGCTCCCTTAATGTGAATACGCTAGCTCGACTAAGGTATCCTGAAATAGCTTCCCCACGTCTTCACAAGCCACCGTTATTTTGAAATGCTTTTTGAAATAATGGGCATGCTATTTCAGCATCCCAGTAACCCTCATTCCATGAGGCTTAAAGGATGTGTCAAAATAGCACTTTATTTCAAAATGAACTCGAAATAAGATACGCCATTTGCATAGCACAAATTGTGCATCTTATTTTGAGTTTAGAGTGCAGTGTAGACATTGCCTTAGAGCCCCAGGAAATACAGAAGAGTAATTACTTTGAATGACTCAGGGAGTAGTTATTTTGAAATAGCAGCAGTCGAGAATCCACACTAATGCTATTTTGAATTAACTATTGCAAAATAAGCATTATTCCTCATGGAAAGCAGAAATTATTATTTTGAAATGACTAGCCCCCTATTTTGAAATAATGGGTTTGTCAGGGTATGTCTACACTGCCACCCTAGTTCAAACTAGGGTGGCTACTATAGGCATTCGAACTTGCAAATGAAGCCCGGGATTTGCAAGGAAGAGTAACGGTGGTTTGAATTAGGAGCTTTAATTCGAACTACCTAGTCCATGCCGCGTGTAGCTGCGGGCAGGTAGTTCGAACTACAGGGCATTTAAAAATGGCGGCGCCCAGGAACATGCAAATGAAGCCTGGGATATTTAAATCCCGGGCTTCATTTGCAAGTTCGAATGCCTACATTAGCCACTCTAGTTCGAACTAGGGTGGCAGTGTACATACCCTCAGAGTGTATGATTGTTATTTCAAAATAAGGGAAGTTATTTTGAAATAACGCCCTAAGGAAGACCAGGGCTTACTGACTGGGAATCTGACAATGAATGGAAAGTTTAGGATTGTATCAACAGGAGCTTCTTATAGATGACAGCAAAACAATACTATTAGTTGTCCAGAATGTGCTGTCATAAAAATTAAAAAATCTAGTGAACCAGGATCAGTGAGAAGAATTACTAAAATTTACAAGTTGATAAAAAGCCTAAATGGATTTATGTACATATTCACACACTCAGTCCTTTGTTTCTTCCTGTTACTGTGGAGGTCTTCAGAAAGTGTGTCCCAACACCATTCTGCCCTACCATGCCTCTGCTTTCATTGCACTTATAAGGAAGTTCTTGAATGAATGCTACTGGCTTCCTCCTGCTGGGCAGATCAGAGGCCTTTGTATAACTCCTTGATCCAGATAACAGAGGAAAAACCTTCTAGGCTTAGAAAGCTTCATTACTTTTTTATGAAACTTCTCAAATCCCAGGCTAGGAGAACGGGCTGCCAAAGAAGTGAGTCACTCAGGGCTAGTAGGAGTGAGTTTAATCCTCTTACTGAAGACTTGAGGGCACAACCTGGCTGATGAGTTTGCAGCTGGCAGAAGACTAAGAAGTTTGGATCAGATTCCTGAAAGTCTCCTGATACAATAAACTAGACTATTAATTTCTGCTCTATTCTGAGACTAGTATAATCAAAACACGAAATTTAAGATAGCTATATGAATATATTGGGTTGATGTGAAGATGCATGACCTTAGTGACAGCAATAGGAGCATAGCCACTGTTACACCTTCAGAAAGGTGACATGCCTTTCTCATGGCACCAGCTATTCTGCCTGTCATAGAGGATGAAGTAGTTATCCTTCACCTTTCTTTAACTTTTTCCATTTTAGAGGATAATGTTGCTGAACAAACTAGTCTCACACAGTTGCTTTATACAGTAAAACTCCAATAGTCCGACATCCAATAGTCCGGCACTCCTGATAGTCCGGCATCAAAATGGCAAGAGGCTAGTGAGTGAGCTTCAGCAAAAAATGAGTCACAAGGTAACAACGGCAGCAGCTGAACTAAGCGAAAAGGGTAAAAAAGGGTTAAAAAAACCTAAAACATTACAGTATACTGTATACAGTATGTACAATAAAAAGGGTTAAGAACACTTTATATACAGTATATATTGTATACTGTATATACATAACCAGCTTATAGTACTTCCTGATACTCCGGCATATCTGATAATCCGGCACCACCTAGGTCCCATAGGTTCTGGATTATCGGAAGACTACTGTACTTCTTGGGAACATGCCTGATGTCACAGTAGCGTAAATCTTACCTCCCCCTGCAAAAAAACCCAGTGGAAACAGTAAACTTATAATTTAAATTACCTCTGTGTGCTTGGTGGGGGGAATCTTTGGGAGTAAATGCCTGAGACAAGAAATGCTGACTGACTTGTTTAATGGAAGAGAGGGGAGACTTTTTCTGCTAGGCAAAAAGACCAGAAAATATTTTTCAAAGCTTTCACTGTACTAAAGGAACATAAAGTTACAAGATGAAAGACTCTTAGAGTACATTTAGTGTGGAAAGGTGTCAGTTTGCTGATTTGATGCGTGAAATGTATAGCTCAGGAGAAAACAGGCAATTAACAAGCAACAGTAGTCAGAGTTAACAGCCAATGGGAGCCAATTAAGCTCAACATAAAAAGTGACTCCTGTACACACTGTATCTAAAACAATCCATCTAATCCTTAGTAAGACTCAACAACACTGGGAACTAATAAAGCAGTTAAAACACACAGAGGAAATAGTCACTACTTTTCAAAGAAAAGAAGCAATCAGTGATCATTACCAATTTAAAATAAATTCAGGAGTTAGCTAAATTGAAAGGAATATTTAAAGATAAAAATCGTATTGTGCACAGTAAAATATGTATTTTATTAGAAATAGACCTGATTTAATAGTCGAACCATTCCCATGAAGAAATTTAGTTGAGAATTAATAGAAGTAACTCTGATTTTGAGTTATTTGTATTATTTGTATTTGAGTTATTTGTAAAGTATTTTGTATAGCTTTGCTGTTCTGCATCATGCTTTGCACAGACTTTAAGGGGGGGGAGGGAAGTAGGGTTAATTATACTTGTCTCAATTAATTTTATTTTTCATTGCAAGGACATAAAATGGGAGTAGAGTAGACAAAGGGTTGAGGAAATAATTTGAAACAAAGGTAATTTAATGTTAGTACTGATGTGTGTCAGCAGAAAATTAGGTATGGCAAAACGGAGGAGTAGATAGCAGAGGGCTGACTTTTGACAGAAATTGAAGATGCTTTGGGCACTGCAACAGGCATATCATTTGAGGTATAGAGAAGAATGTGAAATGAGGCCTCAGGGTAAGATTTTGAGGAGAATGAGGGTGAAAAGTCGTGAAGAATATTTAGGCCACAGGAGAGAGGAGCTGAAAGATGAAATGCTGGAAGTGGGGAAATTGTGCATAGCATTAAAATGAGGATGTGGAGTCAGAAATGTAAGCAGAATAATAGAACAAATGGAAAGACTCAAGGCTGGAGAGGGATAGCCTGGTCAAGGAGGTAAGGAAAGAAGTTTATTATAATTGTGAAGGTTGGATGGTTAAAGAAGGGGGAGAGTGTTCCAGGTGAAATCAAACCATTTTGTTGGTAGTGCAGGTGAAGCGGGAATAGATGGATTTTACTGACAGCCTGAACATAATTCAAAGGCTGATTTCCACTGATTTTAGCTTAAAAGACAAGGAGAAATGATCAGCTACTTAATGCTGCAATGAGAGGCTATTTCTGCACTACAAGGTTTTTGCGCAAAACCAGCTGTTTTTGCGCAAAAATCTGCAAAGCTTCCATACCTCAAATGAGCTCTTGTGCAGTTAAATGGCAGAACAGAGGGCTTTTTACGCCATAGGTAAACCTCCTTTTCTAAGGCATAACTGCTTTTAGCATTACAGCTATTGTGCAAGAAGGCAAGTGTGGATGCTCCAGAGGGGTTTCTCTTATGGGAAAAAACATTGGTGCTCTGATGGTCATTCTGTGAATGGCCATCAGAGCTTTCTTGTGCAAGAATGTCCATGCAGTGTGTCCATGCAGCGCTCTCTTGCGCAAAAGCACAACGTTTTTGCGATGTGCTTTGAGGTGTGGACGTGCTCTTGCTCAAGAAGTTTTTGTGCAGAAACTCTTGTGCAAAAGGTTTCTTGTGCAAAAACCTTGTAGTGTAGATGTAGCCAGAATGTATTAAAAGTAATGAGCCATAGTTTAAGAAAACAGACAGTTTATAGACATATTCCTACCTGGAGCATCTTGATCATGTTTGATCATTTAATCATTCAACTTAGTTTTAGTGGAGCTGTTTGTAGAGTAACTACTGCTCATCATAAATAGAGGCACCCAAACATGTCCAAATAGAACTAAAAAACTGGAATTCCCTTTTTCATCATATACTGCTTGGGCAAAATTCACAAATGTCATGAGTGGAAACCACTATTGACTTACTTGCATACCTATACAGAGGATGGCTAGAATTTAGCATTAAGGACCAGATTCTAATACCTTTATTCAAGATCTACCATCTTTATACAAACACAGAAGTATATTTGTACCTGAAGTTAGGGTATGTAACTGAGAATGCCAAATTCAGGCCACACTGCTAAGAAACAGGCCAACTCTAACCCAAAGTGTTGCTGGTTATTACCCAAAAAATACACCAAACCAAACACAAAATTAACTTTTGTTTTACCACTCTAGATAACAAGAAGTCATAAAAGCAATTCCTGAGGCATTCCTGTCTTAAAATAACATCAAAAGCACTGGTTTTAGAGATGAATAGTCCTCACAACCAATCTCATGAAATAATAGGGTCTTCTGATCATAGAGGAGACACCCATGTCAAAACACAACTTGATCTTGGGATTCTTAAAATTCCCTGGTGCCCCTATAATGGACATTGAAGTCAAGTCATTTAGGGTATGTCTAGATTACATGGCTCCGTCGATGGAGCCATGTAAACTAGTTTACTCGGCATAGTCAAAGAAGTGGGGATTTAAATAATCCTTGCTTCATTAAAATAAAAATGACCACCGCGCTGTGCCAACAATCAGCTGATTCAGCACAGCTTGTCAGTCTAGACGCGGATCTGTCGGCTAGGGAAGCCTTTGTCGACTACTCCTGTAAACCTCATTTCACGGCATATTTAAATCCCAGCTTCTTTAACTATGTCACATAGCCTAGTTTACATGCCTCTGTCAGCAGAGGCATGTAGTCTAGACAAACCCTAAATGACTTGACTTCAATGCCCATTATAGGGGCACCAGGGTATTATTTTTCCACTGTTTATTTATCCTGTTAGCTCTGCAAAGCTGACTTATAGAAGGCTGAGTTAACTAGAGGCAGTTCTTTTCTGTGCATTAGAGGAATTGTGCCTGAATCATGAAAAGCCGGGCTGCAGAGGAGCCAGAATTTACCTGGGGCTCTGCACCCTATCAGTGCACCTCTGGCTATAAAAGACAGACTCTATCCTGTGTTATTGTGTGTTTAAAAATGAAACAGTTCTTGTTGCCTCCTACAAAAAAGAACTAGATGTAAGTTATTACCCTAACTGGAAAGCTTTATTTTCAGGAGCACTGTTTGAACATGGTAGTGAAAATGAAGGTGTAATCAAGTACTATGTCTGTAAAACACAATCTACTAACTGGTCCTATATTTCTTCAGAAGTCAAGATCCTAATCATGATGCATTGTCCGAGGCAAAACTTTTAATCAGCTGGATTCCTTTGGCAGTAGGAGCTCCCACCCCTCTGCGATATGTGTCTCCTTCCAGAGCCAGCAGGTTCTTATTCCATGTGGCTAGCACTTAGAAGGGAGTAATACTTTCACTCTTTAATAGCATCCTGCCCATAGAATAGTTTTATTTGTAAGATTAAAATATAAGTTGATTATGCCTGCTCTCCCCGTGTATGTATTGGACTTGGAAGGAGGAATACAGGCTCCAAGAAGGAAGAGCTGGGAGGAGGCTCCCTTAAAATTAGCCTATTTGCATAGAACTAGAATGTTAGCTGCGGTTGCATATCTCTCTAAACAGTTATCTTTATAAAGAACCACTTTAATTTTATATATAAGGAATAATTTCATGTTAATTACGCAGCACATGGCATATGAAACATGGCAGCAGCAACGAACTGAGCATGGTCAACAGAAAGAGAAAGTGCCTCTTATGAATTGAGCAAACAGGCAGAATAAAAGGAATAGAGGGATTTACAGAACCTCTCCCCTCCCCCCCCAAAAAAACCATGAAACATGGAAATGGTGGAAGCAAGAACTGTTTCTATATATAGTCCCTGATCATGGGACATAAAGTTGAAAAACTAACAGTAATTCTTCACTGAAGCAAAGGCACTGTTGCCAGGCATGATGCCCAAAATACTGGAACAGATAATAAAGGTGTTTGATTAGTGTTGTATTCTGTGGTTCAATGTGACTGTAGAGAGGTTGTTTTTTTAAAACACAAATCCTGCATTTTGCGGAAAAACTTGCCAGCTGTCTACACTAGCCACTTGAATTTCCACAAGAACACTGACGATCACATGTAAGATTGTCAGTTTTCTTGCAGAAATGCTATGCTGCTCCAATTTGGGCAAAAGCCCTCTTGCGCAAATGCTTGTCAGTGTAGACAACGCGGTATTGTTTTGCGCAAAAAAGCCCTGATGGCAAAAATGCGATCAGGGCCTTCTTGCACAAAACCACGTCTAGATTGGCACGGACGCTTTTCTGCAAAAAGTTCTTTTCCGCAAATGCTTTTAACGGAAAAATTTTTCCGTTAAAAGTATTTGCGGAAAATCATGCCAGTCTAGACGTAGCCAAAAGGAAGCAGCAAACAGAATAGATACTTGCACTGAGGAGCTGAGATCTCTGTCCTCTTTGATTCCTAATACTATTCAGGATTGTTTGTGATCACATATCAGATATATACAGAGCTATCCCATCCATAGGGCGGTTTGAGGCGGATGCCCCAGGTGTTGTGCTTAGGGGGCCCTTTGGCGGACAGGAGGCACCCAGGCTATTTCATGGGCCTGGAACAAGGTAGCAGCAGGACTCACCTCCTTCTGATACTCACCATCATGGTGTGATCCAGAGTGGCCTAGCAGCCTGCTCCACTCTGCCATGCTGCCCTCTCCCAGCTGGTTGTGCTCTGCTACTCTGTGGCAGAAGGAAGTAGAGCACCCAGACCCCAAAGTTCTTTGCTTCCTGCTGACACAATGAGGTGAGGTATAGCAGGTTGGGAAAGGATGGGGGGGGGGAGCAGAACAGACTGCCAGGCTGTTCTGGATCCCATCACTGGAAGGACCAAATACTGTCTAGACCATCCCTTATAGACATTTATCTAACCTACTCTTAAATATTTCCAGAGATGGGGATTCCACAACCTCCCTGGGCAATTTATTCCAGTGTTTGACCACCCTGACAGTTAGGAACCTTTTCCTAATGTCCAACCTAAACCTCCCTTGCTGCAGTTTAAACCCATTGCTTCTTGTTCTATCCTCAGAGGCCAAGATAGACTTGATGGCTTCTCAAGGTCCCTTTCAGTTCTAGTATTCTATGATTCTATGATTAACTGCTGCTCAATTGAGTTTAAGGGGAGGCACTTGGGCCTGTTAAAGGGAGAGACAGTTATAGATTATGGTTCTCATTAAAGATAGTTAAAAGGCTTCTTTCAGGACCTTGAGCTAACAGGGACAAGATGCTAGTGGGAGAGGGCTGTAAAGCTGGCCTAACTATAAAACAGGTACTGTGAAAGATAGAACCTTAGAAGAAAATACTGTGTGCATCATGAGCCTGGGATGAAGACTGCATAAATTAGAGTTCTATTTTAGAAGTCCTTTGTTCAGGATTTAATAAATTGCCCCCAAAGGGGAATTCTATTAACTATGTAGACTGTGTACTTTTATAAGTGAGTTAAGGGGAAACTAAAGCAGGCTTCTGTAGGGGTCAATTGAGGAAGAACTCTGTACGTGAGAAGTATAGCGATGGTGAGGCCTGCATTCCTCCCCCTCTTTCCATCTCCCCTCCCCCTTCCCAACTTCTGATGAGCCAGAAGCAAGCCTCTAGGAACATATGCCATTGTAGCAAGAACGAATTGTAGATAAGGGGGAAGAACATAACAATCTTGTTTACCTAAATGTACTGATCATGTAAACAAAGTCAAAGGACAAGCAGTACAGCTGAGCCATACATGTAACAAGCAATGAGTAACCTCCAGAAATTTCTAAGCTGCAGAACAAGGCAGAGACATTGTATTTAAAGCTGCACCACAGTATGTCAATTTGGACCTCACCAATGGGCTTTGGGTACCGGTGCCTCGGAAGCTGAGTAGTCTCCCACTTTATCCTCAGCCAAAACGGGGTTCCCCGGCTAGCAAAAGGTATGTAAGAATGCCGCTTTTTCCAATCATGTTTTTCTTTTAGTTAAGGGGCACAGCTGATAGTGGTCAGAAAATAAACTGCTTGTGTTTGACAGATACCTATGTAGCATGTTTTAGTACTTTGAGAACCCAGTGTCAGACCTGAGACTTACTCTTGCTGGCAAAAGCTTCATCAGACACCTCCTTTGCCAATAGGCAACACTACCAGGAAGGCACATCTTTGACAAGGACAAATCCACAACTGAATTAGAATTCTGTGATGTATGATTTTTATTGGATCAGTGATTCCCAATATGCAATATATGCCAACGATTCTCCAGCCAGGACTACACTCTTCTGCTTCAAACTCCAGCTGGGGCTATGCTCTGTGCCATCAGCCCTGACTAGGGCTGTCCCTCCCCATACAATCCCTGACTGAGACATTGTTTCCCACTGCACCAGCTCCCCTCCCCCCATTTCACCTGCCGGACCATGGATGTTGCTGGACCAGAGAGTCCCAAATTTTAGAGGTTCAACCTGTATTTGCAAGTACAGAAAACATCCAAACTATATAATAATACCAATTGCAGTTGGTATTCTATTGTTTAACAGGGACATTAATCATAATTCTTTACATCTCAATCAATTTTAAGTTAATCACACAAGTTAACTGTGATTAATTAAAGGTCCTAGTTTACACCTTCAAATGACCTCTGACCCATGATGCACAGAAAGGCAGACTTCCCCCCTTCTGGAGTCTCTGCCATTCTGATTCAGAGGAAATTTCCTTTCCATCCCCCAAATAGGAGTGGGAGGAGAAGCGGTAGCTGAGGAGGCAGCAGGAGGCAGCAAGCTCTGCCATCTGGGGGGCATGGACCATCCTGCTCTCCAGGATGCAGTCCACTGCATCAAAATAGGGTCAGGGGTCTGGATCTGCCCCTGGTTGGGAGCTGCCCATGGTGGCCCTGGCATATGCCTGCTGCAGCTCCTTTATTTTCATGCGAACCTGCTCCTGGGTTCGCATGTGGCCTTTGGTGGCCAGGCTGGCAGCCATCCGCCTGTAGATGGTTGTGTTCCTCCATTTAGTGCAGAGATCATGGACTTTGGGGGCATCCCCCAAACCTGAATTAGGTCCCTGATCTCCGCACTGGACCAGGCAGGTCCCCTCCTTTTCAGGCCCCTGGCAGGCTCCTGGGAGCTGGCAGACTGGTCCTGGGGAGCAGTGGAGGGCTGGCTGCCAGTGGATGCCTGGCTCATGCTGGGGCCACTGGGTCAGGGGCAGTGACTGCTGGCTCTGGGCTTTAAGCGAGCCGGGGAGGAGTTTTCTTGGTTGTGCCCAGAGTGGCCACTAGGGCACCCTGGGAAAGACTGGAGGTCCCCTATTCCAAGATAAGCGTCTACACAGCACTTATTTCATAATAGCAATTTCAAAATTGGTGTTATTCCCTGTGCAATGAGGTTTACCAATTTCAAAATAAGCCCTCCTTCATTTCGATTTAATTTCGAAATAGCGGTTTGGCTGTGTAGACACTGATAAAGTTATTTCAAAATAAGGGCTGTTATTTCGAAATAATGTTGCTGTGTAGACATACCCTTAGACCCTAAGCATGTGGGAAAACCCAGGAGCCAGCCACCAGGGAAACAATACTCTGTAGTAATTCAGAGTCCTCCCCACTTGTATTTCATAACTGAATCTAGGAGATACTTGCTACTAGCAATCAAAGTTCAGCTACATGCCATTGTAGTCAGTCTAATCATACCTTCCCGCACTTAAACTTAACAAGCTCAGTCTTCAAGCCAATTAGGATTTTTTCCCTCCCCCGCTGCTGCTCCCCTTGAAGATTGTTCCAGAACTTTACTGATGGTTAGAAAACTTCATTTAATTTCAAGCCTAACCCTTTTGATGACCAGTTTATGTTCATATCGGAGTATAATTTAAATAACTCTTCTCCCACTATGGTACTTATCCTTCTGACCTAGACATAGAGAGAAATCATGTCTCCAATCAATCTTATTTTAGGCAGGCTAAACAAACAAACTCTTTCAGTCTTCTGTCATACAGTAGCTTAGATCGACCTAGTAGACTCTGCACCTGTTCTAGTTTGAATTCTCATCTTTCCTTAAAGATGGGAGACCAGAATTGCATGCAGTGTTTCAAATGAAGTCTCAACCCTCACTAGCCCAGCAGTGGGCAATAAGTGGCCAGCAAACAGTGTTGAATCCATGTCTGCTTATTGCCCAGTCCTTTACTAACCCTCCTCTATTTCTGCTAGAAATACTATAGTCTGATATATCCTAGGACTACATTATGCTTTTTTTCATGTTAGTCCCTAAGGGTATGTCTACACTACCCCCCTAGTTCGAACTAGCGGGGTAATGTAGTCATACGGAGTTGCAAATGAAGCCCAGGATTTGAATTTCCTGGGCTTCGTTTGCATAAAGCCGGCCGGAGCCATTTTTAAATGCCGGCTAGGTCGGACCCCGTGCCACGCGGCTACACGTGGCACAGACTAGCTAGCTCGGATTAGGCTGCCAGTGGGTAACCCTTAAGAAGCACCTGTATCTGTCACACTAGAATTTCCCTACCCCTGCTCTACTGAGATGTTGTCTGGATGTGGAGCCTTTTTACTGTTTAAATAATTGACTTCCCTGTCTACTTCTACTCTTGTAATATGCACTAACGTGATATCAAAATCTTTTCCTGACCCTATTGGCAGATTGACCACTTTCTTACCATTTGGTAGTTAATTAAACTACTGCCTCTATATATTAAATTTCTTAAATCTATTCAGTGTTAAACTTCCCTTGTCTTGGAATTGTCAGTTGGCGTTTGTTCTTCTTCCTGACAACTGTCCGGACATATTGTATTTCTTCATGTCTTTTGTATCACTGCACTCTGTGCATCTGTTGCCATTTTATCTATAAAATTTTGTTTCTTTCCTAGCACTCTTATTGACCTTTTTGTATTTTATGCCATATTTCTCCTGAAATCACAACCTTGCTTGATTTAGTTTCAATTCAATTTTATGTTTAGCTTCTATTTTCTGCCACATATCTTCAGACAAACATTTACTGTGGTTTCTTTTCCAAATCCCTGCACTTCTCAGTTTTTGGTGAAAATTTCCACATTCTCATTTGCCTTCTACTCTTCCATTGTTTTCATCTTCAAGTTCCTGCTGTGTGTTTACTAGCACTATTCTAAACATTGATTGTGTTGTCTTTGGTTTGATGATATTATAACATGGGTATCTATGATGTTTGATCCTCTGAGGCTCCGATTTTTATTCTTATTTTAGCTACCGCTATTGTATGGTCCATTCCTGCATCTGTCCTATTCCTGCTATATACATCCTCTAAAATTCTTCATTTGCACCAAATTGTAAAATGATCAATTTGGTTTGCCTGTTTTCTGGTTTGGTGGCCGAGTTACCTTGGAGATATTACAGTAAAGGCAAATGTTCCCTCCAATGACCAGGCTGTTCATTCCACCAAAATTAGTAAACATTTTACCATTTTCATTAATTTCAGAAAGGACTTGTTTCTGAATAATCATTTTTTGGCAGTATTGTTGCTCCTTACTTTAGCAATGACTTCTCCATTTTTTTTAGAAAAACATCCCTTTCTAGGACTCTGTCTACTATGCTCTGATGCTTTAGGTAGAAGTACCCTTTTTCTGTAGACGGAGCTTGATCCTGCCTTGAGGGCGGGGGGCTGGACTCGATGACCTCTCGAGGTCCCTTCCAGTCCTATTATTCTATGATTCTATGATTCTCTCTTGGCTAGCTTGGTTTATGATAGTATTGAATAATGAAAACTTTCTGGAATTTCAAATTATAACAGCATGATTTACATCCAATAAAATTTTAGCTGTCCCCCTTGATAGTATCGAACCAACATCATTTTGTGTGTCTGTTGCTGGCACTTGGTGGCCCAGAATATAATAGGATGTTCCTAGTTGACATTATTACCCTCCTTCAATTGTTCATTAACTAAATATTGTATCAGCTTGTTCATAATATTTCCTGGGACTGATGTCAGGCCTATAATTTATTAAGGTCATCCCTGTGATGCTGTATGAAATATAGAGACTTTTTATAATATTGTTCATACTAATATTATGAAATTCCAAGAAATCTGGCCAGTTATGTAGGATGAGATAACCTCAAAAATGTTACAATTCGCTACCTATGATAATCTTGTTTATATGTCTGACCTGTATTTGAATTGTAGATCTGTATTTCCAAACTTCTGCTCTATTTCGGGGTGACGACCCCAGAGAGATTGTCATCAACAATGCCTTCCCTGCTAGATGACCCTTCAAGGGACATCAATGACAATCAACCAATTGAAAAGAAGAATTCAGCAAAGGCAAGTAAGGGCATGCCTATGGACAGAACTCCATGCTGTGTGCCATGAAACTTGTTTTTGGGTCTGGGACACATAGAGGAAGTACAAGCCACAGGATGAAAACAATATAAAATGCATCTGCATCATTACCATTTTGTTTTCAGCTCTATTTCTTATCTCCATTCCTGCTTAATACCTCTAAGGTAATTTTTCTACAAATGAAGCTCTGAACAAAGTACTGAACAACACATCTGATACACTAAAAGATACTAGGGCACCAGCAGATCTCCAGGACAGACCCAAATGTGGCTGAATCTGGCTGGGGTCTAGACTTACTAATTGTGGCTGGGAGCAACCTCCAGTTGCCGCAGGGATGGACCTGACTCCCGCATTAGGAAGGGCAGTTAAGGGACAGGCTGAAGGTAGGGACATGTTATGGTTTCTGGAGTGGCTTAGGGGATAGGGCACTCATGTGGGGACCACAGGATAGGGGGCTCAAATGCTGCCACCCCCTTTACCCACCTAAGTTTCAGCTGGGCAGAGATGGACCTAGGCACTGACTCGGAGCCAAAGAACTGAAATGCAGTAAGATTTCATTTTCCAATTCTTGATAGGCAGCATGGAAAAGAGAAGCACAGTTTGTGACTGGATGGGGAATTTAACTTGGGATTATCTGCTTTCATTTTTGCCCTTATTTTAGCATTTCCAGTGAAGATTGCCATATGTGCATCCAGTCACAATCCCATTTACCTATTTCAGGTGTTTGCACATTAGTTTTCTTTCAGTTTTTTGGAACGTCTTCAGTGTTCAAAGAATTATTGAATCAAAATTATTGGTCCAGCCAACTCCTCAGCCATCTTTTTAAAAATTCTTTGATGAAAGTTGCCTTGGCCTTCTAATTTGTATAATCTCTAACTTTTGTAACTGCTTTTTAACATACTCTTACATTACTATTGGAATGGAAAAATGTTATCATGTATGACTAAATGATCAAAAATACAGAACAAATAAAACTGAACAAATATATTTTCTGCATTTTTACTGAAAAATAGTACAACTTTCATGTAGTAATGTAACAATACCATTATTAGGACTTTTTCCTAATATACTTAAACTTCTCATTGTTCTTAATTCTACAGACCATACATTTCTCCTTGTGTCCTTTTTCTTCTGTCAGTTTTTTATAGTTTATACCTTCCGATTTATGGCCAGGGCTGTCAACTTCCCCTTTATGCCACTTTAATTTTGAAAATAATTGTATCTATCTTCACTTGCCCTCCAAGCCTTTTTTACAATTTTTTCTTCCACTAATTCCTCATCTTCCTCCCCTCTTTAAATGAATGTGGCCTCCTACCTCAATTGTGGACTTGTGACTTTTTGGCCAGCTACTAAAATAAGATTAAAGGATACAAGCCTACTTCCCTTGGGGGAATATACTGCTTCAGTCCACTGAAGGAACAAATGGTGTGTAAACAGAAGCATTTAAGAGAATACCAAGCTAAGTGTACAATGTGATACTACAAAGGACCCAATGTCCTGAGGCCATTGCACATAGGTGAAGATATTTGATTCCAACCATCAAATAACCCCACAAAGCAATGATGAAAATCAATAGTCCAAAACTCCTGGGGGTTATTTGACAGTGCTGAAGACTCTGAACAATAATGGAGACAAAACCAAAGAGATTTAGAGAATAGAAGCAGACAGCTGCCTCACCCACCAAGATAGGACCAGAAAGGTCAGAAAAAACAAAGTATGCGAACAACACAAAGGATCAGCCAACTAATGCTAATATCCAAAATGAAGGTGGCTACATCATTGAAATGAGGCTTCCCATCAACAGTTCTAATGCCAGGAAGAAAAGGGAAACTAGCTCAAAGGCGAACATAAATGAAGAACTACAGTCATGTCTACACTAGGAAATTATTTTGAAATAACTTATATTGAAATAATAACTCCTGAAATAACTACTTCGAAATAAGCTTATTCCTCAAGGGTATGTCTACACAACAGGGGAGATCAAAGCTGCTGCTGTCACTCTTTCAGATTTCAAATTAGCATGTCTTCACTGAACTGGTCGATGTTGGTAGTCCTGCTTCCAGGGAGAGTGCTCTCGCTTAGACTTCCTGCAGTGTGTACTGTGTTAAAGGTTGAGTTAAGGTATTTCGACTTCAGCTACACAATTAATGTAGCCGAAGTTGCATATCTTAATTCAACTTTATCCCATAGTGTAGACATACCCCAAGGAAAGCAGGAGTACAGATTTCAAAATAAGCAATTTGTTATTTCAAAGTAATGGGCTTGGTAATGTGGACACTCCACTTATAATTTTGAAATAAGGGGGGTTATTTTCAAAACAACTCCCTAGCGTAGACAAGGGCTAAGAGGCCTAACATGCTGTCACGGTCTGGAGATTAAAAAAATCATTCCCCTAGGATGAGGCATGTAACCTTTGGCACCAGTAGGTCTGCAACTAGTTACAAAATTAGTTATTTTAATAAAGAGCTATTTTAGTTTTAGAAACATGGACTCCTTTCATGTTATTACCCATTATGTGCTACCTGAAATATTTCTGTAAAACTGAACATGCACAAAGGGCTAAGAACAATCTGGCTTTGAAGAATAGTTATGGTACTATCTGGTACCTATTTAAATGTTAAACTGCACACAAATGCAATAGAATGCCCAATTAGATAAGCAATTGACAGTGTCCGATATGCAACATGATCATAACCTTTTTGAAAATGTAGTGACAAGAATCAGATTGAATTGAAAAATAACTCATATTTCCTTGCTCTTTTTTATCATACAGTTCTTTTCCTTCTAAGTTCATCTCTAGTTTATGTCCTTACAAAGCAATATTTTGAAAAAGTATTAACAACATGACAGGAGAAGTCTGAAGCTATTTTTACAAAAGACTTCTAACTGCATCTAAGTTACAGACCATTTTCCTTTAGAACTCTCTCAGTAAATGCACTGCAACCAAGTGGAAAACATATTCCTTTTCCTGCTGTGATTGCACATTTTGTAATGTTCAGTGTGGGCACGTGTATTTGCAATTTCTTTCTGACAGCTTGATTAACCTTGAAAAGTTGAAAAATGAAAAAGCTTTGTCATTCAACACTAACTTTCAAAACTATATTTGAAAAACAGCAATAGAAATAGACTCTAAATAGTAGACACCAGCATTTGTGTGGTTTTTAACAATTTTTTTGTAGTATCAACTTAATATTTGCTCTCTAACAAAGTGAAGAATGCCAGTATTATAAAGCAGGAGAATTAGAGATATATTTCATTTCTGTGCGCCTCACCTATGTCAATTAGTGGAAAACTTCCATACTATGGTATTGTCAAGATGAAAATTCAGCCCCTAAAGGTTTCCACCTTTATGTGTGTCACACATTGTTGAGAGACTATAACGGAATGCTTAAACAGGAACTGCAAGTTACGTGTTTTAAACTACTCAAGTATGACAAACTAAATTTAAAAAAAATCCAGTGCCTTATGGTTCCAGAACTAGAATAATTAATATTTTTGTAATGCCCAAAATCCCCAATCAGAATCAGCAACCCAATGCACTAGGCACAAGAAAGAAAAAAAAAATCTCTGTGAGTTATGATCTCTGTCCCAAAGATTTTTGCAATCTAAGTATACAAGACAGAAAAATGGAGGCAGGGGAAGGAAAACAGCATAGAAATAAGGTTATAAGAATTATATCTGGGAAACATATTACTTCTATGGTGTGTTTGACTTTTAGGTTAATTTATTTATTTTAAAAAAACATGGCGCAAAAGGATGAGTTGAGAGCAGAAGAGGATTAACACACCCATAAATCTGAGAAAGGGGATAGGAAGAGGACAATAAGGATCCCTGTATGTATGTTTGCAGAGAGAAAGATAGGGTAGTTAAATTTGCCGGTTTTAAGAAAATAATACAAGTGTAGTATAGCAGTTTTCATGTAGTTCATAAACAACTTTTGGCCCATTATATTGGAAACCTGTGAAAATGTATTGGACTTTTCTAAATAAACCTGAAATGTATTTATTCACTGACAGATGCAAAGTAGAGTTTTGCAGTATGATGTACATTCCTAGAAACTACCTTTTTGGAAACTGGTTAAAGAATGCTACTTCTGTTGTAACTGAACAGTGGAAAAGTGCGGGTATTATTCTTCCTTTGAAGAAGGTTAATATTAAATTAAGAGGATTCCTTTAGGCTATTTCCACACTACATGCTTTGCCGGAAGAGGCAATACAAATGAAGCACAGATTAGCATTATCTTGCACTTCATTGCATAATCTCAAGGGGTTTTTGTGCAAAAATAAGCAGTGTGGACATTTCCATTTTGTGCAAAAACCCCTTTTTGAACAAGATCCTTATGTCTCCCTGGGCATAATCAGACTCCTGAAAGGAGTACAGTAGTTTGGAAAGGTTGGGAGCCACTGTTTTAAATTGTTAAAAGCAACTGTCTTGCTCAGTAGGATCTTGTTCCCCTCTCAAAAAGCTCTTTTACTTCTCCTTCTGGCTTTCTTTCAGCAATTTGGACACCTTCCATAATCTGCCTGCAAGTTTCAGTTTTATGATTAGAAAGTCTTGCTAAATGGCGTCTTTTATAATCTGTTCTATTCACACACATTGCTCCTTGCATGGTGTTCTGGAGAAGCCACAGCTGAAAAGATTACTCCAATCTCCAATTCAATGAAAGACAGGAGGTGAAAGGTGAGTCTCCCAAGAAATTACCGTAACAAAAAAATGGTGCACTCACAACTCCATGAGTTATTCTCAGGTTCAGAGAGGAATCTGGACTTCTCAGCAATTGCAGAGTGTGTTATAATCTCAGCTGGCAGGCAGCCTCTTTATATAGGTATCAGGTGGCTTTCCTGTCAGTCACTTGCACTGTCCTTCACCCCTTCCACCTCAGACATTGCTTGTCTTCTGAGCAGGCCTGGTGGTAGATTGCAGAAACACCTGCTATCACTCCTCAAACTGAAACCCGGTCTGGGTCCGATTTCTTCTCTCCATAGCATGTATCTCCATGAGTTATTAATAGAAAGACACTCAGGTATCCAAGCTATCCCACAGGAGGTTTGCAACCATGGTAAGCCATTCTGTATAGTCTTCTACTAATCTCCTTGTGGATGAACAATCCTTTTTGTGCTTTCTCAATACTGCATCATCCACCCAAGATCTTCTTTTTTGGTCTCATGCTCACTTGCCAGAAACTTTGCCTTCCAGTAACCCAAAAACATGCATCACTCCCTAAAATCCATAAGATGTGCACTTCAAATTGAATTATTTTTCATAAGATCTTTGACTTATGATTTCTGAGCTCCAATTATTTCCAGTAAATTTCATTGGTTATTAAATCAATCCATGATAGTTTCAGAATTCTTTTAAACCATAATTTGTTAAATTAAGTTATGGCTGTAGAAATGGATATTCAAACATTTGATAAGTAATGACAATCCTTTAAATTATGATGTTACAGAGAAAATATTTCCTGATATAGATGTATAAATGTAACCTTGTTTCCTGTAAAAATAATGGAAGGAGTGCATTTTCAAACCATAGCTTTAGCTATTTTAAGGGTTTTTTTTGTTTGTTTTTACTATACATTACACTGTTTTTAATTTATTTTCTATGGCTTGATTTTTCTACATTTCAACTCAAAGGGAACTTCAAGGTATCCAACACTTTTAAAAATTAACTCAAGTCAGGTCCACATTAGGAAGATCAATTTAAGGTACACAATTCTACCTGTGCAAAAAATGTAGCTGGAGCCCATGTAACTTAAGCCGTCGTCACAGTGGAAGGTTCCCAGAGATTTCCCTTATTTCTCACAAGGGATGTTGACAGGGATACCGTCAGCATTCAATTTAGCGTCACTTAGAAAATCAACCATGTGAGACTGCAATTGATGTAAAGTCCTACTGTAAACCAGGCCACACTTATTTATGTACAGACCACAGCTAAACTAGACACTACAGGTCAGCCATGGATGGCTACCTTAGCTGTTTATGACTGTATGCTGCAATATTGCTCTAGTCAAATTGGTGCAGATGCATTGTGCCATCACTCTAAAAATCCACTTGAGAGGGAGTCTGAGTGGCTAAAAATACTTTTTTTTTTTTTTTTTTTTTTGCTTTTCAAGTCACATACAAAACTGTACTAGGAAAACTGAAGCCCCACATATAAGGAAAGAGATATGAGAACACACTTGAATTATCTGACAAGACTATACTTACAACTTATGAAAAATGTGGGTTAAAGGACTCAAAATTTCTTCAGTTAATGCTGACAGAATTGAGAAAAGCTCAGTAAAGCTGTGGAAAAGGGTGAGAAAAACCCATCTCCAGCATTTCCCCTGCAGAACAACTCTCCTCTTAAAAGCATGGTTGCCTATATGGAGAAATGAATATGGATGCTTCTGAAGTGTGGTACATGTGTCCCTAGGCATGGGAGTATGTAAACCAGGCCTGCTTGGTCTGAAGGCATGAACCTAACAATGCCTTTAGTAAGAAAGCAGTGTCTTTTTAGCTCAGGCAGAGGAGGCTCAGGTATTAAGCTTTGCTGATACCCAGTTCAGTTCCCAATGCTGACTCCTGTGTAGGAGTTTGGCATTACAGTCTTACTTTCTAAATCATATTCTTATTCATTTTACAGATACAGATATGTGAAACTACTAAGATTACTTCCTCTCCATTTTTTTCTCCAGATCTATTGCCTTGTGGCAAAGACTGTCTTCATTTTGTGATTTGTTCAACACTGAACACACTGTTGGCACTTTAAAGTGCACATTACAATATTCGACGCTCTGTGGCCAATCTCTATCTTATTGCACAAAGGGAGGGAGGACAAATGGAAAAATTCACCCACCAGCAACCCTGACAAGTCAGGACTGTTCTTGAGTTGTGCCCTCTGTGTGTTGTCCACCTTATAAAGGGATAGGGAGGAGAAATGACCAAGGTGGGGCCTGAATGAGTGCAGCATGGACATTCTTCCCTTATCTTCCTGCAGAGTGTTGTGAAGGCTTTGTGTCTTACTGAAATACAATTCTTCAAGGTGTTCCTGTTGAGAGGACAGGGTAGAACTCTCCACTGGCACAAACACATCCCTATTTCTTTAGTCCCAACTGAGCCCTATTTATGGGCTCAATTCTTCTGCCTTGAAAGTAAATGGCAAAATTCCCATTGACTTCTACTAGAGGAAGATCTTTCCTAATAAGGATAGTGATTGTTTGTTTGGAGTCTGAACATTTAAAATATCTGCTAAACCAAAAGGAAGTCTTTAAACTATAAAGAATGATCATGCCACTTTTCTATTGTATCTAGATACAAATCAGATTCTTTGACTAAGATTTTTTGCCTCGGGCATAAATTGTTTGATTATTTATTTTATCTGTGATAACATGAAGTCCCACAATCAATAATTCTTTGTCTTCTTGATTGATTAGAACTCTTCTATTGACACAGACAAATTAGGTTTTAGGCAATTTATTCAGGCGATTATTAGCAGGCTAAAATTAATAGCAGATTTATTATTAGTAGCTGTAGAAAATATTCTTTGATGCTGATTATTTTCATTCAGCTTAACTTTCTCTGATTAATTTACTTTGTCACTGAAAAATGCTCTGGAAGGAGCATTTGTTAGATTTTAACATTAGTAGCATTACCCGTCCCATTGTGACAGTAGATGCACATGTGGCCTACTGCCTCCCCTCTGTTCCTGGGGCTGGGGAGGCTTGAGCCATCTTAGGCCATGCGGCCACCACTGCTCCCACTGCTCCAGAGCTGGGGAGGTTGGAGCCCCTGCTCCTGGGGGCTACAGGGAGGGGTTGGGGCCGTGAACATCTTCCCTCCCTACTGTTCATGCACGTACACTCTTCCCCTTCCCATAGTTCATGGTCTGCACGCTGCTCTTCCTCCTCCCCTCTCTGTTGTGTAGTGGAGCCTCAGCAGAGGGAAAGGGACTTTAAGGCTGTGTCCAGACTCAGGGTTTTTTTTGAAAAAAGTAGCCTTTTTTCGAAAAAACTTCACCTGCGTCTAGACTACAGCCGCGTTCTTTCGAAATTAAATCGAAAGAATGCGGCTTTTCTTTCGATGGCGGTAAACCTCATTTCACGAGGAAGAACGCCTTTTTTCAAAAGTGCTCTTTCGAAAAAAGGCATTCTTGAATGCCAACAGGGCTTTTTTGAAAGAGAGCATCCAGACTCACTCGCTGCTTTCTTTCGAAAAAGCGGCTTGCTTTTTCGAAAGTTCTGCTTGCAGTCTAGACGCTCTTTTTCAAAAGAGGCTTTTTCAAAAGTATCTTTCAAAAAAGCCTCTTTTGAAAGAGGCTTGCAGTCTAGACATAGCCTAAGTGGGGCTAGGGGCCTCCCTCCCCCCTTGAAACTTCTCAAGTCTTGTCAAGTCTGCTCAAATGTTCTCTGTGACAGATGGCATGATGGACACCTCTCCTTTTATAATAGTATAGGTTATCATTATGCAGTATGGTTCTTTTATCCTACAAAACATTTGATCTTCTACTAAGGAATAAAGTTCTCAGGGTACGTATACACTATGGGACAAAGTCGAATTAAGATACACAACTTCAGCTACATTAATTGCATAGCTGAAGTCAAAGTACTTTAACTCAGCTTTTGGCACTGTCTGCACTGAAAGAAGTTGAAGGAAGAATACTCTTCCTTCAACTCCCCTTACTCCTCATGAAAGCAGAGTTACCAGCATCACCTGGAGTGCCCCTCTCACTTTCAATTGGGTCTTAACTAGACCATTAATTTGAACCCTGAAAGATTGACAGCAGCAGCTTTAATCTTCTCTGTTGTAGAGATGTACCAACAGTGTTGTCTACAAATGTTTTACAACTCCCTTTAGTGGGAATTAAAGCAGATCCCTGTCCTCAAAAGTCCTCACTCAGGGCCAAGTTCTGTGAAGCACTGCAGAGCTCTGAATTGTCATTGACTTATTTGTCAAGCTGACTGGAAAGTTTCAGACAAAACTATTTTTGGAAAACCGAGGGATTATTTTTTATGTTTGTTTTCCTTGGAAAAATCGATTTGTCATTGTAAATCAAACTCCTGAAAAGTTTTATTTTTGGCTGATGATTGAAAAAAGTCAAAAATTTGAACATTTTGACTCAGAAATTCTGCTGTGGGGTCTTGGGCACATTATAGGTGAGGGAACAAAGCACTTATTCTCCTTGACAGTCTGGATTTGACATTGAACTGCATATTCTATGTGACATTATGAACAAGGATCTCTATGATTCACTATAGTGGCTTTGAAAGAGGCTAGATGATGGCTTATCACGAGAGGAGTACTCCAGAGAGCCCAGCCTACAAAAAAGAAAAGGAACAGTACAACTCCTCTGAGGCATCATGGAAGCATTTCAGAATGTTTTCCCATATTTTTTGCAAAGGTGTGTATGTTTTCATCCTCCTCCTACTCCATACCTCCTAGTTGCAATGACATTTTCAGCAGATTGTTTTCCTGTTAGTTCACATCAACTTTTCCTCACAGACATGAAATGCCAGTTATGTCATATGCTGAGTAATATCTTCAATACTTTGTCCTAATAATGTAATTTCAGTAGATCAAATGCTTTACTGATAAACCCATTTCTAATCTAATCTAATCTAATCTAATCTAATCTTTAAATCAACCTTATTGAAAATAAATGTAGGTCTGTCCACATTATATAGTACCAATTTTTATTATGTTGATTTTTTTTTATTATGTTGGTAACCGGAGTTACACAATCACAGGTTAATATATAAACAATAAGAATAATTAAGTACAAAGGCAGATCATGTTTTTTCTCTTACAGGTAACAGGAAAGATTCATTTTAGTTTTTACTATTCTTTTGTTTAGCACTCCACACTTACCTTTTTTAGTAATGAACAATGGACCTTTTATGACTTAACATATTACAGTATTTTATTATCTAATTAAATAAGAAGAATATTTGAGAAATGAAAGCAAAATATTTAAACACAAACCGTAGTATACATATAATTAACTTTATTTCTATCATCTTTCCAGAAGTGTAATAGAGGTCCAGTGGTATTCATTAAAGTACACAGTGGTGTTACACACAGTATATTTGACTTAAAATTCAAGATACTAAGAACAAACATAATCTTATAATGTAAAATTGAAAAATAGAAAGATTTTTCTCAAATTCTGAACTTTACATTGTGGTCTACCAATCTTAATATATTAAGCATTATTTTAAGGCCAATTGCCCCCCACTAAACAGGTATGTCCATATATTTTAAAGCCAGAAGGACAATTATTATAATATAGTCTGGCAGCCTGCATTACAAAGGCCATAGAATTTCATAAATCAATGATGCCAGATGGTATTCAATCCCAGAGTCTTTGGTGTAAGAGACCAGTGACTTACCCGTTAGGGAACCAGGATATCATGTGCAAAAATAATGAAAGAACTACTTGAACTGATCACATTAGACTTGATTACTGTAATTATTTCTTAAATGAGGATTCCAGCATGGTTTTGAATCCATATGTACTTAGTGCAGAATATCCCAGTCAAGATCCTTGGAAAGAAGAAATATCCCTTAAAGGGCACATCTAAACTACATTCCTCTTTTGAAGGAGGAATGTAAATTAGGCAAATCGAAAGTGCAAATGAAGCATGGATTTAAATATCCAATGCTTCATTTGCATATTCACGTCTGAGACCTTTTTCAAAAAAAGGTTTTTCGAAAGTGAAAGCGCAGTCTAGACACGGTTCTTTTGAGAAAAAAATCTTTTTGAAAAAAACAGTACTCCTGAAAAAATGAGGAGTTTGGGTTCTTTTGAAAAAGGGCTTTTTTTTTTTTAAACCACATCTAGACTGCACTTTCACTTTCGAAAAGCCCTTTTTCGAAAAAGTGCTCGGATGCGAATATACAAATGAAGCTTGGGATATTTAAATCCACTCTTCATTTGCATTTTTATTTGCCTAATTTACATTCCTTTTTTGAAAGAGAAATGTAATCTAGACATCGCCCATATGGCCAGGTTTTTTTTTTCTTTCTGTGTAAAGCACAAGTGATAATTTTTAAGAGGTGATACCTTATAACCATCATGGAGGTAAACTAATTCCAAATAGCATTTGTGAGCAAGGAGTGCCACCTTTCCAGTAATTCTTGTCAATATTTTTGTAGCCATGATCATTCATAAGTAATCAAAGCTTACACACCAAATTTGGATTATTAGTTTGCCTTTCTCCTTGTGTTACATTTGTTAAACGATTTTTGAACAGTTGCATACATCACCTGAAAGTCTGTAATCCCAGTTATAAATAGTATAAAACATTAATTTCTGATAATATGAATTTATGAAATTATTGGTTCATATAATAGCAGTGACTGTTGAAATGGGAGGAGGGAACATATGCTAGTCATTAATAATCTTTAATATTAAAAAGTGTGTGTTGTATAATACATTTAATTTAAAAAAAAATCAGTTGTGCTCTTAAATGCTCAAATTCAAGCACATTCATAAGCGTTTATGGAATCAGATTATTTATTTAATTAAAACTCTCTTGCATGATTCTCTTCTTGGCTCCTTTGAAGGCATTTGCTGCCATTGCTTTAACTTTAAAAAAAGCAGTTAGTCAAAAGAACTACGCAATGGTCTGGTACCACACAATGTGTTTTCAGCAGTGGTACATGGTAGGCATTTTACATGTAAGATACAAGGGTAGCACCTTATGGCAAAAACTCCAATTATGGTAACAGTGTAGTAGTTCAAAAAAATGGACCAGAATTGACAGTCCAATTATTTATCTTTTAAAATATATGTACAAGTAGGAGTTTGTCACGCCTGTGTTGGAACAATTTTCAATCAGCACTAGCATCATGTTACTAATTTTAAAAAACTGGCAAAATCAATCATTGCATACATTTCAAATATAACCAACAGCATAAAAACACTAGGGGGAAAGCTAATTCAAAAATAATATTGAATTATTTGACAATAATCAAGATTCTTTTAACTTCAGTGTTTCAGAGTTGCCTCTCAATAACATTTCATATCTTACATAAAAGGGGGATGTGGGCAAATCCTCTTATTGTGTGATTAGCACTGTAGAGAAACCACTTTCCAGCATGATTGTTGTGGACCAGTTTTCTCCCTTTGCTGATTTTTTTCCCACAAATCAGCAGAAGTTTGCCTGCTAAATAAAAGCTTTAAGGATCAAGTCCCAGGGTATCCATCTCTCTTCCGTTGGCAGGCAATCACTTGACAGACATTTTAAATTGCTTGGCAAGTGTCTATACTATCACCATTAAAAGTACAGTGCATGTAGCAAAGCTTTACTTGTTGTTTTACCTTGTGTCACAAGTAGCTACCTGGTGTGTGTGAGAGAGAGAGAGAGAGAGAGAGAGAGAGAGAGAGAGAGAGCAAAAGCACAGCTTAAACATTTTAAATTTATAGCATGTTTGTTTATTTGACAGATTTTTTTCTCTGATCTATATTCATGGAAAATGAGAAATTGTTCAGTAATTCCTGGGGACTCCAAGAATCAGAACTCAGATTGCATGTATTATTTTCTAAGGTAGTACTGAAAGTGCCTGCTGAAACCAACGTATTACAAGTAAAGATGTCTCTGCCACAGGACTCACACATTTAATGAAGTTTCAATTCTTAAAAATGCGCTTAACTCTTAAGAATCATGAATGGCATTTGATTTGAAACTTCATTGAAACTTTTGATGGAGGGGCCCCCATACGGTTTCCTTAAGATCTTAATAGAAATGTAGCCGTATTATTCTGGTGTAGCTGAAGCAAAATGCAGGACTATGTAGCACATTAAAGACTAACAAGATGGTTTATTAGATGATGAGCTTTCGTGGGCCAGACCCACTGCCTCAGATCAAATAGTGGAAGAAAATAGTCACAACCATATATACCAAAGGATACAGTTATAACCTCATTCCAGGAGGCATACCTGGGTGGTCGACAAATACCTTTGATGTCGACACCCACGCGTCCAGACTATCGCGCTGAGCCGACAAACAGCTGATCATTTTACTATGTCTGGTAGCCTAATCTACATGCCTCTGGCGACAGAGGCATGTAGACTAGACGTACCCTTAGTTCGAATTAGTTAATTCGAACTAAGCTAATTTGAATTAGCGCAGCTAGACTTAAAAACTAGTTCAAATTAGCGTTTTGCTAATTCAAACTAGCATGTCCACACAGAGTGGACCCTGAACAGAGGTTAAGGATGGCCGTAAGCAGCGCCGGCAGGGCATCAGATGAGAACTTAGAGCGTGGAGCTGCTGTCTCAGGCTAGCCGAAGGCTGTACTTAAAGGGAACCGACCCCCACCCCGGACAGACAGTTCTCAGGGTTACCCACTTGCAAAGCAGTCGTGGCTTGGACTGCCCTGAGTGCACACACGTGGAACATCATAGCACTCGGCCATCACCCCGGCTGCACTTGCCACAGGTTGCCATCCGGGGGGAGTGGGCAATTGGGGGGCTGCCGGAGAGCTTCCACCCCGAGAAGCTCGCAGAGCCAGCCCAGTCCTCCCCATCAGGGGCTCGTACCCCATTCCTCCCTCACCTCCTTCCACTTACCCTTCTCTAGCCCCCCTTCCTGATGTACAAAATAAAGAAAATGTATGTTCAAAAATAGAATCTTTCTTTATTGAACAAAACTGGAGGAGACTGGGAATAAGAGGTGGGAGAGGGGAAGAGAGAGGCTGGGAGAGGGGAGGTCAACTAAAATGATCAGGGGTTGGGAACAGGTCCATATGAAGAGAGGCTAAAGAGACTGGGACTTTTCAGCTTACAGAAGAGGAGACGGAGGGGGGATATAATAGAGGTATTTAAAAGCAAGAGTGGTGTGGAGAGGGTGCATAAAGAAAAGTTCTTCATTAGTTCCCATAATAGAAGGACTAGAAGACACCAAAGGAAAGGAATGGGTAGCAGGCTTCAAACTAGTAACAGAAAGTTGTTCTTCACAAAGCAAAGAGTCAACCTGTGGAACTCCTTGCTGCAGGAGGCTGTGAAGGCTAGAACTAGAACAGAGTTTAAAGAGAAGTTAGATCAAGTCATGGAGGTTGGGTCCATGGAGTGGTATTAGCCAGGGGGTAGAAATGGTGTCCTTGCCCAAAGTTTGTGGAAGGCTGCAGATGGATGGCACGAGACAAATGGCTTGGTCACTGTCTTTGGTCCATCCCCTCCAGGGTACCTAGGGTTGGCTGCTGTCGGCAGACAGGCTACTGGGCTAGATGGACCTTTGGTCTGACCCAGTATGGCCGTTGTAAGCTCAGGGTCGGGGGTCTCAGTGGACCACCCTGATTTTCATGCAAACCTGTTCCTGGGTGGCCAGGCTGGCAGATCTCCTGCCCTAGACGGCCACTTTCCTGTGCCTAGTGCAGAGTTCGTGGACGAGGTCCACGATGTCTGTACTAGACCAGGCGGGTGCCCGCCTCTCGCGGTCCTGGCCGGGCTCCCGAGAGCCGCCAGCCTGGTCCCGGGAAGAGGCGGAGGGCTGGGGGGCATTGGGTGGCTGGCTCATGGCGTGCCAGGTGCAGGGTCTGCTGGCTGGGTGCTGGCAGGCTTGCACCTGGCACGGGCACCGTAGCCAGCCCGTGCCCCTTTAAGGGCTCCGTGGCCGGGAGGGGTGCATACGAGTTTCCCTGGTGGTACCCAGAGTGGCCACCAGGGAAAGCTGTGGAGGGCTAGCTTCCCACTAGTTTGAATTAAGGGGCTACACAGCCCTTAATTAGAACTAGTAAGTTCGAGCTAGGCTTAGTCCTCGTGCAATGAGGTTTACCTACTTCGAACTAAGCGCTCCGCTGGTTCGAATTAAGTTCGAACTAGCGGAGCGCTAGTGTAGCGCCTATGAAAGTTAATTCGAACTAACGTCCGTTAGTTCGAATTAACTTTGTAGTGTAGACATACCCTAAAGCATACAGTGTCAAATACTGCGGAAATGATAGACCCAATCCAGAGATCCTTGCCAAGGACAGGAATGTCATCCTCTTCTAGTACAACTTCGAAGGGTTGCTGGAAAATACATAGCTGGAGTCAGCTTACCTTAAGTTGAGTCATGGCTGTGTCCACACAGCTGAACACCAATGGGAGCACATGCTCCTGATATCTTCCCTTTCTCCTTGCAGAATGAGTACCAGATACTGGCAGAGGCTGCCCTCACTGTTCAATTTAGAGGTTTATATTTTATATCCGCTAAATCAAACACAAGATCAACCTCCAGAGAACTGATCTTCTCATAAGTGTAAATATGCCCTCAGAGTGCTATTTGCATACCAGCCTTTTTCCTCCCAGTGGCCTCATAGATATTCCTCTTCTAGAGCTCTTTGATATTTTAAGTGCAGGGCTGGGAGTAAAAAGATGACATAGTAGGTTGGATATTTGCCTCCTGTTCCTCCAGGCCCACCGTATTTTTATGTGGAATTACTTCTGGAAAAGGGATTAATTCACTATGAGACCCCTTGGCAGGTCCTACTGCATACAAAGTACAGGAGGACCTGCCAATATCTGTAATCAAGGGAGAACACAACCCTAAGGCTGGTTCTCAGCTCCATAGACCTGGGACCCTTGACTCCATGAACCCTTCCTTCACTTTCTACAGATTTGGAGGACTCACTTTCTCCAGATTCCATGTCTCCCAAAGCATTTTCCCTGTAAAGAAACATTGCTAGGGAAGACTGAGCTCCATTTTATGAATCTTTTCTGTCTCTTTATCCCTATTCTTTCTCTTTTTCCTGTGGAAAGGTGAATGGGCTCTCAGTTTTTACTTTTTATACTCTGCCAATATAGAATGATTTTTTTCTTAGGAAAGCTTGAAAATATATATATTTTTAAAGAGTAAAGATCGCCACATTTTGCCCACTACAGGCAGTCCCCGGGTTACATGGATCCGACTTACATCGGATCCCTACTTACAAACGGAGTGAGGCAACCCCACACTAGCTGCTTCCCCCCAGCAGACCAGGGAGATGCGAAGCTAGCACCCCCCCCCCCCCCCCGCAGCAGACCAAGGAGACGCAGAGCAGCTTTTCTCAGCAGACACCTCAGCTTGAGAATAAAGGACTGAGGGAAGTGAGGTGTGGGAGAATAAAACTGAGCTCTGGAGAAATGTTTGGCTAGAGTTTCCCCTACATTATGTACCAGTTCCGACTTACATACAAATTCAACTTAAGAACAAACCTACAGTCCCTATTTTGTACGTAACCTGGGGACTGCCTGTACTTAAAATGTTGAGTTTATTTTTGTTTGGTTCATAATCTTTTTGCAATACTTATCTAATTCAATTGTTTACGTATTTTATTTTGTATTCTTCTCTTCCCCTATAGAATATTTTAAATTCATTTTACACCTCAAAATTGTTTGCAAGGACTTGTTTGATTCTTCTTCCTAACATTGCCCTGCTGGCCTATAGTTATGGATTGTCAGGGGCATAGTAAAGGAAGATAAGTTCACCCTCCATTCTATGGAAAGATAGGGTATGTCTACACTACCCCGCTAGTTCGAACTAGCGGGGTAATGTATGCATACCGCACTTGCTAATGAAGCCCGGGATTTGAATTTCCCGGGCTTCATTAGCATAAGCGGGGAGCCGCCATTTTTAAATCCCCGCTGCTTCGAACCCCGTGTAGCGCGGCTACACGGGGCTCGAACTAGGTAGTTCGGACTAGGGTCCTATTCCGAACTACCGGTACTCCTCGTGAAATAGTACCGGTAGTTCGGAATAGGACCCTAGTCCGAACTACCTAGTTCGAGCCCCGTGTAGCCGCGCTACACGGGGTTCGAAGCAGCGGGGATTTAAAAATGGCGGCTCCCCGCTTATGCTAATGAAGCCCGGGAAATTCAAATCCCGGGCTTCATTAGCAAGTGCGGTATGCATACATTACCCCGCTAGTTCGAACTAGCGGGGTAGTGTAGACATACCCATACAGAGTTAGCTATCTTAATCCACTCTGTAGGCTGGGCTGGCCTGCCCTTCCCTGACTCAGAACTTTTCTTCAACAGTTTCTGTTGTCAGGATAGCTATGGAGTTTCCATAATAATTTCGAGCTGCTTTTCATGGCAAAAATGATGAGGGAAAAGAGGGGCAGTATTGCTGTCTGGCCTTTCCTGGGGGTGAATCATCTTCCAGTACAGCTGACTTCATGAGTGTTATGGGAAAATGATTGCACTCCTTTGCTTAATGGAGAAGAATCAAGCCCAAAGCATTTCTATTTGCAGTGTCGTATACTTCAATATATGCTGCATGCCCAATCCTCTGAAGCTTACTCTACTAGAAGCAAGGAAAGGGAAATTTATGAGAGACATAAAGTATTGAATTCTACATAGTCTGAGAGCCAGTGTCAAAAGGATTCTGGGATTACTAAGTAGACTAATCAAACTATGACTATTTTTCAAAAAATATTAAGGCTGAATTTCACTGAATGAGTCCAGCAATTTTGTTTTATCATTTTAAGAGTCAAAAAGGAAATTTAAATGAATGTCTGAGTCACAATATCTGGGGAAATAAGTTCTCTTAAAGAATGCTGCATTAAGCTGCCACTGAAGAGCCAGAGACATCTAAATGCTAGTCTGGGGCTGCTTTGTAAGCATAGCATTACAAAGAACGCCCCAGTCCGACACAGGGAATGTATACTAGAGTTTTTAGAAAATATCCACCAACCTATGCAGAATGGAAATAAATGTGATTCTTTACAGATAATGCCTGGTACTTTATAGAGTTCAAAAGAGAGGTATTCACACTTAAGTTGGGTCATACAAAACTGTTAAATTGCTTCTCTGCGCATATTATGGGTCAACTCAGAACTGTGCATTGAGTCCAGTTTGTTTTATACATAGCTATAAAGCTGAGTGTATAGATGCCTAGTATTAAGTAATCTGTGTAATGTAGTCTTCTTGCCTATATGCTTGGAAAGCCATTTAATTTCAGAAAGCAATTTCAGAGTCAAGATGGCTGCAACAGAGATACAGTCTCACAGATTTTTTCCCCTTCTGGAGAGCTTTTGTTACTATTTCCAAGTTTATGGGTTTAAGACAGAGGACACATGGTGGACTTCTACATTCTGTGTTATGTAAGGGCACATCTACACTGCAGGGCAAAAGTTGAATTAAAATACGTAACTTCAGCTACAAATAGCTGAAGTCATTTGCCTTTTGACACTGTCTACACAGCAGGAAGACGAAGGAAGAACACTTTTCTTTTGACTTCCCTTACTCCTCATGAAATGAGGGTTACAGGAGTTGATAGAAGAAGTCCTCCATCTTGAAATTATTTTGAAATAAAAGATTGCTAGACACATACTAAAATAATGTCAGTTATTTCAAAATAACGCTGCTGTGTAGACGTACTCTAAGAGGTCAGCCTAGATTATTGTAACTGGAAACTTTTGAACTAAATCTATGAATCTAAAATAAAAAACAGAACACATACAGGTTAAAAGTAAATGATTGGGTTTTGTATTTGAAAAAAAAAACAATAAATCTGAATATGGGACCTGATCCAACCCCTAATGCTCTGGATTAGGTCTTCTGAACCTGCCATCCATGGAAACACAAGCAGAATAGATATGTTCATATCCAGGGCTAGCCGAACCGTGGCGAGCCCCGCTCACCAGCCGCGCTGTCCGGCGATCTGCGCATGCGCAGATCACCCAAACCCGGCTCTTCCGGGTTTTATTTGTATTATTTGTCGAGCCCTGTTGATATCACATATTTAATTCTAGTTTTTTAGATGTATGAGTAGCGATAAAAGTTTAATTGTAGTTATTTGAAGACAATCTGGAATATTAAAACTGTTTTCAAAATTATTCATTTAATTGTAAAAGACCTTTAATATATTTCAGTTGCATATTAAAATGCAATTAATATTAAAATAAGATTGTTAGAATAAGCAAGCTCCTATAATTGAACTGATCTTTTACTTGTATTATAAAAGCATGTAAGCATTTTCTGTGCAAGTTTAATGATGCTTACTTTCCAATTACAGAAATATTTTTTCATGTTAAAAGTTAGGAATATAGGTCATTATATTAAGAATTTACAATTGTAGGATCAGTGTTAATGAGGCTAATTAAGTCAGGGTGGATGTGCTCAGAAGTAGCCTACCATCTGGACATAAAACGGGAAATATGTGACATGACCTATTGTTTTTTTCCATTTTACTTGCAGGAGTTATTGGGGAACGGAGTTGGCAAATAAAAGGGCATGTTTTTGGTGTGAAAACATGGCAGTGCTACATATCATCAGTTGCCAAACTTCCAGATCATACAATATTGTGAAGGCATTTGTGTTACAATGTTTTATTCTTAACATACAGTTTTTTTCCAAGAATATGTCTGGCATGGATAATGGCATAATAGATGCCTTGTCTTGCTTTCAATTTGTTTTTGGGAGCTTGTACCAGGAGCTACTGACAAATATGAACAGATTCCATTGGTGCTATGACACCTGGATGTATGATGTCAATGGCATGAAGATCTTTGGCTCTGGGCTCATGGCAAAGCTATGAAGGAAGTTTTAATGTGTTCTTCCAATTCATGACTTGGAAGGCTGATTACCAGTATGGCTGATTACACAATGCGGGGTCCTGCATTATTGTGGCAACCTAACTGTTGTCATCCTTAACAATCCAGATATAGTACAAAGGGCAGACAAGTTCCTTCAGATCTATGGAGGTTCACCAGTCAGAACTGAGGACTGACATATTTTTGTCCCTATAAAAGAGGCCATGGGGAGATGACTGGGAAACCTACCGAGTTTTGGGGGGTAGGCAGCCAAATTCATTGCTGGTGCTTCTTTATGTTAGATGTTTATTGCAAGTTCTTCATAGGGCAAGTATACAGTGACTGGATAAATGGTCTGGTAAAGGTCTTAAACAAGAGGTGTTGGTTAAAGGAATGGAATGGGGGCGGGGTTAGGGGCTCCTATGAACAGAACAGCAGGCAGCAAACCACCTCTGTTATCGCCCACCTCTAAACCTCAAATCAGGGTGTGTGTGGATGGTGAGGTAAAAGACATGGGTTAGCTGGGGATCTGGATGAAAAACAAAGAGGATCTAGTGGAAGCCATAGGCAGTTATTTGAATGAACTGGAGGTTATGGGCACTGGACACTTTTATTAGCTGGATAATCTCAGCCATCTAATAATAAATAGTCAGCCTGATTAAATTCATATCAAGTGTCTCCCATCCCTCTTGTGGGATAGCTGGACAAAAGGTTTTGCCTGGGTTGAGAAGACTGCTCTCGTCATGTATGTCTACACTACACCATTATTTCGAATTATCTTATTTCAAAATAGTTAATTTGAAATAAGTTATTTTGAAATAATGCATCTACACACAAAATGCATTTCGGAATAGCAGTTTGCAATTTTGAAATAGCTCGTCCACACTGAGCAGACTCTGAATCACATTTAAGGCCAGCCGGAACCAGGTCCGGCAGGGCATCAGGTCAGGAGTTCTTTTGTGTGGCTGCTGCCTGAGGCTATCTGAGGCCTGTGTTTAAAGGGAACCCCACTAGACAGCCAGTTCTCAGCTTTCCTTGCTTGCTTGCCTACCTCGATGAGGGACAGCAAAGCATTTTGTCTCTACATGCTCTGGTTGCCAACACTCGGGACACTACAGCATCCAGCAACATCTAGGGTGGGGGCAAGAAAATATATTCTATTTTTTGTGTTATTAATTTGTTGCATTTGGTTTGGCTGAAAAATTACCCTTGGGTCTACTCGGAGGCTCACCTTATTATTATGGAAATATAAAAACTCAAATGAGAAAGAAATAATCTCCAGAGAGGCTTTGATTTACTCCAGGGTGTGTCTGTGGCAGGGAGTGTAGGGGGACCACCATGCCTGGCAAGTTGAAAGAGTTGCTTTGCCACAAATGTCATGAATAATTGGACAGCATGAGCCATAATATTTTTCCCATATACATTGATCAAAAACCTACTTTTTGCAAAATATAAGGTACAATTACACTATCCAATGTAATCCTGAAAGGATTGGCTATGGTTTACTCAGCTGAATGCACATGGAATTTTCAAATATAATTAACAACTCCATTAGCTGGGACCAAAACATTATTTTGTTCTGTTAATATGGTTGTGTTATTGCAGAAGCAGTAAAATCCTCATCCAAGGTGCTTGAGCAACACTATAAATATTTCAGAGGGGTAGCTGATTTAATCTGTAACAGGGAAAACTTAAAAAACAACAAATAGTCTAGTAGCACTTTCAAGAGTAACAAAACATCTGAAGAAGTGGATTGTGCCCACTATAAAAATTGTTAAAAATAGTCACGTCTGATGGATTATATGAAACTAATTATTTCCCCAAAACAAGTATGCAACTGAAGCATTAGAATTACAGTTGCCTGTTTTGAACCCTCTTTGGTTCTGGATGTGGCTTTAAAAGAATAATAAATAAACCTGTTTATTTTATGTGACTAAGACTGTCACTCACTTTTCCTGGAAGAGATGTATTAAAAAGGAAACACTTGTATGTAAATATATTTGATCCCAAAATATCTCTACTAGAATAATTTGATTAAGTGAATTACAAGCAGCTGTGTTTTTCCCCATGAATTCTTCCTTCTTTGACCATTTTATAAATCTCTTTTTAATGTCAATCAAAATGCTTCTACTGATTTCAGTAGGGAGATCAGGACCATGGGTCTTCTGAACTGAGGAGACTTGGAACGACATTTCAATCCCATTTGAAGTTAATGTCAGTTTTGACATTAACTTGGATGGTGATAGGATTTTAACTCTGATAGTTATTACTAAAGCTTCTTTGCAAATGAGTAGGTAGGAAGTTTTTGTATTCCATACATGACATTTAACTGTCTGAAACAAATAATTTTAAGAGCTGAATACTTGTGATCTGCTTTGTTTTCACAAGGTGGTAGAAATTTAGAAATAATCTTGCTCACATATGTATTTTGTTTAGCAAATAGTTACAGGAAGTTAAAAATCCTATTTTTTGTTGAATTGTACTTTGTTTAAAAACATTTTGAATGATTTCTGCTTATATCTGGCCAATTATTTAACATACACTGCTTTCTATTTGCTAACTACAAATATGAAAAAGAATGCATTTAAGACACCTCTTCAGAGTCTTCCTCTGTGAAAGCAATTTCTTACAACTATAACATCATTAACAGTTTCAGAGAGGTAGCCATATTAGTCTGTAACTGGAAAAACTTAAAAAACAACAAATAGTCTAACAGCACCTAGTGGGTTATGTCCACCAAAGCTCATGATACCATCTACAGGTTTTGTTAGTCTCTAAAGTGCTGCCAGACTAATTGTTGTTTTATAAAATCTTTAGTGAGGAAAGCAAATATTTCTTGCGATATGAAAAGGATCTTGGACTATTTGGACTCAAGGAAATTGCTGGAGTTATATATCTATTGATTCATAAGACCAATAAAATATTAAGGATGAGAATCTAGATGAATACATGCTTTTTGTAATTTATTTTAACCTTGCCCTTCTGTTAATACATTCCTTGTCTAGAAATAAATCTACTCTCAATACTTCTTAAACACATTTATACTCTAGGCTTTAATATTGTTCTGAGGCAACTTATTCTATATTTTAACTTTTCCTATGGCGATGTTTTTCATTTTATCTTTAGTTTCCTGATTTTTGTCTGGCTTATAGCTTTGCAACTCCAAAACTTTGTGGCAGAGCCCGCCCAGAACATTTTGGCACCTGAGGAGGGCAGCTCAAATGACGCCCCCCCCCACCTCCTCGCTTGGGCCAAAACTTTGAAAACTCTCAATTTCGCCTTCTTCCTGTTCTACTCCTCTCTTGCACCAGTAGCAGACACAATTTTCTACACTCTGGGTCCTAGTGGCGCCCCCTCCCCCCACACACACACACAGTCTGGCACCTGAGGAGGCTGCCTCAATTCGCCTCATGGTAAGGCCAGCCCTGCTTTGAGGAAATTGTATCCAAACCAAATTTATTTATACCTGTTACAAATATGGATGAAGTTATGGGAATGGAAAGAACTTGAAAAGGAGACCAGAACTGAGATGCAGACAGTAGTTAAGCAACATGGGATTTGAACACAAGAGATCACCAGATCCTCATGCTATGTCAATCTATATAGTTTCATTGACTTCAATGGAACTACTTTGATTTACCCCAGTTGTTGATCTACCCTGAGAATAATAAGGTTAAATTTCAAATATGCATATTGAGAAGCCAGTGGATTAAAAAGGTGTAGTGCTAGTGGTAGGAGAAACATGGTCACAGTTGTGGGCAAGAATTATGATATTATCATCAAGTTTTGTCATTGCCTATACACTGACAGCTTTCTAAATTGATTTGACTCCAGTGGAGTTATTTCAGAATTACACCAGTAGAGCCAAGTAGACTGTGCAAAAATTTTCAGATAAGGTGACACTCTGCGCTACATACACTCCAGTGAAGTTCAATTATTGTTTACATGCATCAGTCCTGTTCTGGAGCTATGGCAACATAAGTGTAGATATTCAGTGGGATATGAAAAGAATCTGTTTTCAATGAAAAGTACAACTACCTGAAAATGTTTAAAAGATTCATGACAACATTGAAAATAATTCATCTGCATATAACATTTTACTAGAATAATTAACTGTGAGGAGCCTAGATAATTACGATTCTGAAGGAAGATGCAGGCAATAGTTCAGATTGGATACATATGTAGCATTACATTTTTTTTAATATAACATGTAAATTGTACAAAACTGAATCCTGTTTAAAGTAGATTAATATATATGGTCATTCCCATTTTTCTCTATACTCTTTCTCTAAATAGTGCATTATTCCTGCTGAATTAAAGCAATATTTTGCTTCATTAGACACAGCAAATATATTGTAGCCTGATCTATAGAAGGGAGTTATTATTTTGAAATAAGGGGGCTTATTTTGAAATAAGTGGAGCGTCCACACTACCAAGCCTGTTATTCTGAAATAACAGGATGGTTACTTCAAAACCTGTACTCCTGCTTTCCTCGGGGAATAACACTTATTTTCAAAAAGTTATTTCAAAATAGCATTAGTGTGGATGCGCCACTGCTGTTAGTTCAAAATAACTACTCAGAGTGATTCAAAGTAATTACACCCCAGAACTTTCTGGGACCCTAAGATGAGGTAGTGCATCCACAATAGCATAGCCTGCCTCAGACTAATTTTGAGGATCTCTCATTGTGGGGACACCCTATTTCAATTTTGTTATTTTAGCAGATATTCTTAATTTCGAAACAACTAAAAAAGGTATATATAAATTATTTTCTAATGTAGATACACCTGAATTCTCCACTACATGCATTGTCTCTGCTGTGGCTATTGTCAGAAGGTCACTTAAAGCCATATTAGCATGTAACAAACTCCTGAGAATAAAGTGATATGAGGTTGGCTATATTCTGAATAGAGGTTTTCTTTTTTTATGATAAAACAAGTGTTTTGCCGTGAGATTGAAGCAAATGTGCCTCTTGTCCTGTGTGAATGAAACTAGAGCTAACTGATTTTTTATTTAGAGACTCAGTGAGCGGTTCAAAGACATGAAACTGTCAAATATAAATAGGTTGCCTACTTTTGAGCAGAAAAGGAAAATAGCCTAGAGCTATTGATTTAAAGAGCTATACTGATTAACATCAGCTAAGGGCCTAGCCCAAAGTTATATTTGTGTTTGAATCCTGACCATGGTCAGTGGCAGCTTGTACCCCTATTAATTATCATGAAAGAATACAGTTTATACTTATCCCAATTCTCTGCATCAGCTGCAGCTGTGTATTTGACAGACTTTTCCATTTCAAAAAAAATCAGGCTGTGCAGACACTGCAGTGCCCAGGATTGTGTAGTCCGCTTTCTACTAAAGGGATCCAGTAACTCATCCACAGGACTAATGTGAACAGCCCGTCAGCTGTTCTAGAAGGCAAAAGAACACTTTTAGAAAGTGCTTTCCATTAATGATCAGCTATAAAGGCAAGTTATAATGAACCACCTAAAATTTTGACCGAGAACCATCATTGAATTCAGCTTGTATAAAAAGGCCATCCAGAAGTATATTTCCACGTAAAGGCTAGTGGTATTGAAATTGCTACTAAATCTGAAAGTGCAGGATTAACTATAATTAAAGCTGACACCCACCTTTTCCTCTCAGCTATGTGCTGTGTTGACCTTCCGGTAGTGTTCATGTAATTACACTGATAATGAAGATTTGTAGAGATGGCTAATGGTGATGACTCACACTGAAAATTTAACTAACTCAGATGTATTGTTCACCGATTAATATTCTTTGCATGAGAGTGAATGTGATCTTTTCTCCATCAATGACATTTTCAGTTGTCCATTGCAAGGTATCAGTCTTTGGTTATAAAAATGCAGTGTTAAATGATAATAAAAATGGTATTTTACACTGCCAGTCATTACAAGAGGGTTAAGAGTTAAGAGTCAGATGACAAAATTATTTTTGCCAGATTACTACGATACCCCCACCTTATAACTTGGAACAAATACTTAAACATTTTGTACAAAAACAAGCAAATAATATAGTAAAAATAATGCACATACCTTCACTGAGTTGATTGAACTAAACACCTGCAATTTGAATGCCTTTGTAAGAAAATTTTTTAGTCAGCTATAAAAAATAATTTTATTGACCATAATGCAAAGCATGCAGGTCAGTAAGTAAAAGACAAGAATACAGTTATTGGAGGGCTTTCCCTTCACCATCTCCCCTTATTCTTGTTATGCAGGGAGAAAGCAGAAGACAAGAAGTCTGAAGTGAAGTCTAAGCAATGTTTCTTGAGGTTTGTTTCCAACAAGTGTGTGTCCCATAATTCTGAGAGCAGCGGGAAGTGGAGAGGACTGGGACTCTGCTTTCTGCTGCTTTGATGGGCCGAAAACAGTGACCCATGGCTAATGAGAGCTCTGAGCACCGAATACCTGCAAAGGTGCAGGAAAACATAGAAATGTGGGCCCACCAAACATTAATCCTGGTGAACCAGTATTTGTCCAACTCTGCTTTAACTGCTTTTGTCTGTTCTCATTATACTAGCAACCCATCTGACCAGGCAGAAGCAATATATACAGTGTCTTTGACCTTTGTTTACATGTCAGTAAGGGTTCTTTTATCCACCCATATTAGTATGTACATGCATAAAAATGAAACTGGCAAGCAAAACTCACAATAGTATCTTAGTTGAAAATATAATCTTAAATTGGCACTAGCACTTTTATCAGTGTGGGACATTTACCCAAGCATTGAGCCAGCACAAGACCTCTGCATGGCTTAAGATCCACTTGTCCTGTTTCTTTGGGTCATGAATATATTTGTTGCATCACAAATTTGGCATGCTAATCTATCTGTAGGGTTAAGTGACACTGAGAGGATGATTTAGAAATCAGCTAACCTTGTCTGACTGCAAGTATTTCAACATTTTATAAATGTGGCATGTAAAATCGTGGAAAAACAAGTGAAAAAATATGAGCTTTTCTATTGAGGTACTTTTAGAGAATCCATCAGCTTTTCATCTAAGCACTGGAATCGGTTGTTTGTATATTTAATTTTATAAATAAAGGCTGTTACCAGCTTGGAAGTCCTTAGTTAAACTGTCTCTATAATGCCATGTGTGAGAATATAAAACAATTGGAATTGCATGTGTGAGACATGAGAGAAGTATGCCTCTCAGTGAAGTAAAAGACATGTCACACAGTTACTTTCAACAAAACCAGCAAGCCAGCATGTGGCCTCACTTAGAGGAATATCATATACTATAATATGATGTCCTCACTACTGAAAAAGAAAGCAATACATAATAGGGTCAAGTAAAGTGAATTGCTTGGCTATGCTTATCTACTTTTGCTTGTAACTGGAACAGGAGTAGAGCAAAAAATATCTTTTATTTATTAGCTAATCTGTAGTTTGAAGGTCTAGTTAAAGGCTGACTTCGCGTCATATAGACATGATTCAGAAAAGCTCATGCCTAACTTTCCCCATGTGACTATTCTCATTGAAGCCAATGAAGTCAGCATTACTCACATGTTTAATGTTACATGCATGTTTAAGTTCTTTACTGAACTGCGTCACAATACTGCTATTAATAGTAGTAGGGTCAAATTCTACTCTTCTTACTAATGCAAATAAATCTATTCACTTCTTTAGAAAGTTAGTAGATACAAACAAATATGGAGCATTTTCTGTTACATTTGTCAAAGAAACAAGAAGGAATAATTATAAGTATATCATACACAGTAAAAAGGAACCCATGCAGATTCATATGCATAAATAATTTGCATAATAGATTAGATGTCTCTCATAACTTAACCATATCAAGTCCCTGAAGGAAAGCTGGCTTCAACAAAGACATTGATAGAAAGTAACCTTCCCTAAACCCCAGGGCTGTGTCTAGACTGCATCCCTTTTCCATAAAAGGGATGCAAATTAGACATATCGCAATTGCAAATAAAGCAGGGATTTAAATCCCCCCCGCTTCATTTGCATAAAAATGGCTGCCGCTTTTTTCCGGCTTGGAGTGTTGCCGGAAAAAAGCGCCAGTCTAGACGCGGATCTTTCGGAAAATAAAGCCTTTTCTGAAAGATGCCTTATCCCTTATTTTAAGAGGGATAAGGGATCTTTCAGAAAAGGGTTTATTTTCCGAAAGATCCGCATCTAGACTGGCACTTTTTTCCGGCAAAGCTCCAAGCCGGAAAAAAGCGGCAGCCATTTTTATGCAAATGAAGCGGGGGGGATTTAAATCCCTTCTTCATTTGCAATTGCAATATGTCTAATTTGCATCCCTTTTACGGAAAAGGGATGCAGTCTAGACACAGCCCAGTTGTTTACAATGCCTTTTAGAATCGCATAGGTGTTAGAAAGTAATACTTTATTTTTGAGGGCTACAGATGTGTGTCCTTCTGTAAGAAGTTGGAATTCTGTACAGTGAACAAATATTTGAATATCAATATATGATTTGCATCTAAGAGATCACTCTTGTGCACATGAGTGTTTGAAACAAATTTTCTCTTTTTTATCCTGGATCTGTGTGAAAAAATGATTAAATTAAAGTTGTGTGGGATAAAACAAACTGTTATTTTTATGAAACAAAATACAGGACTATGTAGCACTTTAAAGACTAACAAGATGGTTTATTAGATGATGAGCTTTCGTGGGCCAGACCCACATCATCTAATAAACCATCTTGTTAGTCTTTAAAGTGCTACATAGTCCTGTATTTTGTTTCAGCTACACCAGACTAACACGGCTACATTTCTATTGTTATTTTTATGGTATTGAAAACTACTGGTTTAAATTTGATAATTAATATTGATAAATATTTCTTACTGATATTATTTGTCTCAATTATTTGACATTGTGATCAGTCCTGTACTAAGATAAAGGAGACATTTTTTTTTACCTTGATAGCATGCCCTTTTTCTCCAGTAAAATACCCCCAAACCAATAGATTCAGAGAACTATGGAAATAGGAACAACAGATAATAAGGTAGCCAGCTAGTGCGCAATACAACATTTTAACACAATTTATTGATGCATATTTTACAAACATTTTCAAATTAGCCTACAGCTGTGCTATTGTGAGGTGGCTAGTTACTGTAGTGGCCATTACAGAAGGATCGAGTCTTTAGGAGATGTTAGAATAATGGTAATTCAAATAAAAGACAGTTACTATATATTCATTTACAAGATGTATATTAAGGAATTACACTTTATAACTTAAAGTGAAAATGTCTCAAAAGAGCTAGATCCAATTTCCACTACACTCAAGTGAAATGTTTCCATTGGTTTTAAGGTGTGTTAAATAAGGATACGGAGGTGCAGTTCCCACCTTGCTTGCAGCCCCTGACCCTCCACCCACACACATTCATTATAAAAAAAATAGGAGCAATCTACATTTCTAAGATATGTTTTCCATACAAAATAAGAATCTTCTAGCCTTCAGACAGTAAAGGAAAATAATTCTTCTTATTGAATGTTTTATTTAGGCCAAAGAAGAGAGTGGCAAAAAGCAGTTGAAAGGAAAACAAGAGTTGACCTTTCAGTCAGTAAAGAGCTTAGAGCGAGGCTTTCTTTGTCAGAAAATAAAAGAGCAGAAAGAACAATAATAGAGAAAAAGTAATAATAAAAGGTACAAGGAATTCAACTGTCATTGAAGAAAAGGTGTAAACAGTGGTCTTGACAAACACCAGCAGAAAGTATTTATGTTCTGGAATCCATTGTATGAATTCCTTAATTTTTCTAAAAACAACAAACATGAAGAACACTAGAACATGCTTTTCAAAGAGTAGGCGTAGTTTCTTATCTATGCTTGTGATCACTCCCATTTTTTCATCTCCTTTTGTTCAGCTTTTGTTCAGTGATCAGGTGCTAAAGCATTTCATTTGCTCAATAAAGTAGAAGGCAACATTGAGGCATAATGGAGACAAATGACAGCTTCATTCCCAGCACCATTGGATGAAGGTAATTACTGCTGCTGTCACCATCCTAGCACAGATCATTGCTTATAGAATATCCCCTCCCTTATTGGAAAAATATGGCTGTCAGAATTGAATCATTTTCCCCCTCTGTAGCTGTCCAAAATGATTAAAAGGTTTTGTATTAAGACCTTTTTTTGTAATATTATTAACATGGAAAACAGTTAATGAGCCATTACTAAGTTGGATGTCCCATTTGTGCACCCTGTTGATAAGCTAATAAACTAATAGAAAACTCTTTCTTGTAGCTTTGACAATACATAGCTAGATGTTGGTAATATATTTTAGGTTGCATTTTGTGCTAACCAAGTTGATAGATTAATTACAACTAAAACAATACATCTGAAAAAATCCTGATATGATGAATTTGTCTTTTGTCATTCTCTTTATTTTCCCTTGGCATATACATTGCAATAAAAGCAACCTGCCATAAGGCAGAACTAATGCTGCAGAAAGGTGATCAAGAATATGTAAGTTACTGGTAGATTAGGGCTTATTAGGCTCAAAATGGCATATTTTTTATTAAAAGCACAAGATCCAGGAATCTGACAGATAGGATTTATTGTGTGTAATCACTGATTAGTCTTTCGTCTCACTTTGTCAATATACTACTATATATTTCTATATTCTGCATAATCTTTAAGCAATTTTTGCGATACATTTATCTTGGACAATTAAAAGGACTTAATGAAACTTTAGTTTCCTTTCCACATGAGTATTCCATCTTACTGAATCATTGGGAATGGGAAATACAGAGGAAATATGCTGACAAAATATATTTCATGGTTTGCAGCAATGCTTTATTAACATTAACATTTATAGCAAAATATGACTATGCAAAATTAAGCCACTCAAAATTACTGTATACATGAAGAACTGAATTGAGCTATTTTTAAGAAAAATATATTTGCACTTAATATGAAACAATAAAGACCACTTTCAAGTTTGTAGAATTGCTCTGATTATTTGGGGAGGAGAGGAGAAACTGGAAAAACTGATTTATCTATAAGTATATTTATTAGACAATAAAAACACAAAAGGAGACACGTGTTTTCCATTTCTCACTGAATATAGAAATGTCAGTTCCACTTCACTCCTAACAATCTAGCACTTTCTCTCAGTTTTGCATAGAAGTATGAAACAGTTGTTCTAATGGGACCGCTGAGCTCCTCTTGGCCTCCCCTCGCTCCATAGATCAGGATCTCTATCACTGCTACCACCAGGCTAACACTGACAAGCAAAATCACTCCTGACCACACCCTTACCCACCTTCCCTCAGACCACCCACTGTCCAGGTACACTATGGTATAGGGCTTCTCACCCAAATTGTTCTGCTCCAACTAGCAGCAAAATCCAGCCAAAATCAGCAGACAAGTTTCAACTTTCCTCTTGTCTCTTGCTATCCCAGAGGTGATGTGTGGGATGCTCATGTCCCTCCTCATCCCAATATTTAAAATTTGCCCCCGTCCACAATCAAGAGTTACATGTAGTATCTGAAAAACGTTACTATATAGGTGGCCTTCTGATTGTTTATTTCTGACTTTGTTAATCTATTATTATTATTATCAGGGCTCGACAATCTATGTAAGGGTATGAATACACTACAGCACTAATTTGAACTAACTTAATTCAAATTAGTTAATTCGAAATAAGCTAATTCGAAATAGTGCATCTACACCTAAAAACTAATTCAAATTAGCATTTTGCTAATTCAAAATAGCATGTCCACATTGAGTGAACCCTGAACCGAAGTTAAGACTGGCCAGAATCAGTGACAGCAGGGTATCATGTTAGGACTTAAGAGTGTAGCGCTGCTGCCTCAGGCAAGCTGAGGGCTGTGCTTAAAGGGACCCGACCCCCACCCCGGACAGCAAAGCAGTCCTGTCTTGGAGTGCCCCGAGTGCCCTCACTCAGCACATCACAGCACTCGGCCATCAGCCCGGCTGCACTTGCCATCTGGGGGTGGCTTATTTGGGGGGCTGTCAGGATCCAGGAGGCCCTGCAGGAGAGCTTCCACCCCAAGGAGCCCACAGAGCCACCACCCGTCCTCCCCATCGGGAGCTTGTGCCCCATTACTCCCTCAACTCCTTCCACTCCCTCTAGCCCCCCTTCCTGATGTAAAAAATAAAGGGTACGTGTGGTCAAAAATAGAAACTCTCTTTATTTAACAAAACTTGAGGGGGGATTAACCTCTGGGGAGACTGGGAAAAGGAGGTGGGAGAGGGGAAGAGAGAGGGTGGAAGAGGGGAGGAGGAAACCTGGGAGGAGGGAGCTGGAGGGGGAAACCAGGGGAAGGAGGAGGGGAAGTATAAAACTATGCTACGCCATATCTTCAGTACTGTGTACAGATGTGATCTCCTCACCTCAAAAAAGGTATTTTGGCTTTGGAAAGGGTTCAGAAAAGGGCAACTAAAATTATTAGGGGTTTGGAACAGGTCCCATATGAAGAGAGGCTAAAGAGCCTGGGACTTTTCAGTTTAGAAAATAGGAGATTGAGGGAGGATTTTATAGAGGACTATAAAATCATAAGTGGTGTGGAGAGGTGAATAAAGAAAAGTTCTTCATTAGTTCCCATAATAGAAGGACTAGAGGACACCAAATAAAATGAATGGACAGCAGGTTTAAAACTAATAAGCGAAAGTTCTTCTTCACACAGCACATAGTCAGCCTGTGGAACTCCTTGCCACAGGAGGCTGTGAAGGCTAGAACTATAACAGAGTTTAAAGAGAAGTTAGATAAATTCATGGAGGTTGGGTCCATGGAGTGCAATTAGCCAAGGGGTAGGAACGGTGTCCCTCTGTTTGTGGAAGGCTGGAGATGGATGGCACAAGACACATCTCTTGGTCGTTGTCTTCGGTCCATCCCCTCCGGGATACCTGGTGCTGGCCGCTGTCAGCAGACAAGCTACTGGGCTAGATGGACCTTTGGTCTGACCCAATACAGCTGTTCTTATGTTCTTATGTTCTAAGCTCAGGGCTCAGGGTCGGGGGTCTCACTGGACCAACTTGATTTTCAAACAAACCTGCTCCTGGGTGGCCTTTGGTGGCCATCTCCATGTGGCCGTTGGTGGCCAGGCTGGCAAGCTATCCTGCTCTAGACAGCCACTTTCCTGTGCCTAGTGCTTAGGTCGTGGACGTTGGAGGCCTCCCCCCAAACCTGGATGAGGTCCACGATCTCCACACTAGACCAAACGGGCGCCCGCCTCTTGCGGCCCCGGGCAGGCTCCTGGGAGCTTCTAGCATGGTCCCGGGAAGAGGCGGAGGGCTGGGTGGCAGCGGGTGAGTGGCTCATGCCGTGCCAGGAACAGGGTCTGCTGGCTGGGTGCTGGCAGGCTTTCAACTGTCACGAGCACTGTAGCCAGACCATGCCCCTTTAAGGGCTCTGGGGCCGGAAGGGGGGCAGAAAAGTTTCCCTGGTTTGGCCCTGAGTGGCCACCAGGGAAAGCTGGGAAGGGTTAGCCTCCCACTAGTTCGAATTAAGTGGCTACACAGCCCTTAATTTGAACTACTTAATTCGAAGTAGACGTTAGTCCTCGTAGAATGAGATTTACCTACTTCGAATTAAGCACTCTGTTAGTTCGATTTAAATTCGAACTAGCGGTTTGTATGTATAGTCACTATTAAAGTTAATTCAAACTAACAGCTGATAATTTGAATTAACTTTGTAGTGTGGACATACCCTAATCTACTCGCCCGTGGTAGATTACAACCCAGAAGAGCCGGGTTCGGGTGATATGCACGGCTGGGCGAGCCCTGATTATTATTATTATTAATAATATCATCATCATCATCATCATTATACATTTGCAAAAAATAACTACCTTAATTTTTAGGTTTTGCACACATACATTTCCTATTGACTCCAAAGGAGTTATGAATACACAGCAAGTAGAGGATTGTGCTTTAGGAGTGGAAGAAACAAAATGTGAACTCTCTGGGTAGAGAAAATTTCTGATTGGGATCTTGAGAATTATATTTATATGTGCACACATATTCCTGAAGTGTTAGCATAAAATTATTTATAATAATTAAACTATTATAAAAGGAGAGGTGTCCATCATGCTGTCACAGAGAATATTTGAAGACACACTGGAAGACTTGAGGGTAGAATGTGGTGGGCTGGGGCAGGTTGGTGGCTGCCTTTTCCTTCTCCTCTTCCCCCCCCCCCCCCCCCTTCGGCACCACAGTGGTATGTAAGGCTTGAGAAACAGCACAATCAGTGCGCTGGAGAAAAATGTAAGTGGCTGCCAGTGAGCTAGTGGGTGAGCTATGTGGTGGCAGAGCGGGGAGGGAAGAATAGGATGAGAACTACAAGAAGAGAAAATGGTGAGTAGGTTGAAGACTGGGAGAAAGAGGGAACAAAGGCTGTGTCCAGACTCCATGCCTCCGTCGACGGAGGCATGTAGATTAGCCAGCTCGGAAGAGGGAAATGAAGCCGCGATTAAAATAATCGCGGCTTCATTTAAATTTAAATGGCTGCCCCGATCTGCCGATCAGCTGTTTGTCGGCAGATCGGGAGAGTCTGGACGCGATGCCCCGACAAAGAAGCCTTTCTTCATCGACACAGGTAAGCCTCGTGAAACCAGGTTTACCTGTGTCGATGAAGAAAGGCTTCTTTGTCGGGGCATCGCGTCCCGATCTGCCGACAAACAGCTGATCGGCAGATCGGGGCAGCCATTTAAATTTAAATGAAGCCGCGATTATTTTAATCGCGGCTTCATTTCCCTCTTCCGAGCTGGCTAATCTACATGCCTCCGTCGACGGAGGCATGGAGTCTGGACACAGCCAAAGAGAGGGAAATATAGCAATAGCATATAATACAAGGCTAAAGAACCTAGCAAGAGGTAATCACACGAACCCCAGCACAGGTAGGAGCACAGAAGGCCAACATGAGTGTACATCTACCATCACAACAGGATTGGGTAATGCTACTAATAATAATAATCTGATACCATAGAGAATTTTTTTTCCCTTTCTGGTTTCTGAATATGAGATTGAAGTTTGTTTTATTTTAAATTATGTATCCAGACTTAAATTCCAAATACAGATTATAGGTATTTTAGATACTTAAGAATGTGTGGAAACATAGTGGTAGGTATCACAGTTCAGGGCAACTGCACCTCTATTTCCCTTCCATAGTCCAACAACTAAATCTGCATAAGAGCATGTATTCACCACAGTAGTGCTTTGCCAGTTCTCTCTCACATTCGGTATGAGGCAACCAGACAACTCTCCAACACCACATTTTACAAACCTCTCTCTTCTGATCCCACCTCGGGATACCAAAAGAAACTACACAATCTCCTTAAAAGCCTCCCTACAGCTACTCGGGAACAATTCCACACAGAAACACCTTCTGAACCCTGATCAGGATTGTTCTATCTGCTTCCCAAAATCCATAAACCTGGACACCCCGGACGTCCCATCGTCTCAGGTATCACTACTTGTTTATCCAGCTATGTATACTTTCTTCTCAAACCCTATGCAACCAACACCCCCAGCTATCTCCGAGATACTACTGACTTCCTAAGGAAACTACAAAACATAGATAACCTCCCTGATAACACCATCCTTGCCACCATGGACATAGAAGCTCTATACACCAACATCCCACATGAAGGCAGATTACAAGCAATTAGAAACACTATCCCAGAGGACACCACTGCCAATCTGACAGCAGACCTATGTAACTTTGTTCTCACCCACAATTATTTCCAGTTTGGGAACAACTTATACCTCCAGATCAGTGGCACAGCCATGGGTACACGCATGGCCCCACGGTACGCTAACATCTTTATGGCTGACTTAGAACAACGATTCCTCAGCTCCCGTCCCCTTTTGCCCCTTCTCTACTTATGCTACATCGATAACATCTTTATGATCTGGACGCATAGCCAAGAAACACTGGAGACATTCCACAGAGATTTTAACAACCTACACCCCACCATCAATCTCAGCCTGGACCATTCTGCACGAGAGATCCATTTCCCAGATACCACAGTACAAATCACCAATGGAAAATTAGACACCACTCTCTATAGAAAACCCACTGACTCATACAGTTACCTACATGCCTCCAGCTCCCATCCAGAACACACCATATGATCCATCGTCTATAGCCAAGCCCTTCAATACAACTGCATCTGCTCTAATCCCACAGATAGAGACCAGAAACTTCAGGATCTCTACCAAGTATTTATAAACCTCAACTACTCACCCGGAGAAATAAAAAAACAAATTGAAAGAGGCAGACGAATACCTAGAAACCATCTACTTCAAGACAGACCCAAGAAAACCAACAATAGAACATCACTTATCATCACCTACAGCCCCCAACTTAAACCTGTCCAACACATTATCAATAATTTACAACCTATACTGGAACAGGATACTAAACTTTGAGAGGCTCTGGGAGACAGACCAATAGTCTCCTATAGACAACCACCTAACCTCAAAATGATTCTTACCAATGACCACGGACATACCACTCTAATACCAACCCTGGAACCTTCCCTTGAAACAAACCTCGTTGCCAGTTTTGTCCACATATTCACTCTGCTTGTACCATTATAGGACCTAACCAAGTGACTTATAAGATCAAGAATACATATTAGTGCGCATCAAGAAATATAATTTATGCTATCATGTGCCGAAAGTGTCCGTCTGCTATGTACACTGGACAAATGTCTCAGACACTTCGCCAAAGAATCAATGCCCACAAAACAGATATTAGACAGGATCACAAAGAAAAAACAGTTTCTTGACATTTCAACCAGAAAGGGATTTGTCTCAATGACTTGATTACCAGCATCCTGCTTCAAAGACCTTTTAACACCAGACTTGAAAGAGAATCCTCTGAACTGTCATTCATGCTTAAATTCGACACTTTACACCTAGGTCTAAACAAAGACATTAATTATCTTACCCATTACAAAGATAGCTTCCCCAATTATCACCTCTAATATCATTAGACATTTACCTCCCCCCTCATCTCCCTTCTGCTCTGAAATTTGATTTGTCCTTTTCATGTGTGTTCATTTTTTTGATTGTATCCTTTGGTATATATGGTTGTGCCAATTTTCTTCCACTATTTGATCTGAGGAAGTGGGTCTTTCCCAAGAAAGCTCATCACCTAATAAAACATCTTACTAGTCTTTTACTACATAGTCCTGTTTTTTGTTTCATCTACACCAGACTAACATAGCTACATTTCTATCACATTCAGTATGTGTGTGTGTAGTGGAAAATGTCTGGATTCCCACTATACTGTCTCATTAAGTGCAGTAAGTATGCAGTTTAAACTAATTTCCCCTCTCCTGTGTGCTATTTATTCTTATTAAGATATGGAAAGCTTTTTTAACAATAATACTATTTTTAGGGAAACATTCCATAACACAGCAATGAAAGCCTGCCCTAAGCTTTAGTCTGTTTAAACCGCACAGCCTGCTCCTGCTTCAGTGATGATGAGAAGCCCATGAACAGCAGTTAAGTTCCATATTGTTTTTCATCTTTGGATACTCAGACCTGTTCAGACTTGGTGTCCATAGCAGCAGCTCCATAGACAATAGTAGAGTACAACATGTTGACACTACATTCTGTTTGTTCAAGTGTTCTGCTTTTGTTCTGCTCCTGCCAGGTCAGAGTTCTCCTTCCCAAAATGGAGAATAACTTTTGTTCATTCAGCCATACCCCGAATTCTGATTCAACAATGAGAGCCTATTGCACACTCATCCCAGGCTAAGGACATCTTGCAACCAAATTTTTTCTGCTTTTCCATTCCAAATACTTTAGGACATGAGAGGCTTTCTGTAACCCGTCTTTGTCCAGCAAAGGAACAGCCTTAATTCTATCCTATTGATTTTATAAACTGAAGCGCCTATTCTCAAACACTACTTTATGCTGTGTTCTTCATATTTTAGTTCATGATTAGATCTATTAACTTCAATTAACGCTGCTTGTAGACTATTATGCTATGCAAGGAGTGTAAAGTATAGCTGTTCCCAAGCTAGCTAGTGAAGCAACAGAAATTGGCATAAATCTGAAATAATACATTCTTTAAAAATTTCTGAATAGTGACCATTTAAAAACATTAATCAAAATCCAGATTCTTAGGGATTGTTTAGTTTCCTGTTTATAGTGTGTTGATATTCTGTGCTCCAGTACCACTCCCTAGAACAAATTGTTTGGCAGTTATTCACCTAGCAGAGGCTACAATATCTCAGCATATATTTTATGGATCTCTGTACAATATTTTTAAAAAAAGATTCTCCTTGGAAGTCTGCCAGTCATATCAGTGGGTGATCTGTGAAAACTAACATCTCAAACAAACAGTACCCTTGTTATTTACTGATTTCTGAATTCCTAATTCTCAGTTTTCTTATGTTTGTTCAACTGATACTTGTGAGCTCCCAAGATGTTTTATCTGAAGATATATTCAGTCTAATGATTTATTCTTTTCCCCTTCTAATCTTTATTTTTCTCCTATTCCCTGATCATCCATTAGATCAAGGATGTCAAACCACAATTAGGCCATGCTCTTTCCTGCTTTATCCATGTGGTCTGTCTAGACTTTTAACTACTGCAGACTCTAACCTTTCGTTAAAATAAAAAACAATTTTAGCCCTCATGACTGCAGAAATAATCTTCCAGCTTCTGTAGACATGATGAAGTCAAGGTCAAATTAAGACTGTAGGATTTTATCCCTTCTTCAATATTACATGTTTTCTGATACTCAGATCTTTGAGCACTAACGACCTGATTCAATTCCCATTTAAGTCAATGGAAATGATAAACAGGGTATGCACCAGGACTTAGTGAAGCAACTATACATAAATTACAAAAATCAAAATGTAGAGAACCCTTCCTTCCCTCCCTTTAGTTAAAATGAACATTAGGGTTATAGAATCAAGCACCCAAAATTATAAGAAATACCAGGATTAAGGTTACCTGTGCAGTATACTTATTATCCCCTTATGTGTAAACATTACTGTATAGCCTCTAATTACTGTGGTAAGTCTGGGCTAAGCCTCCTGAGTCCTGTGCTTCTTGGCGGGGTCTTTGCCTGTGCCTCAGAGACTCACTGTGTCCCTACCACTGCCAAAGAGGCAAGGGTACCCCATTCCAAGAGCCCTTTTCGTCGTCCACCAGTCAGGGGTTTTGAAGGTCTGTCCCTTCTGTTGTACCTTGGTACCTTCGGTGGTCTGAACTGAACAGTGTTGTCTGGTCAGGGTTGTCCTGGTGCGCACCTGACAGGATCTCTACTCCATTGGTAATGATACACTTTCGCCTGCTTGTGTAACAATTGGTACTCCCTTTATCTAGAGTGTTAGACCTCATACACTTGGGTCAACACAGGAGATCTCTGAGAGGCCCCGGAAACAACAGATACAGGCAAGGTTTGAAATCAATCGAGCAGGTTTATTGTCAAATGCAAAGCTCTACCAGTTGGTAACAGAGTTGATACAATGTTATACCACTGGGCAGTATGGCCTGTGTTGACAAGGTACCAACACCGGGCAGGCCTATTGCCATATATGAGATATTGACAGCAGTTAGTCAAAGTTAAGCTACTGTGCATTCTGAAAGTTTAGGCAATGACATCTGCCATTCAGGCACCTAGTGTGCCCTTCCCCCCCCCCCCCTCAAGGTTGGCCGGAGAGCACCCTTTGCGGTATCCTTTTATAGACAGGTACAAACAACTTACATCACTTCTTTAAGTACCAGGTTGCCACCCTCTGTTGCCTAGTTACCACCCCTCCCCTTACGCAAGGGGGGCTTACCTTCTATTTGTCATCCTGTCAGTTCCGACCTGGTCCCGAACCTAGGTTGGTAAGTGTCTAACTCCTAGGGAGTTCTTGTACCAGGACATTCCTTAAGATGTTGCGTTACTCCCTTTTAGCTTACAGTCTGTACTTGGTGATTCCCTGTGTCCTTCCACCTAACTTACACAATTACACAGTTATCAGTAGGGCCTCTTTCTTGGCTCCCGTGTTACTGGACCAAAGTCTTGCTCACTAGATTGCAGGCTTGTTGCTGTTTTCATGTTATAGGCATCTATTTAGCCCTGCTGACTCCATGTTACTGGCCCTCAACTTACTACACCTCCAATAGTCCAAGTGTCCTTTTTCCTTGCTGGCAGCCCGTAGCCAGGAGGAGGATTGGGGGAAACGCGATCCAAACCACTTGCTCTGGGCCCTATGTGGTAGCCCTGAGTATTGTTATGAGCTCCTGCCCCACTGAATAGCAGCCCCTCTCTGGGCCACTTCCCCAACCACTCCTTAGTTACCTCTTCCCTGGCGTTTTGGAACAGGCCCTGTTAGCTTGCTGCCTTCCAGGTTTGTCTTCTGCTCATCCTCTCCTCTCCTCTAGTCCATTCCTTTTTTCCTTCCCCTTGCCTTGCCTGAGGGAAGGTTTTTATGGTGTGCCCATAAACCTTAACTTGCGGCAGGTGTTCTAATCAGACTTCCCTCCAGGCTGACTCCAGATGAGCTTCAGGTATCCTAATGGCTGAGCCGCAGTTTCTGGAAGCCTATTCAGGAAACACAAACACACATACCCAACTCCCAATGTACCTGCCTTCTACCAGGCTTCTGCAGCCCCCTCCTTTCGGACTGCCACATTACCTTCATATATATTTTCTCCACAACCGAATTTCAAGTCTATCTGCTCTATATTATTGAGGTGGTAGTGCTTCACAGCAAAACATTTTTAAAGAACATAGATGAAAACCATATGTTTTCCTACTACTCTCATTCTTGAAAACAACTGAGACATTTTTGTTGAAATTTTCCAAAATGATTTATCTTGAGGTACACCCATGGTTAAACTTTGGCAAAGTTAAAAGCAATTGAAACAGGGATTTAAAATAACAAGTGTTAGGTACCCTTAACTAATATAATCAGTACAAGCATGGCCAGTTACTAAAAGAAATCTGAATTTGGGATTTAATTTATGGGGGCGGGGAGTTGACCCTCAGAAATTCCATGATTAGGGATTTGAATGGATCTCTTCTGAATTTTTGGGACATTTTTTCCCCCTTGTGTAGTGTCAATCAGTAGATTTGTAACAGACATGAATTTAGCCTACTATTTCTGGTGGTCAAATGAGAACTGTGCTTTTTCATGTACTCTCTTTTCAGCAGAATTATCATTTCTTGATGTGATAATTTTTGGATATTCTTGTTAGTCTGATCCTAGATACTCTGTTGAAACCAAAGAAGAAGCAGGAAGAAACACAAAACTACCAACAAACAAATTCTTCCATAGGCTGGGGGCTGAAACTCCATTTACTCCAGGATATAATTTGGTAGTAATAAGAAGCCCCACTGTGCTTTCCAAAAGAGACATAACTCTTTTATCATGAACTAAAGCTCGTTGAAAAAATAATGCATAATTAATATATGAAGCATCAAGAATAAAATTATTTTGAATTAACAGCAGATGAACCTAATTTAAAGAGACTGATTAGGCTTTGATCAGATTGCAAACCAAACTTGAACCTGATATGTAAAAATAGCAAAAGAGGATAGTTGTAGTTCTGTCCAGGAGATCAATCACACTTTAAGCTTTCCTCTCAGGATAGGAGGATGGCTATAGGTGTGAGGTTGTGTTCCATGAGGTATTTGCCTGCCATGTCTAAAACAAATAGAGCCACATCCACAGCTAGTGTACATTGTCATGCTGTCATTAAAGCCAAAGGAGCTATACTGATTTACTACATCTGAATCTCTGCCCATTGACCGTAGAAAGGAAGCATGTCTAATCACAATGTTTTTTTCAGATAGCTAACCATATAGCCACATCATTTTGACCATTTATTTCTCTGGATCGTGTATTTCTGCAATTTAATATGATGCTATTTATATAAAATAATCCTATTTTATGTATTAATCTTCTACATTGGGTAAATATTTGGCGAAAAGATGGCAACTTTTATGTAACAGTCCATTGTAGAGTACTTCAGAGGCTTGTCACCTATAGTCAGCTTTTGGAGACCCTGTTTGAAAGAGCTACAATGCCTGTAGGAGGATTGGGTAGGAACATATACTTGTAAAGTTTTGGAGAATGTCATGACAATGAAACCCATATGGAGCTAAAAGAATTAAATAGGGATCCACAAATATTACCCTGTGCCCAGAAGCTGGGGTGGGATGCAACTTCTGTCCCTTAATCAAGTGTAGTTAGCCAGAGGGGGATCATCTGGTTGTAGAGAGTGGTTCAGAGTCACTGTAACAAAACCTATGTCAGTTCTCTAACTGCTGCTGGCACAATGGTATGGCCAGGGCAAAATGTGTATGCAGAGCTTTGCTTCCCTAGAATTCATAGGTTTCCCTTTATATCATTGATATTTAAGAACATAAGAACATTAGAACGGCCATACTGGGTCAGACCAAAGGTCCTTCTAGCCCAGTATCCTGTCTACCGACAGTGGCCAGCACAAGGTGCCCCAGAGAGGGTGGACCGAATACACGATCAAGCAATTTGTCTTCTGCCATCTCTCTCCAGCCTCTGACAAACAGAGGCAAAGGACACCATTTTATCCCCTGGCTAATAGTCTTTTATGGACCTAACCTCCATGAAATTATCTAGCTTCTCTTTAAACTCTATTATAGTCCTAGCCTTCACAGCCTCCTCTGGCAAGGAGTTCCACAGGTTGACTACACGCTGTGTGAAGAAGAACTTTCTTTTATTAGTTTTAAACCTGCTACCCATTAATTTCATTTGGTGTCCTCTAGTTCTTCTATTTAGGGAACTAATAAATAACTTTTCTTTATCCACTCTCTCCACACCACTCATGATTTTATAGACTTCTATCATATCCCCCCTCAGTCTCCTCTTCTCTAAACTGAAAAGTCCCAGTTGTTTTAACCTCTCTTTATATGGGACCTGTTCCAAATCCCTAATCATTTTAGTTGCCCTTTTCTGAACCCTTTCTAAGGCCAAAATATCTTTTTCTTATAGCTTAGACCAGTCATGTGGCTGGTCTAACTCATATCAGGAGACCAAGCCATAACATGGAAGACTATAATCAAACGAATGGAAAGCCACCTTTATATCCCTTGCAAGATGTATTGTGGGATCCTTAGCTATAATCAAAGAGCAGGGTCATAGAATTATCTTTTTTTCCAGAATTTTTTAAACCACTCCCTAGAAGCCTATAGCAGAAGTATAATTCCCTATTTCAATCATTTAGATTATTCAGAAAAATTAGTTTCTATTGGACTTTATATTATATACTCTGTTTGTATTCTCCATAACTGACATAAAGGTAACAGAAGACACATGTTACCCTAGCCTGCCTGCTCACTCATGTCTATTAGGTGATCAAGAAGAAGGGTCCAGAGGCCGGTAGCCCCTCACCCAAGCCCCTTTTCCTTGGGTAAATCTAGAACCAGCCTTTAGTTTCTCCCATTTCTTATGCTCTGGGTGTGAAGGAACTGGAGTTATGACTTCACAGGTGTGCAAGGGATTATAAGAACAGATAAATTATGGTTCTGGAGCTTTCTATCTTACTTTTATTACAGTAATTGAAAAAATGACTATTTCTAATTATTACTAACATTATTGTACCTAGATGACACTACTTCTATTGTGGCTGATTGTGCTAGGTACTGCTAAGACTTTAGGATGAAACCATTCCTGCCTCAAATAAATGTCAGTAGGAATTAGAAGAGAAGATCAAGACACTGATACTAAAATCATTTGTACAACGAAAAGGTAGGGATATGAAAAGAGCAGAGTTGCAGGAAGGTTGAAATTGGATAGAGCCTTGCAGACAAGTACTACTAGTAGTACTTTTATATAAGATTTCACAAAGGTTCTAACTTCTTAACTAAGGATAACTTCTTGAGAATGGCACAGAGCAAAGTCTCGTATGTAGATGACAAAACCTTTATATTTATTAATAATCCTAAAGAGCTATTAGTGTATGTTGACATATGAAATTAAGCCTGACCTTTTGAAAAGATTATTAAAAGTATTGCTTTCTGTGATAAAAATGCAGATTTCTGGTTTTACTAAAATCAACATTATTTGTTCTGGAGAGAAGCATTGTGTGCATTACCATCATGGCAGAACAGTGCTTATGATTGCTCTTCTCTCAAACATGTTTCAAACAGACTAAGAAACTTTTGAATTATAATTTAACATTATATTGAAAAAATAATGATGGTTTACAGAATATGATACTAGAACATCAAATATCTGCCAACATTAAATGGTTGTACAAACATTTTATCTCCTCTCAGAAACATATGGTGAGATCCCTTTGAACTGAATAACTATAAAATATTTTTTCAGAGGAGAAATGTGCCTCCTATATTCTAAAATGGGGAGGATTACAGCGTTCAAAACTAACTTTATTTTCTGTTTTTCACCAGGAGGATATATTTAATTTGAGACTATCAAGTACTGTAGCTCTCACCCAGCATGCACTTTAGACTTTTAGCCACTAGGACTCTTACACAATCCATTTAAAATATAGACTAGTTAGGTTTCAAGAAAAGTTAATTATGGGAGGCATTTTAGTTAAATGCTGGTAAAAAAGTCATTTACAGGTAATTAGAAAGTCAGGTATCGTTACCATTTGGTATGTTATGCATAAAGGTGTCTATAAAGAGAACACAGTAACACAGAGAAATTACTGGATTGTAAATTTTTATTTCCTTTTAAATTAGGATTAAGGGTATGTCTACACTGCAGCATTTTTCTGGAAAAACGGCCATTTTTCAACTCAAAACTGGTGTCTTTATTGACTGTACAGAGACGGGGGGAAGAGAGGGATTGATGTGGGAAACGAATATGGAGGCAAGGCGTAGGCCATTGGGGGGGGGGGCTGGGGAGAATTACAGGGTCCTTGAGAGAAACTTTCCCTCAAGGGCTCCCAGATGTGCACTCCTGCCTAATGGGCCTACCACATTGCAGCTGTGCATAGCTGCTCAAAGGCCCTTCCTTCTTGGCCGGCCTCTGCCCCCCACCCTGGTAGGAAGGCCTCCCCCTTCCTCTCCACGATGTTGTGGAGAACTCAACAGGCCAAGACTAACTCAAGGATGTTGTGCTCCCCCACAGCCAGGTGGGTCAGGAGGCACCTGAACCATTCCCTTAGACACCCGAAGGTGCATTCAGCCTGCATTTGAGCCTGGCTGAGGTGAGCATTGAATTGGTCCCTGCTGGGGTCCAGGTGGCCAGTGTAAGGCTTCATGACCCACAGCATCAGGGTGTAGGCTGAGTCCCCCTCAATGCACAGTGGCATCTGCACATCCCCAACCCAAATGTGCCAGCCTCCAGCTTCTGGTAGAGGCTGGAGTTTCAGAAAATGCAGGTGTCGTGTGCCCTGCCCAACCACACGACGAAAATTCCATGAACTGTCCATGGTGGTTGACTAGAGCCTGCAGCACCATGGAGAAATAGACCTTGCGTTTTATATATTGTGTGGCTCGATGACGTGGTGCGTGGATTGGAAAATGGGTTACATCAATGGCTCCCCTAGAGTTGGAGAAGCCCAGGGTGGCAAATCCAGTGACTATAGGGTTCAGGTCTCCCAGGTGGATGACCCTTCACAGAAGGACATAGTTAATGGTCCTCACCACCTGCAGAAGGAGACAAAGAAACACAAAAAACAGAGAATGAGAGGGAGTGCCTGAGCCCTTGGGAGGTGCCCACCTCCCTCCTCTCCCCTCCCCAACACATCAGAAGCCATCCCCTATTAGACTTCCCCCATCAGGTCTGCATGAGGGTGGGCCAGCAGAACCCCCTGGGGATGGGCCTTCCCACCCACCCCCAGCCTACCCCTGCACTCCTCCACCCCCTTTCCCTAGGTTCCCTCTTTCCAGGACTCTCCCTCCTTCCAGGGACTGCAGTCTGAGTGTGCCTTACCTCCACGAGGAGGGCCCTGATGGTGGACTTTACCACGCCAAACTGGTTTCTCATTCACCAGTAGCTGTCTGGGGTGATGAACTTCTAGATGGTGATGGCGACCCACTTATCCGGAGGGATGGCCAGTCACATCTGGGTATCATGTCAACGGAGGGCTGGGGCGAGCCAGGCACATAGCTCCATAAAGGTGGCGTTCCACATTCAGAAGTTTTGAAGCCACTGCTGGTCTTCCCAGCGCTCCATGACCAGCCAGTCCCATCACTTGGAACTGGTGTCCAGCCTCCAAAAGTGCCTCTCTACTGTGGGGTGTGGTTGCAAGGTCATTCCTCCTGTGTCCAGGCATAGGGTCTCACTGATGAGCTCGGACTCGAGCTTGGGCAGGACCATGAAAACAGTCTGCACAAAGTGCTGTAGAAGCTGCAGTATGGCAGTGAGGGGGGGGGGGGGTCATTGTATACCCAGGGGCAGCTCCGGCTTCATGGCTAGGAGTATGCTGTGCTGTCCTGAAGCAGGGCAACCAGAGCATGCACCGCTAAAGCTTTGCTGTTCCTCAAAGCGGTAGGCAAGCAAACAGCAGAAGCAGAAAAATGGCTGTCCACGGGGGGTCCCTTTTAGCATGCGTCTCAGCTAGCCTTAGGCAACAGCACTCAGAAGCAACTGTATACCTAATGTCTTGCCTGAACTGGTTCCAGGTAGCCTTAAATGCGAGATAGTGTCCAATCAATGTGGACGCTATCTTTCGAAAAAGCACATTGCTTTTTCATTGCGCTTTTGCTGTGCAGATGTCTCTTTTGAAATAAGTTTTTCCAGAAGATCTCTTGCAGTCTAGATGTAGCCTAACATACTTCATATGATCTCATTGAGCTGTAGGGTATAATAAAGGTATCAACATGCAGAAACTTTTATAAAGCTACTGTTCTGTGGTAAAGGTCATACCAGAAATGCTTGTCTGCTCTTCATTTTTGCAGTTTTCTTCAGATTCAGGGTACCACTGTGGTCCTTGAATACTGGTTTAGCTTTGCTAATTCTCATATTTGCTGGTCTGATTGTTCCAATTGCATCAGGAGAATTGACAGTGTTGTATTAGATGTTTTTATATTATTCAACATGATATATGGCGTAGGTCCTCTGGCAAAATCAGCGACTTGAGTAGGAATATATTTCTGTAACCAAAGAAGCATCAGTGAACAAACTGTTTAGGAGCCAGGTGAGAAGGAATAACACTTCCTGTCTCTGCCTACATCATTTGTAGAAACAAAAACAATGAGGATTTCTATGGCACTTTAAAGACTAAGAAATGTATTTTGACGTAAACTTTCCTGGGTTAAAACCACTCCATCAGTTGCATCTGACAAAATGTCAGGGTCATTCTGCACTCTGGCACTCCAAGGGCAGAAGAAGGGGACCTGCAATGAACCTTAAATATCTTGCCTCTATGGTCTCTGCTTACAAAAACTCCCCAGAGTCACAGATTTAGTGACTTGGGGAGTAACTGCCACCATCAAGTGATTTAACCCAGAAAAAACTGGAAGGAACAGTTGAATTCCCTCCCATGGGGTATCCCAATTTCCTTTGCCCCAAGAGAGCTTGAAAAAAGAAGCAAAAAGCACAGAAAAATGAACTGATAGCTGACCTCCAAGGCTACGCGGACATACACAGACCTCCTGTTACCTTCCAGGATACAAGAATTAAAACATTGCCTTTGAAAGATGATTTTATTAACAAAATAAAAGATATACTTGATAAAGCATACTTGGTTGCTAGGTGTTACAGAGCTACTAAGAAAAGAAAAGATCAAAAACACCAAGAATCATAGTTATTCTGTCTGTAATTTAAATGGTGAGTGGGGAAGGGAAGGCATAGATTCACCCAGAGAAGTTTAACCAAACAACCAAAATAAAGAAAAATACTGTGATCGTGGCTAAATACACATTTTCCCTCTACTTATGATCTGTGCTGATCCATACTTCAAGGCCCAGTTCACTTCCATGTCCAATATTTCTTATAGGCATGGTAATTCTAAGTACTGCTTCCTCCAGGCCTCAACTTAGATTTTTTTCACAATTTGAGCAGGCAAGGTATCTAAATACAATTCAAATTTCAGGACTGTATCCCTGTTGGTTCTTCTGACCCCCTGCCGAAACCCCTGCTAGCTACCTGAGTTTAACCTCATAGGGTATGTCTACACTACTAGCGGCGGACATTTTTATTTAAATGCCGCGGGGGATATTTAAATCCCCCGCGGATTTCCCTACGACGACTAGTGAAATTTACATGCCCCTTCCGGAAAAGGGGCCAGTGTAGACATAGCCCAAGTGTTTACAGATGATTTCCTTAATAACTTGCTCCATTATCTTCCCTGGCACAGAAGTTAAACTAACTGGTCTGTAGTTTCCTGGGTTGTTCTTATTTCCTTTTTTATAGATGGGCACTATATTTTTCCTTTTCCAGTCCTCTGGAATCTCTCCTGTCTCCCAAGATTTTCCAAAGATGATAGCAGGAGGCTCAGATTCCTCCTCTATCAGCTCCTTGAGTATTCTAGGATGCATTTTATCAGGCCCTGGTGACTTGCAGGCATCTAGCTTTTCTAGGTGATTTTAACTTGTTCTTTTTTTATTTTACCTTCTAAAACTACCCACTAGCATTCACTACGTTAGGCGTTCCTTCAGACTTCTCAGTGAAGACCGAAACAAAGAAGTCATTGAGCATCTTTGCCATTTCCAAGTTTCCTGTTACTGTTTCTTCCTCCTCACTGACCAGTGGGCCTACCCTCTCCTTAGTCTTCCTCTTGCTTCTAATGTATTTATAAAACCTCTTCTTTATTCCCTTTATTCTGGTAGCTAGTTTGAGTTCATTCTGTGCCTTTGCCTAATCTTGCCCCTGCATTCCTGTGCTGTTTGCCTATATTCATCCTTTGTAATCTGTCCTACTTTCCATTTCTTATATCACTCCTTTTTATTTTTAGATCATGCAAGATCTCGTGGTTAAGAAAAGGCGGTCTTTTGCCTTGCTTCCCAGTTTTGCCCTGACCCTACTTTCTCTCTGCCATTGTATCCCACGCTCCCTCCCATTTTCGACCCATCTCCTAGGTCCCCATGTTCTCCACTTACCTGTGGGCTTTGCTCACCTGTCCCCATCAAACCTAGTTTAAAGTGAATATTTGCGAAATAAATGAATATTTATGCTTGGCTGGACCTGAGAGTATTTATCAGCAGGAGACGAATCACACAATGAAATGACTAGAAATAAATTCCAAATAATAGCTTGGAGTTTTTCCTTGAATTATGATCTTCAACTGATATAGGAGTGTCAGTTTCCTTTTCAAAATTGCTGTAATGATTGGCTACATGATGAAGATCATTTTGAAGCCATAAATTTACTGCATCAGCAATTTTAGTTCCCTAACTCTTTCATCAAAGACCCGATTAACTGGATGTGACAAGTCAGGTAGTAACTGCCCTCAGCAAACATGAGTTCATTTCCTCTAGCTAAATGTACACTAATTTCATGGTCAAAGACAGCTGCCTTCATTATCTGTTCATTTGACTGTATTTACGGAATTGAGTCACTGTTTAGGGTGCACCTGACAAAATATGTGGCATTTCTAGCCCATATTTTTCTTGGTACTGGACTGTTTTGTATTTCTAGAATCATTATTGGGATCACTACAACTTGATACCTGTGATACAAAAGTGGAAGATGCTCTTGCTTCTATAACCTCTGGATTTTGCTTTTGTCAGATTATGGATATGGTAGTGTACAATCATCCTTGGAGCATGCCCTTGAGTTGGTGTGGGACGTTGCTGCTTGTTACTCTGTGTGGAGTATGTGGGGCACTTTATGATATTGTTAATACCAATATTATAAGCAATCTGACCAGATATGCCATTTAAAATATTTGCAATAATATTAAAATTTACAACATATAGCAGGAGATCCATGAGAGGAGTTGTATAGCAGCACCAATTACACCTCTGACATTCTTTATAATGAGACTTATAGCAAATCACATGTTGTAATAAACAGGGCTCTGAATTAGGAGTCCTGAGTTCTAATCCCATCTTTATCACTAAACCAGTCAGACTGGCAAGATTTTGCGCAAAAGCAACTGTTACACTGTCAGCTGTCTACACTGGCTGCTTGAATTTGCGCAAGAGCACTGACTTTGTAATGTACAAAATCAGTGCTTCTTGTGCAAATACTTTCATGCTCCCACTCAGGGATAAGTCCTCTTGTGCAAGAATACTTGTGCAAGAGGGCCAGTGTAGACAGGCACCTTAATTTTTTGCACAAGAAAGCCCAATGGCTAAAATGGCCATTAGAGCTTTCTTGAGCAAAAGCGCATCTAGATTGGCACAGATGCTTTTGTGCAAAAGCACTTTTTGCACAAAAGCATCCTTGCCAATCTAGACGCTCTTTTGCGGAAATACTTTTAACGGAAAAACTTTTCAGTTAAAAGTATTTGCGCAAAATCATGCCAGTCTAGACGCAGCCGCTTTGTGTCCATGGAAGAACCATTTGACCTTTGTAATCTTTTGTCTAGTTTCTCGAGTTAAACACAGTTATAAAGTATTCAGGATGTACCATGAGTGGGTATGTGTACAATGCCTAGCAAAGTAAGGTCCTAACCTTGGTTAGAGCTTGTTGGTATTATGACAACACTAACTGTAATTAGAATTAGTAAGAATTGTAAAGAATTGTATAAAGAACTGTGCTGGATATATGTGTATAAAACAATATCAGAGAAATAGATATTATGTAATTAATAGTGTTACAAGAAAAAGTGACTTTTCTACTTGCTGTATTCATCCTTTTCAAAGTTTTATAAAAAACCAGAAAGTAGCTTACTTTCTTATCTACAGTGGATTCTTGGTCTGTACAGATAACAGGGAGAAGCAAACTGGACACATGTTTGATTTACTAGATAGCTGGCCTCCTCCATGGCAAAAAGAGCCTAGAGAGGACAAACACTGACTGAACAGAGCTAGAAAACCAGTAATTCAAGGCCAAGTAACAATCAGACAATCAGACAAAATGATTGTACAAAATAATGCATACATAAAAGCAAAAGACCTAGATAAGGAGATAAGAATTTTAGCAGAACAAGTAAAAATGTGTTAGAAAAAGTATAGTGGTCTGCTCTGACATCTCACCTGGCATCTCCACTACTCCCCCTTCCATGAACTCAGCATCAAGAAGAGGAATACTGACATCTACGGCAGGATCACGGACAGCCTCTTAGCCAAAAGTCACACCACAGACCTGGAGCATTGCAGGTTCAAAATCAGAGAGGTACACTAGGCCTACCAGAAGGCCAGGGAGCAGAGCAGATGCTCTGAGCCGGCACCTCACATTTGACACTATTACTAACAGCTGGATGCCATTCTGAGAGGGGGCAGGTCACCTCCACCACCGTGGTCCTTGAGTCCAGCCAAGACATACCTAGCGTAGGCCTGTAGGAGTGTGTGGTGGTGGAGGAGGAGGATAAAGCATGGAGGAGGAGGTGGCTAGCCAGGCAATGATGCCTGAGAGCCAGAAGCTGCTCTTCATTTTGGAGCTAGTCTCCTCTCACTCCCAGCATGTCTCTCAGGCTTCTGATGACCACAGGGAAAGCACTTCTAGTGAGTTCTCTAACTTTCTCTATCTACAGGTGGGGTCAGGTGATTGGCTGTGAGGAACCGTGTGCCTATGCATGGGGGTTGCATAAGAACATAAGAGCATAAGAATGGCCATACTGGTCAGACCAATGATCCATCCATCCCAGTACCCTGTATGTTGACAATGGCCAATGCCATGTGTCCCAGAGGGAGTTAATTGAACAGGTAATGATCAAGCAATCTCTCTCCTGCCATCCATCTCCCATCCTCTGACAAACAGAGGCTAGGGACACCATTTCTTACCCATACTGGCTAATAGTCATTGATGGACTTAACCTCCATGAATTTTTCTATTTCTCTTTTAAACCCTATTATAGTCTTAGCCTTCACAACCTCCTTAGGCAAGGAGTTCCACAGCTTGACAATGCACTGTGTGAAGAAGAAATTCCTTGTATTTGTTTTAAACTTGCTCATTAGTTTCATTTGGTGGCCCCTAGTTCTTATATTATGGGAACAAGTAAATAACTTTTCCTTATTCACTTTCTCCACACCACTCATGATTTTATATACCTCTATCATATCCCCCCTTAATCTCCTCTTTTCCAAGATGAAAAGTCCCAGTCTCTTTAATCTCTCCTCATATGGGACCCATTCCAAACCCTTAATCATTTTAGTTGACCTTCTCTGAACCTTTTCTAATGCCAGATTTGGGCGTACCATAGATTTATATAAGGGCAATAAGATATTCTCTGTCTTATTCTCTATCCCTTTTTTCATGATTCCTAACATCCTGTTTGCTTTTTTGACTGACGCTGCACACTGCGTGGATGTCTTCAAAGAACTATCCACGATGACTCCAATGTCTCTTTCCTGATTAGTTGTAACTAAATTAGCCCCCATCATATTATATGTATACTTGGGGCTATTTTTTCCAATGTGCATTACTTTACATTTATCCACATTAAATTTCATTTGCCATTTTGTTGCCTAGTCACTTAGTTTGGTGAGATCTTTTTGAAGTTCTTTACAGTATGTTTACAGAGAAAAAGTATGTTTTAGTCTTAATTACCTTGAGCAGCTTAGTATCGTCTGCAAACTTTGCCACCTCACTGTTTACCTCCTTCTCCAGATCATTTATGAATATGTTGAATAGGATTGGTCTTAGGACTGACCCTTGGGGAACATCACTAGCTACTCCTCTCCATTATGAAAATTTACCATTTATTCCTACCCTTTGTTTCCTGTCTTTTAACCCGTTCTCAGTCTATGAAAGGATCTTCCTTCTTATCCCATGACAACTTAATTTACCTAAGAGCCTTTGGTGAGGAACCTTGTCAAAGGCTTTCTAGAAATCTAAGTACACTATATCTACTGGATCCCCCTTGTCCACATGTTTCAACTAATTTGCCCAGTACTGAAGTTAGACTTACCACTTTGTAATTGCCAGGATCGCCTCTAGAGCCCTTTTTAAGTATTGGAATCACATTAGCTATCTTCAAGCCATTAGATACAAAACTGATTTAAAGGACTGATTACAAAGCACAGTTAATAGTTCTGTAATTTCACAATTGAATTCTTTCAGAACTTTTGGGTAGATGTCATCTGGTCCCAGTGACTTGTTACAGTTTAGTTTATCAATTTGTTCCAAATCTTCCTCTAATGACACCTCAATCTGGGACAATTCCTCAGATTTGTCACATAAAAAGAATGGCTCAGGTTAGGGAATCTCCCTAACAAGCTCAGCCATGAAAACTGAAGCAAATATTTCACTTAGTATCTTCACAATGACCTTATCATCTTTGAGTTGTCCTTTGGCATCTCAATAGTGCAGAGGTCCCACAGGTTCTTTAGCAGGTTTTCTGCTACTGATGTACTTAAAAAACAGTTTGGCTAGCTGCTCTTCAAACTCCTTTTTGGATTTTCTTATTATATTTTACACGTAATTTGACAGAGTTTATGTTCCAACAAAAGAACATAAGAATGACCATACTGAGTCAGACCAATGGTCCAGCCAGCCCAGTATCCTGTCTGCCAACAGCAGCCTATACCAGTGACCAATTCCTTTTAATTTTCAATCGGATTTAACTTCCACTTAAAAAAAAATGTCTTTATATCGCTCACTGCTTCTTTGTATTTGTTAAGCCATAATGGCACTTTTTTGTTTCACTTACTTTGCTTTTTTAAAACATTGGGATATACATTCATGTTGGTTCTCTATTATGGTGTCTTTGAAAAGTTTCCATACATCTTGCAGGGATTTTATTCATGTGCCACTGCACCTTTTAATTTCTGTTTAACTATCCTTTGTATTTTTGTATAGTTTCCCTTTTTGAAATTAAATGCTATAGTGTTAGACAGCTGAGGTGTTTTCCTCACCACAGGTATGTTAACTTTTATTGCATTATGGTCACTATTTCCAAGTGGTCCAGTTATATTTACCTTTTGGACCAGATCCTGTGCTCCACGTAGGACTAAATCAAGAATTGCCTCCCCCCTGTGGGTTCCAGAAATATCTGCTGCAAGATGTTTTAAGGTATCAAAAAATTGTATCTCTGCATCCCATCCTGAGGTGACGTGTTTCCAGTCAATATGGGATCATTGAAATCTCCCACTATTATTGAGCTTTTTATTTTGATATCTCTTCTAATTTCCCTTTGCATTTTATAGTCACTATCACTAACCTTGACAGGTGGTCGATAATAGATCCTTATTGCCATATTTTTATTATTAAAGCATGGAATTACTATCCATAGAGATTCTATGGAACATTTTGGTTTATTTAAGATTTTCAATTAATTTCATTCTACATTTCCTTTCACATATAGTGCCACTCTCTGACTAGCACAAAGTGTTCTGTCTTTCTGATATATTTTGTACCCGGATGTGTCTGTGTCCCATTGATTGTCATCATTCCACCATGTTTCAGTGATGCCTATTGTATCAATAGCTTCCTTTAATATGAGGTTTTTAGTAAAAATATTGATTACAATTTTCATTAAAAAGTCAAATCTTATAAAACAAAATCTATTTTTAAATTGTAATTTTCTTGATTTTTGAATAGTTTGTCTAATGATATTCTGATTTTCTCATTTCAGATTGTGTTGGTGCTTTGTTATTCTCGGGTGGATTATGTTTTATTTCTGTTCTGGCTTTGGTATTCTTTAGGTAAATTTGATCAGGATTGTTTTCTTTCTACTATCAATTCAATCAAATATTTGAAAATCTATATTATTACATCAGCTTACTGCATGTTGGCATTCAGACTCTGATTCCAGGCCCAAGGAAGTCAGTGGCAAACTTTCTATAGATTTCAATAGATTCTTGATGAGGCCTTTCATGTGGATTCAGAAGTGATATTTTCAAGAAAATGAAGCAACTCCTTACAAGCAGCACCAATGTTCACTTGGCTGTGTCTAGACTGGCCAGTTTTTCCAGAAAATCGGCCGCTTTTCCGGAAAAACTTGCCAGCTGTCTATACTGGCCGCTTGAATTTCCGCAAAAGCACTGACTTCCTACTATAACAAATCAGTGCTTTTTGCGGAAATACTATGCTGCTCCCATTCAGGCAAAAGTCCCTTTTGCGCAAAACTTTTGCGCAAAAGGGCCAGTGTAGACAGCTGAGATTTGTTTTCCGCAAAAAAGCCCCGATCGCGAAAATGGCAATTGGGGCTTTTTTGCGGAAAAGCATCCATGCCAATCTAGACGCGCTTTTCTGAAAATGCTTTTAACGGAAAACTTTTCTGTTAAAAGAATTTCCGGAAAATCATGCCAGTCTAGACGTAGCCACAATGTTTATTTGAAAAATCTTACATCTGGGAGACTGAAGGGTTGCTAAATTAAATGAAAAGATCCTACATTAATATGATCAGTGTGAATGAGGAGATTAATTACTTATAGCAAATATAAATTAGAATACATAATGGTAAGGATGAATACAAAGTAATGAAGGAGTGGTGAACATTTCTCCTCATAGTCAAATCACTGTCTATCTGCCCTTTGGTGAGAAAAGGGAAAAGACAAAAGCAAAGGGGTGATAAATTGATGAGTAGTGAGGTAACTTTTTTTGTGCTAATGATAATACAGAAATTGGAGAACACGACATGTCATTCATAGCAATTCAACCAAAATGGCACATTCCTGTCTATCTCACTGCTCACTTGCTGCTGATAGGTACATTACAAAGAGTCCCTTTCATCTCCCCAAGGGCCTTAGCAAAATGCTAGTGTCATAACATGTGCCTGAGTGAATTGATATCTTGTAAGGCCACTCACTATAGCATCTATTTCCAATTTTAAAAGAAAACAAAAAGCATCGTAAGTGGAGCCTAGAGACAAAGTTCACTTTAGAAGACCAAAATATCAAAAATCAGCATGGCTTGCTCTCATAGTCCCTAGAGGACAATGATTTTTTTAAAGAGTAACATTCCTGAAAAGAAGACAGTAAAAGCAGAGGGATGGAAGAGAAGGTCCTTGAAGATGCTAACAATGTCCAAGCTCAAACACGATAAAAGCAAAGATAGATTTAAAAGCTTACTGAGCAAATATAAGTGATACTAAAAATATGAATAGGAGCAAGGCACTATGCAGCACTTACAAATAGAATGAGTGAGATAGAGAGAATAGGCTTAGATTCTTAATATAATATAAATCCAGTGGGGTGAAAAAAAATTCAATCTGAAAAGATTTCTCTATATGGGTAGAAAAAAACCTGAAAAAAAGAAGTCAGAGATATACAGCCACAGCAATCAGTATAACATTTAGATCATTGGTTAAAAAGATGCTGAGAAAGAACCTCTTCTATTAACTCTGTTGTATTAAACTGGCTTCTTTTATTTGAAATTAATCAATATACTGTCATATATAATGAAATATGGTTTTCTTTAGCTGTGATTTTCAAAGTGGCTTATGGTATTTTAGCAAAGGTCTATCCTGCAGTCTTATGATTCAATGAGAAATTTGTCACTTATTTCAATTACCTGCCCCAAGTATTTTTTTGTTTTGTTTTCTTTTATTAGGCTAAAAACTGTATTGCTGTAATTACACCGTTTGCTTCTACTTATTCAGAATAGATATGGAAACATTTCCTGACAAGGTGAGAATAAAGGTTAGAGTGAATGCAAAGAAGTAAGTGCTATTTCAGCTCTCTAGAGCAAAGTTCCCAAATTTTTCTTATCCTTTTCTTTATTCTTGATCTATGAGTCATCTGCATATGCCTACCTTCTCATAATTGCTCATTTGTGTGATCTTCTTAACACTATCTGACTCTAGCCTTCTGTCCATATTTCACTGTTAAATACATATATAGTTAGAGTTCAAAATATACAACAGAGAAAAAAGTTTGGAGTTCATTTAATCTGGACAGTTACTTAGCAATTAAACCTGCACTGTACAGTGAATGGAGGTTGATGTGACGAGTGGCCACGGGTGGCTTTTTGCCTCAAAAAGAAGTAAGAGCATGCCAAACTCAGGACTAGACCAGAAGCATAAGACCCCTCTTGCAGATCCAAAGTATTTCTGGGGACTCTTGTTGCCTTCTTGCCTTGTTGATCTCTGGGAACCTGTTACCTATCCAGCCTCAGTCATCTGTGAAATCGAAAATGTTGTTACCGCACTTACAGCCTGCCTCCAAACTGCCAACATGAATGTGATGTGTGTGTGAATATTGCTGTACTATTAAGAACATGTACTAATAAACAAGCTTCAGTGCTGCTCCAGTTCACCATTTGTCTGGGCTTATTCCCTGGCTGATTCTAAGGACAGGTGACAGATCAAATAAATAAATAATATAAATAATAATATAAATAAACATAAATAATATAAATAATATAAATAATAAATAATATTTACCCATTCACTTAACACAAGAACCAGAGACACCCAATGAAATTAATAGGCAGCAGGTTTAAATCAAAGAGAAGGATATACTTCCTCACATGATATACAATCAACTTATTGAACTATGTAATTTCTAGGAGATATTTCTAGAAAGTGTGTTATACTTTTCTTTTATATCTAACCACGTTTCCAATAATCTTACTCATAAGGACACTTTTTGATAGCATTTGTCAGGATGGGTTTTAATGAGTTTTGTGAATCTATTACACCACTAAGAAATGCAGCAAGTTGACAGGATACATTTACAGCAAGTTGATAAATAAACTCACCTAAATGGTTCAAAATGACTGTAGGAATGAAACAGAATTGCACACTGTCATCGTATTTGTTCAACAGTAAGGTCAGTAGCATGTAGATCGGGGATAGTCAGGTCCACTGTGGACATTGCACTAGTCTCTCCTTTCTCAGAGGGCTGAGAATAAATGTTTCCTCATCACCAGATTGGCCTATAGAAAGTGTATTTTTGTCTTTCCCACAGGAGGTGTGTAGGGGGGATCAGGGCTTAATTTGGATGAACAGGTAATCGGAGTAAGGGCTATAGCACAAATAGATGAAATATTGTAAGTTAGAACTGGACTTAGCATAAACTGGATCTGATATAATTCACAGCCATCTTGTGCATTTAGCTGTGATAAGCTGAAAGTGAGGATCTGGCAAAATAAAAAAGAATTTGGCCATGCTTAGGCAGACAAAAAGACAAAGAAAAAATATAAGATGGCTGCTGTTACATGTTTGTTAACAAAGACAAGAGAATAACAAATACATATAAATAGAAGAAAGTGTGAAGAAACTGACCATGAACGAATATGCCTCTGCTTAAAAAGTTTCTACCAAAAAGCTGTTTTTGTCGATAAGTAGAAATTACATGTTTGTTTGTTTTTGTTGTTGTTGTTGAGTTTTTTTTACTGTAGGTCAGGAGTGGTCAGCCCATCAGGGGTTATTGTGAGTTGTTGCTGTGTCTCAAGCTACCTATAAAAATTGGTTAGATGATATACTTTGGATAAGTTTGGGGTGACATAAATATCTTCCCCCTCCCTAGTAAATAGTAGGAAGTCTGGCTACTGGAGACTTGCTTCTGAATCATAGAATCATAGGGCTGGAAGAGACCTCAGGAGGTCATCGAGTCCAGCCCCCTGCCCAAAGCAGGACCCACTCAAACTGAACACTTAACAAAGCCTCAGACTTAGGGTAACCAATATTGTGGCACTTATTGTTTTGGTGTTGCTTTAGACTTAATGAAAAAGGATTTTTAGATGAAAGCACTCTTATGTATGTCCATAATTTATAAGATGGAAGAGCAGTATTCCCATTTATCTGTATTCTGATACTATCTGGGAACCACAGACTAGTTACCAGAGCTTCAGGCTCAGAAAACCCTGAGTAACAACAGGATGAGTCATGGTATGTGGGAGGGAAGTGAATAACCAACTGACAGGCTCTAAGGTTGACCACGGAGGATTTACAGAGCATAACTGGGACTAAGGTGGTAGACTACAGGAGATCAGTACAGGGATAAAAATGTCAATAATTTATTTCTGTTAAGAGATAAGAGAAAGAGATAGAGATCAAAATCAGAGACAAAAAAGCAATATCAAGGGGAAAATGTATATCCTGGAGGACTAATATTTGAACAAAGGGAATTGTGAAGATGACATAAAAAGAAGAATCTGATTAGATGTTACTGAATCCAGAATGCTCTTCAAGATCTGGGAAGGAAAAAAAATCAATATATATAAGACAACAGTTGTGCTGTTACTTGCTGTACAGGTAAAAATGTTGTAGTATAAGGAAAGCTAATTCATGAAATATACTAACTGCACAAATTAACCAACTGAGGGGAATATTGAAGAATTTTTTTTACATTAAAGTATAAGAAAATGTCTAGGGGTTTTTGCTAATGATTCAGGAAAGGCAGCGGTGATGGTTTTTTACTCAAGAAGGGACCCAGAAAGCGTACATGGTGACCCAAAACTGGAGGGCAATTTGGAAGAAATTCCATTTTCCATGAACCTGTAGAGCAGCACACACCCTCCCCCCTTTTGAAGTGGCAAAATACCAGAATTAGTCAGGATCCACCATGTACATTGAACTAGCCACTCCATTCTTAGTACTCCCTCTCCCCTGCCCTGGGCATTTGTACCATTTGCTTGCCCCTCACTGTCAGGGTTAGTTCAAATTAACTTTGATAGGCACTACACTAGCGCTCCGCTAGTTCGAACTTAATTCGAACTAGCGGAGCGCTTAGTTCGAACTAGGTAAACCTCATTTTATGAAGACTAACGCCTAGTTCGAATTAACTATTTCGAATTAAGGGCTGTGTAGCCACTTAATTCAAACTAGTGGGAGGCTAACCCTCCCCAGCTTTCCCTGGTGGCCGCTCTGGCCAACACCAGGCAAACTCTACTGCCCCCCTCCCGGCCCCGGAGCCCTTAAAGGGCCACGTGCTGGCTACACTGTTTGTGCCAGTTGCAAGCCTGCCAGCACCCAGCCAGCAGAGCCTGCACCTGCCACGGCATGAGCCAACCACCCGATGCCACCCAGCCCTCCACTGCACCCCAGGACCAGCCTGGTGGCTCCCAGGAGCCTGCCCGGGGACGCAAGAGGCGGGCGCCCGCTTGGTCAAGTGCGGAGATCGTGGACCTCATCCAGGTTTGGGGGGAAGCCTCCAATGTCCATGATCTCCGCACTAGCCACAGGAACGCGGCCATCTACAGCCTCATGGCTGACAGCCTGGCCGCCAGAGGCCACCAGCACAGCCGGGAGAAGGTCCGCTGCAAAATTAAGTACCTGCGGCAGTCCTACTCCCGGGCCTGTCAGCCAGGGGCTGACCCGGAGGCCTGCCCCCACTATGAGGCTCTGGACCGCATCCTCGGGGCTCACGCCATACATGCCCCCCGGGTGGTGATTGACCCGGGGGCAGAGGGGCCACTCCCGGACAAGGAGGAGAAGGAACCGGAGGACGCCGAGAGCCAGGAGCCTGTCCAGGACCCAGGACCCCCGAGGCACCCCACTGAGCACGTCTCCTGTGTCGTCCGAGGCTGGGGAGGCCTACACCTGTGAGTACCATCATGCTCCCCTTATGTGTACGGGGGGGTGGAGGGAAGAGGGAGCCCCGGGACTGTGCGCCTGGGCCTTGCCCACCACGAAGCAGCAGCTGGGTGTCATGCAGGGGCCCTGGCCTTGCAGAGGGGGGCTGGGTTTCTCCCACATGGGCCCCAGGGAGAATTGACCGCTGCTCTTGTTTCACCACAGCCGCAGTATCTGGGACTGCAGGGCGCACCACCCCGCCAGCAACAGCCACCCGTTCCCGGGCCAGCAGGAGAGCCAGGAACCAGAAGGTCTACCAGCGGCGGCACCTCTGGTTCCTGGAGCAGCTGCTCCGCAATCAGGAGCGTTGAGTCCGGGAGGACCTTCGGCTGCACCAGCGGAGTTTGGAGGTGCTGGAGGAGCAGGGCCGTGCCCTCAGAGGCCACCGCCAGACCCTGGTCAACAGGTTCCTGCCTCCTCCTGCTCCAGCTCCTGCAGCTGCCCTAGCTCTCGCTCCTCCTCCCACCCCTGCTGCCCCTGCTCCCCCTGCTCCCCCTGCCCCTGCACCCCTCCCACTCCTGCTTCCCCTCCTGCTTCCTCCGCCCCCCCATCGCTCCTGCCCCACCCTCCACACCCGCTCACCCCCGAGGTCCCCGCACCCGCAGTGTTGCAAGACGGGAGAGCCAGACGGACCCCCAAGCCTGAGCTTTCCCTTCCCTTCCTCCCCTTCCACCCCCTTTCAGCTCCCCCCTCCCAGGTTTCCCCCTCCCCTCCCCTCACCCCAGTTATGTACAATAAAAAGAGATTTTGTTTGCCAAAACAGGTGTGTTTATTTTACATTACTTAGGAGAGGGGGTTAGGGAGGGGAAAAGGGAAGGGGGGGAGGGTGGAAGAAGGCCCCAGTGGGGCATGCAGGGAGAGTTCAGTCCTCCTCCTCCACCTGGAAGCTCTCCCGCAGGGCTTCCCGGATCCGGATGGCCCCCTGCTGGGCTTCCCGGACAGCGGCAGTGTGGGGCTGAGTGTACTGGCCAGACATGTGGTCAGCCTCAGCCATCCAGGCTGGCAGGAAAGCCTCGCCCTTTCTCTCACACAATTTGTGTAGCACAGAACATGCTGCCACCACGGGAGGGATGTTGTGCTCGGCGAGGTCGAGGCGGGTGAGGAGGCACCTAAATCGGGCTTTCATTCGCCTGAAGGCCCCCTCAATGATGATGCGGGCCCTGGTCAGCCTCGCATTGAAGGCCCGGCGGGAGGGGTTGAGGTGCCCCATGTAGGGCTTCATGAGCCAGGGCTGTAGGGGGTAGGCCGCATCCCCCACCAGGCAGACGGGCATGTCCACGTCCCCAACCCTGATGTGGCGGTTGGGGAAGAAGGTCCCGAACTACAGCCTCTGGCACACGGAGGAATTCCGGTACACCCGTGCGTCGTGTGCCTTGCCGGACCAGCCCACATTAATGTCCGTGAACTGTCCCCGGTGGTCACACACGGCCTGCAGGATCACGGAGAAGTACCCCTTGCGGTTCACATACTGGGAGGCCTGGTGTTCCAGGACACGGATGCGGATGTGTGTCCCATCGATGGCCCCCCCCGCAGTTGGGGAAGCCGAGGACGCCGAACCCCTGGATGATGGCGTCCGGGTCGGCGAGGCGGACCACCCTGCGGAGCAGCACATGGTTGATGGCCTTGACCATCTGCGGAGAGACACAGCAAAGCACGAATCAGTGGGGCGCCCGGGTGGCTGGGAGTGCTCGTGACCTAGCAGTGCCCCGCACCCCACTCCCAGAAGCAACCCCCCCCCCGCGGCATGTATTACGGCCGGGAGAGACCAGCCCCTCCGGTGCGGGGCACTTTTGCCTTCTTCCCCCCCAACTCCCGTTTTCCCTGTGGCGGCCCATCCCCTCCTTGCAGCCCCCCGTCGCCCCTGGTCCAGTGGTCGGTGAGTGCCGTACCTGCATGAGCACCACTCGGACGGTGGATCTCCCCACGCTGAACTGGTTCCCAATGGATCGGTAGCTGTCCGGCGTGGAAAGCTTCCGGAGGGCGATGGCCACACGCTTCTGGAGGGGGATGGCGGGCCTCATGCGAGTGTCCCTTCTGCGCAGAGCTGGGGCGAGCAACTCACAGAGCTCCAGGAAGATGTCCCTCCTCATCCTGAAGTTCTGGGTCCACTGTTGGTCTCCCCAGCCCTCCAGGACGATGGTCTCCCCAGCCCACCAGTCACTGCTGGTGTCCAGACTCCAGATGCAGCGGGGCACGCCTGCGCTCGGGCGCCGCCGCATCTGCACCATGGCCCCCAGGGTGGCCAGGCAGAGAGGCAGGGAGCTGGTGGTGCATGGCAGCCTCGAGCCATTGCTGGCAGGCTTGGAATAGCAAGTCCAGAAAGTGCAGGGCAAGCTCTGACTCCATGTTGCCACCTGCGGCGGCGTCCCCGAAGGGAAGCACCGACACACACGGGCGCAGAGATCAACGCTTTGCTGTCCCTCGGCGAGGTAGGCAAGCAAGCAGGAAAAGCTGAGAACCGGCTGTCCAGGGGGGTCCCTTTAAGCACGAGTCTCAGATAGCCTCAGACAGCAGCCACACAAAGCAACTACTGACCTGATGCCCTGCCAGAACCAGTTTCAGCTGCCCTTAAATGCGCCCCTGCGTCCAATTAGCAAAACGCTAATTCGAACTAGTTTTTAATTCTAGATGTGCTAGTTCGAATTAGCTTAGTTCGAATTAACTAATTCGAACTAAGTTAGTTCGAATTAGCGCTGTAGTGTAGATATACCCTCAGGGAGTAAGAGGAAAGTACATAGTTTGCTGTAGTCCTTTCAACCTGGCTGGTGAGAGCAGCAGTCAGGGTATACTTTCCTCTTGCTCTGTGACAGTGACAGGAAGGGGAAGAGCAAGTGGCATCGTGGTATGGATGTTGAGGGGCTTCATGCATCCACCCTCCCTGCATCTCTCCTACACCCTGAATTGATCCCTGCCATTCCCCAAGCCCCTGCCCTGATTCCTGCACCTCCTCATATACCCATCTCCTACCTTGAGCATCCCCTAAAACTCCCCAGCCCCCTGCCTTGAGCCCCTGCTTTCCACCCCACACTTACATTTCTTACAAGTGCTGTCATACCATGACCCTCCCCCCCCCCCACCTTATGCCCTGATAATCCACCTGGGGAGGAGGTGCAATACAACAGAACCTGTAAGAAATTTAAGTTACTTTCACTCCTGGTTAGGCCAGTGTTACCTGTAAGCTCCAGTGTTCCCTGTAGATTGTGTGCTTATGCAGAAATTCCAGAGAAATTCCAATGTTGCCCAGCTGAATAGCTGAGTGCCCACAGCTAGGTTAGTGTTTCTCCTTATGGTGCACATCTGCACATGCCTCATTTATGCCACACATAAATGGGAAAAATCCGCACAGAGATAGAAAAGATTAGATAGAATATTGTGCTAGACTATTGTGTTGTAACTCATTATGTAAGTGTGGGATGGATATTCAGTGAAGGTATATATACAGTAATCATCTTGGTAAAGAATGTAAAGGGTTTTTTTTTAAAGGAGCAGAACACTGTGGCTCGGGTAGCTCTGAGTGTATAGCAGGGAGCCAGCCCACCCTAACACTCATTTGAGGCAGTGGGTGATAAGGGATGCGCAGCAGATTGGCTGGGAAACAGGATGAAAAGGTGTGTGTATAGGTGAGAGGGGAGGTATTGGAATTCCCAGGTAGATACTTAAATGATCATGGAGTTACATTAACTGTACAATTTTATCTGTTGAGAACTTCCAGTCAACTAATACAAAAGTTTAGACCTGACTAAAACATATCCAGTATTTCTTGTTCTTCTTCTTGTATACCTCACATTGAATCAATAATATGAATCATAAAAAGAAGAAATGCTGATAATAATGCCTTTCACCTGTGTAAACATACTGAGTTTTTTTTCTAATTTGCTAAAATTATTCCTTATCATCCTAGTGGAATAAATGCCCCCCCACCCTCACTTCAAATGCAGAAGTGTTGAAACTGTGCTTCAAAATCCCTACCATAATATAATCGGGAAAATACTGCTGCACTGAAATGGTCAGGCACTCTGTATCATGTGCATCTTTGCAATATAATTTCTTTTTTCTGCATTTACTGATCATCACCTTGGATATAACTAATGGTACCACACTGACTGAATCACTCTAGAACTAATGGGAACATATAGAAGCAGAATGAGCCGAATGCCAAGGAAACAACTGACAGATCATTGGAACCAAAAAAGTGTGTATACAATCCCGAACAGGAAGAGAAGAATAAAGGTAAATTGGCTTGGGAGAATACAGAGCAGTATGTAATACATTCTGATGCTTTTGGGGTGTTTTTTTTTTTTTTTTTTTTTTTACAAAATAGAACACCACAGAGAACTAGAATCATGGTGAGAAGTGTCATATTGATATTAATATTTATATTACAGTAACATCTCTGGGCCCAGTTTGATACTGAGACCCCATTGAGCTGTACATTTTCCAAACCATAAGGAAATGACCCTTGCTCTCAAGAAAATACAATCTAAATCTACAAAACAGGCTACAGGTGGGAAAAAAGGGAGCATTATTATCCCTATAGTACTAATGAGAAAGTGACAAAAAGATAAAGTGTTTTGACTAATATCTCCTAAATGCCTGTGCAAGCTGATAATCACACCTAGAACGCTTGCCCTTGCTCTGAAAATCTTTCAGGATCTAGAGACAGATAGAATGAGAATCTGGATATCGAACACTTACGAGCTCTGGAGTGGTCTGCATAGCACTGACGTGAGGCCATCCCAGATCCAAAGACCTGGGTCATGCTGGGTGCTGCTGACTTGCTGGATTCATGGCTGATATTCACTGGTGAGCAGCACTTACAAGAATCATGTTAATTTCAGTAAGCCAGCTGCTGGGGTACCAAGTAACACGTTTCATTTGCCAACACCATAGTTGGCATAGGCGAGTGCAGGGGGTGTGCCGGGTGTGCCCAGACACACCCTAATGTCTCAAAAAAAAGTGGCTTTGCATTTTAATTTAATCGCATGACACTCTCTTTTAAGTAAAGTTTAGTTGTTAATTAAAAAAAATTAAGTTCAGTTAAGTTTTAGTTTCTTTAATTTGTTTGATGAATAAAAATGACGTCCTTTATGATTGAGTATTCAATATATGTTGGCCTTTAAAAAAATAAAAAATAAAATTCCCTGGGCGCACACTCTAATGAAATGTGCTGCGCACGCCTATGATAATTGGTTTCTCAAAAAGAAAATTTTACAGAATTCCCAGTTTGCAGTACCTTTAAAAATATGGATTCTGTCTAAATTGAAATTAACTGTATTTCTAAATGTCTAAGTTTCCAGTGAATCAAAAATTTCTAGTTTCAACTAGTTTTAACCATGAACCCATCTTTGCTTTCATTCTATATAACAGTAAATAATCCATCTTGTATTTCATTGAGTTCTCTAGAAATTATAACCATGAGAACAAACCCAAGTTCTTTGAAAACAATACCATGAACTAAGATGGAATTTCAGACTTCTGGGTATAGTATTCACAGTAAATTATTTGTGATGTATGACAAAAGAAAACATTTTGTTACCTTACTATTTTCTACTACTTCTATTCACTTGGGCCAGTCATTGATCATTTGTACTTCTTGAATATCTTTCTGTTATTTCCATCCTGCTTTGCTTCACTCTCATTTGATAACTGTTCTTGCACAACTGAAATTAGTGGGAGTTTTGCCATCCATTTCAATGAGTGCAGGATGGTGCCTTGTTATTGATGTATGTTTTCACTCTTCCATCCTTTGATTTCCTAATCTCCAAGAGAGTGGGTGGTAGTTATTTACCAGCAACAAAGATGTTTTGTGGTTTTATGAAATTGTTAATCAGAACACTATAAACTAAAAAAAAAACCCCAAAAGATTAAAAAAGAGAGAGGTAGACTAATTTTAAAATATTTAGTCCCCTTTTTTGTAAGATTTCCATTTTCTGCAGTAATAACTTTTATCCAATTAACTGATTAACTCATGAAAGCTCATGATACTATGTATTTTTGTTAGTCTCTTATCCCTGGTCTATATTAAGGGATAAATCTGAATTAAGATAAGCAACTTCAGCAATGTTAATTGTGTAGCTTATGTCAAAGTATCTTAACTAGAATTTTAGCACCATACACACTGCAAGAAGTCAAAGGGTGCACACTCTCCCTTCGATTTCCCTTACCCCTCGTAGAAGCAGGACTACCAGCAATGATGGGAGTGCCCTTTTGATTCAAATTAATGTGTCTTCACTAGACCTGATAATTTGAACCCCGGAAGATCGACTGTGGCTGCTTCTATATTTTAGACATGGCCTTGGATGCCACAGGACTACTAGTTGGGCCTCAGAAGAATAGTAGCACTGCTTTTGGGGTGAGACCAAAGGACCCTCAATTTGAATAGGATTCCCCAGGTATTGGCCACAGCACCCCAAACCTCAGGTAGCAGGCTTTTCCACATCTTCTGGTCCTCTAGTGACACTTGCCAAGCCCAACAAGTCTGTCACAGAAGCCTTGCTGCTGCTCCTGTCTATTCCTTCTTACCAGATGATTACAAAGCCAGGTATTTTTCATTTATTTTCCAAGTATGGAATCATGTCCCCTCCTGAGATCACCCCACAACTCCAGGGATCCATGTCTAAATTTTGGAACTATGCCAGAAGGTGCCCCATCCCCATTTTTCAGTTTCTATTTGTCCACCCTTTCCTTTTCCAAACAGGGACATGGCATCAATCCTTTCCTTTCCCCCATTAACCTACTTGTTTTAGTAGCCAGAGAACTAAAATGGGGGGTTCCGACACTGCCTGGGACTGCTAGCCTACCCGTATGGCAGTCGGACTTCGGAGTACTTGCTTACTGTCAGATACTCCTTGAGTTCTAAGCCTTTGTTGCCCACATTCTCCACAAATTAAAGTTACCTGTCATTGGAACCAGCCAAGGAATAAGCGAAGACAAAGGGAGAACTAGAACAGCATTGAGGTTTGTTTATTGGTACAGATTTCTGTGGTACAGCAATACTCACACACGCATCATATTCATGCTAGCAGTTTGAGGCAGGCTGCAAGCATGGCAAGAATTAGTTTCAGTTTCACAGGTGGCTGAGGCTGGCCAGGCTATAGTTACCCAGAGATTGGCTGTGAGGCATCAAGAGTCCCCAGAGTCCCTTCAGATCCATGGCTCTACTGCTTCTGGTCCAGTCCCAAGTTTTGAGTGCTGTTACATCTTTTCTGAGAAGAGCCATATCTGGCCTTCTATTACATCAGTTTATACTTTGCAGGATTCTTCCTTATAGCCATAAAATGCAATATATGCTGTACTGCCTTATGATTGTCAGTTTTTCACACCTCCTCATGCACTTCATACATTGACAGGTTACATATTTATATGCATGAATACTATTGATTCTATAGAGTAAGCAAGCATCTAACATCATTGGAGATGTACCACTGCTTGGCATAACAGCAAATTGTTCAGACTGCAGATCCTCAGTATAACAGGAAACTGTTCAGACTGCACCTGAAAGAGCAAAGGGGTGAGCCACATCCGGCTACACACCTTGCCTTGTACAGTACAGAAAACAGGATTGCTACAAGCAAGACCTATTTTCCCAGGTATTTCCTAGATAAAGGATTTGGTCGCTACTACTCTGAATAGAGAGCTCTGTCATTTTATGGCTAAGGAGAGTCCCTGAAGGATATTCTGAAAATGCATAGCTATATTTATTTCCTTTCACCGTAGTCAGTGATGCAGGCTGGTTGGTATGTTTATGTGCATGGAGAACAGTTTGTATTTAATTTAAATAGCAGGAGATTATATCAAGTACATTAATTAAATACAACACATTACAGCAAAACCTACTCACCCCAGTCCATTGTCACAAATTACGTACATGGAATGAAAGGTTTTTAGTAAAGCGAGATAATATTTTCAATCACAGAGCAATAAGGGGTTTATTGCATGGATAAGGCACAGCGTAGGTGATTGCTTCAGCTGGTCACAAAGCTTCCTGGAGCTCCATGAAGCTACAAGGAAATTCTACTTCCACGGCAACCATTTGCAAAGGTGCAGTATGAATTCTTCTTATACATTGAGCTCCATGATTGCCAGGCTCTTTTGAGAGGTTGATTCAGCACAAAGACCAGTTTCGGGAGGGGAGAGGGTTATTCTGTAAACTTGTGTAGAGTGAGATGTAATCCCTAAAACCAAATAGCCATTAATGACAATCTAGTTCCATGATTTATAAAATTTGCAGATTATCAACAAATGTGTCTTAGAAGATCAATAACCTTGCTCTGGGTATTACTACTGTCACTCTACTACTGCTGCTGAATCATCTACTGTTGTCAATTTCATTGGGGGTACTAACTATAAAAATAATTGTTCCTGACAAGCAGCAGGATGTCAATGCTGATTTGTAGCCTATGAAATCAGTGATACTAGTGAATAATATATAGCACCATCTCTTCTTTATTTTGTACTGAACAAGGTGCTGAGAGATCAGGATAAACTGAAAAGCAGATATACTAAGAAGAAATAAAGAACATTCCTCACTGACCATAATGAAAAACATGTAATCCTGTCAGTCTCTAATCAGTTGAGGTAGGGTTGATGATATGATAATGGTGGCTCAGTAAGATCACTAAGCACGTGTGGAAATATTTCTTGAGTCCTCTATACAGGTCTTTTGCCTCTACATTTCCTCACCTTCTCCCATCTTGCTGTCGCTAACTGATATTTACAAAATTCTAGCATCTGTTTGCCAGATGGTTGCTATTTTTCTCTGCAGCATTAAAGTTAAACCAAGCTAATTGTGGATAAACTGAGACTGGGAACCATTAACAAAGTGGCAATGCATTTTTACTGAATTATCACCCAGGAATATGTTTCAGACTCATTGTTAGAGATTTTAGTATATACCTGAAGGAAATTTTAAGATACAATATATAGACTGAGTTAATTATCAGTCTTTAACAACACATCATGGCTGCGTTTAGACTGGCATGATTTTGCGCAAATACTTTTAACGGAAAAGTTTTTCCGTTAAAAGTATTTGCACAAGAGCGCGTTTATACTGGCATGTGCCTTTGCGCAAAAGATTTGCTTTTGCACAAAAGCATCCGTGCCAGTGTAGATGCTCTCTTGCGCAAGAAAGCTCCGATGGCCATTTTAGCCATCGGGCTTTCTTGCGCAAGAAATTAACATTGCTGTCTACACTGGCCCTCTTGCGCAAAAATATTTATTCCTGAGCGGAAGCGTCAGAGTATTTGCACAAGAACCACTGATTTTGTACATTACAAAGTCAGTGTTCTTGAGCAAATACTTGCGGCCATTGTAGTCTGGCGGCAAGATTTTGCGCAAAAGCAGCCGCAAATCATGCCAGTCTAGACACAGGCTAGTTTAGATAAAATCTATAGCCCCAGCATGAAGTTTAATGCATTTGCTACTAACTGCTTGGAGATCAGTGTCATTGCTTATTCATCCACAGCTATTGAGAACTCAAATGAAATATCCCAAAATGATTGAAACTAGAATAATTTCACCTTTAAATATTAGAGACATGTAAAATAAGCCTGGAGTTCAAGTTCTAGTGCTTGATCCAAAGTCCACTGAAATCAACGGTTTTCTTCAATAGGTTTTGAATCTTGACTTCATATCAGGTCCTATCTGCATTTGTGAACATCAGCTTTTGTTTGCAAATGCTCAGTGAATGTGAGCTAAGGATATTCACACAGCTGAAGACCCTGCAAGTCTCTGTCTCCTAATTGGCTTATTTTGATTCTTCTCACACATAGCTCCAGCTGCACAAACAAAATCCAGAAGATAGATGACATTAGCAGTTGGAAGGAGATAAGTAGGGCCCAGGCCAAGTTCCTAAGAATTGTTTCAGAGGAGATGTGTCTGTGGAACAAACAGAAAGAAGTCAATGAGAAAGGGGTAAGTAACTTTACCAGGTGCAAGGCAATGGATAAACCGGACTACTCTCTCTCTATGACCTATCACATCAACTATGCAAGGATTCTGTCATCAACAAAGCCCAGGGTAAATGTTTTCTACTCTAATGATAGGGTTTTTTCAGTTGAGGGCTCTTGACTGTGGAACTTTATACAGAAAGAGAGCTGGGTGATTTCAAGTTGATTGATTTAAAGCATAATATAAGACTCTTAATTTCAAACCCAGCCTTTTATGGCTGATGGTTGCAGAAGTCTGTGATATCCCTGCTCTGGGAGGAGTAGAAAGAAAAAAGTAGTGAAAGTAAATTAGGAAAGAGTGCTCTGAAATAGCACTAGACAAATGGATTTTTCCCCTCAATTTTTAACAGGAAAATCATTTTGGGAATTTTTTGTATTATTTGATTTTTTGTTATTTTTTTTAGTTTTCCAGAACAGTTGATGAAAATCAGCATGAAAATATGAAATACATGTGCTCAGCTCTGCATATTTTGCCATACAAAGTTTCAGTTTAAAAATTTGTTCAAGCTCTAATGTGAATGAAAATGGCAGATTGTAAGTGGTTTTTTTTAAACAAAACAAAACAAAAGAAAACAAAACATACTTTTATAAAATTACTTTTTATTCAGATAATAGTGTTGAGTGCAATATAAATTTATAGCTTATGTTAGATCACTTATAATCTCAAATCTCCAAGGGTACGTCTACAGTGTTATTTTGGAATAACTGCCTTTATTCCGAAATAACATAGTTCACGTCTACACTAAAAGCTGTTATTTCAGAATAACGTCAAGCAGGAGGACTTCTTAGTACAACTCCTGTAACCCTCATTTTAAGTGGAATAAGGGAAGGTAGAGGAAGACTTCCTGCTGCTTTGGCTTACATAGTGCCAAAAGCCAAAACAAGCTATTTAAATTTAAGCTACACAATTGCTGTAGCTGAAGTTGTGTGGTTTATTTTGGCTTTTGCTCTGCTGTATAGACCTACCCCTAGAGAACATAGAGAATGTGCTCTAACTTCATCCATTATAAAGCAACCCACAGGGGTTAATTCATGGATTATTTAGGGTAAACACATCCCTACTCTACTTGCATTGTCAACACTAGGGGAATTATTCAAGTGTACTGAGGAAGAATAGACCTCTAACTAATTCAATTTATTTTTAAAGGATCATTTAATTCTACATTATTGGTTAAAAGATAGAAGTGCTGAGGTGGAATTGAATTAGAATTACATTAATTCTGTCTCCCCAACAGCTGCCATGAATGCATCAATAATGCATTAATTCATTTAAAAGAAAAGAATAAAAAAGGAATAGTAATTTTGATTCCTGGGTCGCTAAGGTAGGTTTACTATCCCACATATACTTTAGACCTTTTACCTTTAACAATCAGTGGTGATTATAGGAAAATACCTTATTTTAGATGTTTTTTGCATAAAATGGCAACATTAATAGGGTTCCTTTAAAAGAGTTTTTTTTTCCTTTCTTTTTGTTAAGTAATTTTTTAAGGAACTATTGTTCCCCTAATGATACTTAATTCTGTTTATAATCCCACGTACCTATAATACTTACTCGTTTCCTTTCTTTTGGGCATTCTTATAGCAAAAGCAATGGAAATGCAGGACTATAAATACAAACTGGAGAAGGAAGATTTGGAAGTGCCCCCCACACCTTATTTAACCTGGCTGTGCCTAGACTGGCCAGTTTTTCCAGAAAATCAGCCGCTTTTCCGGAAAAACTTGCCAGCTATCTGCACTGGCCACTTGAATTTCCGCAAAAGCCCTAACTTCCTACTGTAAGAAATCAGTGCTTTTTGCGGAAATACTATGCTGCTCCCGTTCAGGCAAAAGTCCCTTTTGCACAAAACTTTTGCGCAAAAGGGCCAGTGTAGATAGCTGAGATTTGTTTTGCGCAAAAAAGCCCCGATCGCAAAAATGGCGATTAGGGCTTTTTTGCGGAAAAGCACGTCTAGATTGGCCACGTCCGCTTTTCCATAAAAAGTGCTTTTAACGGAAAACTTAGACGTAGCCCCTACGTTTAGGATACTCATGTGGCAGACTCAGTTTCATATTTTCATATTTTCTCTATGAAGCAGAGACTGACCCCTTTCCTAGGTAAATACACAAGGCTCCAGATTACAGAGTCACTCTCTCTCTGGTCCAATGACAGTTGCAGTATTTTCTACAAAGTGGAGCAGCTTCAAGTAGAAAGATTGACAGACACCAATGTTAGTGCATTCTAATATTGGGTTTAGGACAATCACCTGGAAGGAAGAGAGATCTGGTCCTATGTGCGTGTTCTAGGATGGATAGTTGAACATTAAGCTCATATCTCTTATGTAACTACCTTACCAATTGGTTAATAATTGTAATAAGGGAACCACAACCTCCTCTCTGGTTTTGTAAATGTAGCCACATTGGATGGAGGAAGAGAAGGAGGGGAGTGGGGAAAGATATTCTGTGAATTTGTGAGTAATTCAGAACCTCTGTGGTATGGGGCTCTTTGTTCCAGAAACATCAGTGATCTAGTAGTACCACAGATGTTGCTGGACTAGAGAGCCTCAGTGAAGAGGTTGCCATCAGCTGGGAGTAGAGATGTCTGGCAGGGTCAGTGGGGCAGCAGAAAGTGAGGGGCACCAGAGCTTGTAACCAGCAGGGCAGCCAGACCTGGTGGGGCTGGGAAGCGGGGGCCTCAGAGCTGCAGCCAGTAGGGCTGTGAGTGCCAGCAGGATTGCTGGGGTCATGAGTACTAGCACGACCACCGGAGCTTGTGGGACCTCTGGAGCTTGCCATAGCAAGGGAGCAGGAGCAGTGATGCCAGGTGGCTGGGGAGAGGATCCCAACAGGGAAGCTGTACCCCCCACACCTTCCAAGCCAAACCCCCTTTCTGGGACCAGTCAGTTCCAGGACACATATAGGAGAGCCTAAATACATGACTGTCCTTTTAAGAATGAGGCATTCGGTCACCCTGAACATAAGGATGAAAGATTTGTAGAAATTGACTTCATGTAATCTATTAGGACCTGGAGCTGAACAATTTATAGAGGCTCAGCAATTTTGTATATCAGTCATCTTATATAAATGTTTAAATACAGATTTTAAAGCCTAACTTTCAGCACCTCTTTTTAAAATCCTGGCCTCTGTTACTGAGTGTGAGTCTAGGCTTCCCAGACGCATCCTATTTTCTATTCCCACTTGCTAAATTTTAATTGGAAGAAACCATTTATCTGAAAATGGTTGTTATAAATTTCCCAGAGAATTGTAAACCAAATGAAAAATAGAACTTCCATGGCACTTCATCCAAAATTATTTGTGTTTTTATATGTAGAGCAATATTTAATAACTGTTCAACCATCTTTATCTCAGTACAGGGATTAAAAACACTCAGTGTCACATGTATGGATATCTATAGATTCAAGCAAAGAAGAGGGGTTTTAAGAACAAAATAATGGGAAATGAAGGGTATTTTTAAACTAACATATCAGAGAGATACTCATTTTCTTATTATGTTAATAATTATAGTTAAAAGTGTATACCATTGTGTGGAAAAAAGAACATTTGGATTTGTTCAAGTGTTGGAAAAGTCACACTCCATGGCAAATATGGAGCTGGTAGAGTTAGGCTCATTTATACCAGCTGAGAGACCTGACTTTTCATTTTTTTTTAAATCTGCAACTGAAAGTGGAAAAGTAAAATATTGTTCTTACATGACAACATTTTTCAAATGCCAGTGTGTTTGGTTATTTTCGAAAAATAACATGTTGAAAAAGGGAGGAAATGAAACACAGGGTATGCATGCAAATTTCTGTGTGAAATATTGAATGTCAATTATGAACACATTGAAGTTATCTTAATACTCTGGACACTTTCCCGAATTGTAGAAATACTATTAGAAACAATGCTTTGTAAGTTTTCAGCATTATCAGCAAGCAGAGTGGCCAAGTCAATAGTCTCAATAGTTTGTTTCATAATTTCACAAGTGTTATCTTTTTGGCATGTAGTTATCTTTTAGTCCAGAATTTCCAATGTAGAATTATTTTTTACAAAAAGTGGGAAGAAGGTGATACGTTCTAGTGGCTTCTGAAAATTCACCTCTGGCATGTTCTTGCAGTGTCAATAGTATGTTTCACATCTCTAAATTGATAAGAATGGTCATTACAGAAACACTTTCAAAATATGATTAAAATTATTACTCTTCAGATTTTTTTAAAATCTCATTGTTTTAGGATTTTATAGTGCTGTGTATTCTATTAAAGACAATAACAATAGCATAGCGCATAGTGTATTTCAAAGAGTCTCTGTGAAAACTGACTCTTGAAGGGTATGTAAATTTTTAGTTAGCTTTTTATTTTAAAGATTTTTGTGTGATATAATATACAATTATTATTCCAGGTTGATTTATTTCATAATAATTTTAGATGGGGTTGGCAGTGTTTGTTTACTATTTAATTGTATTGATTTATTCCATTTATTTTATGTATCATCCATATGAAGGAAATACCTATTAAAAAAGGCAGGAATTTAATTCACCTAATTGGTTTTGGAAGTTTATTCCATAGCTGGGTATCCATTACCATGACGAAGTTTGTCCCCAGCTGTTGCATTCAGAATTATCAGAAACATAGTTGAATACAGCTTTACAACACAGGTTTTGCAAAGGAGAATCATGCCTCATCAATCTCATAGAATTCTTTAAGTTGGATCAACAAATATGTGGACAATGATGATCCAGCACCTTTATTGTACTTGCATTTTTAGAAAGCTTTTTCTAAAGTACCTCACCAAAGCCTGTTAAGCACAGAAACAAGTCATGGAATAATAGGTAAGATCATTTCGTGGATCAGTAACTGGTTAAACTATTGGGGGAAGAGTAGGAATAAATGATCAATTTTTAGAGTGTAGAGAGGAAAACAGTGGTGTACCCAGAGCTCAGTACTGGGATAAGTGCTTTTTCAAATTATTCATAAAAGATCTTAAAAATGTCATTCACATTGAAGTGGCAAAATTTGCAGACGACACAAAATTATTCCAGATAATTAATTCCAAAACAGATTGTAAAGGGTTTTCACAGAACAAGGTGACTGGGGAACCAAATGGCAGATGAAATTCAGTGTCGATGCATGCAAAGTAGTGCACATTTGGAAAATATAATCCTAACAATACATACAAAATGATACCACGTAAATTAGCTATTAACACTCCAGAAAGAGATTGTATAGTCACTATGGGTAGTTCTCTGCAAAAATCCACTCAGTATGTAGTAGCAGTCAATAAAGCTAACAGAATGTTAGGAACCCTTAGGAAAAGGATAGACAATATGTCAAAAAATACATAATGATACTATATTATTATATGGAATGCCCACATCTTGAATATTGTGTGCAGTTCTGGTTACCCTATTTCAAAAAAGGATATATTAGGCTTGAAAATGGTACAAACAAGGGCAACAAAAGTGATTAAGGTTATGGAACAGTTTTATAGGGGAGAGATTAAAAAGACTGAAACTTTTCAGCTTGGAAAAAAGACCAATGAAGGGTGGATATGATAGAGATCTATAAAATCATGCATAGTGTGAAGAAAGTGAATGAAGAAGTGTTATTTACTCCTTCACTTACCACAAGAAGCATCAGGCATGCAGTGAAATCAATAGGCACAAGATTTAAAACAAACAAAATTATGTACTTCTTCACATAATCAACTTATGGAACTTATTACAGGAGATGATGTAAAGGTCAAGACTATAACAAAGTTCAAAACAGAACTAGATAGGTTGATGGAGGATAAGTTCATCAATGGCTATTAGACAAGATGGTCACTAGATGTCCCTAGTTTCTGATTGATAGAAACTGGGAGTATATGAGAGGGGCAGAGGTGCGGGGACAACTCAATGATTGCCTGTTCTGCTAAAAATTTCTGCTGAAGTATCTGGTATTGGCCACTGATGGAAGGCTAGATGATCCATTTGCCTGAACCAGTATTGCTGTTCTTATATTCTCAGGCAAAAGAAGTAAGAGAGGACTCTCTTATTCCTCTTTGTATGCTCCCTAAAACACAGGCCATACAGGAGTGGGAGAAATAGTATTTGTAAGGCTCAGGTTGGAAGCTGGCAGGATTGGAAACTAGAAGCTTTGGCTCCACCACCTCAATGTGTTAGGGAAACAGCTTGTGTCAAGTATAGAACTGGCACAGAAACTTCTTGTGTGGGCATGTGAGGAGACCATAGAGGAGGAGATTGCGAAGCAGATTGTATCTCTGAGTCAAAATCTGGCTCCTGGTTGCAGCGTATAAGAATTGAGTAGTAGCTCTATAAATAGTTTGTGAACTCTCCAAACTGTGAACCCTCTATATTTCAGAAGCCACTAACATCCTGCCTTGAGAATCCCTCTATATCTTTAGGTAGGCACGGCATGGTAGTTAGTAAACACAATAATGTGAACATCTGTGCTCATGGGGTTCCTTCCTATTACATTTGTTGTGAAGTGTAACGGATGCAATCCTGTCTTCTGAGGCAGCACTAATTCGAACTAGCTTAATTCAAATTAGTTAATTCGAACTAAGCCAATTCGAATTAGTGCATCTAGACCTAAAAACTAATTTGAATGAGCATTTTGCTAATTTGAACTAGCATGTCCACATTGAGTGGACCCTGAACCCAAGTTAAGGCTGGCCGGAACCAAGACTTAGAGTGTGGAGCTGCTGCCTCAGGCTAGCTGAGGGCTGTTCTTAAAGAGACCCGAACCCCACCCCGGACAGACAGTTCTCAGGGTTCCCTGCTTGCTTGTCTACCTCAATGAGGGACAGCAAAGCAGTCCTGACTTGGAGTGCCCTGAGTGCCCACACTCGGCACATCACAGCACTCGGCCATCAGCCTGGCTTCACTTGCTGCAGGCTGCCATCCGGGGGCGGGGGGGAGTCAATCGGGGGTTGTCAAGATCCAGGAGGCCCTGCAGGAGAGCTTCCACTGTGAAGAGCCTGCAGAGTCACCCCATCGGGGGCTCGTGCCCCATCGGGGGCTCGTGCCCCATTCCTCCCTTACCTCCTTCCACTTACCCCGCCCTAACTCCCCTTCCTGATGTAAAAATAAAGTACACGTGTGGTCACAAATAGAAACTCTCTTTATTTAACAAAACAAGGGGTGGGAAGGGATGAACTTCTGGGGAGACTGGGAAAAGGAGGTGGGAGAAGGGAAGAGAGAGGGTGGGAGAGGGGAGGGGGAAACCTGGGAGGAGGGAGCTGGATGGGAGAAGCCAGGGGAAGAAGAAGGAGGGGAAGTATCAAACTATGGTACACGATATCTTCAGTACTGTGTACAGATGTGGTCTCCTCACCTCAAAAAAGATGTTTTGGCCTTAGAAAGGGTTCAGAAAAGGGCAACTAACATGATCAGGGGTTTGGAACAGGTCCCATATGAAAAGAGGCTAAAGATACTGGGACTTTTCAGTTTAGAAAAGAGGAGACTGAGGGGAGGATATGATAGAGGTCTATAAAATCATGAGTGGTGGGGAGAGGGTGAATAAAGAAGTTCTTCATTAGTTCTCATAATAGAAGGACTAGAAGACACCAAATGAAATGAATGGGTAGCAGGCTCCAAACTAATAAAAGAAAGTTCTTCTTCATACAGCGCATAGTCAACCTGTGGAACTCCTTGCCACAGGAGGCTGTGAAGGCTAGAACTATAACAGAGTTTAAAGAGAAGCTAGATAAAGTCATGGAGGTTGGGTCCATGGAGTGTTATTAGGCAGGGGCTAGGAACGGTGTCCCTGGCTTCTGTTTGTGGAAGGCTGGAGATGGATGGCACGAGACAAATGGCTTGGTCATTGTCTTCGGTCCATCCCCTCTGGGATACCTGGTGTTGGCCACTGTCAGCAGACAGGCTACTGGGCTAGATGGACCTTTGGTCTGACCCAGTATGGCCATTCCTATGTTCTTATGTTCTAAGCTCAGGGCTCAGGGTCGGGGGTCTCACTGGACCACCTTGATTTTCATGCAAACCTGCTCCTGGGTTCACATGTGGTCTTTGGTGGCCAGGCTGGCAGCTATCCTGACCTAGACGGCCGCTTTCCTGTGCCTAGTGCAGAGATTGTGGATGTTGGAGGCCTCCCCCCAAACCTCGATGATGTCCACGATCTCCGCTCTAGACCAGGCGGGCGCCCACCTCTTGTGGCCCCGGGTTGGTTCCTGGGAGCTGCCAGCTTGGTCCTGGGAAGAGGGGGAGGGCTGGGTGGCAGCGGGTGGCTGGCTCATGCCGTGCCAGGTGCAGGGTCTGCTGGCTGGGTGCTGGCAGGCTTGCACCTGGCACAGGCACTGTAGCCAGACCGTGCCCCTTTAAGGGCTCTGGGGCCGGGAGGGAGCCAGAAGAGTTTCCCTGGTTGTGCCCAGAGTGGCCACCAGGGCAAGCTGGGAAGGGCTAGCCTCCAACTAGTTCGAATTAAGTGGGTACACAGCCCTTAATTCAAACTACTTAATTTGAACTAGGCATTAGTCCTCATAAAATGAGGTTTACCTAGTTTGAATTAAGCGCTCCGCTAATTCGAATTAAGTTCAAACTAGCAGTTTGCATGTGTAGCACCTATGAAAGTTAATTTGAACTAATGGCTGTTAGTTTGAATTCACTTTGTAGTGTAGACATACCCTGAGGCAGCACAAATATGTATTGCCCTTTGCTTGGGGCTTTGGGCAAAGACACAATTCAGACCAAAGTTATTAACCACTTTAAAAATTGCAAAGGAAAGTTATTACAAAATTAAATATGAAATCACTTTCATTCCTTTGGCCACCTAAAAAATAGTTAAGAATATCATACATATTCAAATGACAGCTGCAGACAATAATCTTTTAACCACAAGAATCTTCTAAACCAAATAGTTCTTATCAAAAAAGACCTGAGACCCTTGGTTTCTCACATAACCTGAGTCAAGGGAGCAAAAAATATAAGTGTAGTTTAAGAAATGTTGGAATGGAAAATAGTAGGCTTTAGTTAGGTTGTGCATATAGCTGAACATGACTACTTTTGGTTCACTGAACTAATGGATGACTATGAAACCACAGAGTTCTCAGCTGTCTCATCAGAGGGAGTTTTGTAAACTTTTACTTCTGAGAAAACACCAGAACACGTTTCAGTAACAGTAGCCTGTAAGCCTATATTTTCCCCTAAAACCTGACTGCATTAGAGCATTAGCCCAGAGCAAAAATATATGCTTGACGTCCTGTTATTTTGTAACAAGATCAGAGAATCCTAAAAATATATGCAACCTATCCTCTTCGTCCAGGAGAGTAGAGTGGACAACACCTGGTCATTTTTAGAGCTTTCATTGTCTTGCACAGAGTTGGATTTGAGATGTATTCTCTTCAGTTGAATGTGTACACCCTCAAAATCATAAGGTGCAGAAATCTGTCTTTGTTGATGTAAAAAATGCATGTAAGATGCTACAAATGCTCTGTCCAGGGTCCATCGTTCTCCTATCTTTTCTTGCCTTTCATGCTATCCTTTCCTATCCTAGTACACTCATATTCTCTGCTACCATACTGTCTTATCTCTCACTGAAACCCCCTCTCCATTTGCAGAGTGAAGCTGGTTCCTTCATCTCCCAAGGGTCTTCGAGAGGGTCTGAGTATGTTGTTATGCTAGGTAAATTTCAGTTGAATATTCAGGATATATATATATATATATATATATATACATATATATATATATATATATAAAATATAAATGGACATGATCACCTCAGATTGCAACATCAATTTAAATGTAACACAAAGACTAAATACATACAAACAAGGCAGTGCAATAAAATCAATGTTAAGGCAAAAAATAATTACCACCTACAACTCCTCCCTCAAGCTTACAACTCACCTCCCACTTACCCTGCAATTATGCCAATCCTGAATATTTGATAATATCACTGAGTTTGTAAGCAAAGCTTTGCAGTATACTGTGGGAGAAAATTGTGTGTTATAGAGTATGTTTTCTCAACTGTTGGAGACAGAAGGAAGTTCTTGGGAAGATGCAAAGTCTGTCTGTCAGTGGAAATGTTGTGTAGGCATTAGTGTACAGTTCAGTGATTATCCTATAACTTGGAATTTCTTGGCATTTTAAGGGCTTTGTGCAAAAGTGATGTTGGACTTACCAACTGTAATTCCTCTACAATGTAGTCTTGTTTGTGATTTTTTTTCTAAATAATGGTAATCTGTCCTTTCCAAATTTCTCCCAGGAGCTATTATTTTCAAATTGTAATGTGCAGGGATATAAGTCCAGATACTCCATGATGCAGGCACCAAGTCACCAGTAAAATCTGATCATAGAACAAGAATATCTGGCTTCAGGCAGGTACCTGAAGTAGATTCTTCTGATTTCTAAAACACCGTCCTGACGCATGCTGGTGGCATAAGAGGTACAACTAGGGTATGTCTACACTACAGAGTTAGTTCGAACTAACTTAGTTCGAATTAGTTAATTCGAACTAAGCTAATTCGAACTAGCGCATCTAGAACTAAAAACTAGTTCGAATTAGCGTTTTGCTAATTCGAACTAGCATGTCCACATTGAGTGGACCCTGAACAGGGCTTAAGGATGGCCGGAAGCAGTGCCGGCAGGGCATCAGAGGAGGACTTAGAGCGTGGAGATGCTGTCTCAGGCTAGCCGAGGGCTGCGCTTAAAGGGACCCGACCCCCACCCCGGACAGACAGTTCTCAGGGGTGCCCCGCTTGAAAACCAGTCCTGGCTTGGAGTGCCCAGAGTGCCCACACTGGGCACATCACAGCACTCGGCCATCAGCCCGGCTGCACTTGCCGCAGGCTGCCATCTGGGGAGAGGGGACAATTGGGGGGCTGCAGGAGAGCTTCCACCCCCAGAAGCCCGCAGAGCCAGCCCAGTCCTCCCCATCGGGGGCTCGTACCCCATTCCTCCCTCACCCCCTTCCACTTACCCTTTCCTAGCCCCCCTTCCTGATGTACAAAATAAAGATAACGTTTCTTCCAACATTGACTCTGTCTTTATTGAACAAAACTGGGGGAGACTGGGAAAAGGAGGTGGGAGAGGGGAAGAGAAAGGCTGGGAGAGGGGAGGGCAACTACAATGATCATGGGTTGGGAACAGGTCCCAGATGAAGAGAGGCTACACAGACTGGGACTGTTCAGCTTAGAAAAGAGGAGATGGAGCAGGGACAGGATAGAGGTCTCTAAAAGCAGGGGTTGGGTGGAGAGGGTGCATTCAGAAAAGTTCTTGATGAGTTCCCATAAAGAAGGAGTAGAGGACACCAAAGGAAAGGAATGGGTAGCAGGCTTCAAACTAGTAAGAGAAAGTTGTTCTTGACAAAGCAAATAGTTAACCTGTGGAACTCCTTGCTGCAGGAGGCTGTGAAGGCTACAACTAGAACAGAGTTTAAAGAGAAGTGAGATCAAGTCATGGAGGTTGGGTCCATGGAGTTGTATTAGCCAGGGGGTAGGAGTGGTGTCCCTGCCCAACGTTTGTGGAAGACTGCAGAGGGATGTCACGAGACAAATGGCTTGGTCACTGTCTTCGGTCCATCCCCTCCAAGGTCCCTAGGGTTGGCCGCTGTCGGCAGACAGGCTACTGGGCTAGATGGACCTTTGGTCTGACCCAGTATGGCCGTTGTAAGCTCAGGGTCGGGGGTCTCAGTGGACCCCCTTGATTTTCATGCACACCTGCTCCTGGGTGGCCAGGCTGGCAGCTCTCCTGCCCTAGACGGCCACTTTCCTGTGCCTAGTGCGGAGATCGTGGACGAGGTCCACGATGTCTGCACTAGCCCAGGAAGGTGCCCGCCTCTTGCGGTCCCAGGCATGCTCCCGGGAACTGCCAGTCTGGTCCTGGAAAGACTGGGTGGGCTGGGGGACACCGGGTGGGTGGCTCTGTGCTGTGCCAGGTGCAGGGTCTGCTGGCTGGGTGCTGGCAGGCTTGCACCTGGCACGGGCACCATAGCCAGCCCATGCCCCTTTAAGGGCTCCGGGGCCGGGATGGGGGGCAATAGAGTTTCCCTGGTGTTGGCCAGAGTGGCCACCAGGGAAACCTGGGGAGGGCTAGCCTCCCACTAGTTCGAATTAAGGGGCTACACACCCCTTAATTCGAACTAGTCAGTTCGAACTAGGCTTAATCCTCGTAAAATGAGGTTTTCCTAGTTCGAACTAAGCACTCAGCTAGTTCGATTTAAATTCGAACTAGCGGAGCGCTAGTGTAGCGGCTATGAATGCTAGTTCGAACTAACTTTGTAGTGTAGACATACCCCTAGAGAAGAAAGGGCTATTGATATTATTCCTCTATAACCCATATGTGGTTTTGGCATCTTGGTTCTGTTACCTGTTATGCTGCTTTAATTTGTGCCAGGGGATAGCCCTGCTGTGACCAGACAGACTAACCCCTATATTATCCATCTTATTTGCCTCTCTGAAGCATACAGGACAGAAAAGGAGCAACAATATCAGCATAGTCTATGCTGGCTCATCTGATCCTGAGAAGCTGAAACACAGATATGTGGATAGAGAGTAGCTAAGTCAATAAGCTGGCCTCGAGGCTGCGGCTGGCACCTATGTTGATTCGAACACACACAGTCCCAGGAAGAGGAATTTCCCACTGAGAAAACAATGTCCTGTACTTCAAAATTTAATCATCTCAAATCTCTCTTACAAGTGTAAATTAAGTTCACAACTCCCTTGTAAGAACTGGTCTCACAGCAGACAGACCAGCATCAATTGGCAATTAAGATAAGAAAGAGAAATACGTGACCCCATGATTATAAAGATGGGCCCAGCACACACTCACTTTGAGTGTCATTCTACCCTCTACCTGCTGGTCGGGTTAGGTGTTTGACCTCCCGAGGTTCTATGGGGACGCCCACCTCGTATTTTCGTCTTTCCTAGGAATTGAGGGACCGGCCCTGGCCTGACATGCTGGAGTCGAGAGGCACAGAAGGGGGTAAAAATGGTACCTGGATGTGGTCCTCTGTCTTAAGTGTACACATAGAAAGAGTAAGCTGTTACTTGGTACCATTATTTCTATTTTTCTATCTTTATCTTCTTTGTAACCATTTTTAAGACCTATATTTTGCTAATAGTTAAGAAATAGAGCAATAGCCATTGTAACCATATGATTTATAAGCTTCCTCAATAAACCTGTAACTGTTTAAGCTTTAACCTGCCTCCTTCAGTTGCTGTAACAGAACCAAGCACAATTTAAAAGAACTTCAGCCGGTCTAAAGGGACAGTTATAGGAAGAGCTTGGGCGTTTGGATCTGTGTCACTCCCAGGTGACAGGATCCACTGGGGCATCTTTCAGTCTTTCCTCAAGGCTGCCCGCTGCGAAGGAATTATGAAATTCTAGCAGCTGAAATCTAAGATGTAATAAGCTCTTCCTATATAACGGGGCGTCTGTTGGCCTGCTGGCCACCCTCTGCGATGGGACCCCGGTCCTAGCAGTAAAGGCACGGACGTTAAACCTTTTCTCGGAAACATACACACACACACTGCCCTGACCGTCGGCTGACACCTGCACACAGCAGCCCCAAGATAGGCAGAATACAATCTCTCCCCCACTACAAACATCGTATGCATATTGAACACAACCAGGGGCATTTATCACTTCATTAAAAATCCAGATTATCTGGCTCAACCCATAGTATGAAAGCTTCTTAATTACCTAAGTGAAAAAAAATTAACCAATAATCAAGACTAACTAAACTGTCAGTGTTATTTCATTTCCTGTTGTTAATTCCATAAAGAAATTACATTGATTTATGTGAATTACTGGATACTTATTAGTCAGACAACAAGACTGACATCAGTAGTTCAATAATAAGTAGTTATTTTATTAACTACCAACAAGACATAATGCCACCCCTTTTCTAATTTCAATAAAATTTGCCTATGTTTTTCCTCACACTGATGAGTAAACTCTCAATGTTGATTGTGGTTAGATTTTAGGGGGGCTTTTCTGGTTCAATAGCTATTCTGCATCTTTTGAGCAAGCCTGTTATTTCAAAATATAATGGGCTCGCTATTCCGAGGTCCCTGTAAATCTCGTTCCACAAGGCATTATGGTACGATTTGGAATAGTGCTCTGTTTTCACAATTAATTCGAAATGATCTACGAAATTTGCATAGATCAAATTGTGTAGCTTATTTCAAGCTGAGGGTGCAGTGTAGACACATCTGAGGGTACGTCTACACTGCAATGCTATTTCGGGATACTGTTATTTAGGGCTCGCTATTCTGCATCCCTGTAAACTTTTTTCTATGAGGAGCAAGGGACATTTTGGAATAGTGCTTTATTTTGAAATTTGGCACTGTGTAGACAGTGCCAAATAACAAAATAAGCTATTTTGAAATAGCATCGAAATAAGATACGCAATTTGCGTAGCTCAAATTGCATATCTTATTTCGAGTTACAGTGCAGAGTAGATGCACTCTTAGTGGCCTCACAGAGTTAAATGAGACAATTCACAATGTGTAAAATAAATTCTGTATATGAGTGTTCACAGGATTAGTGCCTAAGAACAAAAGTGACACTGTAATGGGGGAGAGGGACACAACACAATGAAAAAAAAATTATCCTCACATACCATCTACACATTTTTTTCTGATAGTTATCTACCATAAGTTTAAGTTGCTTCTCTATTCCCCCATATCCATTATTAAATGGATAATAATTCAGTCACCACAGTGGAGGTGATACTTGTAGGGAAGGTAAAGGGTTTATAGATAAGAGGGATGGAATATTCCACACACATGGAGCAGTGTGGGAGAAAATGATAAGATAGATTTATCTAAAAGAAGCTGAAAAACAGTAACTTAACAGCAGTAATAAAATTAAATTGATAGCAGAGCCTTGCTATAGCTTAGTGTAGTGGAGCAGAAAGAAAGCTTGGACATTTTCTTATCAGCACTGAGTGACCAACAATTGTTATTTTTCTCCCTATCACTAGTAGCTATTATGTCTCAGTGGGATAATATCGCCATGAAGAATGCTCTGCCAGTGTCTGAGAAGACAGCATATCATGAACAACCAATTCTGCTCAGTTTCTGTGAAAACTGCTCTTTACTACCTATAAGTAACTCACCATGCAACATGTATTCAAACTTCATGGTGCTCAATGTTGCAGGTGGCACTGTGTCAAAGAGAACTGCTCCCTGCAGACAAGGTTGAATGGAGTCTGCCTTTCTCTGTTAAAAATGAATCTAGGAAGCTTCCTATATTCAGTATTTTTCCCCCTTTCAATAGTCTTTTTACCTAGGTTTAAAGACATCTTTGCCTCTCCCCATTTCCCACCCTCCGTGTGGACCCCAGCTCAACCAGAAGGAAGGTTCCAGTCACGAGTACCAAAGCCCATCAATGATTATTTTGCCTTGGACATATCTGAGGTATTAGATGAACAACACTGGAAAACATGGTAAAGAACATTGTAGTTTCTCATTTAATCACTATGACTATGTTTACACTGCTTCACAATTTATGTACTTTTTTCTGATAGTTGTGTCGGAAGAGGCTTTTCCGAAATTTGGCCTGTCTATACTGGGCCAAAATTTGGAAAAACCACCTCTTTCCGAAGAGCCCTTCTTCCTTGTGGCATGAGGAAGACAGGGCTTCCGAAAGAGCACATCTACTCTTCAGCAAAAATGTTGGAAGAGCAGGAGCATTTCCTGGATATGGAGGAGTTTTTCTGGGATATCCCTAGAAAAACTCCATAGTCTAGACATAGCCTATATCTTTACAGTGTATTTTCTTTTTTCTTCATTGACTTTTTCTTTCTTTCATTAAATGATCAATTGATAAGAGTTAAATGTGGATAAGAAACTCTTTTTATCTAAATCCCTTTAATATATTGTACACTTGATAAATTATCGAAGAAAATAAGTTAGCACATGTGCTTATGTATTAGTAGTTCAAGGCTATGAAAAATGCTAGAAAATGGTAACATAATGAAATTGTTTTGAAGCAGTACACTTTCTGCAGGTGCATAGAACGCTTAATTTTCTGCATTTATCAAAGAAAAACATATCTCACAAGTTACTTTAATATATTTTCTTTTAGAATGAAGTGCAAAGTAAATCTGAGAGCATAGTCCAATGTGAAAATAAATCTTATATTATTTATTTTGCAGGATGATAGAGAGTTTCACAAACTTTATCTGCCAAATAAGTGCAGCTATCTCAAACTTGGAATATAGCAGATATTTAACAATGCATGTCAACAGAGCACTCAATCATCATTAGCATTATCTGAGAGCTAATAGACATTTCAGAATTCCTCTTAGAAAGGTATTATTTATTTCCAGTGTCCTCACTTTTCTTCTTATTCATAAGATGATCCTATGGAATTTGCTCAGGCAAAACATCCACTGCTTTTCTGGGATTTTTCAGAATTTGACTCCATTTGAAAAGTACTTCTTATCTCTTAGCATGTATTGTCCCACTGAAGGCTATTGTTAACAAAATGAGGCTATTCATGTGGAAGGGTAGGGGTCTAGTAATTCCTCCCCCCATAATTATATTGTTTAAAAATCATTTTGTTGGTGGTTTTAATGCCTTTTTGAGGGAAGTGAGTTAGGAGGAAAGGAAACACTCAAAAACCTTCTGGGAAAAATACTAGCCCCTACTGTGATATGACAGAAAGAGCCTCCATTATGGGGGAAAAAAATAATATCTATCTTGCTATGGTTTTTCAAAAGGACAGCAAACTACAGGAATAGAGAAGCTAAGGCAGCATTTGGAGGAAAGAGTGAAGAACAGAGGCTGGATTGTTTAGCCACAGCTCTTCCTTTTCCTTTTGGCACTGATGTATCTTGGTAAGACTGCAAAGGTAGCATCTAACATTCCTCTCTACTCCAGCCACACAAGTCTTTTAGGTTTTGCCTGTTTCTCCTTTCAAGTTTGGTCTTTGGGTTGGGCCACTAATACCAGGGTCATTTAATTTCCTCTCTCAATGCAGAAATTTGGAGGAGAAACTCTCTGATCCTACATGCCTTCTATCCTGCAGGGAACCCTACAAAAATACCTGAGTAATCTCAGACATGGACCTTTCAAACCAGGCTGTAAGGGATGCTGTTTTCCTTTAATAGGAATCCTTCTCCTGAGTTAGGCTTTTAGGATATGTCTAGACTGCAGTGCTATTTTGGGACACCAGCATTATTTTGAAATAGATTTTGGTTCCTACAGACTAGGTCCATAAAGTACCAAGTACCTAAAGATATGTCTACATTGCAATAAAAAACCCATTGAGTGGCTGCGGGGTCACTCAACCTGGCCCTCTGGCCCCTCAGTGGCCAGGGTGCTTCAACCTGCAAAACTGACTGCCACCAGAATTAATTGGCAATAGTCCATTACCTTGCTGGCCCATAAGCATACCAATGAGCCTCATGCTCACTGATATGTTTACTGGTTAACTATTTAATATCCCTAACAACAGCATAGCTGCAGTATTCCAGCTGTATCACTTTAATGCTTGTAGTGTAGACATATACTAAGTAGCCTAAACTCAGGCCATAAGCACCCAAGTAGCTTTGTGGATTTCACCCCAACTTTCATGGGACTGGTTCTACACAGATACTTAGTACCTACAACTCCAACTGTAGCCAGTGGATACTGCAGATGCTCCGCTATGAAAGTTTTGAATTTCCTTCCTTTTATACACTTAGAATCTCATATACTTTAGATTATCAAATAACATATTTTTTGCATTCCACCAAAAATCTGAAAGCATTATCCTTCCTGAATTAGAAAGCCAAATGCATGCAAAATTAGCTTTAGTAGGAACTAATAATGATACATTTAATTTATATCAGATCTCTGGAAAGAAACTCACAAAAGGTTTTAAAACATAATGGCAGTTTTAGCTGTGTTTTTTCATTCCTAGTAATTGCATTTGTATTAGACATATTAATCTGCTACATTTACCTATCAACTATTTTCCTGCATCAGATTTTTTATCTTTCTCTCTTTGTAAAGTATTGGCTCTACTAATGTCAATGGTGTTTTTCCATTGTTTTCAAAGGGGCCAAAATGTTACCCTCTATTTTCATGCTGATTTGAAGCCCGTTCACGTCTATCGAAAGACCCACATTGATTTCAGTTGACTTTGGGTCATACCCTTTTTCATTACTCTCATTTCTTACTTCAGGACATAGGGTAATTGTAAAGAAAGAACATTTCCTTACAGATTTGGAATGACACAAAATATGCCAGGCCATATCAGGTTATGTTGCAGAATTTATCATGAGAAAAAAAATAACATAACTCTATATTGCATGCCATGTTGCTGTAGCTGTTTTGGTCCCAGTATATTGGTAATCCAGGGTGGGTGAGGTAGTATCTTTTATTGGACCAATTAATGTTGATGAGAGAAACAAGCTTTTGAGTTTATACAGAAATCTTTTTCAACTCAATAACAACTCTGAGGCTATGTCTGGACTACACTGATCTAAAAAGGTTCAGAAAAAGGTTCACCCGGCCAAATTTTGGAAATGCCTCTTCTTTTGGAAGAACCTGTCTTCCATGTGGAAGGAGGAAGACAGGATTTCCAAAGAGCATGTCTGGTCTTCTGGAAAAAAAAAAAAAAAAAAAAAAAAAAAAGATCAGAAGTGTTCCCTGGATGCAATAGAGTTTTTAGTAACCTTGAAAGCTTGACCCTCTCACCAAGAGAATAAACGTTAAAAAACAACAAATTGTCTGGTAGCACTTTAAAGACTAACAAAACATGTAGATTGTATCACCAGCTTTCATGGGCACAGCCCCTTCTTCAGATGACCAGAGTGTTGGATGTCCAGAACTAAAATAATAAGGGAGAAGGGGGCAGAGAAAGAAAGAAACAAATGAGGGGGGCGGACAAGAAGAGGTAGTGGGTATTAAAAAAATATCAAGGGGAAAGCTGAGCTGGAATGTAACAGGAAAAACAAATACAGGCAGTCCCCGGGTTAGGTACAATATAGGGACTATAGGTTTGTTCTTAAGTTGAATTTGTATGTAAGTCGGAACTGGCTCCAGATACAGCCGCTGCTGCTGAAACTGACCAGAGGCTGACTACAGGAAGCTGGAGGCAGAATTGCTCTGCCCCCAGCTTCCTGGAATCAGCCACTGATCAGTTTCAACAGCGGCTGAATCTCGAGCCTGGGACAGAACAGCTGGGCTGCCAGGTAGGTCCCTGCAGGACCAACCCAGCAGCACCCCAGCTGCTCTACCCCAGGGTCCACAACAAAAGCCTGATATGCTGGGGGGGGGCTCACTAGCTGCACCCCGCCCCCCAGCAGACCAGGGACACAGGGAGCAATGCCGCAGCGGTGGCGGGGTGCTGCGCCTCCCCGGCTTTGCCAGAGCAAAGCCTCAGAGGCGCGAGACCCCTCTGCCTCCCCGGCTTTGCTCCAGGTGTCCCTGGTCTGCTGGAGACGGTCCCCAGCAGACCAGAGGCACCGGGAGCAAAGCGGCAGCGGCAACGGCAGTGGCAGCGGGGTGCCGCGCCGCCGCTGCGGCTTTGCTCCAGGTGTCCGTGGTCTGCTGGAGACGGTCCCCAGCAGACCAGGGACACCCAGAGCAAAGCTGGGGAGGTGGAGGGGTCCTGCGCCTCTGAGGCTTTGCTGTGGCAAAGCCGGGGAGGCGCGGGACCCGCCGCCGCTGCGGCTTTGCTCCCGGTGCCTCTGGTCTGCTGGGGACCGTCTCCAGCAGACCAGAGGCACCGGGAGCAAAGCGGCAGTGGTGGCGGGGTGCCGCGCCTCTGAGGCTTTGCCAGAGCAAAGCCTCAGAGGCGCGGGACCCCTCCGCCTCCCCGGCTTTGCTCCGGGTGTCCCTGGTCTGCTGGGGACCGTCTCCAGCAGACCACGGACACCCGGAGCAAAGCCGCAGAGGCGCGGGACCCCTCCGCCTCCCCGGCTTTGCTCCAGGTGTCCCTGGTCTGCTGGAGATGGTCCCCAGCAGACCAGGGGCACCTGGAGCAGCTTTTCTCGCCCTGGAGGTCGAGGTGGCGAGACCGCTGCACTCTGGGTGGTCCCACTGCCTGTGAGCTCCGGGACGAGAAAGCCCCATTCGTAATTGCGGATCTGACATAAGTCAGATCCGCGTAAGTCGGCGACTGCCTGTAGTCATAAGCAACTAAAGACTGGATAGCCAAAAGAGGCAGATAAGAACCATTAGTAGGCAATAGAGAAGAAGAGTACTAACACCAGATACTATACAAAGAGTCACTGGCACCTTCATTGTTTGGTAGGTTGATAATGTCCCAGTCATCCGGTATCTTTATTTAATCCATTAGCATGAGTATCAAACTTGTGAATGAATTGTAGTTCCAGTCATTCCCTGTGTATTTGGCTTGTGGAATTGGTGTGTAACAAAACAGACACTTGAAGATCTGTGAATGAATGTCCAGGTAGACTGAAGTGTTCCCGAACAGGTTTTTGAATGTTCCCTTTACAGGTATTTGATTTGTGTCCATTAATTCTTTCCCGTATGTCCAGTGTGTCCAATATATATTGCAAAGGGACATTGCTGGCATTTGATGACATAGATTACATAAAAGTTCTAAAAGATATTATCTCCCCAACCTCAAAATACTTCAGTATTGACTTTCTGATGTATAACATCATCCATTTGCCCCAAACATTTATCCAATAGCATACAATTCTTCTAAAAATTTTATAGAAATTCAGTTGTAACAGCCGTTATTTGTATTAGAGTAATCTTTGAAAGAATAAACAATTTCTTGCTGGAAAATAGCTAGAAGTTATAACTACAGTCAAATTGATACTTAGAGCTAACTTCTACAAACATGTATGTGTATGCACAGAAGTAAACCCAGCAGCTACAGTGTATTATTAAATTAAAACACTGAAAAAATTGCTGCTACATATTAAAAATGAATTAATAGTAGGGGTGTTGGGTTATACTGCAAGATAATGTTTTCTATTCTTTAAAAATTTCTGCCTATTATCTTATCATCACGTGGCCTGTAAATATGTATCTTATAGTTCCATCAGACAATTCATTTGGTTTGGAGTGTAAGGAGGCAAAGCAAAAGTGGCCCACAGAAGGTTAGAAATATCTTGAATGTCAAACTAAAGGTCACCAGAGCTTGCATGTGAACAGTGAAGCATAACCTTATTTCTAAAATCCCAACTATGTAAAACTTCAGAGCTTTATTGAAATCATTTAACTTTGTCAAGCATTTCAGAAATATAATGGCATTATCATAAATCTCTCTTCTGTGGGGTTACCATATCCCATACTCGACAAAGAAGGTGAAGGAGAACATTTCATGCAAATATTGCCAGACACATATTTTCCCTGTCCCTTACAAATAGCTGTGATTTTTAATTATTGAAGGAGTTTCCACCTGAGCTCAGAAAAAAAAAGTTACTTACCCTGAAGAGGAAACAGCTTTTACTCTGGCTTGGGAGGAGATATTCATTCTACTGTTTTTAGAAGACAAGCTGAACTGAGGGAAAGGACAGGTCTGGACTTCCTGAGAAAGGGTTACTGAAAACCCATGAAAGGGTTGTCCTAAACTGACACTGTAGGCAAGATTGTAAAAGATATTTCTTCTCCTAGTTTCCCTCAGCTGAAGAAGTCTCTGTAAGGGCTAGAGTGGAGTGTCAAAAATGAGGCAAACCAGCTTATGTGGGAAGTAACCTTGAATGGAAAAAAATGGTTGCTCTGTGAGGCTCAAACAAATGGTTGCTTAATAAATTAGGGTAATGGGTTGGGAGTCTGCAAAAGAGGGAAGCCATAACTTCCTATGAACCTTGGTGGTGATTTCTAAAAGGAGTGATTAAGGGTATGTCTACACTACCAAGTTAATTTGAAATAACAGCCATTATTTTGAATTACCTTCAATAACTACACATGCAAACCACTATTTCGATTTTAAATCAAAATAGCGGAGTGCTTATTTTGAATTTGGTAAACCTCATTCCACGAGGAATAACGCCAAATTCGAAATAGCTATTTTGAATTAAGTGCTGTGTAGACACTTAATTCGAAATAGGAGGCCTGCAGCTCTTCCCAGTTTTCCATGGTGGTCACTCTGGGCACAACCAGGAAAACTATTCTCCTCTCCCCCAGCTCCGGGGCCCTTAAAGGAGTAGAGTCTGGCCACTGGGCGTATGCCAGAGCAGGCCTGCCAGCAGCAGTAGAACCTCACCCAGTGGCCACACAGTGGCAGCCAGTGGCAGCCAGCCGTCCCCCACCCAGTCCCCCAGCACCCAGAGGCCAGCCAGGAGCCATAGACGGCGCGTGCCCTCGTGGACTAGTGTGGAGATCATAAACCTCATTAAGGTTTGAGGGGAGGCACCCAATGTCCATGATCTCTGCACTAGGTGGAGGAAAGCGGCTGTCTATGGCTGCATAGCGGCCACTATGGCCTGCAAGGGACACAGGTGCACTCAGGAGCAGGTGCACCTCAAAGTCAAGGAGCTGTGGCAGTTGTACGTCAGGGCCCCCGGGGCGGTGCTGCAGCAAGGGTTGGCACCTGCCCCTACTTTCCTGCCCTCGTCCGAATCCTGGAGGGTGGGGTGGTCTGCGCCAGCCCGGGGGGCAGCGAGCCGGGAGCTGAGAGCCCTGACCCAGGCGCACCAGAGGGGTCACCACCAGGTGTCCCGGCACTGGAGTCGTCAGAGTCATCCAGGGAGGCCATACCAGGTAAGTGCCAGCACTGTCCCCTACCCGGGGGGAAGCAGGGAGGGAGATCAGGGACCACGCGCATGGGCCATGCCTCCCATGGATCACGCAGCCACCTGTGCACGTGCGGGCACGTGCCGTGCCACCCTTGGGCAGGTGGCTCCAGCTGTGTGCCACACAGGAGCCGGCACAAGCGTGTGTGAAGAGACTTGACACGCTCCTGACCCCGGGGCAGGACGCAGCAGGATGCCCTCCCTTCACATACTCCCTCTACACAGAGGCAAGAGACATCTCCCCCCCACATCAACTGCACTATACACGGCACAGGGGCATGGGTGCGGTCCCGGGGCACCCTCCACTCCCAGGGATAACTGGACAGTCCAAACATGTCCTCTGGGCAAGCACAACGGCTCTGATGGTGCAGGGCATGGTCATCCTCACCTCGCAGAAGTGGGGCTGGGCTTCATCCACTGTGTCCCCTGGGAGAACTGAACACTTCTCTTTTTTCTCCACAGCTGCATCACCTGCACGTGCAGGGCACAGTGCCCCACCTGGGACATGTTCCCGCACCTGAGGGCTCCGGAGAACAACCGCAACACTTCAGGGGTACCACGAGCGGCACCTGGCAGCCCTGCGAGACCAGACCCACATCATGGAGCAGCAGGCACAGGAAGAACGGGAGTTCCGGCAGGAACTGCTTGCCCAGGGTCATGCCATCTGAGACCATCTGCAGGCCCTGGTGCAGAGCGTGCTGCCCTGTGCCACTCCTATGCCTGCTGCTCTCCCAGCTCCCTCTCCTCTTCCCGCTCTTTCTCCCCCTCCCGTCTCTCCCTCCTCAACCTCCACATCCTCCTCTTCAATCTCCACACCCCCCACCTCAACCTCCGCATTCTCCTCCCCATCCCCCCAGGGATGCTGAGGCCCCCACGCCCACCGTACTGGGAGACATGTTGCCCGACGAGACCCCCCCCAATCCTGAGCCCTAAGCTTCCTCTCCCCCTTCATCCCCTTGCTTCCCCCTTCCAGCTCCCTTCTCCCACCCTCTCTCCTGCCCTCTCCCACCTCCTTTCCCCATTTTCCCCAGAGGTTCATCCCCCCTCCCCCGCCCAGTTGTGTTAAATAAAGTTTCTATTTTTGAAAATACATGTATTTTATTTGACATCAGGAAGGGGGTTTAGGGAGGGGTAAGTGGAAGGACTTGAGGGAGGAATGAGGCACAAGCCCCCAGTGGGGCAGACCACGGAGACTGTTAGTGCTCCTCAGGGCGGAAGCTCTCCCTCAGGGCTCCCTGGATACTGACAGGTCCCCGATGGACCTCTCAGATGGCAGCCTGCAGAAAGTGCAGCCAGGCTGATGGCAACGCATCAATAAGATGCACCAGAGTGCCCAGGGGCAGCTCTGTCTCCATGTTGCAGAGTGCTAGGTTGTCCCGAGTGAGGGCAAGCAGAGCACTCCGAGACACAAATGCTTTGCTGTCCCTCAGAGAGGTAGACCAGCAAGTAGAGAAACCTGAGAACTGTCTATCCAGGATGGGTTGGGTCCCTTTAAGCACAGATAGCCTGAGGCAGCAGCCTCACACACTAAGTCTGACCCTGATGCCCTGCCAGCACTGGTTCCGGCCAGCCTTACCTTCGATTCTGAGTCCACTCAATGTGGACGTGCTATTTTGATTTAGAAAAACGCTATTTCAATTTAGTTTTTGTGTCTAGATGCGTTATTAAGTTAATTTGAAATAGCGCTGTGGTGCAGACATACCCTAAGTAACTTTTAGTCAAGGGATTAAGTCTTACTAGCTTGTCTACAGCAGGGAAGGTGTGACATGTGATTTTTTTGATGGGGAGGGATTTTTGTACCCTGGAAGAGAAGAGGTCTTCTGTGTAGCCAGAGTTCTGAACTGTTCTTTCAGTAGAGGGAAACTACCAATCAGTAAGGGTATGTCTACACTAGCCCCCTAGTTCGAACTAGGGAGGCTAATGAGGGCGACCGAAATTGCAAATGAAGTATGGGATTTATATATCCTGCATTTCATTAGCATGTTCCTGGGCAGTTGCCATTTTGGAAATTGACTAGCCTGGAAGAACTGCCCATGTCTATATGTAGCAGAGAAGGGCGATTCCGAAATAAACCCCTTTCTTCGAATTACCAGTTAAATTACCAGTTACCTTATTCTATGCTAGTCAATTTCCAAAATGGCGACCACCTGGGAACATGCTATTGAAGCGCGGGATATTTAAATCCCGCCTTTCATTTGCAATTTCGGTTGCCTTCATTAGCCTCCCTAGTTAGAAGTAGGGGGCTAGTGTAGACATACCCTTAAAGGAAACTGACTCATTGAGTCATGTAACAGGCTGGAGTAACTAGAAATACTGGTATAAAAAGTGAAACAGGGCATGTTCCTGAGACATAATAAATTAACTATATTACAATATTTAGCAAGAAACATCTGCTGAGTCCTTTCAGAGAATCAAAAAGATGTATATTTGGCAGGAATTTATAATATTGGGTGATCTGTTATATTTTCAGCTCTCACACTCTAGGGGTACGTCTAAACTACATGCCTCCGTCGATGGAGGCATGTAGATTAGCCAGATCGGCAGAGGGAAATGAAGCCGCGATTAAAATAATCGCGGCTTCATTTAAATTTAAATGTCTGCCCCGCTCTGCCGATCAGCTGTTTGTTGGCAGATCGGGGCAGTCTGGATGCACCGCGCCGACAAAGAAGCCTTTCTTGATCGGCACAGGTATGCCTCGTGAAACCAGGTTTACCTGTGCCGATCAAGAAAGGCTTCTTTGTCGGCGCGGCGCGTCCAGACTGCCCCGATCTGCCGACAAACAGCTGATCGGCAGAGCGGGGCAGACATTTAAATTTAAATGAATCCGTGATTATTTTAATCGCGGCTTCATTTCCCTCTGCTGATCTGGCTAATCTACATGCCTCCGTCGACGGAGGCATGTAGTCTAGACACACCCTAGCTGTTTTGTCTGTAGATCTGTTTAATATACTCTTTCGGAACTTTTTCCCACACTGTTTTCATGCTTTAAAATTGCTTACCTATTTTGCTTGAACTTTGTAATTTAATTCACTGTTAGTCTATGTCTAGGCAGAGGGGCTATTTTGGAATACTTGAAGTATCCTGAAACAGCAATTACGCAGCTTTAAACATGCCCATTATTGCTAAATATATTTCAAAATAATGGGTGTGCTATTCTGGCATCTCTGGAAGCCTCATTCCACGAGTGTCAAGGGACTTGTTGGAATACAGTTTTATTTCAAAATTACTTTGAAATAAGCTGTGCAATTTGCATAGTGTAGATGTACTCTTAGTGTACAAATGGAATCTGGAAAACAAAGAGCTAAAAATAGGCAGTTAAAATATGTATTTACCTTCAAATACAGTTGGTCATGTTAATCTCCTTACAATACACATTACATATGGATGTAAGTCCACTAGATTTTGGTCTAGGTCTATTACATGATCAACTCTATTTGGTGGTATTAGGATACTTGGACTCACCTGAGCCCGATCATTGTAAATTGTCAAATTAAGATTCAGAGTTAGAGATGGAGTTAGAGGTGGGCAAGAAAATGGTGACAGTTCACCAAAGTTACCTGGCAGGTCACCACTGCCATATTTACCTGTGCCTCCACAAGTACCAGTGATTGGAGCTCCCACTGGCTGTGGATTGCCTTTCCCAGCCAATGAGAGCTGTAGGAAGCAGCATGGAGTAGGACACCACTTAGCACAGCTCTGATTGGACAGGAACATCAATCTATGGCCAACAGGAGCTGCAATCTCTGGTACCTGTGGAGGAGCAGGTAAATATAGCAGTGGTGACCTGCCAGGGGCTAACCCTGGCAGACCATGGCTGGTTTTGCCTACCTCTGACTTATAATCTAATGAGCTGTATAATCTAATGAGCTCTACCCCAGTTTGATGTCTGAAGCAAAAAGTTAAAATCATTCTCTGCAAACAAAATACTTCTCATTTTTCTGAGGTAAATAGGATGAAGTTTAATAAGGACAAATGCAAAGAATTCCCCTTAGGAAGGAATAATCTGTTTCACACATACAGAATGGGAAGTGACTGTCTAGGAAGGAGTACTGCTGTAAGGGATCTAGGGATCATAGTGGACCACAAGCTAAATATGTGTGACACTGTTGCAAAAAAAGCAAACACAATTCTGGGATGCATTAACAGGAGTGTTGTGGGCAAGACACGAGAAGTCATTCTTCCACTCTAGTCTGCGCTGATTAGGCCTCAGTTGGGCTGTGTCCAGACTCAGGGGTTTTTTCGAAAAAAGTAGCCTTTTTTCGAAAATACTTCCCCTGCGTCCAGACTCAAGCCGCGTTCTTTCGAAATTAAATCGAAAGAACGCGGCTTTTCTTTCGATGGCGGTAAACCTAATTCTACGAGGAAGAACGCCTTCTTTCGAAAGTTCCTCTTTTGAAAGAAGGCGTTCTTCAATGTAAATAGTGCTTCTTCGAAAGAGAGCATCCAGACTCACTGGATGCTTTCTTTCGAAAAAGCAAGCCGCTTTTTCGAAATTTCTCCGTGCAGTCTAGACTCTCTCTTTCGAAAGAGGCTCTTTCGAAAGAGGCTTGCAGTCTAGACATAGCCTTGGAGTATTGTGTCCAGTTCTGGGCACCACATTTCAAGAAAGATGCGAAGAAATTGGAGAGGGTCCAGAGAAGAGAAACAAGAATGATTCAAGGTCTAGAAAACATGAGCTTTGAGACAAGGCTGAAGGACCTGAGCTTGTTTAGTTTGGAAAAGAGAAGGCCGAGGGGACCATGACAGTGGTTTTTAGCTATCTAAAAGGGTGTCACAGTGAGGAGGGAGAAAAATTGTTCTCCTTTGCCTCTGATGATAGGTCAAGAAGCAATGAGCTCAAACTGCAGCAAGGGAGGTATAGGTTGGACATTAAGAAAAACTTCCTAACTGTCAAGGTAGTTAAACACTGGAATAAATAGCTCAGGGAGCTTATGGAATCTCCATCACTGGAAATATTTAAGAGCAGATTAGACAGACATCTATCAGGGATAATATAGACGGTTCTTGGTCCTGTCATGAGGGCAGGGAACTGGACTTGATGATCTCTCAAGGTACCTTCCAGTTCTATGACTCTGATTTTTGGATTTTAATCTTTTAAATAAAATCAAGGTAAAATACAAAGTGAAAAGAAGATTGATTTAAAACATAAGAACATTTTTTTTTTACATTTTCAAAACACTTGGACTTCTCTAGAGCTATTTTCCAGCTGAAACAATTATGTGAATTGTTGTAGTCAAACAAAATTAGCATTTTTAGCTGAAAATTTGCATATGAAAAAAAATCCAGCTCTGATTTGAACATCTACAACATTAAGGGTTTACAATGCAAGACTTTGTCAGGGATCTCTCTTCTCTTCCGTTCTGTAACATCATCTCACAGTTCACTCTTTGGTCAACTCATGTGATGGCCAGAAGCTGCATAATCCCTGGACTGATAAAACACATAGGCTGCATCTAGACTGGAATGATTTTGTGGAAATCCTTTTAACGGAAAAGTTTTTCCGTTAAAAGTATTTCCGCAAAAGCACATCTAGATAGATACGGATGCTTTTGCGCAAAAAGTGCTTTTGCGCAAAAGCATCCATGGCCAGTATAGCCATTTTAGCCATCGGGGCTTTTTTGCGCAAAACAGTTCTTCCCTGTCTACATTGTCCCTCTTGCGCACGTATTCTTGCTCAAGAGAGCTTTTTCCCGAGCGGGAGCGTGAAAGTATTTGCGCAAGAAGCACTGATTTTGTACATTACAAAGTCAGTGCTCTTCCGCAAATTCAAGCAGCCAGTGTAGACAGCTGGCAAGTTTTTGTGCAAAAGCAGCCGCACCCTGTGGGTACGTCTAGACTACAGGCTTCTGTCGACAAAGAGCGTCTAGACTACATCCAGATCTGTCGACAAAGCAAGCCACTTTGTCAACATGAGAGTGTAGATGCAAAGGATAGTGTAGATGCAATAACACCTTCTGTCGACAGAACTCTGTCAATAAAGGCGTTATTCCTCGTAGAATGAGATTTACCGCTGCCAACGGAACTACCAAGTTCTGTCGACGTTATGTCGACAGAACTCTGAGGTAGTATAGACGCAGGTATAGTTTTGTTGACAAAAGTCCACTTTTGTCCACAAAACCCTGTAGCCTAGTCACACCCATAGATACAGTAAGACAAAAATGTGTTCATGTATTCAAAAAGATCACACCTCTCGTGCTGCTGTTGTTGCTGATACCTTCCATTTCTGTGTCCCTTACAGCTGACAGCAATAGACACAGCAATGAACTTCATTACAGAATTGCTTCCTGAGGTAAAAGTCCTTAATTTCCAAAAAGAACTTCATGGTTTCGGGGAGTGGCTGTATGTGTAATTCACCCACTCAACATAGTAATTGTAGCAGTGCAATTTCAATGCCCTTTTTCTTCTTTCTAGCACTAGCTGGGTTGCAGATATTTCTGAGAAACTTGGGAATGAAAAGTGAAATAGTCTTCCCTTCTCACCAAAAGCAATGCTGCCATTAGGGGGAGGCAGGCAATGCTCTGTGAAGTTCTGGCTGTGATGGTGCTTTCACTATTTCCTCATGAAGGTATTGAAAAAAATCAAAGAAGCTGCTGTTCAAAGTTTTCCTCTGATAATGGTGTCAGCAGGAGTGGCCTGAGGCCAGCTGTGGCAGTTGGCGCCCCAGGCGGAACACGTGGTCAGCGACCCCACCTGCAGGGCCGTGTGATGGGGTGAACCCGTCCCCTCTTGTGGTACAGAATAACCCCGCTGTCCCAGGCCCGGGGATAGGCGCAAGCGGCCCCCTCCCGGCGGTGCTGCACATGCGCCGTAAGCCGCACACCGCGTTTAAAAGTGGTGTTGGCTCAGCTGGGAGGGAAGAGGATGCCAGTGCAGGTGAGTGGGTGGAGAGTGGCCGGCACGGATGCCGGAGCTGAGGCGGAGAGGCGGCCGGGGAGGCCGGATCCGAGGCGGAGGCGGAGTTGCTGGAGCCGGGGCAGAGAGTGGCTGGAGAGGCCAAAGCCGGGGCGGAAGCCGCTGGGGATGCCAGGAGCAGGTGGAAGGAGGCTGAAGATGCCGGAGTTGGGGCAGAAACAGAGGGTAATGCCGGGGCCGAGAAGTCAGCTGCCAGCATGGCCGGGCCTGAAGTCCTAGCCCCAGGCAGTGAACAGCACCTACGGATGCCAGAACAGAGACCTCCGACTCAGGAGGGACACATCCGACAGAGGAGCCTTTGAGAACCCGTGGAGCCTTTGAGTCCCAGGATGGGCACCGGCACGGACAGCAACCAAAAGCCCCCGAGAGGGGTGGTGAGTGACCTGCGTCTAAGCTTACCATCCGAGTGAGGTCGGTGAGGCCTTACCTCAGGGTCCTGAGGTGGGGAGCTTAGGAGTGGGGGAGGGCCCAAATTCCCCCCACCCCACCTGAACCAAACATTACAAGGACGAGGAAGGTTAGCCTCTAGAAGGGGGCTGTGTCTTACGAGACTCTTGTGAGGAACGGGGCGGGGACGAAAGGCACCCAAAACGGGTTTGGGCTATTTTCCCACCCCCTAAGGGGACACACGGATTGCGGAAGAGGTAGGCTACCCTACTTCAGGCTCACCTTTCATAGGTACACACCTATCCCCTAGGACTTACAAGCCCAGATTAAAACCAGGGATTGAAGCTTCCGTGCCACTAACGTGGGTGCCCCGATCCCACATAACCTGGGACAGGGGTGGGCACATGACAGGTCATCAATGGACTGACGTCATCATCGAGTGCCCCAGCCAGCGGCACCCTAGGCGGCGGCCGAGTCCGCCTATAGCCACAGGACCCCCGGGCGTCAGCTCAAAGTGAATTAGGCATAAATCCCATTGTTCTCAGTAGAGTGCATATTATGAAACTTTATAATGGATGAAATACCAGTCTTTGGGGTTTGAAGACCAGATCTTCCTTATCTACTGTACAGAACACAAACAAATTTTTTTTAAAAGACAAAATCATGGCAGGTGACATTTCAATTTTTAAAATTATTTAGGATTTTGGGGGCCACATTATCTGTTCATTCACCATTTTCACAAAAGTATAGCATTATTGACATCAATTGAGTTAATTACATATTTTGGTAAAATGAAGAACAGAATTGGGCTCTCATGGGTGCTGCAGCTTTGAAAAGACATATTTTCCCAATGATGAAACAGCACAAATATGAAGAGAGAGAGAGAGAGTTTGGGGAAATTTACATCAGCATAGGAGACATTAGCATTTCAGTTGCCAAAAATTATCCTGGAATCACATAAATGGATAAACCATTCCTGTCATTTTCCACAATAAATCTGTGTATGTGAAGACCTATCCAATGCTTTCTCTGCCAATAGAGGATTATTTGTTTTCAAAGGATATTTTCTAGACTTAAAATTCACCTTTGCCTTTGGAAAACTATTCCACAGCCTAAAATCTCTTAACATTCAATGCAACCCTTTCCACTTCATCCCATCACTTCTAGCTTTCTCCCAGTGTGAAACATCACATATATCCACTCAAAAATGCTGCAAACACTTGAAGCTCATTACTCTGACATATCACCCCAGCCTTCACTGATCACCATTTTGTTCACTTTGGGAATTTGAAAGGCATCTTTGTTCCTGAGACTTGCAGAGTTTTAGTTCATTGCTCTTGGGAAACATGCTCAAAGTGCAGAAGGGGTGGGGAGAAATGGAAACACTGTTGAGAGAAATGACAAAAGTTATTGTGAACTACAGGACGTACCTGTCTGGAACATACTGGCTGTGTCTAGACTGGCAAGTTTTTCCGCAAAATCATCTGCTTTTGCGGAAAAACTTGCCAGTTGTCTACACTGGCCGCTTGAATTTCCACAAGAACACTGACGATCTCATGTTAGATCGTCAGTGTTCTTGCGGAAATATTGTGCTGCTCCCGTTCAGGCAAAAGCACTCTTGCGCAAATCATTTGCGCAAGAGGGCCAATGTAAACAGCACAGTACTGTTTTCCACAATAAAGCCCCAATTGCGAAAATGGCGATCGGGGCTTTTTTTTCGGAAAAGCGCGTCTAGATTGGCCACGGACGTTTTTCCGCAAAAAGTGCTTCTGCGGAAAAGCGTCCTGCCAATCTAGACGCGCTTTTCTGAAAATGCTTTTAACGGAAAACTTTTCCATTAAAAGCATTTCCGGAAAATCACGCCAGTTTAGACGTAGCCACAGTCTCTTGCCTTGCCCACTCCATTCCTGTTCAGGCACCCCAAGGCAAACCAGAGATATTAGTAGGAAAAACATGGCTTTTTTTTAGAAGATCTTTTCTGTATTTTAACTTCAGCCACCTTGCTGAGCATGATCAGGTTTCTCAAATGATATTTTTTCATAAAGGCGTAAAACTGAATTAAAGATCTTTCTTTGTGACTCTTTGGGTGCATCTACACAGCAGGGCTTAAGTTGAAATAAGCTACACAACTTGAGCTATATCAATTGCATAGTTAATTTCAAAATATCTTATTTTGAGATTAGGAGCATCTACACTGCACTTATTTTGAAACAGAGCACTCTTCCTCCAACTTCCCTTACTACTCGTACAATGAGGGTTACTGGAGTTGGAGTAAGAAGACCTCCAGCTTGACAGTATTTTGACATTATTTCAAAATAACTGCTGCTGTTTAGAAGTGTGCTATGTCTACACTACAAAGAAAAGTTGGAAAAAGATATGCAAATTGTGAACCGGAAATAACCCTCTTTCGGAACATCCCTTCTTTCTCGTAGAAAAAGGTTTACGGGGATGCCGAAAAAATGCATCTGATTTTCTTAATTTTTTTTCAGAAAAGCAGTCATGTTCTTTGGATGTGGCAGAGCTTTTCCAGGATGCCTCTGGTATCCCGGAAAATCTTTGTAGTCTACACATACCCATGAACTAAGTCATTTCAAAATAATGCTAATTATTTTGAAATAATGTTGCTGTGTAGATGTATCCTTTCATTCTCCTGCTTTAACTTTTGTCTTTCTGGCTAGCTTTCTTAAAGAAATGTCTGCTTCTGTGTTTGCTCTATTTAAAAGAGGTTTTATACACACAAAGTAAAGGGAACATTCCCGTTTCTCTCTACTTTTTCTCTTGAGATAAATTCCACTCCTGCTTAGCTAAGTGGAAATTGAAACTGAAGAAGTAACTCTAGAGTAGCAGTGACTTCAGTGAGAGCAGAATTTGGGTCTTTCCTATATTAAAAACTTCAACATACAAGTAAGAAAATCCCTTTTCAAAGATCTCTGACAGTTTCTAACGTATTTTTTCTTTTTGAGAACAAAATCCTTAGACAGCTTTCATTCTCTTTCAAAAAGATAAAAGTTGCTTGGTAAATTGAATTCCAGGAACTAAAGTCAAAAGACCGTGGGCCCACTTTGTGCAAAACTTGGAACTATCTTAACTGTTACATGAGAGGTAAAAAAGAGAATTCAGAGGAGATCATTTCATGATATAATATTTCTGTGTAACCGTATACTAGGCACCAAATTTGTAAAACTCAGTGGCTACGACTAAACTGGCATGATTTTCCGGAAATGCTTTTAACGGAAAAGGTTTTCTGTTAAAAGTATTTCCGGAAAAGCGCGTCTAGATTGGCAGGATGCGTTTCCAGAAAAGCACTTTTTCCAGAAAAGCGTCCGTGGCCAATCTAGACGCGCTTTTCCGCAAAAAAGCCCCGATCGTCATTTTCACGATCGGGGCTTTTTTGCGGAAAACACTACTCTGCTGTCTTCACTGGTACTTTTCTGGAACAGATTTCCGGAAAAAGACTTTTGCCCGAATGGGAGCAGCATAGTTTTTCGGGAAAACCATTGATGATTTTACATTAGATTGTCAGTGTTTTTCCAGAAATTCAAGCGGCCAGTGTAGACAGCTGGCAAGTTTTTCCGGAAAAGCGGCTGATTTTCTGGAATAACTTGCCTGTGTAGACACAGCCAGTGATTTTAGAAAACTGCTCAGAAACTATTTTTATCTGCATCACCATTTTATGGATTCTATGTTAGGTGATCTTGAGTTTGAATAATAGTCCCTAAAAGTCATTGACATTAACTTCCAGATTCACTATGACTGAAATTACTCCTTCATATAGGTAAAACTGTTTCACCACCACTTCTGCATGGAATTTTCAAAGGAGATTGATTTTTTTAAATGGATATCTGAGTGGAAGACTTACAATATTGGTCATAGCTTAACTGAGCCTGAGTCTTCACAGTGCACAAAGACTGCTCCGGATATCCTCTTGGTCATCAGCCTGGGGATGTGACACAGTGAGTCAACATTTGTGATCCCCTGAATGGAAGAGATAACAGTTTAGAGGATATTTTAATAGAGGTATCAGAATTATTTTAAAAAATGAATTTGGGCAAATATCAGTATTCTGGATACTGATAATTAGTTAACCAAGCAACAGAAATTTGGAAACTGAATTTTTCAAGAAAGTTGAGAACAACTTGATTAACTAGCTCTAGTATTTATAACTGTCAGCTTCCTTTTTTTAAATACTAGGAATTATTTAGTATTTAAATAGAAGCTAGATAATTTCATGTAGGTTAGGTCCATAAAAGGCTATTAGCCAGGGGATAGAAATAGTGTCCCTGGCCTCTGTTTGTCAGAGGCTGAAGAAGGATGGCAGGAGACAAATTGCTTGATTATTGTCTTCGGTCCACCCTCTCTGGGGCACCTGGTGCTGGCCACTGTTGGCAGCCAGGCTACTGGGCTAGATGGACCTTTGGTCTGACCCAGTACGGCTGTTCTTATGTTCTTATGTTCTTATTTTATTTTTATAGAGGAAAGATATTTTTTTACACTTCCATAAAGTTTGCTGTTTTAGTACCTACATAGTTACCAGATTATTACTCTGGTTTGAGAAAAATGAGTAATACTCTGAAGCAGTGCAATCTTGGGACTTCTGTCTATCTAGGATCAGGAATGTTTGCCTGACATTAAAAACAATCTCTGAATAACAATAATAATTAGCATTAAAATACACTTTCCATATAGGAATCAGAAATAGTACTGGTCCACAAAAGTACATAAAATCCAAAATTATAAAGCTTAGATGAGTCCTAAATTCAATCTGGTTTATAAAGATTGTCTTTGACTATGGAGCCTTTACTCATACTAGTCAACACTTAAGCATTTGTATAGCCCCTTTAACACCAATTAGGCAACTTGCATAAGTTTTTGCCAGTGTGAATAAATGTTCCATATTCTGACTTACTTATGCTTTAAAATTCACAGTATTAGGTTCAGGTCCTGGATATGGAACTTTGAGCATAACATGGGTTACTAGCTGGCATCTCATACAGACTACCAAATCCCACCAGAGAACAGATGTGCACATGTAGCCATTACTTTGATAAATACGGAGGAATTGATCACAAAACTAAAAATTAGCAGTCATTTACAGGCAAGAGATGAAGCAGAAAAAGATTGAATCAAATTAACTAGGAGAGTACTCAAACAAAAATGTGAATGGAATCTAATACGTAGTTTTTGAACATTTCTTAGTCTTCAAATAAGTCACAATCCTTACATAAGAGAACAAAGACTATTCTGGCTATAACAAGAAGACAAACAAAATAAGAACCACAAAACAAGGAACACAAACTGACTTACACAAATAAAAGAAACTATTTAAAAATAACGAAAGGGTGAGTGAGAAGGGTAAATTGATAGTGAGTGAGGATATAAAACAAGGAATCCTAAGAAAGGATCATTACTAGATCAATGTTGGGAGACTTCTTAAAAATATAAATGTAGAAAATGCAGAAGCATTGGATAAATATTTCTGTTTTCCAATGTTTGGGGAGGGTAAAACAGTGGAGAATCCCTTTAAACAACCCTTCAGCACTCCAATAATAATACGAATACACACACTATTTTGCTTATATTTAACTTATCAAACAACTTATGTCACATAATAAGTAGAGTAGATTACCATACAAAATTACTATAAAAACTAATGTAAACTGAACACTATGTTGATTTGGAGCAGAATACTGATATGTTACAGATGCTATGCTTTTAGATTATTGCTGATATAAATGTACAGAGCTAAACTTTAGGGCTACCTTCAGGAATAAGAGATCCTCCGGAAAAGGGCTTTATTCCGGAGGATCGCGCCAGTCTAGACGCTTTTTTTCCGGCTTTTCCCCAAGCCGGAAAAAAAGCGGCGGACATGTTTATTTAAATCCGCGGGGGATATTTAAATCCCCCGCGGATTTCCCTATGCTGACTTACCTGATTTGCATCCCTTTTCCGGAATTTGTGGCCAGTCTAGACATAGCCTAGGAGTATTTGTTTCTAATTATCTTAATGGCTTCTGTTCTCTAGTCTATTTAAAAATTGTAGTGATACTCTTTAGTGTAAGAAACAATAAGGCAGAATGCAACATGAAATATATCAACATGTTTAAAAAAAAATTGAGCTTTATGAAAACCATTAACATAATACAGTTTTTGCCATGTCTAGGATGATCAGCCATTGAACATTTTTTTAAAGTGCTTAGAAAAGGAATCTGATAAAATTTAAGCTTTTGTGCATTAAAATTACCCTTCACAATGACAATATTCTCTTCATTTTCTTATCTAAGTCTTCTAGGATGGTTTAGCTGAATTAGTATTTGAGAGTACAAAGTAACTGTCTATCAAAGGGATTACATTTCTTCTGCTTTGATAGTTTATCTGTCTCAATGATAGTTTGGGGGGATATGCCATATGCTGAAGAAGGGGAAGGATCATCTTGTGGCTTAGATATTGAAAGTGGGTTATATTGCTGACTCTGCCACAGAATCCTTATCTGACCTTGAGGTAGTCAAATTGAGCTGAATTACTCTTTGGACAAGGCTAAACTCTGAGGATAGTGTGAACAGAGGATCTCAACTGCAATGCAGGTAGCTGGAGCATTGCATCTCTAAAAGGCAAAATCATGGTCCTGTGACCTATGGGAGTATGCAAGAAAGTACTAATTATCATATCTTAATGGGGTAGTCAATGGATTGATTAATAATAGGCAGATTAACAGGGACTAATGTCAAGAGAGCAACATTTTCTCTTCTGTGTTCTTTCATACTGGAAGCTAGTTCATGAACATTAAGAGAGGAGGGTTTCTAGCTGTATGTGCTCTGTCTATCCACAACTGAGTGTCCACATGTTTAAGGGAATAACACCTATTTTGCAGGGCTTTTGCAACAATCAATTATGTAATATTAGGCAAGGTCCAAGTAGGAAAGTCTTGTACCTTTCAAGTCCTCCTGCAGCCCAATAAACTCATGGAGGGATGAGGAATAGCACAAAATACATTGTAACTTTTTGCTTTGAAAACCCATCCTTTAAAATTGGGTTGTATGATTGGGTCTTGATGAAACTGCTGCAGCAAATAGTAGCTATATCAGCTGTTTATGGCAATCTCAAATATTCCACTTCAGAAAACAGTTGATAGTACATGTAGGCTGGAAAACTTTGTTAAAGAAATTGAAGTTTCTTCCATATGCTGTACCATATTGCTTTAGGATTGTTTTGAACATGGGGGCATTTGTAGATGTGTAGTATTTTTAAAAATACCATGAGGATGTAGTGCTTACCTGTCCTGTGATTAATGAAGGGCAACAGGCTTGAGGAAATTAAATGGGAGTGTGCATTTAGGAGAGTGTATTGCATTAATTTCCTGTTTCTGAGCCCACAGAAAGAGGTAGCAGCCTGGAGGAGAAAGAGGACAGAATAGTACGATAACATAACTGAAGCTGTATTATAATGCACAAGAGTAAGTGGGGCAGAAGACTGCATGGATTCTCTTAATTCTACTCTTCTAAGTATTTCAGTGCTTCATTTTGCACTCTTAATCCATTGATCAGCTGGAGCGGTAGGGGAAATGAACTTAGGCTGCCCTTTGACCACATCACCTGCTCTCTCTGCCAAGTTAAACCATTTATGTGTCTTATTGAATCTTACTCAAATGTTCCAAAGTTTTGAAGTTTCCAAGAATGTTTCTCTGCACCCTTTCCTTGAAAGTAAGCTTTCCTTCCAAGTAAATTATATCTAACTAAACCCCCATTGTTACTTTATTGGTTTTTAAGGGGAGCAGCCAGATCACTGCTGTACCCACGGGGGAGGGGGAGGTGTTTGCCCCAAAGTCTATACAAAGGGGGCCATGTGAGGTTTCTAATGAAAGCTTATGTTCTACTGATTCTATGTGTGCTACTCATGTACTTGTGTGATAGCTGTATGTGGAGTTATGAATATGGACTCTGTGCTTGTACTGTACATTTTCTCTGCCTGAGACATAGCAATGGGCCTGAGCTGCCTGTTGTAAAGAAGGATTGTTCAGTCAATGACTATGCTAATTAGCATAGCCCCAAGGACAATGGCTCTCAAGGTGGCCCGTACACACCTGACGAATGGGTCTGGAAACCTGCAACCAGGGCATAATGGCTGCCAGCATGTGAAACACAGACAGTTCACTTAACCATGTGACCCACTCCAGCTTTGAAGATACCGGGAATGTATATAAGAATGCCATGAGGAAGATTCCATCTTGTCTTCAATTCTGCTATGATCCCAGATGTAGCCTTGCGAGGAACAGAGAGCCGGGAAGGATTGCTGACCTATCCTGACATAGGATGACACCAGAGACTTTTAAGACAGCAGTTTGTAACTTCTCTGCTGAGCGCCTGCATCAAGAACTTGCTGATTGATGCATGTAATGTATTATTAATAACCTTACTCTCAACCTTTTCTTTCTTTTGTTAATAAACCTTTAGATTTTAGATTCTAAGGGATTGGCCCAACGTGATCTTGTGGGTAAAATCTAAAGTGTAAATTGACTGGGAATCTGTGGCTGGTTCTTTGGGACCAGGAGAACCCATTCGGGGTAGGTGAGATTGGGTTCTATAACCCTTTACCTGTGTGTAGGCCCGGGGCTGATTGTGGTACAGGGAGAGCTGGAGTGTCTTAGGGTACGTCTACACTACAGCGCTAGTTCGAACTAACTTAGTTCGAATTAGTTAATTCGAACTAAGCTAGTTCGAACTAACGCATCTAGAACTAAAAACTAGTTCGAACTAGCGTTTTGCTAGTTCGAACTAGTAAGTCCACATTGAGTGGACTCTGAAGAGGGCTTAATGATGGCCGGAAGCAGTGCCGGCAGGGCATAAAAGGAGGACTTAGAGCGTGGAGATACTGTCTCAGGCTAGCCGAGGGCTGCGCTTAAAGGGTCCCGACCCCCACCCCGGACACACAGTTCTAAGGGGTGCCCCGCTTGCAAAGAAGTTCTGGCTTGGAGTGCCCTGAGTGCCCACACTGGGCACATCACACCACTCGGCCATCAGCCCGGCTGCACTTGCCGCAGGCTGCCATCTGGGGAGAGGGAGTAATTGGGGGGCTGCAGGAGAGCTTCCACCCCCAGAAGCCCGCAGAGCCAGCCCAGTCCTCCCCATCGGGGGCTCGTGCCCCATTCCTCCCTCACCTTCTTCCACTTGCCCTTCCCTAGCCCCCCTTCTTATTGATGTACAAAATAAAGCTAATGTTTCTTCCAACATTGACTCTGTCTTTATTGAAAAAAACTGGGGGAGACTGGGAAAAGGAGGTGGGAGAGGGGAAGAGAAAGGCTGGGAGAGGGGAGGGCAACTAACATGATCAGGGGTTGGGAACAGGTCCCAGATGAAGAGAGGCTACAGAGACTGGGACTGTTCAGCTTAGAAAAGAGGAGACGGAGGGGGGACAGGATAGAGGTCTCTAAAAGCAGGGGTTGGGTGGAGAGGGTGCATTCAGAAAAGTTCTTCATGAGTTCCCATAAAGAAGGACTAGAGGACACCAAAGGAAAGGAATGGGTAGCAGGCTTCAAACTAGTAAGAGAAAGTTGTTCTTCTTCCCAAAGCAAATAGTTAACCTGTGGAACTCCTTGCTGCAGGAGGCTGTGAAGGCTAGAACTAGAACAGAGTTTAAAGGGAAGTGAGATCAAGTGATGGAGGTTGGGTCCATGGAGTCCTATTAGCCAGAGGGTAGGAGTGGTGTCCCTGCCCAAAGTTTGTGGAAGGCTGGAGAGGGATGGCACGAGACAAATGGCTTGGTCATTGTCTTCGGTCCATCCCCTCCAGGGTCCCTAGGGTTGGCCGCTGTTGGCAGAGAGGCTACTGGGCTAGATGGACCTTTGGTCTGACCCAGGACGGCCATTGTAAGCTCAGGGCTCAGGGTCGGGGGTCTCAGTGGACCCCCTTGATTTTCATGCACACCTGCTCCTGGGTGGCCAGGCTGGCAGCTCTCCTGCCCTAGATGGCCACTTTCCTGTGCCTAGTGCGGAGATCGTGGACGAGGTCCACGATGTCCGCACTAGCCCAGGAAGGTGCCCGCCTCTTGCGGTCCAGGGCAAGCTCCCGGGAGCCGCCAGCCTGGTCCCGGCAAGAGGGGGTGGGCTGGGAGGCATCGGGTGGGTGGCTCTGTGCCGTGCCAGGTGCAGGGTCTGCTAGCTGGGTGCTGGCAGGCTTGCACCTGGCACGGGCACCGTAGCCAGCCCGTGCCCCTTTAAGGGGTCCGGGGCCGGGAGGGGGGCATAGAGTTTCCCTGGTGTTGGCCAGAGTGGCCACCAGGGAAACCTGGGGAGGGCTAGCCTCCCACTAGTTCGAACTAAAGGGCTACACAGCCCTTAGTTCGAACTAGCTAGTTCGAACTAGGCGTTAGTCCTCGTAAAATGAGGTTTTCCTAGTTCGAACTAAGCGCTCCGCTAGTTCGATTCAAATTCGAACTAGCGGAGCGCTAGTGTAGCGCATAGGAAAGTTAGTTCGAACTAACGTCCGTTAGTTCGAACTAACTTTCTAGTGTAGACATACCCTTAGGGGTTTTGCTTGTGAGGCTTTCTGCTGGCCGGATTGGCAGTTGAAGAGCTCTGTGTAATTGGTTTGTGACCTGTTTGGGAAAACTCTCCAGTCTGGGGCTGTAAGCAGCCCTGGTTTTGAGCAATTTTCCCTGAGCAGATGCCCTCAGTGGTGCCCAGACCCGGCCTTGTATGTCACACCCAGGTAGCAAGATTCTTCTTCATTTTGCAGACATAAACTTTAAAGTTCATTACCACACAACCCTATGGAGCTAGAAATGGGGAGTTTTTTCCTATTAGAAATGGGAGATTTCCAATCTCGTCATGAAACATCTAGCACAGCATTCCATTCAATGAAAATCACAAAAGAAAATAGAAAAGTGGACGTCAGTCCATATTAGCCCATTTTCACTTCTGGAATGATGTCCCAGCAAGAAGTACCAGCCATGTTAAAGTGCTACCATTACAGTGCTTCAAGGTTGTTGCCCCTTTTGCTCCTGCTATCAACAGCTCTGCTGGAAAGGGTCCAGCAGGACTGGGGTCCAGTGATTTGAAAGGTCTGAGGACTCTGGCTGCTGCTGCCACAACAGCAGGGACCACAGCCCCATCAGAATGTAATAACAATGAGCAACTTAAGTCAGCAACAGCCTGAACAAGATGTAGCCATCCAAATGGCAGATATGTAGCAGCAGGCTGAATAACTGCACACACCTAATGCAAAGTACACACTCACACATGCAAGTGTGCATGTACGTGGGGACTAGAACACTCAGTTCAGGCATCAGAAATCAGAAAATTAACAGGAAGTCAACACACGCATACCATTTATCACAAATTGGCAAAAAGTGACTGTTGTAGATGCAGAGTTTTGTTTAGTACACTGAGGTATTTGAAGACGTGTTTATGTGTGCTCCAAACTACGTTGTGGATTCAAATAAAGTCACTAGACATTACTAAACCAAAATATTTGAATGACAATTAAAAAGCAATATAAATGATCAATTCCCATAAGGTAAGGAACACAACTCATTTTTTTTTTTTTTTTGGTACATGACTAATCCTAATAGGAAATTTGATTACACTCCTGAAACAGAGCACTAAAACTTCATTCTTTAAAAATAGGATGGTGGAATGACTATAGCTGGAGCAGAGGTGGACTCTATTGTATTGGCAGTGTATATTGTTTTGATGTTAAACTGAATTCTTCTCTATACTGAAGCCAATTTACAGATTGTACGGACTTGGTATGCAGCCATGGATCATCTCTGAGCCTCAGATTACTTGTGCGCAATGTGGGAATATACTTAGGCTTAGTGCTGTGCAAAATGCTTTGACTGTTTGGATGGAAGGTATAATAGAAAAGATAATTTATTTCAATCTACTACCATTGTTATATATTATTCTGTTCTATAGATTTAAGTTAATTTAAATCCTATTGATATTAATTTCAGTATCATCTGAAAGAAACCAGGAATTAGGCTCAAGTGGGCAAACCGCCAGGTAAATTGGCTTTTCTAGAGCAAGAAAAGATTTTTGAAAGATGACAGTGAATAGAACAAAGACAGGTGGAAAGAGGAATACAAAAACATAGTTTAGTTCCTGCACATTAACTTGCAGGATCCTAGACTTTGAAAGAGATATTTTATTTTGTTTACTTCTGCCCTGGCCATCAGTGGTTGACTGATTTCTAATAGCACCACTGAAGTAAGTCTTCAAGAATATGAAGGAGGGGAGGAATCTGTTCCATGCAGTCCTTTACATACGGCAATAAGTGTAGAGTTATTCAAAAAGTGGAGATCAAAGTAATGGGGAATGGTATTGTCAGCTGAGTGGAAGAGAAAATGGTAAGGAAAATACAAGAGATAGGTAGACAGGTACATTTTGGTAAAGATGAGGACAAGCATCTTAAGTTTTATTCCATGAGGAAGGTTGCTTCATGAATTCCAGTGTGTGCATTTGGGGTGAGAGACACACAACAGATATTTTTAGCAGCATTTTGAGGGACATGCATATGGCCAGGGGATGGTGTACATGCATATAGCCAGGGGAAAGGAGGTGCCAGTTTACATTAAAATAAGCTGCCAAACTAGTTTTAACACTCTGGACAGAAAATCGTTTTTTGAAAGTGTTATAAAATGAAGTAATAGAAATAGCATAGCCTGGTTTTGTGGAGTGAAGGTGATGCTCAGGATATGATCCTGAAAGGCAAGGAAGAGAGAGAGAAAATGGATTTGGGAAAGTCTGAGTTCATTCTGGCTATGTTACATTTCAGCTATGAATGGGACATGCAGTGGAAGCAGCTTGACAAGCTGCAATACACATTCAGAAGTACAAAGATGATTCCAAAGTAGAAAGATAGATTTGTGAGCCGCTGTCAATCTTCCAGGGTTCGAATTAGAGAGCCTAATTAAGACAGCTAATTCAAAGTAAGAGGGACACTTGCGTCAATGCCAGTAACCCTGCTATGACAAGGAGTAAGGGACGTCGAAGGAAGAGTGTTCTTCCTTCGATTTCCTGTGATGTAGACAGTGCCAAAAGCTGAGTTAAGCTACTTCAACTTCAGCTATGCAGTTAACATAGCTGAAGTTGCATATCTTAATTTGATTTTGTCCCATAATGTAGTCATACCCAGAAAAGGTAGATGTTTGGGAGGGAGGGAGTTCCGAAGTTCTTGCAAGTGCTCCTTCTTTCCCCAGGTGTCATGTGATTTTATTTGTATACTGTATAAATATATTTCATGATCTACATCATCAGCAATAAAATTTCACTTCATGTTATATTTTAATAGCTTCACTGTTCTCAATGAATTTGCTGACATTTATTGATTTCTCTAGTTCTTTTCAAGTAAAAGGTTCTTACGGAAAAATGCTAACTAAGTTAAACCCCTGGGTAGGCCTAATTTCCCTTATCCGTACTTAATGGCTAGTGTAATTATGCTAAAGAAAGAGCTTGTTTCACAAATTAGAACTTAAAATCAAAGTAAACTATTTCCAACTATTTGAGAGGAAAACAAGTCATGTTGGTCATCATTTCTACCTCCAAAAGTAATGAGAATATTCATATATTTATATATTCACTGTGCCTACACAAGAAATAAATTACCACACTAATTGAAGACACACACAATAGCAGTTAGAAAAGCCAATCAATTAACACTGTTAGTCTCTTCCTGAAAAGGACGTCAGCACTTGACTGCTGTATTAGGCACCAGTGTAGTCACTCTCCCAGTGATAAAAAAAATAACACTAAACCCCAAATGAGTGGTGGTGTTGATAAAGCACTATCTATACTGGCGTTTTTTTCAGTGCTAAAATTTTTATCATTTGGAGGGGTATTTTTTCATTGCCCTGAATGACTAAAATTTTAGCACCAAAAGTGTCAGTGTAGACAAAACCTTATTTTTTTTTCAGTAAAGTTCCCAAGACACATATCTTTCTGTCTCTGGTTATGCCCACTGTACCAGATGTCTGGATGCTTAAGCACTAAAACATAAGAGAAAGTAGTGATATAAAACAGGAAAGAAAGAAGACATTCCTTTACCTATGTCATCTACAGGGCCCAACCCACTAGGCAGAATCAGACCTTAGCTACTGGATTAGGTCTCTATAGAGAAACTCAGACAAAACAGGATAGGGGCTCTTTCCTAACTTTTAGACTGCTGGTTAGGATACTCATTTGGTATGTGGAAGACCAGTGATCAAGTACATCTCCTCCTGAGGGAGACTAAAATTTGAAGTGGGATCTGCTACCTTTCTGCTGAGACTTCTCACTACTGCTGTAAGGGATATTCTGGTGTGGGAAACTCCTCAGCCTCTCCTGGTCAAGCTAGGATACTGGGATGGAATATCTTTTTTTATTGTTAGTAAGAATTGATACAAATCCTTGCTTAGTTAATAAGTAACCTGAATAATGAAGCATTTCATTCTTTTGCCTAATATTTTGTGTTTTCTAAAATGCAAAGTCTTGACAATTTTAAGGTCTTTATGCCTCTTGTTGTTATATATACAAAATTGGTGTTATTTCTCTTTAAATGAAAGCTTGTCCCATGTTCTATGTATGTTATTTGTATCATTCACTATTTATTTTTATGTGGCTACAACAAAAGTAATTTTGCACTCAAAATAAGCACACACAGCTAGCACTCTCATAAATATTATGGATGGGACATAACCATCATAATAGTAATGTATTGATTTATTTTGGAAAATGCATAAATACCTGTTATAAATTTATGTATTTATTATTTATTTAAAATATATTTACCCCATCTTCCTATTTAAAATATTTGAGGCAGATTGCAAATGTTTTAAAACACAATACAAATATATATAAAAAAATAAAATACGAGACGCCAGAGAGACCTAAAACATGCTAAAAACATCTCAAGAGGAGGAACACACACACACACACACACACACACACACACACACACACACACAGACTCAAATACCAATAAAAGCATGAATAAAAAGGGTAGCCTTAGCCTGATGCCGAAACAATGCTAATGTCGGCACCGTGTGAATATCCTGAGGAAAAGAAATCCACAGCTTGGGAGCAAAAGCTGAGAAAGCTCTTTTCCACGTAAATGTTAATCTTATCTCCATAAGTGGGAGAACAGTGAACAGAGCCTCCCTAGCTGACCTCAATCCCCAGGCAAGTTCATATGGGAGAAGAGAATATATATATATGGGGGTGTGTGTGTGTGTATTTATGGTTTTGCAACTTAATTATTTACCAAGAGTTTAATTTCTTTTATATTTCCATACAAAAGAGTAAGGAAAACTAAAGGGACAATGCTTTGATATTGGCACAAATAAATAACAAAATTATAACTTTGTAAGTTATAAACTTCCTTGTGAATTTACCAAATATAAAAATACAGTTGTGTGTTATAGTCAAAATGTTAAAAAATATAACTATATATTATATCTGTGTAGGTTGCAAAATGTTAAAGCTAAAGAAACAAATTTCTCGAATGCTCAGGGGAACAGGGTAGATTGGAGAAGAGCAAATCTTTTCACCTGTCATTACATTCAAGCACTATATTTATTGTGGAAAACTAATAGTGCCCGTAATGAGGAGGTTAAAAACCACTGTTTATGCAAAAACAACAAAAGCATCTAACCTATATATATTTCTGATGAAGAAAGGAGAAAATCAGAACAAAAAGCTTAAATTTATTAAAACAAAAGCATAAATAACCAGGCCATATTTTCTCATGTGTTGTAACAAAGCATGGCTTCTCTCCTAAATAGTTGGTTTGTATTATAAACAAAATTAAGTTTGTCTATAAAAGCTTAAAAAAATAAAGTTACTCTGTTCAAAGGTGTATCCACAGACAAAAGACAATGGCATATGTGTACATTTTTTTAAAAGCGGTATTGGAAAAAATAACATTCACATAAGCTGGTTGACTATATTTCAGCCTCCCCTTGTATGAGCAAATGAATATGTAATAAACTATCACAAGGGGCAAGATTAGAAAGGCAAAGGCACAAAATGAGCTCAAACTAGCTATGGGAATAAAGGGAAACAAGAAGACTTTTTATAAATACATCAGAAGCAAGAGGAAGACCAAGGACAGTGTAGGCCCACTGGTCAGTGAGGAGGGAGAAAAAGTGACAGGAAACTTGGAAATGGCAGAGATGCTTAATGACTTCTTTGTTTCAGTCTTCATGGAAAAGTCTGAAGGAATGCCTAACATAGTAAATGCTAGTGGGAAGGGGGTAGGTTTAGAAGATAAAATAAAAAAAGATCAAGTTAAAAATCACCTAGAAAAGTTAGATGCTTGCAAGTCACCAGTGCCTGATTAAATGCATCCTAGCATACTCAAGGAGCTGATAGAGGAAGTATCTGAGCCTCTGGCTATCATCTTTCGAAAATCATGGGAGACAGGAGAAATTCCAGAAGACTGCAGAAGGGCAAATATAGTGCCCATTTATAAAAAGGGAAATAAGAACAACCCAGGAAACTACAAACCAGTTAGTTTAACTTCTGTGCCAGGGAAGATAATGGAGCAAGTAATTAAGGAAATCATCTGTAAACACTTGGAAAGTGGCAAGCTGATAGGGAACAGCCAGCATGGATTTGTAAAGAACAAATCATGTCAAACCAATCTGATAGCTTTATTTGATAGGATAACGAGTCTTGTAGACAAGGGAGAAGCGGTGGATGTGGTATACCTAGACTTTAGTAAGGCCTTTGTTACAGTCTCGCATGATATTCTTATCAATAAACTAGGCAAATACAACTTAGATGGGACTACTATAAGGTGGGTGCATAACTGGCTGGATAACCGTACTCAGAGATAATTATTAATGGTTCACAATCCTGCTGGAAAGGTATAACAAGTGGGGTTACGCAGGGGTCTGTTTTGGGACCGGCTCTGTTCAATATTTTCATCAACGATTTAGATTTTAGCATAGAAAGTACGCTTATTAAGTTTGCAGATGATACTAAGCTGGGAGGAATTGCAACTGCTCTAGAGGATAGGGTCATAATTCAAAATGATCTGGACAAATTGGAGAAATGGTCTGAAATAAACAGGATGAAATTTAATAAAGACAAATGCAAAGTGCTCCACTTAGGAAGGAACAATCCGTTTCACACATACAGAATTGGAAGCGACTGTGTAGGAAGGAGTACGACAAAAAGGGATCTAGGATATAATGGACCACAAGCTGAATATGAGTCAGCAGTGTGATGCTGTTACAAAAAAACCAAACACGATTCTGCAATGCATTAACAGGTGTGTTGTGAGAAAGACACAAGAAGTCATTCTTCCGCTCTACTCTGTGCTGGTTTGGCCGCAGTTGGAGTATTGTGCCCAGTTCTGGGCACCAGATTTCAAGAAAGATATGGAGAAATTGGAGAGGGTCCAGAGAAGAGCAACAAGAATGATTAAAGGTCTAGAGAACATGACCTATGAAGAAAGGCGGAAATAATTGGGTTTGTTTAGTTTAGAAAAGAGAAGATTGAGGGGGGACATGATAGCAGTTTTCAGGTATCTAAAAGGGTGTCATAAGGAGGAGGGTGAAAACTTGTTCATCTTGAGCTTTGAGGATAGAACAAGAAGCAATGGGCTTAAACTGCAGCAAGGGAGATTTAGGTTGGACATTAGGAAAAAGTTCCTAACTGTCAGGGTAGTCAAACACTGGAATAAATTGCCTAGGGAGGTTGTGGAATCTCCATCTCTGGAGATATTTAAGAGTAGGTTAGATAAATGTCTATCAGGGATGGTTTAGACAGTACTTGGTCCTGTCATGAGGGCAGGGGACTGGACTCGATGACCTGTCGAGGTCCCTTCTAGTCCTAGTATTCTATGATTCTATGATTCTTTGAACCTAAAAAAGCCATAATTATGACCACTGGCCAGGTCTGGTTTAAGCAACTGAAGTTATGCACATCACTGTTGTCTTAAATTTCCCTTTCTTTCCATATGGTTACACTTGGTGTAAAATTTGTAAGTTATGTTATGAGTGCCTCTTTGTTGTATAACTTTTTTGTTAAGATATAACATACAGAAAACCCAATAGCTGCACAAGACAAAACCGATAAACTGTCTAACCATTGTATAAATAATTTGCAGAAACAGACAATAAATAAGGAAGAAAAAAAATGTGTGGGTAAAAAAAGAAATTTCACATTGTGTACAGGATACTGCATACAGGATTTCTGTCTCCTACTGAATTGGATATGTAGTTAACAAAAAGGGAAATTTGCTGGATTTTATTAATGATAAGCAATTAGCTAAATGGCATTATCCTTCAAGTGAAACAGAAACTGTTGTAAATTGGAAATACATTTAATCATATAGGCAGATTCCAGTTAGCACAATTAGTAATATGGGTCAGTAACACCGCATCCTCATTGAGTATCATATTATATAAAACTATTATGCGCATTGTAAAGTTTCACATATATTTCTTTTAGGGTTTTCATCAATATTGAATCCCAGCAATGCAACATTTAAATGCAATAGCTACTGTGTATTCAGTGAATCTCTGGAGGAATACATCTTCAAGGAATGCCTAGATCTACCTCAGCTGCTGGTGTATCATTCAGCCACTCAAACCTGGAGGGCACTATGCACTCAGGTTGTTGGTCCATTAATGAATATGAATATGTGCATAGGTAATTCTTTTAATGTTGCACCTCTAGGCTATGTCTACATTGGCCCCTTTTACGAAAGGGGCATGCTAATTTTAAACATCGTAATAGGAATAAGAGACCCTCCAGAAAAGGGCTTTATTCCGGAGGATCGGGCGAGTATAGACGCTTTTTTCCGGCTTTTCCCCAAGCCGGAAAAAAGCGGCGGACATCTTTATTTAAATCCCGCGGGGGATATTTAAATCCCCCGCGGATTTCCCTATTACGAAGTTTAAAATTAGCATGCCCCTTTCGTAAAAGGGGCCAGTGTAGATGTAGCCCTAGTGTGTGGTCACAGTGGCTTAACACAGTTCATTTGATACAGAGAAGCTAGCCTCTCCTGTCTTCTGCTGTGTATAGCTTAACTGACAACAAACAGCAATAAGAATAGTATGGATAGCATGATCTAGTAAATGATAAAAAATGTATGTCTGGAAACCTTACTTGTAACCTCTACTCCAAATTTGTTTTACTCCTTATATATGTATCATTGTGGGACACTCTTCGGCTATGTCTAGACTGCAAGCCTCTTTCGAAAGAGGCGCTTTCGAAAGTATCTTTCGAAAGCGCCTCTTTCGAAAGAGCGCGTCTAGACTACAATACGCAGATCGGAAAATCGATCCGCTTTTTCGAAAAAGAGCGTCCTGACTGCTGGACGCTCTTTCGAAATTCAAAGCCACCCGGAACTGCTTCTGCCAGGGCATGGGGGCAGCATTTCCTTCCGGGTGCTGCTGCCTGCCTGCCCTTTGCAGAGACGCGGCGTGGTTAAAGGGACACTCCTGAACACCCGTTGCTCTGCTCCTGCAGCTGCTTTTGCTGTCCCTCGAGGAGGTAAGCAAGGCATTGCAGTGCTGCTTTGGAGTGCTCAGCTTCCTGGGACACCCCAGCAGCTTTTTTCTGGAGGTTTTTCTGTTTGAGACCCATTTTTGTGGCATGGAGCCAGAGCTGCCCCATGGCAGGCGATGGCCCCACACCATCATACTGCAACTGTTGCTGCATCTGCATGACACAGTCATGAGGCTACTTCCCCAGCTGGACCCAGACCAGAGGTACGAAGGGCTCCTCCGTCAAGCAGCCGCACTGCCCTTGCCTCCAAACTTCTTTGTGGACAGGCGTGTTTGGAGGCTTGACACCAGCTCTGACTGGTGGGACCGGCTCATGATGGAGCTCTGGGATGACCAAGAGTGGCTACGCAACTTCAGGATGCGAAAGACCACTTTCCAGGAGCTGTGTACCTGGCTCGCCCTTGCTCTGCAACGGCAAGACACCCACCTGAGGCCCACTATCCCCCTGGAAAAGAGGGTCGCCATTGCCCTCTGGAAGCTGGCAACCCCCGACAGCTACCGCTCCATGGGACACCAATTTGGAGTGGGCAGGTCTACCGTTGGATCCATCCTGATGGAGGTAAGTCATTGTCTGGGGACAGTCACAGTTTGGGATGGGGGGAAGGGAGACTGTCAGGAAGGGTCAAGTGGAGTGGGAGTGGGAGGGAGCTCCTCCACTCACCCTGATTTGTTGGGGGGGGGGTTCTGAGGAGGGGATTCCCGGGGTGTATGAGAGGGAAGGTGGGGGGTGGGTTCTCCTCCTAAGAGATAAGGCACCCCTTCTAACATTTTGTTGTCTGTCTCGTTCTGCAGGTGGTGAGGGCCATCAATTCGGGTGAGGGCCATCAATTCAACAGGCTCATCTGTCTACAAGATCTGGACAGCGTCATGGCCGGCTTTGCTGCCCTTGGCTTCCCGAATTGTGGAGGAGCGCTCGATGGGACACACATTCCAATCCGTGCACCGCCCCATCGAGCAGCCCAATTCATCAACAGAAAGGACTACTTTTCTATGGTCCTCCAGGCCCTGGTCGATCATCGTGGCCTGTTTTCGGACATTTGTGTTGGGTGGTCAGGGCGGGCACATGATGCCCGCATCTTCAGGAACTTGTACCTCTACCGGAGGCTTCAGGCAGGAACATTTTTTCCGCATCACGAGTTTGCGGTTGGGGATGTGCACATGCCGGTGTGCATAGTGGCTGATGCCACCTACCCCCTGATGCCGTGACTGATGAAGCCCTACACCGGCCACCTGGATGCGAGCAAGGAGCAGTTTAATGCTCACCTTAACCAGGCTTGCAACCAGGTGGAATGTGCATTCAGACGTTTAAAAGGCAGATTCCGGTGCTTGCTCACACGCCTAGACATGGGGGAGCGCAACATCCCTGAGGTGGTGGCTGCGTGTTGCGTTCTCCATAACCTGGTGGAGAGGAGAGGGGAGGCCTTCCTACCAGGGTGGGGTAGAGGTGCTGATGGCCAGGAGAGGCACTTTGCCCAGCCCCGGACAGCTGCCATCCGCCAGGCTCACTGGTCTGCTGTTGGCATACGGGAGGCCCTACGGGAGCAATTCTCAAGTGGAGGCCACTGACTCTACTGAGGGGCTTCTGCCTGGGGACCGGGCCCTGGCCCAATAGAAGCTTCCCTCCACAACCCATCTCCTGACCCTGTTTGGAGAAATCATTAACACCAGGGTTTGTTGCAAAATAATATGTTCTGTTTAATTTTTTTACATATCTCTCAAAAAATAGTATACGTGTTGCAAACATAAAAAAAACTTTTTTTCATTTTTGATGTTGACAAAACTATTTACAATAAACATATTGTTGAACCCTTTCTTTGTGCTTTAACTGGGGTGATGGGGGTGCTTGAAACCTGGAGGGGGGAAGGGGACTTGAAAGCTGGAGGGGGGAAGGGGACTTAAAAGCTGGAGGGGGGAAGGGGATCAGGTTGCACGGTGCTTGCCTGATTTCCCTCTCCTGCCTGGGCCTCGTGTTCGGGGTGCTCCATGGCCACGGGATCGGGTGGTGCACCTGTCGGTTGGCTGGCTGGGGTGCTCTTGGGACGTGGAGGCCTGGGGGAGAGGAGGGCCAGGGGGAGAGAGGGGCTGGGGAACTGGGAGGGCTGGGGGAGAGGGAGCTCCAAGGGGGGAAAGGGATGCTGTTGTGGAAGGGGGGTTTGGTGGGGTGGGGTCATGGGGTGCTGGAGGAGCAGGACCAGGCACAGGAGCAGGCAAGCCGCAGACCTCCCTGAGAGTGGAAGTCAGGGACGTGCGCTGCAGGACCAGCTCCTCCATTAGCTGGTCACGCCAGCGATCCTCTGCCTCCGCCCTCTCTCTGAGGATGGAGTTGAGCTCCTGCACGGCCTCCACGTGCTGCCTGAGGATGTCCGCATAGACACGCCTGTGTCTGCAGCTCCCATGTCCCCGAGATGGAGATGGAGGTGGGGCTGGGGTGCTGCGGCCCTCTTGCACGGCTGGTCCGGCTGTGGAGGAAAAGAAGAAGACACAATCAGTCCTAAAAAACTGGACTCTGAAGCACTTAAAATACTAACAGGATGGTTTATTAGGGGATGAGCTTTCGTGGGCCAGACCCACTTCCTCAGATCAGAGTAACACAGCTACATTTCTATCACAATCAGTCATGTGTGCAACAGCTGTCCAAAAGGGCATGCCCTCTCCTTGAGACAGAGGAATCAGACATTCTGAAGGTAACACTGTGTGTGACCTGGGCATCAGCCAGAGCATGACAGGTTTCCCTTGTGCATCACCCACTGTGCACCCACCTACCTTCCCCCCCCCCCCCCGGTGTTACACAACCTCTCTGCACTCACCTGCTGCTTCCTCTCCTGCGCCAGATGACACCTGGGAGGCCTCTGGGGTCTGGGTGACTGGCTCCAGGGTGAGGGTCGCCATCTCCTCACTGTACTCCTCCTCTGGCACCATGTCCCCGTCTCCAGACTGCTCTGGGTCCTGCTCGGGAGCGTCCACCACGGGGTCTGCCAATCCTGACTGGACGAACCGCCGTGGTGTGCGTGCTTCACCACTGCCACCCAGGATCTGGTCCAGCTCGGTGTAGTAAGGGCAGTAGTAGGGGGCTGCCCCAGAACGGGAGCTCTCCTCCCTGGCCTTGACGTACCCCTGGCGTAGCTCTTTTACTTTGGAGTGCACCTGGTCCTGGGTGCGGGGGTAGTGGCCCTTCTGGGCCAGGGCTTCTGCCATGCGGCCATAAATGTCGGCATTTCGCTGCCGGCTTTTGAAGGCTTGTAAGGCCTCCTCCTCTCCCCAGAGCTCCAGAAGGCTCTTGAGCTCTGGGCCAGACCAGGATGGTGCCCGGCGTTTGGAGCCCTTGGCTGGGTCCCCAGAAGGCTCTGTGGAAGGGCCAGGATGGTCTTGGGGCTGAGACATGCTGCACCAAAGTAGCCGGGTGCTCTGGCTCCTTCTCTGCAACAAGTGGCTGTGAGGGTGCCTGTCCCTTTAAGAAATGGCTGCAGACAGGAACCACAGACATGCAACCCATGCCCCAGATTGTCCATCAGGGCTTCTTCCTGGAGGCCAATATTTTCGAAAAAAAGGCCTCCCCCCGTCCACACTCACTTACTTTCGACAGATCTCCATCAAAAAAGGCATTCTTCCTCGTAGAATTAGGTTTACCGCTATCGAAAGAAAAGCCGCGTTCTTTCGATTTAATTTCGAAAGAACGCGGCTTGAGACTGGACGCAGGTGAAGTTTTTTCGAAAAAAGGCTACTTTTTTCGGAAAAACCCCTGAGTCTGGACACAGCCTTCATGAATGGCTATTCTATTTTGACAAATAATTTGAATTGTATCCATTATATATTGCCACTGTTCAGCTTACTAAAAGAGTACTAATTTCACAGTGCTATTGCCTTTTCTTCATATATTAATTTGACAAATATATTTATCAAAGTGACAAGCGGAGATAGTTCACCAATACGTATATATTAGGCATAGTATACAGCACATTAATGAGTTATTATGTACACAGTATAAATATACATTATTTGTATATATACAATTGTGGTAAAGCTGTTAACTCGATGTGTTATGCTCTGCCCACAGTTTGGACAGACACCTCAAGCTCTACACCTCATTACAATTCACAAAGGTGACACTAATTAATAGAGAATTAGTCAAAGGCAAGACGCATTTGTTTTATATCCTTCTACAGATACTTTCACAGGCAGTTGATTTAGAATATAATGCCCAAAAAAGCAGAGAGCAAAAAAAGGTCAGAAAATATTTACTGGTGAGTTGGACTTTAGAAAGCAACAGAAGGTTTTGTAACTTCTAATCCTGTACTGTAAATAGATTTAGTTTAAATTAATATTTCCATACCACACTTTCTGAGTAATGTGAATATGCTGCTGCATAATAATTGCATCCTAGAAGGAAGGCACATGTGTTTCCTTTTCATTTTGTACTGCTTTGTCATATTTGACTCAGTTTTTTTATCTCAAATATTCTTAAAACATTAAGTGCTTTTGCGCAAAATCTTGCCACCTGTCTACACTGGCCGCGAGTATTTGCGCAAGAACATTGACGTTGTAATGTACAAAATTAGTGCTTCTTGAGCAAATACTCTGATGCTCCCACTCAGGGATAAGTTCCCTTGCGCAAGTGTTCTTGTGCAAGAAGCCAGTGTAGACAGGTAACATCAATTTCTTGCGCAAGAAAGCCCGATGGCTAAAATGGCCATTGGAGCTTTCTTGCGCAAGAGAGTGTCTACAATGGCACAGATGCTTTTGTGCAAAAGCAATTCTTTTGCGCAAAGGCACATGCCAGTGTAGATGCTCTCTTGCGCAAAAACTTTTAATGGAAAAACTCTTCCGTTAAGAGTATTTGCGCAAAATCATGCCAGTGTAGACGCAGTCTCATTTTACGAGGAGTAAGGGAAGTCAGAGGAAGAGTGCTCTAATGCTTCCTGCTGTAGACAGCGCCAAAATCGAAATAAGCTATTTTGACTTAAGCTATGCAGTTGACATAGCTCAAGTTGTGTAGCTTATTTCAGCTTTAGCCCTGCTGTGTAGATGTGTCCTAGGTGACAGAATAGCTCTTGGCAAATATTGGCCAGGCCCAGATGCAGAGGGTTTAGATACTGGATGATACCATGTAATGCCACATACTATATAGTTCATATACATCTTTCCTAGCTATTAACATCTAGACCAATTATAAATACCAAGGAGTGAAACCAAAAAGACCATATTAGTTATTTCAGTACTTATTTGCTTGAGCTTATTCAGCATTTTTGTGTGTGTGTGCATATCTTGTTTTAACTTGGGCTTGCTAAGGTTAGTAAAGCAGCTCCATCTGAGCATAGTCAATCAAGTGGTTACACCTTTTTAACAGACTTCCCAGACACAATTTCCTTTAAGATCTTTGGAACAGAGCTACAGCACTGTAATTGAGGGTGTGTTATCCCATAATATGATCAAGCTAATTGCAGCCATACTGTGTGCATTCAGAGATCAGGAATTAATAAAGGAGAACACCACGTAATTAAGGGCTAATTTGGACAAGCAGGATAATTTGGACAAGGGCTAATTTGGACAATTTTTGAGGCAAGGCCAAATTCTAGTTGCAGGCTCAAAGTTTCTGCTAATCAGGATGGGAAAAATGAATCAACAAATTATACGACTGAAAGAAAATAAGTGGATAGAGATCTTGAATTTGGTCACCTTTGACAATAGAAGCTTATTACCGAGATTGTTAGGAATCTTTTGTTGTGAAATAGTTGACTGAAGTTAGGAGAGGTGATGACCCAATAGGAGTCATTGTGAACTGTGTGTTTTGTAGAAGTTATCCATAAAAGGAGTAGATAATAGACTGTAGTTTGGAGCAGTTCTCCGAAGCTATCCTGAAAGACTTTTTGCTGATACGTTGCTTTCTGGCAGGGAAGTTACCATTACTGACTTGTTGCAAAGTACCCAATATTATATCAGGCTTTAGGTAATTATTTGGGATGTCATCAGCCAGAAGTGCTATATTCCATTGACTTGTTCCTGACACTGCCTGGAGTGAGGGTATGTCTACACTACCCTCCTAATTCGAACTAGGAGGGTAATGTAGGCATACCACACTTGCAAATGAAGCCCGGGATTTGAATTTCCCAGGCTTCATTTGCATAAGCCGGGCGCCGCCATTTTTAAATCCCGGCTAGTTCAAACCCCGTGCCGCGCGGCTACATGCGGCATGGAGTAGCTAGTTCGGATTAGGAAGCGGTGGTGCCCGGCTTATGCAAATGAAGCCCGGGAAATTCAAATCCCGGGCTTCATTTGCAAGTGCGGTATGCCTACATTACCCCACTAGTTCGAACTAGCGGAGTAGTGTAGACATACCCTGAAATAGTTAAGTTACTACTGCTTTGGGTTCTGTATACCCTGGGTAACAGATTGGGAGGGAAAAGAGGTAGAAGTAATACTCATGGGCTACGTCTAGATTGCATCCCTTTTTTGTAAAAGGGATGCAAATTAGACGTATCGCAATTGCTAATGAAGCGGGGATTTACATCTCCCCCGCTTCATTAGCATAAAAATGGCTGCCGCTTTTTTTCGGCTCAGAGCTTTGCCGGAAAAAAGCACCAGTCTAGATGCGGATTTTTTGGAAAATAAAGCCTTTTCCGAAAGATTCCTTATCCCTTATTTTAAGAGGGATAAGGGATCTTTCGGAAAAGGCTTTATTTTCCGAAAGATCTGAGACTAGACTGGCTTTTTTCTGGCAAAGCTCCGAGCCGAAAAAAAGCGGCAGCCATTTTTAAGCTAATGAAGCGGGGGAGATTTAAATCCCCGCTTCATTAGCAATTGCGATACATCTAATTTGCATCCCTTTTACGAAAAAGGGATGCAATCTAGACGTAGCCATGAATGTAAAGTTACTCAAAAGGGCAAGAGAAAGGAACAGCTGCTAGATCAGTACTGTGGATGATCACTAGAATATATCAAGGAGTGGATTATTTTGGTATGCTTACCAAGGAAGAGCTGACTGAAAGAGAGACTGACTTCTAGGGAGAAAGGGCTCCAGTTTGCCCTCACTGTGCATCTTTTGTTATTTTTCCTTCTCTCACAAAATGTACAAATACAATTATCTTCTGATTTGGGATAAGTTTTTCTTACTTGAGCAGGTGAAAATGAATATGCAATATACAAGGCAGTGAAGAAACTAAGTCCAAGCCATTTAGATAGTCAGGTTACTCCTCATCTCTTCCCAGCTAGGAGAGCTTGCAACTCACTTGGGCCGTGTCCAGACTCAGGGGTTTTTTCGGGAAAAGTAGCCTTTTCCCGAAAAAACTTCCCCTGCGTCCAGACTCAAGCCGCGTTCTTTCGAAATTATTTTGAAAGAACGCGGCTTTTCTTTCGATGGCGGTAAACCTCATTTCACGAGGAAGAACGCCTTCTTTCGAAAGTTCCTCTTTCGAAAGAAGGCGTTCTTCAATGTAAAGAGGCCATCTTCGAAAGAGAGCATCCAGACTCGCTGGGTGCTCTTTTTCGAAAAAGCGGATTTCTCTTTCGAAAGATCCGCCTGCAGTCTAGACGCGATCTTTCGAAAGAGGCTCTTTCGAAAGATGCTTTCGAAAGAGCCTCTTTCGAAAGAGGCTTGCAGTCTAGACATAGCCTTGGAGGAAGGGGATTCTGTCCATATTAGTGAATACCTTTGCACACTGCAAAAAACTGCAGCTGCCCAGGGCACTGCCAGTCCTGTTTTTTTTTCTTATCCTTGAAATGATGGCGCCAAGTGTATTCATTTTGTAGCCAGTATGATCTGTATGGGTATGTCTACACAGCAAAGTTATTTCGAAATAACAGCCCTTATTTTGAAATAGTTTTCCTAGCATCTACACAGCCAAACCGCTATTTTGAAATTAAATCGAAATTGCAGAGTGCTTATTTTGCATTTTCTAAACCTCATTCTACCAGGAATAACGCCAAATTTAAAATAGCTATTTCGAAATAAGTGATGTGTAGACACTTGTTTCGAAATAAGGGGCCTCCAGCCTTCCCAGGGTGCCCTGGTAGCCACTCCAGCCTCAACCAAGAATACTTCTCTCCCTCCCTCACTCCCTCCCCAGAGCCCTTAAAGGGGTAGACTCTGGCCACAGTGCCTGTGCCAGCTTCTAGCCCACCAGCCCAGAGCCAGCAGTCACTCCCCCTGACCCAGTGGCCCCAAAACATGAGCCAGCAAGCCACTGGCAGCCAGCCCTCCACCGCTCCCTAGGAGCAGTCTGCCAGCTCCCAGGAGCCTGCCAGGGCCCGGAGAAGGCGGGAGCCTTCCTGGTCCAGGGTGGAGATCATGGACCTTATTCAGGTTGGGGGAGCATGCCCCGAACATCCATGATCTCTGCATTAGATGGAGGAATGCAGCCATCTATGACAGGATAGCTGCCAGCCTGGCCGCTAAAACCACATGTGAACCCAAGAGCAGGTTTGCATGACAATTAAGTTGGTCTGGTAAGACAACCAACCCTGAGTCCTGAGCTTCTCCTCCCTCTTCTTTCCCTTGCTCCTCCCTTCTAGCTCCTTTGTCTCAGGTTTACCTCTTCCTTCTCCCACCTCCTTTCCCAGTCTCAACAGAGTTTCATTCCCTTCCCCCCCCCCCTAGTTTTGTTAAATAAAGAGAGTTTGTGTTCATGAAAATACATGTATTCTATTTGATATCAGGAAGAGAGATTAGGGAGGGGTAAGTGGAAGGATGTGAGGGAGAAATTAGGCACAAGCCCCCAGTGGGGCACACCAGGGAGACTGTTAGTGCTCCTCAGGGTGGAAGCTCTCCCATAATGCCTCCTGAATACTGACACCCCCTCCCCCCCGATGGACCTCCCAGATGGCAGCCTGCAGAAAGTGCAGCCAGACTCTCATCAATGCATTCACGAGAAGCACCAGAGTGCCATGGGGCAGGTCTGGCTCCATGTTGCAGAGAGCTGTGGTGTCCTGAGTGAGGGCAACCAGAGCACACAGAGACAAAATGCTTTGCTGTCCCTCATCAAGGTAGACAAGCAAGCAGGGAAACCTGAGATCTGGCTGTCCGTGGGGGTTCCTTTAAGCACAGACCTCAGATAGCAGGCAGCAGCCCCACACAATAAGTCCTGACCTGGTGCTCTGCTGGAACTGGTTCTGGCCAGCCTTAAATGTGATTCAGAGACCACTCAGTGTGGACGCGCTATTTCGAAATAGGAAAACGCTATTTCAAAATGCATTTTGTGTGTAAACACGTTATTTCAAAATAAGCTATTTCAAAATAACTATTTAGAAATAAGCTATTTCGAAATAATAATATAGTGTAGACATATTCTATGTGGGCCTGACATACCTTCTCTATTGGCTGACAAGTCCACATGTTCTCATGTTTATTTTAGTACAACATACTTACTTTTATAGATACAGATTTAAGAATATGAACATCTCAATAAAAAAATAGATATTTAAGGGTATCCCTTGAAGTCATATATTTACATTCTGATTGAACAATTCTCCTTAGCTGAAGAGGAAGCTTCTTGTATACTTAAAGCACATCCCCTCTTCTTGTTTCCCACTTCACCTGAATGAATCAATAGCTCATTTATAGACTTCTAGTGCATTAACAGACATCTATCCACAGTTGCTGGCTAAGACATGGCAATACCATGCAACAGCCATTGGATTTTACCCTGGAAATGAGGCAATGGCAACAACTTATTTTTTACCCTGTCAGTCTTAACTTCTGAGTTTAAGTAGTGAGTACAAAGAAGAACCCATCCCTCTCCCTCCCGCCCCGCCAACCTACACACACCTCCCAGTTCCTTGATTTTTCCTGGTAATAGGAAAAGTAACTTTTTATTCACTTCCATATTTCAATTAAATAGATTTTAACTGTGTTATGCTTTTGTAACCTGCTGTGAGGAAGAATTATTGTCTCAGTGCGAATATTCAGTGAAAGACAATTCACTAAGTCCTAAACCCAAAGCTTCTTCAAAGCAAACTGAAGCTAGTTAATTCCTGGCCAGGGTAAAATAGGACATTTTATAGCCTGCCAGGAGAAAAATCTGCTCATTTTCTCCATTAATGGAACAATATGATTTTTACAATCTCGTGGGTTAACACAGCTTCATAAAAAGTATTTTTCCTATATAGAAAGTTAAACTCTCAAAGACCAATTTCCTCTCAAAAAATCATTATAGTAATGCTCATAGGAGAGTACACAGAACTCTCTTATGCCATGTTACCTTTATCAACAGAACTTATTTACATGGTTGCAAGCAAATACTTTACAATATTGATCTAATAATGGTTACTATGGAACATAAGAACATAAGAATGGCCATACTGGGTCAGACCAAAGGTCCATCTAGCCCAGTATCCTGTCTGCCAACAGTGGCCAGCACCAGGTGCCCCAGAGAGGGTGGACTGAAGATAATGATCAAGTGATTTGTCTCCTGTCATCCCTGTCCAGCCTCCGACAAACAGAGGCCAGGGACACCATTTCTATCCCGTGGCTAATAGCCTTTTATGGACCTAACCTCCATGAAATTATCTAGCTTCTCTTTAAACTCTATTATAGTCCTAGCCTTCACAGCCTCCTCTGGCAAGGTGTTCCACAGGTTGACTACACGCTGTGTGAAGAAAAACTTTCTTTTATTAGTTTTAAACCTGCTACACATTAATTTAATTTGGTGTCCTCTAGTTCTTCTATTATGGGAACTAATAAATAACTTTTCTTTATTCACCCTCTCCACACCACTCATGGTTTTATAGACCTCTATCATATCCCCCTTTAGTCTCCTCTTTTCTAAACTGAAAAGTCCCAGTCACTTTAACCTCTCTTCATATGGACCCATTCCAAACCACTAATCATTTTATTTGCCCTTTAGTAAGATGGAAAATCTTACTTCCTCACACCTTTCAAAAAACCTTGAGCAGGTAGAGTCTAATAAGGAGGGAATGCTATACACATGGAGACATTTTAAAAACTTCACTCCTGATTGCTGTGGCATTCATGATACCATGTTTCAGTTAGATTTGCTAGTTAGTTGGGTAGGAGAAAATATGTTCAGTAAAATATAATCATATGAAGCTTTCATTATCTCTGTGAACTCCTTCATCTACACCATGTTCTTTGAACTGAAAGTTTTTACCTTCCTTCTGTTACTGTAGTTTAATCAAAACATCAGAAAATCATTCTGTTGCCTATTAGTGAATGGTAAAAGATTTATGCAAACATAGTAAACATAGCAATTTATTGAATAATTCTTGAGTAATTTCAGTAGCACTATTAAAAACATATATTTTATAGTGTCAGTTTTGCTTTTGTAAAGGGCTCCTGGTGCTTTATTTAGACATGTAGCAGAACAGATGCACTAGCTATGTTAAGAAAGCTCATGTTATAACTCAAGTCCGATCCATGCACACAAAAATATTTTGAGTTTACTGGTGCTTTTAACTCAAGTTGGGTGACTTGCTCATGGTATAAGTTAAAACTACAAGTAACACAATCTAGCTGTTGCTAAGAATCCTATGCTACAGTGTGGATAGAGGCTGGCTATACTCAAGGGCTGCTAGCTCTCCAGTTCCTTCCAACACTCTTCTCTGTGCACCCAGAAAGGATAGGCAAGTTCTCCCACAATTCACCAGGAAAAGAACTCAGAACAAGGCAGATTACTGCTGCATGAACAGCAAAAAAGTAGCTTGTAGTCTGTATAATACTTGTCTGCCATCGTCACAGGGCTATGGTTATTAATGAACTAAACATTATTTCCCAATGTGATATCATGGCCAAATGGGCTAATGAAGTCTTTGGATCAATAAGCAGGGAAATATAGTAGCATAGAGAATACATTACCTTTGTATGTGTCACTGGAGAAACCACAACAGGGACACTGCCTGTTATGGTGTCCTCAATTTAGGAAGGACACTAAAATTAGAGAGGGTGTAGAGAAAATCAAGAAAATGATTATGACTGCAAAACGTGCCTGACAGAAGAAGGAGCTCAATTTATTTCACTTAAAGGAATGTTAAGTGGTAATTTTATTACATACTAAGTACCTGTAAGGAGAAGGGAAATTTGATAGCACAGGACTTTTCACTCTGAGGCACAGAAAGAGCAAGATTCAAAACCTGGTCATTGAGGTGGACAAATGCATGCTAGAAGCAAGGAACAAGGTTTTAACAGTGAGGGGCAATTAACCATTTGAAAAAAATGCAAAGGATTCTGGTAGGAGCCTCCATCATTTGACATTTTAAACAAGATTTTTTTCTGTGAAATATGCTTTATTTCATATAGGAATTACGTCATGGAATTTCTATACCCTCTGCTAAGTAGGAGGCCAGACTAAATGATCATAGTGGTCCTTTCTAGCCTTTCGATCTCTAAATGAGCATTTGGTAACATGGTTGCTCTCACTCAGTTAGGCTAATTCTGCTGAAGTAACTAAAGCACAGCTAATTTGCCTTGACTCCAAAGCAAAGTCATGGTCTTGCTTTAGTGGTGTTCTCTGCTCTGACACACTAGTTGAATATCCATTCTATTAATCTCTAGCTCTTCAGTTAACAGACTTCCATCATGGAGTACAAGTGGTAGCTGTTTCATATGCACATCTGTCTTAGCCAACCCATTTCACAAAAAGCTGCCACATATTTCAGAGAATAGTTATCTTTTGTCTTACCGAGGTGCATCAGTTTTGAAACGGCTTCTGAAGGACTGATTAATAAGAAAAGCACTTTTCATCTTGGAAAAGAGATGACTGAAGAGGGTAAGATGGAAAGCTATAAAATCAGGAGTGGTGTGGAAAAAATAAATAAAGAAATGCAATTTACTACTTCTCATAATACTAGCCAATTAGCCCGTCATAAGATGGGATTTTCAGGTCTTCTATCCTGAGCTCTCTCGCTCCATGTCTCTCTCTGGGTATGTTTACACTACCCCCCTCGTTCGAACTAGAGGGGGTAAAGTGGTCATACGGAGTTGCAAATGAAGCCCGGGATTTGAATTTCCCGGGCTTCATTTGCATAAAGCCGGCCGGCGCCATTTTTAAATGCCGGCTAGGTCGGACCCCGTGCCAAGCAAGAACATTGACTAGCCGGCATTTAAAAATGGCGCCGGCCGGCTTTATGCAAATGAAGCCCGGGAAATTCAAATCCTGGGCTTCATTTGCAACTCCGTATGACTACACTACCCCCCCTAGTTCGAACTACGGGGGTAGTGGAGACATACCCTCTCTCTCTCTCTCTCCTCCTACTGCCTCCCCCTCTCTCTCTCAGCTCTCCTCCTCCTCCTGCCTCTCTCTCCCCTCCATCTCTCCCTGCCCCCTTTCCCCTTCCCCTTCCCCTTCCCCTTCCCTCCCTCCATGGCGCTCAGCTGAGTGCTTCTGCTCAGCCCGGCTGCTGCGAGGGAGAGGGGCGGGGTGGTGACATACACGGGCAGAGGGCGGGGTCGTGTATGTCACTGCCCCGCCCCCCATTCCCTCCCACTGCGGGGGAGCCCAAACGGCCCCTTGCACTGCTGGTTCCCCCGGCAGCCCCACAGAGGGGCGCAGCACTCAGTTGAGTGCCACAGCGAGAGGGGAAGGGGGGCGGTGATGTACACGGTCCTGCTCCCTGTCTGTGTACATCAACGCCCCGCCCCCTTACCCTCTGGACGGGGCCCAGCTGAGCGGCGCAGAGTTCCACGGTGGAAAAGGAAGGGGGGCGGGGCGCTGACCTAATGGCCGGGGGCGTGGCCATGTATGTCAGTTTTACAGACACTGGGCTACTATATATATGGGTATGTCTACACTACAGCGCTAATTCGAACTAACTTAATTCGAATTAGTTAATTCGAACTAAGCTAATTCGAACTAGTGCATCTAGACTAAAAAATTAGTTCGAATTAGCGTTTTGCTAATTCAAACTAGCATGTCCACACTGAGGCCATGTCCAGACTCAGGGGTTTTTTCGGGAAAAGTAGCCTTTTCCCAAAAAAACTTCCCCTGCGTCCATACTCAAGCCGCGTTCTTTCGAAATTATTTCGAAAGAACGCGGCTTTTCTTTCGATGGCGGTAAACCTCATTTCACGAGGAAGAACGCCTTCTTTCGAAAGCTCCTCTTTTGAAAGAAGGCGTTCTTCAATGTAAAGAGGCCGTCTTCGAAAGAGAGCATCCAGACTCGCTGGGTGCTCTCTTTCAAAAAAGCGGATTTCTCTTTCGAAAGATCCGCCTGCAGTCTAGACGCGATCTTTCGAAAGAGGCTCTTTCGAAAGATGCTTTCAAAAGAGCCTCTTTCGAAGGAAGCCTGCAGTCTAGACATAGCCTGAGTGGACCCTGAACTGAGGTTAAGGCTGGCCGGAAGCAGTGCCGGCAGGGCATCAGATTAGGACTTAGAGCATGGAGCTGCTGCCTCAGGCTAGCCGAGGGCTGTGCTTAAAGGGACCCGACCCCCACCCCGGACAGACAGTTCTCAGGGGTTCCCCACTTGCAAAGCAGTCCTGGCTTGGAGTGCCCTGAGTGCCCACACTCGACACATCACAGCACTCGGCCATCAGCCTGGCTGTGCTTTCCGCAGGCTGCCATCCGAGGGGGGGGGGTCAATCAAGGGGCTTCAGGATAGCTTCCACCCTGAGAAGCCTGCAGAGCCACCCCAGTCCTCCCCATTGGGGGCTCGTACCCCATTCCTCCCTCACCTTCTTCCACTTACCCCTCCCTAGGCCCCCTTCCTGATGTACAAAATAAAGGACACGTGTGTTCAAAAATAGAAACTCTCTTTATCGAACGAAACTCAGGGAGACTGGGAAAAGGAGGTGGGAGAGGGGAAGAGAGAGGGTGGGAGAGGGGAGGGCAACTAAAATGATCAGGGGTTTGGAACATCCACCCCACACTGACTGCTGGGGGTCAATAGGGCACAGGAAGTATCCAGGAGGAGAAAGGCTGAGAGGGCCCAGCGAACCCATAAAAAAGGAGATGCAGAACAGAGCAGGGTTGGTTACTTCCTTGAGCTCAAGGAGGTAGGAACTGATTCCTTGCTCGCACAGAAGTGCTGGACCATGGGGAATGCACTCAGGAGTTAGAGGGACTCAGCATATGGCTGCTATCTACCAGGTCCTGGACTGGGATCTGAAAAAGTGAGTGTGCCTCTATTCCTTCTGCTCACTACTGGGGAAGGAACTGGACAATTATCTGTGCTTACCGCTATGGAAGTTGCTGGACAATTGTCTGTTGATCCCCGGAAGATGTTGACACAGTCTTTGGATAAGTATGACTTGGGTCTGAGAGCAAACATAACGATGGATGAGGCACCATTTATAGAAGATGTACTGACTTGCAGAGCTAATCCCCCAAGACAACCAGCAGGAGGCATAACAACTATGTGACTGGAGCCCCATCACATACACGTTTTGAGTGAACACCTACCTGTTTGTCTTACTTTAATTTTCTTCTGTTTTGATATAGCTGTTCTGGAGTGTGTTGGAGAGTAATATAGTTGCAACTATGTTTCAGGAAGATGTTAAATGATCAGACAACAGCATCTTGAAAGAATGTGCTGTTGCTCCTGAAATGGGTTATAATTATAAAAGTTACTCTTTAGCAGTATTGCACTTAAAGTATATTATGATTCAGCAGCTGACTCCATCAAATCATAATCATCCTGTAATTTCCAATTTTATCAAGGTAGCCTGCTTTTATTACAGAATGTGAATAAAAGCTCTTTATGGTTCATAATGCTCCAGAAGAACTATAAGTGTTTGCAGATGGGATCAAATACAGGAAAGCCTAGCTTTTCAAAATTGTTTTCAAAGTTAAATTAATGATGATAGTTCCAACTTCCTTACTAAGTGCTATGCACTTTTTTTTTTTACTCTACTGCATCCATAACCAGATACTGCTTTATTTGCCCAATAAATATACACAGTGTGTGCAAAAGTGGAAAGTAAAAGTATGACTTTGAGTTTGTGTGATTTAGGTTCACTTCAATAGCAATCTGACAAACATTCAATCTAATAAACCTGTCTGTTCCTTCAGTCAATGTGAGAGTTCTGCACTAGCAAAGAATATATAATTACCTTGAGGTAAGGAGAAATGTTTTTAAACATCACTATTCTTCTACAAAAAGTAGTACATAAAAATTGGATAGTGTATTTTTTCATTCATCTGGAAAAACTAAGGAAAATCATCTAGTAGCTCCAAAATTGAAATATGCATTCCTTCATATGCCATAGGATATTAATAGGTAAAAACATATATTTAACTGATGGCTGGAAGTAGGAAGAAACAGAAATTCTGACTTAAAATCCACAATTTTACCATAGGGTTGTGGTGGATTCTAAGTCAATGGAAACTAAATAAATTTGGGTGTCTTCAAAAAGAGATGTTCTAGTTTGAGAACAGCTATTAGACTTGAATCAGAAGTTAATTCTTGGAAGATCTATGGTATGTGTTATGAAGGAGATGAGACTAGAAAATCTCAATGCTCACTTCTGGTTTTAATCTTTGAACGTCTAAGAGCATATTTATATTCTTTGGTTGACTGAAGCTAAGTTAGCATAAAGCTGTCATTTTGAGTACCCATTTGAATCCTTGTGTTAATGCAAAACAGACTGTCCTTTTCTCCTCATCAGGCTCAGGCATTCCATGAGGCCACAGTGGTATAAGCTGCATATTATACACATGCACACAGGTATCATTATTAGTACAACCACAAAGGAAATTGAGAGTTAATATCCAGAATTCCCTTCCCTTGCTCCCTCAAGGTTTTAAACAAGACATCCTTATTAACTTTTCTCTTTTAAAGTGCTTGTCTACTGCAGCACTAACAGTATCAGTCATTGTGAATATAGGTCTGTCTGGATTGAGAGAAATGTGACTAGTTTGTATGATCCTGAGTATAGGGCACAATTTTCTGGTACAGGCACTGGGATTTTAGCTAACATCTCATTCCTTAGGGTAACAATAGCACAGAGACCACAACAACTATTACTTGTATAGTCTAAAAATGTCTGCTAAAGTGATCATTGCCTGGCATGGCAAATGTCCTACCATGATGGAAGAAATAAGGCTGTCACCCCTAGAAACCTTCAGGAAATGATTAGTGTAGTTGATGAAAGTGTAATTCAAATCTCTCAGAAGGATTCAAGGGATGTCCCTGCTTATATAAACTGCACTGCATATTTCCCTTCCCCCATCCCTTGTCTAACTCCACAGGGGAATGAAAACCAGGTAACAACTCTCATGGATGTACTCTTTTCGTAAAAGCAAATTGATGAAAAACCAATATTACCCAGGTGGCACTATCACTAAATCATTATAATAAGGAATAAAAGTACAACTTACCGGCGCCCGGCAAGATACAAATGAAGCCCGGGAAATTCAAATCCCAGGCTTCATTTGCTAGTCCGTTTGCCTACATTATCACCCTAGTTCGAAATAGGGTGGTAGTGTAGACATACCCTGAGACCCTTACATCAATAGAAATATATTCAGGTGCAAAGGACTAGCATAAAGCCTTTGTGCTAGGTAGGCCTTTTTTTGATAGACTTACATAGGATTTGAATGGGTGTATGCCTCTTTCTACCTTCTAATGGGTGAATTTCACCCTTTGTTTATAACAACTGAAAGGATCATAACTCAGAGTTATTTTCTTATAATAAGAAGAACTGTCCACCTTTCAAGAGCAGAATATTTTCAACTTGTGTTTCTGTCTAGTGAGTCGTCATTATGACACACTGCAATCATAAAAACAAATGTGTCACTATTAGTTTCCTTCCTGGAAGAGATAATTTATGCATTATTTATGATAAAGACATTTGCATAATGAAGACAGATGTCCAAGGACAAACTTCATTTCACAGTATTTGCCAAAGTTAAGAACAACAGGAAATTAATTTTTAATAGATCTAGGAGGACACTGTGTAGCTATTAGTTAGTTAAAGTGTACAGATTCAGTAGATACTGACTAAAATGACACAGCTTGATAAGCTGTCCTAGTATATTTTTAGTGGTACATAAATCTCTTCCAATCAATATTTTTTTTCTGGGGTTATAATACTTAGTATCAGAAATAGCAGATGATAGATGTTATGCCATGTTCAATTTATGTATACTAATGCTTTTCATTTACTCCATTCACAAAATAACTACTGATATTTGTAAAATGTAAGTGCATTTTCCAATTATTTCTTCATTTCCTTCCTCCCTATGGCTTGAATTTCATACTTCTATTAATAATAACGTGCATCCACAAACTTTCTTTACTTTTTTATGCTTAGTGCTAAACTTATCTTTAAAAAAACCTTGTGCAAATAAATAAGTAATTTGCCCTGTCCACATCAGTCTCTCGTTCCTTAGGAAATTGTCCTCATCCATTGAAACCTTTTATGTAATTGTCAAATAAAGTCCCCTATGAATATGGTAGTATGCAAATCTTTTTACATGATTGTATTAAATGAAGGTACGCAGCATTGTATCAAAGAAAACACTATGGCTGTGTCTAGACTGGCCAGTTTTTTGGAAAATCAGTCGCTTTTCCAGAAAAACTTGCCAGCTGACTACAATGGCCGCTTGAATTTCCGCAAAAGCACTGACTTCCTACTGTAAGAAATCAGTGCTTTTTGCGGAAATACTATGCTGCTCCCGTTCGGGCAAAAGTCCCTTTTGTGCAAAACTTTTGCTCAAAAGAGCCAGTGTAGACAGCTGAGATTTGTTTTCCACAAAAAAGCCCCAATCGCGAAAATGGCGATCCTGGCTTTTTTGCGGAAAAGCTCATCAAGATTGGCCAAGGACGCTTTTCCACAAAAAGTGCTTTTGAAAAAAAGCGTCCATGCCAATCTAGATGCTCTGTTCTGAAAATGCTTTTAATAGAAAACTTTTCCATTAAAAGCATTTCTGGAAAATCATGCCAGTGTAGACGTAGCCTATTAGTTTCATAAAAGGAATAGTCCTAATGTGTTGGGATATAGTGAATGTAAGAATTATTTTCTGGGGTTTGATCCTGCAGAGTGCTGAGAGCTTTGGCACTGCTCCAGGAAAGCACTTGAGCATAACGTTCTAGTGATACCTGAGTAATTCCATGTGTTCAAAGTGCTTTGCTGTGTCAGGGCCAGAGTTCTCAGTACCTGGCAGATTTGTGTCCTAAAAGGCAAATTAGTGATGAAAGTTGAGATCATGACTTTGTGACCTCATTTCTTCTGTATCACTGACTCTCTTAGGGTATGTCTACACTACAGCACTAATTTGAACTAACTTAACTCGAATAAGTTAATTCGAACTAAGCTAATTCGAATTAGTGCATCTAGACCTAAAAACGAGAAGTGAGATAAATTCGTGGAGGCTGGGTCCATGGAGTGGTATTAGCCAGGGGATAGAAATGGTGTCCCTGGTCTCTGTTTTCAAAGGCTGGAAATGGATGGCACGAGACAAATGGCTTGGTCATTGTCTTCAGTCCGTCCCCTCTGTGGCAGCTGGTGTTGGCCACTGTCGGCAGACAGGCTACTGGGCTAGATGGACCTTTGGTCTGACCCAGTATGGCCGTTCTAAGCTCAGGGCTCAGGGTCGGGGGTCTTACTGGACCACCTTGATTTTCATGCAAACCTGCTCCTGGGTGGCCAGGCTGGCAGCTCTCCTACCCTAGACGGCCACTTTCCTGTGCCTAGTGCGGAGGTCATGGATGAGGTCCACGATCTCCGCACCAGACCAGGCGGGCGTCCGCCTCTTGCAGCCCCGTGCAGGCTCCTGGGAGCTGCCAGCCTGGTCCCGGGAAGAGGTGGAGGGCTGGCTGGCAGCGGGTGGCTTGTTTGTGCCATGCCAGGTGCAGGGTCTGCTGGCTGGGTGCTGGCAGGCTTGCACCTGGCACGGGCACCGTAGCCAGACCATGCTCCTTTAAGGTCTCTGGAGCTGGGAGGGGGGCAGAAGATTTTCCCTAGTGGTGCCCAGAGTGGCCACCAGGGAAAGCTGGGGAGGGCTAGCCTCCCACTAGTTTGAATTAAGTGGCTACACAGCCCTTAATTCGAACTACTTAATTTGAACTATGCGTTAGTGCTCGTAGAATGAGGTTTACCTAGTTCGAATTAAGCGCTCCACTAATTCGAATTAAGTTCGAACTAGCGGTTTTATGTGTAGCGCCTATCAAAGTTAATTTGAACTAACGTCTGTTAGTTCGAATTAACTTTGTAGTGTAGACGTACCCCTAAAGAGTATTTAACAAAAACACAAAACATTTCTTTTCTGTACCTTGTGTACTTTGCAAGCTCATTAAGAACAGAATCCATAACAAAAACTAATTCATGAAATATTGTATAGTTTGTAGAGAGAGAATGCTGTTTCAACAAATAAAATTAAAATGCTTCCCTCGTTTGTCTTTTTAACATCCTTGACAATTGGTGACTACCAAGAAAAAAAAAAGACTAACATATTTTAGTCCAACTACAAATGTAGAAAGAACACGCAACTTGATGGAATTCAGTAAAGCTTCTGAACTTTACCAGGTTTGAATTTACCCATTTGTCATTATCTAATGGTCAAAATACAGTTAAGCACCAAAATCTTCTGTCCTATTAAATGAAAAATGTTGCTATGACTCTATAGAAAAGAATGGCATGGCTTCATCTGAATCAGATTGCAATGGTCTCTGGAGTCAGTTTCTGTCTAGCTTTGGGTGCCTTACATTAAGGAAATAAATGAGACTGACAGTGTCCAAATGAGTACTTTTCTTATCACTCTGCTATATACTAAAAAAATATCAAAAGTGAGTGAGTTAAGTCAGTTTATTGCAAGACTTGTTTCTAATGTTAACGGCAGTTTATTTAGCCTGAAAAAGAGAAGTGATTGAAACTCCCATCAGCCTCCTGCTGTGTGGATGCTGCCATGGCTCATCTTAACGACAACTGACTCCAGCTATGTATTTTGAATAGCAGGAGTTGTGTACCCTAAGCCAACCTGTAGACAAGGCTCTTCCCTTCATTTTTAGGTATTGGCTACTGCTTGGACCAGTAGCCAAGATTTGATGATCAATTATCTGATGTTTAATGGTAAATAAAGATTTTTAAAATAAAACTTTCTATTTGTATTGACTTCTAAACCAGAAGTGACCATTTTGATCATCTACTCTGATCTGTTACATAACACAAGCCATGGGATGTCTCCAATTTTTTTAAACAATCAATTTTGATTTGAACATTAAGCAAGATGGAGTATTCACCACAGTCCTTTGTAAATTGTTCCAATTGATAATGAATTTCATGTTCAAAATCTGCAGTATGAATTTGTCTAGCTTCAATGTCCAATCATTCATGATTTGGCATGGCAGCATTCTTAAGTTGTAACAAACACCCTGTGAACTGAATTTTCCCTCGTTTGATGTGGTTTTTGTTTTTGCTATGTTTTGTGTTTAATTTCACTAGTCATGCAGATTGGTCTGTTCATGTTGCCTATTGTTAATGTTACCTTCACCCCCCCAATTATCATGAAAATAATTTTAAAACATGACTTTCAATTATATTTAGGCTCCTAGGTACCCAAGCCCATTTTGAAAATGGGACTTAGCTGTCAAAATCACTACAGTTCTCCAACAATGAAAGGAGTAATGCCTAGATACCGCTGAAAAATCTAGGTCTTGGTGCATCTCAGAAGGAAAATATTGCAAATGTTTTATCACTTTTGGGGTAACCCATTACTTATAATAATTAAGATCCTTGGAATTTGGCCCCCTAAAGTCCTGCCTTCTATTGAACCTTATTCAACTGACACTTTCAAAGTTCACATCTCTTACTTGTGTCACTCTAGTTCCATTCTAATACTTTAGAAGATGGACGGGGAGGATTAGCTGTGCTAATCATCTTCCTCCTCTTTATATTTAATGATAAAGGACTGAAGAATAATCTTGAATTTGGAGCTGAAACGCCATACTGCATATCTGCTCTATAAATCATATCAAAATGTCACAGTTGATTAATCTGAAAATGAAAAAGTTCCCTGCAGGCAGGCAAACTGGCCTAGAACTATATATTTGCCTGCTGTGTCATGTATGTTGATATTTCGCATTAAGAACTGCTCCACATTGACACAGAAGTCATCTATCTTCAGTGGCACATATTAATGATACTCATCTGAACCTGCTCGTAGCAGTGATATTCTTAAAAGCTTCTCTTTAACATTTATTTTACAATGAAGAAAATATCCACAGTACATTGATGCATTGCTAAGGGTATGCCATGCTATTCATAAATATAGCTGGCTTGCTGTGTATGATACCTTTGCTAGTGGAGTAGGAGAGAAGAAGAAGCCGCTCAGTGTTTCCTTTTTCCCCCTTATCATAGGTCTAGCTAGGACCTCCATGTTTGCTTTGAGAGCAATCCTAAACTTTGCATTGCGAGTGTTTTAAAGCTCTGGAATCAGATTGGAGTGCAGCTATTTCCCCAAACATAGGGGCTACGTCTAGTCTGGCATGATTTTCCGCAAATACTTTTAACGGAAACGTTTTTACGTTAAAAGCATTTGTGGAAAAGAGCATCTAGATTGGCACGGACGCTTTTCCACAAAAGCACTTTTTGCGGAAAAGTGTCCGTGCCAATCTAGACGTGGTTTTGCTCAAGAAAGCCCCAATCGCCATTTTCGTGATCGGGCCTTTTTTGCGCAAAACAATACCGTGTTGTCTACACTGGCCCTCTTGCGCAAAAGCATTTGCGCAAGAGGGCTTTTGCCCGAATGGGAGCAGCGTAGTATTTCCGCAAGGACACTGACAATCTTACATGAGATCGTCAGTGTTCTTGTGGAAATTCAAGTGGCCAGTGTAAACAGCTGGCAAGTTTTTCCGCAAAAGCACCTGCTTTTGCAGAAAAACTTGCCAGTCTAGACGCATCCAGGGTGTCTGGGAACACATGTGGAGTGCAGAACTTCTAAAGCTCTATGGCTACGTCTATACTGCCGAGAAAGAGATGCAAATCAAGCACTTCAGAAGTGCAAATGAGCCCGGGATTTAAATATTCCGGGCTTCATTTGCATACTCACGTTCCGACGCTGTGCCAATCATGCTCAGTGTCGAAAGTGAAAGTAAAGTGGAGCCGCAACTCTGCCGACAGCGAGGAGCTTTTTTGAAAACTCCTGTACTCCTCAAAAAATGAGTGTCACAAGTCCATGCTCATATATCATGTAACTTCTACCCTTTTATTTAATTGTGTGCCCCCTATTCCTCAGTTACAGCCTATTTTTGCAATGAAACGTGGTTAGATCGCTGCATGCGACGAATAACTGCCCTGGCTGGAGTCTCTAGGATTGCCTTCCGATGGCGGAGAGGAGGGCCCAGGCCCACCCACTCTCCTGGGTCCTGGCCCAAAGCCTTAATGTAGGGAGATAGGCTCCCTACTATAGCAAATGGGGGTGTTGCCCATAAACACGTCTGCTCGCGGGCTTCACGACCCCGCCCTGGGCCACTTCCTAAGTCCGCCGTCTGAATCCTTACCCAGAAGTCCTGGGTTCAGCTTTCCAGTGCTGCCTCGGCTGCTACCCTCTCTGCTTCTGCCTTTCCCGCTACTCTCTTCTCCTCCATTTTACCCCCGTCCCCGGGTACGTCCCCTCCCCCTCGTGGGTTTCCCGGCACCGGTCTGACGTCACACCACCCCGGCATATGTCGTCATTCTCCCGTGCCACGTCTGGGGCCTCCCCAGGGGTTCGGCCTCCCTGTGATGCTCCTCCCCAACCCCTGTTCAGGGATTGCTTCTTGCTCCGGGCGGGTACCGGTGTTTTTAGATTCCTGCACCTCCACTGGCATGTGGCAGGGGCAGGGTTGCTTCACTCCACCACAATGAGGCTACACTTTACTTTCACTTTCGACACGGGGCCTGATTGGCACAACATCGGAATGTGAGTATGCAAATAAGCCTGGGATATTTAAATCCCAGGCTCATTTACACTTCCAAAGTGCTTGATTTGCATCCCTCTCTCGGCAGAGGAATGCAATCTAGACATAGCCTATGAGAACTGGAATTCTCAGTCCTGCAGCCTGACTGTTGGAATCAGTGCTGACCCTATAGCCTCCCTAGTCATTTGGAAACATTATGTCTGGAAACTACACTCCAAATTGTAGCCTTTTGGGTTACTGTTTCACTCTTTCAGGATGTCCATGATGATTTTAAAGCACATAAGGCAGAGAACTACTTTGCCACATTTGACTACTATTGCTCTTTTACTTAAGCATATAAATCACAAGAGCATAGAGTACAAATAGAACACAACATACACTTTAACTCAAATATTAAATTCTAGTTTCCTCTGCCTTTGGCAGAGCAACCGTGTTCAGGAAAGTTGGTAGGAAATGCCTCCTACCTCCTACAAGACACTACATATTAGGTTGCTTCTTCCTCATGTAATCATCTTCTTCAGCTTGCCTTTCTTAGAACGTGAAAACATAAGAACATAAGAACAGCCATATTGGGTCAGACCAAAGGTCCATCTAGTGCAATATCCTGTCTGCCGACAGTGGCCAATACCAGATGCTTGAGGGAGGGAACACAACAGGTAATCATCATGTAATCTCTCTCCTGTCATTCATTTCCATACAAACAGATGCTAGAAACATCAGTCCTACCCATCCTGGCTAATAGACATTGATGGACCTAACCTCCATGAATTTGTCTAGGTCTTTTTTTGAACCTTGTTAAAGTCCTAGTCTTCACCACATCCTTTAGTATGGAGTTCCATAGGTTGACTGTGCACTGAGTGAAGAAAATCTTCCTTCTTTGTTTTAAACCTGATACCTATTAATTTCATTTGGTGACCCCTTGTTCTTATATTGTGGAAATAAGTAAATAACTTTTCCTTATTCACTTTTTCCACACCAGTCATGATTTTATAGACCAATATCATAGATCCCCTTAGTCTCCTCTTTTCTAAGCTGAAAAGTCCATGTCTTTTTAAATTCTCTTCATATGGGCCCTGTATGGGACTTTCTTTTTCTGTCCATCATTTTCCATTCCCGTGTTTCTCTTCTAAGATCTGCTATGCCTCTATGTTTGTTTAGACATATTCCTTCCTTCCCAAACCTGGTTTTCTTTCTTCTGTTTCATAATTTTCTACTGTTCCAAAACCTGTTCCAGACTCCATTCTAGTAGAATGCAGTTGATTCTGAGAATTCAGTTGATACTTACCATAACTGGATTCAAGACTCAGATTCCAAGATCAGAAGGAATTCTTTTGGCCACTTAGTCTGACCTCTTGTACAATAGAGGTGATAGAAATTCACTAAAATAATGCTTTCAGAAAAGATCCAATCTTGACTATTGAATCCTGTAGATATGTTTCCCAGCTAAAGAGCTCATTATCAAATATTTGTTCCCCGTCAAGGTACTTAATCTATAACTGTGATAGAAATGTAGCCGTGTTAGTCTGGGGTAGTTGAAGCAAAATGCAGGACAATGTAGCACTTTAAAGACTAACAAGATGGTTTATTAGATGATGAGCTTTCGTGGGCCAGACCCACTTCCTCAGATCAAATAGTGAAAGAAAGTAGTCACAACCATATATACCAAAGGATACAATTAAAAAAATGAACAACCCTGGTACCTTCCCTTGCAACAAACCCCGTTGCCAGCTTTGTCCACATATTCATTCTGCTGATACCATTATTGGACCTAACCAAGTGAGTTATAAGATCAAGAACACATATTCCTGTGCATCCAGAAATATAATCTATGCTATCATGTGCCGAAAGTGTCCATCTGCTATGTACATTGGACAAACATCTCAGACACTTCGCCAAAGGATTAATGCCCACAAAACAGATATCAGACAAGATCACAAAGAGAAAACAGTTTCTTGCCATTTTAACCAGAAAGGACACTCTCTCAATGACTTAACCACCTGCATTCTGCTACAAAGACCTTTTACATCTGCACTTGAAAGGGAATCCTCTGAACTGTCATTCATGTTAAAATTCGACACTTTCCAACAAGGACTTAACAAACATTTGAACTATCTCACCCATTACCAAGATAGTTTCCCCAATTATCACCTCAATACCATTAACTCACAAACACCCCACTCTCCCTACCTCTAATATCATCAATTCACAGACACTTACCTTCCTTCCTCTCCCCCCCCCCCCGCATCCCCCTCCTGTTCTGCAATGTGATTTGTCCTTTTCATATTTGTTCATTTTTTTTAATTGTATCCTTTGGTATATATGGTTGTGACTACTTTCTTCCACTATTTGATCTGAGGAAGTGGGTCTGGCCCACGAAAGCTCATCATCTAATAAACCATCTCGTTAGTCTTTAAAGTGCTACATTGTCCTGTATTTTGCTTAATCTATAACCACCTCTTAATTTTCTCTTTCTTAAGATAAATACATTAAGCTCCTTTAGTTGTTTTGTAATCCTTTAAACATTTCTGTAGGTCTTTTCTGAACCCTTTCCAATGTGTCAACATCCTTCTTGGTCAAGTCACAGTTACTTATTTGATGTGCCGGGCAGCCCCGCTGTGATGAGCAGGGCTCCTGTACATGCCAGGCTCCCTGCTATGATGCACTGGGCTCTTGGATGTGCCAGGCTCCTCGCCCAGCTGGGTTGTACATAGTAGCTCAGCTGCAGTGCACCAAGCAGCCCAGCTGTGGGAAGCCCACATGCCAGACTTCCACTGGGACTCTCTGGACCTGAAATATCCGTGGTCCTTCCAGACCATGGAAGTTGCCAGACCAGGGAGTGCCACTTAACAGAGGTTCAACCTTTATTAAACATAATTTATATGTTTGACCAGTTGATCCCAAATTGTGCCCTTGCAACACATACTTTTTCCCTTTATTTGTGCCACTGCAAAAGCTGAGCACACTAAAAAGGCTAGTTTTGTTGGTCATTCCTGAAATGGAATGACCAAGAGCTGGGCCATTTTGCTGGGCCTATTCTTCTGGACTGGTCAGAAGGCATACCTGGCTGAAAGCAGTCCATATTCCACCCCTTTTAAAGGTGAAGCCACAATTATGCTTCACCACAAGTTCTAAGAAGCATAGTGCCTATGCCTGTCTCTCAGAGTTCCTGAGAAGGATGATGAGTAAGGAAATGAGAAGGCTCGATAAACCATTTTTCTTCAATGTGGGAATTTCCTTCTGGGAATTTCAAGTACAGCTAGATGCAGTCAGGACCCTCAAATATACAAAGGGGTTCAGGGCTATAGCATGAATTCAGCTATCTTGCTTCTAGCATGACCAATACTTGATGCTTGAGAGGAAAACAGGATAGTGTTTTTATACATGTGAATGTATAAAAAGAGAAAACACCACAAAATTAATAGGATCATAAAGGTGATCAAATACTAGAAACACTACAAAAATAACATATATTTTTAGGGGAAAATCAACTCTTTGGAAAACAAACCATATCTAGGTGCCTACGAGGTCTGCATGCTTGTTCTTTTTTTAAGTTCCCTTTTTTTTTTTTACTTTTAGTCACCAACATTTTCCATGTATCTTATTCAAAGAAGTCGAGTTCTATGAGATTCAGTTCCAACCACTGAATTATCTTTAGGCTATTTAGTAGCCTATTATTATTTAGTAGAGAAATTAATGGACCTCAGGATTAAAAATATACTGGCAAATATGATGTCAAAATGGACAGACCATAGTCGTTGACCTTAAGAGTCATTCTAAAGAACTCTGGTCAGAGACAATATCTGGAGCATTAACAATGGAATTTGTGGAAGGGGATGAGAAACAAATATGATTTCCTTTCTGCCCATGGGTTTTTGAAAACAATTGGAGCTAGAGAATTCAGAGGAGCTAGAGAAACTTCTCCCTCAGGTCTGCATGCCAGAGTCTGTCAGAGGGAAGACACTGCCCTACCCTCAAATTTGGAGTTATTTCCATATTTCCTTGATAGAAATGTAAAAGAGAATGGATTGGGAAAGATGGGGTATCATTTTACTTTAAGCTATTGGGTTTTTTAATTCTGTTTGTTTCTGTCTTCTATGTTGATACATTTTTTGTATAAATTGATGATTCCTCCGCCCCCTCCCCCCCCCCCCCAAGTCAATACACTAAGCATCTGAAACAATGAAGTAAGGGATTTTTATGCTGATTAAAATATATTTAAAATAAAATATTTTCAAAAGGCCTGTGGAGTAATTTCAGAGGTACATAGATATAGCATTACTCTGTAGCTTGGTTGAAAGACATGCATAATTTGTTTCAATTTTTTTTGCAATATATATGTTAGTAGTCAATTATCCAAAAACATTTTTTTGCATAATTAGTCTATTATGAGTAATTTGGTTCACATATCCCTCTTGTAACTCCAAGCAGGTCAAGAGCTCTACCTGGTGAATTCTCTGTATATTGAAATAGTTTAAGAACTAGAAAATATATATCCATCCCCTTCTTGAATACAGACATCAGAGCTCAATGTCCATTTACTAAAATGAAAAGCAATCCTCTTTACCAAGAGAGGTTAGGTGTCTTCCACCTGTGAAGCTGGATTCTCTTCCACTTCATGGTACTGCCTTACAGTTCTAGCATTGAGAGAAACCAGGCCAATCCAGTGCAAACTAGCAGCAACTCTGAATGAGGCCTATTGTAACTGGTCCAGGATATGTGATCAAGCAGACATAGGCAGGTGCAGCAACAGACTCATGAATTTAGTTAGGGATTAGGACTCTTTCTCACTGAAGCTTCCATTCTACAACAATGTCGTTTTCAGTTCCCTAGAATCACTGATTATTTCTGTGTAGTAAAGGGCTAGTAGCACTCTCAGCCATGGGTCATGAGCTGCCTTCGTAAATAGATGTTGCAAGATCATGTGTGCTGTCACATCACAGCTTGTAGGGGAGGGACTCTTCTCCTGAATACAAGCCGATCTACAAGTTGGAACTCCATGTACTTTCCTATCTGAAAATGCTCAACCAGCAATCTAATAGATTGTCTTCAACTGTTACAGTTCTCCAGGCAGATCTAATAATTATGGCATTATATCAACAGTCTCATGGAATTATGTGGAGTCTCTCACATACTACTTTATAAACTCATAGTAATTCAAAACAAGGAGCTATCTAAACTCTATCATGTCATACAAAGCTTCTAAAGAAGATCAAAGGGGAAATATTTTGTCCATGTTCTTATTTAGTTACCATTGCTCATCAAAATTGAAATCATGAAATAGAATGGAAAGGCAGAAGTGATGCAAAAAGCCCAGGGTGAATTACATTCTTAGATGAAAGTATGCTGACATTGAAGAGATTATTTGAAATTTTGGAGATCTAACAGCAAAGCAAAAACTTTAGGTTTCCAAAGGGAACCATGCATCTTAACACCATCTTGATCATGGAATTTTTAATCTATAATTCAGTCATATAACTTGAAAGAAGATATAATCTGCCTCAATATGTCCTGTAGGATTCTCACAAAGAGTCCATTGGTGAATAACAATGTGGGAGGGACAATGATTTTGACCTTAAGAGACACCTGGGACACGGTTACAGGCAGTGAGGAAAAAGGAAGAGGTTATGTCTAAGGGCATGAGACATTATCCTTTATTCATGAAGGTGTCACCCCTCAGCTAAAAGAAAGAACTGAATGAGAATTAAAAGGCTTCCCTGAAAGGAGAGGTTATGGTCACACTGCTCTAACCTGCAGGACTGAGGGTAACTTTTAATATCTGCACACAGTCTGAGTAACATGGCAGCAAATAGCCTTTCATATACAGTCTGTGAAGAGTAGCGCCAGGGAACACACTGAAAGTAAAGACTGTGGAGACTGAACCTATTGTTGCTTGGGCATGCTTGCATCTCTAGACTTCTGTAGTCTCCAGACTTAACTCTCTCTCATAACCTTTGTTCAGATCATCCCGCTAAGCTTAAAATCATTTCAGTTTAAAACGCCAGGGTAAAGGGCATGTGTTAAATTTATAATATCTGCTTTGATAGCTGTGATACTTTAAGGAGAGAATGAACATTATACTGCTGGAGAGCCTCCTGGTTCATACATATAGTATTGGAACTGGGAAGATTTTGTGTTTTTTTTCCTATTGCCCATTCTAATGTGAAAATATTAAAAGTGAGAAGTATCTTATAAGAAGTAATACTTTTCTCCAACCATAATGTTGAATGAATAAATAGTACTACAGCATTTTCCCCAATGTTTAAAAAAATAGCATGGATCAGATTCTTTTCTCACCTATATTGCCATAATTGGGAGTAACTCCAGTGTAGATGGTTATTATTTTCCCCTTGGTCTTCTCTCTGACAAACTAATACTACTTAGAAAATCTTTAAAAGTCTTTTCTCATTAAACATTATCAGTACCTTTCTAATTCTTGTTGCTTTTCTTTGAATTCTTTCTAATTTGCCTGTCAGTCTTTCATGTAATAAGTGGCTCAAATTGAACAAAATTTTCCATTTGTGGGCTTGGGACATTCATGTAAACACGGATTTTACTTTTCAATCTCATGAGGACTCTGTGAATGCAACCCAAAACATCATTTGCATTCTTTTTTAGCAAAACAGATGCTATAAACTTATGTCTAATTTGGTATCCACTGTCCCTCTTTCAGCATATCTGCTTTTCAGGTTTCTTCTGCTTTTGCCTGAGTATCAATTTTTGGGTATTACATTTCACATTTTAACACCATTTTGTAATTTTTTAGTGCATTTATCTCTTCAGTCCACGTTTGTAATTTCTTTAGACCCATTTGTACAATTTCTTTTTACACATATTTCTCTTCAGCAGCACCAGGTACCACGAACCAAACAGATATTTTGTCAATCAGCAGTCATTTTTGTTTCCTGCACCAAATTTCAGTCCAATAGTTGATCAATTCAAGATGATTTAATTATATGAAAGTATAAATTTGAACACTAATAAGCTATTTAAAAACAACCAGGAGAGTTATCATTCTTCATGTGTCCTCTACCAGCCCAGCTTAAAAAGCAATGAACGTATTGCTGAGTTGTTTTATTCTAAAAGCTACATCTTTCAATTATTAATAAAATGCATCCAGTTTACCAATTAATTATCTTCATGCTCCTGCTACCAGCTATTTAAAAAATCATAAAGAAAAAGCAAAAGTTCTGAAATAAACTCTTGCTGATTTCAATTTATCTTCACTGGTCTTTTTCCCCTTTAAGATGTAAGAAAAATGGCATCCATGTTTTTAGTTTATTCTCATTCTACGCAGTAGCATAAGCCATCATTCTTTTTGTAGACTCCTTAATATACAATGTTTAAATTAAACTAATTAAGCTAATTAAACATTTAATTAAATGTTATTTATTAATGTCACTATACTAAAACTTTTAGATATATAACTTCCAATTTTATTTTTACCTTAATTTCTTTCAGCAGTGATGCAAAAAACCCACATAAAATTCCATATTCAATTTTCCTAAATATTTCAATTAATTGTGGAAATCCTGGTTCATCTTTTATTAACCCTATCTCCAAAATATTGATTTTAGTTAAAATTATTAAAATATCTAGATGCCCTGTTAGAGAATCAATTTTTTATGAAATGCACAAAAATTGATGAGTGACAATTGGTATTTGTTAGACTGTTGACAAAACAGGGCCCAGTATAACTTTAATTTGCATCTTTTTTTTTTATATGGAGATATATCATCTCATAGAACTGGAAGGGACCTTGAGAGGTCATCGAGTCCAGTCCCCTGCCCTCACAGCAGGACCAAGTACCATCCCTGACAGATTTGCCCCAGATCCCTAAATGCCTCCCTCAAGGATTGAGCTCACAACGTTGGAAATAGAATGGAACATAGTAGAATGGAACAGAGATTCCATTCTACTATGGAATCACTGTTCTGGAAATTTTAGAATATGACTAAAGGATGATTGAATTATCATAAGTAAATTATTGAGAAAATAAAGTCATATTTTCCCACCATGTTTGGGAAGCAGTCCTGACGGTGTATGCATAAATGTGTGTATAAATAAAATATAAATTTTCTGAATAGCTTGTAATGTAAATTTAACATATTGGTTATTACTAAATTACTGTGACCATAAAAACCTTTTTATGTCAACTTGCAAACTGTCAGAATATTTAAACTCTGCACACCCTTAAAATATTTTTATAAAACAGTGTCCTCTAACACATCATAACACCTGGCATCATGCTGTTCATTATATTTGTATGGATTATATACCAAGAATTATGAATGTGTGTTGGAAATATATTCTCAGAATATGTGTTGGAGGCAGCTTTGCCTTGCACAAAGGGATGTGGATTTACTTGTCTAGATCAAGGTGTTTTTTAAAAAAAAAAAAAAAAAAGCCTGTGAAAGTATATTTACACATAAGGTGAACCAAGCAATCAAGCTATAATCATTGGATGAAACTACTTTATGAGTTGAAAGGAAGACATAGGAGTTCAAACTCCCCAGTGGGTCATCCTGGTTCTTTTGACATGGACCAAAAAATCCCTAACAAAACAAAATAACCCATATTCTATGTGTCCATCACCTTCGGGAAAAGATGGATACCACCCTTTGCTTCTGTGAATGTTCGGTTCTCTTCCATCGGGATCTAGAGAAGCTTTTGGCTTGATATAAGTCATAAGGCTGTCAAATGATTAAAAATGTATTTTGATTAATCATTCACTTAAAATGAATCATGATTACTTCCAATATTTGAAAAAATAGAAATACTATTTATTTAAATAGGGTTGATTTTTTTTTACATTTTAAAATATATTAATTTCATTTTCAGCACAGAATACAAAGGGAATAAAGTTCTTCATTACAACTATTTGCACTGAAAAAATCTCAAATATTTTATAATCCTCATTACAATTATTGTAGTAAAATCTCTTTATCATGAAAGTCAAATTAAAAAAATATAAAATTATGAATAAAAACTGCATTCAAAAATAAAACAATGTACAACATTAGAGCCTTCAAGTCCACTTAGTCCTACTGCTTGTTTAGGTCATTGCTTAGATAAACAATTTCTTTACATTTGCAGGAGATATTATTTTGCCCTCTTCTTACTTACAGTGTCACCTGACCATTAGAGCAGATGTTCACTTGGCACTGTTGTAGTCAGTGTTACAAGATATTTCTGTGACAGATGTGCTAAAGATTCATATATCTCTTCATGCTGTAACCACCATTCCAGAGGACATCTTTCCATGCTAACAGTGGGCTCTGCTTGCTAACAATCCAATTCAGTACAGACCAACATATGTTCAATTTCCTCATCTGAATGTTGACATATATTTTTGGTAGTTTAAAACCTATAGTTTCTGCATAGAGTTTTGCTCCGTTAAGCCTTATCAAAGCATGCTCCGTACCTCATCCATCTCAGATTTTGGAAGGACCTTCAGATTTTTAAACCTTAGTTGAGTACTGTAGCTATATTTAGAAATCTTGTATTGAAGCCACCTTTACATTCATTCAGTCTGCACTGAAAGGGTTCTTAAAAATCTCCAACATACGCTGAGTCATCATCTAGACGGCTATAGTTTGCTACAAGAAATATATAACAAAACGGAGATAAAACAGACCATAAGACATACAGTTCTCCCCAAAAGAATTCAACCACAAACTTAATTAAGGCATTATTTTTTCAAGAGTGACATCAGTAGGGAAGCATGTTGTCTGGAAAGATGAATTGAAGCATGATGAGGCACAGACATGTTTAGCACACATGGAACATAAACACTTTGTAATAATGGCTACAAAAGTATCATGCGAATGCCTGTTCTCATTTTAAGGTAACATTGTAATTAAGAAATGGGCAGCATTATCATAAATGTATACAAACTTGTCTGTCTTAGTGGTGGATAGACAAAGAAATAGGGCTGAATGTGTTGCCAGCAGCAGTCCAGGTGTCTCCAATGTCAGCCAGTGAGCTTTTACCCATAATCACCAGAAATCCACTTCCTCCTTTTCCAGTTATTTACAGAATGGACTTGAGGATGCTAGAGTTTTATATTATTTTGTTTTTGAGTTGAGTTATGTTACCAAAATACTTGCATTTATAAGTTGCATTTTTATAATAAAGAGATTACAATGCAGGGTGTTTTTTTGTTTATCATTTCTACTGTAAAAATACTAGTAATAAAGATAATATAAATGGAGCACTCTACACTTTGTATTTGATGTTGTTATTGAAATCAATAAATTTGAAAATGTAGAAAATATATCCAAAATATTTAATAAACAGTGTGATTAAAACTGCAGTTAATCAGGGATATTTTTTAAAAATATATATTAATTTGTTGAGTTAATTGTATAAGTTACCTGCAATTAATTGACAGTCCTAGTAAGTAAGAAATACTTAGGCAAAGGCATAGCATGCTAGAATTAGAATTGGAATTATGTTTTAGACACTAAACGCAAGTTGTTATTTTTACATATATGGAACCTCAGTTAAACTAAGAGGGTATGTCTAGACTACATGGCTCTGTCATGTAAACTAGCTTACCCAACATAGTCAACGAAGCGGGGATTTAAATAATCCCCGCTTCATTAAAATTAAAATGGCCACTGCATTGTGCCGACAATCAGCTGATCCGACACAGCGCGGCATTCTAGACATGGATCGGTCAACAAGGGAAGCCTTTGTCGACCGCTCCTGTAAACCTTGTTTCACGAGGCATAAAGGAGAGGTCGACAAAGGCTTCCCTGTCAACCGATTCGGGTCTAGACTCCCACGCTGTGCCGGATCAGCTGATTGTCAGCACAGCGCGGTGGCCATTTTAATTTTAATGAAGTGGGGGTTGACTATGTCGGATAAGCTAGCTTACATGGCTTTGTCGACAGAGCCATGTAGTCTAGACATACCAAGAGCGTGGTAAATATACTGTTTGTTTGGAGGCAGTATATGCAACAATTCCTGGCAGTGCTCAGTAAGGGGAACGAGACACTGCAGAGAGATGTCTCTGGAAACTCAAGAACTAGGGTTCAAATATTAGTATGTGGTAGTCAACTTAGTTGGAAAAGTTTCCAGGAGTCTCCTGGTAAAGAGGACGCATTGGTTTATCAGGAAGTTGTTTCACAGTCCAAATCTAAGATGCAGCAAAGCTCCCTTGCTAAAGTAGATAGGTAACATGGTGAATTATGGTTTTGGGTGACATCAACAAAGTATCACAATTGTTCACTCTGACTCCTATGACATTGTCCACTCTGACTCCTATGACATTGTCCACTCTGACTCCTATGACATTCAATTACTGCATTTTTCTAACACGAGGATAATGACAAGACAACAAATTAATCTTACACTGAGGATTTCAGAAAAAAATAAATCCTGCTTTGATATTCCAAATAATTTCATAGCTAACAACCTAATGATTATCTAAATACTTGCAATAATTTTAATGATATGATCCCACAAATTAGTGGAGCAAATGTGCCACATTTCCACAAATATTCATGAATCCTTTTTTCTAGATTTCCACTATCAATATTCAATGCTCTTCTGTCAACAAGAAATATTTAGCATCGTGTAATATTATGGAGAGTATAAAAATGTTTTGTAAGTAATTAAATATAGACTACTATACAGTCAGAAAAATATGTACCTAGACACTCATTTTTTTCAATTAATGTAACATTTCATTTGAGCCTGTAAGTATGTTTTCTTGTACTACTTTTAATGAGAAGATATCTGATGGAAGAAATGTCAACAAGAATTATTGCACCAATGATGTACACTAAGAAGTCAGGATCCTAGGAAGATCCATAGGGAAATTATCACATGATAAAGTACCCTAAACTTGAAAATGATGTTGGATATTTCAAGACAGCCTGTGTGTTATTGGTATCCATGGGCCAATTATTCTGGCTGATGTTTCAACCATATGGCCATTTCAGCTGGTTCTAATCAAATAAACATCTTTATATTAGGTGTTCATCAGGACTACAGCTGATAGGAGAATTAAACATTTTTCTTTGAATAGGACAAGAACTATTTTTTATTCAGTTACATTGAGTATGTAGAGCAAAGGATACATCAACAGGAAAGATGATGATAATAGAAAGCCAAAATACAAACTTTTAGAAATTATTGATATTTGCTCCCGACAGGAAATGTAGAAATGTGATTTTTAAAGATATTAATATGTATAAAATATAAATGTTAAACGTACAGTGTAAAACTCAACATTTGAAGCTTAATCCACTGTCACGAGATGTTAGTTAAATTCATAAAGGGATAAAGAATATTTGAAAGGTACAATTTCAATTTAATTATGCAAACGTTACTGCTCCCTGAAAACATCAAGAGATGGTGCTTATCATGTCTCCCCTCTAGGAGACCAATCTCTAATTCCTACTCAAACACATCATGATCCCATTCCCTTGTTAAGAAAGAATCAGCACAATTTCTTATGCCCCAATTCAACTATGTCTAAATTTCCTGGTGAATCAATGAAAAGATGCTGAATTATATTAGTAGGCTTTAGATCAGACTCTGAATGCCTTGAGATTACAAGATGAATTACCTATTGCACCTTGTGCATACCTCTGTTAACCAGAACACCGTGGTCCTGCGATATCCATGGTCCGGTAGGATCAGGGATATTCCAGGACCAGAAAGTCCTGGTGGAAGACTGGCAACTAGGCTTCCTGAAGCTGGGCTGCCTGGAGTGCCACAGCTGGGCTGCTAAATACAACCCAATGGGGCTGCTCGATGGGGCCAGGAGCCCAGAGTGCTGCAGCAGGACTGTCCAGCATGTCCCGTAGGTGGTGAAATGTGTTGGACTGCCTGGCTTAGCAAGAAAAGTGTGTGTGGGGTGGGGAGGGGACTGGCAGGAGAGCAGGGCTGGTGGGGGGTAGAGGGGTGGCCAGAAGTTGAGCAGCTGGTCCAGGACTGGGGGGGCCAGTACCAGGGGGGGTCAATATAACCTCACCTGGTCTGGCAAAATCCCTCATCCAGGACCGGTCAAGTCCCAAGGGTTCCGGACCAAGGACGTCCAACCTGTATTCTCACTGCATGAAAAGTAAACATTAATTGTTTGAAGCTGAATGAAAGCAATTCAATAAACTTGTAATGTTCCTCCTGTTATCTTTTTTTTAAATAAGCAACATAAATGTGCTATTAACAAAGCCATATTTTAATGTGGTTTGTTTTAGGACAACAAAGACCCTTAGTGTAGGTGAAACTGAAGAGTGTCTTTGAACTCATGAAACTAAGTATGCACTTGTTTTGTTTTTACTACAGAAGAAAGTGTGTGGGCCAAATTATGAATGTTCTAAAACAATGGCACTGAATAAATCCAGGGAGTCAGCCAGACCTCTAGAGAATAAGGAACAGTGTTGGCTGTCATTATTGCCCAGAATCCCCTGGTTTTAAGTGCTTTCTCATAGTGTTGTTCAGAGTCCAAGCTACCCACTTTAATATAACAAGCAAATCTGTACTGTGCTCCCCACAGACCCAAGATACATAATGATTTATGGAGTCCTAAAGCTTCTGAGGCCCTTAAGGTTTTGTGGATTTGGTCTACATTCAGGTTTACAAAAGAGTAAGAGTCCAGAGTGAGTCCCAGAACCAAGGAATCTGATACAAATGAAGAGTCTAAAGTATAATGAATGAGTTAGATTATAAGAGCAGTTGGTATAAATTTTAGATTAATATGTAAGCAACTACAAAATTGTCATGTGACTTTTGCGATTTAAATATTTAGGCACTCTTTTATGTATCCCTAGTTGAGTATGAAGTAATATGGACCAATTGTTATAACTTCCTATTTCTAATTGAACATCAATATAGGGCTAGGTACATAAAGGGACTTTGGCAACTAATTGCCATTTTAGGAACACAAACTCAAATGATAGATTCTTCAACTCCTCACTGAACTGCCATCAACTCCTGTAGGTACCTACATTTCTGATAATGGGCATGCAGAAAGCTTCCTAAGAATCTAAGTGCCACCAGATGTCTGAAAACTTTGCCTAGGTGCCACCAGACTGCGCAAAATAGCTGGTGTAAACTGGCAAAGCCTCAATGATTTCAAAGGAGCTAGCTTGATATAGGCCAGCTGAGGATCAGTTCCTCATAAGAACATAAGAACGGCCGTACTGGGTCAGACCAAAGGTCCATCTAGCCCAGTAGCCTGTCTGCCGATAGTGGCGAGCACCAAGTGCCCCGGAGAGGTTGGACCAAAGACAATGATCAAGCGATTTGTCTCCTGCCATCCCTCTCCAGCCTCTGACAAACAGAGGCCAGGCACACCATTTCTATCCCCTGGCTAATAGCCTTTAATGGACCTAACCTCCATGAAATTATCTAGCTTCTCTTTAAACTCAGTTATAGTCCTAGCCTTCACAGCCTCCTCTGGCAAGGAGTTCCACAGGTTGACTACATGCTGTGTGAAGAAGAACTTTACTATATTAGTTTTAAACATGCTACCCATTAATTTAATTTGGTGTCCTCTAGTTCTTCTATTATGGGAACTAATAAATAACTTTTCTTTATTCGCCCTCCACACCACTCATGATTTTATATACCTCTAACATATCCCCCCTCAGTCTCCTCTTTTCTAAACTGAAAAGTCCTAGTCGCTTTAACTGCTCTTCATATGGGACCCGTTCCAAATCCCTAAACATTTTAATTGCCCTTTTCTGAAGCTTTTCCAAGGCCAAAATATCTTTTTTGAGGTGAGGAGACCACATCTGTACACAGTATTCAAGATGTGGGCATCCCATAGTTTTATACAGGGGCAGTAAGATATTCTGTGTCTTATTTTCTATCCTTTTTCTTTATAATTCCTAACAGCCTATTTGCCTTTTTGACTGCCGCTGCACACTGTGTGGAAGTTTCCAGAGAACTATCAATGATAACTCCAAGATCTCTTTCCTGATTTGTCATAGCCAAATTAGCCCCCATCATACTGTTCATATAGTTGGGGTTATTTTTCCCGATGTGCATTAACACTTATCCACATTAAATTTACACTTATCCACATTAAATTTCATTTGCCATTTTGTTGCCCAATCACTCAATTTGGCGAGATCTTTTTGGAGTTCCTCACAGTCTGCTTCTTTCTTGACTATCCTAAACAGTTTGGTATCATCCACAAACTTTACCACCTCACTGCTTACCCCTTTCTCCAGATCATTTATGGATAAGTTGAAAAGGATTCGTCCCAGAACTGACCGTTGGGGGAAACCACTGGTTACCCCTCTCCATTCTGAAAATTTACCATTTATTCCTACCCTTTGTTTCCTGTCTTTAAACCAGTTCTCATTCCAAGAAAGGACCTTCTGTCTTATTTCATGGCCATGTAATTTACACAAGAGCCTTTGATGAGGGAACTTGTCAAAGGCTTTCTGAAAATCTAAGTATACTATGTCTACTGGATCCCCCTTGTCTGCATGTTTGTTAACCCCTTCAAAGAACTCTAGTAGATTAGTGACAGAAATGTAGCCGTGTTAGTCTGGGGTAGCTGAAGCAAAATGCAGGACAATGTAGCACTTTAAAGACTAACAAAATGGTTTATTAGATGATGAGCTTTCGTGGGCCAGACCCGATTAGTAAGACATGATTTCCCTTTAGAGAAACCATGATGACTTTTGTCCAACAAATTATGTTCTTCTATGTACCTCAATTTTATTCTTTACTATTGTTTTGACTAATTTTCCCGGTACTGAAGTTAGCTTTACTGGTCTGTAATTGCCAGGATCGCCTCTAGAGCCCCTTTTAAATATTGGGGTAATGTTGGCTACCTTCCAGTCATTAGATACGGAAGCTGATTTAAAGAATAGGTTACAAACCACAGATAATAGTTCAGCAATTTCCTATTTGAGTTCTTTTAGAACCCTTGCATGAATGCCATCTGGTCCCAGAGATTTGTTAACATTAAGTTTTTCTATTTGTTACAAAACCTCCTCTAATGACACTTCAATCCGGGACAGTTCCTCAAATTCATCAGCCACAAAGAACGGTGCAGATTTGGGAATCTCCCTAACATCCTCAGCCGTGAAGACTGAAGCAAAGAAATCATTTAGTTTATCCGCAATGCCTTTATTGTCCTTGATTGCTCCTTTTATATCTCAATCGTTTGGGGGACCCACAGGATTTTTAGCAGGCTTCCTGCTTCTAATGTACTTAAAAACCATTTTGTTATTTCTTTTTGAGTTTTTGGCTAGCTGTTCCTCAAAATCTTTTTTGCCTTTCTTATTAGATTTTTACACTTGATTTGACAGTGTTTATGTTCCTTTCTATTTATCTCACTGGGATTTGACTTCCAGGGTATGTCTACACTACCCCCCTAGTTCGAATTAGGGTGGTTAATTTAGTCAATTGAAGTTACAAATGAAGCCCGGGATTTAAATATCCCGAGCTTCATTTGCGTCTTGCCGGGTGCCACCATATTTAAATCCCCTGTAGTTCAGACTCCGTGCCTGCGGCTACACGCGGCACGGAGTAGGTAGTTCGAATTAGGCTAATTCGAACTACCTACTCCGTGCCGTGTGTAGCCATGGGCACGGAGTCCGAACTACCAGGGATTTAAAAATGGCAGCGCCTGGCAAGATGCAAATGAATCCCGGGATATTTAAATCCCTGGCTTCATTTGCAACTTCGATTGACTACATTAACCACCATAGTTCGAACCCCCACTTCTTAAAAGATGCCTTTTTGTCTCTCACTGCTTCTTTTACATTGTGATTAAGCCACGGTGACTCTTTTTTAGGTCTCTTGCTATGTTTTTTAATTTGGGGTATACATTTAAGTTAGGCCTCTATTATTGTGTCTTTAAAAAGTTTCCATGCAGCTTGCAGGGATTTGGCTCTAGTCACTGTGCCTTTTAATTTCTGTTTAACTAACCTCCTCATTTTTGTGTAATTCCTGTGCTGGACTGCTGAGGTTTTCTTTCCACCACAGGAATGTTAAATGTTATTATATTATAGTCACAATTCCCAAGCTGTCTTGTAACGGTTATCTCCTGGACCTGATGCTGCGCTCCACTCAGGACTAAATCGAGAATTGCCTCTCCCCTTGGGGGTTTCTGTACCAGCTGCTCCAAGAAGCAGTCATTTAAGCTATTGAAAATTTTTTATCTCTGCTTCTCTTCCTGTTGTGACATGTATCCAGTCAATATGGGGATAATTAAAATCCCCTATTATTATAGAGTTCTTTATTTTGGTAGCCTCTCTAATCTCCCTCAGCATTTCAATGTCCATATCACTGTCCTGGTCAGGTGATCGCTAATTTCTTATTATTGGAGCATGGAATTACTATCTATAGCGATTCTATTGAACATGTTGATTCATTTAATATTTTTTATTTCATTTGATTCTACATTGTCTTTCACATACAGTGCCACTCTGCTACCCACACGGCCTGCTCTATCCTTCCAATATATTTTATATCCCGGTATGTTTGTGTCCCACAGATTTTCCTCATTCCACCAGGTTTCAGTGATACCTATTATGTTAATCTCCTCCTTTAATATGAGGTACTCTAGTTAACCCATCTTATTTGTCAGACTCCTAGCATTTGTGTAGAAGAACTTTGAAAATTTGCCACTGCTTATTTGTCTGCCCTTCCCTGATGCATTGGATTCCTTTATATGCAGTTGTTTGTCTACTCTGGCCCATGGTTTGTCCTCTCCCCTCCTCTCTGTCTGACTACATCTTAGAGAATCTCTATCAATAGATTCTCCTCTTAGAGAAGGCTCCATCTGATTTACGTGCATCTCTGCACCAATCGGCTTTCCCCCATCTCTTAGTTTAAAAACTGCTCTACGGCCTTTTTAATGTTTAGTGCCAGCAGTCTGGTTCCACCCTGGTTTAGGTGGAGCAAATCCTTCCTGTATAGGCTCCCCCTCTCCCAAAGTGTTCTGACACTGGGGCTGACCAACATGGGTCAAGGAAACAAGATTCTTCAGTTGTGAGCTTTATAATTTTTCAAAAGGTGTCTTCAGAGGGGAAGTGGATAAAATGTCTGATTTTCTAAGAATAAAACTTAATAGCTTCCTATATTTTTAACCCAGATCTGAATTTTAATATTGGATATGAAGAGTATATTCATGTTTTTGACTGGGTCAAGAAGACAATTACCAGGAAATATGCCAGAATATCCCAAAACTATGTCTTTGCAGAGATATATTTGTATGACTATGTGTCATGGGATACAGCCCTCCAATATTTCTCCTTGTGATCCCTCTTGACCCTGCAGATACCCTCAAACAATTACTCAGGCTAGGTTGGTCTCCCCTGAATAGGGTCTGATTATCTGATTCCAAACTTCCATAATATGGGATTAGAGATACTATCTACAAAGTTTAAGTAACTTTGTAGTCAACACAGTTTATGCTCACACTGAGATCATGTAAGTGTCCTACTTGCCACTACTCAGAAGTTCTTCCCTGTCCCTTTCTCCCTTCCTACAATACAATAGACTTCAAAGAGTCACTGTGTATCACTGTAAGGTAGGAATCTCAGCCCTCCTCCTGGAGGTGGGTTGCAATTTAGGTGAGCTGCAAGTCTACAGCCAGACTTTCTTCGCTTAGCCATTTCTTATCTGTCTTTCTGCACGCCCCACCCTGCATCAGATATACACACCACAAAATATTCACCAGGTCCTGATGAAATGCATCCCAGGATACTCAAGGAGCTGATAGAGGAGGTAACTGAGCCTTTAGCTATGATCTTAGAAAAATCATGGAAGACGGGAGATTTCAGAAGACTGGAAAAGGGCAAATATTGTGCCCATCTATAAAAAGGGGAATAAGAACAACCCAGGAAACTACAGACCGGTCAGTTTAACGTCTGTCCCAGGGAAGATAATGGAGCAGGTAATTAAGGAAATCCTATGCAAACACTTGGAAGGTAATAAAGTGATAGGGAATAGCCAGAATGGGTTTGTGAAGAATAAGTCATGCCAAACTAATCTGATAGCTTTCTTTGATAGGATAACGGAGAAGCGGTGGATGTCATATACCTAGACTTTAGTAAGGCATTTGATATGGTCTTGTATGATATTCTTATTGATAAACTAGGCAAATATAACTTAGATAGGGCCACGATAAGGTGGGTGCATAATTGGCTGGATAACCATAGTCAGAGAGTTGTTGTTAACGGTGCTAAATCCTGCTGGAAAGGGATAACAAGTGGAGTTCCGCAAGGGTCTGTTTTGGGACCCGTACTGTTCAATATCTTCATCAATGATGTAGATATTGGAATAGAGAGTACGCTTATTAAGTTTGCAGATGATACCAAACTGGGTGGTGTTGCAACTTCTTTGGAGGATAGGGACATACAATAAAACTCCATTAGTCCGGCATCCAATGCTCCGGGACTTTTGATGGTCCGGCACCATCAGGAACCCGGAAGTGCTGGGGCAGCCGGACAGGCTTCCCCCATTCAGCTGCTGCTGAAACTGACCAGCAGCTGAATCGGGGAAGCCGGGAGCAGAGCAGCTGGGGTGCTGCCGGGCTGGTCTCGTAGCACTGCCCCTCAGGGCTGCGGGACCAACCCGGCAGGACCCCAGCTGCTCCGCCCCAGTGGTCCCCGATTCAGCTGCTGCTGAAACAGATCAGCGGCTGATTCCAGGAAGCCCCGGGCAGAGCTGCTCTGCCCGGGGCTTTCTGGAATCAGCCGCTGATCTGTTTCAGCAGCGGCTGAGTTGGGGACCCCTGGGGCAGAGCAGCTGGGGTGCTGCCAGGTTGGTCCCGCAGTGCTGAGGGGCAGCGCTATGGGACCAACCCCGCAGCACCCCAGATGCTTTGCCCCAGGCGTCGGGATTCAGCCGTTGCTGAAACTGACCAGCAGCGTCAGTTTCACCAGCAGGCTGAATCCAGACGCCTGGGGCCAAGCAGCTGGGGTGCTGCCGGGTTGGTCTCGTAGCGCCGCCCCTCGGCACTGCAGGACCAACCCGGCAGCACCCCAGCTGCTCTGCCCCAGGCGTCCCCAAGAGCAGCTGGGGTGCTGCCGGGTTGGTCCCGCAGCCACGAGGGGCAGTGCTATGGGACCAACCTGGGCAGTACCCCAGTTGCTCGGTCCCAGGTGTCCCCAAGAGCAGCTGGAGTGCTGCTGGGTTGGTGCCGTAGCGCCGCCCCTCGGCGCTGCGAGACCAACCCGGCAGCACCCCAGCTGCTCTATTGCAGGCATCCCCGATTCAGGTGCTGCTGAAACTCACCAGCAGCAGCTGAATCAGGGATGCCTGGGGCAGAGCCGGATTATCGTAAGGGGGGGCTATGTGGGGTCTGGGGTGGCATCCCCTCCCACCCCGCTCCAGACCCATCATAGGCCCCCCTTCTGATAGTCCGGCATATCTGATAATCCGGCACCCCCTGGGTCCTAAAGGTGCCGGATTATCGGAAGTTTACTGTAATTCAAAATGACCTTAGCAAGTTAGAGAAATGGTCAGAGGTAAACAGGATGAAGTTTAATAAAGAGAAATGCAAAGTGCTCCACTTAGGAAGGAACAATCAGTTCCATACATACAAGATGGGAAGCGACTGTCTAGGAAGGAGCATGGCGGAAAGGGATCTAAGGGTCATAGTGGACCACAAGTTGAATATGAGTCAACAGTGTGATGCTGTTGCAAAAAAAGCAAATATGATTCTAGGTTGTATCAACAGGTGTAATGTAAGCAAAACTCGTGAAGTCATTCTGCCACTCTACTCTGCACTAGTTAGGCCTCAGCTGGAGTACTGTGTCCAGTTCTGGGCACCACATTTCAAGAAAGATGTGGAGAAATTGGAAAGGGTACAGAGAAGAGTGACAAGAATGATTAAAGGTTTAGAGAACATGACCTATGAAGCCAAGCTTCATGAACTGGGCTTGTTTAGTTTGGAAAAAAGAAGATTAAGGGGAGACATGATAGCGGTTTTCAAATATCTAAAAGGGTGTCACAAGGAGGAAGGAGAAAATTTGTTCCTCTTGGTTTCTGAGGACAGGACAAGGAGTAATGGGCTTAAAGTGCAGCAGGGGAGGTTTAGATTGGACATTAGGAAAAAATTCCTAACTGTCAGGGTGGTCAAATATTGGAATAAATTGCCAAGGGAGGTGGTGGAATCTCCCTCTCTGGAGATATTTAAGAACAGGTTAGATAGACATTTGTCAGGGATGGTGTAGACAGAGTTTGGTCCTGCCTTGAGGGCGGGGGGCTGGACTCGATGAACTCTCGAGGTCCCTTTCAGTCCTATGATTCTGTGATTCTATGATTCTATAAGATTTCCTCCCAAGACTTGATATGACACACTTGGAATTAACATTTATAATTACAGTGTATTTCTGAAAAGCAAGTTTATAATGATGCCTAGTAAGTAGCTTTATTCCCAGAGTTGCCATCTTGATGAAAAAATCCAAGATGTCGAAACTATGAAAGTAAACAGACAAATATTGTCTCAGTTATGTAAGCATATTACAGGCTGCAGTTAAATATATATTGTACTTACCTAAACAGCTAAAATTAGCTAAAATATATGAAATATCTTAACTGTTCATCAAGGCAGGCTATATGAAAACAAGAAATGAGGAATGCAGCCTTCAACTTATGTGATGGAATTAGTATAGAAAATAAACAGACTAGAAGAATGAGCTACACAGATTTATGACCCTAGCCAACTACCTGCCTCCTATTAATTAATTGAGGTATATCATTACTTGTGCTTGTTTATTGTTCTTACTCTAACAAAGGCTTCAAGTAAAAGCAGGCCTAATATGTGGAATCCCAAGCAAATTTTCATCGTGCAAAAAAGCAGTTTCTCTCTCTTTCTCTACTTTCTTCAATAAATTTTCTCTCTCAAATTTTCTCATAGTCACTAATTTTGAGGTGGGCATCTTTATTTTCAATGGGAGCTAAATATGGCCAGTGCTGAATGTTTTTGAAAATCCTATCCTTTCTGTTTTTATTCTAAAATGTTTGTTTTTAATTGCTTGCATTATAAATTGCATGAAGCACCTTTCTAGCATTATCTGTGTATGACATTTAACAATGTTACTGCTACGTCTGCAGAACTGAGTTTTATGACTCCTTCAAGTAATTGTTATAAAAATGTCCATTAATATTGCATATTAATTCAACAGATTGAAGGAAATAATGGCTAATGTGAAAGGTCATATTGTATTTCAAGAAGTGGTATGAATGAATTAGCGGATAACAATGTATTGCAGTAATCAAAATTAACCTGGATAATTAGTGAACCAAAGGATAAACTATTTCAGTTTATAAAAACTTCAGATAAATCAGCAATCTTTCTTTAAGACTAGCTAATTATTACTTTCTTCTTCACCTTTGATTCCCATCCATCATCTGAATACCAACAATAGGGTCAACTGAGGTCTCTCCCTCATTTTCTCTCTTGTACCAGTGTTACAGCTTCATTAGTTTTAAAGCTTTTTGTTCTATGCTGTTCTTCTATTTCTAGTTCCTTCTGTTGTAATATGTATTGTCACATATGGGGTCCTTTCTGAGTCCATTCTTCATCCATGTCCAAACCATCACACTCATCATTCTTCAATCTTTGTTAACATTATTTCTTGCCAGAGCCTTATTTCTTCTTATTGTCTGTAGTCAATATATAATCAATATGACTTCAAACATTTCATTTCTGCAGTTGATATCCCAATTAATCAACTTTCCCACATATCTTTCCAACAGCAGTATCAACAAGATTATATGCTGACTTTTGTTATTATTGAAATGTCTCCAGCCTAACTCATCTTGCTGAATTTTACAAATACAGTAATGGATATTCAGATTCTTTTTTTAAAATCATTTTCATACTCTCCTCCACTTTAACTGAACAAATGGAGAGTCTTTTCACCTCAGATAGATCTTTATTTTCTCTTAGTATCCCGTCATAAATTTTCCTAGGGTCCACTTGCTTTCTCCAATGATTTGTGTATATCCTTACTCTGCTTCTATGGAAATCCAGGTAGATGTGAACTGAAGATTTAGTAAGAAAACACTGAATTGGGATTTGTCTCTGAGAAATGATTTTACTGAATGATAATTAATAGTAAAGACAGTTGCTCACTTAGAATTCTGTGAAGATAAAGATAGTTTGATGCTAGCACATCTTGTTTTTGACAATGAAGTTAACCATTAAAAAGACGTTTAATCTTTCATACTTGACTTTTAAATGCAATAAGCAAATAGAGTAGACAGAAGCTGATGGAATAATTCAGGACAATCACTGGAGTGAGGCAAGGGTGCCAGCTAATTTCCAGATATGACTAACTTAATACTGGAAGCTATAGTAGATTGGTGCATAGCTAGTCTACAGAAACTAAGCCACTCTGCACTGGACAGGGAAAGATGGAAGGAAAGATGGAGGGAGGTATTAGACACCAATAGGTGTTGAGCCCATGGTTGTTGTTGATGATGATGATGATACTGGAAGCAGGAAAACCTTTAGCACTGAGATATAAAATGGGAGGAGTCAGGTTATGTGTCAGTCTGGCATAATAATTACCAGAGAACAACTACAAAAGTAGACCAAGAAAGCAAAAAAGGCAGCGCAGAGAAAATAAAAATTATGGTGCTTGTTGGCATGATCATCAAGCCATTAAGTTTCTAGAGAACTAGGAATGACCCTCATTAGCATATATAGAATATATAGAACAGATCTACATTTTGTCTAAGCCATCTTGGAGTGATGCATATTCATATTCATAAGCTAATTTTCAGAAAACATGGAGGGTGCTTTCCTGTGATACGAAGAGCAAAATGATCAAGTAGCAAAGAGCAACACAAGAGACAAAGAACTTGAACAAGTGGGGGAAAACTGTCCCTCTGAAAGAGTCCCTTGAAAGACTAATGCAGAAAGATTTTTACTTTTCTTATTACAATGTAAATAGCTATAAAGCATGTACATGACAAATGCAGACTTCTGTATGTCTTGGTTATTCATGCGATTCCCATTTCCATAATATCTGAGTACTTTCTTTCCCAACCTGGGTAGCAGATATCCCATACGCTGCCGTGTATATATACTACATTTAACTTGTTTTATTAGTATACATGCAACATCTTTGAACAGAGATGTTCAAAACCAGAATGTGGGACAAGCTTTACTTTCAAGAATCTTATCACAACACCAATTCGGCCCCAATAATTGACTCCAGAGACCAAAGCAGAGATCAAGGCCTCTTACTTAACAGGTTTTGACCAAAGGAGCTTTGTACAACCTGAAACTGATACCACCATTTATCAGAAAATTTGCTTGGGCACTAATATAAAACCTTGGAAGACAACAATCAAGAGTGTCATTTTTATAATTTCTATTTAGTTAAATTATAAACCCCTCTGGGAAGAGAGAGCTTTTTGTTACTATTTGCACATTAGACCGCTAATTGCTACCTTAGCAAATAATAGTATCTATCCTCACAAGACTCATGTGAAATAAGAGAGGGCGTTTAGCACCTTTGTACAGATGGAGAACTAAAACATGGAGTTCCACATTTCAACAGGAGGTAGGTGCCTTAATGCTTCTTAATATCTGGGACAGAGAGAATAATTAATATGTCTAAGGTCAAATAAGTACTCTATGGGAGACCAAAGAACCAAATCTGGGGTTTCTGTGTTCTGGGCTAGAAACAATCCATTCTCTGTATATCCTCTAAAGGATCAGTCAGAGGTTAGGACTACTCACCTGGTGATCGCATTCTGGCATTGTGTCTATAAAGGTGATGGAGACTGAGATGAAGAAACACAATATATGCTGCATTACACTTCTGCTTTGAGGTCTGCCAAGTGCAGGTCTTTTGTTTCCCCAGCCCTAATCCTCTCCTACTCTATGGAACTGAAAGGATGGAAGAGACTATGCCTTCAGGATGGCTAGACTCACTCTTTGTATGGGGGGGGATTTATGTGCAGGGTGTTACCGCCATAAACTGTTCTAAGAGAAACCATATTTAATAGCCCCACAAGTCATGATGCAAGATTTCATTAGGGCACTGAGCTTCTGCTGAAATAGCTGGCTTCTTTAAATTACTACTTATTAGTTTTCTTTAAATTGCTACTTATTAGATTTTCCAGGTCAGAAGTGTCCCAAAAGCTACTACACTATACAACTGCAGGAATGATTCAGAACCCATAATGTTTCATCCTAGGAGCCAACTATGCAGTAATTGGAAAACTTGCTGAAGCCCTGCAGTAGATCTGCTGGGACTGAACAAAAATATGGAAATGATTGGACAGACTCTTGCACAGAGGTGATGATATGATACTTACTGAACTAATCCAAATATTTTTCATAAAGCTCTGAGTGAAATTTCAGCATTTAGGTTCAGGCTGGACTTGTTTTATTAAATAGTTTGCTTCTATTATACATTTGTTTATTCTAATAATACAGGCATTCATCCACCACATATTAGAATAATCAATGATTCTGGAGAAAGCAGAAAGATGTGTTCCAACACTTTGCTTGCTTCAGTTTACTGTGAAAGCCCTGTCAAAACATAACCTTGCTCCTCTAGTGCTTAGGGGAACTATACAGGTGCTGACATGTTCTACTTACACATGTTCTTGTCCCCAAAAGATGTCAGTTTAACCTCCTCCACATGTTTTTTTCTGCATTATTAGGTACTGCCTCTTCTATGTCTCTGTCAGCATTTTCCTCCTAATTATGTCAAGCTAGATCAGACATGGACATCTGTGCCATCTTAAGCATTATGTGAAAAATTATTTCTGGGGTAGGCTTCCTGATGCATGGCTTAAAACTACAGGTATATTATACTCCTGGTGTTCTACACTGCAATAATTTTGATAAATTCTGTCTGCCGTTGTAAATGTTGGAGAAAAAATTGATGTTGTATAAAGTTTCAAATGACAACAGCTGTGGACAAACTATACAGCTGGCATACTTTAACTCTTGTCATAGATGTACAATGCAACTGACAAGTGTGCATATTCATTCCTGTCTTGATTGTTTTCTTAACAGCACAATGACATACTGTGAGTGAGTTTTATATGCCTTTTGTATACTCTCCTTCATTAATATTCAGAGTTGGGGAAAGAGGGAGTGTTTTAGCAGTTGACCTCTGAACCAGTAAGGATCATTCTTCAAAAGTGAAAGCAAATTCTGAAATCTGACAAAAAGCTTCCTCCAAACACCTCCTCCTCATGAATACTCTTCCAAATGCACTCATGGCCTATACAATGTTCACAGTTCCATTTACCACATGGGGTGACTAAGGAATTGAGTAACTAGGACAGATACTTTTCTAGTATAAATTGGCATATTGTTTTAGTTATACTGATTTTATTCTATATAAGGGCCTGGCTCAAATAATTTAAAAGATTTGGAAAGTTACACAGGAACTTTGTGACAGATGACAAAATGTAACCTTGGTTAGTCAATTGATAAACTTTCTCTTATAGAACACAGACGCTCTGATGCAAATTGACTCTAATCTCTGATTTGTTATTGTAAGCTAAAGCTGCTAATTATTATTCACTTTTTTTTTAAGTGCCTTCAGGGCTACAGACAGGAAAAAAACCTTCAGTACAAATTTTAGGTGTGGTAAATAAGCCTCAGAGATGTGCATGAAGTATTAAATAAAGTGCTTGGACAGAGTGGCACCTTGTTTTTTTGGGTGAGTCATTGGCTATGTCTATACTACAAAGAAAAGTTGGAAAAATATACACAAATTGCAAACCGCAACTTGTGTATTTTTTCCCACTTTTCTTCCAAAAGAGGTTTTTCCAACACTTAGCCCTTCTACACAGGGCCAAATGTGGGGAAAATACCTCTTTCGGAACATCCCTTCTTCCTTGTAGAATGAGGTTTACAGGGATGCCGACAAAATACGTCTGCCTTTCCAAAAATTCTTTGAGAAAAGCAGATACGTTCATTGGACACGTACATTGGGGTACCTCTGGTATTCCAGAAAAACTCTGTAGATAAGACTTACCCATTAGTTTTGGAATTAAGCAAAATGTATTATAATTTTGTGTATGACATTTAATTTGCTATGTTTTTTGGAACTCTACTCAACACTTATAACATTTATTCTGAAGTTGCGCTGTGCCATGCATATTTGTATAGTTCACTTAATAAACCACATAATGAACATGAATATCTTGTTAGGTACTTTGTATGACGCAGGAGTATAAGGGAACTACTATAAGGTTACGTCTAGTTGGCAAACTTCTTTCAGAAGAAACTTTTCTGGTGGAGACCTTCCCGAAAAAAAATTAGAAAAAGAGCATCTACACAGCAAAAGCACAACAAAAAAGTGATCTGCTTTTTCAAAAGATAGCATCCACATTAATTGGACACTATCTCACATTTTGGTTGTGAGTACTGTGGACAGAGTGGCCATCAGGGCAGCTGTGCTTTTTCCTGGAAGCCTCTTCTTTCGAAAAAAACCACTCTCTTCTGAGTGGCTTGTTCCTCATAGAAAGAGGTTTACCACTGTCAGAAAAACACCTGAGTTTTTTCAACTTTCTGTGAAAGAATGCAATAACAGAGTGGACGTAACTGTAGTTTTTCCGGGAAAATGGCTGTTTTCCCAGAAAAACTCTGCAGTGTAGACATACCCTAAGTTGAACAAGCTCCATTCCCTCAACAGACTCTCAACTGGTGTAAACCTGCTTAATTCCAGTGACTTGTATACAATTATGCCAATGTATACCAAATGAGAACCTTCTACCAGATCTTCTGAGTTTATATACTTGTGCCAGGTTAGTTTCTGAGTTTTTGTCCTTTTGCTTACAGTATCCTTATAACAAGCAAGGTCAGGATTAAGTTTTTATTTTAAAAGGAACATTTCTACTAGGCTAGTTATACTTGTGTGAGAGACCTCATAGGAAACCCAGATGCTGTAGGGTATGTCTACTCTCCAGAGGTTTTTTTTTTCGGAAAAACGTCCACTTTTTTGATGTGCTTTGTCCGTGTGGATGCTCTTTCAGAAGAAATGTTTTTGGAAGATCTCTTCTGGAAATGCTACTTCCAAAAGAAGCCTGCCGTGCAGATGTAGCTGTAGGCAGCTCTTTGTGAAGGTAGCTAAAATAGCTCAGTGAAGAGCCTGCAATTGCCCTAGGCCTCCTTGATTTTGGCTCCAGATGAAAGTTTATCACAGGAAAGCCACAGATCGCATGAGGAATAGTCAAGAAAGTGGCATTTCTACATTTATTGGCAAATCTTCTCTATAGCTCAACACTCTTGCAAACAGACTTTCTTTCATTAGACAACTATGTTTCGTCTTATAAACCGAACCTTAAAAAATTAACCAGAAATGTGGAGAAGATATGATTTGCTCACTTCAATATATGCATAAAACCTGAACTAAGCAGGGATTTCAAATCTCTACTGTCAGCACCATCATCTTCTAAGCAATTTATTTCACAAATGGATTGTTGAAAGAAATGTACTTCTTTTATCCTACTTTCCCACAAAACCTTTTATATGTTTAAAAATCTCATCTTAATTTTCTCTGAATGCAGTTAATAAAATAAATATTTCCATGTTAATCTCACATAACAAATAAAATCCTCATCTGTAATATACTAATTCACAGAAAAATAAATAAAAGACATAAAAGATATAGTAGGTAGTTAAACTAGGAAGTAAACTGACATTAAAAAGAAGGATACTATAAGTGTCCTGCACCTCCACAGTAAGGGGAAAAAACTCTCACAGTAGATAAATCAGACTCTTTTACCAGCTGTGCACACTTCATATTCCAAACCTGATTTCTAACAAAATGTAACTTATCTTGCATAAATGAGTGTGTCAGACCTATGGCCAGCAGGCACAAAATGTGGGAAAGACTCCACCAATTTGTATGTGCCTTTATAATAGATGTTTTTTTGTGCTGTTCCTGGCACAACAATCAGACTAATATCCAAAGAAAATATTTTGTGGGGTTTATTTTTTGGTTAAGAGTTTCATGTGGGATAAAATGTGCAATATGCAATAACTAACCTTCTCACCCTTAATTTACCATGACTAATACAGGATAAAATACATAGTTTGAAATACTAAGGTGATTGCCTCTGGAATCTGGAGAAATAGTCTGTGAAAATCATACTTGCTTTGAAACCCCAGTCCTACAAATACAGAAGAGTGATTTTGCATACATCTTTCTGAGGTGTGTAATGTTACTTATGTACAGCCATATGAGGTGATGAATGAATGAATAGCTTACAAAAACCTTGTCTGCTTTCACATTATTCCGTTTGTGGCCATGCTTATTTCAGCTGTGGCATGTAATTCAAAACCAAAGCCAGTGTCCAGACACTGGGGTCAATGCTCTTGCCCATATGACTTTGTGTGCATTGACTGACGATGAAGTAAGCCACCTTTTCTTCAATATATCATGGCTACATCTAGACTACATCCCTTTTTCATAAAAGGGATGCAAATTAGACGTATCGCAATTGCTAATGAAGCAGGGATTTAAATCTCCCCTGCTTCATTAGCATAAAACTGGCTGCCGCTTTTTGCGGCTCGGAGCTTTGCCAGAAAAAAGCGCCAGTTTAGACGCGGATCTTGCAGAAAACAAAGCCTTTTCCGAAAGATCCCTTATCCCTCTTAAAATAAGGGTTAAGGGATCTTTTGGAAAAGGCTTTACTTTCCGAAAGATCCGCGTCTAGACTGGCGCTTTTTTCTGGCAAAGCTCCGTGCCGAAAAAAAGCGGCAGCCATTTTTATGCTAATGAAGTGGGGAAGATTTAAATCCCCGCTTCATTAGCAACTGCAATACGTTTAATTTACATCCCTTTTACGAAAAAGGGATGCAATCTAGACGTAGCCCATGTGTCTCAACAGTGCTTGCTCACTTTCAAATCTATTTTTGCATGTGACCTATAATATATATATATGAAACTAAACTAATATTAAAATTTGGTCACCGATCATGCTTTTGAAATTAGATATTTTCATGAGCTGAAGGGAGAAAAACAGATTTTCATTAAGAGCCAATTAACAACAATATTCCATACTTAAAAGTTGTTGGTTTAGTTTCATTTTTAAAAATATTGTTTTATATATTTGACAGTTTGTAGTTAATGTCAGCTTCAAGACAAAGAAAGAGCTAGTTTGGGAATTTTGTAACTACGGCTTTGAAATGACACATGACACTCCTAAACAAACAAAAACTGAATTTTTACTCACTGGACCCTCAAAAATGTTTGCTCTCCAGTCCTGTTCTTTCATCGGTATTGGTGAACTTCTTTCATGTCTCAAAGTATCTTTCATGTTTCAAAGTATCCTTGAATCTCAGGCTTTACAGAGAAGATGGCAACCCATTTGCCTCAGACCTGGAAGATGCCCAGTTATTAAAATTGAAAAGTCACCTTTTCTTTGTTGAGGAGCTTCAGGGGGTAGAGGAATTAGTTTGTGAGGGTATGTCTACACTTGCAGCCTATTTCAGAATAGGGATGCAAATGTAGGCATTCAGAATTACAAATCAAGCCCGGGATTTAAATATCCCGGGCTTGATTTGCATCTTCCTGGCCGGGTACCATTTTTGAAATTTACAAGCCCGACATTCGAAATAAAGCCCTATTTTAACTACCTGTTAAACCTCATTGCAGGAGGAATAACAGGTAGTTCGAAATAGGACTTTATTTTGAACGCCCGTTTCACTGCCGCGTGAAGACATGGGCAGTTATTCCGGGCTTATAAATTTCAAAAATGGGGCCCGGCCGGGAAGATGCAAATCAAGCGCGGGAAATTTAAATCCCAGGCTTGATTTGCAATTCTGAATGCCTGCATTTGCAGCCCTATTCTGTGAGTCTCTCTGCCTGGATGTGGGAGCAACGCCCTTGTCCCTGCACCTCATAGTCGAGAGACAATTCTGGAGGCTGGACACCGTTTCCGATGGGAGGGAAACAACCAGCAGTGGCTCAACAACTTCTGCATGTGGAAGGCCACCTTCTTGGAGCTGTGTGCCTGGCTTGCCCTTGCCCTCCAGAGATGCAATACCCACCTGCGGCCTGCCATCCCCCCAGAGAAGCAAGTCGTTATTACTCTCTGGAAGCTCGCCACCCACAACAGCTACCAGTCAGTGGGCCACCAGTTAAGTGTGGGAAAGTCCACCATTGGGGTCCGCTTCATGAAGGTAAGGCACTCTTGGGCTGCATTCCCTGTGGAGGGCAATGTCCTGGAAAGGGGGGACCCTCAGGAAAGGAGTGTGGGGGGTGGAGGATGGAATGGGGGTGGGAGGAAGGCTCATCCCCAGGGGCGTTGTGTGAGCCCACCCTCACACAGCCCTGCTGCTGGGTGGGCAGCCTAATAGGGGGTGGTTCCTGGGGTGTTTGTTCCCTCCCATTATATGTTTTGTGTGTTTGTTTGTCTCCTTCTGCAGGTTGGGAGAGCCATCAACTCAATCCTGCAGTGCAGGGTCATCCATCTGGGAGACCTGTACCCAATCGTGGCCGAATTTGCTGCCCTGGGCTTCTTGAACTGTGGAGGAGCAATCGTTGGGACGGACCCACATTCCGATCCATGCGCCACAGTATCAAGCCACCCAGTACATTAAGAGAAAGGACTATTTCTCCATGGTGCTGTAGGCCCTGGTCAACTACCGTGGACAGTTTTTGGACATCTTTGTTGGGTGGTTGGGCTGGGCATATTCAGGAACTCAGGCTTCTACCACAAGCTGGAGTCTGGAACATTCTTCCCCCAGCAGGATTTTTGCATGGGGGATGCAGCCTACCCACTCATGCCATGGCTCATGAAGCTGTACACTGGCCACCTGGACCTCACCATGGAACAATTCTATGTGAACCTCAACTGGGCCCTCAGGACCAAGTGCTGCCTCAGGTCCGGGTAACTCAACAAACTTGGGTTTGGGTGGGCCCTGAGACAACAGGGGATGGGCAGGAATGGGGGCTGGAGTGGGGTCAGGTCTGGCGGGGGGTTAGGGTGAGGTGGCATGAGCAGGACAGGGGGAGCAGGAGTGGGGGGAATGGGAGCACAGGGAGGGATACAGTGGGGACAGGAGCTGAGTGTGCCATCACTTCACAGATGGTGGCACACATGTTTTTGTCCTGCCACATGAGCTGGTCCCACATGCAATTGCACCACTCGGCATCATCGTGGACCTTTTGTGCTAGGTCTTGTTGCATGTCACGCAGGACTGCAATGTGATTTCTCATGAGATCCTCATGGACCCTCCAGCACTTGTGGCTCCCCTGGCTTTGGGTGGCTGCCTGTGATGGTGTGGCTTGCCCCTCAGCAACAGCTGGGCTGGCTGTGGAGGAAAAGAGGGAGAGGTGGTCAGATATCTACACAGACATTGTCCTTGAAGCCATGTCCTCCTTTGTGAGCAGTGAGCAACTGTCCTTGGTGCTGGGGACAGTGATGACCCAAGAGCAAGGCCATGTGTGGGCTGCACTATAGGCCCTGCCTCACAGGGGATCTGAGGTGCCCAGGGGATCATGCTGCCCGCTTCTCCTCCCTTCCCCCTGTGCATGGAAAGCCGGCCAGGGCAGTGTCTGGCCCCCAGTGGGATCCCATGAGTGGGAGAGGGGCCTGGAGTGGCCTGGCCCTCCCTGGGGCCTGCATACACACCTGCACCTGGCAGCACTGCCAGTGGGAGTGGGTGGTGCCTCGCGCATGCAGGCATGGCTGTGTGCTATGTGCAGCACTCCTTGGTCTGTGTGGGGTCATGCATGCGCTCTTGTGCCCAGCCTGCTTCCAGTGACATGTGTGTGGCCTCCCTCCATCCTGTGAGCAGCAGCCCTTGTGTGCTCTGGGGCTGGCTTAAGAGATCACATAGTGCACACTATCGCTGCACTTGTTTGCATGTTCACAGACAGCAGCACACTGTCCAAGCCGAGCATACTGAGCGATGATCTCACTCCATCCCCTCTGAGAGCACTCACTTGATGATCCCACCCCAGTGTCAGATGATGCCTGGGCACCAGCTCCAGGCTGAGGGTAACAACGCTGCCAGTGTCCTCCTCCTCCTGTAGCTGTTGTTCCTTGTCGTCATCATCCTCCTCCTCAAGGAGCTCAGGGCGGGCAAGCATGGGTGTCTCCACACCTGAGTCCACCCCCCCTCCCTCCAGGACCTGGTGTAGCTCTTTGTAGTAGGGGAAGGAGTGTGGTCCTGCTCCGTAGAGAGAGCTGCACTCCCTGGCCCAGGTGTGTCCTTGACAGAGCTCCTTCACCTTGCTTTGTACTTGGTCCAAGGTGCAGGGGTGATGTCTCCTCTGGGCCAGAGCTCAGCCATCCGACCACAGATGTCAGCATTTTTCCTCCAGGAGCAGAGAACCTACATTGTTTCCTCCTCCCCCCACAGCTCCAGGAAGGACAGGATCTCTGCTCCAGACTCGGAGGGCACCTGGCATTTGATGCCCTTGTGTGGGTCTTTGGAGCCCTGGTGCTGCTCCCTGTGAGGGCCAGAGAGGTTTCAGGGGGCTTGTGGCTGTGCCATGGGTCAGCAGGCCTTTAGCACTCAGAGCCGCACAGTCAAGATGCTTCTGCAAGGCTGCTTCCTGCCACAAAGCTACTCCAGGGTGCCTGCAGCTTTAAGAGCTGACAGAAGACAGGAACTATAAAGCTGTGATTAGTGTCGACAGCATGTCCACCAGATCACCACCTACCTGGGGAGGCCTCTTCTTTTGAAAAAAACTCGTTCTTCCATGTCCACACATGCCTTTTTCCAAAAGAGCTCTTTCGTAAAAGACATTCTTCTGCGTAGAATTAGGTTTACCAGTGTTGGAAAAAACCCTTGAGTCCTTTTGATTTCTTTCCAAAGATTGCAATAGTGGTGTGGACGTAAGTGAATTTTTTTCAGAAAAAACGGCTGTTTTTCTCAAAAACACCTGGGCTACATCTACACTGGCATCCCTTCTGGAAAAGGGATGCTAATGTAGCATGTTGGAATAGGCAAATCCGCGGGGGATTTAAATATCCCCCGCGGTATTTGCATTAACATGGCTGCCGCTTTTTTCCGGCTTGGGGAAAAGCCGGAGAAAAGCGCCAGTCTAGACGTTATTCTACGGAAAATAAAGCCTTTTTCGGAGGATTTCTTATTCCTACTTTCAAGAAAATCCCCCGTGGATTTGCCTATTCCAAAGTGCTACATTAGCATCCCTTTTCCGGAAGGGACGCCAGTGTAGACACAGCCCTGCAGTCTAGATGCACCCTAGGCTTCCCTATATGGTCAGTGTTCTTCTGCCAAGTTAGAGTTGCTGTGCCTTGAAGTCAGCTTAACAAACTGGAACTTCTGAGCCAGTGACTTCAGAGGGGCATAGTCTTTGAGATCAATCCAACAAGCTCAGAAGCTGACACAGACAACTCAAAAAGACTATGGCTTGAAAGCAGGCAGGCAAGCTAGAGCTGTTGAGAAAGTGCGTCCACAGAAGCATTTGCTTTCATGTGATGCCACCAGTACAAAGAAGCTAAGCTGGCATCTTAGCTCTATGCCTTAACTACTGCAATCATGCTACATTTGCTGAGTCAATGCAGTGCCATGAACCCAATAAGTGACAGTTACTAAGCCAGTCAACTCAAGAAACTTTTGCCTTGATATCAGCACAACAAGCTAAACCACACTGGGTTTTAGCACACTGGGGCTGGTTGAACAGAATGGCAATTTTTTTAATAGTGACAAGTCCACGTATAAATGTTTGTAGGAGTGACAGCTTTTGAACTGATGAGCATAGCTTGTCAAAATTTCCAATAATCATTTTTGATGGAAATGTCTTTTTGATTTTGGGTGTGGGTGTGTGTTTGAAATTAGCTTGGTAGAAAATTTTCTAAACAGAAAAGTAGATTTTCTTTTCTAATACTATCTACTATATTTTTAACTCTTTTTTTCCCAATTATTAATACAATTCTATCCTTTGCCCCCTTTGTTTCCTTTGAAATAAACTCTGTATCTCTTCATTACCCAATGGAGTTATTTTTAATAAAGGAAAATGTACATTCTTTATTTAAATGGTTGTATTTTTCAAAAATACAGTGTTATATTTATGAAGTTAATTTTTATTTTTTATTTCTTAAAAAAGGGACTGTTAAAATATATCTATTTAATTTTTTTAGTAATTTTTGGGAATTCCAACAAAAAATGTCTTCATCCCTATAAACTCTTATCATTCACTATATTTTAACAGAAATAGCTATAGTCAATTTGGTTTCCAGTAACATTTTCTTCTAGTTTCCCAAACTTAAGCATTGATTTTGCCATGCCAAAAGAGAGCATTATTCCAAATTTCTCCCTTTTATCTCTTTCCTGTAAGGTTTATTAAGAAGCAATCTTATTCCAGGTTCATCCTTATTCCAGGTTTATCCATTCTGGCTTAGTCAAATCCTTACCTTGATTTCATTTATGAGTAAAGGAAGCTTCATACTGAATTTGGTGGTCCTACTTCTTACCATTCAGGAGCAGTTCTTGAACAAATGGATGGACAGACACACTTGCTTGCTCACAGACAAACTTTCTCAAACATATAGTAGATACATTTGGTTCCAAAAGGCTTTATTTAAGAAAGTCTTGTTTCAATATTGCCAATGAAACTTTGTTTGTGAAATCTCTCCCTCCTCCCCATAAAAACAAACTAACAAACAACAAATAACAAAAAAGCAGGCCATCTGAAGAGCTTGTCAGTTCCTTACTGAGGCAGCATAGATCATTTTTTTAGAACTCAAAAGTTCCTCCATTCATTCTTACTGCTGATAGCCCACCCAGAGCGAGCTCATTATAGCTACAAACCATGAAAACATATAGCACACATTTTGTGCTTCATTTCATAACATCTTTGTACAACCTTTAACTGTCTGTGATGTCTCTTTCTGTCCATCCACCCTACTTGTTTGATTTTTTTAAGCAAAATTCTCGTTTTTTTATATCACCACTGGTGTGAGTTATTCAAACACACCCAAGATAGAGTTCTTGTGCATGTTGATTTTACTTTGCTGCACCTCTAAAAAGCCTTTAAGTTTACAGACTACTTCTTATCAAACATGCTAATGTAAATATCTAATTCCACTTCATGCATAAAGGAAACCCAGTCAAGTACACTTCAGTGTGAAGAATGTCAGTCCAAGTCAAGATATTTCTAATGATCACATCACACATAAATGTCATCAAGTTCCCATATACCGTATAAATATGCACGATAAACAAGATGCTTATTTAACTTACTGCTGATTGAGACCATTGCAACAAAAGACAGTTAAATAGAGAGTTTGTTACATTTTAAGTCATTTTTTGTTAAATACAAATGAGAAACTTAAATTATTGTTGACTTACTTGATTCCAAAGTTATGATTTATGGTGGGGGTTTTTTCACTTGAAGAAATATTTCAAGTCACAGGATACTCAACAATATTCCACAGGAATCGCGTGTGAAAGACCTTGGTGCCATATAGATCCCTGCAATCTCAGAGTTATTGTTAGGTGACATACACCAAAAAGTGCACCTGATAAGTTGTTCTCCCATCTTCCATCAAACATAATATTCCTATGTAACTCTTGCTTCCTGTGGCTTAGCAAGGCCTTTGGAGATCAACTCAGTTGATGAAGAGATTAAGAGAAATACTAGAGGACAGATATTTGAAAGAGGGAAATAAGTTGCCATTACGTCTAATTAAAGGGAAAGAGGCAGCTTTGTGGTGGTTTAAGCAGCAATATGTAGTTGCCTTATGATGTCTCCTGGCCAATTATTGCAGGAGTTGCGACCCAACATTTTAATTGCTCTGTGGGTCAGCTATTCTAGCACATACCTTTGACCTCTTGAGTAGCTGTCTGCTCTTTGCTCCTGACAGCCATTTGTTCAAACATTATGTTATGTCCTGATGCACTGCTTCAAAACTGCATATGATTAGATGGCATTATTCGAAGTTCACTGTAAGTTTCAGTCTTATCCAGCTTATCCTGTATACTGTTATGTCCTTGTTTACTCCAGTAAGTCAGGGTTTTATAGAGGCTTGAAGTTTTCTTTTTCTTTCCCCTAACCTACAAGTAATATTTTAATCTTTTGTAAGTTCCCTTTTAAATGGCCTGCCACTCCAAGTGACTGAATTCTAGAGTTTATGGTCCAGTTCCTCTCTTTTGCCAAGGTCATCTATTATGTTGGTTTTGCCATCTCTACTATTGGGTTTAAATATTGCTGGCTGGTTGCTACTGACAATCTGTAATTTTCTTGGTGTTAAATGAAAGGACTCAGAAAACAGTTATTATGCACATACACCTGTTCTTCAACATAAAGACTTTCTTAGATGAAGCAACCAGTATTTGGGATGAGACATATACTCAGTTGAAATATGATTTGATAGACACTAACCAGCATATCACAAAAAAAGGAAAAGTATGATCTTGGTTCTTTCACTTACATCACTATAAATGTAAGGACTTGTGTTAGATTAAAAATTGTAAAAGTGAAGAGAATTGGGTCTCATTTCTAACTTTATAATTTTAAAGAAGAAGGTGGGAGAGTTTCTAGATATACGTTGTCCAAACTTTCCAAGGTTTTGATAACATCCTCACAAGAAGCTATTAGAGAAACAAAGTAGCTAGGTAACACAAATTTTGCACTAGATTAGAGAACAGTTGATGTAAGAATGAACGCTTACTTCTCAATATGTAAGAACTGTCATAATGATGTGTCACTAGGTCAAGTTTTGATTCATTACATTTATTGATTATCTAGATTGTGGGGGAGGAACAGTCATGAGGCAAATTTTAAGAACATCCTAACATTCTGGACAAATTCTGCATAATGCACTCAATTTCTCATCCATGCTGCCAGGGCTTAAATTAAACTGAGTTATGTTTTCAGCCTTTTGTTTCAGATAAAAAGGAAACCTATTACTGACTCACATGAAAAGGAACCCTTTCCACATAGTACAGGTATAACCTCTGTGGTCTGGGATGCTCTGGTCTGGCAACATCCATGGTCCTGCTGGACCACGGATAGTGCTGGACCAGAGTGCCCCAGCCACAAAGCTTGCCAGAGGCTGGGAGCTCAGCCAGGCAGGCAGTTTGGAGGGCCAGTGTCCTAGCGGCAGGAAGCCCAGACAATGGCCAGAAGCTGGAGCAAAGCCAGTCAGGGTGTCCTTCCACAAAGAGCATAGCTCCACTGGCCGGGGTGCCCATGCCGGCTACAGGTGTCAATCCACTGCCAGCCAGGGGCAGGGAAGCCCCTGTGGCTAGGATTGTAGAAGTGCCACTGACCAAGAACAGGGAAGCCTCTGCAGCTTAGGACACAGAGCTCCTACCAGCAGAGAATGCAGAGCCTCTGTTGGAAGGGGCAGGGAGACCCAGTGGCTAGAGGAGCGGAGCCACTGCCTGCCGAGAGCAGAGATCCTCACTGGCCTGGGGAGGGGAGTCAGCTGGAGCAGGGCGACAGCTAGGAGTGGAGTTCTGCCAGTGGCCGGGGTGCAGTGCACTCGCCAGATTGGAAGCTTCCACCTGTAACGGTTTTAGAAGAAGCTGTAGCTGGCCAATGACAGTTTAAAGGTATGGCGATTCTATGTTCTTAATTTAATATTTAAATGCCACTGCACAAATGCAGTTTTATGTTTCCTCCTGTTTTCACATCACTATACAAAATCACTTATCTCAGACTATCTCCTTCTTACAGCTCTTATTCACATACTCTCCTCCCATTTTAAGAAATGTCATTTTAGCTCCACCTCTTACCTTTTGAATAACCACCTCATTGTGTTTCCATCTCTTTCTTCCCCCATGGTGGGCTAGATTAACGAGACTAAGAGGGAAGGAATTGAGTACTCAAAACACAAATATCAATAATTCATTTAAATCAAGAATAAAACTCAGATCCTCAAAAATATTTAGGTGCTTAATTCAATAGGAATTAGATGCCTAAATACCAGTGAGAATCTGGGCCCATTTTCACCATATCAGTATTTTACAGGGTTTTCTTATAAAAGATGCTCCCAATGGAAATTAGGAAAACTCAATAGAAGAATCACTTAGTAATTCTTAATTCACTCCAACTCGAGATCTGAACTGAAAAATATGAACCACTTTTTAATTTAACCTAAGAAATTAAAATAAATTATAACTATAAACCAGGATATTAAAATGTAAATTTTAACAAACTGTGCTCATTGTATACTCTCTCTGTTGAGCTGGTAAGCTCTTTTTGTGTTTGCTCTTGATCTTTTCATTGAGAACATCACACTGTATTGAAGATAGAAAATAGGATATGTGGGAGGAAAATAGCTCTGGGGAAATTGTATTGGAGGAAAAAATATGAGATTCACTACCATCAGCCAGTTACCTTTAGCCTATGATGTATTAACTCCTCAAGCAGACTGTTTTTGATGTTGGCGCCAGTGCTCAGGGGATTTAGAGATTTTCAACTCTGTTGTTTTCTTAAATACAAAGAAAAACAATATTTCTAGAACATATGTCTTTTGAAGTGGGGCTAACTCTCCATATTTTGCACAGAAACATTTCATGTTTTAGGAATAAACAGCTAATTTTATGCTTTTGTTCACTGAAATGTGGAATTCAGAAAGTAACAATGTAGGACAGAGAGAAGGAGAAATTATCTGATGCAGCAGTAGTGATGGATTTCACATGAAAATTGGAGAAATCAACTACTTATTTTGCTGAGAGAGGGGAAAAAGAGTCCCTGGATCTTCCTTTGTTCTTAGTTTTAACTAGATTTGTGGATGTAGGTTTTATTACATGGAGCCTTGGTTTTTAATTGTTAAATGTGAGACTCATATGTAGCAGATGATCAGATTTAGGACACTGGTATAGAATTTAGTCCAGTACTAGATGAAGAGGAAAGAATATATAGGACAGAGAAAGAACATGAGAAATAGTGTATGTCCAAAGAGGAATTTAAAAATCATGGAAGGAATTAAATGGGTCCTGAAACCTGCTACTGGAATTGTACTAAGATAAGGTCAATGTGTATTCCTTCTTTTTCTAAATTCGATGGTGCAAAGTGGTAGTTTTTCCAAACTTCATCCTGTAGAGCTGTACTTAAGGAAGCCATAGTGGAGGAAGTTGCAAATATCAGGTTAGAGAAGTTGGAGGTAGTGGTAAGATTTCCCAAGAAAAAATATAATCTCTGTGTACACAGGTTGGACCTTTCTGGTCCAGCATCATGGGGACTTGACTGGTCCCGAACAAGAGAATTTGCCAGACCAGGGGAGGCCTCCTACCACTGGTCCCAAGCCCATTATCCTCTGCTGATAGGCTGCCTTAGCAGGCAACACTGCCTCATCCTTCCTTCCCCCAAAACTGTCTGGGCTGCTTACCCAGATACTACCGGCTCCCTGGGCAGCACAAGCTCCACCTCCTGCCATAGGGCTCTGTTCTTGTGCAGCCAGCAGCAGCTGTGGAGTTTGGGCTCCAACCCTGGCCCTGTGCAGTCCTTGCCCTGGCCCTGCATAGCTGGGGGAGGCTGCAGTGCTCTGGCCCTAGCCCAGAGCTCCTGGGGGCTGCTGGAGGGCTCTGGCCCCAGTCCCGCTCTGTCCCCAGATGGGCTGCTGACTCTGATGTCCCACCTGGCTGTCCCTCCTGCTCTTAGGCTCTGGGACTCTCTGCTCTAGGAGCATCTATGGTCTTGCCAGACCACAGATGTTACTGGACCAGAGCATCCAGGATTTTGGATGTACAGCTTATACTAAATTGGAATGAAAGTAACTATAATGAAGTTGTGGAGTTCCTTTCCAGGACAGATGGTCAAAGAATTGTGTTCAGTTGCATCAATATTTCAAGGTGAATATTAAAACCTGAATTTTTAAGAAATGCAAACACTCACATCTCCCATTAGTTTCAAATGAAGCTGTAGATGCTCACCATCTCTGAAGATCAGGTCCTAAATGAAGAAGGTGAAGAAATTAGATACAAAATAACAAATGGCTGATTATAGAACCTTATGATTATTCATGAAGGAAGAGTCTTGGTACATAGAAAGAGTCATAAGCAAAGAGAGATTAATGGTTTGATTCTTAATATCTCTATTGGCTCACTTTCAAGGAATGCTCTAACACATTTTTAAAGATCTTACATTTCTACTGGTCATCTGAGAATCAGTAGCCATAGTGCATATACTATCCTGCATAATCCATTTTTTGCATTTTTAAAACAGTGCAAGCAGTAATTTATTGGCACAAGACTTAACAATTTGCATTAATTATTAAAGTCCACATTTCCAGAATATGTGTAGCATCAGAGCATATTTCAGCCCTTCTTACACATTTTGAAATATTTCCATAAAGAATGAATGTGATAGCATCTTGTTAGTACTGCAGTGATACATGCTGGCTCATGTACAGAATACACTGCCCATAATTCTGAGCTCCTGATGGGAGCTGTTGTTTATCAGCTTTGTTCCACAGGTTTCAAAACAGCAATTAGGATTTCATGGAGAGCTACTAATAATTATCTGTGAATCTTGATGTTGTTTCTTCATTTCCCAAAACCATGACAGTTTTTGAAAAAAATATATTTTTTTAAATAATGCTAGACACATCCTGCTAAATTTAAGAAATAGATAATGCACTAATTAGAAGTCATAAAATGAACTTCTAAATTAATCAAAATAAAGTGACTATATTAGCAGGCATCTTCCGGTAAATATGTTGCAATCATGCAGAGTGTCCATAACATTCTTTCACCTGGCATGCCCACAGGCTAAGTTGTTGTTGTTAGGAGAAAAAACGAGGAGTAGGGTGTGGGTAGGGGTAGATTGGAGAGAAGAAAGTTTGGACTGGGAAAAAAATAACTTGGGTTACAAAAAGGAACTGTGGCTCTGTATTGTAAGGGTTTTCTGGGATTAGACTGCAGTAGATGGAAGAGAACTGGACTTGATAATTAGGTAAGGAAGAAGCGACAAGGAATCCTGTGGCACCTTATAGACTAACAGATGTATTGGAGCATAACCTTTCCTGGGCAAAGACCCACTTCATCAGATGCATGTAGTGGAAATTTCCAGAGGCAGGTATAAATATGCAAGCCAGAATAAGGCTAGAGATAACGAGGTCAATTCAGTCAGGGAGGATGAGGCCCACTTCTAGCAGCTGAAGTGGAAGTGTGAAACTGATCTTGTAGTTGGCTAGCCATTCACAGTCTTTGTTTAATCCTAAACTGATGGTGTCAAATTTGCAGATGAACTGTAGCTCAGCAGTTTCTCTTTGAAGTCTGGTTTTGGAGTTTTTTTGCTGCAGGATGGCTACCTTTAAATCTGATATGGTGTGTCCAGGGAGATTCAAGCGTTCTCCTACAGGTTTTTGTATATTGCTGTTCCTAATATCTGATTTGTGTCTGTTTATTCTTTTATGTAGGGACTGTCCAGTTTGGCCGAGGGGCATTGCTGGCACATGATGGTATATATTACATTGGTAGATGTACAGGTGAATGAGCTGGTGATGGTGTGGCTAATTTGGTTAGGTCGTGTGATGGTGTCGCTGGTGTAGATATGTGGGCAGAGTTGGCACCAAGGTTTGTTGCATGGATTGGTTCCTGAGTTAGAGTTACTGTGGTGCAGTGTATAGTTGCTGGTGAGAATTTGCTTCAGGTTGGTGGGTTGTCTGTAGGCGAGGACTGGCCTTCCTCCCAAAGCCTGTGAAAGTGAGGGATCATTGTCCAGGATTGGTTGTAGATCACTGATGATGCGTTGGAGAGGTTTTAGCTGAAGACTGTAGGTGATGGTCAGTGGTGTTCTGTTGGTTTCTTTTTTGGGCTTGTCTTGTAGTAGGAGGCTTCTGGATACAGACTTCTGTTAATCTGTTTCCTCACTTCCTTGTGCGGGTATCGTAGTTTCAGGAATGCTTGGTGAAGATCTTGTAGGTATTGGTCTCTGTCTGAGGGGTTGGAGCAGATGCGGTTGTACCTTAGTGCTTGGCTGTAGACAATGGATCGTGTGGTGCGTCTGGGATGAAAGCTGGAGGCATGAAGCTAGACATAGCAGTCGGTAGGTTTTCAGTATAGGATGGTGTTTATATGACCATCACTTATTAGCACCGTGGTGTCCAGGAAGTGGATCTCTTGTGTAGACTGGTCCAGGCTTGTTATCTCTAGCCCTATTCTAGCCTTCATATTTATACCTGCCTCTGGAAATTTCCACTACATGCATCTGACAAAGTGGGTCTTTGGCCACTATGCTCTAATACATCTGTTAGCCTGTAAGGTGCCACAGGACTCCTTGTCACTTTTACAGATCCAAACTAACACGGCTACCCTTCTGATACAAAGGATATTGGTATTTTCTGGAGAGGGAAGTAAGATGAGAGTGAAAGAAACAGAGGAAGAAATGGATAGGATAAATCTCAGGTTTCAGCTAGGTTTCTATTAACAATGGCTACATTCAAAAGTTTTGATGGCTTATCCAATCACTAGGAAAAAAATCTTCATTTCCTTCACTACTGTTTTCATTAGGAGATACTAACTTTAAATTTAAAGTGAAAGGAGTATGAGTCTAAGACAGACAGATAACAGTTGACTTCTTACACCATTGTTATTCCTCTTATATTCATTATTGATTCTATCTCCTCCCTCCAATCACCCTCCTTCTCATTTTACATGCAAACGTCCTTGTGATGGATTTACTGGGTGGGAGCTCCCCCTCCCGATGGGGCAGGGGGGTTCAGCAGACCCACCGTCTGAGTCTGACGTGTGTTTGACCCGGGGCCCGCTCCTCGGGATGGGGTACATGAGTGCGATCACCCGGTACTGTGTCGGTGCCGGGGTTCGGAGAACACACTGCCCATGGGCACCAAAAGCGCTCTGCCCCGGGCTTCTTCCACTCCCCGCTCCCTGCCACCCTGCTGTAGGGTCCACCCAGGCCACTTATCGCGTGCTAGCCGTCGGCCTCATCCGGCTGGTGTCCCGGGGGCTCCGACGTCGCTCCTCTTGCCCTCCAGCGGGGCGGGATGCTCGTCCTTCTCGGGGGCGTTCAGCGGCTCCTCCATGAGCCCCCCCCAGCTGTCTCACCCGGCTGCTTTTCAAATGGCCTGGGTGAGGACGCTGGGGGTGCCAGCCCCGCCCCTCCAGCGTCTGCATGCCCTGTTACACAGCGGCCAGGGCTCGGAGCTCGGCCACTTGCCCTGCACAGCCCTGTACAGCCGGTGCGCTCCTCGGGCTTTCTGCCCACCAGCCATGGCTGCAGGGCCGTGCGCCTTCCCCGGTGCCGGGTCTCAGCCCGACTGGGGCTATTCCGGCCACTCGGGCCACCCGCCTTCCCTCTCCACTCCTGGGGGGGGGGGTGATCCCCTGACCCGGGTCAGTGCGGACCCCGCTAGGTCTGTCACAGTCCTTCTTTTCTGACTTTTTTTTTCATTTTCTCTTCGACTTTTCCTTCTGCTGATTCACTTTCAGAACTAATCAGCAGACCTTATCACACCATGTGGAAAAAACCAAGTAACAGCAATAGATAGCACACTTTGAGGGAAAACATTTTATCTATGCATAGCTTGTTTCTTATATTTAACGAAAAGCCAATGATATCTCTGGTAGAAGAGCAAAATTCATATTAAAGCTTTTGAACAACCTTCAAAACATATTGAAGCAATTATATGTACATAACAAGGAACTAGGATAACTATCCATTTCTATCATAAAGTCATAAAGAAACCTCTATATAAATATAAAATGAGAAACATTAGAGGTAAAGCCAGGTGTACAGTGATGCAAAGAATAAAAAAAATGTTAAAATATTAATTTACAACTTTCATTTGGAAAACTTCAGAGTATATCCTCTTGTGTGAGAGAAGGAAAAAAGCAAAGCTTTAAGTATGGAGTTGATTTGATATCAATTTATTCTCAAAATTCCTTTTTTTTCTTATTTAGAGGACAGAAAAATGTATGTGACGTTTTACTCTTCTCTTGGAGAACTTTACTCCATAATTTGCATGGTGTGCAGCACAACAGAATGGAATAGGTTATGTCTCTTCTTTGTTGAAGTTATGCCCTTGAGTGCACTGACTGGCAGATGCACTCATTTTCAGAAAAGGTGAGATGGTAAATTCTAATAGGATTGTGGTGATGAAGCTGTGTCAGTATGGAATGATTTGCATGCTCTATGAGCCAGCCATAGAGAGGTGCCAGGTAAGGCAAGCCACTCCCCCTGAAATTGGTGAAAATCCTTGTTTGTATTCGCAGTACAGCCAGGCACTTCCATTTAATGAATCAGACTTCTCCCTCTCCCAACAAAATTATGAGATTAAAAAAAAAAAAAAGAATCACTTCAGTCTGCTTTCAAGTTTGTTTAATTTGGTTGAATTTGAGCCTCTACAGGAGGAAGAGGCTTCTTGTAAATGCATATGCAACTACTTCAGGTTGAAATTCAACCTTTAATTTCACATCCTACAGTAGCATCAGTATCACTGGTGCTCTGATAAAGAACCTTCCAAAAAGTGGGGGAACATTTTCTCCCTATCAGGCCCTCTTCCCTTGCCCCAAGCATTCCCTTATCTCTCTAACCGATAGTCATCTTCCCACCAACATTGACTTTGTATTTTCTCTCCTAGGGTGTGTCTACACAGCACCGTAAACCTGAAATAAGATACTCAATTTGCTCTATGAAAATTGCACATCTTATTTTGATTGAATTTTAAAATAGGCTATTTCGAAATTTGACATGTCTACACAGCACCATAGTTTGAAATAATGAATTATTTCAAGACATCACTTAACCCTTGTGGAACAAGGGTTACTGGGATGCCAAAATAGTGCCCCCATTATTTCAAAAAAATATTTTGAAATAACAGGTGGCTTGTGAAGACATGGGGTAGCTATTCTGGGATATCTCTGGTATCCCGAAATAGCCATGCAGTGTAGACATACCCTTATTCTCCATCTGTCTTCCACATTTCCCTGCACTCCAAAAAATCCTTCTGCAATTCTTTAGGTGACCTTCCTCCCCGTAAGTTTGTTCTCTCTCTCTCTGGCTATGCCTCTCTTTCGAAAGAGAGTGCATAGACTGCAACCACTTCTTTTGAAAAAGCGAGATGCTTTTTCAAAAGCGAGCACCCACGCAGTCTGGCTGCTCTCTTTTGAAAGACCCATGTTTGCATTCAAGAACTCCTTTTTCGAAAGAGCACTTTTGAAAAAAGGTGTTCTTCCTCATAAAATGAGGTTTACCACGGATGAGAAAACCGCTGTGTTCTTTCAATTTAATTTTGAAAGAACTCAGTGCAGTCTAGATGCAGGGGAAGTTTTTTTGAAAAAAAAAGGACACTTTTTTCTAAAAAACCCTGTGGTCTAGACACACCCTTTGTCTGTCTGACTGTCTGTCTGTCTGTCTGTCTGTCTCTCAAAAGCTGTGTCTAGACTACATCCTTCTTTTGACAGAGGGATGTAAATTAGAAACTTCTAAATAGCAAATGAAGTGGGGATTTAAATATCCCACACTTAATTTGCATAATCGTGTCATGGTGCTCTTTCAAAAAAGCACCATTTCAAAAGTAAAACCACGGTTCTTTCATTTTTTGAGGTGTACAGGATCTTTTGAAAAAGTCTGCCATTTTCGAAACAACTGTGTCTTGACTGAGGTGTTACTTTCGAAATGGTGCTTTTTCGAAAGAGTGCCATAAAGTGATTATGCAAAGGAAGCGTGGGATATTTAAATCCCCGCTTCATTTGCAATTTTGAAGTGTCTAATTTACATCCCTTTGTCGAAAGAGGGATGTAGTCTAGACACAGCCAAAGTCTCTATTCCATTTTCCAGACAATAAAGCCTGGGAGATTGTCCTCACAGAAGACGGCAGTCTGCCGTCACTCCTATGGGAAACAGTGGGAAAAAGGAGCCTCACTGCTACCTGTAAAAGGTGTAGGACAATGGCAGCTATATTAGCTGAGGAGAGCCTGGCTGAAAGTAACCCAAAAGGACCAAGTTTGAGAGAAACTGGCAGATCATGCAAACATTCTTAACAATGTGAAAATTATTGTGGGACTTATGAAAAAGTATTGTGAAATGAAAATTAGTGCTAACAACTCCAGAGACAGATGTGTTATGGGAAAGGAGAGATGGATAATGCAGCAATCATAGCAGCTTTGCTGCATAGAGTTTGGTGAAACAGAGACTGATACTGTACCCTGATAATCAGCAGTATAGGGTTGGGGGTCAGTATAGACCTGCAGGAAGATCTGATCTTGTTTACACCCTTTCAGAGAGAAATGGACAAGAAGACTTATGAGTGGAACCATATTAAAATGATGATCAGTGGAAAAGATCTGGAAAGCTCTAATTGCAATAATATTGTTATGAGACACAACTATAAAAGTTTGTTTTTGCTTGTTAACCCTTGGGGGCTTACAGAAAATAATGACATTTAAAACTACCAAGGTATTTGAATTTATCAACAGCAGTGCTAGAATCTAGTATGCTAACATCTAAAATGTGCAACAGAATGCATTACTCTGAATGTATGAGTATCTGAATATACCCGCCAGAAAACATAATAGGAAACAGTTTATGCATTGGTGCTAGTTTTGGGTGGCTAGAACTTGTATCTGGATGACAGAATACAGAAAAGTTAGTCTTTCTTAATTATTAATTAATTAGATGAAAAATCGTGAGTGAAACAGTGACAAATACCATGCTGTTTATTACTGGTCTTAAGAACTCCATCTACACCCCTTCCTTCTTCCTCTCCTGCCCCTTCTGATATTATTCTGTCTTTTTGAAGGAATACTTTGATATCAGTGGACAGGAAAGCAAGAGTTAGCCAGATTTTAAAAAGAGAATGGCATCCCACTCACTTCCCTGCATAATAAGAGAAGTTGGTGGGAGATGAACATTTCTAAAATCTAGCCCATTGTCTAATCAGCTGCTCCTTCCAATTCCTAAACATGGACAACAAAGAATGTGGGGCTTGAGAGAGAAGGACCCAAAGTGTTATGTAACAAAGTTCTTGTGATTTTAACCTCTCAGATATTTTGACATTCCTGGGGCTGAGCTCTGATGCAGACTAGCTTTTGGTTATGACCGAAAGTGTGTCCTCACAACAGCGTTATTTCAGAATTACAATGCAAGTGTCTACATAGCAATTCCATTATTTCAAAATAAATTTGAAAAAAACTGATGGCTTATTCCAACTCCTCTAAACCTCATTCCATGAGGAATAACGCCTCTTCCAAAATTGCTATTTCAAAGTAGTTGTAGTGTGAATGCTTCACTGCTGCTATTTCGAAATAGCTTCTCCCCAGGTCCATTCAAAGTAATTACTCCCTAGTACTTCCTGGGGAGCCTGCCTCAGATTAATTTCTGTTGCACTTCCCCAGACCTGAGGAATGAACCCAGACAAAGTGTAGGCTGGAGCAGTATTGCTTTTGGGATTGTTTATTGGTACAAATTCTTAAGAGGAAGGTGATAGACACACATCACATTCATGCTGGCAATTTGAAGGAAGACTGCTAGTGTGGATGCAGTCTAGACACAACCCTAGTGTGGTGTAGATTCCTTTTGAGTTAGCTGGTGGCTGGAGTGCTAGCCAGACACCAGCTTCCCGGAGTGTCGACCATGATTCTTGTGAGATCCCTCTGGATCTGCAGAGACTTTACCTCTCCCGGCTGGTCCCAGGTGTCTGCTGTCCCAGGTGTTACATCTTGTACAGGACAGAGAACGAGAGACAAGAGGTGAGAGAGAGCTTCTGGGCGCTTCTCTCAGTTAATTTATCTACTTGCAGGGTCTTTGTCTGCCTTAAAGGGTCACAGATCCTAAACTGCCTTCTTGGTTGGATATTTCTCATTCACACCACACACATAATCCACAGGTTGCATACATATTCATAAGCAATATGATTTCTAAGCAAAATGAGACCTCATGTCCTTGGGTACCATAAAATACAATATCTTGCACTGTACTACAGAGAACATACCAAAGCACGATAAAAAGCTTCACAAATTATAACTAAGAAAGCCATGGTCAGGGAAGAAGAGAAAAGTACTGGAATATATCTAGTCAGCTAGACACCATTGAAGAGGAGGGAGGGATGTCGTGTCCAAGGGGTTATAATCTTGAGGCTTCCCTGTAGTGTAGATGTAATATTTTGAAATAAGCCATTCTGGAGTATTTCTTCCAGAATAGCTTTTTCTGAAATAAGTGTGCAGTGTAGATGTACCCCTAGATAGATATTGTAAAATGGGAAATATCTATGTCTAGTATAATTCATGCCCCCCTATGTGGGGGGCTGTTTAACAAAAAATAAATGTAATGCTAAGTCGCCCAAGACAGATCCTAAATTCACATCTGCAAAGAAAACTACATTTAGATTATGTCTAGACTACATGGCTCTGTCATGTGATTTAAATCATGCGATTTAAATAATCGCTGCTTCATTTAAATTAAAATGGCTGCCGTGCTCAGCTGATCAGCTGTTTGTTGGCTCAGTGCGCTAGTCTGGACACTCCGCGGTCGACATCAAAGGCATTTGTCGACCGCCCCAGTAAACCTCATCCCACAAGACATAACGGAGTGGTTGACAAATGCCTTTGATGTCGACCACAGAGCATCCAGACTAGTGTGCTGAGCCGACAAACAGCTGATCGGTTCAGCGTGGCAGCCATTTTAATGTAAATGAAGCAGGATTATTTAAATTGCTGCTTCATTTGGGTATGTCTAGTAAACTAATCTACATGGCTCTGGCGACAGAGCCATGTAGTCTAGACATACCCTTAGAGTACTGAATCATATATCAAACTAAATATTTAGAACAAAATTAATACGTTCTACAGCAGATAGTGATGATGGACCCACACATCAAGAAAACAAGTGAATAATAAAAATATAGTAATTTTCTATTCATGGACTGTGTCTAGACTGGCCAGTTTTTCCGGAAAATCAGCCACTTTTCTGGAAATACTTTTAACGGAAAACCTTTTCCTTTAAAAGTATTTCCAGAAAATCATGCCAGTCAAGACGTAGCCATAGTTTATTGTGTAGATAAGTAATTAAATGAAAGGTACTTCTACCCCAAGCACTACATTTATTACAAAAACTATAGTTGCAAGGTCATAACTTACAGATATGTATGCCTGAAGTTAGACATGATCAATACTTAGATACCTACAAAAAAAGAGGTCTGATTTTTTGAGAGGTGATGTTTAGGACGTCGGTGTGCTCAGGACCTCTGAAGTTCAGATCCATTTTATTTCACTGTATACACATTGATTTGAGGCCATAACCTGAGACACTCCCTCTTCAATGTGTTAGACCACATGATCTGACATTGAATATAATACAAATTAACACTTATGACTACTTGAATCAATCACATAAATTATCTGCATTTATCTGTGGTCATACACACCAGCTGGGTGAGCTGAAGCTCCTTATGTAGGAATAATATAGTCACACAAAGACTGCAGACAAATACATCAACTAAATGTGTGCTCCAATAACATATTCTTTTCTAGTATTTACCCCCTCACTATGCTTGTGCATGTAAATGAGAACAGATCTATTTATATAAAATATTTGTGAGAACATTAAGGGACAGATTTTTAAAAGAGCTCATTCCAATATCAAGTTGCATTGTGTCATTATTCTGAAATGAAACTGGTCTAGCGTATTGTCAGTCTGTGAACATAGTGAGGACCCTTCACAATAAAATACCATATATGCTTTAAATTAAAGATATGTGAGTTTGGATTCTGTTTGATGAAATACAGGTAAAACCATGTTCCTAACTGCCCATTGTATCTTGGCTATGGAACTTTCAAATACATTGAAACACTTGCCTTTTCTTTCATATTTATTAAGCTAAAGATATGTGACTTGCTATCAAGGCAGTGCAATGGAAATGAGTTTGCTGGCATGGCCTAATCTGCCTCAGCCAGACATTACAGAAATTTAAATATGCAAATTTATCGTCCTTAATATGAAATGAAAAATCATATTTTTATTTCTTTCCTATTCGGTAGTCTAAGAGAGAAACTTTCCTGTACAATTGAAACAATATGTATGAACCATAAATAACCCACTGATAATCAGATGTATCAAGAAATAAGAGAGGTGTGGGGGGAAGCTCAAAAATCCTCAACTTTTATTGCCAAATAAAAAAAATAGTTAAATGTACTTAAGGACTTGAATATCATGCTTAAAACAATGCTAACGAGTTATAGTTTACATTCCAAAAGATAGAAACTCAGGAAATTCAGTTAGTGTTGTAACTTCAACCCCTTTTTGACCTGAATAATTAGTCAAATTTCAAGATGCCATGGATTGGTTCCGTTGAGAGGAAAAATTGATAATGTTGTCAGGCATTTCTTTGATATGATCCCTCAAAAAAGATATTTTGCCCTTGGATTCAGAAAAGGGCAACTAAAATGATCAGGGATTTGGAACGGGTCCCATACGAAGAGAGGTTAAAGCGACTGGGACTTTTCAGTTTAGAAAAGAGGAGACTGACAGGGGATATGATAGAGGTATATAAAATTATGAGTGTTGTGGAGAGAGCGGATAAAGAAAAGTTATTTATTAGTTCCCATAATAGAAGAACTAGAGGACACCAAATGAAATTAATGGGTAGCAGGTTTAAAACTAATAAAAGAAAGTTCTTCACACAGCATGTAGTCAACCTGTGGAACTCCTTGCCAGAGGAGGCTGTAAAGGCTAGGACTATAACAGAGTTTAAAGAGAAGCTAGATAATTTCTTGGAGGTTAGGTCCATAAAAGGCCAGGGGATAGAAATGGTGTCCCTGGCCTCTGTTTGTCAGAGGCTGGAGAAGGATTGCAGGAGACAAATTGCTTGATCATTGTCTTCTGTCCACCCTTTCTGGGGCACCTGGTGCTGGCCACTGTCGGCAGACTGGCTACTGGGCTAGATGGACCTTTGGTCTGACCCAGTATGGCCGTTTTTAATTTCTTATGAAAGAGGAAAGTAAATGAGGTCGATAGAAAATTCAAATGAAGCGTGGCTTTATAAATCTCGTGCTTCATTTGCATAATCGCATGAGAGCATGTTTTTGAAAAGGTTTTTTTTAAAAAAAAATCCATCAGTCTAGACAGGATTCTTTCAGGAAAAAAAACTTTTTCAAAAGAACCCGTACTCCTGAAAAAATGAGGAGTGCGGGTTCTTTTGAAAAAGGGTTTTTTTTCCCCGAAAGAACCCCATCTAGACTGCAGGGGGCGGGAGAGGGGAGTTTCGAAGAGGAATGTAGTCTAGACATAGCCTTAATGACAAGAACTCAGGATGTTGAGCTATTGATTATTGTTCTGCGTTTTTTAATAACATCAGAGGAAGGGACACGGCAGTCTATGAGCGGCCGTATTAAGTCATGCTCAGATAAATATAGCATCTGGCAGCATGCTGAAGGCTAACCCTGGCTAACTGCCTACCCATGGTCTAGCTTCTTAGCTTCTCATAGGAGTCATAAGCAAAGGAGCAAAAAACACAATAATGGAAATGTTATTGGGCCCAGTTCCACTGATTTTAATGGACTTTGGATCTGATAGGCAGAGGTAATAATTTAAAGTGGGATGTGTAAAACTAGTTAAAGTGCTCAATTCTTATTTATAGTCAAGGTGAGGCAAAAATCTCACATAAGAAAAAATATCCCACACGTTAGATAAATCCCATGTGCTGAGAAATCCCTTCTTAAACATGAGCCAGAAGAAGGATAATGAGAACAGACTTTTAACTGAATGTCTAGTAAATTTTATTTTTATATGTGGAGGCATACTTATCTCATAGAGCTAGAAGGGAGCTTGCAAGGTCATCGGGTCAGTACTCTAGCCTCACTACAGGACCAAGTACCATCCCTGGCAAATTTGCCACAGATTCCTAAATGGTCCCCTGAAGGATTGAATTCACAAACCTGGGTTTAGCAGACCAATGCGCAAACCACTGAGCTATCCTTTAATCTCTGTGCAGATAGGTTGGACATGTCTGGTACAGCATCATAAGGAACCAAAGGCATTCAGGTCTAGCACCCAAACCCTAAAACCTTGTCCAAATCCTTAGAGACTAAAACCATTGAAAGACCACTATAATGCCATTTTAATTAAAAAAAATGGGGGGGGGGGTGGAGGAGAAATGGTTTTATCTTCCTTCATTCTAGATATTTTTGGAAGTAAGTTTTGCCCTATTCAAAATGTAAACTCTTCAATAATGCTTAAATTAAAGAACATTCCAAAACACCCCCGAAACTTAACAACTTTGAATATTTCCTCTTATTTCCCATATATTCTTATCCTGTATTTCCTTTGTGTGAAGCTATGTTCTTTTCTCAGGTGCTCAGGTACCATGGTGATAGACAAGATGACAGACTTCTGTTGGAGCAGAATTTTTCATTATTATCAAGTCACTTAAGCACCATAGCTTCACTCTGCTTTGTAATTAGATGTAATGTGCAGAAGTTTTTAGTCTTTTGTACTAGCTCACTGTATTCTTCTTAAAAGGCAGAAAACAGTCTTTGAAATATTTCCTGCCATCCAATTAGTACAGCTGCAGAACAGCAGCTCCACAAGTCTCTTTAGCACCTCTTGGCTAATGCATTTACATGTCATGGCATTTTTCCAGAACAGATTATTTCCTTATGCAATTAAGTGAAGTAACACATTGACAACCATTTTCTTGAAAAATAAAGTAAAATATGCTTAATTAATCAGTTCTCTAGAAATAAATAATGGAAAAATACAGTTCTGCAACTTATCAAATTTGCTAGTGAATTATATCCTAACAGAGAGAAAGAGGAGATTAATTTCTTTTGGCTTAATTTCCATTTGTTGTCACATTTCAGGCTAAGATAACAACAGATTATATTGTGTCATTTTTTAAAGCAGAACCCTCCATTGAAATCAGTGGAATGTTCTGTTGATAAATCAGTGGCATAATATGACTTAGTACAGGGCTGGGCCAGATGCAGCCCAGGGCCTGGATCTGGCCCACCTAACACTTCGATCTAGAATGTGGACGGGATCTGGCCACTTTCTAGTTATATCCTGCTGCCCATGCCACTGAATTTCCAAGTGATGGCTCAGACAATAGATACTATTTAAATGGTTTACAGCTCTTGGTTGCGGCACTACCGCAGAAAGGGCCAGAACTGCGAGCCCTTTAAATAGTTGCATCAACCCTGGGCAGCTGCTAGGCAACATGGTAGTAGTGGGGCCAGGAGCCATGAGACCCTTTCTGTGTTTTTTCTTCAAAGCCTCCAGTTCTAGACAACTCTGGGGGAAGAATAACAGAATCATAGAGCTGGAAGAGACCTCAGAAGGTCATCAAGTCCAGCCCCCTGCTCAAGGCAAGACCAATCCCAACTAAATCATCCCAGATAGGGCATTGTCAAGCTGAGACTTAAAAACCTCTAGGGATGGAGATTCCACCACCTCCCTAGGTAATCCATTCCAGAAATTCACCACTTTCCTGGTGATATAGTTTTTCCTAATATCTAACCTAGACCTCTCCCACTGTAACTTGAGACCATTACTCCTTGTTCAGCCATCCGCCACTACTGTGACCAGTCTCTCTCCATCCTCTTTGGAACCTCCCTTCAGGAAGTTGAAGGCTGCTATCAAATCCCCCCTCACTCTTCTCTTCTGAAGACTAAAAAAACCCAAATCCCTCAGTCTCTCCTCATAGGTCATGTTCTCCAGCCCCCTAATCATTTTGGTCACCCTCCGTTGGGCCTTCTCCAATGCGTCCAAATCCTTTCTATAGTGGGGAGCCCAGAACTGGACACAATACTCCAGATGTGACCTCACCAGAGCCGAATAAAGGGGAATAACCACTTCTCTGGATCTGCTGGCAACGTGCCTCCTAATGCACCCTAATATGCTATTAGTCCTCTTGGCTACAAGAGCACGCTGTTGACTTATATCCAGCTTCTCATCCACTGTAATCCCCAGGTCCTTTTCTGCAGAACTGCTACTTAGCCATTTGTCAGCCGATGGTCAGGGCAGTGCGTGTGTGTGTGTGTTACACCCGAGTCTTCAACTGCTGGGACACAAGGTCCCGTCGCAGCGGGCAGCCCAGGGAAGGCTGACGGGTGCCCCGAGTAGTTTAACGTCCGTGTCTTTGACCACTAGGACCAGGTCCCTTTGCAGTGGGCAACCAACAGGTTGACAGATGCCCCAGAGTTTACAGGGAGAACTTATTACACCTCAGATTTTGGCTGCTAGGATACATGATCCCTTCGCAGCAGGCAGCCTAGGGAAGGCTGAGAGATGCCCCTACGGATCTGTCCTCTGGGCACGACACAATCCAAATGCCCAGCTCTGCCTGTATCTGTCCCTTATGACCAGCTGGAGTTCTTTTAAATTGTGCTTGGTTCTATTACAGCAACTGAAGGAGTCAGGTTAAAGCTTAAACAGTTACAGGTTTATTAAAGAAGCTTATAAATCATATGGTTACAATGGCTATTGCTCTATTTCTTAACTGCTAGCAAATATAGATCTTAAAAATGGTTACAAATAAAATAAAGATAGAAAATAGAAATAATGGTACCAAGTGACAGCTTAATCTTTAAAGAGCTCTAAGTCTATGTGTACACTTAAGACAAAGGACACATCCAGGTACAATTTTTACCCCCTTCTGTGCCTCTCAATTCCAGTGTATCAGGTCAGGGCTGGTCCCTCAATTCCTAGGAAAGACGAATACAAGATGGGCGTCCCCGTGGAACCTCGGGAGGCCAATTATCTAACCCGACCAGCAGATAGATGGTAGATTGACACTCAGAGTAAGTGTGCTGCTGGACCCATCTTTATACCCATAGGGGCCTATATCCTCTTTCTTATCTAAGATGCCAAATTGTGTTGGTCCGTCTTTGTGACACCAGTTCTTACAAGGGAGTTTCAACTTAATTTACACTTGTAAGAGAGATAACTAAATTGTGAGTACTGGACATTCTTTACTAGGCGGAAGATTCCTCCCCCCGGATGAGTGTGTGTTCGTATCAATATAGGTTTCAGTCAAAGGCACTCCTCGGCAGCCTCAAGGTCAACAATTGGCGTATCTCTGTTTATAGCCATCCAGGGTCACAGCAGCCAGCATATCCAGGCCTCCTGTCAAGGCTTCAAAGACTATGCTGATTTTACTGCTCTGTGTGCCCTGTATGCTTCCAGGCAAGCAAAGATGGATGCTATAGGTGGGGGTTCCTGTCTGGCTACACCATTCGGTCCCCAGCCTGTAACAATGCTTGGGATTCTTCCGTCCCAAGTGCAGGACTCTACACTTGTCCTTGTTGAACCTCATCAGATTTCTTTTTCTCCAATCCTCCAATTTGTCTAGGTCACATTGGACTCTATTTGTGCCCTCCAGTGTGTCTACCTCTCCCCCTAGCTTAGTGTCATTTGCAAACTTGCTGAGAGTGCAATCCATTCCCTCATCCAGGTCATTAATAAAGATGTTGAACAAAATCAGTCCTAGAACTGATCCTTCTGGCACTCCACTAGATACTGACTGCCAACCTGACATCAAGCCGTTGATCACTGCTGGTTGGGCCCGACAGTCTAGCCAGCTTTCTATCCATCCCACAGTCCATTTATCCAATCCATATTCCCTTAACTTGCTGGCAAAAATACTGTGGGAGACCGAATCAAAAGCTTTGCTAAAGTCAAGGTATATCACATACACTGACTTTCCCATATCCACAGAACCAGTTACCTCATCATAGAAGCTAATCAGATTGGTCAGGCATGACTTGCCCTTGGTGAATCCATGTTGACTTTTCCTGATCACTTTCCACTCTTCCAAGTGCTTCAAAATGGATTCCTTGAGGATCCCCTCCATGATTTTTCCAGGGACTGAAGTAAGGCTGATGGGTCTGTAGTTCCCTGGATTGTCCTTCTTCCCTTTTTTAAAGATGGGCACTACATTTGCCTTTTTCCAATCTTCCAGCATCTCTCCCGATTTCTATGAGTTTTCAAATATAATGGCCAAAGGCTCTGCAATGACATTTTCCAACTCCCTCAGTACCCTCGGATTCATTAAATCCAGGCCCATGAATTTGTGTATGTTTAGCTTTTCTAAATAGTTCCTAATTTGTTCTTTCCCCACCAAGGGCTGTCCACCTCCTTCCCATACTACGTTGCCTAGTGCATTTGTCTGGGAGCTGCCCTTGTCCGTAAAGACAGAGGCAAAGAAAGCATTGAGTACTTCAGCTTCTCCCACATTATCTGTCACTAGGTTACATCCCTCATCCAGCAAAGGCCCACCCTCTCTGATCACCCTCTTATTGCTAACATGCCTGTAGAAATCTTTCTTGTTACCCTTTACTTACATCCCTTGCTAGCTGCAATTCCAGTTGTGATTTTGCCTTCCTGAAAACTCCCCTGCATTCTCGAGCAATATAGTTATACTCTTCCCTAGTCATCTGTCCAAGTTTCCACTTCTTATAAGCTTCCTTTAAGGTGACCAAGGATTTCTCCGGTAAGCCAATCTGGCAGCCTACCATATTTGCTTTTCTTACTGTGCTTCAGGATGGTTTCTTCCTGTGTCTTTAATAAGGCTTCTTTAAAATACATCCAGCTCTCCTGGAGTCCTTTCCCTTTCATTTAAGCATCCCAGGGAATCCTGCCCATCAGTTCTCTGAGGGAGTCAAAGTCCAATTTTCTGAAGTCCAGGGTGTGTATTTTGCTACTCTCCTTTCTTCCTTTGGTAAGGGTCCTGAACTCTACCATCTCATGAGCACTGCTTCCCAGGTTGTCAGGCACCTCTACTTCCCCTACTAGTTCCTCCCTGTTTGTGAGCAGCAGGTCAAGCTGCTCATGGCCCCTGGTCGGTTCCTTCAGCACATGTACTAAGACTTTATCCCCAACATTCTCCAAAAATGTCCTGGATTGTCTGTGTACTGCTGTGTTTGTCTCCAAACAGATGTCAGGGTGATTAAAGTCCACCATGAGAACCAGGACCTGTGATCTGGAAGCTTCTCTCAGTTGTTTGAAGAAAGCCTTGTCTACCTCATCCACCTGATCCAGTAGTGTATAGCAGACAACAACCACAACATCACCCCTGTTGCTTCCACTTCGATACTTAACCCTTAGACTCTCAACAGTCTTTTCTACCTCTATATACTGGAGCTCCGAGCAATCATACTGCTCCCTCACATACAATGCAACTTCTCCTCCTTTACTCCCTCGCCTGTTCTTCCTGAACAGATTATACCCTTCTATGACAGTGCTCCAATCATGCGAGTCGTCCAACCAGGTCTCCGTTATTCCAATCAAATCATAGTTCTTTGACTGGGCCAGGGTTTCGAATTCTTCCTGTTTGTTTCCCAGGATTCTTGCATTTGTGTACAAACACCTTAGATAACCAGTTGATTGCCCTACCTTCTCTGGCTAGTCCCAAGTCCCACCCCTTCCACCTCAGGCCCTGCTCCTTCGGAAAGGTGGAACTGGCCAGTGAACATATACCAAAATTCATTAAGGGCATGTCTTGACTACAAGCCTCTTTCGAAAGAGGCATTTTCTAAAGAATCTTTAGAAAAAGCCTCTTTCGAAAGAGAGCGTCTAGACTGCAATCACTTCTTTCGAAAAAAGGCATTCTTCCTTGTAAAATGAGATTTACTACGGTTCAAAAACCGCTGCATTCTGTCTATTCAATTTTGAAAGAACGTTGTGGCAGTCTAGTTGCAGGGGAAATTTTTTCAAAAAAGGCCATTTTTTTCGAAAAAAACGTGTAGTCTAGACACACCTTATGTGGCCTTTCTGAAAAAAATGTTGGCCACCCCTGGCTTAGTATTTTGTACTTTTACAGCACTTTGTATGCAAGGACCTAAGAGACCCTTTCAAAGACACTTAAATTTATCCTCGTACACTTAAATTTAACCTCTGTCAGCAAAGCATAATAATTTATGAATGTGCTCCCACCTTAAAAGGTAGAAAAGGCCTTATAATATACCTTGTCTTTGTTTCCCCTTGCCAACACTTTATTCCCTTTCATTCCCAATACAATGTCATTTCCTCTCACTACTGCAAATCTTCAGCCACTTGCATCTGAAGGGCCTCTATGAACTGGCAGTTCGATAGCATATCCACTTAGGTTTAGTAGGGGAGTAGCAAAGGGCTTTGGCCCTGAATTTCTTTTCTCTCTGCAAGGAGCAGAGACTCTGGGCTGTGATGAGATGGAGGCCTAATCTGGATTATTACTCTACCCTTTCATTTCCTAAATTGAAAGGTGATGAGAGGTTTGCTTGTTTTTTCACATGTGGAGAGAGACACAGGGTGGAGGAGAAGTTGAGCCCAATGGTTAAATGGGAAAAGGTTTTTCATCTAGCTTTTTTCTATTTTTGTTTTCTCTCAGAACTAGTCAAAGGTTTGTGCTGAGACCAAGGCAAACAATTTAGTTGAATGTAAATCAGAACAACTGTTTTGAATCTGCTATTTTATGGGACACTATTAGGACCCTTAAACATGTAGGATACTCAATTCTGTACTGCCCCTCTAGGCAATAGAGCTGAACAAAAAAAAATCTTAATGTAAGTATTTGAAAGCATATGCCTGGATTTGAATTCACAAAATGAATCAATTTATTGAAATTCAAAAATCCTTGAAAATATTCATGTTCTTTTTGCTCATGTAGCTCATTTTTAATGATGACTGTTATATGTTCAAGATTAATGGGTTGGTTCCGACTGAGCCACACATCCAATGTCTTTGGTTCTGGTTCCTTGACTTATTGAGTCAGTTTGTGTGGTTAGAAGTGTTAGCACAAATCATCTTGACTCATTTTCTTTGAGTGCATGGCTGCATTTTTTTTTAAGTGCTTGCCCTGGAACAGCGTGAAAGGATGGGAAAAAATAAAGGCTGCCTTTCTCCCACCCACCATCAAAGTTATCGATGATTTTATGAAGGCAGTGGCCTCACCTGACAAAACACTGTGGGGGCTAGCTTGTCCACCTACTACAGATGTCAGAAAAAAAAACCATTGGCACTTCAAAAGAGTATGACAGCATTATGAAAATGGACCATTAGGCAATACACTAGGTGTCATCAAAACAGTGTTTGGAAAGAGAGGGGAGGGAGTGAAATACATAATATGAGCCGTTAGTTCAAAAGGGCTGTTCTGTTTTCTTAGTTTTCTTACACAAGATAGAGGCTGCCCTCTTGAATAACTCAGTTATACCCCGATTTATTTGACTGAAAAAAATCTTCCTTTAAGCATACTACATTTACTAGAGTTGGTAAAAAATGGGTATGTCCATACAATAGGGATGTGTTTCGATATTATGATCATGTGCCCCAGTATAAGAGCGTAACGCAGAAAGGTGCTACTTATTTTTTTGTCCATATATTGTCCAAAGATTTATGGGCCTGAATTTGTAATAAAAAATGCTAAACTGGGGTCAAAATAAAAGAGTATTAAATAATCCTATGAAGTTGTAATTTTTGTTTTGTTTTGTTTAGCGGTCCATACTCTGCTGTATTCTGTACAGAACTACAATAGACATAAATTTGTGTCTAAGACTTTACAGTCTAAACATTAGCAAAACATAACAAATGTTGACAGGAAACAAAAGTAATTTTTTGCCATTGAGGAACTAACTTCATTAATAAAACCACTACAATGGAATCTATCTATCTATCTACCTATATGATTCTGAGATCAGAATTTGGTGCTTATTTAGAGGAAACAAAATGAAGTCATTTGAGCTGTTCAGTTTCACATAAGTCTGAGCACATAGTGAGCTTTGATCTACACTATTTTGAAAACAGGAGTACATTAAAGCACAGTAAGAAACTTTTAGTATGCAGTAGCAGGGCCCACACAGACATCTAATGTGTGGCAGACACTGCAGGGTTTATTTACACCTCAGTTTGCCACCAACTAAACAGTCATATAGACAAGCTCTATAGGTTTTGATCAATTCTGATTTGATAAAAATTAGTTCACTTTTGCTACAATTAATTACTGGTGGTGATGGGAATGTACAGATGGATAACAAAATACCTATCATGCAATTAATTACATATTTTATAAGAAACCTGGCAAGTAATATGATTCATGGGTTCCATGTTAGCACCTCATTTATAGTCTTGGGGCATTCCATTCATTCCTTGTCAAATGATGATTTCCCCTTGTCTTTTATCTTTGTTAGATTTAGCATGGGCCCAGCAAGGAGTTTTTAGCAATGTGGGCCAAAGACATGGACTACTGTGGAGCTTCAGGAGCATGCAAAAATTCTGATAAGTATGTATCCAAAATACTGTGCTTCTGAACAGTTTTGACTTTTCCTCAGTTGTTCAGTATTTTAGATAATTTCTGTATCGTTTTTAGTTTTATAGTGTAAAAATCATTAACCAAACAAAATTCATATCTGATCATAATCCAACATATGGCATCAAGAACAGAAAAAACATCCATTTAGAGCTGATTACATTCAGTTTTTAACTACTGCACTGATGATCTAACCCCAGTTTACTGTAACAGATGGGAACAGAGTGAATAATTAAACATTCACAGTACCTGTCAACCTTGTTGCATGTTCAATTATTTCAAGTAGTAAGCCATATTTTTCAAACAAACTATAACTTAAATTTCATTTTGGGTGTGTATCTGTGTATATTTTCAGGCAACATTTGTTTTAACATTTTAATATTGTTCACAAAATTTCAGACATTGATATTTGATTCCAAGATTAAATTTTTATTGATATTGGAACTTGAATGCCTTAATGCAGGGGTCCCCAAACTTTTTGACATGGGGACCAGTAAATCCATTCATGAGCTTTTCGAGGACCAGTAACATTCATTTCCATATTTGCATATTCATTAAGCAAATGATGAATATTCAAATACATTGTTTCTGGTCTTCCCAAAGCCCCCAGTGCCAGCTTTAGCAAAGCTTTTGATACGGTCACCCATAATATTCTTGACAGCAAGTTAAGGAAATATGGATTGGATAAATTGACTGTAAGATGGATAGAAAGCTGGCTAGATCAGGGTTTCCCAAACTTTTTACTTTAGTTGGAACCCGGTTTTTTTCAGTACTGTTTTTCACAGCCCCAAAATATAAAGGCATATAAAAAATATTTAAAAATGAATAAATTTTCAGTGTTTCACCCAGCTGACTCCTGCGCCCAGCCTGGGCCAGGGCTTGGGGGACCCAGCTCTGCATGGGCGCTCCAGGAGGCAGGAGCAGGAGCAGATTGGGGGTAGGGTATCTGGCTAGGAGGGAGGGTGCAAGGAGGGGTAGGGTTACCAGGTGTCAAGTTTTGTCCCAAACAGTCCGGTATTTGAGGACTCTGTCCAGGAAACAAATTGAGAAAATACCGGATATACAGCATGTCCGGTATTTTCTAATTAGGTAAGTGTTATTATTATTAGGTGTATCGGTCCGAAGCTGTGAACTGCCTGGCTGGTAGATGTGCTCACGCAGCATGAGTGTGTCTACCAGCCAGCCAGTTCACAACTACTCGAGAGAGGATATGGGGGGGAATGCAAAATGGAATCCCTGGGGCCAGACTCACTCGTGTGCCCGGGTCTGCATGTGCCCAGGTCAGTCCCACTTCCTGCCAGCCAATTTGCTCTCCCCCCACATTCCCCGCTTCTCCTCCCAATCTCCTCTGCCCAGCCCACTGCCCCCGTCCAGCCCTGCTTCCGTCGCCCTCCTGTACCGATCTCCGCCGGACAGCCGCACTGCCCCCAACCCTGCTTCCCAATGGCTGGTGTCCTTCTTCTCTCCCGGCAGCCACTCTGAGGCCTGGTATTTTTTTCCTGCGGCCCATAGTTTGGGAAAAACTGCCTTAATATAAAGCTGTGAACCAACTAATTCCTTGCATTAAAACATACAATACTCCAGTCCCAGAGTGTTGGGTTTTGTGTGTGTGTCAAGGGGAAAAGTTTGGTGTGTGTTTGGTTTCATTTACAAATAGACTAAGAATTTAATTTATTTGAACAGTAAAGATTAAAACAGGCTGCACTTTGAAGGTTTCTGATCTAATTTAGAAAATATCCTACAAGCCTATTTAAAAGAGCATGTCTTATATTCTACTCTTCCCCAATGGAACATCTTATCACTTTACATACTGACAGGCTTTAAAATCATGGACACACATTGTAAAATGAGCTGTCTTCATCAAAGCAAAGCTGCTTCCTATCTGAATGGAAGCCAGGCTGAAATGGATGCACCCTGTAAGATGATCATTTTTAGGATGATAAGGAATGAAACTGGCAGCCTTTTCCTCTTGCAAACTTGGATTACATTTATGCTTCAAGATAAGCCTCACTGTTGCATTTGAAAATGCAATAGAAGGCAAGGCAAATGATGTGTACAATAAAAAAAAAACCCTCTTATTTAAATTCATGTTTTCTAGGAAATGAGTTGCTATGATGATCCCGTAAAATAGTGTTATGTCTGCAAAAAATATTATAGGAACACAGATTGACAAGTTTAGCTTGTGCACACGGGATGACAGAAAAAACAGCTATTTTTATGCCTCATATATATATATGAGAGTCTACACATTAAGATGCTGTAATTTTAAGGTTTGCACCTCTTATTATTTGCCAAGGCTGAAATAGATGGCTCTTAATTGAATAAAGACATAATCTAAAGCCCATTAAAATCAATATTTCCCCCCCACACTTTTTCTTGACTTCAGTGGACCTAGAATCTGTCCTTAAATCCAGATTTTTTGTTCTACTGGTAGAAAAGCAAGTAGCAGAGGAGCATAGTGTTTTCACTCATGATGAAATCTTGAATGTTAAAGCTTAAACTTTGTACATTTCTCTGTTATCATAGTACTGAATACCAAAAAATGTTTGTGATAAACAGTAAATTAATATTATACATCACAGGGAAACATGAAATTCCATCTTCCCCTTAGTATAAACCATATTTTTATCCTCTCTGGATACCAAGATGTAAGACCTTAATACTGCTAGTGGATTGGATTTGCACTACAATGATTATCTATATGTTAAGTAGGGCTGAGAGACTACATTTTGTGAAAACTGTTTTTGGAAAACTGGGGTTTCAACAAAACAATTGTTTCTCAGAATGTCTCTCTTTCCAAATTGAAATTTTCAGTTTCAAACTAAAAACTTTGCTTTTGTACTTTTGAGAAAAGGTGAAATTTTCCAGAATTCCTACCAACATTAATATTAAATGACATGCTAAAGGAGGAGAATGTTGGGTAAGATGGAATTTTTGGATGAGTGTGGTAGTGATTCAGAATTAGGAAACTTTTATTTGTACCTTTTTGGTATTAGTGTATTTTTAATGTTGCTTGTTAAATACTCGTGGGCATATTATGATAGTGGCTGAATACAAACAGTAGAAAGCAGGCTACTTAAACTTGGTGAATACTACCCAGAGAGGCATAAGGATCTTGCATAAAAAGGGGGTTTTGCGCGAAACAGAAAAGTCCACACTGCATGTTTTTGCGCAAAAACCTCTTGCTCAAAAACGGATCGGAAGAGACTATGCAAATAAAATGCAAAAAAATGCTATTCGGTGCTTCATTTGCATTGCCCTTCCACAAAAAAAGTAGTGTAGGCATAGCCTCAGGTTCTTTCTACTAGAGTCTGCTGGTGCTTGCTCCTCTTAGACTCTGGGTAGCTGTCCCACCATCCTCTCAACTCCTCACATGCCCCCAACTAACTGCACAGAAACTCTTTTTATACCCAGTGTCAATTGCTTCTTTAATTGGGCCAGGAGTTCCTTGGCTCATCTGACTCTGCAAGTCCGCTTAATTAGCTTCAGGTGCTTAATTGCCCTGATTGATTCTAGGAAGTTATTGCTGGTTCTGGACTAGCCCCTGATAGTTTATCCTGGGAACAGAGATTTACTCACTCTGATGTCTATATATCTCCCGTCACTCCATTGTACCCTTTTGGCCTGACACTCTTACAGTATATAAAATGAAATATAAAGCCCTGGTAAAAGTAAGTATGGGAAATTTAAATGGGAAATGGGAATTTTTGTAGTTCATTTTAACTTAATGAGGTGTCTTACATACTTGTACAAATGTGTGTATTAACAGATCTCCATGTGATCTTTTATTAAATTTGTACAATTCTGTTTATTTGAATCTGCTCCATTATTGCATACACTTAAGCTCACATTTCTTATATTAGCATGAACCTATTTTATGAATGGTATGTATCTCTTCTGATGAGTGTTGTCTTATAAATGCTGTTGGTGAGAGTACTGGAAAGCAAATAAGGGCAACTCAGACAATAGTTCTACAAAATAGTTGGGGCATGATCATCATATATAAAAAAATCGGCATGTATTAAATAAGTAGACATCTTTCTGTTTGTTGACAGAAGCTAATTGACATTGCAGTTTTCTTTTATACACATTTTAAGGAGAAAAAGTGAATTTGTTGAAAAAAATTTCCATCAGAAACAATCTTATGGGATTAGCTATAAACCAGAGTTACATAAAATTACCTACTTTTCATAGAGACATTTTAACATCAAAGAGTTTGGAAGTTTCTATATGATTCCAATATGCTTCCGAAAGCATAGATGATTATTCAAGTTATCCAAAACTTTGAGTATTACCTTCCCATTTGAGTACCTCAAAATCTCCCGCAGCTGTATCTATCTTCATATCAGGTGTCACCATCTCAAAGTTTCTTCCTCCTCTGACCACTGTTCTATTTCAGGGAAATACTCCACAAGCAGCTTTTTATGTATTATTTTCCTTTCTCGTTCCCTGGTGGGGCCAGGAAGGTTTTGAAGGATGAAAATGGATTCCCAATTTCTTTCTTTCTTTCTTTCTTTCTTTCTTTCTTTCTTTCTTTCTTTCTTTCTTTCTTTCTTTCTTTCTTTCTTTCTTTCTTTCTTTCTTTCTTTCTAACAACAACAAAATAAGAATCACATTTCTCTAAGTGCATGCAAGAGGACTACTCAGATTTGCTTTATCTCCCATTCTGATCATTTGTTCCAGGTTGAAAAAATGTTAGCTCTCTAGCCTAATCAAGCTTGGGTCCCTATCAGACAGGTCCGCCTTGGGCAAGGCAAGCAAGGTGGTTGTGTTGGGTTCTGCACATTCAAGGCCCCCCGGCCCCACACAATCAGGGCCCTGTGCTGCCCAGCTCCTGGCCCCACCCACCTGGCCGCTCACTCACTGCCCTAACTGGGAGCTGTATGGCCATATGGCTCAGCCACGTTGCCATGGGCCCCGCAAACTCTTTGACTGGGCCTGCTAGCAGACCACTTCATTTGGATCTCTTTCCCTAGGCTCCTATCATCAGCATAGAAACCCATTTCCTGATGGGATATTGTCAGAATTCACTTGAGCATGTCACTGCCTCCTACATATCATCCCCAGTTGCTTGGTTTGAGTGGAGTCAGATAAATTTGGTGGTTTTCAGTCAGTCTGTACTGCACATGCTCAGTAGCCACTGATTTTGCACATACTCTTTGCTATTGTTTAGGATTTTTAGAATTCATTGTATTAGGGATTATTTGTTACATTAATAAAGATAGTTTGTTTATTATAAAAATACTATGGCCTGTTCCAATTACTTTATCAGAAAGCTATATCTGTGTCCCTTAGGGTATCTCTACACTAGCCACCCTAGTTCGAACTAGGGTGGCTAATGTAATCATTCGAACTTGCAAATGAAGCCTGGGATTAAAATATCCCAGGCTTCATTTGCATGTTCCTGGGTGCCACCATTTTTAAATGCCCAGTAGTTCGGACTCCCTGCCCGCGGCTACACGTGGCACGGGCTAGGTAGTTTGAACTAAAGCCCCTAATTCGGACTACCATTACTCCTCATTGCAGGAGGAATAACAGGTAGTTTGAAACAGGGCTTTATTTCAAACGCCCATTTCCCTGCCGAGTGTAGATGCGGGTACTTAGTCTGGGCTTGTAAATTTCAAAAATGGCGACCGGCCGGAAAGATGCTAATCAAGCGCAGGATATTTAAATCCCGGGATTGATTTGCAATTCTGAATGCTGACATTTGCAGTCCGAGTTCGAATGAGACATACCCATACAAAGGTTGGAAACTCATTTCTTTCTTTAGTTTTAAAGAGATGTTGCTTTCCAGGCTGGCTTTCTGAAGTGCTCCCAGCTATAGAAACTATTTTAGTCAATCTTAACTCTCAATCTCTACTTTCTCAGTGTTTACAAAAGGCAGTTGTAGGAACGTAGGGACTTAAGAAAAGAAGTAAAACTTAGCTCTATACCTGTAGGATTTTTATGAAGCATTTTCATTTTCTGAAACATTAGGGAGTGATAATTTCCCCTTGTTATCTTCTCAACTTTCTCAGTTCCTTTTGTGTCTTGTTCCTAATTCTTCCATCCTGATGACAACTCAGTGTGATAGTTCTGTCTCTTAATACTTCAAAGGATATTTGCCTTTTTATGTAATAGAAATATGAGGAATTATTCCTTTCCACTGTAGATTCAGTTCCATACTACTTAATAAAAGTCTTGAGCAAGATCAGGACCAGACCCTACAGTGAACACCTGATATTCCCACCTTGGTGCAAAACAGACAACACATGCTTTTTGTTATGATTAGAAACCCAGGACAACATGAGTGGTGTGAATACAAGACTCTCCTTATATCCTGTTTACACAGACTCTTATCTTCCTTTTCTATGCCTCCAAATTGCCATTCTAACTATTCACAACTAAGACTATGTTGTCCCTCCTGAAAGAGAATAGGAAATAGATTTACAGATTTCAGGGCCAGAAGAGCCCGTTGTGATTATCTAGTCTGACCTCCTGTATAACACAGACAATATAACTTCTTTTCAAATAATTCATAGAGTTTAGCTGTTAGAAAAAAATCAAGTCTTGATTTAAATATTGTCAATGATGGACAATCCACCACACTTGGTAAATTGTTCCAATGTTCCAATTATTCAAAAAATGTATGCCTTATTTCCCAGGTGAATAAGTTCTTTATCCAAACTTTTCATTATTATAGAACAGGAATAAAGTATCAACACAAAATTAAAAAATAAGCAGCCATCTAAAGGACAAAACAGTCTGAACTGTCAGGCTTCTCTCAGGGATTTAATCTGCCCTTTAAAAATATTTGACAAAAAGTCTTTGACTTTCTTGAATTGTCAAGAATTTTTGTACTCAAGATTGCAGGAACCTGTCTGTCACTTGCTAGATATCTCTTACCAAGAAGAGGATCTGCATGACATGCACACAGTTCTATGTGGACAGATAGGATGGAGGTCATCACAGGTTCTTTGCCAGGGTAGTGGTTAGAATATAATGGAGGTCCACATGGTGATGGAACAAGGTGACACCAGTTTTCCAAAACATGATTCCTGATGACACCCTAACCTACACTTTTTGCAGTCTTGCCCTTTTCTGAGAATCTTCTACCCAAACATAATCTTGTGGATTCAGTATTGCCAAGGCTTTCATTCTGTTGTGCCTATCAAAGACATTCTTCTGTCAGTTTAATAATCTTCCTTCTTCTGTAGCCTCTGGAAGTCAGGACAAGAAAGATCTCTGTGGGAGAGAATTTTGGGATAGCAGTACCTCAACTTCCTTCTCATCACATTTTCTAAAGGTATTGACCAGCATGTCAACAGGGCAAGATAAGGATCTAATCACATAAAAGTTGGTTTGTCTTACTGCACATTTTGTTTTGCCATTAATCTTAGGGTACTGTGATCTGGATGAAACATGAATGAAACTGAAGTTACCCTGAAGCCTCAGAATATTACCGGAGGACCTCTGTCAGAGATATCATTCTCTGGAATCCCAAAATAGGAATAGATTGGTTTTATCCTTTCCACAATTTCACTTGAAGTGATATTAAACAATCTGGCAACTTAAGTGGATCTGGGAAAAAATTAATCATCCAAAGGACAGATTGCATTATCCAGATAGAAAAGATTGATTCCAACTTTCTGCCTTGGCATGTCTAGTAGAGCAAATGGTAATGATAGTTCCAGTGGGTTCATTCTTATATGAGAACAAATATCACATTTTGCAATTCTGTTGTTGCTTGTTCTAAGTTGCTAAATAGACAATTTAGAACTTTCTGGGCATTTTTTGAATGTCTCAGTGTCTCTCATGTAGTCTGACAATGATTTTTGCTGCACTGGAACAGAGATAACTGGTCTGGGGACTCCTTCGACCACAGACCCTTCATTATGGAAAAATCCCTGAACCCAATAGGTTTAATAGATTTCTGACTATTTGTTTTGTCCAGATTTCTTTGCAGTGATTTGTGACTTGGCTCAGTAATTCATCAGCCTCTTGCTTCTCTTTCAGTTCTGGCAGTCATTTCTCTGTCACTAGCAAAGTAGTAACTATTGCATCTATAAATTCCTCTGAGAGCAGCTTCTCCTATTATAATCGTGCTTTGGCATCTCTGTGATTGGACACCTGCAAGAGCGGTGGTAAAGTTCTTTACAGGTACACAAGCAAACAAGAACTAAAATCTCATGAGTTTCTGTGAAAATGTTGAAGCCTCACAGTTTTTGTTCCGTTACTACGTAAGATATTGTACCCACTAGAAAATATCTGAAATCTTCAGACATGGCCATGTAGTGGCTAAGATTTTTTTGGTGGGGGGAAAGGGGAGAGTGCATATCATTGAGCTGTATTGATGATTACTCATAAGACTTACACTAATGGGCGCCACAGTGAAGGTAATTATTCCTACCTCAATGCATGAGGCATCAGCTCAAATGGTGTTTTTATTTGACGAGAACTGCTTAACATGCTCAAGTTTTGTTTTATTTCTCTGAAAGCCTGATGGTGTTTAGTTCCCCACTACCAAGAATTTGTGGGTTCAGATCTATAACAGCTTTCATTTATTTACCAGGTAATACAAGAGATTTTCCATGTCTTTTACTGTGTCCTCAAATTGACATACTTCACTCAGAAAGCCTTGCATTTTCTCTGTACCTGGCCTTTATCAAATATATGGCCTAGAAACATGATTTTATTGTATTTTTTGAGAATCTAAAGAGTTAGGCCTCCTTGCTCCAGTTTTTCCATAACTATAAAGCAGGGAATTCCTTTCCCTGGCTGGAATAATTGCACAGTCTGTCCCAGAAATCCTGGAGGCCTGGAGGGGAACTGGCATTTACTGTCTCCCAAGATGTCTCCCCTTCCAAAGTCAACCCACCCTCTTTCTTCCATGTCACCTGATCCCTCTGGGGTCTTGGTGTAGCACAGTAGAAGTAGTTGGGGCCCCCCAGAGTCCCTACAGGAGCCATGGGGAAATGGAATACACTCGGCAGTCACACTCACTCCTACCCATTGTCTCATACCACCATGGGGACGTGGGAGGGGTACGACCACTTCTGTTGCACTGCGCCATGGGCCTCTCCCCCCATGATTCCTGACTATTACATGAGCAGGTATATTGATTTTGTAAGGCATTTCTTTTTGGTTATTTCCTATGGTTCCAAAGGATGAAATAACAATATCCTTTAGATCGTCTTCTAAAAACAGCTGCTACTATGCTTTTACAGCTACAGATTGCTGAACAGTAGCCCTTTTCAGACCATTTGTCCATGTGGTGTTCATTTCTGGAAAAGCTGTTTGCTAGGAAGCAGTTAGCCAATCCAGGGGAATTTTTTCATGCTTTTGTGTGTGTGTGTGTTCCTTTTCTTTATATCATGTTAGTGCTGCACTTCTAAGACACTTTATAATTGTACTGGTCTGGTCATTGTCTCTATTTCTTGGTATAAGTAGTTTCCTCCCCCATATCTATGACTTTCATAGCAGACTCCTATTAATAATTTTCTCCCCTCCCTTTTTTCTTTGTTGCCTTATTACTCTGAGTTTCCAGAACCCAAAGCAGTGGTAACTTGATTATTTTACTCCAGATGATGTCAGGAAGAAATCAATGTCATTTATGTCTGATAAAAGATTAATGAAAGTAAGTATGTTCACATCTAAAACTACAGTTCACACAGACAGACATAAGCAATAAGTTTAGAATGGCCCCAAATAATTACCTAAAATTAGAAATGATATTGAATAATTGACAGTAGGTTCATGATGGCTACTCATTTCCCCTCTAGGGAGTATGGTATCAGAAAAAAATCCTCAGGATGGATTCAGATAAGTACTCTAAAGTACACTCTATTACCTAGTCTTTTATAGCGTTTTTTTTATAAAACACATAGCACACTTCTCTTAATTTCAATCATCTCCTTATTAACAAAATATTCCTAACAAGTATAGTCATAATAATACATAAAAGGCATCCAAAACTGAAGGTTTCCATCGACTTTCAGTCTCAAACGATTGATTTGTTTTCTCTGCTCCATCCATTGTGATTAGTAGACAAATGCATCTGACTTTGCCTCCCAAAGCCTTGCTTTTTTGACCCTTAATTACATGGTGGTCTGTTTAATTAATTCCTGGTGGCTGACTGCAATTAACTTGATCAAATTCTGGAGTATAGTCATCCCTCAAAACTGGAGCAACACCCTCTGTGTGGAATAAGTTGATGTGGTTCTTTAAGGAAGCAAACTGGTATTGCTATGGGCCCAGCAGTGGCTTCAGTATCCCATGATTCCCCTTCCTCATTCTCTGTTGCAGTATGGATTCACCATAGCACATCTCTTTGGGATCTATGTTGTCAGAACTTTTTTCTGCCTGATCTGTAGGTACCTCTATGCAGCTGTTCTGGCTGGGCTAGAAGACTTACTTGTCTTCCCTTGCCTTGCTTCCCCTTCCCTTCCATCTCTTTTTCTGTTAAGGGTATTCTGTGATCTGTTTGATCTTTATTTGACCCCAACCTGGTACCATGTAGATCTAGATATCCAGCACAGTGTGGTTGGGTGAAGGTAAGTCTCTTCATTTTCTCTTTACACAGATACTCACCTTCCTTTTTCTCTATCCTCTAGTGATTGCTGTAAAACATTCACAAATAACACCACATTTTGTGGGTTACAAACTCATAACCCTGTCATGATTTTATTAAGTTAATAGCACAAAATAAACAAGAATAAACAAGCTGAAATTGTGTCTATTATCCCTCAGAACTATTTTTTCCTATAGGGTTCTAAAAATCTGCAAAAGGGATTTTTCAGGAGAAAACACTGACAGCCTGTTACATTCACACTCCTGAAATTCTCCCCTTTGTGACACTTGCTTTAGGTATGCCATATATATTTATATTTTTCTTTTTTTTCTAATGATGGACATAATTTTGGGAATTACACATTTTTATTGTCAGCTAATATAAGGCTGTTATTGCTGATGTACATGCTATGAATGGGACACATCCATCCTGACTTAATTAGTTACATTAACTCTGATCCTACAATTAACAGATAACTGCTTTTGCTGCCATATATACCTGGGAATCTATAATTTCCAGTTCAGCTCCTCTCATGAAGTGGATTGTACCCATGAAAGTTCTTGACCTAAAATATTTGTTAGTCTTTAAGGGCTCGTCTAAACTATGGAGAAGATCGACGCTGCTGCAGTCGATCTTCCAGGGTTCGAATTAGCGGGTCTAGAGAAGACTTGCTAATTCAAATTAAGAGGGCACTCCCATCGGTGCCAGCAGTTCTGCTCCTCATGAGGAATATGGGAAGTCGAAAGGAGTGTGTGCTCCCATTGACCTCCTGCTGTGTGGACAGTGCCAAAACACGATATAAGATACTTCCAATTTAGCTAGAGATGACTATATTATGTTGACTTTCCCTTTGAGTGTAGACCAGGCCCAAAGTGCCACAGAACTACATGTTGTTTTTAAAGGTACAGACTAACATGGCTTCCTCTCTGAGACTTTATATGAAGAAACTTTGTGTTGCTCAGTAATTTTAGATATTTTAATTGATATGTGTAAATATTAATTTAAAATTATTAATGAATAATGTGGAAGTTTATAAGATTATGCACAATTTATTTTTTAAATGTGGAATAAATGTACCATGCATAGAATACTGCCACCTTTTACTTACATTTTATAGTGATACATGAGAAATAGCAGTGACACACAAATATTATTTGGGCCTGAGTGGGGTGGCAACCTCATTTTCATAAAATGCATATGTCTATTTCTCTTTGTCCCTGAGCCAGCCTCCTTCTTCTTATGAGGTTAACTACACACTTTCCTCCTTCAAACTGCCCCAAAAGTCATTTAGTTGACCTATTTACCATCACTAATTTTGATTGCAGAACTTTCTGCTGTAGTTAAAGGAGAAAATTACATGAAATCAAAAAGGAAAAGAAATACTGGTGTACGGGCCATGCCAAACAAAAAAATCTACAAACATTCTCTTGTTTGATGCTCTATATATCTATATTCTACAAAGGCTATGGTGAAAGTAGAGAGTCTATTGCCATCAATCATTGTTTTTTCTGGCTAATTTACTGTCCAGTTCAACAACTTTTGTCTGTTAATGAAATTAGCCCCAAAAGGCAGTGGGAGAACTCATGCAGGATCTGTGACTTGCCCGGAGTACAATTTGGATTGATGAACAGTTGTCATATCAGTCCTCTAACCTGGGGCACTTATTACACTGCATCATTGTGAGACCTTCCATTTTTGGCCTGCTCTCACATAGCTGTTATATATAAATCACTTCCATCTATCTTCCATCATCTATAGCCAGCCACTCTTGAATTACACTGTAGAACATGATCAGCAAACTCCCAGCCTAAGATTTTCCCTAGAAATGCACATCTTGTACTGTCTAGCTCTGTTAGGGTGTGTCTAGACTACTGAGTTTTGTCGACAAAAATGGACTTTTGTTGACAAAACTATACCAGCGTCTACACTACCGCTGAGTTCTGTCGACATAACGTCGACAGAACTCAGCAGTTTTGTCGACGCTGGTATACCTCATTTTACGAGGCATAACACCTTCTGTCGACAGAGTTCTGTCGACAGAAGGTGTTATTGCCTGTAGGGTTGCGTCTAGACTACAGGGTTCTGTCGACAAAGCAGCTTGCTTTGTCGACAGAACTGAACATGTCTAGACGCTTTATGTCGACAGAAATTTTGTCGACAGTATCTGTCGACAAAACTTCTGTCGACAAAACTCGGTAGTCTAGACGTACCCTTAGATACTGCAAACTCATATAAAGTCATTATTAAAAGAAAAGGAAATTTACAAATCTTGTTCTGCTAAATGGTGTTTCTTAAACACTTCAATCCAAACACACTGATTTGTATAAAACAATAAAACAAATTTACTTACTGCAATGACATTTAAGTGGATACAAGTAATGAGTCATGGAAGTCTAAAATAGTTAAAAGAAAAAAAGAAAAATAAAGCACACTTTAAAATGAGAGAGACATCAAAAATGTGTTCATAAAAATTGCATCGATAAATATTTCCCAAACCACTCCCACTTCAGAGGAAATATGAGTTTCTAAATATCTTGTCTTTTCATCTTGGACAAACTTAATAGCAAGGAACAATATGGGCACAACGAAATCCAAATAATCATGTTTATTAAGTCTATACAACATGCAAGGCCTGTTACAGAGAATATATTGTTTAATTTTGTATATGAAAGACAGAATATGGTGACTAGGTACAAAAGTGGAGAAATGTTAATGGATTTATTTACTTATACTGTGTACTTCTATGCTGATTTGTGTATAACTGTTTTTAATTTATTTAGATTCTCTATAAGCCTTTTGCAATTTTAAAAGTAAACTTACTGAAGAGCATTCAGGTATATTTTACTGATGAAACAGAACAAAAATGGAAAAGAAAGTAATATTTTTTGAAGTATTATGTCCCAGATGAGGCTATTTTTTTCAGTTTCTGCACAGGAAAAAGCTGAACTTCTTGACTTCAACTTTCTGTTAGGCTGCCGTTTAAAACTCCTTTCTTTAGTACTACAGGATCCCTTTCTCCCATTCCCCAAAAATACAAGAAAGGTTTATACTCCTTAAATCAACATATTTATTTCTTCTTCATTCCATATATATGTGTTTATGGTGCTTTACAATGCAGGGAAGAACAGTTTTCCATTCTGGAAAGAGACAGACATTATACTGAATATTGTTACAGTAAAACTCCAATGGTCCAGCATCTGATGTTCCAGCACTCCTGGTGGTCCGGCACCATCAGGAACCCAGAAGTGCTCCGGACCATTGGGGCTGCTCTGCTCCCAGCTTCCCCGATTCAGCCGCTGCTAAAACTGACCAGTAGCTGAATCAGGGAAGCTGGGGGCAGAGCAGCTGGAGTGCTGCTGGGTAGATCCCGTAGCGCTGCCCCTCGGGGCTCTGGGACCAATCCGGCAGCACCCCAGGTGTCCCCGATTCAGCCGCTTCTGAAACTGACCAGTGGCTGACTCCAGGAAGCCCGAGGCAGAGCTGCTCTGCCCCGGCTTCCTGGAATCAGCTTCTGGTCAGTTTCAGCAGCAGCTGAATTGGGTACACCTGAGGTAAAGCAGCTGCGGTGCTGCCGGGTTGGTCTTGCCGCGCCAAGGGACGGCGCTACCGGACCAACCGTGCAGCACTCCAGCTGCTCTGCTGCAGGCGTCCCCGATTCAGCTGCTGCTGAAACTGACCAGCAGCGGCTGAATCAGGGATGCTTGGGGCAGAGCTGGACTACCGGAAGGGGGGGCTATGAGAGGTCTGGGGTGGCATCCCCCCCACCCCAGACCCCTCATAGCCCCCCCTTCCGATAGTCCGGCATATCTGATAATCCGGCACCACCTGGGTCCTAAAGGTACCGGATTATTGGAAGTTTACTGTACTTGAATTTCTTTGTCTCACCATGACTCTCTCATATAGTTCCCTTTTCACTGCCTAGGAGGGTTTTTCAAACCAAACCAAATCCTCACCCCCTGTACACACAGGGTATGTCTACACTACCACCCTAGTTCGAACTAGGGTGGTAATGTAGGCAACCGGAGTTGCAAATGAAGCCCGGGATTTGAATTTCCCAGGCTTCATTTGCATAAAGCCGGGCGCCGCCATTTTTAAATGTCCGCTAATGCGGACTCCACGCGGCACAGACTAGGTAGTTCGGACTAGGCTTCCTAGTCCGAACTACCATTACTCCTCATTTCACAAGGAGTCCGTACTAGCGGACATTTAAAAATGGCAGCGCCCGGCTTTATGCAAATGAAGCCCGGGAAATTCAAATCCCGGGCTTCATTTGCAACTCCGGTTGCCTACATTACCACCCTAGTTCGAACTAGGGTGGTAGTGCAGACATACCCACACACAAAACTCTCTCTAGGTCTATCTAACCTGTAACTTTGGCCATTTCTGTACTTCTTTGCCAATCTGTGTCATTCATAAAACTTAGCTTTTATAAATGACTTGTTGCTCACATATTCAGGTAGTTATTTCACATGATAAACTTTAAAGGTTTTTTAATAGAAATTCTAATTCACATAAACATGTACATAATCAATATAGAGAAGATTGAAGTTACTGCAGTTACTCATCTACATTGGAGAGAAAGACAAAATTAAAAAGAACATTCAGTTTCCTGTATAAACAGTGTAAAAATCAATACAAGATATCCATACTATTCAATATGATTGTAAGCAATACCATTGATCTTTTAATAGAAGGTATGTAATATATTATTCCATGGTAAAAAATATTTTAGAGAACAGAATTATTGTCCATATTAGTACAACCTTAGAAAGGACTATACTGAGTGGAAGTTTTCAGAGAACTGTCCACGATAACTCCAAGATCTCTTTCCTGATTTGTCGTAGCCAAATTAGCCCCCACCATACTGTACGTATAGTTGGGGTTATTTTTCCCGATGTGCATTACTTTACACTTATCCACATTAAATTTCATTTGCCATTTTGTTGCCCAATCACTCAGTTTGGTGAGATCTTCTTGGAGTCCCTCACAGTCTGCTTCTCTCTTGAAAATCCTAAACAGTTTTGTATCATCTGCAAACTTTACTACCTCACTGCTTACCCCTTTCTCCAGATCATTTATGAATGAGTTGAAAAGGATTGGTCCCAGGACTGACCCTTGAGGTACACCACTAGTTACGCTTCTCCAATCTAAAAACGTACCATTTATTTCCACCCTTTGTTTCCTGTCTTTTAACCAGTTCTCAATCCAAGAAAGGACCTTCCCTCTTATCCCATGGCCATGTAATTTACACAAGAGCCTTTGGTGTGGGACCTTGTCAAAGGCTTTCTGAAAATCTAAGTATACTATATCTACTGGATCCCCTTGTCCGCATGTTTGTTAACCCCTTCAAAGAACTCTAAGGGTATGTCTACACTACAAAGTTAATTCGAACTAGCGGAGCGCTTAATTTGAACTAGGTAAACCTCATTCTACGAGGACTAACGCCTAGTTCGAATTAAGCAGTTTGAATTAAGGGCTGTGTAGCCACTTAATTCAAACTAGTGGGAGGCTAGCCCTCCCCAGCTTGCCCTGGTGGCCACTCTGGGCACCACCAGGGAAACTCGTCTGTCCCCCTCCCGGCCCCGGACCCCTTAAAGGGGCACGGGATGGCTACGGTGCCCATGCCAGGTGTAAGCCTGCCAGCACCCAGCCAGCAGACCCTGCACGTGGCACAGCACGAACCAGCTACCCGCTGCCACCCAGCCCTCCGCCTCTTCCTGGGACCAGGCTAGCGGCTCCCGGGAGCCTGCCCAGGTACGCAAGAGGCGGGCGCCACCTGGTCTAGTGCGGAGATCGTGGACCTCATCCATGACCTCCGCACTAGGCACAGGAAAGTGGCCGTCTAGGGCAGGATAGCTGCCAGCCTGGCCAACTGGGAGCTGGTCTGTATGAAAATCAAGGTGGTCTACTGAGACCCCCGACCCTGAGCCGTGAGCTTAGAATGTCCGTACTGGGTCAGACCAAAGGTCCATCTAGCCCAGTAGCCTGTCTGCCGACAGTGGCCAACACTACGTACCCTGGAGGGGATGGACCGAAGACAATGACCAAGCCATTTGTCTCGTGCCATCCATCTCCAGCCTTCCACAAACAGAGGCCAGGGACACTATTTCTACCCCCTGGCTAATACCACTCCATGGACCCAACCTCCATCACTTTATCTCACTTCTATTTAAACTCTGTTATAGTTCTAGCCTTCACAGTCTCCTACAGGAAGGAGTTCCACAGGTTGACTATTTGCTTTGTGAAGAAGAACTTTCTGTTATTAGTTTGAAGCCTGCTACCCATTCATTTCATTTGGTGTCCTTTATAGTCCTTCTTTTATGCGAACTAATGAAGAACTTTTCTGTATGCAGCCTCTCCACACCACTCATGCTTTTATAGACCTCTATCATATCCCCCCTCAGTCTCCTCTTTTCTAAGCTGAGAAGTCCCAGTCTCTTTAGCCTCTCTTCATATGGGACCTGTTCCAAACACCTGATCATTTTAGTTGCCCTCCCCTCTCCCACCTCCTTTTCCCAGTTTCTCCGAGTTTTGTTCAATAAAGAGAGTTTCTATTTCTGAACACATGTGTCCTTTATTTTTTACATCAGGAAGGTGGGTTAGGGAGGGGTAAGTGGAAGGAGGTGAGGGAGAAATGGGGTACGAGCCCCCGATGGGGAGGACTGGGGTGGCTCTGTGGGCTTCTCGGGGTTGAAGCTCTCCTGAAGCCCCTTGATTGATCCCCCCCCCTCCGGATGGCAGCCTGTGGCAAGTGCAGCTGGGCTGATGGCCGAGTGCTGTGATGTGCCGAGTGTGGGCAGTCAGGGTACTCCAAGCCAGGACTGCTTTGCAAGCGGGGAACCCCTGAGAACTGTCTGTCCGGGGTGGGGGTCTGGTCCCTTTATGCACAGCCCTCGGCTAGCCTGAGACAGCAGCTCCACACTCTAAGTACTAACCTGATGCCCTGCCGGCACTGCTTCCGGACATCCTTAACCTCGGTTCAGGGTCCACTCAATGTGGACATGCTAGTTCGAATTAGCAAAATGCTAATTTGAACTAGTTTTTAGGTCTAGAGGCACTAATTTGAATTAGCTTAGTTCGATTGAACTAATTCAAATTAAGTTAGTTCGAATTAGTGCTGTAGTGTAGACATACCCTAACAGATTAGTAAGACAGGATTTCCCTTTACAGAAATGATGTTGACTTTTGTCCAACAAATTATGTTCTTTTCCATGCTTTATAATTATATTCTTTACTATTGTTTCGCCTAATTTGCCCGGTACTGAAGTTAGACTTATCGGTCTGTAATTGCCAGGATCGCCTCTAGAGCCCTTTTTAAATATTGGTGTCACGTTGGCTACCTTCCAGTCATTAGGAACAGAAGCCGATTTAAAGGATATGTTACAAACCACAGATAATAGCTCAGCAATTTCCCATTTGAGCTCTTTTAGAACCCTTGGATGAATGCCGTCCGGTCCTGGAGATTTGTTAACATTAAGTTTTTCTATTTGTTCCAAAACCTCCTGTAATGACACTTCAATCCGGGACAGTTCCTCAGATTCATCAGCCACAAATGACGGTGCAGATTCAGGAATCTCCCCAACGTCCTCAGCCGTGAAGACTGAAGCAAAGAAATCATTTAGGTTCTCTGCAATGGCTTTATCGTCCTTGATTGCTCCTTTTATAGCTCGATCATCTGGGGACCCACAGGTTTTTTAGCAGGCTTCCTGCTTCTAATGTACTTAAAAAACATTTTGTTATTTCTTTTTGAGTTTTTGGCTAGCTGTTCCTCAAAATCTTTTTTTGCTTTTCTTATTACATTTTTACACTTGATTTGACAGTGTTTATGTTCTTTTCTATTTATCTCACTAGGATTGGACTTCCACTTCTTAAAAGATACCTTTTTGTCCCTCACTGCTTCTTTTACATGGTGGTTAAGTCAAGGTGACTCTTTTTTAGGTCTCTTGCTATGTTTTTTAATTTGGGGTATACATTTAAGTTGGGCCTCTATTATGGTGTCTTTAAAAAGTTTCCATGCAGATTTCCGGGATTTGGCTCTAGTTACTATGCCTTTTAATTTCTGTTTAACAAACTTCCTCATTTTTGTGTAATTCTTTAAGGGTAGGCCTGTTTTTTATACTAGAAAAATGGAATCTTGACCTTGATTGGTGCTTCTGGCTATTTATATAATACAAATAAATAGTTGGCAGTAGCAGCAGCAACTCAATAAAACAGTATGTGATACATTTCTTTTAAAGTTTAGGGAAATATGATATTTTGTAGGTTTAAAAATATAAAAATGTAAATAAAATTTTCCCATTGATAAAAAGGATATTATGGAAGCTGCACTCAAGCACCTGTACTAATGAAAGTATTTTACCCAATTTTTTCCCACTCTTTGCTTATAAAGAATCAGCAAAGAATCCACTTTGACTAGCTGACTAAGCTGAGTTTACAGTAAGTTTGCAATGCCTGAATGGTGAGAATCAGCCTCGTCAGCCAGCAACACTCTTTGTCAAAGTCATTTGGGCTACGTCTAGACTGCATGCCTTTTTTGACAGAGGCTTTGTCAACAGATACTGTCAACAAAGCCTCTGTCATAAAAGAGTGTCTAGACTACTACCAGTTCTGTCGAAAAAGCAAGCTGCTTTTTTGAAAGAAAGTGTAGATGCTCTCTTTCAAAAAAGCACAGTTTGTATGCAGTAGTGACTTTTTTCGACAGAACTCTGTCGAAAGAAGGCGTTATTCCTCATAAAACTAGGTTTACTGCCGTCAACAAAACTACCACATTCTGTCAACTTACTGTTGACAGAACGCGGCGGTAGTGTAGACGCAGGTATAGTTTTATCGACAAAACCCTGTAGTCTAGACACACCCTTAAATGTTACCAGTGCCAACCATGAATTTTACCAATGCCACCAATGCCATTAAGAAAACATTTTGGCTCAACATTTGTACTAGGCCTTCCATTCATTTCCCTTATGATGACAGCTGCCATGTCCTTATTCTCAGGATGTTTATTTGTATTTGAGAAATTAGATGTGATCTCCTGCATGACACAGCTTTGTGAAATCTTTAGAACTCATAATAGTGACAGGTTCATTTCATGTACACCACCTAACACATGGGAATTTACAGTGGCATAGTTAAATTTGTAGTTGAGAATCTCTAAATATTGAAATCTCACTGTTAATGAGGTGTTCCAAGCACTGGCTGCAGAAAAACTATAGTAGTATCTCTCCAACCTCCTGGGAGTGTCTGAGTTAGATAGTCTTCAGAGTTGACTTGCAATTTTTTCTACCAGATGCTCAATGCTGACTGAGACACAAAGGATTATTAATAAATAATAATTTCTGGTGTGCTTGTCTCTATTGTGTAATCCTACAATCAGAGTCAATATAAAGAGATTTCTAAAATTATTAAATAAAAAGAAAAAAAGATATCTGAAAATTGTATGTAGATGGGGCTTGACTGCCGTTGGGATTGATTCAATTTCATAATTTGATTCAATTTCAGCTTCACCAGTCTTCTCTTATATTTATAATTTTTTCAGACAATTGTTACTTGTAGTTTCTGATCATTTGTTTATGCCAGATAATAAGAAAGAGCAGATAGGGCCCATGTTACTGAGTTCCAGGGGTCCTGGATGTCCTTCTCTAGTTATTTATAGCCATCTCATTCTCTGTCTGAAGTTTGTCTCCATTTGTCAGTTTCTGGTCCAGTATTTCTCCAATTTGGGCTTTGTTTTACACATTTCCATATTACATATTCATTAGCTTTCCTCCAATTAATGTTAAGCATAGTGTCTTACATAATCTGTACAATATGCCTGCACAAGTTTCAATTTACACCATTCTCTCTTTTTGTTTGTTTTCTAGGGATAAAAATAGACCAATGTGATGTGAAAACATTATAGTGAAAAGGGACTGTTAGCATTACATTGAGTGTATATTATATTAACTTCCTTTTATCAAAATAATCCAACAACAAAACATTATCTAAACAAGTCTGTGTAAGAAAAATATTAGCAAGACAACACTTATGCCAGGTAGAAGTAAGCCATAGCCTTGACCCAGATGGGATAAGGATGTGGAAAGGAATGTGGCTAGGGCACACTTTCACCCCTTCAACATCTCAAATGACCTTTGCAGCAGTGGCACAAGTTAGGATGTCTCTCATGATTGTTCTAGCCTGAACAATCCAGCAGTTAAGCAGTAGCAGGGCAAAACACATCCTTGAATATTTTTCCCTGGCTGACTTCTACGAGGCTGATGAAACAGGAATTTACCACGCTTTATAAGTCCTGACAAATGTCTAATGAAGGAAACACAAACTAGGTGCTCTGTTTCCTTATTTTTAATATACTCCAGGGACTTTGATCTGAAAGTCTCCCCAGCATTAGTGTCTCATACTAGCCTTCTCTTAATCTTTTTGTATATAGTAGATGCTAGTTTTCAACAACATCTTATAAGTGCAACTGCCACTTATGAGTAACATATCCTCTGGAAATACTTTCCCTAACATGAATTCCGCACTTGCAAACAGCTACATAACCATCTCATAAGAGCAAAATCTGACATTGTGATGTCACATACTCAGCTTCTTAGCATCATTTTTGAGGCAGAAACAGACAAAATGTCAAGAAGTCTCACTAAAAGATAAAGTAGAGATTACCCCAAACTGTCAAACTCTGAGAGGTACTCTAAACCAAACCAGTCAGGTGCAAGTTGAACATGTCAGCTCTATGCAGAATGTAGAAGCAGAAAGATAGGCTTTTGCCTACGTTTGAGGACAGGCTGTTGAATAGCTTCCATAAGCCCATAAAGTCATCCAGGCTCTTTTTACATGGTTCAAAGAGAAGAGGGAGCAGGGAGCACTGCTTGCTGGACCTGCTATCTAGGGGTATGTCTAAACTACAAAGTTAATTCGAACTAACAGACGTTAGTTAGAATTAATTTTGATAGGCGTTACACATACAAACCGCTTGTTTGAACTTAATTCGAACTAGTGGAGCGCTTAATTCGAACTAGGTAAATCTCATTCTGCGAGGACTAACGCCTAGTTTGAATTAAGTAGTTCGAATTAAGGGCTGTGTAGCTACTTAATTCAAACTAGTGGGAGGCTAGCCCTCCCCAGCTTTCCCTGGTAGCTACTCTGGGCACCACCAAAGAAATTCTTCTGCCCCCCTCCCGGTCCTGGAGCCCTTAAAGAGGCACGGGCTGGCTATGGTGCCCGTGCCAGGTGCAAGCCTGCCAGCACCCAGCCAGCAGACCCTGCACCTGGCACGGTACGAGCCAGCCACCTACTGCCACCCAGCCCTCCGCCTCTTCCCGGGACCAGGCTGACGGCTCCCAGGAGCCTGCCCAGGGCTGCAAGTGGTGGACCCCTGGCTGGTCTAGTGCGGATATCATTGACCTCATCCATGACCTCCGCACTAGGCACAGGAAAGTGGCCGTCTAGGGCAGGAGAGCTGCCAGCCTGGCCACCCAGGAGCAGGTGTGCATGAAAATCAAGGTGGTCCAGTGAGACCCCCAACCCTGAGCCCTGAGCTTAGAACGGCCGTACTGGGTCTAGCCCAGTAGCCTGTCTGCCGACAGTGGCCAACACCAGCTACCCCGGAGGGGATGGACCGAAGACAATGACCAAGCCATTTGTCTCGTGTCATCCATCTCCAGCCTTCCAAAACAGAGGCCAGGGACACCATTTCTATCCCCTGGCTAATACCACTCCATGGACTCAGCCTCCATGAATATATCTAACTTCTCTTTAAACTCTGTTATAGTTCTAGCCTTCACAGTCTCCTGCAGCAAGGAGTTCCACAGGTTTACTATTTGCTTTGTGAAGAAGAACTTTCTGTTATTAGTTTGAAGCCTGCTACCCATTCATTTCATTTGGTGTTCTCTAGTCCTTCTATTATGGGAACTAATGAAGAACTTTTCTTTATGCACCCTCTGCACACCACTCGTGCTTTTATAAACCTCTATCATATCCCTCGTCAGTCTCCTCTTTTCTAAGCTGAGAAGTCCCAGTCTCTTTAGCCTCTCTTCATATGGGACCTGTTCCAAACCCCTGATCATTGTAGTTGCCCTCCCCTCTCCCAGCCTTTCTCTTCACCTCTCCCATGTCCTTTTCCCAGTCTCCCCCAGTTTTGTTCAATAAAGACAGAGTCAATGTTGGAAGAAACGTTATCTTTATTTTGTACATCAATAAGAAGGGGGGCTAGGGAAGGATAAGTGGAAGGGGGTGAGAGAGGAATGGGGTACGAACCCCCGATGGGGAGGACTGGGTTGGCTCTGTGGGCTTCTGGGGGTGGAAGTTCTCCTGCAGCCCCCCAATTGCCCCCTCTCCCCAGATGGCAGCCTGCAGCAAGTGCAGCCGGGCTGATGGCCGAGTGGTGTGATGTGCCCAGTGTGGGTACTCCGGGCACTCCAAGCCAGAACTTCTTTGCAAGCGGGGCACCCCTTAGAACTGTCTGTCCGGGGTGGGGGTCGGGTCCCTTTAAGCACAGCCCTCGGCTAGCCTGAGACAGCATCTCCACGCTCTAAGTCCTCCTCTGATGCCCTGCCGGCACTGCTTCCGGCCATCCTTAAGCCCTGTTCAGAGTCCACTCAATGTGGACTTGCTAGTTCGAATTAGGAAAACGCTAATTCGAACTAGTTTTTAGTTCTAGACGCGTTAGTTCGAATTAGCTTAGTTCGAATTAACTAATTCGAACTAAGTTAGTTCGAACTAGCGCTGTAGTGTAGACGTACCCTTACAGAGTTGTAAAATATGCCTCCTAATAGATAACTCCTCCATGAACTACATCCCTTAGGATTGGTTCTACCCAACTGTAGATCTTTGTAATTAAGAACATTAAGGATATTTCCAGTACAAAGTATAAATTGGATTATTGTTGCTCTTGATGCAGACGCCCAAAGTTGATGTTCAGATAGTAATCATCAAAAGTACACATTGGCTAGTTTGCATTCATCTTGGTGTTAAGGCATGGTAAGATGTAAAACTGACAACAATTTCCAGTTGTTTCTGGGAAGGCAAATTTATTGTGCCAGTGGAAGGTGTGCACAACAAGGATATTAAAGAGCTTGACATCTCCCTGAATTATGTTTCACTACCAGTAAACATGAAGGAAAAGTAGCTTCTGTGGCTGTGAATGAGGTATTATCCATGTTCAATGAGCTAACAGATAAGGAGTTAGAGTGCTGCTGATGCAGCCAGAGAAATGAGTTTGTGGTGATGAAGCAAATCAAGAAAATAATCAAGAGAGTAGGAGAATAATTTTGATAAAGTTCCACCTCTGACAATCACCAAGCTGTTGAAGTTTGTGAATACTTTAGAACTTTTCATAGCTAGAGGGACTTGATGACAGTATCCCCATGTCTCTCTAGGATGTTGAAGCCCATCTTCAGAATGAAATTGTGAGTAACAAAAAGGAAAGCAAATTAAAATAATTCTTTCATTTAAAATGAGTGGATTTATCCATTCATTATTTACAAGTTGATACTCATATAAATAGAACACACTTTAATGTCGAATAATAATTTATAATTGAAGTTTTACAATTAAGTGCAAATTCAGAAAAATGTGTACAAGAGGTACAAGAGGTTGTGTTTATAGTTGTGGTTGATGTTTGATTGCTCTTAAATATATAATCAAATTTTAAAACATGTATAAACTTATCTCAATAATTTTCCTAGATTCGATATGGTAGTGGGCTACCAATACAAAACACATGTTTCATATGTATGGCAGGTATGCTAATATAATGCTGTAACTATAATAATAAACATCCCCTGATTTGTTATAATTCTAGATTGCTAGCATTTACGGTAACTCTTTTATGTATCAGAAAAAACAGGCTCCCTTTGGTCAGATGACATTCATTATAACAGCTTAGGAGCAACATAGCAGAAGGTTATCAGAATGTTGCTACTAATGAACATCTTCTGTAATATTTATAATTGGTGTGAACATTTTCACCCTTACAACTATTACTGCCTGCAATAGCATTCCTCCCGTCTCTGCGCCACATCAAGTCTCAAGACATTTTCAAATCCCTTCTGAAAGTGTATGTTTCTATGCAAAGTTGCTAATGTCTGTCTCTGCTGTTATTTTTCTTTAATGTGTGTGGGGCTGTTGTTTAACTCTGCAATATATTTTGAAATACAGTTTGCATGAAAAGCTGTTTTTGTTTAATTGGGAGAACATAGGCATCTATGTGTCAGCTATAAAGAAAAGCAGTGAAAGGAAAAGAAATGGGAAGGAAAATACTCTTTATTTTCAGGGTGATCTGATGCATCTATGGAAGAGAAGCGCCAAACCTGTTCATTTCACTTTGTGGGGGTTTAACTGACCTGTACTCTTGGAAACTGCTTCAAGTAAGAATTCTAAGCTTCAAGGCAGAGTAGTATGAGCCGTACTTTCAACTTTAGGGATATTGGAAGGGATGATATGGGACAATTCTCTTTTTCCCCAGCATTAACCCTTACTATCAGATAGGTAGATAGCCACACATAATTTCCCAGGATTTTAATGGAAAAGCTGTTGACCAAATACTGCTAGGCTGCCTGGTAGTCACTACTCATACCAATACACCAAAATTATCCTAGGGACATATCTTTCACCATTTCCTGCAGCAGCTAGCAAACAAGAGTCTTTCCTCTGCTGTTTTCATTGTGTATATGGGTCTTTGTCTACTTGGCTAGGAATCTATGTGCTTTTCTCTGTCAGTTCCTCAAGCACTAGAGAATACTATCAGAGACACATATTCAGGCCTAGAAATAATAATAAAAATATAGCTGTGACAGTTGAAAGCGTTTCTGAACCTGTTCCAGGAGATGGAGGGTAAGTGTTTTTTCACCTTTAAAGAATGCTCTTTGAAGACTAGGTGCCAGGAACCACTGTAAGTGTTGTTTTTCTCCTACTCTTGGAGAGGCAAGGGGCAGCAAGGTTTCACCTTGTATACTTTAAAGGTCAGAAGACTATAGAAAGATATTTGTCTACGTCTCAAAGGTACACAATATAATGAAAGTTTATGGGCCATTTATCTGGACTCTATCATCAGCCCCAGAAATAATTCTAAGGGAAGAAATCATAGTTACTGGGGGAGAGTGTTAGAAGATGAGTCCGCAATTGTCCATATCACATAATGCTGACCATACTGTCAACATTACAGGAACTGTGGTGACTTTGGGAATGCATGTGACATAGCCATGTTTTTCATGCAGTTGAGTTTTGTAAGGAAGGTTCTACATAGCTTTTCTTAGTAGTAAGATAAAATATTTACTTAAATATTTGTGATTCTTGTATGTTGATAACTAACGGTATTATGATGACCAAAAGTATACAAACACACCCCAAATCCCCAACCTGCAGTATTCTATCTACCCAAGATCCATAAACCTGGAAATCCTGGAAATCCTATCATCTCAGACATTGGCACACTTACAGCAGGATTATCCAGTAATACTGATTCTCTCCTCAGACCCTACGCTAACATCACTCCTTGCTACCTTTGACACACCACTGACTTTCTGAAGAAACTACAGAATATCAGTAATCTTCCTGAAAACATCATGCTAGCCACTATTGATGTAGAACAGTATTTCTCAAAGTGGTCTGTGAAACCACTTTGAGAAACCTGCTCACTGGCCGCACAGGTTTGTTTAGTTACTAGCTCCATGACCACTGAGCCTCACCACTCTTAATGGCTCCAGTTTGCCATTTGCATGCAAGGGGAGCTGTGGGAAGTGGCGTGGGCCAGGCCACCACTTCTCATGGCTCCCCTTGTCTGCAAATGGTGAAACGGAGCCAATGGGAGCCAATGGGATGCAGCGCCGGTAAATAAACAGAGCAGCCAGTTATCAGGTTTCTCAAAGTGATTTGGATCACTTTGAGAAACACTGATGTAGAAGCTCTTTATACCAATACTTCACACAATGGTGGATTATTTGCTGTCAGGAACACTCTCCACAATGATGCCACAGCACATCTGGTGGCTGAGATATGTGACTTTGTTCTTACCCACAACAGTTTACAATTTGGCACAATTTATAATTTGAAGTCAGTGGTACTGCTCTGGGCACCCACATAGCCCAACAATATGTCAACATCTTTATGGATGACTTAGAACAACATTTCCTCAGTTCTCATCGTCTAGCACCCTTCTTCTACTTACACTACATTGATGACATCTTCATCATATGGACACGTGGGAAGGAGACCCTTGAACAATTTCACAGGGATTTCAACAACTTCCACCCCACCATCAACCTTAGTACGGACCGGTCCATCCAAGAGATCCCCTTCTTTGGTATTAAATGACAAATAAATAAAGCACACAGTTGTCAAAGGGCATTTCGTGGGGCAGACCCACTTCTTCACATATGATCTTCAGGTATGAAGATCATCACATAATAAACTATCTTCTTAGTCTTTAAAGTGCTACATGACTGCTTAGTTAAAACTAATAACTGAGAAAACAGAAAAATACCCCAATGAGGTGCATGACAGATAGGAAATGTAGCTATGAAGATTACAAAAATACCAAAGGTTTTGAAAACCTTAACTTTTATTAGGAATGCTGGATAGTCTGATCTAGTGCCACTGCTCTTAGTTGATTTCCTTTAATACTTGTAGAATACTCTTATCTCAGAGGATCTGAATATGCCCTTATGATGTAGAATATCAATGAAAAATTAATGATAAATACTGTCATAAACCCATATTAAAATGATCACATGAATATTTTCACAGGCCTGTATAACTAAACTAAGATTTCCCCCTGTAATAGCTTTACTCCCCCCACTTTCAAATTCTCTACCATAAAGAACCTATACAGTTTTATGCCACTCTATCCATAAGGCATTTTATTAACTGGACCTTATACAAACCCTTATATTTGTGATGTCATATGTTCATTGGTCTCTTCTATAGTGGAATTACAAAAAGGTGTGATATATATTTCAGATTTTATAGATAGTATCCCAGCTATATGGAACTGAAAAAGAAACCCGACAGAACTTAATGTGTCATTCTCGAGTGTCAGTTCCACAATGGGGAAGCATGCTCTAGCTGGTAGAGTTTATGCCTATATACTCTAACTTCCTCCACTTCTTGTGTCTCCTCTTGGCATCAGGGATCCAAGAATTTCTGAAAACAAAACAAGTTAAAAAGGAGATTTTGAGAGACAGCAGACCATATGTATGGTGTGGCTGGAGGGATAGGAGTTGGATTGTTTGTAATCAATGTTGAAGTAGTCTCCTTCATTTCCATACAAAGATTTAAGTATGGATTTTGGAGCCAACCACTCAATAAGGGGGGGGGGGGCATTTAATCTTGGGGGGGGGGGGGGGCAACTGAACTAGGATTTTCCCATGGTGAGAAACTGTGTTCAAACTCTCTTTAAATAAGTTTCAGATGATAACATTAGCAAAAAAGTCTAAGGGTACGTTTACACTTGCTCCCTAGTTCGAACTAGGGATGCAAATGTAGCTGACTGAAATTGCTAATGAAGCGGGGATTTAAATATCCTGTACTTCATTAGCATAATCTCGCTCGCATGCTATTCCATTTGCCAGCTGATTCAAACCCAGAAGTGCGCTCCAGGACACATTAGTTTGAATCAAACCCCTTGGTTTGAACTAATGTTACTCCTCAAAAAATGAGGAGTAACATTTTTTGAGGAGAAATGTTAGTTCGAACCAAGGAGTTTGATTCAAACGAACTGGTCCCGGAGTGCACTTCCTGGTTTAAATCAACTGGTGAGTAGAATAGCGTGGGGGCAAGATTATGCTAATGAAGCTCAGGATATTTAAATCCCTGCTTCATTAGCAATTTCGGTCAGCTACATTTGAATCCCTAATTAGAACTAGGGTGCAAGTGTAGACGTACCCTAAGACTCTAGGATGCCTTGAATCTTTCTCCCACTCTTACTGATTTCCTATGTGACTTTGTCCAATTTTCCATTGTCTTGCACTAGCTTTGTATATCATAATATGCTACCATTCAGATTTGCACTTGTCTTGCATATGTGTAAATTACTTCAAAAGATGGAAGTCAGACAACTGGACCTTCAAGGTCTCTGTGTCTCAATTTCCCTATGGATAGTACTCACTTTTGTAAAACTATTTAGAGAACTTTGGATGATAGGTTCTCGGCAAGTATGGAGCTTAATCGAGCATATTCTCTAAGGAAACAAATGGTTATATAAATTGTGTATTGCATACTCACAAAAGGGGTAGGCCATTATTGATGTTCCTTTTCTCATAATGGCTGTGTCTACATTGGCATGATTTCTGTCTACACATGCTGCCTGTCTACACTGGCGGGGAGTTCTTGCGCAAGAACACCGACATTCTAATGTGTGTAATCAGTGCTTCTTGCGCAAGAACTGTGATGCTACCACTCAGGAATAAGCCGTCTGGAGCCCTCTTGAGCAACTGTTCTTGCATAAGAGGCCAGTGTAGACAGGCAACATGAATTTCTTGCACAAGAAAGCCCAATGGCTAAAATGGACATCGGAGCTTTCTTGCGCAAGAAAGCATCTACACTGGCGCTGCTGGTCCTCCGTTTTTCCGCTTGTTTGCCTACCTCACCGAGGGACAGAAAAGCATTTTTCTGTGCGCCTGTCTGTGTCAGTGCTTCCCTTCGGGGACGCCACCACAGGTGGCAACATGGAGCCAGAGCTCACCCTGCACTTTCTGGTGCAGTTTATGGACTTGCTGCTGCAAGCCTGCTAGCAATGGCTGGAGGCTGCCCGGTTCCACCTGGTGCACGTCAGCCCCCATGCCTCTCCGCCTGGCCACCCTGGGGGCCATGGAGTAGCTGCAGTGGCGCCCGGGCGCCGGTGTGCCCCACCACATCTGGCGTCTGGACACCAGCAGCGACTGGTGGGACCTCATCATCCTGGAGCGTTGGGGAGACCAACAGTGGACCCAGAACTTCAGGATGAAGAGGGACACCTTCCTGGAGCTCTGCGAGTGGCTTACCCCTGCTCTGCACAGAAGGGACACTCGTATGAGACCCGCCATCCTCCTCCAGAAGCATGTGGCCATCGCCCTCAGGAAGCTCTCCACGCCGGACAGCTACGGATCCGTCAGGAACCAGTTCGGCGTGGGGAGATCCACCATCGGAGCGGTGCTCATGCAGGTACGGCACTCGCCGGCCACTGGGCCGGGGACGAGGGGGGCTGCAAGTAGGGGATGGGCCGCCCCAGGGAAAAGGGGGAGTCGGGGGAGCGGGAGGAGGCAAAAGTGCCCCGCACCGGAGGGGCCGGTCTCTCCTGGCCATACTACACGCCGCCCGGGGAGGATGATCCCGGGAGTGGGGCACGGGGCACTGCCAGAGCACAAGCACTCCCAGCCACCCGGGCGCCCTACTGATTCGCGCTTTGCTGTGTCTCTCCGCAGGTGGTCAAGGCCATCAACCGGGTGCTGCTCCGCAGGGTGGTCTGCCTCGCTGACCCAGACGCCGTCATCTGGGGGTTCGGCGACCTCGGCATCCCCAACTGCAGGGGGGCCATCGATGGGACGCACATCCCCATCCATGCCCCGGAACACCAGGCCTCCCAGTACGTGAACCGCAAGGGGTACTTCTCCGTCCTCCTGCAGGCCGTGTGTGACCACTGGGGACAGTTCACAGACATTAATGTGGGCTGGTCCGGCAAGGCACACGATGCCAGGGTGTACCGGAACTCCTCCGTGTGCCAGAGGCTGCACGCCAGGACCTTCTTCCACGACCGCCACATCAGGGTCGGGGACGTGGACATGCCAGTCTGCCTGGTGGGGGATGCGGCCTACCCCCTACAGCCCTGGCTCATGAAGCCCTACACGGGGCACCTCAACCCCTCCCGCCAGGCCTTCAATGCCAGGCTGACCAGGGCCCGCATCATCATTGAGGTGGCCTTTGGGCGACTGAAAGCCCGATTTAGGTGCCTCCTCAACCGCCTCGACCTCGCCGAGCACAACATCCCTCCCGTGGTGGCAGCATGTTCTGTGCTGCACAATTTGTGCGAGAGGAAGGGGGAGGCTTTCCTGCCAGCCTGGATGGCTGAGGCTGACCGCATGGCTGGCCAGTACGCTCAGCCCCTCACCGCCGCCGTCCGGGAAGCCCAGCGGGGGGCCGTCCAGATCTGGGAAGCCCTGCGGGAGAGCTTCCAGGTGGAGTAGAAGGACTGAACTCTCCCTGCATGCAGGGAGGGGTGCAGACAAGTTTCCCTGTTGTTGGCCAGAGTGGCCACCAGGGCAAGCTGGGAAGGGTTAGCCTCCCACTAGTTCGAATTAAATGGCTACACAGCCCTTACTTCGAACTAGCTAATTTGAACTAGGCGTTAGTCCTCGTAAAATGAGGTTTACCTAGTTCGAATTAAGCGCTCCGGTAGTTCGAATTAAGTTCGAACTAGCGGAGCGCTAGTGTAGCGCCTATGAAAATTAATTCGAACTAACGTCTGTTAGTTCGAATTAACTTTGTAGTGTAGACATACCCTATTTGAGCAAGATCATGCCAATGTAGCTGTAGCTATAGTGATTATTTCTGGTTAACTTGGAGCAAAGAAACAATATTTGCAATATCCCAGTGTAATGCTGTGGCAGGTGTAAAGATATGTATTTCCCACACATCAAGATGAACTGAGTGTGAACGTACAAATATAAATTGAAGAAAGGAAAGATTTTCCTGTGTGACTAAATTTGTGTTCCCCAGTAAAAATGTGCTGTGTAGGAAATGTCATAAACTTGGTAAATCTGGCCTCATATACTTGCAGGGAGCTATCTCAAAGTTTTCTATCAAAGACAATGAGTTCAAAATAGCATATATATTTTAGAAGTTTGAAATAAACTCCCAAGTCCATGAAATCAGTGTTCCATGTTACAAAAGAGCATAACAGGAAAAAAAAGTATTGTCATTGTCAGATAGGACTGGAGAGTTATACTTTCTGGAGCATGTGAATAAAGTCACTCGGTTGTGAAATAGAATAGTTTGTTATACTTCATTTCAGCATTAAAGAACTCCTTGCAATGGATGCCTGAATAAAGCAGAACAAAATGTGACTCCTCAAATAAAGATGAGAGATTTTTTAAAATTTATTGAGGAGATGAGAGGGAAGGATTTAGTGCTCAGAACATACAAACTTACTTTTCTAGGGGCTTTTATTCATTTCCATCTTTATTCTTCACTTGTACTAATGTTAAGCGTTAAAAATAAAGTGTGAACTACAACTGTCAAAAGCACAACTTTAATTATCGAAGATCTACTAACATTGCTGTGCTTTTAGCATTGCTCTTGCTTCAGCTGGAATGCCTCAGTACTTATTATATATGCTATTGAATGAGAGTATTAATATCAGATGTTAACACATTTTATTAGCATTTAATGGTCTCACTTAATGCATTTTATAAACTGAGAAAACATCAGTTGTTTTTAGATGGTTCTCACTATACTGTTTAATTAGTAGTCTGTAAACTGCTTCAATAAACCTCTGGCAAGCAGTATTCTGTTTATTTTGCTGTTTAATTTTCAAAGCGTATTATATATAACTTGCTATGCTTTATTAAGATATTCATTCTTTCTAATGAATAGAGCTGAAAGGGAAATGATTTTCCTGCCCCATGAATAATTCAAAATTTCAACTTTTTCTCCACCTTTTGCATCTGGATAAATTGAGACCATTCCCAACTCTTTGAAGAAAGAAGGGAAAGTGGGGGAGGGGAGGAGGAGGGTGGAATAGTACATGCTGTACTAACCAGAATGGCCTCCTGGTATAGTCACTCACAGGAGACGTGGAAATCTTAGATTCACCACAGGAAGAGCATATTTTCATTTAAACAAGTACATTTCTTCCAAAATTTTAGGTTTCTAAGAATTATCATTTTGCAATCTGTTAAAAAGTCACAAACAGCTTTAATAATTATGGTTGTCAGTTCATGTGAATTAAGGAGACAGATATAATACATATAAACTTTAAAAAATATTTTTATTTTGTATCTTTGTACTACAGAAATTTTAGCTTTTCAGGCTCAGTTAGATGATGTGCTTATAGTATTTTTCCAGGACATTGTGCCCTGTAATATGGCAGCTACAGGTTTCAGATTTAGTAAAATTGATGGTATTTAGTGTACTCTGAATTAGAAAGTATTGTAATGAGGAATAAAAATTTCTGCCTCGACACACCTAACTGTAGCCTGACAGAAGTACTTGGAATTGGTACTGGCACAGGCATTCAGCTGAACTGCATGCAGTTGGGAAAATCTCATAATGCTTTCACAGCTGGATATCAAGTAAAAACATAATTAACCAATAAAATGCAAAATTAAATTAGAGAGACAAGGTTTGTGAGATAATATTTTTATTGGAACAACTTTTGTTGGTGAGAGATATAATCTTTTAAGATACAGTGAGCTCTTTGGAAAAAGAGTTCTGTGTAACTCAAAAACGTACATCTCTCATTTGCAAAAGTGTCCAATAAAAGATATTACCGCGCACATCTTGTCTATCTAATATCCTGAGACCAACAGACAATAATATTACCAAAACTGAAAAATAGTAAATCAGAATTCATAGTTGTTGGGTCTTAGAGATTTAGGGAATGATTTTATTGATATCATCTTTTAGAAATGGCACCTCCCAATTAACCCTTTTCCATGTGAGATACAAGTGCCAATATGTATGCCAGCATTCACACTTTTCATACTTCTGTTCTTCTGTTCTTCAGTTGTAAGTTACTATTTATTCTTTTTGTAATATATATAAGAAATGTTAAAAAGATCTATATCTATATCTATTTTATGTATGTATATGAAATGTTATGATGATAACAATCATGATTTTTATCTTTGTAACTTTTCTCCACATAGCACAGCCACCATACACAGAGAAGTCAGTATATTAAAATACCTGACTACATATTTTTAAGATATAAACTCCTGCAGCAAAAAAATATTCCTCTGATAGTATTTAACATTGAATCAAGTTTAGAGTTTCTAAGTACCATGATCCAAAGAAAATAATGAGAGACTGGGTTAATAGACAACAAGTAACAGTACCCAGGCCATAAAAGCAATAAAAACAAACACACAGACACACTGTAGAGACTCATCTAGAAAATGCTGATCTGCTGCAGTTACACAAAACAGCACATGGCAGCATGCCATGAGAAAATAAAATCAATAGAAAAGAATACCATTCCAGATCCATGTTAGTAGTAAAGTGACTTGCACTAGAAACTTCGTAAAATTAATGTGACAATTGAGCCAAAGGAAATAAAAGTTCCCTGTTTACGTTCACCTCAGGGAGGGTGGTGGGTGCTTTCAGGAATTGCTCATGCACAGTTTTTCCTTGAATAATTAGATCAGATCCATTGGTCAGCACAGTAAAAACTATCAGAAAAAATCCTCTTTGTTTCTGGCTTGAAGCAGTATTGGATTAAATTTTAATGGTGCCATTGCCCAAATTGTTCTTTTCATGCAAAATATGTCCTATCATCACATAGATTTGGCAGAGTATTGTAGTCATTTAGGGTGTATCTACACTGCACCATTAATTCAAGATAACTAGAGTTATTTTGAAATAATAATGTGTCTACACAGCCATTCCCTTATTTTGAAATAACAGATGGCTTATTCCAAAATCTGTAAACCTCATTCTATGAGGAATAATACCTATTCCGAAATAACTATTTTGAAGTAATGTGTGTGTAGACACTCCTCTGCTTCTATGTCAAAATAGCTCCTCCCTCTCGAGATAGCACATCTACATTAGGGGAGCCTGTCTCAGACTAATTTTGAGGCTTCCTTGTAGTCTAGACATGCTATTTCAAAATAAACTATTTCAGAATAACTATTCTGGAATAGCTTATTTCGAAATAAGGGCTCATTCTAGACCACGCCAAAGTGCCGAAAGAAAGTGTCGCTTTCGAAAGTGAAAGTAGTTTGTTCGCAGTTTTTTCAGTGACTCCCCTCTTTTTTGAAAAGCCGCATGTCCTGTTTCAGCACTTTGGAGTAGTATAGATGAGCCCTAAGTGTGCAATGTAGGTGTACCCTTATTCAATGCTTATAGAACCTTGAATATGTATGTGTGCGGGGGAAGAGTTGTTTTTTTGGTTTTGTTTTGTTTTCCTACATAGCTGTATGTAGTGAGCAAATTTTGGAAAACAGCCAATAAGTCCTTTGGAGGAATAATAATTAATTGCAGTATAATAAATCAATGGTATGGAATTGCTCAATATTCTAATAAGGAGCACATTAGTGCACATGCTGAGTGTTCTCTAGCTTCTCTAGAGACTCTCATTCAGATTCCAGGAAGTCAAGACTTTTGATTACAACTGGAGACTAAGGCTACATCTAGACTACAAGTCTCTTTCGAAAGAGGCTTTTTCGAAAGATACTTTCGAAAAAGCTTCTTTAGAAAAAGAGCATCTAGACTACAATCAGTACTTTCGAAAAAGCAAGCTACTTTTTCGAAAAAGAGCACCCAGGCAGTCTGTATGCTCTCTTTCGAAAAAGCACAGTTTGCATTACATAGCGCCTTTTTTTGAAAGAGCACTTCCTCATTTCCTCGTGAAATGAGGAGTACCGCCATCGAAAGAAAAGCCACATTCTTTCAATTTAATTTCGAAAGAACGTGGCTGTAGTCTAGACGCAGGGAAAGTTTTTTTGAAAAAAGGCTACTTTTTTTGAAAAAACCCCGCAGTCTAGACACTACCTAAGAATCACAGAACTTGGCCTCTACCCTCTGCTCTGCTACTGACTTGCTCTGTGGCATTTGGGTAGTCATATTTAACCTACCTCTAAAATAGGCTAGAACCAGCTTGTATGAAGAACTTTGAGATCCTCCAAACATAAAGCTCTGGTTTTAGGCTTGGACACCATTCTGGTGATTGCTTGAACAATATTGCTTGAACAATATTGCCAGCTGGATATGACTCATCTATTTTATCCATTAGCCTGAAAAGAAGAAGTCTTGTACTTTGGTAGAAACTATATGGGATCCTAGAACCCACTTATTGTACTTCCTTTGGATTTCTGTTTGTTGAGGGGATTTAATGAGATGCTGAAAGTTAGAACTTTAACATGTCTGACTGAACTTTTTGCAGAGAAGCCAATTCCAATTTTGTCATCACAGTTTCAAGCAATTGCATGAGAAACTTACAATGGGAGGTGTTGTTTTATCAGGTGATCAAATTAATATTCCATCTTCACAGTGTTGCCAGGCAAGCAGGCTGCTTGAGGAGTCCTTTGAACACTTCATATTCTGTTGATTAATGCAACATACTTCAGCTCCCCTGTTCTATGAATCAGGTACCTCCCACTATTTTGTTCACAAGTATCTCTGCTGCTGTCAGAAGAGAGCAAGCAAAGCCCTTTTACTCCAGAATGTCTCCCATAAAGATAAGAAATTAACTAGTAAGGTTGTCTACATCACATGAATGAGTCTGAGGACCTATAGAAGAGAAAATGAAGACCTTCCACTGCCTTTCACTTGTATATTGCTTTTCTGATAAACACCTCCTCGCTGTTCTTTTTATTTTTAATGTCATAGATTTATTAGATTTATCAGATAAATATCACGTTTCCTTCACCTAACATTCATGTTTGTCTGACTATGCTGAAATGACAGGAGAAATTGGATGTAGTTTTAGTTAGTTTGCAATGTTATTCTTCAAAATCTGGGAGTACTAGAAAATAAAATTGTACATTGCAACTAATTCATATATATTTCTACATAGTCAGAAGGGAGGGTGCCATCACCTCTCACCCTTTCCAACTCTGGCCCCACCCATCTTTGCTTCCTTTCTGCCCTTATATAAAGGTTAATGAGGATATAGAGGAAGGTGGATGTAGGAGCACCAAAACTCTTCTTCACTCCTTTAATATGTAGCCTTTTACTTTATTTCAAGAGCATTTAGTAATGTGGTATGACACCACCATAGGTTGGGCTCTGGTAGCTAAAATTTCAAGTTTAACAGAGTGAAAGGCACCTCTGCTATTTGCTTTAGGGTAGATCTAGACTACATGGCTCCGTCGACAGTGCCATATAGATGAGTTTACTAGACATAGCAAAATGAAGCAGTGATATAAATAATCACCACTTCATTTACACCAAAATGGCCACCGTGCTGTGCCGATCAGCTGTTTGGCGGCACAGCAGGGCAGTCTGGATGTGCCGTGGTCGACAAGGGATGCCTTTGTCGACTGCTCCAGTAAACCTCATTTCACGAGGCATACCGGAGCGGTTGACAAAGACTTCCCTTGTTGACCGCGGCATGTCCAGACTGTCCCAGTGTGCTGCCAAACAGCTGATCAGCACAGCGCAGTGGCCATTTTGACATAAATGAAGCAGTAATTATTTAAATTGCCGCTTCATTTTCCTATGTCTAGTAAACTCATCTACATGTCTCCGTTGATGGAGCTATGTAGTCTAGACATACCCTCAGAGTGTAGGAATATATAAAGTCCAGATGAAATGATCACAAATACAATCACAAATACAATATCTAGACTCTCTTACAAGTGTTTTTAAAGTTACAATTAAAGTAATGATTATTCAAGCCTATAGAAATTCTGTTCAGACCTATGCATATGTAAAAAATATAGCTATACTTATATCCTTAATACCAGTGTTCAGGTCTAATGGGTTTTTCATGGCTTGGTCATCAGCAAAGGAATGATGAATGTTGGAATCTCCCACAGGAAGCTCAGCGTTTCCATTCTAAGCATTCCCTTTTTATAATGTGATTATGTCTATACCTATGTTCTGTGCATTTCCATAAAAGTGTTGGCCTTCTTTTCTCTTATTTGTCTGTCTCCCCTGGAAACTTAAGAGACCCCAATTTTGTAGAGGCTGTGTAAGTTGTATCCTATGGTTAAAGACACATATCTGAGACACATGCACGTTTATAGCATGATCTAATATTATTAATCTTCTTGATAATTTTTCACAGACTTATGATTTGGTACATCTTTTCCCATTCTCTTAGGGCATCTGGTTATTTTCTGGTCATTTATGTTGTTCTTCTTTTCTCCAAAGTCTAAAATAGCTAGGCTAATGTCTTGAACACTTCAACCTATAGATTCTTGTGTTTCAGCTTCTCGTAGGGATTGTCTTCGCTTACTGCAAAATCAATGCTGTGGATATCTGTTTCCCAGGGTTAAATTTTGCAGATCTAGTCACTGACTCCCACCAGAATAGCAAGTTGTACAAGAACACTATGCAGCCAGGAACCCCCCTTCTGCCTCAGTGTTTCAGGTCCCCAGACTTCCAGCTCACCCTTGATCCAGTTCCTGTTGCCATCTCAGTCTTTTCCAATCCCTGTTCCAGCCTGTTTCGGCCTTATCCAGGTCCTACACCACATTGTTTCAGCCCTGTATCTCACTCCTAACTCCCACACTAGTGAACTTCTACCCAGGTAAACCTATAGACAGACTCTGACTACAGTTCTGATTTGGCTTGTCTGGACTCTAACCTCTTCACTAATTCATAATTTATATCCAGACTGAAGTTTCTGTGCTGTCCTCACTCCAGTCCTGATTCTAGAAACAGCTTAGAATTTTATGACTTGTACTTGACTTTGACTCTTACCAACAAACCTGGCCATCTGAAGCCTAAATTTTGTCATGGCCTGCCTGATCTCTTTGCCATTCTCAAGGTTAAAATAACATATCACCTTACTCAGTGTAAATTCCTCAGCTTCAAAGCCCTTCCTGAAGCATCCTTCCATGATCCAAGCATGAGGCTGCTGAGCCTAGAAGCCCCCAAAATACTACCAGGAATGAAACCCCAAACAAGTTTGCTTCCTATCCACAATGATATATGGGATTAAGAATGTGCACCAATTCCCTGAATGTATTCACAATGACAGGGACTTCTAAGTACCGCACGCTCCTTGCAGGGCAGGAGGAGACTTTGTATGCTTCCCTCACTTCCAAGCCCTGATTGGCCTGGGGTTGGAGAAACATTCAAAGTCTCCTGCCCTTCCAGGGGCTTGGTACTTAGGGTGACTCTAAGCGCGACACTCCCTTGCAGGGTGGGGACAGACTTTGCGTGCTCCCCCCATCCTCTGATTGACCTGGGCACAAGGGAGGGAGCACACAAAGTTAGGGGTGCAGACGCCAATAGGGAACCCCCAGTAGTTTTGAATAATTGGCGGTTCTCTCTGGGGGGGAACGGGGGGAAACACTTCATGTGCTCCCCCACCCACAGACCATTCAGAGTCTGTGTGTGGGGGGGGGGGGACACAGAAGTGTCCTGGCCCTGCCCCTTCCTCTTGAGGCCCTTCCCAGCTGGCCCAGGACCATTTCAAAAATTTCTGAAGTGGCCCTTGGTTAAACATTATTGCCCACCCTGCCCTAATGTGAGCCTTTCCCACAAAAATATCCCATCTATTTTGTTAATGGGTCCTGTGGCACCTTATAGACTAACAGATGTATTGGAGCATAAGCTTTCATGGGCAAAGATCCATTTCGTCATATGCATGACTAACATGGCTACCCCTCTGATATTTTGTTAATGTGATTCCAAGCGAGAACTTTAACACCTGAAGCATAACTGAAGATAGAGCTTTTGGCCAAACCCCACTTTTAGCACATGCCCCCACACTCCTTTATCCTTACACTCTCTTCTTGTACCCAGGGCCTGTGCATGGCAGCTGACTTACTCCCATTCTGTCACTATCCTACAGCCTTCCCCAACTGCTGAAGCTAATGTGGACTCTAGAAGCACTATTTCTCAAGCATGCCTAAATTTGCAAGTACTCTGAAAAACCTGCCTTCATTAAATGCCCAGTAAATGTCATTATATACCTCTGTTCACTGTTAGGCTTCCTGAAGACTTAAAGGCTATGGTCAGCATAATAACTAATCAGGTCTTGGGAAAGAAATGCATAAACAGAAAAGCAAGTGTTTGCCATGTCTGAAATTATGTGTGATAAAACTTGGGGGAAAATTCACATAACAGCTCCTTGACATCATAACCATTGACAGGGGAGGCAAAGGAGGCAGCTGCCATTGGTCCCTTGAAATGACTGCTTGATCTGTGGGTAGCACTGGCAATACTAAAGGACTAGCTAGGAAGCTAACCTCCAGCCTCACTCCTTCCAACTAAAGTCTCCTGCCTTTTGGAGTCCTGGCGCTGTTCTCCCACCTTCCTGGGACTAGCAAAGTTTGTTCTCACTTCCACTGGCCACTCACACTAAATTCAAATATAAAACCTTAAAAAAATGAACAATCAAAGTGCTAGATATAGATATTTCATCTAAATGTGGTGCTGCAAACTCTTCCATTATTTAAGAAAAAAGGGGTTTCTAAATTTCTAAAAAGATATCACTATTCTTTGGGCTTTAGGGATTTGTTCAGGCATTTTTCTTCAATAGAATTCTTTAGATCTGAAACCTCACAACAGATTACCGCTGCTTGGTTGGAGGCACTCACCCGAACTGGAACTCCATCTTATATTAAAATTTATTTGTATAGCAGGGATTTTACCCTGTGTGCTCAGAATTTCTTCGTGCCTTATGCATTGGATGGTGAGATTTTTAATAGTGCTCAGTGTTGGCCTAACTCTTCACCCAGGGAAGTCATTTTTCCCATTTTTCCCTTTTGAGATCAGATTTAGGACACCGCTGGGCATTTTTAAAAATTCTTCCTTCAAAACTTTCTTTTGAAGACTCCAATGCTATTGTCCAGGATAAGTGGCTTCTTTGCTCCATATCTGGTATGAATAAGTATGGACCGAAGTAAATTTTAGTTCTTTCAGTATGAGCACTGTTACTTTGTGCAAGCTTATCCTCAGATGTGGTGGCTAAAAATAACTGGGCGATATTTCTCATACAAAAAGAAACATTTAAAAAAATGTCACTCGCTGTAGAGCATCGGGACTATACAATTATTTCAAGTGTGCTCACATGTAGTATCAAGAGGGGATTTATGAAATGTAGCAACTGTCAAATTAGATCAGACCTATGGTCCATCTCGTCCATTATTTGATCTCTGAGAATGACCAGAATAATTTGCTTCTGAGAAATATTCCAGAATTTCCACAATAGACAGATGAGGGATAAATTACCATCTGTCATAGCAGGGCGCTTCCTCTAATTACCAATAGTTAAAGCTAATTTCTAACTCTTGAATCATGAAGTTTAAATATCCCTTCCAATTTTTTGTGCATTACCTATTATCACATTTTTTCCCATAAAAAGCTCTTTTTTAATCTCGCTAAGTTTTTGGCTTCAATACTGTTTTATGGCAATAACTCTTCACAATCTAATTGTTTGAAAAAAAAATTGTAAATGTTTTACCAAATGTCTGTTTGTATTTGTGTTAAAAGAAACATCCGATTTACCTTTTTATACCATTTAATACTTTATATTCTTCTATTATAGTTAATTTTATTTGTTTTCTTAATTTAAGATATAAGCATGTCTAGTCTTTTCAATTTATTTTCATATGACAGTATTTACATGACTCTATACTGTTCATCACCCTTGCATAAACCCCTTGCAATTTTGCAGTCTCCTTTCTGAGACAGGATATATAATTATGATGCATACAAAATTTCAGATGAGTCTGCACCATTGATTTATATAGTGACATTATAATAACGCCCACATTATTCTGCATTCCATTCCTTATTCATCTTAAAATCTTCTTGGCTTTTTTTTTTTTTAAACTCAGATGCACATTGAGACACTATCTTCAATGAATCCTACCTAATGATATTCAGGTCCCTTTCCTGAGCTGATCATAATACTTTAGAATCCTACAAGATTCTGAATAGTTTAAATATTTTCCTCAATGTGCAATACTTTGCATTTCTCTATACTGAACTTATTTTTCCACCATGTTCCTCATTTACCTGATTATCTCATCTGAAGCTCCCTACAGGCTTCTCTGTACTTGTCTTATTTTTGTAACTTTGTCATTTATAATATTTTCCTATCTCACTACATGTTGTCTTTTAAGATCGCTAATTAATATGTTGAACAACATGAAACCAAATATGGAACATCAAGGTTCCCCATTATTAATCTTTTGACATCATGAATATTGACGATTTATTCTTGTTCCTTCCTTTTTGCCCCCAACTAGTTTTTGATCTATGACAATACTTCGCCTCTTCCTTCTGGACTACTTAATTTATTTCATTATGTCTTCTGTGGGACCAGGTTTAAGGTGTTTTGGAAGCCTACATTATGTTAATGAGTTCTTTCCCACAATTATATTGACAGGTTCAAGAAACTCTCCCAGATTAGTAAAACATGATTTCCCTTTGCAGAAGCCATGATGATTAGATCTCTTTGAAAGCTCATATCTTCTGAACAGTAATTTAAACAGAGTAGACAATAGGTAAAAGCTCTTCTTCAAGAATTCAAAATTCACCAGTTTATTTATTTATTTATTTATTTATTTATTTGACATTCATAGAATAGTTAGAGATAATTAAAAATTGTCATTTCTGAGTTGGAGTTCCCTAGCTGTTTAAAGTTCATTCACAGAATACACAACATATATATCAAAGTACAATACAGCATATTTCCCAGGTTTCTCATAAACTGTCATGTTCTGGCAGCAGAATATATTAAAATAGCTTTTTTTCTTCATACCTGTCTTTACCTCATCAATTTTTAAAGGCCAGGGGATAGATGTAGTGCTGTTCTTGCACAAACAGGTTTCTGGTAGAGAAAAAAGATAAACATTTTTTCTTCACAAAGGGCCAGATTCTCTCTTAAGGGCGGATCCTGCAAGATGCTGAGTACTCCTGACTTACACAGTTTAGGCTTCTCACCATATCACAGAATCTCTCTTTACTGTATAGTCACCTAATGCTCACAAGTGAAGATAGGAGAAGGAGCCAGTGCATTACATTCTATCCAAATCTAGGTGGTCATTTTTCTGGATTTACAGAGCCTTGTGATTGCACTCCTCGGCTACTATGTGGAAAGGCTTTTTGTTCCCTCTCTTAACTCATCCTTCCGCATGTGTACAAGGTCAGCAACAATATGACCTTAATCAGAGATATGGGGAAAAGACATCAGTTAATAAAGTTCAAAAGTTTATAGATTATAAGGCCAGAAGGGACTACTGTTATCATCTACTCTCACGTGCATATCATAGGCTACTGAGTTCTCTAAACTAGTTCTTATTTGAAACAGAGCCCACTCATTAGAAAAACAATCCAACTTGATTGTAAAAATGCCAGTGATAAAGAATCTACCACAACTCCAGTAAAGTATTTTAATTATTAATTATTCTCATTGCTAAACATTTGATATTTACTTGCTAGATTGAAGAGCTCATCATCAAATATTTATTTCCCTATATGTAGATGCTCAAAGATAGTGATCAAGCAACCCTTAATCACCTTTTTCTTATCTGAATAGCACTATAAGTGACGTTTTCTAAATTTTTACTCTTGCTCTTGTCTCTTCTCTGAGTGCATGAACCACAGGGTTTTTTTTTTAATAGACAATATATTTATATATAATTATATATTTTATTTAGACTGCAGTTTAGTAGAGCTAAGTCAAAAAACTGAATTTCAAACTTGCAGGAAATCTCATTGTGACAACCTCCCCTCTCCCCATGGAAATTAATATATATAACTCAAAGGTGCTTTGAGCAAATAATTTCATGTAACCTATCGATCGTCATTACATGATCTGCTAGTTCTGTTTATCATATTTTGATGTGTGCACCATTCTTGTGTGTAAAATTAGACATATAAAGCAGCGACTACTTTATCATTTTAAAATGTGCAAATGGAAAGCCATCAAGTGGGGCTTCTGTGTCTGGGCAGTCATATGCAAATAGCCTTTTGTGCTTAAGGTGTAGCAGTGGTTGGTAGGGACTGGCCAGGTGACTCCCCATACAATCCAGGAATTCTTTAAAACAAATAGGAAGGGAGGAGTTTTTTTCAGAAGTTTTTTTTTTTTCTGAATAAATAGTATTTTGTTTTAAGAGCTCTGGCTAATCATTGGATAACCATGTCATTGTCCATAAAAGAACAGAAATTCAGGTGGTAAAGTGAAGTCAGATGTGCTGAGGTAATAACAGTGAATAGCACACATCTGCAGCTTCAGGCCTCAATCTGGAGGAAGAAGAATTGCAGGATTTTTTTGAGTGACAAACTAGAAGCTTGAGTTCCAAGTGAGGTTCTTTTGAGTAGGCTACAAGGATATCAGAGGGAGAATTCTCTATATCAGGAACCATGATAATTGCCGTTACAGGGTATTGCAGTATATGATACAAGCATAAATAGCTTTGGCAAGGTTTTTAACACATAGAAAAGTCATCCCAGATTATGAATCTTGCCTACAGAAAGGAATGAAATAACATATTTTATGTTTTATTTGATAGAGTATGAATTAACTGAAATACACAGACTACTACTGTCTCACTGGGTATTTTTTAAATAGTGTCTTTGATGACTTCTCTATAGAAGTCATTCTAGGTACAATAACCTAGATAAAATTCCTGCCATTTTTTTTCCACACTTCTCCCATATCACAGAATCAGAGGGTTAAATGGGACTGCCAGGGTCACCTAGTTTAACCCCATTCTTAATCTCATAATGAGATTTTCCTTTGCATACTTTTTAAAGTGCAACTGAAGTGAATTTGTAAAAATAAAACCTACTCCCGCAATCATGTCTGCTTTCTTTAATGACAAAAACTAAATTCTCTGCTTTTTATTGCTATTAGCACTGAGGAGCTATATAGTAAGGGAAGGGAGCTGAGTTCCTTTCTGGATCACATTTCATCACCTGAATTCTTGAAGTTCCAACCATGGAATATTTATTATTGGTAATAATACAGGAATCAGAAAGAACAGAGCTTGACTTATATCCATGCTTGAATTTGCATTTAGGAAAAACATCTATCCTTTTATTTGTAAGGTGAGAAAACATGGTACTGAGTCACTGACATATGAACAAATTCTATTTGCAGAGTATGATAGATTGTTAAGGACTTCAGTAAGCTGAGGCATGTTCCATAACAAAAGGTAATGTATGTGTGATTCAGGTCGGTGTACTGTTGAGATGATGTTTGGATAACTGTGCTGAGTGAAGCTTTTGAATAAATAACTTCAGTAGCAGCAAGGTTTTTAGATAATGACATTAGCTTTATTTACATAATTTGCATTGTTGACTTACATTGATTACATTGTATTTGTGTGAACATATTGCTTAGAATAGATTATGATTGGATATTTGGCATGTTCTGTTAATTCATTGAGGTACATGTTTTGACAGGTTTAAAATCGCAGACATTGATATCTGAATGGGTATAGCATAAGGCACAGCTAGAGTCTTAAGCTTAAACAAGAGAACAATGATTTAAGGATTTTTTGATATATCAAATCTGTCTCTCATTCTATCACAGTCCTGCATATACAGTCCCTGGGAAAACACAGATTAAGGACTATGTGCCAATCATGATTGTACAAAAGGAAAAATATAACTTGTTGTTATCTTGGTTTCTGCATTAAGGAAAGTTATTCTAGCAAAAATGAATGTAATGGAATTGTAGAAATTTAAAATCTACAAAAAATAACAACGTATGTTGCCCATTTTGGGAGATCCAGTTCAAACAGATAATTTAAGAAATTAAATGAATGGAATTAAGCTATCTAGTACTGTAGTTTCACAGGGGAGAATACCATACTTTCACTGGGGGGAGGGTTTTTACTGAGTCTGGGTAGAGGAAACGATACACTGCTGAGGCCTGACTGATTTAACAGGGTTCATCTTCCAGCTCATCCTTCCTAATGATACGTGGGTCTTCACGTGGGTGGAATGTGGTTTACCGCAGACTGCATTGGAATTTAAGGTAAGAACGAGGATGGGGAATTTCAGGTTAGTAGGCTCTACATCATGGGTTGTCAATCTTCAGTATGTGGCCCATCAAGGTAATCCACTGATGGGCAGTGAGACATTTTGTATATCTTGAGTATCTGCAGCCAGAACCCCCTGCTGCTCCCAGTGACCTTGGGATCTATAGAAAGCAGTATTATTAGTGCCTCAAGACACTGCCGTAATCTTCAAGATCAATGGCTTGAATGTGTAAAATCTGCTGTCTTTCTGTGTCAAGGGAGTGTAGCAGGCTTGTGTGGTGAGAAAGTTTCTGGTTTGGTTGTATTGCCAGAGCAACTCCTCTCTCGCTCTTCTCCAGCAGGGAGTGTGCTTTTTCTGGAAACCTTAGGGTATGTCTTTTTCTTTTCTTTTCTTTTCTTTTCTTTTCTTTTCTTTTCTTTTCTTTTCTTTTCTTTTCTTTTCTTTTCTTTTCTTTTCTTTTCTTTTCTTTGCATTCCAGTCTCATTAGAATCCTTGCAACCCTTTTCTCAACAATCTACAAGTATCTGAAACAGCTTTGGCAACATTCCTTTGTGTTACCAGTTTAAGAAAAGTACACAGAAATTTTGATGCCTACGTAGATCATTATAGGCTGTTTGGAAATGCCAACAGTACTTTGTGAGGCAATGAGAAAGATTACTACTTTGGTCTTCAGACAAAAGTTAAGATTGGATTGTATCCATGTTGCCAGCAGCTTCAATGGAATGTTGATTTTGGGTTTAGTTCATAGATTAATTGTACATTTTGTGCAGATATCCAGTCCATGAGGTCTTTGCTATAGTTTTCATTTATTTTATAGCCCCAGATACTGTGATTATTAAAATCACTGACATAGATTCATGGAGCAGGAGGCCTGGGGAGTACTAATTTTGGCCATCTTGTGCTAAGGGCTTTATAGACATTAATGTGGAGTTCCCCTGTTTTCACAGTTGTGTAAATGTGTTCTTTTCTGTAGTGGAATAATATTAAAATCTGGAATACAACTCTTGATTAATTTTGCTAACCCATATTTCAGATGACAATGGCTAGAAGTTAGGTTGTACATACCTGTTGGTCATTGGGTCTCTTGCAACATCAGGTTATCAATGTTGTAAGTCTTCAGCAGAAAAGCGTCCGTGGCCAATCTAGACGCACTTTTGCGCAAAAAAAGTCCTGATCGCCATTTTCGCAATCGGGGATTTTTTGCTCAGAGCAAATCTCAGCTGTCTACACTGGCTCTTTTGTGCAAAAGTTTTGTGCAAAAGGGACTTTTGCCCGAACAGGAACAGCATAGTATTTCCGCAAAAAGCACTGATTTCTTAAAGTAGGAAGTCAGTGCTTTTGCAGAAATTCAAGCGGCCAGTGTAGACAGCTGGCAAGTTTTTCCAGAAAAACGGCTGATTTTCCGGAAAAACTGGCCAGTCTACACACAGCCTGTGGGCTTGATTTTTTTATTTGGATTTTACTGGTGAGATCCATTGGACAGCCCTATCCAAACAAGTTTATAACATGTCTCCTTTTTAGGCTCTAGCCAAATCATGAGAACTCTAATTGTTATTGCTACCTACCTGTTTCCCCACTCTCTTTCCTTTCCCATGCACATATTTTGATTATTTCACATCTTCGGAGTTGTTGCCTGAAAAATGTCTAGATGTGCTGAGATATTAGCTGATTACCATTTGTGAAAGATTGAAACTCACTCATTGAAATGCAAATAGATCTAAATATATGCAAAGTACTATCTTCTCTCAAAATGGAGTCTAAAACTCCATTTTGAGACAATAGAATTTTCTCTGGTCATCCATTTCAGATATGGGTTATGTCACGTCCACAGGTAGTAGTTGAGATTTAAAAATAATAACTAACCCGCCTGTTGTAATTTGAATAAAACATGAATATTATTCATGAGTCATGTGTCGACCAATGGTTTTGAACCATTCTCAAAGAGCATTTTCCATGAGCCAATCATTTTGAAACGGAACACTCATGCATATGTATGAACCCAGGCTATTTAAGCTTTAGTTCTGCAGCAGTTCGTTCTGGTCCCTGGGCTTGACCTTGGGGCTAGCTGCATCGGGTTCTTTGTTCTATCGGTATAGGCTTTAGGTTTAGAGAGAGTGAGTGAGTGTATGCAAAAGGTCTTGTAAAGCTTTATCTGGAGAAGCTAGCAGAAGGCTATATTCCCTCCAGTCTATATAATCTAGTATTTTTCTGTGAGTTAGGCTGACAGAAGGTCAGACCTTCTCACTTAGGTTAGGATTAGTTAGTTTAGTAATTAGCTAGGTTAGCTCTTGTCGTCGAGTCTGTACGGCAGGTTGCGTCGGTCAACGCATGTCGGCCGTCATCGTGCTTGTCTGTCGGGCTCGTCGCGGTTTAGACCAGGGTTTTATTTTAGGTTAAGGTTAGGGTAGGGTTAAGATAGAGTCTAGCTTCCATCGTCTGATCCTGTCGCTCTGAAGCGCGAGGAAGAGGATCCGGAGACCAGAGGCTTCACGGAAGGTGAACTGACCATCACCGAACTCAACCTGTACTTCGAGGGATCACCTTGGCCGTTCCTCTCCTGCGGCTTCCAATTAGCCAAAGGATTGTAGGTCGCCAAGCACCGGGATCATCAGACAAGGGACACCTGGTAGTTCCTCCCTGAAGGCTTTCAATTAGCCCGAGGGTCGTAGGTCACCAGCATCACAACAATCGCCCCTTCTTGCCACAGACTCTGTAAAGTAGGTATAGGGACCTGGAGGGACTGCCCTTCCTGGTCTATGTAGAATAAGTGGGGACTGCCCACTTCTATGTTCATTAGAGGTATTGTTGTTAACATTTCTGTTAAACAATATAGTCCTGTGGTTTTCAGTTTAAATCCACGTCTTAAGTTTTTATTTCACGCGTCCTATTAATCTAAGTTCTGATACTCACTGGTGATCAGATACGGCTGAGGGTCACGCACCTAAAATACCATCCCCAGTGGATGAGCTCAGTTACAAAGTAACTGTCAGGAGTAGTGTCCTTAAAGACCTTCTCCATTCTGTTCAAAGAGATACAGCTAACAGAATTTAACAGATCATTTGAAAAGAGGCATTTATGTAAAAAATGCCCCCGTCTAAACTGCCATTTTTTTCAAATGAAGCATGGGAAATTCAAATCCCGGCTTCATTTGCAATATCGACATGCTTAATTTACATCCTTTACCGAAAAAGGGATGTAGTCTAGACATAGCCTATGTTAGTGACTATTGGGGTTTTTAACTGATCACAAAAGACACATGTATTGTGATTCTCTGACTGGATAAATGACAAATTTTAAACAAGAAAATGGCACAGCAGAACATAAATATTCTTTGGTACAAATCATTGAGTGAATAATCATTTGTGCTTAATTTTGAGATACCGTCTGGATGAGAAAAAATACTTTCATAAACAGACAAACGTCCAACTATTTTAAAATAGCTTATAACCCAATGGACTCTCTATATTTATTAAAACATATATTAAGCAATCCTTTTTCATACTATTTTGATAGTCCTGATTTTTAATACAGTTACTGGGAGAAAAATCAGGAAGTAACCAATCTTATTAAAAATGGCCACCTACAGTTGCTTTTTTGGGCTTACCCCATCAATAAATTTGTAGCAAAAAGATAATATACATAAACCACTTCCTTATCATATTAATTTTCTTCTGTAAAGTTAGCAAAAGTAATGTTTGTAAAGTTTAAATGTTTAAAAATTTTGTTTTTGTTTATAGTTTATTTTCTTTTTTTCTTTCAGTGTAATACTTCTTGAGAAGGACACAAGGAAATCAGTTTTGGAAAGAATAAGAATTACAACACATCTTCAAAATTTCAACCCTAACAGTACGTATAGTTTATCAGAAATGACATATACACTTATCCACTTCTATTTCTATAGTTAGTATATTAAGTTGTAATTTTTCTTATCAGTTCATGAAATGCAGAGGACAGAAAAAGTCTTCATGAATTTTAAAAGAGTTTTCAGCACCTCTTTAATTTCACCTCTTTTAAGGTCATCTTTGCAATTTCTTCAATATGTTCAAAAGTAGAGATATAAAAAAATTCCTAAGGGCTTAAAAGTTATGCAGCTTCCTAGAGCTCATAAACTGGCTGCACACAAATCCAAACTATTCAGGGAACTGGTTGTCACAGGGCACACTGGGGAAGCCAAACAGAAAGCTCTGATCTACAGATGGGATTTTCTTAACATCACAGTTGTAAGAAGGTGAAGTAAATAAGCTTCCTGAACTTTAGGAAACTCTTCCTCACTCATCCTTCCTCTGTCTTTTTTTGGGAGGAGGAGGAGGGGAACAATAGTAGCGATTGCAAATGTAGGGCACACTAAGTTAATAACCATGGTCCTCAGCTCGGAGAAGAGTCCATACTGGAATGCTTTCTCTCTCAAACTGCATTTCAGATTTCATACTGGAAATTTTTTTTTTAAGTCTTAGATTACTGTTAAGTAAAATCCCTGTCATATGTTGGCAAATGAAGACAAACTCCTGGAGTGAGGTAGACATGGAGCACAAGTTTTTAGGGTATTTGGTGAAGACAAGCTTCAAAGAAATCCAACCCTCAAAGAGGTATCAAATGCGATTATAATATAAAAATATAACTCGGAGGAAAATATGAGATATAAGGCAGAATATGAATAAATGAACTGGAAAACAATTAATTGAATGACAAATGAATGGGGTTATTCCCATTCACTTTAGTGGAAATTTTTTCTAAAGATATGCAGGTGTGAAAGTAGAAAGAATTATACTGAGAGGCTACATCTAGACTGGCCCCTTCTCCGGAAGAGGCATGCAAAGCAGGTAAGTCAGAATAGGGAAATCCGTGGGGGATTTAAATATCCCCCATGGGATTTAAATAAACATGTCCACCGCTTTTTTTCCGTCTTGGGGAAAAGCTGGAAAAGAGCGTCTAGACTGGCACGATCCTCCGGAATAAAGCCCTTTTCCGGAGGATCTCTTATTCTGAAAGTAGGAATAAGAGATCCTCCGGAAAAGGGCTTTATTCCGGAGGATCGCGCCAGTCTAGACGCTCTTTTCCGGCTTTCCCCCAAGCCGGAAAAAAAGCGGCGGACATGTTTATTTAAATCCCGTGGGGGATATTTAAATCCCCCATGGATTTCCCTATTCTGACTTGCCTGCTTTGCATGCCTATTCCGTCTTATGTGGCCAGTCTAGACATAGCCTAAGAGAAAGATGAATTATGCTGTAATAATTGAATAAGTTGAAGGAATACTGTTTGTCTCTGAACAGGAAGAAGAAAAGTATGTTAATGTTGTTTGTAGGTATGCAGATCAGAGTGCTAGCCATGTGGGCCTCAGTTAATAGGAAAAGGAACATTAGGTGTTAGGGAGAAAGCAATTGAGATAACCAAGGAGATATGGACAGGAGATTGCTGTGTGCTTGATGTGGAAATGAAGATACTTGACTACCCTCACACTAATCATGTGAAGTTTTTCACCTCTTTTAATCCTGTTAATTTTGTCTTTCTTTTGACTGTATAAATCAAGGGGTTTGAACCTTGCATGGCACTCACATTTTCTGGGTGCATTTAGCAGAGCGGCTTTGCTAATAAACAGAGCTGTCTGACAAATCTGTGAGTCCTGTCTGACTTTGACACAGGTATAAGAAAAGTGTTACGTTATTGGAGAATAAAGACTAAACTGTTGTCCTGATGAGATGTTGAACATTGGTCAGAAATTGAGTGGGAGCATGGACTTTAATAAAAGGGATAAAGAAGAGACAAGGCAGAATTGGGAGCAAAATTGAACTAGTATCTTAGTTGTCTGTACACAAATGCAAGAAGTTTATGGTGTGGAAGAAAACAAGCCTTCACTCTGCGTTGTGTTTAAGCAACAAGTAGCCAGAGGCAGTTTTATTACGAGCTGCAGCAAGGGAAAAACTGGTTCGGACAGTGGGGGAAGCCCCCCCCCCAGAGGCAGATCTTCGAATACAAGCAATTATGAAGCAGTTTTTATACTGTCTATAAAATATAATAACAATAACAATTAGTCTCCTTCCCATTATAAACACCAATGGCTAACAGTTATTTAGTTCCACCCAGATGCGCCTTATCTCAAGGTCCCTGCCAGAGTCAGCATTCTATCCTTATCTCCGTATAGAGGCGAGAGGCGAAGGCAGCGTCTAATTACAGATCTCGCGTTGTCAGGCCACTGACTTAGCCTGACTCTTGCTCTCTTGTTAACAAGACCAAGATGGCTGCACACAAATTCCCTTATTCCCTTTTCCTGCCTCCACAATCCCCCCTTTTGTGCTTACAGCACAACTACCTTTCTAAACCTTTTTTTCATTAAACATTACATAATTAGTACAAACATAAAAGCTATTTCTATTACTACATCTTTTACAACAACAATCAAATATGAAACCTTTAATAAGCAAAAGCAATATAATCATTAATATCCCCAATATAATTCTATGATGGGGCTGTTCTATAATTTTAGTAACATAACACAACATATCATAATTAGTAACCAAATTAGGGAGGGCAGGTACATGCTGATGGTACCTGTCCATAAGCACAGAGTCCAGATCAAAGGGAGAAACCCAAACCACTCCCACAAGTTTCTCCTTGGCAATATACAATACTTTGCTTCTTTCACCAAGGTCAGTTCTTAATGTCCTTTTGTAGTCAGAAATCTTTGGGCTTTGACGGTGTCAGAGGAGCAGACTTTTCCTCTTTTTTTTCTTGAAACAGTCGTGGTTCAGCATCATGCAGGGGAGAGCTTACCAGCACATCACCCTGTAATATTTTGGTTCTTCTGGTGTCCAGCAGGTGGGAAAGCAGGACCAGAAGAGAGAGGCTTATCAGCAATTGGGGTAGGATCATTTCAAAACGGAGGGATCTTTTTGCAGTGAGAAGCATTGGCCAACAGTCAGTTCTTGGCACTTCACAGCGGTGTTGGTGGTTAGCAAAACTTGGTAAAGGTCTTTCTAGAGCCGTCTTTCACTGATGGACATAAGAGTCTCTATTCTCTGAGCTAAAAGCCAGCTAGCTCCTTTGGAACCTAGGAATAAAGCAAACCGTAAAAACAATCCCGCGTGGTTCTTTGGTTGTTTAGTACCGGCCTTATCAAAGTGAGGCCCTTTGGAATGTGGTTGCCAGGGGAACCAGGGTCACAGTAACTGTTGAACTGTTTTACTTCCCAAGCTGGCCTAATACTTTCAGGTTTGAGTTGTCAGTTCTCAGCAAGATACCATGGACTGCCTCAGTTTACTCCTATAGTTCCTCTCTCTTGACTTTGGGGTTCTCCTTAACCCACCAGGTTAAATACAATTTAAGGGGTTTTAATTTACTCTGGAAGTACGTGTACAGCACCAGCACTGTTATAAATGTTATAATCGAAACTTCCCACATAATTTGACAAACACTATTCAACTCCATCTTTAAGATATTTCATCGCCTTACTGGTGCTGCCCATGATTATAGGTTTGACCTCTACTGCCTGGTTGAGTGCTGCAGAGGTAGGTGTTTGGCATGGTCCACAGTGTTTCCCTATCTGTGTGTACCTCAGACGGCCAGCCCTGATATATCTTTGGGCATTGGCCACCAACTCCTCGATCTTTGCCTGCAGGGCCAGTAAACCCTCCTCTAGGTACTTACTTCCGTCATGCCACTCAGAATCAGTTGTTAGGTTACTCATCACTGCCGAAGTGCGATAGAGCCGCATTCCATCAACGGTCAGGATTATCCGGCGAGGGGCTGTTATGCACACAGACGGATATGTAAAGGGGCAAGATGGAGTGATCTGTCTGGGTAGTCAAACACCAGTAGGTACCGTTTATTTGGATCAGCTTGATGTTTTTGTTTCTCTGAGACAACCACATCAAACCTAGGCAGATTCGTCATGATGTTAAATGGACAGGTATATAAAATTTCCTTATCAAAGTGGGTGCAACAATCCCTGGGTGTAGGGAGGCTCCCACAGCTTCAGAATAAGCAATGCCCTCGACTCTATCTATATGCCCCTGCTTTGATACAGACAGGGAGGTTACCATTCTGATCTGATCTGAGTGAGGAATCCTCAGAGGGGCCAAAAACAAATGGTTATACTATGCCCTGTCCAGGTGGGCCTTTGGATCCTCATGGATTCTCTACTTCCCTACTCCCATGGGTAGGCACAGGGGAGATGGGGATTCACCACCATAAGGGCTGGGTGGTCAAAGCTATCCTATTCTTCAATACTGGCCTTCTAATTTCTTTAATTTAGTTCCATTAATTAACAATCCAATTAGTCTCTGGTCCAAATATCTGGTTAGGTCTAGTGAAGTGGACACAGAGCTGGACAGATCCTTCAAACTACTCAGGATCAATAGGTTAGCTTGGCTGGTGTCTAGGCCTTCACAGGCACTGGATATTACTGCATCTACTAGCCTGGATTTGTTACAATTTCTGGGCTATGACATAAGTGTTGCTGACAGAGTTTCCAGGCCCAAACCAATCTGCGATGGTATCTGCTAAGCCCCGTCGTGGCCTAATCAGGCACTTGCCAATTTGATTAGCCAGTCTAGCACACAGCTGGTCTATACCAGTGTGGAACATCACCAAGGTAAGGAGCAGTGACAGTTGTCCTGGTTCTGGGACAGGGGTCTGTTCAGGGCATGATGCACAATTGAGAGGCTCTATTTTGTCCTCAAGGACCTGGTTAATAATACCTAAATGAGGGCAAGTTAGCAATGGCCATTGTTTAACAAATGACAGCCATGCCTCAGGGGTTACCTTTGTCTGGGCTTTAAGTGGTAAGCCACAGTGGGAGTCAGTGGGTCCAATTCAGTGGCCTGATGTCAGTGTTTAGCTTCTTTCCCACAATATTCCATACAAACTTTAACTCAGAGGACTGTGTATTTTTTGTCCACGTAGTGTTCATGTTGTTACAATAAATAAAATAATTATGTGTTATAATATTATGAGGGGCGGCCCAAGGCCATGTATTCCCCATTGCTATTAGCGTGCATTTGTTCTATGTATGTGACTTGAAGGAGGTTACGTTGACTAGAGTCACTGTTTCTCTTATAGGACCAAGCATGGTTCACAGATGTTTAATTGTTAACCCATGCAATTCCATAATTCTTGAGGCCTTTTAAGGCATCAGGCACCAATGAGTACAGGGCAAGTAGCTGTTATTGCAATGGTGAGGTTACTAGTTTCCTCATTGTTGTGGGCATCTTTACTTAAATATGCTGATGTCTCACTTGCCCGTGTTGTTTCTTATAGATTTCTTATTCTCTCTGGCCAAACCACTTTTATGGTGGTTTTATATTTCATTTGTGTAGCCATTAAAGCAAAACCAATCCAGTGGGGGAGAGGGCTGGTACCCCACTTCCAGTCCTTCTGTTCATGTGATGCACTCCTTGCTTCTTTCCAGTTCCTTTTTTTGTTCACCTGTGGAGACATTGTTAACACTCTCCTAGCCTAAACAATTACCAAATAGTTGTCATGGTTGGTATCTTTGAGGATACGTCTAGACTGCGGGGGTTTTCCGCTGCATCCAGGGAACACGTTTGTTCTTGTGCTTTTTTTTGTGGAAGAGCAAACACACACTTTCAGGGAGTCCTGTATACCTTATTCTATGGCGCCAAATGGCAGAAAAGCCTCTTCCAGAAAAGTAATTGGAATTTGTGTAGCTTTTTCCGAAAAAAGACTGTAGTGTAAACCTAGGCTGACAGAACACCTAATCAGAAAGAAGAGGCTGTAAAGGGAAATCATGCCTCATTAATCAGCCCCAGCAGCCCGGCAGCACTAGAACCTGAGGAGTCCTGGTAACCCTGGAGCACGCAAGCAGCAACTCCAGGCAGGCAGCATCAGGGCTTGGCTGGAGTCCTAGCTGGGGGCAGCACAAGCAATGTTGGGAAGCACCTCCCCTCGTTTAGCAAATCCCCTTGTTCGGGACCAGTGAGGTCCTGAGGGTGCCAGATGAGGGAAGTCCAACCTGTATGTAGCAGATTTTAAACAAACAAAAAGAGAATTATTTTCTCACACAACGCACAATGTTGCCAGAGGATGTTGTGAAAATCACGACTTAAACAGGGTTCAATAAAGAACTAAAGAAATGAATGGAGGTTAGGTCTATCAATGACTATTAGCGAGTAAGGGTTGGAATGGTGCCTGGAGCCTCTTTGTGAGAAGCTGGGAATGGGTGACAGGGGTGGGATCACTGGATGATTACCTGGTCTGTTCATTCCTGCTGGCACCTGGCATTGGCCACTGTCGGCAGTCAGGATACTGGGCTAGAAGGACTTTTGATCTGACCCATTATGGCCATTCCTATGTTCTTAATTAGATTGGTTACATGTGCTGAATGCAAATTCAAAACTGAACAGTGAATATACAGTTATTTCTGAATTTTTTATATTAATATTATAACAAAAATACAAAAATATTTCATCTTAGACCCTGAGGCCATGGCTTTTGTTTGAGCATATTCCACTCTTTCTCTAAGATCTTTTAAATTTCTACAAAGCTATAAAGTGCATTTGTTAAACAGTAATTTTTCACTTTGTCAGCAACATTAACTATTCATGGACGGTGATGATTTATTCCTAATTTTTTTTTTCAGAACTAGGGGCCAAATTCTGAACCTAAGTACTTTTGAAATGCTCAGTCCATCATACTTCTTTGGCCAACTACAAATTGGTATCCATAAATTCACTGGAAGAATCTAAGAGGTAAGGCTATGCAATTACCTGCTCCCATCCCTCCTCAAGAGCAGATTGCATTTCTTCACTTCTCCTAATTATACACAGACATTCCCATATATCACTAGAAATTTTTCTCCCATTCAGATGTAGATTTCCTTGAAAATGCAAGATTAGCCTTAGAAGAATAAAACAGTCCAGGTTATAAGTTATATACCAAGCAAATTTCATGTATTGGTGGTGAGTGGAGATAGAGTCAGTAGGGGTGCATCTAGACTACAGGATTTTTTCAGAAAAAATGGCCGTTTTTCCGAAAAAAACCTTCACTTACTTCCACACTGCTATTTTGTTCTTTTGAAAGAAAATCAAAAGAACACAGAGGTTTTTCCAAAATTGGTAAACTTCATTCTGTGAGGGAGAACACCTTTTCCTAAAGATCTCTTTTGGAAAAAGGCATGTGTGGACACAGAAGAGGGAGTTTTTTTCGAAAGAAGAGGCCTCCAGGAAAAAGCACAGGTGCCCTGGTGGCCACTCCATCCATAGTGATCACTGCAGGGTCTCAAATATGGCTTACCTCACATTCTAAGAAAATGTCATAGTTATTGGCCTATTTGTTATTCCGAGGAGCTAGCTATCTGTCTCCCTCACTGTCTCTAAATTTAGAAATGTCTTGTTAAGTATTAAAATATAATTCATACTTTTTATCATTTAAAATGTGTAGATCATCACAAACAGTGCTAGAAACATATTTTTCCAGACTTCTTTGGTTGTCCATATGTATATGTATTTCAGCATCTTTTCTAATTGTTTCTATGGTTACGATTCTATCGAGGTTACTTAAATGCCCAGGAATACTATTGTCACATTCAAATGTCTGAACAATGTATTAGGTACACATGTAATTACTAGTTTTATCCAGAGAATCATGATTTGTGATTGTTGCATGTATCACAGCATTTCTAAGTCTTGGCTTGACAAAGCCTGGCTGGGTTGACTTAGTTGGGATTGGTCCTGCCTTGGGCAGGGGGCTAGACTTGATGACCTCCTGAGGTCTTTTCCAACTCTGTGATTCTAAAAGGAGGCATAGCAAAAATATTTTGGAGGAATCCCCAGCCTCAGTTGTTAGCATTTTCCTACCAGGTTCTGTATTGGTGATATTCATAATGATATTTGTCTTACCTAGCAGTCCTCTGGCAAAAATAAGAAAGTTATGTGAAGTGAAATAGCCACATCAGGAAGACAGATAGATCACGTGTTCAGATTCAGAGGTAGTAAGTAAAACATGTTCTCAGTCTACATTAGCACATCAGTGGTTCAAAGAGGTTTTGATGCTCCATGACTCCCCAGATAAATACGAGTTTTTGTATTTCATTAAGGTGGCGTTGGCAATCATAGAGCCTATAGTGTATGTAAAAGCGAGATATGGAGGCAGTCAATGGGTTTTCAGTTAATGAAACATCATCTGCTTTGTGTTAAACACCTTATTCATGATGTGCCAAAATGTGTTCTCCTTTCAGAGCGGCAACTGTATAACTATGTTACAGAAATATAGCCCGGGGGGGAAGCACAGTAGCCAAAACCTTAAAGCTTTGTTTTCTTTCTTTCTTTTTTTTTTTCCAGAGCAGCATCCTGCCTGCTATTATCTGTAAGCAAATGTTCCAGTTAACATATTCTGGCAGATAGCAGAGGTGTGATTGCAATGTCGCCATAGCCATAGAGTCATCAGAATGACATGCAGCCGATACTCAATAGTCAGTCTTTCTAATGCAATTGTTTGGGATTGTGTGATGGAGGGAATTTTTAGTGCACTGTGGGTTTTTTAATAGTGCAGTTTAATCATGGGGTGAAAAGTGAAGATAAGTTGTGTTGATGTAGAAATAACTTAGTCAATTTACTTAGGCGTTTACTGGTATCTGTTCATTGGATTTGAGAATACAAATGCATAACACAGGTTCTAACAACTGGGAAAGGAAAACACGCAGTTGTTTTATACAATAAACAAACAGATAATCAGTCGCCTGCACACACACACAAAAAAAGCCCCACAGTTTTCAAAATTGGGAGGTTGACCATTTCTGATAGCAGTTAAGTCCATTTGGAGGGGAGCAGATGAGTTTAAATCTTTTGTTCTGGATTTCCCTGTGTTTGATGTGAGCAAGACTGACCATTCTCTCAATGACCTTAAAACATGCATATTGCTTCAGAGAGACTTCAACTCCAGACTTCAAGGAGAAGCTTCAGAATTGTCATTCATGCTTAAATTTGACACTTTATGTATGGGTTTAAACAAAGACTCTAATTATCTCACCCAATACAAAGATAGCTTCCCCAATTATCACCCCTAATGTCTTTACCTCACAGAAACTTCCCCTATTATCACCCCTATGTCATTACCTCACAGACACTAACATTCCCCCCTCACTGCCACTCTGTTCTAAAATTTGATTGGTCAATTTCACATGTGTTCATTTTTTTGATTGTATCACTTTGGTATATATGGTTGTGCCGATTTTCTTCCACATATTGATCTGAGGAAGTGGGTCTGGCCCATGAAAGCTCATCACCTAATAAACCATCTTGCTAGTTTTTAAAGTACTACATAGTTCTGTCTTTTGTTTCAGAATAATGTCAGTTATTTCAAAATAAAGGCTTGTTGTGTAGATGTGCTCTTTGTTATTTCAGAATCATGTCAGTTATTTCAAAATAATGCTGCTGCGTAGACATAGCCTAAGTGCTTTGCTCCCCTACAATTTAGGGATTGTGCCCTGTTTCTTACCAGTCTGCCCTGAGGTTGGTATTCACACTCTGGAGCCACGGGAATACAGCTTGACACTGGACCCTTTATAAAACACGATTTTGCCTATCTATGTGAATGAGACTACTAATTGAGTAAGGTACACTCATCAGGAGTGAAGGTAACAGAATTAAGCCATTAGTCTGGTGTTTTCAATTATTATTGGTAAGTAGGATTTTCATTTATTAATACTTAAAAGAAATAAAAACTCTTATATTTTCTAAATAACTTTCAGGAGGAAAGAAAGAAACAGGAAAATAGGAGGGTATATTTAATTCATTTGTTATCTGAGGATCCACTCGGTCAGATCCACTTATTTCTGCAGTGTCCATATATCTATTTTAGTGTATCAATTTTCCCGTCTTTGTTTTGCTTACAGATCAGAATTACAGTATTCTTGTTTTGTCAGAAGCACTTAGCTCAGCAAAGTTACACAACCAAAACGTCCCACCCAAATCAGATTAAAGGGAAAAGAAAAAGGGGTTATGGAAAGTTAAGATTTCAATTAAATATTCCAATCAGGAAATGGTAAAATTGAAGATGAATTTTCACCCTGTAATCTTATGTGTATGCACTATTATATGCTTTTAATTACATTACATAACCATATTATATATGTGAACATCTACTGATGTAGGAAAACATATCATGGCAAAGATTATACAAAAAAACAGGAGCCTAAATGTAGATTCCTAAAACTATGCATAGGCACCCTAGATTAGCTACAGAATAGTACACAGGAGATATATCAGCAGAACTCTCCACTTGAATTTGCTACATATTACTTATTTTCTACATACTTCATCCAGTATATTGTAGAAAACTGGGAATAAAACTGTCTTAGCTATAAATAAAATGGATATTAATATAATTAACCAATGGCTGGTATAGCAAAGGCAAGGACAATAATTTCTTTTTCGTTAGAAGCAGTTCTTAATAGGCCAAGTTCTACAGACCCTGTTCAGATGAAATAGCAACTAACACAATCCTCTCTGCATAGGGATTGTACAATTTTAAAGAAACTTATTATAACAATCAAGGTACTGCATATCCTAGAAAGTCTTCACCATGTCAAAACAGTGCTGATTATAGCACATTTACTTCACTATTTTTCTACATGGTTTCCTGGAAGTACTTCAGCAGCACTCCAGCAGCCACTATGAAAAGTTTTTAATAGTCTCCTTTGAAGGTTATACTTTTCTCTTCACAGCCTTAAGTAGATGGCAAATGGAATTTGGTCATTTCTGGATGCAAGGGTTTAGGTTTTGCAAAGCTGACTGTTTCCCAATAAAACTGAGAAATGTACTGTATTGAATGACACTACGATCTATGAACATTTGTTTCAGTTGATGTTTATTGTTTGGGAATTTATAAAAGACAGTAAGTGAAAAACCTGTAAGTGAAATCTGTAAGTGAAAAACCTCTAATTTTATGTTTATTTATCCAGTTTTCTATGGACATTAATTATGGAATTATAGTTATATTGAAAAAAAATCTAACTTAGTTCATAATACAGAATAATGAATATTTCCTGCATTCTTGCAAAATCAGACTGATTTTCAGATGGACATCTAAAGCCAAGTGAGAAACAGATTTTCAGGAATGGCCTGTTTTGTTTTGTTTTGTTTTGTTTTTAATTGATGTCAGCCAGAGATGGAAGAAGGTTAGGTGAGAGTTTAATATCAATGAGGGTATGTCTACACTACCACTCTAGTTCGAACTAGGGTGGTAATGTAGGCAACCAGAGTTGCAAATGAAGCCCGGGATTTGAATTTCCCGGGCTTCATTTGCATCTCGCCGGGCACCGCCATTTTTAAATGTGTGTAGCCACGCGGCACGGAGTCCGCATTAGCGGACATTTAAAAATGGCGGCACCCGGCAAGATGCACATGAAGCCCGGGAAATTCAAATCCCGGGCTTCATTTGCAACTCTGGTTGCCTACATTACCACCCTACTTCGAACTAGGGTGGTAGTGTAGACATACCCTGAGGAATATAGGAGGCAGGCCTAAACTCTGGACTGATTTGACACACACTCATGTATACTTTCAACCCAAGGAAACTTGACTGTAGCTGAAAAATCTTCAAAGAACATCCGCCAGCAACTTGGTTCTGTTTTGATCAGCTGGAAGTGATGACACAATTGTTTCCTTGGGGCAATGAAACTCACTGATACAGACTGCTGGGGCTTGACCAAGTGGTTTGTTGGGAGAGTAATATGGGAAACTGAGTCTGAATTCCATTCAACTTAGGTTGAAAAAGCTACCAGGGAGAAAGCTGTTCTAGATTTGATCCTAACAAATAGGGAGGAACTGGTTGAGAATTTGAAAGTAGAAGGCAGGTTGGGTGAAAGTGATCATGAAATCATAGAGTTCACAATTCTAAGGAAGGGTAGCAGGGAGAACAGCAAAATAGAGACAATGGATTTCAGGAAGGCAGATTTTGGAAAGCTCAGAGAGCTGATAGGTAAGGTCCCATAGGAATCGAGACTGAGAGGGAAAACAACTGAGGAGAGTTGGCAGTTTTTCAAAGGGACATTGTTAAGGGCCCAAAAGCAAGCTATTCAGATGTGTCGGAAAGATAGAAAATATGGCAAAAGACCACGTTGGCGTAACCACGAGATCTTGAATGATCTAAACATAAAAAAGGAGTCATATAAAAAGTGGAAAGTAGGACAAATTACAAAGGATGAACAGCACAGAAATGCAGGGGCAAGATTAGAAAGGCAAAGGCACAGAATGAGCTCAAACTAGCTACGGGAATAAAGGGAAACAAGAAGACGTTTTATAAATACATTAGAAGCAAGAGGAAGACCAAGGAGAGGGTAGGCCCACTGGTCAGTGAAGAGGCAGAAACAGTTACAGGAAACTTGGAAATGGCAGAGATGCTCAATGACTTCTTTGTTTCGCTCTTTACCGAGAAGTCTGTAGGAATGCCTAACGTAGTGAATGCTAGTGAAAAGGGGGTAATTTTAAAAGGTAAAATAAAAAAAGAACAAGTTAAAAATCACCTAGAAAAGTTAGATGCCTGCAAGTCACCAGGGCCTGATAAAATGCATCCTAGAATACTCAAGGAGCTGATAGAGGAGGTATCTGAGCCTCTAGCTATCATCTTTGGAAAATCATGAGAGACAGGAGAAATTCCAGAAGACTGGAAAAGGGCAAATATAGTGCCCATCTATAAAAAGGGAAATAAGAACAACTCAGGAAACTATAGACCAGTTAGTTTAACTTCTGTGCCAGGGAAGGTAATGGAGCAAGTAATTAAGGAAATCATCTGTAAACACTTGGAAGGTGGCAAGGTGATAGGGAACAGCCAGCATGGATTTGTAAAGAACAAATCATGTCAAACCAATCTGATAGCTTTCTTTAATAGGATAACGAGTCTTGTGGATAAAGGAGAAGCAGTGGATATGGTATACCTAGACTTTAGTAAGGTGTTTGATACGGTCTCGCATGATATTTTTATCAATAAACTAGGTAAATACAACTTAGATGGGGCTACTATAAGGTGGGTGCATAACTGGCTGGATAACCATACTCAGAGAGTAGTTATTAATGGTTCACAATCCTTCTGGAAAGGCATAACAAGTGGGATTCCACAGGGGTCTGTTTTGGGACCGGCTCTTTTCAATATCTTCATCAACGATATAGATATTGGTATAGAAAGTATGCTTATTAAGTTTGCAGATGATACCAAGCTGGGAGGGATTGCGACTAATTTGGAGGATAGGTTCATAATTCAAAATGACCTGGACAAATTGGAGAAATGGTCTGACATAAGTAGGATGAAGTTTAATAAAGACAAATGCAAAATGTTCCACTTAGGAAGGAATATCATTTTCACACATACAGAATGGGAAGTGACGGTCTGGGAAGGAGTACGGCAGAAAGGGATCTAAGGGTTATAGTGGACCACAAGTTAAATATGTCAGCAGTGTGATGCTGTTGCAGAGAAAGCAAACATGATTCTGGGATGTATTAACAGGTGTGTTGTGGGCAAGACATGAGAAGTCATTCTTCCGCTCTACTCTGAGCTGGTTAGGCCTCAACTGGAGTATTGTGTCCAGTTCTGGGCACCGCATTTCAAGAAAGATGAGGAAAAATTGGAGAAGGTCCAGAGAAGAGCAACGAGAATGATTAAAGGTCTAGAGAACATGACCTATGAGGGAAGGCTGAAGGAATTGGGTTTGTTTAGTTTAGGAGAGAAAATATTGAGGGGGAACATGATAGCAGTTTTCAGATATCTAAAAGGGTGTCATAACGAGGAGGAAGAAAACTTGTTCATCTTGGCCTCTGAGGATAGAACAAGAAGCAATGGGCTTAAACTGCAGCAAGGGAGGTTTAGGTTGGACATTAGGAAAATGTTCCTAACTGTCAAGGTAGTCAAACACTGGAATAAATTGCCCAGGGAGGTTGTGGAATACCCACCTCTGGAGATATTTAAGAGTATGTTAGATAAATGTCTATCAGGGATGGTCTAGACAGTATTTGTTCCTGCCATGAGGGCAGGAGACTGGACTTGATGACCTCTCAAGGTCCCTTCCAGTCCTAGTATTCTATGATTCTATGATTATCAATGTTCACTTTTATATATAAATTATGAGACAAAATTACACAGATACTCAGAGTTACGAACACCTGAGGAATGGAAGTTACTCTTAAGTCTGAATGTTTGTAAATCTGAACAGAAGATTCTTTTGAAAATTTGCAGCTAAATATTGACTTAATAAACTTTGAAAAATCTGCTATGTAAGAGAAAAATTCTGCTTTTAACCCTCTTGGTTTAAATGAGAGAAGCACAGAAACAGTTTCTTTACTTTCTAATATCATTATTTAAGCTTATCCTCCCCTTTATTTTTAGGATTTGCTTTGTAAAAAATCTCCTTTGCATATTTACAATTCTTAGGGTATGTCTACACTACCCCGCTAGTTCGAACTAGCGGGGTAATGTATGCATACCGCACTTGCTAATGAAGCCCGGGATTTGAATTTCCCGGGCTTCATTAGCATAAGCGGGGAGCCGCCATTTTTAAATCCCCGCTGCTTCGAACCCCATGTAGCGCGGCTACACAGGGCTTGAACTAGGTAGTTCGGACTAGGGTGCCTATTCCGAACTACCGGTACACCTCGTTTCACGAGGAGTAACGGTAGTTCGGAATAGGACCCTAGTCCGAACTACCTAGTTTGAGCCCCGTGTAGCCGCGCTACACGGGGTTCGAAGCAGCGGGGATTTAAAAATGGCGGCTCCCCGCTTATGCTAATGAAGCCCGGGAAATTCAAATCCCGGGCTTCATTAGCAAGTGCGGTATGCATACATTACCCCGCTAGTTCGAACTAGCGGGGTAGTGTAGACCTACCCTAAGTGAGGTATGTGGTTGACAAGACAGTTCATAAGTCTGATGTTCATAACTGTGAGGCTCTATTATATTGTCACTCTGCACACATTCATGCCAGATAAAAAACAGATAAGTCAGAGTCTTAAGTTACTGAGAAACCTAACTCCACTTCATGATGATTGTCTCATTTGTGGTCCTGATTTTGTCCCTGGTCCTTAAGTCTTGTTATTTCAATTTTTGGTCTGGTAATTTCCTGATTGTGGGCTTTGATCACTTGCTTGGGGTTTTATTGCCAGGTTTTTTTTTCCCTAATACATTTCCACTTTAGTTATTCATTAACTTTCCTCCAGCCAACATGAAGCATTATGTCTTACATTATCCATTCAATACACATTTGCAAGTTCCAATTTATACAACTTGTGCTGCATGCACTATTTTTATGTCATTAAGTTTCTATGTCACTTTGTTCTTGTTTTCCCAGTATATACAATTCTACCATTATATTTGTATGTTTATCATACTAAATAACTTCCAGTTATCTAAACTTTCCATCACAAGAAAAAATAACTTTTTTTCTTTCAGCAATAAACATTGTCTATACCATTGTATGCAAAAGAAAAATTGGGAAGATAGGGTTCATACCAGGCAACAATTATAACAAGGCTTTGCCATACATCAGGGCTGTGTCTACATTGGTATCCCTTTCTGGAAAAGGGATGCTAATGAGACACTTCAGAATTGCAAATCCGCGGGGGATTTAAATATCCCCTGCAGCATTTGCATTTACATGGCTGCTGCTTTTTTCCGGCTCAAGGTTTTTGCCGGAGAAAAGCGCCAGTCTAGACGCGATTCTCCGGAAAATAAGCCCTTTTCCGGAGGATCCCTTATTCCTACTTGAAAGTCTAGACTTGAAAGTAGGAATAAGGGATCTTTCGGAAAAAGGCTTATTTTCTGGAGAATCGCATTTAGTCTGGTGCTTTTCTCTGGCAAAAAGTCCCGAGCCGGAAAAAAGCGGCAGCCATGTAAATGCAAATGCTGCAGGGGATATTTAAATCCCCCGCAGATTTGCAATTCTGAAGTGTCTCATTAGCATCCCTTTTCCGGAAAGGGATGCCAATGTAGACACAGCCCAGGGGTGGCCAATAATTTTTAACATGGGGCTATTTTACACATTTCTGAAGTGGCCCTGGGCTGCCCCTGAAGCAGCGGTGACTTGGACAGAAAGTGCGGAGTCAGGAGACATATCTGAAGCACGTGAAGTCTCCTCCCACCTCCCTCCCCCCGAGAGAATCACTAGCTGTTTTAAAACAGACTGTGTTTCTCTCCAGGGCTGTATCTAGAATACAGAGTTTATTCAAAAAAACTATACCTGCATCTAGACTACCACCGCATTCTGTCGACAGTAAATCAAAAGAATGCGGCGGTTTTGTCGACAGCGGTAAACCTCGTTTTATAAGAAATAATGTCTTTTTTGACAGAGATCTGTCGAAAAAAGGTGTGTGTGGATGCAGGGAGCCAGTTCTGTAGAAAAAAAAAGGCCTCCTGGAAGAAGCCCTGGTGGATGGTCTAGACTTAACATGTTGAGCACCTCTGTGGTTCCTGGCTGCAGCCTCTTAAAAGCATAAGCACCCAGAGAGGCATTGCTGTAAGGAAGCCAGCCAGAGCATCCATGTTAGCCTTGCTAGCCATGTCCCAGCCTGAAGGCCCCCCCCTTGCCCTTTTCAGGACAGTGAGGAGAACCCACCCAGGGGCATCAAAAGGCGGGCACCAACCTGATCTGGCCCAGAAATAAAAAACCTCCTAGAGCTCTGGTCCCAGGATGAGACACTGCAGGCCCTGCAGTCACTCTGCAGGAATGCAGAAATCTATGGGTGCATGGCCCAGGGACTGGCCACCAAAGGGCATCACCCACGCACCATGGCCCACGTGAGGGCCAAGGTGAAAGAGCTGCAGTAGGGATATGCCAAGGCCTGGGACCAGAGCTCCCACTCTGGGGCAGCACCATAGAGCTGCCCTTACTACCAGGAGTTGGAGCACATCCTGGGCGGTGGGGAAGCCCAGAGTCCACTGCATGTGGTGGAGTCCGGGTTACCCCACCACATCGTGGACCAACCTTTGAGGGAAGACGACCATGCAGGAGAGGTGGGAGAGCTGCACCCGGAAGAGGAGGAGGAAGAGGAGGCAGCAAGGACCCTCTCCCAGGAGCCGGTCCTCCCGATCTCAGAGGTCTCCCAGGTGTCCGTGGACATCGGGGAGGGATCATCAGGTGAGATGAGGTCACCACACACGGGTGGGTTGGCAAATGTGGGGTGCTATCTAGTCCATTTGCCACTGTGGGGCCCCTGTGATGCTTTCAGGTCACTGCCCAACTCACACGTGGTATCACGTGTAACACCCCTGAGTCTCCTGTCCAAAGGAGAGCCCCTGACAGTCACGGCATGCCCTCGGGGACAGCGGGGGTGCACACAGACAGTGATTGTCTCCTCTTCTTTTCCTCCACAGCCGGACCCTCTACCCAACAGGGGAGCACCACACCCGCCCCACCACCATCCCGGACCTGTGTAATCCGCAGGCATGGGCGTGTCTACACAGACCTACTGAAGGAGCACATAGTGAACCTGCAGGACCTCAACAGGACCCTTCAGCAGATGATGGAGGCAGAGGCCGAGTGGCACAACAGGCTGCTGGATGAGTTAGTCCAGCAGCAAACTTCCATCTGTGCAACTATGCGGGAGGTTCTAGCCTTTCCTGCCCCTGTCATGGGCACCACTCCCCCTGTATGCCAGGCCCCTTCTCCCCCAGCCCCTCCTGTTCCCAAGCCCTCAGAGGCCCAACAGCTGCCTCCTCCTCCTTCCCAGGCCAGGACTGGCTCTCGCTCCACCCAAGCCCAAAGCCGTGGAGGTGCCAGGATGCAGGAAGGTGGCAGGACCCTGTGATCAGAGAAGCAGCGGTCTACTTGAGCCCTCTCCCCCGTCCTGCTGTTCAGCTCCCCCTCTCACCCTCCTGGTGTTCAGTCCCCTACCACTCCAGTGAAAGGACATTTCAGTTATGGAACAAAGTCTTTATTTTTGAGTGATAGATTTACTTTGTTTATAAACAGTTGAATGGTACCAAGAGAAAGGTGGTTGATACACAGTTAACACATTTTCTGTATTGCTACTGTTTCTAATAAAAAAACAATTTCTGTTTCCAAAGAAAACTGGGTATGTATGTATTTATGGGAAGAGAGTGAAGGTTGTGGAGGGAAAGGTAGGGGTGGACCAAGCCAGCCCCCCCCCTCCAGTTCGGGGATTCTGTGGGGAGTCAGTGGGTTTCTTCTGAGAATCTCTCCCTCAGGGCATCATGGATTCGGACACCAGACTGGTGACTCTGGGGGATGGCAGCCGTCTGGGACTGCTGAAATGGCCTCTCCTCGCCATCAGCACCTGTCCCCCATCCTGGGAGGAAGGCCTTCCCTTTCCTCTCCAGCAGGTTATGGAGAGTGCAACATGTTGCCATCACCTCTGGGATGTTGTGTTAGCCCATCTCCAGGCATGTGAAGAGGCAATGGACTCTCCTTTTCAGCTGGCTGAAGGCACATTCCACCTGGATGTGAGCCGGCCAAGATGCGGGTTGAAAAGTTCTTTGCTCACATCCAGGTGTCCGGTATAGGGCTTTATGAGTTCCAGCATTAGGGGGTAGGCCGCATCAACCACTATGCACACCAGCATCTGCACGTCCCCTGTGGTACAGGTAGGAGTTGCAGAATATGTGTGCATCATGTGCCCGCCCCGACCACCCAACACAAATGTCCATAAAATGTCCCTGGTGGTCGACCAGTGCCTGCAGCACTATCTAATAGTAGCCCTTCCAGTTTATAAATTGGGCTGCTCGATGGGGCAGTGAGCAGATTGGGATGTGTGTCCCATTGAGGGATCCTCCACAGTTCAGGAAGTCAAGGGCAGCAAACCCAGTAAGGATGTTGTCCAGGTCCTTGAGATGAACGAGCTTCTTCAGCAGCTCCACATGGATGGCCCTCACCATTTGCAGCATGAGACAAATAGACAGAAAGAAACCAGGGAGTTAGACAGGTTACCTAAGAGCTTGGGAGGAGAACCCTCCCCCACTCCCAACCCACCCCTCCCCTTGTCAGGACGCTGCCCTTCCCTGCATCAGTGCAGGGGTGGCCAAGGAGCAGCCTCCAAGTGCCATTCCATCCCTCACTCCCTCTTGCCCTTGCCTGGCAGTCCCGCTTTCTCAATTCCCACACTCACCAGAGCCTGTCCCCCAAAAGTGACTTACCTCCATCAAAACAACCCCTATGGTAGACCCCCCCCCCACGCCAAACTGGTGTCCCACAGTGCAGTAGCTGTTGGGGGTGGCCAGCTTCCACAGGGCGATTGTGATTCACTTCTGCAGGGGGATGGTGGGCTGCAGGTGAGTGTCCTGGAGTTCCAGAGCAGGGGCGAGCCAGGAACACAGCTCCAGGAATGTGGTCTTCCACATCCGGAAGTTGTGGAGCCAGTGGTTATAGTTCCAGAGCTGCATGACAAGCCAGTCCCACCAGTCCAAATTCATCTCATGCCTCCAAATCTGCCTGTCCCCAAAAAAGTTTGGGGGAAAGGACAGAGCTCCTGCATCCTGGAGGAGGGTCTCCTTGATGCGGTCCAGGTCAATATGGGGCAGGAGCTTCATGACTGAGTCTCCTCAGACGCTGCAGCATGGTTGCATTTAGATGAGTACTTTTATTTTAGGGCCCTAATAATCAGTTGTTTCCCAATAGGCTCATTGAATTCATTCATCTCTTCTTGGCTTGAGTTCTGAGCGCTTGTCTTGTTAGGATGTACAGATAAGCTGGGATTTGTCAAGACTTTGGAGTGGAAACGGTAAACAATCAAAGGGTGCTCTGTGGTCAGAAGATTAATTTTGGCCATCTTTGCTATTCATGCTATGTGTCTTTTCTCCTGTTTATGATTTCCTATTTATTTATGGAAATTGTAGGCAATATTGCAAAATTTATTGTTTCATGGGGTCTGTTTTTGGAAGGGAAAATATTGGAACAATTTCACTTTTGGAACAATTTCACTTTTTTTTGTTTGTCCTTACATTTTTAGCAGCACAATATTTTAGATAATTAATGGAACTCTGAAGGTTTTATTTTTCATGACTACAAAATAAATTGCTTACCTCTCCACCAAATCTAAGGATAAATAGCAAGGAACACTGAAGTAAATCCTAGCCCCAAATCAAAGTAAGCAATAATCTTTTGACTAAAATTTGGAACTGTCAAACACAATGATCATGAAGGGCAGGGCTTTGAAGAGGCAACTGGTTGGAAAGGGGTATACACAGGAAAGGATGGGAGATTATAGATACAAAAATGGTTTTCTGAGAGCCATGCTTTGCTCCTCTGGAACAAGGCAACTTTCCAGAATGAAGGTAAAATTGGCTTGTGTGGAAGCCAAAGGATTCTTGAAATCAGTTTATGGAATGAAGACTCACAGAATGTACAGACCATTTCCATGCACCATTTCCTGTTCAAAATGCAAGAACCCCTTTTTAGCCTGACTTCTCTAACACATAGCAATGTGTTTTTGCGTATATCAGTGTGTAAACATAAATACATTTCAAAGCATGACAATTCAGAACAAACTTTTCTCTCACTGGAGGTAGGCTGAAAGAATAAGCAAGTGAGAGATGTTACTCATGTTTCCCTCCTGGAAATTGTGCGGCCTGAACATGGCACAGGAATCAATATAGAATAGAACAATCCTATTCATCCATCCAAGTGAAACAGTAAGTTCACCTTATTTCCAAAATCTATATTCTCTCAACTCTCCACATCTCTCCTGGAGATCATTATCTCTAGCAAAAAGTGGTTGCTAAAAATTCTCAAACTAAAATACCATGTTTGTTTAGTTGTTTGACTCATATATGATTCTCCTACCTGTTCTTTCAGCCAGCTAGGCTTGTTTCAGGGAATTATTTATTTATTAATCAAATACATATATGCATTTAAATAAAATAATTCAAATAAAGCTTTAGAATTTGTCTACAGTAGTTCACATTCATCAGGTGTTTTGGACATTTCATTTGGCAAGTTATCTCCATTTAGTTCCTGAACTTAATTACATCTTTCATAAATGGGGGGAGGGAGAGCTCAGTGGTTTAGGGCATTAGCCTGCTAAACACAGGGTTGTGAGTGCAATCCTTGAGGAGGACATTTAGGGTTCCCAGGCAAAACTTGTCAGGAATGGTACATGATCCTGCTGTAAAGGCAGGGGACTAGACCCAATGTCCTTTCAAGGTCCATTCTAGGAGATAGGCATCTCCATTCATTTTTTTTAACTGTTAGTATGTCCACAGATTAACTCTTGTTTAGGTGTAAAAATGCTATGCATTTATTTTTGGAACAATAATAATGTTAATGGAATATTACATATCACATAATATTATGATGTAATTTAAAATACATATTGAAGAGAAGAGTGAATGAAACAAGGGAAATTGCATGTTGCTTATTGAGGGTTAGATTCTTATTTTAGGCATAACCCTTAATAACGGGCAGGGCATACACTACCAACCTAGGAATAGCCCGAAGGGGCACTGTGAATCAGAGACCCCCCTCTATGATTTCCTCTATTGCTCCTTTCTTATTCCCTGAAACAGTTATATACTGCTGATCCAGAACAACAGTTAACTGCTTCTCTGTCCTTCCAGAACCTTCCATGCCAAGGAGTAGAGCCAAGGCTCCTTTGCTCCAAGAAAGAAAGGAAGCGGGTGAGTAGTCCTTCCTCTTCACCTGAGGTGAAGGTAGGTATTGCTGATGGTTACATTTCTTTGATCCTTGGCATGGGACTAAAGCATGAGACATAAGTTAGTCCTAAGTGCTTGGTATTCCTTATGAAATGACATTAAAACAATTATAAAGAAGAAGAAGAGAAAATTATTTTTGACTAAAAATGCCTTGAACATACCAGAAAAAAAATACACCCACTGTATTATATATGACAATATCCCTACAATAATTAGAAACAGAAATCTCTCTTTTGTGAGAAAAGGTTGTGTTATAAGCTAGAAACTGATCCCTTTGTTCTTTTAGTTTTTAGCATTTTTTGAAGAGACAGAGTCCAGCTGAAGTTCCAGGTTTACAGCTCTTTTATGGGGCCCATCAGCAATACTCAAGAGCAGCTTTTAATTTTAGGGGTTTTTTTGAGGAGGAAAAACAATATGGGTTCATGGCTTTATGACACTGTTTATGCTATCATGAATCAAATATCAAAACCAACCAGAAGCTTTGCATATTAGGTGCTCAGTGATACTGCAGTGGGAAGCTCTAAGCCACTCTCAGATTCTCAGTTAAATCAAAGGAGTATTAAATTAGTCTCTTTGATCTGAGAAGTGCCTTTTCAGTCACTGCTTACTAACATGTTAATTCTGTGCAATGCTGTTTCAGACCACAAAGCCTGAGATGACCTTTTTCAATGCTAGCTTGAATTAAGCATATAGCAGCAGCAACACTGCAGTCCGAAGACTGGAGAGGCCATAATTTTCCAGTGAATCAAATATTCATAGCAATTCTACTGAATTCCCGCCCCCATGAGTAGTTTTGCAATGTCAGTGAATTACCAAGGAAGCCACAGCTCTTATACAAATGTATATCTGCTTCACTCACTGGAAGTAAGATTGAAGAGGGTGAATCTAGAGAATAAGATGCAGCCTAAAACTTAGCTTTTTCCTTCATCTGAACTTGACTGATTTGTTAATCACAAACTTCTACTCTATTCTGCACTGATTAGGCTGCAACTGTATTGTGTCCAGTTTTGGGCATCACACTTCAGGAGCGTTGTGGACAAATTAAAGAAATTGTAGACAAGAGCAAAAAAAGAAAAGGGGAAAAAAACATGTTTGCAGGTCTCAAAATATCACCCATGAGGGATCATAGTCTGGAGAAGAAAAATCTAATAGGAGTCCTGACAACAGTTTTCAAGTATATAAAAGGTTATTACCAGGAGGAAAATGAAAAAAAAATTATTTTTAACCTCTGAGGCTACTAGAGATGCTATGAAATCATCATGATTGGAGATTTTTAAGAGCAGGCTATATAAACCCCTGTCAGAGATAGGCTAGATAATACATAGCCCTGCCATGAGTGCATGCAACTGGACAAGATGACCTCTCGAGGTCCCTTGCAGTCTCACGATACTATAATTCTGTGAGCAGGAGCTGGAAGAGCAGCAGTTTCATGTCTCCATTCTCCATTCACACCACAGCACCAAAGAGTGAAGAGGCTACTGTTCTGCTTGGACATTACAATGGTCACATAACAGGAGAGAAGCCTTTTATTGTTCTCCCCATCCTTAACTACAGAGCTGTACAAGATTTAGACAGACTATCAACCAACATTAGTGACAAGCAAGCCATCACATTTTTTTGTAGCTAAGGCTGTCTACATCGCAAATGGAACTGGAACATAAATATCCTTCTGTTCTACTATCATACAGGAAAAAATAATAGTAAGACCTGCTTCTAATGGCCTTATTTACTGTGAATAGTTCTATACTCTGCACCCAGAACTTTTGATTTCAGCAAGTTGCAGATTTATATTCTACTACATAAGACTGAAGCTGTCAGAATCTAGCATGTGTGTGTGTGTGTGTGTGTGTGTGCATGCGTGCACAGGTGAACGTGAACAACTAAACATACATTGGTACTGTTGCTGTATTGCTTTTACAAAGGGAGGATTCAATTGTAAACCAATGTTCAGAAACTATGTTTTGGGACCAGATTCTGTTATTTTTACTGACCTTGCATGGTGGCATAAGCCACTCACAAATCCCCTAACTTAATGGTGTCTCTTGTGTACAAGTGTAATATAAAAACCAGTCCCATTTGCATCTGCATTCGTCACCATTAAATTTCATATAATTATTGTTTTAAATAAGATGCTAAATACAGGGACTATCACAAAAGCTATGGTAAGATTAGTTAATCAAGGACAATATTATAAATATATAGATTTAAATTATGATAATTGTTTAATCGGTGAGTCAAACAGTCAGTTACACCAGGTGTAAATTTCGCTTATAATGTTTAAAGTATTTCCACCAAGTATTGCTTGGCTATATTGCTTTACTAATATATTAGGTCTCTACATTCCTGTACAATCTTCACCTCTGCCGGCTTTCCTTCCTTTTACATCTTCATTGAGATCCAACATTTTGTACTTCTGTAAACCTCCAAATCCTATGTCTCTGACTACCTTTCCCTAATGTAATAACTAAGACATGCACCAGTAACACTTGATTATTGTTCGTGATGAGAATAGAATTTCTGTAAACTGCTCACATTTACTACACCATATAAGGAAAGTTAGCCTTCATTATTCTGCCATTACTGCTCTCTGCTTATTATCTCTGCTCATTACTTCCTGTATTCTGGCATTACTCCAGCTTTCTCCCTGATCACTTTCTTGGCTTATCTCTGCACTGGGGCAGGTAGAATTTTCAAAATCTGATCCCTGTTTTTGTCTCTTTAAGATGAGGTTTCTCAATTTTGCTGCCTTTAATCTTCTCTGTTTCTCAGCTTCTGACACTATTCATTCATTTCTGATTGTCTAATCATGTTGATGCTGTCATAGACCCCTCTTTCAGTGAAAAATGCTACTCTCCCCACTAGCTATATTTAGGGACATGACAGATCCAACCCTGAAATTATATGTGATACCAAATACTATGGCAGATAATAAGATGCCAAATATATCCCTGAAGTACCTTATAAGAGAGTTCAGTGAAGGTATTCTATAGGATAGTGCTTTATAACCAAAAGTTACAATGCATAGATTTATACATTAGACAAAGATAGAGCTACAAAGAAAAGTTTGGGAGGCATGTTATATCTTTGTGTTCTACCCATGCAAAATTACCTACTGGGGCTTGCAATATACAAATAAAAAAATAGTAAATAAAATACATGCTCAGGATTGTAATTGAAAAAACTCAACATTTAATACCGGAACAAGCATTAGCAGTTTAAAACACAAGCCTTTCTCCATTGTCTGGGTACAAACTGTGTCTGTGCCTAGAGCATTACAAACACTTCTGGCAGGTTTACTATCTAGGCTAAAAGATAGTGTTCCTCCTGTACAAGGGACTGCAAGGGTGGAATGAACATAACATAATTTACTCTCCACTGCATATTCCCTGAGGCTGGCTGCAACCCCTTTACAACCTTACCAGTGTCACAGCAGGAAAGAGAATCTGGCCCATTATGGGCCATACCAATGTGAAAATCCACTGCTACACCATTTGGGAGTAACACATGAAAAATAAAGTATATCTGACTGTCGTGTGCTGTGTGTGCCTGATTCTGATCTCTGTTATCTCTCCACAGAAATCTGTGAAGCTACTCCAGATTTAAACTAATGCCAATGAGAATCAGGATCTGGCCTCCTAGAGTTAAAAAAAAAAAAAGCCTAGTTACTGTTAAATATTTTAACCATAGAAATAGTATTGCAGATAATGGGCCAGATTTGCAGCTGGTATAAATCAGCACAACCCCATTAACTTCACTCGAGCTGTGCCAATTTATTCCAGTTGAGGACCTGGCCTACATTTATTAAAATTGTAGTATAAGCTTAAAGCATTGGTAAGGAGCTGCTGGTACAGGCTCGTGTAATAAAAATGAAGTAGTGTATTGCTTACATTATGAGACCCCACACAGAGACTCCATACAGACCTTTCTACAGACAGGTATGAAGATCTCTCAACAAAGTATCTGCAGGACTGTAACAGCAGAATGAGAGAATTTTATAGGCTAGTTTACATCTCTAATGAATATTAATCTGATTTAATTGTCATTACAGATGTCCTCATATAGACTGTGCAACAAGGCTGTCCTACATTACATCTGTTTGCAATTGGAGTATTCTACAGTGCAGAGAAAAGTGTACTTTTAAGGTGACTTAACCACTTTATCACCTGAGAGTGAGACATGTCCCCCTCCCCATTCTCTCTCTATATACATTTTTTTTAATGACAGGTAGACACAGATCATCAGTAGATGCAGGAGGGAGAGAGCTTTTCTGGGGTTAGTCTTCTGGTTCTTGTTTACTTCCCTGATGATGCTAAAAATAACTACACAAGAGAACTGCAGCAAAATACCGAATACTTTTCAGAATTCCCCTACTACTGAAAGAAACGCTTTACCAGGGAAATGTAAGGACCTCATTTAAAAGGTACATCAAGACTTTTTGTTTCAGCAAAGCCCAGCAAATTGTGGGGCACATAATCTGGCAAGCTAGTAATGGAGCAGAGAATTTCTGCTTCCATTTTTAATCATAAATTAAGTTTCCAGTCCCTTAAAATCACTGTAAATCATCTAGGGTCAAAGGCTGGGCAATAATTTTTTCTTCTCCTAAAAAAATTCACACTCCCTTCACAGTGACCAAGGGTTGGGTTTTGAGTCCTGGAGAAAAAAATAGCCATAGGAAGATGAAGTGTACAAATGAAGGGACCAGGCTACCCAGGCTATTGACAGTAAGTCTCAAGCAAGCTGCCTGTGATTGAGGGCAGTCCCCTACTAAGCAGGCCACATGAGTCTGGCCACCAGGAGTGGCAGAAGTAGAATTTGAATCTGATAAGGGACATTCTGTTCATGGTAGTCTACTGAGGAAATCCATGCTGTGGTCTAGCTGGACAAAGTGGTTCTCAGAACACACGGTATTTGGTGGCATTGTATCCATGTTGGTCACAGGATATTAGAGAAAAAGGTGGATGAGGAATATTTTTTATTGGACCAATTTCTGTTGGTGAGAGACAAGCTATTGAGCTACCCAGAATTCTTCCTTGTGTCTGGGAAAGTTCTCAGTATGCCACAGTTCACTACTTAAGCTAAACTATGTATTTGACTTGTGACACTCTGAGTACCTTTTCTGGAAGAGCTCTGTGTAGCTCAAAAGCTTAAGAAATACTTGGGGCATCTGTTCCCAGTTTTTACACGTGTTGATATTTGAAAATCATCTGCAAATGAGAAGACAGAATGTCAGTGAGGATGGGAACATCCAGCTGCTTCTTTTCCAAGATGTAAATTTCTCTTTTTCCTGACAAAGTATAGCCTCTTAACCAAATGATGGTCCATTTGAGTCCATTGAAAGTTGGCTGAGATGCTTGCTTTTTGTCTTTGAAGAACTGGCTTGTGGCTGCAATTCTGAACTTGAAACATGTCTTGATAGTGTCATGCAGTAGAATTTTACAACCTTGCATTCAACATTGTCACAGATATTTTTCCTCAAAAAAAATGATCAGCAAACTATGAATTTTGAAATGATACCTCACAAGGCATTCTTGTAAATAGGGTGAATGTTGGGGTACAGACTGCTACATTCACTGTTTTGATCTAGACACATAAATCTCATATTTAGAGTGCTAAATACTCTCTTTCTGCCTCCTTCTCTCTCACACACCATTCTCATATATCACAGCCCCTTAGTGATTTGCTGCAATGACATTGTTTTTATGGCTGTAACTTTCCTGCAAACAATACAAGAAAAATATTGTGGTGTAGTAATAATTGTATAAGAGTTTCCTTCATATTAGAATGATAATAAATCCTTAATGCAGATGTGTTGTTCTTTACTATTGCCATGTCCCAGGTGTTTTTTAGAAAATCTTATGATACAGCTGTAATGCTTTTCTATATATCTTTGGATCAACACATTGTGCAAAATACTGTACGTCACATTTTCTTTATCACTTACTGGACTAGTATTTCATTTTATTTTATGTTTTACTCTATGGATAAATGCTGTGACTAGAAAAAAAAATCTTCTGCCATTAAATCCACAGCTGCTCCTGTTCAATACATTCAAGTGGGGAAACAATTACCTAAATTAAATTAAGGTCATTTCACACACTTCCACTTTTATTTCCTATTACTAGGTTCATCCAAATCCTCAATCTAGTACTTTCTTTGTTTATTGGAAGTGGTGCACAAAGGGAGACAGATCATTACTCCTTTACCTGCTTTTCAGTAGGAAGCTCAGAGCAGTCTTTTCACTAATGATGTGCTTTTAAACTCTTAAGAACAGTGTTAAAATTATCTGAAAACCTTAAATGTATCATTTATGCCTTTTTTTAAATTACGCAACCCATTACCCATGTTGCTTGAGGCTATAATAATATAAAAGCTGAGCGAGGTAGGCTTTTTAAAAATTCTTTTAGCATGTTTTCAGATAAGCATAGCAATGTTAGACTGTTGTATAGAATTTTTTTATTTCTTTCAGGGTAATATAGTTCAAATGATCAACATGATGAGTTGAGGATATTAATAAGGACAAATCTTCAGTAAAATGAAAGGCCTGCATTCCATGACAGATCATTTAAATGCAAACATGCTCCTTCAATCTACTAAAGAATAGGCAAGCAGTCTGTGCTTACTTGATTCCCAAACATTATGGGGAAAGAAAAAATTGTATATTTTTCTACTAGCTAAGTAAAAATCAGTCATTCTTTTTGTTTCTCTTTTCTCATCCATCCTTCCTCATCTGTCTGTAGCTCCCACTCTCTCCCTCCCTCCCTGCCTCCTTTTCCTATCTGAATACCCAGGCTTTACACTGCTTCACATACTTTTCATATTTTGTATCTGAAAAGCGTCAACTTTAAAAGACAGCTGTGGATTATACATAGCAATCAGTTTTCAACTGGACTGAACTGAATCAAATAAATCACTCAATGTCAAAATCATTCTTTGTGGACAAATACTCAACAAAATTATTTTTATTTTTCTAAAGAGAGGTTTGAAAATAGCCTTCAAACTAACAAAAATATCTTGCATTGAAAGAAAGGAAAGGGTTAAATAATCCACAAAAGCACAACATTTAATTACAAAAGTCAAACTGAGTGTCAATTTTAAATGTCAAATTTTAGCCAGCTATAAATTAAAATGTCTGAGTTATAAGTCCCTCCAACATTCTGATATATGATATCATTAATATATGAATTATGCCAGGATTATGATAATATCAGAGGTAGATGTTAGAATACTGAGGTCATAAAGTCTTCCAGAGGATTGCATAGATATTAGCAGAAGACAAATTTTATTGTGATATTCCAATATGTTGTTGAAGCCCCTATGTATAAAGTCCTCTCTGATCTCATAGACTCATAGGGTATGTCTACACTACAGCGCTAATTCGAACTAACGCGTCTAGAACTAAAAACTAGTTCGAATTAGCGTTTTGCTAATTCGAACTAGCATGTCCACATTAAGTGGACCCTGAACAGGGCTTAAGGATGGCCGGAAGCAGTGCCGGCAGGGTATCAGAGGAGGACTTAGAGCGTGCAGATGCTGTCTCACGCTAGCCGAGGGCTGTGCTTAAAGGGTCCCGACCCCCACCCCGGACAGACAGTTCTCAGGGGTGCCCCACTTGAAAACCAGTCCTGGCTTGGAGTGCCCGAAGTGCCCACACTGGGCACATCACACCACTCGGCCATCAGCCCGGCTGCACTTGCCGTAGGCTGCCATCTGGGGAGAGGGGGCAATTGGGGTGCTGCAAGAGAGCTTCCACCCCCAGAAGCCCGCAGAGCCAGCCCAGTCCTCCCCATCGGGGGCTCGTGCCCCATTCCTCCCTCACCTCCTTCCACTTACCCTTCCCTAGCCCCTTTTCTTGATGTACAAAATAAAGGACAATTGTGTTCACTTAATGTGGACATGCTAGTTCGAATTAGCAAAACGCTAATTCGAACTAGTTTTTAGTTCTAGATGCGTTAGTTCGAATTAGCTTAGTTCGAATTAACTAATTCGAACTAAGTTAGTTCGAATTAGCGCTGTATTGTAGACATACCCAGAAACCCTAGTCTCAGATTTATTTTTGTTTATCCTTCCATATAATTTGAACTCAATCATGATCATGATCATGATCACTCGAGCCAAGGTTGTCCCCTACAACCATTTCATCTGTGAGGTCCTCGCCACTCACCAAAACCAAATCTAAAATAGCATCCCCCCTTGTTGGTTCAGCAACTACTTGATGAAGGAATTCATCAGCTATCACATCTAGGAAAATCCAAGCCCTACTATTATTAGTTGCACTTTTTCTCCAGTCTATATCTGGAAAGTTGAAATCTTCCATGATTACGCAGTTTCCATGAGGAAACATTAAACATTAAAAACATTAAAGAGGTCTCTATCCATATCCAGATTGGATCCTGGTGGTCTATAACACACCCCAAGCACTATCCCAGGGGAGGATCTTATAGTTTTCTTCCCCAATGTGATTTTTGCCCAAACAGACTCTGTCTTCTCCATTTCATCACTTTTTATTTCTTTACAATCTACCTCATCTTTGATACACAATGCGACTCCACCACCTTTACCCTTATTTCTGTCTTTCCTAAACAGCACATACCCTTCAATACCTGTACTCCAGTCATGCCTAGTATTCCACCATGTTTCTGTTATTCCTATAATATTTGGTTTCACTTCCTGGACCAATAGCTCTAGTTCCTCCATTTTGTTACCTAGGCTCCTCGTATTGGTGTAGGAGGAACATGAACCCCTCATAGTAGAAACTCCTCTGATCCACTGTGAACCATATATTTGTACATTTCAAAATTCCTCACAAGTGGTATCAAGGCTAAATCATGAAAACCCTGGAATCAAGTTTTTGTGTTCTTAAGGGTCAGAGAGCTTATCTTTAACTATCTTATTTAAACATTATATAGTGAAACAATGACATTTTGCTGTAAGCTTTAGCCAGCCACCTAACTACACCTTCTGCAGTCCTAACTACACCTTCCAAAACCTTTCTTGTTCCCTTCACACCCACAATTCTATAGGTCAGTTCAGGACAGGTTGCATGGCAGGAGAGATCCATCCTTCTTAATGAATCATGAAGGTGACTGATAATATGACCCCTCTGAGAAAAACTGGTCACTGCTAGGCAAAGAGAACAATGCTAGACACAAGGATAATCCTTTCATTTTATATCAGAAACTTTTGGAGTCAGTGTCAAGTAAGGAATGCAAGAAGCATTAAAAAGGAAGGGAATGGAGTCAGTGTACAGCTAACCAAAGCAAGCATAGAGTGAAGGTAATGTTTCTGAGATGGCCAACTCACAGAAGAGATTCTGTTGGGAATAGATTGCTACTAGTGGGGACATTTGTGGCCACCCTCTGACATCCTTTGTGCCGTATAAAAAATGTAAATGTATTTACAATTTTTCTCTGACTACATAAGGTGCTATTAACATGGTATATAGTGCTGCTCTACTTGGTTGCATCTACACAGCAGCATTATTTTGAAATAAAAGGCCATTATTCCATTATTTTGAAATAATTTTGAAATAACAGATGGCTTATTCTGACTCCTGTAAACCTCATTCCACAAGGAATAATGCCTATACCGAAATAGCTATTTCAAAATAGCTGTAGTGTGGACACTCCATTGCTGCTATTTTGAAATAGCTCCTCCTGGGGCTCTAAATCGAGGTAGATCATTTACATTAGGGAAGCATGTGTCAGACTAATTTTGAGGCTTCCCTGTAGTGTACACATGCTATTTTGAAATAAGCTATTTCAGAGTATTTCTTCCGGAATAGCTTATTGCAAAATTAACATACAGTGTAGACGTACCCTTAATGTTGTATGTTCTTGAAGCTGCCAGATGGGATCTTGTATGGAAACATTTTTAAAATATATCTCTTTTTCCTATTCAAATACCATACTTTCCTGATTTTAGTTTTTGAACAATGTTTGCCATAAAGGTCTCTGCTCCAGCTGTTTTTGTTTAGATGCTGGTATTACTTTCAAATGGCACTTACTGTATATGAAGACTCAAATGTGACTAGTTCTAATATAGCCAGAGAGGGGAGCAAGGGAAAACAAGGACCCTATCAGTTTTGTGTGGCCACACTAGGGCTACCATGGTCTTCAATAGGATTTCTGTGTTGAGTGCAAGAGCTGCAGCCTGAAGGTATATCTCAATGGAGCAAGTGGGTGGGTTAAGGGAGGAGAAGAACTGGGAGCAGTGCAGCCTTAGCTCCACCCTCCTTACACACTGGGGGTACGTCTAAACTACATGCCTCTGTCGGTAGAGGCATGTAGATTTGTTTTTTTGGCAAAGGCAAATGAAGCCGCGATTTAAATGATTGCGGCTTCATTTACATTTACATGGCTGCCACGCTGAGCCGACAAACAGCTGATCAGCTGTTTGTCGGCTCGCGCGCTACTCTGGACGTTCCCCCTGTCGACATCAAAGCCCTTTGTCGGCAGCCCCGGTAAGCCTCATTCCACGAGGAATGCCTTTGCCTATCTGACAGAGGCATGTAGTCTAGACACAGCCTGGGTATGGTAATTTGCTGAGCATACAAAAGGTGGCATATCACACTCTTTAAGAGAAGCAGTAACCTACTTCCCTCCCTGGAAGGGAAAAAAAAAAAAGTCCACAGAGTTACTGTGTAATTGATAAAATCAAACTCAGTCAACTTTACATGATGGAACCTGTTTGTTACACCATGAGAGTCTAAGAAAGCCAATAGAGCCCCTCTAAATATTTAATTTAGCACCAATGATTTTATTATATATTCTCTATAGCTCATCTACACAGCAGTGTTATCATATATATAGTAGTTCAATGTCTGTGTCTGTAATGCTGAAATGCTGGCTGTTCCCTCTGGGGGGGCGCTGTTGCCTGAAATGCTGGCTGTTCCCTGTGGGTGGCGCTGTTGCCGAAATGCTGGCTGTTCCCTCTGGGCGTTCCGTGCTGCATGGGGAGTGCGGGGTCCAAATGGCCACTTGTGCCGCTTGCTCCTCCACTGCAGCCCGGCTGAGCAGTGCAGAAGTCAGCTGAGTGCCATGGCGGGAGGGGAAGAGGGGCGGGCGGTGACATACATGGCCAGGGGGGCGGGGCTTGGCTGTGTATGTCACCGCTCCGCCCCCCCTTTGCCTCCCGCCGTGGCGTTCAGCAGATTTCTGCGCCGCTCAGCCAGGCTGCCCAAATGGATGCTTGCTGGGGCTGAGTGACGCAGAAGTCAGCTGAGTGCTACGGCGGGAGGTGAAGGGGGGAGGGGTGGTGACCATTTGGGCCATTTGGACTCCGTGGTTCCCCCGAGTGAGAGGCATAAGGGGGAGGAGAAGAGAAAGAGAGAGACACAGAGAGGCAGGAGGTGGAGGAGAGCTGAGAGAGAGAGATGGGGAGGCAGGAGGAGGAGGAGGAGGAGGAGGAGAGAGAGAGAGAGAGAGAGAGAGAGAGAGAGAGAGAGAGAGAGAGAGAGATGGAGCGATAGACTGGAGGATCAGGAGAGAAGACCAATGAGGAGAAGAGACCTGAAAATCCCATCTTATGATGGGCAAATTGGCTAGTTTCAGAATAACTAGCGTTATTTTGAAATATTAAAGTGAGCATCTACACAAAAAGCACATTATTTCTAAATAATATCAAAATAGCAGGTGTCTTATTCCAACTTCTGTAACCCTCATTTTATGAGGAATAATATCTATTTTAAAATAGTTATTTTAAAATAGGGTGTGTGTAGACAGCACAGCTGTGATTATTTCAAAATATCTGGCCTCCAGAGCTTCCCGCAGGAGGTTCTCCTGTGGCCACTCTGACCACACTCATCAGAACTCTATTGTTCCCCTTCTCCTGATGCCCTTAAAGCTGCAGCCACATGGGAAAGGGCTTGTGACACACAGCAGGACTTGCTATTCCTGTTGCTCTGCTCTGTCCTACTTCTGCCATGGCAGACCTCAGCACACCATCTGAGGCCTCTACAGCTGCCAGAATTTCTGCAGCCAGCTCCCAAGCCCCTTCCTGGGGCCAAAAGAGGAAAGCACCTTACTGGACTAACGTGGAGATCCTGGATCTCATTGGCTACGTCTACACTGGCCCCTTTTCCGGAAGGGGCATGTAAATTTCAGGAGTCGTCGTAGGGAAATCCGCGGGGGATTTAAATATCCCCCGCGGCATTTAAATAAAAATGTCCGCCGCTTTTTTCCGGCTTTTAAAAAAGCCGGAAAAGAGCGTCTAGACTGGCCCCGATCCTCCGGAAAAAGTGCCCTTTTCCGGAGGCTCTTATTCTTACTTTGAAGTAAGAATAAGAGCCTCCGGAAAAGGGCACTTTTTCCGGAGGATCGGGGCCAGTCTAGACGCTCTTTTCCGGCTTTTTTAAAAGCCGGAAAAAAGCGGCGGACATTTTTATTTAAATGCCGCGGGGGATATTTAAATCCCCCGCGGATTTCCCTACGACGACTCCTGAAATTTACATGCCCCTTCCGGAAAAGGGGCCAGTGTAGACGTAGCCATTGAGATTTGGGGGGAGATGTCCAATGTCCTGGATCTCTGCATCAGATGGAGAAATGCCAATGTGTACAGCCTCATGTCCAACAGCCTGGTCCATAGAAGGTATAGACACACTCTGGACCAAGTCAGAATGAAGGTGAAGGAGCTTCACCAGACCTATGCCAAGCCTAGAGGAAGGAGCTCCCAATCAGAAGTGGTACCCCAGACTTGCTGCTTCTTTACCCATCTAGATGGCATCTGGGGAAGGGGGCAAGTTATCTTCCCTCCCCTCATCATCGACTCCAGTCTGGAGACAATTGTTGTCAGTGTAGGGGTAAACTGAGGCAGTCCAGGGTATCTTGCTAAAAATGTTTTCAAAATTTGAGGCCTGGAAGCACACAGAGTAAGCAGCTATCATGACGCTGGTTACCTTGGCAACGACATTCCAAGGGGCCATAGTCAGATAAAGCACTGGCTGGTATCACAGTAAACTTGTTTAAGTTACACTTACTGTCTCCCTTTGATCCTAGATAATGAGCCTGAGATCCCAGCTGGAAACATGCCAGCACGAGGGGTATCCTCCCGTAGTGGACACATCATACTTTTAATTGTTAAAGCTACCATTAAATGTCTTATGTTTATGTTGGCTTATTTAGCTTGTTAGGGATGACTACCTGTATTACTGATAAGCTGTTAATTGGCGATGGGCAAAGATGCTATGTAATCTCTTGTAGTTTATTGGCTTATGTGCTCATTACATCTTGCCACCAGAACCTATGAAATTGCTTCATTTTCACCCATCTGCTTCCTATATAATTCAGTGTAATGTTTTGATTAACTAGCGCTCTCCAGGTTAACCCCTGGTGGGTACTCCACCAGCGCTGGTGTACAATAAATTCTCAGCTTGTTTTCACCTGCATCCAGAGTGTCCAGAATTATTCCTTACAGTCAGCCTCCCAGAAGGTGTGGCTGTGGAAGAGGACAACAAGGACAAGGAGGACGTGGAGGTGATCAGCACACACACCATGTCCTCACCCTGTCCATGGAGCCAGTACCCTTTTCCTAGGATTTCACTCAGGGCTTGGACAAGGCTGAGGAAGGACCATCAAGTGAGTTGTATTCCTTTCCTACATTGAGGCAGCCACTCAGGAACCTTGCTCTCAGGGTTTCTGGAGAGATTTGCTTTACTCCTGACTCAGTGGTGGGATACCTTCCCACCACAAGTCATCATTAGGGAGGATGGGGTAATGGACACACACACACAGTAGTGTTGTACATGGCACACGGGCATTCCTGCACTCCTGGGTCTGCATGAACTCCTGGACCAGTGTGATGAGGAAATGAACACTGGTCCCCTGACAGGGGATCCTACTGGGATGGTGAGGGGGAGGAATGCAGGAGACTCCAGTAGCACCCTCCTTGGAAAGCAGCACCTGCTGCTCACACACATCTCCCCCAAAGCCCTCTCCCCTTTCTTCTAGCAGGTAGGGGTACAAGTCCTCTCCCTGAGAGACACCGTCACTGGTACACCTGGCCTTCTGTGGCATGGAGAAAAGCTGAAATACCCCGTCACCCCTCTCCCGCTTGTAGGCTCCTAGCCTGGCTAACTCCTTCTCATGACTGCTTGTCCCTGGAATGGGGGGATAGCAAGGCTCCTTCCTGGGACATCTGTGCCCCCTTAGGACAGGGCCTGCTGTTTAGGCCACAGATGGCCATGCTCAAAGCACATCACCATCATCTGAATAAGGCCTTTCTGTGTCAGCACAGAGATGAGTGCTGGGCTTCAGGCACCCTGTCTCCTGGGATGAAAGCCCTTTTCACTTTTCTTCACAGCTGGATCAGCTGTGAGTGAGATGCAACCCACACCTCCTGCCCCAGCCTCTAGACCCCACATGACCCACAGAAGAAGGAGCACATCACCTACTTGTGTGCCCTGTAGCAGTCTCTGGAGATGGACATGGAGCTGCACTGCACCACCTGGCAGGAGCTCTTGCAACAGGTTCAGACCATGTGTGTGGCTTACACCTCCGTCATGGACACCTAGTGAACTCTCCTGTTCCTGCTGCCACTCCTACTCCAGTTCCTGCCCCCTCTGGCTTCTCTCCCTCGCCCCCACCATGGCCACTGAGGACCCTGCACGTGAGGCAGTGGGACCACCCAAAGCAGGCACCACTCCCAGCCCCATTCCTGAACCTCTTCTTCCCCCCTTGTGCCTTCTTTCCCCCTCTTCTCCCCTCTCATATTCTTTCCCCAGTTACAATTACCCCAATTAAACAAAAAATAGAAAATCTTGTTTCAAAACAAAAAGGTCTGCTTTATTGTATCAACAGGGGAAGGGAAGGTGGGAGGAGGAGGAAGGGAAAGCAGGGGAAGAGTGAGGTATGGGAGGACAGGCACAGAGGAGCAATGCAAAGACATCTTGTGGGGAGGCCCAGAGGTCCTTGTGTGAAACTTTCCCTCAGGATCTCTCAGATGCACATAGACTCCTGATGGGCTAGCTGATGGCCATGTGGATATTCAAAGACCCATGCCAACTGGTTGGCCTCTGCCCTCCCCACCTTGGCAGGAATGTCTTCCCCTTGTTCTTGCGTATATTGTGGAGCACATAGCAGGCCACCACCACTGGGAGATATTCCATCTGCTGAGGTCCAGGTGAGTGAGGAGGCAGCGGAACCTCCATCTCAAATACCCAAAGGAGCTCTCAACAACCATGCAGGCCCTGCTGAAATGATCCTTGCTTTGGTCAAGATGTCCCATGTAGGATGTCCTCAGGGAAGCAAATGATAGGTAGCATCCCAAAAGACACACATGAGCATGTCCACTGCCCCGACCCTGATGGTGCCGTCAGGGAAAAAAGTGATGGTGTGCAGTTTCTGGAAGAGGTTGGAGTTGTGGAAGATGTGGGCATCATATACCCTCCCCAACCATCCAACGTTGATGTTGGTGAACTGGACTTAGTGGTCCATGAGGGCCTACAGCACTATGGAAAAGTACCCCTTTTGGTTGATATATTCGGAGGCCTGGTGGTTGGGGTATGGGTACCATGGATGGGGTATGGGTACCATCAATGACCCCCCAGCAGCTGGGGAAGTTATTTTGAAGTTTTTATTCTGAAACACTTTATTTTGAAATAAGCATGCTGTGTAGATGTACTCTATTAGGGTACGTCTACACTACAGTGCTAATTCGAACTAACTTAGTTCGAATTAGTTAATTCGAACTAAGCTAATTCGAACTAATGCGTCTAGAACTAAAAACTAGTTCGAATTAGCGTTTTGCTAATTTGAACTAGCATGTCCACATTAAGTGGACCCTGAATAGGGCTTAAGGATGGCCGGAAGCAGTGCCGGCAGGGCATCAGAGGAGGAGATGCTGTCTCAGGCTAGGCGAAGGCTGCGCTTAAAGGGTCCTGACCCCCACCTCAGACAGACAGTTCTCAGGGGTGCCCCGCTTGAAAACCAGTCCTGGCTTGAAGTGCCCGGAGTACCCACACTGGGCACATCACACCACTCGGCCATCACACTGGCTGCACTTGCCGCAGGCTGCCATCTGAGAAGAGGGGGCAATTGGGAGGCTGCAGGAGAGCTTCCACCCCCAGAAGCCCGCAGAGCCAGCCCAGTCCTCCCCATCGGGGGCTCGTACCCCATTCCTCCCTCACCTCCTTCCACTTACCCTTCCCTGGCCCCTTTTCTTGATGTACAAAATAAAGGACAATTGTGTTCAAAAATGGAATCTGTCTTTATTGAACAAAACTGGGGGAGACTGGGAAAAGGAGGTGGGAGAGGGGAAGAGAGAGGCTGGGAGAGGGGAGGGCAACTACAATGATCAGGGGTTGGGAACAGGTCCCATAAGAAGAGAGGCTAAAGAGACTGGGACTTTTCAGCTTAGAAAAGAGGAGACGGAGGGGGGACAGAATAGAGGTCTCTAAAAGCAGGAGTTGGGTGGAGAGGGTGCATACAGAAAAGTTCTTCATTAGTTCCCATAAAGAAGGACTAGAGGACACCAAAGGAAAGGAATGGGTAGCAGGCTTCAAACTTGTAACAGAAAGTTGTTCTTCACAAAGCAAAGAGTCAACCTGTGGAACTCCTTGCTGCAGGAGGCTGTGAAGGCTCGAACTGGAACAGAGTTTAAAGGGACGTGAGATCAAGTGATGGAGGTTGGGTCCATGGAGTGGTATTAGCCAGGAGGTAGGAGTGGTGTCCCTGCCCAAGGTTTGTGGAAGGCTGGAGAGGGATGGAATGAGACAAATGGCTTGGTCACTGTCTTTGGTCCATCCCCTCCAAGGTCCCTAGGGTTGGCCGCTGTTGGCAGACAGGCTACTGGGCTAGATGGACCTTTGGTCTGACCCAGGACGGCCATTGTAAGCTCAGGGTCGGGGGTCTCAGTGGACCCCCTTGATTTTCATGCACACCTGCTCCTGGGTGGCCAGGCTGGCAGCTCTCCTGCCCTAGACGGCCATTTTCCTGTGCTTAGTGCGGAGATCGTGGACGAGGTCCACGATGTCCGCACTAGACCAGGCGGGTGCCCGCCTCTTGCGGTCCCGGGCAAGCTCCCGGGAGCTGCCAGCCTTGTCCCGGGAAGAGGGGGAGGGCTGGGGGGCATCGGGTGGCTGGCTTGAGCTGTGCCAGGTGCAGGGTCTGCTGGCTGGGTGCTGGCAGGCTTGCACCTGGCACAGGCACCGTAGCCAGCCCGTGCCCCTTTAAGGGGTCTGTGGCCGGGAGTGGGGCAGATGAGTTTCCCTGGTGTTGGCCAGAGTGGCTACCAGGGAAACCTGGGAAGGGCTAGCCTCCCACTAGTTCGAATTAAGGGGCTACACAGCCCTTAATTCGAACTAGCTAGTTCGAACTAGGTTTAATCCTCGTAAAATGAGGTTTTCCTAGTTCGAACTAAGCGCTCCGCTAGTTCGAATTAAGTTCGAACTTGTGGAGCACTAGTGTAGCGCCCATATAGCCGCGGGGCACGGAATCCGAACTAGCGGACATTTAAAAATGGCGTCACCCGGCAACATGCAAATGAAGCCCGGGAAATTCAAATCCCGGGCTTCATTTGCAACTCCGGTTGACTACATTACCACCCTAGTTCGAACTATGGTGGTAGTGTAGACATACCCCAAGAGCCGTAAGAAATAAAAACAAACATAGAGTTATTGGAAATATAATCATGACCCTAAAACAATGGAATAATACCCCCAAAAGGTGTCAGAACAATATATTCTGAACTGTGCCATCCATAAACACATGAATCATAATGAATGTCAAACATTATTCCAAAGCTAAAAGCTTTGACATGCTTTCTGGTAGAACCACCTCAGATAACAGATGGCTCCATAGTTACTAGCACCTAAAATGTATAGTATAATGTGGAGCCAAGTCGCTGAAGTATGTTACGAATAAGCCCAGATATTTGTCTTCCTGTTATCTAAACCACCTTAATGTAAAATATTTATTTCTAATAGGTATTGTCCATAATTCCATCTAAGTACTGTTTTTTCCCATAGGCATATGTTGATTCAAACTACATTGGACCTTTAGTAGTAATTTATATACTTAACCCATCTTGAAAAATGATTGCAAAAAGACCACTTCTGATTTCTACAGCATAAGTAAACTCAGGATCAGAATCTCCATTTCTACTGATCTTTTTCAATCATTTATCATAATCTATCTAAAATATGGTCACAATTTCCAAAAAAAAAAAAAGAGTGATTAAATTTAGACTCCAGAAAGGATCCAATGCACTGTATTATCTTCCTCTGAAGTAGTTAGCACCCAGCAATGTTCCCTCTAATCTTTTCCATCCATTCATGGAGTTTTTTCATTCATCTGCAGAAGAAATTTTTATGTGCACCAAGGCATGTGCGAATGTGCACCACAAGTAGAAACAAAAAACTAGCTGTGGGCACTCTGCCGATTAACTGGGCAGCATCTACACCTCTCCTGAGTGGCTGCATAAGCCAACAGGTGACAGGGGGAACACTGCAGCCTCCTATAGAAAGGTTATTGATAAACTCCATTAGAAAAGGGACCGAGCACTGTTCCCTGGGACTTCACCAGTCAGGAATGAAAGCACAGGTTACAGTAGATAAATCTAATGTAGCTAAAAGCTCTATGAGTGACAGGCTGAAACTAAACCATTGAAAACTTAACATTTGTGCCTATACAGACATAGCAACCATCACACAGTGTCCTGGCAACCAACAAAACTGAGCCATTACTGCTGAAGCTCCTTTCTGACTTTTGTCTTCTTTATTTTTTGTTGATCTATTGTTATGTCTTCATGGCCAAGACAGCTAATGTATGATAATTTTATCATTATAAATTCTTAGTGAAGACAAGGTATAGGTAAAACCCAAGTAGAGCAGGTTATATTGTTGATACTGCACTGCAATTAAAACGATCTGTGCCTTCCCTTTACCAGATTTTACAAGTTAATTAGTGCACATTAAGTATCTGACTATAGGAAACCTTTCTTCCTGGAAGTGAAGACATAACTCATTTCAGATGGAGTATCATCCTGATTGTGTTTATTGAGAAACAGTAAAACCTTACTACTTCATCAATATTTGGCCAATAAAAACTAGCTATTTTATCAATTGTAACATGCAGAACAATGCCCTAATCAAACAGTGAATTACAATGTCTTCAGCAATAACTGTCCTTAGAAAAGAAGCTGAAAGCTGAAGGGAAACAAACACACTTTAGTCTAAGCACATCTATTTGCAATTCAATGTCAAAGGTCCCATTACGTGCCCCACTATTAAATTTAGAAAACTCCCTGTTAAAATACAGCAGCAGTTCAAAGGCTAAATTCTACTCGATGTCATTGTCATATTATGCCATTATATATGACATATCATCTTAGTAACCTTACAGGATTGTACCTCATAATAAACAAAATCAGTGATAACACTGTATTTGCTTACCATTTCACTCTTATTTGCTGTACAGAGACATGAAGGATTCATTAGGAGATGGAAATTTTGGTTCATATGTTCTAAATTACTTCCCTCCAGTCAATCACCTTTATTTGTAAATTATTTTTAATCTCAGAGGCTAAAAATAATTATGCTTATTGCCTTGTTCTAAGATTTCAATATCTATTTGTATATCATAAAAACATTTGAAAAACATCCATGAAATTCTACATTTGTTCATCTGGGCAAGAAAAGCAAGAGCACCTTTCTGTTTGTGGTAAACAGAGCTGGTATATTTCATTGAAGTTGAAACAAGTTTGTGCTATGAAACCCCATTTTTCTAGTGCTTGTGTGCTTTTGAAAAATGTAGGCATATAAAATTTGCATTATTTACAAGGAAAAACTTACTAGTTTCTTATAAATTCTGTTCACACAGTATTTCTTATGTGTCTGTTATAGCTATATTATGTCTCCCACTCTGTAATTATGTTAGAAACAGCGTGAGACACAGAAAAACCTTTCTGGCTCCTAGTTTACCTGTTCATTCCTTAACAGTGGTGATTTCAAAGGAGGCTGGGGGAAGGGACATAAATAACCCGCACTCAAGGAAGGTTTTCTAGATAAAATACGCTAGTATACCTATGTACAGGGAGCTACACCAGTTCAATAGATGTTGGCAAACCCCATTCTTCACCTCCTAGTTTCCATTGTTAGTATGGGCAATATATTTGCAATGGCTTTTTCATGCAAATATAGTGAAGTATGATTCTTGGGATGGGCTGAGCATATAGACATTGGCATTTACACTATGAAGTCAAATCTACAATCTACGAATATGACCTGAGGCAAGACTTCCCTATAAACATATGTCACATACTTACTAGTTTTTAACTTTTGCAGAGCTTATTACAGGGATTTCCACAAATTAAGCATTTATTTGCTTAATAAGGACGGTCTTAGTCATAGCAATGTTTGAGCTCTCTTGGCAAAGTCTGGGCTGTTCTCCTATAGCAACCTGGGATCACAGATATTAGTATTTCATGGGCTTGTTATGAACTGGGTTCAAGTGGCTGTTTAGGCCATTTGTGATGCTCTAACAGTGAGCATTGAAAGAAAGGTAACAAGACTAGTGATATCGTGGGTAGTAGTTGATTAGGGGGCTGGAACACATAACTTACCAGGAGAGGCTAAGGGATTTGTGCTTATTTAGTGGATGGAAAAGAAAGGTGAGGAGACATTTGATTGCAGCCTTCAACTACCTGAAGTGGGGTACCAAAAAAGATAGAGAGAAGCTGTTCTGAGTGGTGAGAGATGACAGAACCTGTGTTCAATGTGCAACAATTGTTAAAACAAAGCAAAACAAAAGCCCTCAACAATATTAATATGGAGAAAAATACAAAAATGCCATTATAAAAATTAATGACATACCCATCCTCAATTAGTATAAAGTTATGGTCTTTTCTCTCCACCTGAAAATGATTATATAAGAAACAGAAGATGTACACAGGAAGACTAAAGCAATAATTATAAGAGATTTAAAAGTTTGGAGCTGTTTAACTTGGAGAGATGAATAACAATTGGATACATAACAAAGGTATGGAAAATAATGAATGAGAACTTCCGCTTGTTCTGCCACTAAAAGAAAAAGGTGCATTCAATTAAATTAGAAAATAGCATGTGGAATTCATTGCAACAAGATGTCACTGTGGTCAGGAACTTAATGGTTATTCAGCTAGATGTTCAGCCCACTTCAGGACAACAAGAACATCCAGAGTTATAAGAATTATATATGTGTGTGAGAGAGAGGGTTATGAGTATGTCTAACTTGAAGATGATTTAAACAAAATACCTCTTGTAACCTATCAATTTTAATTTCACAGTCTGCTGGATCTGTAGATCCTATATTTGTGCACATATCATTCTGACATATGAAGTTAGAAATATGAAGTGTGAATCTTAATAATTTTAAATGGGCTAATGAGAGACATTACAGGTTCCCAGGAAGCCTAATGGCTTGGTGATCAACTCAATCGCTTATAAACATCCGTGGTTATCCTGCAAGTCCAAACATTGGTTGGTTCTAGGAATATAGGTGACCGTACCACTTGGTAATGGAATCCATTTGAACTTGGTATTTTTTTCCATGAGAAGGGGAAATACAAACAAAGGATTCCTGTCATAAGTAAAAATATATTAAAGCAATGAGAAACAATTCCCTTTTGTCTTCAGTTGACTTTTGAAACTGCCTAGTTTGCTTTAAGAGGAATCAAAGAACTTTGAGCAGTGGGGTACCCAAGTCAGTGTAAAAGATTTTGACTCTGATTTGAAACTTAGATGTGAGTTAAGGACAACTGTTCAGGGTAAAAATTTGCAAGTGACAAGTGTATTAGTGAATTAGAACTAACTATGCATTTTCTATTCATTCTAATTTAGTAACTTAATTGATCTGTCTGTTTTTACTTGCAACCACAAAAATCCTACTTTTCATACTCAATAACATACACATTGTTTATTATATTTTCCAGTGTAAATGATTGGTACCTGTGGGGAGCAACTACTGTGCATTTCTCTCATTAATAAAGGGAGCTTTTCTGATGAGTTTTCATGTTATAAAAGTTTTACACAGAGAAAGATTAATTTATTTGGGGTTTTGATTCCTTTTGTGAGTTGTTTTTTTGAATGCTGTGCCCTATTAATGCATCCTCTCAGAGCTGAAGTGGTTCAGTTTCTGCATTGCTGATCATGAGGCAGTTACCCCAACTCTGTGCTTTATCTATATTGAAGGGCCAGAGCCTCTGGTCTCCCCAATGGTGATGGGGAGCCCCAGAGAGCAAGAAGATGGTCATCCGTGGCATAATCAACACACTGGGGAATAACCATAAGGGGTCTTCAGTGATCGTACCCCATCATAGAGTTAACTCTAACTTTTTTTTATTTTAAATGTATTATGATTAATCCTCCCACTTATGTGTATAAATACCCATTGTATTTAAAGAACAAGGCAGTTAAATGATGTGAAAGTGGCATTCATAGCGTGAGACATGATTTCATATTGTGCAAGAGATTGTAAAGTGTCTGTGCATGGAAAATAATGAACTATTAGTTATATAAGAAAATTACAAAAATAGCACTATTCTGTTCCTCAAGTTGCCATCCCAGCTGCATCTGTGAAGTGCCATTTTTATTTAAGTGGTTCCATTGTAGTGACATGTTAATTCTACAAAAGTGTTCTATCATTTTAACAAGTGATTAGAGATTATAGTGACAAAATTTACCATAATCAAAAGTTTTAATGCTTCAAGTAGAACATCTTTGCTCTAATAATCAATATTGACTCTGCTATAGTACTTAGTTTAGATTCATTTTCTGCCTCTGCAAAGGACTAAATGCTGGCTGCTTTTAAAATTAAGTCTATTTTGTCTTGTCCTGAAAGCAAATTAATTATTATTCTCTGGGAATAAGGCATTCTCATTACAGAAGGTGCTTCAGCACAGCCTTTATACATAATCCACGTGTACGTAAATAGGAACAGCTGCAAAAAAGATCCACATAATCTCAAACTAGTTTGTATAGTGAAAAAAATACTGGTCATGTCTCTTCAGTTTCCAAACAAATAGTATAAATTATTCACAATAAATTCACAACTGAACTGATTGGTGGGGCCTAAAAACTGGCAGATTATATGTTGTGGAGAACACAGGAAACCACCATACTTCCTTGCCTTACTGGGCTACGTGCACTGGGTGCAGAGAGGTGTAGGAACAAGATCCACAGCTTTCTAATCCTTGTCCAGTCCAGAAAGCTGGGTGAATGGTTAGTTATAGGGGAGAGGTGGAACTTTATTTTAACTCTCTCTCCCCTCTTACGAAAAGATACCAGTCTGTACCACAATAAAGAAGAGGAAATAATTACCATCTCTTCACTCTGAGGGCATGTCTGCACTCACAGCATCATTGATCAATGTGCTAGCATTCGATTTAGCTGGTATAGTATAGACCCATAAATGGAATGCTGAGGGCAGCTTCAGGCAGTGCCTCTACTTCTCATGGTTGCAAGGAGTAAGACGCCAATGGGAACATTTGCTCCCATCACCCTCTGGCTGTGTGGACACTATCAAGCTTGGCTTAAAATAAGCTGACTCCAGCTATGTATTCTATGTAGCTGGAATTGCATACCTTAAGCCAGCCTTCCAGGTCTAGTGTTGACCTGGCTAGAGGCAGAAGCTGTTCTGGGGGAAATGCAGCTTTATGCCTACCCTTACTATCTTTGGATTTTCTTCAGACTGACCAGAGTTCAAATAATTCAAGTCCAAAGTCACAAAGGGTATGTCTACACTACCCCGCTAGTTCGAACTAGCGGGGTAATGTATGCATACCGCACTTGCTAATGAAGCCCGGGATTTGAATTTCCCGGGCTTCATTAGCATAAGCGGGGAGCCGCCATTTTTAAATCCCCGCTGCTTCGAACCCCGTGTAGCGCGGCTACACGGGGCTCGAACTAGGTAGTTCGGACTAGGGTCCTATTCCGAACTACCGTTACTCCTCGTGAAACGAGGTGTACCGGTAGTTCGGAATAGGCACCCTAGTCCGAACTACCTAGTTCGAGCCCCGTGTAGCCGCGCTACACGGGGTTCGAAGCAGCGGGGATTTAAAAATGGCGGCTCCCCGCTTATGCTAATGAAGCCCGGGAAATTCAAATCCCGGGCTTCATTAGCAAGTGCGGTATGCATACATTACCCTCCTAGTTCGAACTAGGAGGGTAGTGTAGACATACCCAAAGGGACATAGGTCAGGTTTATATTACAGACCCATAACAGTATAAATACATTGTTTAGACATGTAAAAAATCCCAAACCTCACCCTAACCAATGCAATTATAGCTACTACCTGTGTTAAAGGTAGATTAACTACAGCAATGTGAAAAGCTGTCCTGTTAGTGTTATAATACTGACAGGCAGAACTAAACCTGGGATCTCTGGAGCTTACTGCATGAAACTCTATAGCTTGAGCTATAAAGCCAGCTGGCTCTCAGGTAAGACTGTAGAACAAATTCATTCTCTCTCACTCTCTGAAGAAGTGGGTTGTGCCCACAAAAACTCATGATACCATTTACATTTTTTGTTAGTCTCTAAGGGTATGTCTACACTAGAAAGTTAGTTCGAACTAACGGACGTTAGTTCGAACTAACTTTCCTATGCGCTACACTAGCGCTCCGCTAGTTCGAATTTGAATCGAACTAGCGGAGCGCTTAGTTCGAACTAGGAAAACCTCATTTTACGAGGACTAACGCCTAGTTCGAACTAGCTAGTTCGAACTAAGGGCTGTGTAGCCCTTTAGTTCGAACTAGTGGGAGGCTAGCCCTCCCCAGGTTTCCCTGGTGGCCACTCTGGCCAACACCAGGGAAACTCTATGCCCCCCTCCCGGCCCCGGACCCCTTAAAGGGCCACGGGCTGGCTACGGTGCCCGTGCCAGGTGCAAGCCTGCCAGCACCCAGCTAGCAGACCCTGCACCTGGCACGGCACAGAGCCACCCACCCGATGCCCCCCAGCCCACCCCCTCTTGCCGGGACCAGGCTGGCGGCTCCCGGGAGCTTGCCCTGGACCGCAAGAGGCGGGCACCTTCCTGGGCTAGTGCGGACATCGTGGACCTCGTCCACGATCTCCGCACTAGGCACAGGAAAGTGGCCGTCTAGGGCAGGAGAGCTGCCAGCCTGGCCACCCAGGAGCAGGTGTGCATGAAAATCAAGGGGGTCCACTGAGACCCCCGACCCTGAGCCCTGAGCTTACAATGGCCGTCCTGGGTCAGACCAAAGGTCCATCTAGCCCAGTAGCCTCTCTGCCAACAGCGGCCAACCCTAGGGACCCTGGAGGGGATGGACCGAAGACAATGACCAAGCCATTTGTCTCGTGCCATCCCTCTCCAGCCTTCCACAAACTTTGGGCAGGGACACCACTCCTACCCTCTGGCTAATAGGACTCCATGGACCCAACCTCCATGACTTGATCTCACTTCCCTTTAAACTCTGTTCTAGTTGTAGCCTTCACAGCCTCCTGCAGCAAGGAGTTCCACAGGTTAACTATTTGCTTTGGGAAGAAGAACAACTTTCTCTTACTAGTTTCAAGCCTGCTACCCATTCCTTTCCTTTGGTGTCCTCTAGTCCTTCTTGATGGGAACTCAGGAAGAACTTTTCTGAATGCACCCTCTCCACCCAACCCCTGCTTTTAGAGACCTCTTTCCTGTCCCCCCTCCGTCTCCTCTTTTCTAAGCTGAACAGTCCCAGTCTCTGTAGCCTCTCTTCATCTGGGACCTGTTCCCAACCCCTGATCATGTTAGTTGCCCTCCCCTCTCCCAGCCTTTCTCTTCCCCTCTCCCACCTCCTTTTCCCAGTCTCCCCCAGTTTTTTTCAATAAAGACAGAGTCAATGTTGGAAGAAACATTAGCTTTATTTTGTACATCAATAAGAAGGGGGGCTAGGGAAGGGCAAGTGGAAGAAGGTGAGGGAGGAATGGGGCACGAGCCCCCGATGGGGAGGACTGGGCTGGCTCTGCGGGCTTCTGGGGGTGGAAGCTCTCCTGCAGCCCCCCAATTACTCCCTCTCCCCAGATGGCAGCCTGCGGCAAGTGCAGCCGGGCTGATGGCCGAGTGGTGTGATGTGCCCAGTGTGGGCACTCAGGGCACTCCAAGCCAGAACTTCTTTGCAAGCGGGGCACCCCTTAGAACTGTGTGTCCGGGGTGGGGGTCGGGACCCTTTAAGCGCAGCCCTCGGCTAGCCTGAGACAGTATCTCCACGCTCTAAGTCCTCCTTTTATGCCCTGCCGGCACTGCTTCCGGCCATCATTAAGCCCTGTTCAGAGTCCACTCAATGTGGACTTACTAGTTCGAACTAGCAAAACGCTAGTTCGAACTAGTTTTTAGTTCTAGATGCGTTAGTTCGAACTAGCTTAGTTCGAATTAACTAATTCGAACTAAGTTAGTTCGAACTAGCGCTGTAGTGTAGACGTACCCTAAGGTGCTGCAGGATTATTCATTGTTTTTAAGTATATTCAGTATAGTGGTTCTTGTATTTTTTGGAAAAGTTATACCAAATAACTAAATCCTTTGTCATATTAGTTCTGTACTCATCAATGTGCTAGCAAAGCTAACACTGGTTAATGTAGTACACATAATAATTTATTTTTCTCTTCATGAAACTGTTTTCAATTACTATGGCACACATGTTGAATAAATAGTCATAATAATTGCCACAGAGCCTTCAGTTTACACTACAGCAATGAAAGGTGAACTCTTTGCTTATGATGGGCATATACTAACACAAATTTATCCATGCATTGAGGAAAACTGACCTGAGTAAGAAAACTGACCTGACTAAGGATGTTAAAAAAGTAATATAAATAAACAGAATACTGAATTATTAAGATCAAATGACAATTATTTTGTGCTTGTAGCATTTTATGGGAATAAGACATGCATTGTACACCTTTAGTAAATTTTTAAAACAAAGGTATTTCAACTCTCTTTTCTTTGCATGGTAAAATGGTGATTTGCTACATAAATATATCTGGCTTTAAATTTTTTTTAAAAGGAATAATATTTCTTTTTCCACTCCTCCCCTCTAATGAAGCAAAGAAGAAAATTCCAGTGAGGTAAAGAACATATTTTAAATACAATGCTAGATGTCTCTGGGTTAAGCTAAAAGGGGTAAAAAACGAGGGTGATATCATGCTAGGAGTCTACTACAGGCCACCTAGCCAGGTGGAAGAGGTGGATGAGGCCTTTTTTAAACAATTAACAAAACTATCCAAAGCCCAAGATTTGGTGGTGATGGGGGACTTCAACTATCCAGACATATGTTGGGAAACTAACACAGCGAGGCACAGGCTATCCAATAAGTTTCTGGACTGCATTGGAGACAACTTTCTGTTTGAGAAGGTTGAAAAAGCTACCAGAGGAGAAGCTGTTCTGGATTTGGTTTTAACAAATAGGGAGGAACTAGTTGAGAACTTGAAAGTGGAAGACAGTATAGGGGACAGTGATCACGAAATAATAGAGTTCATGATCTTAAGGAAAGGTAGAAGGGAGACCAGCACAATTGAGGTTATGGATTTCAGGAAGGCAGATTTTGATAAGCTCAGAGAACTTGTAGGTAAGGTCCCATGGGAAGCAAGACTGAAGGGAAAAACAACTGAGGAGAGTTGGAAGTATTTCAAAGGGACGTTGTTAAGGGCCCAAAAGCAAACAATTCCGTTGTGTAGGAAAGATAGAAAATATGGCAAAAGACCAGCTTGGCTTAACAAGGAGATCTTGCATGATCTCAAAATAAAAAAGGAGTCTCATAAAAAATGTAAACTAGGACAACTAACAAAGGATGAATATAGGCAAGCAACACGGGAATGCAGGGGCAAGATTAGAAAGGCAAAGGCACAAAATGAGATCAAACTAGCTACAGGCATAAAGGGAAACAAGAAGACCTTTTATAAAGACATTAAAAGCAAGGGGAAGACCAAGGACAGGGTAGGCCCACTGCTTAGTGAGGAGGGAGAAGCAGTAACAGGGAACTTGGAAATGGCGGAGATGCTCAATGACTTCTTTGTTTCGGTCTTCACCGAGAAGTCTGGAGGTGTGCCTAACGTAGTGAATACAAGCAGAGAGAGGGTAAGTTTAGAAGATAGGATACACAAAGAACAAGTTAAAAATCACTTAGGAAAGTTAGATGTCAGCAAGTCACCAGGTCCTGATGAAATGCATCCCAGGATACTCAAGGACCTGATAGAGGAGGTATCTGAGCCTTTAGCTATGATCTTTGAAAAATCATGGCAGACAGGGGAGATTCCAGAAGACTGGAAAAGGGCAAATATTGTGCCCATCTATAAAAAGGGGAATAAGAACAACCCAGGAAATTATAGACCGGTCAGTTTAACGTCTGTCCCAGGGAAGATAATGGAGCAGGTAATTAAGGAAATCGTATGCAAACACTTGGAAAGTAATAAAGTGATAGGGAATAGCCAGCATGGGTTCGTGAAGAACAAGTCATGTCAAACTAATCTGATAGCTTTCTTTGATAAGATAACGAGCCTTGTGGATAAGGGAGAAGCGGTGGATGTCATATACCTAGACTTTAGTAAGGCATTTGATACGGTCTCGCATGATATTCTTATTGATAAACTAGGCAAATATAACTTAGATAGGGCCACGATAAGGTGGGTGCATAATTGGCTGGATAACCGTAGTCAGAGAGTTGTTGTTAACGGTTCTAAATCCTGCTGGAAAGGGATAACAAGTGGAGTTCCTCAAGGGTCTGTTTTGGGACCCGTACTGTTCAATATCTTCATCAATGATGTAGATATTGGGATAGAGAGTACTCTTATTAAGTTTGCAGATGATACCAAACTGGGTGGGGTTGCAACTTCTTTGGAGGATAGGGACATAATTTAAAATGACCTTAGCAAGTTAGAGAAATGGTCAGAGGTAAACAGGATGAGGTTTAATAAAGAGAAATGCAAAGTGCTCCACTTAGGAAGGAACAATCAGTTCCATACATACAAGATGGGAAGCGACTGTCTAGGAAGGAGCATGGCGGAAAGGGATCTAGGGGTCATAGTGGACCACAAGTTGAATATGAGTCAACAGTGTGATGCTGTTGCAAAAAAAGCAAATATGATTCTAGGTTGTATCAACAGGTGTGTTGTAAGCAAAACTCGTGAAGTCATTCTGCCGCTCTACTCTGCACTAGTTAGGCCTCAGCTGGAGTACTGTGTCCAGTTCTGGGCGCCACATTTCAAGAAAGATGTGGAGAAATTGGAAAGGGTACAGAGAAGAGCGACAAGAATGATTAAAGGTCTAGAGAACATGACCTATGAAGCCAGGCTTCATGAACTGGGCTTGTTTAGTTTGGAAAAAAGAAGATTAAGGGGGGACATGATAGCGGTTTTCAAATATCTAAAAGGGTGTCACAAGGAGGAAGGCGAAAATTTGTTCCTCTTGGTTTCTGAGAACAGGACAAGGAGTAATGGGCTTAAAGTGCAGCAGGGGAGGTTTAGATTGGACATTAGGAAAAAATTCCTAACTGTCAGGGTGGTCAAATATTGGAATAAATTGCCAAGGGAGGTGGTGGAATCTCCCTCTCTGGAGATATTTAAGAACAGGTTAGATAGACATCTGTCAGGGATGGTGTAGACGGAGCTTGATCCTGCCTTGAGGGCGGGGGGCTGGACTCGATGACCTCTCGAGGTCCCTTCCAGTCCTATTATTCTATGATTCTATGATTCTATGATTCTATGTGTGAAGTAATTATTTCAAATATATTACATTAAAGAAAATGTTAGATTCCTAACTTATATTAGTTAATTATAGTTAGAAAAAAGCAACAGTTAAAATAAAGTGTGCGTGTCTGTGTCTGTGTCTGTGTCTGTATGTCTGAATGTGTATACATGCTGGAAGGACAGCTAACACTTTCCACAAGCGCAGCAAACACTTTCCCCATCTTTAGTGGCTGTTAGAATTTTAATCCATTCACTCAGTCATATAGATTAATACTTTTTTTTCAACCTGGCGGTCGAGTCCTAGACGATTTAATTCTATAGTGTAGTTTTCCTATTCATGTCTCTCTGCTATAGAGCTGTATGACTGTAATGTAGGGCAAGGAACATGACAAGGCTTCTTGCTATAACCATTCTTTTTTAATTGCTGTGCATTTATAATTATAGTAAAATATCACACTTCTGTCTGTTTGCTATTTGATAAAAACTTACTTCGAAGAAAAACCACAGCATTTAACAAAATGACATCAGGACTACAAATAAAACACCACTGCTGCAGTGAGTCTCAAGAGCTCTGGTCAACTACCCAGGCTCTCAAAGCACATGCTATGGAACTAAAATTATGAGAGTAGCTGTTGGGACTTTGGCTCGTGTGGCCCAGGTGTCCCCCAGACCTTGCAGGAGCTAAGGGAGAAGGAGCAGCCTGGAATAATGGTAGAACTGCAGCTACCAGCAGCAGCAACCCCCACTACGGGTTCCCTGAGCCTCTGCAGGAGCTTGAAGCACAGCAGCTTGGGGCTGCTATAGCACAGAAATATTCTCACTTCCATGTTGCCTGTGGAGATGATAGTAATAGCCGAGCAGGGGAAAGAAAAGTCCTATCCCTCTATAGCCCAGCTGATTTCTGCGAAATCAGATTTCATGGGGCAGAGCTAATTACACAGTCTGTGACAGTTTTTCATGGCTATGAAATTGGTAGGACCCTAATTATTAAAATAGGTCACTTCTCCAGGTATATGGACTTGTTTATTCTTACACAGATCTCGTCATCACAGGTCATCCAGAAACTAAATATTTACTAGTAATGTAGTACCTCATCTCCTCCTATCTGGCAATTAACCTCAAAAACATCCCTGAAATTTGCACAGAATTTTGATTTTGGATATCTTACTAGTAGTCCACATTACCTCTGAGCATGGGGAGGTGGAGAGAGTACAGCAGAAAAATCCGGCACTCATATAAAACATTCTTGGCATATTGGCTTGTTTCTGGACATCTTGCAGAAGAACTTCTGATGGGAAGATGGTTAAGGACTCCATTAGCTTTGACACTGATACAGTTAATACCAAAATGACCTGAGTTGATAGAATTTTGCAAATAAGTATGCTGTAAGGAAAAGTCAGTACAGGTTGAACCTTTCTAGTCTGGCAACCTTAAGATCTGACAAGTGCTGAAGCAGAGAATTTCACAGACTGGGAGGGGTCAATATTGTCTAGCAGCATTACCAACACTTCCACTGCTTTCTGGGCACTTGGACGACATTTAGGGGTAAATTAGAGCTAAATAACAGCCCAGAACACTGGAAATTGGGACTGGTGGCTTTAAAACATACTTTATAGGACTGTGGGAAACTTGGTCACTCCCATGATAAGTGGACATCCAACTAATTAAATTCATGCTGGACCACAGATGCTGCTGGACCAGAGAGTGCCAGACTAGAGAGATTCAACCTGTAGCAACAGAAGTTCAGTGTTCAGCACATAACAAAACTACTTCCTGAACTGAGACCAGAGAACAAATTCTGGATCAAAACCTTCTGACTTTTGGAACTTGGTAGAAATGCCCAGATTGTATATTATTATTTGAATTGTTGTGTATGTGTACACTTTATAATTTGCTTTGATCCTTTTTTTTTTAGGAGATATGAAGTGGTTATAGAGTTCCTGGTCCTCCACAGTTACCAGAGAAGACCAGGATGTGTTGCTCTGGAGAGCTTACTAAATGTGGAAACTTCCTGATCATAGAATTCTCTAGCTGATGCTTAAAACATAGCTTTGTATGGCATGTAGTCACACTACAAGTGTTAATGTTTTACCAAAAAAAATTAGACATTCTTAAAGTACATTTTTGACTAAATATTGTAGAACAATTATAAAGTGTAATAAATAAGAAATGGGCACAGAGAATAGAAACTGAGGGTTTTTTAATGTAGTGGATGATTTTTTTAAAAAAAAAATAAGCCTCCACACAATTAGTTTTCTTAACCACTCTATTGGCAGCATCTTTATTTTATTTTTTGGCTTTTACCTGGTTTGAAGCATAGAATGGATCATGGGATTCAGAAAGTAAATTCTGTTCTCATTTTTGCCTCAGCTACTGTGTGCCACATTAGGCATGTTAGGTAGTCTTTCTGGACTGCAGTTTCCCAACTGTAAAATAGGGATCATGAAGCTTTTCCACCTTTACTTAACTTATGGGTAAAAAATAGGAGTGTCAAGCAATTAAAAATATTCATGTGATAAAATTGCGATTACTCATAAGATTAATCACATGGATATACAATAATAGACTATAATTTATGTAAATATTTTTGGATGTTTTCTGCATTTTAAATATGTAAATCCCTGGATTTTCTGCATAGAAATTGCTAACTTCAGTCCCTAGTAGAATGACAGACTGATTGTTTCAAGATAAATTCTGGAACTACAAGTAGCTGACGAACCTATAAAGAAAAATGGGTTTTAATGAACATACCAGACATGCTTGATTCCCTTTTTTTATCTATTTAAAAATCAATAGATGATTTGATATGAATATGATGTCAATTCATATGATATGATACCTGGTAACTGAAGTATTTGAAACGGAGTATCACCGTTTTACTTACAGTAAAACCAAAGACTGGATGGTGGACATCAAACAGAAAAAACTTAAAAAACAACTAATAGTCCAGTAGCACCTTAAAGACTAACAAAACAGGTAGACAGTATCATGAGCTCCTGTGGGCCAGACCCAGTCATCTGTGTTTTGCCCATGAAAGCTCATGATACATCAGTGTTTCTTAAACTGTGTTCCGAGAGACCAACAGAATTCAAAATGGACGACCTTAAAGGGGTAGGCGACCTTTTTTTTTGCTCGATAACTTTCCCCCAGCCCTTTCTTTCTCTTCAATAATAATTTCCCCTCCAACCCTTCTCCCCCCGATCCTTTTGTGTGTGTGTATGCTCAACAAAAAATCCTTGGTGTTCCTCACAAAAAAAATGTTGTTTGGTGTTCCTTGGTCTTAAAAAGTTTAAGAAACACTGATCTAAATGTTTTGTTAGTTTTTAAAGTGCTACCAGGCTATTTGTTATTTTTTAAGTTTTTTTCCAGTTACAGACTAACTCAGCTACCCCTCTGAAGTTATCAAACAGAAAGGTATTGATTTAGAGTGATATCCAACAAGAAGGCAAAGGGATTTATGTTAGACCCAGTTTTACTGAACATCTATATTACTGATCAGGAAAGAGGAATAAAAAGCTTGTTAATTAAATTTGAAGATGATATTAAATTGGGATGAATTACAACTGCCAGTGAGTACAAAGAAATAATAAAATGGAACCCAGAGAGATTAGAATTGTTGGCAGAAAATAGAATGAGATTCGGTCTTAGAAAAAATAGACAATACTGATTTTGATGTTATTAGCTTCACTCACATCTCTGCATATTTTTTTTAGTACCTCAGAATTAAGAGTATGTTGCCAACTTGGAAAGAAGTAAGAAAAGATCATTTCAATTGATTAAATATCTGGATGAGCTAATGAGACAAAATGAAAAGAACAAAAATCTGTATACTCCATTGGATCTACTGAACGTAATAGAAATCAGAAGCACATAAGAGGTACAAAGATTTCCAAGGAAAGTGAGTAATTATTCAGTATGATGAAGAGGATTATATGTAGAGAAAGATCAGACCATGTTATTCACAAGTCAAATTCCCCCTGTGGCAAAGGCCTGCAAAGCAATTGTGCTGTGTATCACTTATATTCCATTTGAACAATTATTTTTAGGGTTAGTACGGGACCTTGGTATTACATAGTCTTTGTGTATGTTCCTTACAGATGGAGTGAATTTCTCCCAATCACACATCCCTCTTTAGAAATAAGAACATTTAGCTTAATATTCATCGTTACAGAATATAGTACCATAAATGTACTTGATATTATAGAGCAACAGAACAGTGTCAGATATTCAGTATATCTCTGCACCCAAATTTGGGCACATCTAAACTACATTCCTCTTTCGAAAGAGGAATGTAATGAGGCCGATTGAAAATTCAAATGAAACGCAGATTTACGAATCTCATACTTCATTTACATAATTGCATGACAGCGCTTTTTCGAAAAAAAAAGAAGTACATGGGTTCTTTTGGAAAAGGTTTTTTTTTTCTGAAAGAACCCCATCTACACTGTGGTTTCTTTTTCGAAAACCCCTTTTTTTAAAAAGAGCGCTCACACGATTATGCAAATGAAGTGCAAGATTTTTAAATGATTTGAATTTTTGATCAGCCTCATTTACATTCCTCTTTCGAAAGAGGAATGTAGTTTAGACATAGACAAAGGGCTTTCTCTTCCTACCTAAAAAGGCGCCAGAGATTGATAAACCCTAGTGAGCAAACTATCTACTGAATTATCAGCCTATAGGATGCTAGAACATGACGCTCTTGTACATTAAAACAGTTTGAAATTTGCACAATATAGCTCAGAGATGGAAACTGTATTGGGAGGGGGAATAGAGAACTGTTGAGACCAAAAGCTATTACAGAAAATATTTTTGTTCTTAAATTATTCTGCAAAAAATGAGAGTCTGGGGAGTGCAGAACAGTATGAGATCTCTAAATAGGATACATAAGTTTTAGCAATTGTATATTCCTTGAAACTCATTACAAAATCCCTGATACTATTAGGAATGTGTTAGTCTTTAGGCGTTCTCTGTGTAATGTTATCTCAATAAGGACTCCCCTCACTATTTTCTGTCAATATGTTTCATTGCCTGAGAGTTGTGTTTTCTTCTCTCCTTTCACCATATCCAATGGTGTTGCAAAAGCCTTCATACATGAAAGCTGCCTCTGGTAAATTTATCAGGTATGCTTTCAAAACCAAAATTGAAGGTTCCATACAATCCTGACAGATTGACCTTTGTAAATCATAAATATTGTTAAAGACATGCAAGAGATTATTTGTAAATCATATGGAAAAGGCTTTATTTTCCCTAGAATTGTTTCTTCGTGACTAATTTCAGATCATTGCATTTTCAAGTCTCAAACTAGTTTTGGTAAATGTTGCTTTAAAAAAAAAAAAGTTTTTGTTTTTGTTGTTGTTTTTGTAGATTTCATTATATGGGTATTAACTAAACACCACAAAGAAACAGAAGTCTATCTTCTCTATATCAACCTAAAGGCATACATTGACCAGAAAGTTGACCATGCAATTGTGATGTATTGAACCAAATCTTATCTTGAGTATTCAAGGAGAGAGAAAGCTAAAGGTAGATTTAATCTAGCAGCCTGATTCAATTAAATATTAGTACATGGTACAGCGGTTATTTGTGCTAACAGACAAAAGAGACAGATGAAACAGGAAGGAGAGAAGAAGGAGGAGGAGAAGGAGGAGGAGGAGGAGGAGAAGATAGTATGGAAAGAGAAACTAAAGGAAGAAAGCATTAGAAGGAGGGGAGAAAACTGTTCTGCCACTGTAATGCATGTATCTCACTGTTCTAACACCTGTGTCATACTAGCAAGGCTACCATTGTTCAATTACATCCCTTATGCAGCTGTCTTTTAATGACCATAAATTAAATTCCTTGTGTTTTGTTTCTTACTACTGCTGCTCTACTTCCTTTGTCAAATCATAAAAACAGTGCAGCTAAAATGAAACTACTACCATAGAATAATAATATACACCCCTATTAATACTGCACTTCATCAATCTTCATCTCCCTTTGTCCCAAGGATAGAATTGTAATCCTGGGTATAAAAGTCTAACTTTTATTTGATTGATCAGGGAATACAATAACATGATAAAAATATAATGCTTACAGGGCATGATCATCAATAGCATGATCTGATTTGAGTAATTTTCCTAATATTTCCAAACTAAAGGGACCATGTCATTTTGAGGCAGTACAGCATACACTGAGTGCATAAAAGATGAAATGGTCTAAAAAACAAGTACAGTATGTGAGTATTGTAAGTTTTATTCACCAATTACCTGAAAAGATATAGAATTAGTATCTCCTCTTGACCAATTCCTCTGAGGAAATGTTGTTGTGCTGGTATATTAGCTCCTCATCCAAATAATTCCATCAAAACATTTGGATATTTAACTAAAACTGAATGAATTATTAGTGTGACAATAAATTTCATTGCTCAATGAATAACCACTTCACTAATGAAGTGTGAAGACAACTGCAAGGAGACACTTAATTAGATCATTTATAACTCATTAAGTATCAAACTGCTGTACCCCCGGTTAGTTACTATTAGTGGTGAAAAAAAAGATAAAGAAGCATAAACATTGATTCAGACATTAAGTTAAGTTTGCATGTTTCCAGAATATAGTATACATGTGTCCATTTGTTTTTGTAGTATTGCTTTTTCTGTTCAATCTAATTAGAATGGAATTGCAATCTCTGTGAGCTGTGTTTCTAGATAATACACTGTTATGTTGTCTCTATTTTCAGTGCACTTGCTTTGCAATTACATGATAAAACATACAAATAGAGCTTTTCTATATACATGTGTGTATGAGGAAATGAGTAACTGCTTGTTATAAGAAGTAATGTGCAAAGATACAAAGTAAAATACTTATTTGTCACATACTGTGATGTTACCTGCCTACTTGTAATCCCTTTTGTTTTCATACCCTCTGCTCCTTGTTTCCTGCCCCCTTCCTTTTTTTCCCTTCCCTCCTCCCTTCTCCCTAATTTTTTTTTGGGTCTCCACATCCTAAACTCAAAACTCTGATCACCTGAAGAAGTGGGCTGTGCCCATGAAAGCTCATGATACCATCTACATATTTTGTTAGTCTATAAAGTGCTACCAGACCATCTGTTGTTTTTTTAGAAAAGTTAAATGTCTTAAGTCACCAGGTCCTGATGAAATGCATCTTATAATACTCAAGGAGCTGGTTGAGGAGGTATCTGAGACATTAGCTATCATCTTTGAAAAGTCATGGAAGACAGGGGAGATTTCAGAAGACTTGAAAAGAGAAAATACAGTGCTCATCTATAAAAAGGGAACTAAAGCCAGTCAACTTAACATCTGTGCCAGGGCAGATAATGGAGCAAACAATTAAGGAATCCATCTGCAAACATCAGGAAAATAATGTGATAAGTTACAGTTAGCATGGATTTGTAAAGAACCAATCATGTCAAAACCCACCTGATAGTTTTCTTTGATAATATAGCAAACTTTGTGGATAAGGGGGGAAGCAGTGGACATGGTACACTGCGGTGTCTAGACTGGCATGATTTTCTCTAAATGCTTTTAACGGAAAAGTTTTTCCGTTAAAAGCATTTGCGGAAAAGAGTGTCTAGATTGGCATGAACGCTTTTGCGCAAAAGCACTTTTTGCAGAAAAGCGTCCGTGCCAATCTAGACGTGGTTTTGCGCAAGAAAGCCCCGATCGCCATTTTCGCCATTGGGGCTTTTTTGAGCAAAACAGTTTTTAGCTGTCTACACTGGCCCGCTTGCGCAAATACTTTCCCGAACGGGAGCAGCTTAGTATTTGTGCAAGAACACTGACACTTACATTAGATCGTCAGTGTTCTTGCGCAAATTCAAGTGGCTAGTGTAGATAGCTGGCAAGTTTTTCCTTTTGCTTTTGCAGAAAAACTTGCCAGTCTAGACGCAGCCCTAGATTTTAAATCATTTGATAGAGTCTTACATTTGATAGAGTTTTACATTATCTTCTTATCAACAAACTAGAAAAACACAACATAGATGGGACTATTATAAAGCGGGTGCATTATCAAGGAGTAGTTATTAATGGTTCACAGAAATGCTAGAAGGCCATAATAAGCAGGATGTCATAGGAATCAGTTTTGTAACCAGTTCTGTTCAATATTTTCATCAATGATTTAGATAATAGCATAGGGAGCAAGCTTCTAAATTATGCAGAATCAAGATGGGAAAAGTTGCAAGTGCAAGAGGATAGGGTTATAATTCAAAATAATCTAAACAGACTGGAGAAATTGCCTGAATAGGATGAAATTCAATATGGATAAATGCAAAGTACTTCACCAAGGAAGTAACAATCAATTTCACTCCTACAAAATGGGAAGTAACTATATAGGAAGAAGGACTGCAGAAAAGAATCTAAGGGTCACAATGGACCACAAATATGAGTCACTACTCTGACAGTTGCAAAAAAAACAACCCACAACCATCATTTTGGGATGCATTAACAGAAGTGTTGTAAGCCAGACACAAGGAGTAATTGTTCTGCTCCACGTTGCACTGATTAGGTCTCAGCAGTATTACTGTGTCCAGTTGTGGATACCATATTTTAGAAAAGATGTGCAAAAAATTGAGAAGGCCTAGAGAAAAGCAACACAAATTATTAAAATTCTAGAAAACACAGCCTATGAGGGAAGACTGAAAGAACAGTGTTTGTTTAGTTTGGAAAAGAAAAGACTGTGAGGGGACATGACAAATACTTTCAAGTACATAAATGGATGGAGGAGGAGGGAGAAAATATATTCTCCTTATCTCTGATGAAGGACAAAGAGCAATAGGTTTAAATTGCAGCAAGGGAGGTTTAGGTTGGATATAGTAGGACAAGTTTTGTAACTTTCAGGGTGGTTAAGCAATGGAATAAATTGCGTAGGGAGCTATCATTGGAGATTTTTAAGAACAGGCTAGACAAACTGGTCATAAACTCAGGGATGATCTAGGTGGTGCTTAGTTCTGACAAGTATCCAGGGGACTGGATTTGATGACCTCTCAAGGTCCCTCCCAATTCTATTCTATGATTCTATCGATATTTAATACAAGGAATACTAGTTCACACATGTCATTATTCAGTCTTGTAGTATTTGCATATAAGCACTTGCACATTCTATTAATATTCATTTTCTTGTCTCCATCTGTTACACTTAATGTGGACTCTTTTTTATTTGATTATTCCTCACTGTCTCCCTAACCTTTTTATTGGGATATAGCATTTCCTTGAATAAATCCATCCCTAAGGGATGTCTCTTCTAGAATCATGTATTCCTCTTGGCTTACCCCAAGATCTTATGTTAAAAACCTCCTCTAAAGTATTTGTATTTTCCATACCACCTATCTGGTCTCCTTTGGTTTAGGTAGAGACCATCCTTCTGGGATATGCTCCTCCTTTCTCACAGAGTTCCCCATTCCCAATACAATCAGAACCTTCTTTCCTATACCATCTATGCAGCTACATCCCATCATTCTGCTTAGCTTTCTGTTCGTGGAACTGGAACCATTTCAGAGAATGCTATCTTAAAAGTCCTGCATTTTAATCTCCTACCTAGCAAAATCACAGTCAAACAGATTGTAGAACAGATGATTTAGCATTAGGAGTTAACATGTTGTAAGAGAAATGTAATGGTTTAAAGGTTTATGCCTCTGCAGTCATAAATCCAGTACCTTTATTGAGTACAAGTATTTGAATGTCTTATAAGCTTATGAATTCCTGCTCCAAGGCTCAACTTTTAAAGTTGTTGTGCAGGTTTCTTTTTAGGACTGAGCAGTCAGATGTGGCTATGGCTGTCTTATTGCAGGAATGGTGGAACTTCCAGAAACCCAGCTTAAACCATGTACCACACAAAGGGACAGTTTCGTCAAAGACACAACCAACTAGAAATGTTAACAGCCTACCTCAGAACACCATCCTTATCACAACAGAAATCAACAATATCTTGCATAATGATGTCATTATTGTCTGTCTCAAATATATACAAAGCAATGTATAATGCTCATACATCTATCCCAAACGCATTGTCAAACTCATGTTTTATCCTCCTCATTATACTCTTTATTTTCAACAACATTTTGTTCAAACCATGGGAATAGCAAATGGATACTAGGAAGGCTCCTCAGCATGCTTTCCTCTTCCTGAGTCAGGAAAGAATTTCATGAAGGTATACTTGAGATGTATTAATACATTTTTATTCTCCAGACATATGACTGCAAGTATTTTTTAAATTTCCACCACAATTTCAACAATTGTCCGCCCTCCCCCCAATCCATTATACTCTTTTGGGAACACTCCCACACAATTATCAACTTACCAGGATCAGTTTTAGTAATGGACCCTTCTAAACCTCTATATACAAAAAACCCACAGGTCATCATACTTTCCTTAACAGATCCTGTAATCACCCCAAACATACTATGACATCTGTTACCTACAATGGGGCACTCAGATATTACCAAAAAATAGTCCAAGAAGAAAGTCTGGGATATTAACACACCTAACATTTACATTAATCAAACATGGACATTCCACCAGAAAAATAGATTACATCATGGACTGGACCACTCAAATATGCAAAGTGCACCTGTTTCAATACAGAAAAAAAAATCCCCTAACCACTCACCTCTGGTTGTCACATATCACCCATACTGGAACCCATATAGGGTATCATTAAATACAACCATCACTAGCAAAATGCAGGACAATGTAGCACTTTAAAGACTAACAAGATGGTTTATTAGATGATGAGCTTTCGTGGGCCAGACCCACTTCCTCAGATCAAAAATCTGAGGAAGTGGGTCTGGCCCACGAAAGCTCATCATCTAATAAACCATCTTGTTAGTCTTTAAAGTGCTACATTGTCCTGCATTTTGCTTCAGCTACCCCAGACTAATTCGGCTACATTTCTAGCACTACTCAACCATCACTAGATTAGGCACACATCCTCAAGCAAATATTTCCCAACACCTCTCTTCTGGTCTTCAAAACCCCTCAACCCTCAACCTGGCCAAGTTTATAATCAGAAGTAAGCTTCCCACAGACCAATACCCACCAGTCAAAGAAGCATCAGACCCTTCTTGAACAACATTTACAAAAGCTGCAGACATATCTTTGTTGCTATAATGATCAAGAATCTCCACAGTACGTCTTTCAAGATCCATGGCTAGAGCCCAGCATTGATACAAAATTGGTATCCACATATGCAAAAATGATATAAAATTGGTATCCGCATCCAGATCCACAAAAATAATAGTGGATATGAAAAGAGGACATCCACATCCACAGATGCAGATATCTATGGATATAAACTGGATATCCACAGATGTGCAGGTCTCTGTCCATAAGTGCATATCATAACATGTGATGTACTCCATCCAGTGTACTAAATGACCCAATAACTATGTGGATGAAACCAGACAATTTGTATGCTCTTGAATAGCATCATGCAGAAAAAAATAAGGAGACAAAAACACTATATCACCAGGAAGTCATGAATTTTCACAAAACAATCACTCCATCTCTGACCTCTCAGTTGGTATTGTCAAGGGAAACTTGCACAATATTCTCAGAAGTCAAGCCTGGGAGCTTAAATATGTAACTTTGAGAGACACTAAAAATCGTGAACTCAATAAAGACACTGTTTGAATGTCTTGGTACAACAATCAGTAATCTTCTTTGTCCTGCAACTGCAGTGATCTATGGGGTGCATATCACAAAGAGGTATTAACGGCATACTTCACCTTGAACAGTCTCTTGCAACAAGTTAATTCCTTAGGCTTAACAATCTTTTCCACCTCGTATTGAGCTGTGGCACACTGAGTGCTTTTCCCACACCTGAAGAACATCTCTGTGTAAGCTTGAAAACTTGTCTCTTTCACCAACAGAAGATAGTCCAATAAAAGCTATAATTTCACTCACTTTGGTTGTTATGGGTATATCAAGACAGCAGCACTGTTTCAGAATACTTCCACTATCCCAAAATAGCTCTTCCACATCTTTGAAACCAGCCCATTATTTTGAAATATTATAGGGTTGCTATTCTGACGAGGAGTGAGGGATGTTTCAGAATAGCGGTTCAATTTGAAATTTGGTGCTGTATAGACAGCACCAGCTTTTTAAATAAGCTATTTTGAAATTGTTGCAAAACAAGCTACACAATTTGCATAGTTCTATTTGTGTAGCTTATTTCAAGCTAAGGGTGCAGTATAGATGCACCCTATATCATGGTACCAAGATAACTGCAAGAACACTGCATACAGGAATTGGTTAAATATATCTGACTTTATGCCACTGCTGCATGCAATACGTTGTTGTTGCTGTATTGATCCAAGGATATTATAGAGATAAAGCAGCTGAGATAATATCTTGTATTAGACCAATTTCTATTGGTGGGAGAGAGAAGCTTTAGAACCACAAACATTTTGTCAGATTTAGGAAAGTACTTCCAATGTTACCCAGACCTGAGGAACAGTTCTGTGTGGCTTAAAACAGAAACAGAAATTGGTCCATTGCAAGGCAATGTCTACACTACACTGTAATTCGAAATGAGATATGTAATTTGAACTGCGCAAATTTAATTTCTTATTTCAACCTTATTGTGAAAAAACTTATTTTGTAATTTGGCACTGTCTACACAGTTCCAAATTTCGAAATAACCCGCTATTCTAAAATGTCCTTTGCTCTTCATGGAATAAGCTTTGCAGGGAAGTTGGAATAGCAAGCCCAAAATAATGGGTTTCCTGTTAAGACGCAGGATAGCTATTTTGTGATATTCTGATATCCCAAAATAGTGCTACAGTTATTATCTCAGGGTATGTCTACACTACAGAGTTAGTTCGAACTAACGGACGTTAGTTCAAACTAACTTTCTTAGGCGCTACGCTAGTGCTCCGCTAGTTCGAATTTAAATCGAACTAGTGGAGCGCTTAGTTCGAACTAGGAAAACCTCATTTTACGACGATTAAGACTAGTTCGAACTAGCTAGTTCAAATTAAGGGGTGTGTAGCCCCTTAATTCGAACTAGTGGGAGGCTAGCCCTCCTCAGGTTTCCCTGGTGGCCACTCTGGCCAACACCAGGGAAACTCGTCTGCCCTCCTCCCGGCCCCGGACCCCTTAAAGGGGCATGGGCTGGCTACGGTGCCCATGCCAGGTGCAAGCCTGCCAGCATCCAGCCAGCAGACCCTTCACTTGGCACGGCACAGAACCACCCACCCGATGTCCCCCAGCCTACCCCCTCTTCCCAGGACCAGGCTGGCGGCTCCCGCGAGCTTGCCCTGGACCGCAAGAGGCGGGCACCTTCCTGGGCTAGTGCAGACATCGTGGACCTCGTCCACGATCTCCGCACTAGGCACAGGAAAGTGGCCGGCTTGGGCAGGAGAGCTGCCAGCCTGGCCACCCAGGAGCAGGTGTGCTTGAAAATCAAGGGGGTCCACTGAGACCCCCGACCCTGAGCCCTGAGCCCTGAGCTTACAATGGCCGTACTGGGTCAGACCAAAGGTCCATCTAGCCCAGTAGCCTGTCTGCTGACAGTGGCCAACCCTCGGGACCTTGGAGGGAATGGACCGGAGACAGTGACCAAGCCATTTGTCTCGTGCCATCCCTCTCCAGCCTTCCACAAACTTTGGGCAGGGACACCACTCCTACCCCCTGGCTAAGACTACTCCATGGACCCAACCTCCATGACTTGATCTCACTTCCCTTTAAACTCTGTTCTAGTTGTAGCCTTCACAGCCTCCTGCAGCAAGGAGTTCCACAGGTTAACTATTTGCTTCGTCAAGAACAACTTTCTCTTACTAGTTTCAAGCCTGCTACCCATTCCTTTCCTTAGGTGTCCTCTAGTCCTTCTTTATGGGAACTCATCAAGAACTTTTCTGAATGTACCCTCTCCACCCAACCCCTGCTTTTAGAGACCTCTATCCTGTCCCCCCTCCGTCTCCTCTTTTCTAAGCTGAACAGTCCCAGTCTCTGTAGCCTCTCTTCATCTGGGACCTGTTCCCAACCCCTGATCATTGTAGTTGCCCTCCCCTCTCCCAGCCTTTCTCTTCCCCTCTCCCACCTCCTTTTCCCAGTCTCCCCCAGTTTTGTTCAATAAAGACAGAGTCAATGTTGGAAGAAACGTTATCTTTATTTTGTACGTCAGGAAGGGGGGCTAGGGAAGGGTAAGTGGAAGGAGGTGAGGGAGGAATGGGGTACGAGCCCCCGATGGGGAGGACTGGGCTGGCTCTGCGGGCTTCTGGGGGTGGAAGCTCTCCTGCAGCCCCCCAATTGCCCCCTCTCCCCAGATGGCAGCCTGCGGCAAGAGCAGCCGGGCTGATGGCCGAGTGGTGTGATGTGCCCAGTGTGGGCACTCCGGGCACTCCAAGCCAGGACTGGTTTTCAAGCGGGGCACCCCTGAGAACTGTCTGTCCGGGGTGGGGGTCGGGACCCTTTAAGCACAGACCTTGGCTAGCCTGAGACAGCATCTCCACGCTCTAAGTCCTCCTCTGATGCCCTGCCGGCACTGCTTCCGGCCATCCTTAAGCCCTGTTCAGGGTCCACTCAATGTGGACATGTTAGTTTGAATTAGCAAAACGCTAATTCGAACTAATTTTTAGTTCTAGACACGTTAGTTCGAATTAGCTTAGTTCGAATTAACTAATTTGAACTAAGTTAGTTCGAACTAACTCTGTAGTGTAGACATACCCTGACTCACCTTGTCTCCCTATGCCACTGTACTTTCACACAATTAAGTATTCCAAATCAAGAGTTTGTCTTTATAGAGAACTTCCTTCATTATGAAGTGCTACTTGTACTTAATTCAAAATCTTTTATTCAGAAAAGCATGTATCACACAGTGAAATGCATAAATCACAGTGAAAATATAGTCAGTAATTTAACTTTGAACCATGCTCCTTGAAAGACTATGAAAATGAATGACTTTCACATCATGATCCTGAAAAGATATCATGCTGTCTGGTTGTTTAAATTTTGGTTCCTTGAGAAGAAAATGGGTTGTGTTTTGATTTATGGCTCAAATTTAAAGTACTCTATGTTGTGGCCAGGCTAACTTATTAAATGCTAAAAGTACTGTCTTTTGAAAGTTTAGTGCTTAAATAAAGGCCTCTTTCAAGCTTGTTTATGGTGCATTTAATTTTATTCCTGGACATACACTCTTACTTTCATTCTCTACTTTGAATTTGTGATTTTTTTTTAAATTAGTATAGCAACAATATTTAGACGATTCAAAATTTATTGCAATTATTCAAAAAGAGAAACGAATTTGAGTTTTGTCAGGCCCCTCCAAAATACCTAATTTAATTGTCATCATGATAGCTGATAAAGTTTACTATTGAGAAATGCAAATAATGCACACTGTATGGACTAATTTGAAATACATATTAGTGGATTTAAAGTTAAATGTAACAGCTGAGGAAAGAAAGGGGCATCGTTGTGGACAGATGAGTGAACACTTCTGTTCAGTGTATAGTGGTGTTTAAAAAAGTAAATCTATGTTAGGATGTATATTTTTTTAAAGAATTGAAAAAGAAGAATGAAACTATGTAGTGTCATTGCTTTTCTGTAATACAGTCTCTTCCAGAATACTAAATTCAGTTCTGGAAATCCTATCACAGATATATAACAGAAAGAAAGCATTCCAGAGAAAGTTGGAAAGGCTTCTCTGTGAGGAGGGATGGAAGGTGAGTCCTGGTGTAGTGGTAAGACCAATCAGGGGACATAGAGATACACAAAATGAAGATCCTTGAACCTCTTCACTCTGGCAGCCTTGGGAAATAGGCTATGCTAGGGTAAACAAAGTCTATTACTAAAGTTTTACTATGTACAAACCATTTTGAAGTACTGTACATGTATAATATATCATAATATAAATCCTTAATGCACTGTATTTAAACTCTTAGTAGGGGTGAGGGTGCAAGGTCTGGGATGAAGGGAGAATGTGTGAGAGAGATGAGGATGGGAAGCTTACCAAGCACCCTGCTTCTGGGGACATACATGGCTCTGTGCCCCCCACCACTCCCAGGAACTGCCACCACCACTCTGATTGGCCATGATGCACAGCCACTGGAAGCAGTAGGGGAAAAGCTTCTAGACAAGTGCCTCACTGTACTGCCATTCCCCCAGACAGGAGGGGTGGGGGTGGGGGAGGATCGCTCAGATCTGCTTCCTCCTCCCCCTGCCAGGAAGAGCTCACAGGCAACATGCACCCTACAGTTTGCCTAGATCTGGCCTGTGAGGCTAAGGGATTCCCCATCCTACTGCAGGGAGGTGGTGCTCTAGGCATGTGCGGGTTCAAACAATGGATCTTCTCAGCTCCCTGGTCTCTGACTCATTCCTTTATAAAGTCCTGGACTGCCTGATAGCCCCTCCCCCGATTAAGGCTCAACCAATGAGCAGAGGCTTCTAGATTTCAAACCTTGATTAGAAACTCACAGCTTCTACCTGCCAGCCACAGTGCACACTCCAGGGGGGGTGGGAGGGGAGGAAGGGAAAGGGGGAAAAAACCCAAACAGCCAAACACAAGCTCAGCACACAGCAAGAAACCCCTAAACACAAACCCACACTATAATCAGCCACTTCCCTCCTCCAAAAGTATTGTCTGTCCCCTCATAAAGAAAGATTGAACTAAGAGATACTTGTGGGTTGGGGAACTGAGATGGGATGATATTTCTACTGATGCTAAAATGCACAATGTAGTCAGTGGGAAAAAGGGAAGGAGCACCAGAATTGGCATCTGTTCCAGAATTGGGAGGCCAAATGAGCTCCTGATGGAAGTAGTAATCTGTATTGCAGGCAGATGCAAAAACATGAATGGCTCTGAAGGCAAAGACTCTGTGTTGGCAAATATAGCAATACTTGGTATTTCTTTTTAAAGTCCATGATCCTGGATGTATGTGGTCACATGCACAGTCTCAAATATATACATAGACACATACACTATTATGCTGAAATTCTTAAGTTTCTATTCCTTTTAATTTTGGAGAAAAGCTGAAAACAGGGCCTAAGTGTACTATACAGGCTCAGGCTATGTCTAGACTGCACACATTTTTTGACAGAAGCTTTGTCAATAGATACTGTCGACAAAGCCTCTGTCGAAAAAGAGCATCTAGACTATGATCAGTATTGTTACCAGCAAAGGCACTCTAGTAAACTGAATTTGGTAGGCCCGATCTGAGTTGATGGAAAATGACTTTGTCCCAGAAGGTGGTCCGACCTAGAAACCACCACATTTATCACCGGCGCATATCTCCAGTCCGAATAATCACAGACACAAATGTCAAATGTAAAATATATATTATGAATACAACAGATAACTCAACACAGAACAATAAACATAGGATAACACTGTGTAAAACCAACACCGCACCCCAGAAGCAATAGAAGATAGCACAGCAAATATAAACAGGAGAGCACTATACTCAGTCTGTCTGAGGTCAGATGACTGCACGAGGCTCAGGACCTTCAACCTGTTGGCTTGGGGTAGCCTCAAGGGAGGAACACTGAGGAGTCCAGATGAAGTCTGTCGATGGTATGGTGGAAGGTAAGTTATACACACATCTGATGGTATCTGGTTCTTAGTTCCGGGGAAAAGGGCTTTTGAAAAAATCACAGTTTCCATGCTATAGTGCCTTTTTTCAAAAGAATACTTTTGAAAAAAGGCTTTATTCCTCGTAAAATGAGGTTTACCACTGTCGACAAAACTTCTGTGTACTGTTGACAGAACACGGCAGTAGTGTAGATGACAAAAGCCAACTTTTGTTGAAAAAACCCTGTAGTCTAGACTCACCCTCAGAAACTAGAAGGCAAATTAAATCAAAGTAAATATGAGATACTGTATTTCTTTTCTGAATTTTAAAATCAGATTATTCAAGATCTTTGAATGGTTATATTGATGATTGGATTTTTTAACCTAGTGCAATATTTAAGAGAGATTTAAAGAAAGAAAACTCTTGTTTCCCTTAAACATTGTATTTTCTTCTAGTGGACAGAAAATAAAAGTTACTATTTTCTTACACATTCACCACAGATAATTACAAGATTCAGTTAGTATTTATTTTTTCCAAATGCAAAAAGGAATGACAAATATTATTTATGTCACTTTTCTACATTGGCCTTGTATTGGAAGCCCTTGCACCTTTGATAGATTTCAGGGTATTTTCTATGCACTTGTATAATTTTCAGAAGGAAAAGTGAGGAGACAAAGAGGTAAAATCTAAAGTAAGCTTGAAAAGTTCTAGTCTAAGTAGTCTAGTTCTAGTCTAGTGTAAGTGGAAATATTTGCTGCTGTTTCTCTTCAATACACTAGTAATCAGTGTAAGAAGTTTGAAAGTAACAAAACAAAATCTGTTGAGAATTTAACAAGGAATTTACTAGTATCTTATACAAGTTTCTTTGAATTGTCATCATATTGTAATGTAAAGTATACATCTTACAACAAGATTTTAAAGAAAAACATCTTTTTATCTCTTTGGAGAAAAAACTGAATATGATACACTGTTTTTCTCTGGGCCATATTCCATCTCCAAAGTTTGTATTGTGAGAAGACTGTATAAAGGAAGTACTTTGTAACTTTCAAATGCTACGAACATTTTAGTGATGTGAGCATGTCCCTTGTTCAAACTGAAGCTTTCTAAAAGAACAGATTTTGGGGAGGAAATAGTTATGATATGCATTGCTTTGAATTCTTTTTCAGTTTTATAATGTGACATACTTGAAATACTCAAATTACTTAAACATATTGAAGAAAGCACATAATTCTTGATAAGATGGTTCTGATATAATAAAAAAGTCTGTGTTGTATGAGATGCATTATTACATCATTGCTACGACATAATTCATACCATGGGGCCTGGAAACAAGATAAGTAGATAGAGTCTATAGTTAGATTTTAGATCAGATTTTTCCCTACGAAAGAGCAAGAAAGAAACTTGACAAATTGAACATTTTAGAACAACTTTTCCAGTGCATGGTCCTTAATCATGTGAACAATTGTCAGTGCAATGTAACTTGAATTATTGCTATTGGTGCAAAACTTGGCTGCTGACTCTTTTAGAGGTCAGGATGGAAAATTCTAAGGTAAATTAAGACTCTGTTCATTTATGCCTTGTCTACAATATAAGATACAGTCAAATGTATTAAGGTTGATTTCCTACCACTCAGTTTTGTAAAGTTGAAGGTACAGGTCCCCATTGTGCATAAGAATTTAACATAGTTTGAAGTAGCGTGTCCCCAGTACATAGACTGCCATCGACTTTGACACCAATGCACTGTGGGCAGCTATCCAACACTGCCTGTGCCATTTTGCATTCTGAGTTATGCTCCCGGTGCATGCTGGGACCAAAAATGAGCAGCAGTTGGTTCATGGTTATTGTCATCAGAGCCCTATAATGCACTTGTCTACTCCCTCTCCACTTGGTGGAGATCAATGATGTAGCCGGCCAGAGTAAGTCTAAGGTCCTGACACTGGACTCTCAAAGTACAAAGGACACTACACAGGTATCTGTCAAACACTTGTCAAATTTCTTGACATAAAGAAATATGTGCCCCATAGATGGAAGAACAACATAACAAAGAAGCAGCATATCTTACATCCCTTCCTGCAAGCCTGGGACCCCGGGTAGGCTGCGGACGAAGTGGGAGGTTGTCTCAGCTTCCGAGGTGCCGGTACCCAAAGCCCATCGCTGGGGTCTGATTTGCTAGGCTCTGAGGCAGCCTTAAATACAATTTTCCTGTCCTGTTTGGCAGTTTGGAAATTTCCAGGGCTTACTCGTTAGTGCTGATGTAGAGCTTAGCTGTTAGTTATTGATCTGGTTCTGATCTGAATCTTCTTGTCTTTTGGCCCTGTTTACGTGATCAGTACGTTAGGGTAAACAGAATTGTTTATGCGTTCTTGCCCTTTACTGTTATCTTATACTTGTTCCTGCTATACTGGCAACAACGCTTATCTTAAGTGGAGTATGTTCCCAAAGACTTGCTTCTGGCTCATCAGATATAGGGAAAAGGTAAAGGGGGGGGGGAAGAATGCAGGCCTAACCACCCCTAATCTAGCATGTACAAAGTTATTCCGCAATTGATCACTACAAATGGGAAATAATCTTTTCATGCATTTTTTGGCCCTGGTTACCCATGCAGACACCATGGAAGCATGAAAATCCTCCCCTCTCCCCTTGTGAGCCCATTGTGCATCAAAGTATTGTGATGTTGATGTCTACCTTGGTGCACTTATGGGTGCAGTATGTCAAGAATGTATTTATGGACTCCAGGAAGAGAATGAGAATGAATCTTGGAATGCCATGGGCATGCTGTTCAGACAAGCCCTTGCACTGAGCGAATTGTAAACACAGCTGACAACCAATCTTCTAGAAACAGTGGAACATCAGTTCTGGTGCTGTCAAACAAGCACAGACTGGTGGGACCTGAGAGTGCAGCTGGTGCGGGATGATCAGCAGTGGCTGCAAAATTTCCAAATGTGCAAGGCCACTTTCATGAACTTTGCAAATGGCTTTCCTCTGCCCAGAGACATAAGAACACAGGAATAATCTCCAATCTGACAGTGGAGAATCATGTGGCAATTGTTCTGTGGAAGCTTGCAATGCCAGACAGCTATTACTCAGTTGGGAATCAATTCAGAGTGGGGAAATCTACATTGGGGGCTGCTGTTATACAACTAGCCAAAACAACCAATACTATTCTGCTATGGAAGTAGTAACTCTGGGGAATGTAGATACCGCGGTGGAGGACTCTGCCATGATGGGGTTCCCTAACTGAGGCGGGGGATAAATGGAAGGCATGTCGCCATACAGCCAACTACCTTTCCAAGAAGCACATAAACCACAAAGGGTATTTATCAATGGTGCTGCAGCTGCTAGTGGTTGAGAAGGGTCATTTTACCGTCACCAACTTGGGATGGTTGGGAAAGGTGCATGATGCACGCATCTTTAGGATCTTGCGCCTCTTCAGAAAACTGCAAGCTGGAACTTTTTTTCCTGACCAGAAAATTAGAATCAGAGAGGTAGAAATGCCAATAGTGATTTTTGGCGACCCAGCCTATACCTTGCTTCCATGGTTCATGAAGCTGTACATGGGCAGCCTGGACCACAGTAAGGAGCAATTCAATTACAGGCTGAGCAAAGACAGAATGATGGCTGGATGTGCTTTTGGGTGTTTAAAGTGAAGGTTTAGAAATATCCTGACTAGGTTAGACCTCAGCAAACACAACATTCCCTAAGTAGCAATAGCCTGTCATATGCTCCATAGTATTTGTGAGACTAAGGGAGGGCGGGGGGATTATCTGGCATGGTGGGGGGCTGAGGCAGAGTGCCTAGCAAGAGATTTTGAGCAGCCAGACATCAGGGCAATAAGGGGAGCACAGTATGGACAAGTGCAAATCGGAAAGGCTTTGAAAGACGCATTCACATGGCTCTCAATGATGAACTCCTGCATTCAGTGTGTTTGCCTGTAATCCCCCTCCTCACCCCTGCAATACAAACAAAATGCAAACAATAAAGAGCCTCTTGTTCAGAAATCATGCGTTTTTATGTGAGAAGACAGAAGGAACATAAAACGATTTCAAGGGGGGGATCCTTTCCTCTCTTGCCTCTCTGGCTGCTCCGCTGTCCTCTCCTGCCATTCTGCTCACATTTCCTGCAGTAGTGTATTCCTTTACTCCATTTACTCCTTAAATCAGGCATGTCCAAAGTCCGGCCCGCGGGCCAATTGCGGCCCGTGTTCCGGTTTAATACGGCCCCCCAGGTAATTTGGCAATATCTATCTTTTATGGCCCCCAACGAATCCATATGTATTGAGATGAATACATTGTAAAATCTCAGTTAATGTCAGTTGGTCTAAATCAGTTATAAATATATTTGGACACAACATGTATACTTGGTGTTATGTTCCTGTTCATATTTTTTGAACTTAAAAGTTGACAGACAACCTTTATTACCAATAATATGTAATGTACTTTACAATGTTCCTGACATATATTTCAGCTTCCTGGATTTTTTTTTTCATCTGGCCTTCAGATATGAAAGGCAGAGTGATTTAACACCTGTTTAGATTTGTCATCCATGTGACGAAATGAAAAGTATGCCGTTTGCAATAAACTTTGCATAAAATAGTTAATTTGCATTTAATTTTAATGGTTCAAAGAATGTCAGGCAAAATGGTCGGCCCTCACGCATGTTCACTTCATCAAATCTGGCCCTCATTGAAAAAAGTTTGGACACCCCTGCCTTAAATATTTCTTCCCTTGTCCATTTTTTGCAGGAGGATTTGTGGGAACCGGATAGCTGCTGGAGCTGGACGAGTACACAGCAAGCTCCCTTCTCTTCCCACTGTAACAAAAAGTTACAAGGGCAACATTACAGAAGATACATTGTGGAGCCTAAAATCTAATCTTTTAACATATAGTGAAGGTCTCTCTAAAGACAGTGGAGTTATGTTCTATGCAAGGTCAAAGTTAGGCTTTAAAGTGACCACTGTATAGCAGGTACACAACAGAGTTCTCAAAGGAACATCCGAACTCACGAATTAGAGGCAGGCATAGTAAGTGATGATCCTCCAGGTGAGAGTGAGGATGGGGTCTGGTCATGCCAATGGGGCAGGGCAGCTTATGAGAGCAGGCTTCCCTCCTCTGTGTCTTTCACACCCTGCTTCCTGGGAGAATGCTACTTTCCCATCCTGCAGGAGCCTGTGTCCAGGAAGGATGACGGGATCTATTCATGTGGGCCAGGCAGGGTAGTGACTCATGTGGCTTCTCTCCTCTGTGTCCATCACACCCCACTTCCCAGGAAAATGCTACTTTCCTATCTACAGGAGCCTACAGACAAGAGGACAGGATAGAGGGAGTGTTGTTAGAACCTGAAGCCATGCTAACAGCAGAGGTCCCTAATGCTCATGGCTATGTTATAGAGAAAAGGACTATTTTTACCTGAGTCAAAGCTGCTAGCACTTCTTCTAGAGGGATATTTCAAAGCAAAAGAACTTCTCTCTGCAACATGGCCATGAAGGTCAGAAAGACACTTCTAAGGTATCTAGCCAATATCCAGATTACAGAATTTCTATATGCTTTATACTTTTATTGAAAGCCAGCAGAGCTTCAATGTTCTGATCAGTGAATCTATTTTATGCTTTTTGCTTTCAGATATTTTTCTTATAAAATGTTAGAAGATTCTTTCAAAAACTGTACTAAAAGAAGATAAAGATTGTATGCTTGAGCCAGCAAATATCAAAGCTTAAATTGCATATACAACCTTATTCCCATGTCGGTGTGCATACAGTTATGATAGGCTTTTTAATTGTACGATCACACATTTTCTAATACTAAAAATAATGTACTATTTTCAAATAACTTTAGATAGCTAAGGCATAGTATGCAGGCCATTACACAGGTTTTCTGAAAATGTATGCATCACTACATGGCAGCAAAATTTCCAGTTTTACTCTTTCCTGACATATAGAAGCGCAATACATTTTCTAGTAAACTTTCTTCTCTGGATTTCATTTAAGAAAAGTGGGTTGTTGGTTGAAAATAAAATGTGGGATGCACACATTATGAATTAAATGTTATGATAGATACTTTACAAAGAAGAAAATATACGGTATGCCAAGTACGTGGAGGGGATTTTCAGCAGTATTTAGCATTGATCTAACTAATTTGCCAATGAAGTCTGCAGTAAAATACTCAGACACTTCAATTTTGAACCCTTTTCAAAATCAAGCCTATAAGTAATATATAGAAAATTAATACAACAATAGAAGTCATGTCATACAATAAAGTGGGGAGGGGGGGAGAGGAAGGTCTGGGTTTGCAAATTGGTGAACATGCATTTCTAAATAATTCTACACCATGATTTTTGGGAAATAATACTGAATTAAATTAAAGACTGTGTTTTTTAACATGTATATATCAGGAGGAAGGATTGTAGTTGTACCTGCAGCTTTAACTTTGGCAGTTCCTGGAATATCCACTCTGCTGTTGTTACATTATCAACCTTTGAATTTTATACTACAACGTCTTGAGTGGGCTTCATGGAACCTCTGGCACTTTGTTTTTTGTGGGACCAAATTTCTGCTCATGTTAGAATTTCTGTGGGAGATGTTGGGTTTTTTGGAGTGTTGTGAATATCATTTTTACAGTGGAAAGGCCTTTATGAATAGGAATAATTTGCAGTGTTCCTCAAAAACAGCTGATCTCCAGATTTCCTTCATTGCCTCTGCTTATATGTTCCATTCAACTGATACTGTATTTCCCACCACTTTTTCCATGCTTCATCCTGAGTTTTTTATCAGCATTGTCCTATAGGATTGCAGATGTTACGGTGTTTCATAGATTGAAATTTTAGGTTGCTGGAGTTTGATTCATTAAGTGCTTGAAGATTAGGATCAAAGTCTTAAACTGGCATAAGAAACTCACTGAGACACTTGGAAATCAATGGAGACACTTGTGTAAGTCTGATTGTGTAAGTGTGATTATGAACCTGATTGGCTTACAGAGGCCTACATCATTGAGAAGTCAGATACTCACTTTCTATAACATCTGAAACTTCTGTTTTGCTTTCACACTCTGCTTCAGAAACTGTAAATTATAGGAATCCAGACTGTGGGTGGCAAATCAAAGTGGCCACCAGCTCCTTTTTCAGAAGAAAAAGATGAAGTTTCCTGGCAAACTTAAATTAATGTGAATAAATCTTTAACAAGAAGTTATTACATGGCAAAAAAACAAACAAACAAACACCCGAACACTATGATTTCACTGTCAAGAAAGAGGAAAATTTTGGAGAAAAGGCTATTTTGTTCAGTGATGAAGTATTGGCAGCAATCAAAAATAAAAGAGAATTGTGTACCTAATGGATAAAAAGCAGAAAAGAGATATTAATTGATGTAAGTCCAAAGTAATGAAGTGACAAAACATAATAAGGGAAGCTAAAGACATCACAGAAATTTCCATTCTTGGCAGAGCTAAGGACAAGAAGGAGTTTTAAGTATACTAGGAACAAAAGAAATATAAAAAATGATGGAGTCCTGTTACTAGATGGATGTACTGAAATTGTTAGGGATGATGTAGAAAAGGTAGTAGTATTCAATCAATAATCTTGTTGTGCATCTGGAAGAAGCAGGATTATTCACATGTTTGACATGATGTTGATGAAATATTTTCCAGTGTATTAATAAAGGATAAGAAGTAAAACATTTACTAGAGACAAATATTTTTAATTTTCTGGTTCAGATTAGTTATATCTCAGTCTTCAATCAATTGGCTACAGAGATCCTAGCCTCCTCAGATTAACATTTAATAAATCTTGGAATACTGGGGAAACTCGGAAGGGTCAGGGGTGCTTGAACAATTGTATAGTCTGACTGTTCACATCCATTGAACCAAACTGTGAACTCTCTATATAATGGAAACCACTTCAAGTCATGGACTGCTGCAGCAATCCCCACACTCCTAGTTCTAGTACCCCTGAGAAGAGTACTAATGTTATGGCAAAATTAAAAATGGACTAGTGAAATACAACATCAGTAAACATAGGCCTGACATCAATCATGGTCAAGAGAATGGAAAAGTCGATAGACAATATAATTAATAAAGAATTAAATGATAGGAATATAATTAATGCCACTCAACATAATTTTATGGAAAATAAGTCTTCAAAGATACCTCTTCCAAATATTTCCTTTTCCTACCCTACATCACTTTGGTCTTACCTGGTATCAGCTTCTTTTCATCCAAGAGATGATTTCTTGTAAGTATTCTAAGCTCTGAGCAGTGAAATTGGTAACATCAATTGAGAATGAGAAACATAGATGAGCGTACTTTTGGCAGCTGAACCTATGGGAGGGAGTCTAACTATCTCTATTAGTACACGTTGAAGGGAAATGAGGATAGTGTAGATTCTGGCGGGATTTTGCAGGAGCGAGAGGAAGAGCAGTTATCCATCAGCACTCTGAATTCTGCTGGAAAGAAAGCCACTGTAGAGCTGAGCATTCTATTTCTATGTTACATAGTTAGGTTAATAGTACCTGCTGGTATGGTCCTGGATGCTGGAGAGAATGCTGGAAGGTGAAGGGTGGCATTTTGTATCTCACTTAGTTCAATATGTGTTCAGTTGACATTATTATCAAAGCATGCTAACAGTTCTTCACAAAGGCTGATGATTGAATTTTTCAAAAGTGGGTCTTTTGAAAGTGAAAGTTGTCTGGATGCTACTTTCTGGAAAAAAACCCACCTTTTTTGAAAAACCTCATAAACCTCCTTTTTGAAAAAGGGTTTTTTTTTCTGAAAAAAAAAAAACCACGTTCAGTTTACTTTCACTTTTGAAAGACCTGCTTTTGCAAAAGCTATCCGAAGAAGATCCTCTTTTGAAAATAAAACATAGTCTAGACATACCCATAGATTAGTATATCAATGTATCCTGGTGATCATCTCGGTGAGTTGGTGGAATGGGTCTTGCTATCTATAGTAGTAGACCATGGGCGACTGTGTTATCTCATCGGGTATGTCTACACTATCCTCCTAATTCGAACTAGGAGGGTAATGTAGGCATACCGCACTTGCAAATGAAGCCCAGGATTTGAATTTCCCGGGCTTCATTTGCATAAGCCGGGCGCCGCCATTTTTAAATCCCGGCTAGTTCGAACCCCGTGCTGCGCGACTACACGCGGCACGGAGTAGCTAGTTTGGATTAGGCTTCTAATCCGAACTAGCTGTACTCCTCGTGGAATGAGGAGTACAGCTAGTTCAGATTGGGAAGCCTAATCCGAACTAGCTACTCCGTGCCGCGTGTAGTCGCGCGGCACGGGGTTCGAACTAGCCGGGATTTAAAATGGCGGCGCCCGGCTTATGTAAATGAAGCCCGGGAAATTCAAATCCCAGGCTTCATTTGCAAGTGCGGTATGCCTACATTACCCCGCTAGTTCGAACTAGCGGGGTAGTGTAGACATACCCATCATTACCTTAGCATTGCGTTTGTTTTTTCCCAAAGTGAAATGAAAACCTAAAGGATTCAGGAAGGTTTAAACTATCTCTACCCTATCATACACCTTTAGCACGATGCCATCAATACCACATTGGACCTAAGTAAATGCCTGATCTTTTGAGGGAAGGAAAGTTAGTCTTCCATCCTCCTTTAAAGTTAAAAGTTAATAGAGTTAAATAATGATTGCATCCTTCTGCTTTAAAATCTAACTGTGTACCTGAGTTTGATTTTCATAAACTTCCTAATTAATGATTCCTAAATTATAATCGTTGATCATTATACTGTTATAGAAGACCTTTATATTTATATACAAATGTTATTGGCATGCAAAAGTTAACCAAACCTCCAACAAAAAAACACTAATTCCTAATTAAAGAAGTGTATCCTCATGTCCATCATCTTTTCTCATTATATTGATGCATTTGCCTACAAGTTTAAGCTCCAAGTCTACACATATATGAGCACATGTTTAAATCTAAGCATAAAGAAGAAATTGACTTCGTGGTTTAATCATAATTCATAACATTATTCTCATGCTTAAAATATTGTAGAATTGGTGCATTAATAAAGGGTAAAATAATATTTTGGAGATAGTGTATTAAGACTGTGTAAAATTAAATTCTTCAGAATTTTCCTGGTCCAGCTTTCAGGGCAAGAAATTCTGCAGAGAAACATGCAATCAGAGTCAGTTTTCAGGCAGCCAGTATTTTTCTCTATTTTAGGGAGCAGCCATCTCTCTCTCTCTCTCTCTGTCTCAGAGGCTATGTCTATACTGTGCCTGTTTTGCTCAAGAAATATGCAAATGAGGCTAACCGTGGAATATCACCGAGCCTCATTTGCATAATTAATGAGTGCCCACTTTTTGTGCAAGAGGCTTTTGAGCAAAAAGGAGCCATCTGCATGGCTCCTTTTTGTGCAAAACCCCCCTCATGCGCAAGAGCCTTTCTTCTGGAAAAAATGAGGAAGAACAGCTCTTGCGCAAGAGGGGGATTTTGCACAAAAAAGAGCCATCTACACAGTTTGTTCAACCAAAATCTTTACTTTTTTTAAACAAAAGAAACTGGGGAGGAGACGGGCTTAGAATCTGGATGGGGGAGGGAGTCTGGGGACCTTGCGACCTCAGGGGAGGGGAGGGCCAGGGACAACAGGGAGATAGGCAGGAGGGGAAGCTGGAGTGGAGTCAGGCATGGCAGGGGGAAGGGGAGCTGGCATAGGCATGGCAAGGGGGAGGGGCGGGAGAGGCATGTCAGGGGGAGCAGGGGCAGGAACAGGGACAGGAGCTGGGTATGCCACCATCTCCTGTATAGTGGCACACATGTTGCAGCCCTGCTGTACCACCTCGGTCCACATTTGGCTCCACCTTTGGGCATCATCCTGTACCTTTTGGGCCAGGATCTGCTGCATGTCCCGGAGGACACCCACATGCTTCCTCATGTGCTTGAAGCTCCTCTGGGGTTGGGCAGCTGCCTCAGCTGGTGGTGATCACCCCTCAGTCATTGCTGGTCTGTCTGTGGAGAATAAAGAGAGAAAGATGGTCAGTCATCCATGCAGACACAGGAACAGTGTGGCAGTGGTAGCCATGTGGTGAGGTGCAGCTCCCAGGGCCGGCTTCCTGCCACAAGCCTTGTCCCGGGTGCCTGCAGCTTTAAGATCTGACAGAAGACAGTAACTATAGCATTGCAATGAGTTATTTCCTGGAGGCCTCTTTTTCTGAAAAAGCCTCCCTCATCCACATCCACATATGCCTTTTATTCCATTATTCCAGAAAAATTCTGCATTGTAAATGTACCCTCTCCCTCTCCCTCTCCCTCTCCCTCTCTGCGTGTTTTGGGGTTCTTGTGTGTTCTCACTCTGAACCGTAGCAAGTGAAATAGTTTTAAATTTCAATCTTACATCAAAAAGTGTTTGTTTTTGTATAACTTCTTTGTGTATATGCTATGAAGAAAATATTAGAAAACCTGAATATATGTGTGTGAAAGAAAGAGAACAGAATGTATTTCTTTTTTGAATTTAATGAGTATCTTTCATTGTAAAGATTTCTCATAAGCCTTTCAGTAACATTTTAAGTTAAGGATTTTAGTTTTAAGATTAGACTTGATTCTCTTATAAATCTAATATATTTATCAGCTTTCATATATCTATCTAATGAGCTCAGCTATTTTAATCTGTTCTTGTGATTTTGTATACTCTTTTCTTAGTACATGCCTTTAAATACATTTTTTATGCTGCAGTTTACTGCATGATCTCGTTGGTGTTTCGAGAATTTAATGAAGTTTCCTGTGGATTTAGAAAATATCCTGTGGCTATGTATACAATATTAACTTAACTACACTTCAACCTCTGCTTGTTTGTTATAGATGCTATATTTGTAATTGTTCATAACTTCAGAGCTGACCTAAAATTATTTCTGGTATTAAATTTTGAATTTCTCTTTGATACAATGTTTTGATTAATCAAATAGGATGAGTAATAAATAATTCTAACTGTACACAAACAGCAAAACTACCAAAACAAATAGGTGCAATTGAATGTCTTTTTGAGTGCTGTATGTATCTCTAGTTCTGTGCTGCAAAACAAAGAAGATTTATGTGGTGAATTTGGTTCTAATGACTTAAAATTAATTATTGTATCATTGCTAGAAACCAGTGTCCCTCACAAACAAGTTTCAAATTCATCAGTTAAAATTCATCCCTGCGGGAACAGGGATCACATTTTTTTTCTTGTACTCATTTAAAAGTAATTCTGTTAAGAACATAAGAACATAAATACATAAGAATGGCCATCTGTGTGTCTGACAATTTTATTTTTTACTATGGTTTAACTAATTTGCTTGGTACTGATATTAGATTTACCTGTCTGTCATTTCTAGAATCACCTCTAGAGCCCTTTTTAAATATTGGTGTCACATTAGCTGTCTTCCAGTCAATAGGCACAGATGCTGATTTAAAGGATAGGTTTGTTCCTGTACACAGAGCTCACTATGTTACGTATTTTCTCAGATTTAGAAAATAAATAGTTGTCATTTTCCTCTCATTTTCCTATATTCCCCAAACAATTTTATTTTTAGTGCATTACTCCTTTAACACGATCAGCAGTGGCACACATGAAGGGGTGAATCAGCTGGAGCTGGTTGGGGTGCAAGCAGAGAAGACTTTCTGTTGCTAAACAGAGTCTATTTTATTATTTCTAGCTTTTGAGCAATGCCCAGCATTGATGCCACCACCAAGTGAAATTTAATTGGTGACTCAAGTGAACTTGAGTTTGTTCACTGATGCTGTACATACATCACTTCAGAAATATCCCTAGTGTGTGATAAGAGGTGGTTTAGTAATATGAACTTAATACTATAGGGTATAGGCCAAGAGCCTACCTCGGTTCAATTACTGGCTAGAATATGGACTGTTTCTCATCAATAAAAGGTGTACTTATCTTCTACAACACAAAGGTGTTGTATCTGTCTTTAGTTAGGGTTCAGTTGTGAACAACATACATGGATATACTAGGGAGGCAAACAAGTGCAAAGATCTTTCTAAACTTCTGTGTCCTTGTGTCCCCATCTAGCAGCTAGTCATAAATCTTGGGCCTTACCCTCCCATTCCTTGTAAAGTTTAGGGAGTCACTTGTGAACTGTGCTGCTATACTTGCGTATTCGGGGAAGTGGGGACACATACAAAGATGAAGCCCTGCCATGACTGAAGCTTTGCTAGTAGATGTAGCGTGCAGATTGCACTCAACAAAATAACATAGCAGAGGGTTTTCAGATCATATGTTTTCAGTACTTGGGTAGGTTTGCAGGGCTTCTTACTTGCCTTGTACAGATTGTTTTAAAAGCAGCTGCTTTCTTTCTCTCCTCACTCCCTCCAATATGCCCAAAGCTACATAAATAACCACAATCTTGTTGTTACTGTTTACAAAACAGTTTGAGCAAGAATAAGTTAAAAATATTCTTGTTGAACTTCAAATTCTCAGCTGAACCAGTAAATGAAGAGATTAATAGGATAATTCTAAATGCTTTAATATCTTTCACTTGCACCAAAATCTTAGATAGAATTCATTTTTGTAGCTCTTATTGGAGATTGCCTCTTATCAAAGATTTTGCCCGAGACTTGGTTTATGGCCCTTACATTACAAATGTTTACTTTAGGGATAGATACAGGCAGTCCCCGAGTTACGTGGATCAGACTTACGTCGGAACCGCACTTACGAACGGGGCTTTCTCACCCCGGAGCTCGCAGGCAGCCGGACCGCCGAGAGCGCAGCGGTCCCGCCACCTCGACCTCCGGGGCAAAAAAAGCTGCTCCGGGTACCCCAGGTCTGCTGGGGATCATCTCCAGCAGACCAGGGACACCTGGAGCAAAGCCGGGGAGGTGGAGGGGTCCCGTGCCTCTGAGGCTTTGCTCTGGCAAAGCCTCAGAGGCGCGGCACCCCGCCGCCGCTGCCGCTTTGCTCCCAGTGCCTCTGGTCTGCTGGGGACCGTCTCTAGCAGACCAGGGACACGGGGAGCAAAGCCGGGGAGGCGGAGGGGTCCCGCGCCTCTGAGGCTTTGCTCTGGCAAAGCCTCAGGGGGCAGCACCCCGCTGCCGCTGCTGCTTTGCTCCCGGTGCCCCTGGTCTGCTGGGGACCATCTCCAGCAGACCAGGGACACCTGGAGCAAAGCCGGGGAGGCGCAGGACTCCGCCGCCGCTGCGGCTTTGCTCCCGATGTCCCTGGTCTGCTGGAGATGGTCCCCAGCAGACCAGAGGCACCGGGAGCAAAGCCAGGGAGGCGGAGGGGTCCCGCGCCTCCCTGGATTTGCCAGAGCAAAGCCTCAGAGGCGCGGGACCCCTCCTCCTCCCCGGCTTTGCTCCCGGTGCCTCTGGTCTGCTGGGGGGGGGGCGCAGCTAGGGCCCCCCCCCCAGCAGATCAGGCTTTTGTTGTGGACCCTGGGGAAGAGCAGCTGGGGTGCTGCCGGGTTGGTCCCGCAGGCACCTACCTGGCAGCCCAGCTGTTCTGTCCTGGGCTCGAGATTCAGCCGCTGTTGAAACTGATCAGTGGCTGATTCCAGGAAGCTGGGGGGAGAGCAATTCTGCCTCTAGCTTCCTGTAGTCAGCCCCTGGTCAGTTTCAGCAGCAGCGGCTGAATCTGGAGCCAGTTCCAACTTACATACAAATTCAACTTAAGAACAAACCTATAGTCCCTATCTTGTACGTAACCCGGGGACTGCCTGTATAGGTAATATTCCATAGTGCTACCATTTTAGGATAATGATACCCCATAGCAATATCCTTCTAACATCTTGTCTGCTTTTCTAAGTCATGTCATTCAACACCACTTAATACAGCCTTTCTGAATGCATTATTATTAATTCTCCATCCGCTTTGAAGAAATACAAAATTCATCTGGTTACAATTACTTCATAACTAAATTTGGAGAAAAAAAAAGCTACTCTCAATAGCTCCTAATGAAACATATGTTTATCTGGACAACTATTTTGTTAAATGTCAATGTTTAATTGAGTTAGTTAACATATCATGGTGACACATTGTAAAGGGAAATGTAAGGTTCTGTTCCCCATGGGACCTACATTATGTTAATTTCTTACCTTTAAATGCCTTTACCTTCTATGTTTAAGGTTCACATCTAATGGCTCTGAGATTCTCTACATAGCTAAGGTGTGTCTCAGCTAGTACATCTGCCAGATCCTCTCTAGCCTAATCCTTGTACCTTTGGGCTACGTCTACACTGGCCCCTTTTCCGGAAGGGGCATGTTAATTTCAGAAGCCGTAATAGGGAAGTCCGTGGGGGATTTAAATATCCCCCGTGGCATTTAAATAAAAATGTCCGCCGCCTTTTTCCGGCTTTTAGAAAAGCCGGAAAAGAGCGTCTACACTGGCCCCGATCCTCCGGAAAAAGCGCCCTTTTCCGGAGGATCTTATTCCTACTTTGAAGTAGGAATAAGATCCTCCGGAAAAGGGCTTTTTTTCCAGAGGATCGGGGCCAGCGTAGACGCTCTTTTCTGGCTTTTTTAAAAGCCGGAAAAAAGCGGCGGACATTTTTATTTAAATGCCGCGGGGGATATTTAAATCCCCTGCGGATTTCCCTATTACGGCTTCTGAAATTAACATGCCCCTTCCGGAAAAGGGGCCAGTGTAGACGTAGCCTTGGTGACTGAAAAAAAACCAACGTGAAAACTGATGAAGCTTACAGCAAATATGTTACCTGTCTATCGAACAGAACAAGGAAGTTCAAAGTGTTTAAAGACATTTCCCAAAGAGTTAGTTTAATAACCCGACCAATCTGCAAGAGAATGGTATTTCAGGTTGGTACCCCCTTTCCGTATCTAATCACCGGCAGAGTGTCAGCGCTTAGATTAATAAGGCGCGTAAATAAAAACTGGAGACTTGAATTATACTGACAACGCCAAGACTATATTATTAAAAAGGAGGATAAATTTATCAAACAATACCTCAAATCAACATACAAGGGGGCAGTCCCCTTAACACTACATGGACCAGGAGGGGAAGTCCCTCAAGGTCCCTATACCTACTACAGAGTCTGAGGCGATGGAGACGATTGATGAGTTGCCGGTGACCTTCAACCCTCGGGCTAATTGGAAAGCCTTTGGGGAGAAACAACCGGGTGTCCCTCGCTGGCTGATCCCAACGTTTGGTGACCTACAACCTTCAGGCTAATTGGAAGCCATCAGGGAGGAGCAACCAAGGTGATCCCTCGAAGCGTGAGTAGAGAGCGATGACGGTAGATTCGTCTTCCACAAAATCTCCTGGTCCCCGCGATCCCTTCTCCGCGCTTTGGTGCGGCAGGATTAGGCGATGGATGCTAGACTCTTTACCTTACCTACCCTAATCCTAATCTAAAATGAAAACCTTATCTAAACCCGACGTGCCCGACGTACAGACTCGATGACAGCCGACATGCGTTGACCGACGCGTCCTGACGTACAGACTCGATGACGGAAACTAGCCTATCTAGATACTATACTACCTAAACTACCTAATATAGAGAAGGTCTGACCTTCCGTCAACCTATCTCAGTAAAAGACTAAAATAGAATAAATTGAGAATGCATGATCTTCCGTCAGCTTCTCTAAAAGAATACTTTATGAGACCTCACTCATTCTAAAACCTAGGACAAGGGTATCTAGAACCTTGCACTCTCTCTATCTCTCCTAACCTACACCTAAACCCGACGCAGACAGTTGCCCCGATGCAACCAGTAACTGCTGCGTAGCAGAAGCTTTTATACTCAGGGCTCATGAATATTCATGACTGTTCTACTTTTAAAATGATTGGTCGATAGAAATGCTATCATAGCATGGTTCAAATTGATTGGTTGATGGAAGATGCTAATGAATATTCATAAGTTATTCTAATTCTAACAGGCAGGTGAGTTGCTGGTTTTAAACTCTAACTGCTACCTGTGGACGTGACAGCATGCATTACTCAAATGGATGCTACCAGAAAAGTTCTAAACTCAAAATGGAGTTTCAGACTCCATTTTGGGACATTGTAAAACTTTACACATTTTCAAGGTTACAAACCTTACAAATGAGTGGATTGGTCTATATATATCTGTCAATAACATCAGTCCTATAACACTGTACAAGGTGACACACACTGGGTTTACATCAAACATTTTGCATTTGCATTTAATTATTTGCATATTACATAGGCATAATCTTTTCTGCCTTACAAATAGAAAGGAATGCTAGGTGAATAGCTAATTAGAAAGTGTGAATTTATGGTGGGGATGGGATAAATCTAAAGAATATACTGCTTTAAAAACATTGTCACTACCTCAGGGCCTTCTCTACACTAAAACTTCAACTATTGAGAACTCTTTTAACACATTGTGTACCTTACTACCCATGAACAGTCCCATAGGATATGTCTAGATTACATGGCTCCGTTGACGGAGCCATGTAAACTAGTTTACCTGGCATAGGCAAAGAAGCAGGGATTTAAATAATCCCTGCCTCATTAAAATGAACATGGCTGCTGTGCTGTGCCGATGATCAGCTGATCCGGCACAGTGCGGCAGTCTAGATGAGGATCTATCACCTTGGGAAGCCTTTGCTGACCAATCCCTATGCCTTGTGAAATAAAGTTTACAGGATCAGTCAGGAAAGGCTTCCCCAGCAGACAGATCCGTGTCTAGACTGCCACGCTGTGCCAGATCAGCCGATAGTCGGCATAGCGCAGCGGCCTTGTTTATTTTATTGAAGCGGGAATTATTTAAATCCCCACTTCTTTGCCTATGCTGGGTAAACTAGTTTACATGGCTCCTTTGACTGAGCCATATAGTCTAGACATATCCATGTATTGGTAAAACAGCTGAGCAGATTTTCCACAAATCTGCCTCAGAGATCACATAGGCTACATCTAAACTGCAAGCCTCTTTCGAAAAAGAGCATCTAGACTACAACTAGCACTTTCAAAAAAGCATGCTGCTTTTTCAAAAGAGAATACCCACACAATCTGGATGCTCTCTTTCGAAAAAGCACAGTTCACGTTCAAGAACACCTTTTTTTGAAAGAGCACTTTCAAAAAAAGGTGGTCTTCCTCATAAAATGAGGTTTACTGTGGTTGAAAAAACCACCATGTTCTTTTGATTTACTTTTGAAAGAATGTGGCAGCAGTCTAGACACAGAGGAAGTTTTTTCAAAAAAGGGCCACTTTTTTTGAAAATACCCTGTAGTCTAGACACACCCATAGTGAGATATTCTAATGTTCCTTATCTTCAATTGCTCTGCTACTTGGCATGGCACATTAATAAATATTGGCCATATATATATTTAGGTATCTCAGTCAGAGCATCACTGGTATCTGTGTCCATACAAGTGAGCAAAAAATGTAGTGTTAGCAAGGTAGATGTGAGTTTCTTAGTCCCTTGTCCGTGAGTGTAAGAAACTCTGGCTGAAAAAATTGTTTCTGGTTCGTATTTGGCCTGTAGTTTGTCAACTAGTCCAATTAACTAATGAACAATAAAAATTGCCACTGATTTCCACGGACTTTGGATCTTCCCCTCATAAAACTTCTACGTCTTTTATTAAAGAAGCAGAAATTCAATCAACTCTTCTGAGTGAAATGACGAGTCCCTATTAATATTTTGTTGATCCTATAATATAAATAGAACATTGATCAACTGTTGACTAGAAACATGTCTCTTCCCATGTCTAGTTTAAATCAGAGGCAGATGTCATAGATTAATGACCTCAGAATTATGATTGAAAAGACCTAAAAATCCCTTCCCCCCCTTAAAAAAAACGTATTCCTCATAAGGGATGCTTCTTAGGAAATTTTTGAGTAGCTGCTAGCCAGTGAAAGACTTAAGAAAATGAGTTCCATGAGACTACAAGCAGCACTTTTACAGTGAAATTGAGACTGCCTACCTCCTGTCTGCTTCACAGAGAGACATACAGTCTGGGGGGGATGGACCAGGAGCACAACAGACAATTCAGGCTAGCAAGCACAAAGCCAGAAAGCCTGAATGCAACAGCATGGCACTAACCTGTGAGGAGAGCCCAAGTAGTGACACTATTTGTGGGGGAGAACAGAGTTCAGGGAGTTAGGTTACAAGAACCAGAAGAAGCAGAACAGGAGTTGTTCCCTGTACAAAAAGGGAAGTACAATATTACCTTTTTCAGCCAACAGGGTGGCGGCAGACCCAACAAACCCTACACCACTGCTGCACTGTCAAGGCCACCTGTCAGCAGAGCTTTTTTCTGCACAGGAACTAGAAAACATTTACAGCTTAATGCTACCAGCATCTCACTTCCCTTGAAAGGGATACCTAGTGTCTTCTCAGAAGATACACCAGCCCCTCTCATTGACCTTCAGCTTCACCCATCAACCAAGGCTGAGGAGAAGCTATGGAGACCATTTTGGTACTTTTATGTAGTTTGTGAACATTTTGCATTTATTGCTGTAGGATTGGTTGATCACTGGTTTATTTTAATTAGTTGAGTCCCCTCTTTCTTTCTTTTTCTTTTTAATTTTATTTATTTATTTATTTATTTTATTCCACCCCTATCCTTTCTGGGAATAACTGTTTAGCCTCGTCTGATGATCTTTTGTTTCCTAGTCTTATATATCATAATGGCCAGTCTGTTAGTTTATGTACCCAGTCACTACGGGTACGTCTAAACTACATGCCTCCGTCGACGGAGGCATGTAGATTAGCCAGATCGGCAGAGGGAAATGAAGCCGCGATTAAAATAATCGCGGCTTCATTTAAATTTAAATGGCTGCCCCGCTCTGCTGATCAGCTGTTTGTCGGCAGAGCGGGGCAGTCTGGACGCGACGCGCCGACAAAGAAGCCTTTCTTGATCGGCACAGGTAAACCTGGTTTCACGAGGCATACCTGTGCCGATCAAGAAAGGCTTCTTTGTCGGCGCGTCACGTCCAGACTGCCCCGATCTGCCGACAAACAGCTGATTGGCAGAGCGGGGCAGCCATTTAAATTTAAATGAAGCCGCGATTATTTTAATCGCTGCTTCATTTCCCTCTGCCGATCTGGCTAATCTACATGCCTCCGTTGACAGAGTCATGTAGTCTAGACACACCCTAGATGAACTGTGGGCAAGACAGCGTCTGTGGGCTGGATCCAGCCCAGCAATCTAGTTGATATGATCTGAAGATACTCTGCCACTTCCCAGCCCCAGGCCTGTTGAGACTGAGAGATGGGGGAGCATGTGAAGTCTCCTCCTCTTACCAGGGGTGCACGGCACCAGAGGAAATCACAACCTATTCAAAACAGCTGGTGGTTCTCTCTAGGTGCTATGCACATCTGGCAGGGCAGTATTGGGCAGGCAAACACTTCACATGCTCCCTCACACCCAGGCCAATCAGGTTCTGTGGGTAGGGAATCATGGGACATCCACTAACCCAGTCCCTTCTACCTGAGGCCCTGCCTCTTCCACCTGAGGTCCCACCCCTTTCAGGGTGACCGCAACCACTTCCAAAATTCCTGAAGTGGCCCCCCTTCAAAAGTTATTGCCACCTCTGCACTAGATGGAGATGAGTGCAAAGAACTCAGGGCCCAGTAATCCTAAGGGGGTTTATCCCCTGAAGAGGGAGAAATAAGAGGCTCTATCACTCTTCTGAAGCTAGGGTGCTCCAGCAAGGACTAGACTTGGACAGGAGTTCTTACCTTATAAGTAGTTTACTGCTAAATCTTGTTGATTGAACTTCAAGCTATAAACAATCACATAAACATTTAATTAAAAAAAAAGCTTTAGTAGGCCAAACAGGTCTTGAAAACTATATGAGCTGTACATCAGAACAAATATGAAAAGTTCTTGGAAGTAACAGCTTATACAACTCCTGAAATTAATTTTTGCCAGTCAGGATTACATTTGGGAGCAATATATCAAATGAAGCCATCTTCAGAGTCATAGTACTTTTATGATATATTGTCTACATACATAATCAGTCTGCTTTCATCCCTCAAATAGCACAGTTACATTCCCACATTTGAATGTTGGATAGTTTAACAGAAATGTCTCATTAGTTTAACCCACAACTGCCAGTGTTTTTGAATCAAATAACATGCAAGGCAAGGAAGGTTGCAGTTGCATCCATGGATAACTAGTTTCCAGTTAATATTTTCATCGAATGCGATATTTAATTTTCAGAATTCATCTGTGAAATATATATTTGAACACAACTTTGAATCAATGTTCTACTGACTACCAGTCACTCTGAATATAGATTTTACAAAACAAATGTTTATCTCTCTCTAGATACACAACAGATTTCCTGCGGGATGACAGAATGACATCATCATGTCATCTGTACCCAGTGGCTTGGGGAGTAGGCATGGGCAGTGAAAGCCCAGCTAGGAAAGGCAAACTCCAGCCCCGCCCCTGGAGCCAAGCCCTAACTCCTCCCAACCTGGCCCACCCCAGCAGTCAGATGAAGAGCTGAGGCAACCACACCAAGGTCTCAGCCTTCCCCGGTGGCTGTGAGGGAGACCCTGGGTTGGCACACTGTAACCTCAGCCCAGTGGCTGGGGGAAGATCTGGGGCTGGCATGTCCTCAGCCTGGCCCTCCTTAGTGGCTGTGGGGGAGAGGCAGGGTTGCTGTGGCATTGCCTCGACCATCCCCGGTGACCAGGGCAGGAGAACCAGGGCTGCCATGCTGCAGCCTCAGCCCAATGTTGAGAAGAACTGGGGCTGCCATAGCCTCATTCCAGCCTGCCGAGTCAACACACTTCCAGCCCCTTTCCCCACACACATACCCTCTGCCAAGACCCTCCACCCCCTGCTTGCTCCTGCTCCTCCCCGCTGGCCAGACACCCTGTCCCCAAACTGCTCCTGCACCCTACCTCCGGCCTGACAGCTACCCCCAGAAAAAAGAGGTGATTTGGTGAGTGTAGCAAGCAGGCAGCACAGCCCCCTAGTAGTCTATAATAACAGGTGAGTAAATAATAATAATGACAACAACAAATTTGACATTATTTCAAACAAAACACATCACTTTCATTTTAATGATTTGTTTTCCCTACAAGATTGCTCCTAGAAATCAAGTGTCCTCAATACTTATGATCATAGACTCAGAATCACATGGTTGGAAGGGACCTCCAGAGGTCGAGTCCAACTCCTTTCCCAAAACGGGACCAACCCTAACTAAATCATTCCTGCCAGGACTTTGTAAAGCCGGGACTTAAAAACCTCTAGGAATGGAGATTCTACCCCTTCCATAGGTAACCCGTCCCAGTGCTTAACTACCCTCCTAGTAAAACAGTTTTTCATAATATCCAATCTAGCCCTTTCTCACTTCAACTTGAGAATTTTCTCACTTCAACTTGAGAATTTTCCTCATTCTGTCATCTGTCACTACTGAGAGCAGCCTCTCTCCATCCTCTCTGGAACCTCCCTTCAGGTAGTTAAAGGCGGCTATCAAATTCCCCCTCACTCTTCTGTTCTGAGGACTAAACAAGCCCAAATCCCTCACTATCTCCTCATAAGTCTTGTGCTCCAGCCACCTAATCATTTTTGTTGCCCTCTGCTGGACTTTCTCCAATGTGTCCACATCCTTCCTTTAATGAAGGACCCAGAATTGGATGCAATATTCCAGATGTGGCCTCACCAGTGCCAAATAAAGGGGAATAAACACTTCTCTAGATCTGCTGGCAATGCTCCTTCTAAGTCATCCTAATATGCCATTAGCTTTCTGGGCTACAAGGACACACTGTTGACTCATATCCAGCTTCTCATCAACTGTAATCCCCAGGTTCTTTTCTGCTGAACTGCTGCTCAGCCAGTTGGTCCCCCGCTTGCAACAGTGCTTGGGATTCTTCCATCTTCTGTCCTTCTTCTTCAACCTCATCAAATTTCTTTTGGCCCAATCCTCCTATTTGCCTAGGTCACTCTGAACCCTATCCCATAGGTCTTCCAACATAACTAGCTCTCCCCCTAGCTTAATGTCATCTGAAAACCTGCTGAGGGTACAATCCAGCCCCTTATCCAGGTCTTTAATAAAGATATTGAACAAAATTGGCTTCAAAACCAAACCTTGAGTTATTCCACTTAACACCAACTGCCAACCAGACATTGAGCCATTAATCATTATCCATGGAGCCCGATGATCTAGCCAACTTTCTATCCACATTGCAGTCCATTTTTCTAATCCATATTTCCTTACTATGGAAGACCATATTAAAAGCTTTGCTAAAGTCAAGCTATATCACATTCACTGCCTTCCCCCTTATCCACAGAGCCAGTTACCTGGTCATAGAAGGCAATCAGGTTGGTTAGGCATGACTTGTCCTTGGTGAATCCAGGTTGACTATTCTTGATCACTTTCCTTTCTTCCAAGTGCTTCACAAAGGATTCTTTGAGGATCCATTCATGATTTTTCCAGGGACTGAGGTAACACTGATTAATCTGTAGTTCACTGAATTGTCCTTCTTCCTTTTTTCAAAGCTGGGCACTTCATTTGCCTTTTCCAATCATCCAGGACCTCCCCTAATTACCATGTGTTTTCAAACATAAAGGCCAATGGCTCTGCAATCACATAGCCAACTCCTTCAGCAACCTCAGATACATTAGATCCAGCTCCATGGATTTGTGTATGTTCAAAATACATGTGAGTATACTGAAATCTTAAGCATTTCTCCTTGTTTCAGTCATCCAGCCAGGGCATAGAATTAATACAATATTTCCTGGGCGAATAGTTATATATTGTAAACATAACAAAACAAATAGTGAAAGTCACAATATAAATGACTAATTTGTAAACAAGCCATATTCTGGAAAAGGCATTCATTGACCATTTAGAGTAATAGTGAACAAAGATATAAAAAGTATAAATAACTGACAAAAAGAAAAAAGGGAGTAAATTTGAGTAAATATTTGCTAAAATAAGTTCTCAGCTCTACTTTATGTCAAAATTGCACTAGTAGGTTTTGCTGATTATGCTTGCAAAGACACATATCACGTCTTTATTACTAATACTAACAGTGTGGCATGATGTTGAGAAGCGGACAAATAGTTAGCAAGATCATATATGGAAAATCTGTTAAAAAGTACACTGTCTGTATTCTTTATGTCCTATATCATCATTAGTAAGTAAGAGGGAACCTTAACTTAAACTGCACAAAATAGCATAAATAAATGATCAATATCATATCTATTAATGCAAAATTCTTGGGGTATTCCAAATATGCATTATAAAGTCTCAACATCCTAGCTATTTCTAGTGAAACAGGTTTATCCTGATACTAAGAGAACCAGATAGGAGAACATCCAGTTCCCAAATCACCACCCTCTCTTCAGCTCTTTTTAGCTAGCTTAAGGCAGACTTTCCATCAGCCTGACTGCCTCTTTCTACTGAATAAAATCCAAAGAAATGCTTCAAGCAGACTCTTTTTCAAAATGAAATGATGGACTTAACCCAACGGGAAGAAGAACAGTGTATTAGAGACCTCCTATTCTGTTGCTGCTTAGGTCCGTGTTTGTGTCATTTAATCATTCTTCTCCTGCCTCATCATCCTAAAAATAAATTGGGGTTTGGATTGGTAGGAGAGAAAATGATGCAAACAAGCCATTTGTGAAGAATAGATTAGATGAGATTAAAGTAGAGTTTAGAAGCAGACTGTTTTCCTGTCCCATTAATTTTGTTGTTGTTGAGATTTTATTTTTTCCTATTCTATAGTGGCACAAAACTGAGGTTTTTTTTTTCTTTTTAACAAAGAGAAACAGTGACAGAGGTCCCAAAGCAGCCAATAGCCTGGTCAGACCATTCAGCTCAGCTGTGCAAGACTCTGGTTGTGCTTTGCCTCATTCAGAGCAGGAAATTAAAGCAGTGTCTCTCCCACCCCAGGTGAGTTTCCTAGCCCCGAGTCTAGAGTCTATCTCTCTCACCCAGGAAAAGAGATTATTAAGTATTAATACAAAGTGACAGACTTCCACCAGGAGAAGCTAAGATCCAGCCCAGATTATCAAATAGCATGGTCAAGGGCACTCATTGGAGAAACAGAAAGCCTAGATTCAAGTCCTGAGTCTAAATGAAACAGAGTAAGGAACTGAACATGGGTCTTGCTTAGCCTCCTAAATGAGTACTATTCTGGGATTAGCTGTTCTTCTATGATTCTAACAGATATTCCATCGTGCTCCTCAGAAACCTTTTAAATGGAAGTTTCATGCAAATTGATTCTTTCATGCAAAAAGTTTCAGTTTTAATAAATTGGCATATTTCCACATAAAATAGTTTAATTGAAAATGTCCTAACTAGCTTAAGGTTTAGAAACTATGTTGAGTTTAAAGGAGTCTTCTGAACTGAAAAATAACTGATGGAATAGAAAGGAAGGTCCTGGGGGAGGCCTGAATTGAGGAAGAAAAGTATCAGATACAGGCCTGCAATGTAGTGAAGGGAACAGAAAGGAAGAAAAAAGCCATCAGTAGAAAACTGTATACATATGTGAGAGAAGTTCCTGGGTTGTAACCAGAGTGTAACAAAGTTTGAAATCACTTACAGATGAGGTGAGGCTATTGTTTCTGGTACTATGTCTTTTAGGTCTAATTTTCTTTTTAGCAAAGAATACTGATACAAAGAGAAAAGTCAAGAAAACATCTCCAAAAATAGTGCTAGTCACTAGGGCTGTGTCCAGACTCAGGGTTTTTTTCGAAAAAAGTAGCCTTTTTTCGAAAAAACTTCACCTGCGTCTAGACTGCAGCCGCGTTCTTTCGAAATTAAATAGAAAGAACGCGGCTTTTCTTTCGACGGCGGTAAACCTCATTGCACGAGGAAGAACGCCTTCTTTCGAAAGTTTCTCTTTCGAAAGAAGGCGTTCTTGAATGTAAATAGAGCTTCTTCGAAAGAGAGCATCCAGACTCACTGGGTGCTTTCTTTCAAAAAAGCAAGCTGCTTTTTCGAAAGTTCCGCGTGCAGTCTAGACGCTCTTTTTCGAAAGAGGCTCTTTCGAAAGTATCTTGCAGTCTAGACATAGCCTTGCAGAGGCTTGCAGTCTAGACATAGCCTAGGATGCAGCAGTTTCCCCTCTAAGAGTAGTGTATACCAATCCCCCTAGTCCAGCTGGGAATTGACAAATACCCTTTTGTCCCCCAAGGTCATACTGCTTAGCTGGAGCTAGATAGTTAACGTTTAAGAGCTATTTTCCATTTGATGTAGGAGCAGATTGTCAGGGTGAAATAATCTTTTACTTTCAATTTGCCTTATAGTCAGGAAAAACTTGATTTTAATTGGCTCATATCCTGAGTCATATCACCAGACATCAAGAAGATGCATAATTAATTATTGATAGAGCACATATCTTGTTCCATTCAATTCACAGACTTCAACATTTGGACGCTAGTTGGTAGCATTTAAATAACCCAGTTTGTGATGAGGGGGTAGAAGTGGGAATATGCTTTAAATTTTAATAAACGTTTCTCTTTCTTAGAGCCAGTAACAGTGAGATGTGGTGATGCGGTACACTATAATTCTGCCCTGATTTGAAGCACTGATGCAATCAGCAAATGATGTATTCATATTCATAATTCAAGTTAGGGTCTCATCCTGTTTCACCAAAGTGAGATATACCTTTTTTTTCTCCCATAAATGAAGAACAAACAGTTTGAATTATTTTAGATGTTTCCCTTAATCTAAAATAAAGCAGAAATAGCCATAATAAGGTTTCTGTGAGAGAGCACAGTTGTCTCCTCTCCAAGGTTCTTCATCAGTTCTGCGTCACAAAATGGTGACTGCCTCAAAAGGCAGACTCAATAGAAATTTAACAGAGCTTATAGATCTTCAAAACCACAGGACTCAGTGGGGAATTTTTGTAATTGGCGTTACACTGCTATCCTAGTCTGGAAGTAACGTGTTCTTATTAGCAATTCCCGGAACTCTTTGTGGGCTATTCAGTGATATGAAATGACAGAGAAGGATCCTGGAGTGCAGGTTAGGAGACTGATAAAAAACTCCTTTGTGCCTAGTAATGGCCATATTATAGACTTCTTCTGTGCTACTCTACTTACCAAGGAAGGGTGTGGCAGTACTAGTGAGAAGAGTAAAGCGTATGGTTCTTCCCTATTGCTTTCCTTCTAAAAAGGTTCATCATTTCCATACTGTGAGCAATTTTCCGTCTTTTTTACTGAAAAAAAATCTATCATCTCATTACTAAGCTTCTGAGGTCAGAGCAAATGAGGAGAAATGCGCATGTTGCCTTGATTGTACAAAACATTGTTTTGTGTGGCAGAGGATCTTTGGGTGAGAAACAGATTTAGGTTTATTCTGGGTGGTGGCATCCTTGCTTTCTATAGCTCGTGAAGGATTTTGGTGAGGAATTACCTTGTCAGTTGGGATCTATCATCAAAACCTCTTTGGCTGAGGACTTTGTGACAGCTTAGCTCAAAAGTGTTTGACTTCCTTGTGGGGTGATATCTCAGTTTTTTAGGGATAAAGATAGTGAGGGGGGGAAATATGGGCTCAATCTTGAACTCTTTACTTCTCTGAGATACTTGCCCGAATAAGGAGTTCTGATATAAGACCTTTCGAGTAATGATGTAGAGTATGACTACCCACTGTTTGTGAATGAGATCGGAATGTATGTATTTTGAAGTCACATGTCCTCTTGCACAGTGTGCCTTTCTTCTAGGGATGTTAATTCCTCCAAAGTTCCTGGGATGCTGCATTTTAAAGAATTTGATTTTTCTTTCTTAACAAGTGCTTAAGTAGGCAGCAATCTAAGAATGTATAGTATAATATCAGTGTTAAAAGAAACTCATTTATGGAAATACATCTTCACAAGAATAAATTCCAGGTTGTACATAATGACTATTTCTTTCCTGCAATTTGTTTCTACCCATAGGACTAGTTTACTAATAGGTATAAAGATCTATTCATTTATAAATTGAACCCCCCCTTAACTGCAACATACCCCAAAAGCAATTTACACTCACACAGATATTAGCTGAGATATAAACAAAGATTAAATGTGTTTAAGGTGGTAAAAAAAAGAGATCCAAGTGTTCTTCTTACAAATGAATTTTGCCCATGTAAAGAGTCCACTCAAGGACTGTGCGACACTTAAGATACACTCAACACCTAACTGGAAACCTTAAGTGGTAAATAGATATATGCTAGTTTTTCCACACAAGAGTATGTAGGAAACAGTTCAGAAATTATGTACATTCATATCCTTTTATAAAGAGAGAGAAAGATCTCTTTTCATTTCCCATAATTTCCCTCCTCTACCTGGGATTTTATATACAATCCTATTTTTATACAAAGTTCTCTGAACTTTAGGGGCACACAGAAGATCCAAATAGTTGCAAATATTAGGTAATTTGACCATTTTATTATACTCAAACTAGAAGTATTCAAAAGTTAACTTTAATAATACAAATAGATTCTCAAGATCATGCATTCATTATTCTGACACTATTTAAGGTAGAATGTTATATCATCGTTTAGACAATTGGAAACTGAATAAAAAAGAAAATAAGAATAGTTTCAACAAATTGTAATTACTTGCAGGCTGCCTATGTTAAGAAAGGCCTGATTAGTTTAATGTAGTGATAGATAAGTAAAGTATTCTTATTTATTCATTAACCTGCAGTTACTACATCCTGATAACTTTGGGTAACATGAAACATGAAAGATCATATATCAGCTCACAGCTCCTTAAGTACATTTCACTGAAAGTTCTTTAGAGGAATGTTTCAGTTGAGAAATAGCATTCTCTGGCTGTGAATTCACAGACTTTATTCAAGTGGAAGGCCAGTAAATGTAAATTATAGTCTTGACAATGAGAAACTATTGAGTTTTCATTTGGGGAGGCATAAAGGGTTTTGTGTCTGATAAGCCACTCTAACATATAATAAAATAATACTTTGCCCTATGACGATCAATATGTTGAATCTATTATTAGATTCTTGCCATGTGCATAACTAGAACTAAAGTAGATATAATTTGATTGTTAAGAAAAAGACAAGGCAATACTGTAAGCAGAATAGTTAAGCATGCAGAGCTGCACAGGTCTGATAGTGTAAGGTTTATGGTTATTTTTTTGGGTGCAGTTTATAAGCTGCTCTATGAAATATGCTTATTTTCCAATCAATAGATCGGGTTCTGAATTTTGAAGTTTATAAAGGATAGTGTTAAGAACAGTTATGAAAACTAGACATGAGAATGTGAGTCGATTGGCCATCAGCTAAAAGCAGGGCATAACTTTTGGATAAAACTGGGCGCATCTTAATCACTGTAGTGCCAAAAGGCTAATTAAACTCCAACAAGGAATTAATATAGCACAAGCAGAGAAAGCACATATAAGTTATCATTATTCTGTGAAAGACAACAAAGCATACAGTTCAAATAGTATCATTAAGGAGAAAATTATCAAACATATTGGATTTCTTGGTTAGAAATACAGTGGGACTAAACTGAGTTTTAATTGCTTAATAACAAAAATTGCTGCTTTGGGCATTTTAATTTTTTTTCCAATAAAAGATGAGGTGGCTGAAAATATCAAGCTCTACAATCAAAGGCACTTTATTTCTCCAGGCTTGCAAAACCTTTGTTTAGACTCTGATGGCAGTAATGTGTGACAATGTTCTTGATATAATGTCTGCTTGTTAGCACAGTAACACCTCAGTTGTCATTTTCTGTTGCAGTTATTTGCAGTAGAGATAATGGGCCAGATACATCAAAGGGATTACAAATGATTACCAAATGTAAGTTGCTATATAATGGCACTGCTTGAGATTTATGAAATGCTGATTTTTTTATGACCTACATCTGGAACCTGCTCTATTACTTCTTTGTGTACCTGGAGTACCTTCATTCATATCTGTGAAGTTATTTTGCTTCTCTTGGTACAACCAGGATCATAATTTGGTCCTTAACCAGCTGCAGTGACAATTTCCAAGTTTCAAACAAGCCATTCTTGCATGAATGGACATATGTTTGGTTAAAGTCCAGAGGAAATAAATGTATCTTCCTGTTTTCCTTTTGATTAATGTGTCTTTTGGAACTAATAGAAGTCAAAGCAACTTGTCTTTTCAGGCATGCTGCACAGATCTGCTGGACATTACTACCTCCCTAGCTACACACTTACACTGATTATATTTTGAGGCTGTGCAGGGTATCTCAGCCATTAGGCTGAAATAGTTTCCCCAGAACAGTTACACTAGCATTCTACAGCCCTGGAGCGAGTATTTCTTTTCTCATAGATAATCAGTCTCAAGCCCTCTACTAGGATTAGGTACTTAGTCCCAAGGCTTAGCCCTTACACTTTAGTTTTAAGTGGCACAGTTATGATTTTATATGGAAGGCACTCACATACTATGGTATGGATAGGACGTTTAGATATATAGCTATTTAATTTATACTGATGCCGGTCTCTAAGGGACAGAAAGGAAATCTTGTGTATGCCCGCTTCAGTGTTGGAATAACTGCAGTAGATGTCCGTAAAATTCAAATACCATCTCCTCTGCAATACTCTATTTAAGGTCTTTACATTAGTTCCCCTCCCTTGAAAAGTAGAAACCTGAAAAAGGAGTTCAGATCTCATCTGAGTGTAAAAGAAAAATAAAATACAACGATCTGCTTAGGCATGATCCATCAGTCACAATGAAAAAGTCAAATAGTGCTAGTTTAAAAGACTTACATAAGAAAGTGAGATAGGAAAAGATGGGGGCAACAGGAAGATTAGGAGGACTGTTAAAAGCAAGGAAATCTGGTGAATAAATATAAAAAGTAACACTTGGCATAAAAATGATGAAAGGGGGGGAAACCTGCTTATTTTAGTAATTAACTTTTCAAGAAAAATTCAGGGGAGAAAACAGGTTTTCTCCCCTGTCTGTTTACTTCCTGCTTCCCTTTTCACCCCTCAAAAAAAAAAAAAAAAGGATTAAAAAGAAGAACTGCTAAGGAAAGTTGATATAAAGATAAGGCATTTACTTGAATGTGACAACTTTGAAAGTATTTCATTATTTCTAGGTCAGATCATTTTTTTCCACTCTATTTTTCAACAAAACGTATCGGTACCATAGCTGCCTAGTATTGTGCAGATCTGAATGACCTTTAAAGCCAATTATTTCATGGTTTTCTTTGCACATTTGCAAAAATAACATAACTGCTATTATTTAGGACTTGTACTTTGATAATTCCTAGAGGCTCCAGTGAGGGATTTGGACCTCACTGGGCTAACTACTCTATTCACACATAATAGAAACATGTTCCATCCTGTAACAGATTACAACCTAACTGTGATGTTTAATTTTAAAAAGTATTGTGGTTGGAATCATTGGATTCAACGGCAGTGAAAGACACTGTCTTAACAGCACTAGTTAACTAAGTCCTTTGTTTACCTGCAGTCTGCAGCTGAACACATTTCTAACACACACTGCCCTCACAGCTTGGTTCGACCCTGATGCAGCCAGTGAGGAGATGGATGAAATCTCTGAGGAAGTTTAGTCTCCTGGACCCAGAGAGCTGTTGGCCTCTTCTCTGAATCTGCCAATTAGTGCAAAATCTAGTGGCAAGTTTGTGATGCAGTAGCTCAAACTCAAACTCTTCTGCTGTAGGGGCCACCAAAATGGATTAGATGGGAACAATTTTTAATCCCTAATGATCTGGGCAGGACTCAAACTGGGCCCTACAGGTGAAAGTCCATGCAGCTCATTAGCAGTCCCCTGAGGCACCTAGACTCCTAGTAAGTGCTAATTTTACAACTTCCCCCGCATGCACAGAGAAGTCTAATCCTTGAAACGTATCTTTATCAAATCAAACTCTGACCCTTTTGGAGATAACACCAGGTTGTACACTGTCTGGGTACGCAAACTAAATCTCCCAGGCCTCTCCTATAAACTGTGGCTCAACCGTCAACTGCCCTAAATTGGTCTGTAAAGGGACTGACTACTCTCTTGAAATAAAATAGAAATAATGAATTAATAGCAATACGATATTTAATACAGTCTTTTGAATATGCACAAATTCAAGAATTCAATGGTGAACTCACATCTGGAAGTTCTGTGTAAATTAAATATGCATTGGCATTACATTTAACAGTGAAATACACACTTTCTTCCTATTATACTATTCAACATTGAAGGCTTCTTTTAGACAAGTACCATCTTCTCTGCAATATTCTATTTAAGGCCTTTAAATAAATTATACTTTTTTACATTGATGAGTATGGCTCTCAGCACCTGTCAATTATCTCTGCCCCTTTGCACGGGTGCTGGAACAATTTTTATAGCAGAAGAGCTGAGAGCCATTAAACCAGCTTTAAACTCTATATAACTTCAAGTTGGAAGTGGCTGCAGCACTCTTTGCACCCTTAGTTCCAGCAACTATGCCTCCTCCACGATCTCCATCCATGACCCATGTCTTCACCCTTTCTACTCCATTTATTCTACCTATAAAGCTCTCTTCCTGTTCCTGTTCCTTTTATCTTATTACGCTGTCTTCATGTAGCTTTAATCTGTGTCACCTCTGAATTACCCCCCAAAAGAAATAGATAAAAACACATACAATTAAACATTGTCGCCACTGCTCAGAGTTTTACCATGAGTCTTGCCATGTTTGAAATTTCCCTTAAAGCCTCAGCTCTTGGAATCAGGCTATCACATGACAGTGTCATATTTCTTTTCTTTTCTTTTCTTTTCTTTTCTTTTCTTTTCTTTTCTTTTCTTTTCTTTTCTTTTAATCTAGAAATGCTGATTGAGAATTTTATATGAAAGTTTTGTTTGTTCTGAAAACATATCAGTTTTGGCAAAATTTTACTGGAGAATGGAATGTTGGTTAAAACAAGAAAATGAGATTCACCATTGTCCAGCAGAGCAGACATGTGATCTTAGGTCTTTTACATCCCAGGTAAGTATCCTATCCACTGGGCTATTGACCTTTTTGGGGGCAAAACTGTCTTGTTTTTTTACATTCAATATTTCAAAGGCACCCCTTTTCCTTCTACACCAAATGAAACCAAAGTCTGAAACCTCCAAAAGTTGAGAAATAGAATTATTATTTTTGTCCAGCCCTAGTTTCTAGCCTGCATAGTTCCAGAGAACAACTTTAGAGCGTGAGTCTTAAATAATCCCAACAGGAAAGCAAATAAGAAGAATCCCAAATGCTTTAATTAATGAACTGCAAGATTTTTAAGCCAGTCTCATGATTTTTCTTACTCTGATGTATATTGTGTTTTCATAGGCTACGTCTAAACTGGCCCCTATTCCGAAATAGCCATGCTAATTTCCAACTTTGGAATAGGGAAATCCGCGGGGGATTTAAATATCCCCCGCAGGATTTAAATAAACATGTCCGCCGCTTTTTTTCCGGCTTGGGGAAAAGCCGGAAAAAAGCATCTAGACTGGCCCGATCCTCCGGAATAAAGCCCTTTTCCGGAGGATCTCTTATTCCTACCTGAAAGGAATAAGAGATCCTCCGGAAAAGGGCTTTATTCCGGAGGATCGGGCCAGTCTAGACGCTTTTTTCCGGCTTTTCCCCAAGCCGGAAAAAAAGCGGCGGACATGTTTATTTAAATCCCGCGGGGGATATTTAAATCCCCCGCGGATTTCCCTATTCCAAAGTTGGAAATTAGCATGGCTATTTCAGAATAGGGGCCAGTCTAGACGTAGCCATAGTGTTTAAATAATTATAAAGACTAAATTAACCAGTTCTGGGGAACACATGGAGGGTCAGATGGATACAAATTCATTTAATGGAACAATCATGAGACACACATAATAGACCTATGTCATTATATAATATGAATGATTTGCATGTGCCCTTTCTTCTAGCCTATCCTTCTAAGTATTGTCTTTACACATTGCATCTTAGATTGCAAACAGTGTAGGATAAAAGGATCTGTTCAGTTGAGTGCCATTTCTGAATGTGTTACTTCAGTAATAAGAATTATCACTGATAACATTAAACATAAAATAAGAAAGCACAGAACACAAAACAGCAGCTTTGTAATGCAACCATGTTGATATCGTTATTGAGCTCCAACAATTTACATTTCCTGATTTTCCATGACTTTTGAATATATATCCCTAATATTGAATTAAGATTTTTTGCATTGAATTAAAAAAATGGAATTGTTAATTTTATGGATAGGTTTATTTACCACTTTCTCTTCTCTTCTCTTCTCTTCTCTTCTCTTCTCTTCTCTTCTCTTCTCTTCTCTTCTCTTCTCTTCTCTTCTCTTCTCTTCTCTTCTCTTCTCTTCTCTTCTCTGTTGCTGATCTTTTGTAAAGCTTTAAAATATTGTAATACATGACAGCAATAAACATGGAAAACAAATATTATTTCTTTTAACTTAATTACTCTATTTTATTATTGACCAGTAGTTGCTCCATTACAAATACCATTTAGAACTGTAATTGTTGAATCTGATTTTGAAGTGGATTTGTATTTAAATCAAGACAAGCAATGTAGGTAAGACCTTTACAAAAACATTTATTTGTACTCACATTGCAGAATAGTTAATGCTAAATGTTTAAGGTACCCATTATCTAAAGAATAGGACATGGGTTCACAATATTCTAGTACTTATATACTTCCAGAAGTACCACTTAAGAAAACTAAAAGGATACTTTCTGTCATAGTGATTGTATATGATAATAACCCATGTCAGTTGTTTTAAGGTGCCTTCAGTTAATGTGCTTCAATGCTGATCACAATCAGATTACGTGATCATCAAGGTACATATTGTTCTAAACAAGTTTATAAATGAATGTATTTACAACACTGTTCACATGAAGATTTTTGTCAGCTTAGCAGCTTCTCACTACTCTCTACACACAGCAATGAGATTCAATAAGTTGTGATGAAGATATAAACAAAGACAGATTTACGATCAGTGAGAAGACAATATGCTTTTGTAACCCACACACTAGGGCTATGTCTACACTTGCGGCTTCTTGCGCGAGTAATATGCAAATGAGGCTAAGCATGGAATATTGCCGAGACTAATTTGCATACCTAATGAGCCACCATTTTTTTCAGAAGAGGCTCTTGCGCAAGAAGGAGCATCTACACTGCCCCTTCTTGTACAAGAAAAACCCTCTTGTGCAATGCCGTTACACCTATTACTTTTCAGGAAGAACGGCATTGCGCAAGAGGGTTTTTCTTGAACAAGAAGGGGAGTGTAGACGCTCCTTCTTGCGCAAGAGCCTCTTCTGAAAAAGTGGTGGCTCATTAGGTATGCAAATGAGGCTCAGCGATATTCCACGCTTAGCCTCATGTGTATATTACTTGCGCAAGAAGCCGCTACTGTAGACATAGCCCTGGTGTGGTTATTGAGCAATGCAAGTGGTACTTAGACCACAGCAACAGTTAACACCAAGAGAGCTCTACAGCCTGGTCTGGGAGCTAGCTTTTAGCTCAGAGGGTAGAGGCTCCTAAACTCAGCTCCAGAGGTCCCAGATTCAAATCTGCCTGGTGGCAGTTGCACTTTCTCAATCCCAACATAAATCAAAAGAATGTGAAATATCCAGGGTTTTGATTTTTGTTAGTTTGGCTTGTAAACTTCATTCTTTTGGGTATAGAAATTCAGACTGGCTGCCTAATTCCTCAAAATAATTAATTTGTTTCTTTGACTGCTGGCCTTATGTGTATTCCACATTGGGTAGACATGTGCAGTATCATGTCTCAAAAATCTTGTGAGTTTTGTATATTTATTATTGCCTAAACCCTTGAATTCCTCATCTAAGTTCTAAGGTAAAGGGGAGGTGTAGACCAATGACCTTTTCTTATCACTGCCTGAGTTGGAATCTTCTATGTCCAAAGCTATCTTTGTACTATCCTCCTATCTGTACTTGCAATTATATATAGTTCTTAATGGATAATAATGATAATACATTCAAGTAATAATATATTCAAGTTACTTCAGTATTTTTGAATGTAGCTAGGGATGGTCTAGATAGTACTGGGTCCTGCCATGAGGGCAGGGGACAGGACTCGGTGACCTCTCAAGGTCCCTTCCAGTCCTAGTATTCTATGATTCTATAATTCTACCTCACCCTTATAGCTACGTCAAAGTCCTTTGTCCTTTTTTTGAAGTTGTAATATGTAGACAGATATCAACTTGACAGTTCTCACAACATACCTGTGGATGTTTTGATTGAGTTCATGTGGCTGAAGCCTCATCCAAAGCAACATGTATAAGGTTTCAGTGGCAGTAAAAGAAGTGAAATCCTTGCCAGATCACTATATTTACTCTTACTTGACTTTAAAAAAACCCATAATTTGATAATGTTACTGCCACAGTGGTCTGAGTTGAAAAGTATCTTCTTGACTGTGTCATCCTTAGAGTACAATGTATACTGTACTTCCACTTGGCTGGAGTCAAAGTACTTTGGAAAGTTTGCTGAAAGCTTTTGAATTTCTGAGAGTGATGGCTTTTGGTTTCTGAGTCCAAGTAAAGCATACATTTCCCCAAAGATTTTTCAGGAAACCTGGCCTTGAATGCCTATTCAAGTCTCTTTGCATATTCTGTGAACATTGATTTTACTTGAGCAATCACCTTTCTGGAAAGTAGTGTTGCTCTTTATACCACCAGAGAATCTCTATGACCTTGGCACTAGGGATAGACAGGTTTCTTGGAGATGGAAAAGATTCCAGCATAGAATCCTCATTTGAAGTCTATTTAAACAGCTTCAAAATGACCTTTCAGTACTGTTCCTGAGAGCAGTATATGTTATACAGATCAGAGTTCTCTTTCTATAGTGCCAAATTCATTGCTGTGAGAAGTGGCAAAAACCCAGTTCAAGAAATTGAGATACATAATGAATTTAGGAGACTGTAGCATATCATAGATATTCTGGCAACTTCTATAATTTGGTGACCCATTCCCAAATGACTGTCTCTCAAAGAATTGCAATAGAAAATCCCACAACAGCTCTAACCTCTCAACACAGGCAGTCAAACTTAATGAGCAGAATTTTTGTAGACAGACAGATTTGAATATCCCTCTTCAGTCAGCTCACAGATCTGTCTAAACTCCTCTCACAACCCCACTGGAATATCTAGTTGTTGCTTTGATTGTATCTTCCAAAAAAGTCAGGTATAACCAATTCATGGTCTCTAACCAATAAGGAAAATGGAAGCTGTGATGCTTGTGCTGGGGTTGGAGGCAGCAATGCAAAGCCTCCCCACCTTCCACCCACCATACATGGCACAGACAGCTACTTTGAGAGACCTGTGGCTGAAGCAGGTAGGGACCCTGCCTCAGGGTCCTGCTGGGCTGCTGGCCAGGAGCCACCTACATAAGTGCCTCTGACCAGAGCCTGCATTTGGCACCCCACCTTCTCTCATACCCCAACTTCCTGCCTCAGTTCACCAGCCCCTGCAGTCCCAGGTCACCACCCAAACTCTCTGTACCCCCTAGGTTGGAATTACACAGATGATGCCTTTCTACTACTTTCTACCTGAAGTGCACTTTTTCTCCTATTTTATAATATTCCTATTTTATATTAGCACAAGCTTCTCCATATGAAAACATGAACGTGGAGTGGCCTTCTTCTGCCCTGGAGAATGAGAGATTCTGAGGATTCTAGAGATGCTAAAACCCTGAAGGTAGAAAGTAGCACAGAGACAGCCAGTAATTGACTGGCTACAATGCTCACTGCTTTTAGGTGAGCATGTTGTAGCTGAATCCTCTCTAGCCTGGTGGTGGACCACTGTGCTGCTGTTAGGGCCGTAGGCTGGAACATGGTATAGTTGGACAAAAACCCCTTCCCCTGCCATAGGGAAGGAGGCCTGTATATATATTTACTCTCTGTCAGTCTAGGGCACTTCCCCCTTCCTGAGCTCCAGATTGTGTGAATTTGCTGGCTGCCATAGCAAGAAGCCTGAGCCTATGGCCTGCTCTAGCTCTGTCCCATCCAAAGGGCCAGAGCTGTAAATTAAGTACTGTTAGCCCTCCTGAAGAGCTGCAAGCCAAAGACAATTCAGTGCTCTATCCCACCTAAGCTCAGAGTCAAGGGCCCCAGACTGTTATGGATTTTTTGCCTCTGTAGGCCATTCAAGGATTACCACCCAATATAGTGAGGCATTGTGGTTTCCTACCCCATTGAAAAGTGAGGGACCACCACCTCATTTATAATCATTCTCATTATACCCAACCAGCCCAAGTAAATCTGGTTTCCTGACTTCTTGTGAATGTTAATCCATCCTCCCACCTGCCTGAAACCCTTCCTGGATCTTCTGACTCAGGAGAAAAGTAGTCTCACACATCCCAGCCCTAACTGTCTTTACTTCATGGCCTAGTACTTGGATGGCCATCATACTTAGACTGTTACTGATCAGAGGCCATTCAGAATACTCTCAAAAATACTCTACCAGAAAATGTTATCTAGCTAAACTGAGGTTTTTCTCTCCTGGGCACCTCAATACCAGTTGTCCACCTATGTTGTTTTCTGGACAATATCTTCATTCTCTAGATGTTGGGTTTTTCTGTTAGCTCGTTGCATGTACACATAGCAGCAATCAGTGTCATCCACCATTGGGTAAAGGGTTACTTTGGTTTTTATCACCTGATAAAAAGGAGATTTCTGTGAAATGAAGCAGACACTGCAATGAAACCTCTAACTTGTACTCTCTGTACCTACCAGGTCACTCTTTGAACTGCTGACCAGGTGCTTGATATCCCATGATGGCCTATGCGGGATGTCCTGATCAATCACCATTATGCTGCCTAGAAGGGTGAATGATCAGGAGCATTCATGGCTGATTTGCCCTACAAAGAACAAATCAATTAGACAAATATTTAAACCATTTGTTGCTATTGCAGCATAAATACGGGTCAAGCGATATCTGCCCAGAGATTATCTGGGTGGACTTTCAGACAAGGGAAGGAGCCATTCCACTAGAGTAGGTGCAAGCTGAGTATCATCTCATTGAGAAATACATATGCTGTATGTTTTTAAGGCAGCAAGCTGGAGTTCCATCCCCATCATCACAAAACACTACACTTTAGTGCAAGCCTCTTTTGCGGATGCAGCCTTTGGAATGGCCATGTTCATACATCTTTACCATCTGCATCCTCTCACCTCGTGCTTGACTGCTGTTCCCCCTGCACCTCTGGGTGGAATATAAATAGGGACCAGCATTCTAATAAGAGATAGTGATCTGTAACTGGTAGTTCTTGTTGATGTGTTTCCTATCTCTATTCCACCACCAGGTTGAATTCCTGGTAAAAAAGGAAGTAGAGAGGTGGTCAGTTTGCTCCTACCATTATATTCTTGGGGCTGAGCAGTGGGCTTCCCAGGTCATGTCTTCATTAGGAAATTATTTCAAAATAATTACACTGGAAATAATAGTTCCCAAAATAGCTATTTCAAAATAAGCTTATTCCCCAAGGTAAGCAGGAGTACAGATTTCAAAATAACCAGCCCGTTATTTTGAAATAACAGGCTTGGTAGGTGTGAACACTCCACTTATTATTTCAAAATAAGGGGGATTATTTTGAAATAACTCCCTAGTGTAGACCAGGCACCGGGATACACGTACAGACCAATGGACATTACTTGTGAGATTTGCCAGTCTCCGGAGCATGTTGCACATGTGTACCCCTGTATGGAATACAAACAGGGATCACACATCTGTTACAGGTAACTAATCTCCATTTCTGGAAGTAGCCTAGTATTAAAGTGTCATTGCACATTTTGACCATTTACATACAGCAGAGTGCATATTATATATCTTCCACCTAATGCCAGGTGTTATATATTTGAAAAGCCTTTAGTTTCTTCATGTGACATTGAGGAATCAAAAAATGATGTAGCAGTTAACCTTTTCAGTACCATGCCCCAGAATTATAAAAAGAGAGAAGAAAAATGAAAACAGTACTTACTTATTATTTTCAGTATTGCAAAAAGGGTATGCAGAAGTGTAAAAGTACTAATTTATATGGCATGCATCATGAATACTCCAAACAGCTGCCCAGGAGCAGTGCCTCAGAGAATCACTATATTAGCTTATCAGCATAGTAAGATTAATGTAAGTCCCATAAGTATTATCTTGCAAAAGCATTACTTTTTAGCATGACAGCAAATGCACAGACACACCTATATTTGATGGGGGGAAAAAAAGCAAAATGTCCACTTCAAATGCAACCTTAAAAGTACCCCTTCTCCTCCTGTGAAATCTCCAATAGTGTCCACATGTATGTAATTTCATTTTTTAAATACATTAATGTAGCTAATCCTTCAAAGATAACCATGTGAGAAATGATCACATTTCCAGGGCATATTACTTGTTCTTGTTAAAACTATTCTATAAATTGGGATTATGACAAAAAATTGCTATTTTTGTCATGTTTTCCCTTTCTACATTCAGTCCAGTTGATTGATGAGAGCCACGCTTGTGTCTAACGTGAAATCTATATAAGGTGCAGAGCAGACTATCAATTTCAATAGTCAGAAAAAAGGAGAAATTACAAAACAACAGCAGAAAGAAAGATTTCAGAGCCTTAAAAGTTTAGTTTTAGTTTGTATAGAACAAAGAAAGGATAATATTTGAATTAGATTACATTTAAGAAATGAACCAGACTTAAAAAAACATTAGAAAGCAATTAAATATATATATGGTCAGATTCTGATACTGCTTTTCAACTAATTTTTGTACAGTTGGTTTTGATAGAATTACTTCTGATTTACATCAGAGTAAATTACATTGGAATCTAGCCCCTTGGTGTCTGGAGATCCAATTATGAATAAAACTTTTCAGACTCTGAATAAGGGCAGGCACATTTCTTATACCTGCTGGTCATTAGAAAGCCACTAAAATGTGGATCAAAGACTTGCTGTCATAAGAAGCACAAAATAAAATCATGTGGGGCTGCTCAAATGAATATACATATATAAAGGCAGAATAAGAATGAAGAGCCATTTGCTTAGTATTACTTTATGGTAGGAAAATGTACCAAAGATTTCTCCATATGGCTTCTGTTTTAACTACTCTGTAGAATTAGCTTGTTTAAAAAGGAAAGCTTTTGGATCATGCCTATGCATATTAAACTGCTAACATGATAAAGGAGAAAAAAGTGCTCATGTTCAGGATATTGTGAGTTGCATCTCCTTCATATTTTCCTCTCATGCAGTTCACTTCTGGCTAGCTGAAAATGCTCATATCCATTTCAATATTGTACACTTCTCTTTATTGGTGTCTCCTAAGTATTTCCCTTAACAACTATCCTGTTGAACAGAATTTCCTGAAGAATCAAAGACAGCATTATTGAAACCTCCCTGTGCATTGATTGAGTCTGAGGAGATGCAAAAGAATTTTTTATATTGAACAGTCTGTACAAGACCACATTTTTTGTTCAAAATGCACTGAGCCTGCTTCCATCACACAGTGACCAAATGGGGGCAGGAGAAAGCATGTCCAGGTCATACTTTCTCCCATGTCATGGCAGTCTATAGAGTAGGCTGAGGATAGCTTAGGGGTCATGTGTGCCCTCCTAGGATCCTGAGGAAGCTTGTGAGGAATCTGTTTTCCTCCTAAGGAGGTACAGCTGTGCACTGCTCCCAGTGCTAGGTTGTGCCTATGAGCACTCACCAGCCATAACAAGTATATATATAAACATAAGGCTCAACATCATTGCTAGCATAAATATGCACAAGGGAAGTTTCCACAGGCAGCAGTGTCAAGGTATTTCAGTCACAGTCTCATACACCTAATCTGTATTTGCTTTGATCAGAGATTGTCAATTACACCAAATAGAGCAATGATTATTGTCAGAGAATAAGTTGACCCTTTCAAGGGGTGCAGGCTTAGCTGCCCCTCTGCCAGGTTGTAGCCCAACTCCACAAGGGAAAAAGATGCAGCACAGTTTGGAACATAGACAGCCCAGTTGTTTAAGGATTGCAGAAACTTACTTTAGAGGATGCCTGTGGGTTCCTCCATGCTGCCAACACGTGAGGGGGGATCAGAGCTGAGGAGTGATGAAAGTTGGAGCTAGAAGAAACAAGATAGACTGTTGGAAGATAGAACAGATCTCTTTTAGTTGCAGTATGAGACTGGGATGGAAGATCTGTAACTTTTTATTAATCTCTGTTGCCACTTCTGAAGGGCCGGTCACATTGTGTCTTGTCTGGAGAACTAGGTACCTCCACCAATATGCCTATTCTGGGAACTGGAGAACCTTCTGATTGTGAAAAATGTGTTAGGATATCAAGGGAGGATACCAGACAAAGATGATTATATTTTAAAAGTACATTAAGGACAAGGATTAGACTACTTAAATTGCTAAGGAAATCCAGCTCCTTTGCCATATTCTTCAATGGTGAAAAATTAGTATACTTCCTAATCTGGAGTAACACCACTAGTGTCCATTTGATGTATATGAACCTCGGACAATTGTTTCATCATATGTTATACCTGTTGTAGTTTCTCTTCCAGAAAGTGAAATCATTCACTTGTCTATTCCATGATGATTCCTCTGGGATAGAAATAACTTTCATATAACAAATAGTGAGGTCCTATCCCTGACTTTATTACTTGATAGTATTTCAGCCTACCTAAACTTTAATTTCTCAGACTGTATTTTCAGTAATTTGGGGATAAAATTATATGAAACTCATAAGCACATCTAAGAGACACAAATCTTTCGTTTCTTGCCTATAACATAAAGGGGGCTAGACTTGATGACCTTCTAAGGTCTCTTCACGTTCTATGATTCTATGATTCTATGAATTCTAATGATATAAACAAACCTCTCTAAAACAGATTGTGGGGTCTATGTCAATTCTTGAGCTAATAAGTGTTATTTTTATCGCAATGACTTAACATACCTAGATCTGTATTTTCTCCTTCTCCTTATCACTTTAATAGAGGTTGGGTCATCACAAAAGCATCCACCATCTTTTATATCCAAGATTATGCTAAGGTCCATCTGCTTAATAACTTCTTTGATGCACTGCATCCTTCACTTCCTTGGCTTTCTTCAGAGTGTCTTTCTAGCTACTGTTTTTTGCTATGCTATCTTCAATAACTCCCTTCATTCACCCTGTGCATGAGTCTGGAACAGCAAAATCATGCATCCTGGATGGTATTAGCCATATGACGGACTTTGACTTCTATCCTAAAACTTTTATTTCAAAATATATCTCTTGTATAACTGCTCCTCAAACATCTGAAGGTGTTGAACCCACTGTTTCTTTATTGCCCATACTTCTGCACTTAGGCCTTTCTGCAGGAACATTCACATATATATACTCTGCAAGTCTGTGTGCATAAAAGCATATTTTACAAGAATTACCCTTTTACACCCAAATGTGGGGTTTGCATTACAATCCATTCTATAGGTGTTCAAATTAGAATCCAGTTAATTGCTGTATGATTAATCTGAATACTACCATAGTCTGGAGAATTATATTTCCCAGTAAATTACCTAGCAATTCAACTAACTTAGGTCAAAACCTTTGTATAGCACTTGACAAAAGATTATTGGTGTACTCATTTCAACAAATCCCACTTTCATGGCATAGTGGCATACTCTTTGAGGCCTTTCATTATACTTTTATGTGTTAATTGCTTCTTTCTTATAATTCCCTTGGGGTGCAAGCGTTAACATCCATTCACTGCCTACTCCTTGGAATTAAAATCAATTGCTCTTTTTGCTACTAATAAAAAATAAAGTCCTCCAGGCCTTGGTTTTCTCTGTACAGTGAAATTACAGTACAGTGACAAATAATTTATCATATTGAAGAGCCAAGTTGAGAAAATGATCCATAAAAAAAATCTTAACAAAATGGTAGATAAATTGTTCATTTGAAGCACAAGAAGAGAGGAAGAATAGGAACCTGAAATTCAGGCTTTGTCTTCAATTTCCCTCAACCTTCCCAAAGTAGATTTGATGCTTCAAAGAATATAACAGGATTAATGCTGGGGTGACAATTTGGTTCCACAGATTTCTGGTAATGAATCAGGAAAGAGAGCTGTACTGTAAAAGGGAAACTGAATTTAAATTGTTCTACAGCAACTTCATAGATTACAATACAAAGTCCTCCATGCACTCAACTAGCAATAGAGAGAGCTAGAAACCTAGCTTTTCCCATTTAAAATATCCGAAGTATAGTTTTGAGTAAGGGATTTTTTCTCTTGTGAGATTTTTGCTATTGTTTAATAAGCAAAAAACCAAGACAAAATAAAACTTTTTATTACTGATGATAGACAAAAAATTGTTTATGAGGCGGCAAAGAGGGGATATGATTGCTCTTCATAATTATATCACAGAGCAAACATACAGGAGGGAGTAGAGCTACTGAAGCTAAAGAACAATGTTGGTTCAAGAACAAAAGATTAACTAGCCATGAATAAATGTAGGCTAGAAATTAGAAGGTTTTCAAGCCTTAGAAGGGTGAGATTCCCTCCCAGCCTCCAAGTATGCAATTAGGGGCAAACAACATAGTAGTTTTAAGATTGAGTTTGATAAGCTTTTAGTCATGATTGTACTCTTATAACTTTATTTTAATACAGTGGTTTAATTTTATTTATTACTTCGTCTCATGAATACTTGAAAATCACAGTGCAGCTAAGAAAAAAATAAACCTCCTTCTTCTGCTTCAGACAAGGTTTCTGCAGAAGCAGACACATTGTTTCAAATAATGTTTGAAATAAAAAAAAAGATCTTGCAGCTCTCTATGGATCTCAGAACCCCTTTCATTTTTCCACAGATGTTTTTAGAAGAGACATAGATTATTTTGGCACTTCAATTGATTCCGGTCATGAATGCAGTTCTTTTTCTTAATGCCCCTCCCATTACTAGTTAGCCTGTGGGAGAACTCCACTATTTTTGGCTGGAAAAGCAGGCACTTCCAGTCATCTTCCTTTATTATTTCCTTGCTACTTAAAGGAGAGGAAGGTTCCCCCTTCTTGACACTTTCTTGTCCCACTCCTCATAGTGGCTAATGAATTCTTAAATACTCTGTGGAATAAGGTTCTCTTCCCTTGATCCTGAATGGCTTGCAGAGAAGGATGAAGGTTAGTTTATGCTTGTTTTTGCATTGAGCTAGCTATAGTTATATAACTGCATCTTACCAAGTTTTAGATTAGGTATGCTACAAAGTGACTTGCCCCAAATTCACAATGGTACAGCCACCTAATATTTAGTTCATGCCACCTGATCATAGTGTTCTACACAGAGGGTGTGTCTAAATTACATCTCTCTATCGGCAGAGAGATGTAGATTAGGCAGGTCGAAATTGTTAACCTCATTGTACGAGCGATAAGGGATCTTTCGAAAAAGGCTCTATTTTTCAAAAGATCAGTCTCTAGACTGCCGCTTTTTCTCAGCAAAGCTCCATGCCAAATAAAAGCGGTGGCCATTTTATGCTAATGAAGTACGGGATATTTAAATCCCTGCTTCATTAGCAATTTCAACATGCCTAATCTACATCACTCTGCTGATAGAGAGATGTAGTTTAGACACATCCACAGTGAGCAAATAATTGATCTGTCTTGCCTGATGCATGCATATTAAATAGAGTGGAAGCAGAGCATGACCCAGCCTGAATGGAAATCAGATTCAGTTTTTGTCTTCCAGTGTGTGACTTCATAAGAGGTGCTCTAGAAGACATTGTGGAGAATGCCCAAATAATAGCCACTGTTAAAATAACAGTAAAAAATCTGATGAGTGCAAAACAACTAAATTATTCGGGGGGGGGGGGGGAGGGAATCTGTCAGAAAAATTTCAACTGAAAAACATAAGATTTCAGTTGAAAATCTAAAACTTGATTAGGAAATTCCACTACAGTGCTTCATGAGGATCACCTCATATCCCGTTTTCTATTAATGGCTGAGCTTCCCAGCTGACTACACCCACGGGAATGCATCAGTATCTCTTTTCTTGCTCAGACATCATGTGTACTGTGAGAAGTCCCTGGGCACAGTGCATCATGAAAGTTGTAGTCTGGGTATGGAACTTAACTCATTAATGAAAATGGAGTCTCAAGATATTAGAATTACAACTCCCTATAATGCATCTCAATGGCATTTCCAAATTAGCTTTTATCATTAGATAAAAATGTCTTTAGCTAAAAACATTTTTTTTTAATATTGGTTATTCCAGGTACTTGACAAAATTGAAAAAAATGTGATATATAGTAGGCACTTTCACAGGAAATTTTCCATTGAAATTTTGACAGAAAATGTGACCAGCCCAGATCAGAAAGGGTAATCTGATGGCTTTCACTGCACATTGTTCATATGTTCAGTACCACATCAGTTCATTGACTAAATTGGCTTTACTCACAGTTATAAAGACAAGGTCACTATACTACTGAGCTTTAAATGAAAATGGATAAAGCTATTGCACAGACTTCCACTGGAGAATCCATTCTCTGAATAAGGGCATGCGCTTTAACCACGGAGCATGAAATGTGTTCCAAACTCCATATATTACAACATAAGAAAGAAGCACGGAAGAGTAAGAGTGATTGTGTTTTCTTTTTGTCCAGTCCCAGAGACTCAACTTGTAGGTTTACGGCTGCTTTTAGGTTTATATTCTGTGCCTGCATCCTAACCACTTTTGTAACAAGGAATCAATGTTCATAATGAAGCTGTTACTGGATTCTTGCCCAGATTTCCACTGGGAAACAGGTTTCAATCTGTAGCATCTCTCACACGCTGCACTGAAATATCCTGTCTAGATTCTAAGAGTGCAAAACAGTAGATCTTAAAGCAAGGTGGAGCTTTCCCTTCCACAGATCTAGGTGATTTCTGTGATCCTCTTTCCTATCTCTTACACCACTCTGTGGGTGTGAAATGAACTGGACTGTCTACAAGTTACCTTAGTCTATGTCAGTAATGGTTCCATTTAAAAAACTTTTTCTGGATCTCTTCTGTGTTGGAATGCTTTTGGTACAATCTCTGAAGTTTCTATATCTGCTTCTAGATAATTTTTTACTAGCCCTTGTTACTTGATATTTTATCCCTTAATAAATTTTCCAATATTAAGGGAAGAGCTGACTTCCACAAATAGAGTAAAGGCAATTTAACATTTCTCCTTGATATTAGGAATCTTTATTGAAATCATTTGTTTGTAATCTAGAGAGATTTAATAAGTGGCATTCCCTTAGACCTTAATACAATCATTTTCTTTGCTGTCTTAGCAGTAGTTATTTAACCATTAACAAACACTAACACTTCAAAAGAATTTTAGTACATCTTTGGCTTTGTTAACGTAACAGTATAGAAAAATGATTTAATGTGAGTTTAAAATCTACATTAAAACTGGTTTTTTAAAATTATTCAGCTCCAGGAAAACCAGAACATGTGAATATAGAAATATTAAATTTGATATAGGATTCCTAATTTATTCATTTTATATTATTGCAGTATTCATATTGCAATAATAGCTGTAACTTGATACTGTAGTTATGAAAATGTGTTACAATGATAAAAAATAATTGATGTGGGTTCTAATTCTCTATAAAATTAAAGACAGTTTAAATAAGTTAATATATTTTAAAATTATTCTAATAAATGTTATTGGAGATAAATATATGTATATAGTTCTGATAGCAAGGTGGCTTTTTTTTTAAAGTTAATATGGGGGGAAGAAGGGAAGAGGGAGGAATTCTGATCTTACTGAAGTCAAAGACATTGAATTCAGTGGAGCCATTTCATTTAAGGTCCCTGTTCTGAGTGGCTTTCAAAATAATTAGCCTGCACATTGATAAAACAAATAAACAAACAAACGATGTGATATAGTGATAGGCAGATATTTTAACTGTGATGTTTAGTACTTGTTTTGTTTCCTGTCACCCCATTTTATTTTTTGCGGAAGGGAAATTTATTATAATCTTTTCACCTACACAGAGCCCCACTGACTTCAAATCAATGAGGCTCTCTACAAGTGTGCCCTGCCCGTGTGGTGCCTTGTTCTGTATCAGTGCTTAGCAAAGACATTTTTGAAGGGAAGGATGGGGTTTGTTGGCCTATGGAAAGAAGTGTGCTTTTAAGGAGAGACTTTAAGGCTATGTCTAGACTGCAAGCCTCTTTCGAAAGAGGCTCTTTCGAAAGATACTTTCAAAAGAGCCTCTTTCGAAAGAGAGCGTCTAGACTGCACGTTGAACTTTCGAAAAAGCGGCTTGCTTTTTCGAAAGAAAGCATCCAGTGAGTCTGGATGCTCTCTTTCAAAGAAGCCCTATTTACATTCAAGAACGCCTTCTTTCGAAAGAGGAACTTTCGAAAGAAGGCGTTCTTCCTCGTAAATTGAGGTTTACCGCCATCGAAAGAAAAGCCGCGTTCTTTCAATTTAATTTCGAAAGAACGCAGCTTGAGTCTGGACGCAGGTGAAGTTTTTTCGAAAAAAGGCTACTTTTTTCGAAAAAACCCCTGAGTCTGGACACAGCCTAAGAAACTATCAGAGAAATGTTAGAAGACCAAGTCAGGGGTGTAGCCGGACGCAGCCCCCTCTCCCTACTGGAGTTTAGCTGATTGGACACTGCCCCACACCACCATTTTTTCCCCCTTCTCTTGTATTTCTAGCTTTTTCAGGTGAGGATTGAACAAAGTTTCCTATTATGGTCTAGGCAGCTCCTGTTCAGGAAGTACCCAAAATCGTTACATACTTATTAAAAGTCACATTGCTTTAACATAATCAGTTGTATTCCTACTTATGAATATGCATGAGCACATGGGGAAGTGTGAATGAGAAACACCTAATCATAAGTCAATCCAGTATTTGTAACCTTTAAGGCTAGAAAGGATCCTGCACGGTGCTTAAAATAATGTAACAGGTAGCCAGCTCTTGCTCGCTCTCTCTCTCTCTCTCTCTCTCTCTCTCTCTCTGGGTATTTCTACACAGCAAAGTTATTTCAAAATAACAGCCCTTATTTCTAAATAACTTTACTAGAGTCTACACAGTCAAACTGCTATTTATTTTGGAATTACTTTGAAATAACGGAGCGCTTATTTTGAATTTGGTAAACCTCATTCCATGAGGTATAATGCCAAATTTGAAATAGCTATTTCAAAATAAGTGCTTGTGTAGACACTTATATCGAAATAGGGGGACTCCAGCCTTCCCAGGGTGCCCTGGTGGCCACTCCAGTCTCAACCAAGAACATTCCTTTCCCTCCCCAGAGTCTGTGCCAGCTCCAAGCCTGCCAGCCCCGAGCCAGCAATCACTGCCCTGACCCAGTGGCCCCAAACCAGGAACCAGCAAGTCTCTGGCAGCCAGCCCTCCACCACTCCCCAGGAGCAGTCTGCCAGCTCCAAGGAGCCTGACAGGGCCCGGAGAAGGCGGGCACCTTCCTGGTCCAGGGTGGAGATAATGAATTTTATTCAGGTTTGGGGGGGATGCCCCCAACGTCAATTATCTCCTTACTAGACGGAGGAACATGGCCGTCTATAGCAGTATAAGTGCCAGCCTGGCCACCAAAGGCTACATGTGAACCCAGGAGCAGGTCTGCATGACAATCAAGTTTGTCTAGCGAGACCCCTAACCCTGAGCCCTGAGCTTCCCCTCTCCCTTCTTCCCCTTGTTTCCCCCTTGCAGCTCCCTCCTTCCAGGTTTCCCTCTCCCCTCTTCCACCCTCTCTTCTTCTCTCTCCCACCTCCTTTCACCAGTCTCACCAGAGTTTCACTACCTCTTCTCATAGATGTCTGGGAAATGCCTGAGGTGACTCCCTTATAACCACTGTCTGTCTCTGAACTCCGGAATAAAGGTTTTTATATTTATACTTTATGTAACATCACTCCAAGACTGGGATGGACCAGAAGCAGTAGACCTCTCATAAATCTGAAGGGACTCCAGGGAATTCTTGTAGCCTCCTCTCTCAAGGGGTGTCATCTGACCAGTTTCAGCCACCTGTGTGAAATCAAAACTAACTCTCACTGCCTGTAGACTGTCTCCAAACTATCAGCATGAATGTGATGCATGTGTGAGTACCACTATACCCTTAAGAATCTATATTAATAAACAACCACAGTACAGCTTCAGTTCACCCTTTCTCTGGGCTTTATTCTTTGGCTGATTCCAAGGACTGTGCATCTTGTGAAATGAGGAGTAACGGTAGTTCGAACTAGGAAGCCTAGTTCGAACTACCTAGTTCATGCCCCGTGTAGCCGCGCTGCACGGGGTTCGAACCAGAGGGGATTTAAAAATGGCGGCTCCCCGCTTATGCAAATGAAGCCCGGGAAATTCAAGTCCCGGGCTTCATTTGCAAGTGCGGTATGCCTACATTACCCTCCTAGTTCGAACTAGGAGGGTAGTGTAGACATACCCATAAGCAGGCTGGTATCAGGGCCTGAGTGAGGGAAGATATCAGCGTCTTAAGGGCTAACCGGCTCCTACTACTTCAGTTGACTGTCTGTTCTCCTCAAGTGGGTTCAGGGAAGCAACAGGAAACAGGAAGCTCTCTGAGAAGCTGATGTTAATCAGTCCAGGCTCCTGAGGGTTCTAGAGAGGTACATAAGAGGCTCCTCCTCCCCTCTCTCCCTGCAGCTTCTGCTGCTTTCTGTTATTCCCTCTCACCTTTTTTCCTGCCTGCCTGTTATGTCTCGTGTGCTCTCCCTCCTTCAGCACAGCACTCCACCATCTCTGTGCATCTAGAGCAGAAAGAATACATATGCACCAGCAACAGACAAAATTTTCTACAATCTGACTTCCAGTGGTGCCCCCCCTCCCACTGTCTAGCACCTGAGGCGGCCACCTCAGTTTGCCTCATGGTAAGGCCAGCCCTGGGCATGGCATGCCTAACCCAACATGAAAGATGAATTGGTGAGTGTTCTTTTTTTTTTCTTCCAAGTAGGCCAGTGGTTACAGCACTTACTCAAGATATAGGAGAACCATATTCAAATCCCATCCTCTCCCTGTTGTGGAGCAGGGACCATATCTTGTCTCTCCCAAGTGAATGTCTACATTGGTGAGCAACAAAAATATTTCTGTTTTCCCCAATGAAAGCAACAGAGGGAAGACATGGGTTCAAGTCTCCATTCCACATGAGACAGAGGAGGGATTTGATCTTGGGCCTGTCAGACAGTGGATAAAAGGTTTAATTGCTGGGGGGTTTTCTGAATTTCCTCTTTAGTCTTGGCTCCTGCTGTTGTTAGGTCCCACTCGCTGGGACCTGGTCTACACTAAGGAATTATTTTGAAATAACAAGCAAAGTGTCCACACTATGAATCCCGTTATTTCAAAATAACAATTCCTGCTTTCCACAAGTAATAACACTTATTTCAAAATTGTTATTTAGAAATAGCAGTAGTGTGGATGTTCCACTGTGGCTATTTCAAAATAACTACTACCCACAGCCATTCAGAGTAATTACTCCCCAGTAATTACTGGGGCTATAAGTCGAGATAGCGTGTTCACATTAAGGGAGCCTGCCTCAGACTGCCTCAGAAGCCTTGAAGCTTCCCTGTAGTCTGGACACACTATTTCAAAATAGTTATTTTAGAAGTTATTATTTCAAAATAAGTTATTTTAAAATAATTTCCTAGTATAGACATGCCCTGGGAATTGTCCTCCATCACTGAAAACAATTAAGAAATTAGCCATAAAGGTACTAGGTGAAGTGGGACAAGGATAATCTAATCAGAAATTATGAATTTCACCTGTGTGACAAGTAATGTCTAACATTCAAGGGCTTTCCAGTCTTATTACAATTTGATTGGATTAATACATTTTGCTCCTAAAGCCTGGGCACATAAGGTCCTGAAAATTCTCTTTCTTTTTCCCCCCTCCTCCAGAACAACTCATTAAGCAATTCAGTTCAAATTATGTGTCATTTTAATTGGCGTTGGAGAGCAATTAACTTTCAGAGGCAAAATGTCAAGTACTTCCTTTGCCTCATCAAAGCAAATTTGTCAGGAAAAGGCTATAGTTTCATATAAATAACAATTGGAACAATTAATTGGTCTTTTTCAATTAGCTTGTGATCTAATTATCCTATGATCTAAAGATAACAGTAAAGGAAATCCAAGGGAAAAATTATTCCCCTGTTCATAAAATCCATATTGTTTCCTTCTATATAAGTAGGTGACCTTAATACATGTTCCTCAATAAATCCTTCATGGTTTTATTTTTGTCAAATGCTATAGTCTTACTTTATATTTAGTCTCCTTTTAGACACACAGTGAAAACCATGACTTAGTGCTACCAAGCTGTCAGTAATTAAAGCTAGTTCAAATGACAGAAGACAGATGTTCTGCAAACTGATGAAGATTTTTAAATTAATCTCTACAACACAATTCCCAAAGGTCTCCTACATCTTTTAGATAAATAAGTGAAATTATAAAGATATATTCATGAAAAAAATCCCAGAAGACAAAATGAAAATAATAGAATGACACTTCAGAACAAAGCTGAAAAGAGGTGCAGGAATTAAACCTCAAAATCATTATAAATAGAGAACAAATAATCCTATGGAATTACACAGCAGACATATAAACTCTATAGATGACTCCTATAAGGGTATGTCTAGACTACATGCCTCCGTCGACGGAGGCATGTAGATTAGCCAGATCGGCAGAGGGAAATGAAGCCGCGATTAAAATAATCGCGGCTTCATTTAAATTTAAATGGCTGCCCCGCTCTGCCGATCAGCTGTTTGTCTGCAGATCGGGGCAGTCTGGACGCGACGCGCCGACAAAGAAGCCTTTCTTGATCGGCACAGGTAAGCCTCGTGAAACCAGGTTTACCTGTGCCGATCAAGAAAGGCTTCTTTGTCGGCGCGTCGTGTCCAGACTGCCCCGATCTGCAGACAAACAGCTGATCGGCAGAGCGGGGCAGCCATTTAAATTTAAATGAAGCCGCGATTATTTTAATCGCGGCTTCATTTCCCTCTGCCGATCTGGCTAATCTACATGCCTCCGTCGACGGAGGCATGTAGTCTAGACACACCCCTATACTCATATTCTTATATTTTATAGAAGATTTCACCAACAAAAGTACTTTTGGCTTTGCTGGGCACCGTTCATAACAAAGATTTGTTATGATCTTACCCTTTGTATGAGTTCATACATATATGGTGAATTTTTTCAAAGATCTCTGAAGTTTTTCTACAGTCTCTTTCAGTAGTCAAACAAAAATGCATAAATTAATTATAATAAAAGAGTGGTACTTGTAACCAATTGGACATGACTCCCCTCTCTCTTCTTCACTGGTATCTAGCTGACCAGACATACTCCTCTGCTTTTCCCTTCTTCCCAGATATTGGTTTTCTTAGTTATAATTTGTTAAGCTTTTTATCATGCCTTTGGTATATTATCTGTAGTACACTGCAATTTCTTATACTTAGGGCTATGAGCCCCATTTTGCTTAGAAACCATATTGCTTATGAATACGTATGTAACCTGTGGAATGTGTCTGAGGTGTGAATGAGAAATACCCAACCAAAAAGGCAGTTTAGGATCTGTGTCCTTTTAAGGCAGACAAAGACCCTGCAAGCAGATAAATTAACTGAGAAGTGGCCAGAATATCTATATCTATATCTATCTCTCTCTCTCTTTCTCTCTCTCTCTCTCTCTCTCTCTCAAAATATAACATCACAGCAGAAACCTGGGACCGGTAGAGAGTAAGTAAAGCCTCCTGCAGATCTGAAGGTGTCTCCCAAGGAACATCATAGTGGAGTCTCCGGGAAGATGATGCCTGGCCAGCATTGCAGCCACCAGCAAAATCCAAAGTAATCTACACTACAGCCTGCCTCCAAACTACCAACTTGCTGGGTGGAGTGTGGCAAGGCTACAAGCCTCCAGCAGGGGCATCCAGGGCCTGGTCCACCCCATCACAATCCTCTCCCGTTTTATGAGAGTGGGGTGGTTGATCTACAAAAGGAACCCTCTCCTTGTAGCCCATTTTTGCCTTGCATCAAAAAGGCTTTCCTCTCCCCAAACTTCCCTGTCTGGAAGTCCATTACTTGTAGTCTTTCAGTATCCCAATCTACCAGGGTCCTTCTCCCAGGGTCCTGCATACAGAGTCTCCAGCTGTGTCTTATGGGAGTACACTCTCTGGAGCACAGTCTCTTTCCTACTTTCAGTCAGCTGCTCATTCTCAAACTCAAGATCCTTTAGACATGCCAGAGAGTCATCTTCTCTCAAGACGGAGTTCATAAAGCCTGATTGTGCTACCCTTTTCTCTAATCCAGAGTCCTGTTTTTGTTTTATCCCAGACCTTCTTGTTCAGCCCCTCCAGCTGTGTTGAATCTATCTGGGCTTCTCTGCTAATGGACTCACTAAATGTTTTACCCTGAGTTCCCACAATAATTTGCTAGAATTTAATTTTGGGCTGGGTTTCTTTAGTATCCTGGTCCTTCTCCCTCTGGGCCTGGGCCAGTGCTTCCTGTAGAGTTGAGCTTTGTTCCCTCTGCCCCCGGATTTCCACCTGCACCATGGCCAACTCCTGTTCTGTTTGGAGCAGTTGATCAATAATTTTCTGTCTGAAGAGATAGTCTCAATCAGTTCCTGTTGGCATTTTTTTAGCAGGTCTTCCCCATCGGGGCCCTTCTGGTCCTGTATCTGGGCTCCTTTTTGATGTTTTCTCACCCCAGCTTTCAGCTTCTCTGTTTTCTTTCTGAGATGGACCCAGACCGTCTCAGCCCTGTATTGTTGTCCTGGGCCTTTCTGCAGGAGAGCTGAATAACCTACTCAGTTCTCCCACCAAAATTACAGGATAGGGCAGTTCCTTGACCATGTCAATCTGTAGTCAGACTCGCTGGCCCTCTACCTCCATTTCCACCTCCTTCTGTGGGGCAGACTCAGGTTTCCCCATATATACACAAAACATGTACAAGGAGGTGTCTGTCTAGGCTGATTTCCCTCACTTGGTCTTCCCAAACCAGAGTACACCCACACCCTGAGTCTACAATGCCCTTCATTGGTCTTCCTCCTAGCTTGACTACCACTACCTGTGATGGGCTCACTCTGACACTTGAAATAGAATTCACCCTGCCTAAGCCTGCTATAATAACTGTTCAGATAGTCACATTCCAGGAGAGAACAGGACCTGCTGAAGTGTCCCAGTTTCTCATAGCGGAAGCACTCCCGTGGACCCAATACAGGGTCTGAGTGACCCCTTTCTCTTTGGGTTTATCGAGTGCAAGCTGGGGATGGTGAGGGGAAAGTGGGTCCCCTTCTGGTATGGTGCTCCATTGCCTCATCCAGAGGGGCTTCCCTTTCAGTTGGATCAGGTTTCTGAGGCACCCCCTTCTAGGTCCAGGCTGAACTTTCTGAGCCTAGAGTCCCCTAGCTATTGGACTGGGGCAGGGTTGATTTGCTAAACCCAGGGGCAAGTAGAAAATCTTTGGTAGTCTGGAGTGATTCAGTAAAGCGGGGCAGGGTTATGTCTCCAAACCCATGTTTGAATTACCACTAGTAACATCTCCAAGTATTGGTCTAGGACTATGGAACCAATAATCTCCTGGGTTGTATGGACTTCAGGGCATAGCCAATGGACAGCTCAATTTTTAAGGCATCAAGCTACTACTCGGAGCTGAGCCTCTGTGGGAAAAGGCTGAGTGGAACCCATGTCTACAAATCTCTGGATATATCCCCAAGTGATCAAGTATGGCAGCTTTAACTGTCTGATAGTCGTCTGCCCTATCATTATCTTGGGCATGGTATGCTGTCTGAGCCTCCCCAGACAGGAATGGTGCCAGGTAGACAGCCCAGGTGGTTTGCTCCCAGTCACTGAGGGTACGTCTACACTACAGCGCTAGTTCGAACTAACTTAGTTCGAATTAGTTAATTCGAACTAAGCTAGTTCGAACTAACGCATCTAGAACTAAAAACTAGTTCGAACTAGGCGTTAGTCCTCGTAAAATGAGGTTTACCTAGTTCGAACTAAGCGCTCCGCTAGTTCGATTCAAATTCGAACTAGCGGAGCGCTAGTGTAGCGCATAGGAAAGTTAGTTCGAACTAACGTCCGTTAGTTCGAACTAACTTTCTAGTGTAGACATACCCTGATTGTGTCCACCCATTCAAAAGTGTCCAAATAAGCCTCTGTATCATGATACAGTCCCAACTTGGCCAGTAGTATCCCCAGCCCTGAGTTCAGTGAGTTCGAGGGCACCGGGGCAATTAACCACCATAACACTGCTTCTTGAAACTGATGATCCTGCTGTTGCTGTTGCTGCTGGAGTTGTAACAGTTTCAGGAGTACATCCTGCTGCTTTTGGGCAGCCTGCTGTGCCTCATGCTGTGCCTCAATCAATATTCTATGTTTCTCAGATGTACTGTGCTGTTGCTGAGCCAGCAGCCTCACCAACTCCTCCATAACCCCTTCCACTGGGGTTGGTCTGGTAGCCCCACCCCTTTCTGTGGCAGTCCTCCTGCAAGCCAGCTCTCCAGTCCTGTCTGAGCCTTTTGAGCAACAAGAAGGAACTGCCTCCCTCTGGCCCAATAACTTCCTTTTGACAGGCTTACTGAGCCCTGATTGGTCGTGTCCTTTGTGCCACTCTAGGCTTCTTGGAGGACTTTTCTATGGTTTGCTGAGCAGGGTATGGCAAGGTCATAAGACTCCAACAGGGGGCTTTGGGACCTAGTTCACCCTAGCATAGGGACCTAGACTATGTATAGGAGGGGGACCTATAAATATAGTGGAAAAGAACCCTTAAAATATGGATATTGTGCGTTCATTAAAACACACAAGATTACTGGCTGAAATTTACTGGCTACCAGATCCAATATAAGAGACAGACAAATATTGCCAAACAAAGGAATAAAAAAGGTATATTTGATAGAATTTTCCCATTAAACATCTTTTAGAATAGGGTATAACTATGGATTAAATTAGAAAATAAAGTTACCAGGAATTTCTGTTTATTCTCATCTGTAGATTAAATTGAAATCACAGTGCTGGCTGTTGGTAATTCATTCCATTCCAGATATTCCTTATTATACATGAAGTATCCCATGCTGCAGACTACTAGTCACCAGAATCAGACTTCTGGTTTCTATCAAGTTGATCTTAGAGGTTGTATTTTGTTTTATTATTTCTTACTGATTTTCCTTTCAACTTTAGTCAAGTTCTCTCAAGATGCTAAAGTTTGATGAGCTTTTTTTTCTGTAAAGATTTTTCTCTCCAAATGGGTTTTCTCAAGCTCATATTGCTCTGTCAATCACATACAAGCCGATTATTCTAGTGATATTTAAGAAAGATGTGTATATGGTTAAATAATATGCTCATGCTGTAGAATTCTAAATAAAAATGTTTTCAATAATCCACCATCTTCAAAAAACAAAAGCAGCATTTGCATGTGTGTCCCTCAGACGTAGACAATTATAGATTGTCAGAATCAATATATACTGACATGTTCATTCATGTTCATTCATGTGCATCAATACATACTGATTCATGTTGATTCATGTTCATTTTCACCATCTGAATTGGATGCCACCAGCAGAAGTTTGAAATTATTTTTTGATGGTTTGGGTTCTGTAGTTTCTGCATTTGGGTGTTGTTCTTCTAAAACTTCTGAAAGCATGCTCCATGTCTGGTCCCTCTCAGATTTTGGAAGGCACTTTGGATTCTTAAACCTAGTATTGAGTGCTGTAGCTGGTTTTAGAATGATCAGATTGTTCTTCTCTATGTCCTGTCAAATCTGCTATGAAAGTGATCTTACATTGAACATGTGCCTAATCATGATAACATGAAATACATGGTAGAATATGTGTAAAATGATCTGGAGACATACAATTCTCACTTAAAGAAATTCAGTCTCAGATTTAATTAACACATTATTTTTAATCAGTATAATCCCCATGGAAGCTTGTCCTGGGGAATGGTGGCCAAAGCATGATGTGGCATAGGAATGTTTAGCACATCTGGCAAATAAATACCTTGTAATGTGAGCTACAAAAGTCCCATGTGAATGCTTGTTTTAACTTTCTGGTGACATTGTAAATATGATAGAAGCATTATCTCTCATAAATGTAAACAAACTTTTTGTCTTAGTGACTGGCTCATCAAGGAGTAGGACTGAGTGGACTGTAGATGCTAACATTTTGCATTGTTTTATTTTGAGCACATTTCTGTAAAAAAATCTACATTGAAAATTGTCCTTTCATGATTAAGAGATTACACTCTAGAACTTATAGGAGGTGAACTGAAAAAATGATTTTTGTTTATCATTGTACAGTACAAATACTTGTGATAAAAATAATAATATAATGTAAGAAGCGTATACTTTGCATTCTGTGTTGTAAATGAAATCAATATATTTGAAAATGTAGCAAACAAAAATCCAGATCTGCTGCTTTCCCCCTCAGCTGGGCATTCTGCACCTTTCCCCAATGGGAGGGGTAGGTAGTGGGGGAAAGAGCAGAATGCCAGGACTTCTACTGGTTGCCATAGAACTCTCAGCTGTACCCCAGCCCTGTTCTCTTGCTGGGCTACTGCTGTACAGAGAGAGTCAGAGGAGATGCAGCTCAATGGCGGGACTGTAGGCGGTAGGGGCAGAGTCTTTCCCATTATGCTATACTGCTCTAAATAGCTGGTATGGTGTGCCAGATTTTGCTGGACATTTTCTTGCTGCTATGGTGTATTAGACCATACCAGCTTACTTTCACCTCTGTGTAGATATGAGCACATATTTTACAAGTGAAATGTTCAGTTCCAAGTAGCACAAATTAATCCAAAATGTACATTTTTGGGGGCACAGCAGGAAGGTATGGGTACTATTGGATCATCATTTCAGACTGTAATTTTAAAAAGAGTGCTTCCAGAAGCAAGGCTTCATTTAGGATCACTGTTGAAACAATACCCAGGGTGGTTGCTTTATGATTTAGGAAAAGGCTGGCCGAGAAAGCAGAAAATAAGGAATGTATCCAGAATACAAGTACTAGAGTAATACTTGAGGGAGGTTCCTACTGAAGAGGAGGACAGAAAAAGCAATGTGTGGCAGCAAGAACCACAATAAAAAGGGAAATGTGATTCAGTTGAATATATATATCTAAGCGAATGTACATATTTGACCTGAAATGCATGCATCCAACCCAATACCAGGGTATTTCAGGAAGAATACACAGTCTGCAAGCTTTTCTTGAAGAGGGTTGATTGATGGGATTGAAAAAAACAGAGGATATTGCATTGCGAGTAAATAGACGAGGTGTATATATTTTCTTGTGATCTGTGGGCATAAGCATTGTTTGGGCTCTTTGTTTAATATATTATTTATGCCCAAGTTTCTGAACAGAGCACAGTTAATAAATATCAATAAATAAGTGTTAGAATTTGTTAGGTAACATGGAATTATTCTGTTTCAGGTTGGGTAATTTTGCTGCTAGTTTTCAGCATTTTTTCCTTATTAAAAGATGCCTGACCAAATTTTATTTCTTGGATTTATTTAACACATGATACAGACACCTGAGACAAAAGAGAGATTAACCTCTCACTGTTTTAAATTGTCTTATGCTGAAATTTGGTGCACAACCCAGTTACCATTTTTTAACAACAACAAATGAAATATATATAAGGGGTTTAAATCTCTTGAATTGATTTTCAGTTACATAGCAACAATGCTTACATTTACCATGGCTACAGATTTAGTTTGGCAAGATCTAGCTTTAACAAACAAAACTGAAGGCAGTTATTCTTTAGTGGGGACTTAGCCTTTTTGTAGTGAAAAAGGTAAACATCAGCTATTCAACTTATTACTGTTCTGTTTCAATGCTGATTATTCACCACAATTGTTATGTTGCTCTTGCCCATGAACATAGGATTTAAATCTGGGAACCATTTGGATATATCTTGTTAATTTGATGGCACAACGTATTTCTTCTGTCAGTCCCTAGAATATTTGATTTAGTAGAAGTCAAGTGGTTGCATAAGAAACAAGCTTGTGCAATCATTGCAGTCTACATTATTTTCAAGAGGAGATTCTCATAACCAGGAATGGTAACTATACACTGAAAACATTAAATGCAAAAACTATTATTTTTCCTATATTGGAGAATATGTGCTCATATTTTCCTCCAAGTTAAAATAGATTTTAATATAATTTCCTTTTATTCAATGCTTAGATATTACTGTATAGACAGTATATTACTATATGACTGAGAATGATTATGACTTGCACACCACAAACCTTCATTGGTGTTTGTGTGGATTTTCACCTTTCAAGACAGAACATCAGAAGTACTCTTCATGGAATTGTCCAGTGTGCTGGAGAGCTGGATACATTTCTGTATCCATTGAGGCATGTGGCTGGCCAGTTCTGTTGATCACTGTGAATAGTAAGGAAGGTATACAGCTATAACTCTGTGGGAGACTCTACTCTTCCCATTGCATGGCCTGGTAGGAATCTATTATTGTGTGACTACAGCCACATGTTCTTAATTTCAGAAAAAAACATGAATTTACTTTTCACTCTTGCTATTACTGAAGAGCCAATGGAAGACAACTAGATTTTTTTTCTAGCTTACATCTTTACAGCAGAGTGTGCACAGGAATACAGCTTTTTGTATGTAAGACATATTTGTTTTAACAAAGTATTGGGGGGAAGTTTTATAAGAAAGGCAAAAAAAAAAATAGAGATTTGAACCTGGATCTCTAACCAGTGCCCTAACTATGGGAACAGACACACATGCACACTCTGAAAATGGAGATTTTGACACAATTCTGTTATCACATAAAGTTGTCAAGAATGAAAACAAATTGTGAAGTTGCTGTTGTACAAAATGTTCATCATCCCATCTGCTCTAACAATGATATATAGTTAGCTATTATGTCAGAAGACTAGTCTTTGTTAGCTTTGGTAAGGTGTGTGTGTGTGTGTGTGTGTGTGAGTGTTGTAGGGTTCTTCTATTTTTAATATTGGCTTGTGTGTTCTTGAATGTTTTACTATTTAGGTCAATGCCAAAGACACTTAAGTCAATTGGTTTTCTTTTAAATTCAGCGCTATGGATCTGATCCAAATCCTTCTGAAGAAATTGAGAGTCTTTCCACTGATGCTAATAGAGCATGCTCCATATGAGTAAGAAATGAACAATGAGCTTTACATTGTAGCTTTAGTCTTTTCAGAAATAAGCTGAGACTTGATATCTCAAGTGACAATTTGATGAGGGAGTATTCTCCTCTGAGATTTCCAACTTGTGTTTTCAGAAGATTAGTCACTAGAGCTGATCAAAATCTTTTTTTCATTAAATTACATTTCATCAAAATATGTTCCTTTGTCAAAGTGGATTGAGTGATCTGGTATGAAAAACCGTGTTGTGAATAAGGCAGCAGAGTTATTTGACCCTTCATTTCTTATATCAAAAGTCTCTGCCTTAATCATCAGACTATGCACCTAATGAGGTGTTGATCTCAAATTGGACATTTCAGTGCCATTCTGCATCTGTAAAATGTTCTAAAGGTTTTTGTTTCATTACAATATGGAACAGAAATATATTTTAAAACTTTGATAGCTGCTCTGAAATGGATTTGTTGTCCTCTGGTCAACTTTAGTCACTCATCTTTCTTAAGTAATGAGGCAGAATGAGGGAATAGCACTGGATTCAGTGTGATTGATGACTTGTTTTATAGAATTTCCCAGGTGAAAATGCTGAATTGTTGAGTCATGAACACTATGTTCTATTGTACAATATGCTTTTACAGATTGTGTCCTGATCCATTCCTAATGAAACTAATAGCAAAAGCACACTGATTTGAATGGGATTAGCATTAGGCTGTCTTCTATTTGAAATTTATTCTTATGACTTTACTATGGTTTATTAAGAGATAGTATATTAAGAAGCATTATTTTACATTTGAATGGATATTCTCTGTGACTTTTTAAATTAAAATGTTCCACAAACTCCCTGATTGTCTATACAATACTTAATATTTTATTGAGTATTAAATGCTTTCAGCCATAATTGCAAGTTTTACTTTTCCACTCAATTTCTTTTTTTAGCAGTACTTCTTTGTGACAAGTGCAAAGCCCCTGAAATCTTCTTTCACTTATAATGGGAAACTGAATTTTGAACAAGATTGTTGGAATACTATTAACATCCCTTTTACTGAACAGAAGGGATTTCCATGGCTTTTGCTGTCATGAATGAGACAACCAGAATCTCTGTTAAATCCCCCCAACAGTTACACAGAGATGAAAGAAACATTTTTTCCCCAAACACATAAACCTTCGATGTCTTCCTGCAGACTCAGCAATTATGCTAACAAGTTTGGATTGATTTAAGCTTTAGTTAATGAAAGCAATACACACTCATTCCTTTATTTCCTGGAACACTTACTCACCTACACAATAAATAACAGATCATCTTCAACACTGTAGCTACATTATATTTTTCACAGTGTAAAAAAATGGTTGTGATGATTACTGGCAGGATTCCTACTGCACAAGCTGTAAGAAGGCTGTTCTTTTCTACATAAAATGATCATCTAAAATTTAGAAGTAAAGTGGATAGGTGCAGCTCAAAGGAACATGGAAGATTTAGGGTACGTCTAGACTACTGCGTTTTGTTGACGGAAGTTTTGTCGACAGATACTGTCGACAAAACTTCCATCGATAAAGAGCATCCAGACACATTGAGTTCTGTCAAAAAATCAAGCTGCTTTGTCGACAGAACCCCGTAGTCTGGACGCAACCCTACAGGCAATAACACCTTCTGTCGACAGAACTCTGTCGACAGAAGGTGTTTTGCCTCGTAAAATGAGGTATACCAGCGTTGACAAAACTGCTGAGTTCTGTCGACGTTATGTCGACAGAACTCAGCGGTAGTGTAGACGCTGGTATAGTTTTGTCGACAAAAGTCCACTTTTGTCGACAAAAGTCCACTTTTGTCGACAAAACTCGGTAGTCTAGACACACCCTTAGATATGTCTAATAGATCTATTCAGTGCTTTTTTTGTGATGGTACACACTTGCCACTTTTCTCCAGCACAGTCCCCAGTCAGCCCTGGGAGCACTCAAGCAAACCAGTAGACCTACCCAGTATTGGTTGGGTCTTTAATTCCAACATTTTTTTAAATAAAAGAAAAATATACATGCTTTACTTAAATGATTGCATTTTTCAGAAACATAGCCTCTCTCCTCCTCCCTCCCCGGTGATGGGAAGGGGGATGGAAGCCATGAGACATGTGGCACCTGGAGTCATGCAGATCTCCCCTTACTGGGTATTAGGGTGGAGAGGACAGAAGCCACAAGGTGCATGGCCTCTCCTCTCCCTGCTCTCGGGAGGAGGTGTATTGTGAGGCTTTCCCCTCTCTGGTGCTCCAAGGGAGTGCCACCTCCGCCTTCTCCACACCCTAGCCGCTTCCTTAGGTCTGAGGGAGAGCTGGGGCTGGTGTGCCATGGCATGTGGGGAGCCAGGGCCAGGGTATCTCTCTCTAGCAGCCCAAGTAGGATGGGCAATAAAAAGTTGAGGTGGGTCAGGAATGGGAGGGAGAAAAGGCTGAGGCCAGGGCAGCATCAGCCCCATGCCCTTCCCACCCAAGAGGGGTTTGGCAAGATTAGTGAGCAGGGGGAGCAGCCCCGTAATATTAATAAAAGAATTAAAGTGATTAAACATTAGATAGAACTTGTTGGTGGACAATATTTGCAGTCTTCCTGTCTCTTGCTAGAATAAACAGGGTTTTTTTTGCATTCTGGGGGTCTCAGGGTAAGGATGGGGGTGCAGGAGTCAGGGCAGCAGCTTGGGGGTGGCAGTGGCTCAGGGCAAGGTGTGAGGGTGCTAGAGTCAGAGCAGGGGTGGGGGATTCAAGGAAGGGGGTGAGATGTGGAGGAGTCAGGGAAGCAGTTGAGGGGCTCAGGGCAGGGAGTGGGGTGAAGATGTCAGGGCAGGGGGTGGAAGGCTCAGGTCAGGATGCTGCAGGAGTAGGGGGGATGCAGGACTGAGGGTTTGGGAGTGAGGAAGGACTCAAGGCAGGAATTTGGTGGCGGGGGCTGGGGGTTTGCCAGTGAAGAGAGGCTCAGGGGAGGGGGGTGACATAGGGAAGGGAATTGGGAGGTGTGGGTGTAACCATTTAGTTCATTTTATCGTCCCTTTATTGTTCTGTAAAATGGTGTTATGTTCAGTTCATATGCTATTTCATATATAATCAACAGGGCTCGACAAACAATGTAATCTACTCGCCCATCAGTGTCCCCCTATCACTCAGTTAATGTTTAATTGTGTGTATAAATAAAACATCTCTTTTATGAGAAAGTGAACCTGGGATAGTTATTTAACTGGTGGGTAAGGCACTGAGACAGACAGAGCCACCTGGAAGGGGGCACAGGCCTGTGGCATATTGACTCTTGCACTAGACTTTTTTCCCTTTCTCCCAAAATTGGAATGGTCTCTTTTTTAACCCTCATGAAAATGGAAGGAAAAAAAAAGAATTCTCAGTTTTTTCAGTTTCATACACAGCTCTACTTGCCAACATGAACAAGCAGTCCACAGTTAGAAACGATGAGAATACTGTCTGTGAAAATCCTGATTACATAGCAGTCAAATTGCTAGACAGACAGAGGCACAATTAGCACAGAGGTGGTCTTCCTGCTTTATTATTTTGTGGGTTATTTTTGGACAAGGGAGTAGAGATTTAATATTTACTAATTCCAAATTTTGCTGGTTTTGCTCAAGAACAATCTATTCTCTTTCTAAATCAGATACAGGCACATATTCTTAATAGGTTCTACAGTACTTCTGCAACAATAAACATGCTCTAGGAAAATTTGTTACAAGGAAACTGCAGCTGCATCGGTCCCCTTCATTGTTTTTATGAGTCTAGCAGTTGACAAGGCCTTTAAGTTAACTCCTGTTCTTTTGATGGTCTTATTGGCTGCTCCTCTTAGGTAAAATATTGATTTCAGTTCTTTGATCATTGAGGGAGTTAGTAACTTGCAATCTTGAGGCTGCAGCATACTCTCATTGGAGCAATGGGCCTCCTTCAACTGACTCACTGATTTCAGCGGAAACTAAACTGCATCCTTCCTAATACATGATCTCCTTTCTCTTTAGTCCCATCATATTCCTGTTTCCTTGTTCATAGTTCCTCATGAAGATACCTGAATCTTTTTATGCAGCTTTTAAGTTTATTGTGGTCTCCTTTCTATTTACATAAAAATGCTACTGAGTTTTAAAAATGGTACAAAGATGCATTTTAAAGATAAAATGACCTTAATTTCTCTTTATAGCTAATTATTCAGCAGGTTACCCACTGGCTTTTAAAATGATTTTTAAGTAATTATTATAATGCTACCCAGTGTGTATATAGTCATTTTTAAAGCAAAGGCATTTTAATACTGCTTTGAAGCTCTCTTCAAAATTGCAAACAGTAATTTAAATTTATTCAAAGTTTCGTTAAACAGTAATTTGAATATTTTAAAGAATATTAGCTAATGTGACTAGCAATGAGTTTTCATAACTGGAATTATTTAAATGAGAGCAAATATTTTTCAAATAAAGTAGCCATTAAACAATTCATTCATATTCCACCTTACTATTATACAAGTGAGTTCATTTTCAAGCAAAATGAGAGAAGGATGAGAAGAAAGTAATTATATTTTGTTCATTATTAACTGAACTGTATTGACATCCTGAACACTGACATATTAAATATTAGGTGTAAGGCTTAATAAAATAATCATATTTGCAAAACACAGCTGTTCCCACATAATCCATGTTTTCAGAGGTGTGGGCAAAAGGGGTCTTTAAAGTAAATCATGTTAAGCAGAGGTCAGTGGGTATGTCCACACTACAGCTGGGAGTTGGTCTCCCAGCTAGAATAGATGGACAAGCACTAGTGGAGCTTGAGCTAGAGTACTAAAGATAAGAATGGAGATGCTGTGGTATTAGTCAAAACTTTCTCTGGTCACTCATACCAAAATGTTTATGCTGATAGTCTGGGCCATGTTAGTGTGCATCTCTGTAGTCAGGGGGTGAGCAAGATCCACCCCCTGGGCCAGATCTGGCCCACCAAACCATTTGATCCAGCCTGCAACCTGCCTTGCCAAGATCCTGAGGCTGTACAAAACAGGGGAGTGAGGGGATGGAGGGAGGTGAGAGACTTCACGTGTTCCCTGTGCTCAGACGCTGCTCCCAGCTGTAATTATTGTTCTGTGGGGCAGAAGAGCATACAAAGGCTCTCCTCCACAAGGGCACATGCCTTGAGCAGCACATGGAGGGAACCTCTTTGAGCAGCCTGGGGCTGCTGCAGGAAGGAGCCTGCCTCAGGGATCTTTTTGGGCTTTTGGCCGGGGGCTGCCTAAAGTAAGTGATTCCTGGCCAGAGCCTGCCTCTGGCTCCTCAGCCTCTGCTTCTGGCACCCCAGCTTCTCCCACTTCCCAATCTCCTGCCGTAGGTCACCACCCAAATACTCTGCACACACATCCGTCCCCAGGTCTCAGTTATCTCCCTGCTACACCCCTCCTCCAGGTTTAAATTCACTCCTGAACCCCTATTCCCTAACAGATCCTGCACCCCAATCCTCTGCCCCAGGTCATGACACTCTACATCAGCCAAACTCTCTCTCCTTCACCCCAGTTCCCTACCCTGAGCTCCCTTCTGCACCCAACATTTGTCCCAAACCCTACATCCTCTCTATGGAAAGGTGCAGCCCTTGACCACACTCCAAAATCTTGGAGTGGCCCCCCCCCATCAAAAGTTATTGCCCACCCGTGCTCTAGCCACACTGTGAGGTTCACATTGAACCATGTAGGGACATCTGGTAAGTATTGAGATGAACCACGTTCCTGAGTTTTTATATGTATACAGTTTTGTTGTAGCCATGTCAGTCCCCAGATATTAGAGACAAGATGGATGAAGTAATGTGTTTTATTGAACCACATTCCATTGGTGAGAGACAAGTCTTCAAGCTTTCAAAGAGCTCTTCTTCAGGTCTGGGAAAGGTACTCAGACTATCACTCCTAAACACAAGATCAAGTAGATAGTTCAGCATAAGTATATAGCACACATTCTAAATGATCATTCAAGGTGAAGCGGCCCATTAACACATCTGTAGTCATAGGACAAAAGGGGTGGTTAGTGGGCTACAGATTTTTGTGACCAACCATAAATCCAGTGACTTTATTAAGACCATGATTTTCAATGCCAGTGAAATCATGAATGCAAGCGTCCAGTGTTGTCTTTTGAAACTGTTAAGCAACTTCCCTTTGAGGAAGAAGACTGATAACATCATATTTATAATGATTGTTTTGTGAAATGTGTTTTGCCATAAAATACTTTTGTTTTTTTATCATTTTCTGTGTATATTCTTTCAAAATGTAGTGAATGTCTGGTTTTATTCACATAGTTGTTCATGTGGTATTAGTGAACTAGATGTTGTGAGAAGTATGTGTACTTCTTGAAAGGTGTGTTGTGGATGGAGTTGATCATTGTAGCAATGGAGATATGTTTGTGGGTTTTCTATCCATTGTTTTGTCAGGCTCTGGTGCCTCTTTCAATTGCAGTGTCCTGGTCTATGGGAAGAGCTTGCTACTGATATTGAGCTTGGAGAGAGTGGAGGGGAGCTTGAGTTGCAGAAAAGGGTGTTCATGAAAGATATCTTGAGGGTGTGAACCCATTGAGGAAGGGATGTAGTTATTTACTGATACCCCATATGGATTACAGTGTGGGGCAGTAGAAGAAAACTAGGGGATATTTATTTTAAACAGAGATTATTATTACATTAATGGGGAGTTCTGTTTCAAAAATTGATGTTGGAATAAGGTATTGTATACTGTTCTTTGAACAATAGCACCCCCTATTTCGTGATTAACAGCCTTTCCTACATTCTGGTCTTAATGAAATTGTATAGGCCACTTGGGTTGAGGCATAATTTCCACTGGAAATTACTGACATAGATGATATACATTTTTGTTCTGTAGTGTCTTGTGATGTTGTACCAACTAAGATGTTTGAGAGCTTTCTTTCCTTTTCCGCGGTGCATTTTCAAACTATTTCTAATGAGCTCACAAGTCGTATACAATTGTTTTTTGTGCTCTGCTTATAATAATTGCAGTTTATTTAAATAATTTTTCTGATTTGTCAATATGTGACTTTTTAGCATCATGCATCATTTAACTAATGTCTGTTTGCAGTAACTGAGACACAGCATTTCTGCCCTGAAATAAAACTATATAGAGGGCAGAGGGGATGTTGTATTTGCTCACTGACAATAGTTTAAAAATATATACATGCTTTTCTCTGACGCTTGAGATGACCTATGGCTGGAAATGTGAATTTAATATGATATTATGATGAGGCTCACATCTACACAAATATTAAAGTTGGACTACTATCACATGGGTACAAGGAAACCTTGATGATTGATGAGAAGTAGAACAGTAATCTGCAGACTACAGGCATTATAGTTCTTATTTCTGAAGCTGAGAGCATCTATTGCATCCAGTGACAATTACAGCTGTCATCTTTCTGAACCTCTGCATTTATATTTAGGGGGGGAAATTTTAGTATACAAAGGCACTAGACAAGTGTAACTCACAGACAGGGAAGTGACCCAGGATAAATAGTTGCGTTTTATTCAGCAGTTATTCTTATTTTTCTACAGATGTAGATGCAAGTTCTCTAGAACATGGACCTGTCTTAATTTATTTGTATATAATTAATGAAGAGACAGATGGGCTAAATATGGTACAACTAAAATATCTGTGGATACCTCTGGAGAATCTGTAGAAGGTCCTACTTATTTTCACGTACACCTGAGGTATCAGTTGTAACAGTTCTATAAGCAGTAAATCTATTTACATTAGTAATGGCTGTCTTTGTTAACTCACAGATTGAACATTCTATATAAGAGCAGTGAAGGGACCACAATAAATAATTTGGAACAAAGAGGACAGCACAACTCTGTGTTTGAACTTGCCTCCCCACCGTCCCTGCCATATGGAGTAAGGGAAGCCAGTGGACCACAGCGTGAGGTTGGTTTGATGGTTTTTTACTCAAATTCTGATGGTTTGAGCAATTCACATTATACCCTCCTTCACTGGGTCTGGAAAGAGTTAAAGAGCCTTTTTTGGTTGGCAGTCATTTTGTCAGATTCTTTCTTCCACCGCAGTTCTTGGTTGCTTCACTGGTTACTCTGCATGGGGAGGGAATTTAGCTTTGCTAGGCACTTCCCTAACCTCAGGCACCGCCAGTCAAGTGCTTGCCCTTGTGAGGATCCTGAATTCAAGCACCATAAATGATAACGAAAGCACTCTTTCCCCTCCACTGTGAGGCACAGAACTGTTAGAAGGGGTGTTGATGATCAGCTGCAGCAGAAAAGAGACTGTAATTGCTCAGAATGCTCCCAGAGCTACTCTGGAGCAGAACATATGACAAAAAGGTACAGAAATCTCCATCATTATATATATATATATATATATATATATATAGTTCTGATATTAAATTATGCTTGAGTTGCCCCTAGATTTTTCAGTTCTTGACATGCTTCAACATGTATACTGAAAAGTCATAACTAGAATTTGTGGTAAGGCAACCAGAGATTTTGACAGCTCGGTAAGCAACAGTTCCCACCTGAGAGGATGCTGAAAGGAATTTACCAGTAGTTTTTGGCACTCGGGAGACAGATGAAACTTTTGGAAAATGATACACTCTCACTTCCTCTTTTTGAGCTCAGTCAGAGGTAAGCTTAATTTGTAGGGAAGAGAGGGGTTTGAAATCTTACTTTCCTACCTCAAAACTCCTTTATATCAACTAACATTCCTATTATCATCATTGTATTCAGCCAGGATGTATAACTTATTTTTGATTAAAAGGATCAGGTGTGAAATTATCAACCAATACCATTTCTATTGATTTCACTAGTTTCATAGTAGAGCTGTCAGTCAATCATAGTTAACTCAAATGATTAACTTTAAATAAATTAACTCAATTAAAAATTATCATAATTAATCACAGTTTTTAATCATATAAACTATAATTGAATATCAGTTTAAATATTTGTGGATATTTCTCTACATTTTCAAATATATTGCTTTCAATTACAACACACAATTATAAGTGTGCAGTGCTTATTTTAAATTATTTTTTACTAGAAGATCTACATAGTATTGCATAGGTCCTTAACTCTTTTTTGTTTTAAATTAAAATGAAAAGGTACATGCTGCATTTGAATCATTGCTTTAGGTTATGGCTGGTAATGAGGGTTTCAGTATGCAAACAGTCCTAGGGAGAGAGGAGCCCTCTCTTACTGCAGCAGGTTGGGGCCAAGTGAGAAGCACCACTCCATGGCCACTGTAGTTCCAGTGAACACAGCTGGGGGAGAATGCATGCCTGTGGGCTGGGACAGGTCCAGGTCCAGGTTAGGTTGCATGGTGTCCATAGAAGGATCACCTTTCCCCCAGAAGTGGCAGCTCTGGGGCAGCTCAGAGTTGGGTGCCATGTCTGGCAAAGAAGTGTCCCCTCCTCTGGCCCCAGCCTGAGGTAGATATGACTAAGCGGGGCAGGGGGGCACCATCTTCGCTCCAGCATGGAACTGCTATTGCCAGGGGTAGGGGTTAGACACCTCCTCCGATGGCCTCAGCACTGAACTGCCACAACTGGGGAGAGTACACCACCCCATTAACCCAGAAAGGAGCTGCTGCAGCTGATCTGTGTTAAGGGCAGCAGGCAGAGGTGGCACTCTATGTGCTCTGAGACCCTGCCCTGTCTGAGCCCTCTTTCAACATTTGCTCAGTTATGTCAGTTTTGAGGACTGTCCTTGATTTGGTGTTTCAGTCTCTTTTCTGTTTGGTTTTAGGAGACATAATCCCATTCCAGGCATATCCCATTTTCCTGACAAAACAAAACCCTTACATCACTTTAAATTATGACCAGAGAAAATGGTATACTGAATGTGATGGTCCTAGTTCTTGCCATTTAGGAAGAGTCTTCAACTTTAAGCATTGATTTAGTGGTGCCAAAACAGCAATTCCACCAGCCTGGTGATTCTGTTTCTTTTCTTTATGGTTTTCGGTGAAGCAATCCCATTCAGGGCACATCCCATTTTCCTGGCACAACCAAACCCTTATGTTGCTTTAAGCTTTAAGAGAAAATGCTGTTCTGAATTTGGTGGTTCTAGATCTTATCATTTAGGAGGAGTTTTTGAACAAACAGAGAAGCAGACAGACAGACAAACTCTCTAATATATAGTAGATTACAAATATGTACATTGTAAAAAGGACAAACAAATGAAATGATATTTTTGACCTTATACAAGTGTTGGCGCACAATCCCCTTACCACAAAACTGCAAATTACAAAGGTAGATTTCTTTTTGTTACATAACTGTACTAGAAAACAAAATAAGTCCACTCAGTCCTAATTCTCATTTAGCCAATTGCTAAGATGAATATATTTGTTTATAATAAAAGGCAATAACTCTACCCTCTTTTTATTTACAATGTCACCTGAAAGTAAGAAATGGCAATGCTGTAGCAAGATATTTACATGACAGATATGTTAAACATTTGTATGATCCTTCATACTTTGATCATAATTCCAGAGAACATACTGCCATGCTGATAATGGGTTCTGCTCAATAAAAATATAAAACAGTGTGACTAGTGTACATTCATTTTCATCATCAGAGACAGATGCCATCAGTACAAGGTTGGTTTTCATTTTGGTGGTTCAGCTTCAGTAGTTTCTGCATCAGAGTGTTGCTCTTTTAAAACTTCTGACAGCATGTTCCAAACCTCATTTTTCAGGAAGAATGGCTCTTGTGCAGGTGGGGGGAGGGGGGGGGGAGGGAGGTTGTGCGAAAAGGAGCTTTCTACAGAGCTCCTTTTTGTGCAAAAGCCTCTTGTGCAAAAATGGCCCTAATTAATTATGCAAAGTAAGTGTGGCAATATGCTAATCCATGCTTCATTTGCCTAGGCTTTTGCACAAGGAAGGTGCAGTGTAGACGTAGCGTCAGGTTGCAAACCTTGAGTTGAAAGCTATAGCTTGCTTTAAAAATCTCTTATTGGTATCTTCTTTGCATTTTGTCAGATCTGCAATAAAAGTGTTCTTAAATCTAACGCCATATGCTGGGTTGTCATACTAGACCTCCATTACACAAAATTTATGCCATGATACAGGTAAAACCAAGGAGCAGGAGACATACAATTCTTTCCCCCAAGGAATTCAGTCACAAACTTAATTAACACATTAATTTGGTAGCTAATGTCATCAGCATGGAAACATTCTCTGGAATGGTGGATGAAGCATAAAGGGGAATAAAAATATTTAGCATATCTGGCTCATAAACACTTTGAAACTCTGTCTACAGAACTTTGAAGTATTTGAAATTGTAGAAATGTAGAAAACATTCAAAACATTTAAATAAATGTTATTCTGTTAATTGTTTTACCGTGCGATTAAAACTGTGATTACTCATGGTTTTAAAAAATATTTGGATTAATCACAATTAATTTTAATAATTTGATAGCCATATTTCAGAGCCACGTGCCATTTATCTCAATGCTGTATTAAACCAGTCTGACCAATTGTTTCAGGCTATCTTCACATTTCAGTAAGGATCATGACTATATTATGTTATATTAAGTTCATGTTTAGAAGTATATTGTTACTATCATTAGATCTAGAAAAGCAACAAATAATGAAATCTGAAAATGTACTGAATGAATAGTGCGGCGTGATTGCAGTTGTACAATCACATGGGAAGAGATCCCAAGTACATTTTTCATTTAAAGAAGGAATATACCTGTATAAATTACCAAAACCATGTATTAATGTTAAGGATACTTCAGTTTATCTCTTGTTTCATCAAAAGATCTCAGAGCATTTAAAAAAGCATTACTAAATTAAGATCCAAGCTTTTTATATAGTACTACAGGTTGAACCTCTCTAGTCCAGAACTCTCTGGACTGGAAACATCTGTCATTCAAAATTATTTTAGTTAGCCAGATGCGCACTTCTCATGGGTGAAGTCAAGTTTCCCATAAAATTTGTTTACAGCCCAAGGCCTAGCTCTCACTGTTCTGTGCTGTTATTTAGCTCTAATTTATCCCAAATGTACTCTCACAGCCCAATAATCAGTGGAAGTGTTGGTAATGCTGATAGACAATATTGACCTCCCATGGTCTGGAAAATTCTCTGGTTTGGACCTGGTCAGGACCCGATGGTGCCAGAATAGAGAGGTTCAATCTGTATATTCATACCAATTGTACAGATGTTCAAATGAGAGAAAGAAAGAGAGAGAGAGTAATCTAAGGTTCATTGAAGCTAATCGAAGAACTCAAATCTATGGGCTATGGATCAGGTGTATAAAGAGATTTAGTTACTATCCAACAAGATCACTTAGCAGATCATTAACAGATTTCTGGATCATAGACTCTGCTCTATTCATTAGACCAGTGGTTCCCATTTTTTTTTCATAATGCCCCCCACCCTTTCCAGTAATGTAATAAATCTGCACCACCCCAGGCTGAGAGTGGAGATGTGGTCTGGGGGCATGGGCCAGGGGATGAGCTGCAGGTGGGAGCAAAGCTGTGTCAAGGATCAGAGGCCAGGAGAAGAGCCAAGGTTGCAGTTGAGGGTGGAGTGTGGGGAGTCAGAAGTGGGGCTGGAGTGGAGTTGGGGACAGAGGAGGGCTCTGGTATTCTTTCCTCCCCATGATGGGAAGAGATATGGGACCTGCTGCACCCTCTGGCCTTTCTTCCATCTTCCCCTAAGGAACCACCCCACAGTTTAGAGACCACTGCACTAGACTGTCCTGTTTCCCAAAGCATCCTTCTTTTGTTCTGAGAGCAGTCATTTCTCTTTTCTGGGTATGTTAGTCATGATTTTAAAAACACATTACTGTACTGAAGAAAAAAAACCTTGCCCTGTTATTATCTACTATTTTAGACTTCAGTGGGAGTTTTGGTGCACAAAAAATCGAGGATCCAAACTTTTGTTCTTATTTGATGTTCACATGCACCTCTGAAGTTCAATGGTGTTCATTCAAATTGTTAAAATGAACAAAGAGATGCAATATTATTCTAAGAGAAAATTGCTTTCTTTTCAGAATCAAAGGCTAAGATATTTGATTTTTAAATTATGGCTGTAGATGCAGAATAACTTTTGGATTGCAGTGCTTATCTTTATGTTTGTCAAACAATACTAAAAGTAAATTTAAAGATATTGAACACACATCTAAAATGGGAGCCAAATATATCAAAAGCAGGACTATTATAACAGCTTCCATTATGTGCAATTTCTTAAAAATGTTCACGGCAAGGCTGTTTTCATTGTGGCAAAAGGTAGGCTGTTTAAAGATTACTATACAATAGTCCTCAATTTAGCGAAATAAAAATCAAAATGAATACACACACAAACAAGCCATTCCCCCCCCCCCCCCAAAAAAAACAGAACAAAGCGGTCAATACTGTTTCAGCAGTTCTCCTAGACTTTCTTCTTTTATCAAATCCAGAGTCAAATAATCATAATCAAGACCGGGCACTACCCTATATGTCTATAATGACAAACATATCCACAATTAATCTTTTATGCAGATTCAGGCATGTGGGGAGGTTACCAGTTTGTTTGCTGTTTTTATTTTTTGCACTCTTTCCCAACAAACCTTATCAGTGAAATTAATTAGGTAATGAGTTCATTTTATGAGTTTGCGGTAAGTGAAAATTTCACATCAAAGCTGATGTCGAAGAAAACAAAACTATTTTAAAAATAACTGTTTCTTTGAAAAAAGTTTTTTATCAAAAAATAAAAATGATTTTGACAATATTTTCTTAGTATTTTTCTAAGACTAGCGAGGGCTGGAAGGGAGAAAAAAGAAATATCATATTGTCCAACTGACTATTATAAACTGTTAGATACAGCATAATGTACAAGGAAATTTCCATAGATAATATTAAATTAACTGTTTAAAACAACTAGAAGTTTTAGTTCATATAGGTTTGAGTCTTACTTGTGATGGTGCTGAACCTGTAAATAGTTACTCAAAATGTGTAACTTTATTTATATATAAGCATATATATTGACGTCTATGGGACTCAATAGGTGAGAAATATATGCACTTGCATACTTATGTGACTGCTGCCCTCTTGGATGACATGGCGAAGCTTACACCATAGATTCCAAGACCAGAAGGGACTACTGTGATCATCTTGTCTGATCTTCTTTGTAACACAATCCATAGCACTTACCTAAAAATAATTCTTTTAGAACTGAATCGTATTTATGTGATTTAAAAAGTGCCAATTATAGGCAATCCACCACAATCCTCAGTAATTGTTTCAATATGAAATTATGCCTATTTCCAGTTTGAATTTGTCTAGTTCCAGCCAGGGCCAAGGCCCTCCAGAGATAAAAGCACCAGCTGTTACAGCCAAGTCTCTGTAGTTGGGGGTATAACAATTTGTATCCTCTGTGGGTTGGCACATAGAAAGATTTGTAACACACACACACATACACACACACTCTTGCTAGTGGGTTATATCTTCAGGACAGAGGCCTAAGTACTGGACATATGCCATGTCTATTATGACTCTCTGTGGCTTTTTGTGGTTTGGCAGTAAATTTCCATGTTGCTGTTTGTAGCTAGCATTTTGGAGAGCTATTTTTTTTCCGTTTGAATTCCAAAAGCTCCTGTTTGAGCCCTTTCCCTTGGGAATACATGTACTCCAGGCTCCTTACTACTGCTGTATTCCTTCTAGAAAATTGGAATCATACTGAATATTTTCCCTGTGCTCTATAATTTGCAATTTGGCTGTTTCATCAGAATGCCCCAAGAGCTGTTTTTATTCTTTTGCTGGTCCATATATAAATTGGTGTTTTCAAACAGTGTTCATCAGAAAAAAAATCCTATTTTTTTTTCTGATCACAGAATATATCCTCAGAAATTTGGAGGTAAAAAAAAAAAAGATGGAATCCCTTTACAATGAAGCACTCCTATTTGAAATAGAGCAGGGAGTTCTGGATTAATATACCTATTGGATGGAAAGACACTCTCCTATCCCCAAAGCAATAGCCAGGGTAAACCTCGCATTGCAGGAGAAGGAAATCTACTTGAAGATACCCATTAATTGTTCCTCCATGATTGTCCCCTCAGGATCTTTGGCAAATTTAATGTCCTTTGAATGAACCCTGGGGCCTTCCTACCACTTGAATGATTCCCAGGTGTCCCTGTGCCTTTATTCAAGGTCGTTGCCCTGCTTTTGTTTAGTTAGTAGCAACACTTCTCCAAAAGAACAGTACTACCAAGAAGTACCCTTGTCTTCAGTTTCCCTGATACATCTTTAGAGATGTATCCTATTACATTGATAATGGAATGAGTGAAACCAGTTCTTGCAACAAGTGAAACAGGCTCAGGTTTCTTGTCAATCTCTCTTTGGGCAAAAAGGGGTTTCAGCATCCACACTTTTAATCTTTACACATCTCTTTGCAAGGTGCCCCACTCCTGCCCTATTTCCATTTTTTGAACCTTTCTTTGGATGGACTTTGAAACAATTGATATCTATTTATGGACATGTGTCTTAGAGATGGGGGTCAGTGCCCTCCGTCTCACCATTTTACCTCAAACCCATTTACAGAAGTTCCTTCTAGGGTGGTGATCTTGGGAAACATAATCTAACCTGAACACAATCTAGGAACACCCAGGTCACCCTATGACTCTTCCCTCAGCAAGGAGGGTAGAGGCACAAGAAGCCCACTCTTGCTGGAGAGAGGAAGGAGTAGAAAACATCATCTGAAAAAATGCTCAGGAGGACTGTAGCCCATGGAATTAGCTTCAGTGTTACACTGTCCTTTAAGATATTGGCTTGAGCATGAGACTTGAGGCCTGTGAACTTAGGCACACATAAACTTAGGCCCAAATTTCACCATTGTATTTGGGGAACTGAGAATAGTATATGTAAGAAGGAAGTTTTTACATGATGATACCAGTCAACCTCAGGACTAAGATTCTCCCCCTCCCCCGAAGCTGCACGGCCACACAGCTTCCTAATAATCCCCACGCAGGAGCTCAGATTAGCCATGCGTGGTGCTGCCATGGCCCTGGGCTGCAGCCCATAAAGCCTCTGTGTTCTGGGCCAACTCTTCCTTGGGGTGGAGGGAGGCTCCATGCACTGCCATTCCTTCCCCCTGTTGCAGTCATATCCCTATGAGCACCAGGAAGCTCTGTCCCTGCAGTTCCCTTTGGCCAGCAATCACAGGCAATGGAAGGTGTTGCCTGCAGGTGAGGGCAGGCCAGCACAGAACCAGTTCTTCCCCAACATCACCAAACAAGAATTGCCCCAGGCAAATGTCCCATACCAGAATCCCCTGCCCCAGCCTTGATCCTGCTCCAGCATTCAAACTTCCTTCTAGACCCCACATGCCAATCCTGACCTCTCTCCTATACTCTAACTCCTGCCCAGTCCCCACACTCTGACCCCAACCTCCTGCCCTGAGCCTGCTCCCACACTGCATCCCAAACACCTCATCCTCAGCCCCATAGCGGATCCCCCTCAGCCACAGTCCTCATCTGCCAAGCCTGAGCCCCCTCCCACACTCCAAATCCCTCAGCCCTATCCCCACCACAGATTATCATTGTGCATAATGGATTTTGTTATGTACACAGCTATGGAGGTAATGTGTCACACTCCACAACAGCAAACATTACAAATTTCATTGCACATATGGACAAAAAGGGATATTTATGGAAACACTGCACAGGACCATGAGCTTACATCAGGTTTTGGATATTTTAAGATAGGAATATCTACAAGTGCTTGACTACAAGAGCACCATGGCAACATATTGGTGTATCTGATGACTAAAGTTAAGATTCTGTCATGGTTATTTTTAGTACAATTCAGGGATAGTACCTGGACAATAAACAAAAATGCATATAAGCCCATGGCCTGTCCCTGAATTTTATTAAAAATAACTATGACAAAATGGGTCTGAGGAGGGGATGAGAGCCCAAGCCCTGCTGTTGGAGGGGGGGGTACAGCACCACCTGTCACAGCTTCAAGCTGCAGGGCTGGTGGCTCAGAGCTATAGGGGCCTCATGCTACCTGTGATTCCTGGGAGCTGCTGAAGCCTCTACACGCGGCACGGACTAGGTAGTTCAGACTAGGAAGCCTAGTCCGAACTACCGTTACTCCTCGTTTAATGCACTAGCGGACATTTAAAAATGGCGGCGCCCGGCTATATGCAAATGAAGCCTGGGAAATTCAAATCCCGGGCTTCATTTGCAACTCCAGTTGCCTACATTACCACTCTAGTTCGAACTAGGGTGGTAGTGTAGACATACCCTAACAGAGGCTGACACTAGACATTACAAAGAAAAGTAATCAAAAAGTGTTATGGTGAACACTTAAAGGGTACGTCTACACTAGCCACCTAAATTAATCTAGGGAGGCTAATGAGGGCAACTGAAATTGCAAATCAAGTCCGGAATTTAAATATCTGCAATTGATTTGCATGTTCCCGGCTGGTCGCCATTTTAAAAATTGACTAGCCCAAAGTAATTGCCCACACCTACACGTGGCAGTGAAACGGGAGTCTGGAATAAAGCCCTAAATCGAATTAGGTGGCATTCCTCTTGGAATCCTGGGCTTGATTTGCAATTCCAGTTGCCCTCATTAAGCTCCCTAGATCGATCTAGGGGGCTAGTGTAGACATACTCAAATATATTTAAGATGTATTTGTGATTTCACCTTTGGCATGCACAGACATTTGAAGAGATCACACTACGCATAAACACAGGAACAAGGGAATGTAATGATTACCTTATTTCTCTGAATGAGCAATGGAAGAGCCTTGACTGCTGTTCAAAATGCCACGCAATGTCTGGGCTAATGCAGTAGTTGTTATGTCTGCTTAGTTCAGGCACAAATGCCTTAAATCTGCCTCAATAAATGGAGGAATTCATGGAGTCAGTTGTGAAGGAGGATAGTCCCTGGAGCTAGTGGGGCAGGGGAAAATTTGCCCAGGACTCGCTTGTACCCATTGGTCAGATCAAGGGGGAAGAGTGCTGAGTGGTCATCATTCCCATTTCCCAGGATTTAACTTGCTGTGGGGTCTGTATGGAAAGTCTTTAACATCATTCCAGCAGCCCCACCTTACCCTCTGAGAACTCAGAATGAAAATATGACCTGAAAGAATCTGTGGATCACATTTATTGCCCTTTTGAGGTCAGGAACGATTTTTTTTTTCAGATTGGCAGAGGAACAGGGAACTTTACTTTTTCTTTGCAGCATTTACAAAATACAGTGGGTTAATTAGGAATGCAGATAATAATTCACTGAGGTACTGGAGTTAGGTTGTTCAAGTGTCACAACTTGTGACCAGTTTCCATTTGACAATAAAATAAACAGTGCCCAGAGGTAAAAGACCTGAGATTTTGCGACGGGCCTTGGTTTTATTGGATAGGATGAGATCTTGTGGCCTTTGCAGGCCATGGTCCCTGCCTTCCTGCACCCTATGTCCTCCTCACAATGGGAACATTATTAGGCCTGAGAGGAACTTATGTGCCAAGGATATGCTGAGGAGTTCTTAACCGAAGTTAAAACAAAATACAGGACTATGTAGCACTTTAAAGACTAGCAAGATGGTTTATTAGATGATGAGCTTTCATGGGTCAGACCCACTTCCTGAGATCAAATAGTGGAAGAAAATAGTCACAACCGTATATATGGTAAGGAGCTCTGTAATCATTGCAATGGAACCAATTAAAAGCCTGTTACATGAGTAAATGATTGATAGGCAGGTAATGTGCTACCCTTGCTTTAACATTTTTAACAAAAGTCGCAGCCTGCCACTTAATTGCAGGCATGCATTTTCCCTTTGCTGCTCTATCCACCCCAATTTACTTTACACATGTAAAGAGGTGGAAACAGGTACTGAATAAAGTTATAATTCTGTCCCTGAGCTGCCCCCATTTTAGAGCAGATTGAAAGACTGCAGTCTAGCCCTTTGTTTTTTTAGATGCATAAGTGGATGAATAACATCACTCCCTTGTTAAATAGCAGAGCACACTGTGTCGATGTGCATATAGCTTTGTACTGTTTAATGGGTGTCTAATCGCTTGCTTTAATCTGAGTTCCAAAATACAATAGGTTTGGCACTAGAGAAAAAATCAAGGGGAAAAGAAAACATAATTTAATTAATGAAAAGACTGAGGTTTTTAAAATTGAAAGATTTCTCTTTTATGAACAAACAACCAGTCAAATCCTATATAAAGGAGGAAATATGTATATAATTGTAATAAGATTAATGTTGTATGAAAGAAGAAACACACTGCAAGATAAAAGGAGGGAATTTTGAAGAGGAGGGGAAAGGAAAATATTTATCACCAAGCAAAGAATTGTGTTGCTCTGATGCTGCCATCTTTCACAGTACCTGAAACTGTTGATGGACCAGAGTGGCTCATCCCAACATTCCCATGTAATGGGCAGGCATCAGGAATCTGAATACTATTCCACTAAGATTTATTTTGCTCATAATAAAGTGATAAAAATGTCTGGTTTTTCTAGTTACCTCATCATAGATGCTAATCAGATTGGTCAGGCGTGACTTGCCCTTGGTGAATTAATGTTGACTATTCCTAATCACATTCCCCTCTTCCAAAATGCAACACAATTTTGGGATGCATTAACAGGAGTGTAGTACAAAAGACACAAGAAGTAATTCGTCTGTTCTACTCTGTGCTGATTAGGCCTCAGTTGGTGTATTGAGTCCAGTTCTGGGTACTACATTTCAAGAAAGATGAGGAGAAATCCAGAGATGATCCAGAGAGGAGCAAAAACAATTAAAGGTATAGAAGAACAGACCCAGGAGGGAAGACTGAAAGAACTGGGTTTGTTTAGTTTGGAAATGAAAAGACTGAGAGGAAATAGTAGTAGTTTTCAAGTACCAAAGGGGTGTTATAAAGAGGAGGGAGAAAAATTATACTAGTTGATCGTAGAATCATAGGGCAGGAAGAGACCTAAGGAGGTCATCGAGTCCAGCCTCCTGCCCAAACCAGGACCAATCCCAACTAAATCATCCCAGCCAGGGCTTTGTCAAGCCAATTCTTTAAAAACCTCTAGGGATGGAGATTCTACCATCTCCCTAGGTATCCCATTCCAGTACTTCACCACCCTCCTAGTGAAATAGTTTTTCCAAATATCAAACTGAGACCTTTCCCACTGTAACTTGAAATCCTTGCTCCTTGTTCTACCACCCATCACTACTGAAAACAACTTTTCTCCATCCTCTTTGGAACCTCCCTTCAGGAAGTTGAATGCTGCTATAAAATCGCCCCTCGCCCCTGCTACACACAAAATAAGCCCAAATCCCTCAGCCTCTGCTCATAGGTCAAGTGCTCCAGACCCCTAATCATTTTGGCTGCCCTCCACTGGACCATCTCCAATCCATCCACATCCTTTCTGTAGTGCAGGCCCCAGAATTGGACACAATATTCCAGATGTGGCCTCATTAGTGCTGAATAAAGAGAAATAACCACTTCTTTAGATGTGCTGGCAATGGTCCTTCTAATGCACCCTAATATGCCATTAGGCTCCTGGGCTACAAGAGCACACTGTTCATTCATATCCAACTTCTCATACACTGTAATCCCCAGGTCCTTTTCTGCTGAACTGCTACCTAGCCAGTTGGTCCCCAGCCCATAATAATACTATGGATTCTTCCATCCCAAGTGCAGGATTCTTCACTTGTCCTTGTTAAACCTCATCATATTTCTTTTCACCCAATCTTTCAATTTTCCTAGGTCACTCTGGACCCTATTCCTGCCCTCCTACATATCTACCTCTCCCCCTAGTTTAGTGTCATCCACAAACTTACTGAGGGTGCAATCCATACCCTCATCAAGGTAATTAATGAAGATGCTGAATAAAATTGGCCCTAGAACCGATCCTTGGGGCATTCCACTTGACACAGATCTCCAGCCAGAAATCAAGCCATTGATCACTAGCTGTTGAGCCCAACAGTCTAGTCAGCTTTCTATGCACCTTGCAATCCATTTAGCCAATCCATACTTCCTTACCTTGCTGGCAGGAATATTGTGGGAGACTATATCAAAAGCTTTGCTAAAGTCAAGGCATATCACATCCACTGACTTCCCCATGTCCACAGAGCCAGTTACCTCACCATATATGCTAATCAGATTGGTCAGGCATGACTTGCCCTTGATGAATTCATGTTGACTATTCCTAATCATATTCCCCTCTTTCTAGTGCTTCAAAATAGATTGCTTGAGGATCCCCACCATGATTTTTTCCAGGGACTGATGTAAGGCTGACTAATTAGTAGTTCCTTGGATTGTTCTTATTCACTTTTTAAAAGATAGGCACTACATTTGCCTTTTTCCAATCATCAGGGATCTCTCCTGATCTGCATGAGTTTCCAAAGATAATGGCCAAAGGCTCTGCAGTAACATTTGCCAACTCCCTCAGTACCCTCAGATGCATTAAATCCAGGCCCATGGATTTGTGGATGTCTAGCTTTTCTAAATAGTTTTTAACTTGTTCTTTCTCTACCGCGGGCTGCTCACCCCCTTTCTGTACTGTGTTGCCTCATGCAGTAGTCTGGGAGCTGACCTTGTCTGTGACGACAGAGGCAAAAAAAGCATTGACTACTTCAGCTTTTCCCACATCATTTGTCACTAGGTTACTTCCATCATGCAGTGAGGGCCCCACACCGTTTCTGATGACCCTCTTATTGCTAACATGCCTGTAGATCCTTTCTTGTTACCATTCACATCCCTTGCTAGCTACAATTCCAATTGCGCTTTTGCCTCCCTGATGACTCCCCTGCATTCTCAAGCAATATATTTATACTCCTCCCTAGTCATCTGTCCATGTTTCGACTTCTTATAAGCTTCCTTCCTGTGTTTAAGCTCGCCAAGGATTTCTGATGACAGAACAAGAAGCAATGGGTTTAAATTGCAGCAAAGGAGGTTTAGGTTGGACAATAGGAAAAACTTCCTAAATGTCAGGGTGGTTAAACACCAGAATAAATTGCATAGGGAGGTTGTGGAATCTTCATCGTTGGAGATATTTAGGAAAAGGTTGGACCTCTATCAGGGATGATCTAGATGGTGATTGGTACTGCAGTTATGGCAGGGGACTGGACTTGCTGACATTTCAAGGTCTCTTCCAGTTCTAGAATTTTATGTTTCTATTATATAGGTTAAAACCTGGGTGCTTCACAAAACAATAGACTTGTATATTAGTAGCTCTGTGTATTATTATTTTATTGTTTTTCATATTATTTTGTAAGTCAAAATTTGCCATTTGTTGAATACTTAAAACTAATAATGTGTCTTGTCAGTCTATAAATTAATCATATTAGCCTGACAGAGTATCATTATTTAATTAAGTTTAGACAAATATCTATGTGATTTATGCTGTGCAATCAGACCTTCCTGTGGTATATCATTATAACATTGCAATGTTTCATCTTCTACAGTCTGGAACTTAATCTTCTTACAAAAATAGCATTATTTTTATTTACAGGAATTTCTCCTTAAAAATCAGTAATCCCAAACAATTACATCTTTCAGAATAGTGAGATCTTGAGAGAAAATTCTATGAATTATAATCAAGACAAATTTTCCTTACATGTAATGAACTTCTAATAAATTAGTTTGCCAGAATGGCTTTCAAGTTTAAAAACGGTGGAACTGTTTTCATGGTAAGTTTTTAAGAGTTTAATCTTTTAACTCTGGATTTGTTCTTCCCTGCTTTTCTTAGATATTTTATCGGTCTCAGAGGATGTATATTGTTAATTGTCATGTTATGGAACCTTTAACATAGATTTCCATCCTCAGAGATGTTCTTTAAGTAGATGTTGACCAGAGCTGATGCAGACTTACCCAGCACACACAGCTTTACGTACTTAGGCAGCATCATCTGCCATGATGGAGGCACCAAGAACAGCATCCAGAGCAGATTAAGTAAGGCCAGAAATGTCCTCAGGAGTATGAACAATGTATGGAGATCTACACAGTACAGTGTCCACATCAAGCTTAAGCTGTACCACAGCTGTGTCATATCAATACTACTCTATGGCTCAGAGTGCTGGAGGATGACAGAGTGCAACCGTGCCAAGCTCTCATCCTATCACACCATCAACCTTCGTAAGATACTTCACATCTTTTGGATGAAAACAATCTCCAATCATGACCTGCTCCTGCGATGCTACCAAGAGGACATGACTACTATCATTATGAGAAGACGCTGGAGATGGATAGGGCACGTGATGAGAGGGGAGGCAGATGTCATTGTACACTGGATGATGGAAATGTGGGAGGCCCAAGACTACATGGCGGCGTACTGTTGAGGCAGATATGAAGAGAATTAACTATAACTGGGACAAACTGGAGAAAATGGCCAAAACAAACAAAAATGGAGAACCTTCGTTGCTGCCCTAGGTGGCAGCAGGTGTAATAGGCATTAACTAACTAACTAACTAACTAACCAGAGCTAACAAAAACAGTTTTCAACATCCCCTTTCTAAATACCTTTGCTCCCTTCTGTTGCTTGGCTTCCATTTTCTGGGTTCTCAAGTTGTGATAGTCTTCTACATCTGAACCTCGATGCTCTGGTGAAGTACAGTGATGGCACTTATGATAATACATGACTGTTTTGATTTACAATATAAAATGAATCAGCAAAAACAGTTTTTGTTGTTATTGTTGTTGTTTTTGTTGGGGGAAGTAACCTTTTCAGGCTTTCTTTACACATCCAAAAAGTAGAAAAACAAAGGACGGACGCCCACATTATTTTTTTTTCTTCAAGAGAAATCACATCAGAAGAGATTATCTATATTTTGCTTGACTCATTTTACTTTAAGGAAATTTTGAATTGATTTGATTACAAGCTAATTTAGCACTGATTGAACATTGTATAGCACTGCACTGGTAACCAGCAAACTATAATATTCTACTCATGCATCTGATTGAAGTACATGGTTGCATTAGTCATTGCACCAAAGAGTTTGGTGTAATTCTAATGATATAATAGTAGTTCACATACAGTATTTATCTGCACAGCTTTCTAAGGCAAAGGCAATTCTCTTATTAAAAATATATATTAATATAGTAGTTTCATTTATATAAATTTGAATGATAAAAGATCCATTTAAATATTTTTGTCTTACCTAATGAATTATCTTTCCATCTTTTGCTTAACTACTGGGTATGAAACAAATACAATGACTAGAGGCATGTTATCATTTTTTGTGTGTGAGTTAGACACAATAATAGGTTTTTATTTGTTTCCTCACTGTGAGTCAGACATATTGCATCCAGCTAATGAGCATAGACTAAAGCCTTCAGTTGTTCTAGGAGTACTAAAAGCTTTTTTTAATCTACTTTTTCAGGTTAGTCACTGTTAATTTACTAAGCATTTCTCAGCTCCACATATTTGGGCAACTATTGCTCTTACATTGTGTACATACCCTAATTTGGATGAGCCAACCAGGACTTTACTCTGAATATTCTGTAGTTCAACGACAGATCACGCGATGGTGCTATAGTAGCAAGTGAATCTCTCTCTCCTCTTCATCATGCACTTAGAACATGCTATCTAGAAATATTAGATTTCTGTTTTGAATCACAGTCATGATCACTCAATATAATGTTCTGGAATCAAAATGAATGTTTGTTTTAAAATATACTCCTGCAGGAAATAATTCACCCAGATTTCTTGTAGCAATATCAAGCTTTAGATGAAAACTTTAGTGAGGGCTGGGCCGCCACTTGTCATAGCTCCTATTGCTAGAAACAGCTAACTGCAGCCACTGGGGGTACGTCTACACTACATGGCTCCGTCGACGGAGCCATGTAGATTTGTTTATTGGGCAAAGGGAAATGAAGCGGCGATTTAAATAATTGCTGCTTCATTTAAATTTACATGGCTGCCGCGCTGAGCCGACAAACAGCTGATCAGCTGTTTGTCGGCTCAGTGCACTAGTCTGGACGCTCCCCTGCCGACATCAAAGCCCATTGTCGGCAGCCCCGTTATTCCTTGTGGGATGAGGTTTACCGGGGCTGCCGACAAAGGGCTTTGATGTCAGCAGGGGAGCGTCCAGACTAGCTTGCTGAGCCGACAAAGAGCTAATCAGCTGTTTGTCGGCGCAGCGCGGCAGCCATGTAAATTTAAATGAAGCGGCAATTATTTAAATCACTGCTTCATTTCCCTTTGCCTACAACCCTCATCCACATGGCTCCGTCGGTGGAGCCAAGTAGTCTAGACACAGCCTGGGAGTTGCATGACTCCACATCTGCTGAAGTAAACAAAATCATATGGTGGCCTGACTGTGGCTAACCCTTACAAACGGTATCTAGTCCATAGCCTTTGGCTTAATGCATCATACAACTCAAAAAGTGAAAAAACGTTGTGGATAACTTTTAGCATATTGATAGCCAAGTGATGAGTCTAGGACCCTGAGAAATCAGAGGCCTTGCAAACAGAAAAGGAATGAATTAGATCTCTACACGTGAAAAAAAATATAGTCTCAACATAAATATAATAAGCTGAGAGAATTTGGTCTTGTTCACAAAAAACAAAAAAACAAAAAAAAAACAACAACAAAATCTAAGAACCATATTAAATTGTAGTAAATCACAGTTAGATCTAGATAAACTAGTCACAATAAACAAGTTTTTTGTTTTTGTTTTAGTTATTCATAAAGTATCCTTGATAGATCAATTTTGGAGATTCTTAAATTGTGTTGGTATCAGAGCACTTTATTATAGTGCATAAAGCAGCATAGCTAACATCATTTATAGGTCAGCCTTTCATTGTTCACTCCACTAGTAACAGGAAGTGTACAATGTCTGGCTTCTGTGTGTGTTCAAATGAAAAAGGCAAGTTAAAGATGAGTTGTTTCCATTTAGACTAAAGGTGTTAAAGTTTGTGGTGTTTGGGGTTTTTTGAGTGTATTTGTTTGTTCCTTTGTCTTGAAATTCTTCACTACAACATGCTGATTACCTGCTCAATGAGTACTATAGCTTTTTGTTATTTGCTTTGTCTATTTGGTCACCTAAACCACACTAAGTTTATTTATCTTGGGATTTTATCACCTTTGGGTTATGAACAAGGAGCGTGATTCAATTTGTCAAAGTAAATCATTTTACGAAGAGAGAAAGGACAGCAGGATTTTTTTTTAGAACATATGCAATTCTCTAAGGTCCCATTTTGCGCACATAGAGAATAAAAGTTTGTTTTTTCATCCCAAACAAATCCAAAGGTCAGATTCAGCTTTACTGTAAGCAAGCCACTTCTCGGTGAACCATGACTATTTTTTATCCGCAGTTAATACAGATTGCTGCAATTCACATCATATGGTCCCATTTTCTGACCAACCTACAGCCACCCAATAAAATAAAGCCACTTTCAGTCATTAACTTAGATCAAACAGTTTTATAGGGAGGGGATTCTGATAATCTCCATCCCAAACTAAAGTAACTGGGATATGACATTGCAAACGGAATGGCAAGAACTTTTTAATACGCTGTAAAGGGTCAAACTAAATAACCAAAGAATTGCTAAAATAGTACCTATTGTTAAGAAAGAAGAAAATAAATAATCCAGGAAATTACAGTGATGATAGTTTGACCTCAACTACATGAAAGATCTTGCAATAAATGTTGAAAGGAAAAATAAATGACATAGGGTAAGCAGTAGTTGGGACAAAATACTGCATGGTTTTGTGAAAGGTAGATTATGCCAGACAAACCTGATTACCTTTTTTGAGAAGATAACTGATTTTTTAAAAGACTAAGGAAATGCATTAGTTTTAACATATCTGGATTTCAGTATGGGATTTGATATAGTTACACGTGAGAACATTTTAATTAAATTGGAAAAGATGGGGATTAAAATGAGAATTTAAAGGTGGGTAAGAAACTGGTTAAGGGGGAAACTGTAACGAGTTCTATTGAAAAGTGAACTGTCAGGTTGGAGGATAGTTACTAGTGGAGTTCCTCAGGGGCTGATCTTGGGATCACTCTTATTTAACATTTTAATTAATGACCTTGGCACAAAAAAATGAGAGTGTGCTTATACAATGTGTGGATGACAGAAACTTGAGAGGTATTTCCAGTATGGAGGAGGACCTGGATATCATAGAAGAAGATATAGATGACCTGGAGAACTCGAGTAATAGACATGAATAGAAATAACAAATTTAATAGTGCAAAGAAAAAGGTCATGCACTTAAGAGTAACATCAAGGACTTTGGCTATAAACTAGGGATTTGTAAGTTGAAAGTGACAGAAGAGGAGAAAGACATAGCTGTATTGATAGATCACAGAATGACTATGAGTCACTAATCTAATGTAGCTACGTAAAAAAATTATGCAGTCCTCAGATGCATCAGCCAAGGTATTTCCAGAAGATACAATGATGTGTTAATACTATTGTATAAGATTCTGGTGAGATCTCATCTTCAGTATCGTATGCAATTCTGGTCTCTGATGTTTAAGAAAGATGAATTCAAATAAACAGGAAAAGAGAGCAGGCCAACTAGAAATAGAAAAGATTCCATATCAAATAAACCCTGCCCAGTAACAGCACCAGAAAATTACCCGTAGAGGGTTGCCTGACCGTTAACATGCAAAGCCTATCCCCCAGCCAACCACTGTATTACTGGTATGGCTGCACTTTTGTGGTCACTCTGCATATGACTGTCCCTCCTAACAGCCCCCTCCCTTTCTGTATCATGGAAAACAATTCCATTCCAGGGTTATCCCATTTTCCTTGTACAATCAAACCCTGACTTTGCTTTAAGTTAGGATCATAGGAAGTTGCATACCAAATGTAGTGGTCCTACCTCTTAATGTTTAGGAGGAATTCTTGATTAAACAGAATCACTGATGGACAGATATACATACATTTCTAAAATGTATAGATAGATGATAGACTGTATACAATGGCATGTAGCTGATTGATGGCTGCTATCAGCATATATCTCCAATGGTTGGTAATGAGACACTAGATTCAGGTGAGACTTTTTGGTTACTAGAGATAATTATTTGCTGGTTATCTGGCTGATGGGTCCTGCCCATAGTCTCAGGGTCTAATTGATCACAATATTTTAATTTGGAAAGATTTTTTTTCCTGGGACAGATTGGCAGAGACTGTAGAGGAGCAGAAGAGGTTTTGCCTTCTACTGCAGCAGTTATTATTTAAACCAGTGTAAATGGTGGTTTCTTTGTTATCTGAGGTGTTTAAATCATTATTTAAGGAGTTGAGTAAGTACAGAGAGTATGGGTTTTTAACAAGAGTGGATGGGTGAGGTTCTATAGCCTATAATATGCAGGAGGTGGAAATAGATGATAATGATGGTCACTTCCTGTCTGAGAGTCCATGAATTACATGTAAATTTTTTAATCAATTATTCATAATTTATTTTTGCACAGAAATTAGAGGAGCTGACTTTTTCACTTAGAAATGTATGGAATGTAGATATTTCAGAAAAAAATAGCCTCTTAAAATATTCTTCTTGATTTTTCAGACTCTTTTTACTAAGATTATCCTTTGCTTTTTGCATCTCTTTTAGCAAGAGGTTAAGTTTTATGTCTTCTCTTCTCTTCTCTTCTCTTCTCTTCTCTTCTCTTCTCTTCTCTTCTCTTCTCTTCTCTTCTCTTCTCTTCTCTTCTCTTCTCTTCTCTTCTCTTCTCTTCTCTTTTGGTATGTCTACACTACCCTCCTAATTCGATCTAGGAAGTTAATGTAGGCATACCGCACTTGCAAATGAAGCCTGGGATTTGAATTTCCCGGGCTTCATTTGCATAAGCCGGGCACCGCCATTTTTAAATCCCGGCTAGTTCGAACCCCGTGCCGCGCGGCTACACGCAGCACGGAGTAGCTAGTTCGGATTAGCCTTCTAATCCGAACTAGCTGTACCCCTCGTGGAATGAGGAGTACAGCTAGTTCGGATTAGGAAGCCTAATTCAAATCCCGGGCTTCATTTGCAAGTGCGGTATGCCTACATTACCCCGCTAGTTCGAACTAGCGGGGTAGTGTAGACATATCCTTCTTCCATTATAACTACGGTCCTATACAGATACTTAAAAATATCTGCTGTTGCAAATCTACAATCTGATTGTATATATTGTTTGAGGCTATTTTGTATTATCTACTGTTAGTTTGAATAGATTTAGCTCTACTGGTCAATTTTATATAATTTTTCAAATTGTATAAACTATACACTTACAATAATCACAGTATTCCTATTGGCCCACGATGTGATTGAATCTGAAATCTTAGCAACAATCTCAGTTTTGTTTGATATTCTATATTCTCCTAGCTTCAAATAATATTTGGCAATTTCTTAGCTTTGCTTTTATGCATCATAATATTAAGTTTAGAGTGTTTAAGTTTCCATGGACATACTGAGTAGAAGCAATTTGCTACTAATTTTTCATTCTTAGTATTTTGTTGAAGAGAAATTATGTACAATATTAGGTAACCATGTGGAGTTAGTGGGAATGTTTGTGTTTGATCAAAACCTGAGCGACATATTTCATCTAACCAATTTCAAAACAAAAACAAAACAAAAAAAATTATCTTTCAGTTTCTAAAGACTCTACAAGAATCAGTGTGCTAAACCTTGTAGTCATTGTGTGCAGAAAATTCCCATTAACATTGATGGTAGTTGTGCATTCATAAGAGCTGCCAGTTCAGACCCATATATAGAACGGTACTAAGGCTGTCTACTATGTCTGCATTTTCATAAGCTCTCATTTATTATATTAATGCTAAGTGCAAAGCACATGCTGTCAAAAAAGAAATTATGTGCCCTTAGGCATAAGATAGCAGAGAAGAGACTATTTAACTTTCTAAGATTTTACTGATTCAGAATAAACCTTTTGTGTGTGAAATATTAGATAGTTAATTTAACACTTTGTGACAGTCTCGAAGATCCTTCTTCACTTCAGAATGAAAGAGAAACCATTACTTAAAAGATGTTATTCTTGTCCAAGACTGGTATTTTTAGGTATCTAAACTAAACTAAAATACTAACTGAATCATTGCATTAAGGGTGCTTCTTGAAATGCAGAGAGAGAAGTTTGATTAGAAACAAAGTCTTTATATGACATACATTCCAATCTAATGTGTTTTAATATAAAGAACAAGTATAGCTGTCTGTGCAATCATACTTTTGTTGGCAATGACACCATATAGACATTCTGACCACATTCACAGATTAGGTTTCAGTGAACAGTGGTTATGTTAGGCACAGTAAGTGCTTTATTCTACCTAAACTGCGTTACTCATGTATCATACAAAACTGTTCAGAGTCAAGGGGAGTTGCAGTAGTTGCGATCTATCACAAACAAGTGAGATCATGGTTGCTTTACAGCAAGTAAAGAAGCTACAGATTTAGCTATATAGAATGCATCTCTTATTGAAAAATACATTGAGCCTAATAAGGTTATTTTGACTGTTATAAAAGATGTTAATATTGCCGTTCAGAATGCAGATTAGTGTTTCAGGCTTCCTGAAAACCTTACATTAGGTAGTCCAGCAAGGAATGCTGTGTAAGCTGTATCCACAGGCACTGCAACTGCTCAAAAGTGCTGCAACTGAGGCACATATGTCCAAGTCACAAATCTTTCCTGATTGCTCCTGGGGAGTGATAAAGATGAAATAGTAGTCTAAGTAGTCCTATATGAGCAGTAATTTACTTCTCCTGTCCCCTAATGGCTTAGTTGTGATAGCCAGTGAGGGGTTAGAGTAGGGTCAGATAGAGAGTATTGGAGTGGGTAGGGAGTAATCCAGGGGACAAGAAAGCATAGACGAGCCCCACTTCAACCTGTTCACCCTCTTCTTGTGAGTGCCTCCTTTTGGACTAGGGTATGTGCCTGAATGCTCTTGTTGCTTCTTCTGGCTCTGGGACAGAGTGGTGTCCTAGAGTTCCCTCCTCTGGATTGCCTTTCTCTCCTTAAATAGCTAGTATGGAGTTGGAGGGTGGAACCCAGGCCACCAATTACTCTGGGTCCTGGCCCAATTACCTTGTCAATAGCAGTAGTCTGCTTAGTCCCATTCTTTAAAGTTCTAGTCTGACCTCCTGGGCCATTTCCCAATGACCCCACACCATCCTTGCCCTTACCTCAGGGCCTTGTCTCAAAGCCCCACCAACATCCTCTTCAGGATTCTGCTGCTCTTCCCACCAGCCCTGGGGTTCAGTAGATTCAATAAGCTCTCCACAATCCACCATAGTGGTGGTCTCTCAGCCAGCCAGTCAGCCAATCTTCACTTGTCAAAATCCAAAGAGAATGTGTTGGTGGGCATAAGAACTTCTGAGAACTTGGCCAGACTGAGAGACAGTTCCAGCTGATCCTGATTGCCCATGCAGACTGTGAGGAGGTCAGTCCAGAACCCCTGGTAGGCATCAGCATCAGTTGGATCTGGGGAGAAGAGGCTGGCATCCTCCAGGCACCTCCTTCAGATTTTTGAGGGGGGGCTTCTTCCACCAAAAAGAAGGTGACATGCATTCCTCTGCCCCTCTTTTTCTCCAGGATGTAGAAGAAGTGGGAGCCATTATCCATCTACTGAAGGAGACAGATGTGGGATGGAATAAAGGTGCATTGGGCTTGGAATTGCTTGGCTCTGGCTTGCTGGTCCCTGATTGACTGCCTTTCAAACGGGTGCTCCAGGGATCTTGGAGGACTTCTCTACTGCTATTTTCCTGTGGTGAGGTGTGGCAAGACCACAAGTGTTCACCAGGGGAATTCGAGGCTTAGTCCATCCCATCACAGTACCCAAACCCAAAGTCTGTATAGCACATGTAAGGTGTTAGGGAAGTTTTAATGCCTTCTTGCTACCTTTCATATAATCAAAGTCAAATACTAGTCTACTTTGTGTAAACTGTACTATTGCCATGCATAATGTCACCTGATAGTATTATTAGGGTATGTCTACACTAGCTTATTAATTCGAGCTAGGTAGGCAAATCAGGGAACCAGGGTTGCAAATGAAGCCCGGGATTTAAATATCCCAGGCTTTATTTGCATGTTCCCATCCGGCTGCCATTTTTAAATCCCCCTTAGTCTGAACGAACTGCCTGCGGCTACACGTGGCAGTTTAAAGTTAATCCAAACTAAATCCTTAGTTCAGATTAACTGTTACTCCTCGTGGAATGTAACAGTTAATCTGAACTAAGGACTTAGTTCGGATTAACTTTAAACTGCCGCATGTAGCCACGGGCAGTTCGTTCGGACTAAGGGGGATTTAAAAATGGAGGCCGGATCGGAACATGCAAATAAAGCTTGGGATATTTAAATCCCGGACTTCATTTGCAATCCTGGTTCCCTGATTTGCCTACCTAGCTCGAATTAACGAGCTAGTGTAGACATACCCTTATATATTTGTTTTAAAACAAGGTGTGATGGGGGTATAGACCCCACACTAATGAGAAACATGATAGAGAGGCCTTGGGAGAGAACTCACCCTACTTTTCTAGACCAGCTGATGATGTTTGATAGTGAGGAAGCTTTCTAAGAAAAGAAACTGCAGTCATTTGTGGGGCACCAAGACTGTATGGAGAAACTTCCATCCAGGAAAGTGTCATCCTGACACTATGGATAGTTCAGTGAACTCCCAGGTTCAGCTAGAGAGATTTTAATAAGGTCTGCACAGATCAGGGCCCCTTGCAACTTTTAACTTTTACAACCTTGAGCTTGTACTTGTGCAGATGACACTTGGTGTGAATAAATGTGAGGGTGTTTAAAGGGTGAAAAGCCTGCAGGGTTGTTTTTTCACAGTCTTTGACTTCTTAGTAAGCTTTCATACTTGGAATGATCAAGTTTTCCTATGATTTCTTTAACAAATCTGTTTGCAGACATACAATTTTTACTTCCTGTTTCTTTCCCTCAACAAATGTGCATACACCCCTTTCTTCAATACATTGCTTGGCTTACCCAGTATAAGTTTCAATTTTTTATGGATTTTCCGTCTACTTTATATAAAGTACCACAAGTCTTGGCAGTCTCAGCTAAGATACCCAGATAATTGTACATGGAAGTTAATTCGAACTAAGCTAATTCGAACTAGTGCATCTATACCTAAAAACTAGTTTGAATTAGTATTTTGCTAATTCGAACTAGCATGTCCACATTGAGTGGACCCTGAACCGGGGTTAAGGATGGCCAGAAGAAGTGCCAGTAGGGCATTAGATTAGGACTTAGAGCGTGGAGCTGCTGCCTCAGGATAGACGAGGGCTGTGCTTAAGGGACCCGACCCCCACCCCAGACAGACAGTTCTCAGGGGTTTCCCGCTTGCAAAGCAGTCCTGGCTTGGAGTGCCCTGAGTGTCCACACTCGGCACATCACAGCACTTGGCCATCAGCCCGGCTGCACTTGCCGCAGGCTGCCATCCGAGGGGGGGGGTCAATTGAGGGGCTGCAGGAGAGCTTCCACCCCAAAGAGCCTGCAGAGCCACCCCAGTCCTCCCCATTGGGGGCTCGTACCCCATTCCTCCCTCACCTCCTTCCACTTACCCCTCCCTAGCCCCCCCTTCCTGATGTACAAAATAAGGGACACGTGTGTTCAAAAATAGAAACTCTTTTTATTGAACAAAACTTGGGGAGACTGGGAAAAGGAGGTGGGAGAGGGGAAGAGAGAGGGTGGAAGAGGGGAGGGCAACTAAAATGATCAGGGGTTTGGAACAGGTCCCATATGAAGAGAGGCTAAAGAGACTGGGACTTTTCAGAGTAGAAAAGAGGAGACTGAGGGGGGATATGATAGGAGTCTATAAAAGCACGAGTGGTGTGGAGAAGGTGAATAAAGAAAAGTTCTTCATTAGTTCCCATAATAGAAGGACTAGAGGACACCAAAGGAAAGGAATAGGTAGCAGGCTTCAACTAATAAAATAAAGTTGCTCTTCACAAAGCAAAGAATCAACCTGTGGAACTCCTTGCTGCAGGAGGCTGTGAAGGCTACAACTAGAACAGAGTTTAAGGAGAATTTAGATAAATTCATGGAGGCTGGGTCCATGGAGTGGTATTAGCCAGGGGGTAGAAATGGTGTCCCTGGCCTCTGTTTGTGGAGGCTGGAGATGGATGGCATGAGACAAATGGCTTGGTCATCGTTTTGGTCCATCCCCTCCAGGGTCCCTAGTGTTGGCCGCTGTCGGCAGACAGGCTACTGGGCTAGATGGACCTTTGGTCTGACCCAGGATGGCCATTGTAAGCTCAGGGCTCAGGGTCGGGTGTCTCAGTGGACCACCTTGATTTTCATGCAGACCTGCTCCTGGGTGGCCAGGCTGGCGTGCCTAGTGCGGAGGTCATGGATGAGGTCCACGATGTCTGCACTAGACCAAGTGGGTGCCCGCCTCTTGCGGACCTGGGTAGGCTCCCGGGAGCCGCCAGCCTGGTCCCGGGAAGAGGCGGAGTGCTGGGTGGCAGCAGGTGGCTGGCTCGAGCCGTGCCAGGTGCAGGGTCTGCTGGCTGGGTGCTGGCAGGCTTGCACCTGGCACGGGCACCGTAGCCAGCCTGTGCCCCTTTAAGGGCTCTGGGGCCTGGAGGGGGGCAGAAGAGTTTCCCTGGTGGTGCCCAGAGTGGCCACCAGGGAAAGCTGGGGAGGGCTAGCCTCCCACTAGTTCGAATTAAGTGGCCACACAGCCCTTAATTCGAACTACTTAATTCAAACTAGGCGTTAGTCCTCGTAGAATGAGGTTTACCTAGTTCGAATTAAGCGCTCCGCTAGTTCGAATTAAGTTCAAACTAGCAGTTTGTATGTGTAGCACCTATCAAAGTTAATTCGAACTAACGTCTGTTAGTTCGAATTAACTTTGTAGTGTAGATATACCCTAAGAGAGTTCTTGATGTTAGCTGTCTTGCTGAATACAGTGCATTAAACTAATACAGCAAGGCTTGTATATTCTTCTTATGAATAAACATAGCATCAGTTTGAGGCATAGATCTATGCTTCCATTTTAAAATTTTGCTTAGGTTTTCAATCGAGCAGCTGGTCAAGTGGTCGCACTCACAAAATGTTACTTATTTGTAAGTACATCATTATATTCTACTAATATGCAGGAGGAAGGATACTGGCAAAATATTGCAGAAAGAACCCCACACAGAGGAAGAAAACCTTTTAAACATATTTGTGTTTATTTTCTGTGTGTATTAATTGTATTATTAAAAACATTCTCACCACAATTTTTTTTCACTCCTGGGAATACTTTCCTGGCTTAGTCATTGTCTACTCCAATGTTATAATGAAGAAGTAAATCAATACTTTTGTTGATCTGACTATGACAGAATTACCTGAATTACCTATCACAGCACTAACAATTTATCTTGAAAGATTACAAACCAATAGTACAGAACAGCAAAAACACACCAAAGAAAAAGGATCATATTGCTTTTCATTCTTTCCAAGTTATAATGTGTAGTTTATAGAAATGAACACAATTGATCACAGCATTGGATCCTGTTATGGACTAGAGCAGGAAGGCAAAGAATAAAGTTGCTGATAAATGCACTTTTTTTAGGGCACCAAAACGATGTATGAATTTGGTGAATGGATTTGAACGGATGAAAAAAATGACAAATGTTGAAATATTTTCCGTTCAAGTTTCTGAAATATATTTTTAAATAATTTTGAAAGGAAATATGTTGACTTTTCATTTCAAAATACTGTTTTATTTTGAAAGATAGCTAATTTGAATAAAGGGTGTAAACACTCAAAACTAAATGGAAAACATTTTAAAAAGTCAGGTTGAACTAATTTAATTTAACTCAGAATGAATTTTTGCTTGTTTGGGGAAGAAAAAAACAAAATTTAATTTCAGTTTTTTCTTCATTTTTCATGCACCAAATTCCTTCCTGAGGCAGCTCCCTCAGCTGGATTCCAACAATCCACCTGAACTACATTTTTCTGCCCCTGCATGCATACAACAAACATCATTTTCCTCTTCTTACTACTGTAGTATATTGTTTGTTTAAAACTGTTTAAACTAATATTGTATTCAATTGCTTGTTTAAAATGGTTTAAAACTTATACTGTTTGGCTGCGTCTAGACTGGCATGATTTTCCACAAATGCTTTTAACGGAAAAGTTTTTCCGTTAAAAGCATTTGTGGAAAAGAGCGTCTAGATTGACACGGATGCTTTTGTGCAAAAAGCACTTTTTGTGGAAAAGCGTCCGTGCCAATCTAGATGCGGTTTTGCGCAAGAAAGCCCCGATCGCCATTTTCGCCATCGGGGCTTTTTTGCGCAAAACAGTTTTAACCTGTCTACACTGGCCCTCTTGCGCAAAAGCATTTGCGCAAGAGGGCTTCTTCCCCTAGCGGGAGCATCATAGTATTTGCGCAAGAACACTGACAATCTTATATTAGATCGTCAGTGTTCTTGCGCAAATTCAAGCAGTCAGTGTAGACAGCTGGCAAGTTTTTCTGCAAAAGCACTTGCTTTTGCGGAAAAACTTGCCAGTCTAGACACAGCCTTTATATATATAATCCCATATGTCTGGCAAAAAAATCCTGCAACCTTAACCCCCCTCCCCCGCACACACATTTACGCTAATTCTCATGAGAAAACTGGATTTATTTACATCATTTTACTTAAAATTGATTTTTCAGAAACATAAATACAGTGTTAAGGGAGGAGTTTCTGTACCCTAAAGCCAGCATACAGACAGATGTCCATAAAAACATCACCTTCTCACTTCAAATGTTAGCAATCAAGTGTATTTCCTACATGTTGGAAGTCAATCTAAAAACCCTCTCCATCTCTATAGCCCTCTCTCTCTTTAAAGACTGTGGCCTGAAAAGATACATGAGTGAGGTTTTCCAGCATTCTGTACTCCCTCACTTTAACATTTGTGAATTTTTCTCCACCCCATTTCTGCTATGTGCTTTGAAGCCATAGATGAAGACCTGGACAATTATATCTAATTTTAATATTGTGAGGTCAGAAGATCAATTTGAATGATGTTACATTTGTGCTTCACTCATGGGAGACTATGGGGATGAAGTGGTGTGAAGAATCAGAGTTAATCAAGTGAGGGATTGGTAGGCAAAAATCTCCAGGAAAAAAAGACAAGGGAGAAGAATATAGCATAGATTAAATAAGTATAGTGAGTGAGACACTGAAAAATAAAGCTAATGAAAAGGTTAAATAGAATGGAATGGATTCTCCAATGCACTTTTTTGTAAGTTCAGAGTGCAAGACCTGATGGGACCATTGTGATCATCTAATCTGATACCCTGTATAATACATGCCATAAAAAAGTATCATCTTTTTTTTTTTTAAATTGTCAGATATGCAGAATCTACCCTGACCCTTGGTAAGGTTTTCTAGTGGTTAATTTAGTCTGACTTTTTAAATTTTGCACCTTATTTCCAAGTCAGAATTTCTCTAGCTTCCACTTATAGCCATTGAATTATTTTATACCTTTCTCCTTGTAGAGCTCCTTATTAAATATTTATTCCCCATGAAGGCACCTATGAAACAATCCAGTCTCCCTTTAACCTTCATTTTGTTAGACTCAGGAGCTTTATCTATTTATTTTATCACTACAAGGCATGTGTTGTAATCCTTTAATTAGTTTTGGATAATTAACCTTTTTGGTTAATTATCCTTTAATAATTTATCACTATTTATTCTTCTCTGAATGTTCTCCAATTTATCAATAACCTTCTGAATTGGGGACACCAGTTTTAGAGAGAGTATTCTAGTAGTGGTTACACCAGTACCAAAAGGAGAGGTGAAATAATCTCTCTACTACTTGAAATTCCCTTGTTTATGCATCCTATAATTCTATTAGCCCTATGGTAACTGCATCAAACTGGGAACTCACTGTCAGCTGATTATCCACTGTGTCCCCCAAATATCACTGTTTCCCAAGATAGAATCTCTCATCTTATGAGAATGGATATATTCTGTATTCCCAGATTATACATTATGTTTAGCAATATTAAAAATGCATATGGTTTACTTACACCCAGTTTACCAAACAGTCTAGATTGTTGTATACCAAAGACGTATTATCTTCATTATCACTAGGCCATTTATTGTGTCATCTGCAAATTTCATCCTCAATGACTTTAGGTTTTCTTCCTAGCAAGTAATAAAAATATTAAATAACACAGGGCTTAGAATCACCTGCATGAGAAACTCCCCATTCAACAATGATTGCCCATTTACTGCTGCATTGGAGACCTATCAGTTAGCCATTTAATGTGTGCCATGTTATTTTTATACCTTTCCAGTTTGTAGTCAAACTATCAATCAATTAACCCTTTAACCTATTTCTCCTCCCTAAAAAAAAAGACTTGTAATAAAAATTAAGGTCTAAGGATGAGAACAGTGGGAGCTAATTAGTAGGCAGTTAGGGTATGGCTACACTAGCCCCCTAGTCCGAACTAGGGAGGCTAATGTAGGCATTCGAAGTTGCAAATCAAACCCGGGATTTAAATATCCCATGCTTGATTTGCATTTTCCCGGCCGGTCACCATTTTTTGAAATGTACAAGTCCAGACTTATTGCTCCCGTCTACACGTGGCAGGGACCTGGTAGTTTAAATTAGAGCCCCTAGTTTGAGCTACCTGTTAAACCTCCTTGCATACTAGGGCTTTAATTGGAACTACCGGGTCCCCGCCTCGTGTAGATGCGGGCAGTTAGTTCAGACTTGTAAATTTCAAAAATGGTGACCGGCCGGGAAGATGCAAATCAAGCGTGGGATATTTAAATCCCGGGCTTGATTTGCAACTTCGAATGCCTACATTAACCTCCCTAGTTCGAACTAGGGGGCTAGTGTAGACATACCCTTAGAGACAAAAGATTCTATGACTGAGGGTACATATAGACTACGCTAGACTTTCAAAAGAGGATATGCATATTCCGCGAGAATTTGCATATCTTCTTTCGAGCTCACTTTCAAAAGTGGCACTTTTGAAAGTGAAAGTAATCTGGAAGTGGCTTTGTTGGCCCCCTCCCCCACTCTTGCCCCACTAAAACTGGTAGTATGCCAATAGGACCAAAAATTAGAATTCCTACCTACTATACATTGTTGATACAAGATAAAAATTTCCTTTAGAAAGATTGTAGAAGCTTTCATATGCAGAACCTTTCATCTCTGAATTATAAATACTGGTTCATGCTGCAATGCTCCAGAATATTATCTATCACTCTTTATCAGCATTGTCACATACCATAAAGTTAGTGGGGAACAGAAACTCTTCCAGTACCTTGCTAATTCCTTATGCAAAAAAGCATTGTGCAATTTAAAAAGCCCTTTCTGCATAAGTATGCAATTAATTAGATAACCATTTCCTTAATTTTTGCTCAGATTGTTACCAGAGATGGGAAAAATTACTAAACTTCTGGTTTAGAATTCAATTCTGACTTTAGATTTAAACCTGACATGGATCTTTTACACATTTTATATCTTGAGTGTTGGAAGAAAAGAGAGTAACACTGTAAGGATATGTCTACACTACAGTGTTATTTCGAAATATCTTATTTCGAAATAGTTAATTCGAAATAACTTATTTCAAAATAATACATCTACACACAAAATGCATTTCAAAATAGTGTTTTGCTGTTTTGAAATAATGCATCTACACTGAGTGAACATTGAATTGCATTGAAGGCCGGCTGGAACCAAGTCCAGCAGGGCATCAGGTCAGGAGTTTATTTGGATATGTCTACACTACAGAGTTAATTCGAAATAACTTTAATAGCTGTCTACACATACAAACCACTATTTCGAAATAAATTTGAAATAAATTCAAATTTGGTAAACCTCATTCTATGAGGAATAACACCTAATTCGAAATACCTAATTCTAAATAAGTGCTGTGTAGACATTTATTTCGAATTAGAGGGCCTCCAGCCCTTCCCAGTTCCACCTGGTGGCCACTCTGGGCCCAACCAGGAAAACTCCTCTCCTCTCCCCCAGCCCCGGGGCTCTTAAAGGGGCAGACTTTGGCCACTGGGCACTTGCAAGAGCCAGGCCTGCCACCAGCTACAGACCCTTAGCCAGTGGTCACAGGATGGTAGCCAGTGGCAGCCAGCTCTGCCCCGCCCAGTCCCCCAGCACCCAGGGGCCGTAGATGGCACGCAAACTCATGGACTAGTGGGGAGATCATGGACTTAATTGAGGTTTGGGGGGAGGTCCCCAACTTCCATGATTTCCACACTAGGTGGAGGAATGCGGCCGTCTACAGCTGCAGGACAGTCGCCCTTACGTCACAAGGGGGGGGGGGGAGGGCTGGGCATCCTCCACTGTGTCCCCAAGGAGAACTGACCACTTCTCTTCTTTCTCTATAGCTGCACCAGCGGCTTGTGCAGGACGCACCACCCTGCCCAGGACATGCTCCCGCACCCAAGGCCTGCTCTGGACCACCAGCACATGACAGAAGTACCGGGACCAGCACCTGGGGGCCTTGCGAGTCCTGCACTGCACCATCCATACCTGGATGCTGGAGGACCTGCAGCTCCGCTGGGAGCAGCTTGCTGAGGACCAAGCCATGAACTCTAACCTGCAGGCCCTGCTGCAGAGCATGCTGCTCCATGCTGATCCTGCGCCTGCTGCCCCCCTCAAGTGTTCCTCCTCCCAGTCCTGCCCCTTTCCCACCTCTTCCTCCACACCCTCCACGTCAACCTCCAGACCCTCCTCCCCATCCCCCAGGGGATGCTGAGGCCCTCTCCTCCGCCGTGCTGGAAGGCAGTTGTCCCGGGGAGACCCCTAGCCCTGAGTGCTGAGCTTCCTCTCCCCCTTCTTCCCTTTGCTTCCCCCTTCCAGCTCTCTCCTCCCAGTTTTCCTCCTCCCCTCTCCCACCCTCTCTCCTGCCCTCTCCCACCTTCTTTCATCCATCTCCCCAGAGTTTCATTCCCCCTCCCCAGTGGTATTAAATAAGGACAGTTTATATTTTTGAAAATACGTGTCTTTTATTTGACATCAGGAAGGGGAGGCTAGGGCAGGGTAAGTGGAAGGAGGAGAGGGAGGAATGGGGCACAGGCCCCCAGTGGGGCAGACCAGGGAGACTGTTAGGGCTCCTCAGTGTGGAAGCTCTCCCTCAGGGCCCCCTGAATCCTGACATCCCCTCGATGGTCCTCCTGGATGGCAGCCAGCAGACAGTGCAGCCAGGCCATTGGCAATGTGTCCACAAGATGCAGCTGAGTCCCATGGGGCAGGTCTGGTTCCATGTTGCAGAGTGCCATGGTGTCCCGAGTGAGGGCAAGCAAAGTACTTCAAGACATAAATGCTTTGCTGTCCCTCAGCAAGGTAGACTAGCAAGCAGAGAAACCTGAGAACTGTCTGTCCAGGATGGGGGGTCGGGTCCCTTTAAACACAGACCTCGGCTAGCCTGAAGCAGCAACCCCACACATTAAGTCTGACCGTGATGCCCTTTTGGTACTGGCTCCGGCCAGCCTTACCTTTGATTCAGGGCCCACTCAATGTGGATGCCCTATTTCGAATTAAACAAACACTATTTCAAATTAGTTTTTGGTTCTAGATGTGTTATTTCGATTTAGCTTATTTCGAATTAACTAATTTGAAATAAGTTAATTCGAAGTAGCACTGTAGTGTAGACATACCCTTTGCGTGGCTGCTGCCTGAGGCTTGTGCTTAAAGGGACCCCCACCCTGGGCAGCCGGTTCTCAGCTTTCCCTCAATGAGGGACTGCAAAGCACTTGTGAGTCGGTGTGCTCTGGTTGCCCTCACTCAGGACACCACAGCACTCTGCAATATGGAGTCGGAGCTATCCCTGGGCACTCTGGTGCTTCTCGTGAAAGTGTTGCTGTGAGCCTGGCTGCACTTTCTACACGCTGCCATTCAGGAGGTCCATCGAGGGGCTGGAAGGAGGAAGCAAGGGCAAGAAGGGGGAGGGGAAGCTCAGAGCTTAGGGTTTGGGATCTTGCCGAACCAACTTGATTTTCATGCGAACCTGCTCCTGGGTTCACATGTGGCCTTTGGTGGCCAGGCTGGCAGCTATCCTGCCATTGATGTCCACATTCCTCCATCTAATGCAGAGTTCATTGACATTGGGGGCATCCTGAGTAAGGTCCACCCTGATCTCCACCCTGGACCAGGAAGGCGCCCACCTTCTCCAGACCCTAGCAGGCTCCTGGGAGCTGGCAGACTGCTCCTGGAGAGCGGTGCACAGCTGACTGCCAGTGGCTTGCTGGCTCATGTTTTGGGCCACTGGGTCAAGGGCAGCAGGCTTGGAGCTGGCACAGGCACAGGCACTGTGGCCAGAGTCAACCCCTTTAAGGGCTCCAGGGAGAGAGAGGAGGAAGAGGAGTGTTCTTGTTTGAGGCTGGAGTGGCCACCAGTGCACCCTGGGAAGGCTGGAGGCCCCCTATTTCGAAATAAGTGTCTACACAACACTTATTTTGAATTAGCTATTTCGAATTTGGCGTTATTCCTCGTAGAGTGAGATTTACCGAATTCGAAATAAGTGCTCCACTATTTCGAATTTATTTCAAAATAGCGGTTTGGCTTTGTAGAGGCTAGCAAAGTTAATTCGAAATAACGGCTGTTATTTCAAATTAACGTTGATGTGTATAGATACCGTAAGTGTGTTTCTAAACTACAAGGTTTTGTTGACAAAAGTGGACTTTTGTCAACAAAACTATACCTGCATCTACACTACCACTGCGTTCTGTCAACAGAACGTGGCAGTTTTGTCAATGGCGGTAAACCTCATTCTACGAGGAATAATATCTTTTGTCAACAGAGTTCTGTCAACAAAAGCTGCTATTACATGCAAACTGTGCTTTTTCAACATAGAGCGTCTAGACTCTCTGTTGAAAAAGTGGCTTCCTTCGTCGACAGAACTGACTGAAGTCTAGATGCTCTTTCTTGACAGAGGCTTTGTCAACAGTATCTGTCGACAAAGCCTCTGTCAACAAAAGCCTGTAGTCTAGATGTACCCTAAGTTAACAAACTATCATTTTTAAGCAAAAGCAATAGCAGCTGAGGGGTAGAAGAACATGGTTTTCTGGATCACGAAGGATGCTCCCCCCTTTTTATGTAATAAATCTGGATTAAAAATAAGACCTTTATTATTTTTAAAAAGTGCAACTTGCATTACTTCTTGATATTAATTTGAAATTCATTAGGAATACCTAGCATGTCCTTATTCCCAACTCAATTGGAAGTGATAGTCAAAGCAGGTATTTTTGTAGAATTGTCTCTTCAGGCCTCTCCCTCAGTTTTCTTCTCTCTTTAACTGGATTCTTAGTTAGAGAACCTACCCCATGCCAATTACTTGCACTGGAGGTCATTGTGCAGGCAGATCCCTGTCCTCTGCAGTGCAGCTATTCTACATGCCTTGGCAATGTCCCCTCAGTGAGCTGGAAAGTAGAACTGAGACAGTGCAAAAGAGGAAATATTGAGCTATTGGTACATGTCAATTGGGTCTGATGATGATTCTCTCTTTAAAGGCCCATATTCTTCACTTGTATGTGCAGCTCTGTATGCACACTAGAACATATACGAGCCACAGATAAAGCAGGTATCTATGATTACCATTACTATTTTTGTATATATTTCAGTACTACCTCGGAGCTCCAATCTCAAACCTCATTGTGGTAGGTGCTGTATGAACACACAGCAAAGAGGTGATCCCTGCCCCACACACCTTACAATCTATATTTTATTACTGCTTGTGAATCTAGAACAACACTAATCCATGACTTGTTGTGCGAATAGTGGTATACCTCAAGTCAAGGTACAGAGTTGTGACTTGGGGTATGTCTACACTAGCTTGTTAATTCGAGCTAGACAGGCAAATGAGGCGACCGGAGTTGCAAATGAAGCCCGGTATTTAAATATCCCGGGTTTTATTTGCATGTTCCAGGCCAGTCACCATTTTGAAATTTCACTAGCCCGAACTCACTGCCACGCGGCTACACGCAGCAGTGAAACGTTGATTCGAACTAAGTCCTCAGTTCAAATTAACTGTTACTTCTCATTCCACTTTACTGCACGCTAATTTCAAAATGAGCTATTTTGGAATAGTTATTCTTAAATAGTTTATTTAGAAATAGCATGTCTACACTGCAGGGAAGTCTCAAAATTCATCTGAGGCGGGTTTCCCTAATGTAGACATGCTATCTCGATTTAGAGCCACAGGAGGCAAGGGGCAGGAATAATTTAGAATGGCCCCGGTGAGGGGCTATTTTGAAATAGCACCAGTGGAGCATCTACACAGGCATTATTCCATAATAGCTATTATGGAATAGGTGTTATTCCTCATAGAATGAGGTTTACAGATTTCAGAATAAGCTGTCCGTTATTCTGAAATTATTTTGAAATAATGGAATGGCTGTGTAGATGCTCGCATTGTTATTTCGAAATAACGCTAGATATCTTGAAATAACGGTGCCGTGTAGATGCTCCCTTAAAATCTCCTTACTTATTTATCTGATTAACAAGTAGCAATTGAATATTTCTTTTACTCAAATTTTTTTAAAAAAAATCATAAATACCATTAAAGAAAACTTGATCAAAGGGGTTTTCTCTATGTTTTCTAAACCAGTTTCATCATTCACATAATAGAAAAATAACAGAGTTTCTGAATAATCATAGAATCATAGAACACTAGAACAGGAAGGGATCTCGAGAGGTCATCGAGTCCAGTCTCCTGCCCTCACGGCAGGACCAAGCACCATCTAGACTATCCCTAATAGATGTCTATCTAACCCGGTCTTAAATATCTCCAGAGATGGAGATTCCAAACCTTCCTAGGCAATTTATTCCATTGTTTAACCATCTGGACAGTTAGGAAGTTTTTCCTAATGTTCAACTTAAACCTCCCATGCTGCAGTTTAAGCCCATTGCTTCTTGTCCTGTCTTCAGAAGACAAGGAGAACAATTTGTCTCCCTTCTCCTTGTAACACCATTTTAGGTACTTGGAAACTGCTCTCATGTCCCCTCTCAGGGTATATCTAGACTACATGGCTCCGTCAACAGAGCCATGTAGATGAGTTTACTAGACATAGGAAAATGAGGTTTTGCCTCTTGAAAGGAGGTTTACCAGAGCGGTCGACAAAGGCTTCCCTTGTTGACTGCGGCACATCCAGACTGCCCCGCTGTGCCGCCAAACAGATTATCGGCACAGCACGGCAGCCATTTTGATGTAAATGAAGTGGCAATTATTTAAATCACCACTTCATTTTCCTATGACTAGTAAACTCATCTACAGGGCTCCGTCAATGGAGCCAAGTAGTCTAGACATACCCTCAGTCGTCTCTTTTCTAAACTAAACAAGCCCAAATCTTTCAGTATTCCCTCTAGCTCATGTTCTCTAGATCTTTAATCATTCTTGTTTCTCTTCTCTGGATTTTCTCCAATTTCTCCACATCTTTCTTGAAATATGGTGCCCAGAACTGGACACAATACTTCAACTGAGGCCTAATAAGTGCAAAGTAGACCAGAAGAATGACTTCTTGTGTCTTACTCACAACATTTCTGTTAATGCATCCCAGAGTCATGTTTGCTTTTTTTGTAACAGTGTCACACTGCTGATTCAAATTAAGCTTGTGGTACACTATGACCCCTAGAACCGTCTTTTCAGTACACCTTCCTAGTCAGTCACATCCCATTCTGTGTGAAACTGATTGTTCCTTCCAAAGTGGAGTACTTTGCATTTGTCCTTATTAAACTTCATCACAATTACCTTAGACCATTTCTCCAGTTTATCCAGATCATTTTGAATTATGATCCTATCCTACAAAGCAGTTGCAACCTCTCCCAGCTTGGTATCGTGCAAACTTAATAAGGGTACTCTCTACACCAATATTTAAATCGTTGATGAAGATATTGAACAGAACTGGTCTCTGTGGAAGCCCACTTATTCTGTCCTTCCAGCATGATTGTGAACTGTTATTAACTACTCTCTGAGAATGGTTACCCAGCTAGTTATGCACCCATCTTATAGTAGCCACATCTAAACTGTATTTCCCTAGTTTATTGATAAGAATATCATGAGACTATATCAAATGTCTTGCTAAAGTCTATGTATACCACATCCCACCACTTCTCCCTTAACCACAAGACTTGTTACCCTATCAAAGAAAGTTATCAGATTGGTTTGACATGATTTGTTCTTTACAAATCCATGCTGGCTGTTACCTATCTCCTTATTATCTTCCAGGTGTTTGCAAATGAATTCCTTAATTACTTGCTCTATTATCTTTCCTCTTAGTCTCTAATCTTTTAGGGTACATGTAGACTATGTTCTTCTTTTGAAAGGAGATATGCGAATGTGGTGCTAATTTGCATATCTTGTTCTGATCACTTTTTTGAAAGCATTTTTTCGAAAGTGAAAGCAGTTTAGATGGGTTTTTTTTAAAGAACCCCCTTTTTTGAAGACCCCGGTACACCCCATTTTTAAGGAAGAAGTGTTCTTTCGAAAAAAGAGAGGTTCTTTCAAAAATATCCTGTCTAAACTACTTTCACTTTTGAAAAAAAGGCTTTTGAAAAAACAATCTGAAGAAGATATGCAAATTAGCACCAAATTTACATATTTCCTTTCGAAAGAAGAATATAGTCTAGATGTACCCTTAGTCCATAATCCCTTAGTCAAAAGAAATTAGATAAATAAAGTTTTAGACATCTAGTTTTAGAACACAAACAAAAATAGTAAATAATGTAACTGCAAATTACACATTTGTACAAGTTGTGACCTCCTCAAGGATAACAGAAACATGAAAAAATAGCTAAATCTATATTAACTCATTATGGTAAAGGATACATGATCAAATCCCCACTATGCTAGATAATATAAAAATACATAACATGAGATAGTCACTGCCCCCAAAGAGCTTGCAATCTACATAGTCAATATAGAAAAAATGGTTATAGAAAGGAAGTATTGTCATGCACATTTTGGGGTGGTAAATCGATGCACACAGAGATGAAGAGTCAGATTTACAAAGATATATAGTTGCCTAAAAATGCAGGCAGGAACTTAGGTTAGAGCCACAAAAGCCCAGAATCAGGCCTTCGTGGCATTCAAAAACAACAACAAACCAGCCCTGCTGCCACCAAATTCTATAAGTGCCCATCTTGGCTGGGCATCTAATTTTTTTGCAGTACCTACCTCCTGGTTACCTATTTTTTTCTAAATCTGAGCATGTGTACTACTGCCTCATGCTTGGTTACCAGAACTCTAAGCCATAGGGTGATGAAGAATAAGGGAATGATAGGCTTTCCTTTGCCTATCTCAGCTGTGGGGGCCCAGAGCCTGCTTACCAGCACTGGCTCTTATAACCAAAATAGCTGAGAAGGAAGAATTTTTAGACTAGTGGTTAGAGTACTCAACTGAAATGTGGGAGACCTCCAGTTCGACTTCCTCCTGCTGAGAGGGAGAGAAAAGGGTCTGAACAGGGCTTTTTCAGCTCTAAGATGTATGTATTTACCACTGTGCTATGGAATATTCTGCTAAAGGGCTCTCTCATTCTCTCCTATTGAACTTGTTCCATGCAGGGGCAACGGGCCAGATAAATAATAGAGAGAGTGGCTCTAAATCCAGGTGGTGTAGCACTCATTTAGAATGTGGGATATTTTCATCCAGGAAGTCTTTTGTTATTTAACCAAAGTAGAACAGCTTCAGCGGGAAAGCTTGTGGGGGGGGTCACATGAACTTGAACTGAGAGTCTTTCACATCTCAGCTGAGCATCCTAATCATTGGGCTAAAAGTTATGCTTCTACCTCCAAAATGAAATGGTTTGATACTGAGAAACCAAAGGAGAGATGGAACTGCTAGAAATGTGTGGGGCTTAGAATACACACCACTTCTTAGCATCTCCTATTGGGAATTATAAGTGAAGAACCTCCTATGAAGCTGGCTTTTGTGAATCCTATTCAAAGATATCTATCCCTCCCCAGCCCCCATTCATTGTATTAGAAACCTGGGTGCCTAACTCAGGGAATTTTAAGAATCCCACTATATTCCAATCTATACCTAAAGGTTCCTACATGGTTTTGTAAACCTAGTCTTAAGTGACATATCCATGGTCACATGTCAAATCTGTGATTGTTAGTACCTGAACCCAGATTTTATTAGTCTTAGTCTTGTGCTTTAACCACATGATTGTTTTCTTTCTTTCTTTTTTAAAAAAGTTGCACATAATTTCTTTCAACTCTAGTCTTATGATGACTTTTTTGTTCTTGTTGGCTTTTTTCCTGAATGCTGGAACTGGAACATCAAATAGTTATGTTTAAGTCTGCTTTAACTGAATTTTGCCGATATAGGATCTATAACAATCTTATTGAACTTGATGGAAAGATCCTATTGAAGGGAACAGTGTAAAATCAAATTATTTTAGTCATAACCATGCATGAACCTTTAAGTATCCACTGAGACTAGAATGACATTTACCTTAAAAATAAAGTAAGTTATTTAACACATTTTATCTAACCTTGACCAGCTAACATATAAAATACAAGTTGCCCTGTCTATACCGCAGTTTTAGAATACTGTACTAAAAACATTTTAGCTAATTTGTTCTGAAAACATGTCTTTATCCTACTCTAGGTAACCCCTAAAAGGGAATAAAAGTGAGTTAATTGCCTGTCAATAACATTTCTATTAAGTATAAATTTAAAAGTTTCCTTAAATACGGTATGCTAATGAAAAGACAACCGAGGCAGTTCTGTGTGATGAACAAAGCCACATTAACTGAATATAATTTTAATAAAACTAGCATCTGAGACATAGGCACAGACGTCCTGAGTACTCTGAGGCTGTAGCACCTGTAGGCAAGTGTTAGTGGGTGCTGAGCATCCATTAGTGTCGAAGCTCCCCCTCTGCTTCTATCCCTGCCAATGCCTCTTGCCCAGTAGCCTCATTGACCAACTCATCCCCATCCCTTTCACTGTTTCAGAGCATTGTGAACAACTGATTTGTGGCATTCAAGAAGCTTCTGAAGATCGGGAGAAGAGCAAGGATGGGGCATACCTGGGGCCTTCCATGTGCAGGGTCTTAGAGGAATGGGGGGCAGGGATATGGCTTGGGGAAAAGGTGTGAGAGCTGAGCAGGGGTGGGAAGAGGCAGGGCTTTGGGTTGAGGAGGATCTAGTACCAGATGGAGAAGCTGGCTCTTATGATCCAAGATATAGCAAGATTAAGAGAGGTCAGAATCCCATAAACAAATCAAGTCCTCTCTGCTTGAATATATCCAGTGCAGGATAAGATACCAGCCATGAACTGATGTTCATATAAATTATACATAATTATTAGCAAAAACATCATAAAAGTTCACAGATATTTAATCATAGTCTCTGATGAAGTTGTTTCTTACCTAAGAGAAATGTGGTAAATAAGACACTAAGTATCTCTTCACTATTACACCATTAATTTAAGTGCATTGATCAGTAGCCTGCAAAAATAACAAATAATGGTAATGGATGGTGTCCTGTTACTGTATTTTAAAGGGATCAGACAGGTCACTGCTGCACCCAAGGGGAAGGGGGGATTTACCCTAAAGTCTGTACAAAGGGGACCATGTGAAATGTCAAATGAAAGCTTATGTTCTACTGATTTTATGTCTGTTTTTGTTTATTTGTGTGATATCTGTATGTGGAGTTATAAATATGTACTCTATTGATGCTGAAAGATTCTGTCTGAGACAGAGCAATGGGCCAGGAATGTTCAGTCAGTGACTATGCTAATTAGCAAGGCTCACAGAGAGGCCAATACACACCTGAGGAATGTGTCTGGCACCTGCAAACCAGGTAATATCATGACTGCTGACTTGGGATGCAGGGATAGGTCACTGGGCCATGTGACCTGCTCCAGCTTGGAAGATACCAGGGATGGATATAAAATGCCATGAGGCAGACTCCATCTTGCCTTCAATTCTGCTACTGATTCCAGATGCAGCCTTGTGAGGAACAGTGAGACAGAAAGAATCGTTGACCCATCCTGACATAGGATGTACACCAGTGTTGCCTGTATATCGACAGAATTAGGAAGGATGTCTTAAGGACAGCCCTCCGAAGGTTGATTTAATAACCTGACCAATCCGCAAGGGATGGTACTTAAGGTAACGACCCTCTACTCCGTATCTAATCACGGCGAATGTCAGATCTTAGCTTATCAGGCGCGTAAAATAAAACGTAAGTCTGTTTTAAAACTGAAAACCACAGGACTATATTGTTTAACAAAAATTTTAACAACAATACCTCTAATGAACACACAAGGGGGCAGTCCCCTTTTCAATACATGGACCAGGAGGGGAAGTCCCTCAAGGTCCCTATACCTACAACAGAGTCAACGACGCTGAAGCCGATTGATGTGATGCTGGCGACCTACGACCTTCGGGCTAATTGAAAGCCTTCAGGGAGGAACTACCAGGCGTCCCTTGTTGGATGATCCTGTCGCTTGGCGACCTACAATCCTTTGGCTAATTGAAAGCCGCAGGAGAGGAACAGCCAAGGTGATCCCTCGAAGTACCGGTTGAGTTCGGTGACGGTCGGTTCACCTTCCATGAAGCCTCTGGTCTCCGGATCCTCTTCCTGCGCTTCGGTGCAGCAGGATCAGGCGATGGATGACTCTGTACTACACTAACCTTATCCTAAAACAAAACCCTATCTAGATACCGACGCGCCCGCCGAACAAACTCGACGACGGCCGATATGCATCCACCGACGCAGCCTGCCGGACAAACACGATGACGGTATCTAGTCTATCTAAGGTACTAATCTAACTAAAATCTAATCTAAGAAAGAGGAGGTCTGACCTTCCGTTAGCCTACCTCTAAAAGGACTAAATTAGTTTAAAAGTGGGAATCATGACCTTCCGTCATATAACCCGATGAGGAGAACTAGAACACCATGAAGATGTCCGGTATCACAAGGATATCTAGTACCATTAAGATACTAAGAGATGCTGTACAGGACAAATACCATTAAGGTATTCTTTCTAGAAAAGAGCCCAGGCTAGGATGCTCTAACCCGACGAACCCACGACGCTGCAGGCCCCAGCTAGGTCCGGGAACCAGCACGAACTGACGTTCAGTCACAACTTATATAAGGTAGCTTCATACATATTCATTAACCAGATGGTTTAAATTGATTGGATGTGACAAAGATGCTCTTCCAGCGTGGTATGATTTGATTGGCTGATATGAATGCTCATGCATATTCATACTTATGCAAATTTAACTGTCAGGTAGCTCAAGGTTTAAACTCAAATATTCTACCTGCACATTTGATGCCATACTCAACTGTAAAAGCAACTCTGCAAAGTTCTAAATACAAAATGGAGTTTTGGACTCCATTTTGGAAAACTACAATTTAAACAGTTTCTCCAACATTAATGGTCTTTACAAACATTTTCTTATAATTTGCAATTCCTCCCAGCATTGACAAGAGTACACAGCGCTAGATTATATCACTTAGATTCATTACAAGTAGTAGGCCTTAAAATTTACACAATTCTTTCTCTATTCAGCATTTCTGCCTTACACCAGAAACTTTTAAGATAGCAGATTATAACATCCCTGCTAAGAGCCTGCATTGAGAACTTGGTGATTGATGCATGTAATGTATTCTCCTTAATAACCTTACTCTCATGCTTTTCTTTCTTTTATTAATAAACCTTAAGATTTTAGATTCTAAAGAATTGACCCAACGTGATCTTGTGGCACAGTGTAAATTGACTGGGGATTTGTGGCTGGTTCTTTGGGACCGGAAAGACCCATTTGGGGTAGGTGGGATTAGGTTCTATAACCCCTCGCCTGTGTGATAGGCCTGGGGCTGATTGTGGAGTGTCTGAGGGGTTTTGCTCGGTGTGACCGATTTGTGACCTGTTTGGGAAGGTGTCCGATCAGGGGCTATAAAGAGCCTTTGTTTTGAGCAATTTACCCTGAGCGGATGCCCTCAGCGGTGCCCAGACCCAGCCTGGTCAATCACAGATGGTTTGGGGCTATTCTGAATTCCTCCTTTGTTGGGGAAGTTTAAGGCAAGAGAAAAAAGGAAACTCATTAAGGATGGTAGTGCCAAGCACTACCTTTCAGTTTCCAAATTTCAACTTTGAGCCTCCTGTCTTATGGCCTTAAGCTCTTGTCCTCACATAGGGTTTCAGCCTTTTCTGTTTCTGTGCCCCCCAGGCCAATTGCTTTTCTGCATTCTGGAATCTTTCCTCTTGGATGGTTCAGTGTTCCAGCTTGTGAGTCATGTTGTTCAATGGGTTTATGGAGTATTATGAGGGTAAATATAAATCCCAGGCTTCATTTGCAACTCCGGTTGCCTGATTTGCCTGCCTAGCTCAAATTAACGAACTAGTGTAGACATACCCTCAGGAAGTCATCTAGTCCAATTCCCTGTTAAAATCAGGACCAACACCAATTAAATCATGTTTAGATGTTAAAAGCTGAACTCTATAAGTCATGTATGGAGCCACAATGAGCGGAACACTATTGTGGTCATACTGATTCTTTGTTACTCTTCCAAATTGAGCCAGGATACAACCTAGTCATCAATATAACTTTTTTTTTCATTTTTAATACCTTGTCTTATGTGAATGGCTGACTGTACAGAAAATCAAATATCCAAAATAAATGCTTAAATAAGTAAGTGCCTAATCATTTCACTTTGAATGACACTGGCTTTTTCTTAAAGCGCTGTCCCATACTTTTTTAAAGACACTGAAATATCCCACTTTTCAATTGTCTAACTAAAGTGAAATACATTTTTTAAAAATCAATGGTTTCATCAGCAGACTGTGATTTGTCCTTGTTGCTGACATTTGAAACTAGGATAGCAATGTCTATGACACAGATAGAAAGTCAAGCAAAAGCTTAATCACCTTGATCGTCCCTCATTCCATTCTGCTTACAGCCAAAGGGTATGTAACTCAAAACCTAAAGGGGTATAATTTGATCTACAAATCAAGATATGGAAAGTGAATATTCTTAAACCAATCAGATAAGTATGCACACTCAATCAGTAGGGGGCTTAATGGGTCAATTGCAGAAAGAGTCAGTGTTTCTATTTTAAATGGAAGCAATACTCTTATTTTTCAACATATGCCTGTGTCATACGGCAGAGTTATATTATGATGGTGTTATGTATCTAAATAAATAGAGACTATTTTTATTCTGGCAGCAAACTTATCCCAGAATGCAGGCACAAACCATAAAAGCATTCATCTTGAAAACTTGTGTCATAAGAAATATCAGGCTGCAGAGGGACTTTAACTGTAGGAGACAGATTTTTTCCCTCTGTTCTCTTTATCGAGGCAGATCAAATCAGTGATCTAGACCTTTTTTCTTTGTTATTACCTATCTGCTGACATAAAGTGTAGAAAAATGTTGTCCAGAAGGTTACAGAATATTTGAATGCTTTCTCTTTAATTCACTGTAAAGCTTGTGAGCTAGTAAATTTCTTCTGGATAATTTAACAGCTTTGTATGAATATCATGTGTCAACCAATGTGATGGCTTTTAGTATTCTGAAGAGGGTCTCCATGAAATGTCAGTCCACTGAGGATCTGTATGTTTCATGAGATATGTGGTGCATATTTCTCCTATTTAAACACTTTTCTGTGTCCCTTGTAAACCATTTTTCTGTGACAAATAGGTGGGATGATGGGTATATTGTTTTACTTTTAGGAGTGCCACTACTTTTATCCTGTGATTATCAGAGTCTGGCCAATACTCCGTCATGACCACTGCAGCATTAAATTTTCTACTAGTTCTTTTACATGTTACCAGCTATTATTTTTTACTGCATGTCTTAGTATTGTTGTAATTTCTTCAACTTGTTGATAATATTAGGCTACTTGTCTAAAATTAATACTTAAACATTTTGGGGTTTACTTGAGACCCAAAAGTATTTGGTTGTCTGTGATATGTCAAGAAGAGATATATCACTATGATGAGGTGTGCATATTCTGCACTGGGATTGGGATTAATCCACTGTGGGTGGAGGAAGTCCCATCCCCCAGCAATACTGGGCATGCTCCAAGTGCTGGACTAGCATAAAGGGGAGCAACTCAGCTCAGTCTGAGTGGGATGCTGGAGAGGAAGGACTTGCAGCAGGAGCACCAGAGACAGAGCAAACATAGATTCAGACAGCAGGAGCCAGAGAGCCAGGAGACTGGAATGAGCCCTCAGAACTGGTGGAACCTTGGGGAGTGACCTGTGCCATAGAGATGGAGGACCCGCAAGCCTCCTGGATTGACTCACTGCCAGAGATGGAAAGAAGTGGCCCAGGGAGGATGTGTGAGTGGTGTCTCCTGGCACAGTCTCCTGGCTTTCTGGCTCTCGCTGTCTGGATCTGCAGCTGTTCTGCCTCTGGATCTCCTCTCTTTCTAAAAGAAGAAATATTCTTGTTATGAATAAACATATATTAAAATAAATTAAATCAAAATATGCTGGTAAATAACAGATTCATCTTGTTTTCACTTTTTTATACCTGTCTAGTATAAGGAGAAGATCGCTACTTATTTCAAGGATTTTTTTCATATTAAGAAAGGTAAAAGTTTTTGTTGGTGGTGGTTTCTGTTTTGTTTGGTTGTTTGTTTGTTTGGTTGGTTTTTGTAGCATTACTCTTTTTGATAGCTAAAAACAAAAGAAGAAATTGGAAATTCATTTTTCCTCTTATAGCCATAGGAGTATCTTGAACTTTTTTTTTTTTTTGTAATTGACTTCTAATATTTGACTATAGATGACTAATGGCTTGACCTATTCCAGCATTCATTAGCCCATATCTCATTCCCTTACAGGTGAGCAAATTTCATACTGTATTAAAGGATCATTCTGAAAACAATCCCTACTACAAAATATAGCTAAAATACCACTGATATGTCCTCCCACACGTATAAGGCTTCATGTATGATATGTCACAATGTTTTAAATAGGATGTCTTCATATTTTGAGTGTTGATATATGATCTATCTTTAAAGTAATGCATTCTGTACATTTGCAACTAATTATCAAGCCATCAGAGGAAAAATCCATGAAAAGAATTTCATGAAATTTGTACTATACCATTTTAAGCACATGAAAACATCCATTCTGTAACATCAGTTAAAGTTATGCTGCAGCTGTGAGTGTGTGTCCCTCTGCATATTCTGCAGAGAATGCAACTGTAATTATGTACACAGGTACAAATTGATCCTCTGAGTACACAGTTTGTTTGGTTATTGTAAATACCATTGACAAGAAAAAGAGTGGTCACTTTACCAAAGGTTCTTAATGAATATCATTAGGTAATTGAGCCACTCAGTGAGATTTTAAATCTACACTCTCTGCTCAATGCATTTTAAACAAAGACCAAAGTGGAGTGAATAATCTGAGGTATTTTTCTTCCACCATTAAATTGAATTCTCAGGCTGTTTCAATTTGACCATACTTCTACCTCTTTCCATTTCATTTTTCACATGCATATTCATGTGGGCAATTACTGTTCCAACAAATGTTTTCAACAGAATGTGAAAATGGTATTTGTGTGAATATGCTTATTTGCATGAGAATATGCATATTCATAATTTGTACCAGAGTCACTTGTATGGTTATTATATATTGTTTTGTGGGTTTCAGCATTAGGGAGGGGGTAAAAACAGTAAAACCAATTCATTAAAAAATACAGAGTGGGATTTTTCACAAGCTTTCAATACTGGCATAACTCTTCATAGGAGGAGAGCTATGCACACACTAGGCTCTTTTGTGATGTAAAGTCATAATGACTGGTTTACAACTGATCACGATTTTCCAATCCTCTAGAAAAGGAGATTAGGAAAGTGAGTAGTCCAGTTGCCCCACCAGCATGAAGTAAGTTCTCTTGTCCATGTTCTAGTCCCTGGGTATGCAGAAGAGCTTCTGTGTGTAACAAGAGCGAGGAAAGGTGGGACATGATACTGAGGAACAAGCTCTTGATGGATTCACTGCAGCATAGGGACATGTATGGCTCAGAAGACAAATTGCCACCAAAAGGATCCATGTGGAAGGAGCTAAGAAGAACCCAGAAGCTGAACCAGAACAGTGGCAGTGTAGGCCTTGGGATAGATGGTTGGATAGAAATTAGGTTCACCACTGGGTAGCTACAGTTGTGGAGCAAAAGTGGATACTGGCAAGAAGATGCTGTGGTAGATGAGCAGTGTATAAGGAAGGACCAAGAAGTATTGTAGGAACAGTAACAGGAGAACTGAGGGACAAGCTAAGGCAATTGTAGAAAAGCCAGAAGTTGTGGCAGGCCACCTGGAGTATTGCATGATCAAATAGTAAATTATCAGTGTGCTAAGGTGAATCCTGAGCTCAAGCTGGGACTGTTGAAGAAGATTCTTCAGCTCCTGCCATTATTGAGCAAGGTCTCATTTCTGATAGATACTCCCATCACTGGCTAGACCAGACAGATTTCTAAAAAGTCATAGGTGTCTTTCTGCATGAAAAAACGCTCTGTTATCTGTTTGGGTTATTTATTTATTTATTTAAAGAGATATTTTCCTTTTTAACTATACATGGAAAATTGTATGTTTTCTAGTTTATAAATTGGATATTGTGTAAAAAATATTTTAAAACACTGTAAAGTGTGGGATAAATTCTGGGAACACTGGTGAAGTACATAAAAGGGAATCAGAAGTGATTAGAGCTATGGAATAGCTTTCTTATGAGGAGAAGTTAAAATGACTGTGACTGTTCAGAATAAAAATAAAAGTAATGGGGATATGATAAAGGTCTATAATATCATGCATAGGTGTGGAGAAAGTGAATGAAGAATGTTTATTTAACCCTTCACCTAACACAAGAACCAGGAATCACCCAATGAAACTAACAGACAACAGGTTTAAAACAAACGTAAGGAAACCCTCTTCACACAATGCACTGTCAAACTGTGAAACTTGTTGCCAATGGGCTATTATGAAGGTGAAAACTATAAGTGGGTTCAAAAATAATTATGAAAGTTAAGTCTCTCAGAGGATATTAGCCAATATGCTCAGGAATGCTAACACCCTACTGTGGGTGTCTCTAAATCACTGACTGCCAAAAGCTGGGACTGGATGACAGGTAATGCATCACCCTGCCCTGGATTGCACCAGAGAGTTATTTCTAAATAACCCTTTTATTTTTAAATAATAAGTGGAGTGTCCACAATACCAAGCCCATTATTTCAAAATAATGGGCTGGTTATTTCAAAATCTGTGTTCCTGCTTTCCTCAGGGAATAACACTTATTTTGAAATTGTTATTTCAAAATAGCATTAGTGTGGATGATCCAGAGCTACTAATTTGGAAGAATTGGCCTCCAGAGACCTCTCACAGCTGCACTTCTGACCGCTCTGGCCACACCTGGCATCCACACTGCTCCCCTTCTCGTGCAGAGCTTAAAACTCCAAGCTGCAAGAGAAGGGCTTGTGCCACCTGGCCAGCTTTGCCAGCCCCATGCCACACAGCAGCAACCTAGGTAGCCATGAACAATCCTAAAGCTCCCTCAGAGCCTCCCACGACTGTCAGTGTCCAAGGATGCAGGAGATGTTCTGGCCTGGACTGGTGCAGAGATCCTGGACCTCATCAGGGTATGGAGGACGGAGACCAACTGCCAGGATCTCTGCACCAGGAAAAGGAACATGGACATGTACAGATAGATCGCTGCCAGCCTGGCTGACAAAGTCCTCAGACCAGACCCTTGACCAGGTCCACAAGAAGGTAAAGGAGCTCTGGCAAGTCTGCCACAAAGCCAGGAACCAGAGCAGATGCTCTGGGGTGGCACCACACACGTGCTGCTACTTTGAGTAGCTGGATGCCATCCTGGGAGGGGGTGGTCACCTTTCCCCCATTGTCATGGACTCCAGCCAGGACACACCCAGCATCAGCCTCCATTAGAGTGGGGTTGTGGACAAGAAGCAGGAGGAGGAGGAGGCCAGCCAAGGAGGAGGAGGGATCATGCCCACGAGGTAGGAGTTGCTCCTCACCCTAGAGCTATTCCCCTCTCCCAGGATGTCTTCCAGGCTTCAGACAATCCTGAGGAAGGTAACTCAGGTGAGTTCTATAACTTTCCCTATCTACACTCAGGGGCAGGCATCCTGGATAAGCCTTGTGGCAGGAAGCCGGCCAGAGAGCAGCACCCTGACCACGTGGCTCTCCTTGCCACAGGAATTGCAAACTATGTCCACATCTGAAGGCCCCCGCAACTCCCCTGGCCCTCGCTGGGAGCAGCCCCAGTGATCCCAGGACCCACCCAGTCCCTCCTCAAACTGTGGGGCAAGGAGGAGGCCTTGCAGGATCCCCAGGAAAAGCACTGCAATGCAGACATTTATGGCCGGATGGCTGAGTCCCTGGCAGAACGCGAACACCTACCCTGGACTTTGGAACAGGTCCAGAGTAAGGTGAAAGAGCTTCTCCAGGGATATGTCCATGCCACCGAGCACAGCTTCCGCTCAGCAATAGGACCCCACACCTGCCCCTGCTACAGGGAGCTGCACCAAATCTTAGGGGTGGGGAAATGTCATCCCCACCCATCCTTGTGGACTCCAGACAGGAAACCCCAATCATCAGCCAGCTGGAGGAAGAGCAGGAGGGCCTGGGCCAGCCATCCACGGCAGAGTAGGAGGAGGAGGAGACAAACACTGTGACCCTCTCCCTCAAGCCGGTGCAAGGGAGTCAGGATGACTCCTAGGCTTCCTCAGACACCTGGGAGGGATCTTCAGGTGAATGGGTCTCACTTTCAGGCACACAGGGCGGGAGAGGAGGGTGTACATGGGGTGGGGAGTGCATGTCACTCGGGCTGCTTGGGCTGGACATCGAGCAGTGGTCTGTGCATGTGCAACCATGTGCTAAGTTACTGTGTGGCACGTGGATGCAGTAGGCAGCCCCTGAGCATGGGTGTGATCCTGCTCAGGGGAGGCCACACATGTCCTGCCATGGGGAGGGAGGCTGCCCCAGCTGTAAGCAGGCTAGCCACAAGGGCACAGGCATGACTCCACACAGACTGAGGAGTGCCACACACAGCATGCAGGCATGTCTGCACATGCGAGGCAGCAGCTGGTCCCACAGACAACCCAGAGAGCCACACCTCTGTGTGTAGACTCCAGGGAGGCCCAGGCTGCTTTTAGCTCCTCTGCCGCCCATGGGGTCATGCCACTGTGGCCAGATACTTCCTTTGGCTGCTTGTCCATGGGCCGGGGGAGGGAGGAAGAGGCAGCAAGCAGCACGGTTCTCTGGGCATGTCAGGACCCCAGTGAGACAGGGCCTGATGTACAGGCCCTACATGGCCTTGCACTTGGGATATCCCCCTCCTCTGGGCCGTGGACTTCTCACAGTGGAGGGCTTGGCCTCAGGGACAGCGTCTGCAGGGATAACCGACCACCTCTCCCTCTTGTGTGTTCTCCACAGCTGGACCAGCCAGGACTGAGGGCCAAGCCACACCACCACAGCCACCTGCCTGATCCTAGGAGACCCGAAGGCATGCCAGGGTGCACAAGTACATGATGCGCCTGCACATGAGTGTCCTGCGCGACATCCATGAGACCCTGGTGCACAAGGTCTGCGCCGACTTGGAGTGACGGGAGCATGCCTGGGACCAATTGATGCAGTGGCATGACACCATGTGTGCTATCATGTCCCCCAGGATGCTGCTGGGATACAGGTGGCTGGTATAAGGCTTCATCAGCAAGGCATGATGGGTAGGCCGCATCCCCCACAATGTACATTCCCAGCAATGAAGTCACAGCAGGGGAAGAATGTGCTTGCCTCCAGCTTCTTGTACAGGCTAGAGTACCTGAACACTCGGGCATCATGTGCCCTGCCCGACCACCCAACAAAAATGTCTGTAAAGAGTCCCCAGTGGTCAACCAGGGCCACTCGATGATCTGGTGTGTGGATTGGGATGTGGGTCCCATCAATCACTCCCCCACACTTCGGGAATCCCAGGGCAGCAAATCCAGCATGGCTGCATCCAGGTCTCCCAGATGAATGATCCTCCGCAGCAGGATCAAGTTGATGGTCCTCACTACCTGCAGAAAGAGACAAAGAAGCACACAAAACAGAGAATGAGAGAGGGGGTGCTTGAGCCCTTGGGAGGTGCCCATCACCCTCTTTTCTCTTCCCCTCCTCCAAACACCCCAGCAGCCTCTTCCTATGAGGCCAACCCTCCCCCTCCCCCGCACCCGGCAGCAGGGTTGTGTGTAGGTGGGATGGCACAAGCCCCTGGGGATGGGGCTTCCTTCCTCATCCCCACTCCACCCCCAACCTCCCTTTCCTGAGGCTCCCCCATATGCAACACTCTCCCCCAACCCTTCAGCGACTGCAGCCTGAGAGAACCTTACCTCCATGAGGAGGCCCCGATGGTGAACTGGTTGCCCACTGAAAGTTAGATTTCAGGGGTGGTGAGCTTCCAGAGGGTGATGGCAACCTGCTTCTCCGGGGGATGACAGGTCGCTAGTGGGTGTTGTGTCTCTGGAGGGCGGGGGTGAGCCAGGCACATAGCTCCAAAAAGGTGGCCTTCTGCATGTGGAAGTTTCTGAGCCACTGCTGATCGTCCCACCGCTCCATGCCCAGCTGGTCCCACCAGTCCAAACTGGCATTGAGCCTCCAAAAACGCATCTCCACTGTGGGCTGTGGTTGCCAGAGTGGAGCAGCCGCAGCTAGAATGAGGTCCCCAGAATGAGCTCGGGGGCCTGGTGTGATGTACTGGGCCGGTCTGGGCACAGCTGAGGGCGTCTGCTCAGGGTGAATTGCTCAGATTCAGGGATCCTTACAGCGCCCAGACTGGTGACCTTTCCAAACAGGCCACAAACCAGTCCCACAGAGCGCTTCAGCTGCCTGCCTGAAGCCTCACGAGCAAAACCCCTCCGACACCCGAGCAATATTCGTGCCCCAGATGGCCCCGGGCCTCATACACAGGTGGAGAGGGGGGTCTTAGAACCCAATCCCACCTACCTCGAACAAGTTCTGTCTGGTTCCAAGAAACCAGCCACGGATCCCGGCCAATTTACTCTCTGGATCTTACCCACAAATCCCACTGAGCCAATCCTTCAGAATCTATGATCTAAAGGTTTATTACTGCAATAAAGAAAAGCGTGAGAGTAAGGTTGTTAAAGGATAGTACATTACATGCATCGAATCTCCCAGTTTTCGATGCAGGCTCTGGCAGAGATGTTACGGCTGCTGACTTAAAAGTCCTTGTGCATCCTAGGATTAGGATGGGTCCACAGTTCTTTCTGGCTCTTCGATCCCTGCATTGCTGCCTCTGGGATGAAGTGCTGAGCTAAGTACCAAGATGGAGTCAGCCACATGGCATCTTTATACATCCTTCCTGCTCTCTTCTTGGCTGCAGCAGGTCACTTGGCCCGTGGCCTATCCCTGTGTTCCCTGCTGGTAGCCCCTAGGTATGAGTCACCACTCTTGAGGTGTGTCCTTGGCCTACAGAGGGCTATTGTTCCAGAGCTTTGCTCGTTAGCATGTCCATAGGCTGAGCTGCTTTGCCCATAGTTCAACCACATATAGAGAAACATTTGGTATCCACACAAACTACATGCTTATAACTTCACATACCGACATTATACAATCACATGAATAGCATATATGGAATCAGAAGAAAGTAGGCTTCTATTTGAAACCTCACATGGCCCCCCTTTGTGCCACTTTTGGGGCCAACCCCCCCCCCCCATCGGTACAGCAGTGATCCAGTAACGTGACACCAGTAATGTGACACCTGGTCATGCAGGATGAGGAAGGCAGCTGGCAGAAAGTTCTGCAAAAACTGTAGCATGGCCATGTGGGGCCATTGCATGCCCAGGGGCAGCTCCGGTTCCATGGCACAAAGGAAAAGGCTGTGGCATCCAAAAAAGAACAGGGCAACCACAGCAGGCACTGCAAGAGCTTTGCTGTCTCTCAAAGAAGTAGCAAACACATGAAAGAAGCAAAGAAATGGCTGTCCGCGGGGTGTCCTTTTAAGCACGTGTCTCTGCAAGGCTCTGGCACCAGCACTTGGAAGCAACTGATGACCTAAAACCCTGTCTAATGCGAGAGAGCATCCAATCAGTCTGGATGCTCTCTTTCTCAAAAGCGCATCCATTTTTCGATGTGCTTTTGTGTATGAACAAGATCTCTTGAAAAAAAATATAGGACTATGTAGCACTTTAAAGACTAACAAGATGATTGATTAGATCAGGGGTCTCCAAACTACGGCCCGGGGGCCGGATGCGGCCCGCGAGGCCCTCTCATCCGGCCCGTGGAGACCTTTTTGGATTCAAAGGCAGAAGAAGTGAGATTGTTTCAAAACCCATTTGAAGCAGATGTGGCCAGTTGCCCAGATGAACTGCAGCTGGAAGTCATTGAGTTGCAAGCAAATGACCTCCTTAGGGACAAGTTCAAAATAGGACTGGTGGGTTTTTACCAGTTTTTGCCCAAGGAAGACTTTCCTAATGTCAAAACTTTTGCATCAAGATACCTTTCAATCTTTGGAACAACATACCTGTGTGAACAAACATTTTCAAGAATGAAATACGTGAAGAACAATTTGAGAACAAACTTGTCCGATGATAATCTCAGGTCACTGTTGATGTTAGGGACAACAAATCTAAAGCCAGAAATGTCTGCTATTTTGGCATCCAGGAAACAATTTCACCATTCACACTAATACAGCTGTTCATGTGTAGTGTATCAATGTGTTATTAAATAATAACTGAATAAAATAATATTAAATAAATAATTAAAAACAACATCCATGTTTTGATTGTTTTTTATTTGGACCTCAAGTGTGTAGTCGGCCCCCGAACTGCTGTTTGATAGTTAATGCGGCCCTCGGGCTGAAAAGTTTGGAGACCCCTGGATTAGATGATGAGCTTTCGTGGGCTAGACCCAAATCCTCAGATCAAATAGTGGAAGAAAATAGTCATTTCACGAGGAGTAACGGTAGTTCAAACTAGGAAGCCTAGTTCGAACTACATAGTTCGTGCCCCGTGTAGCCGCGCTGCACGGGGTTCGAACCAGCGGGGTTTTAAAAATGGCGGCTCCCCGCTCATGCAAATGAAGCCCGGGAAATTCAAATCCCGGGCTTCATTTGCAAGTGCGGTATGCCTACATTACCCTCCTAGTTCGAACTAGGAGGGTAGTGTAGACATACCCCTATAGACAACCACCTAACCTCAAGATGATTCTTACCAACAACCACAGGACATACCATACTAATACCAACCCTGGAACTTTCCCTTGCAACAAACCCCGTTGCCAGCTTTGTCCACATATTCACTCTGCTGAAACCATTATTGGACCTAACCAAGGGTATGTCTACACTACCCCGCTAGTTTGAACTAGCGGGGGTAATGTAGTCATCCGCAGTTGCAAATGAAGCCCGGGATTTGAATTTCCCGGGCTTCTTTTGCATGAAGCCAGCCGGCGCCATTTTTAAATGCCGGCTAGTTCGGACCCCGTGCCGCGCGGCTACACGCGGCACGGACTAGCTAGTTCGGATTAGGCTTCTAATCCGTGGAACGAGGGGTACAGCTGTCCGCGGGGTGTCCTTTTAAGCACGTGTCTCTGCAAGGCTCTGGCACCAGCACTTGGAAGCAATTGATGACCTAAAACCCTGCCTAATGCGAGAGAGCATCCAATCAGTCTAGATGCTCTCTTTCTCAAAAGCACATCCCTTTTTCGATGTACTTCTGTGTATGAACAAGATCTCTTAAAAAAATACAGGACTATGTAGCACTTTAAAGACTAACAAGATGGTTTATTAGATTATGAGCTTTCGTGGGCCAGACCCACTTCCTCAGATCAAATAGTGGAAGAAAATAGTCACAACCACATATACCAAAGGATACAATTTAAAAAAATGAACACCACAGTACAAATCAACAATGGAAAATTAGACACCACTCTCTATAGAAAACCCACTGACTCATACAGTTACCTACATGCTTCCAGCTCCCATCCAGAACACACCACACGATCCATCGTCTATAGCCAAGCCCTTCGATACAACCGCATCAGATCTAATCCCACTGACAGAGACCAGAAACTTCAGGATCTCTACCAAGCATTTATAAACCTCAACTACCCACCCAGAGAAATAAAAAAGCAAATTGAAAGAGCCAGACGAATACCTAGAAACCATCTACTTCAAGACAGACCCAAGAAAACCAACAATAGAACACCACTTGTCATCACCTACAACCCCCAACTTAAACCTGTCCAACACATTATCAATAAACTACAGCCTATACTGGAACAGGATACCAAACTCCAAGAGGCTCTGGGAGACAGACCCATAGTCTCCTAGGGTACGTCTAGACTACAGGCTTCTGTCGACAGAAGTTTTGTCGACAGATACTGTCGACAAAACTTCTGTCAACAAAGAACGTCTAGACTACATTGAGTTCTGTCGAGAAAGCAAGCTGCTTTGTCGACATGGTAGTGTAGACGCAAAGGACAGTTTACATTCAATAACACCTTCTGTCAACAGAAACTCTGTCGACAGAAGGTGTTATGCCTCGTAAAATGAGGTTTACCAGCGTCGACAAAACTGCAGAGTTCTGTCGACGTTATGTCAACAGAACTCAGCGGTAGTGTAGACGCAGGTATAGTTTTGTCGACAAAAGTCCACTTTTGTCGACAAAACTCTGTAGTCTAGACACACCCCTATAGACAACCACCTAACCTCAAGATGATTCTTACCAACAACCACAGGACATACCATACTAATACCAACCCTGGAACTTTCCCTTGCAACAAACCCCATTGCCAGCTTTGTCCACATATTCACTCTGCTGAAACCATTATTGGACCTAACCAAGTGAGTTATAAGATCAAGAACACACATTCCTGCGCATCCACAAATATAATTTACGCTATCATGTGCCAAAAGTGTCCGTCTGCTATGTACATTGGACAAACATCTCAACTTTGCCAAAGGATCAATGCCCACAAAACAGATATCAGACAGGATCACAAAGAAATAACAGTTTCTTGCCATTTCAACCAGAAAGGACACTGTCTCAACCACTTAACTACCTGCATCCTGCTACAAAGACCTTTTAAATCTGCACTTGAAAGGGAATCCTCTGAACTGTCATTCATGCTAAAATTCGACACTCTACATCTGAGTCTAAACGAAGGATCCAGTTATCTTACCCATTACAAAGATAGCTTCCCCAATTATCACCTCTAATATCATTAGCTCACAGACATTCACCTCCCCAGTTCCCTCCCATCCCCCTTCTGTTCTGAAATTTGATTTGTCCTTTTCATATGAGTTCATTTTTTTAAATTGTATCCTTTGGTATATATGGTTGTGACTATTTTCTTCCACTATTTGATCTGAGGACATGGGTCTGGCCCACGAATGCTCATCATTGAATAAACCATCTTGTTAGTCTTTAAAGTGCTACATAGTTCCGTATTTTGCTTCAGCTACCAGACTAACACGGCTACATTTCTATTACTATTCTTAAAAAAAAAAAGCTTCTTGTGAAAGAAGCCTGTAGTCTAGATGTAGCCCCAGTGACCAGAAGCAAGACCACCTTGATGGCTGAAGAACAGTGTGAGTGAGCCCTTCAAAAGGACCCATCCAAGAAAGAGAAAGACAAAACCCCATCAAGAAAAGAAGATCAAAGTCCCATCTGCTGTTTAGTGATGACTCATGGTCATACAGTGCTCTGGAGCAGTGGGGCAGAATAGTCTCTATGAATAAAAACATATAAAAAGACGGGGGCAAAATTATAGGGTTGGGCCTTTTGGTTCTATGATTATCCTCCAGGAGCATTGCTATGCAATAAAATGACCTGGCTCCCCTCCTCATGTCGAGGCCACCTGACCAGTGGATTAGCATGAGCAACTGAGGCTGGTATTTATATCTCCTCTGTAGAACTATGTGTTTGAGTGTGCATATGTGTGGTGGATAATTTTAGTAGCTAGGGATAGTAAATGAATTCTGAATTCACAATAAATGCAGCATATTGCTTTATCCCCCAAACAACATTGTGCTACTTTTGTTCCTGTAAGTAACAGAAGCATTAATGATATTTGGTCTGAATAAATCTAATGCTAAAGGCCACAGTGTTTAAATAAAACCTCCATAATTAAGGAGCTTTTTTCCCTCCTGTGGCTATTACCAAAAAACACCACAGAGTATTTTACTATTAGTAAAAATGTGGACTTTCAGTGAAATAAGAAAAAAAATGCAAAAATGAAAGAGACTACTAAAAGTCACATTTGAAAATAAATGTTAAAAATATGGTGTCTCCTTTCCTGTCCTGCCTTATTATATTTTATTTAATTTGTTCTATATAGAAAATATTTATGTAGGTATCATAGCCCCATTTTGTTAGGCACTTTATACTGATTCCAATGAACATTTGGTCCCTACACCAAAAAGTGTATGTCATGACAAAAAAGAGCTTACCAGTGTATGTCATGACAAAAAAGAGCTTACCAAAAAGTGTATGTCATGACAAAAGATAGTGGAGATATCTAACAAATTGACAGGGAGAGCACATTGCACCAACCTCTCATTTCTATCCTTCCCTTACATTTATGAATCTTTCTTCAAGTCAATAAGATTCTTGTTCTAAGATTGTGAACCATTAATAACTACTCTCTGAGTACGGTTATCCATCCAGTTATGCACCCACCTTATAGTAGCCCCATCTAAATTGTATTTCCCTAGTTTATTGATAAGAATATCATGCGAGACTCTAGGTATACCACATCCACCGCTTCTCCCTTCTCCACAAGACTCGTTATCCTATTAAAGAAAGCAGATTGGTTTGACATGATTTGTTCTTTACAAATCCATGCTGGCTGTTCACTATCACCTTGCCACTTTCCAAGTGTTTATAGATGATTTCCTTAATTACTTGCTCCATTATCTTCCCTGGCAGAGAAATTAAACTAACTGGGCTGTAGTTTCCTGGGTTGTTCTTATTTCCCTTTTTATATAGGGGCACTATATTTGCCCTTTTCCAGTCTTCTGGAATCTCTCCTGTCTCCCATGGTTTTCCAGAGATGATCCCTACACCAAAGAGATAGAAGAGTACAGTTTATACAAAAGAGACTTCTAACAATGAACACTCAAGCCTGGATTGTTTAGGAACAATATTTGTTTTTTCACCTTAGGTCTAAATAAGTAAGTAGAAATCTTGGGCCAGGTTTTTCTCTCAATTATACTAATATAATGTCAGTGAGGTAAGTGAATTGTAACAACATAAAATTGGTTGAAGTAAGAGGAGAAGGAGATCCATTATTCTTAATTGAATGTAGTGCTTATGATAAATGACAGAATTAAGTCATAACTACTGCAGTCCTGTAGTCATAAAATAGGCTTTCCCATATATCATTTAGCACATGACCTACAGGGCTTCTTCTATGGATGAGAAAATATAATACAGTTCTTTCCTTCTGTGGTAAGACTGACAGCTGCATTGACAATTAATGTCAATTTCAATGAAGGTTTCTATGAGGTGATATCTAGCAATGAGATTAAGAACATTAACTCAAATTAAAATCCTTTACTATTGACACAACTTATGATCACTACTATTCGGTGGTGGGCACAAATTAATCATATCTAATTTAATTGGGCCATTATCTTAAATGTATTTGTAATCTAAAGGCAATTTCCAATTCTAGTTTTTTTGGTCTAATTATAATTAAACATACAATCAGACCATTTTTCTATGTTGGTATAAATATGGTGACAGAATGAGTTATGGATGGAAGCTAATGTGTTTACTCGTGTCTCTTATGTTAATCTTCCTCTAAGAATGAGCACTCCCAATTCTGATTTAGAATAAAGTCTTTGTTACAATCAGAGAAAAAGGGGGCTGGCAACATTAAACACAGTATTAAGGCTAGATTTTCAATGACAAACTTTGTAGAGTGATGCAAGCTCCAATGTGTAGACATTTATCAGGAGATTTGTGAAAGTAAATTAAGAGTATTCTGAATTATGCCCTTGAAAATGTAACCTCTACACAACAGCCAGCCATTCATAAGGTCAAATTTTTCCTACCTGTTACCCCAAAAATATTCTCACTGGAGACCACCCATGGTTACACTAGTATGGGTTTTTTTCCACTAGGTAAAACTAAAGAGGAGAAAGCAGCCACCAAAGGTTTAAACTAAAGAAGATAGAACTCTCTCCCTCATACACACAGACAAGCAAGCAAGCACACACCCTTCCATTCATTCACTCATTCACACCCATTCATTCCTGCCCTCAGGCAATCACACACTTACACAGACATATAGGTTGCAGAAGGAGCCAAGGCATGTGGATCCTGGAGGATCTGTCTGCTCATCATGGCTAGGGAAGCTGGTCAGGAGAGACACTGGAGAGGAGTTTCTCAGGATCAGGGGAAGGAAAAAGAGAGAGTCTCACATGTGCTCCTTCTCTTTATATAGTGTCTGAATAGCTCCTGTGACTCATTCACCTTGTCATCAGGGAGCATGCCCAGACTTCCCTTTATCAGCAGGGAGCATGCCCATACTGTGATGACTCATTGCCATGTGGGCCATTGTTCCAAGCCTTTTTCAAACACACACTCTCTCTCCATTCACTCAGGGGAGAATGCAGCTTAGGGAAAGTTACAAGCAAGGTGGCTGCATGTTACAAAGATTATAAAGTTGCAGTTTACAGTAAATTTGAGAGTTACACAGATTACAAAGATTGACAAGGATCACAATAAGTTGCAGTTTAAAACCTTAGCCTGTACAGTTTGGTGTAACTTTAGAAAATTCATGTATATAAATCTAGTGAGCTCAGGCGAAGCCTTTTTTATGCAACACTACCTAAAAGGGGTAGATAGTTCAAGCACTTTTTGTTCTAGTTTTATGATGAATAAACAGCTCCATGAGAACCAAAGAAATAGCTTCTTGTCAAAATAACCTCATTACATTTATCCTCACATTTCCTGCTTTTTTTAAAGTGCTTAACACTTTCTTTTACTAAAGTGATTTCTTCACTCTGGCTGATCACATCAGACAGGGTTTGGCACTCTCTATGGATTTATCTACCAGTGCAAGTTAAGTTGGGCTGTAAACACACAGTGCACTAGCTGCACCCCGGATCACTGTGTGCGTGAAAAGTAGTAGGAGTCTGAAGGACATTAAACACTTCAATGCACTCTTTGCTGGTAAAGCTGAAGCTTCCTACTGCTATTTCACAAGACTGGCTCCAACCAAAGTGTAGCAGTTGAGAGCTATATGTAGCAATTATTGTGATGAACTAGCCAATTAAGGCAAACATAAAAGGAAAAGTATCACTGCTGAATATGAACGTTCCATTAAAGCAATAGGGTAGCTTCAGCTTTAATAGAAAGGAATTGATTATTTTATTCCACTAATTGGAATTTTATTCTACTAAAGTGATTTTACTGATTAGCTAGACCTTTGAAAGTGACTCCATTGGAATACTATGGAAAAAGTAAGTAATGTGGTAAGTTAAGCAGAATTGATAAAAAGTGGGTCTATATAGAGATATATTCATCTTAACCAATTACAAAATTATTTTAGTTAAACTGGTGTAATGTTTTTGTTTAGAGAAGGCCTCAGATAGCTCTCCATAGAATTCTGTCCTCCAGCCCAACCACAATTTGGTAAAAATATCATTACTTATTTAGATTCCACTCATCGTCATCCTAGGTTTCAAGGATGATCTCTACCATATATTTACATACAGGTCCTGAGATAACTCAAGAAACTAATCCTGAAACCTCAGATCTGCCTGCAGTAGATACACACATTTCAAAGCTGCCTCCTCGAAAGAACAGATCGGTAAATCTAATGTCAATACTGTGCAAATCTTTTGAAACTACAGTAAAGTATAGTATTGTTAGACACACAGATAGCATAATTTGTTATGGAAAAGTCAACATGGTTTCTGTAAAGGGAAATCATGCCTTACTAATCTACTAGAGTTCTTTGACAGCATCAATAAGTATGTGGACAAGGAGGATCCAGTAGATAATAGTGATTTGTGGATGGTCATGTGCAAGGCCTGGAACACTTCATTCTTCTTCATAGTAAGTGAAAGTTCTAGGCACCACTAAACTGCTGTACAAATATCCATTGTAGATAGCAGGTCATTCTCAGTGTGTGCAGGGATGGCACAGTCACCAGCATACCAAAAATCAGTAATGGATGCCTAGAAGACTTAGGACTTTGAGTGAAGATCCCGAAGATTAAAGAGTTGCTCATGCATTACGTATTGACTGCTAATTTTGTTGTGGAGTGATCCTTAATGAAGATCAAAATGACTTCTAAATGGAGGGAGAACAGGTTTGGAGCAATAACACATCCTTGCCTAAGCCCACTTATGATGATGAAAGAGTCCCTCTCTAAGTCATTACAGAACCATGGCAGTCCTCTGGTCATTAAGGATCCTTAGGACCTTAAGACATTTTGGAGGCAGCCAAATCTGGCCAGTGCATTTAACAGGGCTTCTTCTATTCAGTGGCACCTCAAAAATATAAGGCTAAGCTTTTTATCCTTCTATTCAAGTCTCTATTTTTGCTTACTTCTCTACTTCTTTTTTTTTCAAATTTTTCTCTGTCACCTCTCTTTATTTACTCTTGACTACACAAGCTTCCTCTAGGTTGTTATACTGTGTCTCTCTTTCCTCTCCTGCTTCTATGCTCCTTTTATTTGGTACTTATTCCTCTTCTGGCCTTTATTGTTTGGCCACTTCTGCATGTTCCTTCTCCTCCCCATCCTCTTCTGTTCTGCAGTACTCTGTATAATAGCAACAGAGTACAGTTTATAAGACTCTTGATATTTATTCTTGTAGATTGTAAGTGTGTTGCCCTGACATAGAACAATAACAAAGCAGTAGGTTGGAAGTAGGATAGTGTGCGTAGGTGAGGCCCAAATGACAAAATGCTATGAGTTGTCAAGACCTCCTCACATTCTGGGCAAGTGTAGACTCTTAGTAAATGTAGTCCAACTAAACTTTAAGTGAAAGTTTTTAAATTTGTCACTGGATTCATTTTACTACTTGTCATGGTTTGTGTTGAACATTATAAAATGTGTTCTTAAATACAGAGAATGTCACTGAGAACTTGCCTATACATAAAATTATATCAGATTAAGTTGAATTTAGCACTCCATATACGAACAAGTTTATTATAGAACAAGGTCTTGCCAATACTACAGAGTTCATCTACTTAAGTTATACCAATAAGCATATGCCATTTTAAATACATTGGTTATATGCAGGGCTTGACAAACCCCGGTGAGAGCCACTCACCAGCACCGCACTGCGCGTGCACCAGACCAGCACTGCGCATGCGCGAAGCGCCGGTGAATGGGGCGTTCGGAATGACCGGCTGAAATCTACTCGCCAGGAGAGGGAAGGGACCAGTTAGGGGGAATGGCTGGCAATTCAAGAGTGCAAGTGGGCAGGATGGGCCGAGAGCATTCGGCTAGAGGAGTTCATCCAGGGGTGTGGTGGGGCAGGAGCGGAGAAGGGTGGGAGTGACTTGGAGCCATGGAAAGCATAGCTGGGCTCAGTGCAAAATTAACAGCCTCTCTGGACATGAAATCAGATAGCAAGATGGGGGCTGGTGAGTGTAGCAAGCAGCGGGTGCAGCTCCCAGGAATACATAAACTTTTGTAAATAGTTTTGATTTGCAAAGTGTCACTGCCACAAGATTTAGAACTCATTTGTTGTTTATTAACAAAGACTATTTGAAGTTATTTTTGTATCCTGAGGCCCTTTGAAAGAGCATGTGGCATGAAAAAGAAATTGAGAAAATGAGTTAAGTGAAAAGACCACACACAAAAAAGCCAAGCGTTTTTTGTAAACTTGGCATGCATCATGCAGCAGGGCTCCTATGTGTCTTACACAAACACCTTTATTTTCTTTTATTAATATACACTTTTATTATGGTAAAGACTTTAACTGTTAGTGGTCATGTCATTCAACTACAGTAGAATTATACATATTGCAGATCATACACACAAGAAGACAACAGAAATTTTGATAATGTAATGTTCTTGTGGTAATGTCCTGTTTCTGTTTCTGTTTCTGTTTCTGTTTCTGTTTCTGTTTTGTTTTGTTTTGCTTTTGTGTGTGTGTGTGCATGTGTTTTGGTTTTTTTTAAATAAACTATCCAGAATTTGATCCTGACCATACTTCCATTGACTTTGGTGGGTCTAGGAATAGAATTTGTGTCACACAAGCATTTAGAATATCAGACGGCCATTTGAGACAGTTTATTGATGTCTCCTTTATCATCCAACTGCTGCTTGACACTTTTCAGATTTTATATATTGGAACAATCTGCCTTTCAAGATCGTGCCAGGGCTTGTCTTGCCTGTCATCACTATAATTAAGGTTTGTTCTATTGGTAGTATTCTTATCAATACAATGTTGGCTTAATATAAAAAACCTTTCAGGCTTGCACCCCTTATTTCAGGTTCATTAAACTGCAATTGCTAAGAAACCTTAATACAGTTATTAGGAAAAGACAGCTGTTAAGTAATGTGGGTTATCAATCACTAGAAACATAGACAGCTGATTTTGTCATGACAGTATGGTGACTTGCCTGCCTGGTGCAAAGGTTCTGGATCTCTCACGACACCTTTATGTGTAGTGACAAGGAGTCCTGTGGTACCTTATAGACTAACAGATGTATTGGAGCATAAGCTTTCATGGGCAAAGACCCACTTCGTCAGATGCAGTTATGTGTAGTGGTACCCATATGTGTAGTGCTGGGGAGGAGCCAATGGTCATGGTTCATGTAGATACCAGTGACATAGGGAAGCACAGGAAAGAAGGCCTGGAGATCAAAATTAGACTGCTAGGAAAGAGATTGAAATCCAGGACCTCAGTGGTACCATTCTCTCAAATGCTTCCAGCTCCAAGGTCAGGTGGACGAGTAGAACTGCAATATCTCAATGTACAGATGAGAGGATAGTATATAGAACTGAGGTTTAGATTTATTAAGAACTGGGGAAACTTTTGGGAAAGGGGGAGACTATACAGGAAGGATGGGCTCCACCTAAACCAAAATGGAACCAGATTGCTTGCAGTTAGAATTTAAAAGGTTGTAGAGCAGTTTTTAAACTAATGGCAGGGGAAAGATGATAGGGGTGGAGGAGCATAGGGATTGAACAGACACATCCTTTATGGGAGGGTCTATTAAAAGAGATTTTCTAGGTCCTAGGAAACGGGAGAGGCTAGAAGATAAGATATGGGTAAAATTAGATGAAAAACAGTCAAATGAAAAAGAGTCCCATTCAATCACTTCAGGTAACAGCAGACAGCTAAATAGTGACAAGTTTATAAAGTGCTTATATACAAATGCTAGAAGTCTAAATAATAAGATGGGTGAACTAGAGTGCCTCATATTGAGTGAGGATATAGATATAATAGGCATCACAGTAGCTTGGTGGAATGTGGATAACCAGTGGCACATAGTAATACCAGGGTACAAAATACATTAGAAGGACAGAAGAGGTTGTTCTGGTGGAGCAGTGGAAATATATGTGAAAAGAGTGTAGAATCAAATGAAGTAAAAATCCTAAATGAATCAAGTTATTCCATTGAGTCTTTATGGATAGTAATTCCATGCTTTAATAATAAGAATATAGCAGTAGGGTTATATTACTGTCCACATGACCAGGACAGCTAAAGTGACGGTGCAATGCTAAGGGAGATTAGAGAGTCTATAAAAATAAAATAAAAAAAACCACAACCCTCAGTAGCTGTGGAGGATTTCAACTATCCCCATATTGACTGGCTATATATCACCTCAGGATGAGAGGCAGAGATAAAGTTTCTTGACACCTTAAATGACTGTTGGCTCTGAAACCCACAAAAGAGTCTCATGTGGAGCAAAGCATTTAGAGTAAGTGATGACAATAGCTGGACTGCTTGGAAATAGTGACCATAATATAATTAAACGTAACAGCCCTATGGTAGGAAAAACACAGCAGAACACCACCATGACATTTAATTTTAGAAAAAGGAACTAAACTAAAACGAGGAAATTAAACAGAAATTAAAAGATACAGGGCCAAAAGTAAAATCTCTGCAAGCTTCATGGAAACTTTTCAAAACCACCATAATAGAGGATCACCTTAAATGTATACCACAAATTAAAAAACACAGCAAGAGAACAAAAAAAGTGCCACTGGGACTTACCAGATAAATAAAAGAAGCAGCGAGAGATAAAAAGGCATCATTTAAAAAGTGGAGGTTAAATCCTAGTGAGGAAAATAGAAACAAGTATACTCTGAGACACTCTGTAAAATGAAGTATAAAAATGTAATTGAGGCCAAAAAGGAATCTGAAGAATAGCTAGCCAAAATTTTAAAAAGTAATACCAATCTTTTAAAGTACATTAGAAGCAGGAAGCCTGCTAAAAAAAAAAATGGGCTCACTGGACAATCAAGATGCTTAATGAGCACTTAAACATAATAAGGTCATTATGAAGAAACTAATTGAATTATTTGCATTGGTCTTCATGGCTGAGGATGTTAGGGAGATTCCTAAACCTGAGCCATTTTTTTTAGGTGACAAATCTGAAGAATCATCCCAGACTGAGGTGTCATTAGAGGAGGTTTTGGAACAAATGAATAAACTAAACAGTAACAAGTCACTGGGACCAGATGGCATTCACCCAAGAGTTCTGAAAGAACTCAAATGTGAACCTAAGGAATTACTAACAGTGGTTTGTAACCTATCCTTTAAATCAGCTTTTGTGACAAATGACTGGAAGACAGCTATCTTCAAAAAGGATTTGGAGGTGATCCTGGAAATTACAGGTCGGTAAGCCTAACTTCAGTAATGGGCAAATTTTTTGAAACTATAGTAAAGAACAGAATTGTCAGACACATAGGGGAACATAATTTGTTGGGGAAAAGTCAATATGGTTTCTGTAAAGGGAAATAATGCCTCTACTAGAATTCCATGAGGTTGGTCAACAAGCATGTGGACGAGGGATATCCAGTGGATATAGTGTTCCTAAATTTCCAGAAAACCTTTGCAAGGAACCACACCAAAAGACTCTTAAGCAAAGTTAGCTGTGATGGGATAAGAGGGAAGTCCTTTCATGGATAGATTACTGGTTACAAGATAGGAAAAAAGGCTGGAAATAAACGGTCAGTTTTCAGAATGGAGAGCGGTAACTAGTGGGGTCCCGCAGTAGACTGTACTGGATCTAATCCTATTCAACATATTCATAGATGATCTAGAGAATGGGGTAAACAGTGAGGTAGCAAAATTTGCTGATTATACTAAACTGCCAAAGATAGTTAACTCCAAAGCAGACTGTGAAGAGCTTCAAAAGTATCCCAAAAAACTAGGTGACTAGGTGACAAAATATCAGATGAATGTTAATGTTGATAAATTCAAAGTAATGCATATTGGAAAACATAATCCCAATGTAGGTAAATGATGAGGACTAAATTAGTTATTGCCACTCAAGAGAGACACCTTGGAGTCACTCAATGTGAAACAGCAATAAAAAAAGCAAGCAGAATGCTAGGAATCATTAAAAAATGGCTAGAAAATAAGACAGATAATATCATATTGTCTCTATATAAATGCACGGTACACCCACATCTTGAAATACTGCATGCTGATGTGGTCATCTCATCTCAAAAAAGATATCTTGGCATTGGCAAAAGTTCAGAAAAGAGCAACAACAATTTTTAAGGGTTTGAAAAGGCTGCCAGATGAGGAGAGATTAATGCAGCTCTTTATCATGATTGGTGTGGAGAAAGTAGATAAGAAAACATTTTTTACATGCTCCCATAACACAAAAGCTAGGGGTCACTAAATGAAAATAACAGTTGGAAGATTTAAAACAAACAAAAAAAAGTATTTTTTCACACAACATGCAGTCAGAGAATGTTGTGACCATTTCCCCACTATGCAGTATGTGATTGTTTATCGATACATACATGCATAATTCAAATATGCCTTGGATAAAATACCTCATGTAACTTATCAGTTTTAATGTCTCTTTCTGCTGGATATATATATATATATATCTTATTTTGGGGCATGTATCACTCTTGTATGTAAAGTTAGAGATATGGGGTATCGGATTGTTTATGTTTTTAAATGTGAAAATGAGAGCCATCACAGGTATACCCACTGCTCTGACAACCTTGATCCCTAGGTGATCAACTTAATTGCCTCTAAACAGCTTGGTTTTGTCTCTTAAGTTTGAGTAGTGATTGGTCCTGGAAAAATATGTTCCCAAATTAACTTACACTGGTATATCAGTTTAACCAGATAATTTTCTGGGCATGGCATGAGATAGCGTAGAAACAAAGAATTCCTGCCCAGAAAGAAGTCTTCTTAAATTGGAAAGCTGTTGACCTCTTTGTCTTTGGCAAAGAAATAGCCAGGGATCTCAAGGAGAAAAAGATTTTCCCTGGCTTGGAAGTTTAGCCAAAATAAGAACAGTTTTAGGGTGAATTTGCAATAAGCTTTAGTGCAGTGGTCCCTAATGCGGTGCCTGCGGGCGCCATGGCGCCTGCCGGGCCATTTATGTGCGCCCGCAGAGCAATCTGGGCTGGCCCCGCCCTCGGGCAAGTGGCAGGTGCCAGCCCCGGGCACATGGGTGGCTCCTGCCCTGGGGTCACAGCACATGCCGGTGCTGGCCCTGGCCCCGGCCCCGGGTGCACAGCACATGCTGGTGCTGGCCCCGGGCATGCAGAGCATGCTTGGCTCCGCCCCCAGGCACATGGCCTGTGAGCGGCCTGCCCCGGACGTGTGGTGCGTGAGCGCCCCCGCCCCCAGGTGCCCGCCAGCCCCAAAACATTGGGGACCACTGCTTTAGTTTGTTAGAATTAGCTATGCATTTTCTTTTATTTTAAATTGGTAATTTCATTTGGTTTTTACTGTTTTCACTTACAATCACTTAAATCCTACTGTTTGTACTTAATAAAACTACTTTATATGCTATTAAGCCCGGTATAAATCATTATTATCTGGGAGAACAATCAGTGTGTATTTATTTTTAATGTTAAAGGGACTTTCAATGTGTGGAACTCTTGTACAGTGAAAGACAAATTTATTTTGGGGTTTGAACCCATTTGGTGGTTGGTTTCCTGAATGCTATACCTGGAAATGTGTTCTCCTCAGAGCTGAAGTGATTCAATGCCTGCATTTTTCGTTGGGGTAGGTGACGTCAGTTCTGTACCTTTGCTGGAGGAGACCAGGACATCTGGCGCAGCAGGATAGGGTAGTGAGGTGTCCCAGAGAGTAAGGAGGCAAGAGTCAGTGGCTTCATCAGCACACTGAGAAGAAGCTCCAAGGGGTCTTCTGTGACTGTACCCCATCACAGTTATGAAGACCAAGACTTTAAATGGGTTCAAAAAAGAATTAGATAAATTCATGAAGGTTAGGTGCATCAATGGCTATTAGCCAGGATAGGTAGAAATGGTGTCCCTAGCCTCTGTTAGGGTATGTCTACACTACCCCGCTAGTTCGAACTAGCGGGGTAATGTATGCATACCGCACTTGCTAATGAAGCCCGGGATTTGAATTTCCCGGGCTTCATTAGCATAAGCGGGGAGCCGCCATTTTTAAATCCCCGCTGCTTCGAACCCCGTGCAGCGCGGCTACACGGGGCTCGAACTAGGTAGTTCGGACTAGGTTCCTATTCCGAACTACCGGTACACCTCGTTTCACGAGGAGTAACGGTAGTTCGGAATAGGACCCTAGTCCGAACTACCTAGTTCGAGCCCCGTGTAGCCGCGCTACACGGGGTTCGAAGCAGCGGGGATTTAAAAATGGCGGCTCCCCGCTTATGCTAATGAAGCCCGGGAAATTCAAATCCCGGGCTTCATTAGCAAGTGCGGTATGCATACATTACCCCGCTAGTTCGAACTAGCGGGGTAGTGTAGACATACCCTTAGAGGCTAGGAATGGGTTACAGGAGAGGGATTACTTGATGATTCCCTGTTATGTTCATTCTTTCTGAGGCATCTAGCAGTGGCCACTGCCAGAAGACAGGAGACTGGGCTAGATTGACCTTTGGTCTGACCCAATATGGCAGTTCTTATGTTCTTAGGAATAGAGACAATCAGGGAAATTTATTGTTGCAAGCAAAGCCCAGAGCACAATTTGTGGGAAAATAGCACAAAATGGAGTTTAATGTTACATGAGCTGGTCACATACTTAGAATGCGTTGATATGTCATAGACAAGGCATTACCCCTATTCTAGTCAGGTCAATCACACTCAAGTCATCATCTTTCATGGCCCAGGGTATTTGTTGATGGGCCATTACTCGAATAATCTATTCAGAATATGCTTACTAAACTGCAATGCGGGTATTACCCCAGGAGCAAACACATTTGTCTTATTCTAAGAGTCAATAGACTCAGACTCTCTTGGATTAACAGGTGAAGTGAAATCCAGAGCTGAAGACCTTTTGCATCTAGCCATCTGTCCTTGCCAGGGCTTCCTGAAATCATGTCAACTGCCAAGGGCTGATATGTCAGATGGGCATTGCTAAACATCTCATGGACCTCTGGCCCTGCACCTTTTCTCTGCCATCTAACAATAAGTTATTAGGAGCGGATGGTCTAGAGCTGGTTTTAATGTCTCTGTGCCAGACTGCTATTTATGAAGATGCAGCCCTTTGTCTACTTGGTTCTCTAATCACTTTAAAATGTATCTTATTTTCTTACTTGAAAAATTAAGTTATCACTTGTATGCATATTTATATAGTAGTTTACAATGCAGAGAGTACAACAAAACCAATGGGCTAGTTGGGGGTTAAAGCAGTGTTGGAAAAGCTAGATTTTACCTTTATAATCTGATTTGAATGAAGAGTGATACAGCATAGGCATACTAGGGGGGAAACAACTATAACTGAGAGAATCACAGCAAATTCTTGCTTTCCCTTTGCTATAAGGGGAAGGAAGTTACTTCATTGAAGTTTAAGGAGCAGTTACACTCTGGCCTTTTTATGGATTTTTAGGGAGAATGAGAAGAGATTGGGTTAGTTAGTGGGTTGGTCTAGTCAGGGCTTCTAACACAACCATTTGCAGGGAGTATTGGGCAAATGGCTCCTGTTCTCTGGACCACTGTCAACCTCAGAGTGTGATTATTTTCCCTGTGTCTCCTTCATGGCCAAGTAAGATTTTTAACAATCTATCAGAGGGGTAGCCGTGTTAGTCTGAATCTGCAAAAGCGACGAGGAGTCCTGTGGCACCTTATAGACTAACTGAAGTGTAGGAGCATAAGCTTTCGTGGGCAAAGACCCACTTCGTCAGAGGCATGCATCTGACGAAGTGGGTCTTTGCCCACGAAAGCTTATGCTCCTACACTTCAGTTAGTCTATAAGGTGCCACAGGACTCCTCGTCGCTTTAACAATCTATGTCTTAGATAGACCCGAGTAATATTCAAAATTTCCTTTCCCTGGGAAATTCTAATATTTACATATTTCAAAATTTCAAAGTTTTATCCCCCCCCCACACACAAAATAGAAATGCCAAAACTGATTTAGAAATGTCAAAATGTTTTGTTTTGATATTTCAAGACAAAACCAACCAATGTCATGACTGCAATTGAAAGGTGTCATTTTGTTTGCCTGAGCAGGTAAAAGTTTTTTTTTTCCTGTAGAAATGACCACCCCCCCCATTGAAGAATGATATATTTTCTGTATATATGTTGTTTTTAAAATGCCCAGTAGAACTCTGTTGTTGAGAGATTCTTTTCTTTTTAACTCCATAGACTGGTACAAAAATCCAAAGTTTATTAGTTTCTATAGAACCTTCCAGTAAAAGAATAATGATATCTAATAAGAGTTCCCATCTAAAGAAAAAGTATTCCTACCTAGAGAAAAAGGTATCTTTAAGTGTTTAGAACATCTACCTACTTGTTAATCAAGGCTGATTATTCTAAAACATATCTTTAAGAGACTGAGAATAATCACAGGCAGTCTGCCTCGCTTATTTGGATAAGCAATTACTATCAAAGCAAAGAGGGCAGTGCAGTTTTCTGATAGCCTGCCAAGAGCTGATAACAATCAGTATGGCCATGATTTAGTATGATTTTTTTCCCTCTGGAATATTATAGCTATATGCATTTTGTGCAAGTAAACAGCAAATACTCCTGAGTTGGAAGTCTGTCCGTCTGGAGTAACTCCTTTAATTTCAGAGGAGCAGCACCGGATTTACAACATTTTAATTGATGACAGAATTTAGCCCACAGTGGACTTGCTCTATAGAAATACCTAACAAAGGCCTAATTGATTCAAATACACTAGTCAACCCCTGGGTAAATCGCAGAGGGTATGTCTACACTACAGCACTAATTCGAACTAACTTAGTTCGAATTAGTTAATTCGAACTAAGCTAATTTGAATTAGCGCATCTAGACTTAAAAATTAGTTCAATTAGCGTTTTGCTAATTCAAACTAGCATGTCTACACTGAGTGGACCCTGAACCGAGGTTAAGGATGGCCGGAAGCAGAGCCAGCAGGGCATCAGATTAGGACTTAGAGCGTGGAGCTGCTGTCTCAGGCTAGCCGAGGGCTGTACTTAAAGGGACCCGACCCCCACCCCAGACAGACAGTTCTCAAGGGTTCCCCGCTTGCAAAGCAGTCCTGGCTTGGAGTGCCCTGAGTGCCCACACTGGGCACATCACAGCACTCGGCCATCAGCACGGCTGCACTTGCCGCAGGCTGCCATCTGGAGGGGGAGGGGTCAATCAAGGGGCTTCAGGAGAACTACCACCCCGAGGAGCCCGCAGAGCCACCCCAGTCCTCCCCATCAGGGGCTCGTACCCCATTCCTCCCTCACCTCCTTCCACTTACCCCTCCCTAACCCCCCTTCCTGATGTACAAAACAAAGGACACGTGTGTTCAAAAATAGAAACTCTCTTTATTGAACAAAACTGGGGGAGACTGGGAAAAGGAGGTGGGAGAGGGGAAGAGAAAGGCTGGGAGAGGGGAGGGCAACTAAAATGATCAGGGGTTTGGAACAGGTCCCATATGAAGAGAGGCTAAAGCGTCTGGGACTTTTCAGCTTAGAAAAGAGGAGACTGAGGGGGGTATGATAGAGGTCTATAGCAGCATGAGTGGTGTGGAGAGGGTGCATAAAGAACAGTTCTTCATTAGTTCCCATAATATAAAGACTAAAGGACACCAAATGAAATGAATGGGTAGCAGGCTTCAAACTAATAAGAGAAAGTTCTTCTTCACAAAGCAAATAGTCAACCTGTGAAACTCCTTGCTGCAGGAGGCTGTGAAGGCAAACTTTAACAGAGTTTAAAGAGAAGTGAGATCAAGTCATGGAGGTTGGGTCCATGCAGTGGTATTAGCCAGGGGGTAGAAATGGTGTCCCTGGCCTCTGTTTGTGGAAGGCTGGAGATGGATGGCACGAGACAAATGGCTTGGTCATTGTCTTCAGTCCATCCCCTCCAGGGTACCTACTGTTGGCCGCTGTTGACAGACAGGCTACTGGGCTAGATGGACCTTTGGTCTGACCCAGGACGGCCATTGTAAGCTCAGGGCTCAGGGTCGGGGGTCTCAGTGGACCACCTTGATTTTCAAGCAAACCTGCTCCTGGGTGGCTAGGCTGGCAGCTATCCTGCCCTAGATGGCCACTTTCCTGTGCCTTGTGTGGAGGTCGTGGATGAGGTCCACAACGTCTGCACTAGCCTAGGCGGATGCCCGCCTCTTGCGGACCTGGGCAAGCTCCTGGGAGCCGCCAGCCTGGTCCCAGGAAGAGGCGGAGGGCTGGGTGGCAGCGGGTGGCTGGCTCGAGCCGTGCCAGGTGTACAGTCTGCTGGCTGGGTGCTGGCAGGCTTGCACCTGGCACGGGCACCGTAGCCAGCCAGTGCCCCTTTAAGGGGGTTGGGACCAGGAGGGGGGGCAGAAGAGTTTCCCTGGTGGTTCCCAGAGTGACCATGAGGGAAAGCTGGGGAGGGCTAGCCTCCCACTAGTTCGAATGAAGTGGCTACAGAGCCCTTAATTCGAACTAGTTAATTCGAACTAGGCTTTAGTCCTCGTGGAATGAGGTTTACCTAGTTTGAATTAAGCACTCCACTAGTTCATATTAAGTTCGAACTTGCGGTTCACATGTGTAGCACCTATCAAAGTTAATTCGAACTAACATCTGTTAGTTCGAATTAACTTTGTAGTGTAGACATACCCCGACATAGTCAGACCATAGGCTGAAAACCACAGATTTCAAAGTTTGTGCATAGTGAGCCCAAACTGCCTTTTTCAAAGAAAACACAACAACAACAAAGGATAATTAATACCACAAACTGCCTACACACATATATGCTTTAGCTGCAACATTGGTAAGTCCAGCTTACCCAGACACACCGATATCTGGGTCTTGGAGGGACAGTCTGAACCTCTGCAGTCTCTCCCTCCCTTTCTCCTGAACACACACACTGAGGTTTTTTTACTAATACAGAGCTCAGAGGTTACAGGATGAGCCTTTCCCCTGGGAGGAACAGCCAGACTATTGATTCCAGTCTGTTGGGTATAAAGCTTTAAGGGAGATGATGTCTGCATTGTCCTTTTAAGTGTTGGTAGCTGGTACTCTCTGAAATGTCTTATTTCTTTTTCTTGCCTGCCTGTTTCTCACAAATATCAGAAATAACCTCTTGGTGAATAACCAACACACACAGTCTATCAAATGGACAAACATATAATATTAATACATGAATATATATATCTTCCACATCCATCACAAGTAAAGTTTTTTATTATGCATATTGTAATGGTCCCTAAGGGTACTAGTCACAGGGCAGGATCTCACCATCTGTGAAAGCACAATAGAAAGCTCATCCCTGCCCCCAAGACTTCACAGTCTAAGGTCTTGTCTACATTTCCATTGGTATGTAGGGTACATGTAGTTACACACCTCACTGAAAGTCTCTGGAAGGACGAAGCAGCAAGGAAGGCTTCCTGCAGCTCTTCCCAGGTAGTCTTTCCCTGCAGAAGGTAAGGCTGTCATGGGAGAGGCAGCAGGATGCTACACTGGTAAAAGCAGCAGTGTAGACTTGAGTGAAGCTTCTTGGGCAAGTAGAGAGATGAGCAGTATATATATGCTAAAGCATTGATGGGTCCTCTATGCACCTGGGCAGTGTCTCATTGTACAATAAAACCTATGTTATGCGGCAGGCTTCGGGATTAGGGCATTCCAGTTATCTAAAAATTATGGATCTGAGGATCATATCAGCCTAGGAAAAACCAGTGGACAATAATAGTAAAACTCAAGTTTTTAATATTGGTAGTTTTGTAGTGTGAGGCAGTTGGGCTCACATTTCTATTTTATTTCTATTTAAAAAATTGTTATACCAAGCCAGGCCTATAACCTTGAAGATGTGACTGTATTGTGGCTGGGGGCAATAACAGTTAAAGTTTCTGGTTAACAGAGTGCCGGATAACAAAGGTTTCACTGTAGTTTGGCATGTAGCATTTGCACACTACATGCTGCTGGAACAGTAGCCCTGCCTTCAGGATAAGAAAAAAAATAACAAGTAGATATGGACAGATAGGGGAGTATAAGAGAACAATGAGGCAATAATGATGGGCATGATAATCAACAGTCTCAGCACTCCAGCTGTCTAACCTTTGTAATATTTTGTGTAAGTATTATAGTAAAGCATTTCAGAGGGATTTGAAAATGGATTATGAGTTAATTTTGCTGATGTTCCTGGGGAGCTTTCCAGTACATAAGAGGAACCATGGGAAAAAGCATTAAAGGTTCTTGTTTGAAAATTGAACAAGTGGACTATGATGGATGATATCACGGGAAGAGTGAAGGTAGAATTTGACATTTCAATAACATATGAGATATAGTGTGGACATTGAAAGAGTGGTGAAAGTGAAAACACACTTGCAGTGCACATGCCCCATGTGCTTCTTTAAAATCAATAATCATATTCATTTATATTTCAAATGTCTGCAATATTTTCATTGCACTACTCTTTTGTTCCCTTTGTGCTTGCTTTTTTATTCATCTGCAGTTAATTAATTGTTAAATAATGTCAAATCTTCTAAGAAAGACTTGACTTTCAGGGTTGTTGGGATTTTTTTTTTAAGAAGTCACAAATAACCTGAAAGGTGTTCTGCCACACGTTTGATCTTATCCCTTTAACAATGATTAATTTTGTGAAACTTATATCATTTCCAATTAAGCACTACATGTGGCAATGATGATTTGGTTCCCTGCAGCTTTCAGTTCCATTAGAGATTCAATTATTAAAAACAGGGTGAGACTTAAATAAATAAACTTAATTAAAAATAAATTAACCCTTTTTAATGGATCAGCCATAAAGTGCTATTACATCAAAGACACAATGGCAAACAAAAATCCTATAACATACACTAGGCTAAAGTGTAGTTGAGTGTCAGCTTCATCAAGTTTTAAATTAAAGTTCTGTAAGCCTGGAAATGAAACAAAAGATGGTTAGTTGTTAATATTGCTCTTCAGCAATGCAAACAGTAACATCTGGCACTAGCATGATTATAAATTCAGTTAATGTGCTTAATTCATCATAGACTCTCATCCACCCTTACAAGCTTAAATGGTGACCTTTTATTTTGCAATAATAGTAGCAGAAAAAAGAAAACAATATTTTAAAAACAATATTTGGTTTCCTCATCTCAGGTTTGTATGGATGTGCAATTGCCAGTCACTCCTGAATGCTGTTTAGAATGCTTCAATTAACTCCAAATTGACTGTTCATCAACTAATAAATGCACTGGGTGAGCACTTCAAGACTCTTGATATAAATTAGCTGTGATGCAACTTAGCACAAATTGTATTGTTTTGAGAGAGACAAACCATTATGAATTTTCCACCTGTTTCTATGGAAAACATGAATGTAGTTTTACATTTCATAGTGGAAAAGATAAATTTGAAAAATACTAATGTGACAACATTGTTTGTGTGGTGGCATTATATATGATTTCATTATAAAAAAAAGCACAGTTTGGCAGATTTAATTTTAACCCACAAAATTAAGTTTAACCACTGCTGTCTAAAAAGAACTATGTCAGAATTAAGTATGAGTCAGGGTGCATTTATAGTGCACTGTTATTTCGAGATACCTAGTGTTATTTTGAAATAACAATGCGAGGGTCTACACAGTCATTCCATTATTTCAAAATAATTTCAAAATAACAGATAGTTTATTCCTAAATCTGTAAATCTCATTCTATGAGGAATAACGCTTAATCCAAAATAGCTATTTTGTAATAAGGTGTGTGTAGATGCCCCACTGCTGCTATTTTGGGCCATTCTAAGTTATTCCTCCTCATTGCCTCTTGGGACTCTACATCAAGATAACACATCTAAATTAGGGAAGCCTGCCTCAGACTAATTTTGAGGCTTCCCTGCAGGGTAGACGGGCTATTTGACATAAACTATTTTCAGAATTTCTATTCCAGAATAGGTCAATTAGAAATAAGCAGGCATTGTAGACATACCCTCAGTATCCTAGTTTAGTGTGATTATACATACATGCAGTGCTGATGTTTCATATCTAAAAAGAGCTGTGTACAACTCTGACTGCCTCACTGATTTTCCTGCGTGGTACATGCCAACAGATATGTAACTGCTTCAGTCACAATCTATATCATATAAGGTATTCAAAAAAACGTAATTGTTTTCAATTTAGTCAGGTCTAAGATTATATTAAATGATTAGAATATATTTTATATTCCATCACAGTTTTCCCATAACTTACAAGGTTAGATGAATTTAGATTTTACTGCACAGGTAGAACTCATGCTCTGATCCTGCAGAAGCTTTCATATGTGTATATCTTTGCCCATGTCCTCTTGATATCAGTGGCACTACATCTTCAAATGAAGGAATGTGAATATAGATGAATTTTTAGTATCAGGGTCTCAAAGTATAAGATCTTTGGTGAAGATGCAATGTTTTCATGTGTGTTTTTTTAGTTTTTAATGATATCTAGGACAAAATGGTTCCAAATTTTCTTGGGGCCCTCCCTCTGAATAATTAATACAGGCAGTCCCCGAGTTACATGGATCCGACTTATGTCGGATCCGCAGTTATGAACAGGGCTTTTCGCGCCCCAGAGGAGGCAAGCGGCGGGACGCCCAGATGCACTGCGGTCCCGCCGCCCACATTCTCCGGGGCAAGAAAAGCTGCTCTGTGTCTCCCTGGTCTCCTGGGGGAGGGCGCCCCCGGCAGACCAGGGAGACGCGGAGCAAAGGCACGGAGGACGCGGGCAGCGGGACAGCCCAGATGCGCCGCAGCTGTCCCACTGCCCGTGTCCTCCGAGGCTTTGCTCCCCGTCTCCCTGGTCTGCTGAGGGGAACCCCCCCCCCAGCAGACTAGGGAGACACGGAGCAAAGCCACGGAAGATGTGGGCAGCGGGATAGCCCTGACGTACCGCAGCTATCCCGCTGCCGGCGTCCTCCGAGGCTTTGCTCCCCATCTCCCTGGTCTGCTGGGGGGAGCTCTCCCCAGCAGACCAGGGATACACGGAGCAAAGCCGTGGAGGATGCGGGCGGGACCGTGGTGCATCTCGGCGGTCCTGCCACCCACGTCTCCCTGGTCTGCTGGGGGGGGTGTGTGTGCAGCTAGTGCAGCCCCCCACCCCAGCAGACTAGGCTTTTCTCGCCAATGATGCCTGGGGTAGAGCAGCAGGGGCGCTGCGGGGTTGGTCCCGCAGTGCCGCTCCTCGGCGCTACTGGACCAACCTGGCAGCACCCTAGCTGCTCTGCCCCAGGAGTCCCCAAGTCAGCCGCTGCTGAAACTGACCAGCGGCTGACTACAGGAAGCCCGAGGCAGAGTTGCTCTGCCCCGGGCTTCCTAGAATCAGCCGCTGATCAGTTTCAGCAGCGTCTGACTTGGGGACACCTGGGGTAGAGCTGCTGGGGTGCTGCCCAGTTGGTCCCCGCAGTGCTGAGGTGCGGCACTGCGGGGACCTACCCGACAGCACCCCAGCTGCTCTGTCCCATGTGTCCAGATTCAGCCGCTGTTGAAACTGATCAGCGGCTGATTCCAGGAAACCCAGGGCAGAGCAACTCTGCCTCGGGCTTCCTGTAGTCAGCTGCTGGTCAGTTTCAGCAGCAGCTGAATCTGGACGCCAGTTCCAACTTACATACAAATTCAACTTAAGAACAAACCTACAGTCCCTATCTTGTACGTAACCCGGGGACTGCCTGTAAATTATAAAAGTAATAAATTGCACAGTATTTATTTTGATTGTACTCCATTTGTTTGTATGGGAAATTTGAATAAGTGCTGCAGATATAGCTAATAATAGCAGTATTTAAGTAAAATAGAACAAACTAGAAAAAAATGTAATTAAATAGGAAAGACTCTGGCCCTTACTTGCCTGGGAATCTTCGAAGCAAGCAATACTGCTATGTAGGGGGTTTTAAGGCTATATCAGTTTACTTTTTGTGTTTTAAACAAATTCAGATAGAATATTTAAACTGATATAATGAATATTGCAGTTCATAATGGTAAACCACAATCACAACATGCTACTGATGCAAATTTGCATATGTTATAGAAAGAAGCTATCACACATGCTCAATTAGCTGTTTCTTGTATTGAATTATACCAGTTACACTCTTTCATCAGAAATCTTTAAAAAGTGTTTAAGATCTTTTGCTTGACTATTCTAAGTGAAAGTCTGATTTATTCTGTTTATGTTAGTGTACAGTGGGAAAAATAAAAGGATTACCATACATGTGAGCTGAAAGTTTGTATTCTGGAAATTACTGCAAACTGTGTTTTGTTTACTTGCACAGAAACTAGTTATTCAGGCTATTTTATAATGTTGAAACAACAACCAAAACTTTCTGTTTGCACATGTGAAGAAAACAATGTGTGTGTTTGTTTACCTATGTACAAAATGTGATCAAATTGCCTGAACGTATTTCTGTAACAACCCCTTCTCTTGCAATCCAGAGCTTCAGTCTTTAAGTAAAATTAAAGTACTAATAAGACTGTGCTCATTTATAGGATTCCTGCCTCAATACTTGAAAAGCAAGTGAAGAACATAAATAAATGAATTTATACCAATAAAAAGAGGACATGGCGTCAGTTATCCAAACTGTATTTTTCAATGTAATCTTACAGAGATGGTCTTCATAACCTTACTCAGATCATCTTATGTCATGAGTTTGTTTGCCAGCAATGGGCATTCTCACTTAAAGGTTCAAAACTGTTTGCCCAACAAGTTCCACCACACATGGTCAGATATGGAAGGGTGTATCCATTCATAGAAGCCACTGTACTAGCTCAGGTGTATTTGCATGACTGATCTCCATGTGGTTCCTCTCTCTTTGGCAGGAGATGCAACTTTGAGATATGATATATCTTTTGGTTTTGTTACAATAGGAAGAAACAAAAACAATGTGCCTATAGTACGAGAACAGAATCAGTATTCAAGGTCTCAATATATTTATTTCCTAATCTTCTACAATCTGATAGAAACCTTTGTTTATACCAATTACTCCATTCCAAAAATATCTTTATTACTGCTATTTATATTTTACACAGTAACATAAGAATGATAAATCAGGTTCAGACCAATGATCCATAGTCCAATATCTTGTCACTGACAGTTATCAGTGCTATATGCTTGAGAGAGCTGAAAGTTCATGGTAGGGTGGGGAACCTACGGTCACTGGCAGCATGAGGTTCATAAGATTTAGTTACTGGCAGGCCACCAGACAGTTTGCTTACCGGAGCATCCACACCTGGGAGTTACAAGTGGCCAAGCCTGCAGATGCTTAGGAAAACCAGCTATCCAGAGGCCCTAGTGGGGATTAATCCTGATGAAATTCATGTGGCTTGTGGACTGGAAGTTCCCCACCTCTGGTTTAGGGGCTCTCAGAGTATGAGAATGTGTCCCTGACCATCTTTACTAATTTACATTGATGGACCTATCATTTATGGATTTATCCAATTCTGTTTTCAACACGGATGTACTTTGGTCTTTAAAATATCCCATGGAAACCAGTTCAATAGTTTCACTGTGCATTGTGAGAAGGACTACATTTATTTGTTTTAAACCTACAGCCTATTAATTTTCTTTGGTCACCTTTTTTTTCTTCATTTATGTTATATATTTATGATTAATATTAGAAGATTGACCAGACACTGCTCAGGTCCTTAACTCAATTTTTTAACAAAAAATATATGATTGTATTTTTCAGAAATATGATATTTTATTAAGGTCATTTTAGTAATTTTTTTAAAATGGGAATTCCATCAAGTGTACTTTTTCTTCATGTCTACAAACTCTGGTTATTCACTATTTTTAACTACAAGGGCTAGTCAATTTGGCTTTCAATAACATTGTCTTCTAGTTTTCAAAACATAATAATTGATTTAGCTGTGCCAAAACAGAGCATTACTCCAAATTTCTCTTCCAGGTTCCTACTCAATCCTATTCCAGGTTCATCCTAGTCTTCTGGCTCATCTTAATTCAGTGTCTTTCAACATTCACTCACTTGTGTTAGTTTTGAGAACTGTCCTTGATTTGGTGATTCTGTCTCTTTTTTGTTTGTTTTTCTGAGAAGAAATCCCATTTTCTTGGCACAGCTAAACCCTTATGTTCCTTTAAGTTATGATAAGAGGAAGCTGTGTACTGAATTTTATGGTTCTTCCTCTTAGTTATAGGAGTTCTGGATCAAACAGACAAACAGCTCCCTGATTTAAGCAAAACATATGAATATTCATTGTGCCATAGCCCCACCCTTTCCTTGGCAGTCCTGCACTTCTAAGCAGATAGTGTTTGGCTCAGAGGCTCACTGTGATCCTCCACCTAGCCTCTTGCCCTTTACTAGAGGCTAGGCCAGTCGAATGGTTTTGGAGTGAACCCCTGTTTTAGTTCTAAATTTCCCTTTCAGGGGTGGCCTCTGTAGTGGTGCAGGGAATGTTAGGGGGAACCAGGGCCTGCCCTTTGCTCCAAGTTCTGGCCCAGGAACCCTAATGGCAGTGCCAGCCGATAGTAATTCCTCCACAACCTCCACCAAAGCTATTTCCCCAACAAACCCCTCCCCGTACCTTTCTCATGGCACCTGACCATATACTTATGCTTTTCCCCAGCACAGCTCTTCACTCCCAGTCCTTGGCCAGCCTGCCTGCCTTGTCTGAACCCGATGGGCCAGCGTTTATTCGACCTTAATTCCGCGGCCCATCGGGGACATCAGTTGGCGGCTCCTTCACGGGGCCGTGAGCATGGGCGTGTACTTGGCGCGGTTCACCCCAATCCCAGACACCTGCCCCTTTTGCGGCGTGAGGGAGAACCTGGCGCACGCCTACCTTGAATGCGCCAGGTTGCAGCCCCTATTCCGGCTCCTCCAGAACCTCTTATTGAGGTTCTGGCTGCACTTTTCCCCTCACCTTTTTATTTACGCACACCCAATCCGTGGCCCCACAAAGTCGCGAGACCTCCTCGTCAACCTCCTCCTGGCCTTAGCGAAAGCTGCCATCTATAATAGCAGGAGGAGGAAGTTAGACGAGGGGGTTCTCTGCGACTGTGGGGCCTATTTCCGCTCCTCCCTTCTGTCACGAATCCGGGCAGAGTTCCTCTGGGCGGCGTCCACTGGCTCCATCGACAGCTTTGAGGAGCAGTGGGCGCTGTCCGGGGTTCTCTGCTCGGTGTCCCCATCCAGCTCCCTTATTTTGAACCTCTAGCCTGCACTTCTTGATCCTTTAGTCATTATTTGTCCCAAGCAATAATTTGTCCCATCCCATGATTTCAAATAGGCCTTGTCTGAAGACAAGCCTTTTAAACAAGCCCCAGCAGGTCTTTAATGGGCTGCAGGTGTTTTGATTAGTCTGCTGCTTCAGTAGTCTCCAGCAGGAGGCTTCAGACTTAGTCCACTCCTTCACATTCCCACTTTATTGTGACACTATTTCCTCATATGTCATTTTCAGTAATGTAAAAGTAGAAGTCAATGGGGACATGAATATCTGAAGATCATACTACACAAAGTTTGCATGAATTCCTGTGATGTGCAAACACAAAAGTTTTGTACAGCTTAGTGTGCTGCTAAAGGCCAGTTTTAAGAGAGTTAAGATCTCAATTTTTAAGTTTAGGTCATTTGCTTTTGAAAAGTAAGCTAAGTGACATCAACATTATCTAGCAATAATGCAGTAAAATGCAGGAGGAGAGCATATGGTAAAAGATCATCCTAGGATAATGCAATGTAATTTGACACTGAAAATGTTAAAAACATTAAGTTGGATGTAACCAGGATTTATATTAAGGCTCATTTAGCACACCTCAGCTAGGGAAGGTAAATCATAAGCCATTTACTTTAATCCATTTTCCCAATTTCTTCCATTATGCCTTTCCATGAGAAACAAGTCCATTAATGTTGATACCTTTTCAGGTCAAGTTCATTCATTTCTGGATACTATTTCTCATGCATAACTCTTTTTTCCGCTACTTACTTTCGAGATGTAAATATTATTTCTAATCACTGAAAGTGAAAATAAAGAAAAAATGAGGGGGGGAGAGGAATTTTTTGGTAGTGCAGAAAGTGCTGTGGGGGGTGTTTTAACAAAGGTATGGGGAACTTTTTTTTGTCAGAGGCCACTGACAAACTGAAATATTGATTTCCCTCCCACTCGACATGGGTAGCCAAGGCTTGGGGATTCTGGCTCATGGCATAGAGACTTGAAAATAAGAAGAGGGACAGAGGTTCCTCCTTTTTTATATATACATATGTCAATGTAAAAATTATATAAATTGGCATGAGAAGGATGTAAATAGGATGATGATGGTGCCAAATGCTGATTTGTGTATGTGTTCTGAATTCTAAGGATATAAATTAAGGATCACATTTTCAGAAACAGTAGTCTGGGGAATCCTTTGATGGCATACAGTCATAAAAATGAGCTCTAGACCATCCCCAACTAATAACTTGTTGTTGTGTGTCCAGAAGAAGTGTGCAGTGCCACAGACCCTGAGATGTATAGCAGTGCCCACATATCATATTAGTCCATTGGAAGCTGACATGATTTTAACATGATTTCAAGATTTACCTGTCAAGGACAGGTAGCTAGATGCAAAAAGTCTTTGGCTCTGGATTTCACTTAACCTGTTAATCCAAGAGAGACTGAGTTTATTGGCTCTAAGAATAAGGCAAGTATGAAGATGAGGCTCGCAAAAAGCTCAAAACCTTGCCTCTACAGTCACTGGTTATCAAAACTTCCCCCCAAAATCACAATACACAGATTTTGGGGAATTTGCTTCCACCATCAAGTGCTTTTTATGCCTAAAACTGGGGTGAACACTTGAAATCACCCCTGAGGTACCCGAAGTTCTTCTGCCCCAAAGGGTAGTGATCAATGGTTAGATTTCTGATTGGCGGTCAATTTCAAGTAGAATCATAGAATCATAGAATAATAGGACTGGAAGGGACCTCGAGAGGTCATCGAGTCCAGCCCCCCGCCCTCAAGGCAGGATCAAGCTCCGTCTACACCATCCCTGACAGATGTCTATCTAACCTGTTCTTAAATATCTCCAGAGAGGGAGATTCCACCACCTCCCTTGGCAATTTATTCCAATATTTGACCACCCTGACAGTTAGGAATTTTTTCCTAATGTCCAATCTAAACCTCCCCTGCTGCACTTTAAGCCCATTACTCCTTGTCCTGTCCTCAGAAACCAAGAGGAACAAATTTTCGCCTTCCTCCTTGTGACACCCTTTTAGATATTTGAAAACCGCTATCATGTCCCCCCTTAATCTTCTTTTTTCCAAACTAAACAAGCCCAGTTCATGAAGCCTGGCTTCATAGGTCATGTTCTCTAGACCTTTAATCATTCTTGTCGCTCTTCTCTGTACCCTTTCCAATTTCTCCACATCTTTCTTGAAATGTGGCGCCCAGAACTGGACACAGTACTCCAGCTGAGGCCTAACTAGTGCAGAGTAGAGCGGCAGAATGACTTCACGAGTTTTGCTTACAACAAACCTGTTGATACAACCTAGAATCATATTTGCTTTTTTTGCAACAGCATCACACTGTTGACTCATATTCAACTTGTGGTCCACTATGACCCCTAGATCCCTTTCCGCCATGCTCCTTCCTAGACAGTCGCTTCCCATCTTGTATGTATGGAACTGATTGTTCCTTCCTAAGTGGAGCACTTTGCATTTCTCTTTATTAAACCTCATCCTGTTTACCTCTGACCATTTCTCTAACTTGCTAAGGTCATTTTGAATTATGTCCCTATCCTCCAAAGAAGTCGCAACCCCACCCAGTTTGGTATCATCTGCAAACTTAATAAGAGTACTCTCTATCCCAATATCTACATCATTGATGAAGATATTGAATAGTACGGGTCCCAAAACAGACCCTTGAGGAACTCCACTTGTTATCCCTTTCCTGCAGGATTTAGAACCGTTAACAACAACTCTCTGACTACGGTTATCCAGCCAATTATGCACCCACCTTATCGTGGCCCTATCTAAGTTATATTTGCCTAGTTTATCAATAAGAATATCATGCGAGACCGTATCAAATGCCTTACTAAAGTCTAGGTATATGACATCCACCGCTTCTCCCTTATCCACAAGGCTCGTTATCTTATCAAAGAAAGCTATCAGATTAGTTTGGCATGACTTGTTCTTCACAAACCCATGCTGGCTATTCCCTATCACTTTATTACTTTCCAAGTGTTTGCATACGATTTCCTTAATTACCTGCTCCATTAGGTTGGTTCTAAGACTGGTTTTGTTCAACATCACCTGAATGAGGAGATGGATTGCATCCTCAGCAAGTGTGCAGATGACACTAAACTAGGGGGAGAGGTAGATATGCTGGAGAGCAGGGATAGGGTTCAGAGTGACCTAGACAGATTAGAGGAATGGGTCAAAAGAAATCTGATGAGGTTCAACAAAGACAAGTGCAGAGTCCTGCACTTGGGACGGAAGAATCCCAAGCATTGTTACAGGCTGAGGACTGACTGGATAGGTAGCAGTTCAGGAGAAAAGGACCTGGGGATTACAGTGGATGAGAAGCTGGCTATGAGTCAACAGTGTGCCCTTGTAGTCAAGAGGCCAATGGCATATTTGAGTGCATTAGGAGGAGCATTGACAGCAGATCTAGAATATTAGTCCCCTTTATTCATCACTGGTGAGGCCAAATGTGTGCCACTTTCGAGTTCTGTGTCCCTCCCCCCCCACCATTACAGAAAGGGTGTGGACTCATTGGAGAGGGTCCAGTGGAGGGCAACCAAAATGATTAGGGGGCTGGAGCACATGACCTATGAGGGGATGCTGAGGGATTTGGGCTTATTTAGTGTGCAGAAGAGAAGAGCGAGGGCGGATTTGATAGCAGCCTTCAATTTCCTTAAGAGAGGTTCCAAAGAGAATGGACAGAGGCTGTTCTCAGTAGTGACAGATGGCAGAACGAGGAGCAATAGTCTCAAGTTACAGTGGGGGAGATCTTGGTTGGGTATTAAGAATAACTATTTCACTAGGAGGGTGGAAGTACTGGAATGGGTTACCTAGGGAGGTGGTGGAATCTCCATCCCTAGATGTTTTTAAGTCCCAGCTTGACAAAGCCCTGGCTGGGATGATTTAGTTGGGATTGGTCCTGCTTTGGGCAGGCGTCTGAACTCGTTGACTTCTTGAAGTTTCTTCCAGTTCTAGGATTCTATGATTCTATAAGCAGGGACACATCAGCTGCAATCACAGGAATGCTTCACCTAGCCACTCATGAGCTAAAGATAAAGGAGCCTTTATCCTCTAGCCTAGAACCTCTCCGTACGAGCTTACCTTGGTCAAAACCCTGCTCAGCATGAGCTTATTATTCAGTCTGCTCCTCCATCAATATGGAAGACAAAACATCAGTCCCATTCCTGAGCAGATTTCCCTTTTGCACTTCAAACAACACATTGTTTTAGGCAAAAGCTATAAAGCAGACTTATTAATTACAGGAAGATTTTAAATAATTACAATAGTACACAGATAAAATGTAGCTACTTAAGAAATAAGCACAATTGCAATTTAAATGTTATATGCTATGATTTGAATCAAGCAGTGTCTCACACTTATGATAAAAACAGTCTACCAATATTTAATACATAGGCAGGCTTCCGTCTTTTCTACCAGGGATGCCTTTCTCCAATTCAGGCTTTATTCCTAAGGTATTTCCAGATGATGAGTTGTAAGGGGAGTGAGACCCAGTGATAAAATTGCTTCCCATTTTTATAGCTTCTTCCAGCTTTCTGGAAAGATCTTTTGCTATAATGCCAGTCAAGCAGCCTCCACTGTGTATGTGTTATCACTAGGAGGTTTCCATTTGTACTCAGTTCCTGTGGTAATCCTTGTTAGTGTGTGTATTTCCCTCGAAAGGCTATCAAAGCTGTTTGACATTTTTATTATTGAGCAGGTTGAACCTCTCTTGTTCTCTCTGGCCTGGAAACATCCGTCGTCTAGCATGATTTTAGTTAGCCGGATGTCCATTTTTCATGGGTGTGGTCAAGATTCCCGCAGTTCCATTAAATTTGTTTACAGCCACCAGTCCTAGCTCTCAGTTCTCTGGTCTGTTATTTAGCTCTAATTTACCCCTAAATGTCCACTTACAGCCCATTAAGAAGTAAAAGTTTTAGATAATACAATGATGCTTGACAATATTGACCTCATATTGTCCAGAAAATTCTCTTATCTGTACCTTAAAGGCTGATTTCCTAACTCCGGATACAAAGACAGTACATACAATCCAAAAGAATATTACCATTCAGCAGACCAATATATTTAAAATGATTTCATAATGAATACATTGCACAAAACCTATCATAATTATATCATGGTAAATATGTGCATTCAAGGGTGCAGCTTTGAGGCACAGAATGTTACAGTGTGAAAAAAAGACTATAAGGGTACCTCTACACTACAACGTTAATTCGAACTAACTTAGTTCGAATTAGTTAATTCGAACTAATGCGTCTAGAACTAAAAACTAGTTCGAATTAGCATTTTGCTAATTCGAACTAGCATGTCCACATTAAGTAGACCCTGAACAGGGCTTAAGGATGGCCGGAAGCAGTGCCGGCAGGGCATCAGAGGAGGACTTAGAGCGTGGAGATGCTGTCTCACGCTAGCTAAGGGCTGCGCTTAAAGGGTCCCGACCCCCACCCTGGACAGACAGTTCTAAGGGGTGCCCCGCATGCAAAGCAGTCCTGGCTTGGATTGCCCAGAGTACCCACACTGGCCACATCACAGCACTCGGACATCAGCCCGGCTGCACTTGCCGCAGGCTGCCATCTGGGGAGAGGGGGCAATCGGGGCTTCCACCCCCAGAAGCCAGCAGAGCCAGTCCAGTCCTCCCCATTGGGGGCTCGTACCCCATTCCTCCCTCACCTCCTTCCACTTACCCTTCCCTAGCCCCCCTTGTTATTGATGTACAAAATAAAGATAACGTTTCTTCCAACATTGACTCTGTCTTTATTGAACAAAACTGGGGGAGACTGGGAAATGGAGGTGGGAGAGGGGAAGAGAAAGGCTGGGAGTGGGAAGGGCAACTAACATGATCAGGGGTTGGGAACAGGTCCCAGATGAAGAGAGGCTACAGAGACTGGGACTGTTCAGCTTAGAAAAGAGGAGACGGAGCGGGGACAGGATAGAGGTATCTAAAAGCAGGGGTTGGGTGGAGAGGGTGCATTCAGAAAAGTTCTTGATGAGTTCCCATAAAGAAGGACTAGAGGACACCAAAGGAAAGGAATGGGTAGCAGGCTTGAAACTAGTAAGAGAAAGTTGTTGTTGACAAAGCAAATAGTTAACCTGTGGAACTCCTTGCTGCAGGAGGCTGTGAAGGCTACAACTAGAACAGAGTTTAAAGGGAAATGAGATCAATTCATGGAGGTTGGGTCCATGGAGTAGTTTTAGCCAGGGGGTAGGAGTGGTGTCCCTGCCCAAAGTTTGTGGAAGGCTGGAGAGGGATGGCACGAGACAAATGGCTTGGTCACTGTCTTCGGTCCATCCCCTCCAGGGTCCCTAGGGTAGGCCGCTGTTGGCAGACAGGCTACTGGGCTATATGGACCTTTGGTCTGACCCAGCACGGCCATTGTAAGCTCAGGGCTCAGGGTCGGGGGTCTCAGTGGACCCCCTTGACTTTCATGCACACCTGCTCCTGGGTGGCCAGGCTGGCAGCTCTCCTGCCCTACACGGCCACTTTCCTGTGCCTAGTGCGGAGATCGTGGACGAGGTCCACGATCTCCGCACTAGCCCAGGCGGGTGCCCGCCTCTTGCGGTTCAGGGCAAGCTCCCGGGAGCCGCCAGCCTGGTCCTGGGAAGAGGGGGTGGGCTGGGGGACATCGGGTGGGTGGCTCTGTGCCGTGCCAGGTGCAGGGTCTGCTGGCTGGGTGCTGGCAGGCTTGCACCTGGCACGGGCACCGTAGCCAGCCCATGCCACTTTAAGGGGTCCGGGGCCGGGAGAGGGGCAGACGAGTTTCCCTGGTGTTGGCCAGAGTGGCCACCAGGGAAACCTGGGGAGGGCTAGCCTCGCACTAGTTCGAATTAAGGGGCTACACACCCCTTAATTCGAACTAGTAAGTTCGAACTAGGCTTAATCCTCGTAAAATGAGGTTTTCCTAGTTCGAACTAAGCGCTCCGCTAGTTCGATTCAAATTCCAACTAGCGGAGCGCTAGTGTAGCGGCTATGAATGTTAGTTCGAACTAACGTCCGTTAGTTCGAACTAACATTGTAGTGTAGACATAGCCTAACTGACTGGCCATGTTATGGCCATTGCTTAAGGGAACATTCTCTTGAAAAAAAATATGTTGACAAAATTTATGCCCATCCCCAAACTAAAGTCAAAGATGAGTTGAGATTATTTTTAAAGGAAAGTATATTATGATGGACAAATATGATTGCCTAATTTTGAAACAGCTTCACCATTGTGGGTTTAAATTTTGACTTCACCTTCCATGTTATATGGGACCTATGTTTTACTCCAAAGTGATTGTGAAGAGCAGAGATTGGGTAAAGCAGGGGAAATACCCAATGACTGAATCAACATGGTGTAATGTAGCACACAGAGTCCACCAAGTTGAGCCAGCTCAGCTTTTGGAAGGGGTTGTTCGGTTTCTAGCACCAAGAGCAACCTTTTTTTAGCTAAGGAGGAAAAAAACATTACTTTTCCTTGCCTTTCCTGGAAATAAAATATGGGGTTAATTTATGGGAAATATATCAGATATAAACCCTCGAATGATAATCTGGAAGGTTCATAAAATCACACAATATCTAATTCCCCGCTCCCTTCATCTCTGGGACTCTTTTGAGTCCAGGGCACATCAGTCTCTCAGGCTAAGTCTACACTACAGAGTTTTTCCAGGAAATGCATCCGGTTTTTTTCAGAACAGTTTCCAAAAAAGTGGGCGCGTTCTTTCAGAAACCCTGTATTCTTAATTTTATGAGGAATAAGGAATCTTCCGAAAGAGGAGATTTTTTTCCATACTTGGCCCCATGAAGATGGGCCAAATGTCAGAAAAGCCTCTTCCAAAGTAAAAGTAGAAAAAGGTACGCAAATTGTGGTTCGCAATTTGTGTATCTTTTTTCGGAAAAAGAATGTAGTGTAGACATAGCCTCGAGGAGATGAAAGAATTAGTGCAATTATCCAGCCTGTGTGAGAGACCAGCTAATTTAGGGAAAATAAATGGTTATGAGGACTAACTCCTCCGCCATTTTGAACACATTATTGAAGAACTTCAGGATGGGTTTTTCTTCCCTTACTCTTCAGTTTTTTGGGGGAGAGGAACGGAGGCGGAAAGTGTCCCTGGAAGCCACTGTAACTTTTCTTTTTCTTTTTAAATAATCTACTTGTTGGACATTTTTAAATAATCTACAGTTGGACATTTTTTGAAAGAAATAACAGAGAGTGACAAGGACAATCACCAAACAAAAGGTATCAACATTCCAAATGCTTAATTGGTCTGTCTGTTACAGAGTAGCCTAATGTCTTCACTGGGGTTAAACAATACACAGAGAATGAAACTACCATGTACAGTCATCCTTTAATGTCAGGCTGCATGATAAATGATGGGATATTCCACAATGAGGCATCAGGATTCATTATAATATTACATTTTCCACTTGGCAGTCCTTGATCCACTAATCACATTCTTTATGCATAGACGATGGAATAATCTAGAGTACTTGTAAGGCTCTACATCAAATCAATCTGTGTTTGTATATCTTTGCCATCCATGCATTTACTGACATTAATTAATACAAAATAGTTAAGATTTATGTTCTAATTAATATTAGTACAGCTTTTTGTATTAAACATGCTGACACTAGCAAATATTATGAAGTCAATACCTTGTGTCAGCATCTGTTATCGGTGGAAATTCTGAAAGTATGAAGTAGGAGGATGACAGTATGAAGGCTTTTCTTTGCTGGAGAGGAAACTGAACAGACTAAGGCTAACAGGTATAGGAAAATGAAGCGGCGATTTAAATAATCGCGGCTTCATTTAAATTTACAAAGCTGCCGCGCTGAGCCGATCAGCTGTTTGGCAGCTCAGTGCGGTAGTCTGGACACGCGGGTGTCGACATCAAAGGCATTTGTCGACCACCCAGGTATGCCTCCTGGGATGAGGTTTACCTGGGTGGTCGACAAATGCCTTTGATGTCGACACCCGCGCGTCCAGACTACCGCGCTAGCCGACAAACAGCTGATTGGCTCAGCGTGGCATCCATGTAAATTTAAATGAAGTGGCGATTATTTAAATCGCCGCTTCATTTTCCTATACCTGGTAGCCTAATCTACATGCCTCTGGCGACAGAGGCATGTAGTCTAGACGTACCCTAAGTCTGATATACTGTACTGCAGCTACCGCACAACTATGCAAAATTCCACCTTCTCTGCAAGCTCATTCCAGTGCCTGATATACTATTTCAGTCTGAAATAGTCTGTGTCTGTACTAAAAGGTAGGCTGTTTGGATTAGAAATAATGTTTCCTTATATGTTGACAAACACTCTGTTGTTGATAAATACTCCCACTTGCACAGTACTGTGGGGCGGCTTTCTGCTTTGATTGAATAAAAGCTGGCAGCTGGCTGCACAGGTATAAACTTCCAGATTGTGTTCAGCCAGAGGGGGTCCCATTCAGAATTCCTCAGGGCTATTCTGTCCGTATCAAATTCTTCAGCAGAGATGCAATCCAAAATGCTAGAGAATGTGCAGAGTGTGTTCATGATTTCCAATAACATATGGTAGTTAGTTTCTATACTGGGTATTTCTCAACAGTATAGATCAATAATGATCTGCAAGGTCCTGATCCATAAAAGCAGTTTAACGTTGGATTTCAGTGGGAAAACACATGTGCTTAAGTGGTTTGCTGGAGTGTTGCCTAAATAAATAAGGCAATAAAATACTTTGATTCTCTGACAGAAATTAGATTGAACAGTTATAAAAAAATGGGCAGAATAATGAAAACAGGATATGTCTGAAAAAATATTAAAAGCTTATTATTTTCAATGACAAAAAAGTATTGTGAAACTGGAATCACGCCATGACTAATTGCTGTAGTAACATGTTCAACACATTTCAACATTTAGTACCAATGTGCTAATTGTTGGAATGTGGTGAACACAAGCTCTTCTGGGACTAGGTCCCCTGACAGCCTTATCCTTACAGCATGGATAACATTTCCCAGACCTCTCAGGGATATCGAGTATATAGAAAATAAATAATCTGAAAAGGGTTTTTTTAAGAGCCCTGAGGCTACATGCTCAAAATCAAAATAGAGAAAGGGTTTTTTTTTTTTTTTTTATTAATTTGAAGAGAAGTGAGTGAGTCATGGTTAAAGTAAGTGGATCTATGGAAATTTACAGCAGATAAAGATCTACACCTTTAGGTATGTTGTATTTGAAGTATATTATGGGTATGTCTACACTACAAAATTTTGTTGGAAAAATGGCCGTTTTTCTGACAAAACCTGAGTAACGTCCACACTTCAGGTGTGTTATTTTAAAAGTAAATTAGAAGACAAAGGGGTTTTTCCAGCTTTAGTAAACATCTTTCTACGAGGAAGATGCCTTTTTCTGAAAGAGCTCTTTTGGAAAAAAAGGCATGTGTGGATGAGGAAGAGGGCGTTCTTTCAAAAAAAGAGGAAAGAGGAAAAAGCTCACATGCCCTGGTGGGCATACCGGCCATAGCAATCACAACTTACATTCAAGATAGTGTCCATTCAGTGTAGCTGTTATTTGTCAAAAAAGCAGCTCACTTTTTTGATGTGCTTTTGCAGTGTGGACACTCTCTTTCAGAAGAAGTTTTTTTCGGAAGATCTTTTCCAGAAAAGCTTCTTCCAAAAGAAGCCTGCCATCTAGACATAGCCTATGAGGGCTGATTACCCAGTCCCATCTTGTGTGTGTGGAATGGTTCATAGACAACATTTACTAATAATTTTACAGATAGTAGTGATTATGTTCACAAATCCCAGTAAGGGGTAACTTTTTAGCCAATTCTCTACTAAACATCTACTTATGAGCATACAAAATTGAACATATACACTCAGGCATGCATTTTGCAGTGCAAAGTAACACTTGCTGTCACCTTTAAAGAACTGACATGTCCCTACAGGTGCATTATAAAACTCATTCGTATACTGGCAATGTGTGGGCTTGTGCTAGTGTGTGCACCTTAGAAACACATCATGTGATTTAGATACAGTAATAGTTTATCACTTTCCCTTACTGCTCACATAATAAGTACAAAGGTGTTAAGCTGACTTTATCCATCAAAGGCAATAAAAAATGTTAAGGTGACTTCTATAGGTGTAGGACATTCCTTTCTTGTCAATGAAGATGAAATACGTACACACGGGCAACCTATAGGACAGGTTTTCAGATGTGGTTCTGCTACAGACTTCATTTGAACATATAAAAAAGGTACTGTTGCCTCAGTAATCCTGTTGACTTATATTCCTTTGCTTACGACAAGGAATGCCTGGACAATGGTACACATATCAAAGTAAATTGCGTTATCTAAGGATGTGGCCAGTTGTCAGAGGTGAAGAATGTGCCAGAAATTGACTGTCACTCTCCGAATTGTGACCTGGAAATACAATCATCTTTAAAAAAATGAGATTCTTAGGGGTGATGAATAAACTTCAAGAGAAGCCAGAAAGGCTTCACCTGATGACCCTTTCAAAGGTTGTGTCATTGAAACAGTTAAGATTTCACAATGAACAACTCTCCCTAGCAAGGTTGAGGTCTCACAAGGCAGCTGACTCAGTCTGAATTAATATTACAGCAAAGAACACAATTATTTTAGAATGGTGTCAGCAGCTCTATATTTCAGGTGCCCTGATAATTTCTGTCAGACACTGCTATTTTCAGGGGTTAATAATAACTTGACCATTAGAAATTGCATCAGCCTGAAACCTGGCATACAAGTTGTCAGCCCAGACACATTTTTCTTTTTGTTACATGAAAAGATTTGAAGTAAAGTAGATAAAAGTATTTTCTTCCCAGTAATGTAGTGGAGAAATAAGCAATGATTTCTGACATCTTGTAAAAAGCACTAAACAATGACTTTCTTTTTAAATTATAGCCCATTAATACCTGTGGCTTCATTCATTAACTACTGTAGCAAAATACTGAGGGCTTAATTCTGCAAGATGCTAAAGAAGAGCACCTCTGTGTTCTTGGCATCTTTAGCTATCTTGATTTTTCTCATAGCTGAGCATGCTCAGCACCTCCAAGAGTTTCTCAGCTCCTTGCAGGATAGATCCTACATATTTTTTATCTTATTGGGTTTCCTTTGTTATTAATTACTATCATTACTCATCCTGTTGTGACAGTAGACATACACTCAGATTGGCCTGGCATGGGGGCAAAAGCAAATCTGGCCACCATCTTTCCCATGAAGTACCCCCTGCTGCCATGTCCATGTCCCTGCTACACCGCCCCCTCACATCCGCTGGAGAGCTCTGCGGGGCTGCTGGAGTCTGTCATCCAGGTGCTGGCAGTCTGGATCCTGGCTAGCCTGCCCTAATCCGCAGGCCAGACCTCTTGTGCTCCTGGCAAGGTATGGCCCCCATTTCACACTCTGCTCATGGGTGAAGCAAACAAGTTTGTTTAAACCCTCCAGACTTTGTGTGGGGTGAACACACCATATCTCACATAGTAATGGAAAGCCAGAATACATTTTTTAGTGACCTGTAGCTATATCAAATAATTTGCCTGCTACAGGTATCTCTGTAAACAGTAGCAATTTCAGTCTTACCTGCTCTGAAAGTGACATGGTAACATCTATTATAAAGAGCAGCAATCTCAGTGGGATGTGAGAATAACAATACCAGAGGCATTGCTCATTTGTCCCCTTTTTCTTCCCACTGGGTAACTCATTTGCCAGAAATTGTAGTTTTGATCAATATGCAAACTAAAAGATGGAGGAACATCTGCATTGCAGTGAAACACAATGTGCCCTTGGTCAGCTTACACAGGCTTGTGGGCTTTAAAACTGCAGTGTAAATATTTGGTCAGAGACCCCAGGAGAGGGAGAATCTCAGAGCACAGGAACATACCTGTATACTGGCTATGTATAGCCCCACAACCTGGAATCTTCTGAGCTAGGCTAGACATGGGCATTTTATTGCAGTCTGCACATACTCTAAGAGATTCAAGTTTGTATATGACAAGGGGCCTGAATGTTAATCGTTCCTACTTAAAATGGCAACCCTAACCACCAAGATATTGGCTACTCTGAGATTGTGGTTTCTCAATAAATATACAAAATGACTACACTGGATCAGAGCAAACATCTGGCCCAACATTATATTTTCTGACAAAGGTCAATGTTAGGTGCTTCAGAGGGAATGAACAGAACAGGGATACATCAGTGTCGCCCATTCCCTACTTCTGGCAAACATGATCTCTGGCCACATGAGTTGAGACACATTAATGGGCTTTTTTTCCAGGGACTTCTATAATTCTTTTTTGAACCTTGTCTTGATCTTTACCTTCATCCTCTGAGAAAGAGTTCCACAGGTTGACTTTGTGTTGTATGCAGAAATATTTCCTTTTCTTTTAATCCTGCTGCCTATTAATTTCAATCAATGATCAGACCTTCATTCAATATTCAAGATGTGGGTATACCATGGAATTATATAGAGGCAATATATTTTTGTCTTATTAGCTATCTCGTAAGTAACGATTCCCAATATTTTGTTAGTTGTATTGACTGCAAGTGCACATTGATTCAACAGTGACTTCTAGATCTCTTTCTTGAGTGGTAATAGCTAATTTAGCCATCCACACCATTTTATAAGTATAATTAATAATATTAGGTTCTCCAATATGAAATACTTTGTATTTCTCAACATTGAATTTCATCTGCCATTTTGTTACTCCATCACCCATTGTTGTGAGATCCCTTTAAAACTCTTCACAGTCTGCTTTGGAGTTAACTATCTTGATCAGTTTTGTATCATCTGCAAATTTGCCAACTCATTGTTTACTCCTTTTTCAGATCTTTTATGAATATGTTGAACAGTACTGATCTCAGTACAGATTCCTGTGGGACACAACCTTTTTCCACTGTGAAAAAATTGACCATTTATTTCTACTCTTTGTTTCTTGACTTTTAAACAGTTGCATGAAAGTACCTTCTTTCTTATCCCGTGTCAGCATATGTTGCTTAAGAGCCTTTTGTTAGGGAAGTATTAAAAGGCTTTCTGAAAATCTAAGTATACTATATCCACTGGCTTATCTTTGTCCCCATGCTTGTTGATACAAAGAATTATTGTTGACTGGTGAGGCTTGAATTCCCTTTACAAAAAAAAAGACTCTAACCCAACAAATCATGATCCTCAATGTGTCTGATAATTCTGTTCCTGACTATAGTTTCCATTAATTTGTCTGGAATTAGAATTATGTTTTACCAGCCTGTAATTAGCAGGATTGCTTCTGGAGCCTTTAAAATTGGAGTCACGTTAGCCTATCCTCCAATCATCTGGTACAGAAGTTGATATAAATGATAGGTTACATACCCCAGTCAGTAGTTCTGTAATTTCACATTTGATTTCCTTGAGAACTCTTGGGTGAATGCCATCTTGTCCTGGTGATTATTTATTGTTTAATTTCTCAATTTGTTCCAAAATCTCCTCTAATGAAATTTCAACCTGGAAATTTCCCTAGACTTGTCACTAAAAAGAATGGCTCAGGTTTCGGAATTCCCCTCACATCCTTAATTAAGAACATAAGAATGGCCAAACTGGGTGAGACCAAAGGTCCATCTAGCCCCAGAGGGAGTGAACAGAACAGGTATTCATCAAATGATCCCCCTCCTGTCATCTATTCCTAGCTTGTGACAATCAGAAGCCAGGGATACCACTTCTACCCATCCTAGCTAATAGCCACTGATGGACCTAACCTTGAAATTATCTAGTTCTTTCTTGAACCCTGTTAAAGTCCTGGTCTTCAAAATATCCTCTGGCAAGGAGTTGCACAGGTTGACTGTGCACTGAGTGAAGAAATCCTTCCTTTGTTTTAAACTTGTTACCTACCGATTTCATTTTGTGACTCCTAGTTCTTAGGTTATGGGAATAAGTAAATAACTTTTCCTTATTCACTTTCTCCATAACTGTCATGATTTTATAGACGTCTAACATATCCCCCCTCCCCTTAGTTTCCCCTATTCTAAGCTGAAAAGTCACAATCTTTTTAATCTCTCTTCACATGGTACCTTTTCCAAACCCCTAATCATTTTTGTTGCCTTTTTCTGAAACTTTTCCAATGCGAATATATCTTTTATTTAGATGAAGTGATCGCATCTGTACACAGCATTCAAGATGTGGGCATACCAGGGATTTATATAAATTCAATAAGATATTCTCTGTTCTATTTTCTATCCCCCTTGAACTATTCCTAACATTCTATTTGCTTTTTGACTGCTGCTGCACATTGAGTGAATGTTTTCAAAGAACTATCCACAATGACTCTAAGATCTCTCTTAAGTGGTTATAGCTAAATTAGTCCCCATCATATTGTATGTATAGTTGGGATTATTTTTTTCCAATGTGCATTACAGTAAAGCCTGTGTTATCCAGCACTCCCAGGGATTAGGGCGTGCGAGTAACCCAAAAATTCTGAGGGGAGCGCAGGAGCCATGCGGGGGCTGGGATGTAGCTCCTGGGAGGGGGGGGGGGCACAAGCCGCGGAGGGAGGGGGAAGGAATGTGGCCTGGTGAGGAGGGCTGGAAGCCAGGAGGTGGGAGGTGGAGATGGCGGAGGCAGCCTGCTGCGGGGGGCAGAGGGAGGAAGGGGAGGGCAAGCCTGCCAGGGATGCCAGGAGCCATGGGGGGAGCCAAGATGCTTGCTGCTTGTTTCCAGCTGCCGTTTGCCCCTCCATCAGATATGTGCTGCACACTTGTCTGAGGAGTGACCCAGCACTTAAAGGGCCAGTTTCCTTTTCTGTTTGTTTGTTTGTTTGTTTGTTTTGCTTTTCCCAGTGTCAGAAATTTGCTTTTTTCTACAGTTTTCCAGATGCTTAGTGTACAGGTTTTACTGTACTTTGCATTTATCAAAATTAAAATTCATTTGCCATTTTGTTGCCCAATCACCCCATTGCAGCAGGCCCACTTTTATATTAATACTTACTTATTCATTGGGTCTAAGAGCGAGAACGGCACTATAGCTTTAGAAGTAGGCAATGTGGATTCAAATCTCTTCTTTGAATGCATCAGAGAGAAGCCACTAACCTCATGGTTAGGCTGCTCCTATGGATCTGAATTCAAGATCATACTCTAGACCAGTGATTCAGAAGTGAGGCTTTTCCCCACCACAGGCAACTGCCCTAACTACTGTGTTATAAAGGAAACATGCATACCGAATCTTTTCTGAAATTGACCCTAAAGGACTGTTCCTGTTTGCTGAATCATTCCAAGCATTTTCAGAACTGAGCTGGCCAAACTGCAAAATCAATTATTTGAGTAGCTATACTCTTATGTTCCTTTGTGGGATCGCTTCTCTCATTATTTTATTCCTTTCTCTTTGTTGGGAAGTCTCCCCCCTTTCAGGGGTCCTTCAACATTCATCCCATGAGGCTCTGTTGTGATAACTGAGCCTACAAATTTACTCTGCGTATCTATAAAAATAAAGTGTAAGTTTGTAAGATGCAACAAAAACCTAGAGGTTCACATCTATTGATGTGAATACGTACAAGAAAATCAGGAAAGTAAATGGGATTAATAAAAAAGACCCTTTAGTATAAATTTTGCTTTTTAAAAAGTAGGTGATACAGAATTAATGAGTCAAAAATGGTTTTTAAAATTTTAGGCCTAATTGGTGGAGAAAATAATAGAACAACACATTTCTATTCGCTTTTGGAGTCCTTAAGAAAAGAGAGTCTGGTCAGAAAAGAAAGAGGAAGAACTGACAGAGACTTCACCATCATGGCAGCTACCCCCATGATTTTCTGGCACCCTGTACTATCATTGTCCTAATCCTGAGGGATGTTCTGACCAGACCAAATATGAGAGAAAGATCCAGAAGGCACCACCACTCATAGCAGATCCATTTGAATCCCAACTACCATCTTGATTTAAATGAGATCACACTTAAACTGCACCTGTAATAACAACACCTCCCAGCCATCTCTATCAACTTCTCTTCCCTCAAAAGGAGAATTAATACCATCTTTACTATTATCTAAGGGTACGTCTACACTCGCCCCCTAGTTTGAACTAGGGAGGCTTATGAGGGTGACTGAAATTGCTAATGAAGCATGAGGTTTAACTGTTAATTCTAACTAAGGGGTTTATCTCGAAATCGTGCTTCTCTGCCGCATGTAGACGCGGGCAGTTACTTTGGGCTAGTCAGTTTCCAAAATGGTGACCAGCCGGGAATATGCTAATCAAGCACAGGATATTTAAATCCTGCGCTTCATTAGCAATTTTGGTAGCTCTCATTAGCTGCCCTAGTTCAAAGTAGGGGGCTAGTGTAGACGTACCCTAAGAGACTATCAAAATAGAGTTGTGTGGAGTTTTTTCCTTCTAAAATGGAAGTGAAAAATGGGAAAAATGAAAGGGAATGGAAGAATAAATTATTAAAAATGAAAGTCTTTGTTCATGATTTACATTTCAAGAGCTTTGATTGTTTTTTTCTTTTTTTTTTTTTTGTATCTTTGACAAAAAGATAACATAACATTTAATGTTTATTGCCCATGGTACTACACAAGCTGGAGTCTCTGCTTACCAGCCCCTGAATCTTGTTTAACACTTTTTAATATTGGACATGGCTAGGATTAAATTCCTGTATTTAGCCCATTTATTCCACCTAAACTAATTTAACAGCACTGTGGTCTTCATGGCACAATACACCCAATAACCAACATATTAAACCATTAGAGTGGAGAGGGATCCAAGCAGGCTTTAGTCCCTGCTTCACTGTACACGGAATAATTTATAGATGAGACAATAGGCAGCTGGGGAAAAGGCAGAAAGGAGGGGAATACCAATCTCCCATTGTCGAAGGGTCAAAGGAGTAAGATTAGTTTTAAACATGTTCTGAAGTGCATACACCTTGCCAATGTTTTTCTGCCTTTCTCTAATGTACTCATCTTCCTTTGCTTTCATCAGAGACATATAATTTCCTCGCTCTAAATGCATGAATGGTTGGCCTTGAACTCATCCTACTAGAAGACTAGAAATTGAAGGTTGTGCTGCCCTATGTTATTCCAAGGGTAATTTTCTCTAGATTTAAAATAGTGTCTTATAATTGACATATAACGTTAATGGTACAAGGTGCCTGGCAAACAAATGTAGTGCAAAATTGGTACAAATTTCCCATGGTTTTAGTTATGTAAATCTCAAAGACATAATTGAAAACATGAATTCATTTTAATGTACAACATATTTATGTTGAATATATCCAGCACATTTATAAATATTTCTTTTGGTTACATTTGTAGAGACTTGATAAATACTTGAATCCAATAAACATAATTCCACCTGTTGTAAAAATACTGACCAGAGATTCATTGAATCAAGTAGAAATCTTAAAAGTCTCTTAAGTGGATAAAAAAAGAGTAAAATATATCCATATGTCAGACTGATTTCTTGGGACTGACATTATGACCCAAGTTACTAAAGAGATATTGGTATGAATTCCCTGACTTGTCTTTGCAGGGAAAGAAAATTAATGTTTTTCATATAGATTATGATCCATTTATCCACTAGTGATATACAACTCAAGGTTTAGTACATCCTTACATCAATGGCTCAGCTTTTTTGACTATTTAGCTGCTTTCCCTGGGGCTGTGTCCAGACTCAGGGGTTTTTTCGAAAAAAGTAGCCTTTTTTCGAAAAAACCTCACCTGCGTCCAGACTCAAGCCGCGTTCTTTCGAAATTAAATCGAAAGAATGCGGCTTTTCTTTCGATGGCGGTAAACCTCATTTCACGAGGAAGAACGCCTTCTTTTGAAAGTTCCTCTTTCGAAAGAAGGCGTTCTTCAATGTAAATAGGGCTTCTTCGAAAGAGAGCATCCAGACTCACTGGATGCTTTCTTTCGAAAAAGCAAGCTGCTTTTTCGAAAGTTCAACGTGCAGTCTAGACGCTCTCTTTCGAAAGAGGCTCTTTTGAAAGTATCTTTCGAAAGAGCCTCTTTTGAAAGAGGCTTGCAGTCTAGACATAGCCTTGGCAATTTGATTAAAATTTGCCATCTCTGACAGAACTAGAGGATCTTTGTTGTTTCTGTATTCATTTTTGGCAGATTACATTAAGGTTATATTTTGGTATCTGGAAAAAATGGAGCCCTGGGTAACAATAGCTTGATTTTTTCAGTGCAATCATCTTTTCAAAACTCTGGGGACTTATTTTTTAAATAATAATTGTATATCTGTAATAGAATACAAATATTACCTTTATATTTTCTTGTCATATAACAACATTTCATATTTGTTTAATGCTAAATATTTCCCTATACAATTCAGTACATTTATAGAACATAAATAACCAAACCAATCTGGGAAAATTATACGTTTTCTTTTCCAACTTCTAATCACATTAGGCTTTAGCTTCAACAAGAGCCTGTTAAAAGCCTTTTCACAAACATGAAACATATATAAATTTCAAGACAGTGAAATAATAAAAGAGGCTAGGCTAATTCTGTTGTCCATTTCTAGAACCTTTTTTTTTTAAATTGACTTCTCAGGGTTTTTTTTTATAATATATTGATTGGCTTTCTTCAATTTAATCTTGGATTTTTCTCTACGTACCAAAAACCCAATCGTTTCCCACATATTGTTTGTGTAGAAGCCTCTTCTAGTTTACTTTAATAAATTTCATGAAAATTTAATGAAAAAAACTTCTATGTTGACAAGCTGCTATGCAAACTACTAATAATGACCATTTGAGCAAACTTGTCATTTATGTGAGACCCTCAATGAAAAATGTATTATTGCTCTTGGGCACTGCTTAGTGTCTCTTTTTGGAAGCACTAACTCATATACACCTTCCCGTTTACAGTAAAACTGACTATTTTTCTCTGATCAGAAATTATATTCTCACACTACATCACTTCACATTGCATTGTTTTTCTTCCTCCAAATACAATGTGATATTTAAAAGAAAAGTTTTGTACTCCCTTGTCATTCTAATAGCAAATATTTAGTCTCAATTTCCTTTGTATAGATCATCACCTTGTAGTGTTGAAAAGGCTTGCATGTTCCAGTTATCTCTGAGAGCGACTTTGAGGAGGCAGAGGATAACTGCATAACAATTTCACCTCCATTGTGCAATGTTACAATGGCCAAGAAGGCAGATGGAGGCTGCAGGAGACAGAGGATCTCCAATCATCCTGGTGTCCATGCCATTGGTTTCAAGCCTTCTCTCTTTCAAGGACAGTGTAGTGACTGTTGTGCACCAATCTCCCCATTTTAAAAGAAGTCCCACAGAGGCATCTTCCAGGTTTTGGGAAAACAACACTTGCACAAGTCGAAAGTCCAGTGGCAATTGGCAAGTGGTAATGGGAACAGGACAGTGAGATCTAGAAGTTCCTGATGGACAACTCACACAGTGACGGAGAGATATCACTGGTTGTGAATTAAGTTGTTTTAACATCAATATTGCTTCCTTGTCCGAAACTAGAAGATCTGATGGACAGTTGAGGGAGGAGAAAGAAGGATAAACCTAGGGTAGGTCTAGACTGCAAGCTTCTTTCAAAAGAAGCTTTTTCAAAAGAGATTTTTCAGAAAAGCTTCTTTCGAAAGAGAGAGTCCAGACTACAAAAGCGGATCAAAAAAGTGATCTGCTTTTTCGAAAGAGAGTGTCCAGACTCCTAGGGCAGTTTTTTCGAGAAAAAAAACTCTGTAGTCTAGACATCCCCCTACTTCTGGAAGTGGAAATCTTTGGATGAACCTCTATTGTATGGAGTAAGCTTTATTAAGAAGAACAAGCTGATGAGGTGCCTCTCTGAGATGTCAGTTGGCACCACTGAGCGGCTTTTGACACTCTGATTGAGGGACACCAAAAAGCAATAAGTAACTATTATGAGTACCTATGAGCCAGAAACAGACATCGATGAGGACAAAATGGAAGATTTTTACTCTCATCTGGAAAGCATTTTATCAGAGATCTCTAAAGAAGATAAGATCATTCTTCTGGAGGATTTCAATGCACATGTTGGACAAGACTCAAACCTGTAGAAAAGAACAATCAGGAAAGAAGGAGCTGGCAAAAGCAATTCAAATGGAATCCTGTTCCTGACCAAGTGTGCTGAACATGAACTTATCATCACAAACACCCTTTTTTGACAAAAAGGTCAAGTTCAAAACATCTTGGAGACACCCACTTTCAAAGCACTGGCTTCTTCTTGACTATGTCATTGTTCATGCTCGAGATCGCAGTGACGTACTTCTCACAAGAGCAAAGACAAGTGCTGATGACTGCTGGACTGATCATTGCCTCAATCAAAATTAAATTGCCCCCAAATGAAGACTACAAAAGAAGTAGATCAGGAATAAGTTAAAGGTTATAGATCTGAAGGACCTCATGGAGTCTGACTACTTCCATGCAGTCTTAGAAAAAAAGCTTCCATTGGAGTTTCTGGAAGAAATTGTGGAACATTGGATCCAACTGAAAGCAGCAATCAATATCTGAGGGGAAGCCATAGGCTACCAAACTGGAAAGCATCAGAACTGGTTTGATGAGAATGATGTTGAAATCGAGCAACTCATCAATGAGAAGAGAATGCCATTTTGTGCTTGGAAGAATGGCATAAATTTCAATACAAAAAGAGAAGCCCATGCTAAGGCAAGGGTGGAAGTCCAATGTAAAACCAGAGAACTCAATAACAAATAGTGGACCGAGAAAGCACAAGAACTCCAACACTACGTGGGCACCCATAATGCACATAGTTTCTTAAGTGCTGTTTATGGGCCATCTTGTAATGGCATGAACCCCCTTTGCTCTAAGTATGGAACCAAACTTTTGAAGGAGAACACAGCCATTAAATTTTGCAGGAAAGAACATTTTGAAGATCACAAAACTGCAGATATGATCTTCATTACATCGCAGTTGCAAGAAAAGTGCCTGGAGCAAAACCAACTACTGTACATGGCTTTTATTGATCTAACTAAAGCCCTTGACTCAGTGAATCCCTGTGCGCTTTGGACTGTACTTTCAAAAATTGGATTTCCTGATAAATACATCAAGACACTAAAGTTGCTTCATGACAGCATGAAAGCTACTGCTCTGAGCAGCACTAGCTCCCAGAGTGAACCTTTCAAAGTACCAACAGAAGTCAAACAGGGCTGTAGCATTGCCCTAACTGTATCTGCAGTCTTTATTGACATATTATTTTACCTAATTGCTGAGAAGCTCCTAGCTGGTATTGAAATCATCTACAGAATGGATGGAAAGCTGTTAAGGCTTAGCAGGTTGAAAGCTAAGATTAAGGTTTCCACCACACCTGTCATGGATCTTGAGTACGCTGATGACAATGACGTTTTTGACCATTCTGAGAAAGAACTTCAAACTATCTTGAACGTGTTTCCTGATGATTATGCATGTCTTGGTTTCACCCTCAACATCAAGAAGACCAAACTGCTTCATCAGTCCTCTCTAAGGGTATGTCTACACTACCCCGCTAGTTCGAACTAGTGGGGTAATGTAGGCATACCGCACTTGCAAATGAAGCCCGGGATTTGAATTTCCCGAGGTTCATTTGCATAAGGGGGGTGCCGCCATTTTTAAAACACCGCTCGTTCGAACCCAGTGCAGTGCGGTTACACGGGGCATGAACTAGGTAGTTAGAACTAGGAAGCCTAGTTCGAACTACCTAGTTCATGCCCCGTGTAACCGCGCTGCACTGGGTTCGAACGAGCGGGGTTTTAAAAATGGCGGCACCCCGCTTATGCAAATGAAGCCCGGGAAATTCAAATCTCGGGCTTCATTTGCAAGTGCGGTATGCCTACATTACCCTCCTAGTTCGAACTAGGAGGGTAGTGTAGACATACCCTAAATGAGGTATCATACACCCCCTTTATTAAAATCAATGGAGAAGCATTTTGGAGGTCAATCATTTTCTGTACCTTGGAAGTTATCTTTCACCAAGGCAGATATTGATGTAGAAATCCAGAATCATCTGAGCTGTGTCAGTGCAGCCTTCGCTTGTTTATGGCACAGGTTTTTTTGTTTGTTTGATTTTTTAAGAACCCAACATTCAAAAAGACACCAAACTTCTTGTCTATCAAGCCATCATTTTCCCAACACTATTGTATAGGTCTGAAACCTGGACAATCCAAAGACGTCACTTGAAAGTCTTTGAGAGGTATCACCAATGCTGCCGGCGCAAGATTTTGAAGATCAAATGGGAAGACAGGTACACTAACATTAGTATTCTGGAAGATGTAAAGACCACTAGTATTGAACATGACAGTGAACATCTGTCAGCAACTTCACTGGATTGGTCATGTTGTTCGGATGCCAGACTATCGCCTTCCAAAACAGGTCCTGTTTTCTCAGATGAAAGAAGGATACTGTAGCATAGGAGGACAACAGAATCTCTATAAGGACTTGCTAAATATAACTTAAAGTAATGCAACATTGACATGGACATTTGTGGGACAATCACTCAACATTGCTCAAAATGGAGAGAAGTCCTACACAATGGCTCCCTGCATTTTGAATTTGCCTGCCAGCAAGCTGAGGAGGAGTCGTGCAGGAGGAAGATGAGACTGACTTCTAGTCATGGTCAACAGCTTCCTGATGTATCTGGAAACATCTGTCCTCATTGTAAGTTGTGGTTTAAGGATCAGCCTTATCAGTGACAATAGGGTCCACAATTCCCATGGAAGATGATCATATGCAGCAATGAATGATTGCCCATCATCATAAGTCTCAATTTATGACTGCAAATCAACTATGAATTTACCTATACATTTTGGCTTTGGATTTTTATTTTAAATAACACCTAGACTTCATCTGTTGTCACACAGATTTCTTGTAGAGACTAAATGATTTGACTGCATGGAAAATCTCACAGAGTTATCATTAAAAACAACGTAAGTTGGTATTTTTGCTAACACATCTTTCTGAAAACTCCAGCCAAGTAAATATATTACGTGAAAAGAACAAAGAAGCAACATTCTCATTAGAGTAAAAAAAATGGGTAATGTGATAGATAAATAAATAAAATAAGTATCTTGATTTTGCTTGCCATCATTCAAGCTTTTATTCAAAACTAGAAGAAATTGCCAGGAATTTCCTTTGCTAACATGCATATACATACATATACATTCTTTTGACAAAGCAAAGGGTGGCCTTGGTTAAAGCACAGCGACAGAAATTGGAGCACTGCTTTATTGACCCAGTTGTAGTCAACAGCATTTTTACCATCAACTTCAGTGGCAGCCAGGATTTCAACCTAGAGGATCAAAATTTTGCATTCAGCGTTACTACAGACTTTCTATGTAGTCCTTGGAAAAAAATATTATCTAAACATTCTGGGCTTTAGAGTCCTAAGGAGGACCCAAGGAAGCAGTTGAGAGGCTGTTAATTAAAGTCTGTGTAGCATTTTGAGAGCTTCTCATAACTGGACTATGCAAGAGCAAAGTATAAATATTAACCCTTTGTTACAAACATACTCATAGAATCATAGAACCATAGAGCTGGAAGAGACCTCAGAAGGTCATCTAGTCCAGCCCCCTGCTCTAGGCAGGACCAATCCCAACTAAATCAATCTGGCCAGGGCTTTATCAAGCTAAGAATTAAACACCTCTAGGGATGGAGACTCTACTACTTCCCTAGGTAACCAATTCCAGTGCTTTACCACCATCCTAGTGAAATAGTTTTTCCTAATATCCAACCTGGACCTCTCCCACCACTACTTGAGTCCATTGCTCCTTGTTCTGCCATCTGTCACTACTGAGAACAGCCTCTCTCCATCTTCTTTGGATCCTCCCTTCAGCAAGTTGAAGGCTGCTATCAAATCTCCCATCACTCTTCGCTTCTGCAGACTAAACAGACCCAATTCCCTCAGCCTCTCCTCATAAGTCATATGCTCCAGCCCCCTAATCATTTTGGTTGCCCTCCGCTGGACCCTCTCCAATGCGTCCACATCCTTTTTGTAGTGGGAGGCCCAGAACTGGACACAATACTCCAGATGAGGCCTCACCAAAGCCAAATAAAGGGGAATAATGACATCTCTGGATCTGCTGTCTCCTCTTAATGCAACCTAATATGCCATTAGCCTTCTTGGCTACAAGGGCACACTGTTGACTCATATCCAGCTTCTCATCCACTCTAACCCCCAGGTCCTTTTCTGCAGAACTACTACTTAACTGGTTGGTCCCCAGCTTGTAACTATGCTTGGGATTCTTCCATCCCAAGTGCAGGACTCTGCACTTGTCCTTGTTGAACCTCATCAGATTTCTTGTGGCCCAATCCTCCAATTTGTCTAAGTCATTCTGGACCCTATCTCTGCCCTCAAGTGTATCTACCTCTCCCCCTAGCTTAGTGTCATCCGCAAATTTGCTGAGGGTGCAATCCATCCCCTCATCCAGGTCATTAATAAAGATATTGAAGAAAACTGGTCCTAGAACCGAACCTTGGAGCACTCCGCTAGAAACCGACCGCCATCCTGACATCGAGCTGTTCATCACTACCCACTGGGCCTGGCCTTCTAGCCATCTTTCTATCCATCTTACCGTCCATTTATACAATCCACATTCCCTTAACTTGCTGGCAAGAATATTGTGGGAGACTGTATCAAAAGCCTTGCTAAAGTCAAGGTATAGTTTATCCACTGAATTTCCCATGTCCACAGAGCCAGTTACCTCATCATAGAAGCTAATCAGATTGGTCAGGCATGACTTGCCCTTTGTGAATCCATGCTGACTATTCCTAATCACTTTACCTCTCTTCCAAGTGCCTCAAAATGGATTCCTTAAGGATCCCTTCCATGATTTTTCCAGGTACCAAGGTAAGATTGACCTGCCTATAGTTCCCTGGATCATCCTTCTTCCCTTTTTTGAAGATGGGCACTACATTTGCATTTTTCCAGTCATCCGGGATTTCTCCCGATCCCCACAGCTTTTCAAAGATATTGGCCAAAGGCTCCTCAATGACATTTGCCAACTCCCTCAGTACCCTCGGATGCATTAAGTCTGGACCCATGGATTTGTGTACATTTAGCTATTCTAACTAGTTCCTAACCTGTTCTTTACCCACCACGGGCTGTCCATCTTCATCCCATCTTTCATCACTTAGCGCAGAAGTCCAGGAGCCGACCTAGTCCGTGAATACAGAGGCAAAGGAAGCACTGAGTACTTCAGCTTTCCCCACATCATCTGTCACTAGGTTATCTCCTTCATCCAGTAGGGGCCGGACACCCTCGGGCTGTGTCTACATTGACATCCCTTTCCGGAAAAGGGATGCTAATGAGACACATCGCAATTGCAAATCCGCAGGGGATTTAAATATCCACCACGGTATTTGCATTTACATGGCTGCCGCTTTTTTCCGGCTTGGGGATAAGCCGGAGAAAAGCGCCAGTCTAGACGTCATTCTCCGGAAAATAAGCCCTTTTCCGGAGGATTTCTTATTCCTGCTTTCAAGTAGGAATGCATGTTTGCTTTGACAAAAGAGTAATAAGAGCTTCATAATCTAAAACCTGTTTCTGAAGTAATTTGAAGACACTTTTGATCTATCTAAAAACAGTGTAGTGATAAGAATCATGTGATCTTGAGACTATTATGCCCTGTTACTCATCCTTGTGGATACTAATGATACTTCAAAGTATAACCCTGAGCAGATCAGGAGTGACGACAATACTCTGGAAATAAGGTTGAAGGAGTCTGGGCATTCCGTTCAGACATTCCACATAAGGGTAGATGCCCAGAATGACACAGCTACATCCTGGAGATGAATGGATGGTTACCTACCAAATGCCCATCTACAGGAAGCCCCTACCCCGGGCTTCCTGGAATCAGCCGCTGAACAGTTTCAGCAGCAGCTGACTTGAGGATGCCTGGGGTTCTTAAGTTGAATCTATATGTAAGTCGGAACTGGCGTCCAGATTCAGCCGCTGTTGAAACTGATCAGTTTCAGCAGCGGTTGAATCTGGACCCCAGTTCCGACTTACATACAGATTCAACTTAAGAACAAACCTACAGTCCCTATCTTGTACGTAACCCGGGGACTGCCTGTATGGGGAATTAAACAGGGATAACTAGAAATACTGATGAGTAATCAGAATTATTTTGGCCTCACAGACTTGGTGGGATAATTCATAGACTGGAATATGGGTATAGGAAGGTACAAATTGTTCTGGAAGAACAGGCAGAAAAAAAGGAGGTCATATTGCAATGAATTACAAAGATGTATGCACTTGCACTGAAGTTGAGATAGTAATAGAAGGTAGATGTGTAGCTAGTCTCTGGGTATGGAAAAAAGGTGTAAAAGTAAGGGTAATGTCATGATAGTGGTCTATTATAGACCACCTAAACAAGAAGAAGAGGTGGATAAATATTTTTTTTTCTGAACACCTAATAAAAATCATCCAAAGCACAGGAGTTAGTTGACTGTGATCATTAAATGGTACAGTTCATGATTTTAAGGAATGGTAAGAAGAAAAGCATCAGAATAATCATAATAGACGTCACAAAGACAGATTTTAACTTAGAAAACTTGGGCATTTGGTAGGTAAGATTCCATAGGAAACAAGTTTAAGGTAAAAAAATAGTTTGAAGAGTTTTGACAGGTTTTCAAAGAGAAATTAAAAGCAGAAGAGCAAACCATCACATAGTGCAGAAAAAATAGGAAGAAAACATGACAAGTGACTGCTATGGTTTAACCAGATCTTCAATTATCTGAAATTCAAAAACAGCCCTTCTAACAGTTGAAACTAGGTCAAGGGACAAAGAATGACTATAAATGAACCACATAAGCATGTATGGGCAAAATTAGAAATGCCAATGCACAATATGAGATTTACTTTTCTAGAGACATAAAGGCTACGTCTACACTGGCCCCTTTTTCGTAAGGGGCATGCTAATTTTGAAAGTGGGAATAGGGAAATCCATGGGGGATTTAAATATCCCCCGCGGATTTAAATAAACATGTCCGCCGCTTTTTTTCCGGCTTGGGGAAAAGCCGGAAGAAAAGCATCTAGACTGGCCCAATCCTCCGGAATAAAGCCCTATTCCGGAGGATCTCTTATTAGGGGTTTATTCCGGAGGATCGGGCCAGTCTAGACGCTTTTCTTCCGGCTTTTCCCCAAGCCGGAAAAAAAGTGGCGGACATGTTTATTTAAATCCGCTGGGGATATTTAAATCCCCCGCGGATTTCCCTATTCCCACTTTCAAAATTAGCATGCCCCTTACGAAAAAGGGGCCAGTGTAGACGTAGCCTTTAAAGGGTAAAAAGAGAACATTCTACAAATACATTAGAAGAAAATGGAAGGCCAAGGACAGGATAGGCTTACTATTCAATGAGAGGGAGAAGACAATAACAGAAAATGTGGACATTTCAGAAAAGATAAAGGGTCTTATGTTTTAGTTTTTGCCAGAAAGTAGTAATTGAAAACTTAACAGTGAACACCAGTAAAAAGGAAGTAGAATCTGAGGGACTTCGTCTACACTGCAGGGTTTTCAAAAGAAGCCTTTTGTGCAAGAGTTTTTGCACAAAAACTTCTTGCGCAAAAACGCGTCCAAATCTCAATGTGCATCGCTTTTGCTATATGCTTTTGTGCAAGAGGGCATCCAAACTATTGGACACTCTCCCGCATATAAAGCCACCCAGAACTGGTTCTAGCCAGGCTAGAGGTCATTAGGTATTCTTGGGTGCTGTTGCTGGAGCCCTCCAGAGACACATGCTTAAAGGGACCCCCCTGAACAGCCACTCCTCTGTTTCTGCTGCCTGCTTGCTAGCCTCTTTGGCAAAGCTAAGCTTCAGGAGGCCTGGGAGATGTATAGGCTGGCAGGGACTGGTTCCAGGGACAGAGTGACAGTACCGCTGTCCTGGTTGTCCTCCTCCTCCTCCTCCATCGGGAGGTGGACCTGCCCCTCCATCTCCTCTGGCTTGGGGAAAAGTTCCAGGGATTTGCCTACCGGCTGCTCCAGGCCAGAATTGACCATGATGGAGGAGGAAGAGGGTCCCCCCCAAGGATGTAGTGGAGCTCCTTTTAGTAGAGACAAGTGTGGGATCCTGCCCCTGAGCACCTCTTCTGCTTCGTCGCCTGAGCATATCCCTGACAGAGCTCCTTCACCTTTGCCCAGACCGATTCCATGGTCCAGACGGGGTGACCTTCCTCCATCAGGGACGTGGCCATGCGGGAGTAGATTGTGGCATTGCGCCTTTTTGCCCAAGGTTCCTGGAGTGACTCTTCCTTGCCCCACAATTCAAGAACGGTTACGATTTCTCCAGATGACCAGGCTGGGGCATGGCATTTGCTGCTCCTGGATGGGTCCTGGGAGCTCTGTGGCTGCTACCTGTCAGAGCCAGGGGGTCTTCGGGCACCTGCTTCCTCTTCCATTTGTGCCGACAGAGAGCCACGCGGCAAAGCAGCTGGCTGTGGGCAAGATTCTTGCCACAATGGCTATTCAGGGTGCCTGCACCTTTAAGAGGGGCCAGCAGACAGGAACAAGAGAGTTGTGATTGCTTGCTATGGAGCATCCAAGAGACCACCAGTGTTTTTTCTCGAGGCCAGTTTTTGAGCCTAAACCCCTCTGGAGCATCCTCACTTGCCTTTTTGCTCAAGAGCTGTAGTGCTAAAAGGAGTTATTCGTCATGGCAAGGGGAATAACTACCGCAAAAGCTTTCTCTTCTGCCAATTTACTTGCGCAAAAGCATGCTTGTGGTGTGGATGCTCCACCAGTTTTTGCACAAAAACCTTGTAAGTGTAAATGTAGCCAGGTAGTATAGGGGAAGAGGGAAAGCACAAGAAAAAAATTACTTTGACAATAACTTCAAGCATCTAGAAGTTGATAGAGCCTTATGGAATATATCCTAAAATACTCAAGAAGCTGAATGAGGTGATATCTGCACAATTAGATATTATCTCTGAAATTTCATGAGAACAATTTGGGAAATTACAAAGCAGTCAGTTTAACTTAAGTATCCTGAAAGATAATGAAGCAAACAATGAAGCTATCAGCTTGCAAGAAACTATATAAGTGACAATCAACATGGATTTGTCAAGAACAAGTCACATAAAACCAACCTATTATCTTTCTTTGACAGGGTAATAAGTCTTATGGATTATGTAGGTATATATATATATATATATATATTATATTTTGTCTTTAATTAGACTTTTGATACAGTTTCATGTGATCTTTTCAAAAACAAAGAAAGGAAATATAGTCAATATGAAGCTACTAATAGGTAAGTACATACTTGGTTGGAAACCATTCCCAGAGAGTATTTATCAGTGATTCTCAGTCAAGCTGGAAGGGCATATAAAATGGGGTCTGATGGGAATCAGTATTGGTCTGGGTTCTATTCAATATTTTAATAAATAATAGAGATAATGTCATGCAGAGTATTCTTATAAAGCTTGTAGATAATAACTGTAAAGGGCTTTACCCTTCTTGTGTGAGCCCCTTGGTGGCCAAGGGGAGTCTTGTACTCTATGCATATGTCTAGACTACATAGATCACCGCTTCATTTACATCAGAATGGCCAATCAGCTGTTTGGCGGCACAGCCGGGCAGTTTGGACACACTGCGGTCGACAAGGGAAGCCTTTGTTGACCACTCCGGTATACCTCGTTAAATGAGGTTTACCGGAGCGGTCGACAAAGGCATCCCTTGTCGACCACGGCGTGTCCAGACTGCCCCTCTGTGCCACCAAATATGGCAGTGGCCATTTTGATGTAACTTAAGTGGCGATTATTTAAATCGCCACTTCATTTTGCTATGTCTAGTAAACTCATCTACATGGCTCTGTTGATGGAGCCATGTAGTCTAGACATACCCTTCCTGTCTGGCTGTTTGTGTGATAGGAAGTATCCAGTATGTGGCCTGGGACCAAACTTCTTCTTACCCCCTGTTGTAGCTGCTGGAAGTTGGGGGGAACCCAGGCCCACCCACTCCTCTGAGTCCCAGCCCAGGGACCCTGTAAATAGCAGTTACTTGCTGAGTCACAAAGAGGTCAGTTGCTGTCACATTCCATGGGTCACTTTCCTGGGAAGTTGCTCTGTCCAGCCATTTCTCTTGGGCATTATGGTCAAGTCCTCCCTGGCCAGGGTTCTGCAAAGTATTGCCGTTGGCTTACTGGCTAGTCTTCAGTCACTGGACCTTCACCTTCAACCTCCCCCTTCCCTGATGGCTGCACCCCAGGAGCCCTGACTATGTAATTGGTCCTTGAAATGGGGGGCAACAGCTCTGTCCCCACACACCGCCTGGAACAATGTCCTCCCATCTCTGGACCCTGCTTCCAGCCTGCCCAGCCCACAAACCTGCCGCATGGCTTTGTTCTTTGTGGCTTGGGCCCAGCCACAGCACTTGTGGTCTGCACTGTAGGTCTCCCCCTGAGCCAGCAGCTCCTGTGTGAGCCAGTGAGCCAGGGCCAGGGCCAGGCCCCTGGCTCAGGCACACTCTCCGGGGCCTGCCATAAGCTGGGCAGATCTTGGCCACACCACACTTTGGGGACAGCTCAGTTACACTGCACCCTGGCTGCTTCCCTGGCTCTCTGGAACAGCCACTTTGCATTCTGGGCTCCTTGGGCTCTCCATGAAGCAAAGCTGCCCCAGAACCCATTCACACGGCGGTACACAAACCCCAACAGGCCTGTTTGGAAAGACTGGGCTGAGCCCAAGCACACAGCTCAATGAATTTATGGGAAGGGGCAGGGTGTATGTAGGGAAGGAAGAAAGGGGATCAGGTGTATGTGGGGATGGCGGTGCGGTAAGGATAGTGCACGGAATGGGCCAAGAGCTTTTATAGAGGGGCCCATGGAGGAATGTGGTGGGGCAGGAGCAGAGAAAGGTGCGAGTGAGTTGGGGCCATGGAAAGTATAGTTGGGCTCAGTGAAAGATTAATAGACTCTCTGGATGTGAAAGTGGCCAGTGAAAGGGGAGTTGGCGAGCATAGAGAGCAAGGGGCAAAGCCCCCTAGTCTTTTTTAAAAAGCACATGAAAAAGAGTTAAATTGTGGTCTCTTCAATATACATCCTTCATCAAATATTTATCAAAATAGGGTTCAAATATGTGATAAAGCCTTTATTTGTCAGGGAGGTAGTCTAAAATCATATTCAGACACATTCCATTATTTAAAACATAATTGTGGAAACATGTAGCTATACTTTGATTAAGTGCACAGACATATACAAGATTTAAATAGTCTTTGTGCAGCTATTCCTCTTGTTTCAGATTTGTAATATTTTTAAACCTGGATTTTTGAAGGGTCCACATTTATTCAAAGTAGCAGACAATCCTACTTCTTCTATCGGATACTTGTGGAGAAATACCTGCTCAGGACATTTTTTACTAAATTGTCTGTCTCAACCAAACAAAGTCTCATTCATTATAATGGAAACTGTGCAAAGGGAATAGTTTCAGAATCTTTTCTATGTTTTTAATAAAGTTTCCAAATTACATCTTCAAAATTTTAAAAATATGGGATTTTTTTCATTTTGAAATTACTTTCTGTTTTGAAATGTAAATTAATTTAAAGTACCAAACAAAACAAAACAAAAAAAACTACTTTGACCTGAGGGATTCTCCATTACTGGCAATTTTAAAATCAAGATTGATTTTTTTATTTTTTAAAGCTATGCTCCAGTTCCAAACACAATTATTCCAGGGACATTCTATTGCATGTGTTAGACAGGAAGTCAGAGTAGTCAATCATATTGGTTCTTTTTGTCCTTGCCATATATGAATCTATAAATCCATGACAAGTTATGGACCTTATGTCCATAACCAAGCAGGAAAGTTTACAAGATTTCAGAGTTTGCCTACATTGGGGAATTTTTTCTCTACCCAGCTTCAAGAGACACAGGTGTCCCTGCAGGGTCCACTAACTTCATCAAGGTTATAAGAATGGTCACAAATAATGGTCTGTATTTTATAGTAGACTGATATAACAATATGGCAATGTGCCAAGTATGCTTTCATTGTATTAATGGCATTTTATACAGCCAAAAAAAAAAGAAAATATTTTATAATGTTTATTGTTATTATGCAAATGAGTTCTGTTTCAAATGGATAACTGTGAATAGTACAATAGCATTCTAAGTGTGTCTTAGTTCATTTCTGTAGGAAAATATAGTACATTATATTCACGTGTGAGTTTTTTAAAAACATTGATCTTATGTGTATATATTATGTTTGCAGAATGTGTGCCTATGAGCATTACTTATAAAAATGCATTTTCTGGACTCTTTTTTTTTTCAATAAATTACCATCTGACAGAAAGTAAAGTAGTCCAGTTTCATTTTATTGCATTAGAGTTCATAGTGCCAATCAAGATCTGGCAAGCTTTGACACTGTGCTTATATAAATTAATTGGATTTTCTGTGTTGAGAATGCAAACTTGAAAGAATTTATTATTGACTACAAATTGGTAGAAAAATGTCACGACTATTCAAGATAATAAGAAACATAGTGATTGCTATCAGAGTAACTGAAGGAAAATAACTCACAAAACAATTCATGGATGATTTCTGGGTTATTTTTCCTACATAAATAAGAACAAAAGTGAACTCAATTAAGTGCATATTTGATTCATAGAATTAGAATATGAAAGCAATATGGAAATATTACAGTAAGCATCCAAATTAAACAGGTTTTTTTAGAACTCAGCCAGAGAAGCTCCTGAGCATTTGATCTGTTAGCTGACTTTCTCAGCTGTCCTCAGTTGTTGAGTGGGTGGACAAAATAAAAGTGATTAACTATTTTATTCTTTATGCCTTTAAGCTGTGGATTTCCTTTACTTATTCCTTAATACATACTTCATGACTAAACCCACACTCTATTAATTAGGATTTGGTCCTTCAAGCGTTATAAGTAAATATAGCTGATTATAAGTAAATATAGTATGTGAATTTCTTACAAGTAAATATACACAATGCAAAGCCTGATATAGCTACATATATTTTTTTATTTATACCATTTGTGAAGAATAATTTCCTGCTTATAGAATTTACAAATGACCTTTTTTAAGCACATGATTCATGCAGCAACTGCATAGATGCAGAAAGCTCAATATTCAATACCTCCCTAACATCCTTCAAAACAAAGAAACCACCTCCTCCAATTCCTCTGGCAAATGCTTGTAATATAGACAAGGTCAGAAAAAATGGTCTAAGGGTCCCATCTGACATTAAACACTATTAAATTTCATATCAAGTCACAGTCGGGAAGCCTGTGGACAAGGGGAAAAGCAGAAAGCAGGGGTAATATAGAAGGGAAGTTGGCCTGGGGTAGATGTGGTGAATGGGGACTGGGCAAATAGAAGGAGCTTGCAGAGGACCAAGATAGATGTGGAAGTTGGCTAGGGAGATATGGGGAAGCAGCACAGGGAACATAAGAGGCAGAGAGCAGGACAGAGAAAGATGGATACTGAAACTTTAAGATACTTAAAATATTTTCTATGTAAATTTAAATAACATTTTTTCACTATAGAGACAAATATTATCTAATGTCTTCCAGGATCTTATTCTGTCCTATCACCTCATGTAACCAACCCATGATCAATACCCCATCATGGGTACAGCAGATTTCTTTGAAAAGTTCTTCTTGTTGTAGGAAATTGAAGTATACACGCGTATGATGCTCATGATTTATTATAGAGTCACCAGCCAGCTAAGTAAACAGGAGCCTACATCTTGTACATTTCATTTGTTGATCTGACTAGCAGTTCTGTAGCGGCACAGATCCAAATCCTGGCCAACTTTCCAGAACCCAGAAGAGAACTTTAGTAAACCAGCCTGGGAGATCTTGATAGGCACCTGAAACAGAAGATCAAGAGTTTTCAGGGCTGTACAGTCACTTTAGCCCTGCGCTAATCAATTGGCCCATTTTGATGAAAGTACCATTTCTTTGAGTTTAATATCAGACCAGATATAATATGTACAATTTTGCCCTGTCAGTGGATTGTGTCTGTCAGCATACATGCAGATGGGCATAGCACATGGTAAGCATCTGTGACACACAGGTATTTTCTATCCCATTGAGAAGCAAGCTGTTAACAGAAAAAACAGCCAAGAATCACTAAAGATTTTGAAAAGTGATGTCTGGCTGGGGGGGTAAATGACAAATTAAAGGGAAATTCTAGAATGTTAGTTTAATCACTTTCTACACAGAGCAATGGCCTTTGCTATTAAGTGAGCCCAGGTATATACGTTTCCATATAAGTAATGGCAAAATATCTGATCCCAAAATTAAAGTGAAACTCTTATCTTTCTGAATTATCTAAAAGAGCCATGTTATTTTCTCAGGTTCCGCTATTTTTCTTGGCCCTGTGGTTGGGTGTACAGACCCCATATTACCATAGCTATTCAGGAATTAACAACTGGCTGACTGCTTTCTGAGCTGCCAGAACATCAACAGTTGGGCTAAGAAGGCTTCAGGTCAAATGCACAGGGTGGCTGCTGGAGAATCTGAGAATTACCAAGGGGATCCTCCTTATTAAGATAGTGGCAGGAAGCTGTATTAGAAATCAGACTTTCAGAGAAAGGGGACTTGAGGATGTAGAATCCAGAAGCTTTCAGGATTTCCAGGGAGTAGGTACTGGTTGCTTAAACACAGAGTCCCTGGTCTGGAAAGAAGAGTTGAAGGTTTGCCTGGGTTTCCTTCCCTTCCCCTGAAAAGGGTGTAGGAAAGAGCCTGCAAGAACTGAAGATCCAAAGCTGGGAGTCGATAACCCTGTATGATGGACTTTCAGCCTGTGGATCTATTTTTTACCACACAAGGGGTAAAGTTATAAATGACCTGGTTGAAGAAATGGAATAGTGAAAAAAATGACAACACAAACAAGGCCATAGAAACATGGCTGTCTGTCATGGAAAATGAAGATGGAATAGCTACATCCAACTGTAAGAGAATGTGATGGACAATAAGAGATCCATGGCAGGGCTTAATGGATTTTGACACTTCTCATTCAAACCATCCCTTTTTAAACCTAGCTGCAATGGTGGGCAACAAGTGGCCCAAAAGCTGGATGTGGTTCACCAGGGTTAACCCCTGGCAGGCTCCCAGAACTTTATTTACCTGAGCATCCACAGGCATGACCGCTTCTATCTCCTGTTGGCCATAGATTGTCATGGGAACCGTGGGAACGAATGGTGGAATACTCATTCCTGGCTCCTTTTGTTTGAATACTCAGCATTACTCCCTTTCAGAAAGCCTTTCCAGCATAAGTGACTCTCACAATTCAAACACTCCTTTTATTCCCAAACACCTCCCTACTCCAACCCCTGTAGTTAAACACTAGCTAAAAAAAAATAGACTAGTAGCACCTTAAAGACTAACAAAACATATAGATGGTATCATGAGCTTTCAAGGGCACAACCCACTTCTTCAGATGTCTGGGGTTTTAGAAGTCCAGATCCAAGAATAAATAAGGGAAGGTGCGTGTGGTGGGGGGTGGGGGGAGAAGAGAAAAAACAATCAGCCTGTTTTAATTATTTGAACCATCTACTTACTCTCTCTGGGTATGTCTACACTACAAAGTTAGTTCGAACTAACGGATGTTAGTTCGAACTAACTTTCCTAGGTGCTACACTAGCGCTCCGTTAGTTCGAACTTAATTTGAACTAACGGAGCGCTTAGTTCGAACTAGGTAAACCTCATTTTACGAGGATTAAGCCTAGTTTGAACTAGCTAGTTCGAAATAAGGGCTGTGTAGACCCTTAATTCAAACTAGTGGGAGGCTAAGGCTTCCCAGGTTTCCCTGGTGGCCACTCTGGCCAACACCAGGGAAACTCTATTGCCCCCCTCCCGGCCCCGGAGCCCTTAAAGGGCCACGGGCTGGCTACACAGTTTGTGCCAGTTGCAAGGCTGCCAGCACCCGTGCCAGCACAGCCTGCACCTGCCACAGGATGAGCCAGCCATCCGAGGGCTCCCAGCCCTCCACTGCTCCCCAGGACCAGCCTGGCGGCTCCCAGGAGCCTGCCCGGGGGCGCAAAAGGCGGGCGCCCGCCTGGTCAAGTGTGGAGATCGTGGACCTCATCGAGGTTTGGGGGGAAGCCTCCAATGTCCACGATCTCCGCACTAGCCACCGGAACGCGGCCGTCTACGGCCGCATGGCTGCCAGCCTGGCTGCCAGGGGCCACCAGCACAGCCGGGAGCAGGTCCGCTGCAAAATTAAGGACTTGCGGCAGTCCTACTCCCGGGCCTGCCAGCCAGGGGCCGACCCGGAGGCCTGCCCCCACTTCCACGCCCTGGACTGCCTCCTGGGGGCTCATGCCGTCCCTGCCCCCCGGGATGTGATTGACCCCGGGGCAGAGGGACCGCTCCTGGAGACGGAGGAGGAGGAAGAGGGCTCTGAGAGCCAGGAGCCTGCCGCCAGCCTGCTCAGGACCCGGGACCCCCGAGGCACGCCACAGAGCCGCTCGCCTGTGTTGTCTGAGGCCGGGGAGGCGTCCACCTGTGAGTACCCTCATGTTCCCCTTATGTGTACGGGGGGCTGGGGCGAGAGGGAGCCCCGGGACCATGCGCCTGGGTCTTGACCACCACGGAGCAGCAGCTGGGGATCCTGCAGGGGCCCTGGCATTGCAGAGGGGAGCTAGGTTTCACACACCTGGGCCCCTGGGGAAATTGACCGCTGGTCTTGTTGCACCACAGCCGCAGCACCTGGGACTGCAGGGCACACCACCCCGCCTGCAGCAGCTGCCCGCGCCCGGGCAAGCAGGACAGCCAGGAACCAGGAGGAGTACCAGAGGCGGCACCTCCAGTTCCTGGATCAACAGCTCCGTCTCCAGGACCACTGGGTCCAGGAGGACCTGAGGCTGCACCAGAGGAGTCTGGAGGCCCTGGAGGAGCAGGGCCGTGCCCTGCGAGGCCACCTCCAGAGCCTGCTCGACCGCTTCCCATTTCCTCCTCCCCCTGCTCCCCCTGCTCCTCCTGCTCCCCCTCCTGCTCCCGCTCCCCGTCCTGCTCCCGCTCCCCCTCCTGCTCCCGCTCCTGCTTCCGCTCCTGCTTCCTCCACACCCCCTGTCCCTCCTGCCCCCCCCTCCACAACCATTTCCCACCGACGCCCCCGGACCCGCAGTGTGGCGAGACGGGAGAGGCAGCCGGACTCCCACCCCTGAGCTTTCCTTTCCCTTCCTCCCTTCCCTCCCCTTCCAGCTCCCTCATCCCAGGTTTCCCCCTCCCCTCTCCAACCCTCATTCCTCCCTTCCCGCACCCAGTTATGTTAAATAAAGATGTTTTTGTTTCAAAAACAGGTGTCTTTATTTTACAGTAGATAGGGAGGGGAAAGGGGAAGGGGGGTAGGGTGGAAGAAGGCCCCAGTGGGGCATGCAGGGAGAGGTCAGTCCTCCTCCTCCTCCACCAGGAAGCTCTCCCGCAGGGCTTCCCGGATACGGACGGCCCCCCGCTGGGCTTCCCAGATGGCGGCAGTGCGGGGCTGACCGTAGTGTCCAGCCATGCGGTCAGCCTCAGCCATCCAGGCTGGCAGGAAAGCCTCCCCCTTTCGCTCACACAAATTGTGGAGCACACAACATGCCGCCACCACGGGAGGGATGTTGTGCTCGGCCAGGTCCAGACGGGTGAGGAGGCATCGAAAGCGGGCTTTCAGTCGCCCGAAGGCCCCCTCCACCACAATGTGGGCCCTGGTCAGCCTGGCATTGAAGGCCTGGTGGGAGGGATTGAGGTGCCCTGTGTAGGGCTTCATCAGCCACGGCTGCAGTGGGTAGGCGGCATCCCCCACCAGGCACATGGGCATGTCCACGTCCCCGACCCTGATGTGGCAATCGGGGAAGAAGGTCCCGGCCTGCAGCCGCTGGCACACGGAGGATTTGCGGTACACCCGGGCGTCGTGTGCTTTCCCGGACCAGCCCACATTAATGTCCGTGAACTGGCCCCGGTGGTCACACACGGCCTGCAGGACCACGGAGAAGTACTCCTTTCTGTTGACGTACCGGGACGCCTGGTGTTCCAGGGCACGGATGGGGATGTGCGTCCCGTCGATGGCCCCCCCGCAGTTGGGGAAGCCGAGGGCGCCGAAGCCCCGGATGACGGCGTCCGGGTCGGCGAGGCGGACCACCCTGCGGAGCAGCACCCGGTTGATGGCCTTGACCACCTGCAGAGAGAGACACAGCAAAGCGCCAATCAGTGGGGTGCCCGGGTGGCTGGGAGCGTGCGTGCCCTGGCAGTGCCCCGCGCCCCACTCCCAGAAGCAACCCCCCTGGCAGCGTGTAGTACGGCTGGGACAGCCTAACCCCTCCGGTGCGGGGCGCTTTCGCCTCCTCCCGCCCCCCCCTTTGTCCCTGGGGCGGCCCATCCCCTCCTCGCAGCCCTCCTCCCCCCCGGCTCGGTGGCCGACGAGTGCCGTACCTGCATGAGCACCGCTCCGACGGTGGATCTCCGCACGCCGAACTGGTTCCCGACGGATCGGTAGCTATCCGGTGTGGAGAGCTTCCAGCGGGCGATGGCCACCCGCTTCTGGAGGGGGATGGCGGGCCTCATGCGAGTGTCCCTTCTTTGCAGGGCAGGGGCGAGTCACTTGCAGAGCTCCAGGAAGGTGTCCCTCCTCATCCTGAAGTTCTGGGTCCACTGTTGGTTCTCCCAGCGCTCCAGGACGATGTGGTCCCACCAGTCGGTGCTGGTGTCCAGACGCCAGACGCGGCGGGGCACGCCGGTGCCGGGGCGCCGGCGCGGCTCCTCCACGGCCCCCAGGGCGGCCAGGCGGAGAGGCAGGGGGCTGACGTTCCCCAGGTGGTGCCAGGCAGCCTTGAGCCATTGCTGGCAGGCTTGCAGCAGCAAGTCCAGACAGTGCACCAGAAGGTGCAGGGCGAGCTGTGGCTCCATGTTGCCACCTGCGGCGGCCCCCCCGAAGGAAAGCACCGACACAGACGGGCACAGAGACCAACGCTTTGCTGTCCCTCGGCGAGGTTGGCAAGCAAGCAGGAAAAGCTGAGAACCGGCTGTCCAGCGGGGTCCCTTTAAGCTCGAGCCTCAGATAGCCTCAGACAGCAGCCACACAAAGCAACTACTGACCTGATGCCCTGCCAGAACCGGTTTCAGTTGCCCTTAAATGCCCCCCTGCGTCCAATCAGTGTGGACGCGCTAGTTCGAATTAGCAAAACGCTAATTCGAACTAGTTTTTAGTTCTAGATGCGCTAGTTCGAATTAGCTTAGTTCGAATTAACTAATTCGAACTAAGTTAGTTCGAATTAGCGCTGTAGTGTAGACGTACCCTCTCTCTTTTTATTTTTTCTCCTTTCCCCTCCTTTCTTTTCTCTCCCCGCCCCCCACTTCCCTTCCCTTATTTATTCTTGGATCTGGACTTCTAATATCCCTGTCATCTGAAGAAGTGGGTTGTGCCCACATAAGCTTATGATGCCGTCTACATGTTTTGTTAATCTTTAAGGTGCTACTAGACTATTCGTTGTTTTTTAAATTTTTCCTGTTACAGACTAACTCCGCTACCCCTCTGAAGCTTTTCTACCTCAAAAAGTTAGGAGTACCCAGAAAGTCCATGAAGACCCCAAGAGACTTTGCTACTAAGGGTGATTTTACATAGTGCACATTTTATTCTATTACCTAATGACAATTGAAGGTATTCAAAATGCTACTTCTTTAGTAACCTTTAGGCTAAAAGGTGCCATTTGGCCCAAGAGCCAACTTTCAGATATAGGGTTCTGACTGCAGCAATGAGAATGTTTGACCCAGTGTCTCTAGACAATAGCCCACAAAACATGAGTACATTGCAGAAAAGAAGTGAACAGATCAAATATTTGAGCATCAGAGCAGGTGCCTTCTGCTCCTCTAAATCACCGTCTGTCCATCAAAATCAGTGTATTAGCCAAACTTGTGCAATTTGGCACACCCGGTGCTAATAAAAAATGCAAATCCTCTACAGAAATCTAAAGCAGTTGGCACATTTCAGTAGCTGCAGTCACCTCATATTTAATGTCTTAGATTTGCATCACTTCACCTGCAATCTTGTATACTGAATCAAAATGTCTAAAGCCCATGCATAGTGAGAGAAAGAAGTGAATATTGCATTATTTTGCCCACCATTGTCTGTTCATGTTGGTACACATATTTGTGAAGTGTTTCAACACAAGATTTTTTTTCTCATGAACATTTGTGACAGCAAAGATCACTGTCAGCCTGGTGAGTCACATTGAACTTTTTCAACCTGGCAACATACTATTGCTATGACTATAAGAAAACCTGCAGGCATCCTGTCAACAAAATTGTTTATTCAACCCCTACCTATGTCGTATATAGCAGTTTTAGACAACTGGATCTGATAAGCTTCAATTTAGTATCTCTGCCATGATCTATTCTCAGTAGCCAACAGAATTTCTGCTTCACAAAACTAAAATCAGTAATCGATTTCCTTCTGAGAGAAAGTGCATGGGGTTAGATCACTCAAATTGGAGGCAGAAGGCTGGGCTTCAAGTTCCTCATTTTAGTCAAAATGGGCCTGAAACTGTGTCTCTCAGGCTGTGTCCAGACTCAGGGGTTTTTTCGAAAAAAGTAGCCTTTTTTCGAAAAAACTTCACCTGCGTCTAGACTGCAGCCGCGTTCTTTCGAAATTAAATCGAAAGAATGCGGCTTTTCTTTCGACAGTGGTAAACCTCATTCCACGAGGAAGAACGCCTTCTTTCGAAAGTGCTCTTTCGAAAGAAGGCGTTCTTGAAAGCAAACAGGCTTTTTAGAAAGAGAGCATCCAGACTCACTGGGTGCTTTCTTTCGAAAAAGCGGCTTGCTTTTTCGAAATTCCGCGTGCAGTCTAGACGCTGTCTTTCGAAAGAGGCTTGCAGTCTAGACATAGCCTCACATTCTAATTAAGTATCTTAACCATTAGGCTATTGGCTGAATTTTATTGGGATATTAAATTCTATTTTAGTCCTGAGAACTCTGTTTGATGAAGATGCTTTGTCTAACATTTTCTGGGAATGTCATAAAGCTGTCATAAAGCCTTAATCTGTGTTTTGCAGCAAGTATAAATGGTTCCTGTGTGGTTGTCTCACACATATGTATACACCATAGGGATAGCCAATATAGAAATGTTGTGATATAAAGACATTAGAGCCTTCTACCAGCTCCTCTGAGCCTGGGAAAAATCCATTCTTAGTGAATTCATTCTTGACTTTTTGGTAGTTTTTGTTTTGTTTTGTTTTCTTACTTGCTTTTTTATAAGCTATATGTATTTCACAGCTGATCGTCGGCACAGCGCGGTGGCCATTTTTATTTTAATGAAGCGGGAATTATTTAAATCCTTGCTTCTTTGACTATGCCGAATAAACTATTTTACATGGCTCCATTGAGGGAGCCATGTAGTCTAGACGTAGCTTTAGACTGTAAGCTTATCAGGGCAGCAAACATCTTTTATTATAGGCTTCTATATTTTCACACATTACATAGCACTAAATTTACTTGGGGCCTCTAGATCTGACTATAGTAATAAATCTTAGTATTTATTGGATCATCATGGGGATTCTGATCATAAATAGCATTACAAATAAAGGAATATAAAGTTTGCCACAATAACTCAGATTACCAAATGAGTTATGCTTCTCCCTGCTGTGGCCAACATCTGATGCTACAAAAGAAAAGAGAAATTCACTAGTTATTGAATTCACAGGAAATCCGTCTTTATCTCTGTGATATTCAGATTATGTCTAATCAGGTTATGTCTCAAGCAGTCTTGTCAGTGTAATTTTGACAATACTCATCTAACTGTATTCCCTGCTGCAATAATAATACTCATAATATTGTTCTCCCACTCTTTAACTCCAAACACCTGAAGAACAATTATATACAATTTTTAAAAATCCTATCTCATGCAGAATTTTGGCCCTGAAAAGAGAAGTGCCAGGAAACCATGAATTCCAAAGGAATTTCATTCTTTCTATTGATTTTACATAGAAATATAGGCCTGGAAGGGATGCCAAGAGGTCATCAAATCCAGTCCCCTTCACTCATGGCAGAACTAAGCACCATCTGGATCATACTTAACAGATGTTTGCCTAACTCTCCACTGACAGAGATTACACAACCTCCCAAAGCAATTTATTCCAGTGCTTAACCACCCTGACACTTAAGAAGGTTTTTCTAATGTCCAATGTAAATCTCCCTTCCTGAAATTTAAGCCTGTTGCTTTTTGTCCCATACTCAGAGGTAAAGGAGAATCTCTTTTTTCCCTTTCCTCTTTGTAATAACCTTTTAAACAACTTGAAAACTGTAACCCTGTGGCCTGTCCATGTTGTCCTTTCCAAACTAACAAACCCAATTATTTCAATCTTCTCTCATAAGTCATGTTTTCAAGACCTTCAGTCATTTCCGTTTTTCTTTGGAGTTTTTCCAGTTTGCCCTCATCTTTCCTAAAATGTGGTACCTACAGTTGGACACAGTACTCCAGCTGAGGCCTAATGGTTTCTAACTTACTACACTTCTGTTAATACAGGGGTAGGCAATATTTTTTGATGGGGGACCCCTTCAAGAATTGGGAACATGGTCATGGGCTGCACACTTCCATGATATTAATGGAGGAGGTGTGGGATCTGGGATGGAGATTGTGTGGAGTAGGCAGCTCAGGGTAGGGGATTGGGTGAGTACAGAAGGGGGTGTAAGATCTGAGAGGGAGTGTGGGTAAAGGAGCAGGTTGTGACTGCAGGAGGTGAAGGAGAGGGTACAGGGTATGGAAGGAGATCATAGAATCATAGAACTGGAAGAGACCTCAGAAGGTCATCAAGTCCAGCCCCCTGCTCTAGGCAGGACCAATTCCAACTAAATCAACCCGGCCAGGGCTTTGTCAAGCCGAGACTTAAACACCTCCAGGGATGGAGACTCCACTATTTCCCTAGGTAACCCATTCCAGTGCTTCACCACCCTCCTAGTGAAATAGTTTGTCCTAATATCCAACCTGGACCTCTCCCACCACATCTTGAGACCATTGCTCCTTGTTCTACCATCTGTCACTACTGAGAACAGCCTCTCTCCATCCTCTTTGGAACCTCCCTTCAGGAAGTTGAAGGCTGCTATCAAATCCCCCATCACTCTTCGCTTCTGCAGACTAAACAGACCCAGTTCCCTCAGCCTCTCCTCATAAGTCATATGCTCCAGCCCCCTAATCATTTTGGTTGCCCTCCGCTGGACCCTCTCCAATGCGTCCACATCCTTTTTGTAGTGGGGGCCCCAGAACTGGACACAATACTCCAGATGTGGCCTCACCAAAGCCGAATAAAGGGGAATAATGACATCTCTGGATCTGCTGGCTCTTCTTAATGCAACCCAATATGCCATTAGCCTTCTTGGCTACAAGGGCACACTGTTGACTCATATCCAGCTTCTCATCCACTGTAACCCCCAGGTCTTTTTCTGCAGAACTACTACTTAACCACTTGGTCCCCAGCTTGTAACTATGCTTGGGATTCTTCCGTCCCAAGTGCAGGACTCTGCACTTGTCCTTGTTGAACCTTGTTGAGATGTGGGTATAGGAGAGGATTCTGATTCTGAAGAGGGCTGCAGAAGGGAGTGCATGATCTGGGAGGGGATTATGAGCTACAGGAGAAGGTTCAGGAGTTTGGATTGTGATCTAGGGCAGGATAGGGTTATAGCTGGGAATTGAGGTGCAGGGTCTGGAGAGAGGTATGGCTGAAGGAATGAGTGTATTAAGGGTTTGGGCTATGGCGTGGGGCAGGGTTTCAAGGAGTGGTGCAGAGGTGGTTTGTAACCTGGGGCAGAATTGGAGTTAAGGAAGGGGTGGGTGCCAGGTGCAGGTTCTGTCTGGGAGCCGCTAATCTTAGGTGGTTCTTGGTCAGTAATGCAGTGGTTCTCACAGGCAGACTCCCTGCCTAACATGTTCCCACATGACATCAAAGCAGCTGGCTGCAGGGGCTATCTGCTTATCTGAGCACCACACACTCCTTGAGGGGCTTTCTGTGTGCTTCCTGAACTACGAGCACGACCCAGGCAGTTCCCAGTGGCTGGTTTCCAACCAATTCGAGTTTCAAGATTGTGCAGGGAGCAAGGGTACACATGAAGCCCCCCCCCCCCCCCCAGGGGAAGCTCTGAGAAGGATATGGGCCTGGCAGCTTTGTGCAGTGTGTGAGGGTGCAGAAGGCAAGGAGCCTGCCAGTGGTGCCTGCTGGGCCCTGAAATGGTGGCAGGCTGGGTGTGGTGATTTGGCCATCTGAATTCAAAGCCCGTGTGCCATATTTTGCCCTGTGCAAATATACCCCAGAATTATGTTTTCTTTTCTTGCAACTGTGTCACATTCTTCACTCATAGATTGCTGTGGTCCACTCTGACTCTCTGATCCCTTGCCACAGTATTTCTTCCTGGACAGTCATTTTCCATTTGTATGTGTGAAATTGATTCTTCCTCCCCAACTGAAGTTCTTTGCATTTGGCCTTATTGAATTACAGTCTATATTCATCTCAGACCATTTCACCAGCTTGTACAGATAATTTTGAATCCTCATTCCCAAAGGACTTGCAATCCCTCCTAACTTGCTATCATCCACAAACTTATTAAGTATATGTGGGGTAATCTTTTAACCTGCCAAACACATTTTTTGCGTGCCCAACAGCTACTGAAATAAAATACTGTCTCAGATGCAAAATGATTGATTTTTTTTGGCAGGATGATTTTATGATGGGAAATTAAATGTTCACAATCTCAGAATTTCACTAAAATTTCAGTTTTGCTGAACTCTTATGATAGTCTTGTCAGGTAATTGAGACAACAGCTCTTCCTGGAATGTGCTTGTCAATTTCACATTCTTCCAGTGAAATTAACAAAAGCTTTCTTGGAGGGCTGCCAGACTGAGTTCCCTGCCTATCAACCATCCTGACAGCTCCAAGGTCAGTGAGGCAACGTTCTCAGGTGCTCTAGCTCCCTGCTTCCTGCTCAATTTTTTTCTGTGAAAATTGAATTTTTTCATAAGAAAGTATTTGAATTTCCCAACTATAACCAGCCGGATCCTCACATTTTGCCTGTAAGCACTGGTGTTATACCTGTGTACATCAGCTGAAGATCTAGTCTATTCAACAGAGGAGCCCTTCCCTATTTAATTAAACAAATCTAATTATTTAAAGGAGTGTTCTGACAAGACTGGAGCCAGATTAGTGGTATTAATAGGAGACAGGAAAAAATACACCTAGAATGGGGAAGAAAAAAACCCTTTTTTTCAATAGGTGTCAGAAAGTGGAACAATGAAAACAAATGTTAGCTACTAAAAACAACAGTTTAGGATACTTATTAGAAGTCTGTGAGCGTGTGAAAGGAAAATAATGTAACAAGAACATAAGCGGTGTGTATATCTTGTAAGTAATGGCAAAGTATGTTCCGAGTGGGGCATTTACAAGTACAAAGGCACAGCTCTTAGGGAAAGGGCTTGTTTCTGCTGGTGATTGACAGTCCCTGGTGGAGCCATCTACAATAGAGTAGAAAAACAAATATTTACAAGATTGAAAATCTACCACATTTCTGTGTGATCTGGGAGATATCAATGTGGATGTATGAGGGAAATCCACAATGCACCATTCAGCCATTAATGTAAGGAAAGAATAAAGTAGACTAAAGTAAAATTACATATTCAAAACTGAGAATGAAAATAATAAAAATAACACAAAAAATCTGTGGTCTTGTAATGGTGAAAAATGTTTTGTGAGTACAATACTGACAACTGCAGGCTTTGGGAGTATCAATATTACAAGTTCTCATTATATGCCTTCTGACTGGTGGTTCAGAATCACAATGCATGGGGCATGTCTTCTCTAGGAAATTATTTTGAAATAACTAAATTTGAAATAAAAATAACTCACAAAATAACTATTTCAAAATAACCTTATTCTCCAAGTAAAGCAGGAGTATAGATTTCAAAATAACCAGCTCCTTCTTGCAAAATAACAGGCTCACTAGTGTGGATGCTCTGCTTATTATTTCAAAATAATGGGTGTACACCTGAGCATAAAGATTCCATAAATCAAAGATTTCACTGTGCATTCATTCTCAATTCCACTACCAAGTAGCTTTATTTTTTTATTTCCTCAATTATCAGATTCCTATATTTTGTGTTGATAAAGTGGCCCAGTGATTACTCATTCATAATTACATCAGTCCTGCAGTACTATGTCATGAAAAATTCATCTAGAAAAAGTTATTTTATGTAATAAACCATGTTTGCTTTAAAATCCTCATAAATCCCGAAATACTATAACTAAAAATGTCACTCCTCTATACTAATGCAATAAAATAATTTGTTTTTAAAAAATTATAAAACATGTGTGGTGAAGGACTAGTTTAATATTGTATGGAAGCAGAAGGAACTATTATGATCATGTACTGTATATTTCCACATAATACAGTTCACACAATTTCACCTGGTAATTCATATATAAAGCCAATAACTTCTGGTTCTGACCACTAATAATTGCTGAAGTGGAGGCACTATGCAAGCTTCATTAGATAGAACCTACAAAGCAAACATGCACAATCCTAGGTAAAACACTTCTGTTGTTTCTGGGGTACTAGTGATGTTGAATTAGAGGTAATAAAAGCAATATTTTACAAATTATTTTATAAAAATTTTCAGGTTGGCACATTGACAGGGAAGCAGTTATTGCCAGAATCTCCTAGCTGTATCTAGTGAGTAAAATATTATTGCAGCAGTTATTAATGTGAAGATTATATCTTCCATAGTAGGAAAATGTATACCTTTTCTTTATTACTAATTCATCACATCTTTTACAGAAGGGCCATTTAACATGAGGCATGCAGCCCATTTGTTTGTGGCCTACAGTGCATTTTGGGTTTACATGGGGCTTAACTCACGGCCCGTGGATGGGATCCTTTGAGCACACCCTGGACTGCATTGAGGCATCTCCCAGGTGGGGTGAGCATTGAAAAATGCAAGTAGATGGGCTGGCTGGAACAGACAGGTACAGGGTGTTGGCGTTTCTAGCCCTCAGGGAGGAGATGCTGGGGCACTGTGGGAAGTGTTTTGTATTCATGCTTGTCAGTGTGAAATAAACTATTTGCATATATGTTTGAATGTATATGCAACCACGCTTAAGTTGCAGCCCTCGGCATTTGCTGTGAGTATCATTGTGTCTCTGGGGCTTTCAAAATTGAGTAGCCCTATCTTACTGTGTATCTACACTGTAGCTGGGAGTGAGACTCCGAGGCAAAGTAGTCAGTCATTTACTGGCAGAATTCAAGCTGTAATGCAAAAATTATTAGCATGGATATTCCAGTGCAGGCTTTTAGAGAGTTGGGTGGGCTTGATTTCCCAATCTCCAGGCAATACCACAGTGTCCATACTACTATTTTGAGTGTTCTAAATCTAACCCTGATAATGCAAGTCTGCCTTCCTGCGCCAGGAGACTTGTTCCCAACAACAGTGCACACATACCCTCTTGGTCTATGCAGTTATAGTGGTTCTTCTTTTCCTTCAGTACAGATGCTGTAGTGCACAAACTACTTCACAGATTCAGATTTGTGTTCTATTACACTATTGTCTCACAATGAGTAGTTTTTTGTTCGCTTTGGAAATCTTTGGGTTTGACAGATTCCAGACTATATTCAATATAAAGGGTATATCCCCTCTTGAATAAAACTCAAACTAGCTGTCTTTTATGCAAGCTATTTTGTCCAAACACCATCTCAATGTCCTTTGTTTTTGTATGAGGCTCATCTCAGTGGTTCTGTTGTCATCTAGGAGGTTATTTGCCAAGTCTCCATTAGTGATAAGCACCAAACACACAGTCCTTGATTTTGTGGTTAGTATAGTCTTCACATGAACACAGACAACTTAGTGATCCCCTAATGCTGAACCTTAGATAAGGCAATGAGCTAGGGATATGATTAATTTCCTTAAGTATCTTTACAATTTCAACAGCTTTCTCCTGGAATCAATATTAATTTAATATGAGTATTTTTGAGATTACCAATTAAAGTTTATTCATGAATCCTGTCCTTTGGACACTGATCCAAGATATGGTCCAAGTAAAGATGAGAGATCCCTAGAACCATAATATATTTACATAATCAGACAGCTCTCCTCTCCCTATTTTGCAGTAACCCAAATAAAAAATTCCAAAACCAATGGTAGAATTCTAGCCAACTGTCACATAGATCAGGTCTACACTACAAAAAAAATAAAATAAAAAAAAATTGCCCAAATAAGCATGTCATTTAGAAGCATGGGGAAAAAGCACACCTATAAAACATATAGCTATGTCAGCATCACTTTCTATCCTCCTCCCTCACCACCTACCCATCCCTGTGCAGAGGTAATTTACACCAGGAAGGGAGAAGGGTTCTTTTGCCAATATAGCTAATATAATTGGAAGACATGGTTTACTATAGCAGATGTCCTTTCTTCTTACATTCACAATGACATTTGGACATTTGATCATTTTATGAGGCAACCTAAAGGTTTTAAAGGTTTAAATTATATGGTAAATGAATAAGTGAAGATTGCATGACAATAGGAAACAGACAAGTTCCCATTTTCAGATAGGGTACTTCTACATGCAGAGCTATTTTAGGATACCGGAAGTATCTCTAAATAACTATTCCACATCTATTGAAGCAGCCCATTATTTCAAAATAGAATTTGAAATAATGGGCAGCTTATTCTGAGGTCCCGTTCCATTATTTCAAAATTTATCCAAAAACATGTTCTAAATTATCCAATCCCTCTCCTGGACAGTTAATGTTTTGTTTTCACAATAAAATGTCAATAGTCACCTTTTTGCTAGTTTAACTAGAGTTATCAAATAGTTCAGTTAAAATGTGACAGTGGATTAGTTTAGATAGTACAAAAAAAGTTTATTTAATTAAAAATTAGATATTTTAAGTGAGTACAAGTATAACGTGTAATAATCAAAATGTTTAAAAAAGAAATAAGGATAAAATGCTTTCTAGTAGGGAAATCTTAACAAAATAAAAGGTTAATTCCTTAATAGATGCTCACAGCAAGAAGCCTGACTAAATTCTTGGGTCGGGATCTCTCCAGATTCAAAGGGCTTGTTTTTTTTTCTTCTTAGTTGAAAAATAAAGAGAGAAATTGGCTGGGCTCCACCAAAAGAAATGTTTATCCTTAATTTGACATTTTTTTTTGTCCGGAATATAGCAACTATGTCCCCCATGCCATGGCCTATTAGGGGGTCCTCAAAAAATAGCTTTCACGTGTCTTCCTCAGTTCTACTCAGGAATTCTCCTTCAGCATCATTTAGTGTTTTTTGAAACCATTTATGCCCGTGACAACACATATCTGTTGATATTATATGGGGAAGAAGGGTGTTTTGGAGTTATGCAGCACAGTGGCATATAAACAGAAATTGGATTGGGCCCATAAGCATATGAGCTCCCCACATGTATCACCCCTTCTTTACAATACTCCTGTCCCTATGCCCAGCATAAAGGGGCATGAGTGTATGTATATGACAATTTCATTCAATATGTACAGAAGCATTTCGTACTTCATTAGATACTGTATCAAGATTGCTTCTAGGTAAGGAACATCACAGCTCAGGAAATGGCAGAATAGTGGCACCATCAGCAAATGTAGTAAGATATCTATTAAAAGAGTCATGGCCACTTTTTCTAGGAAAACTAAGAGATCATTTATATTTCCACGAGCATGCTTAAGATATGGATGTGTGTGTGAGTGTGGTGGTGGGGGTGTGTGTGACAGAGTCTGTCAGGTATTTGGCCAAAAGATAAACCCTTCTTTAATGAATGCCACCGGATACAAATACAATCTCTGTAAAAAGAGGAGTTTTTATGTAAATTTTCCTAGTAGCTGGCTGATTCAAACATATTTCTTTATGAATTGTTGCTGTATTCACCATCAACAGGTTTTCTAATGTTTTTATTACTTTCGTCTGACACATTTATTGATCTCTGCACTGTCACATTATTTTGTGTGTACGTGTTTTAATGAAATGTGTGTTGCCTTCTTATGTTCCACAGTTAATGTGTTATTCAGATACTGTATTACATTCTCACAATTGAACATTAAAGTGAGAAATGATCTTCCTTTTGCATGTTTTCAGTGTTTCAGTGTTCTTTGTTTCTTTGGGAGATAATGTGAAAGTGTGTATATTACCTAATGCTGCCAGAAAGAGGCTCTAATAATTAGGAGAGAGAATCAGACTACATTTTTTAGAGGAAAGGCTGTTGAGGTACTATCTTTTATTGGACAAACTTCTGTTGGCTAGAGAGACAAGATTCTGAGACTGCACAGAGTTCTTCCTTTGTAACCATTTGTTAGACATATTCATTAGGAACATGTATATGTATCCGGGAGAGCAATGACTATTTCAGAAAATGTAATTATTGTCAAGACTGGGACCTTGTACTTATTTTTCCTGGTGATATATTAATGTAGCTTACTTAAAAGGGTGAAAATGCTTCAAGAAAACTACTGCAGCAAGATCACTGGAATTTAGGTAGGTTCTAGCCTGCTGTGTTGGTAAAATCACAACCATAGATACAGTGTGGAGTTGTCATGCTTGGATTGTGATGGGGGCAGATAATTGCCCTCTCTTCCACTCACAGTTCCTGATGTTAGTCAAAGGGTGACAGAGCACTGCAGAGATGGCTATGTAATCAAGAAAAAAATAGAAGAGGATTAAAGACTAAAGGGGGAAATAAACATGCCTATCACAGGACAAAAGGCCAGAGGAGAAGCCTAAAGATCTTTTCTGTACATGCCACCAGATGATTATGGGGAACAGTGTGAGAAAGCTCACATCTTAATACCTTTGGCTACACTTTTACTTTATACACACACAGACCTATGTAGAGGAAATATATCACCTTCTCAGCAGGTGTGGTTTTTTGGCTTAAGTGACACACACTCTCTAGGGGCTGTTCTCTCAATTATCAATTACTCTGGTGCAGATTGCTCCCCCAGTTCCTGGTCCCTGTGGGCAGGTACAAAACAGGGAATGGAGCAATGAACCTGTTTTCTCCCTACCTCTTTCCTTGGAGATTTGGAGAATCAAAGATCAGACAAGCAGTTCTCATTCAGGGACACTGGAATAGTCACAATAGGAAGGAAAGGTTTCTTGCTAGCCTGTCTGTAAAAGGAAGGGCTGATCAGTCTGCCCTCATGCAGGGATACCAATGAATCACAGGAGGAACACAGCAGAAATACAGAAGATATTAAGAATCTCTTTGTCTTTCGACTTTCTTAATGATGGCCTCCTCATCTACCACCTGGTCAGTCTGAAAGTGACATTTCATCTTCCGTTCTTTCATACCACATACAGGGTAATTCACAGTATTCAAAAAGGAACACTCAAAAGGGGTCCTATGATTATCCGGGGAAAAGGTATACTAATGATATACAGTCTGTCTTCTGCACTGCTTTAATAAGGATCCATTAATACCAACTGTCATTTATTACTCTTAAAAAGATAGCAACACAGCATGTGAGAGCTTATATAAACTAAGTCCCATCACCTCCTGGTTCTGAAAGCTTTTCAGATGTCATTATGTCAGAGCATAGAAAGCTTTCAGAATTAGATCTTAAATTTTATATTACCCACAGAAAAGGAGCACAACCATGAAACTATGGGCATGATCTTCAGCAGGCATAAGTCAGTATAGCTCCGCTGAAATCAGTGTAAATTTGTCAATTCACACCAGCTGAATACCTAGTCCAGTTAGTAAATCCTGTAATTCATTTCATCCTCCTTTGTTTTGTACAGATATTTTTAAAATATTCCAGGCCAAGATAGATGCATATAATTTGTGTAAAATGAGCCTTCATATTGCACCAAGCTTAGACTGAATTGCAGCTGTAAATTTCTTTATTCTGAAAGAAAAGGAGAGCTTGGTATACTAAGACAGTATGCAAAGTGCAAAACCTTTTATCCACTCCAAGTATTACTCAAGTCATACTAACAGGCTCAGGCTGAAGCACACCATCACCATAAAATGAAGGAAAATGAATTAATTAAAATGAATGTAAAGACTGGATATAAAGCACAGTGAAGTCAATGGTCTTTGGATCTTAATGACTTTAGTGAACTTTAGTGAAGCCAGGAATGTTTACAAGAATATAATTTAAACATCTGAAGTGTTGAATTGTGTGCTTAAGTACATCACTTGTATCTTGCTGCATATCATTTACACCAGAATAGAACATGACTGCAAGTGACTAATATCCCTGCATACAGCATACCCAGATTCACATACTATTGGTTCAGGTCCAGGGAGGTGAGTAAATGGATAGGAACAGGTACAGCATTGGCTCCATTCCCTTCTCCTTCAGGATTATAAAATGAGGTCCCAGGGAAGTGAGTAAATGGATAGGAACAGGTACAGCATTGGCTCCATTCCCTTCTCCTTCATATTATAAAATGAGATCCCAGGAGAAAACAAGACAAGAGGTAAATGGAGCCCTGGAGGGCTGTGTCTCAGTTAGCACCTCCTGAGGCTACTCCTGGTTCAGGTTTTTGCCTAATGTCTGAGTATTTTAGGAAAAGGAAAGCTTATTGCAAGGTCAGTATGCACTTTTACACAATTCTGACATCTTCAAAATGCCAAATGCAGGAGTTAGAGGTGTTAAGTTAGGTGACAAAGGGGGCAAATTCATTTTGAAAATGATCATTGGTTTTGTGATTGCAGTTCCTATTATAGGGTCAGATACCGATCCTTTCTTTCACATTCAGTAGCCCTTTACTCCATAAGTTTTATCTTTTACTTTAGTGAGATTATTTGTACAGAAAGGTACAGTTCACAATGATTAAGGGTGGCAGAATCTGTCTGCTAATATGAAGGGTTGTTCATAACTTATATTATATTTTATGCTTTATAGTACTCAGCCTTATTATCTGTATGTTCCCCCAATTTCTGGTCACATTTATTTGATGTGGGCAATTTACTGTGATTTGTGAAAAAGCTTGGTAAATCATATGTCCTCCTTATAAATGTGAACTCAGATTTCTTAACAGTTATCTATCAATTCCCCCAACTATAGAACTGGAAAGGACAATTACTTCTGCTTTAATAGATGGTGAAGCAATTCTTCATATTTGAAAAGGCAGTTACAAAAAAAATCCAAAAGCAAACTTGTCTGTGATGGGGTATTCACTCCTGTAGGCCTTGACCAGCTTAAAAAGGACTAATTTACTTTATCATCTGCACCAGGAGGAGAGCCAGTGGCTAATATGGCCTAATGAAGTCCAACTGGGAGAGGTGTGGGATAAGTTTACAAAGAGAGGAAGTTGGTGGTAGAAGAAGGGCTGTTGGAAGGAGTTCTGTATTTACCTCTTAGAGGGGAGTAGAATTGACAAGAAAGGAGAAGGAGGAAGAGGCAGAAGTCTGGTAGAAAATAAGCCCTGGGATCATGTTTTAGTATACAAATTCTGGCAAGCGCACAAAGGTAGTGAAGCTGCCACAGGGAAAAGAGAAAGCTCCATTCATAAATCAGACATTTCTGAACTGATCTAGCCTCCACTTGAAAACCTTGTAGTAAGAGGCTATCTCAGGAGAGTACCAATGTTTCTTACTTACAATTAGGGTTCCACTAATAACCTAAAGGCAACTTGCAGAAGACAGGAAAGAAAGGTAGGAAAGAACAGAGGGAAAGAAGGTTGGACGGACCATGGTTTCTGGTGATATGATCCCTTGGATGAAATCTGGAATAACATGAGGAAATGGGTTCCCTTATGATCCATTGGAATTGTGGCACAGCCTGGGCAGTGGATCAGAAGACTGCTTGAGACAATTGTCCACTGAACTTTGATATTTCACAAAGAGAGGGCTATAGTGACTTGACCAGAGGGCCGAGTTACAAAGGGAAAGTAACCTGAGTCCAGAAACAGACAGTTGGACTAACCATGGTGTGAAAAACTAAATGAGGGTATGTCAGACTTCCTTAGAGTTAATCCTTAAATCAGTCCCAAGGAGTGAATTGTAAGCCCTGTGACTCTATGAAACCTATTAGAAATGATCATTTCCTAATTGGCTACATTCCTACTTACTCATTTTACTCTTCTACAGTTCTAAGATATCAAAGTTTATTTTTCATCTTCTTTCTTCTACACCCACTTCTTTGTGTATGTGTGTGCTGGAGCATGTATTTGTCTGGTTATGTTTTACTATTCAATGTACCTTTTCATATCAAATCATAAAAAGAAAATGATACAATATGTGAACATAAAATCCCATTGAAAAGGGAAGGTGTCTTCAAAACTATTATGTTTCCCATGAGTTAAAGTTATTTCTGCTGGAAAACAACTACTTCTGATCCTTTTTTTCTACACGATAGTAGTTTATGCTGTGCTTGGTGTGACATGCAATATAAAAAGATATGGTATCCATGCATTTTAACATATATAACATGATATTATTTGGCTATGTATTCGGAAAGATCTCAGACATCCACATAAAATCCTCAACCAGGGGTAAACTGGTGTATACAAGAGCTGAGGATCTGGACCTAAATAGGTCTTTCTGTTTCTATTAGTACAAACTGCTGTCAGTGCCATCACTGCTGGTCCAGTGATGGGCCACTTAGGCTAGTGAATGGGCCACGTGAGTGACCATCCTTCATCTCAGTGGTTTGCAAGATAATTACAATAAAGACATCAAAACAAGGAGCAATAGTCTCCTGTTGCAGTGGGGAAGGTCTAGGTTGGGAAAAACTATTTCACTAGAAGGGTACTGAAGCACTGGAATGGCTTAATGGAATAAAAAGCTCAGTTTAGCCTGACAGAGGGGACTTTTATTTAAGTTCAGCAAATGGACTTGACCTTTTGTTCAAGAAGTTGCAAAGACTTTGACCTGTACAACTACCATAAATTAACATCTATAACCCGCGCACGAGTATTACCCGCACCCGTGTATAATCCGCAGTTTTTCCTGATTTAGTTAAAAATGTCTTACATATCCCGCGCATGTGTACAGCCTGCAGGAGGTGAACCTGTAGTACTGGTACTGTTAATGAAAGATAACGAGGGTAATTAACTCAGGCATCAGGGTCTGAGCCTGTCGCACAGAAGCATTTGAGCTCCCAGATACACAACTGCCAAAGCGCAGAGTAGATGACCACAGCCCGACAGGGCAGACAGGCTGACTCCCTCAGGGTGAGCTGTCCTTAAACAGAGTACCTCCCCCGCTCCCGGAGAGCCAGCCATTTTCAGACAGATGCAACAGAGGGAAGAAAGGTCACTGGGTATTCCCACAGCAGGGGAATCTCCTCTCCCTCCCCACAGCTGATTACCTATTCCCTGAATTCTCATCTCCCTCTGCTCTGCCTGCTTAGTCCCTCCCTGTGACAGCTGCTCAAGCTACGATAGCGATTCTGATTCGGCAACTCAACTGTCGCCGAAGTAAAAACAACCCTGTATTACACATGGGCAAGTATAGCCCACGAGGGGGGGGGGGGGGGGGGGAGCAGGGTTTGTAAAATTTTGTATAACCCGGAGGTTATCTATGCTAAAACACAGTACCTGTGTTGAAGTATGCATTCCCTGCACTGTCACAGAAGGGGTTAAAAGCCTGTTGGCAGAAGATGTCCTGCCCCACCATCCAGACTGGGCATGCTCCAAGTGCCGAGGCAGTATTAAAGGGAGCAGCTCAGCTCAATCTGGGATGAATGTGGAAGTGGAAGGGTGTGCTGCAGCAGCTCCAAAGGTAAACCAGTCAGAGATCCTGATGATAGGAGCCAGAGACTCACGAGACCACATTGAGCTTCCAAAGCCAGTGGAGTCTCAAGGAGAGGCTGATCAGAGGACCTGGAAACCATGTGGAGCACCCCAAAGACAGATGTGGTAGGAAGTGGCCCAGAGAAGGTGCGTGAGTAGTATCTCCCACCTAAGTGAGCTCAGCATGTTGTGGTGAGATTCCCCACTGAGGCTACATCTAAACTGCATTCCTCTCTTGAAAGAAGAATACAAATGAAGGACATTGAAAATGCAAATGAAGCGTGGATTTACATACCCCATGCTTCATTTGCATAATTGCGTCCGAGCGCTTTTTCAAAAAAGGGTTTTTTGAAAAAAAAACAAGCCACCCTTTTTTGAAAGAACCTTTAAGCCTCATTTTTCAGGAGTAAAGGTTCTTTTGAAAAATGGTGGGTTTTTTCGAAAGATCCCCATATAGACTGTGGGGGCATTTTTTTTTTAAATTGCTTGGATGCAATTATGCAAATGAGGCATGAGATTTGTAAATTCTTGTTTCATTTGCATTTTTAATGTCCTTCATTTGCACTCCTCTTTCGAGAGAGGAATGCAGGCTATAGGTAGCCTGAGTGAGTGGCGGATCATTTCCTCCACTGACAGGGCCTTGAGTCAGGGCCTACTGGAGTAGGTTGGGCCTGGGCCTCCCTACTGGATCTGCTGCCCCAAAATTCTGAGACTCTAGCCATTAAGCTATGCTGCCCTGTGACACATGGCTATTCTGCTGACTCCGGTCATTAGGCTGTGCTGTAACCCTGTAATCCAAGGGCTACCCTATTGACTAAGGCCAATATGCCTTTCCATCTCAGGGTGACGGTCTTACGTAGGTCATGTATGTACTGACAGCCAAGCAGGCGGCATCCACACCCCTCAGTACATGCACCCCATGGAACTGGGTGTGTATATGCCACATCACTGCCTTATGTTGTAGATAGGCAACTGCTGATATGTTAAGCATACATTCATTATTTTGTAAATGTTCTCTCTGTTTTTTTTTTTTTGTCCTTAAATCAATGTATGCTGCTTAAAAAGAGTTGTTTGTCGACTTGTAACCACTGACATACCTTCCATAGCCTTTGGAGAGAAAGCAAAGTACACAGGCTTGACATTAACCAAGCCTGCTTGAAATTAATGTTGTGCAACTGCAGGCATCTTCAGCCTAAAACTTCAGTCATGAAAGAGAAGGGATGAGAGACCAGCAACAGTGAGAGGCATTTAAGGGCCCTCCTTAAGCACTCTGGGGAATGGAGGGAGGAGAGTTAAAGGTGCTCATACTCCAAAACTGGAATAACTTGCATGAAAGCATGGGTCAGAGCAAGGAACTGAATCTATATCTTCCCGCAGTTCCAACCCATACACTGACTATATTATCAATTTCTGAGTGATTTGCTTGATTTGAATGTGCATGTCACTGCATTGTGTTTATTCTACTTCGTATGACTGTCGATTGATAGGCATTCCTTAAATGTCTTAACTAATTAAATTAACCTTCATTTGGTGCACAATAGTGTGGCAAGGCTCCAACTGAAAAATAACACACGAGCAAATGCTGACTATTTGGTAAAATTGCCTTCTGGTGTCTTTGTGAAGTTACTTGTACTAACTATTTATTTAAATGTTTTACATCACTGGAGAATTTTACTCTACAACATGTTGCTGATATTCCTATGCTTCGTATCCCTAGACATTTTTAGGAGCTGGAAAGAAAAGAACAAATATTGGAGATCCAACATTTGCTTTTCATCTGTACCTTCAGGAGTTGGATTTGTGAAAGTTGAATCTGCATTAGGTATGAAGATTTAATTCTACCAATATTTTTTTATATAAATCCAGATAGATACTATCCCTTTTTCTTTCATTTCTAGTTTTTATAGATTTCATGTTGTGCACCTGGGCTGTAATTTTGGTTTATCCTGCCCCACGCTAGCATTACTATGTAAGAAATTCTGTGGCACCTCCTATGTGAAATAAATTGTAAAGTAAGTAAAGTTTTCAGAACATACATAGGTGGTAGTGTCTCTGTATGGCAAACACTCCCACTGATTTAAAAACAAGTATTTGTGCTTTTGACTTTTTCTTCTTGCTCAGCTTCCTGGTCACTTCCCTTCATCTTTAGCAGTTTATCCTTTGTGCAATTTATCACCTAATTTCTCAGTATTTAATTTCAACACTGCTCTCCCCAGATGCCTACCTTGCCTCCTTTCATTACATATACATCTGAACATTACAAATGACATTTATGTGCCTTGTACAACTCTATTGACTGTGAAAAGGGCTTTTTATGTTGAAAAATTGCCACCTTGCAAGCACTGATTATAGTTATAATGTCAGAGCCTTCTTTTGGCCACCTACACAGAGTGCTGAGATTGTGGATCACCTTACAGTATTGAGGTTCTTTATAAAGGATGGAAGGCAGGTGCCAGACTGAGGGTATGTCTACACTACAAAGTTAGTTCGAACTAACGGACGTTAGTTCGAACTAACTTTCATAGGCGCTACACTAGTGCTCCGTTAGTTCGAAATTAATTCGAACTAACGGAGCGCTTAGTTCAAACTAGGTAATCCTCATTCCACGAGGATTAAGCCTAGTTTGAACTAGCTAGTTCGAATTCAGGGCTGTGTAGCCCCTTAATTCCAACTAGTGGGAGGCTAGCCCTTCCCAGCTTTCCCTGGTAGCCACTCTGGCCAACACCAGGGAAACTCGTCTGCCCCCCTCCCGGCCCCAGACCCTTTAAAGGGGCACGGGCTGGCTACGGTGCCCGTGCCAGGTGCAAGCCTTCCAGCACGCAGCCAGCAGACCCTGCACCTGGCATGGGTCGAGCCACCCACCTGATGCCCCCCAGCACTCCCCCTCTTCCCGGGACCAGGCTGGCGGCTCCCGGGAGCTTGCCCAGGACCGCAAGAGGCGGGCACCCGCCTGGGCTAGTGCGGACATCGAGGACCTCGTCCACGATCTCCGCACTAGGCACAGGAAAGTGGCTGGTTAGGGCAGGAGAGCTGCCAACCTGGCCACCCAAGAGCAGGTGTGCATGAAAATCAAGGGGGTCCACTGAGACCCCCGACCCTGAGCTTACAATGGCCGTCCTGGGTCAGACCAAAGGTCCATCTAGCCCAGTAGCCTGTCTGCCAACAGCGGCCAACCCTAGGGACCCTGGAGGGGATGGACCGAAGACAGTGACCAAGCCATTTGGCTCGTGCCATCCCTCTCCAGCCTTCCACAAACCTTGGGCAGGGACACCACTCCTACCCCCTGGCTAATACCACTTCATGGACCCAACCTCCATGACTTGATCTCACTTCCCTTTAAACTCTGTTCTAGTTCTAGCCTTCACAGCCTCCTGCAGCAAGGAGTTCCACAGGTTGACTCTTTGCTTTGTGAAGAACAACTTTCTGTTACTAGTTTGAAGCCTGCTACCCATTCCTTTCCTTTGGTGTCTTCTAGTCCTTCTTTATGGGAACTAATGAAGAACTTTTCTGTATGCACCCTCTCCACCAAACTCCTGCTTTTAGAGACCTCTATCCTGTCCCCCCTCCGTCTCCTCTTTTCTACTCTGAAAAGTCCCAGTCTCTTTAGCCTCTCTTCATATGGGATCTGTTCCCAACCCCTGATCATGTTAGTTGCCCTCCCCTCTCCCAGCCTCTCTCTTCCCCTCTCCCACCTCCTTTTCCCAGTCTCCCCCAGTTTTGTTCAATAAAGACAGATTCCATTTTTGAACACAATTGTCCTTTATTTTGCACATCAAGAAAAGGGGCTAGGGAAAGGTAAGTGGAAGGAGGTGAGGGAGGAATGGGGTACTCGCCCCCGATGGGGAGGACTGGGCTGGCTCTGCGGGCTTCTGGGGGTGGAAGCTCTCCTGCAGCCCCCCAATTGCCCCCTCTCCCCAGATGGCAGCCTGCGGCAAGTGCAGCTGGGCTGATGGCCGAGTGGTGTGATGTGCCCAGTGTGGGTACTCCGGGCACTCCAAGCCAGGACTGCTTTGCAAGCAGGGCACTCCTGAGAACTGTCTGTCCGGGGTGGGGGTCGGGATCCTTTAAGCGCAGACCTCGGCTAGCCTGAGACAGCATCTCCACGCTCTAAGTCCTCATCTGATGCTCTGCCGGCACTGCTTCCGGTCATCCTTAAGCCCTGTTCAGGGTCCACTTAATGTGGACATGCTAGTTCGAATTAGCAAAACGCTAATTCGAACTAGTTTTTAGTTCTAGACGCGTTAGTTCGAATTAGCTTAGTTCGAATTAACTAATTCGAACTAAGTTAGTTTGAATTAGCGCTGTAGTGTAGACGTACCCTGAGAGTGTACACTGTAAACAGAGTGGACTCTTTCAGGTTACTAAACAGAAAGTCTCAGTCTCTTAATGCTATTCAGTTCATGTAAGATTTATTTAAGGGTAATGAAGCACAACAGCCTATATACACAGATATGTTAGGACCTTTGGTGAAAATGTAGGCTTGCATAGTTGTTGATGCTACACCAGTATTTAATCATCATTATTAATAGAGTGCTATAAGCAAACAAAGTTCTATAAAGTAGGTGAGTTTCGCTGACAAGATAACAAGCCCTAAATTGCAATAAGGAATCAACTGTCCAGATATAGAACAAACTATAAAGCATTCACTACATATATAGCAATCGTGCAAGCTATTGCGGTGTGATCCAAAGTCCACTGAAGTCAATTTCAATGTGCTCTGGAAAAGGTGGAACAAAGAATGTGTTTTTTAAGGAAGAGAAGGAACGACCAGGTCTGCACTGAGGCTTTTTCTAGACTGCAGCCTTCTTTCAGAAGAAGCTTTTCCAGAAGAGAACTTCTGGAAAAACTTCTTTCGAAAGAGAGCATCCACACAGCAAAAGCACATCATAAAAACAATCTGCGTTTTCAAAAGATAAGGTCCACAGTGAATGGATGATATCTTGCATTTAAGTTGTGATTACTATGGATGGAGTGGCCACCAGGACACCTGTGCTTTTTCCTTTTTCCTCTTCTTTCAAAAAAACCCCAAACTTTTTCCCTGTCCAAACATGCGTTTTTCCAAAAGATGTCTTTCAGAAAAAGGCTTCTTCTTCTTAGAAAGAGCTTTACTTACTGCTGTCAGAAAAACCCCTGTATTCTTTCAACTTTCTGTTGAAAGAACTTAATTACAGTGTGGAAGTAAGTTTAGTTTTTTTCCGGAAAAACAATCATTTTCTCAGAAAAACTCTGCAGTGTAGACATATCCTGTGTGAGCAAAGGATAAAATGGAATAAGAAGCCAGTGGTGGATGAATGAGACAAAGGAAAGAAAAAGAAAAAGAAAAGAAGCAACATGAGAAAAATAGACATAGGGGGAAAAGAACAAGAAAAGGAAGGAAGTAAAGTTAAAAATGAGGTTGTGGAGAAATAGTTCCAATGTACTTAAAAAACAAGAGGGCCATTGGTGGAAATTAAAAAAGGGATTATATGCGGAATCTAAATCTGGGTGAGATTTTCCAGGCTAACGCTTTATTCAATGAAAAGTACAACTCTTTTGAAAAACCTGAAACAATTCCCTAGTTAGATGCTAACAGTTTTCTACATTCACAAAATGGCTAGAAGAAGCCCTTTGTGCCCTTTAACTTATGGTATTTTCCTCGAATTAAGGAGTCCCTAGTTCAAATTCTCACTCTAGAACTGATCTGACATTCACTTTTTCAATTCATCCAAAATTCTGTAACCCTCCCCCCACAATTCTGTTTTGTGCAAAACTGAAATATTTTCTTTCCCTCCCAAAATTGCCACACAAAAAAAAAATCAGTTACTTGCCCATTTTGTGTTAATTTCTTGGGAGTATGTTTGTCCTTCAGAACTTCCTGTAGGGAGGAGATGAATGTGGGGGGTGAGGGGCAGAACTGTGGGGAGATGTTTCTGAAATTAAAGGCCTTCTCTCTTTTCAGGTAGTTCTAATAAAATGAGATTACTGGAGTGTAGCACCCTGATGGACAGTGGTAACAGATAGCCAGGTGAGAAGTCTCCAGGTACCAAGAAAACTTTTGTCAGGAACAATGATGGCTGATGGTTGTATGATATTTGACTCTCAACAAGCTGGATAATGTGTACCCCATAAAAAAGTTTTCTTCTCTAACATGTTGTGTGGCCTGCAGTGTATTTACTCAGAATACTTCAGCCATGCCTTTTCCTCCATGTTGCCAGGATGGAGTCACTATGGATATGTTTTTACTGCACCTAAGAAATAATGTATAGTCTTGTAGACTTGAATCAATTTGATTCAAGTTAGTGTACTAAAAATAGTGTTCACAATTTCTGTAGTGGTAGTATCTCAGACAAGCCACCTTCACTCAGATCCAGGGTCTCTGGCCCCAATCCTGACAAGGAGCAGCAGTTATATGAAAGGTTTAACTCTATATCCCTGGTCTGAAGAGATGGTATATGTGTAGTCTGATCAGCACTAGATGGTGAGAGTGTATGAAGTATACTCAGTGTGGATGGAATACAGGCAGTCCTCGAGTTACATGGATCCGACTTACGTCGGATCCCTACATACGAACAGGGCTTTTCTCACCCCGGAGGATGTGGGCGGCGGTACCACCCAGACGCGCCGTGGTCCCGCCGCCCACGTCCTCCGTGGTGAGAAAAGCCGCTCCGCGTCTCCCTGGTCTGCTGGGGGGGGGTGGGCAGCTATTGCACCCCCCCCAGCAGACCAGGCTTTTCTCGCCGACGCCTGGGTTAGAGCAGCTGGGACGCTGCCGGGTTGGTCCCACAGCGCTGCTACTCGGCGCTACTGGACCAACCCGGCAGCACCCCAGCTGCTCTGCCCCAGGCGTCCCCAAGTCAGCCGCTGCTGAAACTGACCAGCGGCTGACTACAGGAAGCCCGAGGCAGAGCAGCTCTGCCTTGGGCTTCCTGTAGTCAGCCGCTGGTCAGTTTCAGCAGCGGCTGACTTGGGGACGCCTGGGGTAGAGCAGCTGGGGTGCTGCCGGGTTGGTCCCCGCAGCGCCAAGGTGCGGCGCTGCAAGGACCTACCCAGCAGTGCCCCAGCTGCTCTGTCCCAGGCGTCCAGATTTAGCTGCTGTTGAAACTGATCAGCGGCTGATTCCAGGAAGCCCAGGGCAGAGCAGCTCTGCCTCGGGCTTCCTATAGTCAGCTGCTGGTCAGTTTCAACAGCGGCTGAATCTGAACGCCAGTTCCAACTTACATACAAATTCAACTTAAGAACAAACCTACAGTCCCTATCTTGTACGTAACCCGGGGACTGCCTGTATTCAGCTTTTTTAGTGGATAAAAATCCAAGATGCTGCTACTGAGCATGAGCAAACTGTGATTTTTCAACCCTGTTCTCAGTTTCTGAATATTTGAAAACATTTCTTGGACAAGAAAAAACAAACAGACATTTTCCATATTTCTTTTTTAAAAGCCAAGAATAAAATACATTAAACTGCTATTGGTCATCTGGCAATTTCTTTAATGTATCCAATCAGGACCAAACTTTGAGGAGTTATTTTTGGAGAATAGAGATTTCATGGACTGGGTGGTGTTCTGTTGACAAAGGATTCCTGGACTAACAAGTGAAGGCATTTTTAGAAGTGGACAACTAGGAAATTGGGAGAGTCATCAGATGGTGAGTGGAAAATGCAGATATGATAGGGCAATTTGATAAGATACAAAAGCAGAATGACTTATGGATTTTAATGATAAGCACAAGAAATCATTGGAAGGATCCAAAGGGCAGATAGTGGGAGAGAAGGGGTCTTATCAGCAATATTTTGAAAGGACCTGATTAGCAAACTATGTTCCCAAAAGGGACAGACAGAAGCCTGTAGTCGTGTAGAAAAGCAAAGGTGAGGAGAAACTGGAATGCTGTCAACTGAAAGAAAAGGCTGGATGTTGAAAATGGTATGAAGGAAGGAATGGAAAAACTGGAACATGGCCTGCATGTGTGAGGACAGAGAAATTGATGGCTCTGTGTTACACTATCTGACTTTTCCAACCCTTCACCAAAAACTTTTTTATACCAAGCTTTCTGTCAGAGTGTCTGAACAGACATAAATACCATTAGAGTTTGAAACTTCATAAATCAAACCTGCAAATGTCTTCAGTGATTTTTATCACAGACGTTGGTATTCTCTGTTATCTTCATTGCAATGGGAACCAGATACCCAGAAGCAGGCTTTTTGATTTTTGTGCCTTTCTGTGACTGTGTCATTTTATTAACACTTCCATCTTTTTAGAGGCTCTTCTTGAGGGGAAAACAGCAGTGGGTGATAACAAAGGAAAGAATAAAAGTCACTATAGGGTCTGCAGCAGTGTCTGTGGATGGTGGGTAAGATGTTTAACTCTTTTAACATTAAAATATTGTACTTTTTTACAAAAGTGCATTTTATCTTGTCTCAAAACAATATTGAATAAGCTTTTGACTGTAAATTCTTATTTGTTCACCACCATTGTGATTTTTTTAAGAGCAGCTTGGAGAAACAAGTGCAGAGACATCTTCAGAAAAAGGCTATAATGTGTCACAAATAATGGTGAGAGAAACAGTGCCACATGCAAACACACATTGTGGTGTATGTAATAGTGAGATCACAGCAGTACCAAAATAATACTAAAACTTGATTTGGTGTGAAAGCCAGTATTAAGTATTTGGAGGGGCACCGTGATGTTCTTAACAATATTCTTACGTAGTACTGTGTCTATTCTAGACATATCTTGGGTACACTGGAAAGAAGGAACAACACTAAATAATGTTGGAAGCATCCACAGTTAGAGAGCAATCATGTAACCATGTGCAATTTCATGAGAATGAAATCAGCCCATCTCCAAAAGTCTGGAGGTGTCTTTTTTTTTTATCTCTTAAATGCATTTTTTCTTAGCTAATTATGACTGTAACAATGCCTCCCAAGGCACACATGTACTCCATCCCCAATCTGTATGAAAATCTCTACCGGGGATGGGGTGGGGGGGGGGGGGGCGAATCTTCTTTGCTAGTGTATTTACAGGTTAATTGGTAAAGTTTTACTGGAAATTTAGTGTGGGCAACTAGTGTCTTTTTTATTATATATCTCATAATAGCTAATATTTTATAGAAAACCTCAGCTCCTGTAGGCAACAAACTTTGTGAGAATCTAAGCTTTCATTGATGCAGAAATATATTTCTGGCCTTGGTGATTAGGGGAAAAAAGCATAAACAGACACACTTAATTTTGTCACTTCCTAAGTATTGTGTGATTGACTTTTGAACCTTTATAATATTTTAACACTATTTTTCACCCCGGTGTATGTAATTTATGTATACACTGGATACACCTAAAAACCCACCAACGATAACTGCCTGTCCCTCAGCCTAATGCCTCTACCCTTGAGCTCTGCAACTGACCAACGCCTGTTTTTATATGTTACCTTCTAATTTTTCTGACCTGTACTTTTCTTTCTGTACTTTCAGATACCGTGATAGTGAGGTGGCAGACTGAAGGAGGCAGAGGAACTGGGGATTCTTTTTAAAACATTAATTTGGTAAAGGAGGGAACTTAGTTTTCAATATTACAAATCTTCTTGTTCTAGTTTCAGTGCTAATATTTTTTATAAAATAGCAACCAGGAAAAATATCACAAACACAAGCTGCTGTCATGAAAACATCTCCCTTCAAATATTATGATATTTGTATTAAATGTCCCAGTGGTGCCATTTCCCAGCACCATTGTTTTCTGTCCTCTTATTGTGATTTCTGAGTATGGTGTTTGCCATCTGCTCAGGATGAGTCTAGGAATTAAGCAGCATGGGTAGATAAATTCCTGTCCTGAACATAAGCACCTCCAAATGTAGAGTCAAACAAATAGTCCAATGTAAATTTGTGTGCTTTGTAATACAGAAATAACAAATTGCTGTATTGTAGATGGGTAGGCAAACTAAAATATAACACACAGTAAATGGCTTATATACATTTTAAAGTCATCCACCACCTGCCCTCTGCATCTTCCCTTAAAGGCTATGTCTATACTGCAGAGTTTTTCCAGAATATCAGAGGTATTCTGGAAAAACTTTGCCACATCCAAGGAACGTGTCTGCTCTTCTGAAATTTTTTTTGGAAGAGCAGATGTGCTTTTTCAGCAACCCTGTAAACCTGGTTGTATGAGGAAGAAGGGATGTTCCAGTGTAGATGGGCCAAATGTTGGAAAAGCCCCTTCCAAAAAAAGAAGCGGAAAAAGCTACACGAATTGTGGTTTGCAATTTGTGTAGCTTCTTCTGGAAGAACAGTACAGTATAGACATAGCCAAAATGATGAAGAAAGATCAGCAAAGAGAAACTTTTGGAACCAATACAATTATTTCAGCATTTATAGGCAATTGTGTATGTAAGCAGAAGGGTTACGTGTATATAATAATGTGAAACGATATTCTTGTCACTTACTGTGGGTCATGGGAACAAAAAGAGTTTGAATTGCATATAATTGCTAAATATATAATTCTAAAAATTGAATCCTGAGGCACCAGTGAAATATTTCTCTTCTCTGGGGTTCCAACAAACTGACTTTTCAGGAGAATATAGGAGAGAAATTTTTTTTAAAGTTTTACCGTTGTACACCAAAAGCGCCAGTGTTAAAATCTGTCTCTGTGGATAATCTCAAAACCTAAGCATTAATAGCTTCAGTGGATTGAGCCTGAAGAGCAAGGAAAGTAATCAAGTGTTTAAGACGAATGTGATCCTTAGGATGAAAACAAAGTTTAAATTGCTGTGAGACAACATCCTCTGAGGCCACGTTGAATTATTTTTATTTTTGCAAGAGAGACTATTATAACTTTCTCTATAATTAATACTATCATAATTCAGTTCTAATACATTACAGAAGCACTCTATATTTAAGCAATCTCTGCAGGAGAAATGTCACACTATCTGCATTGGCACACAAGCCTGAGAAAGTTGAGAAGGGTTGAGAATTGCCATCTGCCTCAGGCTGAGCTGTTCAGCAGTAACTAGTCTGGTCCATAGAAAACCTTGTTTTCTAAATTCCACAGGTTTCTAAAAGCAGCTTCTACAGGAAGCCAAAAGGAGATGAGATGTGTTATTAATATATCTCTCCACTCCCCTTTGGAAAGCTATTCCCCATTTATTCAAGCCAAAAAGTCACTTTGCATGGCTGTGAAAGCTGTTACTGGGTTTACAATGTTAATTCAGCACTCAGCTAGTGTAATGACAGGGCAGCATAGTGCCTTAAATATGGGTATTTACATAAGACTGTCATTTAAAACACACACACACACACATACACATTGGACCAGAATCCAGAACACAGTGCTAAACTTTGATGCAAGTACTAAATCTCATTTACACCTACCGATTGCAGCATTAACAAGATTTTGGTGCCAATTATTTCTGTTTTTTAAAGGAATAGATTACAATATTATGTGCTAAGTCTTTACAGAGAGTCAGACCAAGTCATCATTCTTACATTCTTACATTAGCATTACATGAGCGTTACTAGTGTAGACTCTAAAGCAGGGGTCTCCAAACTTTTCAGCCCGAGGGCCGCATTAACTATCAAACAGCAGTTCGGGGGCCGACTACACACTTGAGGTCCAAATAAAAAACAATCAAAACATGGATGTTGTTTTTAATTATTTATTTAATATTATTTTATTCAGTTATTATTTAATAACACATTCATACACTACACATGAACACCTGTATTAGTGTGAATGGTGAAATTGTTTCCTGGATGCCAAAATAGCAGACATTTCTGGCTTTAGATTTGTTGTCCCTAACATCAACAGTGACCTGAGATTATCATCGGACAAGTTTGTTCTCAAATTGTTCTTCACGTATTTCATTCTTGAAAATGTTTGTTCACACAGGTATGTTGTTCCAAAGATTGAAAGGTACCTTGATGCAAAAGTTTTGACATTAGGAAAGTCTTCCTTGGGCAAAAACTGGTAAAAACCCACCAGTCCTATTTTGAACTTGTCCCTAAGGAGGTCATTTGCTTGCAACTCAATGACTTCCAGCTGCAGTTCATCTGGGCAACTGGCCACATCTGCTTCAAATGGGTTTTGAAACAATCTCACTTCTTCTGCCTTTGAATCCAAAAAGGTCTCCACGGGCCGGATGAGAGGGCCTCGCGGGCCGCATCCGGCCCCCGGGCCGTAGTTTGGAGACCCCTGCTCTAAAGGATGCACTATATTACAAATAGCTATACTACATCTTTGACTAAAATAATTCTGTGAATTGTATCCTAGCAAAAGTAAAGTGATGTGTGTCTAATACATGAGAAACCCAAGCGATTTTACATTAAATGCTTTCTTGAAAAACTTTATTAAGGAACAGTCATCACTGTATGCACTCCAACTTTACAAGCATTCATCATTCAAGTTCCTGATGGGTATTAAAGGCAATCACATCCATACTGCAATTGCATTGTTTGGGTATGTCTACACTACCCTCCTAGTTCGAACTAGGAGGGTAATGTAGGCATACCACACTTGCAAATGAAGCCCGGGATTTGAATTTCCCGGGCTTCATTTGCATAAGCGGGGCTCCGCCATTTTTAAATCCCCGCTCATTCGAACCCTGTGCCACACGGCTACACGCGGCATGAACTAGGTAGTTTGAACTAGGCTTCCTAGTTCGAACTACCATTACTCCTCATTCCACGAGGAGTACCCTTTGCTATTCATGAACATTCACATAGGTGGGATTTTGTTCAAAGGAATAGCCATTTATTAGGGAAAAAATCCTATTTTATATCAAACAACTGCAGAGTTCCATGGTGGAACAACAAGGTTTTTTTTTTTTAAGAAATATCACAAGAGGGTTACATAACCGCTGTACCTCCTTCAGGTCTTCAAGAATAAACTTAAGTAGAACCCTGCAATAATCCAACCTGGTGGTAATAATGATTCAGTACCAGACAGGTGCCAGATGTTTAGTCTAGCCACAAATTAAGACACATAAGAACCCAGAAGCAACTACATTTTCAGCAAGGTCTTGGCATTTTAGCAGTGAAATAAAAGGTAGGTAATGTTTCTCAATGGACAGAGAAATCAGAATCCCTCCCAAATCTTTAGGATCTGTTTCCTTATCAACATCACTTCTCATTTCAATGTAGCTTAACTCAGATAACTATAATAAGGTTATGGATGAAAGTTAATCACTGTCAATACAAATAATAAATTAAAATGTAATGGGACAGCAAAAACTTTAGAATCTGTATCCGGTGACCAGAAATCACAGAAGTGATAATCATCAACATATTGGTGGCTCTTGCATCTTAAATTATGTTGAAATCTGCAGATAATGGCCTCTCGTGCATGCAGAAAGTTCAAATGATATCAATTTTCCAGAACTCTAGATATATGAGCATAGATTGTGGTGAACAAAAGATTGTTATAATGGTATTATGGTTGGACAGCATCAACCCTCATAATTGTGGGGTTCAAGAATGTCCATCAATCTCTCAGAGTATATATTTGAAACCAATGCACCAGCCTGGAAATCTCACGTCAGCCTGAAGTGAAAAGTACAAAGACAGAGAAAAGTGTGATCACTGCACCTCCTCTACTTAATTCAATTCTATCAGATCCAGAGAGTAATAATGTACATGGGTTGGACAAAAAAACAGCGGGAGGAATCTAACTCTTGTCATGAAAATACACTGTGTTAATACTGAAGTCTTCTTGATCAATGGCCATTACCTCATCAAGCACAGCATGTGTTTGGAGAAAGTTTAGTCAGCTCAGGCACAATTTTTGGTTTATCACACACACAATATTTCAGCACAGTTAAGGGGAATTGCTGGTATGATTTAACTGCTTTGTACAAAGCAGTTGTAAACCCAATGTGACTGGCGAATCCAGTCTGATTAATGGTGGCTTTGTCTCCATAGTAGTGAAAGACAATTGGCTATAAAACTGTGGAAGCCTGATCACCATGGTAATTGATTTAATCCCAGTGCCGCTATATTGACTGCCATGGAGTTATACTGGCCGAAAACTGAAGTAAATGTAGCAATGAAACAGGTCTTGTATTATTACATCCTTATATTAGATGGAGTTTCATAAAGTGATGTTTGCTTTCTTTTTTTTTTTCCATTTCTTGAGTTCAACAGTGCTTTTTGAAACCAGAAATATGTGTGCTGCTTCATTTAGCATTCTGGCATACAGTGAGCTGAACACTGAGGGTGTGTCTAGACTACATGCCTCCGTCGACGGAGGCATGTAGATTAGCCAGATCGGCAGAGGGAAATGAAGCCGTGATTAAAATAATCACGGCTTCATTTAAATTTAAATGGCTGCCCTGCTCTGCCGATCAGCTGTTTGTCGGCAGATCGGGGCAGTCTGGACGCGACGCGCCGACAAAGAAGCCTTTCTTGATCGGCACAGGTATGCCTCGTGAAACCAGGTTTACCTGTGCCGATCAAGAAAGGCTTCTTTGTCGGCGCGTCGCGTCCAGACTGCCCCGATCTGCCGACAAACAGCTGATCGGCAGAGTGGGGCAGCCATTTAAATTTAAATGAAGCTGCGATTATTTTAATCGCGGCTTCATTTCCCTCTGCCGATCTGGCTAATCTACATGCCTCCGTCGATGGAGGCATGTAGTTTAGACGTACCCCTAGAATCCCACAATGTAACATCACGTGGAACAGAAAAGTATACTGCAAATATGCACTATACTGGTTTAAAAATGAGATATGAATTTGTATGGATGCTGATATTGACCCAAGGCAGAGGCAACTCCACATATAAGAGTCAACATAAAGGCATGTTTCCTTTTGGGAGTAGTAAGTGTTAGTGTTAGTAGTAAGTGTTAGTTTAGTTTTACATAAGATCTGAAAATAGACTCATGAAGTCAATGAGGTCCACGATCTCCGCACTAGACCAGGCAGGCGCCCGTCTTTTGCGGCCCCAGGCAGGCTCTTGGGAGCTGCCAGCCTGGTGCTGGGAAGCAGTGGAGGCCTGGGTGGCAGCAGGTTGTTGGCTCATGCTGTGCCAGGTACATGGTCTGCTGGCTGTGTGCTGGCAGGCTTGCAACTGGCACAGGCACTATGGCCAGAGTCTGCCCCTTTAAGGGCTCAGGGCTGCGGGGAATCAGATGAGTTTTCCTGATTGTGCCAAGAGTGGCCACCAGGGCTCCCTGGCAAGGGCTGGAGGCCCCCTATTATGAATTAAGTGACTACACAACACTTAATTCAAAATAGCTACTTTGAATTTGCGTTACTCCTCATAGAATGAGGTTTACCAAATTCGAATTAAGTGCTCTGCTACTTAGAATTAAATTCGAAATAGCAGTTTACATGTACAGACGCTATTGAAGTTAATTCGAAATAACAGCTGTTATTTTGAATTAACTTTGCAGTGTAGACATATCCTCTGGTATTTGTCACAGAAAGATTATAGAAAATTTTGCAATATCTGGGCATTTTTAACTGAATTACATAATTAATGGACGCAACTATATACAGCCCATTACAGTAATATAAACAGACTGGTACAACAATTTAAAATTGTGTGCTTTTTCAAACAATAATTTCTCAGTGTTCTGAAATGGTGATGTGAATAACTCCTCATAAATAGGGTACAAAATAGTTATGGTCTTTCCAATTTTTTGTGCTATCTGGAAATGTTATCAAAGCACAGCACTTTGGCATGCTTTAGGTATTTGGAAAAGATATTGTAGCACAGTAGTTTGGCATGTCTCCAGATATCTGGGAATGACATCAAAGCCACAATTTGGCATCTGTGTATTTTAAAAATTCCCCTGAGCAGCAGATGATAGAAACTGAGTGGAAAAAATCCACTATTGCTTTCATCTAGTATTATTCCTTGCCATAGTCCCTTCCTGTATGGAACTACCTTTAAAAAATCAAATGAGAGAACAATAGAAATACCTATTTGTTGTTTAATGCTGTCGTTTAAAAATATCACTTAGCTGAAATTTCATAGTATTAAATGGATTTTAAAACATTAACTTATTACCTCTAATGATACCACTCCCATTTGTATTGCTAGTCACTCCGCTGGCTCTGTCAGTGAAGCTGCAGAGGTGCTAAGTTTGGAGTAAAGAAAAAATTGTTTTCCATCCAAAGCAACAATATACTATCTATAAAAGCACTGCAGAAATGTGGCATACTAACATAAGAATTAATTAAAATGATCAGACTTAAACAATATCTTATTTTATACTATTTCTGCTGTTTGCATTTCACTCAGAAGAGGTTGTGAAACTGAACTGTCCGGTGTCATATTTGGTATATAGGTAGCTTTTACTTTTGGCTCCTTCATTTTCAATAGTACTTCTAGGTTTGCTTTGTGGCATAAAAGGTAATGGAATAGCTGATTAGGTAAAGTCAGTGGAAGCATGAGGAAGAATACTAAAAAGAAACTTAGTCTGAAGGGCTGTGTCCAGACTCAGGGTTTTTTTTCGAAAAAAGTAGCCTTTTTTCGAAAAAACTTCACCTGCGTCTAGACTGCAGCCGCGTTCTTTCGAAATTAAATCGAAAGAACGCGGCTTTTCTTTCGACGGCGGTAAACCTCATTGCACGAGGAAGAACGCCTTTTTCGACGGAGATCTGTCAAAAATAAGTGAGTGTGGACATGGGGAGGCCATTTTTTCGAAAATACTGGCCTCCAGGAAGAAGCCCTGGTGGACAATCTGGGGCATGGGTTGCATGTCTCTGGTTCCTGTCTGCAGCCATTTCTTAAAGGGACAGGCACCCTCACAGCCACTTGTTGCAGCAAAGGAGCCAGAGCACACGGCTACTTAGGTGCAGCATGTCCCAGCCCCGAGACCCTCCTGGCCCTTCCAGAGAGCCTTCTGGGGACCCAGCCAGGGGCTCCAAACGCCGGGCACCATCATGGTCTGGGCCAGAGATCAAGACCCTTCTCAAGCTCTGGGGAGAGGAGGAGGCCTTACAAGCCCTCAAAAGCAGGCGGCGAAATGCGGACATTTATGGTTGCATGGCAGAGGCCCTGGCCCAGAAGGGACACTACCCCTGCACCCAGGACCAGGTGCACTCCAAAGTTAAAGAGCTGCGCCACGGATATGTCAAGGCCAGGGAGGAGAGCTCCCATTCTGGTGCAGCCCCTTACTACTGCCCTTACTACAGTTAGCTGGACCAGATCGTAGGTGGTGGTGGTGAAGCACGCACACCACGGCGTTTCGTCCAGTCAGGATTGGCAGACCCTGTGGTGGACGTGCCAGAGCAGGACCCAGAGCACTCAGGAGACAGGGACATGGTGCCAGAGGAGGACAGTGAGGAGAAGGCGACCCTCACCCTGGAGCCAGTCACCCAGATCCCAGAGGCCTCCCAGGTGTCATCTGGCGCAGGAGATGAAGCAGCAGGTGAGTGCAGTGAGGTTGTGTAACACCGGGGGGGGGGGGGGGAGGTAGGTGGGTGCACAGTGGGTGATGCACAAGGGAAACCTGTCATGCTCAGGCTGATGCCCAGGTCACACACAGTGTTACCTTCAGAATGTCTGATTCCCCTGTCTCAAGGGAGAGGGCATGCCCTTTTGGACAGCTGTTGTACACATGACTGATTGTGATAGAAATGTAGCCGTGTTACTCTGATCTGAGGAAGTGGGTCTGGCCCACGAAAGCTCATCCCCTAATAAACCATCCTGTTAGTATTTTAAGTGCTACAGAGTCCAGTTTTTTAGGACTGATTGTGTCTTCTTCTTTTCCTTCACAGCCGGACCAGCCGTGCAAGAGGGCCGCAGCACCCCAGCCCCACCTCCATCTCCATCTCGGGGACATGGGAGCCGCAGACACAGGCGTGTGTATGCAGACATCCTGAGGCAGCATGTGGAGGCCATGCAGGAGCTCAACTCCATCCTGCGAGAGAGGGCGGAGGCAGAGGATCGGTGGTGTGACCGGCTGATGGAGGAGCTGGTCCAGCAGCGCACGTCCCTGACTGCCACTCTCAGGGAAGTCTGCGACTTGCTTGCTCCTGTGCCTGGTCCTGCTCCTCCAGCACCCCATGACCCCGCCCCACCAAACCCCCCTTCAACAACAGCATCCCTTTCCCCCCTTGGACCTCCCTCTCCCCCAGCCCCCCCAGTTCCCCAGCCCCTCTCTCCCCCTGGCCCTCCTCTCCCCCAGGCCTCCCCGTCCCAAGAGCACCCTATCCAGCCAACCGACAGGTGAACCACCCGATCCCATGGCCATGGTGGACCCCGAACACGAGGCCCAGGCAGGAGACTGAGATCAGGCAAGCACCGTGCAACCTGATCCCCTTCTCCCCTCCAGGTTTCAAGTCCCCTTCCCCCCTCCAGGTTTCAAGTCCCCTTCCCCCCCCCCAGGTTTCAAGCACCCCCATCACCCCAGTTAAATGACAAAGAAAGTGTTCAACAAAATGTTTATTGTACATAGTTTTTTCTACATCAAAAATGAACAAAAGCTTTTTTATGTTTGCAACAGTTATATTATTTTTTGAGTGATATTTAAAAAAATAAAACAGAACTTATTATTTTGAGACAAACCCTGGTGTTAATGATTTCTCCAAACAGGGTCAGGAGATGGGTTGTGGAAGGAAGCTTCTTTTGGGCCAGGGCCCAGTCCCCAGGCAGAAGCCCCTCAGTAGAGTCAGTGGCCTCTACTTGAGAATTGCTCCCGTAGGGCCTCCCGTATGCCAACAGCAGACCGGTGAGCCTGGCGGATGGCAGCTGACCGGGGCTGGGCAAAGTGCCTCTCCTGGCCATCAGCACCTGTACCCCACCCTGGTAGGAAGGCCTCCCCTTTCCTCTCCACCAGGTTATGGAGAATGCAACACGCAGCCACCACCTCAGGGATGTTGCTCTCCCCCATGTCTAGGCGTGTGAGCAAGCACCGGAATCTGCCTTTTAAAAGTCCGAACGCACATTCCACCTGGTTGCGAGCCCGGTTAAGGTGAGCATAAAACTGCTCCTTGCTCGCATCCAGGTGGCCGGTGTAGGGCTTCATCAGCCACGGCATCAGGGGGTAGGCCGCATCAGCCACTATGCACACCGGCATGTGCACATCCCCAACTGCAAAGTCGTGATGCGGGAAAAATGTTCCTGCCTGAAGCCTCCGGTAGAGGTACGAGTTCCTGAAGATGCGGGCATCATGTGCCCGCCCTGACCACCCAACACAAATGTCAGAAAACTGGCCACGATGGTCGACCAGGGCCTGGAGGACCATAGAAAAGTAGCCCTTTCTGTTAATGAATTGGGCTGCTCGATGGGGCAGTGCACGGATTGGAATGTGTGTCCCATCGAGCGCTCCTCCACAATTCGGGAAGCCAAGGGCAGCAAAGCCGGCCATGACGCTGTCCAGATCTGGTAGACAGATGAGCCTGTTGAGCAGCTCCGAATTGATGGCCCTCACCACCTGCAGAACGAGACAGACAACAAAATGTTAGAAGGGGTGCCTTATCTCTTAGGAGGAGAACCCACCACCCGCCTTCCCTCTCAAATACCCCTGGAATCCCCTCCTCAGAACCCCCCCCCCAACAATTCAGGGTGAGTGGAGGAGCTCCCTCCCACTCACACTCCACTTTGCCCTTCCTGACAGTCTCCCTTCCTCCCACCCCAAACTGTGACTGTCCCCAGACAATGACTTACCTCCATCAGGATGGATCCAACAGTAGACCTGCCCACTCCAAATTGGTGTCCCACGGAGCGGTAGCTGTCGGGGGTTGCCAGCTTCCAGAGGGCAATGGCGACCCTCTTTTCCAGGGGGATAGTGGGCCGCAGGTGGGTGTCTTGCCGTTGCAGAGCAGAGGCGAGCCAGGTACACAGCTCCTGGAAAGTGGTCTTTCGCATCCGGAAGTTGCGTAGCCACTCTTGGTCATCCCAGAGCTCCATCATGAGCCGGTCCCACCAGTCAGAGCTTGTGTCAAGCCTCCAAACACGCCTGTCCACAAAGAAGTTTGGAGGCAAGGGCAGTGTGGCTGCTTGACGGACGATCCCTTCGTACCTCTGGTCTGGGTCCAGATGGGGAAGGAGCCTCAAGACTGTGTCATGCAGATGCAGCAACACTTGCAGTATGATGGCGTGGGGCCATTGCCTGCCCAGGGGCAGCTCTGGCTCTATGCCAAAAAAATGGGTCTAAAACAGAAAAACCTCCAAACAAAAAACCTTCTGGGGTGTCCCAGGAAGCTGAGCATTCCAAACAAGCACTGCAATGCCTTGCTTACCTCCTAGAGGGACAGCAAAGGCAGCTGCAGAAGCAGAGCAACGGGTGTTCAGGAGTGTCCCTTTAACCACGCCGCATCTCTGCAAAGGGCAGGCAGGCAGCAGCACCCGGAAGGAAATGCTGCCTCCATGTCCTGGCAGAAGCGGTTCCGGGTGGCTTTTAATTTCGAAAGAGCATCCAGCAGTCAGGACGCTCTTTTTCGAAAAAGTGGATCGATTTTCCGATCCACGTATTGTAGTCTAGATGCTCTCTTTCGAAAGAGGCTCTTTCGAAAGAGGCTTGCAGTCTAGACATAGCCAAGGAGAAGAGAAAGTAATGTAAATTTGGGTGGTATGTATCTGAGTTTGCTTAAATCTTATTGTGTGCCTATGTTGAATCAAAATACAGCAACTTGGTTTCATTACCACACTGCAAAAGGATATTTGATAAAAAAAGTTCCATTAAAAATCTTGAAAATAATACTAGTCAGATTAGGCTTTGTAAAACATTTTAAAGTACTTAAGAGTTTTAAGCCAAGTTATTTGATGGTGTCCCTTTGACATGAGTGGGACAAAACTTCAAAGTGTTTCTGAAAGGTTTTCTCCCAGGGTGCCTATGTTTATAATAATGCCTTGGTTTCAAATGGATATGTCTTTAGCAATAAAATGAATGAAGTACAATACCCAGAATGTTCTGTACTTGTTTATTTTCATCATGTATAATTTTCCTAGTGGAAGTGATTCATACATTCAATGATTTAACTAATATTTAATCTCCATCATGAAATGTGCACAATATAGGAATATTTTGCAGCGGGGGATAGTTTACAGCTGGTTCCTTCAGTGAGCACACAAGGAAGAAGTAGAGGCACAAGAAATCTGTCATTCCAATTTCACACTTGTATCCCACTAAATGGATGGGTAAATAGGAGTCTTTGCACTTACTACTTAATCCAAGATTTACTAAGGTCAATGGAAAGATTCTCATTGCCTTCTATAGGTTCTGGATCAGACCACTCTGGGTATGTCTACACTACCCTCCTAGTTCGAACTAGGAGGGTAATGTAGGCATACCGCACTTGCAAATGAAGCCCGGGATTTGAATTTCCCGGGCTTCATTTGCATAAGCGGGGAGCCGCCATTTTTAAAACCCCGCTGGTTCGAACCCCGTGCAGCGCGGCTACACGGGGCACGAACTAGATAGTTCAAACTAGGCTTCCTAGTTCGAACTACCGTTACTCCCCGTGAAATGAGGAGTAATGGTAGTTTGAACTAGGAAGCCTAGTTCGAACTACCTAGTTCGTGCCCCGTGTAGCTGTGCTGCACGGGGTTCGAACCAGCGGGGTTTTAAAAATGGCAGCTCCCCGCTTATGCAAATGAAGCCCGGGAAATTCAAATCCCGGGCTTCATTTGCAAGTGCGGTATGCCTACATTACCCCGCTAGTTCGAACTAGCGGGGTAGTGTAGACATACCCTAAGGCAAACTGCACTACAGGATAGTTACATTATTAGCCTTAGTCTCATCAAAGGGGCAAAGGCATGTGAGGAATGCAAAAAGACTAGAGGCTATGTTCCATGTCCCACTTTGCACTGCCAATAGAGTTGGCTAGACATACAGTTGAGGGGATGCCAACCCTCTTCAAGGTTGATGCAGTGGCAAAATTGTTCCTGAGCACCAGGGACCTCTCTCTCAATTCAGCTTGCTGTGTTAAGCTCACCCTTCACAATGAGAAACATATCTCTGCTTTGAGAAGAACAAAACTGTATCCTAGCTTGTCACTCTCTCCAACAGAATTTAGTCCAATAAAAAAGATTGCCTCAATTTTCTTCTTTTGCTAATGTGCTGAGACCAACACAGCTACACACCACTGAATATCCCAGCACTACTGAATGCAGTGTGCTGCTTTCCCATACTTCATAGGGATTAAGACTAAGAGAGGCTATCTCAGAGTCTGGTTCAATATTTTTTCTGACAGTTTAAGAAATATCCCTGGATTTGCTAAACCAACATAACTTTATTTTAATATATTCCTAGTTCATTTGTATTACAGAATCTACCCCAGTTTTATACTTTTGACAGAAAGATGAAATATCAAGTCTAATCTTTTATGCAATTCAATGGGGTTCCAATTCAATGCAAGGGCAGTGAATAATGTGAAATTCTATATTTTATTGAGAAAGTAATTTTTCGTTCAAGATGAATCTTTCCTAACTCCTCCATACTGAAAAAGAGATGTAAGCAAGACAGTGAAAGACATAAAGTAATATACTTAGCTGCTTAAAAAGAATGGTAGAATGCTAAAATGTTGAATATGTTTGTCCTGCTTTTCTCAGGAAATATTTTGCACTTTTCTAACCTCAGAATTTTCTTTCTATTGTAAGAAGAAAGTAAGAGGCTTAACTGGTTACTTCCGTTTCATGCTGTTAGGATTTTAATAGAATTGCATTGGTATAAAACTGGACTCAGCAGTGAAGCAAAACATATGAGACCATGTCCCTGAATGTGATGAGCCATGGAGCAAACCCTGCACTAAATATTGGGAAATTATCTTCTTCCATTCCTAAATTCTGTAACTCCAGGGCTGCGTCTGGACTGGCATTTTTTAGTGCAAATACTTTTAACAGAAAAGTTTTTCCGTTAAAAGTATTTGCGCAAGAGAGCATCTATACTGGCATGTGCCTTTGTGCAAAAGATTTGCTTTTGCACAAAAGCATCCATGCCAGTGTAGATGCTCTCTTGTGCAAGAAAGCTCCGATGGCCATTTTAGCCATCAGATATTCTTGTGCAAGAAATTAACTTGGCTGTCTACACTGGCCCTCTTGCGCAAGAATATTTGCGCAAGAGGGCTTATCCCTTAGTGGGAGCATCGGAGTATTTGTGCAAGAACCACTGATTTTGTACAGTACAAAGTCAGTGTTCTTGCGCAAATACTTGTGGCCAGTCTAGACAGGCGACAAGATTTTGCACAAAAGTGACTGCTTTTGTGCAAAATCTTGGCACTCTAGACGCAGCCCAGGTGCCTTAATAGATGGAGTATTCTGAAAGGTCCCTCTATTATCATGAACAGATTGTTGCTGCTTCTGAATTACCACAAGCTAGTTTTTTTTTCTCTCTCTCTCTCTCTTTCTCTCTCTCTTATTTATTTTAATATTTATTATTCCATTGTAAAAATTTTGATCTTCCATACAGATGGTGTGCAGTCCTCCTTCATGCTCTCTCTCTCTCTCTCTCTCTCTCTTTCTCTCCATCTATCTTTTTTTTTCTTAGACATGATCATCATGCCACGCAGTTCTATGAAGCTTTTGTTAGGAAATTGAAAACCCTGTGAAATTAACTTGACTTCAGGTTTTGTGTCATAGCCCATCATTAGCAAAACTTGGATTACATTTGCAAATATTTTCAGCTTATTGATTTATTATTTTAAACAAAAACTGTGACAAGCTGAGAGTGGCTTGTTAACACTGGGACAGGGAAAACTTAAGAGTTTTCATTCAATTTTAGTTTGAATTTGGTCATTGTTAGATTCTGACTCTTCAGAGAGTTGAGGAAACACAACAAAAAAGTCTAGAAATTGTTTGCACAAAGACATCTAACAGTGATCCCATTGGACACAGGGTGCCAAGTTTAAGTGAATAGCTCATCTCGTATGGCATATCACTCCCCATCTGACAGGGAGGACCTGGTAACTTCTGTCCATTTTCTTTAAAATTCTTTCCAGACTACTAGTCCTACTATATCACATATTGGCATACACAGAAATTCTATTTACTGTCATTTCATCTCCAAATTAACCCTGTACAATTCCACCAAAGATGTGTTTCCCTATATGCTACAACTTCAGAAAATAATTTTCCCTTTTTACCCATATTAATTGCTGTTTTACTTTTATTTGCATAATGTAAAGGTTATTCCCTTCACAGATACTTAGGCAATGTCTAGACTGCAAGCTTCTTTCAGAAGAAGCTTTTCCGGAAGAGATCTTCCGAAAAAACTTCTTCCAAAAGAGAGCATCTACACAGCAAAAGTGCATTGAAGAAGTGATTGTTTTTTTCGAAAGATAGCATCCATTCAGTGTGGATGCTATCTCGCATTTAAGCTGTGATTACTATGGACAGAGTGGCCACCAGGTCACCTATGCTTTCTCCTCTTTCCTCTTCTTTTGAAATAACTACCTCATCCCCGTCAACACACACCTTTTTCCAAAAGAACTCTTCGGAAAAAGTCTTCTTCCTCATAGAAAGAGGTTTACCAATGTCAGAAAAACTCCTCTGTTCTTTTGATTTTTTTAAAAAAGAATGATTTCAGTGTGGATGTAAGTGAAGTTTTTTTGAAAAACGAACATTTTTTCTGAAAAAACTCTGCAATGTAGACATATACAAGCATTCACATTTATAAAGATTAAATATATTTGCAAGAGAACTCTGTAAGATGGTAGGATATGTCTTCAACTCTTCCCTAGCTGCTCTTCTAGTTCTGGTTATGAATTGCCTAGAAAAAGCAAAATTTTCCACAGAATGAAACTCCAGTATTTTTTTCAGAAAAACCAACACATTAGCTTTGACCTGATAAAAGTTATTTTGATGTTATTAATATGTTAGCAGTTGATATATTTTACAATTTACATTTGTAGTTTAAAAGTAAACTACATAAATATAGTTCATATTAGTAGTCTATTTTATAGTTTGTTGAAAAGTAGGGTTTAATTTTATATACTTTTAAAAATAAATGATTGACATTTCTAATAACTGGGATTTACTATGGTAATTTGTTTGGAAATAGATATGTGGTTATTTCACTGATAACTGCAGGATTCTAACTGGAATTTGGTTTGTATTTTGTATTGAAAACTATATTACAAATTTGTAAGGTACCACATTCAATGCTGAGAGTCTATTCCTAATCAGACTCTGAGACTCTGTAGAGAAGTATGCAATCTGGACAGGGCAAAGTCAGTTCTGCTATAGGCCATCCTGTGGCAAGATGGGGCAAGTTAGGAGTCGTCTGCTTTCTCCGCTCTGTCTTTGGTTCTTGTGTATCATGGTTCTGGATTTTAAGAAATAAAATAGTGATACCCTGTGACTTTTCTGAGATAGTATCTTATGGTTTATCTACACTCTTTGTTCTATGCCATGAATGTATGAGTTTGGCAACTGGTAACTTCCCAATGTAATCGTTATCTATATACTGTTATAAAAGGAGAGGTGTCCGTCATGCTTCTGTCACAGAGAACATTTGAGACTAGAGAAGTGGGGGGCTAGGATGGGTCTTCCAGGGGCTTAATGGATAAGGCATCAGCTTCCAGAACTTGGGCTTCTGGGTTCAAATCCTGCCCCAGGAGCAGCTACTGCCTCCAGCTTCCCCAAGAGCTATGGCTCGCACCAGTTGAGGGTGCGGAGGTGAATTACGAGCTTCTTCAGAGGAGGAGCTGGCAAGAGTGAGCACCTGCTTCTGGATCCATGGAACTGCTTGCTCTGGCCCCAGCAATTGGCCTGGGTGGGGGAGCCCCAACTCTGCCACATACACAGCAGCCATGGGACTGCCCTTCTGGGAGGAGCAGGGCCTGGGGTGGACATGGGAACTCCCAATCCTTGGAGGGGTTGGGGGCGTGGGCATTGTCTGCTTTCAGCACCTCATCTGAGGGAGAGTGCCTGGCAGCCCCTCAGCCAGGACAGCTTCACCCACTCCTCCTCCCAATGCAGGGTAGCCCCCAGCTACACCTTCACCTACAACTGGGGACAATGCTGGCACAGGTTTACCCAGTCCCCTGATGGGCACAGGAGAGCAGCCCAGCCCTGGTACCCCCTGGGGCAGAGCTCTGCCTGCAGAGCAGGGCTGTCTGTAACAGTCACTCCCATGTAACTCCAAACAGGAAGCAAGTTAGCAGCCCATGCTCTGAGTGTGGTATGGAGGCTGCACCTGGCCAGGGCCGCAGGGAGTCCAGATGGTGGGTCCTGCAGGCTGGCCAGGATCCAGCCTGCTTGCATCTGGCTGACAGATGTGAGTGGCCCCCAGAGTGCATGAGAGCACCATGAGGTGGGCACAAAGCAGTGGAGACATGGCCACAGCAGCAGCGGGCTCTTCACAGGCAAGATAGCAGCCAAGTCTGTTTGCCCATCCCCCCACACACCAGTACAACCTGACTGTACATTTACCATCACAACGGGATGGGTAATGCTAGTAATATATAAAAATAAATGATATATTAAAATAACTTGTCATATCATGCATGCCTTACTATAATATAATATGATATAAAATGTATTATGAAATGACAGGATAAGGATTTTTTAATCTTAAATTATATTTCATTAATTAAGTCAAACCAATGAATTAGAAATGAAACATTCTAACTTTATCTACATGTTTCAATAAATTGTACTGCAACTTCCAAAGAAATAAATACATTCCTGAGGAATGTTTCAAATTAGTCAAATCAGCCTTTTCTGATAGAAAAAATATTCCATTGTAAAAATTTTGAGCTGCCATATAGTTGGTGTGCAGTCCTCTTTCATGCTACTGCAGATGATCACTTGCTTTGTTCCTTGAAGTAGCGTCAATGGTCAAATTCTTCCACAGTGTAACCTCGCTGGCTACAGAGGAGATATTAAAAGGATGTATGTACAAAGCAAACAGAGCTAGCCTTGTGATACATGTGTTTTAGAAGGTGCTTGAAATGTTTCAGAGCCTGTCTGAAAAAAAAATCCACTAACTTCTTGGATTCTTGGAGTTTCACTTTGTTATCTCTTTGTACTCAGTTATTCAATGATGGGTCCCCCCCCTTCTTTTCCTCAAATAGTTTTAATGGCAGGTGAAAAAAGGAATTTGCCATGCACTGTACACCATCAAGAAGATAGAGGGAAAAGAAGGAAAAGAAAACCCAGATGTGTAGTAGGAAGGGACAAAGTCATTCTGCCTTTCCTGAAAAAATGGATGTTATCTTTAAGCAAGACAGATTCTTTTTCTACCAAGGATCTGCTTTTTCATATAATTGTTTGGCCTGCGGGCTCAACATGACAGAAGGACACAGTTTATCCAAGAGCAGATCACTGTGGATCCAATGAAAGCCAGCCTCTTGCATTCTCACCTCAGTCTTAATTGTTCAGTCACATCAATGTCTCATAGGGTATGTCTACACTGCCACCCTAGTTCGAACTAGGGTGGCTAATGTAGGTGTTCAAATTTGCAAATGAAGCCCGGTATTTAAATATCCCGGGCTTCATTTGCATGTTCCCAGGCACCGCCATTTTTAAATGCCCCGTAGTTCGAACTACCTGCCCGTGGCTACACGTGGCACAGACTAGGTAGTTCGAATTAAAGATCCTAATTCGAACTACCATTAAACCTCCTGCAAGGAGGAATAATGGTAGTTCAAATCAGGAGCTTTAATTCGAACTACCTAGTCCGTGCCGTGTGTAGCCATGGGCAGGTAGTTTGAACTACGGGGCATTTTAAAATGGCGGCACCAGGGAACATGCAAATGAAGCCCGGGATATTTAAATCCTGGGCTTCATTTGCAAGTTTGATCGCCTACATTAGCCACCCTAGTTTGAATTAGGGTGGCAGTGTAGACATACCCTTAGATTTTTCTCAGTGAATCTCTAATAGGTAAACGAAACTGGAAAAAGACACTTATTTTCCATTATTTTCCTCTTTGGTTATGTTTTTTTCCCTATTAGCAAAGGTCATTTTTGCACTTTCTGTGAGACGTATAAAAATCTTAGAAGCTTTGACATAACTTTAGAGCAGATATTGACCCAATGTAATGTATATGAAAAATGAAGCATGTATCTCTGAATTTTTGTTATCAGCCATGACCTATTAGATTCAGCACTAGAAATCTTCAGTTACTAACCACACTACTGAATGCATCACCTTCATAAATTTCAAATTTGAATCCTTACAGTATTCTCAGACCAAAGAAGTTCAATTCATATTATATACATATTTTCTCTATGGTTAGCTTGTATGCAGTGCACTACACCAACGTTTCCTTATCTCAGCATATTTTACATTAGCCCTTGAATTGGACTTTCACAAGCACTGTCTAAAATATTTTAACATGCCATATCAACTGCACCTCTCATCATCATTTTTAGCAGATAGGTCTATGCAGATTTCCAACTAATTAGTAAGACATGACCTTCACTTCCCTCCCAAATATACACAGTTCTTTTCATCAAGATGTGTCTGTCCATGTTCATTCCTTTTGATCCTTTATAATGTGTAAAACTTTCTCAGAATTTATGTGAAGCTAAATAATCTATGCTTACTGGAGTAACATTAGGTCTGGTTAAGTAATATTACATTAGCACTTATTCAGAGCAAGGATCTTTCTTTAAGTGAATGTAAATAGTATTACATCTTCTCTAATTTACTTTCCTAAATGTTCATTCATAAAGAAAGATATAAAGTAATGTTATCATGCATTGGAGTTTTTTTTTCTGTTCTACCAAAAGTACTTATATTACTGATCTAATGCTGAAATATATAAAATATTGAATAGTGCCTTAAAAAACCCCATAAACACTGGGACTATTCTTAACATTGTTTTAATGAGGATGGAGTTCTGGAGAAAGTGGAAAAATGAATGAAATGAAACTGGAATGAAACTGGATAAATGGTCTGAATGCAGACCAAAGTTTTGCTACTTTGAACTAGCATGTCCACATTAAGTGGACCCTGAACCAGGCTTAAGGATGACCGGACGCAGTGCTGGCAGGGCATCAGAGGAGGACTTAGAGCGTGGAGCTGCTGTCTCAGGCTAGCTGAGGGCTGTGCTTAAAGGGTCCCGACCCCCACCCCGGACAGACAGTTCTCAGGGGTGCCCCACTTGCAAAGCAGTCCTGGCTTGCATTGCCCGGAGTACCCACACTGGGCACATCACAGCACTCGGCCATCAGCCCGGCTTCACTTGCCGCAGGCTGCCATCTGGGGAGAGGGGGCAATTGGGGGGCTGCAGGAGAGCTTCCACACCCAGAAGCCCGCAGAGCCAGCCCAGTCCTCCCCATCGGGGGCGAGTACCCCATTCCTCCCTCACCTCCTTCCACTTACCCTTCCCTAGCCCTTCTTCTTGATGTACAAAATAAAGGACAATTGTGTTCAAAAATGGAATCTGTCTTTATTGAACAAAACTGGGGGAGACTGGGAAAAGGAGGTGGGAGAGGGGAGGGCAACAACAATGATCAGGGGTTGGGAACAGGTCCCATATGAAGAGAGGCTAAAGAGACTGGGACTTTTCAGAGTAGAAAAGAGGAGACGGAGGGGGGACAGGATAGAGGTCTCTAAAAGCAGGAGTTGGGTGGAGAGGGTGCATACAGAAAAGTTCTTCATTAGTTCCCATAATAGAAGGACTAGAGGACACCAAAGGAAAGGAATGGGTAGCAGGCTTCAAACTAGTAACAGAAAGTTGTTCTTCCCAAAGCAAAGAGTCAACCTTTGGAACTCCTTGCTGCAGGAGGCTGTGAAGGCTACAACTAGAACAGAGTTTAAAGAGAATTGAGATAAAGTGATGGAGGTTGGGTCCATGGAGTGGTATTAGCCAGGGGGTAGGAGTGGTGTCCCTGTCCAAGGTTTGTGGAAGGCTGGAGAGGGATGGCACGAGACAAATGGCTTGGTCACTGTCTTCGGTCCATTCCCTCCAGGGTCCCTAGGGTTGGCTGCTGTCGGCAGACAGGCTACTGGGCTAGATGGACCTTTGGTCTGACCCAGGACGGCCATTGTAAGCTCAGGGCTCAGGGTCGGGGGTCTCAGTGGACCCCCTTGATTTTCATGCACACCTGCTCCTGGGTGGCCAGGCTGGCAGCTCTCCTGCCCTAGCAGGCCACTTTCCTGTGCCTAGTGTGGAGGTCGTGGACGAGGTCCACGATGTCCGCACTAACCCAGGCGGGTGCCCACCTCTTGCATTCCCGGGCAAGTTCCCGGGAGCCGCCAGCCTGGTCCCGGGAAGAGGGGGAGGGCTGGGGGGCATCAGGTGGGTGGCTCGACCCATGCCAGGTGCAGGGTCTGCTGGCTGGGTGCTGGCAGGCTTGCACCTGGCACGGGCACCGTAGCCAGCCCGTGCCCCTTTAAGGGGTCCGGGGCTGGGATGGGGGCAATAGAGTTTCCCTGGTGTTGGCCAGAGTGGCCACCAGGGAAACCTGGGGAGGGCTAGCCTCCCACCAGTTCGAATTAAGGGGCTACACACCCCTTAATTCGAACTAGCTAGTTCAAACTAGGCTTAATCCTCGTAAAATGAGGTTTTCCTAGTTCGAAGTAAGCGCTCCGCTAGTTTGAATTAAATTCGAACTAGAGGAGCGCTAGTGTAGCGCCTATTAAAGTTAGTTCAAACGAACGTCCGTTAGTTCGAACTAACTTTGTAGTGTAGACATACCCACAATGTTTCATGGAATTTGATAATTTGACAGAGATCCACTGGCCTATTCCACGTAAAGTAAGCCATGTCCTTTGATGGGCTATGGGATTTCTTGAGGAAGGAGATGATCTATTCCTCAGTGATATTAGCTAAAAGCTGTCAAATAATTCAGACTTGAGAAAAGATCTCCATTCCCATGATGCTGTATAGTCACCTTCGGGTGTAGAAGGAGATGAAAAATATTGTAATTTTTTATACTCATTCTACATGGACTCATGAAGTTCAAGACAATGCAGATTTGAGAAAACGGATAGCGCTTATGCCTACTATGATGCTTTGTGATGAATGGATATGCTCATGCTGAGTAAAATTGCAGAATACACACCCGGGGAAGATTCTTGGAAGAAACTGAATTCATCATTGATTAAGCAGATTAATACATTTTTAGTAACAAAAAATGAATATTAGGCTTAATGTGCTTCATGCTACATCTATTTTCATGAGTTGTCCCTTTCACTAATTAGAGTGTACAGGTGGTACCTCCCTTAATCAGGACTCCCTGGTCCAGCATATCTGTTGTCTGACATGGACCATGGCTATTCCTGGACCATAGAGCCCAGGAAGATGAAGGTCTGGCAGTGGGGCAGGAATGCTGAAAGGGACACAGGTGAGTCAGCTTGTCATGGCTCCTTCCCCACTCTGGCATGATAAATGCAGAAGTGGGGGCCAGCAAGTGTACCCCAAAGCCTTATCTACCAGGCTTTCATATAAAACTTCCCCCAAAATCTTAAAACCTAGATTTTGGGAATAAAACTTCCTCTGCCACCACCCAAATATTAATAACGAGATTAGGGGAAAGATTGTGTTGGAAATCTCACCCCTATTATAAAAATCAGGACACACAAGTAACCAATGCCAGGTTAATAAAAAGAAAAGAGAAAACTTTTATTATTACAGCAATATTCCTGTTGCAAGCATAAGGATCAGATGGAAAGGTAACATAATATACTCATGGAGGAGTTATACCATGGGCTAAAACTTAGTTAAAAAGAAAAGCCAAACATCTCTTAAGCAGTGCCAGATATCAGATCCCATACCCAACCCTTAAAACAATAAAGCCTAACGAAACTACCTAAACTTTACCCTACTTACAGAAAGTGAAGAATTGTTTCTTGGAGAGAGAGAGAGACATGCTTGTCCCTCCCTGTAGCTGCAGAGGACTCTCCCAGAGAGACAAAAGGAGAAAGGAAAAAACCCAAATTCCTTTGTCCCAGTTTGAAAATCCCTCCTACATTCCTATGGGTCACTCCACCTGGCTAGGTGTAGTTAACTCCTTAATCCCCAGTCTGCTTGCTAACCCTCATAATCATGACACAGCTGAGAGCCCAGAGTGTCTGTTGGGGTGGGGGGCAGCATGGGCGGCATGGTGGGAAGTTCTGGCCCCAGCGGAGCTCGCTAACCCCAGCAGCTGGTGAGCTCTACCCTGGCTGTGGCCCTGGCCAGGGAGCTCCCCCTCCAGTGGCAGCCAGGGAGCTCTTTCCCCAGCCACACAGTTCCAGCCATGTACTGGCTCCAGAGGCTGGGGAACTCCAGCCCAAGCCCCAGATGCAGCTAGGGAGTTCTGGCCAGTGCTGCAGAGCTCCATCCCCATACCTCCATCCCCACTGCAGAGCTCCAGCCCCAGATGGCTGAAGAGCTCTGCCCCAGCTGCGCAGCTCTGGCTGAGGCAGCAGTGGAGGCAAGCTGGAGCCCTAGCCCAGTGGCAGCACAGCCACAAGGGACGGAACCTTCCCTGGTCCACAATTCCTCTAATTTGGGACCAGTGTGGTCCAACCTATAGGAGACTCAGTTGAGACAATATTCAGGGTGATGGCTGCCCTATATGTACTCTTTCAACCCTAAACACATAAAGCTCTATGGATGTATTTGAGTGTAATTCATGTAGAGAAGAATGATGCTAGAATGAAAACTGAGATTATCAAGGTTTAAACTCTTCTGAGAAGCACTGCTGAATAGACCAAAATCTTCAATAGAATGAGAAGATGAAGGTCATAAGTACAGATGAGGGTCAGCAGGAATGGTCTGGTTAGTGATGGCTTTGCATGTCAAACTGAAACCATCAGCTGCACAGGGACAGTGAATAATCTTTTCTTCCATCAGGTAAGATAACTGGAAGTGTAGTGTCATGTCATAATTCTCTGTTGCCCCAGTTGCTTCTGCAAATGGCCTGTTTCATTTGCTGCCTATCTGCCAAATGATGCTTCTTGTGTTTCAGTTTAATGTGCTACCACACTATACACAATAGGTGTCTCAGATGTCATGGCAACGCACCACAGTCAAATAAGGGGAGGCATCAGTTTTAGTTCCCAAGTAGTCTCAAGCTTCTAAAAACCTTTTAAAGCCAAGGACTCCTCTCCTATTTGTTTCTGATGCTGGAGTCTTTTGGCTTCATCTTCTCAAGGTTTTATCTGCAACTGTCGGAGGGTATGTCTACACTACCCCGCTAGTTCGAACTAGCGGGGTAATGTATGCATACCGCACTTGCTAATGAAGCCCGGGATTTGAATTTCCCGGGCTTCATTAGCACAAGCGGGGAGCCGCCATTTTTAAATCCCCGCTGCTTCGAACCCCGTGTAGCGCGGCTACACGGGGCTCGAACTACGTAGTTCGGACTAGGGTGCCTATTCCGAACTACCGGTACACCTCGTTTCACGAGGAGTACCGGTAGTTCGGAATAGGACCCTAGTCCGAACTACGTAGTTCGAGCCCCGTGTAGCCGCGCTACACGGGGTTCGAAGCAGCGGGGATTTAAAAATGGCGGCTCCCCGCTTATGCTAATGAAGCCCGGGAAATTCAAATCCCGGGCTTCATTAGCAAGTGCGGTATGCATACATTACCCCGCTAGTTCGAACTAGCGGGGTAGTGTAGACATACCCTGAGTTAGAAATTTACTTTTATTTATTTTTAAATGAAAAATGGAAATATGTAATGACATGATTCTGTGGTTGGATATAAAGAAAACACCAGATTTCACAAGACTCACAAAATAGGGAGAGTTAGAAACAATAGTCCCTTTTCAAATCAAAATTTCTAAACACTGTGCCTCTATGCCCTGTAGTTCTCCAGCTGTGTTCTCTGTCAATTTGGATCCAAATTTCATTGGGACATGAAGGTATTTACCAGAGAAGAAGGTATTTACAGATGTTGGGGTGTGTATCTAATCTGTAGTGGCTTATAAAGGATTTAGAGTATTTTACACTAAATTTTCCATGTACGTCAGTCAGGACTTGAAAACTTGCCACTTGGCTAAGAAATATAAAATTCTGGGGTTTAATTCTGTATGATGGAATAATGTGTTGCCATCCATATTACTGGAAAATATACAGAGTGGCTGTCATAGGAAGGACTCTGATGAGAAAATTCTTAGGACAAAAATAAATGTTATTGAGCTGGATGTCATATTGGCTTTGGTAGTTTGTTTCTGAGTTTTCTGGTGTGCTTAGTTTGGGGGTTCTTTTTGAGTTCTGAGCTGGAGTTTTGCCCTAAAGGCACAAAGTATTCAACTTAGATATTTAGACCTTAATAAGCTTTCACCAATTGGAATAAAAGAAATTGTTGCCACCAACAGGAAAGATTTACTATTTGTACTTGAAGCAACCCTCTAGCTCCCTAGGATGGCAGACCCTGGGTTATCACAATTTTTCATGCACTAAATTAATACGTTCCAGGCAGTTAATGGAAATCTTACTCTCAAAAGGCAATAAATATTATAAACTAGAGCTTACTGTGTTCTTTTTCCAAATATGTTTGAGATCAGCTCATGCTGCCTAGATCCAAGCATAGAGTAAAGCTTGCACTCCAGGGTCTTCCACAACCTACAGAGAAAATAGAGCTTAGTTGCCTCAGTGAAAGTATCCTTTAATTCCCTCACTGCCACATTTCTTTGCAGCCTGGGGAGGAATCCTGCTTCTTGAAGCGAGGGGATAACCCCAGTAAGGAGCATAGCCCTCTCCAAATTTCTTCTTTAGAACCCTTTCACTGACAATCCTGCATTCAGTCATGTCTGCATTGTGGTTGTTCATTGTGGTAGTGCAATGCCATTAGGGAAATTAGGGGATGGCCCCACAGGAGTCAGAGCTAGGATAGAATCATAGAATACTAGAACTGGAAGGGACCTCAAGAGATCATCAAGCCCAGTCCCCTGCCCTCACAGCAGGACCAAGTACTGTCTAGACCAGGCCTGGGCAAAATACAGCCCACAGGCCAAATCTGGCCCGCCAAGCCACTGGATCCGGCCTGTGGAGGCAGCGGGGAGCCCCAGGCAAGAAAAGTGGCTGCAGGGCTCCATTTCTGTTTTGAAACTGGAGAAAAGGGGGGAAGTTTTAGGAGCCGCCCCACCCCTAGTACATTCCCATTGTCCAGTTTCTGGCAGAAACCAGCCATTGCAAGCTGCTTGTTAGAATAACAGGCAGCTAAGAAGAATCACGCCCCCTTTCCTGGGCTGTTATTCATGAAGCACATGGCCAGGCAAGCAGGCTGACTGGCTGGGAAACATTTTAAGCTCTGCAGGCAGGCATGCTAGTTTGGCAGCTGAAGAGTAAGTCTCTTAGGATATGTCTACACTACCACCCTAGTTCAAACTAGGGTGGTAATGTAGTCAACCGAAGTTGCAAATGAAGCCCGGGATTTGAATTTCCCGGGCTTCATTTGCATGTTGCCGGGCACCGCTATTTTTAAATGTCCGCTAGTTCGGACTCCGTGCCCCGTGGCTACACGTGGCATGAACTAGGTAGTTCGGACTAGGAGTAACGGTAGTTCAGAATAGGAAGCCTAGTCTGAACTACCTAGTTTGTGCCGCGTGTAGCCGCGGGGCACGGAGTCCGAACTAGCGGACATTTAAAAATGGCGACGCCTGGCAACATGCAAATGAAGCCCGGGAAATTCAAATCCCGGGCTTCATTTGCAACTCCGGTTGACTACATTACCACCCTCTTTTGAGAGAGGAATGCAAATGCAGCTGAGCGAAATTAGAAATGAAGCGTGGATTTGAATTTCTCACACTTCATTTGCATAATCTCTTCTGGCTGCTTTTTTGAAATACCCTATTTTGAAAAAACAAACACTGTCTAGATGCGATTATTTCGAAAGAAAACCCTTCTTTCGAAATTACCCTTAAACCTCATTTTATAAGGAGTAAGAGTAATTTTGAAAAAAGGGGTTTCTTTCAAAATAACCACGTCTAGACAGCATTTCTTTTTTCGAAATAGGGTATTTCAAAAAAGTGGCCGGATGTGATTATGCAAATGAAACACGGGAAATTCAATCATTTGCAATTACACTCAGCTGCATTTGCATTCCTCTCTCAAAAGAGGAATGCAGTGTAGCCATACCCTTAGCCACAGCCTGCTTCTAGCATCCCAGCACTTTCCTGCACCAACTCTCTGCCCCCCCCCCACTCAACATACCCAGACCCTCTGTCCCCCTCTTACACTCATACCCCCTCCCAAATCTGGCACCCCAAAATCCTGCCCCGGTCTAGACCATCCCTGATAGATGTCTATCTAACCTGGTCTTAAATATCTCCAGAGGTGGAGATTCCACAAACTCCCTAGGCAACTTATTCCAGTGTTTAATCAGCCACAGTTAGGAAGTTTTTCCTAATCTTCAACCTAAACCTCCCTTGCTGCAGTTTAAGCCCATTGCTTCTTGTCCTATCCTCAGAGGCCAAGGAGAACAATTATTCTCCCTCCTCCTTGTGACACCCTTTTAGATACTTGAAAACCACTATCATGTCTCCTTTCAGTCTTCTCTTTCTCAGCTAAACAAATCCAATTCTTTCAGTCTTCTCTTATAGCTCATGTTCTCTAGGCCATTAATCATTCTTTTTGCTCTTTTCTGGACCCTCTCCAATTTCTCCACGTCTTTCTTGAAATGTGGTGTCCAGAACTGGATACAATTCTCCAGTTGAGGCCTAATCAGTGCAGAGGAGAGCATAAAAATGATTTCTCATGTCTTGCTTACAACACTTCTGTTAATACATCCCAGAATCATGTTTGCTTTTTTTGCAAGAGTGTCAAGCTGTTGACTCATATTTACCTTGTGGTCCACTATGACCTGCAGATCTCTATCAGCAGTACTCCTTCCTAAACGGTCACTTCCCATTCTGTATGTGTGAAACTGAATGTTCCTTCCTAAGTGAAGCACTTTGCATTTCTCCTTATTATACTTCATCCTATTTACCTCAGACTATTTCTTCAGTTTGTCCAGATCATTTTGAATTATGACCCTATCCTCGAAAGCACTTGCAACCTCCACCAACTTGGTAGTAACTGAAAACTAAATAATCATAATCTCTATGCCAATATCTAAATCATTGATGAAGATATTGTACAGAACCAGTCCCAAAACAGACTCCTGCACAACCCCACTCATTATACTCTTCCAGCATGACTGTGAACCACTAATAACTATTCTCTGAGAATGTTTATGCAGCCAGTTATGCACTCACCTTATAGAAGCACGATCTAGGTTGTAGTTCCCTAGTTTATTGATAAGATGGTCATGGAAGACCATGCCAAATGCCTTATTAAAGGCTAAGTATACCACGTCCACCATTTCTCCCTTATCCACAAAGTTTATTAGCCTATCAAAGAAAGTTTTCAGATTGGTTTGACATGATTTGTTCCTTACAAATCCATGCTGGGTATTACCTTTCACCTTTTTACCTTCCAGATGTTTTCAGATAAATTCCTGAATTGCTTTCTCCATTATCTGAATTGCTTTCTCCATTTCCCTGGCACAGAAGTTCAACTGACTGGTCTGTAGTTTCCTGCATTGTTCTTATTTACCATTGTATAAATGGGTACTATACTTGCCCTTTTCCAGTCTTCTGGTATCTCTCCCAGCTTCCATGACTTTTCAAAGATGACAGTTAAAGGTCCAGACACATCCTCTATCAGCTCCTTCAGTATTCTAAGATGCATTTCACCAGGCCCTGTTGACTTGAAGACCTCTAACTTTTCTAATTAATTTTAACTTGTTCTTTTTTTAACTTCTAAACCGATCCCATTTCCACTAGCATTCATTATGTTAGGCATTGTGTCACCAACAAACTTGGTGAACACTGAAAAAAAGAAGTCGTTACGCACCTCTTCCAATTCCAAGTTTCCTGTTTTTGTTTCTCCGTCTTCACTGAGCAATGTGCCTACCCTGTCCTTGGTCTTCCGCTTGCTTCTAATATATTTGCTATATGCAAATATAACAAATGAGGCCTCTGTATGCCCTGGCATCTCACAAAGTCATTCTATTTAAATCAACTAACCTTGGGGATGAAATTAAGGACACAATCTGAGATTTCACTAGGAGTAATGGGAATAAATCAAGAAAACAAATCTTTAAGATAAATAATATGGAAAAAACTACACCTCATAAATATGAGATATAGAGCATCTGGATCAGATCCTGCTCACCTGACTTATTAATACACACATGGAAATTCTTGCAGTTAGGAAAGAGGACTGGAAATTAGACAATCAAAGTTTTATTCCCTGCTTCATTGCCACAGGCTTAGTGTAACTTGGTGTAACACACTAATCTTCTATGTATTGTTTTAAATTTCCCCTTCCCAAAAAGTTATAATATTTTTCTACCTCATTGAAACAGGGTGAGACTTACTTCAATAATATTTTGATATGTTCAATATCATGTTAATAAATGCCAGAAATATGCCTGCAAATAAATAAAATAATTTAAAGTAATGGGAGAGTCATGTAAGACAATTTGAGTAGTACTTGATTTGTTAAGCATTTATTTCAAATGGGGAAGTAAACATGATACATCTCTTTTACTGGCTAAATTGCAGACCAGATACATTTGTTGGTGACCCACATAATAATCATTTATTAAATGGAATTTAAAATGAAATTATTAAAACAATGAACCTTAATTGTTTCAGTACAAAGGTGCTGCTATGTCTTCATATACTAACACCACAATCATTATTTTCTAATTAGAAGGTTAAAAAGATGGGGAATGTGTCATTGTTCCCAGTTAGCAACATTTACTTCATTCCACATTCTTAGATCTTATTTAAAGGCCAGCATGTTCACTGTATGACACTGACACACATTTTAAAGCCGATTTTAAATATGAGTTATGATCACTGAATCAGCTTTTGTCTAATTTATCAGGCCTATTTCTCTTACTAGTGCTAAGTATAGAAATGTCCAATCTTGTGGTGGTTTAACAGAAAATGAGAGAAAATGTTCATTTTTTTTCCTGAATCTTGGAATATGTATCTAAGATTAGTGATTGAATGGCTGTTGTACAGGTAATTTTCTGAGCAATTGAAAATCCCATGATTAATATTCTAAACATTTTAAGGGCTCCTTTCCCTACATCCCATTGTTTCCTTCTTTTGTTACTTTCCTTTTTTTTTCTTTTCTGTGCTAAGCAAATAGCATATGTCTCTTTTTTTTCAATTCCACATGATGTAAATTATTACAGTACTCTTGGGCATTAACCTTCCTCTGTTTTCCTTACTTTTCATAGGCAAGATCAATTTCTTGATATAACTAATTCTGCCTTTAGTTACTCTGGAGTTTTTTCTAGATCTATTACAGGAAAGAAAATGAGCATGAAACTTTATTTTATTTCTTCTTCTGAGTATCGATCACCTCTTGGTCTGTAAGTTCTCTCCATTGTTCATTGTTTGCTTAATAATATTTATCTGCCCAGAGGTTTTCATTTCAGTGTTTGAATTCTTGGATGGTACATCCTTTTTATTCTCCTTTTCATATTGCAGAAAATGATGTTTAAAAAAGCTTGTGGTGTATAAACAAGAATATACTGAATATTTCAGTTTGGTTCTTAAAAACTTTTAAAAAACAATGAATAGTCCTGCAGCACCTTAGAGACTAACAAAAAATGTAGATCATATCGTGAGCTTTCATGAGCACAACCCACTTCTTCAGATGAATGGAGTTAAGGGGCCCAAGGTACAAATAAATAGCAGAGAAAGAGAGGAGATGGGGAGGGAAAAAGAAAGAAAAGAAAAAGGGAAAAATACTATCATTTAGAGTGTCCATGATAAATGAGGCTAATCGAGTGGGCACTAAGTACCCCGTGCTTAGCTTTTTATGTCATTAGGGTGTGGAATGTAGTGGCCCATCCAGGTGAGGTCTTTATTCAGACACTGATTCCAGGTACCAAACTTGTAAATGAAACCAAGTTCTTCTGTAGCTTCTCTCTCAAGTTGTTGTTTTTAATTGCTTTGTAATAATATAGTCACTTTTAGATCCATAACTGAGTGCGTGAGCAAGTTTAAATGTCCCCTCAACAGGTTTCTCTATGTTACCTTTTCAAAAATCTGATTCACGTCAATTAATCCTTTGTCAGAGACTGTCCAGTTTGGCCAATATACATGGCAGAAGGTCATTGCTGGCACTTGCTGGCATAGATCACATGGGTGGATGTGCACTTGTATGAACCTCTGATGTGGTTAGCTCCTGTGATGATGTATAGATGTGTGGGCAGAGTTGGTAACGTGGTTTATTGAAGGGATAGGTTCCTGGGTGAGTATGTTTGAGGTGTGGTTGCTGGAAAGAATTTGTTTCAGGTTAGCGGGTTGTCTGTAGGTGAGGATTGGCCTGTCCCCCAAGGCCTGTGAGAGTCAGGGTTCATGTTTCAGGATAGGCTGTAGATTGTTAATAATTCACTAAAGAGGTTTAAGTTGAGGCTGTTTTGTTATCGTCAGCACTCTTTTATGAGTACACTAATCATTCTAACATAGGCGTAGGATCTGTGTTCAATACATGTGATGTCATATAAGTTATTCGATGATGGTACACAAATTCTTTAGTATTTTCTACACTTTCTAACAGGCTTGAATGGTTTCCAATTCTTGTAGTCATCTTAATCTACCTTATGTTGTTATTTCAGGAAAACCTATTAATATTATTGATGTGAAGATGCTGTTAGAATTTGTTTTAAATCTAAAGTTTAATGAGACAGTGACTTGCCCTAAAACATTCAAATACGTTCACTTTAAAACCAGAAGAAGAAAATCTGAGCAAAAAAACCAGGACTTTTTCAAGTAAAACTGAGTTTAGAGAGTTGAGTGGATGGGTGAAAGTAAATTTATTCATTTTCAAAACATTGGGTTCTCCTTAATTTCTAAAGGGAATATCACACACAATGAAATGTGCAGACAGTCACTTCATAAAGTAAATTATCTCCATTACACTTTTGGCTCCAATCATGTAAGACTTACTCATGTTGGTAAGCATTGCTCACAAAATTAGTGTCACTGAAGTTAATGGGACTACTTACAAAAATATTCACCAACATTACAGAGCACTGCAGAATCTACCTCCAAAGAGATTTTAAATTACCCAATAAACATTAATAATAGTACTCTTCCATTATATGTTTTAATGCACATCCTGGAATACACATGACAGCAAATATAATTTTAAAGCTAAAATATTTTTAACAGCTAGAATATAGGATAGGGTGTCAGTAATTCCATTTCTAGCACTGTTGCATCTTCCTGTATGACTTTGAGCAAGTACTGTTGTTTAGTTTAGCTTAGCTTAGTTTTAGAAAGAGGCTGTGATTTAGTTTGCTTGGTTTTTGGATGCCTAGTGGAAGACTTTGAGACAGAGGTAAAGTTATGGGCACACAGAAAAATGTGTTCCAAAGTTGTGAAATGCAAATGAAAGTCTACTTTTAAATATTGACTCTACACTATCTATAGTTGCATCACCCATAAAATTGAGATAATAATATTAACCATGAATCTTTACACAGGAGGCCTACCATCATAGAAACTAAGAGCTAGATTCTCAGAGCTCTTATCTGAATGTAAAAAAAGCATATTCTGCCTAATCCTGCTCAGATAAATATTCCACCTAGAGAGTATTATTAGAGAGGGAGTTGCACTCTCCCTGTCCAGTGCCCCCAGGAACAGCTGACATTTAGACTGGTACCCACCCCAGTTGATGGCCCTAGGGGGCAGTACATACATGCCTTAGGAGCCACCCACAAAAGGTGCTGGCTTGTAGGAGTGGCAGCTCCACATATAGCTGGTTTTGCTGCTGCGTTTCACAGTAGAGACCTGCAACTCCTCAGAAATACAATTTATATCTGTTGATATATGCATCTATGGCTATAAATTTGGTATTGTCACAGGGTTGTAAGAATTGAACTTTGAGTCACAAGTCACTGTCTATCTGGTCTACGTTAGGAACAGTGCATCCATGTGCCTCCCCTTACTCTGGCCAGATTTTAAAGTTAAGGAGCAAGAGTCTCAGATGAGATACATTTGATAGAGTTCCACAGAAATAAAGGGGTATATGCAGTTAAACACTGGTTGAAGATCTGTCCCAAAATCAATGTCTAAGTTAATTATTGTTGATAGATTGCATTGCAAACACAAAACAAGTCACTGTATGAATGTCATGTAGTATATATTATAGAATCATAGAATCATAAGACTAGTAGGAACCTTGACAGGTCATCAAGTCTGGTCCCCTGCCCTCATGGCAGGATGATGTGCCATCTAAACCATCTCTGACAGGTGTTTCTTTAACCCATTCTTAAAAAATTGTATTCTATATTAGTACATCCATACTTCAATTATACTACTTGTACTTGAGAAGCTGCAGTACTTTGTAACCTTTTAAATGTTGATGGCAAGAAATTCCCTGAAACTGGGCAACATAATGTTAAGAGCCAACATAATTTTCACCACCACTGTCAGTGACTTGGAGTATTAGATGTACCATATGGCAGAAAAGAACAGCTATAAAATCTCAGTAGAAAAAAAGAGTCAGAGAAACAGCAGAAAGGTAAAGGAGTTTTTTTCCTCCCTGAGATTGGATACAAAAGGAGTGGAAGAGACAAAATTCCTGATATGGAAGGGTTGGTTGGGGCTGGACATCAATTAAAGTGAAAGTATCTGACACACTTCAGGTTCTAGAGAGAAGATATTAGTCAGGAGGACAGTTCAAGGAGTAAAGTACCACATTTTTCTCTTGTAATCTCTTTGGGTCTAGCATCTTTCACTTTTTTTTATACATGTCCAGTGTCCAGCCTATGGCACCTGACTACTTGGATGACTTAACTTGTTACCAAAATACAAATGATAAATTACCTAGAAAAACTATATTAAAAAAGAGCTGAGATGTAAAGTCAAGCAACCAAAATTTAGGATATCCAGTAGTTAGCCTAACGGTGCAACCTTAATTTAGCACATATGCATTCTGGCTCAGTCTTTCATTAGAGGATCACTATTTTAATTTTCCACGGGACCCTTGCTTCAGTCAGTGCTTAGTATGGATCGTGCCCATGAATTAGTAACTATGAAATATTTCTGTCTATCTTTCTCCATTAGGTAACCAGACTCTATTTATTATATACCATCCAAATCCTATAATGAAGCCAGAGTTATTTATTTCCTCATAGAATTTTCTACGGTGCTGCTGAATACTTCACACAAAAAAATTAATTTATCTTCATAAAACTTCTACAAGGTACACATTTATTGTCTCCCTTTTAAAGATTAGGGACTGACAAGGTCAAAATTGTCAAGTGTCCACTGATTTTGAGAGAGCTAGAGATCTAGTGCTTGATTTTGTCATAATAACTGGGCATTTTTATAGCACTTTATTTGTTCAAAGAACAGCTCCAATTGACTTCAGCTGCATCAGTAAATGTGCAGCACCTCTGCAAATCAGACTCCAACTGTCTCAAGCTGGACACCCAAAAATAAAATTAGTGTCCATCTGTGAAAACTTTAATGTAATAATCTTGCTCAGCATCTCATATGACTTCTGTGGCAGGGACAGGGATAGAAACCAGTTAAATAAGAGACTGTCCTTTCTCTCACTGAAATCACCTGCTTCATTCACTATACACCTTCTAATTTATACAGAACGTGAGTCAGGGAAACCTACAGGCAACAGCTCCACTGACTACACTTTAATGATTAATTCCCTAAACAAAATCTGTGCTGAATGATAAATGGAGTACTGAGGAAAATGTAGTATGTTGTGTGATAATGCAGATATACAAGGAACTGATTTAAAGTTGGAGAACAAAGCGTGCACAGTAGTTTTTTAGGGCCTAGAGAAAAATCTGAAACTGCTCACCACCATCGTTCAAAAAAATTACCATGAGAAGCGTATTCTGCAATAGTGTCCTCTATCCCATGGGACAAGGCTCAATGTACCTTGCCAGGCAGTGTGTCCTGGCACATGAGATTGCACTGCCATTCATATTTGGTACTGACACCTGCCCCCCTTCATCAGTGAAGGGAAAGGAGACAGTGAAAGAATTGGCAAGAAGGGTATATCAAAGATTAGAAGGAAATCTATGTCCGCAGCATCCCCATCCCTTCCAAAATAAACTGGCAAGAAAAAAATGTAGACATATAGACTATAAAAAGACAAATTACTTATTTATCACTTTACAAAAAGAATACTAATTGCTAATTATAGAGTAGTGAATAGTAGTATGTGGTACTTGTGGCTATGTCTACACATAACATTATTTTGGAATAACTGATATTATTTCGAAATAACAAAGAGCATGTTGACACTGGAAGCCATTATTTCAAAATAATGTTGAGCTGGAGGAGCAGTTCAAATTAACTTTCATAGGGGCTACACATGCAAACTGCTATTTCGAATTCAATTCGAAATAGTGGAGCACTTAATTCGAACTAGGTAAACCTCATTCTACGAGGACTAACGCCTAGTTCAAATTAAGTAGTTTGAATTAAGGGCTGTGTAGCCACTTAATTTGAATTAGTTGGAGGCTAGTCCTTCCCAGGTTGCCCCGGTGACCAGTCTGGGCTAAACCAGGGAAATTCTTCTGCCCCCCCCTCCCGGCCCCGAAGCCCTTAAAGGGGCACAGTCTGGCTACAGTGCTTGTGCCAGTTGCAAGCCTGCCAGCACCCAGCCAGCAGACCCTGCACCTGGCATGGCATGAGCCAGCCACCCACTGCAACCCAGCCCTCCACCTTTTCCCAGGACCAGTCTGGTGGCTCCCAGGATCCTGCCCAGGGCCTCAAAAGGTGGGCGCCCGCCTGGTCTAGTACCATCATGCTCCCTTTATGTGTATGGAGGGAGTGGGGGTAGAAGTGACCATGTGCCTGGGCCTTGCCCATCATGGAGCAGCAGCTGGGAGTCATGCAGGGGCCCTGGCCTGTTCCCCACACGCCAACCTCACCCTGCAGAGGGGGGTTGGGTTTCACCCACCAGGTCCCCAGGGAGAACTGACCACTGCTCTTGTTTCACCACAGCCACAGCACCTGGGACTGCAGGGCGCACCACCCCGCCTGCAACAGCCACCCACACCCGGACCAGCAGGTGCACCGGGAACCTGGAGGACTACCAGCAGCAGCACCTGTGGCTACTGAAGCACCGGGACCACTGGGTCCGGGAGGACCTGCGGCTGTGGCAGCAGAGCTTGGAGGCACTGGAGGAGCAGGGCCGTGCCCTCAGAGGTCACCTCCAGACCTTGGTGGACAGGTTTCTGCCTCCTCCTGCTCCAGCCCCTGTGGCCGCCTCAGCTCTCGCTCCTTCTCCCACCCCTGCTACCTCTCCCACTTTCTCTGCACCCCCTGTTCCTCCTGCCCCACCCTCCACACCCACTCCCTGCTGACACCCCCGCACCCACAGTGCTGTGAGACGGGAGAGTGAGCAGGACCCCCAACCCTGAGCTTTCTCTTCCCTTTCTCCCTTTCCTCCCCCTTCCAGCTCCCTCCTCCCAGATTTCCCCCTCCTCTCTCCCACCCTCACTCCTCCCTCCCCCCACCCAAGTTATGTAAAATAAAAAGAGATTTTTGTTGGCAAAACAGGTGTCTTTATTTGAAATTAGGAAGGTGGGTTAGGGAGGGGAAAGGAGAAGATAGGGAGGGTGGAAGAAGGCCCCGGTGGGGCATGCAGGGAGAGTTCAGTCCTCCTCCACATGGATGCTCTCCTGCAGGGCTCCCTGGATCTGGACGGCACCCCGCTGGGCCTCCTGGATGATGGCGGTGCGGGGCTGCATGTACTGGCCAGCCATGCAGTCAGCCTCAGCCATCCAGGCTGGCAGGAAAGCCTCCCCCTTCCGTTCACACAAATTGTGCAGCACGCAACATGCTGCCACCATGGGAGGGATATTGTGCTCGGCGAGGTCGAGATGGGTAAGGAAGCATCTAAATCGGGCTTTCAGGTGTCCGAAGGCCCCCTCGACCACAATGCGGACCCTGGTGAGCCTGGCATTGAAGGCCTTCCGTGAGGGGTTGAAGTGCCCCGTGTATGGCTTCATGAGCCAGAGCTGTAGGGGGTAGTCCACATCCCCCAACAAGCAGACGGGAATGTCCACGTCCCCAACCCTGATGTGGCGTTCGGGGAAGAAGGTCCCGGTGGCCAGCCTCTGGCACACGGAGGAGTTGCAAAACACCCTGGCGTCATGTGCCTTGCCAGACCAGCCCAAATTAATGTCTGTGAACTGGCCCCGGCGGTCAGACACGGCCTGCAGGAGGACGGAGAAGTACCCCTTGCGGTTGATGTACTGGGAGGCCTGGTGTTCCGGGGCACGGATGGGGATGTGCATCCCGTCGATGGCCCCCCCGCAGTTGGGGAAGCCGAGGATGCCGAACCCCTGGATGACTGCATCCAGGTCAGCGAGGTGGACAACTCTGTGGAGCAGCACCCGGTTGATGGCCTTGACCACCTGCAGAGAGACACAGCAAACTGCGAATCACTGTGGCGCCCGGGTGGCTGGGAGTGTTTGTTCCCTGGCACTGCCCCGCTCCCCACTCCCAGAAGCAACCCCTGCTGCGATCCTGGCCACTGCGGGCGGCATGTGGTACAGCCGGGGAGACTGAACCCTCCCGTGTGGGGCACTTTCGCCTCCTCCCCCCGCCCCCATTTTCCCTAGGGCGGCCCATTCCCTCCTTGCAGCCCACTTCTCCTCCCCCGGCCCAGTGACCAGTGAGTGCCGTATCTGCATAAGCACTGCTCTGATGGAGGATTTCCCCATACCGAACTGGTTCCCGATGGATCGGTAGCTGTCCAGCGTGGAGAGCTTCCACAGGGCGATGGCCACACGCTTCTGGAGGGGGATGGCAGGCCTCATATGAGTGTCCCGTCGCTGCAGAGCAGGGGCGAGCCACTCACAGAGCTCCAGGAAGGTGTCCTTCTTCATCCTGAAGTTCTGGGTCCACTGTTGGTCTCCCCAGCGCTCCAGGTTGATGTGGTCCCACCAGTCGCAGCTGGTGTCCAGATGCTAGATGCGGCAGGACACGCTGGCATCCAGGCACTGCTGTGGTTCCTCTACGACCCCCAGGGAGGCCAGGGGGAGAGGCAGGGGGCTGATGTGCACCAAATGGTGCCAGGCAGCCGCCAGCCATTGCTGGAAGGCTCGCAGCAGCAAGTCCAAAAACTAGAGCAGCATGCGAGTTCTAGCTCCATGGTGCCAACTGTGGTGGCATCCCCAATAGGAACCACCGACACAGGCAGGTGTAGAGGAAAACGCTTTGCTGTCCCTCGGCGAGATATGCAAGGAAGCAGAAAAGCTGAGAACCAGCTGTCCAGGGGGATCCCTTTAAGCACGAGCCTCAGATAGCAGCCACACAAAGCAACTACTGACCTGATGCCCTGCCGAAACTAGGGTATGTCTACACTACAAAGTTAGTTCGAACTAACGGACGTTAGTTCGAACTAACTTTAATAGGTGCTACACTAGCGCTCCGCTAGTTCGAATTTGAATCGAACTAGCGGAGCGCTTAGTTCGAACTAGGTAAACCTCATTTTACGAGGACTAACGCCTAGTTCGAACTAGCTAGTTCGAACTAAGGGCTGTGTAGCCCTTTAGTTCGAACTAGTGGGAGGCTAGCCCTCCCCAGGTTTCCCTGGTGGCCACTCTGGCCAACACCAGGGAAACTCTATGCCCCCCTCCCGGCCCCGGACCCCTTAAAGGGGCACGGGCTGGCTACGGTGCCCGTGCCAGGTGCAAGCCTGCCAGCACCCAGCTAGCAGACCCTGCACCTGGCACGGCACAGAGCCACCCACCCGATGCCCCCCAGCCCACCCCCTCTTGCCGGGACCAGGCTGGCGGCTCCCGGGAGTTTGCCCTGGACCGCAAGAGGCGGGCACCTGCCTGGGCTAGTGCGGACATCGTGGACCTCGTCCACGATCTCCGCACTAGGCACAGGAAAGTGGCCGTCTAGGGCAGGAGAGCTGCCAGCCTGGCCAGCCAGGAGCAGGTGTGCATGAAAATCAAGGGGGTCCACTGAGACCCCCGACACTGAGCCCTTAGCTTACAATAGCCGTCCTGGGTCAGACCAAAGGTCCATCTAGCCCAGTAGCCTGTCTGCCAACAGCGGCCAACCCTAGGGACCCTGGAGGGGATGGACCGAAGACAATGACCAAGCCATTTGTCTCGTGCCATCCCTCTCCAGCCTTCCACAAACTTTGGGCAGGGACACCACTCCTACCCTCTGGCTAATAGGACTCCATGGACCCAACCTCCATGACTTGATCTCACTTCCCTTTAAACTCTGTTCTAGTTCTAGCCTTCACAGCCTCCTGCAGCAAGGAGTTCCACAGGTTAACTATTTGCTTTGTCAAGAAGAACAACTTTCTCTTACTAGTTTCAAGCCTGCTACCCATTCCTTTCCTTTGGTGTCCTCTACTCCTTCTTTATGGGAACTCAGGAAGAACTTTTCTGAATGCACCCTCTCCACCCAACCCCTTCTTTTAGAGACCTCTATCCTGTCCCCTCTCCGTCTCCTCTTTTCTAAGCTGAACAGTCCCAGTCTCTGTAGCCTTTCTTCATCTGGGACCTGTTCCCAACCCCTGATCATGTTAGTTGCCCTCCCCTCTCCCAGCCTTTCTCTTCCCCTCTCCCACCTCCTTTTCCCAGTCCCCCCCAGTTTTGTTCAATAAAGACAGAGTCAATGTTGGAAGAAACGTTATCTTTATTTTGTACATCAATAAGAAGGGGGGCTAGGGAAGGGTAAGTGGAAGGAGGTGAGGGAGGAATGGGGTACGAGCCCCCGATGGGGACGACTGGGCTGGCTCTGTGGGCTTCTGGGGGTGGAAGCTCTCCTGCAGCCCCCCAATTACTCCCTCTCCCCAGATGGCAGCCTGCGGCAAGTGCAGCCGGGCTGATGGCCGAGTGGTGTGATGTGCCCAGTGTGGGCACTCAGGGCACTCCAAGCCAGAACTTCTTTGCAAGCGGGGCACCCCTTAGAACTGTGTGTCCGGGGTGGGGGTCGGGACCCTTTAAGCGCAGCCCTCGGCTAGCCTGAGACAGCATCTCCATGCTCTAAGTCCTCCTTTTATGCCCTGCCGGCACTGCTTCCGGCCATCCTTAAGCCCTGTCCAGAGTCCACTCAATGTGGACTTACTAGTTCGAACTAGCAAAACGCTAGTTCGAACTAGTTTTTAGTTCTAGATGCGTTAGTTCGAACTAGCTTAGTTCGAATTAACTAATTCGAACTAAGTTAGTTCGAACTAGCGCTGTAGTGTAGACGTACCCCTAGTTTCAGCTACCCTTAAATGCGACCCAGCATCCAATCAGTGTGGACGCACTATTTCAAATTAGAAAAACGCTAATTCGAATTAGTTTTTGGGTCTAGATGCGTTATTTCGAATTAGCTTATTTCAAATTAACTAATTCGAAATAAATTAGTTTGTATTAATGCTTTAGTGTAGACATACCCTCTGAGAAATATCTCACCCCACAATTAGTCCCATTAATTTCTGAAACTTTCAACTACAAATGCATTAACATTTTCTTGCAACAGTGTTTTAAGGATACATTCAGCATCTGAATTTTTGCATGCTGTCTAGGCTTCCTTTCATTTGAAAAGGATTTGGAGGAAGGACTGGAGATCCTATCATGATGACTAAACTATCTAAGGATACGTCTACACTACCTCGTTAGTTCAAGCTAGGTAGGGTAATGAGGGCAAGTGGAGTTGCAAATGAAGCCCAGGATTTAAATATCATAGAATCATAGAATCATAGAATAATAGGACTGGAAGGGACCTCGAGAGGTCATCGAGTCCAGCCCCCCGCCTTCAAGGCAGGACCAAGCTCCGTCTACACCATCCCTGACAGATGTCTATCTAACCTGTTCTTAAATATCTCCAGAGAGGGAGATTCCACCACCTCCCTTGGCAATTTATTCCAATATTTGACCACCCTGACAGTTAGGAATTTTTTCCTAATGTCCAATCTAAACTTCCCCTGCTGCACTTTAAGCCCATTACTCCTTGTCCTGTCCTCAGAAACCAAGAGGAACAAATTTTCTCCTTCCTCCTTGTGACACCCTTTTAGATATTTGAAAACCGCTATCATGTCCCCCCTTAATCTTCTTTTTTCCAAACTAAACAAGCCCAGTTCATGAAACCTGGCTTCATAGGTCATGTTCTCTAAACCTTTAATCATTCTTGTCACTCTTCTCTGTACCCTTTCCAATTTCTCCACATCTTTCTTGAAATGTGGCGCCCAGAACTGGACACAGTACTCCAGCTGAGGCCTACCTAGTACAGAGTAGAGCGGCAGAATGACTTCACGAGTTTTGCTTACAACACACCTGTTGATACAACCTAGAATCATATTTGCTTTTTTTGCAACAGCATCACACTGTTGACTCATATTCAACTTGTGGTCCACTATGACCCCTAGATCCCTTTCCGCCATGCTCCTTCCTAGATAGTCGCTTCCCATCTTGTATGTATGGAACTGATTGTTCCTTCCTAAGTGGAGCACTTTGCATTTCTCTTTATTAAACCTCATCCTGTTTACCTCTGACCATTTCTCTAACTTGCTAAGCTATATTTGCCTAGTTTATCAAGAAGAATATCATGCGAGACCGTATCAAATGACTTACTAAAGTCTAGGTATATGACATCCACCGCTTCTCCCTTATCCACAAGGCTCGTTATCTTATCAAAGAAAGCTATCAGATTAGTTTGGCATGACTTGTTCTTCACAAACCCATGCTGGCTATTCCCTATCACTTTATTACCTTCCAGTATTTGCATATGATTTCCTTAATTACCTGCTCCATTATCTTCCCTGGGACAGACGTTAAACTGACCGGTCTGTAGTTTCCTGGGTTGTTCTTATTCCCCTTTTTATAGATGGGCACAATATTTGCCCTTTTCCAGTCTTCTGGAATCTCCCCTGTCTGCCATGATTTTTCAAAAATCATAGCTAAAGGCTATATCATTTGCATGTTCCCGGGCACCACCATTTTTAAATCCCCCTTAGTCCGAACTCCGTGCCCACAGCTACACGCAGCATGGAGTAGGTAGTTTGAATTAAAGATCCTCATTCGAACTACCGTTACTCCTCGTGGAATGAGAAGTAACGGTAGTTCGAATTAGGATCTTTAATTCGAACTACCTACTCCATGCCACGTGTGGCTGCTAGCACGGAGTTCAGACTAAGGGGGATTTAAAAATGGCGGCGCCTGGGAACATGCAAATGAAGCTGGGATATTTAAATTCCGGGCTTCATTTGCAACTCCTCTTGCCCTCATTACCCTACCTAGCTCGAATTAACGAGCTAGTGTAGACATACCCTAATTTTTAGAGGGCTTAGTGAGGTCACTGGAACGTTCCTTAAAAAAATGGTATATATTGTTCTTCCAGTAATGCTGACCGAAGGAGGATAAGGAATTGAAAGAGAGAATGACTTTATAAAATTATTTTTAATTTACAAACTTCTAAAATGAAGCTATCCAGATGTGCACAATCTTAAGCTCACAGCTGTGTTCTCATTACTGTAATCCTTGTCCTTCATCACCTCAGCCCCTCCCTGCTATTTGTTACAATCCCTTGATATGACAAGTCTAAAATTAGTATGTCAGCTCTAAAGAGCAGAACTGCATCATCATTGTTTTTTTTGTTTTTTTTCCTGTGGAACATCTAACCTACTTCTGGATGTTCTAAAACCCTTTCATATTATTTGTAATTTCCAGACCAATGACTTCAGTAACTTTGTGGTCCTTGAGCAACTGTGTAAATGAAGGGTTAGATACTCAGGTTGGTGTAATTCTACTGCAGATTGATGTAGTTACATTTTAAATTGGCATAGCTCCATAGACTTCGATGCTGCTGTACCTGTGCACAGGGGATGAATCACCGGGACCCAGAGCAACTCTCCTCTTTGTTTCCCCTTTCCACCCTCCCCACACTAGCAGGCCTGCATGGCAATGATCATTATAACTTGAATCAGCAAGGCAACCCAGTGTCCATAGATGCTAGAACTATGTGGTTTCCATTTTTTAGAGGGTTTTCACTTTGGTTCAATGGCCCTCAGTTCCCCCACTGTACCAATTGTTCCAGCACCTCTGCCAGTGCCAGACTTTTTGTGACCCAGAGCTAGATTGCGACCTGTACTTTGGAAACCACTGATCTACAAAATGGTGAGTTACAATCTGGATTGTGATTCTGTTCTTGACTCTTAGGCTGTGTCCAGACTCAGGGGTTTTTTCAGGAAAAGTAGCCTTTTTCCGAAAAAACTTCCCCTGCGTCCAGACTCAAGCCGCGTTCTTTCGAAATTAAATCGAAAGAACGCGGCTTTTCTTTCGATGGCGGTAAACCTCATTTCATGAGGAAGAACGCCTTCTTTCGAAAGTTCCTCTTTCGAAAGAAGGCGTTCTTCAATGTAAATAGGGCTTCTTCGAAAGAGAGCATCCAGACTCACTTGATGCTTTCTTTCGAAAAAGCAAGCCGCTTTTTCGAAAGTTCAACATGCAGTCTAGACGCTCTCTTTCGAAAGAGGCTTGCAGTCTAGACATAGCCTTAATGACAGCCACGCATAGCTTCACTTGCCAAAGATGAGTCCTGGAAAGGCTCAGATAAGTTAAATTTCCTTTCCTTGCTCCCGCTTACTCAAGAGGAACTCAGTTACTGCGGCCTTTCACACTGTGTAGTAAATGTCCTTCCTCATGCTATTTAAACTCTGTTGTCTTTTTGCTTTTGGCACTGACTATTCACACTCTGCCCACTTGCTCATGGTGACACAGTGAAACTTGTCTTTCCCCGCTGTGGCTGGAAAATTATCCAAACAATTTATTTATTGCAATCTGCCCAAAATATGTGCAGAATGCACATGGGACTACACAAGTGCTTTATGTCTCCTTCTTCCCTGCATGTCCAAGTGGGCCTCAGAAATAATTATAGCTGTATAATCGATTTTAAACTGTTCACTTCTGTGTGCACACGACCTATGTAAAGAGTCATCAGTTACCAAATAGGATTTTAACTAAAAGTCAGTGACTTGAAATTAGAAAGAAAGAAAACTATGCTTTACAACATACCCTGCAGGACAACCAATAGCAGAACTGGAATGTAGAAGCCAGTAGTTGCTGGGTGTCCGTGCTAACAGATCAATACTGGGGCTTGACTATCTGCCATAATCTTCCACTCACATGTAGTACACAATGTCTTTTTTCTATAGATACTGGTAGTTTTTCCATTAAAAACATTTGCGGAAAAGAGCATCTAGATTGGCACGGACGCTTTTCCGCAAAACCACTTTTTGCAGAAAAGCATCTGTGCCAATCTAGATGCGGTTTTGTGCAAGACAGCTCCGATTGCCATTTTCGCAATCGGGGCTTTTTTGTGCAAAACAATACCGCGTTGTCTACACTGGCCCTCTTGCGCAAAAGCATTTGTTCAAGAGGGCTTTTGCCCGATCGGGAGCAGCATAGCATTTCCTCAAGAACACCGACAATCTTACATGAGATCGTCTGTGTTCTTGAAGAAATTCAAGCGGCCAGTGTAGACAGCTGGCAAGTTTTTCCGCAAAAGCAAATGCTTTTGTGGAAAAACTTGCCAGTCTAGACACATCCTTATAGTTTGCATGTAGTGATGTAATACAAAAGAGTAGCTTTTCCACTGATAATGCTATATCTGGAAATATGATTGTAAGCATTCACTCATCTGATGATTTCAAGAGTCTTTGTACAAAGCTGGATATTTTCCCTGGGGGGAAAAAACCTCATAGCCTTCTGTAATGAATTAAACCTCTTTTACGTAAAGGAAGGGCCGTGTCTTGGACACTAAGGACTTTTACAGCCTACATAGACAGAAGTGGATATTTGTTCCTCTTTCATTGCAGCCTGTTCACTGTGTGCATGAAGTTCTTTTTCTCTAGTAAAAGATTGCTCATTCTCCATGTCAACACTAGTCATGCAGATTATTTCTTTTAGTAACAAGACTGGTATCTTCACAATTATTTAAATTGCAGAGAAAGAAAATGCTGTTGTGAGTCAAAAGATAGACACCCCATTTAGCTGTAGTAACTATGGCATTGTTTGAGTGAAGATCATATGGAATCAGACACGCGACAAGGAAAAATTATTTCTATCCTCTTTAATAGAACAGTGGCAAAATCTACAACACATATTTAGGTTCATTAATTTTGTATTGTTGTTCAAAAGAAAAGGACAGTGGCATAGGGTTTTTTATAAAGTATTTAATCATAGCAGTGTTAACATCTCCAGTACTTTATGATTCAGCAGGCTGAAAGTTGATACATAAGATGTCAATGCAGAGGCCTGTTATAAATAAGAAAACGCACAAATCTGTGAACAGAAAATGAGACAAAAGGTGGGGAATTTTGGGTTTAATGTCACGTTGGAAAGCCTTTCAAGTTACTTCATCCCATACCTGTCACAGAAGTTGCTAGAAAGCTAATGTTGGGATTAAATGTTTATGAATGTTTTTCATCTATAGAAAGTATCAGTCTTGTGTATTGTCTGCTATATTTAATAAACAAACTGAATTACAATGTTTTATGATTATTGTAATTTTGTGTTTATAATATTTGCAATATTTGTCTATTATAGACTCAGGTCCTGTGGCAGAGTCAGGAACTTACTTAATTTTTAGCCTGAAATCAACACACAATGAGAGCATTTCAGTGTCTCTTGTATCTCAGTCCAGTGCCTTAACCGCACTGCTTTCATGATTTAAAATCACAGTACTGAAGAGAAAATAGAGTTTATGATTTAAGCTGTTTAAGGCTGTGATACAGCAAGGGACTTAATTTGAGAGGTGGCATGTGAGTTCAATGACCCAGGAGTTGATAAAAGAATTAACTATAATTTCCAAATTTAACAGAACATTTACAACTAAATCTTCATCAGATAAAAAGTTTCTCTCGAGCTCTACAGCCTAGTGGTTAGATCATTGGACCTGGATGCCACAGGAAAACCAATATTCAGCTCCCTGCTCTGTCTGAATTGAAGTGATCTATGAGGAAAAATTCTGTTGTAATCAGGCAGAGCAAGGGCTTCACCCTGGGAGTCTCACAGCCTATCTAGGCAGTTCCCTGATCACTAAACTACACTCTTCTTGATTTGAAATAGTTCAGATGTCATGTGAAAATGAACATTTCCTCTGTTTTTGTACAAACACTTATCATATGGTGTGGTATTCCAATTCCAAAACAGAACAAAACACAGTTTGAAGCTTTGTAAGTTACCACAAAGTGGAATTTTCAGCTACTGATCAACTCCAGTGATTTCCATATTTTCTCTAGAAGAAGAAGAAAGTTATCTCACCATTTTTTCTGCAATAGCTTCTCCTTCTTGATCCTCCCCACCGCCAACTCTTGCGGCAGGTGAATGCAGGTAATTAAAGATTATTTCACTTCCCATTTTCTGTCTCCTCCCTGCACACTTTTGTGTGGCAGGATATATTGTACAAATGGCTCTTGCTTTCTTCAGTGCAACTGGTATCACAGTCTGACCAAAGCATAGAAGTAGACTACCTCTACACTACAAGGTTTTTGCGCAAAAACCTGCAGAGCGTCCACATCTCAAGTGCACTTTTTGCGCAAGTAAATTGACAGTAAAAAGGCAGAAGAGAGGGTTTTTTGCGGTGTAGGTAAACCTCCCTCTATGAGGCATAACTCCTTTTTGCGCTACAGCTGTTGCACAAAAAGACATGTGTGGACACTTTGCAGGGGTTTCTTGAGCAAATAGAGCCTATCCAAAAAAGCACAGGTTTTCTGATGGCCATTCTTTGCTTTCTCTGGCTTTCTTGCTCAAGAGCGTCCATCTAGTGTGGACGCTCTCTTGCGCAAAAGCGATGTGCTTTGAGGTGTGGATGCACTTTTGCACAAGAAGTTTTTCGCAAGAACACTTCCGCAAAACACTTCTTGTGCAAAAACTCTGCAGTGTAGTCATAGCTGTAGAGTATATTTGTATGGCTGAGAAAGGGTTGTGACAATCTGTCAGTGAGGAAACATTGAGTGAGTTTGATAGTGAACGCTATACAAGAATGGCACAAATATATTGTGAGATTTTGCATGCATGTATTTGAGGTTCTAGAAAATACTATATTATACTGTAATATTTTGGAAATAGTGGGAACATATGGCTGAAGACTGTTTTATAACCAATGTCCCTGAGGAGGCAGCATTAAGGGTATATTCTCAGTCAACTTCTGAGTAAATAACTGAGCAGCCTTGTTGTTGCATTAACATGTCTTATGGCATTGTAGTACACCTTATAATACACAGATATGGCCTTTTGTAATATGTTTGGGAGCTGAACAGCTAGTTATTTATGGATTCAATAAGCAGAAAAACTCACCTTTGTCCTGTTTCCTTCAGCAGGCTTATTAAGCCCGACCCATTGTTAGAAAACATCCAACTTGCTGATTGATGCGTGCTGGTTCTTTTGCAGTAGGCCAGGGTATTCACTTTAGTGAATGGTGGAACTTGCAAAAATGGTGATTGCACAGTTCTATAACATTTTTAATCACACTTTCTCCAGAGTCCCCGCATTATGTTGACTATAGTGCAAGCTAATTCCTTTTAACTGTCTAAAACATGAAGGTTTTATAGGCTTCAATATCTAATGTTTTACTCTGATCAGATAGCCAGTTTGTTCAGTGCTATTTTATTTCAGTGCAGCACACCTGCAAAGCAATCTGCAGGTAGTGTTAAAGAAAATAGGGGTATGTCTACGCTACAGTGTTATTTTGAAATATCTTATTTTGAAATAGTTAATTCAAAATAAGATATTTCGAAATAGCGCGTACACATTGATTGGATGCTGAATAGCATTTAAGGGCAGCTGAAACCAGTTCCAGCAGGGAATCAGGTCAGTAGTTACTTTATGTGGCTGCTTCCTCAGGCTATTTGAGGCTTGTGCATAAAGGGACCCCCCTGGACAGCTGGTTCTCAGCTTTCCCTGCTTGCTTGCCTACCTTGCTGAGGGACAGCAAAGCATTTTTGTCTCTGCCTGCTTTGGTCGCTCTAATTTGGGACACCACAGCACTTGGCACCATGGAGCCAGAGCTTCCCCTGGGCACTCTGGTGCTCATTTTGGATGTCTTGCTGCAAGCCTGGCAGCAATTGCTGGAGTCTGCCTTGCAGCATCTGCTACGGCCCAACCTCCAGGCCCTCTTCCGGACCCTCATAAGGTGTGAGATTGCTCTTGGAATAAATTTTAAAACTACATCAAGAAGTATTAGAACCACACAGCCATTATATGTACCCTCTGTCTCCTACAGAATGTATACCAAAAGGACTGTGTACTGTATGAACTGCTAAGAAGTTATGTTGTTTCTGACATTTCTATAAGGGTACGTCTAGACTACAAGCCTCTTTCGAAAGAGAGCGTCTAGACTGCAACCTCTTCTTTCGAAAAAGTGAGCCGCTTTTTCGAAAGAGAGCACCCAGGCAGTCTGGATGCTCTGTTTCGAGAAAGCCCTGTTTGCATTCAAGAACGCCTTTTTTAGAAAGAACACTTTCGAAAAAAGGCATTCTTCCTCGTGAAATAAGGAGTACCACCATCGAAAGAAAAGCCACGTTCTTTCAATTTAATTTCGAAAGAACGCGGCTGTAGTCTAGACACAGGTGAAGTTTTTTCAAAAAAAGGCTACTTTTTTCAAAAAAACCTGAAGTCTAGACACAGATTAAGGCATTCTTCAGTAGCTAATTTAGAAGGTATTCCAGAAAATTTGCACTGTATTGGGTCATTGTGTATATAACAATAAAGAAAAGGCAATGCTGTTCAATCTGCATGATATTTAATTCATTGGCACAATTAATTTCTTTCTGTGCCTGCTGGTATTTGGATGAATTGGCTAGCAATGCTATATCTGTCATAATCTTCCTTGGCAAATACAACTAGGTTAAGAGCCAGATTGTGCCCTTGAGCTCTCAGCTACACAATGCCGGTAAGGGAGGGAGAATGCCATTTTTGCTCTATTGTGCAGCAACATTCACCCTGCCCAAGTCTGTAGCTGCAGACTATAGGGGAGAGCAGAGACTATCACTCAACTGAGTAAAGAGTTGGAGAAGCCTCTGACACTAGAGTTGACAAAGCTAAACAGGAATGAGAAGATGGGAGAATAACATTCCCAACAAAAGTAACTTATTCCAACCTGAGGAGCCCACGTGGAATTGTGCCTGGAGCTTGTCAGGGCTAGCACAGATGTTCAAGGCTCCTTCCTTTCCATCTAATGAACAATTGTATCTGGCCTTATTTGTTGTTTCTCAGAAGTCTCTGATGTGGTGTTAGTAAATAAAAGGTATCAAATGTGTTCAGATTTAATACAAAAACTGGAGATGGTGAGAAATATTGTCAAATGTGTTAATTCTTTTCCTTTGAGGGCAGTGATGAACTGAAAATGACCTTTTTCCATGGGGTGCAAACATGGTCATATTTCTGCTCTTGAAATCCCCTTAAACATATAGGCTGTGTCTACATTGGCCCCTATTCCGTAATAGGGATGCAAATATAGCACTTTGGAATAGTCAAATCCGCGGGGGATTTAAATATCCCCCGAGGCATTTGCATTAATATGGCTGCCGCTTTTTTCCGGCTTGTAGATAAGCTGGAGAAAAGCACCAGTCTGGACGCGATCCTCCGGAAAATAAGCTCTTTTCCGGAGGATCTCTTATTCCTACTTGAAAAGAGCTTATTTTCCGGAGGATCGCGTCCAGACTGGCGCTTTTCTCCGGCTTATCTACAAGCCAGAAAAAAGTGGCAGCCATGTTAATGCAAATGCCACGGGAGATATTTAAATCCCCTGCAGATTTGCCTATTTCAAAGTGCTACATTTGCATCCCTATTACGGAATAGGGGCCAATGTAGACACAGCCATACATTATGGCAAGGTCAACAGTATTTGAAAAGCTGAACTCCATAGGATATATTCTTCTTCTCTGATTATGAATGGACTTTCATATCTAACAAGTAAAGGCTCATTCATGGAGGTGAGCACAAGCCACATAGTTTCATTATGTTCGTATTTCTCTGGCATTGATGAGTGTAGGAGAGGAATCAAGCATTTAAATTAAGATTTTCTGAAACTCTAATAACTATGTGTTTGCTTTGGATAACCATACAAATGTTTAATAATCATAGAGTGGTTCACAGGTTGTTTGTGCTGCTGTGAGACAAGTACATGGTGTTCTCTCCTTGGGTGACATTACAGAACTCTTGTTTTGCTTTGCTCTTAAAGTCACACATGGGATCTTTTACCTACCCAACTTCTGTTGCCTGGTAATTTCTATGCTATGCTCTATTTGTAATATGTTTTTTTCAGTCTGTACAGTATAATTTCCATATGGTTCTGCTTTTGATGGAGTTATAATTCAGTGTTAATGATAGGTAAACGAGCAGGTCTTTCTTTTCTAAAGCTGTGGAGGAGTCTTTAGCTGATATTTTCTTACAGCCATTTAACAAGACAAAATAAAAATCCAGTCTGTAAATATGCATGAACTAGGTTTTTGTGACCAATCCACCATCCATATGTAGTTGGTTGACTGGATGTAGAGGAAAAATGGACAAGAGTTTAAAAACCACTGGCACATTTGAACATGTTTGGAAACTGGATAGAAAGTAGTAAAGAAGCAGATAATGTCCTCAGGTCTGAGGGAAGTTCAGTGAAGATATTCCTCTTTATTGTGACGTCCCCGTATTCAAGAAGCCATGTGATTGGAAGTGAAGGACCTTCATTGACTTCCACAAGGCCCAAAAATTTGGTTCCCTTCAATAGCTTTGGAAAGGAAGGAATTTGCTGTAGAAATACACATTGTACTCAGATATAATGCCAACCTCTTTGTCTGAACAATGACTAAACCTTGATTTGCACAAAGAAATGTTCCTGGGTCCCTGTGGTGAATGACATATACATTCACACCCCTTTAGTAGTAGCATAGTATAGTAGGGATGTTGACAGCTAGTCGGCAAATCATTTAACCAATAAGCAATTGCTTATTGGCTAATGGTCCCAGTTAACTGCAATAACTATGTATACTGATTCCTGAACGATGTAGGCTGTGTCTACATTGGCATGATTTTGCGCAAAAGCCCCGCTTTTGTGCAAAAACATGCTGCCTGTCTACACTGGCGGGGAGTTCTTGTGCAAGGACACTGGTGTTCAAATGTGTGAAATCAGTGCTTCTTGCGCAATAACTATGATGCTCCCACTCAGGAAAAAGCCCTCTTGCACAACTGTTCTTGTGCAAGAGGCCAGTGTAGACAGGCAACATGAATTTCTTGCTCAAGAAAGCCCAATGGCTAAAATGGCCATTGGAGCTTTCTTGCACAAGAGAGTGTCTACACTGGCACGGATGCTTTTGCACAAAATCTTGCCAATGTAGACGTAACCTAAATGTATAGACTATTCCTAGCACCTAACTAGCGTGACCCCTTGTCTCAGTCTTTCCATCCCAGAAGAGGGTACTACCTTCTCCTTTCAAAGGTGATGCCATGCCTTCTGGTGGAGCAGGCTCAAACACAACCTGGATCCAGGGCTAGAAAAATGAGCTAAGAATCAGGCTGGGACAGATGCAACCAGGCTTTGGACCCAGTGGAGAATCCCTGACCAGAACAGCAACCACTGAGAAGCCAAAAACACCAAGCAAATGCAGCAGGCTATGACTCACCACTGTGTACCCAGATTCCACCTAACCATTAGTGAGTATTGCAAGGAGTCACATATTGGGGATTGTGCAATTTTACTATTTGGTTCTCTCCTCTGATCTCTTCTCCTTCCTCATCTCCTACTTATCTCTCTCCCTGCCTTCCTCTCTTTTCCTTATCTTCTCTTTTCTTCACTGTTTAATTTCATTTGTGTGAAAGCTACATTAAAAATATGAGTATTATGCTTCTTTCTGAACACAATGATGTTCATGGCCATTCTTATCTTCCCAAGTAGTAAATGCCAAACTCTTCACCCTGTTTTTGAGAAAACTTTGCCTTTGCTTCCACTGTCTTAAACCTGAGGTTGACAGATGCCCCTTGTGAACAGGGGCTGTTAACAGGGAGTTTGGAGAGGGAGTTCTCCAGATAAAGGAGGAAGCTAATACAGGACCTTTGAGGGAAGTGATTGTCTGTAGTCTCTGTTTGTGTTTGTGTTTGGGATTTCTTGCTGTGCACTGAGCTTGTGTTTGGCTGTTTCTGGGGTTTTTTTTTCTCTCCTTTCCCTTCCTCCTTCCTCCCCTCCCCAGAGTATCTGCTGTGGCTGGCAGGTGGAAGCTGTGATCTTCTAATCAGGGTTTGAAATCTAGAAGTCTCTGCTCATTGGTTGAGCCTTAATCAGGGGGAGGGACTATCAGGCAGTCCAGGGCTTTATAAAGCAGTGAGTCAGCAACCAGGAAGCTTGCAAACAGGGACTGCAAACAGAGAGTTTTGAGAGATAATTGGGAAGGGGAGTGGGAAGGGGCTGAGATATGTAACCCCAAAAATATTCTCCCTGGAGACCACCCAAGGTTACACTAGTATGGGTTTATTTCCACTAAGTAGAACTAAAGAGAAGAAAGCAGCCACTAAAGGTTTAAGCTAAAGAAGATAGAACTCTCTCTCTCTCTCTCACACACACACAGACAAGCAAGCAAGCACACATTCATTCATTCATTCATTTCTGCCGTCAAGCAATTACACACTTACACAGACATATGAGTTGCAGAAGGAGCCAAGTCATGTGGATTCTGGAGGATCTGTCTGCTCATCATGGCTGGGGAATCTGGTCAGGAAGAAAGACACTGGAGGGGAGATTCTCAGGATGAGTGGAAGGAAAGAGAGAGTCTCACATGTGCTCCTTCTCTTTCTATAGTGTCTGAATAGCTCCTGTGACTCATTCAGCTTGTCATCAGGGAGCATGCCCAGACTTCCCTTTTATCCAGCAGAGAGCATGCCCATACTGTGATGACTCATTGCCATGTGGTCCATTGTTCCAAGCCTTCTTCAAACACACTCACACTCTCTCTCCATTCACTCAGTGGAGAATTCAGCTTAGGGAAAGTTACAAGCAAGGTGGCTGCATGTTACAAAGTTTACAAAGTTGCAGTTTACAGTAAGTTTGTGAGTTACACAGTTTGCAAAGATTGACAAGGTTCACAATAAGTTTCAGTTTAAAACCTTAGACCTTACAGTTTGGTGTAGCTTTAGAAAATCCATGTATATAAATCTAGTGAGCTCAGACGGAGGATTTTTTATGCAACATGATACATTTGCCATTCTTTACAATCTTTCACTACACTCCTGCCCTTCAAAGAGGCATTTAATAAGAACTGAGGAATCTCTCAGAAGGAAGACTGGTATGGATGGTGATAAGTCTGCTGTTATTACCTGCACAGCATGTGCCATGTTTGTCTTCCTGCCAGAAGAAAGAAGGGATTTCATCTGCACTGGTCACCATTATGGAAGAAAAATTTAAAGTACTTGAGGCCCAAGTATCAACCCTACCTTCTATCAGAGAGGATGAAGACTTCCTCGATAGAAGGCAGCATTTAATCCTGCAGTCATAGCAGACTGAATAGCCAGTGAGGCCAGTACAGGACAAGGAAGAAAACTGGCAACATGTAACCTGTAGAAGGAGAAGAAGCCCAACTCAGGTATCCCCCATTCCTGTAGAGATAAGTAACTGCTTTCAGGCTATTTCCACAGGCACTGCAGTGGAGAATGCTTTGGCAGGGACCTCTCAGTGAAGAAATCAGAAGGGAACACCATCTACTGGATGCATAGTCCTAGAGATGGGGGTTCCATGACCACCATCCCCAAAAGAAGAAGACAGGTGGTAGTGGTCGGGGACTCCTTCCTAAGAGGGACTGAGTCATCCATCTGCCGTCGAGACCTGAAATCTCAAGAAGTGTGCTGCTTACCCAGAGCAAGCATTCAAGATGCGTCCGAGAGTCTTCTGAAAGTGATTGAACCTTTGGATTGCTACCCCTTACTGCTTCTCCATGTAGGAACTAACGATACAGCCAAGAATTATCTTGAGCAGGTCACAGCAGATTATGTAGCGCTGGGAAGAAGGATCAAGGAATTTGAAGCACAAGTGGTGTTCTTGTCCATCCTTCCGGTTGAAGGAAAAGGTCCGGATAGGGATCGTCAAATTGAGGAAGTAAATGCGTGGTTGCGCAGGTGGTTTTGGAGAGAGGGCTTTGGTTTCTTCGACCATAGGACTCTGTTCCAGACACAAGTATTGTTAGGAAGAGATGGGATCCACCTAACCAAGAGAGGAAAGAGCATATCTGCAGGCAGACTTTCAAACCTAGGGAGGAAGGCTTTAAACCAGGTTCGTTGCAGGACGGTGACCAAAGCCCTGAGGTAAGTGAGGAAGTTGGACACTGGGAAGAATCACAAGGAGGAACGAGCAACAAAGGAGGACCCCTGATTCGGATGGAGAAGGTAGGGCGATCAACTGGTTATCTAAGGTGTCTGTACACAAATGTGAGAAGCCTGGGAAACAAACAGGAAGAATTAGAAGCCCTGGCCCAATTCAAGAACTATGATTTGATTGGAATAAGAGAGTTGGTGGGATGACTCGCATGACTGGAGCACTGTCATGGAAGGGTATAAACTGTTCAAGAAGAACAGGTGGGGGAGAAAAGGAGGACGAGTTGCATTGAATGTAAGAGAGAAGTATGATTGCTCGGACCTGCATTGTATAGAGGGAGAAAAGACTGTTGAGAGTCTATGGGTTAAGTTTCAAAGTGGAAACAACAGGGATGATGTTGTGGTTGGGGTCTGCTATAGACCACCAGGTCAGGTGGATGACGTAGATGACGCTTTCTTTGGACAACTGAGAGAAGCTTCCAGATCTCAGGCCATGGTTCTCATGGGGGACTTTGATCACCCTGGCATCTGTTGGGAGACTAATAGAGCAGTACATAGACAATCCAGGAAGTTTTTGGAGAATGTTGGGGATAACTTCTTAGTACAAATGCTGAAGGAACCAACTCACAAACAGGGAGGAACTAGTAGGGGAAGTAGAGGTGGGTGACAACCTGGGAAGCAGTGATCACATAATGGTAGATTTCAGGATCCTGACCAAAGAAAGAAAGGAGAGTAGAAAAATACACACCCTAGACATCAGAAAAGCAGGCTTTGATTCCCTCAGAGAACTGATGGGCAGGATTCCCTGGGATGCTTACCTGAAGGGGAAAGAAGTCCAGGAGAGCTGGCAGTATTTTAAGGAAGCCTTAATAAAGGCACATGAAGAAACCATCCCACATAGACAATAGACATTATTGAAGTGTCCCTGGTTTTCATCATGTCTGGATCATACTTACCTCAAGATTGGTTTTAAGTTATGGCAGAATTTATTTCAGCCTCAAGTGATCCCTGTGTCATCCTTCTAGGCCCTGAGGCTTTAATTATATATATGATAGCTTTGCAAAACTTTATCTGCAATATTTCTTCAGGGATGATTACAGACAGTCTACACTGAGCAATCACAGTCTGGACAAACTGTTCTTGTTTCCTCACAGTCTTGATCTCGGCCACTTGGTCAGGAAACAGAGAAAAAGAAGGCTGCAGTAAGTTAAGCTCCCTAATTGAGTTTCGACTGTTTAATAAAGGCCTTCTAGAAAATATAGAACAGAATGCTAAGGGAAGAAAAACCCAAGATCTAACAACTAGATTTCTTCCATAAACTGATAAAATTCAGTTGCTACAGCCTTTTGAAAGAGAGTGTTGCTAGGACAGCTAAAGAGACACCCTCTTTTTCTTTGCTTGTTAATATAAAATATTATAAAACTTTGAAATTATATACTGTGCCAGATGTAGTAGTACAGTAAGGAACCTAGATGGAATCCAATATTATAAATTATATGTGTATAAAAGATAAGTCAACTAGCTATAAGTGACTTTAGAGTTCTTTATCTTTAGTTAAGCTACTGAAATAAAAAAACACACAAGAAAGGCTGTATGGGTGATCAGTTAAGTAGTTGCTTAATTAAGGTTTGTTTAATAACGTACCTTTCTTACTGTGAACAGGCATTCCCTTTGCAGAAAATGAATGATTACAGATGCTTGCCAGCAATGTTTGGGTGCTTTCCCGATAAACACATAGCACAAGGTACTTGGACTCTACAGGAGACCTGCTTACCCATAAATCTATTGGAGTTGCTTGCAAATTGTTTCTGCCATATACACAGAAACTTTATGTTCCAGTGATCTCAGACTACATGACAACAGTTTATAGCAACAAGCAGGGGGAAACACAGAGTCCCCCTTTTATACACAGAGGCTGTCAGGCTTTGAAACTGGTGCATCTGCCATAATGTCACTGTGCGTATCAGCCCCGCACTGTGAAGGCTGAGTCTAATCAGACACATCTGGCTGAAGAAGCCCTGGCCCTGCAACCCTGCTGGGCGTGCTTGGACTGTAGCCCAGGTATAAAAGCCTGGAGGGAGGGTCAGTCTGGGCTGACTGCTGGAGGAGAAGGACTTCAGAGGAGAGCTCCTGACCCGCACCAACCTGCCTCCCAAGGGGAGGATGGCGGAGACTCCAGCGTGATTTGGGGCATCCCCATCGCCAACTACAAGGGAGAAGCAATCCCTGAGGTACTAGAGGACACTGCGAGCATGTGGGAATCTACCCCACGGGACCAGATAGGAAGTGGTCCAGGGAGGATGCAGGAGCAGCCTTTCCCACCCAGAGTTCCCCGGCATGTTTCAGATGGACTCCCCACCGAGGGTGTGGTGGGATGTCTACTCACAGGGCCCTGGGCTGGGACCTGGTGGAGTAGGATGGGCGTGGGTCTCCCTACCGGGGCACAGCCCCACCCCATGACTTGGCTCAGTGGGCCACTCAGCCCAGCCTTAAAGGGCCCATGATTGACTTAACAGAGATTCTGGATGGCGGGTCACCGAGCCCTGCCTTAAAGGGACTGAGCAACTTTGGGTTATTGCCTCTGGCCATTTGGCCACCCAGCCCCGAGGGCAGGGGCCAGTCTACAGATTGTTTATGGACTACGCGGGGTGGGCCGCGAGCCCCGATAGAACTGCAACTGTCACCCTCTTCTCAGTGCACTTATAAGGGGTGAAGAATACATTTTAAACTTATCAGATATTATCCGAAACCTACTGGGAGCTACTAAACATGGTGGTATGGAAAATCTTTCATCACTGGGAGTTCCTGTTGTGGGTTCTCCTTGCACCTCACAAGAAGACGAAATGTCCAGCCTGGGGCCACAACTCCAGAGAGGAAGCAAATCTAGTCCAGTAATCAGAACCACTAAAGTATGTGTTTCTGCACATCTTTCTTTAATTATAGGTCCTGAGGAAAATCACAGAAAATGAAATAATGGTGATCTTCATGGCTCCCATGTACACAAAATTGTTCTGATTCATGAACGTTCTTCACAGGGCCTTCTATACAAGAATCTTCATTCATCTCACCACACCTTCTGAACCAGGACAGAGGCAAGGTCCGTCATCCTATGCTGGCATCTCTCCATTTAGAAGCTTGGTATTTCAATGGACAACAAACTTAGAGAGATCATTCATGGTTGTTTTATAATCCATCCTTCAGAACAACAGAAAAGAGTACACAAGGAAATGACATACAGCAAAATGAAAGAGATTCTCTGTTGTCAACATTATCAGCTACTCTCACCGGCTTCTGAAATTCCAACCATAGAGGACTACCTCCTTTGCTTAAAGTCTCAAAGTTATCTCTCAGGGTATGTCCACACTACAGCGCTAATTCGAACTAACTTAGTTCGAATTAATTAATTCGAACTAAGCTAATTCGAACTAACGCATCTAGAACTAAAAACTAGTTCAAATTAGCATTTTGCTAATTCGAACTTGCGCGTCCACATTAAGTGGACCCTGAAGCGGGGTTGAGGATGGCCGGAAGCAGTGCCGGCAGGGCATCAGAGGAGGACGTAGACCGTGGAGATGCTGTCTCAGGCTAGCCGAGGGCTGTGCATAAAGGGTCCCAACCCCCACCCCGGACAGACAGTTCTCAGGGGTGCCCCGCTTGCAAAGCAGTCCTGCCTTGGAGTGCCCAGAGGACCCACACTGGGCACATCACAGCACTCGGCCATCAGACCGGCTGCACTTGCCGCAGGCTGCCATCTCGGGAGAGAGGGCAATCGGGGGGCTGCAGGAGAGCTTCCACCCCCAGAAGCCCGCAGAGCCAGCCCAGTCCTCCCCATCGGGGACTTGTAACCCATTCCTCCCTCACCTCCTTCCACTTACCCCTCCCTAGCCCCCCTTCTTACTGATGTACAAAATAAAGATAACGTGTCTTCCAAAATGGAATCTGTCTTTATTGAACAAAACTGGGGGAGACTGGGAAAAGGAGGTGGGAGTGGGGAAGAGAGAGGCTGGGAGAGGGGAGGGCAACTAAAATGATGAGGGGTTTGGAACAGGTCCCATATAAAGAGAGGCTAAAGAGACTGGGACTTTTCAGCTTAGAAAAGAGGAGACGGAGGGGAGACAGGATAGAGGTCTCTAAAAGAAGGAGTTGGGTGGAGAGGGTGCAAACAGAAAAGTTCTTCATTAGTTCCCATAAAGAAGGACTAGAGGACACCAAAGGAAAGGAATGGGTAGCAGGCTTCAAACTAGTAACAGAAAGTTGTTCTTCACAAAGCAAAGAGTCAACCTGTGGAACTCCTTGCTGCAGGAGGCTGTGAAGGCTAGAACTGGAACAGAGTTTAAAGGGAAGTGAGATCAAGTCATGGAGATTGGGTCCATGGAGTGGTATTAGCCAGGGGGTAAGAGTGGTGTCCCTGCCCCAGGTTTGTGGAAGGCTGGAGAGGGATGGCACGAGACAAATGGCTTGGTCACTGTCTTCGGTCCATCCCCTCCAGGGTCCCTAGGGTTGGCCGCTGTCAGCAGACAGGCTACTGGGCTAGATGGACCTTTGGTTTGACCCAGGACGGCCATTGTAAGCTCAGGGCTCAGTGTCGGGGGTCTCAGTGGACCCCCTTGATTCTCTTGCACACCTGCTCCTGGGTGGCCAGGCTGGCAGCTATCCTGCCCAAGCCGGCCACTTTCCTGTTCCTAGTGCGGAGATCGTGGACGAGGTCCACGATGTCCACACTAACCCAGGTGGGTGCCCGCGCTTTGCGGTCCCGGGCAAGCTCCCGGGAGCCGCCAGCCTGGTCCCAGGAAGAGGGGGAGGGCTGGGGGGCATCGGGTGGGTTGCTCGATCCGTGCCAGGTGCAGGGTCTGCTGGCTGGGTGCTGGCAGGCTTGCACCTGGCATGGGCACCGTAGCCAGCCCGTGCCCCTTTAAGAGGTCCGGGGCCTGGAGGGGGGCAGTAGAGTTTCCCTGGTGTTGGCCAGAGTGGCCACCAGGGAAACCTGGGGAGGGCTAGCCTCCCACTAGTTCGAATTAAGGGGCTACACACCCCTTAATTCGAACTAGCTAGTTCGAACTAGGTTTAATCCTCATGGAATGAGGATTACCTAGTTCGAACTAAGCGCTCCGTTAGTTCGAATTAAATTCGAACTAACGGAGTGCTAGTGTAGCGCCTATGAAAGTTAGTTCGAACTAACATCCGTTAGTTCGAACTAACTTTGTAGTGTAGACATACCCTCAGGTACTTTAGTGTATGTTTTACAGTCTATTCACCCCTGCCAAAGGATTACTTAGGGTACTTGTAGACTACATGCCTCTGTCGCCAGAGGCATGTAGATTAGGCTACCAGACATAGTAAAATGAAGCGGTGATTTAAATAATCGCCGCTTCATTTAAATTTACATGGCTGCCACGCTGAGCCGACAAACAGCTGATCAGCTGTTTGTCGGCTCAGCGTGATAGTCTGGACGCGCGGGTGGTGACATCAAAGGTATTTGTCGACCACCCAGGTAAACCTCATCCCAGGAGGCATACTTCGCCGCTTCATTTTCCTATGTCTGGTAGCCTAATCTACATGCGACAGAGGCATGTAGTCTAGACGTACCCTATATTAATTTCATCAATCTAATTACATTAAGTTTTCTGTAGGGCCTTACCTAATCTTTCCTTGTGTGCTGAAACCAAACGCAATATGGAAACATAATCTAGTTCTACCTATATTAGTGAAGTCTCCATTCAAGCCTTCAGCCTCATGTTCCTTAATTCACTTCTCTATGAAAGTTATCTTTCTGGTTGTAGTCACATCAGCAAGAAGAGCAAGAAACCTTAGAGGTCTGTATGGATGACCCTTTATATAAAGAGAGACAGTTTTGATAATGTTACTTCATACATAAATTCTCAGAATTCCACCTGAAGAAGGTCATCCAGTTACTTTTCTTCTACCCAAAGCCCTAGACATGCCAGGAAGGAATAGAAGCTCCACTCTCTGAATGTGTAAAGAGCCTGGGCCTTACACCTACAAAAGGCAGAATCTTTTGGGAAATCCATTAACCTATATACAAGGGTAAGTCAAAAAGTATCTGCAATGTATTTATGAAAATTGACACAACAGCATTTCAGAACTCATAAGTGTACCATTTTTCAGCATAGTTTCCCTGCTTTTCAACACATTTGGTCCAGTGTCGCACAAGCTTTTGTATGCCTTCAGAAAAAAATGTTTTCAGCCAGGCGGCAAGACATGTATGCACCACCTCCTTCAAATCATGGTCGCTGGCAAAACAATGACCTCTTAAAGCATCTTTGAGGGATCTCTCTGACTTTTGTTCTCCGGCTCATAGTGGTGGATCCATGTTTCGTCACCAGTGACAATGCAACTCAAAAAGCATGACCTTCCTCATGATACTGGTTCAAAAGGCGGTTACAGATGTCCAAACGGTTACATCTGTGCTCTTCCGTGAGTTGTTTAGGAACCCACCTTGCACAAACTTTACTGAAGCGAACTTTGTGGTGGATGATTTCATAGGCAGAACCATGACTAATCTGCAGTTGGTTTGCCACTTCATCGACAGTCACCCTCCTGTTTTTGAGAGTTAGCGTGTGGACTTGTTCAATGTTTCTTTCAGTAGTCGATGTGGATGGGCACCCTGATTGTTCTTTGTCAGTGACACTTGTTCAGCCATTTTTGAACATGTCAATCCATTCCATACACACTTCACTGAGGCAAAACACTGTCACCGTACTGTGCTGATAGTCTTCGATGAATTTCCGCTCCTTTTACACCTTCAACCTATAAAAATTGAATCACTGCATACTGCTCTTCTTTGGTGTATGTGGTAAGCGGAGCAGCCTTGTTGACCCCCACTAGTGATGAAAGACATCTGAATGGTCAAGGCCAAATATGTCACTACAATATAGGTTACGGTTGTGCGTGAATTGTGCAGTTGGTCCAATTGCAAAAAAAAGATATGAACACTTTGCAAATACTTTTTGACTTATCCTCGTATCTTCTTTGCTGAACAAATGAGAGGAGAAGCAAACTCATTACAATCTTTCTAAGTGAATTCTAGGCTGCATCCTGCTCTGCTATGAATTGATGGCCATCCTGGCCCTACGAAATGTAAGAGCTTAGTCAACTGGAGCCTAGGCTGTTTTCAGAGCTTTACTCCATAAATTCCCTTTTCTGGAGATCTGTAAAATAGCAACATGAGAGTCTGGTTTCAGGCTCTTGGAGCACATGTACACCACCTTGGGTAGAATACACATAGGAACTATACTTCTAAAAGAACTCCAGTTACTTTACAAGGTAACCATGCAGTATTTTTGTGTAGTCTCATTTTAGTCAGTGGAACACTGGAGTGATATGATTTTGGTTGAAGAACACCTATACACCTGAAGGTCTATACACCTGAAGAAGTGCCACATTTCAGATAAGATATAAAATTATTATTCTAATTTCCTGTGGTATATATGAAGTCCATCATATATTTTTTTTAAGAATAGGAGTGTTAGCCTCAGGGTCTTGATCAGATTCTAATATGTGTACATTCATTTTGCCCATCACAATTCACCTCAGTTTAAAGCTGCTGAGCAATTCCTCACTTCCTATTCAAGATTTTGAGTAGTAGTGTTATAAGCAGTTGAAAACCTGCTATGTTACACCACATCCTAAGGAAGAGTCATTATTCTTATTACAGGTTGCACCTCCCTAAACTAGGACTCTCTCATCTGGCAACAGGACCACGGATGTTGCTCAATGAGAGAGGGCCAGCTTCTGAGAGTCCTGACAAAGGTGAAGCTGATCATCGTGGGGCCCAGGCCTCAGCAGACCCGCAGCGGTAGTGGGGTAGATACAGGAATTGCGCTGTGGAACCCAAGCAGGGCTGTGTGATGGCCCAGCAGTGGGGACAGAGCTGCGGCAGCCTGCCTGGCAGTTAGGACGGGCTGCAGCAGCCCAGCAGGGGAAACCCACCTGGAGCCATGGCAGGTTGGCAGCCCGATCAGGGTCATGTGCTGGCCGGCAGTAGTTCTGGTGCCACATCAGCAGGGCCAGGGCCAGGGCTGCATGCTGCCATGCTGGCAGTAGGACTGGAGCGGCAGTTATGGCAGCAGGGCCAGGGCAGATGTGTTGCCAGGCCGGCAGCGGCGCCAAATGAGCCAGAGGCGGGCAGGGGAGGCAGCTGAGGGGGGCTGATGGCAGGGGACCTTCCCTGGTCCGGCAAGTTCCCTCATCCGGGACCATTCAGTGAAGTCCAACTTGTATTTTCAAATGTGTGATTTTTATTCCTTTTCTGCATTTTATCATGTACAACAGTATTATATTTCATAACTTTTGTTCATTTTTAAACCTTCATTTTTCCTCTATGGGCATTTCTACTTCAGCATTTTCGGTATAAAATGAATTCTTTTCCCTTCCTTATAGAATTTTTTCTCTTCTCTTTTTCTTAAATTCGTTTTGTGTTCTCCTTTAAAAAAATGTGGTCAGTTTTTCTGTTTGCTTTTATGCTGAGGCCACACTTTTTAATGCTAATGAAACAACATTTTCTGGATATTAATCATCTCTCTGTTCTATGCAATTGATGTTGGCTCTGCATCGTGACCTGAAATATGGATGTGTTAGAAAGCTCTTTGAAGTCACTTGGAGTTGATTTCAATGGAATTTGGTTTAGGTCCTCCCTATTTGAAAGAGAACTCTGGCAACTTGAGAAGCCAAGCAGGACTGATCTTTATAGGTGAAATATGCCATTTTGGAATAGCAAATGTCAGGCTTTTCAATATGACTTGGTTTTCAGTAGCAAGAAAATTAGAGAATGAGTTATCTATGAAGTTAAAGTATCTCAAAGATAAAAAGGAAATACTAAAAATCTACGGTGCATATTGCAAATTTAATTTGCCAATAATATCTTAATTTTCTTACTGTGTGAATGACTTTAAAGGAAGATAATGGATTGCTAAAATTACTACGTGTATATCTATTCACCTTTTTATTCATAATATACTGTCTAAAATTTATTATAAGCAAAGTCTGGTCAATTTTGCATCAGAGCAATTTTGTTAATTCTGTTCTGTTTAAAATCATTTTCAGGGACATATAACTGCCATCAATATTTAATCCAAAATTGAAATGCAGCATAAAATAGCAGGATTAGAGGAGAACAGGGGATGACTGGTGGATGTGGACATTTTGACTAATATGAGCATATATTGCATTAGAAATCACTCCTAAAATTAACAATGGGTTAAACATGAAGGGCAAATGAATGAGAATTGGGGTACATAAAGTCATAGGAACAGTAATACTGTACTTGCAAAGAAATGCTTTAAATAAGAAAAAAGCTAAATTTGAGGACTAGCTGGAAAAAATTGTATACTAAGGGCTAAAACAATAGAAGGGAGGAAAGTATATGACATCCCTGACTCCATTCTTTTGTCTGAATGTTGTTGATTGTAGAAGTGGGCCCTTTGTTTACTGGATGTAGGTTTGGGAGTACTGTTGATATCCAGGGGATGTCTTTTGAGCACAGGCTGTATGTACATTCAGCTGGAGGTCTGCTTATATGTTCCCTTATATGGAAGCTGACTGCTTGCCCTTTCATGCATGTTTGGCAGTTCCAGAAGGAAGATGAGTCCATGGTCCCAACTCCCATCTTTCCACTTTAGATTTATGATCCCAACTTTGCCTGTCTTCTTCAATGAGAAACTAAAAGGAACCAGTCTTTGCCTTCAGGAGTTTTCATGGATTGTAATTTTATCTGAACCCTTTCCAGGAGGGCTCAAAGGTTAAGGGCGAAGGTTGTACCCTTTGTCCACCTATGCAAAGGCTGGCATAGTCTAATAATATAGCAAAGGTACAAGTGAGACTCATATTAGTTTAAGATGGATTACTGGTCATATGCAATTGTCACTACAAATAACAAAGAGTGAACATTATATAAAGTCTTTATCAGGAGCACTTATCATGTCTTTGTATTAATACTTTAATTTAAAATAATTTCAAAGGTGTTTGGTCATTTATATGTGAATTGGAAGGTGCCTAAGTCTTCATATAAGGCTCTTTAATAGCTGTGTCTTGCTCAAAAGAACGGCTTTCTAACTATGCTTGCTCAATCAACACATTATGATAAAAGGATTACAAATATATCTTTATATATTATAGTTGATAATTGACCATCATGAACTATTTGGCAAATACTTAACATTATGTTTTAATATAAACTGAAATAAAAGTATTGTCAGAAGATAATGTACATATATCTGTAGTGAAAGTGCATGTGATTCTCGATGCTCAGTATAGTAACAAGATCCTCAAATCCTATTTGTTCTTAACTTTTACCTGTTCAGAAAAGAGTAAAATTGTTTTAGTTAGTGACTGCCCTGCTACTTGCATATAATATGGCTTCTTACATATCTTCCTTTTCTGTGGTAAGGTTGAGACATTTATTGTATCTTCTTTTCCCCTCAAGAAAGGAAATTTTAAAATCTCTCTCTCTCCAGTAGGTAACAAATTTTCTGATTTAAATATACATCATATTTGTGTTAATATATATATGTACAATGCCTAGTATAAAAAGGTATCTGTTTTCTGATTGGAGTGTTGAGTGTTGATATAACCTTCTTATAGATATTTCTGAAAGTTTGTTTGTTTGTTTGTTTGTTTGTCCCAAAACATCTCTGAAACGGTAAGAGCTAGAAACACCAAATTTTGCATGGATACTACTGATTTCCTAACTTAAATAACTGGATTGGTTAGATCTCAAAATCTGTTCCTTTGATTCCCCCAGAGCCCCAATTGGGGCCACTGATAATTGTTTTTTAATAGCGCCTGATCATAGGCATTTGCTGGACTCTTCTGTTAAGAGTGTCACATAAACTGCAACCACGAGATCCCAGAGGATAATGTATATGGGCACCTACAGCACCATCAAGAGAAAGTCCATGGGGGAGAGGATGCAGTGGGGCAGAAAATCAGCAACCTCCCCTATACTAGGGCACCAGCAGGTCTCCAGGACAGACCCAAATGTGGCTGATGCTGGCTGGGGTCTAGCCTTGCTAATTGTGGCTGGGAGAAGTCTCCAGCTATCACAGCCTCTCAACACCTTCACGCAGCTGGGCTCCGACTGAACCCCTTCTGGAAATTAAAGTTGCTTCCCTCCCCCCACACCCAAATGAGCCATCCCACCACTCACCCTCCTTTGGGCTGCGTGTGTTCTCCTGGCAGGGCTGTGTGCGTTATCAGCAAGTGCCACAGGCATTATGCACTTTGCAGGATTCAGCTCACAGTGCAAAGAGAAGGTGGGTAGGAGGACAAGGTTTTGAACTCTGTGGAGCCTGAGAAGGACACGGTACACTCAGAACAGCCTATTCTCATTAGAACAGGTACATTCACATGTTGCATGTTCTTATCATCTAGATATCACTCATTGCACCTAGTCTGAAGATCTTTCACTTTGTCTGATCAATGCAACTGGTCCAGCTGCAGCTAGAAAGTCCATTCAGGTTGCCCCATGGAGTGTGCAGTGAAGGCACTAGGGGAGTGTTAATTTCTTAAAGTAATTTATCAGACAAAAGTATTTCCAATAAAATATGCTATGTTAATGTCATTGATGTAGTTCATTCATCACACATTTTACTATATTTTCCCGGGTACTTCTGCTAGTAATAAATATAATCAGAGTGCTTAGGCTAAAATTCAGAATGGGGCTTTCTATACTTTTTCTGCTAAAGAATAGTGAAATATGGAATTTGGAGTTTAATTTGTGTAACCTTATGATCTTCAGGCATCATTAAAAATAATATACATTTAAAACAGTACAAAAAAAGTTAAATCACATCACATATTTCTTAATCTTGATCTTTTCATAATAAACACATAACTTTTATAAAATGTTTCAGTGATTCTAAATTGTCATGTATTAGAGTAACTGGGGTGCTTCCTTTTATATTTATTTATTTTTCTATTAATTTCTTTTTAATATAGTTCCTTAACCTGAAAATTTGGAGGTGTTCAGCTGTAACTACACATTAAAGTAAATGTCTCCAGATATGGAGATGGTTCATTGTAAGAGGATAGATGGAAGTCAACAGAGAAATCAAGGAGTGCCAGACTGATCATAATGGTATATTCTGTACCTGGCAATGTTTGTAAAAATCAATGTAGTAAGCAGTGCTGTGCAAAAGTGGAAAAAAGGTTTCTGTAGAAAGCTGTTAAAGATTCTCACTCTCTTTTTGGTCTATTCAAAGCTCCTGATCTTTCTGAGCAATTTAGCTGATCCAGATTTTTTTTTGCAGGAAAGCCATTTTCACACACAGGTCTGTATAAAGCATTTAAGGAATGCATTAGAGGATTCACAATGACAGAGGCAGTTTTTTTTTCCTTACAAAAAGTACACATTTTTTTCAGCTTTAACTCCATCCTAGTGTAGGGTTTTTTCCCCTTGAATACCATTTTCTGGTAAAGAAATGAAAAGGGTCAGATAAAGGATAATGGAATCAATTCCTCAAGGGGAATGAACATGAGAATAAACTTTACCTAGATCCCTGCCTATGTAGTAAAAGGGGTTGGAGACAAATATACAAGGCAGTCCCCTTAGGCTGCCAACTGTTGAAACACACAAACTCAAACACTTTGCCCCTCTCTGTCTCTTCCCTGCAGCCACACCCTTCCTCATTCTTCTTTAAGGCCCCACCAGCACTGCTCACTTCATCCCCCTTCCGTCATTCATTTGTTCTTCCCCATCCTTACTCACTGTCATCAGGATGATGCAAGGGATGGGGTTGAGGACTCTGGGCTGGGACAGAGGGGTTTGGAATGTAGAAGAGGGCTCTGGGCTGACCCTGGGGCAACAGGTTGGGGTGCAGGTGTCAGGTATGGGCTATGTGGGCAGACTTTGGGTGCAGAAAGGGGCTTAGGTTTGGATCAGGAGATTGGAGTGTAGTAGGGGGTTGTGGAATGCTGATTCCAGGAAAGGGTCAAAGCTGGGGCAGGGAGGTGGGGTGCAGGATGGTGATGAAAGGAGTAAGTTCCAGTTAGGCAGCACTTACCTCAGCTCCCTATAGTGGCACAGTGGAGCCTATGGCAGACTCCTTGCCTTCCCTAGCTTTATGTGGTCCCAGAAGCAGCCAGCACATCCTTGCAGTTTCTAGGGGTTAGGCCACTGCCCAAGCCCACAGTCACTGCCTTTGAAGCTCCCATTGACCATGGTTCAATGGGAGCTGTGGAATCAGTGCTTGAGGCAGTGGGAACACAGGGTATGTCTACATTACAGCACTAATTCAAACTAACTTAGTTCGAATTAGTTAATTAGAACTAAGCTAATTCAAATTAGTGCATCTAGACTTAAAAACTAGTTCGAATTGGCGTTTTGCTAAATCGAACTAGCATGTCCACACTGTTTGGACCCTGAACAAAGGTTAAGGATGGCCAGAAGCGGTGCCGGCAGGGCATCAGATTAGGACTTAGAGCGTGGAGATGCTGTCTCAGGCTAGCCGAGGGCTGTGCTTAAAGGGACCCGACCCCCACCCCAGATAGTTGTCAGGGGTTCCCCGCTTGCAAAGCAGTCCTGGCTTGGAGTGCCCTGAGTGCCCACACTGGGCACATCACAGCACTCAGCCATCATCCTGGCTGCACTTGCCGCAGGCTGCCATCTGGAGGGGGGGGTCAATCAAGGGGCTTCAGGAGAGCTTCCACCCTGAGGAGCCCGCAGAGCCACCCCAGTCCTCCCCATCAGGGGCTTGTACCCCATTCCTCCCTCACCTCCTTCCACTTACCCCTCCCTAGCCCCCCTTCCTGATGTATAAAATAAAGGACACGTGTGTTCAAAAATAGAAACTCTCTATATTGAACAAAACTCGGGGAGACTGGGAAAAAGGGGTGGGAGAGGGGAAGAGAGAAGGTGGGAGAGGGGAGGGCAACAAAAATGATCAGGGGTTTGGAACAGGTCCCATATGAAGAGAGGCTAAAGAGACTGGGACTTTTCAGCTTAGAAAAGAGGAGACTGAGGGGGGATATGATGGAGGTCTATAAAAGCATGAGTGGTGTGGAGAGGGTGCATAAAAAAAAGTTTTTCATTAGTTCCCATAATAGAAGGACTAGAGGACACCAAATGAAATGAATGGGTAGCAGGCTTCAAACTAACAACAGAAAGTTCTTCTTCACAAAGCAAATAGTCAACCTGTGGAAATCCTTGCTGCAGGAGGCTGTGAAGGCTAGAACTATAACAGAGTTTAAAGAGAAGTGAGATATAGTCATGGAGGTTGGGTCCATGGAGTGGTATTAGCCAGGGGGTAGAAATGGTGTCCCTGGCCTCTGTTTGTGGAAGGCTGGAGATGGATGGCATGAGACAAATGGCTTGGTCATTGTCTTCGGTCCATCCCCTCCAGGGTACCTAGTGTTGGTCGCTGTTGACAGACAGGCTACTGGGCTAGATGGACCTTTGGTCTTACCCAGTACGGCCATTCTAAGCTCAGGGCTCAGGGTTGGGGGTCTCAGTGGACCAACTTGACCAACTTGATTTTCATGCAAACCTGCTCCTGGGTGGCCAGGCTGGCAGCTATCCAGGTCCACGATCTCACACTGGACCAGGTGGGTGCCCGCCTTTTGCGGACCTGGGCAGGCTCCCAGGAGCTGCCAGCCTGGTCCCGAGAAGAGGAAGAGGGCTGGGTGGCAGCGGATGACTGGCTCGAGCCATGCCAGGTGTACGGTCTGCTGGCTGGGTGCTGGCAGGCTTGCACCTGGCACAGGCACCGTAGCCAGCCTGTGCCCCTTTAAGGGCTCCGGGGCCTGGAGGGGGGCAGAAGAGTTTCCCTGGTGGTGCCCCGAGTGGCCACCAGGGAAAGCTGGGGAGGGCTAGCCTCCCACTAGTTCGAATTAAGTGGCTACACAGCCCTTAATTCGAACTACTTAATTCGAACTAGGCGTTAGTCCTCGTAGAATGAGGTTTACCTAGTTCGAATTACGCGCTCCTCTAGTTCGAATTAAGTTCGAACTAGCGGTTTGCTAGTGTAGCGCCTATCAAACTTAATTCGAACTAACGTCTGTTAGTTCTAATTCACTTTGTAGTGTAGACATACACACAGAGGCTAAATCTAGACTGCAAGCCTTTTTCGAAAAAAAGCGTCTAGACTACAACCAGTACTTTTGAAAAAGCAAGCTGTTTTTTCAAAAGGCAGCACCCAGGCGGTCTAGATGCTCTCTTTCGAAAAAGCACAGTTTGCATTACATAGCAAACAAGGATTTCTGCAGTCAAAAAAACTGCCAAGTTCTTTCAATTTGCTTTCAAAAGAACATGACAGCAGTCTAGATGCAGGGGAAGTTTTTTTTAAAAAAGGCCACTTTTTTCGAGAAAACACTGTAGTCTGAACACACCCAGAGAGACCCTTAGCCTACTTCCAGGGTAGGGACTGCAGGGATATGCAGGCTGCTTCCAGGAATGGTATAGGGCAATCAGGAAAGCTCCTGAGACAAACTCTGCCACCGGACTTTTAACAGTTTAATGTCATCTGGATTGGCTTCAGTAGCCTCCTCGAGATTAAACCCAATTCTGGGAGACTCCTGGTGAAACTGGGTAGGTAGGCAACTCTACCATGCCCAACCTTCTATTTTTCTTAATTGTAAATCAGGTTTCAGTCACATAAGAAATGTGATTAGCCGACAATAGTTTATGATGGTGAAAAATACACAGATTCAGAAGTTAAAATAGGGAAAGAATGAGTTAAAAATAACTTAGAAAATGTACTGTAAATTAGCATATATAACCCATGCCTGTGTATTACCCGCACCCGTGCATAACCTGCGGTTTTTCTGATTACGTAAAAAAAGTCTTAGATAACCTGCGCACGTGTATAGCCCACAGGAGATGAACCGAGGGTACTGTTAATGAACAGCACTTTTAATGAATAAGTCAGGAGTCAGGCTGGGCCGGGGGTTCAAATCCTGCTCCACCGTGAACCTGCCATGCATGTGCCCAGCTGTGCAATGGGGTAAGAGCCCTGGCTACCAGGGGCTGTGAGGAGAGATGGCACAAGGCTGAGTCAGAGCCAGCTGGGGTTGGGGAGTTCCAGGCCATGGCTGCCACAGGGAACTGTAGTGGGGCAACAGATATGCTGGGCTCTCAATGGGCTGGGAACACCCCCACTGTGACCACGTGCCCGGCTTCTGCCCACCCCAGCCAGGCTGGCACACACACAGCCCAGTCAGAAGTGGCCCCGCTAGATTTTCAGGCTCATTTCCTTATGTGGCTATGGATGGAAGGAGCCGGCTCCTGTCTCCCAGTCTCACGGCGAGGGACCCCAGTCTTATCTTCCTGTAATTTCAGTAAAAAAAAAAATGTACAGAAATTCCTCACTTAACCCATGTTCGCTTAACACGTTTTCGCGATAGCACAATTTTTCTTTTAGGGAACGTTTTTCAAACAACACGACCCTCTCCCCGCAATTACATGATTTCCCGTAGGGCCGGCCGGGGGCCAGCAGCTGTGTGAGGCTTCCCCTGCCTCCCTGCAAAGCAGCAGAGGTTTGCCGCTCACAGCGCCATTCCCCAGAGACCCCCTGTGGCGCTGTAAGCGCCATTCCCCAGTGCAGGCCCACGCAGCTGCCAGTGACCAGCCAGCTGGGGAAACCCAGCCGCCAGCTGCAAGTCCCCTCCCCTGTCCTTCCCTTCCCTTCTCCAGAGCCAAACACCTCCCTTCCCTGCTATAACCCAGTCCCCTTTCTTCCCCAACCTTATGTCCCAGTCCCAGCTGCTAACAAGTACAGGCTGGAGCTGCGAGTGCATGTGTGCTTGAAATGCAACCCCCACCTTTTCCAATATTTTCAATGGGAAAATTGACACTACATGACACGTTTTCACTTAGTACGATCATTTTCTGAAACATATCTCCCATGTTAAATGAGGAATTACTGTATAACATGTGGACAAGTATAGCCCGCTGAGGGGGAGGGCAGGAATTGTAAAATCTTGTATAACCTGTGGGTTATATATGCTAAAAGACGGTAGATATCTTCAAGTCAACAGGGCCAGATGAAATGCATCTTAGAATACTCATGGAGATGATTGAGGAGGTATTTGAGACATTAGCTATCATCTTTAAAAAGTTATGGAAGTCGGAAGAAATTACAGAAGACTGGAAAAGGGCAAATACAGTGCCCATCTCTAAAAAGTGAAATAAGGACAACTTGGGAAACTACAGACCAGTCAGCCTAACTACTGTGCCAAGAAAAAAAATGAAGCACATCATTAAGGAGTTCATCTGCAAATATCTGGAAGATAAGGTGGTAAGTAACAGTCAGAATGAATTTGTAAAGAACAAATCATGTTAAATCAACCAGATAGCTTTATTTGGCAGGATAACAAACCTTGTGTTTAAGGGGGAAGTGGTAGATATTGCGTACCTAAAATTTAACAAAACATATTGTACAGTTTTATATGACCTCCTAATAGCTAAACTAGGGAAATACAACCAAGATAGGGCTATTATAAGGTGGGTGCAAAAGTGTTTGGATAATTGTTCTCAGAAAATAATTTTCAATGGTTCACAGTCATGCTAGAAGGACATAACAAGTGGGATTATACAAGGATCAGTTTGGGGGTTGTGTTCAATATCAGTGATTTGGATGATAGCATAAAGAATGCTCTTACAAAGTTTGCAGATGATACCAAACTGGGAGGGGTTGCAAGTTCTTTTGAGAATAGGATCATAATTCAAAATGATCTGGACAAACTGGAGAAACTGTCTGAGGTAAATAGGATTAAGTTTAGTAAGGACAAATACAAAGTACTCCACTTAGGAAGGAAAAATAAGTTGCACACTTACAAAATGGGAATTGACTGGCTAGGAAGGAGGACTGCAGAAAGGGATCTAGGGATCATAGTGAACCAAATCCAAATACGAGTCAACAGTGTGACACTGCTGCAAAAAAAAAGCAAATATCATTCTGGCATACATTAACAGTAGTGTCATAAACAAAACACAAGAATGAATTCTTCTACTCTACTGAGGGCTGATTAGTCCTGAATTTAAGTACTGTGTCCAGTTCTGGGCACCATGTTTCAGGGAAGATGTGAAAAATTTGGAGAGGGTCCAGAGAAAAGCAAAAAAATGATGAAAGGTTTAAAAACATGACCAATGAGGGAAGACTGAAATAACTGAGCTTGTTTAGTTTTGAAAAAAGAAGACTGAGGGGGGACATGATTGTCCTGTGATGAATGCAGGGGACTGTATTTGATGACCTCTCCAGGTCTCTTCCAGCTCTACTATTCTGTGATTATGTGTCCATAATAAACTAGGCCTACTAGTGGTCTTAATCAAGGAAGGTCATGTTTCCCACATATAATCAATGCTGCCAAGGCTTTAAATCTGTCAGTAATTTTGTTTTAGCCATTATGATGGAAACTGAGATTTGGGTTTTTTTCCATAAAAGAAGTTCCTAAATATAGAATTTTTTAAAACACAATTTTTTTTCAGAATGATTAATTTTATCCTAATGAGAGTTTACCATGACAGAAGCTTCAAAACCATTGCTGATTTTTAAATTACAGTCCCTTTCTTTAAGTTATCGAAGATTCCTGCAAAAAGCCACTTAAAGTCAGTAAGGGTATGTCTACACTACCCTCCTAGTTCGAACTAGGAGGGTAATGTATGCATACCGCACTTGCTAATGAAACCCGGGATTTGAATTTCCCGGGCTTCATTAGCATAGGCGGGGAGCCGCCATTTTTAAATCCCCGCTGCTTCGAACCCCGTGTAGCGCGGCTACACGGGGCTCGAACTAGGTAGTTCGGACTAGGGTCCTATTCCGAACTACCGGTACTCCTCGTGAAACGAGGTGTACCGGTAGTTCGGAATAGGACCCTAGTCCGAACTACCTAGTTCGAGCCCCGTGTAGCCGCGCTACACGGGGTTCGAAGCAGCGGGGATTTAAAAATGGCGGCTCCCCGCTTATGCTAATGAAGCCCGGGAAATTCAAATCCCGGGCTTCATTAGCAAGTGCGGTATGCATACATTACCCCGCTAGTTCGAACTAGCGGGGTAGTGTAGACATACCCTAAGATATTTTTCCATAAACTCATAATTTAAGTAAGAAATACACATACAAAAGTGACATATCAAAGTTTAGTTCAAAGCAAGATTTCATGGATAAATTATGCAACCCTGCAAAACTGGGTTTATAATGGGAGCAGTGAAACGTTTCTTAGCACAGCAGCACAAATACTGACCAATTACTTTACAATTTCTCTACTTTAGAAAAAATACCCTAAAACTATCTAATTTAAAAATGCGAATGCAGAGAGCTATGAATCTAAATGCAGCTTTTGTGTAATGAAGTAAGCTTTAAAGCTTGTTCCTTAATTGTGATAATTTAGAACAAATTAGAGAGTCTTGCAGTGAGCCATAGTCCAGTCTTTCACACAGCTCTTAAAGTGCTAAATCAAAAATGCAAACTAAACATGCTGAGTATGACCTTCTGTTATCTATCATATTGTTGAAGCATTTGGAAAGTGGTGAGCCTAAAATTACCATTTCAAACTCAATAAATTATCAGCAAAGTCCTCTGTTGACCATGGACTATTTTCTTTCTCAGTTAGCAACAAATGGTAGCAGCTTTATATGCAAATTATAATAAACAATGCACAAAGTAGCAATTACTGTGTACAAATTCAAGAGTCTGTATCTGACTAATTACAAGGAAATTAATGCTGTAAGATATTGAAGAAGGCCACTGCAAAATAAATACAGTAGCTATTATGTATTATCCCTCTTCATAATATTAATCCTAGGTCAAGGCATTTCATCAATATTTGTCTTATGCAACTTGTGATATTTTATATTATTTTTCACATTGTACTTGCAGCTGAGATCAAAGATCCCCTGGGGGTGACAGTGGGGAGAAGGAAGTGGTGGTAGTTTTGTTATTTTTCCTGTGGTGATTCCCCAAGGCTACGTCTACACTACGAGTTTTCTCGTGGAATGAGGTTTGTAGCTAATTCGAGTTAAGGGGTTTACTTCAAACTCCCATTTCACTGCCACATGTAGACGCGGGCAGTTATTACGGGCTAGTCAGTTTCCAAAATGGCGACCACCCAGAAACATGCTAATGAAGTGCAGGATATTTAAATCCCATGCTTCATTCGCAATTTCGGTCACCCTCATTAGCCTACCTAGTTCAAACTAGGGGGCTAGTGTAGACCTACCCTTACAGGAGGAGATGAAAAAAAAACCCCACAAAGGAAGAGAGAAATACCAAAACACAGACAAAACATAGAAAACAAAACCAAGAAAATGTCTTAGTAGTTCATACTCCTTTCGGAGTTTTCTGGCAGGCGTTTAACCTAAACATAATTATTTAAAAAATAATTAAAAAAAAGCCTGTCAAACAATCTCAGAACATTCATTCTATAAGGAAATAACCAGGTTTTCTCATAGAAAAATTCAAACTAGGCTCCATAGACCTTGAATCTTTCTATAGTGTCTCTGGAGATAGTACCTGTTGTCTTCATTCCCATGGCATGTGGCAGTGCTTGCTTAGGGAGAATGGCAGAAGTGGAGAGTAATAGAAGCAGAAAAGAAAAAGATGAAGAGAAGAGAATGAAGGTTAAGTGGAAGCACAGGGGTTATGGTAATAAAACAGACATCAGAGGGATGGCAAGGGAGAAGGGTGAGAGAAAGCTTTTTTATAGTTAGCATTTGAACTCCTTCCATTCATTATGGTGGTAAAGGCCATAAAATGGAAAGTTAAATTAACAGTGTAGGGACAACATCCAATCAACACTTAGAGGTTAATCTGTAAAAGAAGAGAGTTCTATTATCGATAGCATTCAGAGACTGTGAAGTTGGAAAGGGGAATGAGAGTCCCTGTCTGGACTTTCATTAGCCTTACTGCTTACTACATGATAAGAAAATGTATTCTGTTACTCCAGGCTAACTAGCTCTATTCTTCTTCACTTATCCCAATCGATGTGTAAGAGGGCTGCTGAGGCCTGATACCCTGCAGGAGTTCTCCCAACTAGAGGCTACGTCTACACTGCCGGCTTTGACAGCAGTACTATGCAAATGGATTAGCATATTGCTGCACTTCATTTGCATAATTTTTCAAGATGTTTTTGTGCAAAACCAAGTGGTGTGGACTTTTTTTTTGTACAAACCCCCATTTCCTGCAAGATCCTTATGCTCTTCCCAGAGAAGCATAAGGATCTTGCGCAAAATTGGTTTTTTTGCGCAACCCCCCCCTATCCGCACTGTTTGTTTTTGTGCAAAAACTCCTTTCACAAAAACGGCTTGAATGAATTATGCAAATTAAGTGTGGCAATATGCCAATCTGTGCTTCATTTGCATAGGACGTATAGACAAAGCCAGAATGTATTTCAGGGTGGCCTCACTGGGCCTTTCCTTCTCCTGCTGCTGTTTGTGTTGAGATAACACCTGAAGTCCTTGGGATGGAAGGACTAGTTATTCTGCCTCAGCCCAGAAGGAAACAAGTTAGATGTCCCAAATTCCTCTCTGTCCCCACCTTACCACACTCGTCACCACCCCTAGGGAGAGGGAGACACGCACAGGGAGGCCCCACAGCATGCACACCCAGGAGCGGCCCTAGACGAGCTGCCGGCAACTGGCGCCCTAGGCGAAACGCGCGATCAGTGCGCGATTGGTGCCCCACCTCCAAAGCTCTCAACAGCCTTTTATCTTGGTGCCCTAGGCGACCGCCTAGTTCGCCTGTATTGATGGGCTGCCACTGTGCACACCCCACACATGAACCAGACACAGCGTCTCCAGCCTATTTGGTTGCCCTGGGAAAGACAGGAGCAACTGCAGCATGACAAGCCAGGGTGCTCTCATCTACCTCCAGGACTGGGAGACACACATGGGGGGGTTGTGAAGGTCTCCTATGTCTGCAGGGAGAGTCTGTCAGCAGACAGGGCCCCCTGGTGGTCCCTCCGTGGCTCTCCCGGCAATAGTTGGGTCCACATTGTGTTCAGCGGTAGTCAAAAAGGCAAATAGGATGTTAGGAATTATTAAGAAAGGGATAGAAAATAAGACATAGAATATCTTACTGCCCCTGTATAAAACTATGGTACACCCACATCTTGAATACTGTGTACAGATGTGGTCTCCTCACTTCAAAAAAGATATTTTGGCCTTGGAAAGGATTCAGAAAAGGGCAACTAAAATGATTAGGTGTTTGGAACGGGTCCCATATGAAGAGAGGCTAAAGTGACTGGGACTTTTCAGTTTAGAAAAGAGGAGACTGAGGGGCGATAAGATAGAGGTCAATAAAATCATGAGTGGTATGGAGAGAGTGAATAAAGAAAAGTTATTTATTAGTTCCCATAATATAAGGACTAGAGGACACTAAATTAAATTAATGGGTAGCAGGTTTAAAACTAATAAAAAAAAGTTCTTCTTCATACAACGTGTAGTCAGCCTGTGGGACTCCTTGCCAGAGGAGGCTGTGAAGGCTAGGAATATAACAGAGTTTAAAGAGAAGCTAGATATTTTCATGGAGGTTAGGTCCATAAAAGGCTACTAGCCAGGGGATAAAATGGTGTCCCTGATGTCTGTCTGTCAGAGGCTGGAGATGGATGGCATGAGACAAATCTCTGGATCATTGTCTTTGGTCCACACATGGAGCACCTGGTGCTGGCCACTGTCGTCAGACAGGCTACTGGGCTAGATGGACCTTTGGTCTGACCCAGTATGGCCGTTCTTATGTTCTTATGTTTATCCTGCCTTGGTTGTGCTGCTGCTCTGTGCGAGGGGAGAGGAGTCAGAGTAAATACTTGGCCACAGGGGTGAAGCCATGATAATTAGTGCACTGCAAGGCAGGCAAGGTGCTGTGAGCTGGCCTCCTACTCACCTCCTCCCACAATTCCTGCCCCCCTTCATCCCCACTGATGTGGACAAAGCAGGGAAGATGGCCAAGGGCCTGGCACCACTATTAGGCCACAGGAAAGACCAATATAGGGATCATGGGGAGTGGGGTTTATTTGCACCCTTCACACCTCCCCTGTGTACAGACCTGTCAAGGCATGAGCATAGTCTGGCAGTGTGCCGCTGCCTGGCAGTCAGTGGCTCATGTCCTGGCACTGGTCTGTGGACTGATGGTTGGAAAACACTGCAGTATTGGTCCACAACCATTCCATTGTAACTTGATTTGTCATTTATTTCAATAATAGGAAAAACGTTCTGTTAAACAGCATTAGCTGAAGTTAAGTTGCTAGCAGGTTGTGATTGTATTATGTTTTACACAGTCCGCATATAATTGGAAACAAAAAATTTACAGTGAAAATATTCCACTTTTAACTGTTAGAAGTAATGCCAATGCTGATTAAAAATGACTCCCAAATTCTCTCAGCGGGAAAGATCCCATGGATCTGAGTTTAGGTTTGAAGAGTTCTTTGGGTACTAGAGTTGTGGAGGAGGATCCTGTAGGTTGCAGAGAAGCAGTAGCCCTACTCTGAGACCTACTACTCTAGTTGCATGACTATAATTCCCTCCTTACTCTGTCTGTAGTTTCTCTCCTCAGCAGGAATGAACTGTATATATTCACAGCAGCAGGTAAACTGATCTCATCTGCCCTCTTTCTACCCTGGATTATAATTCCAAATTATTGAACCTAATTCTCTCCTTTGGAACCTCTCAAGCACATTAATTCAATACATACAAAGATAAAAGGGAAGCATCATTTATCGAAGCATGGTGTGTCTTGTTTGTGCAGCAGTGTCAGTTGTGAAGAATATATCATTTCTTTTCTCTGGCTACTACTTCTCAAGGGATCTCTTCCCACCATGTGAGCTGCCATAGCAACAGAGGGCAGCTGAGATACCCCAGGAAACAGTTTTTACATTAAAATGTGTGGGAAGCTGCCAACATGACATTCTTGGTGGAGCGATCACACTTCAGAACTTATTCAAATTGTTGAATTAGCACTTTTGTTGGCAGTTTTATAATAGAGGCTGTGGATCTAGTGCTATTGGGACAGAATCACACTCTTCTCCTTACAAATATTTCCTCAAAATCAGTGTTTGTGCTTAGGTTGGTCAAGTTTTTTTTCTAACAGAACAGTATTCCATAAGAAAATGATAGTTCAATCGAACCAAAACATTCTGCAGGAATATGTTGATTCTAATAAAACATCTGGTGAGGATTCTAGACTCCCTAGTGACCTCATAGTGGTCTGCTGTGGAGCCTGTAACATTGAATTTTAATATAAACATATAGATCATTGTTGCAACCACAATTATATGTCAGCAACACATTTTGTACAAAGTGAGCCAAGTGAGGTGTCTTACTGTTTCCATTTATACTATTTGTATGCATGTATCATTTTTGCATTTGAAATCATTTTTATGTACTTTAATTTCAAATACATGCTTCTGGGAGACATCCAGAGGAAACGAGGCCAGACTATTTTGAAACGACTACTAGTTACATAAATAGAAGAACTTCACTGCCATTTGGCCTTGGGTGGTGTGAATCCATAACTTATGAGCTCTTCAGTGAGTGTTCAAACCAGCATGTGAGCAATGGTGCCCACCTGTGCAGAACTGAGTCATGCATGGACAGGTGATGTGTTCATGTGACAGAATTTGACTTTGGATATAATTGTAATCAGGAGAACAATGGTGTGTCCCTCCAAATGGCTGAGGATATAGAAATGACCTTCAAATTACTCTACTTTTTCTTCAGTCTTGCTTGTCACAACTGGAGGATCTTTAATGTGAACTGAGGTTCTGAAAAGACTTACCACCCATCCTAAAGTGGATGTACTCCAGAGATTTCATTTAAGTTTATTCCATCATTGCTGCACACCTGTGTAACTGCAACTGGGTAGATTTGAACCTGGGACCCTCTAGGAGCCTTTACCCTTTGAGCTAAAAGCCAGTGGCTACTCAGCCCATGCTGTAGAGGTCTCTTGCTTTTATCTGTTGCTGTGGTCTAGCTGTCCTTTCATGGAACAGTGAACCACACTAGGGATATGCCTACACTGCAGGCTTCTTGCACAAGAACTTTTTGTGCAAGAGTTCGGGTGCAAAAAGTTCTTGTGCAAGAGCACGTCCACACTGCCATGTGCTTTTGCACAACAGACATGCTTTTGCGCAAGAGCATCCATGGCAGTATGGACATTCTCTTGTGCAAGAAAGCTCCCCCCATTTTAGCCCTAGGGGTTTCTTGCACAAGAAACCCCGGTTGCTTGTCCACACCTTTTTGCACAAGAGCTCTTGTGCAAGAGGGCTTATTTCTTGTGGGGAGAGGAACAACTCTTGCACAAAAAGCCCTATGTTCTTACGCTTTACTGTACTTTTCTTGAGTAAGAACAGGCTTGTAGTGTGGACACTGCAAATTTTTGCACAAAAACAACTGTTTTTGCACAAAACCTCTGCAGTGTAAATATAGCCTTGGTGTGTGGGTTACACCTGCACCAAGAACTTTGCAATTGATGTATGTAACTTGATTCCTTTAGCAATTCTAACTGTCACTCTTCCATTCTTTTTTATGAATTATCCTTTAGAGTTTAGATTGTAAAGGATCAGTGTGCTTTCTGTTTAAGATCTTGGAATATAGCTGATTCTTTGGGATAATAAGAACCTTTTCATTTGGTAAGATCAGTTTTCATAAACTTTCATCTGTAGAAAGAGTGGTACTGGTGGTGGCACTGAACAGAAGTGGTGTGCCTAAGAAATTGCTTCTATGCTTCTTGTTGGCCTGTGTGGTGAAACAGAAGTGCCCTTCGTGACTGTCTTTGTGTGCCTTATAGTGGAAGACCTCCATTCTTGGACTGTAAGTAGCCCCGTCTATAAGCAATTCACCCTGAATTGACACTCTTGGAAATGTCCTCCAGAAACCCTTTTGTTACAGAGCCACATTTCCCCAGGTTCCCAGATTGCCTGGCTTCCTGGGTGCTAAGTCCCTATACTGATCTGCTTCCCAGTATTCCATGTAGCTTACTTTATGGCTGGCTAGTTCTTTGGGGTCCCTAAATTGCATGGTTCTCTACCTGGTCAGGTCTGTGGAACCAGGAAACCCAACGGCCGACCCTACAGTTCAGTAGTCAGAAAGCCAGATTTTTTGTTTTTCTTTTTGGTTCTCCTGAAATGAAATTTACTGTGTCTTTCTTCCTGCAGGAGAAAAAAATTGAGTTTAACTATTCATTATCTTCAAATTGTGAGAGATTTTTTGTTGAAAAAAAATCTATTTTATAGCCACCTCTAGTCTGGGCCAAGTGGGGAAGCTTGAACTTTTGCTTATTCTTTTGTAGATAAAGGGACAAACTTATTATCCAATTATTTCACTGCAGGACCTTTTGAAAGTGCTAAATCCACTAAAGGATTTCTATTTTACCATTTGTTGTATTGGATTAGATCCAGCTTCTATTAAAAGCTGTTTGACATAAAGCTTAAATACTTGGCATTGAGCCAAATAGAGGCCTACCTCTTTCTCACTTTTTTATCAGTGTGGAAAGCAATTATCACAAGTATTCACATGAAAAAGAAAGGAATGTATATAAACATGGGGGAAAAGTATTTGTCAGGAAATCATGTTACGTGGGGTAGTACTTTGAACAGGAAAAAATCAATATATCAGTTATTCACTCTTTACTTCTATTAAATGTTTCATTACACTACTTTTTAAACAAACATGATGAATATTGGACTGTAATTTTAAAACTATTATGGCATGTCTATTCTCATAGGAAGCACGTGAGATTCACCTTTAGGAAACTCTGACATCTGGAATATTTTTAGCCACTATTTAGAAAAATTGCCATTGTGTTTTTATATCTATGGACTAATCCAAAGACCACTAAACTCAACAGAAATATTCTCTGATTAACAGAGAAGTTAACATAGTAACTCCCATATGAATAATATAGCACTATTCACATTCTTCCTATTAGGTGCATTAATTCTACTCAGTCAAAGATCTGACTTTGAAGTAGCACAGTATAACTAACCAGTAGACTTTGAAATACTTTTCTAAGTTTCCTAATTAGATGTATTTCAGTTCTTTATTTATAAAGACTTTTCTCCCTCAGGATATAGTTGATAACACTCCTCAATCCAAGTTGATTATATTCTGTCTTCAGCGAGTTACTACCTGAATTTGGTGAGTCTGGTGTCTTAATGTTTCTGCTGCCATTGACACACATTTGATATTTTTTCTTTAGGGAACTCAGCTTTCAATGTTACTGTAATAACATAATGTTATATTTTGAACCTGTCAAGTATTGTCAATCATCAATTTCTCAGGTATTTTGGATTGTCTATTTCCACAATAATACTATAGACAAACATTCTTTCCTTTTCTTTGTTTTTTTTTTTTGTTTTCATTTGCCCTGCCTTGCTTTGCTTGCTTTTCTTCAAGTTGTATTTCTACATGTTGTATTTACCTCACTTTTTGTGACAATCTTCTATTGGTATATTTGTAAAAAACAACAGGGCTAAACATAGATCTTTATCACATTAAACGTATGTTTCTTAACAGTAGAGCTCCGTGGGGACACAGATGCCAGATATCTACAGACAGGGGCGGATATAGGGCAGGGCAAGTGGGGCGACTGCCCCGGGCCCTGCACTTCAAGAAGCCCTGCGCATGTGCCGTGTCAAAGGGAGGCCCCACGAAATTGTGCTGCCCTGAACCCCACAAAATCATCATCTGCCCCTGTCCACAGATAAACACTTGGTATCCACTGATCTTCAAGGCTCTCCTCCCAAGAGACACTGAGGCCAATGGAGAGAAGCATGGCTCCATAGCTGACAGAAAACAATGTTCCATGTTGGCAGCTCCTCTGGCAATTTGTCATACTTCTCCCATTCCCGCTGCCAGCTGGCCTGTATGACCCCAGACAGGAAACAGCACAGCTGGCAGTGGGGCAGAGAGTGGTATAGCTACACTGCCAGGAGGAGTTGCAGACATGGGACATAACGGGACCATGCTCCTCTCCATTTGACACAGTGACTCTTAGGAGCAATGCCTTGCAGATCAGTGGACACCAATGTCTATCCACAGATATCCATATCCATGGGTAGACATTTGTATGCACACATGTCCCTTCCTAAGAAATATCTTTTCTATCTCAAAAGCTGTCTTGGTCATTCTGTTAACTTAGGTTTATTTTGACATGGAAGTTGTGTGGTCACACTAACATATTGTAGTCAACTTTTGAAATTTTGCACTTCAGAAATCAGACCTATAATTAGTATTACTGGCATTCCATGACTTAGAAACTCTGATGTGATATGTCAATGCCAGTTCATAGTTTTGTTAGTTATTATACCTAATTTGTTTAGATAGGTAATCAGTTTGCAGTAAATATATTTCTGTGCTTCAATCAAATAAGCCCTCGCCAATATTTTGTTATATAGTCTCTTGAATATTATGATCCTGTGGTCATTGTATTGGTGCTGTGTAAAAGCCTTTACCAGGTTGAACTATGACATGTTCAGGTCAGAACACACAGGTCAGAACAAATTATTTTTGCTTACATTTCTCAATTCTTAGATATCTGCTATGAACTTTTGGAACAATTTCCTTTCTGTCAGGATAAAGAAAAAGAAACTTTCTTTTCAGAAACTTCTCTAAATAGTCAATATCTTAGGCTATGTCTAGACTGCAAGCCTCTTTCGAAAGAGGCTCTTTCGAAAGATACTTTCGAAAGAGCCTCTTTTGAAAGAGAGCGTCTAGACTGCACGCGGAACTTTCGAAAGAGCAAGCCGCTTTTTCGAAAGAAAGCACCCAGTGAGTCTGGATGCTCTCTTTCGAAGAAGCCCTATTTACATTCAAGAACGCCTTCTTTCGAAAGAAGCACTTTCAAAAGAAGGCGTTCTTCCTCGTGAAATGAGGTTTACCGCCGTCGAAAGAAAAGCCGCGTTCTTTCGATTTAATTTCGAAAGAACGCGGCTGCAGTCTAGACGCAGGTGAAGTTTTTTCGGAAAAAGGCTACTTTTCCCGAAAAAAAACCCTGAGTCTGGACACAGCCTTAGTTTGCACTGCTTTCTATTTCTTTAGGCCTTCCTTCTAGAATCATGTATACCAATTTATTCAAAATTATTCCTATGTAGTAAGTCCTTCTATTTAAAAATCTGTTAATTTGGAAATAGTAACAGGCACATGCTTCACTATATGATTTTCTTACTCATTTATATCACTTTTAAGATACTTTGACTAACTTATTATGCAATGATACACAGTTCACTATGGGTATGTCTACACAGGAAATATATTTCGAAATAACAGCCCTTATTTTGAAATAACTATCCTAGTGTCCACACAGCCAGACTACTATTTGAAATGAATTTGAAATAGCAGAGCGCTTATTTCGAATTTGGTAAACCTCATTCTACGAGGAATAACGCCAAATTTTAAATAGCTATTTAAAAATAAGTGCTGTGTAGACACTTATTTCGAAATAGGGGGCCTTCAGCCTTCCCAGTGTGCCCTGGTGGCCACTCCAGCCTCAACCAAGAACACTCCACTCCCTCCCCTCTTCCCCAGAGCCCTTAAAGGAGTAGACTCTGGCCAAAGTGTCTGTGCCAGTTCCAAGCCTGCCAGCCCAGAACTAACAGTCACTGCCCCGACCCAGTGGCCCCAAAACATGAGCCAGCAAGCCACTGGCAGCCAGTCCTCCACCGCTCTCCAGGAGCGGTCTGCCAGCTTCCAGCAGTCTGCCAGGGCCTGGAGAAGGTGGGCGCCTTCCTAGTCCAGGGAAGAGATCATGGACCTTATTTAGGTTTGGGGGGATGCCCCCACATCCATGATTTCCTCACTAGATGGAGGAACATGGCTGTCTATGGCAGGATAGCTGCCAGCCTGACCACCAAAGGCCACATGCGAACCCAGGAGCAGGTTCGCATGAAAATCAAGTTTGTCCAGCAGTACCCCCCAATCCTGAGCCCTGAGCTTCCCCTCCCTCTTCTTTCCCTTGCTTTCCCCTTCCAGCTCCCTCCTCCTAGGCTTCCCTCTCCCCTCTCCCACCTCCTTTCCCCAGTTTCACCAGAGATTCATTCCCCACCCCCCAGTTTTCTTAAAAAAACATGTATTTTATTTTACATCAGGAAGGGCACTTAGGGCAGGGGGTGTTAAATGGAAGGATGTGAGAGAGGAATGAGGCACATGCCCCCATTGGGGAAGACCAGAGAGACTGTTAGTGCACTTCAGGGTGGAAGCTCTCCTGCAGGGCCTCCTGGATACTGACTGCCCCCCGATGGACCTCCCGGATGGCAGCCTGCAGAAAGTGCAGTCAGACTCGCAGCAACGTGTGGAAGAGAAGCATGAGAGTGCCCAGGAGCAGCTCTGGCTCCATGTTGCAGAGTGCTGTGGTGTCCTGAGTGAGGGCAAGCAGAGCACGCAGAGACAAAATGCTTTGCTGTCCCTCATCGAGGTAGGCAAGCAAGCAGGGAAACCTGAGAACCGGCTGTCCATGGGGGGGTGGTCCCTTTAAGCACAGGCCTCAGATAGCCTCAGTCAGCAGCCACATAAAGTAAACCCTGACCTGATGCCCTGCCAGACCTAGTTCCAGCCGGTCTTAAATGTGATTCAGCATCCACTCAGCGTGGACACACTATTTTGAAATAGCAAAACCCTATTTTGAAATGGATTTTGTGTGTAGGCACGTTATTTCGAAATACCTTATTTCGAATAACCTATTTCAAAATAAGATATTTCGAAATAATGCTGTAATGTGGACATACTCTATGATGTATAGATACTATATCTACTTTCATACCTTATATATAGTCCATATGAGAAGTACAAGCACAAGCAAGTATATCCACACATCATATATATGGTTGGATATAAGTGTGTAAGAGAAGTCAACTGGACACAAAATATGTATTTCCTAGGTCTTTTGTTATATTAATACAAAAAAACAACTCCCCCCCCCCCCCTTTTCCCTGGAACATAAAATATCATAAATTCCAGTATCTGTCGTCTCAGGCTGTGTGCAAACTTACTGTGGCATGTAGAGTATAAATACAGCAAACCTCTAGTGTAAGTAAAATATCAGTTTAGCTGATGAGGTGCTACTTAGGCAAGTAGAGTGCAGATGTACTAATACCTTAGGGAAGGGCTACTCAACAAGTGGTCTGCGGGCCGCATGAGGCCTGTGACTTGTTTGTTTGCAACCTGTGGTGCGGTTTAGGTTTATGCGGGGCTCAACACATGGCCCCTGGGTAGGATTCTTTGAAAATGGCCTCCACTGGGAACATGCTCCACAACAGTGAGGTGTCTCCCGGGGTGCCGGTGGGGGTTGAGCATTGGAAGACACAATGGACGGGCTGGCTGGAACAGATGGGTACAGGCTGCCAGCATTTCTAGCTCCCTGGGAGGAGGTGCCAGGAGTGCTAGATCATTGTGGGAATTGCTTTGTAGTCATGCACCTCAGTTTGAAAGAAGCTATTTGCATATATTTGCATGCATATGCAACCACACTTAAGTTCCAGCCCTTGGCATGTGTTGTGAGTATCATTGTGGCTCCTGGGGCTTCCAAAGTTGAGTAGTCCTGTCTCAGGGTGTATACCCAGCTCTGTGCACACAGAAGCAGTGTCTCCCTGACTACAGTGCTATTTTTAGCATGTTAGTGGCCTGGTTCCTCAACCCTGTCAGAGTCGATCACCGTCACAAATAACTAAACACTGCAGTGTGGACATGGCTTGCTTTTCCCCTTGGCATCTACCTTCATATACCCTTGTGACCAGGCGGTGACAGCCCCACCCCCGCCTCGTCGTGACCCTCCCCTGCCCGCTCTCACCGGGGCTGGGGTTTTGCCCTCCCAGGCAAGACAGTGCCCACCACCCTTTGGTGCGATGTCCTGAGAGGCATATAGTCAGTTTCTTAAGTAGGATCCTGTGTGGATCGAATCCTTAACTGGTCGCTTTGGTTCAGCTGAGGGGGTTTGGGGAGCTCGGGCCTGCCCCCAATCTGAGCCCCGACCCAGGGCCCTAAGAATCAAAGGAATCTGCCTCCTATGGTTCAGATGGTGGGGGTTAGTTACCTGAAACGCACCAACTCATGGGCATCCTCTGCCGCGCCCTGGGTCGCTTTCTACCTCCCTCGGTCAGCCATCCACTCCCCAGCCATAACACAGTCTAGAGGCCTCGGGAGTCTCTTCCGCCATCTCCCTCCTCTCCTCCAGCCGGCAATGCTCTTTTGAGTCGTTCCACTGGTTCAGCGTCTGACGGGAGGCAGGGGGGGAGACAGCTGCATGCCCAATACCCAGCTGCATCCAGGATGGGTGGATGCAACCGGCCTGTGCCCCGGCCTCCCCACACTGGCTCCACTCCCTCCTCCGCCAGCGCAGCCAGCCACTGCATCCCATGCGTCGGGGCCAAAGTCTCTGGTGTTCCGCCCGGCATGGCCTGAGTGCATGCGCAGCAGGGCTGGGGCCATGGCAGGAGAATCACCTCTTCCCATAGTGCCGAGGACAGCGTGGCTCCATAGCAGGGCACCAGAGCGTCCCCATTACAACCCTACACCCTGCTGCAAGTATAAACAAGTCCTTGTAAATGAGTTCATTCACATCAACCCAGTTTTGTTTCAGACTGTTGATGCAGATACATCATAAATGATGATGTGTACATAAAAAATAGTAGGCTGTTCAAATGTAAAACCTAAAGTCCAAAAGTAGGTTCTGAGGAGATCTTTCATATTTAACATCTATCCCTAATAATTGCATCTTGGATGTATAGACACATTCCTTGGATGCTACTTTTTCTAATAGGTTGGAACCTAAAGTGAAATGCTGTCCTATGAGAAGTGTAACTTGCACTCAAACCAGTAAGTGTTATACATGCATTTGCACAGGCAGAATTTGGCAGAGAGCCAACCCTTGCTTTCTAAGGTCTTTGTGAGGGCCTTTGTTGTTTTGTTAGTTTTCTGGTAAAAGAAACCAAAAAGCAATTTCTGTTCATGGGATAAGGAAAATATAGGATGACAGAGCATGGGGCAGGGAAGATTATTCCCCTTCTGCCTACTGTGGGGTTCTTTCCTCCTCCTATGAAACCTACAGAACTAGTCTTTGTCAGAGATATGAAACTGTACTGAATGGACCTTGGGTTGGATCCAGTCTGGCAATCCCTATGTTCCTAGATTGACATACAAATTAGATGCAGACATCAGCCATCCTGACAAGCTGCTAAGTGGGCGTAGGTGTTGTGAAGTTTGGGCATCTGTGATGGAAGGCAATGACAGCTATGCTACAGAAAGTCTATCCTAATTGCAACAATTTGCACCACCATGTTCTTACTATTGAGAGTATAAGAAGTGATGTTGGGCTACAAGAAGACATGAAAAAATTAAATGTTGATAATTTTCTAGCAAAAGACGTGTTTTATAGAGCATATTTGATTATCTTGTTTAATTCTGTGCATGCCTCTGTCTCTCCTGGGTTTGATAAGATTGACACTGTCTATGAGCACGGCATAAAAATCTGTATACTGAATCGTGTGGGGAAGAAGTGGGAGTGGCAATCGAAAGCATGACCCTCAGCTTCCCTTATTAGATGTTTTGTGATGACAGAATATTGTTTCTAAAAATGCAGAGGCCTAAGAGCTATTGTACCTCCTACACAGAAGTATGTTATAAAAGATATGTTTTCAATTACCACAGAGGAAGCTAGACTATGTTAACTACAATTCAAAGACTTCAGTGAGTGTTATAGTCAAGATATATATTCTGATGACAAATATTTTATTTTTAAAAAGTAAAAGTGAAACAAAAGTCAGCCACATTTAGTTCAAATATGTTATAATTCCTCCAGTGTCTATAAGAATCTGTTACTAATGTATGAAGATGCTGACATTCTAACTGTCATAAATATTAGGAATTTCAATAAGTTCTTATTGGGATATTTTTTTCCTAAATTGATTACTAATCTTTGAGTAGAGGAAAAACACTGGAACCTGGTACTCTCCCAAAGGAGAATATGCATTACCACTGTCAACCAAAATTGCACTGATGGTAATCAGTCAGGGGATAATGTAAACTAACACAATGATATAAGCAATACAAACAAAAATGTATTAGAACAGGCTACCAGCATTATCCACAGAAACCAATTTCAGTCCTCTAGAGAAATTGAAATAATGATCATTGTCCAGCTCCAGCCATTTACACATTGTTACAAGGGGCTTTTGTGTTTTTAACTATCAAATATAATGGTTGTCTAGTCGGTGTTCTGTAGTGCACTTGATTGCTGAGTGTAGACGTCAATTTCTAGAGTATGTCTCTGTGTCCAGGTGCAGCACTGCATGAGTGCTTTCTGTCTAACACTCCCTGTAGATCTTCTGGAGTGCAGCCAGTCTTTAGCCTTATGTAATCAAGCTTGAGCTAAAGTACTGCTCAATCTATGCTCTTTTGTGGTTAATAGATGAGTCCAGAAATAAGGAACTCAAAGTCCAACCATCTTTGAATCTCTCCTCCAGATGTTATCACTCTTAGTCCTTGACCCTTTCTTCTCTTCCTTCTCTGCCTGGGAAAGAGGTAAAATCCAAGACCTTCCTCTGCCCTGGGTTCCAGCTCAAACCTCTTGTTCACAACAGCCAGGCTACGTCTGCACTGCCAGCTTCTTGCTCAAGAACTGTTTTGCAGAAGAGTTATTGCATAGAAAGTCTTCCACAAGAATGCATCTACACTGGCATATACTTTTGCACACGAGATGTGCTTTTGTGCAAAAGCATCCATGGCAGTGTGGACGCTCTCTTGCACAAGAAAGCTCTGATGGCCATTTTAACCATCGGGGTTTCTTGCACAAGAAATTCATGTTGCCTGTCTACACTGCCCTCTTGTGGAAGAACTCTTGCGCAAGAGGGCTTATTCCTCACGGGGAGAGGAATAACTCTTCCGGAAGAAGCCGTGTTTTACAGCTCTATGTTGTAAATTTACTTGCACAAGAACGCACATGCAGTGTAGACAGCAGGCAAGTTTTTGCCCAAGAACAATTGTTCATGCACAAAAAGCTGTCAGTGTAGACATAGCCCCAGTGTTGACCTTTTTTTCTATCCCTTGCTGGTTTCTGAGCTACTTCCTACTTCTGTGAACTTTTGAGCCTCTTGTTTGTTTTTTCTCTCCCTAGAATATTGGCTTCCCCCATCTTCTCACAAGCTTCTTAATAGGAGCTTTTCTTCACAGTCTTGCCTTTCTAGAAGCCATCTCATGCCCCTCCTGTACAGCCCATTAATTCTCATTGCTTTTGTGAGGCTGCCAAGCTCTGGATGATCAGGTAGGCAGTTTCTGTGTTAACCGTTTTTTGCCCAAACCAGTGTGGGGTGTATAGACCCTGTGAGACAAAGGTATGGTGTATTTGAATTGTTTGCAAATTAAAGCTCTGAACCTGTAATTGTTTAGTGTCAGGGGGGAAAACTCATCATGCTGGCCCTGCTAATATCAATAGCAAAAGTCATACTGACTAGAAAGGGGTGAGGATTTTGCCTCATTATTTTAGATGCAGTTGTATAGTCATTTGAGCAAAATTATGCATATGCTTATGTGAGTACTTCCACTGAAGTAAATTAGTCCCTTAAAATAAGTCAAGTTAAGAACATGTTTCATTTTTGCCAGCCAGGACCCATTACCTGAGTTACTTTGTTTTGGTTCTTTTTTATTTTTGTGCTATAATTTTCTATATATGCATAGTATTCAACTTACGAAGGAACAATCAGTTGCACACATACAAAATAGGAAGGCATGAGGGATTGTAGTGTACCACAAATGAAGTATGAATAAAGAGTGTGACACTGGTGCAAAAAAAGCAAACATCAATCTGGGAAGTAATAATAGGAGCATTGCAAGAAAGACACAAGAAGTAATTCTACCACTTTACTGTGTGCTGATTTTAGGCTTTGCCTGGAGTATTGTGTCCAATTCTGGGCACCACATTTCAGAGAAGATTTGGACAAATGGGCGACGGTCTAGAGAAGAGTAACAAAAATGATTAAAGGTCTAGAAAATGTAACCTAGGAGGAAAGAGTGAAGGGTTAGGGTGTCTTTAGTTTGGAAATGAGAAAAGTGAGTGTGGACATACTATCAGCTTTCAAATATGAAAATGGTTGTTACAATGAGGAGGGAGAAAAAAAATAAATTCTCCTTCACTTCTGATGATAGGACAAAAAGCAATGGACTTAAACTGCAGCAAGGGAGGTTTACGTTGGACATTAGGAATAAGTTCCTAACCATAGGAGTGGTTAACCACTCAAATAAATTGCCTAGGGATGTTGTGGAATCTCCAACTCTTGAGATTTTTGAAAGCAAGTTAGACAAACACCTGCGAGGGGTGGTCTAGGTGCTGCTTGGTCCTGCCATGAGTGTTTGTGACTGGACTTGATGACCTTTCGAGGTTCCTTACATTTCTATAATTCTATGATTCTATGATTTTATTAATGAAATGATTTTCATTAGAGTTACATTCTGTTAGTTTCAGGCTTACCTCTGTTTTGTCTAGATGTATCCCTGTCTTTTCATAGTGTTCATATAAAATCTTCAAAACTTTTGTAATTCAATAACTTACTCTAAATGAGACATAGATTCCCACTGGTTCCAATTGGGAAAATTTTTATTAATCAATGTCAGCAGTTCTTAAGAGTCCTGACAAACTCAGAACTCCCAACATAATGCTTTTTATACTATTTATCCAAAGAAATATCTTGTAAACAGTCTTGCATATGGGCCCACATAATCACTGTACGATGATATGTAAGGAGTTCACTACATGTACCGAAAATTTGTTTTGAAATTTGGGTTCCAGGCAGGGATGACAAACAGGATTTGCCAGACAGTAAGATGCAAATTCACCTGTCTGGAGTTCAGCTCAAATATAAATTTAGAGCAATGAGATAAAATTTTAGTTAAAGCAAGCTTAAATTCATTATCAAAGAATAAGTTTTATGAGATAGTGAGTAGTAATAATGGAAACACAAATTGTTGCACATAAAACACAAACCTAGAAATACACTATCACTAGTTACCTTTCCTATAGAATAGAACATATATTCCCCAAGGATTCAAGCTTTTACAGAGCTGCTGTTTTTCAGCCAAAACCTCAATATAAGCATTAATTATCCATTCCCACCTCCCATTCTTCAAGGGGTTTCCTCATAGTCTACGCCTACATGACAAGTTTTCTCAGCAAAAAATATGCTAATGAGGGACTCATTTGCATGGGTCATGATCTCATTTGCATACATTTTCTGTCGATCCATTTTTGCACTAGGGGTTTTTGCACAAAAACAAGCAGTGTGGATATTTTCTTTTTGCGCAAAAACTCCTTTTTCTGCAAGATCGGTATACCTCCTTTTTGGGGCATAAGGCTGTGGTAGAAAAAGTGGGTTTTGTGCAAAAAGAAAACATCCACACTGCTTGTTTTTGCGCAAAAAACCCTAGTGCAAAAACGGATCGACAGAAAATGTGCAAATGAGATTGTGACTCATTAAAAATGAGACCCTTGTTAGCATATTTTTTGCTGAGAAAACTCATACTGTAGACGTAGCCATAGTGTAGCTGTGGCATAGTTTACATATAATTGGCTGATTAGCTAAGCATCACACTCCAAGCATGGTAAAATAGTTTCAGCAATAGTCACAGCAAAAGTGATGAGATTGGGAACAGGCATTTTTTTCAGTGTCAGCCACATTGTTTATATCTCACTATAGCCTCTGAGAGCTTTGCTTTTCTCCAACATTTGAAGTTTTATCTTGGAGGCAAACTAAAGGAAATAGGGTTTTTTTGTGTATCCTCAGACTTATTCTACTATGACATAGCTAATATTTTGGCAATCTACTTTTGTTTACACAATTTAAAACCTCAGGCAGAACAGCTCTATCAGCATAGTCCTGAACAACTTACTCAGGCAAAACTCCCATTATCCTTAATGGGAATTTTGTTTGAGCAAGGAGTTCTGCTTGGCCCATATAAAAGTACTGTGCTGAAGCACTACTATAAATTTTTCCACAATCATGTATTCTTAAAAGTTCCCATATCCACACATGACGAAGAGCCTGTCATTTGTTTTTGGAATGGCCTTTATGTATTTGTTATTACTAACTTTGCTTTTAGGAACAAAGTACTAAAATGTAGCCAGAACTGGAAAGCTTATTGTACATCTATTCCACAGTTAGATCAGTGTTTTACAACCTAGGAGGGTTTTTGCAGTGTATTTTTCCAAATGATACTTGTTATTTGGTAGGCTATTTGCAATTGCTTTCATGGTAAATTTCATTTTTTCCCTTGTTTCGTTTTTATCCCACAGCATTTTGTATATGATGTTAACTATATCAAGCTCAGAGCTCTTTTTTTTTTTAGGACAAATGTATATTGGGAAGAGTATGCTGTAATGTGTATGAGAATCCTGATCAAGTAGGGTTAGGATACCTGAAAAAATTGGGGCACAATCTGCTATTACACCAGTGTAAATTAGAAGTACCTTCACTGAAGTCAGTGAATGAACTTCAGTGCAAAGCAAGCTAATGAGGGCATGTCTCCACTAGGAAATTTCAAAATAACTAACTTCAAAATAATAACTCCCGAAACAACTATTTTGAAATAATCTTATTCCTTGTGGAAAGCAGGAGTTATTATTTTGAAATAACCAGTCCCTTATTTCAAAATAACGGGCTTCGTAGTGTGGATGCTCTCCTTGTTGTTTTAAAATAAGGGACTGTTTAGACCAGGGCTGAGAGTATAATCAGATCCATTAATTCTTTAATGAAAGGAATATCTTGAAAATGTTATTATAGAAATAGCCCTGTAGCCTGAACAAGAAATACTATGTACTAAAGAAAATTAAGCAATAGATTTAGGGCTGTGTTTCTTATCACTACCTCATGCAATTTAAAACTCTGTAAGGACTGAAATGAAATATGCAGAATCTTTAAAAGAGTTGCTTATTTTACTTTGTTTCAATTCCAAAAATCAGTCCATAAGGGCACACCTACACAGCAGGGCTAAACTCGATATAAGTTGTGCAACTTGAGACACACTTTTGGCTCTCTCTACACAGCAGTTATTTCAAAATAGAGCACTTGTTTCCCCAACTTTCCTTACTCCTATTACAATGAGGGTTACAGGAGTTGGAGGAAGAAGGTTATTATTTCGAATTTGTTTTGAAATAACAGTCTTGCTGTGTAGATGCTCACTATTTCAGAATAACTGAAGGATGTGCAGACAAGGTGCAGACAAGGAACTGGAAAGTGTTAATATAGTATATAGTATTTATCAATACCAAAATAATTACAATAAATCATATATTAAATATCATGTTTACCTCATTATTCTATTTCAGTTAGTCTTATTAATTTCAAGCATGCACTTTTATTCAGACTTTTTAAATTTCATTCCTTCCAGCTAATTATATTAAACTATTAAAACATGTCCAAAAATAAGTTAGGGAAAATATCAACTATTTTCAGAAATGAAAAGAGAGTGATAATAAGACATGTAAGAGGAATTTGGCATTTCCAGAATTAAAAAAATATTCATTCAATAATGTTATGCTTCTGGGCAGCCATGACGGAAATTATATTGGACAGTTGAGTGACAGAGCCAAAACCTTATATGTTGAGATAGAAAAGCAGTTCTGATGTGCCCATAAAATAAGCTAAAATTTTGAGTCATGGAACTAAAAATTATACTACTGTAATAAGTTACATTTTGAAAATGCAAAGATAAAGTAGTGTTGTTATTTTTTATTTATGTATACTACCTTTATTTTCCTGCCTCAGCAAATGGAGGAATATAAAGATTTCTGCTGACATAACATAACAATAATAAATAAATAAAATACATCTAGCTAATGGTGAAAAATATCAGCCTCTGATGCTAGTAAGCAGAATAAAGGGAGGAAATGGATTTATTCTAATAAGGTTTGTCTGCTGATAAAGTAAAGGTATATTCTGCATAGATATGGGGAATAATGTGTGTAACTCTTGTTATTATTATTGAGCACTATAAATATCACACAAAACTGCAAGTTAAGATGACAATATGGTTATTTCCTTCCTCCTTCCATTTTAGTGCCAAGTTTTGCGCAAATATGCCTGTTAATCTTCACATAGTTGCATATCTGCCTCCAAGAAAACATTTAGGACAGGGCTACTCTACCTGCAGACCATGGGTGGGATCCTTTGAACATGGCCTCCACTAGGAACATGCTCCACAACACCGAGACATCTCCTATGCAGAGTGAGCATTGAAAGATGCAAGCAGATGGCATGGCTGGAAGAGAAGGGTACAGGATGTCTGTGTTTCTAGTTCCCAAGGGAAGAGGTACCAGGAGCAGCAGGGCATTGTGGGAAGTACTTTTATTCATGTCTGTCAGTGTAAACTGATCTATTTGCATATATTTTCATATATATTTGCATATATTAGCATATATATATGCAACCACACTTAAGTTGCGGCCCTTGGCATCTGTTGTGAGTATCATTGTGGCCTCCAGAGCTTCCAAAGTTGCGTAGCCCTGATTTAGGACCTAGTATTGATATTATTGTATATGCAAAATGTTGAAGAATGGATACAGAAAGTAAAATGATGTTCCATTCTCTTATTCTAAGTTTTGTTTTCATATTTTTACAAACTAAATACTAAACATAAGCCCTTGTCATGACAGAGATGTCTGTATGGTCCTTAAAAATAAAAACAGGGAGACAAAATAAAGAGATTTCTGCTAGAGAGAATTAAATCTCAATTAAAGAGAAGAGCTTCATTTCCACACATAAAACTTCACTCATTTCATTTGAATTTAACCTGACACATCTCAATTCAATGAGTTCAGCCTCCAACAATAGGTAATATAGCCACCAACTTTACTTATGATTTAGTGAAATTTACTCTTGGTGTCCTTATCACCACTTAAAAGTACATTTAACAGTCAGTATATGATATATTGTTTAAACTCAGAAAATCCATTATTAGGTTTCTTTTTTTATTGAAACAAAATACAGGACTATGCAGCACTTTAAAGACTAACAAGATGGTTTATTAGATGATTAGCTTTTGCGGGCCAGACCCACTTCCTCAGATCAAATAGTGGAAGAAAATAGTCACAACCGTATATACCAAAGGATACAATTTAAAAAAAAATGAACACATATGAAAAGGACAAATCAAATTTCAGAACAGAAGGTAGATGCGGGGAGGAGGAGGTAAATGTCTGTGAGCTAATGGTATTAGAGATGATAATTGGGGAGGCTATCTAGCTCCTATCCAGCACACACCATACGATCCATCATCTATAGCCAAGCCCTTCGATACAACCGCATCTGCTCTAATCCCACTGACAGAGACCAGAAACTTCAGGATCTCTACCAAGTATTTATAAACCTCAACTACCCACCCAGAGAAATAAAAAAGCAAATGGAAAGAGCCAGACAAATACCTAGAAACCATCTACTTCAAGACAGACCCAAGAAAACCAACAGTAGAACACCACTTGTCATCACCTACAGCCCCCAACTTAAACCTGTCCAACACATTATCAATAAACTACAGCCTATACTGGAACAGGATACCATACTCCAAGAGGCTCTGGGAGACAGACCCATAGTCTCCTATAGACAACCACCTAACCTCAAGATGATTCTTACCAACAACCACAGAACATACCACACTAATACCAACCCTGGTACCTTCCCTTGCAACAAACCCCGTTGCTAGCTTTGTCCACATATTCACTCTGCTGATACCATTATTGGACCTAACCAAATGAGTTATAAGATCAAGAATACATATTCCTGTGCATCCAGAAATATAATTTATGCTATCATGTGCCGAAAGTGTCCATCTGCTTTGTACATTGGACAAATGTCTCAGACACTTCGGCAAAGGATCAATGCCCACAAAACAGATATTAGACAGGATCACAAAGAAAAAACAGTTTCTTGCCATTTCAACCAGATAGGACACTGTCTCAACGACTTAATTACCTGCATTCTGCTTCAGAAGCCTTTTAAATCTGCACTTGAAAGGAATTCCTCTGAACTGTCATTCATGCTAAAATTCGATACTCTACACGTGGGTCTCAACAAAGACTCTGGCTATCTTACCCATTACAAAGATAGCCTCCCCAATTATCACCTCTAATACCATTAGCTCACAGACATTTACCTCCCCCCCCCCCCGCATCCTCCTTCTGTTCTGAAATTTGATTTGTCCTTTTCATATGTGTTCATTTTTAAAAAAATTTATCCTTTGGTATATATGGTTGTGGCTATTTTCTTCCACTATTTGATCTGAGGAAGTGAGTCTGGCCCACGAAAGCTCATCATCTAATAAACCATCTTGTTAGTCTTTAAAGTGCTACATAGTCCTGTATTTTGTTTCAGCTACACCAGACTAACACGGCTACATTTCTATCACTCTTTTTTTTATTGTTTACTTTACAGTAGCATTCAAACAGTGTTAGGCACTATATAAAATATAGGGAAGTGCATTTTTTGCCCTGACAAGTTTACAAACCAAGAACCAGGTAAAACATGCAGGGTATGTCTACACTGCAGAGTTAATTTGGAACAACAGCCATTATTCCAATTTAACTTTCATAGCATCTACACAAGTAAACCACTATTTTGAATTAAATTTGAAATAGTGGAGCACTTATTTCGAGTTTAGTAAACCTCATTCTATGAGGAGTAATGCCAAACTCAAATTAGCTAATTAGGAATAAGCACTGTGTAGATGCTTAGTCCGAATTAGCTGGCCTCCAGTTTTCCCAGTTTCCCCTGGTGGCCACTCTGGACCAAACCAGGAAAACTCTTTTCCTTCCCCCCAGCCCCAGACCACTTAAAGGGGCAGATTCTGGGCCACAGTGCCTGTGCCAGCTCCAAGCCTGTTGACCCATAGCCAGCAGTCACAGCCTCGATCCAGTGGCCCCAAAACATGAGCCAGAAAGCCACTGGCAGCCAGCCCTCCACTGCACTCCATGAGTAGTCTGACAGCTCCCAGGAGCCTGCCAGGGCGGGCACCTTCCTGGTCCAGGGCGGAGATCAGGGTGGACCGTACTCAGGTTTTGGGGGATGCCCCCAACGTCCATGATCTCCACACTAGACAGAGGAACACAGCCGTCTATGGCAGGAAAGCTGTCATCCTGGCCACCAAAAGTCATATGCGAACCCAGGAACAGGTTTGCATGAAAATCAAGTTGGTCCGGCAAGACCCCCAACCCTGAGATTCTCCTCCTTCCTCCCCTTGTGTCCCCCTTCCAGCTCCCTCCTCCTAGGTTTCCCCCTCCCCTCTCTCACCCTCATCCCACCCCAGTTTCAGTCTATAAAGAGAGTTTGGTTTTGGCAAGAAATGTGTTTTTATTTCACATCAGGAAGGGGGGTTAGGGAGGGGTAAGTGGAAGGAGGGAGGAATGACGCACAAGCCCCCAGTGGGCAGACGAGGGAGGCTCTTAGTGCTCCTCAGGTGAGAGCTCTCCCGCAGGGCCTCTTGGATACTGACAGCACCCCAGTGGACCTCTGGAATGGCAGCCTCAGAAAGTGCAGCCAGGCTCGCAGCAACACATCCACGAGAAGCATCAGAGTGCCCTGGGGCAGCTCTGGCTCCATGTTGCAGAGTGCTGTGGTGTCCCAAGTGAGGGCAAGCAGAGTATGCAGAGACATAAATGCTTTGCTGTCCCTCATCAAGGCAGGCAAGCAAGCAGGGACACCTGAGAACTGGCTGCCTGGGGGGCAGAGGGAGTGTCCCTTTAAGCACAAGTGTCAGGCAGCAGCCACACAAAGTAAACCCTGACCTGATGCCCTGCCTGACCTGGTTCTGGCTGGCGTTAAATCTGATTCTCTGTCCAGTCAGTGTGGATGCAGTATTTCAAATTAGCAAAATGCTAATTCGAGCTGCATTTTGTGTGGAGACATGTTAATTCAAATGAGCTTAATTCGAATTAACTATTTCGAATTAAGATAACTCGAATTAATGCTGTATGTAGACATACCCTGAGTGAATAGAATCAACAAAGTTCTCAGGCTATAATACGTTATCATATATCTTTCTCTCTGTCCAGCCATACATTAATGATATAGTATCTCAATTCTACAAAAACTTATGGTGCCAGATTCTTCAGAGAGAATTAACAGAACAGTTATCAAATGATCTGTCCTGTGTTGTGCAGTCCCAACTTTTGACAGTCAGTTTAGAGCATGGGGTTGCGTTCTTGCTCACTTTGGTTAACAGCAATTGATGGACCAACCCTCCATGAATTTATCTAATTATTTTTTAATCCAGTTACGCTTTTGGGATTCACAATAATCCATTCATGGGTTGACAGTGCATTGTGTGGCAAAGTACTTATATATGTTTTCTTTAAACCTATTCACTATTTAATCAGAACTCCCTTAGTTCTTGTATTATGCGAAGGGGTCTTACAGCACTTCACTATTCACTTTCTCCATACATTATGTGATTTTATGGATATTATCATTACCTCCCCTTAGTTTACTGTTTTCTAAAATGAACACATCCGAATCTTTAAACTCCTCATACAGAATTTGTTCCACATGGGTTTCTTTTCTTTAGCTGTACCTTTTTCAATTCTCTTTAGAGATGGTTTCACTAGAATTGTTTGTAATATTCAATGCATGGACATAAAATGGTTTTATCTAATAGCATTGTGATATTTTCAATTTTATAATCCAGCTCTTTCTCAGTTGTTTCTAACATTGTGTTTCCTTTTTTGATTCATCGCACATTGAGCAGATCTTTTCTCAGAACTCTCCACAATTACGCCAAAATCTTTCTCTAAAGTGGTAACAGCTATTTAAGGCTCCATCATTTTATATGCAGTGTTGGGATTATATTTTCCATGTATATAAATTTGCATTTATAAACATTGAATTTCATCTGCCATTTTGTCATGTAGTCTCCAAGCTTTGTGACATTCCTTTGTATCTCTTTGCAATCAGCTTTAAACATAATTATCTTGAGTACTTTTTTCTCTTCTGCAGATTTTGGCACCTAACAGTTCAGCCCCTTTTGCAGGTCATTTGTGAATACATTAAAAAGTACCTTTCCAGTACAGATTTATGGGGTGCTGCTATTTAACTCGTAGTATTGTGAAACTGATCATCTATTGATATCCTTTTTTTCCTAGGGCACGTCTACACAGCACACTTCTTTCGGAAAAAGCTATTTTGGAAGAAATACACAAGAATAACTTATATCAAAATAGAGCATCTAAACTGCAAATGCCAATTGAGATAGTGCTGAGCTATTTTGAAACACAGCGTCCACACTCATTGGACACTGAATCATATTTAAGGCCACCTGGAAGCATTTCAGGCAGGGCATCAGGATATCACTCATTTCCTGTAACTGCTGCCTAAGGCTATCTAAGGCTCCTGCTTAAATAGGCTATCTAAGGCTATCTAAGGCTCCTGTATAACTATGACTCAGGCTCTTCTCCTTTGCCTCCCTCCTTGAAGGACAGCAAAGCCTTTTTCTCTGCCTTCTCTGGTTGCCCTTGCAGACACCACATGGAACTGGACCTGCCTCCAAGCAATTGATGGGTAAATGCAGCTGGGGGGGGGGGAGGGGAACAGCAGAAAAAACCTGGGATGGAGGAGGGAGCTGGAAGGGGAAGGAGGAGGGTGAATGAGAGGCTAGGTCTGAGACTGGTGTCTGCCTCAGGTAGTCCTACCACCTCTTGTGCCCTTGGAGGACACAGGGAGGACTAGGGGACAAAGTACTGGCACTCACCTGATGGGCCTTCTCCGTCTTTGTACAATGCCTGGGAGACATCCTGAGTGGAGGGTACTGGCTCCCGGGCATGCGTGACATCCTGGCTGGTGGGCTTCGAATGCTGCTGGCCTCATCTGGCTGCTCCTCCTCCACACTGGCTCTTCCCCCCTGGAGGGTGACAATGGTTGTCTCCAGCCCTGAGTCCACAATGGGGAGGGAGGGGAGGGATTGACCCACCTCTAGGAAGTTGTGGAGCTGGGCATAATATGGGGAGGCCTGTGGTGCCACTCCAGAGTGAGAGCTGTGCTCCCTGGCTTTGGCATAGGACTGCCTACGTTTTTAAACTTTCGTGCGTACCTGCTCCTGGGTGCTCATGAGCCCTTGTTGCCCAGGCTGTCAGCCATCCATCCATGCACGTCTACATTCCTGTATCTGGGGCAGAGATCGTGGAGGTTTGCCTCCTCTCCTCAGACATCAATGAGGTCCAGGATCTCTGCACCAGACCAGGAAGGTGCACGCCTCTTCCATCCCCAGGCAGGGTCCTGGGAGCTGGCTGCTGGCTCCCTTGCATCCATGGAGGGCTCAGTGGGAGCAATGGAGTTGCTCATGGTGACTGCGAACCTTGTACAGGCTGCTGCTCTGTGGCTCACTGTTGTCAGGGCCTGCTGTGTGCAGCAAGTCCTTTCCCCTGTGGCTGCAGCTTTAAGGGCTGCAGGGAAAGGGGGACTATAGGGTTCTAATTAGTGTGGTCAGGATGGCCTGCAAGGCACCACTTATTTTGAAATAACTCCAAACTACTCTGTCTACACATGCCCTCTTCCAAAATAGCTATTTCAAAATAGGTGCTATTCCTTGTAAAATGAGGGTTACAGAATGTAGAATAAGACACCCATTATTTTGATATTATTTCAAAATAACGGGCTTGCTGTGTCGACACTTGCATAGTTATTTTGGAATAACGTTTGTTATTCTGAAATAGCATTGCTGTATAGATATGCCCTAGTGTTTAACACATTACTGATCCAGAGGAGGACCTATTTTCTTGTCTCATGACTACTTACTTTGCTAAAGAGTCTTTGATGAGGGACATTATCTAGGACTTTCTGCCCAAAGTACATTTTACCCACAGAAACACCCTTCTCTACATACTTGAGAATTCTAATAGACTAGTGAAACATGATTGCTCTTTACTACAGCTGTATTGACTCTTCCTACATCATATTTATCATTATTCTTGATGGTCTTTTTCCCCTATATTTTCCGGGTGTTCAAGTTAAGCTTATCAGCCTGTAATTGCCAGGATTGTCTGGAGCCATTTATTAAAATAGGCATTACATTAGTTGTGCTCCAATGATCTGCAAGAGAGGCTGATTTAAGTGATTGGTTACATGTTACAGTCAGCAGTTTTGCAATTTCACAATTGAATTCTTTCATAATTCTTGGGTGGATGCCATCTGCTCCTGGTGACTTATTACTATTTAGTTTATCAACTTGCTCTGAAACCTCCTCTAATGACACTTCAATCTATGCCAGTTTCTCCAATCTGCTATGTAAAAAGAAAGGCTTACAGTTGGGGATCTCCCATTGCTCCACATCATCTTCAGTGAAGAACGATGCAAAGATTTCATTTAGATTATCTGCAGTGGCCTTGTCCTTCTTGACTCCTCCTTTAGCATCTCAATAGCCCAGTGATCAAAATGATTATTTGGTAGGCTTCTTGGCTGTGTGGTTTTATTTCTGTTAGATTTTGTGTCTTTGATAGTATTTTTTTTCAAGGTTTTTTTTTTGTTTGGTTGGTTTTAGTTTGCTTAATTTTACAATTACAGTGGATTTGTCAGAGTTTATGCTCCTTTCTATTTTCCTGAATAGTACTTCATTTCCAATTTGTAAGGAATGCTTTTCTGCTTCTAACCATATTCTGCTTTTTAGACATGGTGGCAATTTTATTGTCCTCCTCTTGATTTTTTTTCATTTGATTTCTTATTTTGGTGCTTTTAAATAGCATTCATGCTATTTTCAGGTATGTTACCCCGTGACTGTTCCTTTTAATTCCTCTTGGTATATTCTTAATTTTTGTGTACTTCCTTTTCGAAGTTAAATGCTGCTATGGTGGATTTCTTTGGCATTTTCTCCTTACAAGGATGTTAAATTGAATTACTTTATGGAAACTATTACTGAAAATACAGATAGGAGCTAGTGAGGAAGTCAGACATAGAACACTGAAAGCTACTACTAAAAGCTTCAGCTATATTCATCTCATGTACCAGATTCTGTACACTTAGCTTAGAATATTGCATGTCCTTTTGTGGAACCCTGAGCTAGCTGCTTTAAGAAGCAGTCATTTGTGGTACAGTAAATCTCCAATAGTCCGGCATCCAATCGTACGACACTCCTGATAGTCCGGCATCAAAATGGCAAGAGCTTAGTGAGTGAGCTTCGGTAAAAAAAGACTCACAAGGCAGCAGCAGAGGCAGCTGAACCGAGCAAAAAGAGTAAAAAAGGGTTAAAAAAACTAAAACATTAAAGTATACTGTATAGAGTACATACAATAAAAAGAGTTAAAACATTTTATATACAGTATATACTGTATATAGTATGTATATAACCAGTTTATAGTACCTCCCAATAGTCTAGTATATCTGATAATCTTGCACCACCTAGGTCCCAAAGTTTCCAGATTATCGGAAGTCTATTGTATCTAGAAATGTTATTTTTGTATTCCTTACTGAGTTGACATAACTTGCAGCTTCTCTTGTAAACCTGTGAATTCACAATCAACAACATCATCCTCATTAGGTGATCAATACAGGCAGTCCCCGGGTTACATACAAGATAGGGACTGTAGGTTTGTTCTTAAGTTGAATTTGTATGTAAGTCAGAACTGGTACATATTGTAGGGGAAACTCTAGCCAAACATTTCTCCAGAGCTCAGTTTTATTCTCCCACACCTCACTTCCCTCAGTCCTTTATTCTCAAGCTGAGGTGTCTGCTGAGAAAAGCCGCTCCGCGTCTCCCTGGTCTGCTGGGGGGCGCGCTAGCTTCGCGTCTCCCTGGTCTGCTATGGGGAAAAGCAGCTAGTGCGGGGTTGCCTCACCCTGTTTGTAAGTAGGGATCTGATGTAAGTCGGATCCATGTAACCCAGGGACTGCCTGTAGTATATTTCTGCTGCTATATTGTTATTGTTCAAATACGGAATTTTACAACCATAGAGATTTTGTTATTAGAATCGTACCACATTTACAGTTCATTGTGGTCAATTTCACAGTCATAGGATTTAAATATAATTAATTTATAGATTTCAGAAATCTGATATCTGAAATTTGTTGCTGCTTTATTTCTATTAGTCCTAACACATAAGTAGGTTGGGAGGGGGGGCTGTGTTGTGAGGTTATTGTAGAGAGGTTACAGTATTGCTACTCTTACTGCTAGTGATGGCACTGCCTTTAGAATTGGCCCACCAAATAGTAGCGGCTATTTGACGGCTATTCAAAGATGGATAGCAGCTCAGCTTTGAAGGAAACCCCACTGTTAAGAGCAACACGAAAGTAAGGATAGCATGGTATTACCACCCTTACTTCTGTGCTGATACCTTCACAGCTGGGCCATTGGCCAACAACTGCCACTCTCTGAAGACTACTCTACCAAGCTCTGAAGGCAGAAGTATGAAATAGTGGCATTACATAGTGTTGCCACCCTTACTTCGATGCTGCTGCTGACAATGTGCTGCCTTCAGAGATGTGCACTTGGCCTGCAGCTGCACTTTTCAATCACCCAGCTCTGAAGGCAGCTCAGAACTAAGGGTGGCAATACTGCATTCCCCTACAATAACCTTGCAACCCCTGTGCAACTTCCTTTTGGGTCAGAGTCCCCACTTTGAGAATGCTGGTCTTCCCCATGAAATATGTATAGTCTAGAGCAGTGGTTCTCAAACTTTTTGGGCTCCGGAGCCCTTTACATGCATAAAAATTTATGTGGAGTCCCAGCGGTCCACTGATTGTGTGTGTTGTACCTAGCGAAGTTTCCAGTTTGTCAACCTCGAGGAGCCCTGGGAAATGTCTCGCGGAGCCCTCGGGTTCCACGGAGCACAGTTTGAGAAACATTCGTCTAGCGTACAAGAAAACAAAAGACCAGATTTTACAAGGAAGACCAGATTAAATGGTCTGTGGTGCATTTTTCATGGCCATTAATTTGGTAGGGCATTCTCTATATCACAGCTTCACACATATAAGATTTTTGCTTTATTTGAATCTAAGCTTTCTTTCACATGGATTGAAAATCCCCTACCAGCACAACTTCCACTGGCAATATTCAGTCACTTGCCTTCATGTGCTATATTCAAACAAGAGTTTTTATGCCATGAGGGCATGGACTGGACTCAATGATGTCTTGAGGTCCCTTCCAGTTCTAGTGTTCTATGTTTGACTTCCCTGCTAGCTCCTACCTGTATTTTACCAACTTGTTTCCCAATTCTTTTAAATAAATTCAACCATCTCTAGGCATAAGAATTTCACAGGTTATTTCTTAGTTGAGGGTTTATCCTGGCAGCCGAAGGCACTAAGTTTGATGAATGAAGTTGGAGAAAGTGTTCAGTTTAAAACTTTTGTTTTGCCCTGAGTTCCACCTCTTGAGAACCTGGGTGGACGTATCTGTGAAATGAGGCCTTACTGTATGAGGGGCATTAGTAAAAGAGAAGAGTTGAATCCACAGTGAATTCAGATCAAATCATCAACACTGACATTGTGGTGATTTCACAAGAACTGTTCTCACTCAGCTGGTGGAAGTGAGCCGAGATCACTGACCTACATCCATGGCTTCACTTTGGAAGAGGACAGGCTGGAACCATTTTATCAAGACATGAGCAGAAAAGCAGTGGGAGAGCCACCCCAGGGTTCCCCTGAACTACTGCTGAGACTAGCTCTCCCTGTGAATGGAGTTTCTGGGTGGGCCAGGTTTGGAGAGTAAGTCCAGTTTTCCAGACAAATATTTGTTTGAGACAGGCAGGAGCTGATTCCTAATGTGTTAACTTTAGGTTGGTATATTTTTTTTCATAAATACATATTTAAGTGTGTTTTTACATTAAACTGTGTTCCTGTCTTTCCCCAGCTTCTAGAGTTTCATATTTCCAAAGGTCCAGAGTGCTTGAGGGTGAGGAAAACAATTATGCAAAGGTGACCAGGGAAGTTGGATTTTTATGTCCGCAACCTAGAAATTATGTCAATGTTGTCAAATTCTTGGTGTATTCACTAAAAGTGAACAATATAATATTGTGGTATGAAGATGGAGTATGCTTCCACTTCCCCAAATTAAGATCAGGTCTGAAATTCTCTCCCTCAGCAGAGAAGGGATCTCAGACATATTCCCTTCCATCCCTTAGAGACTGCAGAACAAGGAAGTGAGACAAGGCTGAGCTGTTATTAGGATAAGGAGGTTAAAGGGGCAAGTCCAGCAGCTACTGAGACTAGGCTTTCTGACAGACTAGGTCAAAGAGTTGCATAAATGTTTAAAATACACAAGGACATAGCTTGCCAGGAAGACTAATTTGGCTTTACTTAAAGAACGTAGTGGAGGAGATTTTGATCTTGTTTACTTGAAAATGTTTGCTAGACTTAAACATTAAAGAAAATGAGGATAAGGAAATTGTTAGTGAATCATCTCTTCATTTAGACCTCATTAACTGTGTGTAAAGATGCCTGGTATGAAACAAATGGAATATACTGTATGTCTTAAATTGTGGCCTTGTTAAATGATTGCCCCCCTATGTCATTTGTGTACTCGGCTGAACTGCATGGAAATAACTGTTCCCATTTCTCTTTGAACTGGATAATGAAATACCAGATTAATCAACATGCTGTTCAATTTTCTGTAACAATGTGCAGAATAATGGTTATGTATTGGATAGGAAAACTGCATGTCATAAATTAATTGGCTCTGTTGGTTCCTGAATAATCTCGAGTCTATCATCTACTAGAGAGATGTCTCTTCACAATGTTCCCATTGCTATCTTTCTTACTCTTATCTCTGTTTGACAAGATACAATTGATCAGTCAGTTTTACATGACAGAAGCACAACAATGATGGGTAAACTCTCTCCTCCCTCCTCTTCTGCTAGATTAGGTGTCTTGTGACTGAGCAACACAGATTGGAATGTGGAGAGCTAACATTTGTCTTGAAGGACTTCTCTTTACTGGATGTTTTTTAAACTGTTTCCTCCAGTGCAATATTTTTAAGTTTCTCCTCTTTCCTTCAGGATCACTTCTTATATAACTGGTTATGTTGTATATTGGGTTGTAGATATAGATCTTGTTGTTATGGTATCTGAGTAGGTCACTGGGGTCAGCCCAGCTAGTCTGGGCTTGTTCTAGTGAGTTCTGTGCTATGCAATAACATGGACACTTGCACCTACTCCAGCTCTCTGCCTTTCCACTGATTTCTTCCTATACTGTGAAACTCCCCACGACATAACAGGTTACACCTCCCATACAAAATGGGTGTTTGTATTAAATGTATGTTTATATTCTGATGTCATTCATATATGTCTTCATTGAGTTTGTAAAGATATAGATCGAAGCTGACAGTGTATGAGACTTCTTAGCACTTGAATAGTTTCAATTTAATGAGAAAAAAATTCTCAGATGACAATCTTGACAATCCCCTACATGAATAACTACTGCTAATAGTTGCTTTAGAATAGGATCAGCTTCCACGTCACTATTTATCTCCTTCCTCATAAATAAGACATTGATCTATTTATGAACTGGAGGAAAAGACCTTGTGAGCACACTTCATCTGCATAGAAATATCTACTTTTGTAAGGTGATCAACTTGGCTGTTTGGTGTTAAAATTCACTGAAGTAGATATAATATTTTATCTTTATTGTATGACTAAGGTGCAGCAGAATAATACTAATACGACATTATTGAGTGATCAGCATAACATAAAGCTAAGCACACAGTAGCGAGCCGAATCTAAGGGTGTGTCTAGACTACATGCCTCCTTCGACGGAGGCATGTAGATTAGCCAGATCGGAAGAGGGAAATGAAGCCGCGATTAAAATAATCGCGGCTTCATTTAAATTTAAATGGCTGCCCCGATCTGCCGATCAGCTGTTTGTCGGCAGATCGGGGCAGTCTGGACGCGATGCGCCGACAAAGAAGCCTTTCTTCATCGGCACAGGTAAACCTGGTTTCACGAGGCTTACCTGTGCCGATGAAGAAAGGCTTCTTTGTCGGCGCATCGCGTCCAGACTGCCCCGATCTGCCGACAAACAGCTGATCGGCAGATCGGGGCAGCCATTTAAATTTAAATGAAGCCGCGATTATTTTAATCGCGGCTTCATTTCCCTCTTCCAATCTGGCTAATCTACATGCCTCCGTCGAAGGAGGCATGTAGTCTAGACACACCCTAAGTGAGAGAGAGAGAGAAAGAAAGAGAGAGAGAGAGCAGATATGGATAGGTGTTCCTATTTTGTGGTGAAAATTCTGTATCACATACCTAGAGGCATTTAATCGTTCCATTCTACTGCTTAAAGACAGAGCTGAATAGACTCATTTCAGAATCCTTGTCTCTTCTTGATGACAACTGGAGTTGAAATCACAGATAAATTGTTCTAGGGACTGAGCTTTAGATCTCATTTGGAGATCATGCTGCAGTGAAAGTTAGTGGGCAGAAAGCCATCACACTAGTGTTCTCCACTATACAGTGAATAACTATAACTATTACTAAAGCTAAAATCTATAAGAACTGGGCTGGGTGAGGGGAACCTCAGAACATGGCATTGTAGCTAAAGACAGCTTTGTGACAGATAGAATCATAGAATCATAGAACCATAGAGCTGGAAAACACCTCAGAAAGTCATCAAGTCCAGCCTCCTGCATCAAGTCCAGCCTCCTGCTCCAATCCCAACTAAATCAACCCAGCCAGGGCTTTGTCAAGCTGAGACTTAAACACCACTAGGGATGGAGACTCTACTACTTCCCTAGGTAACCCATTCCAGTGCTTCACCACTCTCCTAGTGAAATAGTTTTTCCTAATATCCAACCTGGACCTCTCCCACCGCAACTTGAGAGCATTGCTCCTTGTTCTGCCATCTGTCACTACTGAGAACACCTTTCTCCATCCTCTTTGGAACCTCCCTTCAGGAAACACAAGGCATAAGGAATCGATAGGAAAAGGCTTTCCTTGTCGACCGATCCCCGTCTAGACTGCCGCTTTTTGCCAGCAAAGTGCCACATCGGCAAAAAGCGGCAGACATTTCTATTTAAATGAAGCACGGGATATTTAAATCCCCACTTCATTTGCAATAGAGATGTGCCTAATCTAGATCCCTCTGTTGGCAGAGGGGTATAGTTTATACACACCCCTTGTGGCCCCATGACACATAGGTATCCAAAGAAGCTCACTGCACTGCACTTGCCCCAAATGTCATGCCATTGGGAGCTGTGGGGGTGATGTCTGTGGTCACAGTCAGTTTACACTGAGCAAAGACATGTGGCAGTGCTTTTGCTCATGGGCTGGACATACTGACCACTTCTAGGAGCAGCACAGAGACAGGGCAGGCAGGGAATCAATCTTAGGTTATGTTTAGACTGCAGAGGTTTTCCAGGATACTGGAGATCTCCTGGAAAAACTCTGCTGCATCCAAAGAATGAGTCTGCTTTACCTAAAAAAAATTCAGAAAAGCAGATGCAATTTTTGGCATCCCTGTAAACCTCGTTCTACGAGGAAGAAGGGATGTTCTGAAAGAGGCCTTTTTTCTGACATTTGGCCCAGTGTACATGGACCAAATGTTGGAAAAGCCTGTTTCAGAAGAAAAGTGGAAAAAGGGTATTTGGTTTTTTTTCTAACTTTTCTTTATAGACTGGACACAGCCTTAACCCTGTTACACCATCAACCAGCAATCGTCTGAGGTAAATGTCACTCAGGCAGAGACCACAGCCCAAAACCTTGTCCCAGGTCAGAACCATCTCCCACAGTCTCCCCAATTCTACACTCCATCTCACACACCTGCTTCCTGCCCCAGCCTGGAGCTTCCTCCTGAATCCTGAACACCTCATTTGTGGCACCACCCTGGACCTGTACCCTTGCTGTATCCCAGCCTCCTGCCCTAAGGGTGAATGAGAGTGCGAGGAAGTAAGCAAAGGAGGGAAATGGACTGGAGTGAATCAGGGATATGTCCTCAGAGAAGAAAGGGGCAGTGAGAGAGGCAAGGGTATTTGGTTTTATGCAATTAGAAAGATGGCCACTCTACTTACAGGGCACAACACAGTGACTTCAAAGTTGTTCTGCTCTGGCACAAGTGGAGTCAAAGCTTCAAAATGATTCAAGTAAGATTAAGGAAAACAGTTGTGTGACCATCAGAAATTCAAAAGAACAGCTGGATACATAACATTCTTTTTTAAGATTTTGTCAAAAAACTATAGAATCTAAACAATTTTTTAAAACATTTTTGAGTCTGAAAATGTTCAGAATTTGCCAACAAACCAGAAAAAATATCTTTTGATGTTTCATTCCAGTCTACTTCTGAAACAGAAAGAGGGAATTTGAATCCACATTACTTACCCCCTAGCTGACTTCATTAGTCACCATCCTTGAAAGTAATTCTCACACTTTGGCCCACTGAATATTTATGTATTTACACTAAGTGGAACAGAGAATATCAAGCAGCTTGGTGATTAGGGTGCTCACATGCCAAGGAAACATTTGAGTTCAAGTCCCTGCACTAATGCATTGTTAAATCTTTATACAAAACAGAAAAGGTTCAATAGGAGAAACTATGAGCAAACTATCCTGGAATAGCAAATGGCTTGGAGCTCAGAATGCATTAGGAGGGATGAAGATCTGAGTTTATGTCACTGCTCCGGTGTGGGATTCAAGCCTATTTTCTACCTCTGAGCCAAGTTTCCTAAGCAAAAGGCTTCCTATTATAAGTAGGGGCATGTGTTCTCTTTTCTAACGCTGAACATAAAACATTTTTCCAGGTAGAAGCTGATCAGGGCAAATCCACAAATAGTTTTGAGTTGACTGAAACTGTATTTTTGGCAAATAAGTATTTATGCAAAAAAGTTTATTCAGTTGTACTCTGAAGCCCCTTATATGTCTTCTCTTTTACTTTCAGTGATGAAAAGCAAAAAAGGGGGTGGTGAAGCCAACTCTGAATATGTGTTTAGATGCTTGGGCTTAGGTACAATCATCAACATGCAAACAAGCCTGTTTACACTAGAATAAAAGTTCAATTTCAAACACCTGTAAAGTAACACAGGTTATAATCCTACTGTCATTGTTTAGACTAGGAATTAAAGTGGGGGTGGGCAAACTTTTTGGTCTAAGAGCAACATCTAATTGTAGGGCTGGGTAGGGAAGGCTGTGGGAGGCTCTGTCTCCCCAAACAGCCAGGCATGGCCCAGCCCCTACCATGGATCAATCCTCCCTTGTTTTATGCTCCCAGCCTCCATCCAACCTCCTCCCATGCATCCCACCTCTTGACTGCCCCCCAGACACCCACCCTCTATCTATCCTCCCATGCTCCCCACCTCCTGACTGTGCCTCATGGAGCACTGAGGCTGGTGACACCGCTGGAGCTGCAGTCACCCTGCTTGGCCAGAGCTGCAGCTGTACTGCCCAGAGCTTTGAGCCTGGCAGTGCAGTGACTGCACTGGACAGGTGCTGGGGAGCTGAGGCTGTTGTGGGGGAGAGGCAGAATGAGAAGGATGGGAGGGTTATTAGTTGCTATCCAGGAGGAGGGCTGGTTCCTCCTGGCAAGGCTGTTCGACTCTGCTTTCCAGCAGGCACTCAGGTACCAGATTGAAGGGTACAATGGGACAGATGTGGCCTGTAAACCATAGTTTTCCCCCTTTAATTTAAGATGTTATGTTAACATGTGTTTGCTCATGTGTGCTCTAATAGTCTAGTGTAGATAAACAACAGAGCTTTAACAGGTGAGTAACTGGCCACGTAAGATAGTATTAAAGATAGTATGCCTTGCCCACATTAAACTATTAAAAACTTACCATATGATAGTTAAATTCTTAGGTCCTGTCTATACTGGCCTGCAGTTTGAACTAAGAGTATATGAAAGTATTACACCTCAAGATCCTCTTCGAGGCACAAACTCAAAGGTTCATAGTTCAGGACTAAATTAGTGTCCACACTAACACTTTAAAAAGAACATCTTTCACACTATTATAAACATGTCTTTGTTTAGACAAAAGTTTGTAGTCCTGCATTAATTTGAATTAATTGATCTGTCAACTATCTCAAAATAATTAGAACATTTTAAAATGGCAATCTAGGCATTCTACAAAACTATGTTCTAGAACATGAATGCTTATGGTGTATTCTAAGAGTAATTGCAAACAAAGAAAAATTCCTTATAGACAACAAAACATTTGGCACTGTAAAATAAATGTAGCCAGTTTTAAAAAACAAACAAACAGGTTTGTGTTATATAACTCAAATGACTCATCACAGAGTTTGAAGACCTTTAGTAAATATTTTTATGCAGCTCCACTGTTAACAGTTGCAGAGTATTTTAAAAGCTCTCAGAAGGCCTCATTTGCTCTTGTTGTTAAGACAGTTTGCTATAAAATGTCATTTGAAAAAGCCACCCTTTAACTTTTTTTAAGTAGGTTTAAATTAACAAGTCTTTAAGGCTGAACAGTGGCTCTGTGATCTTGAAAGGCTTACAAAGGTATGGCATTCTATGATAAATTCTCATACCCAGGGCTCAACAAATAATGTAATCTACTCACTCGTGGCGAGTAGATTACAACCCGGAAGAGCCGGCCCAGAACAATCTGCGCATGCGCAGAGCGCAGAACCGCACGGCTGGCGAGCGGGGCTGGCCACCGCTTGGCGAGCCCTGCTCATACCTATGAGCCCGGTGAATGGAGTCTTAGGCAAGCACACCATTTATGAGGGGCTGAGTGAGCAGTAGTCCCCCTCCTGAAGTTGGAACCCCTGGATTTCATACCTGAGGTTTACTTAAAGCTGCATGTCCTGACTACAGAGGCAGTTCTTAAATGCAACTGAGTTTCAGCTGCTTGTAGCTTTGCCTTTGGAGCAGGGAGTTTGTTACAAAAAAAGGAAGGCAGGGTGATTAAGAATAACAAAAGACTGGGCATTCCAGTAACTGAAAAATCATTAGATCATCATTAAAACAATCCTGGGTACCCCACTTAAAAGATGCAGGGGGAGCGAAGGGGGAGTAGAAATGAGTGTTGTGCTGCAGATATCTGCATTTGGATTACTGTGTTAAATCATAGAATCATGGAATCATAGGACTGGAAGGGACCTCGAGAGGTCATCGAGTCCAGCCCCCCGCTCTCACGGCAGGACCAAGCTCCGTCTACACCATCCCTGACAGATGTCTATCTAACCTGTTCTTAAATATCTCCAGAGAGGGAGATTCCACCACCTCCCTTGGCAATTTATTCCAATATTTGACCACCCTGACAGTTAGGAATTTTTTCCTAATGTCCAATCTAAACCTCCCCTGCTGCACTTTAAGCCCATTACTCCTTGTCCTGTCCTCAGAAACCAAGAGGAACAAATTTTCTCCTTCCTCCTTGTGACACCTTTTTAGATATTTGAAAACCGCTATCATGTCCCCCCTTAATCTTCTTTCTTCCAAACTAAACAAGACCAGTTCATGAAGCCTGGCTTCATAGGTCATGTTCTCTAAACCTTTAATCATTCTTGTCGCTCTTCTCTGTACCCTTTCCAATTTCTCCACATCTTTCTTGAAATGTGGCGCCCAGAACTGGACACAGTACTCCAGCTGAGGCCTACCTAGTACAGAGTAGAGCGGCAGAATGACTTCATGAATTTTGCTTACAACACACCTGTTGATACAACCTAGAATCATATTTGCTTTTTTTGCAACAGCATCACACTGTTGACTCATATTCAACTTGTGGTCCACTATGACCCCTAGATCCCTTTCCGCCATGCTACTTCCTAGATAGTCGCTTCCCATCTTGTATGTATGGAACTGATTGTTCCTTCCTAAGTGGAGCACTTTGCATTTCTCTTTATTAAACCTCATCCTGTTTACCTCTGACCATTTCTCTAACTTGATAAGGTCATTTTGAATTATGTCCCTATCCTCCAAAGAAGTTGCAACCCCACCCAGTTTGGTGTCATCTGCAAACTTAATAAGCGTACTCTCTATCCCAATATCTACATCATTGATGAAGATATTGAACAGTACGAGTCCCAAAACAGACCCTTGCGGAACTCCACTTGTTATCCCTTTCCAGCAGGATTTAGCACCGTTAACAACAACTCTCTGACTACTGTTATCCAGCCAATTATGCACCCACCTTATCGTGGCCCTATCTAAGTTATATTTGCCTAGTTTATCAATAAGAATATCATGCGAGACCGTATCAAATACCTTACTAAAGTCTAGGTATATGACATCCACCGCTTCTCCCTTATCCACAAGGCTCGTTATCCTATCAAAGAAAGCTATCAGATTAGTTTGGCATGACTTGTTCTTCACAAACCCATGCTGGCTATTCCCTATCACTTTATTACCTTCCAAGTGTTTGCATATGATTTCCTTAATTACCTGCTCCATTATCTTCCCTGGGACAGACGTTAAACTGACCGGTCTGTAGTTTCCTGGGTTGTTCTTATTCCCCTTTTTATAGATGGGCACAATATTTGCCCTTTTCCAGTCTTCTGGAATCTCCCCTGTCTGCCATGATTTTTCAAAGATCATAGCTAAAGGCTCAGATACCTCCTCTATCAGCTCCTTGAGTATCCTGGGATGCATTTCATCAGGACCTGGTGACTTGCTGACATCTAACTTTCCTAAGTGATTTTTAACTTGTTCTTTGTGTATCCTATCTTCTAAGCTTACCCTCTCTCTGCTTGTATTCACTACGTTAGGCACACCTCCAGACTTCTCGGTGAAGACCGAAACAAAGAAGTCATTGAGCATCTCTGCCATTTCCAAGTTTCCTGTTACTGCTTCTCCCTCCTCACTAAGCAGTGGGCCTACCCTGTCCTTGGTCTTCCTCTTGCTTTTAATGTATTTATAAAAGGTCTTCTTGTTTCCCTTTATGCCTGTAGCTAGTTTGATCTCATTTTGTGCCTTTGCCTTTCTAATCTTGCCCCTGCATTCCTGTGTTGCTAGCCTATATTCATCCTTTGTTATTTGTCCTAGTTTCCATTTTTTATATGACTCCTTTTTTATTTTGAGATCATGTAAGATCTCCTTGTTAAGCCAAGCTGGTCTTTTGCCATCTTTCCTACACAGCGGAATTGTTTGCTTTTGGACCCTTAACAACGTCCCTTTGAAATACTTCCAACTCTCCTCAGTTGTTTTTCCCTTCAGTCTTGCTTCCCATGGGACCTTACCTACAAGTTCTCTGAGCTTATCAAAATCTGCCTTCCTGAAATCCATTACCTTAATTGTGCTGGTCTCCCTTCTACCTTTCCTTAAGATCATGAACTCTATTATTTCATGATCACTGTCCCCCATACTGTCTTCCACTTTCAAGTTCTCAACTAGTTCCTCCCTATTTGTTAAAACCAAATCCAGAACAGCTTCTCCTCTAGTAGCTTTTTCAACCTTCTGAAACAGAAAGTTGTCTCCAATGCAGTCCAGAAACTTATTGGATAGCCTGTGCCCCGCTGTGTTAGTTTCCCAACACATGTCTGGATAGTTGAAGTCCCCCATCACCACCAAATCTTGGGCTTTGGATAGTTTTGTTAATTGTTTAAAAAAGGCCTCATCCACCTCTTCCACCTGGCTAGGTGGCCTGTAATAGACTCCTAGCATGATATCACCCTTGTTTTTTACCCCTTTTAGCTTAACCCAGAGACTCTCTACACAGCTATCTCCTACGTTCATCTCCACTTCAGTCCAAGTGTGTACATTTTTAATATACAAGGCAACCCCTCCTCCCTTTTTTCCCTGTCTGTCCTTCCTGAGCAAGCCGTACCCTTCCATACCAACATTCCAATCATGTTTCCCATCCCACCATGTTTCTGTAATACCAATGATATCATAGTTTTATTTATTGGTTAGCAATTCCAGTTCTTCCTGCTTATTACCCATACTTCTCGCATTTGTATATAGGCATCTAAGATACTGATTTGATCTTGCCTCCCTGTTGTGCCCTGACCCTCCTTTCTCCTTGCCATTATAGGCCGTAGTCCCCCCCATTTCCAACCCATCTCCCAGTCCCGCACATTCAGCACTTACCTGTGGGCTTTGCTCACCTGTCCCCGTCGAACCTAGTTTAAAGCCCTCCTCACAAGGTTAGCCAGTCTGTGTCCAAACAAGGCCTTCCCGCTCCTGGAAAGGTGAACTCCATCTCCGCCAAGCAGTCCTTCCTGGAAGAGCACCCCGTGATCAAGAAAGCCGAATCCCTCCTGGCGACACGTTCTTGTATAAATGTATAAACGTTCTTGGAAAAGGGGTGAACAGGGTCAAGTCCAAAGCTGGCTGCAAAGAGTTGCAAAGGGATTTCACAAAATTGGATGATTGGCAGATGCACAGTTGATAAGTGTAAAGTAATGTACATGGAAAAATGTAATCCTAACTATAGATACAAAATAGCTGTTACCACTCAAGAAAGAGATTTTGGAATCACTGTGGATAGTTCCCTGAAAACATCTGTTCAATATGCAGTGGCAGTCTGAAAACTAAAACAGCTAACAGAATATTGGGAATAATTAGGAAAAGAATCGTTAATAAGACAAAATACCATATTCTCTCTACATAAAGTCATTGTATGCCCACATCTTGAATACTGTATGCAGGTCTAGTCACCCCATTTAAAAAGATATATTGCATTTGGAAAAGATATACAGGATAAAGGGCAACAGAAATGATAAAGGGTAAGGAAAAGCTTGCATATGAGGAGAGATTAACAAGACTGGAACTTTTCAGCTTGGAAAATAAATGTTTGAAGGGTGGGTGGATATGTTATAAGACTAGAAAATCATGACTGGTGTGAAAAAAAGAATAAGGATTTTTTTTTATTCCTTCACTATCATAACACACAAAGATGATTCAATTAAATTTATAGGCAGATTTAAAACAAACAATCTAAATTATTTTTTCACAATCAATCTGTGGAACTCTTTGGCAGGAAATGGTGAAATGGCTCAAACCATAACAGGGTTCCAATAAGAACTAAATAAGTTCAAGGAGGATAGGTCCATTAACGGCTCCTAGCTAGAATGGGAAGGTCCATCAATGGCTCCTAGCTTCTGTTTGCCAGAAGCTGGAAATGGGCAACAGGGGATGGATCGTGATGATTGTCTCTTCTGTTTATTCCTTCTGAAGCACTTGGCATTGGCCACAATTGGAAGACAGAATACAGGGCTAGAAGGATCATTGGTCTGACCCAGTATGGCCATTCTGATTTTCTTATATAAACCTGAAATGTATCTGCTCCCTTGCTATAACCCACTAGATCCCACTCCCTTTCCAGAACTGAGATACAGCCCAGGGGCTCGTCTACACTGGCCCCTTTGCCGGAAGAGGCATGTTAATTTCAGCTATCGTAGTAGGGAAATCCGCGGGGGATTTAAATATCCCCCACGGCATTTAAATAAAAATGTCCGCCGCTTTTTTCCGGCTTTTAGAAAAGCCGGAAAAGAGTGTCTACACTGGCCCCGATCCTCCGGAAAAAGCGCCCTTTTCCGGAGGCTCTTATTCCTACTTTGAAAGGTCCATCTAGCCCAGTAGCCTGTCTGCCGACAGCGGCCAACCCTAGGGACCCTGGAGGGGATGGACCGAAGACAGTGACCAAGCCATTTGTCTCGTGCCATCCCTTTCCAGCCTTCCACAAACCTTGGGCAGGGACACCACTCCTACTCCCTGGCTAATAGCACTCCATGGACCCAACCTCCATGACTTGATCTCACTTCCCTTTAAACTCTGTTCCAGTTCTAGCCTTCACAGCCTCCTGCAGCAAGGAGTTCCACAGGTTGACTCTTTGCTTTGTGAAGAACAACTTTCTGTTACTACTTTGAAGCCTGCTACCCATTCCTTTCCTTTGGTGTCCTCTAGTCCTTCTTTATGGGAACTAATGAAGAACTTTTCTGTATGCACCCTCTCCACCCCACTCCTGCTTTTAGAGACCTCTATCCTATCCCTCCTCCATCTCCTCTTTTCTAAGCTGAAAAGTCCCAGTCTCTTTAGCCTCTCTTCATATGGGACCTGTTCCCAACCCCTGATCATTTTAGTTGCCCTCACCTCTCCCACCTTCTCTATTCCCCTCTCCCACCTCCTTTTCCCAGTCTCCCCCAGTTTTGTTCAATAAAGACAGATTCCATTTTGGAAGAAACGTTATCTTTATTTTGTCCATCAGGAAGAGGGGCTAGGGAAGGGTAAGTGGAAGGAGGTGAGGGAGGAATGGGGTACGAGCCCCCAATGGGGAGGACTGGGCTGGCTCTGCAGGCTTCTAGGGGTGGAAGCTCTCCTGCAGCCCCCCAATTGCCCCATCTCCCCAGATGGCAGCCTGCGGCAAGTGCAGCTGGGCTGATGGCCGAGTGCTGTAATGTGCCCAGTGTGGGCACTCAGGGCACAACAAGCCAGGACTGCTTTGCAAGCGGGGCACCCCTGAGAACTGTCTGTCCGGGGTGGGGGTTGGGACCCTTTAAGCACAGCCCTTGGCTAGCCTGAGACAGCATCTCCACGCTCTAAGTCCTCCTCTGATGCCCTACCAGCACTGCTTCCAGCCATCCTTAACCCCACTTCAGGGTCCACTTAATGTGGACACGCTAGTTCGAATTAGGAAAACGCTAATTCGAACTAGTTTTTAGTTCTAGATGCGTTAGTTCGAATTAGCTTAGTTCGAATTAACTAATTCGAACTAAGTTAGTTCGAATTAGCGCTGTAGTGTAGACATACCCACAGAGAGGCCCAACAAATGGTAAAATAGATATGCTTGGGCTGATCATCGCACACAAAAAGTTATAAATAAGTTACAATTTGGGCATGAAAGACAAAAAGTAAAAAAAACAAACAAACAAACAAACCCCCATCTGATTTCAGTAGGGAGGAGAAAACATATGTGCTAGTGTGTGATTAATTACATTTTGTTACCTAAGGGTAGGTTTAGTAGAGTTAAAGGAGGTAACTAGTTTTGCCTATATAATATAAATTGGAAAACAAAGCTCTTTGGAGTTCATCTCTGGACTCCAGTTCAACATCAAACTGCTAGAACTGTTATCCTCTATGTATGCAAAGACATCGCCAGTAACCCCCAAGTGAGTGAATTTTAACTGCCCATCAGGTGAAATTTGTCTGTATATTGAGATTGACAGAATATGCATTGTGTGTGAGTTGTTAATAAATAGATGTTTAGAGCATAGCTGTGTAAGGCTCTTTCACCGTAAAAAATGTTTTACAGACTGATAGAGCCCTGAGTCCCTTGGATAAGTCTAGGTATTTAAATTACCCAAGTTTCTCCCAGAGGTCCGTGGGCTAGCACCCTGAGCCCTCAGTAAGGAGAGGGTGGGTAACAAAGTTAAACAGATCATGCTATGAGTCATAAGTTGGGTATAGATGGGGCCTAAGATTATGTGGATAAAAATTGGATTTTGCCTGTATGATTTCTGTTAAAAGTGACTAAGGGAAAATATCCATTCGGTTGTCTTAAGTATTCTCTAATGAAAGTCATAATATGAACCAATACGATTAATTAATTTGTGGAGCGCTCCTTGAAAGTGTCTCAACAAGTGAGGGTCAAAAAGTTTAAGACTAAAAAGAAAAAGAGGGCTGGTTTCACAAAAGCAACATTGTCACCTAACTGGCATTTGAAGCATCTAAATCCAACATTTTGCCACTACTCGTGTGAAAATTCCAGTCACTTAGCTCTGGAGATACCTACATTTCTGCAATCAAAGTGCCCAAGGTGCCTACATTTTGGAAGCTGGTCATTCATATAGCAGTCTAGGTTGTGATAGCACCTAAATTCCACCAGGATTAACAAACTGCTCATCGACCCACCTATCTTACTTATGGGGGCCAATTGAGTAGACATGCTCTGAGAATGCCTGAATCTACACACAGCAGCTGGAGATGGGCAGGAGATGGTAAGATCCCTCTTATAACCTTAGGGCCAGTGTTTTGGGTACTCACCTACGGCGTGGGAAATCCCAATTCAGTTCCTCTCTCTGCCTAACAAGAAGAAAAGATTAGGCCATGGGTATGCCGCCTCTCAGGGAAGTGCCAAAATCATTAAACTATGAGATATTCCTGGCTGAGGAAGTTTTCCCAGTCTCTTGGGTTGTATCTGTACCACTGTGCATACATAATTAACTAGGTACCAGGCAAGAGTATGCATAAGAAATAATATATCGGCTACTGGTTAGCGCTCTCACTGGAAAGGTCAGACCTTTGTGTAAATCCTTTTTGTATAGCAGACCCAAAGAGGAATTGAACCATGCTTCTTACATACAGTGGCAGTACCCTACATCCCCGGCAGAAAGGTTATAAGAGCAACAGGTATTGTTCCTTGCAAAACACAGCTTAACTTCAGATGACTCCTGAATGGAGATAAGTGTCTTACTCCCTTTGAGAGGTGTGACATGAGACCTTCACCTCTCTTTGGGATTTCCTATTGAATAGCTTAAGAAACTGCCTACTCAGTGTGCTTCCTTTTCTTAGGCACCTACATTGTGTAAGAAGTCTAGTCATGTAACTCACAGCTGTGATTGTACTAGGCAGCAAGGCACCTACAAGTTCAACACTGCAGTGTTCAGCATTGCAGTACCTATGTCCCCTTTGTGACTCTAGCCATTAGTCTTCGTTCTATATGAAGAAATGTCATCTCAGTATTGAAAGAGGGGTTTTTTTCCATTTCATTATTAAGGATTTATAGTAAAAATATATAGAAAAATTACAGTGAAAAATTATAGGCAGGATTTGTGTATTTCAGAAGTCAGTTATTTCTTGTCCTGACAGGCAGTTTCAGTGTAAAGTCTAACTAGAAAATGGAGTCTCTTTGAGTGAGCTGTATACTGTCATATTTGTAAATAAACCTGGAATCATTTAGTGCAGGTTGAATGATAGAAAATTGTATTTGGAAATACATCATTTGCTGATTTAAAAAAAAGTAAATTATTCTGATGAATAGTGTAGTCAGCCATCTGTGGAACTAATTAAATAGGGACAGAGCAAATGGTAAAAAATGATGGAGAAAATTCACTGAGTGAATTATCTGTGAATATTATTTAACCAGTCCCTGCATAAAGTGTAAGAAAAGAGGAGAAACCTCTAAGACCAAGCCAGAGGAACAGTCAAGAGAGGCATGAATGGAGGCTCCTGAAAACTCAGGCCAGAAAGGATATTCAGGAAAATGAAGTATTTCTTTCTTTGCCCACTACATCCCCAGCCCCCAAGGAGCAAAGAAAGAGAAAAGTGAACAAAAAAGGGTACAAAAACACTTTAGAATTAATTATTAAGAAATGATTATTCATTTAAATGAGGGCTATTTCAGTGACCTATGGATGTTGGAAGCAATCAAAGGTGGTCTGGGCTCAAAATAAATGGTAGGGTTTGGATTGATAAAAACTCTTTCCTACCCTATTTTATTTATATGTGCAAACCTTTTGCACACACTCGTTCTGCATACACAGCTGCATACACAGCTGCATACACAGAGATCCTACCATTTTCTCATCTCCTGATAAAATAGATCAACAAGCTAAACTGTCTGGGGCTCTTCCCCAGTGTATAGGTTTAGTGTTTCCCCATAGTTCTTCCAATGTCAGAAAAACCCCTGTGTTCTTTCGATGTTTTTCAAAAGAACGTGATTTCAGTGTGGACATAAATGAATTTTTTTTTAGAAAAATGGCAGTTTTTCTAAAAGAATCTGTGTAGTGTAGACATACCCTTTCTGATCCTCCTGAAAAAGAAAAATAATGGCTATAGGCCAAGTTAAACAAGAACGGCTCAATGGAAAAAGAGGGAGACTTAAGTAATGTTACGTCTAGACTGCAGAGTTTTTGCTCAAAAACTCGCAGAGCGTCCACACTTCAAGTGTGTTTTTTCACAAGTAAATCGACAGAACAGAGGGGGTTTTGTACAAGAGTTATTCCTCTTTCTATGAGGAATAACTCCTTTTTGCACATGAAAGGAATGTGTGGACGGGGAACTGCCTCTTTTTGTGCAAAAAAAACCCGTTGAAAAAAAGCACAGGTGCCCTGGTGGCCATTCTGTGAATAGCTATCAGCGCTTTCTTTCGAGAAAGCATCCATGCAGCATGGACACTTTCTTGAGCAAAAGCGCATAGCTTTTTTGATGCCCTTTGCAGTATGGATGCTCTCTTGCACAAGAAGCTTATAGTCTAAATGTAGTCTCAGTCAATAAGTAAGTCAGTATAGTCATGGGACTTCCTTTAGAAGAGATTGGTGGAGTTAGGATAGGGGTAGAGCTAATGACACAGAGTGGAAAACAAAGTTTGGACATTAGCAAATCTTTTCTTGGATGAAAGAATTCTTTTCTCTTTACATAGTGTCACAGCTGAGGGATATAGTCACAGTTGGATCTCCCTAGTTAAAAAATAGGCAAAGCAGATGACAGTGATTTATCTGTGAGGGCTCCATGACTCTAGGACTCTCCCCATTTCTTCAAAAAAGCTTGAATTTGGTGCCCTTCCCAGGCATGCCTCATTAGACACCAGTTTAATAGAGATTCTGTAGTGAGCTGACAGTATGATTTCCCCAGTAATGAAAGGATAGAAGGGAACTCTTTACAAAGAAAGGAGGATAGCTGGAAAAGTTCTTTTTTGTGTAATTATTTTAATGCTGATGGATTTTGTTGTAACGTTTATTATGAATAAGGGTATATAAAGGTTGTTTTAGACATCTTTTCAACTTATTTCCTCATAACTGACATTTTTCTGCTATTGCCACTTTCTATGTTTTATATATATATACACACACACACACACTATGAACCAGTCAAAGTAAAGATGAGAAAATATAGGTATCAAGAAATATAGTTGGAATATACCCATTGTCTGCACAGAGTAATATGCTGTTGTGGGGGTTACAACATGAGAAATAATGAAGAATGTTTCTTCTCTAATTAGCATACAAATTTTCAGAAAAGAGCATCCTCTGCTAATTTTTACCCATCAGTTTATATATAGAAATAATGACAAGTTAAGAGAAAGTAGCCTCACACAATATACTATCTGCTATAAAGTATGTTTAAAGCAAGCTTAATACTAATAAATCATATTCACTTTAATTTTAATTTACATTAATACAACTAAGGAAATACTCAGAAGAGGGGACCATGATGTTATTCATATTATGTAATCAGACAATAATACTTAAAATTAGTACACTTTAATTTCAGGTGTCCTTAGTTACTGATGCCATCAGTCTCTATTCCATGTTCATTTCTGCATATCCTGAGGAGAGAAAATGCTGTGGAGATGTCTCCTTGAAAGCCTGAGATTTCTTCTGCTTAGCCGAAGCTTATCATTCCAGTCCATTAATATTACAGTATGTTGGTGAAAACTTTGTAGTCCACAGACAGGAGGATGTCAAGATCTGAACATTCTCAAGTCTTGCATGTGTGCTCTGTAGTGTAGCTGAATGCTAAGCACATTGTTTCAATTCTCTGGGGTACTCTTCTCTGTGCATTGCAAGATGTGAACTGTTTTGCTTGTTCAACTGTTACTACACTTCTCAACATTTCTGAGATCTATGGCACTTTTGCTTTATGGAGGTGGTGCTTGTTATCATTTCAATAGTTGCTCTTTCTCTTTCATCTCAGCATAAGAAATGTCTTCATTCCTTGGTTTGATATAACAGATGTTCCTGATGTTCCTGTACCTGAAAAATATGTCTTGTGCCCTATTCGGTCAATTTCAGATTATAATTATTAGCCTATCATTAACGGCAGGATAGAACATAAATTATTTCTCATTAATACATTAATAATGAAGTAACTCCGGTTCCTTCAAAATTACCTTTGTTAAGACATTTATTAAAATTACTGGATTCTTATTCAAAAATTCATTTAAAGAATTGAATGTTTTTTTCTATCTGATTGTATTTTACTTTCCTTACTAAATACCTTTGCCAAAACAAATTCTATAATGTGTGTGTGTGTGTGTGTGCCAGTAATGCCCTCCAATGCCCACCACCCCAGACAGCTACCAGTCAGTGGGCAACCAGTTCAGCATGGGAAAGTCCACTGTCAGGACCCTCCTCATAAAGGTAAGGCACTCTCGGTCTGCAGTCCCTCAACGGGGGAGAGTCCTGGAAAGGAGGACCCTAGGGAAAGGGGGGAAGGTGGGGGTGGAGTGGGTGGGGAAATTCCATCCCTGGAGGGTTCTGCCATCCTGCCCTCACACAGCCCTGCTGCTGGGGAGGCGGCCTCATAGGGGGTGGCTCCTGGGATGTTTGGAGGGGAAAGGAGCCAGACATCTTCCAAGGGCTCAGGCATTGTTTTGTGTTTGTTTGTCCCCTTCTGCAGGTTGTCAGCACCATCAACTGCATCCTGCTGCACAGGTTCATCTGCCTGGGAGATCTGGACCCCATCATTTCTGGATGTGCCACCCTGGGGTTCCCCAACTGTGGGAAAGCCATAGATGGAACCCACATCCCAATCCGCACACCACATCATCAAGTGGCCCAATACATAAACCTCAAGTGTTAATTCTCCATGGTGCTGTAGACCCTGGTCAACCCCAGTGGACAGTTCACAGACATTTTTGCCAGATCGTAGAGTCTTTTATGTGGGGGACCTGCAGGTGCCACTGTACATCTTCGGAGACACGGCCTACCCACTAAGGCCTTGGCTCATAAAGCCCTAAACTGGTCACCTAAATCACAGCAGGGAACAATTCAAGGAGCACCTCAGCTGGGCCCGAATGCAGGTGGAATGAACCTTCGGCTGCCTCAAGGCACAGTTCAGGTGCCTCTTGACCTGCCTGGACTTGGGGGAGCACAAGATCCCTGAGGTGGTCATGGCACATTCTGTTCTCCACAACATCATGGAGAGGAAGGGGGAGGCCTTCCTACCTGGGTAGGACACGGAGGCCAACTGTGAAGGGAGGGCCTTCAAGCAGTCATGCACAGCTGCCATCTGCCAGGCACATCAGGCGGGTGTGCGCATCTGAGAGGTCCTGAGGCAGAATTTCTCCCAAGGAACCCAGTAATTCTCCCCAGGGCCTCCCCACTAGGGGCCTGTGCCTTGCCCCCTATGTCTTTCCCATCACAACCCTTTCTTTCCCCCCTTCCTTGCACATTCAATAAAGATCAGTTTGGATTGGAACAACAAAAAGTTTGTATTTTTTAAAGTAAGTGGGAAGGAGGTGGGCTGAGAACCTGGAGTGGGGAGGAAGGTTCAGGGCTGGGAGTGGCATGGGAGGTGGCTGGTAGTGCCACCTCAGGTCCAGGGAACTCAGCGAACTCCGGGGTGGGTGAGGCCTGGTACAACAAGGGAGTGGGCAGGATGGAAGGCTGGAGCAGGGCTAGGGATGGCAGGAGGGGCCGGGGAAGGAGGCATAGGCATGGCAAGGGGAGCTGGAGTGGGGGGAACTGGAGTGAGGAGGGCTGGAGTGGGGACACGAGCCGGGTGTGCCATCACTTCCCAGATGGTGGCACACATGTTTTTGCCCTGCTGTTTAAGCTGGTGCCACCACTTGGAATCATCTCAGATTTTGGGCCAGGGTCCACTTCATGTCGTGCAGGATGGCCATGTGCTCCCTCATGAGGTCCTCATGGACCCTTGGGTATGTCTACACTACAGCACTAATTCGAACTAACTTAATTCGAATTAGTTAATTCGAACTAAGCTAATTCGAACTAGTGCATCTAGACCTAAAAACTAGTTTGAATTAGCATTTTGCTAATTCGAACTATCATGTCCACATTGAGTGGACCCTGAACTGAGGTTAAGGATGACCAGAAGCAGTGCCGGCAGGGCATCAGATTAGGACTTAGAGCATGGAGCTGCTGTCTCAGGCTAGCCGAGGGCTGTGCTTGAAGTGACCCGACCCCACCCCGGACAGACAGTTCTCAGGGGTTTCCCGCTTTCAAAGCAGTCCTGGCTTGGAGTACCCTGAGTGCCCACACTCGGCACATCACAACACTTGGCCATCAGCCCGGCTGCACTTGCCGCAGGCTGCCATCCGAGGGGGGGTCAATTGGGGGGCTGCAGGAGAGCTTCCACCCCGAAGAGCCCGCTGAGCCACCCCAGTCCTACCCACTGGGGGCTCGTACCCCATTCCTCCCTCACCTCCTTCCACTTACCCCTCTCTAGCCCCCCCCTTCCTGATGTACAAAATAAGGGACATGTGTGTTCAAAAATAGAAACTCTTTTTATTGAACAAAACTTGGAGAGACTGGGAAAAGGAGGTGGGAGAGGGGAAGAGAGAGGGTGGAAGAGGGGAGGGCAACTAAAATGATCAGGGGTTTGGAACAGGTCCCATATGAAGAGAGGCTAAAGAGACTGGGACTTTTCAGCTTAGAAAAGAGGAGATGGAGGAGGGACAGGATAGAGGTCTCTAAAAGCAGGAGTTGGGTGGAGAGGGTGCATACAGAAAAGTTCTTCATTAGTTCCCATAAAGAAGGACTAGAGGACACCAAAGGAAAGGAATGGGTAGCAGGCTTCAACTAATAAAAGAAAGTTGTTCTTCACAAAGCAAATAGTCAACCTGTGGAACTCCTTGCTGCAGGAGGCTCTGAAGGCTAGAACTATAACAGAGTTTAAAGAGAATTTAGATAAATTCATGGAGGCTGGGTCCATGGAGTGCTATTAGCCAGGGGGTAGAAATGGTGTCCCTGGCCTCTGTGGAAGGCTGGAGATGGATGGCACAAGACAAATGGCTTGGTCATAGTTTCGGTCCATCCCCTCCAGGGTCCCTAGTGTTGGCCGCTGTTGGCAGACAGGCTACTGGGCTAGATGGACCTTTGGTCTGACCCAGTACGGCCATTCTAAGCTCAGGGCTCAGGGTCGGGGGTCTCACTGGACCACCCTGATTTTCATGCACACCTGCTCCTGGGTGGCCAGGCTGGCAGCTTTCCTGCCCTAACCGGCCACTTTCCTGTGCCTAGTACGGAGGTCGTGGATGAGGTCCACGATGTCCGCACTAGACCAGGTGGGCGCCCGCCTCTTGTGGACCTGGGTAGGCTCCCGGGAGCCTCCAGCCTGTTCCCGGGAAGAGGCGGAGGGCTAGGTGGCAGCGGGTGGCTGGCTCGAGCCGTGCCAGGTGCAGGATCTGCCTGCTGGGTGCTGGCAGGCTTGCTCCTGGCACGGGCACCGTAGCCAGCCCGTGCCCCTTTAAGGGCTCCGGGGCCGGGAGGGGGACAGAAGAGTTTCCTTGGTGGTGCCCAGAGTGGCCACAAGGGAAAGCTGGGGAGGGCTAGTCTCCCAATAGTTCGAATTAAGTGGCTACACAGCCCTTAATTCAAACTACTTAATTCGAACTATGTGTTAGTCCTCGTAGAATGAGGTTTACCTAGTTCGAATGAAGCGCTCCGCTAGTTCGAATTAAGTTCGAACTAGTGGTTTGTATGTGTAGCGCCTATCAAAGTTAATTCGAACTAACAGACGTTAGTTAGAATTAACTTTGTAGTGTAGACATACCCCTTGTGGCTCCCCTGGGGTCGGGCGGCTGGCTCGGATGCCATGGCTTGCCCCTCAGTGATGGCTGGTTTGGCTGTGGAGGATAAAGATGGAGAGGCGGTCACTCATCCATGAAGACACTGTCCCTGAGGCCATTCCTTCCTCTGTGAGCAGCGACCAACAGTCCTTGGGCCAGAGAACAGGGATGTACCAGGAGCAAGGCCATGTGTGGCCTGCACAGCAGGCCTGACCTCACAGGGTCCCCTACTTGTCCAGGGGACTATGCTGCCTGCTTCCCCTCCTCCATTTACAAGTAGGCAAGGGAAGTGTGTGGCCACAGTGAGATGGAGAGGGACTGGGAACTATGGGCAGAAGAGAGGCCGGGAGTAGTCTCGCTGTTCCTGGGGCCCACACCCACATCTGCACCTGGCACTGATGTCTGTGAGAGTGGGTGGTGCCTTGCATTGGCAGGTATGCCTGTGTGCTGTGTGTGGCACTCCTCCATGTGTATGAGGTTGTCCTTGTACCCTTGTGGCCAGCTTGTTTCCAGCAGTGTCCAGTGGTGGGAGAGCGTCCAACGCCCCAGGCCCAAACTTGTGATCCTGTGAGCAGTATCCAGTGGTTGCTCGGGGCCTAAGGCCATGTGGTGCATAATGATGCTGCACATGGTTACATGTGCATGGACTGCAGCACGATGTCCAGCCAAAGCAGGCCGAGAGACAATCACACTGATGGCACACCTGGCTCCCCCACCCTGGCCGTGTCCAGACTCAGGGGTTTTTCGGGAAAAGTAGCCTTTTCCCGAAAAAACTTCCCCTGCGTCCAGACTCAAGCCGCGTTCTTTCGAAATTATTTCGAAAGAACGCGGCTTTTCTTTCGATGGCGGTAAACCTCGTTTCATGAGGAAGAACGCCTTCTTTCGAAAGTTCCTCTTTCAAAGGAAGGCGTTCTTCAATGTAAAGAGGCCGTCTTCGAAAGAGAGCATCCAGACTCGCCGGGTGCTCTCTTTCGAAAAAGCGGATTTCCTCTATCGAAAGATCCGCCTGCAGTCTAGACGCGATCTTTCGAAAGAGGCTCTTTCAAAAGATGCTTTTGAAAGAGCCTCTTTCGAAAGAAGCCTGCAGTCTAGACATAGCCCCTGTGTGTGTGGAAAACTGAGAGAACTTCCCACCATCAGATGATCCCTGAGACACGTCCAGGCTTAGAGGTACCAGCTCCAGGGTCAGCATGACTGTATTTGCTGTGTCCTCTTCCTCTTCCTGCCCCTAGTGTCCCTCGTCGTCCTTCTACATGACCTCCGGCCGGGTGATGATGGACATTTGAAGGCCGGAGTTGACCACCGTGAGTGGGAAAAGGGCTTCCCCATTCCCCAGGATCTGGTGCAGTCCTTCATAATATGGGCAGGTGTGGGGTCCTGCCCTGGAGCATGAGCTGCACTCCCTGGCCCTCGCATAGCCCTGGCAGAGCTACTTCACTTTACTCCGGACCTGTTCTAAGATCCGGAGTGTGTGTCCCTACTCCTCCAGGGACTCGGCCATTTGCCAATAGATGTTGGAGTTTCAGCATCTGGAGCGGAGATCCTGTTTGGTCTCCACCTCCCCCCGCAGCTCCAGGAGGGACAGGTGTCCACCACTTGCTACCCCTTGGTGGGCCTCGGGAGATCTGGTCGTGCTCGTCCAGGGTGTCTGCAGCTTTAAGACATGCCAGGGGACAGGAACTATAGAGTTGTGATTATTTAGAATGAAGTGGCCACCAGGGCACCTGTGTTATTTCCTGGACTCCTCTTCTTTCAAAAAAAAAACCCTCTTTCACGTCTACACACACCTTTTTCCAAAAGAGATCTTTCAGAAAAAGGCTTCTTCCTTGTAGAAAGAGGTTTACAGCTGTTGGAAAAACCCCTCCGTTCTTTTGGCTTTCTGTGGAAAGAATGCAATAGCAGAGTGGACTAAGTGAAGGTTTTTGTTGTTTTTTTTTAAACGGCCATTTTTCTGAAAAAACTCTGCAATGTAGACATAGCCCTACAGAACTAATTGAGAAGTGCAATGTCTTAATATGGTATTACCTGTTTCTGTGAAGTCATTCGAGTTATGCCTTTCTTTCTTTCTTTCTTTCTTTCTTTCTTTCTTTCTTTCTTTCTTTCTTTCTTTCTTTCTTTCTTTCTTTCTTTCTTGACAAAAAGCCTTGAATTGGTGTGCTACAAATTGTTTATGCTTGCCTGATAACATTCAAGAACCCAACAAGTCTATAAACAAGTCAGGTATAAAATTATATACCTGGAAGTCAGGTATGACCTTAAATCAAATTTCCATATCCAAACAGCTGTTTACCTTGACAGGAAGGTATTTCAATAATTAAGTAGTTGAGTCTCTCCTTTCACTGATATCAGTGATAAAACTTCAGTGAATTGTCCCACTCAGTAGTACCAGATTTCCATTCTTAATGACCCAGCTTTGAGACCACATACAATATCTGGTTTTTGTATTGTTTATGCACAAAAAGCCCCAGTCTATTAAGTGCTGAGTCACTCCAATGATATGCTGACTACTTTGCTCTAGTAGAATGAAATGGAGATGCTCAGCATTCAGCTCCAGTGAAAGGAGGTTTAGGATTGGTCTCCTATTAACTGTGAACATGAATTGGAGTGACTGTGTAAATTTGTTACCAGTCGTTTAAAATCAGCTATTTTCTGTTCTTCCCTCATATTGCTGCATCATTCTGTTTATCTTCATAGAATCTGATAATTATTTCAAGATGATTACTTTAAAAAAACCCTGTTGATTCTCATTAGCTTTTGGAGACAGACACATTGTTTTATTTGGCATAATTATATTTTATTCCCTATTTGTTTGGTTTGTGCTTTTACTTGTTTCTGTGTAACCTCTTTGTAGTGCTCCCTCCTTTTTCTGTCTTTCTATAGATGATTGATCATTCCTTTTGTGTGCCAGGAATTGCTTTTGCCTTTTTTCATTTTAGCAATCTGATATCTACATCCAGCTTTTCAAATTAAACTTTAGCCGGATGTCTACATGTTTTGTGGATTCTTCCAATATTTGTTCGAACTGCTCATCTATTATCATTGTTGTTCTTTATGGCCTCTCTCTTTTACAAAAATAGATTTGCTGTTGAATTGTCCATTACATTTTCTCAGCTATTGAGCTTCCTTAAAAAGTCTCTGCTTGCTTAAGGCAATATAAAAGGAGAAGATAGTGTATGAGTTCAGTACTTCTTACATAACAAAAGGGAATAAAAATCTTTAAGGTACAGAAAAAAATATCTAAGCAATACCACAACATGGCCTATTGGGACAACATATCCTCTGGATGTCTACTTCTGAAAATAAATAGCACAATAGTCAGATACAATTTTTCTCATGAATCCTATTACTTTTTATATTATTATATGGTGTGTGTGTGGGGGGGGGGGGAGAATGATACAAGAGTGTACTTATGAAAGAGAGCATAAGTGGGATGGTGTAAACAGAAGAATAACACTGAATCATAGGAAATTTGTCATCACTTTACTTGGAAGATCAGTGTCATCCAGGAAGAGAAAATGAAGGAAATCTTGCATTCTCTTGAAGCAGTAAAACTGATCTGGTGGAAAATCTGTACATAACTATAAAAGCAAATGACTAGGGTGAAAAATAAAACAGTGCTAGCGTCATTCTCACATAAGGCAATTACAGTCTAGCCAATTATGTATATGACTCAACTTTTAAAGGAAGAGAGAAAAAAGCAACAGTTGCCTGTGTTAGAGAAACCTATTGAAACATAGAAATCATATAGTAAACAGAAGAAGGCCATCATCATTTGCTAATAAATATGGAAAACAGAAGTTTTATTTTTCTCAACTTTGTATGTTAATCAAAACTATTTAATAAAACTAAAAATATTGTATCTTAACTATTGTCTTGATAAAAAATACTGTATACCAAATACCCTCGAATATGTTTTGTTACCATTTGTTAATAATAAAACTTATATTACGCTATTTGGCATATTTTTTGTAGTATCGGTATTCTTTTTATTTCAATGTATTAGGGACTGTATGTTTCAGGAAGATGATCAAACATGATGATCATCGCTATTTGAAATGGGACACAGGAAAAAAAACCTCAGAAAATAATTTGTACTTGTAGCACACTTTTTTTTCTGAAGATTTCAAAGCTCTTTTCAAAATGAAAATTAACTCTTGCAATGTACAAAAGGTGCTTAAAATAGATTAAAAATACTACATGAGGCACAGAGAAATTAAGAGATGTGTGCAATGTCAGGGTATGTCTAGACTACATGGCTCCATCGACAGAGTCATGTAGATGAGTTTACTAGACATAGGAAACTGAAGCAGCGATTTAAATAATCGCCACTTCACTTACATCAAAATGGCCACCGTGCTGTGACAATCAGCTGTTTGGTGGCACAGCGGGGCAGTCTCGATGCGCCACAGTCGACAAGGGAAGCGTTTGTTGACCACTCTGGTATGCCTTGTGAAATGAGGTTTATCAGAGCGATCGGCAAAGGCTTCCCTTGTCAACTGCAGTGCGTCCAGACTGCCCAGCTGTGCCGCCAAACAGCTGATAAGCATAGTGCAGCGGCCATTTTGATGTAAATGAAGCGGCGATTATTTAAATCGCCGCTTCATTTTCCTATGTCTAATAAACTCATCTACATGGCTCTGTCGACGGAGCCATGTAGTCTAGTCATACCCTCAGATATCAAGTCAGTAATACATCCAAGGATCTGTCTCTTGCTCTAATCTTGACTCCTAAAGACTAGAATTTTCTAATATGTCAATATCCTAAGGACTAAGGGTATGTCTACACTACAAAGTTAATTTGAACTAACAGCGGTGCGCTTAATTCGAACTAGGTAAACCTCATTCCATGAGGACTAACGCCTAGTTCGAATTAAGTAGTTTGAATTAAGGGCTGTGTAGCCACTTAATTCGAACTAGTGGGAGGCTAGCCCTCCCCAGCTTTCCCTGGTGGCCACTCTGGCCAACACCAGGGAAACTCTTCTGCCCCCCTCCTGGCCCCAGAGCCCTTAAAGGGGAACGGGCTGGCTACAGTGTTTGTGCCAGTTGCAAGCCTGCCAGCACCCAGCCAGCAGACCCTGTACCTGGCACAAGATGAGCCAGCCACCCGCTGCCACCCAGCCCTCCCCCTCTTCCCGGGACCAGGCTGGCAGCTCAAAGGAGCCTGCCCGGGGCCGCAAGAGGTGAGCGCCCGCTTGGTCAAGTGCGGAGATCGTGGACCTCATCAAGGTTTGGGGAGAAGCCTCCAATGTCCACGATCTCTGCATTAGCCACAGGAATGCGGCTGTCTATGGCTGACAGCCTGGCAACCAGAGGCCACCAGAGGACCCAGGAGCAGGTCCGCTACAAAATTAAGGACCTGTGGCAGGCCAACCCGGAGGCATGCCCCCACTTTCAGGCCCTGGACCGCATCCTGGGGGCTCACGCCATCCCTGCTCCTCATGTGGTGATTGACGTCGGGGCAGAGGACCTTGTCCCGGACACAGAGGAGGAGGAGCAGGAGGACGCTGAGAGCCAGGAGCCTTCTGGGAGCCTGCCCAGGACCCAGGACACCCGATTCACCCCACAGAGCACAACGCCTGTGTCGTCCGAGGCCAGGGAGGCCTCCACATGTGAGTACCATCATGCTCCCCTTATGTGTACGGGGGGTTGTGGGGAGAGAGGGAGCCCAGGGACCGTGTGCCTGGTCCTTGCCTGCCATGAAGCAGCAGCTGGGTGTCATGCAGGGGCTGGGTTTCACCCACCTTGTCCCCAGGAAGAATTGACTGCTGCTTTTGTTTCACCACAGCCACAGCACCTGGGACTGCAGGGCGCACCACCCCGCCTGCAACAGCAGGCTTGTCAGGAACGAAGAGGAGTACCAGCGGCAGCACCTGCAGTTCCTGGATCACCAGCTCCACACCCAGGAACACTGGGAGGACCTTCGGCTGTGCCAGCGGAGCTTGGAGGCGCTGGAGGAGCAGGGCTGTGCCCTCAGAGGCCACCTCCAGACCCTGGTGGACAGGTTCCTGCCTCCTCCTGTTCCGGCTCCTATGGCTGCCCCAGCTCTCACTTCTCCTCCCACCCCTGCTCCCCTTGCTCCTGCTGCCCCTGCTCCTCCTGCCCCTGCTTCCCCTGCTCCCCCTCCCGCCTCCCCCCTCCTACTTCCTCCGCACCCCCGTCCCTCCTGCCCCTCCACACCCTCCACACCCATTCCCCCCCGACGCACCCGCACCCGCAGTGCTGCGAGACAGGAGAGCCAGACGGACCCCCAACCCTGAGCTTTCCCTTCCCTTCCTCCCTTTCCTCCCCTTCCAGCTCCCTCCTCCCAGGTTCCCCCTCCCTTTTCCCACCCTCACTCCTCCCTCCCCCCACCCCTGTTATGTAAAATAAAAAGATAATTTTTTTGGCAAAAAAGATGTCTTTATTTGAAGGGCAAGGGGGGGAGGGTGGAAGAAGACCGTAGTGGGGCATGCAGGGAGAGTTCAGTCCTCCTCCTCCACCAGGAAGCTCTCCCGCAGGGCTTCCCGGATCCGGACGGCCCCCCGCTGGGCTTCTTGGATGGCAGCGGTGCGGGGCTGAGCGTAGTGTCCAGCCATGCGCTCAGCCTCAGCCATCCAGGCTGGCAGGACAGCCTCCCCCTTCCTCTCACACAAATTGTGCAGCACACAACATGCTGCCACCAGGGGAGGGATATTGTCCTCTGCGAGGTTGAGACGGGTGAGGAGGCATCTAAATCAGGCTTTCAGTTGCCCAAAGGCCCCCTCGATGATGAAGCGGGCCCTGGTCAGCCTGGAATTGAAGGCCTGGCGGGATGAGTTGAGGTGCCCCGTGTAGGGCTTCATGAGTCAGGGCTGTAGGGGGTAGGCCACATCCCCCACCAGGTACACGGGCATGTCTACATCCCCGACCCTGATTTGGTGGTCGGGGAAGATGGTCCCTGTCATGATTATGAGGGTTAGCCAGCAGCCTGGGGATTAAGGGGTTAACTACACCTAGCCAGGTGGAGTGACCAATAGGAATGTAGGTGGGACTTTTCAAACTGGGACAAAGGAATTTGGGTTTTTTTCTTTTCTCCCTTTTGTCTCTCTGAGAGTTCTCTGCAGCTACAGAGAGGGACAAGCATGTCTCTCTCTCTCTCCAAGACATCATTCTTCATTTTCTGTAAGTAGGGTAAAGTTTAGGTAGTTTCGTTAGGTTTTATTGTGTTATGGATTGGGTATGGGATCTGAGATCTGGCACTGCTTAAAAGATGTTTTGGCTTTTCTTTGTAACTAAGTTCTAGGCCCATGGAGTTTCTCCATGAGTATATTTTGTTACCTTCCTCTCTAGTCATTATACTTGCAACCAGAATATTGTTGTAATAATAAAAGTTCTTTCTTTTCTTTTATTAACCTGGCAGTGGTTAATGGTGTGCCCTGATTTTTGTTTTAGGGGGAAGATTTCCCAAATGATCTTTCCCCTGGTTTCTTTAGCAACATTTGGGTGGTGGCAGCGGAAGTTTTATTCCCAAGATCTAGGATTTTAAGATCTTGGGGGAAGTTTTATACCAAAGCCTGGTAGATAAGGCTTTGGGGTACACTTGCTGGCCCCCACTTCTGCATTTATCATGCCAGAGTGGGGAAGGAGCTATGACAGTCCCGGCCTGCAGCCTCTAGCACACGGAGGAGTTCCAGCACACCCATGCGTCGTGTGCCTTGCCAGACCAGCCCACATTAATGTCCGTGAACTGGCCCCGGTGGTCACACATGGCCTGCAGGAGGAAGGAGAAGTACCCCTTGCGGTTCACGTACTGGGAGGACTGGTATTCCGGGGCATGGATGGGGATGTGCGTCCCGTCGATGCCCCCCCCCCCCCGCAGTTGGGGAAGCCGAGGGCACTGAACCCCCAGATGACAGCGTCCGGGTCGGCGAGGCGGACCACCCTGTGGAGCAGCACCTGGTTGATGGCCTTGACCACCTGCAGAGAGACACAGCAAAGCGCGAATCACTGGGGTGCCCGGTTGGATGGGAGTGTTCATGCCCTGGCAGTGCCCCGAGCCTCACTCCCGGAAGCAACCCCCCCCCGGGCGGCATGTAGTACGGCCAGGACAGACCGACCCCTCTGGTGCGGGGCACTTTCGCCTCCTCCCCCCCTCCAGAGGGCGATGGCCACACACTTCTGGAGGGGGATGGCGGGCCTCATGTGAGTGTCCCTTCTGCGCAGAGCAGGGGCGAGCCACTCGCAGAGCTCCAGGAAGGTGTCCCTCTTAATCCTGAAGTTCTGGGTCCACTGCCTGTCTCCCCAGCGCTCCAGAACGATGCGGTCCCACCAGTCGGTTCTGGTGTCCAGATGCCAGATGCATCCAGGCGCCGCCGTGGCTCCTCCACGGCCCCCAGGGAGGCAAGGCGGAGAGGCAGGGGGCTGACGTGCACCAGGTGGTGCCAGGCAGCCTCCAGCCATTGCTGGCAGGCTTGCAGCAGCAAGTCCACAAACTGCACCAGAAACTGCAGGGCGAGCTCTGGCTCCATGTTGCCACCTGCGGCGGCGTCCCCGAAGGGAAGCACCGACACGGACGGGCACAGAACAAAACGCTTTGCTGTCCCTCGGTGAGGTAGGCAAGCAAGCGGAAAAGCTGAGAACCGGCTGTCCAGGGGGGTCCCTTTAAGCATGAGCCGATAGCCTCAGACAGCAGCCACACAAAGCAACTACTGACCTAATGCCCTGCCAGAACCGGTTTCAGCTGCCCTTAAGTGCGCCCAAGCATCCAATCAGTGTGGACGCGCTAGTTTGAATTAGTTTTTAAGTTTAGATGCACTAGCCCGTGCCACTTTAAGGGGTCCGGGGCTGGGAGGGGGGCAGTAGAGTTTCCCTGGTGTTGGCCAGAGTGGCCACCAGGAAAACCTGGGGAGGGCTAGCCTCCCACTAGTTCGAATTAAGGGTCTACATACCCCTTAATTCGAACTAGTAAATTCGAACTAGGCTTAATCCTTGTGGAATGTGGATTACCTAGTTCGAACTAAGCGCTCCGTTAGTTCAAATTAAATTTGAACTAATGGAGCGCTAGTGTAGCGCCTATGAAAGTTAGTTTAAACTAACTTTGTAGTGTAGACATACCCTGAGTTTACTATAATGGGTTTGGGGACCTTCATTGATGATGAGGACAAAGTGAGAAAGACTAAATTTAGGGATTTTAGGGACAAAAATGACAGAGGTTGCTGGGGGAGAGGAAAGAATATGGAAGTGAAAAGGACAAAAAGGGGAAAATGAGCAGGGAAACAGAAGTTAGGGTACCAAAGGGATTGGAAAGTGACATGGTTTGGGAGCAATTAAGACAAAACCAGAGATTCACAACATATTTAGCAGAGTCCAAGGCAAGAGATGTGACAGTGGATTGTATATATCCATAAACTAAAAAAAATCCTTTATATTGAGTGTCATAAAACAAAATATGACTTTTCATAACTCTAAAGGTGATTGCTTTATTCAGTAAAAGTGAAAGGGGAATGCATTTTTAGCCTTAGGACTGTGTGCATTGAAAATCTGAATGTAAATAATATTGACAAGTTCACATTCCTTAAAATTGCTAAAGAAACTGAGCTTTCTCTGTGCTATTCTCCTACAATTGCTATGACAGACAATAAACTGTATTTATTGACAGTTGGAGTTAAATTTGTTGAAAGGCAGAGGACTGAATGACGTGGAACTTCTTAGTTGTAAGATGACAGTCTAATACACAATATTGATTTCTGTTTGTAAGATTAAATGTGGGTGAATTGTTCACTTAGCCGAGCTGAACTGGGGGATAATCCGAAGAAGTGTGTTTTATTTGAATTCAGTATCTTAATTCAAAAGCTTTAATATTGGTCAAATATGTCCAAACCATCAATGAAGACCTTTAGGCATTATTCTGTAACAGCCGACTGAAGATGTTCCTTAGCCTGCCTTGGAAGTATCTGGCACTGGCCATTTTCAGAGGCACAGATATTGTACTAGACATAAAACATGATACTGAATCAGAAACATAGTCTTTGTCTCCTCACCCTTTTTCCTCCTTGCCCCCCACCTTACACTTCCCATCCCCCATCTAGCTGCAAGAGCAGCAATCTTTTGGGAAGTCTTGTCAACCAGTATTGAGAAACCTCAGTAATTTTCATAAGGGAGATGGTAACAACAAGGTGGAGGGAGAGCAATAGCGGAAGCTCGGTGCCTTGAGTCTTAGTCTGATAAGCTGAGAATTGTGAGTTCGGTCTTTGAGGGGGCCATTTATAGATCTGGAGCAAATCTATCAGGGCTGGTACTTAGTATTGCTGTGAGGGCAAGGGATTGGACTAGATGACATCTCAAGGTCCCTTGTTCCAGTTCTATGAGATAGGTATATCTCCATATTTACTGCTTCTCCATCATCACTATCAATTGAGAAAGCCCCATAGCACCAAATTCAAAAGCGGCCAGTAAGGATGGAGGATGCACTGTTATGTTAAAAGCAGCAATAGAGGAATCTTTCAGAAGGTGTGCAGTAGAGTTCCTTGTTGGAAAAGGGCTAGGGTAGGGTGGGATTTGACATTTGGGAGATTCTGTAGGAAAACTTGGCTGGGATAATTTATTGGTATAGTTTACTCAGCTGCAGAACTGTTTACTGGGAACCTTATCTACTATATTCTGGCAAGGCTCTGCTCCACGTTCCTTCACTTATGGAGATAAGGTTGACATTTACACTGAGCAGGGTCTTCTCAGTCTTTGCCCGTAGGCTATGGAATTCTTTTCCCTGGGACATTCACCTGACAGCAACGTTGGCACTGTTTCGGCAACCAGGCCAAGGCCTTCCTTTTTACCTGTGCTTTTATTGGTGTGTGTGTGTGTGTGTGTATGTCCCTCCTCTTGAGATGTTTTAGCAGGTTTTATGTCCTCCATCCCCTCTTTGGGGTCATGTATTTATTGTGTTTTTAAAAAAATTGTAAGCCACCTCAAATATTTTAAATAGTGAGGCAGGGTAAAATATTTTGAAGAAATAAATACGTAAATATATATTAAGCTATGTTGTTTTTTTCTTGGTACTGTTTTGAAGGCCTCTATATTATTTTTCTACAGTGTGTTTCTTTCTGTTGTGGCTAATTAGCTGGGTTTCATATTCTTTCTCTCTGACCTTGTCATTGTTTCATTTCCCACATAATCCTCATTGGTCTCTGTCATAGTCAGAGTTGGTCTCTAGATGCTTGTGATTTATTTTTGAAGTTATTCAACTATTTACTGTTACATTTATGTGTCCTTCTGTGTGTGTGTTTTCTCAAAAAGAGAGATAACAACTTAATTCCTGACCATTTGCCAGGCCTCTGTACTGGAAATCAGATCAGTCTGGCTGATGTCTTTTTCAGTTGCCTGAAAACTGATGATTTTTTCTGCCTTATTAGGACTTGGGAAAGATGATTGTAGAAAAAATGAGTCCCTGCCACCTGAAGCCATTGCTCACATCTTAAATTGATCTTAAACCTAAACCAACCTCAAACCTTTCTCAAGGTTCTGAAATGTTGAATATCTTTTATTTCCCCCCCAAGTCTTTCTATTTTTAGAAGATGGCTTTCTTCAGCAAGACATGAAACAGAATTGCTAGGAAATGAAAGAGAGTCTGTGGTTTTTTAATTTTTTTAACATTTATATCCCAGTTAGCCCTTCATCTGCTCTGTGCTGCCTCAGTGGTGTAAAGGAGAGAGAAAGTTGGCAAAACTGGCTATCTGGGGAGTCCTTGTTTTTAAAGACAGCAAAATTGGTCTTTTACTCCTTGTAAACTCTATGTTGGGGGCACAGCAGGTGAAAAAAGTGTATGGACTCACTCTTTCCAGAGCATGGGTTCGATCTAAGGTACTTATAGAGCTCCAGTTACTATAAAATCTGAGTTCCTCACAATCTTTAATGTATTGATCAGTGCAATTGCTATTTGCCTCATTTTACAGATGGGGTACTGAGGAACACAGATCCTGTATGACTAGCCTATGGTCACACAGGAAGTCCGTAACAGATCAGGAAATGAATGCATAACATCCAAGTTCCAGTCTAGTATCCTAACCATTGCTTCATTCCATTTCTCCCATCTCCAACCATCCATCTATCCAGCCAGTTAGCCACCCACCCAAGGAATGGCTCTTTGAAGTCCTTTTCAATCAGATACAATTTAGAGTAGTCCTAAACCTGTTCTAATTTGTTCCAAGGGCTCAACTATCTCCTGACAGTCCTCAGCAATAGGAGCTGCAGAGTCATGTGAAAGCCATTTTGCTCCCAACCAGCAATACGTATCAATAATTTTGAGTAAACTTTTGGATATGTATTGCAGTCATACTCAGCATTGCATGTCTTAGCACTAGTTTGTGTGGCAAATAGCTACCGTATTTTCCAGCGTATAAGGCGACTGGGCGTATAAGACTACCCCCTAATTTTCTAGTTAAAACATAGGTTTTGGCCTATACTCGCCGTATAAGACTACCCCCCGTTCCGAGGCAACACCATTTAATAACATAAGATTTAATTTAAATAATTTTAATTAAAATGGTTTTGACTTACCGGTACTTAAAATCCTTCAAAATACTGTAGCTTCGGCTACATACAGAACGTCCCTGTGCTGATACTGTATGTACCATGCTGAGCCAATCCCGGCAAGCGGTGTATTCTATTAATGCATACAAAGCCTGCTCAGATTGGCTGAGTCAGAGAGGCGGGCTATTACAACCTTTGCCAATCCGAGCAGGCTTTGTATGCATTAATAGAATACACCACTTGCCGGGATTGGCTCTGCACGGTACACAAGGTATCAGCACAGGGACGTTCTGTATGTAGCCGAAGCTACAGTATGTTTATACCCGGCGTATAAGACGACCCCCGATTTTTGGGGGATATTTTTTAGTATAAAAAGTCGTCTTATACGCCGGAAAATACAGTATCTTGAAAACAGCCAAGCTAAAAATTATTGTACAAAAATCTACCCTGGTTTTTTTTCTCTTCAAATGTAGCCACTGAAATCATTTTTAAGGGAAAAAGGGACTCTAGACAAGGCTACAATCGGAACATTTTATTTATTTTATTCTCTTTCCTTAAAAAAATACATGATTGTCATGTTTGTGGCTCATGATTATAATTGTACCATTTCAAATTATTTTCTATCCTTAAAATCCTGCATGCTGTTTCCTCTGATAAAAGAATATCTTTATCCTTGCAACAGTGCTCTCATATTTTTATATATTGTTAGAATCAACTTTACTCAAACACCTTTATTTTTAGATAACCACTTTAGATGATATCACCGAAGAAAATCATATTACACTATTAGGTGCAGTGCAGAGCATATTAACGTGCAAATTTATGTTTGTGTTATCCATTTGAGAATATGAAATAGAACAAGTGGATCCAATATTACAGTACCTGCATTATCTGAAAGTTGGAAAAATTAAACCTGTATTTAAAAAAACTGCAAAGGTTATTTTTGTGTTTTGTGATGCAACTTTAAGGCTCTGACACCCTGCATGGTTCCCATCCTCCACCCCCAAGTCATGAAAACATAAAGACTTTATGATTACATGGTCAATGATGCTACATACAAAAAATTAGGGCCAGATCCACAACTTCTGTAAATCAGTATAATCCCACTGCTTTCAGTGATATCACTATTCCATTTAATAGCAGCTAAGATGCTGATCTACAAATTTTTGGAAACAAAAAAAATGTGAGGTCTGAGTTTGACAAGTTTAATCTCTCTTAATGATAGCAGGTAACAATTTTAAAATAACCTCTATCAAAAGTGACTTAGAAATATAAGTCCTAAGACTTAGGCACCTAAGGGGAAGATTTTCGAAGATATTTAGCTGCCTAGAGATACAGAAAGACACCTAAGTTTCTTACGTGTATTTAAATGTGTACTAGGAAACTAACTTCCAATGATTTCAGAACCTACTAAAACTAAAGTGCATCTTTAAGCACCTAATTCTCTCCCTGAGTCAGTTGTTCAGTTTGGAAATTTTTACTTATGGTCAGCAAAGCAAGTTCAGCCATACACTGGTTAGGGAGAGCTCAGTCTATTCTTTGTCCCAATAGAGGCAGATACGATATGGAGAAGAAGTTTAGGCAAATTATTTTCAATCCAAGGTCCCTAGAGTTGGCTGTAACACTATCGCAGCAGATACAATCAGAACATCAGCTCACACAAAGATCAGTTCAGGCTGATGAAGCACATTCAATCAATATGTTACTTGCAGAATACCCATACTGTATTACTAATATTTTATGACACATCTGATCAAATCTTTTTGTCTGCCCTCTGGCAAACATCTTCACCCACCACCCTTCAGTTTCCTTCATCCTAAATCATAGAAACTCTGTCTTCTTCCAGTTACCCAAAGCCTTCTTCATTTCCAATGTCAAGTGTTCCATCCAGTAGTAAAACCCACTCTCTCTTCAGTGATGAGCAACTTCCTAGATGCTCAAACCCTCCTGTATTCCTTATTACTCTGCTGCCATGATACATATTCTTCTCATGAACATTATCATTACCATAATATGATTTTGTGGGTCCTGATATTCAAAGATAGGTAGATTCTTAGTGTACACTGATTTCTAAATCAGTGATAGTGTTAGTCTTAGCCCTTTGGCTTTGACAGGGCTGGTTGTCTTTGTCTTAGGTAAATTCATATTTCCATTAGCAAATACTTCATATCAAGTGTTGGTCGAAAACATGGCTAATATTTCGTGGATTTTTTTGTCTACATTTAAAAAAAAGGTTTGACCAGCTTTATTTTACATATTCCAACCTTGGTTATCTGAACTTCAATTACTTCAAACTCCATATTTTCAAAAGCTGGTTCTCTTTCCTGCTGTTTTTTAACTGTGCTGATTTTTTCCTCTTTATTCAAAATCTTGGATCATATTCAGTGGTCTAACTGTAAGATAATGAGGATTGTGTCATCTGCCAGCATTCTTATACTTTACTCCTTTATATGACACCTGAATACTTATTTAATTTAATAATTTTCAAAAAATTCAGTACACCTTACTGAAGAAAGTGCTAGCGTCTGATGTGATAGACTAAGCAACTGCTATGAAATATTATAACATTGTTTTTATGAGAAATTTGTTGAAGTTTTCAATAAAAAATCTTATAGGTTTGCTTATGATTTTCAATACAGAAAATAGGAATATATCAGGAAGGGAATAAATTGTATTGCCATCATTTTGAAAACCCATACTATGTAAGTACAAATATTTAAATATTATTTAAGATGAGAAATGGAAACAAGTGACTCAGAATGTTTTAATTACCTTTTTTTTCCTCTAAAGTGAATTGAGTGCTACTGAGAAATGCTGGATTCACAGCAGAAGAAGTAAATTCTCTTTTTCTCTACTGTGTAGTACAAATAACAAGTATACAAATTTTCAGAATTGCCCCATATATAAAAAACACATCTTGGGTTTGGATGATGATAGCAAGGAACTTTAGAATCCAGAACAAGTGATCCTCCTTTTTTTCCCCTTCAGCCTAGGCAGTTTTAGCAGATGACGAATCTTCTGAAAGATCTTTAATAGTCACATATTTTAAGATATGGTGAGTTATAGACAAACTTTATTTCCAAATTTTGGCACTGAAAAGTCTGTTGAATTTTTTCATGGTAATTTATACATACTTATAAAAAATAATGGGAAAAAAGTCCAGTCCTTCTGTGCTGGTGCAATGGAGTGGGCTCAATAAAACAGAAATATTAAATATGGCTCCAGGAGTTTTAATATAGCCTCTGTGACAGTATGAAGAACTTGCGGTTGCAAAGGCCTTGAATATTTTGGTAAATAATCCTGGTATAAACTGTGGAAGGAAAAATAAAAGCTGTGGTACTCTTCCAGCCTCCTTGCTACCACAATATAATCTGTACACAAGTGACCAAAATGAGATTCTGCTCAAATATTTAAAATATTATGGTTCACCTTTCTTGAGCTTCACTGGTCTCCCCCTTGACTGGATTTCAGTATATATAAGATTATATAAGAGGTGGTCTCTCTCAAATACCACAAACATGTGGCTCCAAAAAGAGACATCAATCACATTTGTGACCTTCCTTCTCCATTCCTCCAATAGGGAAAAATAACTAACTAGGTTGGCATATAAATTATCATCACTTACCTCAAATTTAATGCCTCAATGAGATTAATAGGGCAGTCCACACCCATTCACCATGTCAGAGCTATCATTCCAGACACTCTGCAGACAAACACAGATATCTCTGTGGTTACACTTCAGTAACATTTTTTAAAGTTTTCTTTGCAGCTATAACAGCTATAGACTACTCTTTTCTTTTCAAAGGGATCCTGAAATTCTGGAGAGCAATATACTAATTTCAGAGAAGTTCTGGAGCTACATATAGAATATGTCTGAGTCCTGTTCCTGGGAGGCAGTCTTTCAATACATATTTCCAACGTAACCTAGTAAGCAGTAATCCAGAGTTTCTTTTTTTTTCCTTTTCTTTTTTTTTTTCATACATATCTTGAGCTACCTTCTTATCTTCAAAGGTAGAGAAACTGTTTCAAATCCTGGATAAGCCTACATTTGTATAATATCTGGCAAGTCATGTTATGAATAAATTCCCTTATTAGTACCATGGTGGACTGAATGCTCTCTTGTGGCCAATGAGACAAAAGCTGAGGCAGGCAGTTGAAAAACACTTTTTTGTGACACCCTGATCCTGAGGCTAGTTCTCTGTCATTCCCATCCCGACCATGTCTTAAAGCTTCAAAGTTTCTTTAAATAATACCACCAGGGTTTGATTGAATACCCCATACTCTGAACCTCTTTTGTCAACATACCCTATATCCAAAATAAGAGTTTTCCAAATGAGACTGGCGACTTGACAGTTGATTAATTAAAGCATCTTTCCAGGCCTTTTGAATCTCTAGAGCAGCACAACATGCCAAGTAGGTGAGCAACATCTGGCTCTTTGTTTGCTAAAAAGCATTTAGTGTCAATGAAAAATATCCTATTTCCTGATGAGTCAAGAGGAGAAGAAATATTTTTAGCAGCTATCATTGTTCTAGTACCAAAAGGCCAGGTAGGCTGGAACCCCATTTTGCTATGTTCTGCACAAATAGGTAGGAAATGACAGTCTGTGACTCAAAGAGTTTATAATTTAAGGCTTTATCTACACTATTATTTCCCCTGCTCATGTACACATACTCAGGCAGTTATGTACTTGACATAGATATGTTGTACCTTCACTGATGCTACCTGTGCTATCCTGACTACACTTTTATTTATACTTATACCAGCTCAATAAGAGCTAGTGTGAGGTTACTTACACAATTAAGGGAGTAATAGCTCATAATGTAGACCATCCAAAAGGCAACATAACATGTAGATGAGACAAAAAAAATGTGGTGTAGCATTTAAATGCAGAATTAGCATAGAATTCAACTGGTCCCATTTCAAATGACATTTTTATTGAAGTTTTCAAACAGCTTTGACTTTGTGATGGAAAACAAGTTGAAAATTCTTAGGGTATTCGAGACAGTGGCACTGTTTCGGGATATGTCCAGTATCCTGAAATAGTGTTTTCCGCATCTTAGCAACAAGCCTGTTATTTAGAAATATATTCAAAATAATGGGCTTGCAATTCCGACATCCCGGTAAATCTTGTTCCATGAGGAGTAAGGGACTTCTCGGAATAGCATTCTATTTCAAAATTTGGCACTGTGCAATCAGCACCAAATTTTAGAATAGACTATCTTGAAATAAGCTACACAATTTGCATAGCTCAAAATTCAGAGCTTATTTCGAGCTATGTGGAGCTGTATAGATGTACCCTTACATGGTAGACTTTACCAATGAACATTTTTCTTTTGTGATGTATCTGAAGGGAAGAGTCTGAAAACGAAATAATGGATACATCAGAGAGGTTTGGTCAATTGTTAAGGGTTTATTTATGGATTTCTTGAAACCTACAGTGGATGCTTAAACCGTATGGTATAATCTGGCTACTAATTCCAGAGACCTAAATTGAGGCAACTACCCTAGTCCTGCATCATGGTTTCTTTCCTTCTTCTGATAATTTTGGGGCCTACTTCAGCTATGATTACAGCATTGTATATTTGAAGGATACTGATGGTTAAAGGGGGACTTTGGATGATAAGTACAGTCCATGTTACTGGCTCACATACTTTGGGTCCAAGGTATATTTCATAGCTGATTTGTTCAGATACCACTTATACTCTGGTACTCTGAAGTGGGGAAAAGACAAAATTTCAACTATACATTCATAAATGTTTTAAAAATACCTGACATTGCTACTTTTCCAGTATAGACATACGAGGAAGAGGAGGTGAGGACCATGGCTCCAGGCTGTCCCAGCATAACCAGCCTATGCAACAGAACTCACTGGTAAAAAGGTTCCATCATTGCCTATTACTTCAGCTGAAGTTACAGCTCTTTATATTACATGGCTACATCTAGATTGGCATGATTTTCCGCAAATGCTTTTAACGGAAAAGTTTTTCCCTTAAAAGCATTTGCGGAAAGAGCGTGTAGATTGGTACGGAAGCTTTTTCACAAAAGCACCTTTTGCAGCAAAGTGTCCGTACCAATCTAGACATGGTTTTGCGCAAGAAAGCCCCTATCGTCATTTTCGCGATCGGGGCTTTTTTGCGCAAAACAATACCGCATTGTCTACACTGGCCCTCTTTCGCAAAAGCATTTGTGGAAGAGGGCTTTTGCCTGAACGAGAGCAGCATTGTATTTCCACAAGAACACTGACAATCTTACATGAGATCGTCAGTGTTCTTGCAGAAATTCAAGTGGCTAGTGTAGACAGCTTGCAAGTTTTTCCGCAAAAGCAACTGCTTTTGCGGAAAAACTTGCCAGTCTACACGCAGCCCATAAGTCTGAACATTGCAAGTTCAAATCCCTTTTTAATCTTTATTATTTCTAATTTCTCTTCCATTGTTTGCTCTTTGTTTTTTGTAACTTCAAGATGCCCCTTCTTCTTCTTCATTATTATTTTATTTTAAGGTATTCATATATGGTGAGTGCATGTGTAGGTGCATTGGCACCTGTAGGAGGCCACATTGGGAAGATACTAAAGAATTAATCCCAATTTGTGATTAACTTAAAAGTCTGTTTTGTACAAATCATTAAGGCTGTTTTGTATTTTCCAGTTTTGGGAAAACCAGCCAAAAGCTGCCAACTATAACCTACATATGAGGAGCATGTTGTTCATGTCTGTGCAGGGAGATGAGGAGGAAGATCAATCATCCCATGCAATAGTGAAATCCAATGAGGGAATTTCAGCTGACCCTAATGATGCAACTTTAAGGTGATAAAATAATTTTGTTGGTTGACCTTTAAAATATTGGTCAATCAGAATGAGAAAATTCATACACCAGACTGACCAAACTAACTAAGGCAACCTAACATCCAATGTATACATAGTTATGCCAACAGAAGATTGTGTCAGTTAATGTACCTTCCATCACCTGGGGAGCTGATGATATTATCCCAAAGGAAAATCACCTTCAATCACTGTAGACTGTATCTACAGTACAGGATTATCATATATATAGTAGCCCAATGTCTGTGACTCTGTAACGCTGCAGCGTTACAAGTCACCTCTGAGGGGTGCTCTTACCTCGCACTGTGGCACTCAGCTGAGTTCTGCGCCACTCAGCCAGGCCGCCACGGGGGAGCAAGTGGCGCAAGCAGCCATTTGGGCCCCGCAGTTCCCATGCAGCTGAGCGGTGCAGAACTCAGCCAAGCACCACAGCGCGAGGGGAAGGAGGAGGGGCATTGACGTACATGGCCAGGGGGCAGGGACCGGCCGTGTACATCACCGCCCGCCCCCCTTTGCCTCCCGCCGTGGCGCTCGGCTGAGTTCTGTGCTGCTCAGCCAGGCCGCCGCAGGGGAGCCCAAATGGCTGCTTGCTCCCCTGCGGCAGCCCGGCTGAGTGGTGCAGGACTCAGCCAAGCACCATGGAGGGAGGGGTAGGGGGGCGGGGTGGTGACATACACGGCCCCATCCCCTGGCCGTGTACGTCACTGGGGTAGGGTAAAAAAAACCGGACATCCTTGATCGGGGGTAGGGTGGAGGGACTGGCCGGTAGAGGAGAGGGGCTGGCTGGGGGGAGAGGGGGTCAGAGGCAGCACAGCTGGCCAGGGATAATGGGGGAAGGGCAGCCAGCAGGAAGCAAAGCTGGTTGGAGGTGGGGGTTGGAGGCCGTGGGGCTGACCAGCAGGAAGCAAAGCTGGTCGGGGGTGGGAGTCGGGGGCAGCAAGGCTGGCCATGGGAAATCAGGAGGCGGAACTAGCGGGCCGGGGGTGGGGAGAGGTAATCAGTTGGCCGGGAGCCAGACTCACCCGGGTGCGTGCAGATCCTAGGATGTTGCCTGTCTCACTCATGCATCCCCGACGGAGACAGAGGAGAGCAGAGAGAGAGTGAGAGGAAGGAGAGCGAGAAGAGAAAGAGAGAGACGGAGCAGCGAAAGAGTAAGAGGCAGGAGGAGGAGGAGAAGAGAAAGGGAGACTGAGGGGTAGGAGGGGGAGAAGAGAAAGAAAGAGATGGAGAGAGATGCAGAAGTCGGAGGAGAGCTGAGACAGAGACGGGGAGTAAGTAGGAGGAGGAGAAAGAGAGAGAGAGAGAAACAGAGCGAAAGACCGGAGGCTCAGGAGAGAAGACCAACTTGGAGGAGAGACCTGAAAATCCCGTCTTATGATGGGCTAACTGGCTAGTATTTGTATAAACACAGTGATGTAATTATGCTAGAATTGTCTGAACAGTATAGCCATACCCCAGGGTAGTTATTGAGCTAAATTGATTGTACTGCTTTGGGCGAATCTTAACTGGGATTTCTGGATTGCCTATTTTGGGATTTATAAGAATGGAATATGTATTAATCTGATTATTTGAAAAACTAATGATTTAGTTCTGATGGGATTATATAACATTTTTGGGGACTTGATTTTAATTCAAAATTAATTTAATAATTTTATGGTTTAATGCTTAAATTAATAGAGTTTGGAGTAGTTTTGGTGATATTTTTATTTATTATTGATTGATTATTAGCCTTAATTAAATTTATAAAACATACATAAATCACATTTTTAATAAACAGTCTGGGTCCAAACCATTGAGAATCTGACTGGATCAATAGTTTCACCCAGGAGGCTCAATAGCTTCCTTTAAATGAATTATTTGGTTCTCCTATTGGTGAGGCTCTGAGTAGATGGGGTAATGACAGTAATAGAATTTTACCAATTATTAGCCAATCAGCAACAGTAATAACAATTCAATCTGAAAAAAACCACATTTGATTAAATAAGATTTCAATTTTTGTCTTTTATTGCAATCTTTATATTAGAATTGGGATACGTCTAGACTACATGCCTCTGTCGCCAGAGGCATGTAGATTAGGCTACCAGACATAGGAAAATGAAGCGGCGATTTAAATAATCGCCACTTCACTTAAATTTACATGGCTGCTGCGCTGAGCCGACAAACAGCTGATCAGCTGTTTGTCGGCTCAGCGCGATAGTCTGGATGCGCGGGTGGCGACATCAAAGGTATTTGTCGACCACCCAGGTATGCCTCCTGGGATGAGGTATACCTGGCTGGTTGACAAATATCTTTGATGTCACCACCCGCACGTCCAGACTATCGCGCTGAGCCGACAAACAGCTCATCAGCTGTTTGTTGGCTCAGCACGGCAGCCATGTAAATTTAAATGAAGCGGCGATTATTTAAATCGCCGCTTCATTTTCCTATGTCTGGTAGCCTAATCTACATGCCTCTGGCGACAGAGGCATGTAGTCTAGACGTACCCTTAGAGATGAAGATGCTATGTTTGAGTCAGAAAATCTTTCTGAAATTTGAGATAAGATTATTTAACTGACTTTGAAGATAAGAAAATGTATTATTTTTAAACCTTTTTAAAATGTAGGTACAGGAGACAGAAAGAGAACTGACCAACTGACCTTTCTGGTAAGTTGTTGTAGCCATTGTTGATCCTGGGATATTGGAGATACAAGCTGGATGGGGTAAAATCTTTTATAGCACCTAATTCTGGTGATGTAGCTCCATCACCAGAACCAAGTTCAAACAAAGTACTATCTTGCAACAAGAATGATTAAAGGTCTAGAGAATATGACCTATGAGTGAAGGCTGAAGGAATTGGGTTTGTTTAGTTTAGAAAAGAGAAGATTGAAGGGGGACATTATAGCAGTTTTCAGGTATCTAAAAGGGTGTCATAGGGTATGTCTACATTACCCCGCTAGTTCAAACTAGCGGGGTAATGTATGCATACCGCACTTGCTAATGAAGCCCGGGATTTGAATTTCCCGGGCTTCATTAGCATAAGAGGGGAGCCGCCATTTTTAAATCCCCGCTGCTTCGAACCCCATGCAGCGCGGCTACACGGGGCTCGAACTAGGTAGTTCGGACTAGGTTCCTATTCCGAACTACCGTTACTCCTCGTGAAACGAGGTGTACCGGTAGTTCGGAATAGGCACCCTAGTCCGAACTACCTAGTTCGAGCCCCGTGTAGCCGCGCTGCACGGGGTTCGAAGCAGCGGGGATTTAAAAATGGCGGCTCCCCGCTTATGCTAATGAAGCCCAGGAAATTCAAATCCCGGGCTTCATTAGCAAGTGCGGTATGCATACATTACCCCGCTAGTTCGAACTAGCGGGGTAATGTAGACATACCCATAAGGAGGAGGAGGAAGAAAACTTGTTCATCTTGGCCTTTGAGGATAGAACAAGAAGCAATGGGCTTAAACTGCAGGAAGGGAGGTTTAGGTTGGACATTAGAAAAAAGTTCCTAACTGTCAGGATAGTCAAACACTGGAATTAATTGTCCAGGGAGGTTGTGGAATCTCCATCTCTGGAGATATTTAAGAGTAGGTTAGATAAATGTCTATCAGGGATGGTCTAGGTAGTATCTGATCCTGCCATGAGGGCAGGGGACTGGACTCGATGACCTCTCGAGGTCCCTTCCAGTCCTAGTATTCTATGATTCTATGATTATTTCACCCTCCTTCTCTCTTATGTGAAGGCATTATTAAAAAGTCCTACCATTCACAGTTACAAATTTGTCTGGGGGAGAGGATTCCTTATTGGTGACCTTTATTGAACAATATTGAATGCACTTTGCATTTCCTTAGGTCTTTGTGATATTTACAATGGAAATATTGTTTGCTTTGTGAACAATTTCCGTGATACTCCCATATGAGAACAGTGATGCAGTAAATGAAGTATGGTTGGCCAAGTAGTATCACAGCATGACTTTTTTACATTTAAAATTTTAAGGACTGCATCCTCAGCCTGTGCATCAGCTTGCAGGACAGGTCATGGTCTAACTTGTAGTAATCATGTGTTCGCACACTTTTCATTAATTTGATAAGAACGTCTTAAGTGGATAAGACTTTATTAGTAGTTCAGTTTTTAAAATGTATGAACTCATAAAAATAGCCAACTTTCTTAAACCAATATTTTTCTCTTCCATCTACTTGGACTCTTCTCCATTTTAAGAAGGTATTGGACCCACCCTAATATCGCATGTTACCATGGGGGGGGGGGAGGCAGGGAATTAATCTTAATTCAGTTTCCTCTACTATTTTTGTTTTGTTTTTCCCACCCCACAAGAAGTTAGTATTCTTTGTCCGAGAAGTTAGCATTCTGATTCTGACCTGAGTAACAATTTTTGAGTCTTAAAACTCTTCTTTCCCTCCAGGGGCTTTCATGTCCTGACTGCAGTAGTGGGAACTGCACCTTAAAAGGCTGAATTTCTCAATTGAGAGTTTGGAAAAGGCTCCGAAGGTCTTGTTATGGACAGTCAATTGTAAACAGATACAGAATAAAACAGATCATTTGCACTAAATATCACATAGATGAATTCAATTGAACAACATCAAGGCTGTAACTTGTCAAAGAAGTCTATGCTAATGCATGCATGCACCTTTTCCATGAATGTACATTTAACATTGGGGTTATAATAACCTATGTGGGCTCAGAGTTATAACTTGCCTGTACTCATTGAACAAGTTGGGAACACACAAAACAACATGCACACTTGAGAAAATTTCCTCACAGTTCAAGAAAAATGAATCAACCTTTCTAGAGATAGATAAAAAAATTAAATGACAAATATCCTTCATCTTCAGAAACCAGGCACCACACTAATTAAATACATTCATTTGCATTGAGCCCTTGCTTTACTTTAACTTAAATGTATGTGGCATATTTTCATCTGCTGAGATATGGCATTTGTTTTTATATTGTTGATTTTTAGTACTTTTTGTAGAGCTTATATTCTTTGGGGGCTTGAAAAAAAGTAAGACAGTTTAAATCTGATGAACTAGTCTAGAGAAAGCAAAACTTGGCTCAGTTCTGTCATTCTTCCTTTTTTTTTTTTTTTTTTTTTTTTTTGATGGCTAGCTTACTTAAGAGAAAGGATTTTATTTTTTGACATTTTTGTAGACTTATATATTATCTGACTTAGTACAAATTATTCTTATCCTGTGATGTAGATATAGCATCTTTTGCTAAGACCTTAATCAAATCAAGTATTTATTATTGTAATCCTTGGTCTACAAGGCCTTTTTTATCAGTTCTTCCAAGACTTCAGGCTATACACAAATTCTGTTGCTTGAAATTAGACTAGCACAAGATTAAATCAGAGCAAGATCAAATCTCTGTGACATGGTTTTGTCTGATCTCCATGACTACCTATCAAGTGTTATACTGACATTAAACTTTTCTGCAAAAAATGTAAAGCTCTCTGTGGACTGCACTCTTAATATTAAGGTGGTGAAACACAAGAAATATGCAAAGCTGTCTGAAATTATTTTATTATAGTCAGCTCATGGGAGTATATGACAGTTTATGATTATTGGTGCCAAAATATTACCATCTATTGTGCTATATTACCTATAGCTGAAGTTAATTATTTCACAAATTTCTTGCTTATTGACTCATTCAATCAATTATTTGAATAAGGCTTATGTTCATGTTTTTCCCTTACTTCTCAAAATACTGTCCCTGCATGAGTTTATGGCTTCACAGGATTAATCAACAATTATTCATCATGGACAGCAGTATTTAGCAAAGCACATTCATATAAACATTATTTAAATACCGTCTGATGAAAATCCTTCTTTTGTTTTGAACCCTGGAGGAAGAAAGATAACACTCGCAGAATATGATTTAACTGGGTTGCAATTTTGTTAAATTAAAAAATAAAGGAAACTAGCTGGCAGTAACTTATCCAGTGCAAGTTAATGTTTCTTCTGTAACTGGTATAATTGGGGTGAGGGCTTACAAGTTCTCCTCCAAACATTTAACATGGTCCTGGCACTGTTACTAGGACTCCTTGTCTCTCTCCTGTGTAAAGGATTGAGGATTTATGGGAAGGAATGTTGTCTCCTTGCTGTACCAGACATTAGCAGCCATAACTTCATCTATCACATTCTTCAGGGAATATTCTCCTCTAATCCAGTTTTCAATTCCAGTTTATTGTGGAATCAATTCCTCTTGAAACCAAATCCCATCCTGAACAATTATGTAGATTGAGACCCTATCAAGCTGTAACTATTTGATCACCACACAACTTACCCTATCAATTTTGTCCATGGGCTGCTCAGAGGAAAGCGAGGGCCACCCAACCCAGTCTTGCAGTGAGAAGAGTGAGCATAAAATTTATTCCTGGCCTCCAAAAAGGGTTTAGCATGATGTCCACAGGAAGGTTCAGAGACCAAGTCCAACCAATGAATACCTTCCCTCACACTCTGAATTCTGGGTGTGTCTAGACTACAGGGTTTTTTTTTTTCTAAAAAGTAGCCTTTTTTCAAAAAAACTTTACCTGCGTCAAGACTACAGCCACGTTCTTTCAAAATTAAATCGAAAGAATGCGGCAGGTATTTCTACAGCAGTAAACCTAGTTTTACAAGAAAAAAAGAGATCTGTCGAAAAAAGGTGAGTGAGTACGTGGGGAGCCAGTTTTTTCAGGAATAAAAGGTCTCCAGGAAAAGCCCTGGTGGACAGTCCATGTGCATGCCTTGCACCTCTATTGTTCCTGTCTGCAGCCATGTTTAAAAGGGACAAGCACCTGGCCAGCCATTTGTGCCAGGAAGCCAGCCAGACTACACAGATCTTCTTGTCCCACAGTATCCGAGCCATGTCTCAGCCCCAAGACTCCCCTGGCCCTTCCAGGGAGACATCTGAGGACCCACCCAGGGGCTCCTAACGGCGGGCACTGGCATGGTCAAGGCCAGAGATCAAGACTCTCCTTGAGCTCTGGTCTGAGGAGCAAGCCCCCCACTCACACCGCAGGAATGCGGAAATTTATGGCTGCATGGCCCAGGGACTGGTCAGGAGAGGGCACCTCCCCCCCGCACCCAGGACCAAGTGTGGGCCAAAGTTAAAGAATTGCACCAGGGGTACTCTAAGGCCCGAGATGAGGGCTCCCACTCTGAGGCAGCCCCGCTCTACTGTCCGTACTATGCAGACCTGCTGCATATTCTCGGCGGTGGGGAAGCCTGGACTCCATTGCGTCTGGTGCAGTCTGGGTTATCAGACCCTGTCATGGAGGAACCCAAGCAGAAGCAGGAGCAGTCCTGGAGAGTGAGACCTGTTGCTGGAGGAGGAGGAGGACGATGACACTGGGACCCTCTCCATGGAGCCGGTCACCCAGACCCCAGAGGCCTCCCAGGTGTCTTCAGACATCGGAGAAGAACCAACAGGTGAATGCTCTGAGGTTGTGCCACACACAGGGTGGGAGAAGTGGGTGCACCGTGGCTGATGCACAAGGAAAACATGTAATGCTCAGCCTGGACATTGTGCAGCTGGCCATGCATGTGCAAACACATGCGGTGGTAGTGTTCAACACGTGGGTTTGCGCCACCTGGTGCCAGGAGCCATTTCCAGAATACACATGGGCAGGTTGGCAGTGCGGAGGGGTATATGGTCCCATTGGTACTTTGGGGCCCCTGTGATGCTCAGGCTGCATGAAAATCAAGGGGGTCCACCTAGACCCCCGAACCTGAGCCCTGAGCTTACAATGGCTGTCCTGGGTCAGACCAAAGATCCATGTAGCCCAGTAGCCTGTCTGCCGACAGCGGCCGACCCTAGGGACCCTGGAGGGGATGGACCGAAGACAGTGACCAAGCCATTTGTCTCATGCCATCCATCTCCAGCCTTCCACAAACAGAGGCCAGGGACACCATTTCTACCCCCTGGCTAATAGCACTCCATGGACTCAACCTCCATGACTTTATCTAACTTCTCTTTAAACTCTGTTATAGTTCTAGCCTTCAGAGCCTCCTGCAGCAAGAAGTTCCACAGGTTGACAATTTGCTTTGTGAAGAAGAACTTTCTGTTGTTAGTTCTGCTACCCATTCATTTCATTTGGTGTCCTCTAGTCCTTCTATTATGGGAACTAATGAAGAACTTTTCTGTATGCACCCTCTCCACACCATTCATGCTTTTATAGACCTCTGTCATATCCCCCCTCGGTCTCCTCTTTTCTAAGCTGAGAAGTCCCAGTCTCTTTAGCCTCTCTTCATATGGGACCTGTTCCAAACCCCTGATCATTTTAGTTGCCCTCCCCTCTCCCACCTTCTCTCTTTCCCTCTCCCGCCTCCTTTTCCCAGTCTTCCTGAGTTTTGTTCATTAAAGACAGTTTCTATTTTTGAACACACGTGTCCCTTATTTTGTACATCAGGAAGGGGGGGGCTAGGGAGGGGCAAGTGGAAGGAGGTGAGGGAGGAATGGGGTACGAGCCCCCGATGGGTGGACTGGGGTAGCTCTGCGGGCTCCTCGAGGTGGAAGCTCTCCTGCAGCCCCCCGATTGACCCCCCCGGATGGCAGCCTGCGGCAAGTGCAGCCGGGCTGATGGCCGAGTCCTATGATATGCCAAGTGTGGGCATTCAGGGCACTCCAAGCCAAGACTGCTTTGCTGTCCCTCATCAAGTTAGACAAGCGAGCGGAGAACTCCTGAGAACTGTCTGTCCGGGGTGGGTGCTGAGACAGCAGCTCCACACTCTAAGTCCTAATCTGATGCCCTGCCAGCACTGCTTCCAGCCATCCTTAACCTCGGTTCAGGGTCTACTCAACGTGGACATGCTAGTTCAAATTAGCAAAACGCTAATTCAAACTTGTTTTTAGGTCTAGATGCACTAGTTCGAATTAGCTTAGTTCGAATTAGTGCTGTAGTGTAGACATACCCTAAGGTGCCACAGGACTCCTTGCCGCTTTTGCAAGATTCAGACTAACACGGCTACCCGGCTACTCCTCTGATTCTTAACAGTATATTGTTATCTATTTTTAGCAGTATATTGTTAACTTAAATTAATGTAATTTATGAAGCTATATAAAAAGATGTAGCTTTATAGATGTAGATTTATAGGAAGACTTTATAGGAAGACTTTCTGAAACTAATCAGAAAGAAATAAGAATAATGAGCTAGGGAGAAGAGTTAGAGGCAACTAATTTGGGGTATTCATAATTTTGAAGGGCATAATAAAAATCACTTTTAATTCATGTATACATCCCACGAGGAGTAATAGTTAATCCAAACTAAGGATTTAGTTCGGATTAACTTTAAACTGACGCGTGTAGCCGCGGGTAGTTCGTTCGAACTAAGGGGGATTTAAAAATGGCGGCTGGATGGGAACATGTAAATAAAGCCTGGGATATTTAAATCCTGGCCTTCATTTGCAACTCCAGTTGCCTGATTTGCCTACCTAACTCAAATAAACGAGGTAGTGTAGACATACGCTGTGTGTGTAAATGTCACATGGATACTATAATGATGGCTCTATTAAGCTTTTGAAATGAGGATGGGGCTGCTGGCCCTTGAATTTGGTTCCCACTCAGTCAGAGTTGAGGCAAATGTGGCAGCAGTGCAGATAGGTATGGAAATGGAGGCTACTCAGGCAATGGAGCATTGGCATTCTAACATATGTAATAATTCTGGTGAAAAATCAGATTAATCTATTGTATTTTCATTTAAAATGGTGACATGCCAACCGCTGGGCTGGTCACCTGGGGTATGAGAAAACGGTGCACAGGATCATACAATGGTTCTACTGGCCAGGGGTTTACCGGGAGGTAAAGGAGTTTTGCCTGTCATGCCCAGAGTGCCAGAAGGCGAGCTCCAATGGAATTTCTAAGGCCCCCCCTAGTACCTCTGCCGATTATAGGCTTCCCCTTTGAGAAGACAGCCATGGACCTGGTGGTCCCGTTGGAAAAAAACAACCACCCGTTGTCAATACATCCTCGTGATTACAGACTACACCATTCGGTATTCTGAAGCAGTTCCCTTAAGGACGACTACAGCAAAGATATTGGCAATCGAGTTGGTAAAAATCTTTGCCCGTGTCGGGGTACCAAAGGAAATCCTCACCGACCAAGGGACAAACTTTACGTCGCAGCTAATGCAAGAACTGTGCCGGTTGCTGCGGATACGGATGCTACGAACGTCGGTGTATCACCCCCAAACTGATGGCCTCGTAGAGCGGTTCAACAGAACCTTAAAAAGCATGTTGAGGAAGTTTGTAGAGCAGGACCCCAGGGCATGGGACAGACTACTACCCGCCCTGATGTTTGCGGTGAGGGAAGTCCCCCAAGCCTCAATGGGGTTCTCCCCTTTGAACTCCTATATGGGAGATAGTCCCGGGGGATATTGGATAATGTGAGGGAAAATTGGGAAGAGCAAGAGACGCAGGTGAGGGGGTCGGTCTCCTATATTCTAGAGCTGAGGCAGAAGTTGAAAACCCTAAGGGAATTCGCCCAGCTACACCAACGAGATGCCCAGGCCCGGCAAGCGGCCCATTATAATATCGGGGCTCGCCTCAGAACCTTTGAACTGGGTGACCGGGTCTTGCTCTTATTGCCCACCCAGGACTCCAAGTTGTTAGCCAAGTGGCAAGGCCTGTTTGAAGTGGTAAGACGGGAAGGGGAAGTAGACTATGAAGTACGCCTGGCAGGAGCCCACCGAGAAACAAAAATCTACCACGTTAACTTCTTGAAGGCCTGGAAGAGCCAGGAGGGACTGATGACGAACACCGTAGAAGCAAAGATAGACTTAGGGCCCGAAGGGGGGGGGGGGTGCATCCTCACTCCACCAGAACCGAGGGAAAGCCCAGAACTAACGCCGGAACAGAAAGAGGAATTAGAACACCTACTCCGGGAATTCACCAGCATTCTAACCGACCAGCCTAGGCGGACGACCTGAGCCTACCACCACGTGGATACTGAAGTCGGAAAAAAGGTGAGAGACCCCGTTCACCCCTTGCTGAGGAAAATGTGGGAGACAGTGAGGGAGGAGATACAAAAGATGCTCCAGTGGGGAGTGATAGAAGAATCACATAGCGATTGGAGGAGCCCCATCGTGCTGGTCCCAAAACCGGACGGCTCGACACACTTCTGTATTGACTTCCGGAAGGTCAATAGCATATCCCGCTTCGACGCGTATCCCATGCCTAGGGTAGACGAACTGATGGACAAGCCCACTACCTGTTGACAATCGATCTAAGTAAAGGCAGATCCCCTTCACCACCACCTCAAGAGAAAAGACGGCCTTCTCCACCCCCTTTGGGCTATATCAATTCATACGCATGCTGTTTGGCTTACATGGGGCCGCAGCCACATTCCAGCGACTGATGGATAAAGTATTAAAGGACCATCAACAGTACGCAGCCGTGTACATTTATGATATCATAATCAATAGCTGGTTGTGGGGGAGGCATCTGAAAAGACTCCAGGCCGTATTGAAGACGTTACAAGAGGCGGGACTAACAGCGAACCCCAACAAGTGCCATTTCGGTGAACGGGAGGTTACGTACCTGGGCTATACCATCGGGCAAGGATGTGTGAGACCACTGGTCGACAAGGGGCATTACAAGAGTATGCACCACCCACAACCAAGAGACAAGTCTGCCAATTTTTAGGCTTGGCCAGCTATTATTGCCAGTTTGTGCCCCACTTCGCGTCTCTGGCGGCCCTGATGACAGATTTGACACAAAAGGCGTGACCTAACAAGGTAGTGTGGACAAAAGCATGCGAACAGGCCTTCCAGGCGCTCAAAGGCCAGCTGACAGGGGCGCCATATTAGCCCAGCCAAATTTCAAGAAACCCTTTATAGTACAAACCGACGCTTCGGAGGACGGATTAGGAGCCGTCCTCTCACAGGAGCAGGAGGGTGCGGAACACTCAGTGATATATATAAGTCGGAAACTGTTCCCCCGGGAACGCAGGTATTCGACCATAGAAAAGGAGGCATTGGCAGTGAAGTGGGCTATAGAAATGTTCTGGTATTACTTGTGGGGAAACCGATTTACAGTCGTAACCGACCAAGCCCCGTTACGGTGGCTGCAAAGTATGAAAGACTCAAATGCACGAATCATGCGCTGGTATCTCTCTTTACAGCCTTACGCCTTTGACGTAGTCCACTGGGCCGGGGCCGCTCATGGGAACGCAGACTTCTCGTGAAGGGACATGTAGGAGGAGGACTCCGCACAAAGAGTAAAAAAGCATGTAAAGGGGGAGGTGTGTGATGGGGTGAAGGTGCCCTGCACTTTGGTCCTGCCAGTGGCCGCTTTTCTGGAGACTCTCGGGGCGGGGGCTGGAGTAGCAATGACAGGCGCGCTGCAGTCCATGGGCCGAGCAGCGCCAGAGCCGGCCTACCGGCAGTGCGCCAGCTGTTCACAGGTGGGCTGCCCCGGCAGGACGCCCGGGTCCGGCCGGGAGTCCGGGCACTGACTCAGGGGGAGTGACATCAGCGCACGGCCCCACTGATGGCCTGGAAGTGTGGCCACGCCGGAAGGGTTGGGACCCCATGGACCAGGAGCCGGTGCGGGGATTTAAGGGATGCCAGGGAAGGGAGGAGCTCGGAGGGAGCGGCCCCACATCAAGGACCAGTGCCGGATGGGACCCAAGGCGAGGAGGTGAGCCCGACTGCAAGGGGATGTTTGACCGCGGAGAGAGGAAGTAGCCCAGGGTGGGCAAAGGGAGCCTGTGGGCTGGCGAGTTACGGCGGACGCCCCATCAGCTGGACCGGACAGTAGAAGCATTCATGTCCTTAAGGCCCTGGGCTAGGGTTTGTGAGAGGGGGCGGGCCCAGACACCCCTTTCCCCGTGGTCGGGTCGAGGCCAGCTCTGCCTCGGGGGGGGGGGGGGGCAGCAAAACCCCAGACTAGGGGAGGCCCTGCGAGCCTTGGTTAAGACAGACTCAGATACTGGAGGGTGCTCTAAAAGGGTGAAGGAAACACGGGGACGGAGGGGATGTGGCTAGGAGCTAACGGGGCGCACTGAAGGACGCGTTTACAGTTGGACATTAGGAAAAAAAAACTTCCTAATTGTCAGAGTGGTTAAACACTGGAATAAATTGCCTAGGGAGGTTGTGGCATATCCATCACTGGAGATATTCTGTAGGTTGGATAGACATTTATCAGGGATGATCTGGATGATGCTTGGTCCTGCTGTGGGGACAGGGGACTGGACTTGATGATCTCTCAAGGTCCCTTCCAGTTCTAGTATTCTGTTCTATAATGTCATGTTATTTTTCCAGTTTAGATATGACCTTAGCTGGGATGCACCTGCTGACAGCTGATATACAGGGAGTCATTCCAGAAACTGAGGTAATGTTTGAGAGACATAGAAAAGTAGTGGTGGAAACAGATCTGAAAAAAACTTCAACAGCTAGATGTGTCATGTGTGTATGAAAACTTGGGTGTCTTGCCTCACAGTTCAAAGACTACAAATCTCATAGGATTCACATAAACTTCATGGAAACTTTAAATATCTTCAGATTTTATATCCATAGCTAGTTACTGAGGGTATGTCTACACTACAAAGTTAATTCGAACTAACAGACGTTAGTTAGTTCGAATTAGCGCTGTAGTGTAGACATACCCTTAGAGACTACGTAAGCGTCTCAATGACAGGATCAAAAGATGGTATGAATAAAAGGGCTTAATAGTAAAATAAATAAATAAACATTTTAAAAGTTTGCTGAAATTCTGGATCACAGTTCTACAGCCTGTGATGACTTCCAAAGCAAATTCAACTGATGTAGAATCGTGAAATTCAAAACACCTGTCAATAAATTCCAAGTGCATAATACTTTTAAAGTGTAACAAAGACTGACAGCAAAAATAATTAAGACACAAGTATAAAATACTTTTAGAAAGAGAGATTGAAAAGGTAAGTCTGTTTCCTTTAAGAAAAAAAAAGACGTCTGCTTCTTCCAGTGTTTCTCTGCCAATGTGGACAGTTGCCTTATTCTATTGGAACATGGCTAATATGTGAGAGTGGGATCTCAAAGGAAGAGACTGTTTCCCAGTTATGGCCTTTTTTAAAATTGGGGCAAAGGATTGGCAGGATATTCCATTGTCTATGGGGAACCATTCCAGAAAATTTAACATCTCAGGCTTCTTAAACAGTCAACTAGTTTGTTCTCTCTTTTGTACAGATTCAAAGATTCAAAGGCAGCCCTATATCTTTGTTCTCTCATATGAATTGTTCTCCCATCTCTATATAGCTGCTTTGTCTTTTTATAAATATCTTGATGACAGCTTTAAATATTATAAATTGAGAAAATTGAAAAGTTTCAAAATGCAGTCATTATAACTAAAGAAAAAAAATCTTTTAAAAGGCATTATCCTTACTAGCTTAATACAATGGCTTTATAGATAATCACAAAATATTCAATCATAAATGAAATATGGGAAAATTAATTAATTTTATAGCTATTTCCTGGGTTATGATACACTGATTAAAATCATAATGATAAATGGTCCTCATATTAATTTTTGCACCATTGTGGGTAAATTGTGATTTAAAACACAATAATCATAGATGCCTTAAGAAGTAATTAATTTGATTAAAATTTTCTGAAGTTGGTGTTTATTCAAAATTTCATTTTTTTAGCGGAGAAACACACCTTCTCCTACCCCAACAATTTTAACGAGGAAAAATATTTTTTCCCAAGAGTCTAATCATTTAAATAGGACTATACTGTAATGCTTATGTGTAAGGGACAGTTAAATCATTATCAACAAGTAGTCTGTTGGCTCCTTAAAAACTAGCAATTTTATTATGGCACATTGTTAGTCTTTAAGTTTTAACTGGACTCTTTCCTGTTTTTGCTGAAACAGACCAACATGGCTAATTCTGAAACCTTAACTCATTATGTAATTTCAACCCTAGCAGTGTGTCTTGCTCTATATTTTACATATATTAGAAATCTATTTTTATTACTAAAATGTTTTCAATGGGTTAAAACTCCCACAAACTGATCATGACTAGACACATACAATCTGTCCAATACTCACTGAAATCAGTGAAAATCTTTCCATTTACCTCAGTGGGCTTTGTCTCAAACCTATATCTATTTCTCTTCTAACTCCCTACTTCCACCCATCTTAGACAATTAAATAACCAAATAAATCACCACCGTATAACTAAAAAAGCTCCGCAAACCTTCAACAATCTCATTTGTTTGTACAGGTACATGTATCCCTGTTCCCTACCCTTCATCCATTTGGAGTGTTTCAGTTTTTAAAAGCTCTTTGGAAGGTAGTTTTTTCCCTCTATACTCGTATAGCACTCAGCACATTGGTGCCCTAATATGCTATTAGGCAGTCCCAATGTTAGCATAATATAAATATTTACCATTAGCAGAAAGGAAAATATAGTAAAAGGAGTGATGAATGAACTACATCAATGATATTAACATAGCATATTTTATTGGAAATGCTTTTCTCTGATATATTACTTTAAGAAATGAACATAGCTAGTGATGTGCTTACAAAACGTCAAATCCCATAGGGTCTCTTTTCTCAACCCCCACAAATCAGGAAGGCCCATCTTCCCTTAAAGACTCTATGCAAACCAATGCCTGCAGCTTACTTGCCAGAAGCCCTGAGAAATGGAGGGGATGTCTCCTGGACTCTGCAGCAGCAGCAAATCACTGCTGCCCAAGTAGCCACTCCCTGAGTACCTTCAGTGCACGCTCCATGGGGCAACCTGAATGGACTTCTTAGCAGCAGCGGGACCGACTGCATTGATCAGACAAAGCGAAAGACCTTCAGACCAGGTGCAATTAGTGATATCTAGATGATCAGAACATGCAGCACCTGAACATACCTGTTCTAATGAGAATAGGCTGTTCTGAGTGTACCGTGTCCTCCTCAGGCACCATGATGATCAAAACCTTGTCCTCCTACCCACTTTGTACTGTGAGCAGAATCCTGCAAAGTTCATAATGCCCATGGTACTTGCTGATAACACACTCAGCTCTGCCAGGAGGGGCTCTGGGGGATCTGAGGGATCTGATGTCAAGATATAACCAATCCAGTTATTTAAGTTAGAAAATCAGTAGTATCTGTTCAAAAGTTGGTGTTTCTAGCTCTTACCATTTCTGAGATCGTTAGGGACAAACAAACAAACAAACAAACTTTCAGAAATATTTATAAGATAAATAATAATGTCAGTTAGATAAGCACATTTCAGAACTGTGTATTGGAAAATGTATACACACAGCTGCAGTACTTGTGCTTTTTTCTATTGTCTAATTTTTTTTATAGAAATAAAGGAGCAATACTTGTAGTATAAGCTTGTTCTACCATGTATGATTTCATACATTAACATCTTTTTTCCTCTTTTTGTTTTGGTACCATAATGTTTTTATCAGCATGAAATCTACTGATAACTTGAGAAGCTGCCTTTATGATGATAGTACCGGTTACTGAATATAAAATTCTCACTTGCCCATTCTCTTTGTTGGAATACAAATAAGTAAACATCCACAAAAGATGACCTCCAAAAGTCATTAAACTTCCAAAATTTAAATAATGGTTTTATATGCCACCACAAAAACATGGCCCATAAAATTGATGGCTGAAAGATCTATTCATAGCTGTAGGTGTAGAATAATTATATTAATTCTAAAAGTATAGTGTAATTAATATTTTTATCACTTCTTACCAGTTATTGTCATTTGACTATTGTGCCATAGGAGCTCATTTTCCAGTTCTGAGTTATCCTTGGAGCACTACACATTTACATGTAATATTCTAGGACTGATTTATCTATCACTTAAACTTTTGGAGGAGGTAAAAGTGTATCATCATTTATATTCTTAAAAGCATTAGATTTACATTAGGATCTATTTTCTATTTCTCCTGGGTCTTTGTAGGTGGTTTTCCTGGATAAAGGCAATGAATTACCTGACTGAGGATTCACCTGTACTTTTAAGCTCCTTCCTGGAGATAAAAGAATTACATGCTTCCAGTTTTTATGCCACTCACAGCTGATACTAGCAGGCAACCTTGACAGACTGGCTCTGGACACCAAATTTATATCAGAGTACATAAAGGAGCCAGTGAACCCAGCCAAAGATTTTCAGTGAACCAGGAAACCCTCTAGTTCACTCCATTTATAGCTAACTCAAAAACTTACATAGGGTATTTTTATTCAACTTTTAAGTGTGCCTACAGAGTTGAGAGATTTTTAGGGAGTCAACACAAGGGAAAGGAAGAATATGATGGCAGAGGTACAAAGAAGGAAAAAAAGGTACTGGAAAATGATGTTCTGTAACATTAAGATGCTGAAAGCATAAAAGGGATTCATCTATTGAAATATGGAATGTAGTAAGGGCTTTAGAGTTAGGGTTGGGGTATTTAGAACACTATGACCAAAGAACACATAACATTGCTATTAGTGTGGCCTTCAAAAGAGGCCTTTCAGTCCATTAATGCCAATTTCAGGCATTTTTTGTGCATTATACATTTTAAAATAATATAGGAGGAAGAATAGCATGTACTAGCATGTACTATTCCCTAAAATACTCTATATAACTCTGAGTTCCAAAATCCTGATAAATGCAATGTTCCTTTCTTTGTTATGCATTAGTTGGCAACTTTAGGTTACATACACATCTCGAGCCCAGAGTCTACCGGAGGGAAGGGGAGGGAATATCTGTTTTGGAATAGCCATTTTTCTTCATAGAATGAGGTTTAAGAAGCCAGAATAAGCCATCTGCTATTTCAAAATGATTTTGAAATAGCAGAATTTCTATGTAGACGCTTGCATTTTTATTCCGGAAAAACAGCCGTTATTATAACTGTGCGGTGTATACACACCCTTTTTTTTAGTACACAGAATGCACAGTACTCTGTTAACTGTTTAATACTGCATTTTCTCCTCATTGTTCAATGAGTGGATCCCGTCCTTACTTATTGAACACTATTTGAACACAGCTTTGTTTCCATGAGGGCTGCTCTATGCTGCTTATCACTATAGTATGAACACTTTAGCCGTGGTCTACACCCTTATTTCAAAATAACAAGTGGAGTAGTCACACTACCAAGCACATTATTTTAAAATAAGGGGCTTGTTATTTTGAAATAATAACTCTTACTTTTCACAAGGAATAACAATTATTTTGAAATAGCAGTAATGTGGATGCTCCACTGTTGCTATTTCAAGATAACTACTCCATAGAGTCATTCAAAGGAACTACTCCACAGTGCTTCCTGGGGCTTTAAGTAGAGGTAGCACATCCACATTAAGGGAGCCTGCCTCAGACTAATTCTGAGTCTTCCTTGTAGTCAGGGTACCCTCTAAGGTGTGCACCTGCACAGGTGTACACCAAGAATTTGAGGCCCGCCCACCTCTAAGGTGTGCACAATGGCTGCTCAATTGCTCCTGGTTGGAGCCATTTGCCCCAGGAGCAGCAGGGCAGCCACCACATGACCCTGGACCTAGCTTTAGCCCTTCCCAAGGGTTGGAGCTGCAGACTGCTTGGTGGGTGGTGGCTGCTCCGGCAGGCCAACCTGAGACCAGAGCTGAAGCACATGTCACATGTGGACAACGCCTTCTCCAGTGGTCCTGACTGGGGCCACAGTTGGAGCCATGTGGTGGAGAGGTTGGGGCTGCTCCTGGGGCTGGGACCAGGGCAGCTCTGAGACCAGGAACAACCACATTGCAGTCCCAGAAGCCATCAGCCACACAGATCACCACAGAAGCAGCCAGCTAGAGCTGGGGCCAGGGTCATGTGCTGGCTGCCCAGCCACTCCAGGGGCAAATGGCACGGCGGCTGTCAGAGCTGGCGTTACGGACGGGGGTGTGCTGCCCCTGGATTTAGGGGGTGCAATTGGGGGTGTCACATGTGGATTAGCTGGTAGAGGAGTCATGGGTGCTGCAAGGACAATTGAAGAGTTGGTGGCAGTGCGGGGTGGCTAGCATATCAGGCAGAGGCTGTGGTGCTGAGTAGGGAGAACGGGGGGGTACACCTCATTTCACGAGGAGTAACGGTAGTTCGGAATAGGCACCCTAGTCCGAACTACCTAGTTCGTGCCCCATATAGCCGCGCTGCACGGGGTTCGAAGCAGCGGGGATTTAAAAATGGCGGCTCCCCGTTTATGCTAATGAAGCCCGGGAAATTCAAATCCCGGGCTTCATTAGCAAGTGCGGTATGCATACATTACCCCGCTAGTTCGAACTAGCGGGGTAGTGTAGACATACCCTCAGTGAATAAGGGTTGCAGAATACTGGGTAAGAAAGGAGTCAAAAGCATTTGATGAATGCATGTAACAAAAATTAGAACTGTATTGTAAGCACACTATCTGTACTTAATTAAAATTACCTGTATCAAGAAATGTATTCCAAATAATATTAAGTGTGTTTGTTGGAAATGTCTACTATTTTTCCTAAAATATGGTACAAATGTGTAAAATACATGAGTATATTGAAAGTATAACCTGAAAGAGTCCATCTGCCATCATTGGAAATGGGAATGGGAGGACTGGGATGTGATGTTAACCTCCCTTTCCTGACTTCTTTTTTATTAAGTTCATGTAAGGCAATTCTGAAAGATAAGGCAATTCTTTTTGCAAATATATTTATGAGTTCCTTTACTCTTTCAGCAAGAATTATTTGAATGGAAGAACCACACTCTGCATATCCACACCAAACAACATCCATTGTGATTGGAGAAATGCATCTATACAGCAAAGTGTAACTGCCCTTGCAAAAGTGCATCACTAAAGGGTGTGTTTTTATAATTGTTAATAATTCCTTTATATAATTTTCAACTTCTTATAAAACCACTCATATTCACTAGGGTGTTTTAAATACGTATATCATGAAATGGTGGAAATGAGCCTGGGGCTATATTGTTCATGATTATGTGGTAATACACATCATGTCATACAATGGGAAATCACCTGCTTGTTAGACTACATCTCATTTGCGTTTATGGCCCATATAATAACTCATGACAAAGTAAAACATCATCTTAGTCTGTAAAGCAATTAGTTGGAATATCTGTCTCACCTTTTCAGATATTTTATTTAAATAATCATCATCAACATCATCATATCACCTAGTCAAATTATGTCCCTCCATTGAATTCATTAAATAAATACATGTTTTCCATACAAACACACTAAGTGGATTTGTCCTGACTTTCTCATGTCTCTCTGGCAAAAGTAGAAATTATTGCTAGAAGCAGCTCTTACATAAACTGCCTTTTATTACTAAAAACTATAAAAAGGGCATTGCTAGCCACTCAATAGTACATGCAAAGCTCACCTTTGTGCATCACAGTAGATGTGTAAAAAGCGGATAGGGGACTGCAGACAGGGGAGTTAAAGAGGGAGAGCAAAGCGACCCCACCGCCGAAGAGGCTACCCGGTGAGAGTACTAGCTGTGGTGTGAGTGTGTGTGCCTGACTGTTTGAATTTTAAAGTTTGAAGTGTGAATTGTGAGTCTGATTCCAGGTGTGTGCTAGCAGTTTCAGTTTCAGCTTCTGTGGCAGTTGGGACTGAGAGCCTGCCATTGTTCCCTTGATTGCCTCTGATTAGCCTCAGGCTCAGCCTTCCCCTGTGTGACTCAGAAGGGGGCAGGCCTGACCTAGGCAAGCAGGCTTTAAAAAGCCAGAGCAGAGCGACCAAGGAGCGAAGCGGACAGAGGACTGCAGACAGGGGAGTAGAAGAGGGAGTGCCTGATGGTGATGAAGACCCGAAGCGCTTTTGCCAGTACTTCTCCTGTCTCCTCCACCTGTGCCTGTATCCAGACAGAGAACCCAAACATGAATGCCTCTACCCAGGTCCTGGTGTGGTGTTGCAGTATTTGTGGCTTGCAATTCCCACTGACTGATATCCAGGCTGGGGGAGACAACCATTGTGAAAGGTGCCTGCTGGTGGAATCTCTCAGGCAGCAGGTGGGAGAGCTACAGGAGGAGGTGGCCATGCTGAGGAGCATTCGAGGCCATAAGGAATTCCTGGACAGTATTTCTGTGCAGTCCACTGAGGTCACTGTCCTAGGATGTGGGACTGCTGACCCGCCACTTATGGAGGAGGAGGTGGTGCACGGTGAGCACTGGCAGCTGGTTACTTCTGGCAGCAGGCAGTGTTCCACCCCTGCTCCTAACCCTCCCACTGTTTTGTTACATAACCGTTACACTTTACTTTCTGCAGGAGACAAGGAATCACCCCCCACAGTGGAGGAGACCAAGCCTTGCACCACCAAGGTTGAGCAGTCTCCTGCCACCACTGCGAGGAAGAAACATAGGGTAGTGGTGGTTGGAGACTCTCCTCTGAGGGGAACGGAGGCACCCATCTGTCGCCCTAACAGTTCATCTCGAGAGGTATGCTGTCTGCCAGGGGCCCGTATCCGAGATGTTACGGAGGCATTGTCGAGGATTATCCGGCCCTCTGACTACTACCCCATGATATTCATCCATGTGGGCACAAATGATACTGCCAGGTGTGACACTGAGCAGATCAAGCGTGACTACAGGGCTTTGGGAGTACAGGTGAGGGAGTTTGGGGTGCAGGTGATATTCTCTTCGATCCTTCCTCTCAAAGGTAGGGGCCCAGGCAGAGAGAGGTGCATCCTGGAGGTGAATGCCTGGCTGCGAAGATGGTGTCGCCAGGAGGGCTTCGGCTTCCTTGACCATGGGGTGCTCTTCCAGGAAGGACTCCTTGGCAGAGATGGAGTTCACCTTTCCAGGAGCAGGAAGGCCTTGTTTGGACACAGACTGGCTAACCTTGTGAGGAGGGCTTTAAACTAGGTTTAACGGGAACAGGTGAGCAAAGCCCACAGGTAAGTGCTGAATGTGCGGGACTGGGAGATGGGTTGGAAATGGGGGGACTACGGTCTATAATGGCAAGGAGAAAGGAGGGTCAGGGCACAACAGGGAGGCAAGATCAAATCAGTATCTTAGATGCCTATATACAAATGCGAGAAGTATGGGTAATAAGCAGGAAGAACTGGAATTGCTAACAAATAAATACAACTATGATATCATTGGTATTACAGAAACCTGGTGGGATGGGACGCATGATTGGAATGTTAGTATGGAAGGGTACGGCTTGCTCAGGAAGGACAGACAGGGAAAAGAGGGAGGAGGGGTTGCCTTGTATATTAAAAATGTACACACTTGGACTGAAGTGGAGATGAACGTAGGAGATAGCTGTGTAGAGAGTCTCTGGGTTAAGCTAAAAGGGGTAAAAAATGAGGGTGATGTCATGCTAGGAGTCTACTACAGGCCACCTAGCCAAGTGGAAGTGCCTTTTTTAAACAATTAACAAAACTATCCAAAGCTCAAGATTTGGTGGTGATGGGGGACTTCAACTATCCAGACATATGTTGGGAAACTAACACAGCGGGGCACAGGCTATCCAATAAGTTTCTGGACTGCATTGGAGACAACTTTCTGTTCCAGAAGGTTGAAAAAGCTACCAGAGGAGAAGCTGTTCTGGATTTGATTTTAACAAATAGGGAGGAACTAGTTGAGAACTTGAAAGTGGAAGACAGTATGGGGGACAGTGATCATGAAATAATAGAGTTCATGATCTTAAGGAAAGGTAGAAGGGAGACCAGCACAATTGAGGTAATGGATTTCAGGAAGGCAGATTTTGATAAGCTCAGAGAACTTGTAGGTAAGGTCCCATTGGAAGCAAGACTGAAGGGAAAAACAACTGAGGAGAGTTGGAAGTATTTCAAAGGGACGTTGTTAAGGGTCCAAAAGCAAACAATTCCGCTGTGTAGGAAAGATAGAAAATATGGCAAAAGACCAGCTTGGCTTAACAAGGAGATCTTTCATGATCTCAAAATAAAAAAGGAGTCATAAAAATAGAAACTAGGACAAATAACAAAGGATGAATATAGGCAAGCCACATGGGAATGCAGGGGCAACATTAGCAAGGGAAAAGCACAAAATGAGATCAAACTAGCTACAGGCATAAAGGGAAAGAAGAAGACCTTTTATAAATACATTAAAAGCAAGAGGAAGACCAAGGACAGGGTAGGCCCACTGCTCAGTGAGGAGGGAGAAGCAGTAACAGGAAACTTGGAAATGGCGGAGATACTCAATGACTTCTTTGTTTCGGTCTTCACCGAGAAGTCTGGAGGTGTGCCTAACGTAGTGAATACAAGCAGAGAGAGGGTAAGTTTAGAAGATAGGATACACAAAGAACAAGTTAAAAATCACTTAGGAAAGTTAGATGTCAGCAAGTCACCAGGTCCTGATGAAATGCATCCCAGGATACTCAAGGAGCTGATAGAGGAGGTATCTGAGCCTTTACCTATGATCTTTGAGAAATCATGGAAGACAGGGGAGTTTCCAGAAGACTGGAAAAGGGCAAATATTGTGCCCATCTATAAAAAGGAGAATAAGAACAACCCAGGAAAATATAGACCAGTCAGTTTAACGTCTGTCCCAGGGACGATAATGGAGTAGGTAATTAAGGAAATCATATGCAAACACTTGGAAGGTAATAAAGTGATAGGGAATAGCCAGCATGGGTTCATGAAGAACAAGTCATGCCAAACTAATCTGATAGCTTTCTTTGATAGGATAACGAGCCTTGTGGATAAGGGAGAAGCGGTGGATGTCATATACCTAGACTTTAGTAAGGCATTTGATACGGTGTCGCATGATATTCTTATTGATAAACTAGGCAAATATAACTTAGATAGGGCCATGATAAGGTGGGTGCATAATTGTCTGGATAACCGTAGTCAGAGAGTTGTTGTTAACGGTGCTAAATCCTGCTGGAAAGGGATAACAAGTGGAGTTCCGCAAGGGTCTGTTTTGGGACCCGTACTGTTCAATATCTTCATCAATGACGTAGATATTGGGATAGAGAGTACGCTTATTAAGTTTGCAGATGATACCAAAGTAGGTGGGGTTGCAACTTCTTTGGAGGATAGGGACATAATTCAAAATGACCTTAGCAAGTTAGAGAAATGGTCAGAGGTAAACAGGATGAAGTTTAATAAAGAGAAATGCAAAGTGCTCCACTTAGGAAGGAACAATCAGTTCCATACATACAAGATGGGAAGCGACTGTCTAGGAAGGAGCATGGCGGAAAGGGATCTAGGGGTCATAGTGGACCAGAAGTTGAATATGAGTCAACAGTGTGATGCTGTTGCAAAAAAAGCAAATATGATTCTAGATTGTATCAACAGGTGTGTTGTAAGCAAAACTCGTGACGTCATTCTGCCGCTCTACTCTGTACTCGGTAGGCCTCAGCTGGAGTACTGTGTCCAGTTCTGGGCGCCACATTTCAAGAAACATATGGAGAAATTTGAAAGTGTACAGAGAAGAGCGACAAGAATGATTAAAGGTCTAGAGAACATGACCTATGAAGCCAGGCTTCATGAACTGGGCTTGTTTAGTTTGGAAAAAAGAAGATTAAGGGGGGACATGATAGCGGTTTTCAAATATCTAAAAGGGTGTCACAAGGAGGAAGGAGAAAATTTGTTCCTCTTGGTTTCTGAGGACAGGACAAGGAGTAATGGGCTTAAAGTGCAGCAAGGGAGGTTTAGATTGGACATTAGGAAAAAATTCCTAACTGTCAGGGTGGTCAAATATTGGAATAAATTGCAAAGGGAGGTGGTGGAATCTCCCTCTCCGGAGATATGTAAGGACAGGTTAGATAGACATCTGTCAGGGATGGTGTAGACGGAGCTTGGTCCTGCCTTGAGGGCGGGGGGCTGGACTCGATGACCTCTCGAGGTCCCTTTCAGTCCTATAATTCTATGATTCTATGATTCTAATCTTGAAAATAATAGCTAATTTTTTTACAAAAAATCAAGCTTTCTCCTCCTCCAGATGCTACTTCACCCATTTAGAGGGATGAAAACCAACTTCAATGCAAAAAAAACAGTAACATATTTTGTTCTCTGTTTAAAAAAATATAACACATATTACGTAAGGGCTATTGAATATAATCCTTCACATAAGACATCTATATATATGAAAATGATTTTTTCTGTTGAAAATTGTGAGTGTCCTAATTGAAGAGTAACTAAAGATCATTTCAGTTGTAATGCTTGATAAGAAAATTAACAGAAATATTGCATTAGTCAGCAGTCTCAAGACAATGAATATTGTAAGGGTGTGGTACATTCTGAAAGACCATAATAACCTCCTAAACCTTAAATGTAATTAATCTTAATATTATTTAAAGTAATATGCTATAATCTAACTTTTGGAGAAAGTGCTGATTTTTTAATAAAACTACTGTGAAATCATTTGTATAATCAGATATATGGACATTTATTTTTCATTACCTCCATATTGTTATGACATCAAACTTCATATTAGGAGGCATTCACACAATGGGCTGGATTAAAAAAAAAACAGCCAAAAACAGTAACCCAATTTAGGCTCCCAAATCTATAATCAAGAGTCTAGATACATGGCCTGGTTTTCTGAAATACTCAGCATCAAATAGCTTACACTGTATATGATGGTAGCTGGGTAGCCGCTCATTGCTCAGCATTTTTGAAGAACAGGACACTTATACATGGATTTAAAAGCCTAATTTAAGGTATTCATTTTTTAAAATCTTGGGCTACAGGTACTTGAATACCATGTTTTGGTATTAATGTGGTCTCTTTTTAAATTATTTTAATTTTAAATATCCGCTAAAAAGAAAACTGTTGGAAAGTAGTTGATGTGTGATTCTCGCTTAGCCATGTTTCCTGTTCTTTCATATACAAGGACATGGCATCATGTAATTGGAGATATTGAATTACCCTCCTAACAACAGTTGCCGAACTACTAACTATGAATGCAGTTCTACAAGACATGTCAAAGAGAACAGAAGGTAATTAGCAACCTGTAGAAGATGTTCAGCATTTTGTAGGATCAAGGCCTAGTTATATTATATAAGAAAACTCAATAGGAGCTGGAGCTCTAATTATAGTTGCTCTGAACATCAATATATTTCTCCTTTGGCAGGCAATGTAGCCAGAGGCTACCAGGGAGAGTGCCTGGGAGAGGACAGAGTGCCTCCTCTCCCATCCTCCAGGTAACATGCCATGGGGAGAGGATAGGGAAGTGCACCTAATTCAGGCTTTGTGGATCACATTGTGTTCCAGTAATTATCTAGACACTGTGGATCAGTATCTTAGCCTCACTATGCTTCAGTTTTTACCTGTAAAATGGTGAAGCAAATACTTCCCTACCTCACAGGGAACTTGAAAGGTTAAATATACTAAGACACGTGAAATACTTTGAGACCTAATGATGGAAAGCTCCGTGTAAGAGGTAGATGTTATTTATTATAAAAACCTGCCTGGCCTTAGATTCTAGTAGTAGCAAAAAGCCAATTCTATTGCTGAATAGAGACATCAATGAGCAGTTAAGTCCTTTATGCTTTCTTTTTATATTAGTCTTGGTTTTCCTACCAATGAACTATTTTTTACATCCCTTCAAGTCAGTACCTTCTATTTTTCCCGGGGGGGAATAGTTGTGTCTTAGGGGGTGTCTACACTACAGGGTTTTGTCGACAAAAGTGGACTTTTGTCGACAAAACTATACCTGCGTCCACACTACCGCTGAGTTCTGTCGACATAACGTTGACAGAACTCAGCAGTTTTGTCGACGCTGGTAAACCTCATTTTACGAGGCATAATGCCTTCTGTCGACAGAGTTTCTGTCGACAGAAGGTTTTATTGCATGTACACTGTCCTTTGCGTCTACACTACCATGTCGACAAAGCAGTTTGCTTTGTCAACAGAACTGAATGTAGTGTAGACGCTCTTTGTCGACAGAAGTTTTGTCGACAGTATCTGTCGACAAAACTTCTGTCGACAAAAGCCTGTAGTCTAGATGTACCCTCAGTGTTCAAACGATATTCTAATCTTTTTTTTTAATTTCCTTTATAGCATTTTTTTTTGTACTGCGCTGAATGGGACTTTTCTAGGAAATTTTAGAAACTATACATCTTGTTTAAATTAGAAGCATGTAGTAAAGCAGAAAATCATTTTACTCTGCAGCATCACCTTTCAGAAATTGTGCTCAGATTTTTAGCCAATGAACACAAAAATTACAATCACCATTGACACTCGCTATTATATCACAGAATGCTATTCTGTTTCCTTCACCAATTGCTGACATTCAACTCATCACTGGAGCAAAAATTTCCCTCCTTCAACCGTTCATCACAGTTCTCCAGATATAATTAAGTCAATTTCTAAAACATTGCTTATCAGAGATTTATTATGCACTTCACTCTCTTTTCCATTAGGGATTTCTGTGTTTGCTGAAATAGGGCATGTCTTTGGAAACATCTAGACACCTCTATTTTCTCCTATACTGAAAACGTGTTGGTTAATAGTCAACTCTTAAGATAAAAAGTGGGATGTAGATATATTCAAAGCAATGCTAAAAACTGCACATATAAGTGACAACTTCCATGGCTCTCTATTTATTTGATAAAGAATTACCACTGAAATAAAATTTCACATTCTAACCCAGCAGAAGATTCATTAATATAAACTTCTTAAAAGGATTTTTTAAAATATGTTAATTGTGGGGGGGGGGGGGGGGGGGATATGATTTGGCTGCAAAATCTCCAAAAATGTCTTTTTTGGCCAAGCTTGATCTTGTTTTCCTAGTGAAAATGAATGTGGTGGCCATACAAACAGAAACAGCATATAAAATTAGCGAGCTATAAACCTGGATCAACCAAACCTAAATCATTGGGTTTTATGTCACATACAAAGTCAGAAGGGGAAGAGTAAAAGAAGATACTAAATATAGACACTAAATATAGAACAAAATATGATGGAAAGCTGGAATGAGCCAAATCATAATAGAGATAGTCTTATAACTCAGAAGGAAACCTCCAATGTATTCTTTTGGATACCTACAGTAATGTAAATTAATGAAGCAAAAGCAGGGTTTGGTATATGCATGTGGAGGTCATGGTGGAAATAAGGCTTTTTACAAAGCCTGCCCAAGTATAAAGAAGTGAAACAAACAAACAAAACAAACAAAACCTATGAAACTAAAGCTTCCCCATACAGAACTAACCTGTGATATTGGATCCCAGAGGGGTAGCTGTGTTTGTCTATAACTTTAAAAACAATGAGTAGTACTATGGAACCTTAGGGTATGTCTGCACTAGCCCCCTAATTCGAACTAGGGAAGCTAATGTAGGCATTCGAACTTGCAAATGAAGCCTGGGATTTAAATATCCTGGACTTTATTTGTATGTTCCTGTCCAGTAGCCATTTTTAAATGCCACTAGTCCAGACTAACTGCCCATGGCTACATGCGACAGTTAAACGGTAATTCGAACTAAGTCCTTAGTTCGAATTACCTGTTACACCTCATTCCAGGAGGATATTTAAATCCTGGGCTTCATTTGCAAGTTCGAATGCCTACATTAGCCTCCCTAGTTTGAACTAGGGGGCTAATATATATATACCCTTAGAGACCAACAAATATAAATATATACACACTAGGGGGTTAGGCCCCCTGCTCACTACACTTACCAACTTTCCTCTTGCGGGGGGTAAGCAATCCTGGCTCTCTCCCTGGGCACTAGGAAGGGCCAGGCTGCAGCCGTGCCAACCTGGGCCCCTTCTCCCTCCCCGCCCACAGTACCAGCCTGGACTCCTTCTCCTTTTCCACCCTCCTGCTCCCAGCCACACCAGCCTGAGCTCCTTCTCCCTCCCTCAACCCTCTACCCCCCACCAGCCCGGGGCCCTTTTCCTCTCCGTGCTGGCCATGCCAGCCCGGGCCCTCTGTCTCCCTCCACCCCCATACACTCCCATAGCCTAACCCTAAACCCCCTCTCCTGGGCGAGACTGTGCCAGGCCAGGCCAGGTCCTGCCCCACAGAAAGCCAGGGAAGGCTGAGCATAGTGTGCCAGGCCAGGCCAGGTCCTGACCCTGGTGGCGGCTGGGGAAGGTGTGGCTGAGTCATGGTGTGCAGCATGCCAGGACAAACGCACCAGGTCATGGCAAACCAAGCCAGGTAAGGTCCTGAACCCTAGAGGCCAGGGAAGGCCAGGCTGCACTGTGTCAGGCCAGGCCCTGCCCAGATCCCACAGCCAGGGAAATCCAGGCCATGGTGCACCCGTCCAGACTGGGCTCTGCCCCCAGCCACTGGGGAAGACCAGGCTATGGTGCCTCAGCCTACCTCTCTATGTTGTCGCTGGAGAGAGCCAGAGTGGCAGTGGGTGGGACTTAGCTCCAGGAATAAAACCTGGGATAGAAGGGGCAGGGCTGGAGACAGGGCTTTACTCACCAGTGCCTACTCCCCAGCCTGTGGACACTGTGACCTGTGACATCACTTTGTCATCCCACAAGAGGAATTTTTTTTTATGGGCAAAATTCACTTCATGAGATGAGCTGGAGAGGAATAACAGGGTCCAAGAAATTTATAACAGAAAAAGAAGGGGGAGGGAGGGAAGATACCTGTCAATTGTAGGACTGGTGCAAATTAAGCTAATTAAGTGGGCTCGAAGTATCCCATACTTAGCTTTTGATGTAAAAATTAGGTGTTAAATGCAGGGAAGGCTTTGTAGCATCATATCCAGTTAATTTAATTTCTCAGGACCAGGGAAACAGTATCAAATTTGCAGATGAAAGTCATTTCCACACTCTCTCTCTCTGTAATTGGCTGATGAAATTCCTTTATAGAAGAATGACTACTTATAAATCCATGATTGAATACCCAGACTATTTTAAAATGTTCCTCTACAGGTTTATGTGTGTTACCATTTCTGATATCTGGTTTGTGTCCATTTATCATTTGTTGTGCAGACTGTCCAGTCTGGCCAATATACATGGCAATATTGCTGGTATTTGGGTTGTGCTCATATGCTCTGGGTTTATTTCATCTTTCATGTCTCTCCCTCCGTGGTGCAGAGACCTCTTGAGGAAACATATATTCATCCCCAGGAAAGGATGTTGAAGACCAAATAGTTTAGCATTTCCCTCCCCACACCAAATTGATCAAGCACATGATGAAATCTGAAAGGAATCTTTTTTTTTCTTCAATTCAGTTTAGGTGCCCTTACACTGGGATTTGGGTATGGGTTTTAAGTTAGAAAGACGGATGAGGAAATCACAGAAATATAAAATAATTTGATTTTAAAATCCATAATAGTAATGTAATAATTATTTTTCATGTTAATTGCTGTTGTAACAACACTAGGGGAGAAACAGTGTGGAGTTAATCTATGGGTTAGCTGGACTCAGGGTTAGCCATTGATGCAGAGACATGCCACAACTAGAGAAGGCTAATTCAGGACATAAATTTGTTTAAGGATAAACTGAATCAATTACAGGGAAATAAGGACTATCAGTGAAGGATTTTCCACATATAATTTAGATGTCCTATTTGTACAAAGTTTGTACCATAACACATGCCTAGAAAGTAGCCAAGAGAGTAGCATCATAGTAGATATACTTCATTTGACCTAAATTCATAATTTTATTTTTGGGAAAGAAACATGAAAATGAATGGAGAGTAATGGAGAATGCCAGGAACATGAATGTGGTGTGGTGATATCTGGAGACTGATATAATTGTTTCTTCCTTCATTTAATGCCTCCTTATATATGCAGCACGAGTTATTAATATGATATTAGGAAAGCTGGGCATTACACCTCATTTCCACATATATTTGCCACTTTTAAATTAAAATAATTGTGTAGCTCACACAAACTATACTCTAATTTCTGCAAAAGTTAGGGTCAATTTAAAAAATATATGTATTTGTCTTATGACACTTGGACATGTACTCTGCTAATATGAATTTGCAATGTATGGAGGTTCTAAGACACTGTCAATTTATGATAATCTCTCTATGCACTAACTTCATAGGAGTAAGATAAATGATCTACTTTATGACCACTTGTATCTTCACCTATCTGCCTTCCTACCAAGCATATTATCACTTGAAGGGAACAGCAACATGGTTTGGTTTTTATCCACCAGAAACAATACCACATACAATAATTTCATGAGGTTACACCTTTTGATGTATTTGAAGGGACCGGGGTATAGCATTTATATGCAGTTTAAATAAACTACCTCCTGTATGCATCATTTTGTTCTTTGATATCCTTGGTGACCAAAGGGGAAGCAGCCTTACCTTCAGAGACCTTCTTTTTGACACTTTAAGAAGCCTAGATATATTTCACAGGAACTTAAAGCAATGCAAGCTTCTTTTGTGTATTCCTTGAACCAAATTCAGAAGAGCAGTTAGGTTGGTAGAAATAAATCTGAGTTTCCAAATGTCTGTGTTACAACAGCATAGTTAAATCTAGGTTCCTTTGAAGTCAATGGATTCCACCTTCAGACCTCCACTCAACATCTGTGCAGCTTACAATCTCCTTCCCCAGCCCCTGTACAACATTCTGAAATTGGCCGCATTTCTTTCTTTCTTAAAAATTATTAAGTATTTTTCTCTCAGGACATAAATATGATCGAATGTGAGGGAAAAAACCTTCCCACTAGGAAACCAATATGTTTTTTAATTGAGTTAGTTTTTCCTTGTTTCTTTATATCATTATACAAATAAGATTTAAATAGCATTTGCAATTGTAATAACTCTGGAGTTCTAGCCTATTGCCAAGAAAAGCTTTTTCCTTCTTATACACCCACACTCCACCATCATGCCTCATGTCATGCTGCATCAAAAGTGAGTCACTATATACACTGTGTTCAGATAATATTGTAAATTAACCCTTTCTGTGATGTCTGTCATAGCCCTGTCCTCTTGTCCAGGTGGAGATCAATCTGTTGTTAATGGAATCAGACCGTGTATCCCATGTACTCCTAAACTAATCAGGGCTAGGTAGAGCTGAGTCACCGTTCTGACTTAAGGGTCTCTGAGGTACCATCACTGGCATGACCCATTCTTTAAGACATGGGGCTCTGCAGACCAGCCATCTCACACTGGTACAAAAACTCAGTATTCCTGGGCTTCCAATTGCTTGTACAAACTGTCTCAGAGCTCCAGCTACCCACGAGCTCTCTGACCTTCTCATTGAACACCTACAAGGAATACATGTCAGGTAAGCACAGCACAGACATTTCTTAACCAGAGTCACTTTTACTATTGAAATCATAAGAGTTACAAATCTTGGTTGAAAAACAAACAACCCTAACAGGATTCCTTCAGCTTTTTATCTCACACTTTCTGTGTGTCTGATGCCTAACCAGTGTTTCAAGTAAAGCAGACACTTCCTGTGTTCTCTATTTTAGTATGCACAGTGGATGCCTTCTCTTCCCCCAACATTTTCCCAGAGAACATTCTCCTCAAATATAGCTTCTAACTCATTTGATCATGTGTCCAGGTTGAGGACTTCTAGTCCCTTCCTTCAGGCAGGCTTTGTGTAGTGAGAGTTATTTTTTCTAGTGGATGGGTTGGTGATTGAGAGACAATCAGTCTCATATCCTTCTGATCAGGACAATGTCTGAAACTGACTGGTCTTGTCAGTGCCAGGCTTGTTTAACCACACAAGAGCAAAATCTGGGAGTTATTATAGAAAACAGAAAACACAGAACCAAACTTGGATTCACAAACCAAGCTGGGGCTCAGAATTTGATACAGACATATTCTCTCTATGCCACAATAAATAAATAAATAAACAAACAAATAAATAAATAAATATCACGAACAGATCTAAAAGTGGAAAACATTTAAAAAAATAAGAAATTTTAAAAAGTCTGGAAGTCTAAAAGAAAAAAAATTCTAAAAGTTCTTTGATGGCCTCCATATACATATTGTTACAGATCTGAAATACTGTGTATGTTTTTAAGGAAATATTTTGTTGTACTTTTAAATATCTTTGTAATATATTATGGACTATTAGAAGTAAAATAAAATGTAAATACAATTCTCTTTAGTATCTATTTGATGTTTAAAAATTGTTTCTGGACCAGGTAAATGATGGAGAGAGAATGAGTTTCCCACATTTTTTTTGTTATACCGCTGTCATGACATTATTAATATTTTGATAAAACTTGCAGGTCCTGAAAAAGAGTGGACTGTGCACTATTTAATATATTGATGTAATGTTCTTTTAGTATTTTCTAGTAAGGTAATACCATATTTACTTATTTATTTTTTTGTTGTATTTGAAGGTAACATCCCAGACATTCTGCTGTATCTGTATTTATTACAAAACAAACAAGTAGATTTTCTGCTTCTCATAACAATAGCAGGAATTCAGAGAAAAGTAGTGAAAAGGGAAGTTGTCATTTTCTTTGGTAAAAGATGAGAGAGAAAAGAGGCAAACTCCAGGGAATGCCTCCTGGGGAAAGAAAGCAGAGGCCAGTTTCCTGGATTCAGCAGCTTACTATGCATTATTGTATTGCTCTTCAGATTGCTAAAGCCAAATACCATTGTGATGCATTGGCATAATTCAACATACAAACTTAGGACTGAGGCTATTACCCTCAATATAGAAGAATTAATTAAAGCTCTGGAATTAATGTAACTATAGAACTTTGCAAGCAATTTATTTACCACATGTAAAGGGTTGAAAGTTGGGGTAACGGAGGATGGGGTATGATGAAGCAACAACTACAATGTTAGTAATATTTACCAATTTAGTAGCAAAGTCTAATTATTGAACATAGTTGGTTTTCAATAATATTTACTGTACCATGTGTATTATTTCTGGGTTTTCAGAGATTAAGCTTACCATATTCATGCCTTTAATAAAATACACCTTCAAACTTGTTCTTTTGTTGCTGCAAGTCAACTTAAGAATTCTGAGAAAATTATTGGCATCAAGAGGTATTACAAGAAATGATGTATTGAGTAATGAACTTTCCACTTGTCATGACACAATGCAACTTGCAAGACAATAGAGCTCTAGACAATGCAGCAATATTGTACCAGAATAAGTTTCCAGATACTCTTGATTGTGCTCATAGCAATTCTAACACAGAACAGTGAAAGTGTGAACAGTGTTGTGTTCTGAGAGTAATCTAGAAATTACTGAGTTACCCCAATTGTCTTTGCTGAAAATGCCTCAATAACGTGGAACATAGTTGCAATTACCCACATTTGAGCAATATATAAAAGTGATTACACACCAAAAAAGGATGAGAAACTCCTATGTGTCCTGTGTCAATAACAATGCCAGCTTCAACACAGAATTTGAGTGTCTTTGTATGAGGTTTTGTGTATCTTTGATGCTAATAGAAAAAAGTACACGATGGGGGGAGAATGATTTTCCCATAATTTTTATCCCTCTGTTGTGATATTATGAATAAAATTGTGAAAGCACCAAGAGGTCTCAAACAAGATTGGACTTGACAGCTAATTAAGTCATGGGCTTTCCACTTCTCATGGCAAAGTGAAATCCTGCAGGTCTAAGGAGCTATAAACAACAGATCAATATTGCATCAGAATGGGTTTACAGAAACACTTCATTGTGGTTACAGCAATTCCAAACTGGTGTTCGCAATTCCATTGTCAACAACTATATGTATTCCATCAGGTCTCCAGAAGATGATGATGTCATTTGATATAGTCTTTGAGTAGTGATAGTCTAATTCAAGAGAAATACTTATTAAACATAATACTGTACTTCATGAGTACTATAGAACTCTGCTCGCAGAAGAATAGATTTCAATTTTTATTAAATTTTATACCTCTAATCTCATTTTATGATATTCTATTTTTAAACATTTTCAATTCATGCATTTTTTAAAAAAGAAAGCATTGCCAGCTTCATTCCAGAAGTCATTAAGAATATATCCTTTAACCAAGGAACAATATTCTCTCATATTTCTACTAGAGGATTTACCTGGCATTGCTCCGGTCTTTAACTGAAATAATTTTGTTTTTCTTCATTTAAATCATTGGTCTGAGGTGGATTTGGGATGAAGGGTTCAGTATACAGGCTATCCCAGGAGAGAAGACAGCCCCAGTGCCCTCTCAGCACAGCAACTTGGGGCCACGTGAGACGTGCCTCTCCAAGGCCACTGCAGCTCCATCAAGAACAGCCAGGGGAAGAGTGAATGTCTCCTGGGCTGGGAAATAGACAGCTACACAAACAGACACACACAAACTCTCTCAAATATATAGTACATAGCTGTCCCTTCCCCACCCTTATGCCCTGCTGTCCCAATGGGGTTACAGCTGTCCCGGTCCCGTCTCTGACCTCTTGCTGCTCCACTGTGGTCCTGATATAGTATAACTGTTCCTGTTAGCAGAAGCCTCCATTTCAGTTTTCTGAGAAACAATCACATTCCAGGCATATCCCATTGTCCTGGCACAACCAAACCATTACCTTGTGTTAAGAGGAAGCTGCATATCATGTAGGAGGAGTTCTTGAACACACTCAAATACAGATGAATGGACACAAAGACATATAAACTCTCTCAAATATATAGTAGATTTCCAGTGGCAACCTTGTGTTCTGTAAAATACTGTTTGGGTAGGAATATCATTCCATCCACTTTCTGTTGCTGAATAAAATGAGCGTAAAACAGCGATAACCACTCCTGAGGTCATGCTGACAAGGCAGGCAAGCGGTGCCCTCCAAACCAGTCATGTGGTTAATATAACACACATTTTTCTGTAAAGTTTTCAAATAATGCAAATATTGGAGGAGTGGTCAGTAATGAGGACAGATTACAAACACAGAGAACTACATCACTTGGTAATGCGAATGCATGCACACGACATCTGCATGGGATTACAATATAGTTCAAATTACACTTTTCTGTATTGGATATGATTTTAATTCTGTTTTTAAAACTTAATAGGGAGAGATGTAAGGATGTGTTTAAATCCTTTGCTGAGTTGCAGTCTAAGTGGATCCCATCCAATACTCAAAAAGGGTGGGTCTACAGAGGAGGGCTTAATTTGAAATAAACTACACAATTTCAGTTACTTCAATTGCATATCTTATTTCAAAATAATGTATTTAGAAATTGGAAGCATCTAATAGCACTTATATTGAAACAAAGCACTCTTCCGCCAACTTCCCTTACTCCTCTTACAATGAGAGTTACAGAAGTTGGAGTAAGAAGTTCTCCAGCTTGACAGTATTTCAACATTATTTTGAAATAACCGCCTGCTGTGCAGACATGGACTAAGTTATTTTGAAATAATGTTCCTGTGTAAATATACCCTCATAGAGCCTCTGGACTGCAGAGAAGGCATAATCTATTGCCATCAATGGATCAGGCCCTTAAATGGCTTCATATACATAGACGTCCCAATGGACTCTGCTAGAATAAAACTGTACAATCACACATTTTCCACTGGCTCTTTTTGGTATTATGCAATGATTAGAGATGTTAAATAATTAACTGGTAAGTATACCGGCAAGCAAGAGGCTGACTGATTAACTCTGGAGGTAGCCAACTACATTAGGCTGGATCAGCCTTAGCCGTAGAGGGACCAGTGAGCTGGGAGGTAGGGCTCTGCAGCCACAGCTGGACCCCATGGCTACTTTGGGACCAGTGGCAGGACCTCATGGCCACTGGAGGACCCCACACCTTTTGCAGAGTTGGCAGCAGAACCTAAATTAAACAGTTAACTGGTTAAGTACCAGTGTTTTAACATCTCTAGTATTGATTCATTCTTTAGGCCCAAACTGTAAAGACTTAAACACTTGGGCTACGTCTACACTGGCCCCTTTTCCGGAAGGGGCATGTAAATTTCACTAGTCGTCGTAGGGAAATCCGCGGGGGATTTAAATATCCCCCGCGGCATTTAAATAAAAATGTCCGCCGCTTTTTTCCGGCTTTTAAAAAAGCCGGAAAAGAGCGTCTAGACTGGCCCCGATCCTCCGGAAAAAGTGCCCTTTTCCGGAGGCTCTTATTCTTAGTAAGAATAAGTAAGAATAAGAGCCTCCGGAAAAGGGCACTTTTTCTGGAGGATCGGGGCCAGTCTAGACGCTCTTTTCCGGCTTTTTTAAAAGCCGGAAAAAAGCGGCGGACATTTTTATTTAAATGCCGTGGGGGATATTTAAATCCCCCGCGGATTTCCCTACGACGACTAGTGAAATTTACATGCCCCTTCCGGAAAAGGGGCCAGTGTAGACGTAGCCTTGTTTATATGTAAACTCATTATTAGCTGTATTGACTCAATGGGTCTATGTATTCATAAATATTGCAGGATTGGGGCTATAAGTTGTAAAACAATAAGCACAAGGACTGTGTGTTCCTGAAGATTAACAATTATTAATAAAGAGAGTCTAAGGAGATTTTCTGTTTGTATTCTAATTGAAAATTAAAACTTTAACAACAAATAATTTTACTCCTAATCTTTGTATACTACACTGTTAGAATGGTATCTGTTACAGACACATTTTTCCGAATGGCTCCTTAAGAATAATCCCAAATATCTGGGAAATGGTGGGTGATCATTGTTTTTTGTTACACTAGATTCAAGCAAGATAGATTATAACACATTAAAAATAATAACAAAACCCTACACACACTCTGCATTGCACCGTAACTCATAAAGGAAATCAAAGCATATCTTTTTTGGTGAAGGACAAATGAACAGCTTACAAGGTGAACAGCTCTCTTAGGAACAACAATAAAAGACAATGGTTAAATTTCTATAATACAGGGACCTGCAATTAAATATTTCAGAATCTGATTGTAATAGTATTTGCTTCACACCTCTTGTAAGACAGGAGACTCAACCAAAATATATTTTTAGATTATACTGTATTGTATCGAATATGCATCTAAGTTATATACTTTTACCCTTAGTTTCTAGTATTTGACAATTGGTAAAGACCACAATTTTTCAAATAACTGGATTTACTCTTCCACTCAATCCAGCTATATCACTTGTGTGTGTTTCCCTTAACCCTGACATAATGGACTTCTGCAAAGACTAATGCAGTCACTTGTTTCTGGCTGCCAAGTCATCACTCAGTCATGGAAATTGAGGAATCCTAGAAAATCAAAAGAATGCTCATGGTAATGCTGAACACAAATTGTCACTTGTTACTTATTGTTACAAAAATCTATTTTACAGTTATATAAATAGGAACAATATTTTTTTAAAAAACCCACTCTTTCCATGATATATATAACTGCCAATATGATTCAGGTTTCACAAAAGGTGTCTAAATCACTAAGCAAATGCCAATTTTGCTTACTTTCATAGACCCACATTATGAAATTATTTCTTCCTCTTATTTGACTGAGTGATAATTTGTTTTTGGCTGGACAACTAACTACCTCTGTTTTCATATTCTTTATTACTCTGATTGTTCTTGTTTTCCAATATCATTTTATGGGAATTCTTGAATAACTTGTTTCTTGTTGGCCACTAGGTTAATAAGAAAATGTTAGGTACATAGTTAACAAATTTGGCTGATGGCTGGTTCATGATTGACTTGATCTTTAGATCCTTTAATAAGGAAACATTCCTATTTCCAATACAAGCTTCTTTTATTATTTTTAAATCACATTAAAAAAATAAGTACCTGTTTTAAGAGACTTTCAGCCCATCTTCTATAGAGACTCATAAGACTTACTTGAGTCCTTTAAATGTTTAATGAAGGGTTTCTCAAACTTCATTGCATTAATTTAACAATGTTGCAAATTTATTAATAGATGTGTGGAACTACCCAGAAGCTGACATGTAGAGTGCAGGTAACCATCCCTTATTTTCTATCATAATTAACTGAGGGGATACCTTTACTAGCTCTCCCCCTTTTCTACCAACATTCCTCCAGCAGTTCCACAGCAGTTGCTCAGCAGTTTCTGAGCAGCTGCTGAGACCTTATAATCTCTGGAGGGAGGAGGGGTCTTCAACCAACTTTTCATCCAAATCCCTCCAGCAAATCTATTGCCAAGATCTTACTAACAGCCCTGCTATTAAAAGGGGCATGGAAGACTATAATTATGGGGATTTGGCTCCATGCAGTACCAAATATAGCAGTCCCCAATTACTGAGCATCTCTCCTTAAGACCTTTCTCCAAGCCATGTATACATGCACTGAACATCCAATGTACACTTAAATAATGAGTTATGACATATGGTCCACTCCCCATTATGTTCTGCATGAGAAGGGCCTACGTGCTGCAAGGAAGGTGAAAAAACCTCAACTGCACCTGATCAATATGGTGGAAGGGGAAAAATTCCTTGCCAGCTACCCTCAATTGAGAGACTAGCTTATTGTCCACAGAAGATATGGCCACTGACCTCCACAATAGGAAAGGAGGACAATCCTAGATTATGCTATGTGAAGGTCCCAGCACAGGCCAGTCTTTTAAAATCTCTCACTGCTAGGTGATGAGTTTGGCCAAGTCTTCACTACGTGGAAAATCAATGCTGCCACAGTCAATCTTCTGGGGCTCGATTCAATGAGTCTAGTGAAGCGGGAGCTCCTGTCAGTTCTGGTACTCCTGTTCCTCATAAGGAGTAAGGGAAGCCAAAGGGATCATTTGCTCCCATCTGCGTCCCACTATGTAGATGGTGCAGAAACTCAGTTTTAGATACATAGATTCCAGCTAGGTATTTAATATAGCTGGAGTTTTGTATAGTAATTCAACCTGTCGCTGTAGTATAGACCTGACCTTTATATCTTCCTTATCCCAGCCTCTCTGAATCTCTTGAAATTCACACATATCTTGAGGAATTTGCTTGAGGCATCCTAGTGGAAGATCTTTAGGTGCCATGATATATTTTACAAATCTTTGTTAGCATTCTGGGGCTTTGCTTTCTGGACACATCCCCATGATTCCTCCTGACAGAACAAGGCTATATTAAATTATTCTTTATTTTCACTAGATTGGTAAAGGGTTCATATAATAGGATCTGGTAGGTTGTGTGAATATTCACCAATAATATACGCATCCCAAACTCAATCTAGGTCAATCCAACCTGTACTGTGAGCTGGAGGATGAAATAGAGAGATCCATCCAATTCTCAGAAGAACTCTTCCCATAGCATGACATGATCCACAGAATTCTTTAAACATTTAGTAATATATTCATTCTTCTTCAGCTGTGCACTAGAACTTTGATGGAGTCAGAAGAGAGCTTTGAAATTTAAATGCTGCTATTATTGCTGTTTTGATTTTATAGAATTGCTACTAGCATGGAAAGCTGCAAAAATTCCCCCCTCCTCCATCTGCTTATAAAACATGTAAATTATTAGGGTACATGCAGCAAACAGGAGCGGTTGCTTTAAATAGTCATTGTACTGATAATATTATGCAAACCCTTTTGTATAAACCTCAATTCATCAAGGGTATGTCTACACTACCCCCCTTGTTCGAACTAGGGGGGTAATGTATGCATACCGAACTTGCTAATGAAGCCCGGGATTTGAATTTCCCGGGCTTCATTAGCATAAAGCCGGCGCCGCCATTTTTAAAAGCCGGATAGTGCAAACCCCGTGCCGCGCGGCTACACGCGGCACGGGGTTCGCACTAGCCGGCTTTTAAAAATGGCGGCACCGGCTTTATGCTAATGAAGCCCGGGAAATTCAAATCCCGGGCTTCATTAGCAAGTTCGGTATGCATACATTACCCCCCTAGTTCGAACTAAGGGGGTAGTGTAGACATACCCTAAGGTAGTTAAAAACATAGCTAATGTTAAGCACTTCCACAGTCAATGGAATCCATGCATGTACTTAAAATTAGACATTTGCTTGAGTATGTTGAATTAGGGACTTTATTTTCTATTTCATTATTAGAAATTTTTTAAAAGTTTGAGACTGGACACCACATGAAATTACTGCAGTAGCTCAAGGTAAAGCTGCTTATCTGCAGCTTCATTCAGCATTCTGATAGTTTCTCTTCCAGTTCTTTTTCCAGACTAGATAGTGACCACAGAATGAGCTGAGGAATGAGATAATCAGAGTGGGCTGGAAGTCATCTGAGTGACTGAGACTGTAGAAGATAGGGGAAAGTGTATCAATTTGTCGCATGTCTGATTTCAGAGTAAGTAAGCTGCTTTCAAATGTCTATAGCCCAAGCTTTAAAAATTTGATTCTAAAAGTAGGAATAATAAACTTGTATGTGTAAATAAATAATTATTAAATAAATAAAAATAGGCACTCCAGAGAAAAGAAGATCTACAAAGCTTTAAACACAAGCCCAAAAGGGAAAACTCTCTATGTACATAAAATATGCCAAGAGAGCCCTCAGAAAGTACATCTACATTTGCACCCTAGTTCAAACTAGGGATGCAAATATAGGCGACCAAAATTGCTAATGAAGCGGGGATTTAGCATGATGTCGCCGGCGCGTTAGTCCTCTCAACAGCTGTTCCGAAAGTGAAAGTGCGTGCTGGGATGGGTTAGTTCAAACTAAACCCCTTGATTCAAACTAACGTTACTGCTCAAAAAATGAGGAGTAATGTTAGTTCGAACTAAGGGGTTTGGTTCGAACTAACGCGTCCCAGCATGCACTTTCACTTTCGAAACAGCTGTTGAGTGGACTAACGCACCGGCGAGATCATGCTAATGAAATGCGGGATATTTAAATCCCCGCTTCATTAGCAATTTCAGTCTCCTACATTTGCATCCCTAGTTCGAACAAGGGTGGAAGTGTAGACATACCCAGAGAGTTCTCTCATTCTGGATTCTGCCTAGTAAGAACCTGTGTTCCAAATAGTAAATACCTACACAATGAATCTGATATTCTGTTCCTGTTCATGCACTAGAGGTATGATTAGTGAGGAAGAAAAAATAGCCTGTCTCCTCTCAAGGGGAAGGTACAAAATTATTCATTGCCTATTGTAAACTCTGTCAATAAAGTATTGCTTAATTCTTATTGGGAACTATGTGAAAAGCTAGAAAAAGACCAGTTTTGTAAACTCTATCCAGGGCAATGTTCAATGACACGTCTAACTTATCTACTGTGATGATATACAAACTTCACATTGGACAGCACCTCATTATTGATCAAAGGTGAGTTCAAGTGGCTCTGCTCTACTGCACCTGTATAAACTGTCAGACTAGGAAAGGGGAAGTGGAGAAACCCAGCTTAGTTGGTATAGCAGGCCCAATGATGGGGAAGGGAGAGTAAAGTGGGCAATTATCCCAGGGTCTGGAGATTCAAAGGGACCCAGAGTTCCAGCCACTACTGCTGCTATAGTAGCAGTGGCAGTGACAGGAGTGCCAGGCTTATTAAATTGCTGCCAGAATGCCATGCACTGAATTCTGGAAAGTGCTAAAGGTTCATCAGGGTGCACCATGTTCCAGGCAGTGCTGTAGGATAAAGGGTGGGGTGTTTCATTCTCCAGGTAGTGCTAAGGGCTAGCTGCCCTTGGCTCCACCCCTTCCATCCTTGGCCTCACCCCTTCTGGGAGCATGGAGCTTGGACTCCCACCCCAAATTGCCTAGGGGAATGCAGAGGCTCTGCTGTCTGTAACAAAGCCTGGCTAAAGGCAAAGGTTCAGCTGAACGCTCCCCGAAGCCCTTTTGTGGATCCATTGGCACTAGCAAGTTAGCCTAGTTGGAGCTCCCAGCTTTACAGAAATCCTCTAGATATGATGCCACACCAGCGGGAAATTTTATTCTAACTGTAGTAGCTTAGGACAGTGACGCAGTACATTTAGGATTTACTGGTGGGGTGTTCTGACAGGTCTTTTGCTTCATTAGTAATGATAAAAGTTTGGCTGATAAAGTTTTTTGCTTCATTAGAGATGATAAAAGTTTGTCATGAGAGCTCTCCATGATCACAGACTTAGATAAGATACAAAGGCACCCAAGTCAGGTTTGTTGTTGAACAATGTACATTAATAGTCACCGGCATCCAGATGGCCTTCGAGCCCCTATGTGTTTGTACCCATGACAATGGACGTGGGTTAGTCAATAATATTAATTGCACTATAACCTCTGAGACCAGACAAGGAATTAAGCTGAGGTACCCCAATGTACCTATAATCAAATAATCTATGATACACACCTTATGCATCATATTACGCATTAATGACATGGTGTAGGCCCTGTCTAATACTTGTGACTATGCCGATGAAACTCACAAAAATGAAACTCCCAAAAATGGAGAGTGACCAGAGGCTTACCTGATAATATTCCAGTGATTGGTGATATCAAACCAGTGGCCACCTGAGCAGCGGATGATCTTGTTACCATCTTACCTGACTGGAGCCATGCAAGCCATGTGTCCCTTACTGGATGCTGTTGCAGTGATATCACAAAAATTTCCCAAGGATGTCCTATTCAAAAGAAAGCCTAGCCAAAGAAATCAGTTTTCTGACAGCCTGATGTTGGAAATGCCAGCCCCCAAGGAGTCTGCATATCACAGTACCCAGAACTAGCCTTCTTTGGTAAACCCTGGCACTCTAGACCAAACCCAGAAAAGGGCTGTTGGGTCTCCTCTGTAGGGAATGTAGGAGAGAGAGAGCAGATCAAAGAGGCTTTCTCAAACTTTAATCTCAGAGTCAAAATACACCTAGCTAGCAGGGGATTTGCTTTTCATGTGTATGTCTGCATCATCTGTATCATGATTGTCCCTACATTAAATGTTACTATGGACAGGTGTTGTTAGTGGAAAGCCTAGCTGAAGAGTAAGAGCAGATCCTGGATAAACTGAGTAGAGGTGACAGGTCTGGTGGATTTCAGGTCTGGCCATACCTTGCTCCAGGACAAAAAGGGTTCAAAACACTGAGAACCCAAAAACGGGTTCTTTCCCCCTGTATGCATGCAGTTGACGGTAGGGGAAAACACAGTCATTTAATGGAGCTGGCCTGGATTCTACCCTGCCACCATTCTATTGGGGGAACTGAGAGCGTGTCTCAGGGGTACTGGGATGTGTTAAACAGCCTCACAGCTCCCAGAAGAGTTAACACAGGGAATCCTGAGAGAAAGGGTCTGAAAACCTGGGATGTTGACAGGTGTAGATAAGAAACTAAAATTTATAGTAGGGCTATCTAGTCAAGGGGATGTTACCTCAGAGGGTCTACCAAATTAAAAAAAAAAAAAAAAAGAAATGATGATGTAGGATAAGCATAGATTTTGTCAGTCCCTTAAAAAAGAGTGCAGCTGAATATAAACATGTACGTGTTATAGTTAATTATGACACCCAGTATATTAAGGGAATCCCAAAATGAGCTCCAAAGCAAAGTCTAGTGGAATTGCTAAATGTCTTTGTCATTGTTGAAGTTCCTAAGAACACCCTCACTTATGAAGGCATCCATTTTATGACTACTGTTGAATTAAGGATGTGATCTACTGGAAAAAAAAGACACTGCCTATGTTTGTCTATCAAACCTTCTTTGTTATATAGGGGTCTGAGTAATACAACTAGAGGTTGGAAAAGATGTTGAAAAATGTTTATTTCTATGGACTCCTCCATTAAAATCAGCTAATCTCTCCTCTTCTATTTGGGTATGTCTAGACTACATGGCTCCGTCGACTGAGCCATGTAAAGTAGTTTGTTCAGCATAGTCAATGAAGCGGGGATTTAAATAATCCCTGCTTCATTAAAATAAAAATGGCCACCGTGCTGTGCCGACGATCAGTTGATCCGGCACAGCATGGCAGTCTAGACGCGGCACGGTTGACAAAGGAAGCTTCCTTTGTCGATCGCTCCGGTAAACCTCGTTTTCACAAGGCCGCGTCTAGACTGCCACGCTTTACCAGATCAGCTGATTGTCAGCACAGCGCAGCGGCCATTTTTATTTTAATGAAGCGGGGATTATTTAAGTCCCTGCTTCATTGACTATGCCAAGTAAACTACTTTACATGGCTCCGTAAAGTACTCACCCTTTGCTATTAGAGAGATTCCCCCCTCACACACTGGCTTTCTGTGTTCTAACTCTTATATAGGGCACAGACCCAGGGGATTCTCAATCAGGTCCATGAAACAGGGCAGTAACAGACTCCTACAACTGAGAACATTACAGTGTATTAATGAAAGGCTTGAGACCCTCACAAAAAAATAACTACTAGTGTTCAACAGGCCCAGGAACAAGTCTATAAAAAAGGTCATGCATGTGCAAATTCACACCAACTGACTGAGTACTACTTATACTGCCAAGTGCACAGTCGAAATTACTCTTTACATGGCAGAGGCCATCCAAAGTTGTCTATCACGTGGATTTATCAGTGATGAGATCTGACAGAATGACAAGAGGAAGGCCAATGGGATGCACCAAATTAAACTCCTGAAACCCTGAAGGAGGCAAGAGAGCTTTTTGTTGTGCCTTAATCCCTGAGACAGAGATGTGTCCCCAAACATCCACTGCCTTGGACCCTGATCCAATAAATTCCAATAGAGTTACGGGAGAACGGTGGCCTGGAACAGATTGCCCAAACTGAATATCTTCTGAATATCTTCCCAGTGGTGCTCTGTTCCAAGCAAATGGTTCATATTCAACATCATGTCCAGGAAGAGAAAGGGCAACACATCTGACAGAACTCTCTGCCACATTCCCAAAAATGTGGGTTGATGTTATAAAAAGGACTTCTGTATCATGGTGGATCAAGGAGTCATTGAAAAGTACCACAATGTCTGATGAAGGAGATTTTATTGGTCCCTAAGGCTAGTGGCACTATGCGGTTCTGTTTACACTTTAGAAAAGTTAATGCTGTCTCTAAATTTGATGGCTACCCAATGCCCGGTGTGGACAAATGGATAAATCATCTGGGTGAGGTCCACTCTATCACAATATTTGATATAACCAAGGGATTCTGACTGATTCATGTGAGACAATTTCTTATGCTACATTGTTGGGTCTATAGAATTTTAAGGCCATGTCCTTTGGCCCCTGTGGTGACCCAGTGATGCTCCAACTGCTCATAGACCAAGTCTTCTAACCTGTGATTCATATGCTACAGCTTATTTAGAATATGTACTCATGTATAACTGATACCGGGAAATCCACATAAATCAGATCATCACGATGTTCCAGTCTTGACGGGAGGCTGGCCTTTCTGCAAATGCAGTGAAATGTAAAGTCAGAAAAGTTGAGACAACATACCTGGGCTACACTGTAGGAAAAAGGGCAGGCCCAGCCTCAGGTAAACAAAGTCTAAGCCTTGAAAGCCTACCCAACCCAAATACCAAAAACAACAACAGCCCAGATCAAGAGGTTTTTGGGGCTCAACGATTATTCCCTCCAGTCTTCTCATCAATCATTATTTCATCATAAATTATTAATCTTTATTATTCAAACTTTTATCTTAGATATCTTCAGCATGTCCCTAGCAACAGGACCTAAGTAGTCTTAAAAACAATATTATCAGCATGAATGCATTACTTCCTGTTCCTGCTCCCACCATAATTCTGTGTACCATACATCAATCAATCAATCCGCTTAGCTGTGTCAACTCTTCCAAAGCAAGAATAAAATAGCAGAAATAAGGATAAAGCTGTCTGGTGCAGTTTGCAGATCAAATGATTTTGAGATCATTCCATTCACGATGACTGTAGCCTTAGGCAATATTTTTTTTAAAAAAAGAAGGTGTCCTTGAAGCAAAATTTTGCTCACACTTTGAAGAAATATATTCAATTTGGATTAATCTTTTTTTTTCTAAGGCAAGTAAAATAGTTACTGATGAGCTACAGATCTTCAATTTGTTAGCAATGCTTATTCAATTAAAAGTTTAGATCTGGAATAATAATTTTACATGAAAATGCCTGCAGCCCAAAAGCCAAAACTTGTGCTATGATCTTGCAATCACAATTGATTAGCCATAATTGGCCTATAACTTTAGCAACAAAAGAGACCATTCTCTGAATCATGGAGGTACCGAAAAATTTGCATGTAGATGGAAAAATGTCATGAACCTAATGAATACCTTTAGAAAAGCCAACTTAATTTTTGTAATATTGTAAATTTGTTGTATTTTTATTTTCCTTAATTTTTCCTCTCTGAATGCAACTTATATTTTCTCTGTGTGAGAAATAAGAACTCAGTTATATCACAAAGAAGTAAAATGGGAAGTTTGAATAAAAGGAATGTCAGTGGTGAATGTGTGTTTTAAACTATATGATTTATCAATGTGCATGGCAGCATGAAGGTGAGCCAAATATAGCTAAGGTCTTCTGAGCTCAATGAGTGTATGTCTGCAAAAACCTGCAAGGCATCAACATGCAGAGCCCAGGTCAACTGACATGAGCTTATAAAGCTTGGATGCTGGGACTAAAAATTACAGGGTAGGCATTCAGGCTTAAGCTAGAGAGATTTGAAAAGTACCCTCTTGCCCAAATATTTGAATGGAAATGTTGTATCCTGTAGTGTGAGCCCTATGGGCCTAAGTCAGCTGATCTAGGCCAGATGTGGCCATGCCATGGGTCATTTATTGCAATGTGGATGCATCCATAGTGACAGATGCTGGGTCTAGAGCACAGAAATATGTTCAGAAGAATGAATGCCTCAGCAGTGGCAGCAACTGGAGCCTGAAGCCCTTTAAGTCACTACTGGAGCACCACAATGCACTCTCCAGGCAGCACTGAGGGCCCTGCTCTGCCTCTTCTTCCCCTTGGGGGGCACAGTGTGCGCCCTCCTCCCTGACTTGCCCAAGGACCTGGCCAGGCTTTCATGGTTATCATTTCTATTAATTCCCTCTGGAGTACCTGAGATTGGCTGTCAGAAGACAGGATATTGGACTAGATGGATCCTTGATCCAACCCTGTAGGCCATTTTATATTCTTATGTTCTTAGGTATACTATTACTTTTGTTAAGTCCTGCTCCTGCTCCCATTAAACTAAAGTGCAAGCCTGCCATTAACTTAACTGGGTGCAGAATTAAGCTTTAAATAGGAAAAACAATAAAATATATAAATAATAAAAAAATTGCACCCAAATATCAACTTGCTTTATAAATAAAATGATCTAAAACGAATTCATGGTAGAAGTAGAGTAACTCATTTAAAGATGTGAACACATAACAATAGACATTTAGAATAGCTGAACCCTCACAAAGCAACTGAAACATCTTTACAAATGTTTATGATAATATACCATCCTATGTAGTATTATTAAGATACATATTTTCTGTGTACAATTTATGTTGTACAGAATGTTGATGCCTTTATTTACTCTTCCAATATTTTAGAGAAAATGATATTCCTTTTCTCAGTCGCTTATGTTAATTTTCTTTTATGCATATTTTATCAATGTTTATTTATTTCGCCTCTTGGTTTTATTTCTCTCCATTTTAAAGTAAATTTTCATTGCTTATGAAAGGTTCCCAATTCCTTAGAAACTAAAATCTAGATGTCAAGAGCTTAAACTCTCCCTATTCAGTCAAACACTTTGAAAGAGATTCTCAAAGGTGCAAATGGCAGTTTAGGCCCTTCATTAATTTTGATTTTCATTGAGGGTGTGGCATCTAAACTCTCTCTTGTGCCTTTGAAACTCTTCCATTCATTCATGTTTGCAAATGTAATTTTTGTGTCCATAACAGAAGACTACACTTTGCTGTCTCTGAATAACTAGTACTGAAATCCAGGATTATCTCACACATTGTATAGGGGACATGGACTTCGTCTCCTTTCTTCCACTTTTTCTCCATAATGCAACCCTAACATGGAACAAGAGACTCAGTGCAGACTTTCAGAAGTGTGAAAGTTATGAATTTTTTGTATGTAAACATCTGAAAAATATAAACAGTCCTTTATCCCCATGCTGAATACAATTTATGGAATGTTGACATTACCTATCTGAATCTCCGGTGTTATATATTTAGGACCTTCTCCTCCTTGCAGGCAAAAAATAAAAATAAAATAAAAAAAAATACAAACCACCATGGAAAAAGGACATGGAGCCCAGGAAACATCATGTACCTTTGCAATGAGGAAAAATCCAAAATTGGTAACAGTAGCAGCCACATGTCCCTTTTCCTTACAATTGTGTTTCTGTTCTCTAAGGCTATGTCTAGACTGCAAGCCTCTTTCGAAAGAGGCTCTTTCGAAAGGTATTTTCGAAAGAGCCTCTTTCGAAAGAGCGCGTCTAGACTGCACGCGGAATTTCGAAAAAGCAAGCCGCTTTTTCGAAAGAAAGCACCCAGTGAGTCTGGATGCTCTCTTTCTAAAAAGCCTGTTTGCTGTCAAGAACGCCTTCTTTCGAAAGAGCACTTTCGAAAGAAGGCGTTCTTCCTCGTGGAATTAGGTTTACCACCGTCGAAAGAAAAGCCGCATTCTTTCGATTTAATTTCGAAAGAATGCGGCTGCAGTCTAGACGCAGGTGAAGTTTTTTCAAAAAAAGGCTACTTTTTTCGAAAAAAACCCCTGAGTCTGGACACAGCCTAAGGGTGCATCTACACAGCACCCTAAACTTGATATAAGAGACGCAATTTGCTCTATGCAAATTGAGTGTCTCATTTCTAATCTATGTCTAAAAAGCTTATTTTGAAATTTGGTGTGTCTACACAGTGCTATTTTGAGCCATTCCTTATCCCTCGTGCAACGAGGTTTACTGGGATGGCGAAATAGCACACCCATTATTTTGAAAAATATTTTGAAATAATGGCAGCTTGTGTAGATGCAAGGTAGATATTTCGGAATACCTCTGGTATCCTCACATAGATGTGCAGTGTAGATGTACCCTAATGGAAGAACCATCATTAAAGCTAGGAAAATGGTACATTTTCTACCTGTTCAGATCTTAATCTCATGATTGAAGCTGTGAAGAAGAGGCCGAGGTACACATTAACTGAAAATAAGAGCAATTATTATATTTTGAGATTAGTGAAACATAACCTAAGAGTCCACTCAAAAGACTGACATAAATCAGCTACCCTTAATAAAGGAGGGACAAGTGTGTTTCCTCTGTATTTGTGGTTATGTTGTAGAGGTCTCTTCAGGAATGTGGCTGCCTAGGAAGCACACACAGGGTCAATGAAGATCTTGTGGGAAAAAAGAGTAACATCATGACACATGGGACAAAAAGGTATCGCAGTCTTTATGCCAGACAAACTGATAAAAGAACAGTCCCTGAGGGGTTAAGGAGACACAAAGCCTGCTGATTGTAGGAAGGATTCTGTTCCTCTCATACACTTAGCTGCACAAAAGTTGTTTGTTTGGAGGACAAGATATATTTTACCCTAAAGGAAAACTGCTGGTGACAAAATTCTGGCAAAAGCCATTACATGCTCCAACACGCTCCATACATACCCTTACCATTACTGTCAGTAATGTATTAAAATTTCAAGACTTTTAGAGCAATATGCCTATTAAATTCTCAAAGTACACAAATACATTTTTAAAATTATAAAGAGTAGTCATCCAGCACAATGTCCACAATACTAAAATACTTACCTTGATTGCAAAAATTATAAGACCTTTTTTATGTAAAAGAAAACACCCTCTTGGTAAATGCATGAGTGAATAGACAGGCCTTGCAGTGTATTGTGAAAGGCAACAGCCTTGGGCTTTGTTACATTGAGGGGAGATGTGAACCCCAGAGTCAAGGATGCTCCAGTAATACATAGCCTGTCTCTAGGGCCCAGACCTTCAAGTCTAGGGACAGTTATTTTAAATGTCTCCATTAATTTCAACTGCCAGATTGCAATATGAAGAGAGAAATGATCTGTAAAGTGAACAGGTCTCAATCTAGAAAGCCATTTATAGCTCAAAACTATTATTTGTTCAATAAACTATATGACTACTTTTGATATTATTGTTCATATATTTAATAGTATTAAAGCTGCTTCATAAATGTAAACATGAATATTTTAATGTTTTATCATTAATAGCAAAATTAACAAAATAGCATCTTCAAATATGTTATTTGACCATCTTTAATCCAAATAACATCATGCATATGCCTTTTTTATATGTGTAAATTTGAGATGTTAAAACATCCATCTGTGTTCATTTATTCTAATTTACTGGGGGTTTTTTCTTTTTAGACAGAGGGAAAAGGACTAATTTGTGTTTGACAAAAACAATGATAAATGTGGTAAAACTAAGGATATATTTATGAAAAATGGAAGAAATCATATTTATTAGTTTAGAACATAAAAAGGCTATGCCGGGCTAGACCAAAGCTTATGATCTAGCCCGGAATCCTGTCTTCCAACAGCAGGCCCGGCCTTTGGGCAAGAAGAGTGAGGCAGTCTCCTTGGGCCCCACACATTCAGGGCCCTATGGCTCCATGCATTCAGGGCCCCACGCTACCCAGCTGGCTGAGAGCCGTGCAGCCATGAGGCTCAGCATGCTACCTTGGGCCCCACACACTATTTGGCTGGGTTTGTCCAACAGTGGCCACTGCCAGATGCCCCAGAGGGAGTGAACATGACAGGTAATCATCAACTTATATCATCCATTTTCAGCCCCTGAGATGCACAGGCTAAGGACACCATTATTATTGATTCCGGTTAATATGTATTCATACTCCTAATCTCCATGAATGTACTAGTTCTTTTTTGAACCAATTAAAGTCCTGGTCTTCACAACATCCTCTGGCAAGGAGTTCCACAGGTTAACTGTGCGCTGAGTGAAGAAAAACTTCCTTTTCTTTGTTTTAAACCTGCTACTTATTAATTGTATTTGGTGTCCCTTAGTTCTTATGTTATGGGAACAAGTAAATAACATTTCTAAGTTCATTTTCTCCATTCCTGTTATGATTTTATAGACCTCTATCATTTCCCCCTTAGTCTCTTCTTTTCTAAGATAAAAAGGCACAGTCTTTATAATCTCTACATAATTATTTTTGTTGCCCTTTTCTGAAACTTTTCCTATGCCAAAATATATTTTTTGAGATGAGGCAACCACACCTCTATGCAGTATTCAAGATGGATTTATGCCATGGATTTATATAGAGGCAATAAGACATTCTCTGTCTTATTCTCTATCCCTTTATCAATGTTTCATAAAATTATATTTGCTTTTTTGACTGCTGCTGCACACTGAGTGGATGTTTTCAGAGAACTCTCCACAATGACTGCAAGATCTCACTCTTGAGTGGTTATAGCTAAATTAGTCCCTATCATTTTGAGTGCATAGTTGGGATAATTTTTTCCAATGTTCTTTTTGCATTTATCAACATTAAAATTCATTTGCCATTTTGTTGCCCAATCACACAGTTTTGTGAGATCCTTCTAAACCCCTTAAGAGTCTACTTCGGTCTTAACTATCTTGACCAGTTTAGTGTCATCTGCAAATTTTTCCACCTCACAGTTTACCCCTTTCTCCAGATCATTTATAAATAGATTGAAAAGGATTTGTCTCAGAACATATTCTCGTGGGACACCACTAAATAGCTCTCTTCCTTCTGAGAATTAACAATTCATGCTTACACTTTGTTTCCTATCTTTTAATGAGTTATCAATCCATGAGAGAATATTCCCCCTTATCCCATGACAACCTACTTTACTTAGGATCCTTTGGTGAGGGATCTTGGAAATCTAAGTATACTAATTATATCCACTGGATCCCCCGTGTCCACAAGCTTGTTAATCCCCTCAAAGAACTTTAGTAGATTAGTGAGGCATGATTTCCCTTTACATAATCCATGTTGACTTTTCCCCGACAAATTATGTTCATCTCTGTGTGTCTGACACTTCTATTCTTAACTATAGTTTCAACTAATTTGCCTAGTACTCATGTTAGACTTTCCAGTCTGTAATTGCCAGGATTACTTCTAGAGCCCTATTTAAATATTGTCATTGAATTAGCTATCCTCCAGTCATTAGGTACCGAAGTTGATTTAAAGGAGAGTTTAGAATTCTTGGGTGAAAGTCATCTGGTTCTGGTGACTTGTTACTGTGATGCCTATTATTCAATACCCTCCTTAAATACAAGGCACTCTAGTTCACCCATATTCTTTTTTAGACTTCTAGCCTTTATACATAAGCAATTGAAAATTTGTCACTATTTAGATGTCTGACATTTCCTGATGTGTTTGAATGACACTTTGTTTCATTTGGCTGTTTCTCATCTCATCTTACACATATTTTATCATCTTCCATCCTCTCCTTCTTATTAGAACATAGAGAATCTATATTAATAGTCTCTCCCTTAGGAGATGTCTCCTTCCAATCAATTTACTCCTTTGCACCTGTTGGCTTTCCCCCAGCCCTTAATTTAAAACCTGTTCTATGACTTTTTAATGTTAAGTGCCAGCAATCTGGTTCCATTTTGGTTTAGGTAGAGCCCATCTTTCCTGTATAGGCTCCCTCATTCCCCAAATTACCCCAGTTCATAATAAATCTAAGGTCCCTTCTCCCTACACCATCTTCTCATTCTTTCATTGAGACCCTGTAGTTCTGCTTGCCTATCTGGCCTGGAAGCAGTTCAGAGAACACTGTCATTAATGGCCTGGATTTCAGTCTCTCTCCTAGAAACCTAAATTTAGCCTCCAGGGCCTCTCTCCTATCCTTTGCTGAGTCATTGGTACCTACCTATACTGCGACCACCAGCTTCTTTCCAGCACTACACATAAATCTATCTAGATGTCTCAAGAGATCCAAATGTAGCCGTGTTAGTCTGGGGTAGCTGAAGCAAAATGCAGGACAATGTAGCACTTTAAAGACTAACAAGATGGTTTATTAGATGATGAGCTTTCGTGGGCCAGACCCACTTCCTCAGATCTGAGGAAGTGGGTCTGGCCCACGAAAGCTCATCATCTAATAAACCATCTTGTTAGTCTTTAAAGTGCTACATTGTCCTGCATTTTGCTTCAAGAGATCCACAACCTTCACACCAGCAGGCAAGTCACCATGTGGTTTTCTTGGTCATCATAAACCCAGCTCTCTATGTTTCTAATGATCAAATCCCCTGTTACTAACACCTGCCTTTTCCTAATCATTGGAGTTCTATCTCTGGAGTGTGTATCCTCAGTGCAAGAGGATACCACAACATCATCTGGAAGGAGAGTCCGACTATGGGGTCATTTCCCTCTGCTCCAGTTGAATCTTCTTCCTTGAGCCTTTCACCTTCTTCAACAGCACAGGGGCTGGAAAGGTGAAAGTTCTACGTGTCCTGGAAAGCTTCATCTATGCATCTCTCTGCTTCCCTCAGCTCCTCCAATTCAGCCACCCTGGCCTCCAAAGTCCATATGCCTTCTCTGAGGACCAGGAGCTCTTTGCACCAAATGCCCATATCTGCTATCTGTCCATAGACAGATACTATTTGTAATACTACATTGGGTGCAATAGACAGGAGAGCCCTCCACTCTGCTGCTGGGATTCTGACTGTATTCTATCCTATAGATAGATTTTTGATAGGTGAAACAAAATATAGGACTATGTAGCACTTTAAAGACTAACAAAATGGTTTATTAGGTGATGAGCTCTTTTTTTTTTGATCTGAGGAAGTGGGTCTGGCCCACGAAAGCTCATCACCTAATAAACCATCTTGTTAGTCTTGAAAGTGCTACATAGTCCTGTATTTTGTTTCAGCTACACCAGACTAACACGGCTACATTTCTATCACTATTTTTGATAGGGTTTTTTATTTCAATCAGGTAATTTGGATTTAGTTCAATTTAAAAGAAGATTTAAAGAATTCCAGGTGTATCTAGACTTCTTCAAACTCCCCCTCAAAACTCCCTCATAAAACTTCCTGTAAGCGGTTCCTGGTTCATTAAGCTTATTGGTCACTTACTAGTGGGCTTTTTATAGCCCTGGCCTTCCTGGTAGCTTCTCCCCCTGCTTACGGCTTGACCAATGAACAAAGGGTTATATGTTTCAAAGTCTTGTTAAGAAGCCCACAACATTCAACTTCTGGCTTCTGCATAAAGTCCTTCAAATAAATAAGCAGCTCAGCACATGGATCTCCAAACAAACAGGCAAATATAAGCTCATCACACAATATCTTTCAGGCAACCAGCAAGTGTCCCCCAAACACAAACACACACACTACATACAGCTACTTACCCCAAGGATCCTGTAATCACTCCACCTTCGCCTGGAGAACTCCCTCAAGAAACTCCCTGTTAGCTGCTCCTGTTTGTTTGTTTGTTTGTTTGATATGTGTATTGTGGTAGCATTCCACTGAACACAGTGGTATCTGTTTTCCCCATCAGTGGAAGTACCTTTTCTGCTATCAGAAGGTCTGTTATCAGGGATAGCAAAGGAAGTGTCAGAATGTAGCTTTATTCTGTCCATCAGGACTTGTGCACATGGTGTCTTGGGAAACCATAGCCAGCTAATGAAAAAGAGCACTGCCCTTAGGATACACTAACTTATATCTCTGATGAATCTGATTAGACCTACCTTGGAGAGGAAATTCTAACTAATTCTTGGTACCTTTTTTCCCATCCCTTTGTGCCAAGTGAATGTTGGCCCAGAAGAGATTATGAATCCAAAGTTATAATCTCAGCATTAGTGAATAAATGAGATATGCAACAACTTTCAGTTACCAGCTCAAGAATCTTTCTTTCCACACATGTTGAACTGTCTTCCTTCCTCTAATAACCTGTCCCATTTGACTGTATATCTCAAGAGCTTTGCATGCACCTTGTGAGATTTATATAGATATGGAACAAATTGAAACATAAAGCTGTTTGTCCATTTTCTTTGAAAATGAAGGTAAACAATTTATTATGGTTTAAAAGATTAGAGCTAGTCTTAAACCAACTGAAGAATATAATTGCTTTCTTTATCATTCTAACATAAAAGTACAATAAAAAGTTCAAGTTATGAACTTTTCTCTCTTTTCATATCTATTATATTTCTAATAAATTTCTGATCTCATTACATTTGATTCAAGAGTCACCAATGTCTCTCATTTATCAATCAACCCCAAATTTATTTTTTTTCTGTGTGGAACATACATACAAGAATCTAGAAAGTGCCACATGGAAAGGCGACACATAATTCCTAAAAGACCTAAGATAATATTATACTGAAAAGATTAACATCAGCCTGTGATGGTACAGAGCCCTTTCAGCAAAATGCTTCAGTATATTTAATAGCTTTGAATGTACTATTACTTATGATAAATGTATTTATATTTCATTAGCTCCCACAATTTGCTAAGCATTCTCCAAATGTACACAAAGATACAATTCATTCTGAAAGAAAGGCATTTTTGGACATTTGGAAAAACTTCCTAACTGCATGGGTGGTTAAACAGGGAATAAATTGCCTTGGGAGGTTGTGGAATCTTCATCACTGGAGATATTTGACAGTAGGTTATATAGGTATCTATCAGGATGATCTAGATGGTTCTTGGTCCTGCAGTGAAGGCAGGGGACTGAACTTGATGACTTCTCGAGGTCCTCTCCAGTTCTAGTATTCTATGCTTCTCTGAAAATCTAAGTCAATGTAACAGATTCTTAGTTGCCCTTCTTATCTAATTATATTTACACCTGTATAACTAAGTGAAAAATGCTATCATGGTGATTTCCAAAATATTAAATATTGGATCAAATCCAGGGTCAAGCATCATTTGTTATAGGAAGATATGCTAGGGACACTAATATTTAAGATTTCTTAATATTTCCTTTTATAAGTTCCTGTTTTCACGTGCTTATGACTTTGCCAAATATAAGTAATTTAGGGTGAGAATTTTTAAAAAAAATAAGAAGAAATGATTCAGGAATTGCATACAACAAATATAGGGAAAAATACATTGTTTTGCCAAGCTAAGAAATTCTTGCAAAACTTTTATAGAGAAACTCTACTGCAGCTTTTCTATGGGGCACAAACTTGACATTTGGCATAGGGAGCACCCTGCTGCAAGGAATGTTTCCTTTGCTATCTCCAGATTTGGCCAATTTATAAACTTCTTAAAAGTAATAGTTCACACTCTCTCAGCAGAAGGTTGGTAGTATTTGGCAGCAGTATCTTCTAAAGGAGAACCTGTCAGCCCTGAAGTGTGCTCTATCCCCTCACAGGCTCAACAAGCTGACCAGACTGCACATGCACTATCTGCATGAAATGACTGGGCATGCTCCATCCTGGAGCTGAGTTGACTTACCGCTCAATCACTCCTCCTGACAGGAGCTACTTTGACCATAAGCATCAGAAATGAGACCAGAGACAGTCAACCCTGTGCTTTCAGTAATCCCTACAAATGGCCAGGCAACCTGGAGAAAAAGGCTTGACTCGAACGCAGAAGGGCAAAGCAAAAGATAGGAATGGGTAGGAGTGACTGGAGAAGGAGTATGGGTATAGGAGCCATGAAGCGAAGAACAGCAGCCAATCTCAGTGTTTCAGATTACCAGCTTTAAAATAGGGATAATTATGCCATTGTACTTCAAGGGGATATGTTATGAGGATAAATACATAGAATCTTAGATTAGGGTTGGGATAGACCTCAGGAGGTGATCTAGTCTGGTCCCTAACTCAAAACAAGACTAGTCTGACTATATCATTGCTGTTTTGTGAAACACTCAGGTACTCTGGTGATGAGCCCCATAGAAATGGTTATCAGTAAATTAATAATTTTGAATATAATGCAGAGAGACTGAGTACAGGGCCGGAAAGCCTGATGGGGCAGCAGGGCAGCGGAGTTGGCAGCAGGCTCCAACCAGCAGCCAGGTCAGGTCTGGGGGAGAGTGGCAATGTTAGGGGGTCCAGAAATGACCTCACGTGGTCCAGAAAAATCCCTCATTGGGGACTGCTCAGATCTCAGTGGTACTGGACTAATGATGTCCAACTTGTATTCATTCAACTGTACTCTCTTCAGAGCAAAAGATGTGATTTTTATGTATTTATACTGCAATGAGCACAGTGGAGTGTCCGTTGTTCTTTAGGTCTTTGAGAACTATTGCTAATGATTATATTGTTGGCATTGGATTATCCTTCAAGGGTTTGTTGCAGTAGCTGCTCAAAATGTAAAACTGACCAGAACCCATCTTAAAGAAGAAAAGAAAATATTGTTGCCTATTTCCTTTTGTCATTGTGCTCAGATAGGTCCTCAGCTTTTAAACTGTCTTTACCTAGTTCACATGGTTGTAATTATTTTGAGTATCCTGAGGGAGAATTGTTCCACATTTATACTGCGCTTATCATTTAAGGAAGCAATGATGCACTAATTAGCCCTTTATCCCAGCAGTTTGTCAGAGGCATTCTAAATATATGATGAAGGGCGGCAGTGTAACTGTGCTGACGAATAGCAGATTTTACCTAAAAAAGTTGATATGAGCTTCTCAGGATGCACATGCAATGTTGAAGCAGTTGGTGAAAATGATGTGTTCAGGCATTTTAAAGGAAAAGCAGAGGTGGGGGAAGGGAGGGAATGAAGACTGCTCCTCTGTGAAAGAAGTGTTTTGTCCAGCCTGCTAAAATGAGCTATTTGTTGATGTGTGGAGCTGGCCCAAGTCCAGAATTTTCAGACCTCACATTTTCTTAGCTTTTCTTTGTTTGATATACTTTGCAGTATTCCTAACTAGTATGAAGATTTCTAACATCTTTCTTGTATTGAAAAAAAAAGATAATGTTTTTAGTTTCATTATTAAGTGAGAATAATGTTTTCTAACTCATTTACACAGAACAAAGGAAGGTTCTGCATACTTCAGCACATGTGGTGACATAGTAGACGCTGGATTATAATCAACTGACTTTTGGCCTGAATTTAAGAGATCTTTGGTCTCCTTGTGTTTTAAAATTAAAATTTACATTGAGCACTCCTCCCTTTTTTCTGCTGAGGGTCTCTCCCTTTCCCTTTTCTTCACAGTGAGTCCCAGTCACATGTACACTGTTAGGATTATTGTAGATTTTTGCTTGATTGAAGTTATTGTTATTTTTATTTTAGTAGCACCCTAAACTCTAGTCAGGTAGGATCTAGTCAGCTAGGCACTGTAAAAACACTACTGAAAAAAAGTATTCGTAAATATTTATGTAGACAAAAGCCACAAATAAATTACAATGGTGTTTGTGGCCCTTTTTATTATTTTGACAGGGACATTTCTTTATATGGGACTATGTGTGCAAATTAAAGGTCTTGGAAATGTTCATGTAAATATGATTTCATGTGAAGATTCATGTCATAAGTGTTCACATCTTGTAATTTGTTTTGGTTTTTCTCCTCCTGTTTATATAAGTTTCTGTTGGCCGGTCAGGCAGAAAAGAGAACTGCTACTTTGTGATGCCCCAGGAAGAATAAAGAAGAAGAAATATTGAAGATGTAATCAAAGTAAATAGTTCATGAACATAACTTAGGCTGAAATGTGTTACCTCAGAAAGTTTATTGACATCTTGTGATTAGGAAGAACATTTGCAATAGTCCCAAGCCTGTTTCTCACTAATTCAGAAAGGCTGCATCTACACTGGTATGATTTTGTGCAAATACTTTTAATGGAAGAGTTTTTCCGTTAAAAGTATTTGCGCAAGAGAGCGTCTATACTGGCATGTGCCTTTGCGCAAAAGATTTGCTTTTGCGCAAAAGCATCTGTGCCAGTGTAGATGCTCTCTTGCGCAAGAAAGCTCCAATGGACATTTTAGCCAGCGGGCTTTCTTGCGCAAGAAATTGATGTTACCCATCTACACTGGCCTCTTGCGCAAGAACACTTGCGCAAGAGGACTTATCCCTGAGTGGGAGCATCAGAGTATTTGTGCAAGAAGCACTGATTTTGTACATTACAACATCAGTGTTCTTGCGCAAATACTCGTGGCCAGTGTAGACAGGTGGTAGGATTTTGCACAAAAGCGGACACTTTTGCGCAAAATCTTGCCAATGGAGACACTGCCAAAGAGAAGACAGAACAAAACACACAGAGGGGATGATTTTCAAAAGACCTCAGCACTAGCCTTACTCCACTTTCCTTGGAGTCAAAGAGAGGTTCAGAGGGAGCAAAGTTATACTGACTGCTTGTGCTTTGGTAAATCCTACACTGAAAAATTGGCTATATTTGTAACATTCAGAGATATAATAAGTAATCCATTACACACTATGGGTATGTCTACACTACCCCGTTAGTTCGAACTAGCGGGGTAATGTAGGCATACCCTATATGATTTGTGTGTAGCATATACTACTGTGTGAATTAAGAACTTCTTTTGGGAGTAAGGAAATGTAGGAAGAAATTATTTTTGTTCATACATCAAAATTTAGTGGAAACAAAAATGTCCATATCAGAACAGAAACAAATGGTCCCTTAAGTCTGGTTTCCATATCTAGGGGGATAAAAATCTTGTTCCCTGAAACATGTGAGGTGACTGCAGGTCTACCGATGCGGGGAGGGACAGAGGGGGAAGTTGCCCAGTGATTCTAAAGGGCCCAGGAGTAGCAGCTGGAGTCTCAGTCCCTTTAAATTGCTGTTGGAGCATCTTGCACATTCCCAGCAGCTCTCAAGACTAGCTAGGTGGTGGGGGGGTCAGTGTAGCATACTCCAAGCAGTGCTCAGTGCTGGCTGGCAGTTTGGGAGGCAGTGAGGCATGTTCCACATGGTGCCTATTCAAAGGGATAGGTTACAGTTTAATTTAAATGCCATCCTAATGTCCAGATTAAACTACTCACACTCATCATGAGTGGGACCTTACTGTTCTAGTGATAGGACTACTGAGGGGCTTGTCTACACCACAGAGAAGATCAACACTGCCACAGTTGAACTTCCAGGATTCAAATCAGCGGGTCTAGTGAAGACCCTCTGATTCAAGCTCATAGGTCTCTTCCATCAGTGCCAGTAGTCCTGCTCCTCATGAGAGGAAAGGGAAGTTGAGGGGAGTGAGTGCTCCCATCAACATCCCACTGTGTGCCTGGTGCCAAAACACGATTTAAGATGCCTCAATTCCAGGTATGAAATTTACGTAGCTGGAGTTGTGTATCTTAAGTCAACTTTCCCCTTTAGTGTAGACCAAGCCCTAGTGAAGGAAGGTACTACTCAAAATAATGGTGGTAGAATCTAATTCTATATGGCAGAAAAAAATAAATAAATGTATACCCAATCAGAACAAATTGTGATCTCTTTATTTTCATTATGTAGACGTTATTCCCACCAGCGATACCACTGAAGTCAATGGATCTGCTCATTTGAGAAAGTGCTCAGTTACTGTTTGAGAAAGGGAATTATGCTCTGTCCCTTAAGATATAATGGACTATGATGACAGCCGATGAACCTGAGTCTTTTCACATGCACTTTACTCTAAGGGGTGCTCATTCTCTGTTGTTACATAGTGTACTCCTGGATTTCCTTCAAAATACTGTGTGGTGATTTTTCAAGTGCTACAAGAGATTTCTTAAAAACAAACAAACAGAACACCATAACAACAATTACAAGGAAGTTTTGTTTAATTGTTTACAATGGGTTAAAACTGTGGATAGTTCATCTAATTGATGAATACCTAATTGGGTCCTAAGAGACACAATTAGGTATTCTACCTGAGACTCCTGAGAGAATAATTAACTTTTAAAAAAGGAGGTAGAAGCAGAGGACTGGCAAACCAGGTGTTTCAAAATGCAGGCTAATAAAGCATCTAGTAATTATGAATAAAGAGAAACCTTTGCAGAGGTTTGAATTTACAGTGTACATTAATTTAACACTGGCACGTGGAGGATATATTAAACAGAGGCAAGAAACAGCTTTGGAAATACACCTTCTGCTTGTGAATCTTCTGAGAGATACAGGTGGATGGGTTAGAGTCCCTGGCTCATCGTTCACCCAATAGAAGAATTCAGAAGAAATTGAGAAATAAAACTTGCAGAATTTCTGCTTCTTCTAGGTAACTTATTTTAAGATAAGGGAAAATGGAGCTTGTGTAAACAGGTGAATGTGTCTGGATGGTGAGAGGACAAAATAACTAAAATTGAGTGTGTGTTTTAGGTAGTTCTAGTTTAGTGCTTTTCAAACTTGGAGGAGCCCTCTCTTTCCGTTACAATTTTTGGTTGTGCAGACAGACTGGGTGGCCCACTCAACTGTGTCAGAGAGTGGAAGTGGCACTACCTCCCTAAGCCCAACCAGATGGGAGCTGATGCCCAACCCACCTGGCATCACTGCTCACCCCTCTGCCTATGCTCCCGGGTGTGGGGGGAGGAGCATATCTAAGAGTTTGAAAACCTCTTTTCTACCCAGAAAGGGAGTGTGGATGTAGAAGTGTGTGTTAGCCTGCAGTCAGGAGAAGGAACAGTGAAACAAGAATTGGCAGTGTAAAAATGGCTATTATGTAGTACTTTAATATTTTCTAATGTGAGCGCTGAAACTTGAATCATCAACTTGAGCTTTATATGGGAACTCAGTTTAGAAATGCAGAGCCCCCACAATTCCCATTGAAGCCAGTGGCAATATAGGATGCGGTGAAAGTTTTGAAGGTGGGCATCTGGCATTCCTTGCAAGTGATAGTGAGTTCTTTTCATTTCTATTGGGCAGGTATACCACAATGGAGATTCTTTGCTTTGGACTTTTAGTTTAGAGGTATGATCCTGAGTCCTGAGGTAAGAACCTTTGATCTGTTGTCACATGTCCTCTATCTCTTCATTAAAGGATTTGTAATTATTTTGATTAATTTGTTTTGTCTTCTCATTGTCCTGATTTGTACAAATGGGTTGGCTAACTGACTTTTGGAAGAAGATAAAGTGGGGCTCACTGGCAGTAACATTCTCAGTCCAAAAGGGCCTCCAGAGCATGGCCCATCCCTTTACAGATATTAGCATCATCTTTACTGGGTTTGTCTTTTTAGTAGCCATATGACATATTTTATGCAGATACTGACATTGATATTGGATAAGTAGGGTTGAGGTGGTTTCTCTACAATAGTTATATCAGGGCTTAATTAATTTAAGAAAGAGAAAGAGAAAAGAACTTTTTTCCCATATAGCCACTAACTTCATAGAGTACGTTTTGACTACAGAGCTTTTCCAGGATACCTCCGATATCCCGGAAAAGCTCTGCCACATATAAGGAATGCGTCCACTTTTCAAAAAAAATATCAGAAAAGTGGACATGTTTTGTCGGCATCCCTGTAAACCTCGTTTCACAAGTAAGAAGGGAAGTTCTGAAAGAGGGCTTTTTTCCCGAGTTTGGCCCTGTGTGGATGGGCCAAATGTTGGAAAAATTTCTTTTGGAAGAAAAGTGGCAAAAGATACGCAAATTGCAGATTGTAATTTGCGTATTTTTTTCCGAGTTTTTTTGTAGTGTAGACAGCCTTATTCCTGACAACTGCACATATTGATGGGGGTTGGGAGAAAGAAGGAATGCACATAAAGATACACAAGAGAAAAGAGATATTTACCAATAACAGAATCAAGCTGTAAGCAGTGGGTCAGATTAAATCTCTCCTTCTCTTTTCCCCTTCTCCACTACCTCCAATTAGGGTGAAAGGCTCATTTACTGCTTCAGTAAATGCCCCTCTCTCTGCATCTTTTTTGTCCCCACTGCTCTTTGCTAGTTTCCTACCAGGAAGCAGCATGAAACTGATGTTAGGCTGTGAAGCCTCAAAACAGCAAGGATCCTCCTAGAAATTAAATAACAACAAAAAAAGCTCAGAAAAATGTGTTTAATAGAATTCAATAAAGATCCTGAAAAATGTCTGCTGCAAGGATTTTTTTTTTTTTTTTTTTTTGCACTTGGCCTCGTTTTGTTGATGGTGCAGCCAAAAAAATGGCATACCCTAAATGTAATGTACAAACTCATTTATCTTTTTTACGGTGCAACACTTTTTTCACAAACTGACACAGCACTAGATATAGATATAGATATAGATATAGATATAGATATAGATATAGATATAGATATAGATATAGATATAGATATAGATATATGGGAGGGGGAATCACCACATTTTTATTATTCACCAAAAGCAAACTTGAGCATCCTGGAGATCTCATCTAGATTGAAATGCTGCTGAAGAATAGAAGGAAACATGAGATGCGCACGGGAAAACAAGAGTCTTCCATGACTCCCTTAACATAAGCACTTTCCTTCAAAATATTTTGAAACCAGATTTACCAATGTATAATCTGCCTGGCAACAGGTACCCTTGAGCCCCTTTTAATGACAAAAGGTTGGCTGCAGCTGTTTGTCCCTAGCTCACAGCTGACATAGTGTTCTGTTACATGGTCCTGGCAGGAGTTTAAAAGTGAGTCATCCTACTAGTGTACTAGTCCGGCATTGTTCTCCAATGAATGAGGCCAATTGCTCCATTCATTCTGTCCCTAATGAAAATCTTCTTGGTCATGTTGATTTAACTCAAGTCTTTTCCTAAAGTTAAGTCACAGACATGATCTGGTACAGAATGCCAATCTTTACTTATCTGCACCATAACTAAAAATAGAAATGGGTTGTGCCCATGAAAGCTCATGATATCCTCTCCATTTTTTGTTATGCTCTAAGGTGCTGCAGGACTATTTGTTCATTTTTTAAGTTAATTTGAAGGTTGCTACTGTGGTGATACTGTAACCCACATTGCTAGTGGATGTGGTTCACTGTCCCATGTAGTGACACAGACCACTTACAGTGAGAGATAAGAATGAATGATTCTAGGACTTAACCTGAGAGGCAGCTGACTTTATAGCTCTAGCTGTAGAGACTCATGTACTGAGATCCTGGGTTTTGTTCCACCTACCAGAGGTTACAATACCACAGGTTAATTAAAGGGAGGAATGCCAGATTTTGTATGGAGAGGAAGATGGGAAATGGATGCTATGTAAGCATAAAGCCAGTTAACATTCTGATGATGTTCCACTCTACTCTGTTGACTTAATGATTTAATGAATTTAATTAAAATTACTGCTCTCTTAAATGTATGTTGCTGTCAAAGCCAATGAGTTCAGGACCCACAACAAGTGAAAGAATTTCAAAAGACCACAGCTTCTATTAAAGCATCTAAACTGATTAGTCAAATCTGAATAACAAGTATAAACTTTATTTTACTTTGTGAATCATTTTTTTTCTTGGACACAACAGATAAAGCAGTTTTTTGAGACACTTTTGATAGCCTGGATTTATATTCAACATTCATTTTCTGTGATATTTTGCAAATATATTTATATGATATCAGATTAAAGAAACTTCCAAAATTATTCAAATTTTAATCCATAATCTGGAGATAATATTCCCAGCCTCAGTTACTTTAAGACTACAAAGGGTGAATATATTTAGTCATTTATACTGACAAAAGGCTGGTGTTTTGACAGCTACACAAAGTGCATATGTGTGCTTCCTCTCTCTCTCTCTGTTGGTACCTTTTTAAATACAATTAAATAGCATGAAGTAGGACTAAACTTTAACACTATGTCTAGACTGCAGGCTTCTTTCGGAAGAAGCTTTTCTGGAAGAGATCTTCTGAAAAAAACTTCTTCTGAAACAGAGCATCCACACTGTCAAGGCGCATCAAAAAAGCGATCTACTTTTTCGAAAGATAGTGTCTAGACCGAATGGATGCTATCTCGCATGTAAGCTGTGATTCCTATTGGCGGAATGGACATCAGAACAACTGTGCTTTTTCCTCTTCCCTCTTCTTGTGAAAGAACTCCTTCTTCCCCGTCCACACGCATCTTTTTCTGAAAGAGCTCTTTCGGAAAAAGGCTTTTTCCTCATAGAAAGAGGTTTACCAATGTCGGAAAAACTCCTCTGTTCTTTCGATTTTCTTTCGAAAGAACATGATTGCAGTGTGGACTTAATTGAAGGGTTTTTTTTTTCAAAAAATACTCCGTAGTGTAACCATACACTAAGTGATTTCCCATGACCAGAACACACACACATTAAAAAATAAAATTCTACTCTATCTATCCACTTCATTCTTGGCAGTGTTGATTTATTTTAGGAAGTAAAGAAAATAAAATCTCAGATACATAATGCAATTTTTGAAGTTGTTTATTCTGGGAAAACAATCAGAATATTTTATGTGACATTTTTAAAGTCCACACTGAAATATTAAGGTTAGCAAAAGACAGGGTGGGTGAGATACCTTTTATTGGACCAGCTTCTGTTTACAGGGTGGGTGAGATAATATCTTTTATTGGACCAGCTTCTCTTTGTGGAAAGGACAAGTTTTTGAGCTTCACTGAGCTTTTCTTCAGGTTACTGAAAACAATACTGCAAACAGGAATAGAAAAGGCTCTACTATTAATATGCAAAATGATCCGCATAGAAAGCAAATGCTCTTGGTTACTGCAAACAGATATCATGTGATTTCTAAGTGGCCTATGCAGTTGAATACTTGATAAAGAAAAAATCATCAATTTGATTTGTTAAAAATCAAGAAAAATATATTTTAGTCTAGTTTTATTAATGCTCGATAATGTATTTACAATAATTTCTAAATCATATTTTACTTGAATCTTTTTTTCTTTTCATGAAAAATTCCTCTTTTAAATACTATCTGTGAGCTCATAAATTTCACATTAATTTAAAATGCTTCACAACATATTTTATGTCACAGCAGTTCTATAACCATCTGTCAATGAATGTATTTTGAGACTCTTTTAAGGTAGTAAAGGAGGTATGTGAAGGCGTAATAATATCAAGAAAACATGGCAACATATTTATAGACTCTGTTCTCACATAATAGATTAGCACATGTACATTATGCTATTTTGCTACGCATTCAGATGCCTGTACCAAGACTCACTGTAGTCAGTGGAAGTATTTCCAATTACTTCAATGACTTAATTGCAGGCTCTGAGACATATAACTGCCTGTGTCCTACTGAATGAAAAGTATATGTCCCTGAACCACGAGCATAGACTAAACTGATATCTCAGCATGGATTGCAAAAATGGACAGGAATATTCCTCTGTTTCCTTTTCAAATGGTAACTCAACACAGTTAATGAAGATCAAAGACCTAATCAGTATGCAGCAATAAGCAGGCATATGCCTTCATTTCACTACTTGGCTTCTTATAATAAGGTACAAGAGCTGCTTCAGGACAAGCTGTATTTAATGGTCCTAATACTGTCTTTCTCAGTAGTTAGAAAAATGGGATTTATTTCTTCTTTCATTAGTGTTGATGTTTTGGAATGCTTGGAAAGGAAACAATAATCTTCATATGGTTTGGTAAGGACAGTGAAAGTCAAAACCTAACAGAAGGAATTACTGGCACAGAAGTTAGTTAAATAGTATTAGTTGCTAATTATACTGAGCTCTTCTTAGGGAAATGCTTGAACAATTGTAAATTCAGAAAAATATCCTTTAGTTCTTGAAAGCTATGACACACAAAAAAGTACTAAGCTACTTAAATCATTTTCCTTCCCTTTGGTCAGTTAAAGTCAGCCCCTCTGAATCCTTTCGGTGGTTTCCTCTTTTTCCACTGCATCAGTTTTGAAGCCTTTTTCCTTGTTTTTAAAACACAGGATACCTTCCTGCCCTCTTCTCTAACTTTATCTCTTGTTTTTGGGTCACCCCTAAAACACCGAGCCCATCACGTCCACCCCGATGACATCCTCACATGACTTCTTTCTTATCAACGGCCATTGCCCCTGTCAACTTCCATTGCCCCTATGAATGGCACATTCTTCTTGAAATGAGCATATATTCCAAGCCCAAAAGAGATCATGCTAATTAGCTACTCTGACCTCTTACATAACATAGTCCAGAGAAGTTCCCCAAAACAATGTTAAAGCAAATCTTTTAGCCAAATCATCCAATCTTATTTTTTTCATTTTTAACAGTTATTGAGAGTCTACTAGAACCCTGGTAAATTTTTCCAGTGGTTAATTACTCTCACAGTATTTCCAGGCTCAGTTTCTCTTGCTTCAACTTCCAGCTATGTTATGACTTTCTCTGGTAGAACAGGGGACTCATTATCAAATATTTGTTCTCTGTAGATACTTACGGGCTGAAATCAAGTCTCTCCATAGCTTTCTCTCTGTTAACGTTAAATAAATTGAACATCTTGATCACTTGACTTGTGGACACCACTGTTGGATACCCATTCAGCAGTGGTTGCATCAGTCGCAAATACAGATTTAAAAATATATCTCTACTACTTTAGATTCCTTTGTTGAGATTGCCAAGCATCACATTAGCTTTCTTGACTTCTGTGGGAGCAGTGGTCCAAAACTGCCAGCTCAGGTGTTGCCCAACCTGCTCAGGTTGTCACCAGGCCAACCACATCATCCACTACAGAACTTACAGAGGTTTCCAAAAGTTACAAGCCCCATGACTTCCATTACCTCTGTAACAAACTTGCAGCCTTATTTATAGTTAGCTATAGTTGCACCAAGTTTATCAATTGGACTGATCCACATTTCTGAATCAGTGACCTGTCCCCTTTATTATTTATATTCCCCTAATTCCTGTGTCACCTGAAAACTTATTTTTTCTTCTAAATCATGTGCAACATGTTAATTAAAATAGAGTCAGTAACAGACCCTTGTGCAAACTCACTAAAGACACAGGTTCTGTTTAATGTCCTCTTGAGATACTAGTGGAATGGGAAAGTGTTAGCCTCATACTATGAGAATGCATAATCTGTTTTTCTTCAAATATGGAAAAATATGTATTGAACACTTCTGTCTTCTCCTGAATTATTATTGATAAGTCCATTGATAGCATTCTTTTTGTTCCAAGAATACATGAAAAAATACTTTGTATCCATTACTCTGTTGGTCATAGATTTAACTTTTTTTTTTATTTTTGCTTTCCTTATATTTTTTCTATAATTCCTAGCTCCTGATTTATATTGATTACCATTAACTTCTACTTTCTTCCATGTTTTCTTTTATTTTAGTTTTTGTATCTGCCTTCACTTCCTCCCTAAATCAGGCTGTTATTTTTTAAAAACTAATATTTACCTCTTCCTTGATTGTGGGATGATGGTTTGGAAGCCTCAAATAAGGTGTTCTTAAACTATTCCTAATTATCATTCATGTTTTTTTCCTTATTAAATCTTTCTACAAGCTGATCTGGCTCATAATTGTTTTCTGCTTTGTGAAACTGACCTCTTTAAAGCACCAGGTATAGGTATATGCATGTATGGTGGTTGAAGCTCTTGAACTGGTTTTCAGAAGACCATGGCTCTATTTCTGATCCATGCGACTTTGGCCAAACCTGTTAGCTTCTCTGCTCTTAGGGTACGTCTACATTATGGGCTAAAGTTGAGTTCAGATACACAACTTCAGCTACGTTAATTATGTAACTGAAGTTGAAGTAGCTTAACTTGGCTTTTGGTGCTGTCTACGCTGCAGGAAGTCAAAGGAAAAACACTCTTCCTTCAATTCTTTTACTCTTCATGAAATGAGGGATACAGAAGTTGGGGAAAGAAGCCATTATTTTGAAATGATTTTGGAATAACCGGCTTGCTGTGTAGCTACACACTCTTTTATTTTTAAATAACATGGGTTATTTCAAAATAAGTGGTCAATGTAGATATAGCCTTAGTTTCTTATCTTTAAAACTCAAAGGGTACGTTAGACTACAGGCTTTTGTTGACAGAAGTTTTGTCGACAGATACTGTCGACAAAATTTCTGTCGACAAAGAGCATCTACACTACATTCAGTTCTGTCGACAAAGCAAGCTGCGACATGGTAGTGTAGACGCAAAGGACAGTTTACATGCAATAACACCTTCTGTCGACAGAAATTCTGTCGACACAAGGCGTTATGCCTCGTAAAATGAGGTTTACCAGCGTCGACAAAACTGCTGAGTTCTGTCGACGTTATGTCGACAGAACTCAGTGGTAGTGTAGACGCAGGTATAGTTTTGTCAACAAAAGTCCACTTTTGTCGACAAAACTCTGTAGTCTAGACACACCCAAAGAGAAATATTAACTGAGCGATGACAGTATTGGGAAGATTAATCCATTAATACTTGTGAGATGTTCCGATATTACTGTGACAAATCGTAATAAACAGCCTACAGATATAAAAAATGTTAAAAAAAAACAAAGAAAGGGTACAACTTCAGGAGGTCCTTTACTGACTCTGAAGGGAGATGCTCTCTTCCTGAGTGACACCGATATAGGTATCACACCTACAAAGGGACTACTTGTGTGATTTCAAGTCACTTTCGTGTGTAAACATTTGCAGTATCAGACTCTGGATGAGCAACCTGGTTCATGTCACTCACTGACACTTACTTTCACTTTTCTCATTTGTAAATTAGGCATAAGGTAGTATTTAACTATCCAGCCTTCCTGTAGTTATTTTAACTAAGGGTAAGTGCAGTCATCCGTCCCATTCTTGGTAACATCATAGCTTAAATCAAGGAACACACCACCTACAGGTCAGAAAAAAACTCCTTTTTTATTATATGTTTGTTGCTGTTATGCCTACAGAGAGGTAATAAATATAAGATGGCTGTTGGAACCCCATATTTTTGAAAGGATTGCAGTAAGGTTGTCTATTTACTCTATGTAAATCCATATACACAGTCAAACATACATATCACATCAAAAGATGCCTCGACTTCATGTTTATCTAAATCTCACCTCCAAGCTTTTGTCACTGTGTCCTTTAATATCTTTGGTTGCCTGAAAAAATCTTTAGCTCTTTCTTCTACTCATTTATATTATGTGCTTCACTAACCTGACTTGGCATCATAGTTCATATTTACCTCTACCTCAGTAGATTAGTCTCTGTCTGAATTTCTTCTTTTTTGATTGTCCCATATATTTCTAGTAGTGCTTCAGTCTGAACAGTTGCTTATCTTACTTTATCAAAACATCATAACTCAGAATGCCTCTGTTTAGGTCGCCCACAGAAAAGGAGAATATTGCTGGAAAATATTACTATTGGTCTATTTTGTATACTATCCAATGTCCTTATAAAAAGGTGACTAGAAGGAACTACAGGCAGTCCCCAGGCTACATGGATCTGACTTACATCGGATCCCTACTTACAAACGGGGTGAGGCAACCCCGCACTAGCTGCTTCCCCCCAGCAGACCAGGGAGACATGAAGCTAGTGCCCCCCCCCCCCCCAGCAGACCAGAGAGACGCAGAGTGGCTTTTCTCAGCAGACACCTCAGCTTGAAAATAAAGGACTGAGGGAAAAGAGGTGTGGGAGAATAAAACTGAGCTCTGGAGAAATGTTTGGCTAGAGTTTCCCCTACAATATGTACCAGTTCCGACTTACATACAAATTCAACTTAGGAACAAACCTACATTCCCTATCTTGTACGTAACCCGGGGACTGCCTGTATGTGTATTATTCTAAATAAGTGCTAAAAATAACAAGCATCTATTATAACAGCAATAATTCTTTTAATTTGTATTATATCCCTCTGCTTATTCATCTTGTGTCCCTGCTTTATCTTTCTAAAAATAATATAAAGAGGATTAATAGTTTCAAATAATTTTCCTACAATAACTCCTACATGTATTTTCTTTAATATAATGCTGCATGCCTCTTTCATTTAAAACATTCACACACACACTCATCCTTGTCCCCTGGCTCAGTTTATCTATATGGCATGTCTACACTGTGGCACTATTTCAGGATACTCCTGGTATTCCAAAATAGCCTTTCTTCATCTTTGAAACAAGCCCATTATTTCAAAATATAACAGGCTCGCTATTCCAACATCCCTGTAAACCTCATTGCATGAGGATTAAGGGATGTTTCAGAATAGCAGTTTATTTTGAAATTTGGTGCTGTGTAAACATCACCAAATTACAAAATAAGCTATTTCAAAATTAACTTGAAATAAGCTACGCAATTTGCATAGCTTATTTCAAGCTACACCACACCCTATTAATGTGCATCATATATATGGGGAAATCACCTCAAAGTCCCAAATCCCAGCTATGACTGTCTCATTTCTAATCTTGGTATATCTTCCACATTCAGCATTATTAACATACGCTATCATTTTTCTGCCCTTCCAAATTAAAAATTTCATATAGTCAAATGATTACACCGGAAGGTAGAAGTTTCTTTGTTTGAAAACGAGTAATTGACCCTTTGTCTAATGATACTACCTTGGGAAAAAATTAATTGATGGTGCTATGCCCAGTCATTTGTTTACTTGGAAAAAAACGGAACTCACCAAAATATAAATAATGCCAGTAATTAAGCATATACATACACACAAATGTCCTGATCTTCTTGCAAGATTCATATCTGTGGAAACATTTCCCAATTTGCTGAAGCTCTCTTGAAACATCCAGATATTATGTGAACTTTTATTATCTGTAGCTCCACTCTAAAATGCCTTTGCCATGTCAGCCAAAATATTTTTATCATTTTTCTCTGCCAACTCAATATTATCCCACAATAAACTTGCCATTCCTTTTCTTGATGTGTTTTATCTCACTTTTGTAAAACCTAAATTCATGTATTTTAAATCCCTAGTCATTTTCCTGGAACATCAATATTTCCTTAATTCCAATAATATTGTGCACTACTCTACAGCAGTTTAGAAGAATAAAATTTCAGTTCAACAATCCTATTATTTACACTTTGCTCTGAGCATTGGTATAAAATGTATTTAATTGTTTCCTTCTTCACTTTTTCTTCCTGTCATCTCCTACAATGGTAACTTACAGATGTGATACTTGACCTTGGGATCTAGACAAAGAGAAAAAAGAGAAAATTGGTTCAATATTGCAATGGCAAGATTGCACTGGTAATTTGTGTGATGCCATGTAATGAAATCCTTGCTCAGATAATACGGTATCAAACACTCTTATTGAAAGAGCAAGAAAAAAACACACATTTCTTCTTGCACTTCTTCTTCTTCTTCTCTTTGACAAATGCATGAGCATACACACACATTGTTTGAGAGAAAACAGAAATATATAAATCTGAAGTTTGAGGATCATTGCAGCTTGTGATACAATATAGTGAAATTGTTTCCCAGAAAATAAAAGCAGCATTAAGATAGGAAATTTGTTTAACATAGGGAAGGGTTACTAGTTACTATTTGTTTAACATAGGGAAGGGATACTTATATATCCCAAGCAATGAAAACATTGATGATTTGTTTATTTCTCTTTAAACATGAAGAGAGAAAGAGCAAAACACTTGTGCTAGGGATATGAATGGTTAACCAGTTAACTGTCTTATTTCAGGATCCTATTGTGTATTAACTGTTGACTTTTTTGAGAGAGAGGTGGGGGAGAGAGAGAGAGTGTCAAAGTTTTTAGAGATGAATTGAGAAAGGAAAATTTATCATTGTATATCCCTAGATAAAATCTCCATCCAAATAATGTTGTCCATTCTTTAGTCCAGCCCTTTACTCTTTAGCCTTTGGGGTACTGTAAACTGTGTCAGCTGGCATTGATATTCATGCGACCATCTGCCAAACAGGTTTGTCTAGTACACTCAGCTCTAGAAACTCCCCCTATCAACCCTTTTACATTAACTTTTTGCTGGAGACTCATGGGAGGAAGGCATAGGAGCAGCTAGGATATACTTACTGTGGCTTCCGGGAGACTGATTTGGTTACTCCTAGCTAGGGACTTCTGATCTATTTCCGTTCCTGTTATATCACTGAGGCTATGTCTAGACTGCAGGCTTCTTTCGAAAGAGGCTCTTTCGAAAGCATCTTTCGAAAGAGCCTCTTTCAAAAGATCGCGTCTAGACTGCAGGCGGATCTTTCGAAAGAGAAATCCGCTTTTTTGAAAGAGAGTACCCAGCGAGTCTGGATGCTCTCTTTCGAAGACGGCCTCTTTACATTGAAGAACGCCTTCTTTTGAAAGAGGAACTTTCGAAAGAAGGCGTTCTTCCTCGTAAATTGAGGTTTACCGCCATCGAAAGAAAAGCCGCGTTCTTTCGAAATAATTTCGAAAGAACGCGGCTTGAGTCTGGACGCAGGGGAAGTTTTTTCAGGAAAAGGCTACTTTTCCCAAAAAAAACCCTGAGTCTGGACACGGCCTGAAGGTGTACAAAGGGAGGAGGTTGGATCAGAAAATCAACCCTTGGATGTTAATAAGCCAGAATGTTCGAAGCATTAGCAGCAACAAACATGGATCAATCAAAGTACTTTCCCACTACTGCAATTCTAGCAAATGAAGATTCCTATCCAGGAATATTCTGACAATACTTAATCAATGCTCTGGAGCAACACATTCAGACAGATTTTTTCCTATCTATTTGCGAAAGAATGTGACATTCCAAAGCTGAATAAGACATTTTAATTTATGCCTTTCAGTATGCCATTTCCCTTTTACAACTGGAACATTAGCTCTCTAACCACATGATAAAAGTCTGGCAATAGACTGGAAAAGATTATTTGATTGTGAAAAAATATGTATTAATATTCCAGCATAATCAATATTTTTGGTGTTGATATTGTGTTGATAAGAATATGTTTTGGACTAGTAACACTGTGTATTAATCAGCTTGCTTACAGTGTATAAAAGTAAATCAATCATCTTTCCCATGCAGTTTTGAAAGCATCATTGAATATCAAGCAACACTGAATTCCTGTGCTCATTTTCAGATTAACTTTTCCATTAATATCACCCCCAATGTGTTTCTTTTCGGGCTTGCTCAAATTAAATGAACAGATTTAAAGCTAAGTTGAAGCATTTCCCTAGTCTCTAAAGCATGAAATACTGTTTCCTTATGCTTCCTTACTTACTGCATTTAGGAGACACAAATTACAAATACTGACTGCCAAAGAATGCTCAGTATTGCATACCTTTGCATTTTTTGCTTGCTGCCTCTTTACATCAGATATTAAGATTTAGAAACAGAGTACTTCAATTTTCTGAATTTAATCTCATTCAAGTATGTCCCTTCAGTATGTAGGACCTTTCTGGAATGATGGATCTGCTACAGAGCAGACACTGTCAAATCTGTGGCAATGCCTGAACACACTTTGGTAATTTATTTCCTGCTTTCTTTGTGCCAATGTAAAGAGCTACATCATAGGCTATGTCTAGACAGCGGGGCTATTTCGGGATACCGAAGTACCCCAAAATAGCAATTCTGCATCTTTAAATGCGCCCGTTATTTCAAAATAACAGACGTGCTATTCTGACATGTCTCTCGAACCCTCATTCGTATAACTAAGGGACTTGTCAGAATAGTGCTATATTTCAAAATTTGATGCTGTGTAAAAATAAGGTATTTTGAAATTACCTTGAAAAAAGCTACCATAGATGCAAATTGCATACCATAGATGAAGTTCAGGATGCTGTAGAACCGCGGTCCCCAACACGGTGCCCGCGGGCGCCATGGCGCCCGCAGGGGCATTCATGTGCGCCCGCCACGTGCTCGGGGCTGGCCTGGCCCTGGGCACGTGGTGCATGCACAGTGCCGGAGCCGGCTCCAGGCTCATGGTGAGCGCCGGCCCCGGGCGCTTGGGGGAGAGGGGGCCCCGGCCCCCAGCGCTTGGAGGAGGGGGGGCGCCGGCCGCGGGCACACGGAGCTTGGGGGGGAGGGGGCACTGGCCCCGGGCACGCGGCGCTTGGAGGTTGCCCCGGGCACTTGGAGGAGGGGTGGGGGGCGCCGGCCCCGGGCGCGCGGCTATGGGGGGTCGCGGCTATGGGGGGCCCTGCCCCCGTCCCCGCCCCCTGGCGCCCGGCGGGCGAACAGCCACGCCCCCTGGCGCCCGGCAACCTCCACAGGTTGGGGACCACTGCTGTAGAAGCTGTCATTTTTACCAGGATAGCATGTGCCAGCATTAAATGAGTAAATAATTTCTAAGGATAAAAATTGAGAAAAAAAATCAAAGCTGCTAACCACATTGTTTGATATATAATAAATCATTTAAATGAATATGGAATTAGAAATATCTATATCAAGAGCAATATTTATACTGTTTTGCAAATGTGTTGCAATATTGGTTTAATTATTTAGGAGAAACAAGAGTATAATACAAAAGTACATTTTATTAAAAGAAGCTCTTAAAATAGATAGTATTAGCCTTTTTCATTTCTAGTTTATGGAGATAAATAGGTGTTGCTTTACTGATTTATATTTTATTCTGAGGTCTGTAACTACATACCATGACATCAGATTTTAAAGACAACATTGAACAAATGCCAGGACCTTATCACTAAGGGTATGTCTACACTTTCCCCCTGCTTTGAAATAGGGAGGCAAATGAAGGCGACCGAAGTGCAAATCAAGCACGGGATTTAAATATCCCACGCTTGATTAGCATAGTCGCGTCCGGTCGCCATGTTGGAAATTGACTAGCCCGAATTAACTCGCCGCGTGTAGACGCGGTACTCTGAGGGAACACCCCGTACTTCAAATTAACTGTAATCCTCTTTCAATGAGGTGTTCCCTCGGAGTACTGCGCCTACACATGGCGAGTTAATTTGGGCTAGTCAATTTCCAACATGGCACCCGGACATGACTATGCTAATCAAGCGTTGGATATTTAAATCCCGCGCTTGATTTGCAACTTCAGTCGCCTTCGTTTGCCTCGCTACTTCGAAGTAGGGGGCAAGTGTAGACGTACCCTGAAACATGATTACCAGTATCTTTCTCTTCATCGTCTAGCTCAAAATAAAACCTAAACGAAATGTATATAATCACTCAGCTTGAAATTAAAAAATATTCTACACATATTTATCTTTAGTTTTACTGGTTTCTCCCTGTTACTTTTAAAAAATATTATTTTCTGTAACCATGAATAGGTTAAGTCTAGAAATTTAATTATCTCAAGTAAAAAAAAATTACTTATTTAGAAAATAATTACTTCTTGCAGGCAAGACTTGTGCCAGCTAGGTGAAGGCAGGAGAAATTATGAGATTTAATTTCCAGAAAGTGGATGGAAATGGAAAAGTTGAACCACTTGGGGTGCCACTACACTGTATCCTTAGCTCAAAATTAATTATGCAATTTGAGCTATGCATATTGCATAGCTTATTTCAAGTTAATTTAGAAATACCTTATTTCATAATTTGGCACTGTCTACACATCACGAAATTTTGAAATAAACTGCTATTCTGAAACATCCCTTATTCCTTGTGGAATGAGGTTTACAGGGACGTCAGAAGAGCAAGCCTGTTATATTTCGAAATAACGGGCTTGCTCCAAAGATGCAGCATAACTATTTTGGGCTACCTCTGGCTCCCTTAGGTGATCCAGGAAAGTTAGAATACCTGTCCAACACATTTTACTTAGTAATTGAAGGGTGTGCATGTGTTCATTTTAAACAAAATGTGGTTTGGAAAGTAGATATGCATAAAGAAGCATGCTGTGGCTCACCACCCTAGGAACAGTCTAGAAAAGGCCAAGGGGACGGGGGCTGAACTCAACATGTGGAGTGGAGAAGTACAAGCATGTGACAAACAAAGCCATATATGGAAAGGTTGAATCTGATTGGTTTAGAAGTTTGTGTTATATAACCTGTTATGTAACTGCCATGCGCTATAAAACAGCAAGGGGAGGGGCTTCTTGCTCCAGGGGCTTTGGCTGATTTTAGTACCAGGGGCACATTGAATAAAAGTCTTTTTGAATTGAATTGAAGTATCAAAGACCCTTGATTCTACCCAGCACCTGACTCTCTGGGAACCACCAAATCCCAACAGTAATGTTCATACCCTATTTTGGGCCTAATCTTCCATTATCAGGAATTCCAAAAATGCTCCAGAACTAAAAGCAGTTGGAACAAGTAAAGTGCCAGCAATTTCAGAGATTGCCAGCTGACTCCTGAATGTTCAATTATATATTTTTTTCTTCATGACACTTGTTAATTATGGAATAAAAGATAAGAAAATATGTGGGAAGGAAAATAAACACCTAACATGAATTTTGTGAAATTTTTAGGTTTATAATTTGCACATAGTCATGAGTGCTTGTGGTACTCCAAAACACAGAAGGAAATCTGTGGCCAACAGTGTGGGTGGCTGAAATTAGACTCCAAAGAACTTATTTAGTCACCAAATCTTGTGGCCTGTTTTAAAAAAATACTCAGCACCCAGAAGCTCCTACTGAAGTCCCTTTTCCCCATACCAGTTACTTTCTCAGGGTATGTCTACACTATAGCGCTAATTCGAACTAACTTAGTTCGAATTAGTTAATTCGAACTAAGCTAATTCGAACTAACGCATCCAGACTAAAAAACTAGTTCAAATTAGCGTTTTGCTAATTTGAACTAGCATGTCCACATTAAGTTGACCCTGAACCGGGCTTAAGGATGGCCGGAAGCAGTGCCGGCAGGGCATCAGATGAGGACTTAGAGCGTGGAGCTGCTGCCTCAGGCTAGCCGAGGGCTGTGCTTAAAGGGACCTGACCCCCACCCCGGACAGACAGTTCTCAGAGGTGCCCCACTTGCAAAGCAGTCCTAGCTTGGAGTGCCCTGAGTGCCCACACTGGGCACATCAAAGCACTCGGCCATCAGACCGGCTGCACTTGCCGCAGGCTGCCATCTCGGGAGAGGGGAAAATTGGGGGCTGCAGGAGAGCTTCCACCCCCAGAAACCCACAGAGCCACCCCAGTCCTCCCCATCGGGGGCTCGTACCCCATTCCTCCCTCACCTCCTTCCATTTATCCTTCCCTAGCCCCCCTTCCTGATGTACAAAATAAAGAAAACGTGTGGTCAAAAATAGAATCTCTCTTTAATGAACAAAACTCGGGGAGACTGGGAAAAGGAGGTGGGAGAGGGGAAGAGAGAGGGTGGGAGAGGGGAGGGCAACTAAAATGATCAGAGGTTTGGAACAGGTTCCATATGAAGAGAGGCTAAAGACACTGAGACTTTTCATTTTAGACAAGAGGACATTGAGGGGGGATAGGATAAAGGTCTATAAAAGCATGAGTGGGGTGGAGAGGGCATCAAGAAAAGTTCTTCATTAGTTCCCATACTAGAAGGACTAGAGGACACCAAAGGAAAGGAATGGGTAGCAGGCTTCAAAGTAATAACAGAAAGTTCTTCTTCACAAAGCAAAGCTGGCAGCTCTCCTGCCCTAGACGGCCACTTTCCTGTGCCTAGTGCAGAGGTCGTGGATGAGGTCCACGATGTCCGCACTAGACCAGGCGAGTGCCCGCCTCTTGCGGTCCTGGGCAAGATCCCGGGAGCCGCCAGCCTGGTCCCCAGGAAGAGGGGGAGGGGCATCAGGTGGCTGGCTCGATCCGTGCCAGGTGCAGGGTCTGCTAGCTGGGTGCTGGCAGGCTTGCACCTGGCACGGGCACCATAGCCAGCCCGTGCCCCTTTAAGGAGTCCGGGGCCGGGAGAGGGGCAATAGAGTTTCCTTGGTGTTGGCCAGAGTGGCCACCAGGGAAAACTGGGGACGGCTAGCCTCCCACTACTTCGAATTAAGGGGCTACGCACCCTTTTATTCGAACTAGTAAGTTCGAACTAGGCTTAGTCCTCGTACAATGAGGTTTACCTAGTTCGAACTAAGCGCTCTGCTAGTTCGAATTAAGGTCGAACTAGCGGAGTGCTAGTGTAGCGCCTGTCAAAGTTAATTCAAACTAACGTCTGTTAGTTCAAATTAACTTTGTAGTGTAGACATACCCTCTGTTACCATGTAAGGTAGGTTTAAGGTCCCTTTGTACCACTGTGGCAATACAAAGAGTCTTTGGATAAAAGATATAGAGAAATAAAACATATATTTAAATTGTTAATTAACATGCAGAATGTTAGTCATAGAGGAGGAAGAAAGAATTACCTTGCTCTTTAGAAGTTCCACGAGTTCTGGGATAAACAAACACGATCAAATGGATGGAATGGCAACCTGTGGTGTGTATCATGTAGCTGATTTAAAATGCTTTCATTTTAAATTTTATTCCAAGTTCACAAGTGAACATACATATTTGTCATTGTGACACTACCTTTGTTGTACAATGTACATGTAAACTGTTTTTAGTGCACATATAATAGTACTTTGAATTACCTTAGTACAATTTACTCATGCATATTATAAGTTCCAGAATTCAACAAATGTTTGTGTTCATATTAACTGCGGTTAGCACCATAATAAAGTCCCAGGCAATACAGATCCTTTGGCCCTGGTCTACACTATGGAGTTATTTCAAAATAACCCCCTTTATTTTTAAATAGTAAGCAGAGTGTCCACACTACCAAGCCCGTTATTTAAAAATAACTGTCTGGTTATTTCAAAATTTGTACTCCTGCTTACCTTGTGGAATAATGCTTATTTCAAAATAGTTATTTTGAAGTAGCGCTAGTGTGGATGCTCCTCTGCTCCTATTTCAAAATAACTACTCCTTAGAGTAATTCAAAATAATTATTCCCAAGTGTCTCCTGGGGCTCTAATTTTAGGTTGCACGTCCACAATAATGGAGCCTGCCTCAGACTAACTGAAACACTATTTCAATTTTATTACTTTGGGGAGTTATTATTTTGAATTTAGTTGTTTTGAAATAATTTCCTAGTGTAGACATGTTGGACAGTAGGGCATGTCACGATATGCAGAAATAAATCACCAGTTCTCTCCACAAACTCCACTCTCTCCTGATCTCCCAACAAATTAAGAACTACTGTCAAAAAAATCAATAAAGGGTCCAAGTGGCTCTATAGCATTGTGGACTTATAACAGAATTCTTTAGAAGAGAACAGGAATAAGGAGCTGTACTATATTATGGCTCTGAGCTCCCTCAGTAAAATCAAGGCAAACTCAAACATTAATATAGAGCTGGATATTCTTTGACAAGATAATATCTATATTTGTTAAAGGGAGAACATAACAGAATGCTTGATTGGGAGCAAATCTAGTCATGCCTAAAATACTGTGACATTTATATGAATATATATTCAGATAGAGAGCTCCTCTGAGATAAGTAAGATTGGTGTTAGAACCAAGAAGATATTCTGAGTAATTTCTGGTACAGGTAATGAACATTAAAACTGTTTTGGAATCTATGCTCAATTCTTCCAAGAATTCATACAGAAGACATATTATCTGAAAAAAAATCAAACTTCCCCTGTGATATGTATACTCATTTATTCTCAGACACATGCTAGGTTTACTAACAAAAATATAATTTTGGGCCTACTAAATGCACATGTGTTTTTGTCCTTAATACACTTCATTTTCTCATTGTATTTGATTTTTCTCCCACTGAAGTAAGTACAAATGAAATTTTGCCATTAATTTTAATAGGAATAGAATTAAGCTTCTAATATTATTTGAATCAGAAGTTTTGTACAACCATGTTTGTTTTATTTATGCTATTGTAGAAGCCTTTAAAATGGAGTGGGGTTTCCCATTCCCCCATAAAACAACATCACTATGAACTATACTCACATCCTACTGACCCACTGTCACCAATGCAGTTGATATTGTCATCCCTTTGCAGCAGTCTATCCCCTTTGATCTAATCAGAGTTTTAGATGTTTATGAACAGAAATATCAGGCTCCAGAATGCCATATTAATAATAACAATTAGTAATAATTAGGGAAATTGAAGACTTTGCTCTAGAACATGCTTCAGAAAGTTCTCATAAAAGAAATTCTAGAAGTTATGGGTACAAAGATAACTTTCCAAAGATTAAGTGAGCATAGCCAATGCACTTCAGACTCCTGCTAAGTTTGAATGCATCCTCAAGCATTTCTGAGCTTTGTCTTTATATAGTTTCTCTGACAGGTTTTTGAAGTAAGTAATTATTATTTTCTTCCACTTTACAGGTTGGAAAACTAAGATATATAGAAGTGATGTTGGTTATCAACACTAGAGAAGATGTCAGTGTCATGGGTCAAGAACAGAAATAAGAGTCAAGAATTCCTTACTTCTTCTCTCAGGCTATGTCTACACTACAGGCTTCTTGCGCAGGAAGTTTTTTGCAGAAGAAAACTTCCGCAAAATTTTCTTGTGCAAGAGAGCATACACACTGCATAGAAAGAAAGTGCTGATTGCTATCTACAGAATGGCTCCAGGGCACTTGTGCTTTTTCCTCTTTCCTGTTTTTGCGCAAAACTCCCTTTGCCCATCCACACACACCTTTTTGCTCAAGAATTCTTGCACAAACAGGAATTATTCCTCATAGAAGGAGGAATACCTACACCAGAAAAAACCCTCTGTTCTTTCATTTGATTTGTGTAAAAATGCACTTGAGGTGTGGATGCTCCAGGAGTTTTTCTGCAAAATCACTTGTTTTTCTGCAAAAACTGAAGTGTAGACCTAGCCTCAGGAAACTAGAGCAACCTGTTTTAAAAGTATACAGCAATTTAGAATGTTGTCTTTTAGGCTCTATTTAGGAAAGATAATTGATATGAGATCTAAAAAGCTGCAAGATAAGCACGTAATCATTCAGTAAACTGACTTCAATGAGAATATAGTTGAGTATGGAAAGTAAGATCAAGCCTAACCATTCTACCACATACGCAATGTTATGCAAATAGCTCAGCTTATACAGTACAGCAAAATAAAAAAGGAAATGCAGAAGATAAGCCCATTATTACAGGCATAATTCACAAGTTTCATGTTGATTCACAAATGTATTTACACTGAGATTTTCAAAGGCCCAACAGGCAGTCTGATAACCAATTCCAACTGAAAGTCAATCACATTAGGAAATCTACTATTTTATCTGATCAGGTTTCAATGACATCAACGGAACAAATGGATGAAAATGTCATGGATTAGTTTAAAAAATGTGCCCGTGCTGTGCATTTGTATATGCATTGTACATATTGAGCACATTCAGGGTATGTCTACACTACAGCGCTAATTCGAACTAACTTAGTTCGAATTAGTTAATTCGAACTAAGCTAATTCGAATTAGCGCAGCTAGACCTAAAAACTAGTTCGAATTAGCGTTTTGCTAATTCGAACTAGCATGTCCACATTGAGTGGACCCTGAATAGAGGTTAAGACTGGCCGGAAGCAGTGCCGGCAGGGCATCAGAGTAGGACTTAGAGCGTGGAGCTGCTGCCTCAGGCTAGCCGAGGGCTGTGCTTAAAGGGACCCGACCCCCACCCCGGACAGACAGTTCTCAGGGTTCCCCGCTTGCAAAGCAGTCCTGGCTTGGATTGCCCGGAGTACCCACACTCGGCACATCACAGCACTCAGCCATCAGACCAGCTGCACTTGGCGCAGGCTGCCATCTGGGGAGAGGGAGCAATTGGGGGGCTGCAGGAGAGCTTCCACCCCCAGAAGCCTGCAGAGCCAGCCCAGTCCTCCCCATTGGGGACTCGTACCCCATTCCTCCCTCACCTCCTTCCACTTACCCTTCCCTAGCCACCCTTCCTGATGTACAAAATAAAGGACAGTTGTGTTCAAAAATAGAATCTCTCTTTATTGAACAAAACTGGGGGAGACTGGGAAAAGGAGGTGGGAGAGGGGAAGAGACAGGTTGGGAGAGGGGAGGGCAACTACAATGATGAGGGGTTTGGAACAGTCCCATATGAAGAGAGGCTAAAGAGACTGAGACTTTTCAGCTTAGAAAAGTGGAAATGGAGCAGGGATATGACAGAGGTCTATAAAAGCACGAGTGGGGTGGAGAGGGTGCATCAAGAAAAGTTCTTCATTAGTTCCCATAATAGAAGGACTAGAGGACACCAAAGGAAAGGAATGGATAGCAGGCTTCAAACTAATAACAGAAAGTTGTTCTTCACAAAGCAAATAGTCAACCTGTGGAACTCCTTGCTGCAGGAGGCTCTGCAGGCTATAACTAGAACAGAGTTTAAAGAGAAGTGAGATCAATTTATGGAGGTTGGGTTCATGGAGTGGTATTAGCCAGGGGGTAGGAGTGGTGTCCCTGCCCAAAGTTTGTGGAAGGCTGGAGAGGAATGGCACGAGACAAATGGCTTGGTCACTGTCTTTGGTCCATCCCCTCCAGGGTCCCTAGGGCTGGCTGCTGTTGTCAGACAGGCTACTGGGCTAGATGGACATTTGGTCTGACCCAGTACGGCCATTCTAAGCTCAGGGCTCAGGGTCGGGGGTCTCAGTGGACCACCTTGATTTTCATGCAAACCTACTCCTGGGTGGCCATGCTGGCAGCTCTCCTGCCCTACATGGCCGCTTTCCTGTGCCTAGGGTGGAGGGCGTGGATGAGGTCCACGATGTCTGCACTGGACCAGGCAGGTGCCCGCCTCTTGTGGTCCTGGGCAATCTCCCGGGAGCCTCCAGCCTGGTCCCGGGAAGAGGGAGGAGGCTGGGGGGCATCGGGTGGCTGGCTCGAGCTGTGCCAGGTGCAGGGTCTGCTCGCTGGGTGCCGGTAGGTTTGCACCTGGCACGGACATTGTAGCCAGCCCGTTCCCCTTTAAGGGGTCCGGGACCAGGAGGGGGGCAATAGAGTTTCCCTGGTGTTGGCCAGAGTGGCCACCAGGGAAAGCTGGGGAGGGCTAGCCTCCCACTAGTTCGAATTAAGGGGCTACACACCCCTTAATTCAAACTAGTAAGTTCGAACTAGGCTTAGTCCTCGTACAATGAGGTTTACCTAGTTCGAACTAAGCGAGCGCTAGTGTAGCACCTATCAAAGTTAATTCGAACTAACGTTCGTTAGTTCGAATTAACTTTGTAGTATAGACATACCCTCAGAGAGTAAAATAATACATTTTATCACACTCTATCATAATAAAGGAGAGCTGAAATAATATAATATACAAAAACAGGATTCCATAATATAAAATACAGAAGCTTAATAAGGGAGGAATATTAAGTAGACCGTGAGTCTCTTTGAACTGCATCAACAGGAGCTTCTTCTTCCAGTAGCAGGTGGTGTTAGACATAGAGTAACTCTTCAATAGCACCTATGGCTTGCCTGCAGAGCAAGAGGTGGTTATGCATAGAAAGGGCAGCCAAACGGAAAAGGTAGAGAGTAGGCAGCTCTTCAGGTTGAAGTGATGAATTTTTTCAATTACTGCTATTCTATTTAGGAATGGCCATACATTCAGGCTACGTCTACACTACAGGGGTTTTGCATAAAAACAGCCGTTTCTGTGCGAAAACCCGTAGAGCATCCACACCTCAAGTGCATTTTTGCACAAGAACATTTACAGCAAAATGGCAGAACAGTGGGGTATTTGCCATGTAGGTATACTTCTTTCTTCGAGGAATAACTCCTTTTTGCACAGAGGTTTCTTGTGCAAAAAGAGCCTATTGGAAAAATCATAGGTGCTCTGATGGCCATTCTCTGAATGGCAATCAAAACTTTCTTGCACAAGAATTTCCATGCAGTGTGGATGCTCTCTTGCACACATCACTTTTATGAGGAGCTTTTGAGGTCTGGACGCGCTTTTGCAGAAGAAGTTTTTGTGGAAGATCTCTTCTGCAAAAAGCTTCTTGCACAAAAACCCTGCAGTGTAGACATAGCCTCAATGTACATGGGTGAAGAGAGGAACAACTATGCAGACAAGAGACTAAAGAAGATTTTAGCCTTTGCTCAATTACCTACTACATTCACCAAAGGAAGGGTAAAGAGTATTCAGTAGTGAGAGAGACTCCCCTTATCTGAACCTTTGGGGGAAGGGTACCAAGAATAAAGTGTTAGGGAATGTTAGATTGGAGTTAACCATACCAAACATAATAAAAAAAACCTGAACTCTATCTTTTGGAGGAAATATCCAGAAAGTTATTATTTTGATGAAAACTAGAAAGTGACTTTTTGCTCACCATAGTTAGAGACAAGCATGCATATTTCCTATGCCACACCAATGCCACCAAAAGGAGGGGGAAAAGTAATGTGAAGAGTCATTTTACTATCGTGCATGAGAAACATGAGATGGAGTTTTATAAAAATATCAGTCTTTAGTTAAATAAAATAATTTGTCTTTGATAGCTGAATAAATCATATCTTATATCATTAAAAGTACATCAATGAAACATCTTTACATTTGCAAAAGTATTAGCACAACAAAGACAGGCTTTTCTAAACAGTGTGATTGTGAAAGGAGTGACAGAAGCAACTCACTGAAAATCTTCCCCCAAAAAGGAAGAAAAGTGCTACTGATGAAAGTATAATGGGTAGAAGAGTAAACTCACTTTCAGAAGATATTTTTGACAGTTCAAAAAATTTCAATCTGTATGATTTTTGACAGATTGGCATAATTGATATGGCTCATATGGTGATATTTGTGCATATGGTATCTGAAATCAGCAGTGCAAAGGAAGACATTTTGATGATACTATCGTTAAAGAGGGAAACAAGATAGGAAGATAATTAAAGATGTTATTAAATGGAAAGAAATTATGACAAAACTGGTTTCTATAACAACAGATGGAACACCAGCTATGTTTGGATCCGAGGCTTCATTGCTCATCATCAATATGCAGTCAGAGGAAAAGTGATAGACTTGACAAATGTGAATGGATTACTGGTAAAAAAATATTACCTCCACACAAGTCAGAGGCCTTCTGCATCAAAATCTATCTGATGAGCCTGAGGTAGCCTGTGAAGATGTGGTTATACACAATGGCTACGTCTAGACTGGCTTGATTTTCCACAAATGCTTTTAACGGAAAAGTTTTCAGTTAAAAGCATTTGTGGAAAAGAGCGTCTAGATTGGCACGGACGGTTTTCCGCAAAACCACTTTTTGCGGAAAAGCGTCTGTGCCAATCTAGACGTGCTTTTGCGCAAAAAAGCCCTGATAGCCATTTTCGTGATCAGGGCTTTTTTGCGCAAAACAATACCGCGTTGTCTTCTCTGGCCCTCTTGCGGAAATTCAAGTGGCCAGTGTAGACAGCTGGCAAGTTTTTCCGCAAAAGCAGCTGCTTTTGCGGAAAAACTTGCCAGTCTAGAAGCAGACAATCAGATGAGGTAGCTGAGCTACAATAAAGCTTTTTAAAACGGTGCTTTTACATTTTCTCAGAGATCAGAATATTCTTGAGATCAAGCAATGAAAAATATGATAAGCTTTCTAACAGGTGTGGTTGCTTGACTTTGCAGTCCCAATCAACCTTAGTATAAAAAAAAGACTGAATTCAGTCGAGAACTGAAGGAGAAACAAAAGGATATTATATACATGGTAAGTGTGATGAATCATTTAAAGTGAAGTTGGGTTTGTGGATAATACAGATGAAACAGAAAATATTACAGTATCTCAGCTCTTTGGAATTATACCACTTCACATTATAGTGTGAAAACAACACAGTGAGTATCAAGAAAATAAAAAGAATCTGATAAATACAAAGAAGTGCTCCATGCAGATGTGTGCACTGATCACTTTAAAAATTAAGAGATTTAGAAGTGTTGAGACTCAGTGAGTTTGTTTCACTCCATTCATGACAATGAACAAGCATTAAGAGCTGACTGGCAAGAAGAATGAACTCTTTTATTTGAATAGTGATTGTCACTATACAAACCGATGTCATCTTGAAAGCTCAAAACCAAAAATCTGAATTGTAGATATTAGTGGAAAAAAGTCTTTATCATTGCTGGTATTTTTTAAATGAATGTGAATGTGCTCTGCACATCAACATTCTAAATATTGTGTACATATGTGTGACAGGATGTGCTTCCTACACTTGCCCCGAAAGTGTAAAAATAGACTAGACTGGCTAATTGATCTATTAAGCAGCAAACCAGGGGAAATTTAAGTTGAGAAGAAAGCCCTAATCTGCAATTATTCCCTGAGGCTTTGTCTACACTGCAGGATTTTTGCGCAAGAAGCTTTTTGCAGAAGAGATCTTCTGCAAAAATATCTTGTGCAAAAGCACATCCACTCCTCAAAAGCACAAAAGAGATGTGCTTTTGCTCAAGGCAGCATCCATACTACACGGATGCTCTTGCAGAAGAAAATTCTGATTGCCATTAACAGAATGGCTATCAGAGCACCTGTGTTTTTTCTGATAGGCTGTCTTTGCGCAAGAAACCCCTGTAGAGAGTCCACACATGCCTTTTTGCGCAAGAGCTGTAGAGCAAAAGGAGTTATTCCTCGTGGGCAGGCCACCATAGTTAGAGATAGACTGCCTGAACTGGAATCCGCAGTAAAGGGCAAGCCCAATTTCCCCTACCAGATACTGGTCGGGGCAATTAAGGGAAGATTGATGTTTTGTACATAGGACTTTCATACTGGAAGGGAAATATATTAACCTGGTCACAGAGCTTAATCACAAAGAAGCTGCTCAACTCCCAGAGAAAGAGACAGACCTGGGCAGAGGAATAAAGAGAAGCAGGCATTGGACCTGTGAAGAGCTAGTCCCTATGTAACCCTTCTGCCACTAGCAGTGAACAGGAAGCAGGGCTTTGCTGTCAGTATCTATGGGGTTCTTTCAATACTATAATCAAGCTGGCTCAAGCCCCAGCCCAGTGACCTGGGAAAATTTCACTTTATCCACTGGGTATCTTTAGAAGCATTTCTTCTCCTTTCAGAAGCACAGAAACGAAGGAAGAAATAATTTGTTTAATAAAAGTAAGCTAGCATTAATCTAAGAAAACAATACATGCAATACCCATAAATGAAGAAAAACCCATGAACAAAGCACCCTCCACTGGGAGGAGTCCTTTGCTTCAGGTTCTTGAATCCAACACCCCAACTTACATGGTGTGCTTTCCTCCCTTTTCAACACCCACTCACAGTTGTTTCTAATGAGTGGAGATCCAGCGTTCAGAGGTCATCTGCACACAGTCTTCCCTCATTGTGCCTGGGGGCAATGCTACCACACTTGTTACTTCTGCTGCCCACCCTGCCAGATTACCACTCACTCACTGCTCCTCATGGATGCCCAACTGGCCGCCTGTTCACTTGCTGCTCATGTCAGATCTGGCTCTGGGCAAAAACCCATTTCTCAGTGACTTCAACTCTTGGCCCAAAACTCAGTCCAGCCACAGGAAATTTCAACATCCACTGGAGCAAATTTAAAATAATAGAAGAGACTCCTTATGGAACCTATTTTAACTCTACTCTTGAGACAACAAAGAGAAACAGGTTGAATCAATCTTACAGCCAACACCATGAGGGCATGTAGCCTGCTGATTGACAGTCCTACCCTCCCCCTCTTAACCTCACAGAACTCTGGCAGTAGAGCCCTTGTCCATCTAAAGGTCTTTAAACGGACAGCGTCTCTTTCCTTTGAAACAGGGTAAGCACCAGCTGTCTTTTCTGTATTCCTACAATAATTGCAAGCCCTGGTGATCATATTTCACAATTCCTGCATTTAGCATTAACATAATATGTGACCCCAATAGACAAATTGATTACAATGAGCAAAACACCTCTCCATCCGTTGAATATCTAGCAAATCTAAGCAAACAGGAGTGAACTATATTTACATGCACATGCCCAGAGTCTCATTCTTTAAACTGAGAGTGTCTCCCTCCTTTGAGACAGGTTAATCAGCCTTTCTTTTCTGTATTCCTACAATAATTACAGAGATTGCAATTAGTATTAACACAATTTGTGACCCAAGTTGATTACAGCGAGAAAAACAATGCTCCACCAGCTGAATATTTAACAAATTCAAGCAAAGCAGGCGCAAACTGTATTTACATAGTCTCACCCAGGGTCTCTCCCCACCTCCAACTAGTTGCAAGGGACACATTCTTTAAGATCCTGCTTACATCTGTGCAACCAGAAGGAGGTGCCTACACAGTGGGTGTATACTGTGACAATAAGACTGATTAAAATCTGGAGAAACACCTTACAGTGGATCTTTTCCATTACACATTAAATTTTGAGAAATTGTCAATATGCCTACTGTGTTAAATATTGCAGTATTTGGTAAGCAGCCAATGCAACACATAATTAATTACACTTAAAGACTCAACTTCATAAAGAAGACTGAGGAGTTTGATGTTGCAATGCCTAACTGTAGGTACTTGCCACCTACTGGAATCCAGAGCCTTGAGTTAGGCATTTGAGCTCCCTATTCAATTCAAGGGGACAGTAGACATGTAAGTGTGGGATTCAAAGACATGATGAGTGAGCCACCTAAGCTGGCAAGTGTGAAAGCTGAGGAAAAGCTGGGTTTAGGCCCCACCCAGAAAAGGCACTTAGGTGCAGGAAGTAAGGGTGAGAGGTGCTACAGCATCTCCCAAGTTTTGTCCCCAACTGGCCCCGTTGATTGCAGCTGGCTTCGCTAGCCCCAGATCCTGGCCTCTGGGGTCCCACATTTCCCATTGACTTCACCAGCTCCACACAATCTGGCTTGTCCCTATCCCCATGGTCTCTGCAGCCTCCAGGACCTATCTGGCTTGGGGGCCAGGCCACCAGCCATAGAGTTTCCATTGCTGTCCTGAGTCCTGCCATTGGCCTGGGGCTCTACTTCTTGCCTCAGCAATGGACTCAGCACCCGCCTCCAGCTTGGGGCAGCAAAGGAATAGAGTGATAGCATCCAGTCATCTGGTCCAGGAAAGTTGGCAACTGGGAGAGATGTAATTCAGCACCCCCACCAGAACAATTGTTCCATCATCACTGCATTTAGGTGTGTAACTTTAGGACAGAGGGAGGTTCCTATTTCTACTTGAGATTCATAGTTAGCTGCTTAAATCACTTTGTCCATCATTTAATCCAAAGTTCTCAACCAAATTATTATGATGCATCATCTTATTTTTCTTTTATGAATGGGTCAAAGTAAAATTCTAGTGGCTAAAACAGAGACTTGGGAACCAAAACAGCTGCTTATATTCCAAAGTCTGTAGCTCCTTTTATCATGTTGGGCAAATTATTTATGCCATTTTTATACACCTGGATGCCTAAAATTTGAAATGCAGCTCCACATTTAAACACATATTCATTCATAGGTGTATGAATTTTCAGAAACACTGAAAACTTGGAATCAATGGAATTAATGGTTGCTCACCTATATAAGCCAGGCTCTTATTTGAATGTCATTCTTTAAGGGTGTGTCTAGACTACATGCCTCCGTCGACGGAGGCATGTAGATTAGCCAGATCGGCAGAGGGAAATGAAGCCGCGATTAAAATAATCGCGGCTTCATTTAAATTTAAATGGCTGCCCCGCTCTGCCAATCAGCTGTTTGTCGGCAGATGGACGCGCCGACAAAGAAGCCTTTCTTGATCGGCACAGGTAAACCTGGTTTCACGAGGCATACCTGTGCCGATCAAGAAAGGCTTCTTTGTCGGCGCGTCCATCTGCCGACAAACAGCTGATCGGCAGAGCGGGGCAGCTATTTAAATTTAAATGAAGCCGCGATTATTTTAATCGCGGCTTCATTTCCCTCTGCCGATCTGGCTAATCTACATGCCTCCGTCGACGGAGGCATGTAGTTTAGACGTACCCTAAGTGTCTGAGACTTAACTTGTTAGACCTAAGTATTTTGTATATGTGGGATCTTATCCTTCTTTTTGTGTGCATACAACATTTTCCATTAATTAGGTGGATGTTTTCAATGCACAAGAAATAGAGGATAAGTCCCACAGATTTTTCTAAATAGATATTAAAAAAAAACCTTAAAAATTAGGTCAGAACTCACCAGTAAATATTTATTTAAACTAAATTCCAAACCCTCACATTTTTCCTACTGCTCTCAGAAGCTGGTTTGGTGTCTTACACTAATATTAAAACTATCTGCAAGCTGTGCAACTATAGTGCTAAAAATGTTCTGAAACTAGGGAGTTATGCCAAAGCATCTATGTGTGGATGAATAGTAAAATCTATTCATAATTAATGAGTCATCACACTGCACTAAAGACTAAGAAAAATAATTACTATTTGCCATTTATTATAATTACAAGTATTATTTATATGGCATCATCAATTAGTGCTATGTGCAACAAATAAATATATCCCCAAAAGCTTGAGATGTGGTTGAGCTGAGAACAACCAGAAGAGAACCTGAGCTGAAAGAGAGACAAAAAAGAGAAGGACAATGTATGTGCCACTAGAGCACTCACTTAGAAGCCACTTTGTAAGCTATTCTGGAGCCAGGCTGGTTCAAAGAAGCCCCCAAATGTTGTCTTTTACAGTATACTGCTTAGAGGATCTATTGACTAGAGTTAAAAGTATGGCAGTGATGATGGGACAGGATATATGTTGTTATTTTACATTATAGGTTGGTAGTCATTCATACTTTGTAATATTTATGCTTTGTAATTATTCCTAATAGAGTGTGAATTAAGGATGAGATTTTTCAAAGATTCCTAGCTCCCACAGAAATTCAGTGAGCATCCTTCTTTCCTAGCGGACTTGAAACTCTTACCCTTGGCTATGTTGAAGTGCGAGGTAGTAGACTGGCAGCTTTTTGCATTTAAATCTAAACAAATGAACAAATATTAGGGTTGCTAATTAGTCAATTAAGTTGATGATTAACACAAAATAAATTAATAAGGTTTAAAAAATAGTCAGGATTAATCACAGCTTTAAATGCACTGTTAAGCAATAATTAAATACTTATTTTAATTTATTATGTTTTTCTACATTTTCAAATATATTGTTTTCAATTATAACAGAGAATATGAAGTGTACAGTGCTTCTTTATTATTATTATTATTATTATTATTATTATTATTATTATTATTATTATTATTATTGATGACAAGTGTTTTGACTTAAAAAGGTAAACAAAAGAAATAGTATTTTCAATTTACCTCATATGAGTACTATAATCCAATCACTTACAAATGTAGATTTCGTATTTTTTTTACATAACTTGAACTCAAAAACCAAACAATGTACAACTTTAGAACCTACAAGTCCAGTCAGTCAGCTGGAAGGAGTAAGCCATCAACCAGCCTCAATGGTGACATATCCTCCACTTCAAGGAGAAGTGCCTTTCAAAGATGCCTCAGCCCTTAAAGCTGAAAAGAAAAAGTGAGGGAAGGAAAAAGAAACAACTTTCTTTCCTGAGGCAGCTGGCTTGCCACAAAATATCTGTACTTATTGTGGGTGGAGTTGAAGTTCCAGGATCAAATTCCTCAGTCACCTCAGGACCCATATGGAAATTTGTTGAAGAGATCATCCGTAATCTAGAGATTGCTAATGAATAAATGATAATGTATCTTAACCACTGGACCAGATTTCTTGCTTTTAAAGTTATGTTAAGGATAACATATGAGCTTACAAATAGTAGTAAAGCCTCTCTGATGCATTGAAACCAGTTATATATTTGCAACAAAACTGATGTTTTATGCAGGGAGAAAACCAAACTTAATCAACCTGTATTGGCAAACATTTCATTACTTTATTGTTAAATTTCCTCCCATTCATATAATTACTCTTATTTTTAATCACTAGTTTCATGCATTCTGACAGAGTAGCTGTTTTTAACATATTTTCAGAATTGCTTTCCGTAAGGGTATGTCTACACAGCAAAGTTATTTCTAAAAAACAGCCATTATTTTGAAATAACTTTCCTAGCGTCTACACAGCCAAACCGCTATTTCAAAATAAATTCAAAATAGTAGAGCACTTATTTTGAATTTGGTAAACCTTATTCTACGAGGAATAACACCAAATTCGAAATAGCTATTTTGAAATAAGTGCTGTGTAGACACATATTGAAATAGAAGGCCTCCAGCCTTCACAGGATACCCTGGAGGCCACTCCAGCCTCAACCAAGAACACTCCACTCCCTTCCCCCCATCCCTGGAACCCTTAAAGGGGTAGACTCTGGCCACAGTGCCTATGCCAGCTCCAAACCTGCCAGCCCAGAGCCAGCAGTCACTGCCCCTGACCCAGTGGCCCCAAAACATGAGGCATCAAGCCACTGGCAGCCAGCCCTCCACCACTCCCTAGAAATAGTCTGCCAGCTCCCAGGAACCTGCCAGGGCCCACAGAAGGCAGGCACCTTGCTGGTGCAAGGTGGAGATCATGGACCTTATTCAGGTTTTGGTGGGGGGAGATGCTCCCAGCGTTAATGATCTCCACACTAGACAAAGGAATGCGGCTGTCTATGGCAGGATAGCTGCCAGCATAGCCACCAAAGGCTACATGCGAACCCAGGAGCAGGCTTGCATTACAATCAAGTTGGTCCGGTGAGACACCCAACCCTGAGCCCTGAACTTCCCTCCCCCCTTCTTCCCCTTGCTTTCCCCTTCCCCCTTCCTCCTCCCAGGTTTCCCCCTCCCCTCTCCCACCCTCTCTTCTCCCCTCTCCCACCTCCTTTCCCTAGTCTCACCAGAGATTCATTCCTTCCCCACCCAGTTTTGTTAAATAAAGAGAGTTTGTGTTCATGAAAATATGTGTATTTTATTTGACATCAGGAAGGGGCCTTAGGGAGGGGTAAGTGGAAGGACGTGAGGGAGGAATGAGGCACAAGCCCCCAGTGGGGCAGACCAGGGAGGCTCTTAGTGCTCTTCAGGGTGGAAGGTCTCCCACAGGGCCTCCTGGATACTGACATCCCCCCAATGGACATCCCGGATAGCAGCTTGCAGAAAGTGCAGCCAGGCTCATAGCAACGCATCCAAGAGAAGCTCTGGTTCCATGTTGCAGAGTGCTGTGGTGTCCCGAGTTAGGACAACCAGAGCACACAGAGACAAAATGCTTTGCTGTCTCTCATTGAGGTAGACAAGCAAGCAGAGAAACCTGAGAACTATCTGTCCGGGGGGGTCCCTTTAAGCACAGACTTCAGATAGCCTCAGGAAGCAGCTCCACACAATAAGTCCTGACCTGGTGGCCTGCTGGAACTGGTGGAACTTAAATGCAATTCAGCGTCCACTCAATGTTGACACGCTATTTTGAAATGGAAAAATGCTATTTCGAAATGCATGTTGTGTGTAGATGCGTTATTTTGAAATAAGCTAATCGAAATAAGATATTTCAAAATAATACTGTAGTGTAGACCTACTAACAGCTCAAAGCATTCCCTATTAAATTATTAGGCTAGTTCCAAAGAAGGGATAAACACCCCTCCCCACGCACACTATAAACTGAAAAATTAAGAAAACAAAAACACCCATTATAAAATCCAGCCCAAATTTTGGGATATGCCTAAAATTTCACAAGTATTGACCTGAAAATAAACATTCCATGGGACTTTACCTTTTTGTCCCTTGTACAAATCTTCCAAATGAGTTGTGTGCAGAAAACCTGCACCAAAACGTTTTCTGATGCAAAAATCCTTATTAACTTTGTATTTTTTTGTTGAATAAAAAATAATAAACAACCACCCTTCTTGTGAAGCCAGATCAGTGTTTGCCTAATTATATTTTTAGCTACTAATATTTTTTAAAAATAATGGAATTAACAAATTTGTTTCCTTTACACATTTTTAAGTCTAATGTTCAAGAGCCCAATGTTCATTGAAAGGCTGCTGATGGAGACATCATTCCCAGTCCTTCCTCCTGCTATAATTCTTTCTTGTAGGGCAATGAACCGTGGGTAGGGAGTTTAGTAGGCAGTCCCTTAGTCCCATCTCTGTTCCTTTCACAACTTATCCCTCCTTGGCTCCAAAACCCATTGCATAGGTCCTTGCCCAAGATTGCATTCAATTATTTTAAAACTCTCCCCTAACCCCCCCCCCCCCCCCCCAGGTGAAAGTATACCAAGCTGTAGTTTTATGTAGGACCTTGATTGGCAACTTTAACTAGTTTCTTTAAAACAACAAATCCCTTTGATTGAATGGGATTATTTTTCATGCCTCAAACAGGGAAAGTATATAACATGTGAGAATGATTTAGTTTGTTTCTTCATATTATATATTATAATACCTATTACTAAATTGGTTCCAAAACATAGGAAGATACATTCACTCTGATTTAAATCTTCTGAATTCAGTGACTCTGGGTCTGAATGTATATATTGAAGTTGTCTGGTGATTAAATCCAAATGCAAGCTGTATGTCAGAATATACAGCACAGCTTGCAAATATAAAAATAGCTTACTTTGCAATCAGCATAACAAAAGACTGAGGCTATACCATTGTGATAGTTAGAGGTGTTCCTATAAACTGCATAAAAATATTTTATCTCACATGCTTTCAGACCATGCAGAACCATACTGCTCCTCATTCATCATATTGATATTTTCAGAGGTGTCCTCAGTAACCCACTTGTGACTGTGTGTGTGTGTGTGTGTGTGTGTGTGTGTAAAGACATGGCAATTGCAATTCCTTCTGGATCTCAGAGAACATGCCTACATTAGGAAATTATTTCAAAAAACCTTATTTTGAAATAACTCCTGAAATAATAATTTCAAAATAGCATGTCCACGCTACAGGGAAGCCTAAAAATTTATCCAACGCAAGCTCCCTTAATGTGAATACACAACCTTGACTTTGAGCCCCAGGAAGCACCAGGGTGTAATTACTGAGGAATAATTACTTTAATGACTCTGAGGAGTAGTTATTTCAAAATAGCAGCCATGGAGCATCCACACTACAGCTATTTCAAAGTATCTATTTTGAAATAAGCATTTTTCCTTGTGGAAAGCAGGAATTATTCTTTCAAAATAACCAGCCCCTCATTTCAAAATAATGGGCTTGGTAGTGTGGATACTCCACTTGTTATTTCAAAATAACTCCCCTTATTTTGAAATAACTCCCTAGTATAGCCCAGGGCAGAATGAAAAATCTCCTAGGTAAGGATCCCATATAGTTTTGTCTAGAAAGGAAGCATTGGGAGAACATATGATGGCAGCAGGGAGTGGAACTGTCTGAAGCCCTTACAACACTAAGGTTTATCTAGACTGCATTGCTATTTCGGGATACTGGAAATAGCCATGTCTTTAAAAGCACATCTTTAAACGCCATGTCTTTAAAAGCGCCTGCTATTTCCCAAAATAGCAGGGGCGCTATTCCTTCATTCCTGTAACCCTCATTCCACAAGGGTTAAGAGATTTGTTGGAATAGTGCCTTATTTTGAAATTTGGTGCTCTGTAGACAGCGTCAAATTTCATAAGTTATTTCAACTTAGACGCAGAACAAGCTATGCAATTTTCATAACACAAATTGTGTAGCTTATTCCAACAGAAGGGTGCTAAGTCTAGACGCACCCCCACAGGAATCTTAGCAGCTATTCAGAAGTGAAGATTATCTAATTAACCAATGAGAGTAACAATAACTGAATGGGTAGCAGCACCAGCAGGAAGCAGCCATGGTCAGCCAAGTCTGTCTGCAGTTGAATCCAAGAGACCTCATCTAAGAACCCTAGATTTTAGCAGGTATACCCCACAACTAACTTGCACACTACCTTGCACCAAAGACCTTGGTGGGTAAAGCAGTGGGTTCAGCACTCCTTGAAGCCTTTTGAGTGTTCTTTGTTCAGGCTTATTGTGCCCACTGCATTTTGTTGTGCTCTGATGATCCCAGTTTATTTCTCAACAAGTATTCAACCTTTAAACCTGATTTACAGCTTTGAAATTCTGGGAAGGTCAAAGTGATTTAGGAATATTTATTGTCTAGCTTGTGTGATTTTGATTTTCCATAATAGCAACATCATTATCTTATCCTTAGTTAAAAGATATATGACATATCTAGCTACTGACTTCTACTTTCTCAAATACAGAAACTATCCAAAACATCCATTATAGTTTCAGAATGATAGTGGAAGGAGGCAGCTGCTTCTATAATCACTGAGATTTAAAACAAAAAGTCCTCTGAGACTGGTTTCTTTATTTACATTGGAAACACTTCAAGACCGGGACAATTTCTTAAAAGATGTATATTCAGTGCCAAGGAGTTTGGGGCTCTGATCTTCACTGGGGCTTAAAGGTGCTATTAGAATAATAAGTAATAATCTATTACAAGACAAATAATAATCCATTATAAAATGTGTTTTATCTTCAAACACTGCTTCTTTCACATGGAAAAACAACTGTTTTCCAACTATGAACACAGGGACTTTAGAAGGATGTTAGGCTGCTGAAAAAAAATCCAGACTGAGCAACTAACATTTATATATGGTTTATTGTGGCTATTGCTCATATATTTTTGTCCTAGATACACTGAACTCCCCCTCCCCCCCATTTCATTGCAATGCTTAGGAGTGCAGAATTAAGAGATATTTAGGTAATTCCTTGACTGCAGTTTTGGTCATGTTATGATGCAATTCTATGAGACTGCTTCTGAATTTTTTTTCTCTGTGGCTTCCCATCTGTGACTACGAGCCTGCTAACCACTAGCATGCAGGAAAGAAGCTGATGAGTTTTTAGAGATCTGTAGATCCATCTCTGATTTAAGCATTTACCACTTGTTTTACAATAGATGCCGAGGACTATATTCATTCATGCTATTATATTTTCCTTCCTCCGATACTTTCTTCCCTGTGTCATTCTTCTTTTGAGAGACTGTTGCTAGTCATTGCCCTTACCTAACCAGGTGAGGACTGATTTAACTTGATGGTGAGGATCTAGAGATGTAAGCGACTACTCCAGTGATTACTTGACTACTTGCTTCCCCCGCCCTCACTGCCCCTGTAACAGCGGCAGCAAGGGAGGCAGGAACTGGTGCTGGGAGGAGCTGGCTTAAAAGCTACTTCCCCTTAGAACCATCCCCATGGTGCAGGGGAGCTAGGGAAGTGATCCCAGGGACCGAGCAAGCTGGGACTGTTCAGTCCCAGCTCACACCACCCCTGAGACTGCTGCAGCTCTGTACTTTAAATGTTTTACTCTAAAGTGTAGAGCTGCAGTGGGAGAGTGCTCCCCCTCGCCTTATCTACTAATCGACTAGTCAATGGAAATTCCATGGACTACTCAATTAGTTAATTAGCAACAATTTAACAACCTTGTGAAGATCCATAGGTCCCCTACATTCATAGGCTGCCTGAATGATGTGTTGATCAACTCATCTCCTGAGAACACAGATCACATCTCCTCTGGGACAGCCTCTTTTTTTTTTTTTTTTTTTTTTTGGCTATTGCATGCTATTTAGGTTCCCATATCATGCCCCTCATCAAGGAACCTGACTGCCTTATGGAGTTAAAAATGAGCACAGGCTTCTCTGACTGTCTCCAGGACCCCTGATCATAAATAACTGCAAACAGCTTACAATACTGCCCTTCACCTCAGCCTTCTCAGTGCACTTTGTATGCTCTGTCCATGCTGCTAGTGCCCTGGTGTGCAGCAAAATGGCAATTAGAGAGTCTTAAGGGGAACAACTTTTGTCCTAATATTGTGTCCAAGCATTGTGAATACTAAGCTGTTATTTTTTATTTTCAAAAAGTTTTGCAGTGTATCACAACAGCCACATTTTTAGAACTAGAGATCATTTGTGTGAACAAAAAACATGCCTATTTCTGTGCACAGTTACTGTAACTATGTGTGCAAAATGACTATTTACAAACTCACTTGAACATTTATATTCAAAGTTTCCCAGATAAGACGTATCGTTTTCTGTAGAATTGTACAGTGCTTAGCTCAATTTGGCAATAAATAATATTAAGTGGTAATTTCCACCAGCAAATATCTTAACTCTGTGTTCAGGTTCAGTAAATATACATGTAAATAGGCATGGAATTCTTCCTCATAGGTGCATTCTCAAGAAGAGATGTTTAGGATTTTTGTTTTGGTTTAAGTGTCTGAATGTTCTATTTTTAGAAAAGAATGTTTGAATAGTTGCACAAGCCAGACTTGTAAATGTTGTTCAATTAAAATGGTATCTGTGGCCTTGGATACCATCTACCCAGTGCAGGCTGAACAAACAACTCTTTCTGGTTCTTTGTCAATGGACTAGGATACTGTGAATCTCTCCCCACTTATTACTGCTGATGAGCAGATGCACTCAAGTTGGAACTCCATTGATTTAAAGACGGGATGGGGAACCTCTGGCACACTGACCAGGTGCGGTTCATCAGTGTAAGCCACTGGCTGTCTACCAGACATTTTGCTTACCTGAGTATCCCCAGGCCCACAATTCTCAGTTGACAAAGTTCACTATACCTAGTCAATGGCAAACTGTGTCCACTGGGAGCAATGAGCAGCCCTGACTGAAGACGCTTAGCTAAATAAAGTATCTGGTGGCCTACCAGTGACTAACTAATGAACCATGTGTGACCCATGGGACAGTGGTTCCATACCCCTGATTAAAAGACTGCAGGAGATCATTTGCTGGCAGGATGCCTCAGCTTTAAATTTACTCCCATTCTTGGTCAGAAAAGATACGTCTACACAGTAGGTAAAAAGTCAAATTAAGGTATGTCAGTTGCGTACCTGAAGTCAAAATAGCTTAATTCAGCTTTTAGCACTGTGCACACAGCAGGAAATCGAAGGAAGAACACTTTTCTTTTGACTTCCCTTACTCCTCATGAAATGAGGGTTACAGGAGTCAGAGTAAGAAGTCCTCCATCTCAACATTATTTCGAAATAAGGGCTTGCTACATAGACACTCATTTTGTTATTTCAAAATAACATCGGTTATTCTAAAATAACACTGTAGTGTAGACATGCCCAAATAGACCTAGTCTGTTGCCCCTCAGAGTATACTGCAACATGAGATAGTTGGCTTGAGTTTCAGGGGAAAAGGCAGATGGGGTGATATTTTGTAGGCATCTTCAGGTAACATGCCTTTTTGGAAAACTGATCTTTTGGTTGACTAAAAAGATTGCATACACAAAGTCACTCATTGAGCTTTGATCTGAGAGATTTGTCAAAAGCACCTACAAAATGTAATTGGTGATTTTTTTCCCCTTTGTTTGTTTCAGTACAAATTTCAACAAAAAATTATCCCTACTGGCTACTGGAACTGAAGAAAGCAGATCAAGCTCCAGGAGGAACATGTAATGTGTGAGACCTATATTCCTTTGGGCAAGCATAGATTATTTTACTACGCAGTAAAGCAAGGAACCTACAGGCATGAATCCTGTAGGACATTGGCTTAAGTTAATTGGCACAAGTGAAGCATGGGTCTATGCATAGGCGTGCGCAGCACATTTCATTAGGGTGTGCACTCAAATAATTTTTTTAAAATGTACTTTTTTTAAATGACTCCCATTAGCCACACCCTGACCCCTGTTAACCATGCCCCTGACCCCTATTGGCCACACCTCTAGAGATAACACTCTAGGGGCAAGATGGACACATGACCAGAAGTAAAAGGTGTCATGTGACACACACCCCCAAGGACTTTTCCCACCATCCTTCTACCAATAGGGGTTTGGAATGGGCGCCATATGAAGAGAGATTGAAAAGACTTGGATTTTTCAGCTAAGAAAAGAGAAGACTGAGGGTACAGACTCTGTCTACACTAGTCCCCTAGATTGATCTAGGGAGGCTAATGAGGGCGACCAGAATTGCAAATCAAACCTGGGATTTAAATATCCTGTGCTTGATTTGCATGTTCCCGGCCGGTCGCCATTTTAGAAATTGACTAGCCTGAACTGCCCGCGTCTACATGTAGCAGTGAAATGGGATTCCAATTTAAAGCCCCTAATTCGAATTAGCTGGTAAACCTCATTGCAGGAGGAATACCAGCTAATTCGAGTTAGGGCTTTAAATTGGAATCCCATTTCACTGCCACGTGTTGACACGGGTAGTTACTTCGGGCTAGTCAATTTCTAAAATGGCGACCGGCCAGGAACATGCAAATCAAGCATGGGATATTTAAATCCCGGGCTTGATTTGCAATTCTGGTCACCCTCATTAGCCTCCCTAGATCGATATGGGGGCTAGTGTAGACGTACCCTAGGGAGGGATATGATAGAAGTCTATAAAAACATGACAGGTATGGAGAAAGTAAATAAGGAAAAGTTATTTACTTGTTCCTATAATCTAAGTGCTAAGGTTCATCAAATGAAATTAATAGGTTGCAGGTTTAAAACAAACAGAAGGAAGATTTTTTTCACACAGCTCATAGTCAGCCTGTGGAACTCCTTGCCAGAGGATGTTGTGACGACTAGGACTTTAAGGGTATATCTTCACTATGGGATGAGGTTAAATTAAGATACACATGTTCTGCTATGTTAATTGTATAGATGAAATTGAAGTACCTTAACTCTACTTTTGGCACTGTCTGCGCTGCAGGAAGTCAAAGGGAGAATACTCTCCCTTCAACTTCCCTTACTCCTTGTGGAAGCAGGACTACCAGCATCAACTTGAGTGTCCCTCTCAGTTTGAATTCATGTGTCTTCACTAGATCCACTAATTTGAATCCTGGAAAACCAACAGCGGCAGCTTCTGTTTTCTCTGTACTGTAGACATACATAAGCCGTGTTAAAAAAAGAACTAGATAAATTCATGGAGGTTACGTCCATCATTTCTTATTAGCCAGAATGGGTAGGAATGGTATCCCTAGCCTCTGTTTCTCATGGGCTGGAAATGGATGATAGAAGAGGGATCACTTGATCACCATTCTGTTCACTCCCTCTAGGGGATCTGGCATTGGCCACTGTTGCAAGAGAGGATACTGGGATAGATGGGCCTTTGGTCCGACCCAGTATGGCCATTCTTATGTTCTTATACATATATAAGTCTGTGAACATTGAATATGTTCTATAACTTTCTGGATTTCTCTAATACTTGATTATTGCTCATTTCTTATGTGGTTTGGAGCTTTATTGTCTCTATTTATTGTATTAATAAAAGTGGTTGAATGCAAGTGCTCTGTATGATTGCTTTAGCTGTTGCACCGAGCACTGAGGGTTGCTACAAGATACTGAACTTGTCATTTTTTAATCTGTTGTGTCTGATTCAGAGGCAAGAACCTTAGTAAAATCCTTTAGTTGAGTACAAATTAGCATTCATTAGGAGATCACACTGCAGAATAGAGGTTACGGAATCATAGAATTGTGTGACTGGAAGGGCCCTCACTGTACTCAAGGTGGGATTAAGTGTTATCTAGACCATCCCTGATAGGTATTTGTCTAACCTGTTCTTAAAAATCTCCAATGATGGAGATTCCTCAGCCTCCCTAGGCAATTTATTGCAATGTTTAACTAACCTGACATTTCAGAAGGGTTTCTTTTTCCCTAACGACTAATCCTTGCTGAAATTTAAACCCATTGCTTCTAGACCTCTGCTCAGAGGTTAAAGAGAACAGTTTTACTTCCTCTTCCTTCTGACAATCTTTAGATTCTTGAAGATAGTTATGTTCCGCCTCAGTCTCCTCCAGATTATACAAAACATTTTTTTTTCAATCTTCCTTCATGTTTTCTAGAACTTCAATCATTTTTGTTGCTCTCCTCTGTACTCTCCCAGGTCACCTACATCTTTCCTGAAATGTGGTACCCAGAACTGGGTGAAATATTCTTAATCAGTGCAGAGAAGAGTGGAAGAATTACTTCTCATGTCTTGTTTATAATACTAATGCTAAAGCGTCCCAGGATTATATTTTATTTTTTCTTGTTTTTGGTTTTTTTCAACAGTGTTACACTGATGACTCAAATTAGCTTGTTCTCCACTTTGATTCCTTTTTTAAAGTACTCTTTCCTATGCAGTAATTTCTCATTTTGTACATGTGCACCTGATTTTTTTTTCCTTCTAACTGAGGTACTTTGCATTTGTCCTTAATGAATTTCATCCTATTTACTTTATACCATTTTTCTGGTTTCTTCAGATCATTTCGAATTTTAACACTTTCCTCCAAAGCACTTCAAAGCCTTCCTAGCTTCTGGAAACTTTATAAAAGTACTTTGTCTATGCCATTATCCACAACACTGAGGAAAATAATGACCAGAACAGAATTCAGGACCCCACTTGATATGCTCTTCCCACTTGACTGTGAGTCACTGATAACTACTCTCAAGGAATAATTTTCTAACCAGCTATTGCATCCATTTTGTAAGATCTTCAGCTAGGCTGTATTTCTCAAATTTGAATGTACATCAGGAGGTTGTCATTGGATATAGTTAGGAGATAAACATCAGACCCTCAGTACATGACAATGGCCTCTGATTCTTACAACTCTGCCCACTTGCCAGATCTACTCATTTCTAATTAAATATATGAGTCATATTAGTGCAGTTGGAATTCTGCATGGTATATTACAATGGCTCTTAACCAGTGGTCCAAGGTCCCTGGGGGTCATGAGCAGATTTCAGGGGCCAGTAAACAGGGCCAGTATTAGACACACTAGGGCCAAAGGCACAAACCAACGCCCTGCCACATGGGTTTGAAGCCTGGGCTCTCAGCTCTGCCACCTTGTAGAAGCCTGAGCACTGTAGCGTTTCAGAGGTCCCTGTGGCATGAGACTGCAGGGAATTTCCCTGCTTGCATCCCCTCAGTGCTAAGCCAGAAAACCAGCTATTGTGGCCCACAAGGGTTGTGGAATTTTTGTGGCATGGTGTGATAGGTGAGGCTTAAAAAGAAAAAAAGATTGAGAACCCCTGCTATATGAGACTGATTGAATCCTTCTTTGGATTGAAATTAGGAAAAAAAGGAAATCTATAGGAGATCCCCATAGTAGGCGGTGAACATTAGTGTGTTTTCAATTAACAAATTTCCTGCCAGAAGTGGATAGTCCCTAAAAGGTATTTTCACCCTGATACTGCGATAGCAATCATTATCCATGTGAAACCTCATCTCTTTCTAAACTACAATGTCGTTCTTATGTGTGTTTACTGAACGGTCTTTAAAGATAAGGGCAAATTTTTCAAATGTGTGACTCCAAAGTTACCTAAGAAAATAGTGGCCTGAGTTTCTAAGCACCTTCATCTGCCACTTAATTTTATAGGAATTGTGGATACTCATTGCCTCTGAAAATTTCAGGATACTTTTATTTAGGCGTCTAACTATGAATTTAGCAGTAAAATCAAGGGATTTTAGGCTCTTAGATCAAGGTACTTTTGAATTTTTTTATCCAAGACACCTAACTTTAAGTATCCAGGATTGACATTTTTAGCTCAAATGACTGGAGCAGTTAGTCAATGACAGAATTGAGAATAAAGTCCACAATCCTGATTCCTAGTCTCAGGATCTAGTTTGCAGACAGCATTGCATCCCCAACATTGAGCAGGTGAATTCCAGATATTATGATGCTGTCCCAGAAAATACTTCTGGTTACATTTAACAGATCTGTTTTACAGTATTTAACTTCTATGAGTGCATGGATACTATGGAGTGGAAGCAGTCTATAAATTGCTAAATCGATATGTAATCCTAAAGACCATGATCAGTCAATGCTCTTTTTTGTCACTAAAGAAAATGTGAAAGTATCAACTTTAATAATCCTAAATATGTAAGAGAGATAATTGTTCAAAGATTTTAAACCAAAGGGGATTAAAATGATGCTAATTGTATTGGCACAAGATCCATTTTTCTTAAATCTATTTTATTTTTAATAGAATTGTATTACAGTGAATTAATCTAATTTTTTGCTTTCTGTGGATGGTCTCATAGCACTTCTGGTAGCTTGAACGCTAATTGTGTGCAAGGACTGAACCAGTGCCAGTTCTGGTTGCAGTCTCATTAGCATATTAATAAGTCACAGCCTTGTGCAGGTGCCAGAATGCTGCAAAATATTTTGTGACTATTCGTTGCAGCAACAGAGGAAAAGACTAACTTACTCCAGGGAAAAAAATAGAAGGAGCTATTATATGCTGTGAAACAAACTATTTGATGCTATAAAATACACTCTCAAAGGCTTTTGAACAATGATTTCACAAACAAATGATGCACTATTCTGCCCTCTCTTCTGCCCCCTGCAATGTAGTTACTGAACATTCATATCAGGCCAGAAATAAATGGAATATTTCTTGCATCAGACCCATTGAAAAACAGTTGCTAGTTTTGGTACTGAGACAAAGGAAAATCATCTGATTACCAGATTAGATAAATACAGTCCATGCTCCATGAAATATATACCAGGGGAATAAGAATAGGATTACACTTCTCCTAATTGAGTCTGACTAAGCCAGACTCTTACTAACTCAAATAAAAAAAATAAAAGCACATTCCAGGTATTCTGCTTCTCTACTATTAGTGACACAAAATTGAAGGGACAGTCTGGATCAATTCATTTTTTACTGTGTATCAGCTTTGGCCTTTTCACCAGTAATATTTCATCTTATTGTAATGCAAAGAGAATTGATTCAATTCAAATTATATTTGCAAAAGTGTGCTAAAATCTGTTAAATGGCTCCCCTGCTCCGTCACATTTACATATCTATGTCCCAGCTAATGGCCAAAGCATATCAAGCAAACTGTTTTTTTGTAAATCAAATATCATTTATAAGATGAAGGAATTTTTAATTTAGCTAATTTCATCATTTCAAAAGTAATCTCACAGACAGTGTTGACTCACTTCGTGCTATGTTACATATTAGATTAGAATGAACATTTCATCCCACCTTCATGGGTCTTGTTAAATCAACCCTCCACCAGTGATAGATTAGTAGGCCCAAAGTGACATTCACATTTTCATCTGAAACAAAAAACAGGACTATGTAGCACTTTAAAGACTAACAAGATAGTTTATTAGTTGATGAGCTTTCGTGGGCCGGACCCACTTCCTCAGATCAAATTGTGGAAGAAAATAGTCACAACCATATATACCAAAGGGATACAATCAAAAAAAGTGAACACATATAAAAAGGACAAATCAAATTTCAGAACAGAGGGAGGATGAGCAGGGTAGGTAAATGTCTGTGAGCTAATGATATTAGAGGTGATAATTGGGGAAACTATCTTTATAATGGGTAAGATAATTAGCGTCTTTGTTAAGACCCCATCGTAAAGTGTCAAATTTAAGCATGAATGATACTAATTCTCTTACCCATTACAAAGATAGCTTCCCCAGTTATCACCTCTAATATCATTAGCTCACAGACATTTACCTTCCCCTCCTCATCCCCAGTCTGTTCTGAAATTTGATTTGTCCTTTTTATATGTGTTCACTTTTTTTGATTGTATCCCTTTTGTATATATGATCATGCCTATTTTCTTCCACAATTTGATCTGAGGAAGTGGGTCTGGCCCACAAAAGCTCATCACCTAATAAACCATCTTGTTAGTCTTTAAAGTGCTACATAGTCCTGTTTTTTGTTTCAGCTAGACTAGACTAACACGGCTACATCTCTATTACTATTTTCATCTGAGGCTATGTCTACACTGCTGCTTTTTATCGGAAAAAGGTACACAAATTGCACTCTGCAATTTGTGTACCTTTTTTGATAGTTTTGTCAGAAGAGGCTTTTTCAAAATTTGGCCCATCTACACTGGGTGAAATTTTGGAACAGCCTCCTCTTTCAGAAGAGCCCTTCTTCCTTGTGAAATGAGGAAGACAGGGCTTCCAAAAGAGCGCATCTGCACTTCTACAAAAAATGTCGGAAGAGCAGACGCGTTCCCTGGACGTGGCAGATTTTTTCCGGGATATCCCAAGATATCCCAGAAAACCCTCATAGTCTAGACATAGCCTAAGTGGCTGATCCACAATCAAAGCATCCATTCCCCACTTCATTGCGGTGAAAGAGCTATCCTAATTAAGCTACTACTTTGTAGAATCTATGCCACATTGGGATTTTCCTATGTTCATTATGTTTTTCTTCTCTGGCAGAGTGACAGATTTAACACTAGAAGGTGGAATGAGGAGCCTACCTCTTATTACAGTACACCAGGCATCTCCAAACACATTTCAAGTTTTGATGAAATGACTATTCCCCTAATGCAGTCCTTAGTTTGTAAGGAAAGATGTGCGAGGGCTCAATTTTTTTGTAACTTTTATAACTTATGTGGCAAGCTCAGACATGCTGGGGCTCTGAACTACTAACCCCACAGGTGCTGAGGCTTAGCCCTGGCAAGCTGAGCAAATTACTGTTTGGGAAAATCCTAACCCCACAACAACCCTGAGTAAATGAGCTTTTGTATGGGGAAACCATGTGAAGGTTGTGACTAAGGGAGGCATATGGCAGATTAACCCACCAAATAGTAATATGTGAAACCAGCGCTTCTTGGGTGGCCTCAATTCCTCTCAGCTTAGCCAAATGATGACAATTTAAGGCTTGCATTAGATGTACAGCCATGCCTAGGAGTGTTACTCCTGAAGATGTCATGCCTCCCGAACATGCAGAGGATCACAGTCACTGTGGTACTTAAATTATACTCAACATGATGAAAGACAAAGCACTGAAAGTATCTAGTGAGCTCAGGGTATCATATAGATATTTGAGATTTTGGTGTAATATAGGTGTTCTATTATTTTGGTTTTCATTTAAAACAAAATTATGCTTTAGATTCACCATTGCAAAGAACATCTTGAAAATTCGAAGTTGTTTTATTAGACACTGAGGCTACATCTAGACTGTAGAGTTAAATCAGAAAAAGATATGCAATTTGCTGTATGCAAATTGCGTATCTTTTTCTGATGTTCTTTTGAAAGAGGCTTTTCCAAAATGTGATGCATCTACATGGCTGTGTGTGAGGAAACACTGGGTGAGAACCAATCTATGGCTTCACCTCTCTTCAGGCATGTCTAGACTACATCCCTCTTTTAAAAGAGTGATGTAAATTAGACAGATCAAAATTGCAAATGTAGCCGGGATTTGAATTTTCCGTGCTTCATTTGCAGAATGGCAGCCCATGCGTTGTTTTGAAAAAGGGCTTTTCGAAAGTAAAACCACCGTCTAGATGCAACTCTTTCAGAAAACAATTTTTTTTTCTAAAGATCCTGTACTCCTCAAAATGAGTATCACCAGGAGGTGGACAGCCCTTGGTGGGGAAAGAACAAGTTAAGAACTATTTAGAAAAGCTAAACGTACACAAATCCGTGGACCCAGATTTAATGCATCCGAGTGTACTAAGGGAGTAGGCAAATGTCATTGCGGAGCCTTTGGCCATTATCTTTGAAAACTCATGGAGATCGGGAGAGATCCTGGATGATTGAAAAAAGGCAAATGTTGTGCCCATCTTTAAAAAAAGGGAAGAAGGACAATCCAGGGAACTACAAAACAGTCAGCCTTACCTCAGTCCCAAGAAAAATCATGGAGGGGATCCTCAAGGAATCCATTTTGAAGCACTTGGAAGAGGGCAAAGTGATCAGGAATAGTCAACATGGATTCACGAAGGCCAAGTCGTGCCTGACCAATCTGATTAGCTTCTATCATGAAGTAACTGGCTCTGTGGATATGGGAAAGTCAGTGGATGTGATATACCTTGACTTTAGCAAAGCTTTTGATACCGTCTCCCACAATATTCTTGCCAGCAAGTTAAGGGAATGTGGATTGGATAAATGGACTATCAGATGGATAGAATGCTGGCTAGAATGTCGGGCCCAACGGGTAGTGATCAACGGTTTGATGTCAGGTTGGTGGTTGGTTTCTAGTGGAGTGCCCCAAGGATCGGTTCTTGGACCAGTTTTGTTCAACATCTTTATTAATGACTTTGATGAGGGGATGGATTGCACCCTCAGCAAGTTTGCAGATGACACTAAGCTAGGGGGAAAGGTAGATATGCTGAAGGGCAGGGATAGGGTCCACAGTGACCTGGACAGATTAGAGGATTGGGCCAAAATAAATCTGATGAGGTTCACCAAGGACAAGTGTAGAGTCCTGCACTTAGGACAGAAGAATCCCAAGCATTGTTACAGGCTGGGGACTGAATGGCTAAGTAGAAGTTCAGCAGAAAAAGACCAGGGAATTACAGTGGATGAGATGCTGGATATGAGTCAACAGGGTGCCCTTGTAGCCAAGAAGGCTAACGGCATATTAGGGTGAATTAGGAGAAGCATTGCCAGCAGATCCAGAGAAGTGATTATTCAGCTGTGGTGAAGCCACATCTGAAATATTGTGTCCAGTTCTGGGCCCCCTGCTCCCACTATAGAAAGGATGTAGATGCATTGGAGAGGGTTCAGTGGAGGGCAACCAAAATGATTAGGGGGCTGGAGTACATGACTTATGAAGAGAGACTGAGGGATTTGGGTTTGTTTAGTCTGCAGAAGAGCAGAGAAATGCTGTTCACAGTAGTGATGGATGGCAGAACAAGGAGCAATGATCTCAAGTAACAATGAGGGAGGTCTAGGCTGGATATTAGGAAAAACTATTTCATTAAAAGGGTGCTGAATTACTGGAATGGGTTACCTAGGGAGGTGGTGGAATCTCCATCCTTAAAGGTTTTCAAGTCTCGGCTTGTCAAAGCCCTGACTGCATTGATTTAGTTGGGATTGATTTAGTTTAGTCTTGCCTTGGGCAGAGGGCTGGACTTGATGACCTCCTGAGGTCTCTTCCAGGTCTATGATTCTATGATTCTATGAGTAAGAGGGATGTAGTCTAGACATGCCCTTCTTTAGCCAGATGGATATTACTAGTGGTATATTCAAAAGCCTTTATTCCAATGAAAAGCTATGACAATTTACATTGGCTGAGGGTCTGCCCCTCAGTGCTGGACTAATTTTCCCTCATTAAGGTTCTGAAAATTCCACTCTGCACTGGAAAGTATTACATATCTCTTTGTTTAGCTGTTTAGTCTCTAAAGAGCAATTGCATTTTAGGGTGTATCTAGACTACGTGGAACAGTCAAAAGAAGATATGCAAATTCTCCAAAAAGGAGGTTTGCATGACTTTTCGACAAAGGGGGAGTTTGCTGAAAAAGCTACATCTTAATTATTTTCACTTTCGAAAGCTCTGCTTTTGAAAGCACAATCGGAAGAAGATATACAAATTCCCACTGAATTTGCATATCTTCTTTCGACCATTCCCTGAAGTCTAGATGAGCCCATTATTAATCAAAAAATGGAAGAGTGCAACTCTCATCTTCTATTACCCACTGTAACTTCTCCTCACCTAAGGTACATTTGATCATAACTAGTTCACAATAGGCTAGCGAAAGAGGTAAAGACCTAAACAAGCCCATGACAGCAATATATGCAAATAATAAAAATGCAGAATATTGCAGAACTTGGCTACTTAAGGTAAAACTCAGAAATTCTTGCTAATGTGACGGAAACATATGCAACTAGGTACGTGGTATTGTTGACCTTAGAAGCACTACAGAAGCAACAGGATGAAGATTTAAAAAAAATGTCATCAATGCATTATGTATAAAACAAATATGTATTCCATTTCAAATTCAGTCATGTATGTCCTTCTGTTACTTCACTGTTTTTCTCAGCAAAGACAGGGAAAGTCAGTTTCTGTTTATTTTTGAGTTTTTCTATAAAGCAATGTCTTTAGCACAATATCCCATTGTAATTTTGATGAAGCACAGAATTGTGCCATACTGTTTTGAAGGGTCCAACTAGAGATGTCCTCAAACAAAAATACTCATACAAATGAATGTGTGTCTCTTTATTAAATAAAAATACTTTAGTTGAATTGCAGAAGTGCATGGTTCAAGAGATTCACAAAGGGATACCATAGGAGGCCTTTCATAATCACATCATTGAGATTTAAATAGAAGAAGGGTGTGTGACTTCCCTGTCTTCAATAGTTTGTTGTTTCAACTCTGACATTTTCTGTAGAAGTGCTAGCTTTGTTATTGAATGATGCATAATTGTTTCGCTCTTTCTCCATATGCGCAATTAAAAACCTACTTAAAACTTGTATTGTTGCTGTTGTTATGTGAAATGAAGGAAAAAATACCTCTATGCGGGGGAAAATCCAGTCTGTGGGATAGCACATACAATAAAAATGTGGTCCTTACCCTCTGAAGGGGCAGTATAAATTAATATTCCTTTAATATTGACAATACCCTATTATCATATAATTTTTTCTATATCATCTAAAATTATTTGACTTTGCCCACCACAGTTGGAAGTTCATTTTCTTATTCACCATTATGTAAAATAAATTCTCCTTTTTAACAGGTGTTCCCTCAACTTAAGTACCCTAGGTCTGGTCCTGTCCAACTACCTTAAGCTTAATTTTGTACTAACTCTCACTAGTTTAAATATTTCATTTATGTCATATTTCTCTAAAGACTAAATAACCCCAATTTAGTCAATTTTCCTCATATTATAAACTTTTTAAATTGATGGATGAATGTTGATACCCTTTGACGTACTCTCATTAACAGACCAATACATTTCTGCATATTAGGTGACTAGAATTTATCACTATTCTAAATGCAGCCTAACCTGTGGTTTATAGAATGACAGCACAATTCCTTTGATCTATAGATCAAAATTTTCTTGTTAAATTTTCAGAGGGGTAGCTGTGTTAGTTGTGTCAGCAAAAATAAGGAATTCTTTGGAACCTTAAAGACTAACACATTTGTGTGGACATAAGCTTTCATAGGGTACGTCTACACTACAGCGCTAGTTCGAACTAACTTAGTTCGAATTAGTTAATTCGAACTAAGCTAGTTCGAACTAACGCATCTAGAACTAAAAACTAGTTCGAACTAGCGTTTTGCTAGTTCGAACTAGTAAGTCCACATTGAGTGGACTCTGAACAGGGCTTAATGATGGCCGGAAGCAGTGCCGGCAGGGCATAAAAGGAGGACTTAGAGCATGGAGATGCTGTCTCAGGCTAGCCGAGGGCTGCGCTTAAAGGGTCCCGACCCCCACCCCGGACACACAGTTCTAAGGGGTGCCCCGCTTGCAAAGAAGTTCTGGCTTGGAGTGCCCTGAGTGCCCACACTGGGCACATCACACCACTCGGCCATCAGCCCGGCTGCACTTGCCGCAGGCTGCCATCTGGGGAGAGGGAGTAATTGGGGGGCTGCAGGAGAGCTTCCACCCCCAGAAGCCCGCAGAGCCAGCCCAGTCCTCCCCATCGGGGGCTCGTACCCCATTCCTCCCTCACCTCCTTCCACTTGCCCTTCCCTAGCCCCCCTTCTTATTGATGTACAAAATAAAGATAACGTTTCTTCCAACATTGACTCTGTCTTTATTGAAAAAAACTGGGGGAGACTGGGAAAAGGAGGTGGGAGAGGGGAAGAGAAAGGCTGGGAGAGGGGAGGGCAACTAACATGATCAGGGGTTGGGAACAGGTCCCAGATGAAGAGAGGCTACAGAGACTGGGACTGTTCAGCTTAGAAAAGAGGAGACGGAGGGGGGACAGGATAGAGGTCTCTAAAAGCAGGGGTTGGGTGGAGAGGGTGCATTCAGAAAAGTTCTTCATGAGTTCCCATAAAGAAGGACTAGAGGACACCAAAGGAAAGGACTGGGTAGCAGGCTTGAAACTAGTAAGAGAAAGTTGTTGTTGTTGACAAAGCAAATAGTTAACCTGTGGAACTCCTTGCTGCAGGAGGCTGTGAAGGCTACAACTAGAACAGAGTTGAAAGGGAAGTGAGATCAAGTCATGGAGGTTGGGTCCATGGAGTCCTATTAGCCAGAGGGTAGGAGTGGTGTCCCTGCCCAAAGTTTGTGGAAGGCTGGAGAGGGATGGCACGAGACAAATGGCTTGGTCATTGTCTTCGGTCCATCCCCTCCAGGGTCCCTAGGGTTGGCCGCTGTCGGCAGACAGGCTACTGGGCTAGATGGACCTTTGGTCTGACCCAGGACGGCCATTGTAAGCTCAGGGCTCAGTGTCGGGGGTCTCAGTGGACCCCCTTGATTTTCATGCACACCTGTTCCTGGGTGGCCAGGCTGGCAGCTCTCCTGCCCTAGACGGCCACTTTCCTGTGCCTAGTGCGGAGATCGTGGACGAGGTCCACGATGTCCGCACTAGCCCAGGAAGGTGCCCGCCTCTTGCGGTCCAGGGCAAGCTCCCGGGAGCCGCCAGCCTGGTCCCGGCAAGAGGGGGTGGGCTGGGGGGCATCGGGTGGGTGGCTCTGTGCCGTGCCAGGTGCAGGGTCTGCTGGCTGGGTGCTGGCAGGCTTGCACCTGGCACGGGCACCGTAGCCAGCCCGTGCCCCTTTAAGGGGTCCGGGGCCGGGAGGGGGGCATAGAGTTTCCCTGGTGTTGGCCAGAGTGGCCACCAGGGAAACCTGGGGAGGGCTAGCCTCCCACTAGTTCGAACTAAAGGGCTACACAGCCCTTAGTTCGAACTAGCTAGTTCGAACTAGGCGTTAGTCCTCGTAAAATGAGGTTTACCTAGTTCGAACTAAGCGCTCCGCTAGTTCGATTCAAATTCGAACTAGCGAAGCGCTAGTGTAGCGCATAGGAAAGTTAGTTCGAACTAACGTCCGTTAGTTCGAACTAACTTTCTAGTGTAGACATACCCATAGACTGAAACCCACTCACATGCATCTGATGTTCCATACCACAAAAGATTTTGCCCAGATACATTTGTTAGCCTTTAATGTGCCTCAGGACTTCTCATTGTTCTTGCTAAAAGGTGGCACCAGTGCTCTACAGTGGACATAGAATGCAAATATTTGGTTTATCAATGCTCACTGATAATGTTTATTTTTTCTACAGATACTGGTTTTAAATGATCAAAGGCTATGTCTAGACTACATCCCTCTTTCAACAGAGGGATGGAAATTAGACATGTAGAAATTGCAAATGAAGTGGGGATTTAAATATCCCACGTTTGATTTGCATAATCGCATCATGGCACTCTTTAGAAAAAGTTCAATTTCGAAAGTAAAACTGCGGTCTAGCTTTTGAAAAAGCCTGCCGTTTTTGAAAGAACCACGTCTGGACCGCGGTTATACTTTCAAAATGGCGCTTTTTTGAAAGAGTGCCATGATGCGATTACACAAAAGAAGCACAGGATTTTTAACTCCCCTCTTTATTTGCAATTTCAAAGGGTCTAATTTACAGCCCGCTGTTGAAAGAGGGATGTAGTCTAGACACAGTGGAAGATTGATATCTGCCAAACATTACTAGCAGATGGTTTTTGTGATATGAATTCATGATTTCATTACACTACTTAGTGAACCTATTCTCGAGATATAGAAGCTATCATCATAACTGGCATACATTTGTTATTTTTAGTAGGAGAGCCATACAGAGAATGGACATAAAGCCTGATCTTTACTGCTGATGGGTAATCTTTTCATATGAGAGTTGCACATTGATGCTAATATGATGTAGAGAAAAGAGAGGGTTACTTACCTTGTACAATATCAGAGGTTCTTTGAGATGGTTGTCTCTGTGAGTGCTCCACTTTAGGTGCTTGGGTATCACTGTGTGCCTAGTTGGAGATTTTTGGTATCAGTGCTCTCTGGTGGGCTGCACACACAGAGCAGATGGCACGCGTGGTGCCACTACCATGGATGCACAGCAACCATACTCTCAGTTCCTTCTCTGCCCCAGAAGGAGTATCTAGCAGTCTGAAGCAGAGGGGAGGAAAGGAGGGTGGTAGAGCATCCGCAGGGACAACCATCTAGAAGAATCTTTGTTACTGCACAAGGTGAGTAAGCCTCTCCTCTTCTTTGAGGAGTGTCCCTGTGGTGCTCCACCTTAGGTGACTAAGAAGCAGTACCCATGAAGGACATGGGTGCTTCAGATAGGTGTTATTGTGCACTGTATTGAAGACAGCGTGTCCAAAGTGAGTACCCTGGAGGGGTGACTGGTCCAGAGCATAGTGTCTCACAATGTGTAAGCAGAGGACCATGTTGATGATCTGCAAATATCCATGAATGGGATACTGTATATATAGGCTGTAGAGGCTGAAATGGCCCTAGTTGAGTGGGCCCGCAGCTGAAAAGGAGGTGGTTGACCATAAGCAGAATAAGCTAATTTGATACAGTCTGGTATCTACCTAGCCTAGATAGTCTCTGGGTGGATACTGGACTCAGGGACTTCTCTGTGGTTGAGACAAATAGTCTGTTTGTTTTGCGGAATTGTTTAGTTCTGTCCAAGTAAAAGGCGATTGCTCGACGGGTGTCAAGAGTGTGCAACACGGCCTCCCTGGCATTGGCATGGGGCCCAAGATATATTGTAGAATAGCTATCAATGGAATTGTGGTTGATTCCAACTTTCTTTGCTCTGCCATTTGTAAAGGTAAAATTTTCTTGTTGATGTTCTATGACTGTTCAGTAAGATCTGTTTGGACTCTTCAGAGCATTTTGTTTCTACTGAAGTAAGCCATTGAGGAACCACGCATGGAGGTGGAGTGCTTGTAGTTTGGGGTGGCAAAGATGCCCATGCTCCTGGGCCAGGAGATGAGGGAGAAGTGGAAGACACCATGGTTGTCCTGTGGACATTTTGGATCAGGTAAGTATACCAAGTCTGCCTCGGCCTCTCTGGGGTGATAAGGATTATTGTGGCTGGCTCTGATCTGATTTTGTTGACCACTCAGTGGATGAATGGGATGGGAGGATAGGCATAGGAAAGCATTGTGTTCCACTGTATTGTAAATGCATCTTCCAGAGAATGCTTGCTAATGCCAACACATGAACGTACTGAACTGGACACTTCTTGTTTACATTCGTTGCAAACAAGTCCACCATGAGGAACCCCCAATGAGTAAACAGATGGTGTAGGATCATTGTGTCCATTTTCCATTTGTGATTGGACTTGAAATTCCTGCTGAGATCATTGGCAGTGAGGTTGTCTTTGTTTGATAGGTATGAGGCCTGCAGATATATGTTGTAAACTATGCACCAAGTCCAGAGGTGGACAGCATCCTTGCATAGATGGTAGGATCCCGTCACCCCTCCTCCCTCCACTGCCCACCCAGACAGCCACTGGGGGGCCAACATTAGTTTCCCCAGGGATGGATCAGGCAATGGTATTAGGAAGGTAGGATAAGTGATGTCCTGAAGTAGGGAGGTGGGTGGATGTAAAAAGTTGCTGTCTGGTAGTCCATAAAACTCTGAACTATCCTGCTGTGTATTCAGTGTAGGAAGTGTTGGCATCCATAGAGTACTGCCCTGAGTTACAGTACATTTATGTGCAGGTTGGACTCCTCATGGGACCATCAACTGTGAGTCATGAGAGGGCCCAAGTGAGCTCTCCAACCAAGAAGGGAGGCATCCGTTGTGATAGTCATGGATGGGGAATGTCTGTGAAAAGGCACCCCAGCGCACACGTTTCTTGGGTTTGTGCATCAATCTAGGGAAAGTCTGATTCTGGTTGGGACTGATACCAGTTTGGTAATGCAGTTGTGTCAGGGCCTGTATACTGTCCTGAGCATTGGTCTCATATGAAGCCTGGTGCACAACACCACTGGTGTGGTTGCAGCCATGTGTCCTAGTAGCTGTAGGCAAGTCCTCACAGTAGTCTTTGGGGTACTTGGGAGAATCACTATGAGGTCTTTTATAGTCTGAAACCAATGCTGAGGTAGAGAAGCTATGGCCCTCACACAGTTGAAATGAGCTCCATTGTTTGAGATGGTTGAAGTTTACACTTGGAGAAGTTAATCTGTAGCCTTAGAGTCTGAAACAGAAATATGGACAGAGAGACTGCTTTTTGTGCCTCCACGCTTGTGCTTGCTCTTATCAGGCAATTGTTGAGGTATGGAAATATGGAGACCCCTTGCATGTATAGATGTGCAGCTATAACTGCTAGCATTTTTTAGAAGACTCTTGAGGCTGTGGAGAGTCCTAACAGAAGCACTGTATATTGGAAGTGTGCCCCACCAACTATCTGATAGAGGCAGCAAGGGGGGCGGGGAATCGACTAGTTGACTATTTAACTGACTATCCAATAAGCAGATAGTCGACTAGTTGACTAGCCCTTAACAACCTTAGTATTTGCAATGAGTGAGGTAAATGGACACATTAAATTCACATCCTGGAGGTTGAGAGTTGATAACTAGGGGTACGTCTACACTACAACGTTAATTCGAACTAACTTAGTTCGAATTAGTTGATTCGAACTAAGCTAATTCGAACTAACGCGTCTAGAACTAAAAACTAGTTCGAATTAGCATTTTACTAATTCGAACTAGCAAGTCCACATTGAGTGGACCCTAAACAGGGCTTAAGGATGGCCGGAAGCAGTGCCGGCAGGGCATCAGAGGAGGACTTAGAGCGTGGAGATGCTGTCTCAGGCTAGCCGAGGGCTGCACTTAAAGGGTCCCGACCCCCACCCCGGACAGACAGTTCTAAGGGGTGCCCCGCTTGCAAAGCAGTCCTGGCTTGGATTGCCCAGAGTGCCCACACTGGGCACATCACACCACTCGACCATCAGCCCGGCTGCACTTGCCGCAGGCTGCCATCTGGGGAGAGGGGTCAATCGGGGGGCTGCAGGAGAGCTTCCACCCCCAGAAGCCCGCAGAGCCAGCCCAATCCTCCCCATCGGGGGCTCGTACCCCATTCCTCCCTCACCTCCTTCCACTTACCCTTCCCTAGCCCCCCTTCTTATTGATGTACAAAATAAAGATAACGTTTCTTCCAACATTGACTCTGTCTTTATTGAACAAAACTGGGGGAGACTGGGAAAAGGAGGTGGGAGAGGGGAAGAGAAAGGCTGGGAGAGGGGAGGGCAACTAACATGATCAGGGGTTTGGAACAGGTCCCAGATGAAGAGAGGCTACAGAGACTGGGACTGTTCAGCTTAGAAAAGAGGAGATGGATCGGGGACAGGATAGAGGTCTCTAAAAGCAGGGGTTGGGTGGAGAGGGTGCATTCAGAAAAGTTCTTCATGAGTTCCCATAAAGAAGGACTAGAGGACACCAAAGGAAAGGAATGGGTAGCAGGCTTCAAACTAGTAAGAGAAAGTTGTTCTTCACAAAGCAAAGAGTCAACCTGTGGAACTCCTTGCTGCAGGAGGCTGTGAAGGTGACAACTAGAACAGAGTTTAAAGGGAAGTGAGATCAAGTCATGGAGGTTGGGTCCATGGAGTAGTCTTAGCCAGGGGGTAGGAGTGGTGTCCCTTCCCAAAGTTTGTGGAAGGCTGGAGAGGGATGGCACGAGACAAATGGCTTGGTCACTGTCTTCGGTCCATCCCCTCCAGGGTCCCTAGGGTTGGCCGCTGTCGGCAGACAGGCTACTGGGCTAGATGGACCTTTGGTCTGACCCAGGACGGCCATTGTAAGCTCAGGGCTCAGGGTCGGGGGTCTCAGTGGACCCCCTTGATTTTCATGCACACCTGCTCCTGGGTGGCCAGGCTGGCAGCTCTCCTGCCCTAGACGGCCACTTTCCTGTGCCTAGTGCGGAGATCGTGGATGAGGTCCACGATGTCCGCACTAGCCCAGGAAGGTGCCCGCCTCTTGCGGTCCAGGGCAAGCTCCCGGGAGCCGCCAGCCTGGTCCCGGGAAGAGGGGGTGGGCTGGGGGACATCGGGTGGGTGGCTCTGTGCCGTGCCAGGTGCAGGGTCTGCTGGCTGGGTGCTGGCAAGCTTGCACCTGGCACGGGCACCGTAGCCAGCCCGTGCCCCTTTAAGGGGTCCGGGGCCGGGAGGGGGGCAGATGAGTTTCCCTGGTGTTGGCCAGAGTGGCCACCAGGGAAACCTGGGGAGGGCTAGCCTCCCACTAGTTCGAATTAGGGGGCTACACACCCCTTAATTCAAACTAGTAAGTTCGAACTAGGCTTAATCCTCGTAAAATGAGGTTTTCCTAGTTCGAACTAAGCGCTCCGCTAGTTCGATTCAAATTCGAACTAGCGGAGCGCTAGTGAAGCGGCTATGAATTTTAGTTCGAACTAACGTCCGTTAGTTCGAACTAACATTGTAGTGTAGACATACCCTAGTTGTCTTTGGTCAAGGCAGGGATTATAGTGGATAGGGTGACTATCTTGAATTGTTCTGGTCGAATATTCCTGTTGAGCCTCCTAATATCGAGAATTGGTCTCCATCTCCCCTCAATTTCATTGTGGTGAGGAGTAGAAACCCTTCCCTTTGTAATGCTGTGGTACATGTTCCACTACACTGAGATGGAGTAGAAGTTCAAACTCCTGGAGGAGGTTGGTGAGATGGGTCCCTGAAGAAGGATTGGGAAGGTGAGTGGGAAAGGGGGTAGAAGAAAAGGGAATGCAATACCCATTCTTTACAATGTCCATATCCATCTCTCGGTAGTGATAGAGGACCATTGGTGATAAAAGGGAGCCAGACATTGCTGGAATGAGTAAAGGGAGTGAGGCTTCCATGAACAAGGAGATGTTACCAGACTCTTGACATAACCCTCAAAATGTTTGTCTTGAAGTAGGCAGTTGGGAGGTGAAGGGTTGGTCAGAACTTTGTTTCCTCCTGCTCTGGATTTGTCATCTTCTGTTGTCAAACTGCCTTTGTGCTTGGCTGAAAGGTGCAGGTCTGTACCTCAGAGTAAAGTTTCTTCCATGTTTATGTTTCACTGCATGGACATGAATACCAAGTGTCTTCAAGGTATCACAGGAAAGGAGGTATTTGTGGCGTCAGCGAAGAATTTGGATCCCTGAAAAGTGAGATCTTCAACCATGGCCTGAACCTCACATGGAAAACCAGACAGGTGTAGTCGAGATGACCTCCTCAACACCACTGCAGTCAAAATAGACTGGCAACCAATGTCAGAAGTGTCAAGCATGGATTGAATAGTTGTGCATGATATCAGGGTGCCCTCATTAATATTGGTCCTGAATTGGTCTCTTTTATCCTCAAGTAGTGCTTCAATAAAATGTGTCATCTGCTTGAAGATGTGGTGTGTGTACTTGGCCAGCATGGTTGCATAGTTTGAGATGAGTAGCTGTTGGGGCACAGAAGAATATGCTTTCCTCCCCTTGAGGTTGAGGTGTTTCCAATCTCTTTCATATGTGGTGGTTCTACTCTCAGTCTGTTTGCCCCTTTGGTTCACCATATCAACTACTATGGAATTCGGGGTTGGATGCGAAAATAAGAAGTCAGCACCTTGGGGTGCAACATAATATTTGCAGTCTGACCTTTTGCAGCCAGGCCGTATCGTAACTGGTTTCTGCCAGAGTACCTCGGCTGGGTTCATGAGGGCTGGGTCCATAGGAAGAGCCAGTTTAACTGCTGGGGAGGCATGCAGGATATTAGTTAGTTTATGTTGAGCCTCCAGGAGGCTAACCAATGAGATCTCAAGGACATCTGCCGCCTTTCTGTATAGTTCTTGGAAGGATTTAAAGTTATTTCCCACTGTGAGAAGCAGAAGCATCAGAGTATCATTGGGAGGAGAAAATGATATGTGTGTAGGTGGGTGTGAAGAAACTGTAGACTCATCAGTTGAAGGATGGTTGTCCTCTTGATACCAGGAAGTATCCAGTGATGGTATGGAGATAGTCATTGGTGGTGCAGCTGGGGTTGGTTGTGGTTGCATCTGTTGTGGCTGCCGGATCCTGTAAAGACTTAAGGATCCCAGTGTGGCCAGTTAGCTGGCATAAGGATTGGAGGTGGGACCCATTGGGGTGCTTGCCAGTGGGGTTCTGGTTGTTGCATCTGAGGTTGTTTAGGTGAAGAGTGCCTCAGTGTATGAGCACCAATGAGGGGTTTGTCATCCTCGTCACCTAGTAATAATGGTGCTGAGCCTACAGGAGTGGACACAGTAAATCTGCTAGAAGCAGGCATACCATCCGTGCCGAATAATGGAGTGGTTGACATGGATGCCTCTCTGAGCTCCTCAACTGTCATTAGCAGAAGAGGCGCCAGCGGCACTAGTGCCAAAAGAATCAAAGAGGTGGTACCACAGCTACCTGAAGTGCCAACGACACCGACTGAGCAGCAGGTGCTTTTGTGTTCTTGGTACCAGAAGCAGCATAGGTACCAACAGTATTGTGTGTGACTTAGGCTTTTTTGGTGCTGATAGAACGTCTTTGTAATGTGTTTTTGACTTGGCATTTTTGGGAGATGAGTCAGAGGTGGGTAGTGCTGTTGGTGCCAATTTTTACTTAGGCTTGTCCAGTGCCCTATCAGCTGCCTTTGCAAGGTCCTTGGACCCTCATGAGCCATGAGATGATGATGGCCCCAGTACCTCTTTATCCTGGGCCTTAGACTGTGGGTCGCTCGAGGGAGTATTTCTGGTGTATGCCCCCATTTTTTTGAGTAGGAATCACCTTTGGCCAAAGAATGAGACCTTTTCCTGGATCCATCTAGGAAGAGTCTTGAGTGGTGGAGGCAGATGGGGCTGTCTTCTCAAACATAGCTGCTGGGGAGCGATGCCAAAGGGGAGTGGAGTGCTCTGGGTGGGAGACTGGGCTTATTGTACTTTCCAGAGAAATCAACTTGAGTTGTAGCACCTTGGACTTCCATGTCTGAACCGTCAACTGTTCACAGTATTGGCAGTGAGTTGTGGCATGTGCTTGGTCCAGGCATTGGACACACTGTGAATGCCCATCCAAAACAGAAATAGAAAGCTTGCAGCATTTAGAGCCTGGGGAATCCGGCATCCCAGGGAGGAAAATCGTTAAGGCAGAAAAAAATGTAGTCTTAACCGAAAAAAAAAGATTTTTTTTAAAACAACAAACACTAACTGTTTAGCTATCAGCTACAATACTGAAAACTAACAGCAAATGATGCCTACTGTACTCTAAAACAGAATTCTATGTTGGTGAGCAAAGCGGTTCCAACCAACACCAGCAGCCGCAAAGAAGGGACGGTTGCTGTGCATGCGGAGTAGCAGCATCCTGCATGCTGTCTGCTCCGTGTGCACAGCCCACCAGAGAGCACTGCTTCCAAAAATCTCCAACTAGGCATGCAGCAGTACCCAAACACCTGAAGTGGAGCATCCACAGGGACACTCGTCAAAGAAGAACTGAATGTTTCTGAGGAATTTTTTTATTCTAGCACTTTTAATGGTATCAATTAGCAAATTATCAAACATTTTCAAAAAAACAAATATTGAATTGGCATGGTGATTTTGTGAGATTATACTGTGATGTCCAGATAGGGCTCAAACTGGTGAGAAAGGGAACGCTTCCAATCATGACCTCAAGGACCTCCTGAAATCTCTTCCAACCCTATGACTCTATGATTCTATGATTTTATATGTAGTAATCCTTTCTGTCTCATGTTCACACTGATTTGCATGTATTCTCCGTAGAGCCACAGCCATTTTTCCTATACAACAGGAAGTCACCACGATAGTCCCTTAAAATGTTATGGAGAATAGTACATTAGAAAATAATTTAATAGAGGGTTTTCAACACTTTGCCCACTAGTGATGATGTTTTGGAAGACTCTATGAATACTGGCACAGGTCAAAAATGTTCAAGTTTCAAAATATTGATGAATATTAAAACTGTACATTTGGAAAAGCCAGGGGGAAGGGGCAAGGGCAGGAGGAATTGAACAACAAATTACTTCCATTATTCATCCAGCTCCTCTGACTATATTGGAAGTTTTATAATGAGACAGAGAACATAACATAACTGTTACTATACAATGATATACAGTTTTTACATGCCATGAATGCCTGATACCAAGTTATATTAATCTTCCCAGATAAATGCTAATATATCTTTATGGTACCCTACCACACCACTCTATAAATTAATGGATGATATTCGATGTCGGGAGATCATTAGCTGTTCATAATGGTTCCTTCTGGCCTTAAAAACTATGAATTATGCTTATCTTGGTCATATTGTAAATAGATAATATGGCTAAGAGACCTTTACATTATGTCATATTCGTTGTTATTTTTGCTGCTACTGCTGTTGTTATTATCTAGTCCATATAACAATTATGTGATAATTTGAATTTCCAGTATAAATGATGTGCATGTTTTCTAGATATACAGATAGTTTTGATATAGAGAGTAGTAAATCTGTCACTTTTGATGAGAACAAAATACACTTAAAATAAAGACCTCTTTGAAATAGGGTCTTCATTGCAGAGCAATTTTTGTTAGAGTAATCTTCATATCTGTAGGCAGAGATGATTATGAAATAAAACCAAGGAAGACAGATTTCTTTTTCGTGTACTTTTAGATTCTTCAGCAACTCATTTTAAAACAAAAAGGCACCGATTTTTTTTCTTTACCACAGTAATTCAAACCAGTGAGCTATGAGAATGTTAACTATCGTTGACCAAGGTGTACACATAAAAATGTTTGATTGAGTTCAATCTAGGTGAACTGTGGACACAATTCCACATAGTTTGTGTAATTACATTTTTACTTCATTGACCATTTTAATGTTATTGATAACCATTGTCCCCAAGTAACAGCATCCTGTTAAATTATCTATACATTCCTCCAAATTAGGTACAGTTGTTCTAATTCAGAGATGATTTAATATCCGCAGTTGCTCTGGATTTTAAGCACATTCAATCCAGTCCCATGCTGAATTAGTGTGTCTTGAAGCAGCACACCTATCATTAGCTAGCATTGCTTTTGGCATTACTGATCTGGTATTGCAGAAAGCAAGTGATTGAACAGAGGTTGTAGAAGATGCTGGAATAAGAACTTATGAAAACTAAAATAATGAAAGGGGAAAGGAATATACAGGATGTGAGTAGAGATTAAGGAAGAAGACCTACTTGCACCTTTTAACAAATATATTCCCCTTCCAACATTGCCTTTTGTACCTCCAGACACAGTGGTATAAAACAATGGGTTTATTATGCCTACACTATGAACACTGCAACAGCACAGCCACAGAGCTTAAGCTGTTTCTATACTTCCATAGTGTAGACAATTTGTACAGCAATGGAAGGATTTTTGTTTTTGTTTTTCAGGCATTATGGGTAATCTACATCCTTAAGTAGTGGGAAAAAGGTCAATTGAAGATTTCTAGATGTGTGTACACTTGGGGTTTGATTGGTTCAACTATGCGACACATGGAAGGGTATTGTGATCAAAAGTGTACACCAGATATTATAAGTGTACACTAGATCTTATAAGACTCATAAAAGTAAATGTATAGCAGAAATAAAAATACAACAAGATAAACATGAGGCCAAATTGTTTTGTACATGGCCGTCCAAAGGTAGTCACCTAAATAAATGACCTAGATTATTAGACGTGCTAAACTACCACAGCTTCCATAGGTGGTGACATTACCACCTCTGAAAATCTGGCTACATACTTAGGTGCCTTAATATGGATTAATTATGCCCAATTTTAGGTGGCCAAAATTGAAAAAAATGTGAACTATATAGAGATTAGGCCAAAGGTGGGCAATAAGTGGCCTGCAGACCAGATGTGGATCTCCTGGGTTAGCCCCTAGCAGACTTCCAGATGCTTCATTCACTTGTGCATCCAGGTATGGCCACTCGCCGCTCCTATTGGTCATGATTTTCCATTCCTGGACAATGGGAGCTCTAGGAAACAGCCTGCTCCATTTCTGCAGTTCCCATTTGTTGGGAACAATGAACTGCAGCCAACAGGAGCTGTGAGCATCCGTACCTGTAGATGAACAAGTGAATGATGCCTTTGATGCCCCACCAGGGACTAACTCTGGTGAGCAGCATCTTGCCCACAGGTAGTTTATTACCTATCCCTGTATTAACCATGGTTTACTACAATATATGTTTCTTGAGATTAATTTACAAATGGTAAATTGAACTGGCCTGATTTATCATTTTTTAATATCAGAGTTTAAAATAAATGAATAAAAAATATAGATAACAAAATATATTATATTAATATACATACGGTAAAACACAACACAAATCTCAAAAGTACATAGGTTGACCATCCCTATATAAACCATATATTGAAATAAATAACTAATAAGTTCAGTTCACACATATACGACTAATTTAGCAGATCTTGACTAGAGTGTTAGAAATTAAGTTTGGAGTATTTAGTATTAGTATTAGTCGACAGGTGTAACAAAGCCATAAATAATGAAAATGGCAGTAAAATATAAAAGCAAAGGATGTCTCCTTTAAAAAATACCAGGAAGAAAATAAATAACAAAGAAATAAAAGAGGAAATAAAATTGAGAAATGGAATAAAGAGATAAATCATCATTAGGAAGGTCTCAGATACTGCTGTTGCAATATCAGGAAAAAAATTTAAAAGATCAGTTATGGCAATGAAGATTACAATTAATTTTCAATCCCACATACCAGGTTTATTAAAAAGCGGCAAGGAGTCCTGTGGCACTTTATAGACTAACTGAAGTGTTGGAGCAGGTTTATGAAGTGAATGTACTTCACATTAGGAATCAGCTTGTAAAGAAAATAATACTATACTTCAAATGTGAAAACAAACAAACATACACATTCACAAAACAAAAAACAAGAGGAAATATAGCATAGGATCTGAATTCTGCCACACCATAAAGAAACAAGTGAAAGACGAGCTATTAGGAGAACATGCAGCTTTTGCTCTGTATGTAGAGCTCCAACTGATACGAATAGGAAAACAGATTTAGATATCAATGGAATTCCACATGTGAATCAAGCATAGCCTATGTGCTTTGGAGGAAGAAAGAAACTGAACTTCAAAAACAACAATAATCAAATCAACTTGGACTAATAGCTGAAAGCTCTTTAGTCCAGAATGGAATGTCCATCGAAGTGGAATGAGCTGTTGTTAAACAGGAAAGAACTATAGTGAAAAAAATCCTCATACACCTAAAAACTAATCTGCACAGATATATGACATGACAACAAAATAAATCAAAACATATATACATGATATTTTTAAGACAATATATCTCTAATCTGACAGAGAATATATTTGACTGCGGGCAATTTATAAGCCAAAATTTACTGGAAAAAATATTTCTTTTTTTCTAGATGTGACCCTATATGTGACAGAGTACAGCATTTTGGAATTAAAATGATAGGATTGAAAACAAGTTTTCTGAAGCAAGAGTAACTCCACCAATGTGAATCCATTCACACGTAATATCATGTTATGTCATATGGGAGAACACAACCACAAATACAAAATCTAAGATTTTAAAACCTGCCTAAGGTATTTGGTTGCCATAGCTTTAAATTAATGGGCAAAATCCTGGCCCCACCAAGATCTATGGGATCCATATCTGTTTATGCCTAATATGCATCAAGAGGGATATACCACCCAAGTAAAGTATGTCTGACTGTCACCTATGTTCACAGAGTCTGATAATATACTAAACATGAGAGGCGGGATCGTTTGGAATACATGGATACCTTTTGAACACCTGTCCTGTGTTTTGTATGTTGAAGATATTACCAAATTTTAAGAAAAATGTCTTACTATACTTTTCATTTTAAATTTATTTGTCTAAAGAAATACAGGAAAATAGGATGAAACATGTTTGGTTTTTTAACCAAGATAGTTCATATTTGAGTGGAACTGTGACGTCAGCTATATCTCATAGTGTCATCAAAGAAACAATTTGTGTGTACACAGTGTATTTTACTATGTATTATTACTGCATTGTTGTCATCACATGCCTTACCTACCACAATTACGTTACACATCTTTCCTTTTATAGACTTGGTGTACCACAGTCTTTTTGTACTCTTCACTTCTTCTTTCATTTCAAGAATGATATGTGGCTTACACTTATCTAAGATAAACTGAGTTATTGGTTCCTCATACAGTAAAAAATAAGTTTATTAGAATCTCCACATATATATTCTTACAATATGGAAGTTGACATTATACTACAAAATTAATAGAATACAATTACTATATTACATTATTTTTCTTGCTTGAAATTTAAAAATAACCTGAAAAATCTATATATCTAATAATTTATGCAAGAATTTCTTCCCAGTAAATATCACAAAAATATTTATTTGTACATTGCCTTATCCATAGTTGTTTAGGGTTTGGGGTTTTTTTGTTTTTGTTTTTTTATAAAATCATGTGCCAAAAAGTGCACTAATTTACAGCAATATCTTTTGCTTTCCAGACTGTATTTTGGTAGCTATTCAAATGACTAAAAGTATGCTTGTTTAAGAGAGTTATCACAATAAAAGGAATAAACAATGACCAAAATGATGCAGGAGTTAGTATATATAATACAAGTAAAATTCTATGCCGTTGCTAATTATATGTAAATGATACAATATCTTTAAAACATTTAACATCATATTCATGAGACAGATAAAATTCAGGTAAAACATACTGAAAAGATAAATTAATACATTATGTAGTATCTGAGTGATTAAAAATGTATTACATAAACAAAATGAATTAATTAGGATAAATATATATTTCAGTGGTACATATTATCCCCTAATAGATTGCCTTTATATAATCTCATTATTCACTGTTTTTTCACTGAGCTTCAGGGTAATTTGATCTCTCTCCCATCTAAGGGCCTGATCCCATGCTTAATGAACTTAATAAGAGACTTTGCAGTGACTTCAGTGAACATTTATTCATACTATGAATGAATAAACTGGTTGGATTACAAAGTCAATTAAATATTGTACATCATTTATTGTACATACGTGTAACAGGCTTAATCTAATGTTCTCTGAAATTAATTAAAATAATCATATTCGCCAATTCATTTTGGATCTTGTCCTAACTTGATGTTTGCTGCTTTGAGAGTGAAAAAGAGATACTCTCTTCACTGTTAACATAAAAAGACTGATTTCGTCACAACAAGGCAAGTCTCATCACACAGAAACGAAATGCAAATAGAATATGCTCTTGAACATCTAAAGACATCCATTTATAAAATCATGACAACATACTTTGTTTCACCTTATGGCACAGGTATTATATACCAAAAACATGTAAAGGAGGAGAGGGGAAAGAATGGAGGAAAGAAACAGCATAGCACATAAGGAGAGAAAAGATGAACCACAATTCTCTGAAGTTCATCCAAAATTCTTGCTATTCTTCTGTTTGGGAATTCAAGGCAGAACTTGTAACCCTTTCATTTTCAAAGCAGTGCACCATTTTTTAGTTTCTTGACTTTAAAAGCAATTATCCAGCCAACATTCCATAAATTAATTTGAAAACATAAGTGTTAATGATACTGAAATGTGAGGGCTTTTAATGAAATTTCACAGTGTGGATTGGAATAAAAACACTGAGAGACATAAAAGGCACTATCTTTGAAGTCTCCAATATTCCATTTTTCATAGAAATTAGACACAAGGGAGTGTATTTGAACATAAAGCCTTTTCTCATGTCAATATACAGATAATACCTAATACATGGGTCAATCACTGGCTTTTATCTGCAGCATTTCAGCCTTATAAAGATACTCTGCAGACCTGGCTTTTCAATAGTCTGACCAATTTGCAAAGAACAGGTTTGCTGTTGAAGCATATTAAAAGCAAATTATTTATGCAATGGTAAATTGCAATGAGATGACTTGCACATGGGCTCTTCTCCTCCATATGGATTACAAAGCCAAATTCCTTTGGGATTTTTTCCCTATTTTCCCATTCACGGTCATTTTAAATACTCCAGTTATGATTTGGCATGGGTACAGATAGGCAGATGTGCTTAATGGGCTGTTTTCTCCTCATTGGGCTTCCTAATGTGAAAGCTTCAGTCCCTGGATAGCCACTCTCTCCTTTATAGTGTCATTTTACTAGATAAATAAATAAGTCGATAAAGGCATTTACATGTCATATATATGGTAGTGGCATCCAAGCAATAAATGTAATTTATCATGTACCTGGGTTATCATTGAATTCAGCCTATTAATCTATTTAGCATAAACAGCTTCAAACTATTGAACTACATATATTTGAGGATTAAGTGAACAAATTCCATATTTGGGTTGGAAAGAAAGAAAAATGTTGGTGGCATGACAGCATATATTTGTGTGCAGTAATCTTGTAGCCTTTTTGGTCCCTGAATATTAAAGAAACAAATATTGGTAGTCTCTTTAATTGGTTGGGGATAATAACTTTTATTGGAACAACTTCTCTGTCATCAGCAAATGTTGATTCAATAAAATATATCACATATACACATACACACACACACACACACACATATACATGACACAAAATTATGTCTTCCTTTCCACCTCAAATATGGAGTTTCCCTATATAGCACTGACATTTTCAGTTGTCTGAGTCCTCACTCACATTGATAATATTTACCTCTTGTGAGTAATGCAATCACCCAAAATTCAATCTTTTCCCATGCCTTCAAACTACACCACACTATTGTCTATTCCTATCCAACCCTTCACTCCCCCGTCCCCCCAGTCCTACTCCCACAAAGATATAAAATTGCATATAACTACAGCTTGTCAGGGAATATGTAAAAATTCTGCTGCAAATAAAATAATTATATTCTCAGATAATATGGTGAGCAGAAAAGAAATGATATGTCCAAAGCTTTCAAGCCTCAGCTGATATATTTACTATGGGTGCATCTAGACAGTACCCTTCTGATGGAATAAGCTACGCAATTTGCTCTACACAAATTGCATAACTTATTCCGAGTCTAATCAAAAGAGCTTATATTGAAATTTGGTGCTGTCTACACAGTGCCAAGTTTCAAAATAACGCACTATTCCATCAAATCCCTTAACCCTCATGGAATGAGGATTACAGAGATGCTGGAATAGCACACCCACTATTTCAGGAAATAGTAGGCACTTTTAAAGATGCGGCATTGTTATTTTGGGATACTTCCGGTATTTCAAAATAGCAATGCAGTCTCGATCTAAGCGTCCATCTACATAGCAGGGCTGAACTCAAAATAAGCAACGCAAACTGAGCTACATCAATTGCATAGCTAATTTTGAAATACCTTATTTCATAATAGGGAGGGACTATGCAGCACTTATTTCAAAACAGAGCACTCTTCCTCTGATTTCCCTTACTCCTCATACAATGATGGTTACAGGAATCAGAGTAAGAAGTCCTCCAACTTGACAGTACTGTATTTTGACACTATTTCAAAATAACTACCTGATGTGTAGATGTGGACTAAGTTATTTCGAAATACTGTAGTGTTGCAGTGTAGACTTACCCTAAGAGTTTATATTAAGTCATTTGGGTATATCAACACTGCAGGCCTTAACTCTAAATAAGCTACACAAATTGAACTATGTCAATTGCGTAGCTTATTTCAAAATAACTTGTTTTGAAATAGGGAGTGTCCACACAGCACTTATTTTGAAACTGAGCACTCTTCCTCCGGCTTCTCTTATTCCTCATACAATGAGGTTTACAGGAGTCAGAGTAAGAAGTCCTCCAGTTTGATAGTATTTTGACACTATTTTGAAATAACTGTCTGCTGTGTAGACGCAGACTAAGTTATTTCAGAATAGCGCGAGTTATTTTGAAATAGTGTTGTAGTGTAGCCATACCCTTGGTTGAGTGAAATTAAATATGTGTTCATACTAGTAATGTATTGGCAAATAGCACTGATAAACTATTTGAAAGAACAGCCATGTAAAATCACAGCAGAAAAAAAAATCTTTTAAATCATTCAAGAATTTTATACATTGTAAAAAATGTTCATGGCATAACTGTGCAGGTAACACAATTACTGGAGTAATGGCAATACAAGGCAAGTAGTGCCAGGTAATTTGCAGAGTACAAATTGTACAATTAATGCCATATGGACTGTTATTTTTTTCTGTAAAGAAGCAGTAGGTGTCTAGCATGTGTGAGCCAAAAGGCCTGGTCTCCTGAAGACAGCAGATAAAGTTATAATTTTTGGTAACACTCATTGCTAGATGGTTTGAGGTCCCATGCTCACAAAAGGAGCAAAGCATATTACACTTAACCTGCACATCCGAGACTGTACTTGTCAATAGCAAGAGAGTCGCAAAGATGGTGTTTCTGCTAAATGAAGAAAATAAAAATCTTTTTCACAAGAGTCCTGCAATTTATCATATTATCTGAAGGCAAAATGCACTTGTAAGTCTACCTAGACTCTTTCTCTTCTTTTTGACCAGGAAAAGCACAATATCATCCCTTTTAACAAAAACCAAAAAACCAAAAAGCTTGTCTTCCAGATAAGTGGGATTAGAATGATCACCCTAGTGTGTTCCTGTTCCTGACAAGTTTTCCAAACAAACTGAAGACGTGTAATTATCATCTACTAAAGAAGTCACATTTGAATGTTTGATGGAAACATTTAAATTTTACAGAGTGTGTTACAAATTACAGGATAGAATTACTTGATTGAACTTATACATCCTGTGCATGTGTTGATCTTCTTAATTAATTTGATAACTGCTTCACAAGCCAGGTTAGCACACTTATTGTTAGACATTAGGAGTTCTTTCAGGGATGAGCACCTATCTATAACTAATAAAATCATGGCCTACTCCCTTCCAGTTACAAACATACACCTTGGTCACCTGGGTGCTTTTGGAGTTTGGGGGTTTTAGAGCAATAACAATCATTAAATGAAAGATTTTAATCAGGCTATGACAGGAGAGGCCAGACTGTGACTTGTGAGTACCATGCAACTTTTTGGCCATTAAAGTAGAGCTCACAGAGACCCACTACATCCTATCCAGGCTATTCTCCATCTACCAGACTGGGGTAGAGAAAGAACTTGTGACATCTACCTTGCAGTTCAATAGTAAGATAAGAGCTTCTGCTTATCAGAGAGGGGAGCCTCAGGGCCTCAGCCTTAGGGGACACACCTGCTGAGATTCGAGAAGAGCAGAGCTGACACCCCCCCCCCCAAGTCCTAGCAAGCACCTTTCATAGGTCTGATGCCCTGAACCCCAGCAGGTGCCTCATGTATGGCAGAAGCCTGAACCCCAGTGGGTATGCCCTGGCTCTTGAATTTCTGAAGATTGCCATATGTGGATGGGAAGGTCAATACAATTGGCTAGTTTTGGGCTATGACCTGGAAATTGCTTGCATGGGATCTTCAGGTCAGTTTCCCCCCTGCTGAGATGTGCTCTTCAATGTAAACAAGCACAGATTACTTATCAGTCCAAGAACAACCTATGGGTATTTTAAATATGCTAGGGGAAGATTGTGCCACTTATGCACATCCCTGAGAAGGGCACAATTCAGAGTTACCCCACTAAAAGGGACAACAATGTTATCAGGAGCTATTGCAGAGTGATATCACTGTACCTTGAACTGCAGCATATGCTCTCATCCATAGTCATCTAACTCCACAGTGATTGCTCTGGACAAGCACTCTGGACTCCTGCATCAGCTGCTGGCCACTATGTGGGAAGTGCACAATTAAGGAAAATCTCTTATGCCCTCACACTTCCTGTGCACCATCCTCCAGGTCTGATTTGATGTATTAATAGGTCAGTCCACAATGAAAAGCTAAAAAATTGGGAGCAACTAACTCTGGAATCACTTCATTGTTGGGAATTCCTGATTATGTTGGGTAGAGTTCTTACAAGCCTATATATGTAGTACATAAAATAGTTCCTTATCTTGAAATGAGCTCCTGGGAGCCAGATTGTAGATAAGTGGTTCAAAATGGTTTTACCACGCTGTTCAGGTGTAGCCTCAAATACACAATGGTCCCTGTGCAAAACCTCCTTAAAGCACTTTTTAATCAATAAAGTTAAACTTATGTTTTAAAATTCAATAACATCCACTGTGTTCATTTGGGTCTTTTTATTAATATAATAAAAAGCACTAGGTCCCATTACTGTTTAATTGGCAGCTCAGTTTATAACGTATGTTATAAAATGAACCTATATGCTTTGCTGAAGGCAGAAATCCAACTGAAAATATAACTTCTGTGTTTGTTTAAACATCTGTAATTCAAAAGTGGCCTTTTTAAAAGTGTTGTTAAAATTGTGAATTTGAGCTAATGGATTAAAAATAGCAGTGTGGATGACACAACTAATTCTGAAGCTGCCTTTCAGGCATATGGGATCAGGTGTACTTGAAAGCCTGCATTCCTTCCTGAGACACAACATCGACACTGCAGTTGCATGCTTGCTAGCTTAATTCCAGTTAACACAAGTGTGTTTACCGGGCCTGGAGGCTTATTCTCAGCAGTAATGCAGACATATCCTGTGACATAATAGGTCTGTGTGGGTGTACGTGTGGGTCACAAAACACTTTAATAATTCTGGGCTGGTGGAACAATCACTAGAGTCTATTCCAGTATTTGGTCCTAAATGGTCAGGAAAGCTTTGGTTCAGAGACTGAATTGAGAATCAGGCTGACTCTTATTCTGACTGAACTAATATTTCCATCTCCTTGGAGGAAGGATTTCATATTCTTGGCTAAACTAGCTTGCCTATTTTGTGATGGTACCTGTTATATACATGTCCCTTTTTAAGCCCAACACTCATAATTAAACTGTACAGTGTAGGTGTTAACATCTATGACACGGATAGACAATACACATGCAAACACACAAAATATTCACAAAATACATTCAACTGAAACACAGAAAACCCATCTAATGAGTGAATAAATTCTGGAAGAGCAAGCTACAAAAGTGCTTTGATTGACTGGACTAGCACAATCTCACATATTTTCTTTGTAAAGAACTGACCTTTTGTTAAGACAGACCTCAATACTTCAGAGAAAAAACTCCAGCTTAAAAGACTAATCGTTTATCTAATAATCTACTATGGACATTAGAAAGTAGGTGATGAAAGCAAAAATTTATTCCTACCTTCAGAGAAAAATATATCCTGCTGCATATCTCGTTCATGCAATACCAAACACTACAGGCCAAAATTTTCATGTGTGTGCATACAGTTAAGCTCCTAAATTCATGCTGAGGTCTCAAAATATAAAACATGTCTACACTAGGAAATTATTTCAAAATAAGGTATTTCAAAATAATAACTCCCAAAAATAATCATTTCTAAAATACATGTCCACACTACAGGGAAGTTTCAAAATTAGTCCAAGGCAGGCTCCCTTATTGTGGACACACTACTTCAACTTAGACTCCCAGGAATAACTGGGGAGTAATTAATCTGATTTATTCTGGGGAATAGTTATTTCGAATGAGTAGTTCTAGAGTGCCCTCAATACCACAAATATTGTGTTATTCCTCCTGGAAAGCAGGAGTTATTATTTCAAAATAACCAACCCATTATTTCAAAATAGTGGGTTTGATTGTGTAGATGCTCTACTTGGTATTTCAAAATAAGGGGAGTTATTTTGTAATAACTCCCTAGTATAAACTAGGGCTAAATGTCCTGACTTTCAGAAGTATCAAGCGCTTATAATCAGCTTGAATTCAACAGAATTTGCAGGTGATGAACACCTTTGGAAAATCAGGACATTTATATTTATTACATAAACATAGGGTTTTAAGCCAAACTTTAATCATCTAGTATCTGAAAATGTTGGCCATAGTGTACAGTGTATATGTTTTACATTTATTACAATCCTGTTACAGTGAATACTTTAACAATCAAATTAATCCCATATATACCAGAACGTCTCTTTACTTATGTACCAACATATTCAGAATGTTGGTATAATGGTAAAATTTCCAAATATTTGAGCTCTAATCAACTTACCGTTGACATAGAACCCCAAATATTTATTTTCATGAGTATACTGTATTCCATATTTGCAAAAATATATATGTTGGTAGATTAACAAAGATTGGCTATGTTACATATTTCAAAGCTTTGAGACTAAGGGCCCTATAAAGATGTGATCAGCTGAGAGCAGCATAATTGAAAAAAGATAGTTAAAACTGGTTCATAATTTAAATTATATTATCTTGGGATTTTCCAGAAGGAAAGTTTTCATTAATGGTTTACCTGCAAAAAAGACAATTAATCATGGGAAAAGAGTGTAAGAATAGAAACAGTGAGATTTTCCCAGGGGACATGATCTAATCTAGGACCAAACTGCCATTATCTTCATCAGGAGCAGCATTATACCCTTGCTCTCCCCCAATGACTTGTCCAAATTAGAAGGAATTAACCTTGAATTTCTGTCATTCTGTCAGCTCAGCTACCAACAGCATTTGAACTTAAACTCAAAACTAATGTGCTATTAATATTAAAAATATTTTAGAATAGAGTTTACAAAAATGACCTATGTAATCCCAATCATGACAAAACAAAGATTAAAACTTTAAAAATTAAATGTTTAATGTGAATTATCCACGGTGGTAAGTATCTATAACTTTTGCTATACTGTGCCAATAAACAAATTCATAAATTGTAGAGCTGATAAGCACAATGAATTAAATTCAGTTACACTGATGTAATTCCAAAATGGACATACAACCGAGAGCAGAATATAACCCATTAAGAATGCAATCCTGCATTCCTTGCATATTTAAAAAAAAATTCCCAATGAAAACTAGAAGTTTTGACTATGGAAGGAATGCAGGATCTGGCCCTAAATTTATAGCATGGCACTTGACTGACAAAGCAAGCAGTATCTGAGTTCTGACTCAGGTTTTGCACTGGTTTTATAATGGTATAACTTAGCAATAGTTGGCCAGCTCCTCAGATGCTGATATCAATTTACGCCATCTGAAATTATCACCCAAATTTATTTTAACAGTCATCTGATTTATATCAGTGTCAATGAAAGTAGAATTGGACTAAGATTTCTTTTTGTTAGAATAGTCGTAAGTATAGCCATTCTTTTGAAGACATTGAAGCAGGTGTGCACAAAACTAAAAACTGCACATAAAGTTAAAATGTGGCTGGGTTACTCATATGCAAACAGGATTTAAAAGGGATAGCTTAATCTTTACTTCAATCAATTTACTAGGAATTATATGTTTTTTCTTAAAATAAAGTTATCTACAATACCATTGTTTCACCTTTTCTCTGTTCTCTTATAAACCTTAATATAATTTCTGAACAGCAATCTGAAAGGCTATATGCACTTATAGTTTATCGGTGGTTCTTTATGGAAAAAGAATTGAAATAGAGAGATCAAAAATTAAGACTGCTTTTATTTTTGGTTTTGAATGTGTATTTTCCTTACTGTTCAGACTTGAAATGTTAATCAGAAATTCCTATTTTTTTCAAGTCACCTGTGAAGTTTTATATTACAACTAATGCCTCATTGTCCTAATTTCTACAGCACTGGCAAGACAAAAAATCTTCTTTCACATTTCAAAAAGACTTATATACATATTTCAATTGATGTTCCATGTGTCTATTTCACAATAGTAGGAAATTGCTAAAAATATAGCACTGCAATTTAGAAAGTTCTACCAGATCTATGCAATCATTTACAAATGGCTTGTTACACAAATTATATGATACAATTCAAGCTTGCAACTTCACTTTGATAGATGGAGAAGTCAGAGAAAAGTTAATGAATTGAAACTATTTTACCATTTTGCAGAGTAGTGCAATAAGAATGTTAATAAATATATTGAAACTGTGAAGCAAGATATTGAAATAATGAAAATAATATCCAAGCACAATATCTGGTTTAAAGTGCTATATTAACATAAAAAATAATTAAAATTGACTTATAGAGTTAAGTTCATAGGTTTAATGAGTAAGGAATGAAAATGTGTTAGTAATGAAATCTCTAGTTGTTTTTTTGTTTGTTACACACAGACTGCCTAATGTACTGAGAAATCCAGTATGCAATTCCCTATTGTGCTTCATCAGTCTTAGACTTCAAAAATAAATAAACATTAGGATCTGAATTCCACAGCAGTTCAGTGTAGGGGTTTTACAATTGATTTTTCTTTGAATTATGGAGGGTGGGACAGACTGATGTTTATGAGAGACAAAAGTCAAACCACTGCATTGATTTTATTTAAGACCACAATGAAGTTAACAAATATGAGTCAAATTCATCAGTGGTAGAACTCTAATAGGCCAAATCTATTAGCCCATGATAAAGATAAAAGACCAGATCTCAGCTGGTGTAAATCAGCATAGTTCCACTGAATTCAGCACAGCTACAGATTTACTCTAGCAAAAATTCTGATATACGCTCAACTGTTTAATGGGTTTTGACTCCTGCTTAACAATTCATGCTTTAGTCAATCAAGATTTCCACTACCTCTTTTCACAACTTCAAAATTACTTTCAAGAAAAGGGTGTAGGCATATAATTTTCTTATGACTAGATTTTATGTAATAGGAGTTTTCTCCAGTAATATTGGCAATATGTTACAATGTTAATACAGGTGGATAGGAAACATAATACTTTCATTATCAGCCATCATTATAACTTCCTTGGAGTTGACATTTCTGTGAATCTAAATTCCTATTAAAAGTAGTTATTAAAATTATTTTGATATGTTTTCACTTTTTTATGTGAATTAATAGTATCCCTCAAAGGTCTTAGATTAAAAGTTCTAGATACAAACATCTGCTCTTGATCAACAGAGGAGGTACAGAGCAGACAGAAAAACTGCATCACAGTACACCTCATCCCTAACCTGGAGCCCAAAACTGTTCCTTTTTGGCTAGATCGTCAGCTAGTGTACTGCAGTGTTAAGTTAATGGAGCTATTCCACTGAAAAAATCCAAGTGCCATATTTCAGAAAACTCACCACCACCATCTACCATGGTGATACATATATATGTCTGAATGTATTAAGAACTTTAGATAATTTGGCCATGCATGACTTGAACCAGAATTGAAAGAACTCCCCTGAAAAGGACCAGATCACCCAAGACTGAAAAAAATGATTCAGTCTCCAAATTCTCGGTCTCTCTGTAGATAATGGCAGTAGGACTCAGCAATTCATGTCAACTGTAGTGATATTAATTAGTGTGTGCTATAGACTTGTGTTGATTGGGGACTGGAGTCAGACCATCAACTTGTTTCACAAATAGTCATCACATAGTAAAAGCTTTCAACTGTTGCTGATGTGGGATGGATTTGACCTAGTGTTCTAGAGAGGACTTGGGCCAAGTCCTGTTCATCTTCCTCAGGTAGTCCTATTTATTTTAGCAAGATTCATGTGAGCACGGTGGATAGGATTTTATCCTACATTGATACCTATATTGATTGATCAATACATACATGTAAAGTATTATCTATCCATAATATAAATAATCAAGTGAGGCTAAATTTATTAATGGTTGTAAAGAGTTTTTATGGGAAGCACTATATATATATAGTGCCTCCCCTAGTGCCTCCCATAAAAACACTTTACAACCATTAATAAATGGTTCTAAGTCAAAGTCAATGCCACTGATGCCAATAGAGCTACAGCATACCAACGTAAGTTATAACAGATAAAGGCTATATTTGGGGTACAACATATTATTATTATTTTATTTGAAAATTATCCTATTACCAATCTCCTGAAACAACAAAATATTAAATTCAAAAAGCATAGGCCTAATAAAAAATGCTTTCTTTCCTCGTTAAGGGTATGTCTACACTACCACCCTAGTTCGAACTAGGGTGGTAATGTAGGCAACTGGAGTTGCAAATGAAGCCCGAGATTTGAATTTCCCGGGCTTCATTTGCATAAAGCCGGGCACCGCCATTTTTAAATGTCTGCTAGTGCGGACTCCGTGCCACGTGTAGCCGCGCGGCACGGAGTCCGCACTAGTGGACATTTAAAAATGGTGGCTCCCGGCTTTATGTAAATGAAGCCCGGGAAATTTAAATCCCGGGCTTCATTTGCAACTCCAGGTGCCTACATTACCACCCTAGTTCGAACTAGGGTGGCAGTGTAGACATACCCTAAGTGTTTTTCCTTCCCCCCTAAGGAAACCTTAAAAGGCATAATCAAATAAAAATAAATATTACCATCATGCATGTACTAACTATAGCCCTCAGAAATCATGTAAGATTTTTTATTACTTATGGTTTGGCAAAAATATCATGATATATATCTGAAAATACACTTCAGCTATCATCTAAATATTTTTCTTTCTTTTTTTATCAATTGTTTAATCTTAAGGATACTGTGCATTGAGTAGCTTCAGGGGGTAGAGGAGTTAGTCTGTACAGAAAAAAGCAACAAATGGTCTGGTAGCATTTTATAGACCAGCAAAACATGTAGATGGTATCATGAGCTTTAGGGGCACAGCCCACTTAACTCCAGTCATCTGAAGAAATGGGCTGTGCCCACGAAAGTTCATGATACCGTCTAAATGTTTTGTTAGTCTATAAAGTGCTACCAGGCCATTTGTTGTTTTTTTCTGTGCATTGAGTGTTTGATCTGGGTTTTCTGCCACTGACTTCAGTAGGAAGGACTGTAATTGGACTGTAAAATTGCTAATGTGGTCATTATTTCTATTTGACAATACTGTCAATAATATAATACCAACAATGAAAACATACAATACTTCCATTGCATTTTAATTAAAGACAAACTACATCAAAATCCTACATCAAAATCAGTCCCACTCCTTGGAGAAGTTCAGATCCAGAGCTGAACTGTATAGCTCATTCCCCTAAATATAAAATGGCAAACAAAAATCTAACCAATTCCATAAAATGTGCAAATTGATTATAGATATGGACTTTGTGACTCAAACCCATCTCTAAACCAAACATCTCCTTAGTGCCAATACAATGAAATATTTTTTGTACGTACAAAACTGAAATTGAAATTAATGGGACTTGGTCTCTTATAACCTAACCATTACAATTTCAGGCCAGCATTATGCCCACAGCTACAGAGACACAATTCCCAATGAAGCCAAAATATTAAATTTATTCATAATGTAAAAGTAATAAATTCCACTTTAGGTAAAGCAGTCTTTAGTCTAACAGGTGTTTTAAGCATTTACCTATAATGTAGCACAGAAGGGGAAGTTTCTGCTTGGCCTATGGTGCTGTTATACCATTTCAATAAATCCCCCAAAATGCACAGTTCTAAGAGATTTCCTTGTTTTGATTTGTAAAATAATTGTTATAAAAGTGATATGAGACCCATTCATATATTTCTTATGAATTATTGCACTTTTCCACTATTTCAGCCACTTGGTTTTCAGCATTATGTAATAAAGTTCATTGTTAATTTCTCAAACACCAGAAATGCATTCCTTGCTGTTCCTAACAGCCCATTATATGAGAGAAATGCTAGGATGATCCTTATTCAGACAACAACGTAAAACAGTCAGAAACCAGACAGTTCATAAATATACACTTTTAAAAGTGTATGTCATAGATGACATGCCCTTTAATAAGCTAATTTTTTCAACTCAGTTACATACATGGAGTTGCACAGGGTCAATGTCATGATACTTAAGGACATTCAGAATGCAGCAAATGAATATTAGTAATGTTAAAACATATTAACTCAAATCACACTTGCATTGGTTTCATGACTAAAACTCAGCTGACATCTTTGGAGATACTCCTATTTTACATCAGTGTCTGTGACACCAGCGTCAATCACACAGTAAAAAGAAATTAAGCCATTGCAATTTCACTTTGTCACAGAAGCAGTGGGCCCCAATAAGAATCCCAGTGTTGCCTTATCTTTTATGTAGAAACAGAAGACCATTTTCCTGTGTTCTATTCCATTGATGTTAACTTTTACTAATAATAGTATTCAATCACTGTCCAAATGAAAAATCCAATCTGTTGTCAGCTACCTCTTGGTCATGCCATCTGAATCCTATCTCAAAGGCCCTGTCATCATCCACCTCATCACTTTATTTGCATAAGAGATGAGACTGAATCTAAATAAACATAGAGCACAAAAGGAAATTCAACAAAAAAGAAAAATATGCTAAATATTTCTTTCTAAAGCCTCTATTTGTCCAGCCTAATAAACTATAGAAATCAGGAAGAAATTGGTGCCTTCAACCAGAAATAGCTTTATTTTAGTGTGCATTATATTTTCCATCCCAAGCCTCCATCTCACATTTCAATGATTGTTATTTATTATTTACATTACAGTAGTGCTCCAGACAAGATCAGAGTCCCACTGAGACCGACATCCACTAAGATGCAGGTACTACCCCAAAGAGCTAACAATCTAAGATGATATAGGAAGGAAAATAGAGAGATTAAATGACTGTTATCAGTTCATCTCACAGGTCAGAAGCAAAGTCAGGACTAGAACTCACTACTCCTGTGCGCTGCTTTAAGGCAATTACTTTCAGAAGTAATTCAACAATTCATTCTACCTTAAATTCCCCACTGGTACCCACAATATTATCCCTGCCCTGTTGCACTCTTCAGCTGTGGCTAACCATCTTTGCTATAGAAGTCTGTACTGAAATCAATACAGAGTATTAATCCCATAATATTTGATTTTTAAAAGTCAGAATTTCAGGGCTGTCATGTTCTAATGAGCAATCCATACTGATGAGGTCCCACCACTGCATATGAAGAACATTGCAATCATATTGAACCGATTACTACAGTCTTTATTCAGTCACAAGTCCTGGTAAGCCAAAGCCTGAGAGGTGCTTCTGAAGATCAGAAAGCTCAGTGGAAATCTTTGGGAATGGTGAGTGCTCAATAGCATTTAACAGTATTTGTTTTCTGGCTTTAATGGGACTGAGAAAGAATTGCACTATCAGGCCCATTAACTATTTATAAGAGAAAAATGAATCCAGTGCTCAGGTTATGGGACAAATGCTAGGTGTTGAGACCTATCAGCGCCACCAGATCCAAAGAGAGCTGACAGCACTCAGCCCTTTTCAAGAGACTCAGATTCTCATAGAATTCTGCTGTGTATTTCTGCTCTTTTCTCCACTGCCAAATGCCAATTTGATCCAGCAAGTGTTCTATACATGGAACTCATGTTTTCTGGGAAGATCAGGTCCTGTATTTTAGATCAGAAGAATAATTTAAATAAACACTCACAAATATTTCAATATTTTTGACAGATAGTTGAAGCCACTCAGTAATGTGCAATATGAACTGTCAAGGTACAAACCTTATTCATAGGGTACCCTATTCATAGGGGTGCTATTAAGCACTCTATGCATTTTCCCCGGTAATTATAAGGTAATGTGATGGCAGTTTCTCAATCTGTTGAATAGTTGAGCTAAATACTAGCTTATAATTTGAGTTAACAGTAAATTAACAATGTAAGCACTGTATCACTAGCTGAATGGTCAAAGAATGATTCCTCAATTGCTAGACTTAGTTATATTATATTATATTATATTATATTATATTATATTATATTATATTATATTATATTATATTATATTATATTATATTATATTAATTGCAGCACCTCCACATTGGCCCACATTCTTTCTTGGGTCTAGAACCATTTAGTATAAGAAAAATAGGGATCATCAGAGAGGTGGCTTTGAACTGCAGTGGCCATGGAGGTAGCTCCAGTACAGTTTAGCAAGGCCTAGAAGGAATATACTGACTTTCAGAGACCCATATGCCACCTGGAGATTGCTGAAGTGTGATATATCCCCTAAAATGAGAGCTGAAGGGAAACTGGCATAGGATCCAGAGAGCCAGCTCTTTATCCCCAAGAGATTTCCTTATGCCAGGAGAATCAACAGCTGTGGAGATATTGTGTAATCTGTGGTGGCTTTATACACCAGTTGTGCTGTGGAAATGGAATTGAGCCAGACAATATGGTCCATTATATTTACACAAATCTGTTTAAGCATCAATATGATGCTCTGTTGATCTCAATAATAATTTTAAACTATTGGGATGTGCATTATACATAAATAAAAATATACAAACCAAACCAAATACTAACTGTGCTAAATAATATAATTAAATCTCTACACCTTACAATGTCACGGATCAAGCTCTAAAGAGATCTCACTTAAATAATAGGTTTCTGAAGACACAATACAGGAAAAGCTTTTGTACATACAAAGTCTATCAAATCTTCTCTAGAAACCTGGGGTCTCACTAGACACTTGGAGTTGGGTTTTCAAAAGGCTTTCAATGCTGGCCGAAGTTTGCTCTCATTGTTGATAATGAGTATTTTATCACTGACTTCGGTGGAGGCATAATTAGTCCTACGCTAAGCACTTTTGAAAATCCCACCCTTTAAGGTCAGCAGAAGATTTGCCCTACTAAGGACTAGCAGCCTAGTCCTTTTCTTTTTTTTTCACATAGGATCTTATATAGCTCCCACTGAAGATGAGCTGCTATTCCCTGAGCTTACAAGTTGCATATGAAACATTCCATTATCAAATTATTAAAATACCTTGTTACTACAGGTGAAAAATTAACAAAATAATATAAATATATGCATCTGTGCGGGGAAGTATCATCCATTCACTATATTACCATATTGCTACTAGATAACTTCATTCATCTTTCTGTTAAATAGGCAAGAAAAAGGTTATCATATATACAAACACATATTTCTATGGCAACAGATTAAGTTCTAGGCTATTCTTAGCTACACAGCAAGCAGAAAATATTCTGTTTTAAGCTATAGGACTAAACAAGAGATCTACATCTTTTCTACTTTTTCCATCTGGTCCTGCTGAAATATCTTTTATTTTGGTTAATTGAAGAGTGATTCAACTGGAAGCAACATACGTCACATACCACAGATGACTTCTAGAGTTATACAGATCTTCTAAAAGTCAGAAAACAAAAATCTATGCAATAAATATATATTAATAATAGTGTGATACCATTTTTATTATGTGTGTGTCTATATAATATACCTATAATCAAGAAAGATATACTTCTTGCCCATCAATTATTTTAAACTTATTTCTGCATTTTTATACTTCTTTTTTAAAGCAACTTGGAGATCTTCCTTATATACTGGTCAATATGTAATTTATTTTAAAAAACTATTACTTTTAAATTGGCACCAATTAATTCCTCTCACTTTGGGGAACAAATTCTAGTGGTGAGTTTCATAGGTATACTTGTGTTAGTCTGTTTCAACAAAATGAGTGAGTAGCTTAAAGACTGTGACAGCTTAAAGACTAACACATTTATTTGTGCATAAACTTTGTAGGATGGACAAAGAAGGCCCTAGCCCACAAAACCTTATACCCAAATAAATGTGTTAGTCTTTAAGGTGCCATAGAAATCCTCATAGTTTTTACTGATTGTATTACAACCCAACATTATTCAGGAAGGCCTGCTGTATCCTCTGTTAACTGAAGCTGATGTCCTCATAAAGAGGTGTTTTAACTCACATTTAAACACCTTTTAAACTTTTAAAAAAAATAAACTGAGATGTATACATTCAAATGACTCTGGTGACTCTGCTGCATCATATTGTGTAACACAGGATGTTCTGGCAGAACAATCATTATAGCAAAGGAGAAGTGATCAGAAATAGTGAAGGCCCCTGATGTAATGGGTTTTTTTAAAGTATTGTATTACGAAAACTTAGTACAAACCATATGAAAGAAAATATCAGACCTCTTGTAGGAAGCTACTCATCCTTCCATAACAATGATCGTAGGTCAGAAGAACTATCTGCCTCACTTAAAATATGCTAGAATAGTTGTTAGGCTTCTACCACTGTAAAATGGGTATGTATCAGCTGCACTATGTATGGGTTTAAAACTGTGTCTGTTTTCCCACCACATATTCCAAAGGTGGACATTTCCTATAAAGTCTACTGAATCAGTATTAGCAGGTTAGCTCGTACCTTACAGTGTGTTAATCTTTAAAAGGATTCTCTGCCTGGAGAAAGCCAGAAGCAACATGACAGATTTTTTTTCTTCTTTCCCCTGGGACTTGAGCTTTGAGTTACAATTGGTTTGCCCCGGCCTCCTATCTTTACATGTATCATTTAGGGAAGGTACACGGCCTAATAAAAGGAAGGAATCAAAGGAGATCCGTTTGAGGTTGGACAGCATCCGCCTACGTGTATTTAGTTCAAGTGTTAATACTAAAAGTCTCAGCTACTGGGGCCGGGAATGGGAAAGTCCCTTGGTTAATTAGTTTCCTTTTTCCCGGCAGCTACTCAAGCCAGTAGCAGACACGGCTGCCAGTCACCGGGACAGCGTGTGGGTCTAAAATGCTGACCAGTGAAATCTAGACTCGGCTTAATGAGACAGAATCAATTAACTCCAATTTCCACTTGCACTTCTAATATATCTGCAGTGTGTGCAGCAGCAGCAGCGAGATGCTCTGTATTAATAAAGGAATTCACTGATGCATTAAAAACCAGAGAAGAAGTGTTGTGTGGTATTTACATTTTGAGGAGGCTGGTGCGATGGGGAAGAGAGAAAGCGAGAGATACTCAGACTTGAAAGCAGAATATTACCCCCTGAACCAGACAAAGCTCTTGCAAAAACTGGTGCTGGAAAAATGGTAAGGACCCGGAGTTGAAAACATTTTCACTTTAATACTGAAAAAATATGCCATTATAAAATCCTCGAATAGAATTAGTAAGTTTCACTTGCTTCCTCAGTTCTGATTTCCTCAAGTTAGAGTAAGATTTACAACAGCACAGAATTGTCTACTATTAAACTCTGCAGCCTAAGCACTCGAGTGACATTAATTGGTCATGCTTAACTGCCTCGGATTTCTCTTTAATGTTTACACGGTTACCATAATAGAAATCAAGGGTACTAAATTTTACATTCAGGTGGAAAGGCATTGCTGGAGGTGTATATTTAAAAAGAAAAAAGCGGTAACCGAACCAAAAACAAAACTTCGCCCAACAAAGTAAATCCCCTCCCCCCAACTCAGAAAATGAACCAATGAGACTATCCATGCAAATATGCCTTAAAGAAAAGCTTTACATTTGTTTCCACAGTAAAAGTACGATCTCTATCTACTGCCTACCGATCACACAAAATATGGCGAAATGGCACTTTTTTATTATCATACTGTATTTTGTATATAGAAAGTTTGATACGATGGGACTTATCAGGTAAGAGGGATGGTGGTGTGAACTAGACGCTGTTTCCAGTTGGGTGCTGGAGGAGCGTCCTTGGGGTGCGTTGTATCCATGCGAGCCATGCAGCACTGTTTGTGTTTGTTTTAATCAGTCGTCTATTTACATTACATTCATGCCTTCGTGCAACGTTTCACTCTCGCTGCGTTATCGGGGGGGAGGAGGCCACCAGCTGGGTTCCCTCCCCCCTCGCCCGCCCACATGGGGCTAATCCGCAAAACAATGGGGCCCCCTGCAAGACTTGCACCAAGTGGCTCCTGGCTTTCCATTGCACGCTAGGGCAATGCGCAGTCCGATGCCCGAAGCACCGCTTCAGTGGGGCTACCTTGAAAGGGTGCGTGGAAAGCCCCGGCCTTCGCTCACTGAAATACGCCGCAGCGTTGGCTTTTGCGCGCCCGGGGGTGTTATGTGCACGGAAGGGAGCAGAGGTTCAGAACCGTCCCTGATCGGTGTGGAGCAGTGACGTTAGCAGGCGAGCCAGCAATGCGCAGCTCAGGGACGCTTTAACCACTGAGTTGCTTGCTCGCTGCGAACTTGAATTGATTTCCTACTTGGTTTTTTCCCCCCCTCTCCGGCCCCAGCTCTTAGTCTGATAGCGAATGGGAGCCACAGTCATACACCCTATGGGCTCCGTCTGCATTGTAGGGGCCGTTGTGCCAGTAGGACGAATCGCAGACTGTCTGTAAGGAATTGATTTCCGAGGCAGAGGAGTTGGCGTCCCTCCGCTTGGAGCGCTTTCTGTTCCTCAGGATAAACACGAGCATGCCAACCACTGTGAAGGCGGAGGTGACAAAGACCAGCAGGAGTCCTGGGACCAGCACCGAAATGGAGACCCGGCTGGTCTCTAGGTAGGAGTTGGCGTGAGTCCCTGTCTCTGCCAATCCCGTGCTGTTTTTGCTATTGGAACTGGCGGTGGGCGAGATTTTGAGCTGCGGGCAAATGACGTCGTTGGAGAGGGACTCGAAGTCCTCCTTGAAGAAATCTTCTGGGGATTCACACCTCAGGTCGCTCATGACCACCTTGGGGCGCAGCAGCTCTGCCCACTGCTTGAAAGGCACAATGGGGCAGGAGCAGTCCCAGGGGTTGCCATGTAAATCTATCTGGGTGATGGAAGTGAGCTGGTCCAGCACCCCCGCCACGGGGAGGTACATGAAATAGTTATTGTGTATACTCAGCTTGGAAAGCGAGACCCCCGCGAACACATCGACAGGGAGGGACCTCAGGAGGTTGTTGTTCAGGATTAGGACACGGAGCTTGGGCATTGCATTGAAGGTGCCGGGCTGAATCAGCTGGATCTCGTTAAACTCCACGTTCAGATACTCCAGGTTTTGCAGCCCTGTGAATTTCTCGCGGGACAGCGTGTCCAAGTAGTTGCTATCCATGTAGAGCCACCGGAGCTCGAACAGGTTCTTGAAGGTGTTGTTCTCCACAGTCGCGATGTTGTTGTTCCCCAGATCCAATAGGTTAAGTTTCCGGTAATCCAGAAAGTGGGATTTCCTGATGGTGTGTATTTTGTTGTCTCTCAGAAACAGCTCCTGCACATTGGACGGCTTGGGCTTCAAAGCCACCAAGCTGCTCACATTTCTTTCGTTGCAATTAACCTTTAAACCCGAGCCAGGGATCTGATCACAGCTACAAATCTCCGGGCAGGGCATGCTAGCCGGTAGCTTGTTCTTCACGCTCATTGTGGAACCCGCAGCTGTGGGTCGGGTCTTGATTTGCCAGTTGACTGGGATTTTTGTACCTCCGTTTGGAGCAGATCCGGTAGTGGCAGGATCTTCTTTGCCGTGTATTTTGAAGGGGGTTGGAATGGGACCAGGATCACAGGTTTCTTCTTCGGCAGGGGGAGCAGCTAGACTAGAATCCACTCTGTTTTTCCTGCACAGCTCTTGCTCTGTGGTCTCATTCAAATCTTTGCCCTGCAACCTCGTAGGAGCTTCACAAATGACTCGGCCGATCAAAGCATTTTTGGGTATGTTTTCCAGCCACTCCTTCAGGGATAGCAGATCACAAGTGCAGTCCCATGGGTTATCCTCCAGCAGAATCTCAGCAATGCCTGGGATCTGCTCCAGGACTTCCTCATAAGGCAAGGTTTTCAGTCGGTTTCCCCGGAGGTCGAGGTGGGTGATCGGCACATACTGAAACACGTTGGCAGGTAAGGTGCTGATGAGGTTGTCATTTAAAATCAGCACCTCCAGCTTGTTTAAATCCCTAAATGCTCCCGGGTCAATATCCCTTAATAAATTAAAATCTGCCTGGAGATATTCCAGATCGTCCAGCCCCAGGAAAGTCTGCTTCCTGAACGATTTGATCTTATTGTTGTTTATATGCAAACGTTTTACCAGCTGCAGCCCAAGAAAAGCCCCGGGAACAATTTCATGCAAACCGTTGTTTTCCATGTGCAAACTGACTGCATTGTAAAAGTTAGCAAACTCATTAGGGAAAAGTCGAGTCAGGGAATTTCCATGCAGGAATAAATGGTAAAACTGGGAAGTTGGGGCGCTGAAATGATGCAGGCTGGTAAACCCCTTTTTCTCACAGTCTACGTGCAAATCCCCTTCTATCTCGTTGCAGGAACAGATCTTCTCTTTGCAAACGTCCCCTGTAACGTTTCCAGCAGCAAAACAAAGAGACGTCTCCAGCAACAGAATCCAAAGCAGCATCTTTAAACCGCACGATTCATTCCCAATCTCATCACAAAGTAACAGCAACCATCATACTCACACCGAAAACAATTCCAGTTCATTCAATAGAGGAGATGTCCGAACCACCACCATAAGGAAAAACGTGGGGGGAAAGGAGGCTGAGCGGAAGGGGGGGGGACGATTTCTTTTCTCCTTTATCCCTTTCTCTCCCCCCCCGACATATACTGCAACAGCCCAGATTCCAGTCAATAATTATATCCACAAACTATCCAGGCACGTAATGCGAGGCACGCAAAAAAAAAAAAAAAAAAAAGTAGAAAAAAATCCCCCTCCTCAAACCCCTCCTGAAAGCTCCCGAAAAGCTAAGTAGATCACTGTTGTCCGGCTTCGCTAATCGGAACAGGAATAAGGCTAGTAATTATAAGCAGCCACTGCATTTTAGAGAGAATCAGGCAGACAGTGCAGCGGTGGTAGAAGAGAGCTGCCTGTGAGCTTCGCTTTGCTTCGGACTGACCTTGCTTTCCTGTTTCAAAGCCGGGCTCCTGACTGCTGCTGCTGCCGCCGCCGGTGCTCGGTGCCCAGGAGTCCCCCTCTGGGTGCTGTCCAGTCCCCCTTGGTGCTGAAATCACGCCCCAGCCTAAGGACCGGATGCCGAACCAATGGCGCTGCAAAAAATCTGCAATCGCTGCGTTTTTTGGCTGTCCATTTCTCCTCTCCTCCGATCCCTTCTTCTTCTCCCCTTTCTTTCTCTCTGTCAGTCTCTCTCTCTCTCTCTCTCCCACCTCGGGCTCTCTTCTTTCCTTTTTCTTCTTCTCCTGTTTCTGAGTTGCACACACACACACATACACACACGGAAGGAGAGTTGCTAAGAGCCTCTGCTCGTTCCAACCTGGTGCACTCTCAAAGATCTGACACCCTCTGCTGAGCTGCAGTGGCAAAAATCCATCTGCTGAGGGAATGCTGGAGAAAAAAAATCAATCCACGTACAGGGCAAGCGTTAAAAATGTTGGCATTAAAGCTGTCGATCTGTTTAGACGCTTTCCCTTAAATTGATTATTTAATTTCTTTCTTTCTTCCTCCTGACATGGAAAGTTTAACATCCTCCCTCTCTCTAGCCCTCCCCCCATACACACACACACAATCACACGCACGCACACACACACACCCTTACTCTAGCAACCGGCAAGAACGCTTTTGTCCTATTTTGCGTCCCAGTGGCTTGAATAGAATTAGTGTCAGGGTGTCAGGCGAATAGCAATTTGAGATAATTATACTCCACGCCATTTTCAACGTTGCTTTTAAATGTGTCGCTTCCTCCCCTGCAGTCTATAGCGTTTCATGCTGGATTTGGTGGCTTTACGGAGTTCCTTTTGGAACGCTGTACCGTGGATGATTGCGTTATATTTTTTTATTGTATAGATGATCACAGCAAAGGGGCTGGGGCGGGGAAGACTAGGTTTGCCGCACAGCAGATCATTTTACTACCTGTTTCTGGAGGGTACAGAATTTCCTTTGAGAGAGGACTTGAAATTGACAGCAGTGGATCTTATTTCTCTTCTTCCACTTCTCTTCGGCTATTTAAGTGCTGTGTGCAAATGCAATGCCTGCTTACCTTTTTGATTTTTGACAAAATAGATTACACGGCGGAAAATGTGTTTGCCTGGCCTGGAAAAAGAAAGTTTCAGCATCTTTTGGACGGGTTTCAGATACCTACAAGCAAATAACCAGTTGCATCTCTGGTGGTGCAAACATAAACCCTTGTTCCCCAATGCCTTGCAAAATTGTGCGGAGGAGGCTGTATGGGAGTGCTCCAGAGCCTGATTCGCTGGGTCCTTTCTGCGCCTGCCCTCGCTCCTGAGCTTGTACCTCTTCCGTCCGACAGATGCTCTGACTCCATTCGTGAACTTTGCAATATACTGGTAGGGCACAGAGCGTCACATCTACTGAGGCGGGAAGGAGGGCAGGGGGGCTTCAGGTCTATATATAGGAAAAGTCGGGAAGCCAGATGGAAGCTGCACCCAGTCATCCTTGCTGCATGCTAATTTGGTCCCAGGGTTTCCCGATCTGCAGTTTCCAAGTACATTAGACATCCTATCATGGATGATCTTATCAAATTAATTTATTTAGATTATAAACAAGTTGCAACAGCTGCCGTAGCCATTTTCGGATGGAGTGTTTCGGGTGGAGATTTAGCCTTATATGTATAGATGGATGGGCGAGAGGGAGGGAGCGATGAAGGGAAAGAAACTGACAAAAACATGACTGGACCAAAGGATGCCTGGCCAATAAATAGCAAGCGGGGCAGGAGAGAGAAAATGCTACTGAGACAACAAGCTTCAGAAGCAATATATTAGTAGCTTCATGGGCGAAGGAGAAGGAAAGGAGACTTGGCGCCACATTAAGGCTCATTAATTCATTTCTCATGGCAGTTGCTCTGACTTTGTCTCTCTGTGCATGTCAGAGAGGGTTAGATAGATTGGAACTGGAACCCTTCTGAACCGAAAAAAACCAACAATCCTGCAGCTTTGGAGAGGAGCAGGAGGACTCGGAGGGAAAGCCCACAGGAAACCTTTGGAACACAATAAGGAAGAAAGGAGTTTGGAGGGAGGGGAGAGGAACAGGAGAGGCTTCTCGCGGAGCTGCGTAGAAGTGGCAGTTGTCTGGACACTGTACCTGAAGGCGGGGGAGGGGGGGGGAAGGGAGGAGGAGTTGTGAATAGATGCAAAATTATGGTTGTGCACTTGAAGTATGGCAGCATCTAACTGAGAGAGGGGGTTCCATTGTTCTAAGAGCAGTATTTCCTCACACTAACTCTGGGCCTTGCTACCTAGAGTGGCAAGACCAACAAAGGATGGAGAAAAGGCAAACAGACTTATCATCGGTTTTTTACAGATGGCACAGAGAAGGCGATTTGCCAGTAGTCACACAGGAAGTTCATGGTAGAGACAGGAAATAGACCTATATTTCCTGAATGCCTTAAATGCCAAAGCTATCCTTCTTCTCCCATATATATATTATTTAACAATGCTGCATTTGGGTATGTAGGTGGCAGTTGTCCGGCACTGTACCTAGCTCTAATTATATTCCGCATTTCTAATTATATTAATTTATCCTAAGTGGAAACATGCATATTGTAAAAAGAGCAAAGCCCTATGTAAATTCCCACCCAAAGCTAGAATGTTCTAGGATACATCTGGTGTTGTGAGTGTAAAGCATATGTTTACACTTTTATTTGAATTACTTTAATACATTGGCTTTTTAATAAGCAATGGTATTACACTAGAGCTGCATTTTCAAAATATCAAAAGCCTAGATACACATGGCCAATTTCTGCATGCCATACTCATGTTAAGCAGCACTGGTTTACACCCATCGTCCCATAAGCAATAGGCTATGCAGTATGACAAAAATGCAGAGTCATGGCTTCAGTTTTAAATCAGCTTTAGTGAGCTCTTTTATACACCAGGGTTGCAGTAGTAGGAAGAGTGGGTTGCGCTGCTGTAGCTACACCTGTATAAATGTGCCAATGCAGTCTCCTAGTATACTTGTGTACAGAGTGCATTGTACCAGTGCCACTAATACAGAATTGGTGGCAAAATGCTTTTTAAAACAGTGCTGTGTTGTTTTACTTTTCTGTGGCTATTTTGCAACTTTCGTAACTACAAAGTTGTCAAATAAAATCTTACAGCTTGTACTGTCATGCTATATCACAGTGGGACTAGAGGAAGCAAAGCCATAGCTCTGATGTCTATATAGCAGACATCATACTTAACCTTAGCTATACTCCTATTGACATAGCTATCACCTCTCAGGGAAGTGGATTTCCTACATTGATGGGAGAAGCTTTCTCTTCGGCATAGGTAGCATCTTCATTGAAGTGTCACTGTGACTTTTTAAGTACAGATAAATCCTGAGGTGCATAACTCCAGGAGGAGGTTCATGGCTGAGAATTCTGAGTAGAAGGAGGTGTCTTTCTCTCAGCAGGGGTGGAGGATAGAGGCCAAACTCCTGTCCTTGACATTTCTTAGGTTAATCTAGGAGGTTCTCACTTTCCTTTTATTTTATATTATTCTGGCTTTTGAGGATTCCTTTATTATGTGACTAATTCACACTCTGAATTGTGTAGAGAATGGAGCCTGACTCCTATCCAGAGATTGTGAATCCCACAGGGCAGCTGAGTGCTAAAGAGCCAGGCACTGAAATTCTTATGTCTCTTTGTGGATCTAGTCCCTGCTGTTTTATGAATGCAAATATTTTTAAACTGAGAAATCATCTGACATATTTTAGTCAAACAGAATTGTGAGGATTATTTCTTTTGTTAGAGTCTTTTGGTCAGGTATCACAGGAAGAAGCTCTAGGTAACGTTACCAGGTTTAATAAAAAATGGTAACTTTTGTACTGTGTTTTAACCTCCACACAATATATTGCCAGAACACATTCCAATTGCATCATTTTATGTCCTTGTTATGACAATGTTCACTATTCTGCCAGGCTCAAAGCCAGTGCAGTTTGATCAATATACAACATAGTACAGTACTGCACTTCTGCTAATGTGACCTCTTTATAGTTTGATTGCCTCAACTATTCCACTCTTCTCTGACATCTCTGACTAGCTGCAGACAAGAAAAGTGGTCAAACAACCAGCAAGTCTTAGAACAGGATACTTCAACTGCATAAAGTAGTTCAGCAAAATATATTCACAGGGCAGTAGAATCCTGTTGCTATCCTCTTGTGATAAATCACGTAATAAGGAAAGAAAAAGTCATGAATCCGTTTACTTGACAAAAACTGGTACGAACTTGAGGTAAGATACATATCCAATGGAATACTAATAAAAAAAGTAGGGTCAAGTTGTCAATTCTTTACTTACAGAGATGAGCGACTATTCACATAAGTTGCCCCATTGAGTCTCATCATCCCAAGTAAGGGGTCCATAGTGTGGTCTTTAACCATAGTTTTTGGTGTACTTCTTTAATTCTAAGCATTTGGAGGCAGTATTTCAAATAGTTGTATAAGCAATTTCAAAAAGTCAAAATCAGGGGAAAGTTTGCACTTCTATCCTAAGTACATTGCATTTCAGTTATATAAGAGCTGGCTTTTCATTTCCGATAGGATAAAAATAAAATCCATAAGGTGCACTCCCAGAAATTACAGGAGGTGGTTGTTTGCTTGTTATCAAAGCTGTTGTCTAAAGTAGGGTGTTACTTCAAAATAACCGCCGTTAGGTCGAATTTATAAGCAGATCGTCCATACTAACAAGCCCATTATTTCAAAATTACAGACTAGTTATTTCAAAGTCTGTACTCCTGCTTTCTTCAGGAAATAGAGCTAATTTTGAAATAGTTACTTTGAAATAGACCTAGTGCGCATGCTCCAGTGCCACTATTTTGAAATTCCAACTAATTACTCCCCAGTGCTTCTTGGTGCTCTAAGTTGAGGTAGCACATCCACATTAATGGAGCCTGCCTCAGACTAATTTTGAGGTTTCCCCATTGTGGGAACACAGTACTTCAATTTTGTAAAATTGGGAATTAAGTCAAATTTAGTTATTTAAAAATAGATTCCTAGTGTAGACATGCCCAAAAGGAGGAAGGCCCTTTACTAACACTGTTCAAATTTCTCATGCCAATGGAATAATTTATTTTGGAGATGTGAAATTACAGAGTTAAAAGAGAAATAATATCTGTTCTGGGAGGAAAACTCAAGATCTTGCACTAGTTTCCTCCTCAGACCTAGTATTTATGAATCAAGGATTGTAAACACCACTCATTTTCATTCCAATAGCCTAATCTAGTTATGTGACATTAATAAATAGACTTGTTTTTCATTAATCCACATGTTAACTCACTATAGTTGAATTATTTCAGCTGGGTTAAAATGTAAATTCTCTTTTCCTATTACTCATATTCCAGACTTGAACAAGCATATGATTTCAGAGATACAGTACAAATCATTTAAAACACAACAGTATTTTTCACTTGTTAAGCCTTGCAAAATAAAAATCCTCTGAGAAATTCCCATGTAATTAATTGAGCTGGGCAGAAAATTGAATTTCAGTTTTTCATGAAACTCTATCATTTTGAATTATTTTCTATTCTGAAACAGAAAGAAAAAGCATAATCAAACATTAACATTTTGCACGAACCAACACATTTTATTTTTTGTTTTGTTCTGAAGTCAACTTTTTAAAAATTCCATTTATTTTTTAAACAAAAGTGAAAATCAGAATGCGTTCATGATATGTCTTGCCTTTGACAACTCAAGTTTCCAACAAAATTGGCTCGTTTGAAAAATTGTCAACGATCTCTTACAAACACCACTTCTCCTTACTTCTGAAACACAGAAATGTTTATGTTACTGGCCATCCTCCCATCATGTATCAACAGTCCTGTGAGCAATGGACAGGTGAGAAGTTGGGATGTTGAACTTATTTTTCAGTTCATCAGCTTATACTTCGTGTAAATAAAAGACAGTCACTTGTCCTGATTAAATCTTGTGCTAGTACAACTTTACACATTGCTGTCATTTTTTTTTGTAAAATTGGATGAATTTCATTGTAACTCACATTTTTGTTCTCCAAATATTCCAGAATAATATACTCAATATAGAAAATATAGTTTATTAACTAAAGGGAGCTAGCTATACAGTGATCTAGATTCAAATCCCAATAACAATAGTAGAAATCTCAAGTAACTCCACAATAATTGCACTGAAGCCAGTTGAGTTACTCCAAATGCATACGGAGTAAACTCAAAAGCTTGCCCAATGGCTATGACGCTGGCAACTGTTGTCTCTCCACAGACTATATGCAACTTAATTATATCTTCAAACAAAAAGTCTTCTTCAGATATGACCTGGTGTTGGATATGGATTTTGTGGAGGATTAAAATAGTGTTGTTTCAAATTTATTAAAGGACTGAAATCTAGTCCATTGACAATACTTCTCCTTTTTATAATCTTAGCCACTGGTACAATATTCACAGTACAGTATTTAATTTCAAAACAGAAAAAGTTTTCTTTATACAGCCAAGTGATAGGGTCTTCCATGGCCAGGCAGCCTCATCCATCTTCAAGACCCGAGAAAATGGTAGATAAATCTTGGTCCTTCCTCTCCACAGTCCATAGAGTTATGAAATTCAATACCTAAACTATGAGATGAGTTTCCCTTCTGGTGCAAGGTCAAGACTTGTTTCTTTGGACTACTTCCTACATGTCGTTTTAGTTTGGGGTGTGACCCGGGTAGTCCAACTGCTCTGCAGTTGGAGCACATTTGCAGGCTTTTCCTTGGCAGGGAAAGCCTTACTTTCCTCAAGTGGCTGTGATGACTGGCAACTCATTGATCTGTCCTTTCAAGCTGGTAAACACAGGGCTCCTGGCTCCTTGCCAGTCAGCTTCCAATTTATCCAGGTTCCCTTCTTTTCTCCCCCACTCCCTCCGGATGTGGCATTAGTTGCAGGTAGAGCTGGATAGAGCTGGCTGAACACAAAGGTTTTATTTAATCCCTGCTGTGCTGGATAGCAGTTTTTCTACTCCCACAAAAGCCTGGAGGTCAAGGGCTTCCTTCCAAAACCATCAGAGTACCTGTGTTCATGGATTTAAATGGGATGTGAAAAAGTGTACATTTGCTGAACACTGTTTTCACAAGGGTATGGCATGGATTCTAGGCCCAGAGCTGTAGAACAATCTTGTTTTTACCATTGTTCTTAATTTTCCTCCCATAAAACCTGAGGTACAAAACTTTGCATGTCACTGAAGACAGTCAGGGTACGTCTAGACTGCACGGTTATTTTGAAATAAGCCTTTCCAGGATAGTTATTCAAAAATAGCTTATTTTGAAATAGCACGTCTACACTGCAGGAAAGCCTCACAATTAGTCTGAGGCAGGATCCCCTAATGTAGATGTGCAATCTCAATTAAGAGCCCAGGAGGCACAGGGGAGGAATAACTTAGAAGGGCCCTGGTGAGGGGCTATTCCAAAATAGCTAGTTTGGAATGGATGTTATTCCTCATAGAATGAGGTTTACAGATTTCAGAATAAGCCTCCAGTTATTTCAAAATAATGAAATCACTGTATAGATGCTCACATAGTTATTTTGGAATAACAGCCATTATTTGCTGTGTAGACATACCCTCAGACACTTGTGTAGGTTCCAGGGAATGCCTGTCTCCAAGAGGACTTACGCTGTCCAGGGAGCTGGAGCAAAGAAGGCTCCTGACAACATCTTCAGGACAGAAATTATTTGCTTCCAGCAGCTTTCTTCAAATCCCAATTGGTTAGGAGCCGGAATTTCACAACTTTTACATGAGGGGAAAATTTATTTAGAAAACAGAATAACAGGAAGGAAAGACCGGAAATGGAAGCTTATTCTCTTTCCGATGCACAAACAACCAAGTAAGAGGGAAGCGGCCTACATGAAGTATATTTGTTGTGTTACAATCACTTATTTTTCAGTACAGGCAGTCCCCGACTTACGTGGATCCGACTTACGTCGGATCCCTAGATACGAACGGGGTGAGGCAACTCCCGCACATGCGCAGCAGCATTCCCGGGGCTCGCTCACCTGGGTCCTAGGATCCTCCTCCTCCTCGGGCCGGCTCCGACTGGGGTCCCGCAGAGCTTCCGGGCAGAGGAAAAGTGCCTCCCCATGCCTGCTGCCCCCCCCCACTCCCCTGCCAGCAACAGGCTGCCCCCTCCCCTGAGCAACAGGCTGCCGAACAGACAAAAGCAGCCTCTCTGCCCCTCCTCCCCTCTATACATGCCGGGCTCCCGGAGCGCAGCAGCGTCCCCAGGGCTCGCTCACCTGGGTCCTAGAATCCACCTTCTCCTCCTCTTCGGCCGGCTCCAACTGGCCTCTGCCTGCAGCAGCTGGCCACAGGGACAGGGATCCCGCAGAGCTGCCGGGCAGAGGAAAAGTGCCTCCCCACGCCCGCTGCCCCCCCCCCCCCCCCCGCGGCCTCGCATCCTGCACGCCTCTCCCCTCCCCCCCTGCCAGCAACAGGCTGCCCCCTCCCCTGAGCAACAGGCTGCCGAACAGCAGACAAAAGCAGCCTCTTCGCCCCTCCTCCCCCTATACATGCTGGGCTCCCTGGGCAAACAAAGACTCCACCAAAACAAACAAAGTGCTGGCCTCATTGTGTTAGCAAAACAAGGACCCTCCTCCTAGAACCCTGGGTGGTGTGTGGAAATAAAGCTATTAGCTCAAAGCATGGTGCAGAGCTGTTTGGTATTTGATGAGTTACTCCTTTAGTCCTGAGTTTGTCACAGGGACAGAAATAGATGTGAAATCTTCTGAACAGGGGAACAGACAGCAAAACAAACATTAGAGGGGAGTTAACCTTTCCCTATGCTATCCAAAACTAAAAAAAATGTTTGGCTAGAGTTTCCCCTACAATATGTACCAGTTCCGACTTACATACAAATTCAACTTAAGAACAAACCTACAGTCCCTATCTTGTACGTAACCCGGGGACTGCCTGTATTGCAGATCGTTTTAACTTATATTTTTGTATAGCCTTAGCAGCATATCAGAAAGTGGGGTTGAAGAACACAGAGTATCGTTATGACAACTCTCACAGAATGTTTTTATTAATTATTAATATGTATATAAATCATTTATAGCCTCAACCTCTGATACAGGAAGCATATACTGGTCCCTGTGCTTCACAGAGCATGAGTTTTTCATGCTTGAGAAACAATTTGCCTACTAACCACAAATGCTAATTCAGTTTGTGATGGAAGAAAGTCCCTTTATCCTTTTTTTTTGTGTGTGAATGGTTTACTCGAAGCTGTGGAACAATGGCTTATGGTTACAATTTATGATTAGCCAACTGAAGTTATAGAAATTAACCTCTTTTGCAAGAAATCAAACTTCTATGAAGGCTTAAAATGAGAAACACTATAGAGAATGAATGCTACTTAAATTGCCCTACACAGAGAAGACATGAATAACAGGAGTCATCTTCAAAGGAGGTTCTGTTTGCTAGGAGACTGCAACCGCTAAGTTTCAGGATCATTGGTTTTAATATTAATTTATGAATATACTTCACAGATAATTAACAAAGGCATCTAGGTTACATTAAAGACTCAGTGAAACAATGGCTATGTTGAAAAGTCAGTAAGTTCAAGGCCAAACCAAGCAAAGAAATTAACGATGATCAGCTTGTTAACTGTTTGCTTAGAAATATATGGACACAGAGAAAAAGCATGCAAAAGTGATACCAGTCTCAGATGAATGATTATCCATTTGCTATATGAGGCAGGGTTCCTATGGGAAAAATAATATGTAATCATGTCATTAGAGACTGTATCGTGACTATACGCACAAGGGGGGGGGGGGCAAATCAAGTTTGCCCTGGTAACCTTAAAATTGGCATTTTGCAACTTGTAGATGGTAGGAGTAAACATCTTACTCAGACTCTGCCCCCCAGGGACAAGGCATTCTCAATGCAGATGGCATCTTAAAGCTGCTAAACTGTAACCATTCTCTACTGAGCATGTGTAAACTGATATTTTCCAGAATCTCATAACTTAATATCATTTTCACAAGGATGGTGAAAGGCTCATCTTTGACACAATGGAGATATCCCTGCTAAATTTCAGGCCTCTGCTCCAAAGCATGGAGGTGTTAGAGGATTTCAGCAAAACTGTTGTAAAAAGTTTTTAACACCATATTACTCCTTAATCTCATTCCAATAAATGTCTGAATCATTTAGGTGAAATTTCCTCAAAAAAAAAAAAAAAAAAAAAAAAAAAGTCAGTCTCAGGCAGACATCCGTCATAGGCAATTTCTCTCTGGATGGTTTATATTTGGCTAAGTTGTAAGTAATCAAAAACAGGGCAATATAATCAGGAGTGTTGGACAGTTTTAACTACAGTGCTGTTATCCCTACCAATAATATATATGTCCAAGAATGTGGAAAGTCTTCATATATAGACCAGTAAACTGAAAAATGGACCTATCTGCAAAGAAATATAGTTTCTGACAGACATTTTAACAGTTAAAGGACAGTCATCCCCGAAAAGGTTGCAGCAAATATGAAGACATTAGTTGCTTGTCTGAAAGTTCCAAAAGCAGAAACAAGTACTAGTGATTGTACTGTATTGTTGATAGTGTTCTTGTATGGAAGAAGTATTTGTCCTCCATCTTAAAAGCCATATCTCTGTAGAAGAAGAATAGATGACTTTCCATTGTGTAGTTATCCACTTTCTTTAACTAAAATGGAAATGTTGAGTGACAGGTTTTTTCCAGCCGAGCCTGGTCTAGAACACGATAAAGAAAAAACATACTAATGTCACTGACCTTGCTGCAGCCCTGATTCACCAGATCAGACCTGCTGACATGGGGAAGGGGGACAAAGGTCTCCTGTGGCCTGCAGATTTACAAAGGCCCAGGGCTACTGGCTGCTGCCTCTGTGGCGGCTGCAGCAGCCCGAACACCAGACTCTTTAAATTGCTATCAGAGCCCTGTGAAGCACTCTCAAGAACTCCGGGGAACATAGGGCAGCACTGAAGGTCTGGAAGTGGGGGAGGCTAGCTCCAGCCCATCCTCTCTACCACAAATCCCCATTCCTTCTAGGAGCAAAAAGCTGGAGTTCTCCTGCCCTCATCTGGCCCAGAGGCCCAGCAAGTCCATCTGCTCCCCTGTACCAGATGATCTGATCCTTACACCCTCAGCTCCTAGAGGAGTCAGTAAAAGTTGAAAAACATTAGCATGTCAGTAGGGCGGTACCTAAACATCTAAAAGTCTCAACTTCCTCTTTCTTTATAAAGAAGAGGATATATCATGTCGTCATACAAAGCTTAATTTACCGATGTGTGTACTTTACTGATGTGCTCCGGGATCATCAGATTAATGGTGCACAGTGTTAGATTATTATTAGATGTATTCAATTATGATTAGATGTAATAAGGCTTAATATTTACATAACATTTTCAGACAGGATAGAGTAAATATATACCCAAACACCCTTTTGGGACATTAGTCCCTTTGACAAATGGAAGTACTACGAATGGAGCAAAAGAAGTTTTTGCCTGAAATGTTTGTAATGTCTTTACTACTTTCTGCTGGTGAAGGGGTGCATACCCTGGACTTGGTAAGAAGAGGTCAATCCTATACAATGGGTGGTCTCCAACTGTTGCTTCACTATAAAAAAGAGCAGACTGGCTCAGTAGGCTAACCACTGAGAAGGAAGGATGCATGATGGAGGCTCTAACCCAAGAGATGCAACAGCTCTTAACTGCAGGAGCTAAAAGTCCTGAGAACCTGACAGGAGCACAGTTGCCTATGGCTGTTTGACTGGAATTAGAGTCCTAGGAGAGCTACCTATGACCTGGAGCCCAGAGACCACAACAAGATATGGAGCAAGATTTCAGGAAGCTAGGTAAGATGTGGCACAAGGAGAGAGGCTAGCTGTAACCCCCCAAGAAGGTTAGCACATTCACCACTGACAGAGCCCTGATCTGGAACCCCGTGGAATAGGGATGGCCTGAGTCCACCTACCCCAGCCACCACAACACTGGGCAACTGCTGTCAATTAGGTTACACAATCTTGAAATCAAGGACAGCCCTATTTAATCTGTTGATTAGGTCACCTAGCCCTGACCCTGAAGGTAGCTTTATTGACTCTGGCCATTAGGTAATACTGTCTTGAGTCTAAGGTGAATCTGATGGACTTTCACCTTGGGACTATGACACCTGTTCCAAAACCAGGGATGGAGTGTGCATATCCTGTGACACTGCTTTATAGTATTTATTGATTTGGGGCTAGATCCCAGCGAGTAGTGAATTTCTACCACTCCTGCTGAATGCAATCAAAGTTGTGGATGCTAAGCAATTTGCTGCATCTGTCCATAAAGAGCAACTTGCCTCTTTCTTGTCTATACAAACATTTGAATACATAATTCCATTAGTTTGATGAAGTCAGATTTAGTTTAAAAATGAAACGTGAAAACAAAAGCTAGTGTGGTTGTTAAAACAGTACATTTCCATCTTAAATGCATTATAGATATTGGCCTTTATGAGTTTTTTTCATAAACTGTCAATTTGATATTTCTTTCTGAGCAGCCGGTCCTATATTTAAAGGTTATTATTGACTTGGACTCCATTTTCCTTTTAGATTTCAGATGTAAAGATAATACATTCCAACATTGCTTAAACATTCTACTTACTCCTTTAATCTGAGGATAAACAAATTGAATACAAAATGAAAAATATTGCTGTATAGGTCCTTGTTTTCCTCCTGCTTATGCCTTTAACATAACTGTATGTTAAAACAGGAGGTTTTTTGTTTTTCTTTTTCCTGTTCTATTATTCAATCTAAATCATTTTTGCTTTAACTAAGAAATTTGCTGTAAAATATTTCTTCATTGTTGCATCTCGTTGCCTAGTAGACAACTTATTGTACTGGAGCATAACTAATGTCATCTCTTTCTCTGACTCCTTTTTTGCTTGTTATAAATGAGATTTAAAAACAAAAATCTTAAAGAACCTATAGATTAACTGAAAAAAAAAATTATTTCATCATGTAGAGAGACAGACTTGTTTGTATACCAGTCCTACTGTATTGTACTGTACTACTGGTCTATAAACATGCCAATCAATGGCAAGCACAATATTTGAGTTGCTAATCTATTCTAAATTGCAAAATGAAGGATCCTTGTATTGTATTTGTTTACAGCACATGCCATTTCTGACAGGTGAATTATTACGCTGCTCACTAACTTGCGAGGGATCAGATTCCCATAGAGCTGGGCAGTAGAAACTTTAGGTCAGGAATTATGTTTATGGTTGAACAGAAGGGTAAGATTGTATATCTCCATTCCACACTAACTCTAACCTTCACAAAGATAGAAGTCAACTGCCTTCAGTGCCTGAGATACATTAATCATATTTTTTTCAAACAGCAAAGCTTGTACAGGTGAAAGTTATTTTCAGCTCATTCCTGAACACTTATGAACAGAATGTTCTGCTGATTCATTTTGCGAACAATCATAAGAATATAGTGCACATTTTTCCAAGTGCATTGTGTTTTCTTTATGGTAAAAGTTTAAAAAAATGTGAATTCTTAATTATTATAATGAATGCTATTTTTATGAAGCAAGTATATGAGTTTAAATCTGTGTGAAACTGCAGTATACAAATACCTAGCTGTTAAACCAGAGGGAGACTTTTTTATATTAGAGAGCATATTGTAGCTTGCTGGGAGAAAAGCATTTCTCCCCTTTTACTGCTGTGCAGTGAGATGTGAGAATGTGGATGCCTGTTCTCCACGAGTACAATACGCTGTAGCATAGTAAGCGACATAAAAGGGGGTGTGGCCGTGTCACCGTGTCTGTTCCCTATCCCTGGACTAAGTCTGGAATTGGTGGAGTTCTCTATTACCCCATTGTACAGTGACATTCACTTCCTTGGCACAGCAACAATCTGCCAGCCTGCTTGCCTCTGGCAACTGCTAATAATATAATTTAGATAGCTGTAACTTTCAAAACCACAGTGTTCCCCACTGTCTCTAATAAATTCTGATCAAAACAGATAGCTATGAATCACTAAATAAAAGTGAAAAAAGTTTATAAAAAATAAGAAATATGCAAAATACCGTTCTCCCCAAATCTATATTTTTTAAAAGAACTGATGTTTAAAATTATATCTCAAATACAAGTTTTGCAGACTAATGTTCTACAGACTAAGTTTTGCAGACTAATGTCATGTCACTGTAATTCTGGAGCATAGGTGGTAGAGAGCCACAAAACAAGGGGATTGTAAACTCACTGCATCCCATAAAATTCACTTCTTAGTACATCTCAGTACAAGGGTTGTTTATCTAGTGCCTCAACATTTTTGTTGAAGTGAACATTTTCAGAAAATTCCACTAATTTTGATACCTTGTTTTTTTGGTGCCCTACTAGAGACACTCAAGAAGCATCTGAAGTTGGGATACATAAGAAAGGAGACAAGCAACAAATAGAACTTTAAAAATGGAAGACATTTAAATTGTTAGTCTTTATCATTGCAGGGATAGCATTGTGAACATGCTGTTGTACTGAGTCTACAGGCTTACAGAGTGAAACATACTGGTAGTGGATGGCATCCTTCATGGTCCTCTCCAGTGTGGTCCTGGTTCTTGGAGTGATGATGGTGCACTCTGTGTTCTTCATCTGTGTCACTGGGACTCCCAGTTCCTGTTGTTCTGTACACCATGTCCACTGGCAGCCGAGATGTTTCTCCCATAGTCCTGTAGCATTTCAGGCATGAGTCCAGAGTGAAGCAAAGTCTCCTTCTCCCCTTCTTTCAAATTAGCCTTTCATGGAGTGTTTCAGGTAGATGGCAACATGTTGGTTGGAGGCTGTCCTGGTGATTCTCTTCTTGATGACATCCTGCAGAGCACTCTCTGTAATATTCCTCACTAAGGCATCCAGGTTCATCAGAAGGAGGAAGACATGATGCAATGTTGCACTGATCACCCATTCAAGGAGTATTGACACCACCCTGCCTGCATGAAAGGTACATCAGTTCATTGGTGGCCCTTTAGGAAAGAACCATCCACTTCTTCAGTAGCTGCCTGATGGTATTCTCTACCTTGTTGAGAGGTGCCATCACCACAACAGATTACAATTAATGAAATATGGAGCTTTTATATGGTTTTACCTGATCTCCTGTTTTGAGAAAATAACAGAATTTTTCAGGCAAAGGAAATTCAGTACATCTTTTATATCTGGATTTTACTGAAGCAGATCTGGATTTTACTGAGCTCTTTTATATCTGGATTTTATACACTTCCACGTGGGAAATTATTACTTATATTGGAGCAGATGGGGATTAATATGAGAATTGAAAGGTGATTAAGGAACTGGCTAAAAGAAAGTGCTGAAAGGTGAACTGTCAGATTGGAAGGATGTGCTAGGGGAGTTACTCCAGGGCTGCGTCTAGACTGGCAAGTTTTTCCGCAAAAGCAGCTGCTTTTGTGGAAAAACTTGCCAGCTGTCTACACTGGCCGCTTGAATTTCTGCAAGAACACTGATGATCTCATGTAAGATTGTCAGTGTTCTTGTGGAAATGCTATGCTGCTCCCATTCGGGCAAAAGCCCTCTTGCGCAAATGCTTTTGCGCAAGAGGGCCAGTGTAGACAATACGGTATTGTTTTGCACAAAAAAGCCCCAATGGCAAAAATGGCGATCGGGGCTTTCTTGTGCAAAACCATGTCTAGATTGGCACGGACGCTTTTCCACAAAAAGTGCTTTTGCGGAAAAGCATCCGTGCCAATCTAGATGCTCTTTTCCACAAATGCTTTTAACGGAAAAACTTTTCCTTTAAAAGCATTTGCGGAAAATCATGCCAGTCTAGACGTAGCCCAGTAGGGTTGTAGGACCTATTTTATTTAATATTTTTATTAATGACTTTAGCAGGAAAAATGGGACTGTGCTAAATATATTTGTGGATGAGAAATAATTGGGAGCTGTTGCCAATATGGAGGAGGACTGGAATATCGCAGTCTAATATTTGGATGACTAAATTTGACTTAATAGCAATGAGGTAAAATTTAATAGTGCAAATTGTAAGGTGTAAGCTGTTATGGTATGTCTAGACTGCAAGGCTATTTCAGGTTACCTCCGGTAGCCTGAAATAGCTAGCCTGTGTCCAAGGAACACATCCTCTATTTCGAAATAATTTTCGAAATGACAGACATGCTATTTCAGCATCCCTGCAAACCTCTTTTCATGAGGAATAAAGGATGTCTCGAAATAGTGCTTTATTTTGAAATTTGGTGCCATGTAGATATGTCAAATTTCGAAATAGCTTAGTTTGAAATAAAATTGAAATAAGATACTCTATTTGCCAAGGGTTTGGTGAGGCCTCATCTGTAATACTGTGTGCAATTCTGGTCTCCCATCATTTAGAAAGATGAATTCCAACTGAAATAGATGCAGAGAAGGGAAACTAGGATAATCCAAGAAATGGAAAACATGCCTTATAAAAGGAGATTCAAAAGAGTCTGGTATGTTTAACCTAAGCAAACAAAGGCTGACAGGATATATAACAATTGTCTATAAATATATCAGAGTAATAAATTACCCAGGAGAGAAAAGAGTTAATTAAGTAAAGTAGCATTGTATATATAAGAATAAATGTCTATAAACTAGCCTTCAGCAAGTTTAGTCTTGAAATAAGATGAAGATTTCTAACCATCAGGGGAGTGAAATTTTCAGGAACAGATTTCTCAGGATAACACTAGGGGCAAAAAGCCAAAATGGCTTAAAGATTTAACTTTATAAATATATGGAGGGTTTGGTATGATGAGATTGCCTACACTGATATATAGCCAATCTTCCATTGGTAATATCAGGTATCTCCAATGACCAATGATAGGACACCAGATAGGGAGGGCTCCAAGAGAACTTTTTTCTGGGTGGTTGGGAGAAGAAAGAGGATAAAATAAAATAACCTTGAGGAATTAATAGATTACCATTACCTACTAGATGACTCCAGTTTCCGGGTTGTTTTAGCAATAGTCTGAAATGCAGTCATCCTCTGGGAGCAGTGACTAATACATTCTAACCACTTGCCTTCTCCCTAGTTCCTTACTCACAGTGTGATGACTAGATTTGATGGAGTTTAAGAATTCTGAAAGATCACTCTGAAGAGCTGTATGTGCTGCTTTGTAGACTGCCACTTACCCAACTTTACTGATGCTGGTATTGATTGTTTAACAAGATTGTCTACACCGGGGTGTCTCAGATAGACTGTGACTCTCTGGAATTTAAACCCAAGTCGCCTCAGCTCTCCCTTGAAGCCATTCTCATCTCAGTATTCGCAGGCACCTCAAAACTACGTATTGTCTGAAAGCTGATGCTGTGCTGAGTCTTCTGAGAAATATTAGTGGTGTATATAGAACCATATGTAATTGCCATCAGAGAAACACTCATGACAGAAACCTCGCTTCATCTTTAACAATGTGCAAGCTGCCATACACAACTGTGCTGGTGTGTGGTGTTCATTAGGTTGACCTTGGCCCCATATTTGATATAATTATCTTACTCTTTTTGGTTCCTAACAGGGACAATAGCATTTTATTATCCCCACATTCAGAGTGTAACTGTATTTTAACCAAAATGTCTCAAATTGTTACTTAATTGAAAATGTAAATGAGGCTTGGCATATTCAGTCATTTCTCCTTGCTTACCAACAGATGCTAGCAGACAGCTCCTTCTCCTATGGAACTCATCTCCATCTGTACCTCTCACACAGCCCTTTTCTCTACTGAGAATCAGATGTCAGAAGTGAACTCCCCTCTCTCTAGGGCAGTGGTTCCCAACATTTTTTGCACCATGGACCAGCGAACCCATTCACAAACTTCTGGTGGACTGGTAACATTTTATTTGCATATTTATTATAAAAATAATGAATATGCAAATAAAATGTTTACAGTCGGCCAAAAGCCCTGGCCCCCAGAGATGCAATTAATAGCTGGTTTCAACTCTGCCAGGCTCCTGCCCCTTACAGCCCCCCACCACAGACCCCTCCAGTGCCAGCCTTGTGTTTCCAGAGCCCCACTACCACAGGGTGCTATGGCACAGGGCCACATGGCACTAGCCTTGGCTACTGGAGGAACTGTCAAGTCCACGCAACTCTGGCCCTGGCCACCGGAGCAGCCGTGGTCCATCTGCCCTGGCTAGAGCACCCACTACCCACCATGTGGTCTGCAGCTCCAGGTCTGGGGAAGGGCTGAAGCTGAAGCTAGAGCCAGGGTCAGGGTCAGGGCCACATGGTTCCTGCCCTGCTGCTCCTAGGGAGGGGCAGCTGCTTGCCACATTGCCCCACCCCGGAACAGCTGAGAAGCCACTGCATGGTTCTATTGAGGAGATGGGCAGGCCTCCGAGGGAACACTGGCTGGGTGGTATACCCAGCCATAGCCCCCAATGCCACCATTGGCCAGCAGCCAGCATTTTGCAAACCAACACTAGTCCATGGACCTGTAGTTGGGAACTGCTACTCTAGGGCATCAGGTTACAGGGCTTCTGCCAAATAATTAGTTTTTTATTTCACTGTAAAATCCTAGAAGAGAGAACGTTCTGTAGTTCTTATCGCAATGAAGCTAGGTGAGCTAGGTCTAGTGGATGAGGTAAATATAGATTACTTTGTCCACTAGGTCGCAGTGAAAATTACCTTCAGGCTATCTCCACTAAGAATTTACAGCAAGAAAGCAAATTCACCAAGAAATATTGGACTCCTTTTCTGGCAGTGAAGACATAACCTTAGACTCAGAGTTTCCTTTCATGACTGCCATCCTCATGGTAAGAAATGGACTTTAATTAATTAATTCCTACTAATAAATAAGTGGACAAAACATGTAATCTAGATGGCCAATCTAGATGTGCTTTTCCTCAAAAAAGCCCCGGTTGCCATTTTCACAACGGAGCTTTTTTGCAGAAAACAAATCTGAGCTGTCTACACTAGCCCTTTTGCACAAAAGTTTTGCGCAAAAGGGACTTTTGCCCGAATGGGAGCAGCATAGTATTTCCGCAAAAAGCACTGATTTCTTACAGTAGGAAATCAGCGCTTTTGCGGAAATTCAAGCAGCCAGTGTAGACAGCTGGCAAGCTTTTCCTGAAAAGTGGCTGATTTTCTGGAAAAACTGGCCAGTCTAGACACAGCCTGGGTATTGGTGAAAACAAGCAGAGGATTTATTGGTTCACACAGCGCTGGTGGAGTGCAGGCCAGGTGGTTAGCCCAGAGTGCACTAAGTTAACCAAAACATACATTAGATTATATAGGTTGCAGATGGATGGAGGAGAAGTGATTTGATAGGTCCAGCAGCGGAAATGAGATATGCACATAAGCCAATGGTCTAAGACAGTTACACAGCATCTCCGCCCATTGCCAATTAAACATATTATCACTAATACAGGTAATTATTCCTAACAAGCTACATGTGCCAACATAAACAGGATGGCAGCCCCCAGAATGAATATGTTGCTGTAAGCTTGTTAGCCGAACTTGTGATGTCTAACGGACGACTCCATTCCCGTCCTGGCACAGTCTTTGAGATTCAAGCCCATTAATCTGAAAGCACAAGAGACAGTGAAACCCGCACAGCCTGATACCAGCCAGGCCTTATCAGAGTGAGAAAGGCCCCTTTGGAATGTAGTTGCCATGGGAATCAGGGTCACAGTAACTGTTGAACTGTTTTACTTCCCAAGCTTGGCCTAATACTTTCAGGTTTGAGTTTGTCAGTTCTCAGCAAAATACCATGGACTGCCTCAATTTACCCTACACACGTCTGCACTGATTGGACAGCTGAAAATGGTTCCAGCAGGGCATCAGGTCAGTAGCTGCTTTGTGTGGCTGCTGTGTGAGGCTCATGCTTGAAGGGACCCCCCTGGAAAGCCGGTTCTCAGCTTTCCCGCTTGCTTGCCTACCTACCTCACTGAGGGACAGCAAAGCATTTTCCTCTCTGCCTGCTTCGGTCGCTCTCCTTTGGGACACCGCAGCACTCAGCACCATGGAGCCAGAGTCGCCCCTGGGAACTCTGGTACTCCTTGCTCCAAGTCTGGCACCAATTGCTGGAGGCTACCTGGCACCTTCTGCTGGAGGCCAGCCCCCTAGCCCAGCAGTGACTGGTGGGACCGCATCATCCTGGAGTGCTGGGAAGACCAACAGTGGATGAAGATGAAGAAGGATACCTTCCTGGAGGTCTGCGAGTGGCTCGCCTCTGCTCTGCAGTGACGGGACACATGCATGAGGCTCGACATTCCCCTCCACAAGTGGGTGGCCATCACCCTCTGGAAGCTCTCCACGCCGGATCCGTCGGGAACCAGTTCGGCGTGGGGAGATCCACCGTCGGAGCGGTGCTCATGCAGGTACGGCACTCACCGGCAACAAGGCCAGGATGGGGGGCTGCAAGGAGGATGTGGGCTGCCCCAGGGAAAATGGGGGGGAGGAGTAAGTACCCTCCCCAGGAGGGGTTGGTCAGTCCCGGCCGCGCTACAGACCACCCGTGGCGGCCAGGATTGCAGTGGGGGTTGTTCCTGGGAGTGGGGCACGGGGCAGTGGCAGGGAAAGAACACTCCCAGCTAAATGGGCACCCCAGTGATCCTCAGTTTTGTGTGTCTCTCTTCAGGTGGTGAAAGCCGTCAACAGGGTGCTGCTCCACAGAGTCATCCGCCTCACTGATCTGGACGCGGTCATCCAGGGGTTTGGCACCCTCGGCTTCCCCAATGGCGGGGGGGGGGGCAATTGATGGGATGCACATCCACATCTGTGCCCCGGACCACCAGGCCTCCCTCTATTAACCGCAAGCAAAGGCACCCACTCCTAGCCATTGCCTTTTCTGTGTTAAGACCAATGTGTCATTTCCTTTTGACCAGGGTATTTCCAGGCTGTATAGCTCCCTACCTTCACTGCGGTGTTAGTCTTAACAAAAAGGACATATAGCCTTAGGAGGAACCTCATATCTTTTTTTCGAAGACTAATGTCTACGCTACAAAGCTAATTCGAAATAACAGTAGTTATTTTGAATTAACTTTAATAGCATCTACACAGGCAAACTGCTATAAATTTGAAAAAGTGGAGCCCTTATTTCGAATTTGGTAAACCTCATTCTACGAGGAGTAACACCAAATTCAAATTAGCTATTTCAAATTAAGTGCTGTGTAGACACTTAATTCGAAATAGGGGGCCTCCAGACCTTCCTAGGGAGCCCTGGTGGACACTCTGGGCAAAACCAGGAAAACTTACTCACCTCTCCCCCAGCCATGGAGCCATTAAAGGGGTAGACTCTGGCCACAGTGCCTGTGCCAGCTCCAAGCCTGCCAGCCCAGAGCCAGCAGTGGCCCTGACCCAGTGGCTCCAAAACAGGAGACAGCAAGCCACTGTCAGCCAGCCCTCCACCTTTCCCCAGGAGTAGTCTGCCAGCTCCCAGGAGCCTGACAGGGACTGGAGAAGGCGGGCGCCTTCCTGGTCCAGGGTGGAGATCATGGACCTTATTCAGGTTTGTGGGGGATGCCCCCAACTTCCATGATCTCTGCACTAGATGGAGGAATGAGGCCGCCCATGGCAGGATAGCTGCCAGCCTGGCCACCAAAAGCAACATATGAATCCAGGAGCAGGTTAGCATGAAAGTCAAGCTGTTCTGGTGAGACCCCCAACCCTGAGCCCTGAGCTTCCCCTCTGCCTTCTTCCCCTTTCCAGCTCCCTCCTCCCAGCTTTTCTCCTCCCCTCTTCCACCCTCTCTCTTCCACTCTCCCACATCCTTTTCCCAGTCTCCCCAGAGGTTCTCTCCCTCCAGCCAGTTTTGTTCAATAAACCCAGTTTCTATTTTTGAACATACGTGTCTTTTATTTGACATCGGGAAGGGAGGCTAAGGAGGGGCAAGTGGAAGGACGTGAGGGAGGAATGGGGCACGAGCCCCCGGTGGGGAGGACCGGGGAAGCTTCTCGGGCTGCTCAGGGTGGACGCTTTTCCTCAGGGCCTCCTGGATCCTGACAGCCCCCCAATGGACTCCCTGGATGGCAGCCTGCTGCAAGTGCAGCTGGGCTGATGGCAACGACCTCACGGGATGCACCAGCATGCCCAAGGGCAGCCCTGGCTCCATGTGGCTGAGTGCTGTGGTGTCCCGAGTGTGGGCAGTCAGGGCACTCCGAGACGGACTACTTTGCTGTCTCTCATAGAGATAGACAAGCAAGCGGAGAACCCTGAGAACTGTCTGTCTGGGGTAGGATCCCTTTAAGCACGAAGCTCAGTTAGCCTCAGGCAGCAGCCTCACACACTAAGTCCTAAACAGATACCTTGCCAGCACTGGTTCCGGCCAGCCTTAACTTCGATTCCGGGTCCACTCAGGGTGGAAGTGCTATTTCTAAATAGTTTTTGTGTATAGATGCGTTATTTCGAATTAGCTTAATAGTGCTGTAGCGTAGACATGCCCAGAGTAATAGTTATAAGGTCCCACTCAGCACTGTCTTTGCAAGCTTATTTTATTCTTAAGCAGGGGAGCCAATAATCTTGCTTGGTGTGACGGACCAGGCTGGTCTGGGCACAGCTGAGGGCGTCCGCTCATGGTGAATTGCTCAAATTCGGGGCTCCTTACAGCCCCCAGACTGGTGACCTTTCCAAACATGCCACAAACCAGTCCCACAGAGCGCTTCAGCTGCCTGCCTGAAGCCTCACGAGCAAAACCCCTCCAACACCCCAGCAATATCCATGCCCCAGATGGTCCCGGGCCTCATACACAGGTGGGGGAGGGGGCTTAGAACCCAATCCCACCTACCTTGAACAAGTTCTGTCCGGTTCCAAGAAACCAGCCATGGATCCCAGCCAATTTACTCTCTGGATCTTACCCACAAATCACGCTGAGCCAGTCCTTCAGAATCAATGATCTAAATGTTTATTACTACAATAAAGAAAAGCATGAGAGTAAGGTTGTTAAAGGATAGTACATTACATGCATCGAATCTCCCAGTTCTCGATGCAGGCTCTAGCAGAGATGTTACAGCTGCTGGCTTAAAAGTCCTTGTTGCGCATCCTAGGATCAGGATGGGTCCACAGTTCTTTCTGGCTCTTCGATCCCTACATTGCTACCTCTGAGATGAAGTGCTGAGCTGAGTACCAAGGTGGAGTAAGCCACATGGCATATTTATCCCTCATTCATGGTCTTTTCTTGGCTACAGAAGGTCACCTGGCCCGTGGCCTATCCCTGTGTTACCTGCTGGTATTCCCTAGGTATGAGTCACCACTCTTGAGGTGTGTCCTTGGCCTATAGAGGGCTAATGTTCCAGAGCTTTGCTCGTTAGCATGTCCATAGGCTAAGCTGCTTTGCCCATAGTTCAACCACATACAGAGAAACATTTGGTGTCCACACAAAATACATGCTTATAACTTCACATACCGACATTATACAATCACATGAATAGCATATATGGAATCAGAAGAAAGTAGGCTTCTATTTGACACCTCACATGGCCCCCTTTGTGCCACTTTTGGGGCCAATACCCCCCCATGGGTGCAGCAGTGATCTGGCTGCTCCCCTCAAAATCTGGTAACGTGACACTTGGCCACTGGGTCTGGCTCACTTCTACAAGAAGAAGCAGGGCCTCAGAGACAAGGGGAGGGAGGGGGCTGGGCAGCCAGCCTTCAGTATCGCCCAGACTGCAGTGCACCGCGCCAGCCTTAGAGTTACTCAGAGCACATGTCTTGGTGCTCCAGCAGCAATTTAAAGGTACTGGATCTCCAGGTGCCAGGCCTTTTTGAATCACAGAGCCCCAGGACAGTTGCCTCTTTTACTCGTCCTGTCAGCAGGCCTGTTCTTAAGGTAACAGCAGTATGGAAAAACATGTTAAAACAATAAAAAATAACTTACATATATGCTAATAAACTTACCAGAAATTACCTCATCTTTAATACAGGCTCTGGAAAGAGCAGTCCTTCACAATACTGTCCATAGAATTGTCCTTAAATTTTGAGTTCATCAGCTGTTCAGCTCCGAACAAGCACACAGCCTTAGGGGGCCATCATTAACCCTGCTCTTTTAACCCTTCCTAAGCACTGAAGCCTGGTTTGGATCAGGAGTCTTGTCCATTTGCTGGATCAGGGACCGTTGATCCCTGGAGAATCCAGTTAGAATTAGTACATGTCAAATTTTCCCAGATGTGGCTTCAAAGGGCTGAATTATCAGATACATAGAAGAACATCATTTGTTGGGCAAAAGTCAACATGGTTTCTGTAAAGGAAAATCATGTCTTATTAATTAGAGTTCTTTGAAGGGGTCAACAAATGTGGAGAAGGGGGATCCAGTAGATATAGTGTACTTAGATTTCCAGAAAGCCTTTCACAAAGTTCCTCACCAAAGGCTCTTATGTAAATTAAGTAGTCCTGGGATAAAAGGGTCCTTTCATGGACTGAGAACTGGTTAAAAGACAGGAAACAAAGGGTGAGAATAAATGGTAAATTTTCAGAATGGAGAGGCGTAACTAGTGGTGTTCACCAAGGGTCAGTCCTAGGACCAATCCTATTCAACTTATTCATAAATGATCTGGAGAAAGGGGTAAACAGTGAGGTGGCAAAGTTTGCAGATGATACTAAAATGCTCAAGGTAGTTAAGACCAAAGCAGACTGTGAAGAATTTCAAAAAGATCTCACCAAACTAAGTGACTAGTTAACAAAATGGCAAATGAAATTTAATGTGAATAAATGTAAAGTAACGCACATTGGAAAGAAAAATAACCCCAACTATACATATAATATGATGGGGGCTAAGTTAGCTACAACTAATCAGGAAAGAGATCTTGGTGTCATCATGGATAGTTCTCTGAAGTTGTCCATGCAGTGTGCAGTGGCAGACAAAAAAGCAAACATGATGTTAGGAATCATTAAAAAAGGGATAGAGAATAAGACGGAGAATATCTTATTGCCATTATATAAATCCATGGTACACCCACATCTTGAATACTGCGTACAGATGTGGTCTCCTCATATCAAAAAATATATACTGGCATTAGAAAAGTTTCAGAGAAGGGCAACTAAAATGATTAGGGGTTTGGAAAAGGTCCCATATGAGGAGAGGTTAAAGACACTGGGAGTTTTCAGCTTGGAAAAGAGGAGACTGAGGGGGGATATGATAGAGGTCTATAAAATCATGAGTGGTGTAGAGAAAGTGAATAAGGAAAAGTTATTTACTTGTTCCCATAATATAAGAGCTAGGGGCCACCAAATGAAACTAATGGGCAGTAGGTTTAAAACAAATAAAAGGAAGTTCTTCTTCACACAGTGCTTAGTCAGTCTGTGGAACTCCTTGCCTGAGGAGGTTGTGAAGGCTAGGGCTATAACAGGGTTTAAAAGAGAACTAGATAAATTCATGGAGGTTAAGTCCATAAATGGCTATTAGAATTAAGTATTAACTCTAATTCAATAAAGTTTGTCCTGATGCTATAAGACTTATCAGGATATTGCAGGATATTGTGAGATTGTCACAAAAGCTATGTATGAGGAAATAATGTGAGAAATCCTTCCTCGACCTTCAAAATCCCTCCTAGGTCTTTTCTAGACTACGCTGAAGTTTCGAAAGAGGATATGCAAATTCTGCAGTAATTTGCATATCTTCTTCCGATCTCACTTTTGAAAGTGGAGCTTTTGAAAGTGAAAGTAACCAGGATATGGTTTTTTTCAGTGACCCCTCCCCCTTTTTTGAAAAGCCATGTAAACCTCATTTTTTGAGAAAGAGTGGCTTTTCGAAAAAAGGGGTGGGCTTTTCGAAAAAGGGATGCCAAAAAAAAAAACCACGTCCTGACTCTCACTTTCAAAAGCTCCATAGAATTTGCATATCCTCTTTCAAAACTTCAGCATAGTCTAGACATAGCCCTAGAGCTAAGTATACAAATGTGCATTTGCCTTTTGTTTCAGGACCTGTTGCAACATCGGTTGAAGACTTATAACGGATAGTATTTTTTTCTGTGCACTATGGTAAGCTTGGAGGAATTTAAGACGTACAGACTTGGCCCATGTTGCTAGGAAACATAAGAGCATTTATGCTTATATCTGTTTCATGTGGATGAAAATGTAGTCCTATTTCTTTTGATTTCGTAAAAATCAAAATGTCACTTTGGGGAAGCTTTGTATGATCGAATGGTTTAATCCTGAATTTAGTGATGCAATTAGTAATGAACTATATACTTCCATACATATTGTGCTTTTTTCATGCAAACACATTGTATCTCACATATAAAACTCATAAGGGTACTCTAATGTGAACAGAAGAATGTTAAGGAAACAGAATTCAGATTGAAGAATGAAAGTATCTTTCAGTATAATCATATAATATTTGCAGGCAGTGCTGTAATACATGCATTCATTTGTTGAAAAAAGGGAAGGGCAGAGAGAGAAAGAAAGACATTCCTTATTATTAGCTAGGTACTGAAGTGTAAACTATGCAGCCCCATCAAATTTAAGCTGGGGATTTTTGATTAAAAAATAATTAGAAAGAGTGTAGGTAGAAAACAACCAGAGCTTAATCAAACGAGTCAGAGAAGTGTTCAGATCCCAACGGATACTAATGAGCACCTAAATATAGATATCTTGCAACTTGATGAAGCTGGAAAAAGGACGTGGAATTTATTTTAATAATATTTTTCATCCATTTAGTCCATGTCTGCATTATCATTTTCTTTTGGTGACTGTTGTAGAGATTTTAAGGTCTGAAGGGAACTTTAGGGAAATCTTGTCCTACCTCCTGTACAGTAAGGGCTACATAACCTCACCCAGTTTTTTCTGGAACAAGCCCAAAGTTCTCTTTGAGCTAGTTTATTTTACTTAGGAGTTAACTTCTAGAAAACTTTGAAATGGGAAATCTCCTTCATTAACAATGTTAGGATTTGTGAATATTATCATTTCACTAACCAGTCACAAATCCCAGCACTGAGAAAAGAATAATTGAAATTCTCCAGTCCAAACTGTGCTCCAAGAACATTCTAACACTGTGAAGACTACAAAATAAATATAAACACACATGATTCTTAGGATACTAAGAAAATCTCTTTCTTCGGTGTACCAATGTCTTTTATATCTTATGTGGTAACATTCCTTACTAGAGCCCCAGTGGGTTATATCCAGTATTGACATAGTAGTGCAGCACTAAACATGTTGAACATAGTAGTTCCAGATTACATATAAAAGCAAGCCAAAAACTCATCTGAGTTATCTCTGAAAATGTAGTGTGTTTATTTGCTTACAAATGCAGCACATCCCTATTATCTAACAAAGAGGAAGAAATAGGCTATCTTTTTCTGTTCTGTTCTGTTCTGTTCTGTTCTGTTCTGTTCTGTTCTAATACGCTCTGTGGTAGTTGAGGGTGCAAAGAATCTAAGATAATGCAGCACTAAGATTGAAAGTTAACAGTCATAAAAGGTTAGAAAAAGTAAAACAAAATTCCAGCAGTAAGGTTATTTCCAGGCATTTAGTCAATATATTGTATGATTCAGGTTGCAATATTTTTTCATGAAGCAAAACAACAAACAATTAATAAAGTCACATTATTTTTCATGAACATATTTAAATGGATGTCATCATTCAAACAATGTATTATAAGGATCTAGTAGAATTTCAGTGGCTGCCTGAATTATTTCACTTCCCTTTTAGACTGTTTGAATTTTATTTTAATAGTACTTCCCTGCCACCATCTGCCAGGGATTGGGTGAAAAGAATTCATTCCATGTCTTCTATATTCCTGAGTGTTTTTTTTTATTTTGTTCCCACATTTATCAATGATTTAATCCTCCCCTCAGATAGCAGAAAAGAGAAAAGAAAATAGATGCTCTTCTTACAAGTAAGCAGCACTGTTTTCATCAGGACAATTAGTTGCCCATTCTTCTCAGTATCTGTGTTTCATTCTTCCTTCCCACCACTGCTCTCCTTGGCCTGCAATCTATGCCTCTAAGACACTAAGGCTGCGTCTAGACCGCCATGATTTTCCGCAAATGCTTTTAACGGAAAAGTTTTTCCATTAAAAGCATTTGCGGAAAAGAGCGTCTAGATTGGCACAGATGCTTTTGCGCAAAAGCACTTTTTGTGGAAAAGCGTCCGTGCCAATCTAGACGCGGTTTTGTGCAAGAAAGCCCCGATCGCCATTTTCACCATCTGGGCTTTTTTGAGCAAAACAGTTTTTACCTGTCTACCCTGGCCCTCTTGCGCAAAAGCATTTGTGTAAGAGAGTTTATCCCTGAGTGGGAGCATCATACTATTTGCACAAGAACACTGACAATCTTACATTAGATCGTCAGTGTTCTTGAGCAAATTCAAGTGGCCAGTGTAGACAGCTGGCAAGTTTTTCTGCAAAAGCAACTGCTTTTGCGGAAAAACTTGGCAGTCTAGATGCAGCCCAAGAGTATGTCTACACAGCAGCATTATTTCAGAATAACTGACATTATAATGATGAGTTACAGGACTTCTTACTCCAACTCCAGTATCCCTCATGGAGGAAGGGAAGTCAAAGGAAGAGTGTTCATCCTTCAACTTCCTGCTGTGTAGACAGTGCCAAAAGCCAAATTAAGCTATTTTGACTTCAGCTATACAATTGATGTAGCTGAAGATGCATATCTTAATTTGAGTTTTGCCCTGCTGTGTAGACGTGCCCTAACAGACTCATCACCTTCTGCTTCTTTGTAGTCTCAACACTATGAGCTGGTCTGAAAAATAGTATTACATCCCAAATAATATTACATCCCCAGGATTTTAGTTGCTTAGACAGTGGCTCTGGTGCATGGGTCCCCAACCCTACCTGCCAATCCACTCCATCTCCTTCTGAACATGGGAGAAAGTAGCAGCGCAGAAGGGGCCTCTTTTTCTCCAGCATTGGGAGGAGGAAAGGGACTGTGTCTTTACCCCACATCTTCATGGTGGGCACACAACAAGGCTCAGTCATTTGTTTTATTCCTCTGAAGTCTACTCATGTGTTATAATCCATTAACTGGCAGAATATCTGAATATGATTGTCAATAGGATTTATGATTTTTGTGGCAAATATTCATTTTCTAGTTTCCCTGAAATCTGTAATGGCAATGAAAATTTTACATCCTTCAATATGATGGGCTTCTTGAACCAGCTAATCTATAGCATTTTAGCAGATACTTACTTTAAAAGATCGATAGATAGCCTTGCACATTAATTTTTAAAAACAAGATTTCTTCATCTCGAGTGTTGAACTATCAAACTCAATCAGCACCATATTTTACAAATTACACATAGTATGATACAAAGGACTTTTTGTATTTATATTTTAAAATCTTTCATAGCATCAATTCTTTTGGGGATGAACACAGTCTGTTACTATAAGTCTACGTAACGTCTAATATAATCAGGTTTTGACCTCATCATATAATTCTCAACTCTTCCTCCCAATACCTACAAGACAGCAACATGGAGCAAGTAATAACAATTGGACGCTATCCACACAGCTGTGCAGTTTGGACTATTGGGGTGTGAATAGCAATATGCACCAAAGTTCTGTGCTCTAGCTCCCCTCTGGGAATACTGTGGGTGCAAACTAAAAGGCTACTACTTCATATTAACATAGTTCTCTTCACACATGATAACATTTATGCACACTGGGAACCTTTTAATGTCCACATGGGGTGTTGCAATGAAGCACGTTGGCACACACTACTATTTGCACCCCCATAGCACAAACTGAGGAGCAGTGTACACAACAAGCTCATAAGCTCTGAAGCAGATTCAAATATAAAGCTAACAAATGTACATAACAATAATTACCGCTGAGGTTTCCTCTACAAAACCTTAATCTCATCTCTGCTCATAGCTCAATATGAAACATAACACTATTTTGACACTTGACACAAACACATTAAAATAAACACATTTTCCCCTCAAATGCATTTAGAATCTGGAATCACGGAGTAAGTGAGATGAACAAGAAACAAATATCAGCCACACATTAACAAAAATTACAGGCTGTTTACAGTGGTTGGGCACAAACTCCAAATATATCCTTCATATCAAGGGACATCAATCATTTTACTCCCACAGTAAATTACATTCCACACAAATGTGGTGTTCCTTGCTATATGTGGAAAACAGTTGTCATCAGAAATAAATAATCATGAAATTAAGGTTGTTGAAAGACTTACTTAAACTTAAAAAAGGCATCTGGCAGCATTTTAAGTTTCCTTCATGACAGATAATTTGTATTCCCTCAATTTGGGTCCTGTGACATGGTTTGAGAGTTATGGTAAGGTTACCCCAAATCATACCACTGTTAGAGCCAATTATATTCTATTCTGCTCAACAGAATCCACAGATTAGGTGTGAGTTAGAGTAAAATGGCAAGGAAAAGTCATATCAGCAAACAAAAATTTTCATTACAGATTTATTCAGAGATCATGTTGTATGGGATGAGCCTCTTTATGCCAGGAAATCTTTCCCAGAGTATTGAGTGGAAAGAAACCAGTAGATTGGGAAGAAGTCCATAAATATTGGCATGCTCAGGAGTCCATCTCTAGCTCAGAAGAGGACATAGAGAGAGCCAAATAATAATAATAATAAAAAAACCCAGAGTGAAATCCAAGACTTTGTGGAAAAATCCATCTGCATGGGACAGGAGCTGATCATTAGAAACTCTTTGATTTAGAAGGTCAACACCAGCATGCAAGCAGAAGGAGTGGTTCAGAATTGAGTTTGTTGAACTTTGTGATCAATATTAGATCCTGAATTTCTTGAGATTCTTGAGTCCCTATTATTACATTCATTTAGTTGTTTTATATTGTTCAGATTTATCATTTACCTTTTCTATACCATTTGCTTTTCTTAATTTTCCCCCCAAGTGTGCCAGCCAATTAGAACTATTTTTCAGGAACATTAGACCAAAAGCTCATTTAAAGAAATATTGTGGGAGATTGCAGAACCTAATGACATTGTTTTATTTCTCAGCTGCAAATCCCATTATAATATTTTCTGGGTTCTTTCCTCCCTGCCTCTTCCTCTGAGATTAGTTAAGTAGATGACCTTCAATTTAAATACCTATGTTTACGTGAATGTTACTTGCAGGCTGAATCTCCTGAAGTTTGACAATAATTCCGAACAAAGTTCTAAATTGGGACACAAGGTAGAAATAAGAGTTTTGGAGAATGCATATTTTAAAAATATATACAAGTGATAGATAAAATAGAGAAAGTAAAGCTTCTTCACGTCTTTTCCTAGATCAAACATTATACTTTCTAATTGTGTGTAATGAAATATGCAAGTTTAGGTAGAACAACATATTTCATATTAAAAGGATGTATGTTGAATGTTTTGCTGCCCTCACCAGGACACCACAGTGTATATAATTTTATATTTAATTTGAAACAAATCTTAGTTAAGTAGACTTAAAAAGGTCATACACTATGCAATAACATTGGCTAGGCTGAATAACTCAGTGATGAATGTCTAAAAGCCTAGATATGATTGCTATTTGTACACACTGTTTTAACGATAAAGAAAAAAGTAGTGGCTGAGCAAATTAGCAACCTATCCTATGAAATGAATAAAATGCTGCCTGGCAACTTCATAAGCAGAATCCTTTTACATTTTCTATTAACCTATTTGTAATGCAAAACTAACTTGGTACTATTTGACAAAGTGATCTATCATTTGCAGGTTGGTTAAGTCAATACATATAGCAGCAGATTTGGTTCATGCATATAAATTCCTCTCTGTAGTAAAGCTATATCGCAAGGCTCGGTGGTTTATATCCAATGAATAACCCTCTGCATGTTTTTAAAAAGTACAGGGGTGGGGAGTGCATCAACTTGTTAGGAAAAAAATCAGTTGGTGGCAGAAGCATATCTCTAATCAAAGCCAGGGAAAACATTCATTGGCAGTAACACAATTCTCCAAAGAGGATAATTTACTGCTGTAGTGCTATAGCACTCCAATTCCCTGTAGCAACAAATCATATTAGACTTAGGCATTCCAAATATTATTAACTATGGACTTTTCTTCAAGCTCACTTTCTTTATTGTCTTCAGGAACTTGAGTGATCACTAATTGCTATCTATACATACTAGTGAGTGCTTGTGTATGTGTGTATAGGAGGTAACTTTTTGGTTATGGTTCTACCTAGTATTTAGGAGTATGAATTTTTCATCAAAAAGACAATTACTGTTAAAGTTGTCATTAGATGTAAATTTGTTTAAGAGACATGCTTTCATTGAAATTCAGATTCTCTTTGTAAGGAAAGAATATAGATCTGGCTATCCTTTTCTTTGGTCTAAGCCATTGCTCATATTGTTTATCAAGACTAGAGAACAATCTTGGTAAATATACTCGTTAGGTATTAGGTATTAGAATCCAAACCTGAAGCAGTTAACCTACATATTTTTTCCCTTGACAGATATATCTATCTTTGAGCAACAGAAATCTCAACCAGGAAGAATGTGTAAGGAGGGGCAGGGTTATATGGAATTTGAAGGTCATAACCAGTAGTTTCAGTTTCAAACATTAATGGATGAGGTACCAAAAGAAGAATTCATACCAGAGAATGGCATATTAATAGAAGAATAACATTACTTTTAGTTACACATGTATTGGTAGAAGCCAATGAATGTTTGGGATGTTACATATGATGTGGTTTTTGAGACAAGGTTTGGCAATGTGGACATACATAAATTAATAGAAAGTGGTCTAAAATTTGTCATGTACCATTGTCTGACAGAATAGACACATTAGAAAAAGGAACCCTCACTGCAAAAAAGAACACAGGTTTGAACAAACTAGGCAGTAAAGAAGATGTCAAAATAACTATTGAAAGCGCACAGGTGGAGGAATACTTGGATAAAGTAAACATTTGTATCCTTCACTGTAGATGATGTGCTCCTTTACATATTATGTGAATCAGCCAATGAACATACTGTGCCATTAACAATTATTTTTGAATATATGTCACTGATTTTCAAAACAAGGCAGAAGAGTTTTAATGGTCACTCTCCCATAACTTACATTTTGGGGGTGGAGGAGAGGGTGAAAAGGGACAAGGGAGGGAAGACTCCACCGTGAAGAGGCGAGCACACGATAGGATCAGGAAGTCTAATGCCTATGTTGTAGTTCCTAGTAACTTGGCAGAAGAACAAACAATAGAACAAACAGAGCTATGCTCTGCCATGTCCTCTGCAGTGTAACAGGAGGTGAGCAATGGAATTGCTGAGCAGCTGCAACAAGGAAGTGTTCTCATCTCACATCAGCTTTTTTGCAGCTTCAGGGAGGAGTGTGAGAAACTGAGATTTCTACTGTCTTTCTTATGCATGGGACTGATTCAAACACTTCTGTTTAAAAAAATATTGCAGGGTGCAGCTCAAGGAATACATTTTCAAATTGCACATTCTTTTTAACACTATTTGTCACCTTTCAGGACCACAAATAGTATCTGAGCCCCAGTTTGGACTTCACTGCAGTAATCTGTTTAGAAATAAACACAGAAACATTCTTATCTTTTCTTTTTCACTTTGTCTACTTCTTTTCAGTTAGTCATCACAGGATTTGCATGTCTGCCTCTGGAGGATATTTTTCTAGCAATAGCAGCTGGATTTATGGTGAGGTCCTCAGGTGTCTGTACAGATTTTCTTCAGTTGCCTCTGGCTCTCATGCCCACTGTCTAAGCTGCTTTGTGTTGCTTGTCTCCATTTCCCTGTTCCTTATTCTGAGTTCAGCAGGTTGAAAATCACACAAACCACATAAATTCCTCTGGTGTCTGTTCAAATCCATCACATAACTTAGACTCTTTAAAAAAAGTGGGGGTTTAACCAATTTTTATTTACATTTTACAAATTAAAATTGCATCAGTTCAGCAGTTCTGAGGAATGTCAGCATATGAATACTGAAGTCCTCTATGAACTTAACTGGGTCAGCACATTACTAACAGCACAGGCTTCCCAAAACTGCCCATCTCACTGGCTCAGGCTTGGCCTGGAGGAGCAAGCTCTAGAAGTGGGTTCATAGTCTAATGGTAAAACTAGCTCATTGTAAACACCCTCCAAAATCTGTGGCCTCATTTATCAAACTACAACAAGAGTGACAATTGGCTACAATGGTTTTGTAATGTTTATAGCTGCCTAATTGGAACTGAACTATTAATATTTCATATTGGCTACTAACCCAGCAGCTGACCTCATAGGCATTAGAACAAAACAATGCCTAGTTGCTACTGATCTTGTCCCTCTTCTAGCCAGAAATGTAGAACTGAAAGAAAAAATATTTTCCCTAGTTACTTTTGATAACAAATATCCCTGAAGAAAGCACTTGTAATGCTCAATGTTGTTCATTATTAAACTATTGAGCTTGTAAGTTCCAGTAATGCAATAAAAGGAAGGCATTTTTGAGCACACTACTGCATAAAAATGTGTTTGAGTATAAGGCTCTGAAAGATAAATGCACATCCAGGCACAATTTCTCCCCTTTTTATTACTGTAACATTTTGTAGTGGAAGCAATTCAGCACTTCTCCCATGATATGTTTGAGTGGATTAATTTTGTTTTGTTTTAAATTATATGTGTGTATCTTAAAAGAATCACGTGAGTAAACAAACAGATAATAATTTTTCAGAGCATGCTTGACTTTTCAGTAAGCCATTCTCCAAGATGATCTGTATATCTATAGGTAATCAGGTATGGTAATGTTATGCTTATGAATAAATTATACTAATATTGTCATGGGTAATAAGATTATGCTAATATAGTGTACACACCCATACCTCTAGCATGCTAGAAATAATATATAAGACACATCCTTATGAATGGGCTTTTGACAGTCATATATCATCTGAATTATAAATGAAACAGTCACTGTCAGAACACACCTAATCAGTTGATGCTGTTACTGGTTCCATGGGAAGCAGTTTTCTTTGTACTTCTTCCAGAGATAAAGTAAACAAGTATGTGTAAGAGACTAGGACAAAGGAGAACAAAGGAAGAAAAGCAGAGAATACAATACACAGAATTGTGCCTGGGTCCATATAAATGGAGAAGGGGCACACCGAACCTCTCATTCATTTTATGCTCATACATCAGAGACCAGGCATCAGGTCCAGTCATTCTCACTCAGCTCAAGGATGTGAGGTCTGCAGTACTGATGGCACAGCTTATGTCCCCCACCATTTGTCAAAGTGGAGGCAGCCACTGTGCAGAATTGACAGTTCATGAGAGTAGCACTTATTGCAATCTTTCAATGGTATAGCAGCAGCCATGCTTGCTGAAGGATTGTGCTTGCCTCCTGCCACAGGTTGAGACATAAAGCCACACATAGGGGGGTTTGTGTTTATGTGTTTGTTTTTCATGTGCAGTCTATCTGAGAGAAATTCTTTTAATTTGAACTACATTGAAAGTATTCCAGTCCTAAGGCTGTTGAATGCTGATATTGTAGTTTGATATGCACGTTTTATCTCTTAATTCCTGACAAAGGATGAGCACCTAGTCATCTCAGACGATGGGCTGTCATTAATCCAACCAGAACTATGATTTGTGGGGGAAAACTACATAAAAAGATTAGGATGTTGCAAAGTAGTATGTTAGACTCTAATGAGATACAATAGCTGTGTAGAAGCATGCAGTAAAATCACAAATCCCAAATGTCTAGAATAGTCCACAGCAGTGCAGCCCCTCAGGATAGTGATACAGAGTGTTCCACACTGCAAAATATTAAAGGGAAACCAAGAAATCTACGAAAACAGCAATATGGATACAAAGTAGCATGTGGATGAATGTCACATTCTGACAAATGTGGAGAAGCTGTGGTGACCGTGTGGGATATGTCTGTATCAAATTATGAACTTCTTCTTGCATTCTGCATCGAACATGTCTAGATTTGCCCAAGGCAATGATATTGAATTGCATTCCAGATGGTAGCTATGAAAAGGAATGGTGCTTGATAGCTCATTGAAGGACTGTCAGTGAGAAGCCATCAACATGGCAAGCTGGAGCATTAGTTTTATTTATACCCTAAGAGATTAAAATATTTATGCATATCATATGAGAGTCCAATTCATTTCCCATACTGCATATAGTCATCGTATTTGAACTATGCCAGAAGTAAAAAGGATCATATCCAATTATTAATCTCTGACCATCTAGATCCCTTTAGAGGTAATGTTAAAAGTTGCTTTTATACTAGGAATAGCCAAGTTTTATTAATAACTTTTTTTAAAAATGTCACTGTAGTCTGTCTCTCAGATCTTACCATTTTACTGTGTACCTCTTTAAAACACATTTTAAACAACATTTTCTGATTATTATATATTTAAACCCCTATTACCATATATAAGAAATTCCATTCAGTTCAAAATGTAACCATTTGTATTTGTAATATTATAATTATGTAGAGGACACTGATACTTATTTTTCCCTTCCCACCAAAATGTAATCCCTTCCTGCTGAGTGCTTACAACTCTTAGTGGCTGATTAAGAGATCTAGGTGCTAAATGCCATACAGATGTTGGCTCATATTCTCCTGAAGTTCCACATTGATATCTTTTTTGTATGATGTAAATCAACAACATTATAAAGTTAACCCCCAAAGGAATAAATTATGTAATATGGGCCCTGAAAGGATATTATCTACTGCCTATTTTTTATGATGGCTGTAAATTACTCTATTAGTTTCTATAGTCAAGAGTCCAGTTTTAGTATTAGGTATTATCAGTGCTTCAGGAAGTGCATTAAGTGTGTTGGATTGTTAAAAGAACATTCTATCACCATAAGGAACACAGTTTAAAAGTGGCCTTTGCTCTCACAGGTAACGTGTGGATCCCTGCCCTGACTATTACACACTGCTCTAGCCACTTAAATGGGGATCAGAAATGAACACTATCATTATCTCTATCTTTCCCATGAGCTCTTATCAAGAGTGAAATAGTTAACAGTTTCAAACTTTATAATATTATTATTGTTTCATTGTTGTCTCCTTACTGAGATGCACAGGAGCAGCCATACCTCTCAAGTGACTCCTTTGAGTTATCTGCAGATTCTGGCAGATTTCACAAATCAGATGCACTGATTTAAATACACACATTTTATTTCTGTGTTTAAATTTATATAAGCATAAACTATGGTGGCCCTATCCAAAAGGAGAAATAAAACTGAATGATCAGCAAAACAAAAAAATCCCCTTCCCTCCCAGATCATCTCTATCAAAGCCTCTGCGCATAGATAGATGTTCTTTGTAGCATGATTTGAAGATTAACAGAGCTGGGCTATGTCAGAGTGGGGCAGAAATGTAAAAAATGCCTGAACCTGTTTATTAACTGGTGCTTCTCAGTGGCAGAACACGTGACTAATGCTCCATAATCTGCATAGTTTTCCTGTTGTTTTCTGAACTGTATTTAAGATTTTTTAAAATCTATAAATCCCTAAATAACTTGTGGACCTCAACTTTATTACAATGTCTGCCTCATCCCTCATCACAGCTGCAACCAGCAGAGCTGCTCTGGATGCCTCAGATTTAAGAGAGCAAGCTGGCTCTAAAGAAATCACTTTGAGGGACTTTCAACACTGGAAAAGATTCTGACCCACTCTGGCATAGCTAACTAGACTGATTTAAAATGTAAATCCTCTGAGTTACAACTGTCTTGAGGTGACAAAGGTAGCAAAGGCTCTATCCAAAGAAACAGCTACCATCTTCTAGTCAGGCACAGATGATAAAAAAAAAAGATCCTGGACACTGCTGCAATATGATCACAAGATAGCCAAAGGGGATCCAGCACATCCCCAGATTTTGAAAACGAGTAATAAAGTCCAAGCATACATCCTTACATTACTCTCTTCCAATTTTGGCAGGCTGGGTTTTTTTTAGAAAAATATAAAGGTTTTGGAAGAAAAAGATAAGAACATGAAGTATTGACTCTAGTGCTCTGTCTTTCATTTTTCAGCCACTTCTCACTCATTCAGGGGACTAGTTCAGTGTTGTTTGTTTAATGCAGTCTGTGCTATGTGAAATAATGCAATCATCTATCAAAAATGATAACAAATCACTTTAAAGTCCCACTTATTAATACCTGTTTGGTCACAGAAGGAAGGAGAATGGGAAATGTGTGTGTGTGTGTGTGTGTTTGTATGTGTGAAAATAAAGTCACTTTGTAACTGAATGGAGACTGCCCAGTTAAATTTGGTGCATCAACTGGAAAAAGGATTCCAGAATTGCATAAACAAACATCCCAGGGAAGCTGCATCAGATATATCCCCAAATATCCCATGGGAATCTAGCAAAGATATTAGAAGGAACAACTGGTGCTATCATGCGTTTCAGAGGGGTAGCCGAGTTAGTCTGTAACTGGAAAAAACAATAGTCTTGCAGCACCTCAGAGACTAACCAAAAATGTAGATGGTATTATGAGCTTTCATGGGCACAACCCACTTCTTCGGATGAATTTCTTTAAACTCCATTCATCTGAAGAAGTGGGTTGCACCCACTAAAGCTCATGATGCTATCTATTTTTTTTTTTGTTAGGCTCTAAGGTGCTGCAAGACTATTGTTTTTGTTTGTTTGGGTTTTTTGGGGTGCGTGTGTTGGTGCTATCATGCTTAGTGATGAATTATGAGGCTCTATTAAAACTTAAGAAGACCATATTAGATCATGAATGTATATGACTAAGGTAGAAAGAAAGAATTTGAAATATAATTAAGGGTAAATCCCTTGTAGTGACATTAGAACTATTTGCTAAATACCTCAAAAAAAGAAAGATCTTCAATTATAACATGAAAGCAGATGATATCATAAATAAAAGAAAATGTCTCCATTAGGTATATTCTAGGAATAACTGTGTTCTGCAAGCTCTTGTTACAGATATTGTAACAGTAGCTATTTTGTTTTCAGCACAATTCCAAAACTGAAAGTGTATGCGGGATGAGACAGTTAAACACAGCAGAGAACATTTGAACCTTACCCTTTAATAAAACCCCACTTTGATTAAAACAAAGTCATTGAACTGATAATTGATGCTTTACAAAATGGACTGTGATGATGATATATTTACAAGATGGTACTCAAATTGCTTCTGTTCTTCAGAACAATGACTCAAATCAGGGAGTAGGTAAGGAGGCTTAAATAAAAAAGGTACAATGGTACATCTTTGTGAAAACTTTCACTTGTGTGTCTAGACTAGACAACTTGAAATAATGCTTTTCTGGGGCTTTTTCCCGAGCTAAGAGTAGGATAGAATGTGACTTAGGATTATACATGATTATGATTTTGCACTGTTAGATAGTTAATATAAAAATCTTGTGGAAATCCAGAACTACAATTCCACTAAAGGATATACTGCACAGAATACTACAGGCAAAAAGATGGGGCTCCTTCCTAATTTATCATCACTGGTCTATCAATCATGAATTAATGATTGTTTCAAAAGAAAAAAAATAGTAAGACTATGCAAGATGAGGAAATCACCTCTGCTTTCAAAGTAAAAGAGGTCACTCAATGCATTTTGCCATGGTCTTTGAGGTACTTGCAAACGAGGCAGTGGTTGCTTAGGATACTTTAATCAATATATTTGACATAGTAAACATTTCTAAATAATATAAACAGTCTAAGAGTCTCCTAAGAGATTTTTCTGGCTTTCCTTTAATATAATTCCATAACCTGATATCCTTCCTGAACTCAACTATTTCCTATCCAAAGGTATGAATAATTCCCATTGAAGTCCATGGGAGATACTATTTATGATTAATTTTACAACAACCAAAGATGTGTTTGTTGTTTTACAGGAACATACAAAGAACATGTAGGCATTCCCAAAGATTACATTCTAAATGTCAAATGAAAACAAGGAAGAAAGGGGAAAATAAAAACAACAGCGCTGTGTCTAGACTGGCCAGTTTTTCTGGAAAATCAGCCAGCTGTCTACACTGGCCGCTTGAATTTCCGCAAAAGCACTGACTTCCTACTGTAAGAAATCAGTGCTTCTTGTGGAAATACTATTCTGCTCTCGTTCAGGCAAAAGTCCCTTTTGCGCAAAGCTTTTGCACAAAAGGGCCAGTGTAGACAGCTCAGATTTGTTTTCCGCAAAAAAGCCCCGATCGTGAAAATGGCGATCGGGGCTTTTTTGCAGAAAAGTGCGTCTAGATTGGCACGGATGCTTTTCCACAAAAAGTGCTTTTGCGGAAATGCATCCATGCCAATCTAGACTCTCTGATCCGAAAATGCTTTTAACGGAAAACTTTTCTGTTAAAAGCATTTTTGGAAAATCATGCCAATCTAGACGCAGCCCAGGAGAATAAGGGTTTGATACAAAGGCTATTGAAGGATCAGGGAGTCTCTCTTGGGCATTAGGTCAATACTCTTTTTTTTTGCATATCATTCATAAAAAAACGGTAAAAATATGTATTTTTGTAAAACATGAGGTCACTGAGCATGTTACTTCAAATCCAAATTTTCCAAGGTCAATAATATTCATGATGTGGAAAATGTAATCTGATACTTATTTACTTTTTATTTACAGAAATACACTACTAATAATTTGAACCCCCCCAGTTATTAATCAGTAATCATTCAAAAACTACAATCGCCACTATATTTATTAAAGTATAGTTCCATTCTCTAGTGATACTATTTGAATTCTATGGTCTTATGGTCAGTAGAACAACTATGGGTTTTGGAGATTTGTTTGTTTGTTTGTTTGTTTGTTTGTTTGTTTTAAGTTTGGAGAGAAAGGGGGATGGATAAAGTATTGTTGGTATATTGTTGTTTTGACTCTTTAAAAAATGTTTCCCTCTATTTCCGTAGAAGGAGGTCCCACTGGCTGATTGTTCCCCCATCAGGGGTAGCTAGGATCCTGTTTGACAGGAAGTAGGAGCTAAAAATTTTAGGTATGGTTTAGGGAGTCTTCCAGAAGTGGCCAGATTTCTTTATCATATAGTTGCAAAGGAGAGTTCAAGCTGAAAGAAAATTCATAAAAATGACATAGTGCTATTTTAAATATATATACTAAGATCAGATTACCTACCAATTGCATTTTCCATCATGCACATGCTTCTGTAATACTAAAAGAGTAGAATAATTTGTGAAAGCATGTCACAGATTTTTTCCATTTACCTCCTGTTTCACCTTCAGCCCTATGCTATTTATTTTTAATAAAGCAGAAAGAATAAATCTTATTGTACCTAGAAATTAGTCATAACACAACATTTGTAAAAACAATTATAACATGTTTTTTCTTTACAGATGTGCTACACTGGTGGTCTGCTCATTTCTCCCAATAACCTGATGAGTAAGTAATTTTGCTGTAATAATAATAATAATAATAATAATAACAATAATAATAATAACAATAACAATAACAATAATAAACTCTAGCCAACTTGAATCCTTGACCGCAATGCCCTTATTCAATGGCATCTCCTTAAAAAGCGTCTTTTACTGAATATATTATTCTTAATGCTGAATACAGAAACTAAAAATAATCTGAACACAAAACTTCATAATTTAAAACAATTTAGCATTTTCCATTTTCTGGCATGTTGCAAATACAGAATCTGATCTAAAGCCCTATGAAGTCAATGGAAATATTTGAACTGACTCCTGTGTACTCTGGACTAGACACACAATACTGGAAGCCTAAACTGAATATAAGGCAGGGGTGGGCAACAACATAGCAGCAGTTTGCCATGGTCAGCCATTGGTGGGTCACCACCACTTTATTTACCTGTATAGCCACAAGTACCAGTGATCGTGGCACAGGAAGTGGCACAGACTAGGACAACACTTCCTGCAGCTCCCATTGGCTGGGAATGGTGATCCATAGCCAGTGGGTGGGGCAATCACTGGTAACTGCATCCATGCAGGTAAATATAGAGGTAGGGGCCTGCCAGGAGCTAACTCTGGGGACCAGATCCGGCCCACAAGATGTTATTTTCCCACCCCTGAGATAAGGCATAGTTGTATTCATGAATATTTCTTTATCATGCAAATCTTTGCATTAAAATTGTTTATAATTAAAAAAAATATTATTAAGCAAGTTCACCTCAGAAAGATTTTGCCTTACAAAAGACATGCACTTATTCAAAACCCAAACTACATATTAGTATGAAAAAACTGGGCCAGGTTGTGGATAAGCTCTTACCTCTAGGGGTGTATCTACACAGCACTGTAACTCAAAATAAGATATGTGAGTTGAGCTACACAAATTGCATATCTTAATTCAAAATAGCATATTTTGTCATTTGGCACTGTCTACACAGCGCCAAATTTCAAAATAAAGCACTATTCTGAAACATCCCTTATTCCTTGTAGAATGCGGTTCACAGGGACATCAGAATAGCAAGCTTGAAATAACGGGTTTGCTGTGAAGAAGTGGGATAGTTATTTCGGGATTACTCTGGTATCCTGAAATAGCATTGCAGTGTAGATGTAGTTAGTGGCCCATGGGCTGGAAGTTTGAGACTTCTACTTTAGTCAAATTATGTTCTCAGTTAGGCTATGCCTACAATGCACATATTTTTGGAATAAGCTATTCCGTAATAGTTATTCTGAAATAGCTTATTTCAAAATAGAATATTTACGCTGCAGGAAAGTCTCAAAATTAGTCTGAGGCAGGCTTCTCTAATGTAGAAGTGCTATCTCAATTTAGAGCCCCAGGAGGAATAACTTAGAATGGCCCTAGTGAGGGGCTATTTTTAAATAGCAGCAGTGGAGCATCTTCACAGCCCTTATTCCAAAATAACTGTTTCGAAATATGTGGTATTCTTCATAGAATGAGGTTACAGAAGTTGGAATAAGCCTCCCATTATTTCAAAATTATTTTGAAATAACACTATAGCTGTGTAGAGGCTTGCATAGTTATTTCAGAATTACAGCCGTTATTCTGAAATAATCTTACTGTATGGACACAATCTTATATTCATGAAATCCTGTTGTTTTCAGAATATTCTATAGGTAAAATTAGTTTGGAATTGCAAAGATGTAATCGAGGGCATAATTCAAAGGCAATGGGGTTGCAAATGGGTATATGAGAGCATAATTTGTCCCACAAAACCTTTGTTACTAGTTATGATACAGCAGATCAAAAGTGCCTTGATTTTCCTTGACTGTTAAAACTCAGGTTGAATTGGCCACCCTGGACATTAGATGAAAACTCAATGTAAGTGTTGATATTGATTTGAAAGTGGGGGTATGTCTACACTACAGCGTTATTTTAAAATATTTAATTTTGAAATAGTTATTTCGAAATCAGATATTTTGAAATAACGCGTCTACACACAACATGCATTTCGAAATAGCATTTGGCTATTTCGAAATAGAGAGTCCACACTGAGTGGATGCTGAATCGCATTTAAGGCTGTCCGGAAACAGGTCCATCAAGTCAGGAGTTACTTTGTGTGGCTGCTGCCTGAGGCTATCCGAGGCCTGTGCTTAAAGGGACCCCCACCCCTCCGGACAGCCAGTTCTCAGCTTTCCCTGCTTGCTTGCTTACCTCAATGAGGAACAGCAAAGCATTTTGTCTCTGTGTGCTCTGGTTGCCCTCACTCGGGACACCACAGCACTCTGCAACATGGAGCCGGAGCTGCAACATGGGCACTCTGGTGCTTCTCTTGGACGTGTTGCTGTGAGCCTGGCTGCACTTTCTGCAGGCTGCCATCTGGGAGGTCCATACAGGGGCTGTCAGTATCCAGGAGGCCCTGCGGGAGAGCTTCCACCCTGAGGAGCTCTAAGAGTCTCCCTGGTCTGCCCCACTGGGGGCTTGTGCCTCATTCCTCCCTCACGTCCTTCCACTTACCCCTCTCTAACCCCCCTTCCTGATGTCAAATAAAATTATTTTCATGAACACAAACTCTCTTTATTTAACAAAACTGAGGTGGGGGGGAATGAAACTCTGGTGAGACTGGGGAAAGGAGGTGGGAGAGGGGAGAAGAGAGGGTGAGAAAGGGGAGGGGGAAACCTGGGAGGAGGGAGCTGGAAGGGGGAAGCAAGGGGAAGAAGGGGGAGGGGAAGCTCATGGCTCAGGGTTGGGGGTCTGGCCGGACCAACTTGATTTTCATGCAAACCTGCTCCTGGGTTCACATGTGGACGTTGGTGGCCAGGCTGTCAGCTATCCTGCCACAGATGGCCACATTCCCTATCTAGTGCGGAGATCATGGACCAGGAAGGCGCCTGTCTTCTCTGGGTCCCGGCAGGCTCCTGGGAGCTGGCAGACTGCTCTTGGGGAGCGGTGGAGGGCTGGCTGCCAGTGGCTTTCTGGCTCATGTTTTGGGGCCACTGGGTCGGGGCAGTGACTGCTGGCTCTGTACTGGCAGGCTTAGAGCTGGCGCAGGCACTGTGGCCAGAGCCTACCTCTTTAAGGGATCCTGGGGGGGGGGGGGGTGTGGAGAGGAGTGTTCTTGGTTGAAGCCAGAGTGGCCACCAGTGGAGGCCCCCTATATTGATATGTGTGTCTACACAGCACTTATTTCAAAATAGAAATTTTGAAATTGGCGTTATTCCTCATGGAATGAGGTTTACCAATTTTGAAATAAGCACTCTGCTATTTTGATTTAATTTTGAAATAGCGGTTGGCTTGTGTAGATGCTAGTAAAGTTATTTTGAAATAATGGCTGTTATTTTGAAATAACTTTGCTGTGTAGACATACCGTAAGATAAAAGGAAAAGCTGACAGGAGAGTAGTCATCCTGCCAGCTTATGTCCTGTGCCAAGACACTGTAAGGAAGGCTGCAAGTTTTTCACAGAATTCACAGAAGTCTCAGATTCTGTAATTTTCTAGGACCTCTGTGACTTCTGGTGATCCTGGCTCAGGGTTGCCTGTGCAATTCAGTCACTCCCCAGGCCAGCCACTCCCATTGCTGCTGAGGCAATCTCTGGCCACTGTGCTTCCCTTCCCCAGCAGCAGCAGTAAGAGTTTGTGTGTAGGAGGAGATCAGTGCTAGGTATTGGGGCAAGTGAGCAGATGAGCAATCTAGGAGGTAACAACGACAAATGATCTTATAGCACTTTATAGACTAAAAAACATGTAGATGGTATCATGAGCTTTCGTGGGCACAGCCCAATTCTTCAGATAACTGGTCATCTGCAAAAAGTGGGCAGTGCCCATGAAAGCTCATGATACCATCTACATGTTTTGATAGTCTATATAGTGCTACCAGACTATTTGTTGTTTTTTATTGTACAGACTAACTCAGCTACTGCCTGAAACTCTAGGAGGTATTTACCTCCCAAGGCTCACTGGAAGTGGCAACATATCCTTCCCTCACCTCCAAGGAAGAGGGCTGGCAAGACAGCTCTTCCTGCTGCCTCTGCCCTGAGTACTGTCTGCACAGCTCCCACTGGATCAGGAAGAACTTTCCTTCCTTTTGGTGGAAATTGCCAGGCACCCAGAAAGTTTTTAACCTTCCTTGAAGCTTTGTTCAGTCGCACTTCAGATTAAATGTGGAGACCTGAATTCTTCACAGACTGAGGTCCCCCTGGGTCCTCAATGAGCTGAGTTCTAAGTATAGGGAAGGCTGAAGTTATTGTGTATACAGCAGGAGCCCTGAAACCATGCATGCTACCAGTCTAATGTCTGGAGTACAGGATGTGACAAATGACCTCTCCTTTGTTAAATTATTAAAGTTGTGGCCTGCTGGGTAAATCCATCCCTGTGTCTCTGTCATTCATCTGCATGTACTGCATTTTACGTCTGTGAGACAAACAATGTCAGGGAGTGACAAGGGAGGCTGAGGAAGAAACTGCAAACAAAACACAAGCTAGAAAAGATTTGAGAAGAAGCCCAAAATTACTACCAAAGCAAGAACTTGTGCTCAATGCAGTTAATTTACTTTAAATGCAGTTTTATCATTTTATGAGTAGAGGGAAGTGCCTGATTATAATTTGTTTGTTTGTTTAGTAGGAACCTTAAACGTGAGTTTCAAGCAGCGAAGGTATTTTCTGCTGTTTAATATGTCAAACAGAAGGAATGCTAAATAGGTTTGCAACATTATAATAAAACAGTGGAGTTAGGCAGTGAAAATTTGTTATGTAATTGAAACCAACAACTCCAAAACAGAAGTTAATGAATGCCTTAAAATAACAGCAAATAAAAGCAGTCAGCAGGCCCAATACAAGGGGAAACATAGTTGCAGAAATTAGAGTGATATTTCACATGAGGTAAAATAATGAATTCTACTCAGCAAGCAATAAGGAAGAACTAGAATGGTAGTTTGAAAGGAAAAATGAACTGAGAATTATGCTAAAGTATGGATCCTATCCTCAGCTAAAATAGATCATCATAGCTCCACTGAAGTGCATGAAGCTACATCAGTTTACAGGAGCTAAATATCTGGCACTATGTATGATAAGAAATTGGAAAATTATACAAAGTGCCCTTTGTGCAAATAACAACTGCAGTTTTTGACTCTACAAGAACAAGTAGTGTGTGTTTCAGGACTCCACCAGCATACATTCTTCATTGGTGGTGGAAATGGTGTCTCCTCAACTTAAATCTCTTTCTATGAAAGAATACCTCCTCTTGTGAGAGTAGTGCCTCTCTATTATGTTTTGATTCTCACAATGCTCCTGAGAAGTAAACAACTATGAATTCTACATTGTACAATTGAAAACTTAACCAATATCGCACAGAACGTATCCAGAGTAACTGAAAAAAGGAACCTAGGGCTTCGGAGTCCTAATTCAGTAGTCTGACCACTGGAGCATGCTACCTGTCTAGAAGGTAGGCTGAATGAGATCTGTGGCATTTCTGTGAGGCAGCTATTTCATATGAAAATCGTGACAAGACTGGACAAAATTATAGAGAAAGGAATACCATTACAATTAAAATGTAATCTCCATTCTGAAAAGTGATTGGGTAAAAGTATCATCATGGCTTCAGTAGCCCCTCTGTCTCACTAAGGGTATGTCTACACTACCCCGCTAGTTCGAACTAGCGGGGTAATGTATGCATACCGAACTTGCTAATGAAGCCCGGGATTTGAATTTCCCGGGCTTCATTAGCATAAAGCTGGCGCCGCCATTTTTAAAAGCCGGCTAGTGCGAACCCCGTGCCGCGCGGCTACACGCGGCACGAGCTAGATAGTTCGAACTACGTAGCCATTCCGAACCATCTGTACTCCTCGTTCTAGATAGTTCGGAATGGCTACGTAGTTCGAATGCAGAGTGAGGAATGCATTTGGAGTCTTTGACCTCTACTCTTCACACACAATGACCATGTACTTTGAAACTGGCTCTTTTCTGTTAGAGTTTTTCATTTAATTCTACAACTCTTATTTTTTTATATTATGGGTTATTTAGTTGAAGGGATATCAACAGGATAAATGTTTGCTATAACAGAATACAGATACATGAAAACAATGACAATAATATCTCAGTTTCCCTGAATTTTAAATAACAAATACATTCTTATACATTTAACAGTCACTGTGATCTATAGAAATCCACAATAGAATTGCCCTGGGGCTCTGGTATGAGATAGCAACTGATCTGTCAACATCACATCTGTTTTCCATGATATAAAAATATGCATGTTTATCACTCTGAAAATATTTGCTCTTAACTAGTGTATATAGGCATGGGAATTATCCCTCCCCCTCTTTCCCTCCAGAAGGACTATCAAAATCATATGGCCCATCAAGGATAATTGTAATACAAATGATTGGTTAACGGCCTATCACACCTCAGAAATGCTACTTGCAAGGAAGCTCATCCTGTAGACTTGGAAGCAGAGTAAAGGAAATAAAACAAAGGGAATGTCTACACTGCATAGCTTTGGCAATGAAATTAATGTGAACATGTAGAAGCTGTCAAAAAAGAGAATCATCAAAACATGTTGACACTGGCGCTCTTTATCAATAGATCATGACCCCATTTTTAGCTCCTCTGTCCACAGACTGAGCAAGGCATTCCACAGTGCCTAGTGACACAGTCCTCTGTTAAAAGAAAAGACAGAACTACATAGCACTTAAAAGTTTTGTTTTAGCTAGACCAGACTACCATGGCTGCATCTCTATCACTTCCTCCATTAGGCACTGTGAAGCACAGCACATTTTGGGAACATGAAAAACATCCCCTCAGGTACCTCTTTGCTTCCCTGCCCTCCAGGTGCTTCCCTCTCCCTTTTGCACCATCAGTGAAACTGCCACTATTTGCTGTTCACTTTAGCATCTACTGTGAGACAGCATCACACTTCTCTCCTATGCTCGGTTCAGTGTTGTGAGGACATTGCGCATGGCAGCAGAGTTACTGTTGAAATTACTGAGAGAGGAAAAAGTGTCACTGGTGGATAACACTTTGAGTGACATGGGCAGGAGCTACCTGGCATTGCATTTGGCTGTCACAGAGCACCTGTGCAGTGTAGACTTGTCTCTTTTTGGTGAGGGAAACCAGCACTGAGTGATGGGATTACATTGTCATGCAGGTGTGGGATGAACATGAGTGGCTACAGAACTTTCACATGTGTAAAGCAATCTTCCTGAAGTTAACTATCAAAGGGTATGTCTACACTACAAAGTTAATTCGAACTAATGGACGTTAGTTCGAATTAACTTTGATTGGCGCTACACTAGCGCTCCGCTAGTTCGAACTTAATTCGAACTAGCGGAGCGCTTAGTTCGAACTAGGCAAACCTCATTGTACGAGGACTAAGCCTAGTTCGAACTTACTAGTTTGAATTAAGGGGTGTGTAGACCCTTAATTCGAACTAGTGGGAGGCTAGCCCACCCCAGCTTGCCCTGGTGGCCACTCTGGCCAACACCAGGGAAACTCGTCTGCCCCCCTCCCGGCCCCGGACCCCTTAAAGGGGCACGGGCTGGCTACGATGCCAGTGCCAGGTACAAGCCTGCCAGCACCCAGCTAGCAGACCCTGCACCTGGCACAGCTCGAGCCAGCCACCCGATGCCCCCCAGCCCTCCCCCTCTTCCCGGGACCAGGCTGGCGGCTCCTGGGAGCTTGCCCGAGACCGCAAGAGGCGGGCACCCGCCTGGTCTAGTGTGGACATCGTGGATCTCGTCCACAACCGCCACACTAGGCACAGGAAAGTGGCCATCTAGGGCAGGAGAGCTGCCAGCCTGGCTACCCAGGAGCAGGTGTGCATGAAAATCAAGGTGGTCCACTGAGACCCCCGACCCTGAGCCCTGAGCTTACAATGGCCATACTGGGTCAGACCAAAGGTCCATCTAGCCCAGTAGCCTGTCTGCCGACAGCGGCCAACACTAGGGACCCTGGAGGGGATGGACCGAAGACAGTGATCAAGCCATTTGTCTCGTGCCATCCCTCTCCAGCCTTCCACAAACTTTGGGCAGGGACACCATTCCTACCACCTGGCTAATACCACTCCATGGACCCAGCCTTCATCACTTTATCTCACTTCTCTTTAAACTCTGTTCTAGTTCTAGCCTTCACAGCCTCCTGCAGCAAGGAATTCCACAGGTTGACTCTTTGCTTTGTGAAGAACAACTTTCTGTTACTAGTTTGAAGCCTGCTACCCATTCCTTTCCTTTGGTGTCATCTAGTCCTTCTATTATGGGAACTAATGAAGAACTTTTCTGCATGCACCCTCTCCACCCCACTCATGCTTTTATCGACCTCTATCCTATCCCCCCTCAGTCTCCTCTTTTCTAAACTGAAAAGTCCAAGTCTCTTTAGCCTCTCTTTATATGGGACCTCTTCCAAACCTCTGATCATTTTAGTTGCCCTCCTCTCTCCCACCCTCTCTCTTCCCCTCTCCCACCTCCTTTTCCCAGTCTCCCCCAGTTTTGTTCAATAAAGAGAGATTCTATTTTTGACCACACGTTTTCTTTATTTAGTACATCAGGAAGGGTGGCTAGGGAGGGGTAAGTGGAAGGAGGTGAGGGAGGAATGGGGTACAAGCCCCCAATGGGGAGGACTGGGCTGGCTCTGCAGGCTTCTGGGGGTGGAAGCTCTCCTGCAGCCCCCCAATTGCTCCCTCTTCCCAGATGGCAGCCTGCGGCAAGTGCAGCCGGTCTGATGGCCGAGTGCTGTGATGTGCCCAGTGTGGGTACTCAGGGCAATCCAAGCCAGGACTGCTTTGCAAGCGGGGAACCCTGAGAACTGTCTGTCCGGGGTGGGGGTCGGGTCCCTTTAAGCACAGCCCTCGGCTAGTCTCTGTTGCACCTTATAAACTAACAGATGTATTGGAGCATAAGCTTTCGTGGGCAAAGACCCACTTTGTCAGATGCATGTAATGGAAATTTCCAGAGGCAGGTATAAATAAGCAGGCAAGAATCAGGCTAGAGATAACAAGGTAAATTTAATCAGAGAGAATGAGGCCCATTTCTAGCAGCTGATCTGGAGGTGTGAACACCAAGAGAGGAGAAACTGCTTCAGCACACCTCCAGATCAGCTGCTAGAAGTGGGCCTCATCCTGATTGAATTTACCTATTTATCTCTAGCCTGATTCTAGCCTGCTTATTTATACCTGCCTCTGGAAATTTCCATTACATGCATCTGACAAAGTGGGTCTTTGCCCACGAAAGCTTATGCTCCAATACATCTGTTAGTCTATAAGGTGCAGCAGGACTCCTTGTCTCTTCTTGAAGTTGAGTGTTTAGCAGGTGGCTCCTGAACTGCAGTGCAAGGACACCCAAATGAGAGCTACTCTCTCAGTAGAGAAGCATGTGATAATTGCTGTGTGGTAAAAGCTGACAACCCCAAATTGCTATTGTTCAGTTGCAAATCAGTCTGAAGTAGAGAAGTCTACTGTTGGGTGGGGAAAGTATGCAGGGAAATAAATCACATTTTGTGCAGTAGTAACTCTGGGAAGTGTGACATAGAGGCTGGTTTTGCAGAGATGGGCTTTCCTAACTGTGGTGGGGCCAGAGATTGCACACATAGTTCAATTGTTGTGCCAATCCACCATACCACAGACTACATCAGCCAGAAGAGGTACTTCTCAATGGTGCTTCAGGCATTTGTGGATCACTATGGGTGTTTCATAGACATAAATGTGGGGTAGTTTGGAAAGGTGCTAGTAAGAAAGCTGCAGGCTTGGATTTTCTATCCAGATCACAGATTTACAGTGGGGAATGTGGAAATGCCCATGGTGATCCTACAGGACCCAGCTTACCTTTTACAGCTCTCCTCATGAAACCTTACCCAGGGCACTTGTAAGGAATGGTTCAACAACAGGCCAAGCCAATGCTTCATGGTAGTGGAATGTGTCTTTGGTAGACTGAGGGAGATGAAGAAGTCTTAGTGTCAGGCTAGATCTTCTGGCAGATCTGGGGGAGGGATAGCTCAGTGGTTGGAGCATTGGCCTACTAAACCCAGGGCTATGAGTTCAATCCTTGTGGAAGCTATTTAGGGATTTCAGGCAAAAATTCATTAGGGATGGTACTTGGTCCTGCTGTGAAGTCAGGGGACTGGACTTGATGACCTTTCAAGGTCCCTTCCAGTTCTAGGAGATAGGCAATCTCCATTATTTTAAATTAATCATATCTCCGTGGTTATAGCTGTGTGCTGTTGTTTCCATAATCTGTGTAAAATTAAAGGTGAAATATTTGTTCATTGGTGGAGCACTAAGACACAGTGCTTTGGTGCTCATTTTGAGCAGCCAGACACTAGGACTGTGAGGGGACTCCACAGGGCTGCCATTAACATCAGGGAGGCTTTGAGAAACTACGTTCACAGGCTGTTTCTACATTGGCACCCTTTTCCGGAAAAGGGATGCTAATGAGACAAGTCGGAATTGCAAATGCTGCGGGGAATTTAAATACCCCCCACGGCATTTGCATGAACATGGCTGCCGCTTTTTTCTGGCTCGGGGCTTTGCCGGAGAAAAGCGCCAGTCTAGATGGGATCTTTCGGAAAATAAAGCCTTTTCCGGAAGGTCCCTTATTCCTGACTTTCCCAGTGTCCCTTATTCCTATTCCCCAGTGCCTTTGGGGGCTCTAAATTGAGATAGCACATTCACATTATGGAAGGCTGCCTCAGACTAATTTTGAGGCTTCTCTGTAGTATAGATGTGCTATTTTGAAATAAGCTATGCAGTGGAGATATACCCTTGATGTTAATTGTGTGAACTCTGGACTTTTGACTAGTTTGGGTTGTTTCCATCTCAAGCATCATTACCACTAAAAAAGATCCGTTTAGCCCAGTAAACTCATGCCAGACTCCCCAGGTAATCCCTATATATATATATATATATATATATACTATACTAGCGGAAATACCCGGCGTCGCCTGGGCAAAATTTAGTAAAAGGTGTGATGAATGAACTAAGTCAATGACATTAACATAGCATATTTTATTAGAAATACTTTTCTCTGAAATAGTATTTTAAGAAATAAACATAGCTAGTGATGTGCTTACAAAATGACAAATCCCATAGGGTCTCTTTTCTCAATCCCCACAAAACAGGAAGGCCCATCTTCCATTAAAGAGTCTATGAAAACCAATGCCTGCAGCCTCCTTGCCAGAAGCACTGAGAAATGGAGGGGATGTCTCCTGGACTCTGCAGCAGCAGAAAATCACTGCTCCCCAAGTAGCCACTCCCCAAGTGCCTTCAGTGTACACTCAATGGGGCAATCTGAATGGACTTCCTAGCAGCAGCTGGACTGTTTGCATTGATCAGGTGAAGCAAAAGACCTTCAGACCAAGTGCAATGAGTAATATTTAGATGATCAGAACATGCAGCACCTGAACGTACCAGTTCTAATGAGAATAGGCTGTTCTGAGTGTACTGTGTCCTCCTCAGGCTCCACGGTGCTCAAAACTTTGTCCTCCTACCTACCTCCTCTTTGTACTGTGAGCTGAATCCTGCAAAGTGCATAATGCTCATGGCATTTGTTGATAACGCACTCAGCCCTGCCAGGAAAATGCATGCAGCCCAAAGGAGGGAGAGTGGGGGGATAGCTCCTTTGGGCGTGGGGGGAGGGAAACAATTTTAATTTCCAGAAGGGGTTCAGTCAGAGCCTGGATGCATGAAGTTGTTGAGAGGCTGTGATAGCTGGAGGCTTCTCCCAGCCACAATTAGCAAGGCTAGACCCCACCCAGCATCAGCCACATTTGGGTCTGTCCTGGAGACCTGCTGGTGCCCTACTATAGAGGATGTTGCTGATTCTCTGCCCCACTGCAGCCTCTCCCCTATGGGATTTCCCTTGATGGTGCTGCAGGTGCCCACATGCTTTATCCTTTAGGATCTCGTAGTTGCAGTTTATGTGACATGCTTAACAGAAGATTCCAGCAAATGCCTATGATCAGGAGCTACTAAAAGCTAATTATCGGTGGATCCAATTGGGGCCCTGGGGGTAACTGATTTCGAGATCTAACCAATCCAATTATTGAAGTTAGGAAATCAGTAGTATCTGTGCAAAATTTGGTGTTTCTAGCTCTTACTGTTTCTGAGATCTTTCGGGATAAACAAACAAACTAACATACAAACAAAGTTTCAGAAATATATATATATATATATATATATATATAGAGAGAGAGAGAGAGAGAGAGAGAGAGAGAGAGAGAGAGAGAGTATCATGAACTTTCATGGATTTTGCCCAAAATCCACACACATATATATACATATTTGTTAGTCTCTACGGTGCTTTTTTTTCGACGTGAAATCTAATCATAGAACACACCAGTAGGTTCTTGTGTCTTCCCTATTTTGAACAGTCTGCCTTGAAACAGGCAATCACAATCATCAGCCACTTGATACAGTGGGGTACCATCTACATAGTATGCTTCTTTAGCCAACATATGGAGTATGTATCCATGTACTTATGCAAATCTACTATATAGATGAACTTGGAGGGTGTGAATTTAACAAGCACATACTCTGCATTTTCTCTACTTTCGCAAGACACCATTGCCTTCGTGTTTATACTGCTATTTTTAGTTATGTGGTGTCCTGCTACATTCCCCACTGCAGGCAAATATTCCGGCACCAAGGAGAGCATCTGGCAGTGGGGAGACTGCAGGAAAAGGCTCATTGCTGTTAGGGTCTTTTCCTACGGCAGTTAAAGACTTCTGGAAATAGGGAAGGTCCAGGTAATGAAGAAAGGCTCTCTCATCTGCCTGCTGCCAGAGCAATTCCCTACTACAGAGAAAGAGACTCCGGCAGCTGTAAAGGTCCTGGCAAGGAAGATGCAGTAGGTAAAAGTTCAGACTTTCCCTACTCTCTGCCTCCTGACAGAGCCTTTCCTTGCTACACTGATAAAGCCACACTAGATCTTCTGTGCCAGAGCTTTACGCTAACATGCATAGCTATGTGCTGCAGAGCAGATGCATCTTTCTTTTCACTGAAATGCAAACACATTCCTTACATAGTGTCAAAAGGGGTGAGTAGTGTAGAAATAACCTTTGCCACAAAGTCTTCCTAAAGCAAATATTTTCTTACTGTCTATATGTCCCCAATTGAATCATTTGGGTTTTTCAACTTTTCCTTTCCAAAAAAGGAGCATAACTGATTCTCCCTTTTCTCATGAGCATCCCCTTTTGGCCAAGGAGGCATGCCTGCACACTCTTGCTACTTCTTACAGCTCTGGCATAGGATGGTGTCAGAGATTCCTCCTCAGGGTAGACATAGGACTAGGCTTATTCCCTCCACCCAGTAGCTACTGAGAGCAAGGGACTCGGGCCCACCCACTACTCTGGGTCCTGGCCTAGTTACCCTGTCAATAGCAGTTGTCTGCTGTGTGCTGTTTATTGAAGTTTTACAGATGTTCTCACTCCCTGGGCCTCTTCTCCATGGCCCCACACCTTCCTTGCCCTTACCTCAGGGCTAAATCCCAATAAAGTCCTAGCAGTACCCTATCCAGGGTTCTGCACCTCTTCCCACCAACCAAGATGCAATCTTCAGAAGTTGATCCTGAGCCTCAGTCTGGTCTATAAACTGTGATCTGTCCATGGTACTGCTGCTCTCTCAGTCACAATCTTTACTCCTTAAACTTCAAAAAAGAAATGCTGGGATTTGGCACAGCAGCTTTCTTTATATGGGCTTGCTAGGCCCTGACTGGTTGTGTTTCACACTGCCACTTCAGGGAGCATGAAGGATTTGTCTATTGCTCTTTTCCTGGGGTGGGGTGTGGCATAGCCATAAGTCTACAGTATGGTGCTTCAGCACCTAATCCACCCCATCACAGGAAGCCTCAGCTTTAGGAAGAGAGAGATGATTCTTCCCATATTTTCAAGGGATCCTTAAAGAAATCTCTGTCTTCATTCATAAATCATAACTTTAGTTTGTTTCAATCTGTTTTTATACAAACACATTTGTTTTCTCTAAAACCTTGTCATGCTGTAGCTTTCTGATACTTGTAAATTAAAAGACATGGTACAAGCAAATGACAAAAATGTATTCATTTAATTCATACTGTAACAATGATGACACATCTTTTGTGAATTAATTATTGCCCAAGAGACACTTAAAATGCACTCTGCTCTTTTAGCTCTATTGTTCTTTAAACACTTCCTTTCCATATCCAAGACAAATTATATTATTCATGGTAACAATAAGAGCACTTATTGTCCTGTTTACCCACTGAATATATAATTTTCAGCATATATTTCATAGCATGGTAGCTTGCTTATATTTAATAATCTCAAATGTATTCTTGAGATTTCTGTTCAATATAATACTTTACTGATAGAAAATAATGCTATACATTGAAAAGTATCATCAGTCTATTTAGAATTTTTTTCAAAGTAGACTCAAATAAGGGAGCTTTTTCATCTGTAAAGCCTTTTATGTTGCTGGAAAAGCAGGTTAAATTATAAATGTATTGTTCCGTGAAAAATCAATTGTAAAATAAACCTCAAATCTGAATTGACGCAGAGAAAAAAGTTTTGAAAAATGTAACTGGTATTGGTTTTGTATCATGTTAAACAAATTAATTGCAAATTTTGTATTATGAAAGTGCAAAGGAGCTTGACATACTCCACAACACTTTTTGTTTACATTATAGGCTAATCTGGGTTGTCAATAATAGTGAGATCCGTATATTTGTTTCCTGTTTTCTCATTTTTGAAAACAAAACTTTTACTGGAAAAATATATCATTTGTCAAATGTGTTGTTTTTGTTGTTTAAAATGTATCTCAGCCATTTTTCACAAAATCTAGCCATTTTAACTCCTGAGAGAGTGAACAGATATCAATTAACGAGCCTTATTTTAGCTCTCGTGCATATTAAACTACTTTTTTTTTTACAATTTATCTTCAAGTAGCTTTTTCCATTTAGATACTTTTAATGTTTTCTTTATTAATTATCTGAGTATGATTAAAATTAAACTCAATACTTTTGTTTTTGTTTATTCAGGACTACATAAAGACCCTCAAACTTCTAATCTACTGCAGTCAGAATCAGTGGCTTCTTGTTCTGTATGTATATAAAAGAACCTGAATGGAATTTTATACAACTTAATGTACCCACTTCCAATTGTAATTTTGAACACCTTTCTCACTTTCCGATTATACATCTTGGACATATCCCGCACTTCACTAGGACTGTGTCCAGACTCAGGGTTTTTTTCGAAAAAAGTAGCCTTTTTTCGAAAAAACTTCACCTGCGTCTAGACTGCAGCCACGTTCTTTTGAAATTAAATTGAAAGAATGTGGCTTTTCTTTCGATGGCGGTAAACCTAATTTCATGAGGAAGAATGCCTTTTTACGAAAGTGCTCTTTTGAAAAAAGGCGTTCTTGAATGCAAACAGGGGTTTTTCGAAAGAGAGCATCCAGACTGCCTGGGTGCTCTCTTTCGAAAAAGTGGCTTGCTTTTTCGAAAGTTCCGCTTGCAGTCTAGATGCTCTTTTTCGAAAGAGGCTTTTTCGAAAGTATCTTTTGAAAAAGCCTCTTTCGAAAGAAGCTTGCAGTCTAGACGTAGCCTAGCATAAACATGGCTGCAAAAAAAACCCGTCAGTCTAGACGTGGATCTGTCGAAAATAAACCCTTTTTTGACAGATCCTGTATGCCTCAAAAAATGAGATCTGTCAAAAAAGGGTTTATTTTCAACAGATCCACATCTAGACTGCCATTTTGAAAAAAGCGGTGGCCATGTTTATGCTAATGAAGCACAGGATATTTAAATCCCTGCTTTATTAGCAATTCCGACATGCCTACTCTCCATCTCTCTGTCGACAGAGAGGTGTAGTCTAGACACAGCCTAACAGTTTTATTTGGGCATAGGTTTTCCTGGGTAAAAATCACATCAACAGATGCATTGGAGTTGCACCACTTCATCAGATGCATGCCAATGTATCTGATGAAGTGGTTTTTACCCGTAAAAGCTTATATCCAAATAAACCTGTTAGTCTTTAACCTGACACAGGACTCCTTGTTACTTTTATTTTTACCAATGTTAAAATGCATACCGTTTGCTTGTGCCCAACAGCTATTCAGATTGCCTGAACTAATGACCTGTCTGACCTCTTCACTCTTTACCATTCTCCCATTTCTTCTCATCAGAATTTATCAGTTATAATTTAATGGTTTTTTCCAGCTCATAATTAATGACATAATCTAAGGCCAAGACTGAGCCATATGGTATCTGTTAGAAGTATACTTGTTTGATGATAATTCCCTACTCTTAGTTACATGTTGAGATCTATAAGTTAGCATTTTTAAGCCATATAATGTGTGCCATGGTAATTTTATCTTTTTGTAGATTTTAATCAAAATGTCATGAGTATAAAATCAAATGCCTTACCAACTTCTGATATGTCAACACCGTTGCCCTTATCAACCAATCTGTAATCTCACCAAAAATAATATTAAGTTAGTTTAACTGCATCTATTTTCTGAATACCTATGTTGAGCAGCATTAATTACATTACCTTTCTTTTTTATTAATTGAATGCTCTAATAGTTCCTTAATAATCTTTATCAAAACAATTGCAGCAGCTCAGACTATAATGGAAACACCAAGAGCTGCTTCTCCCACTCATCACTAATAACTGTCTATATCCTTGGGAACCAGCAATCATTTTGGGAGTAGTATACAGGGTAGAAAATCTCTCAATTCCCAGGCAAGGATTCCTCACTTGACTCCAATGGTTCCTCTCTTCCCTGCCCACTGAGTATGCCAACATTCTTCTGCCATTATCTAATGTAGTTGGTCCCGCAGGTAGAGTACTGGAAGACATATTTAAGTTTCAGGGTTCAAATCCTATTAGTGAGGGAGTTGTTATGGTTCCACTCAGTTAGATTTGTTTTTATGCTTTTCCTTAAAAAAAACAAAACAAACAACCATCAAACAAAATAACAGCCCAGGAAATTACATTAAAAAGCTCCATTTAAAAGAATGTTGTTAGATTACAAACTCACATACTTATACAATAAAAATCCCATTTTGCAATTGCCTGGGCCACCTTTTTTCTGACCACTTTCATGCATTCGTGATGGTGCAGTGTTTCACTACATAATCATTTCCTATATTTTTTGCACAGCCACTTCTTTTTTAGATCCAATTAAGGTTGCCTGGACAAACAAAATTTGTCATTTTCTAATTTTAAAGACCTTCAGTGCCCAAGAGAGGGGATAGCTAACAAGTCAGGACCCAACAATGGATGCTATCATGGAACCATGAAGGAGAACACAGGTGAATGTTGCTTTGAACTGTCATACCACTTAGTATTGTTTGTCACCCAGTTCTCACCATTGTGACAGATGTCAATATTATGTCTGCAAGGATATAGGAATGTATGGAGCAGAGACAATTCTGACTACTGAATATATTTTCCGGATTTTTTTTTTCATTCTAAGTTTAACTTGGCAGAATCGAGACCAATTTTATGCTCTGGTAACTAAATTAGCAGGTACACAAAAGCTTTAAAAGCTTGACTAACAAATGATAAGCCAGTGCGCAAAGGTAATCTTCATGGTATTACTTAAAGGAATATGGAAACTATTTTTAAACCAATGTAATGAAAAGAAAACCATTTATATTTTTAATAAGATAGAGAAGCTTAGTTTGGAATTAGAATTAAGGGTTAGAATGTGTCAGCATTAGATTTCTGAGCACTTTCAGCAGAAAGTAGATAATACAATTTTTTTGGAGAGCATTACATACAGTATTTTGTAAATCTACTTTAGACCTGCCAAAAGCTTGTCACTTTTCCCATGACTAAATTGCCAGTGTAACATCTAATACATGTACACTGTCTGAAATGAACTGAGGTTTATTACCATAGTCAGTTGTGCTTCTTTCAGTACTGTCTCAGAATTTTCTTTATAATCCCCTTATTTTCAAGGGTTTATAATTCTGTTCAGAATGTAACAATACATCTGCATTTATGAAGCATTTTACTTTTACATATTTGAAAAAAGGATTTTTCATATTTATATATTGGGTCAGATCCTCCAGAGAATGAGATTCTCAGCAGAATAAATTGCAATATTTGTCAATTTACAGGTAAAATATAGAATTTCCTGTTCTACTACAGTGACTGCATTTCCCTATGCTGAATATGGGATACCTGCTAAAATTACTTGTATTAAACCAAGTTTAACAGCAATCAAGCAGAACTATGAAGTAGAAATGTTCAAATTAACATCAAGCTGACTGAGTCTCCATTTATAAAGTTACTGCATAGTTGGATTCTTTTTATTTATCATCTTATTTTTAAGGCTTTAGGGTTTATATGGTGAGTGTATTTCTGTATCAACATTTTAATGACTTCTTAGCTATTTCCATGTAATTATCAACTTTTCAAATACCTTTCTCAAACCATACCTCAGTGGAATATGTGTTGGTAAGGATTGCAGGTGAATCATAACTTCAGCATATTTTGCAGAACGAAAGTTCATGCCTGGATGGGTGTTTTCATGATATCAAGTTCAAAAACACAGGGAAAATATAATATGTAATAGGAAATACATCTTTACAGAGGAATGTATTGTTCTTTACACATGAAAGAGATTTAGTGCTTGATACTATTGACCACACCATATTTACTGAATGTCATGATGATGCCATCCTAATGCATGAGCTATCATGAACCCTGCTGTGCTGTTTACATCCTGTCCTTGGTTTGCTTCACTGGAGGTAAGTGGTAAATCACTCTTGCACCTTCCTTTTATTACTGTTAAAGTGCATATGTAAGATCTCCTATGGCTTGCTGCTTATCATAGCATACAGGATAGCCAGCAGCCAGACAAGCCATGATGATCTGTTGGAGATGTGATGTATAAGCTGATGTGTTTAGCTGGCTGTTCCTTCCAGTGCTTTAAGATCCACAGAGGCTTATGCCCTGCTGATTGCACCATGGGGAAGAAACTCTTATCACAGGACTGAAAAGGCTTTTTATATAGTTATAAAACTGATGAATTGATGAGGCACCCACCATTACAGAAGCTACACAACTATTTGCCAAATTAAAAAACATAAATTACATAGCCTGACCATCTATGGGTAACACTGAAGAGCCACTGTTGGTGTGCCAAGAAATGTTAAAGCAAAATGCAGGACAATGTAGCACTTTAAAGACTAACAAGATGGTTTATTAGATGATGAGCTTTCGTGGGCCAGACCCACTTCCTCAGATCAAATAGTGGAAGAAAGTAGTCACAACCATATATACCAAAGGATACAATTAAAAAAAATGAACAAATATGAAAAGGACAAATCACATTGTAGAACAGAAGGGAGATGCGGGGGGGTGGGAAGGGGGAGGAAGGAAGGTAAGTGTCTGTGAATTGCTGATATTAAAGGTAGGGAGAGTGGGATGTTTGTGAGTTAACAAGAGCATTGTGCTGGTGTCAGGAATAAAAACCAAAACACAAACAAAAATGATGAGCATTTCCACCAACCAACAAATGTAGAATTGAACTCATGTGGCTACAGAAAGTCCCCTGGACTGCATAAGACAATGTGACATCTACAGCAGAAAGGAGAGGATTGTCATCAAATTTAAGACAACTGGAGCTCAGACTAGTTATTTGTGCATTTTCATCCTTTAACAAATAGTTGTAATGATTTTTTCCATATTCAGAGAAAAGCAATATCTAGTAAGCAGTAAAATCTGATTTTATCTAAATTAATTCTGTATTTTATAACCATTCTAGAAATGGAGCCTCCAATTAACTAATGCCAAGTAGTTAAAATCCAAGTCTGTCATTAGCATTAAAATTTTTGGCTAAAAACTCAAAATGGAAAAAATATTGATGCACATACTATTTATTTTGTAAAAGGAACTCAACTTTAGGGCTAAGTCTGATCTTACAAACACCAGCCATCCCATAATTTCTAAATAAGAAATTATTTAGGTGCTAGGTGTTTTTGAAAATCTAGCCATTTCACTTAGGAACCTAAATGGAAACTGATGGATAGTGACATTTTTGAAATCCTGGCCCTTCGTTATTTAGATGCACTCAGCCTGAAAGTTTTAGTCTGACATTTTATTTAGTTATTTTACATGAATTGCTCTTCGTGAATATAGCCTACTTGAAATTTAAGCTTGGGAAGGAAATTAGTTTATCACCATTGGAAGTTTTATTACAGCTGTGCAAATGCTTTAATGTTTATCAGGTACATATTTATATTTGAGATATCTTCTATCAGTTTCCCCTCATTTTATTTATTTATCTGCGTTTTGGCCAGTAGCACTTCATGTCTGAGAACAATCTCTACTACTAACAAATGTATCATCAAAACCAGCACACCTGGGTGTCAGTAGAACTTAATGACAGTAGAACTTAATGGACAACACTGTTCACATCTTCAGCTTGTTCAAATTTTGCAGGTTAATATATTCCAGAGACACTCATATTTAATCACAAACGAGAGCTCACCCCAAAGCAATTCAGTGCTGGCTTTAGGCCCAATCCTGAAATCCTTTACTATTCAGAAAAAAAATCTTGTATTGAATTTAATGGAGTTACTCTGGATTTACCCTGGTGTAACTGAGATTAGAGTTTGGCTGGCTGACCTTGTGTACATTGTTGTTGGGTGATGTCTGCTTTTGGATAAATTGAAGTCATTAATAAAATGCCAATAAAAATCAACATCTGCCACATAAAGTAGGCCTTGTTCCACATCCAGTTCCTGGACTTACAGTAGAGTATCTAGTGTGAGCACCACAGTCAGTCAATATTATATTGTTTTCTAGGCAGCAATCCACCAAATGAGGTGATATTTAAAGCCCAATGTTCCCCTTAATGTCTGAGCATGGCTGTCAGAAAGCCTGCATCAATAGAAACTCAGTGCTATATTCTACAGTAGATTCTATCCTTTCCCCTGCCATTATGAAATCCCCTCCTTAGGGCCTCAGAAGCTTTTAAGTCCAGATGGACACCAGTGGATATCCTTTTCCTTCCCCCCTCCCAACACACACAGCGGGGGAAATAGGATGTTCTAACTTCTTGAGGCTGCATTGATTTCTCCTCTGTTTTATTTGTGGGATTAGCAATGGAGCAATGCTTTTTAAAAGACCATGAGGTGAGGGAGATTGATCAGGGAGCCCTTAAGCTAGGGCAGAAACACAGGTGCTCTATACTGTTGACTGCACCTCCAGCAGGCTCTGAAGGCTGAAATCTTTTGATGTGAGCAAAGACAAAGCATATGGGAGGTGGACAACCCCGTACTCCCAATGCAAATATTCCTATATAAACCTGTTATCTGAATTTCAGTTTCCCCTGACCTGTTCACTCTGAGTCTTAGATTCAGTTAACATATACCTCTTGTAGGGACATCAATTGGATCTATCTCTACCAAAATGAAAAATGAGATGAGTGACTATGAAAGACTATTAAAGAAAAAAAATAACACTACTTCTTACAGTAATGCAAGAGCTCTAAAGTTAAAATAGGTTAGCCTGTAGGTGAAGAGTTACATGATGTGTTATTAGCATCATGAACATTCAATTATAGATGAGAATGTGAGCAATACTTTCTAAGAAACCAAAAATACAACAGCAACAAACAAACCCACAATAATAAACCCACCTGAACAGAAAGGAAGGATGTGCAATTAGTCGCATAACCGTCTGTCTGTGTGAGTGAATCACTGCTAGATGTGTTCAGCTGGGAATATAAGTGACAATGACAGGTAATTTTAATAACAAGCCTGTTATAGGAACTAGTAGATCATTGCAGCAATAATACTGTCAGTTTGAAATAATCCAGTTAGTGACACTAATGAATACATATATTATCAGTGCACTAGTTTCCAAAGGGGGTGTCATTTATTAAAAATTGGAATAATGCTCAACATGGACAAACTGAAATTATTAATTTTGATTGTTATAATTCATGATCCCAATGCTTTCAATGTTTAGCAGTCCCTTCCTCCATGATCAATCCTTATTATTTTAGTGGGATTACATACAGAGTCAGACTCAGAGCCTGCAAAGATTCCAGACTGAGCATAATTTTTAGGCACTGTGATTAGTCCCATTAACTATTTTTGGCTTGTTTTTTTACAGCAACCTGGACTGGGTTTATATTTTATTTTTGCCTTAAAAAAAAGTTCTGCTAATAGAGGTACATGCCAACTAATAGTTCATTTGTCACACACCAGTCCATTTCTCTGATGTCACAAGTGATATGTGCATGGGAAAGCACACCTCACAGCCTTTGTGGGAGCCTTACAGTCTACATTTTGCATGTACTTCATAGAGCATAGATTCCAAGGCCAGCCAACACCATTGTGATCACTTCATCTGACCTTCTTCCTGTATAGCTGTAGGGGTTAATTGCATAAGAACTTTGTATGTAACAAGTATAGGAGTGGTGGGTCACACATGCTCCCTATTCCTCCTATATCTGATGAGCCAAAACAAGCCTTCAGGAACACATGCTGTTTAAGATAGGCGGTGGTGCCATTGTAACAAAAACAAGTTAGAGATAAGGATAGTAGAAAAGACATGAACATATAACTATCTTGCTTAACCAGATGTACTAATCATGTAACCAAGGTCAAAGGAGAAGCAGTACCAGATCGATAATCAACGACCAAGCCATACTGTAACAGGGGATAAGTAAACCCTATAAAGTTCCAAACTGTGAAACCCTATATATAAGCTGCACAACAGTATGGCAATTTGGACCTCACCGATGGACTCTGGTACGGTGCCTCGGAAGCCAAGATGACCTCCTACTCATCCGCAGCTGAACAGGGTCCCCGGCTAGCAGAAGGAACATAAGAGCCACTTTTCCTATCATGTTTTTTTGTTGTTCTTTTAGTTATGGGGTATAGCTGAGATCTGTCAGGAAATAAACTGCTTGTGTTTGACGGATATCGGTGAAATGTGTTTTGTACTTAGAGAACCCAGTGTCGAACCTGAGAATTACTCATGCTAGCAACAATAGCAGAGGCCATAGAACTACAAAATCATTTCCTGAGCATGACTTTCATTATGATTTAACGTTGTCAGCACTTAGTGATTGTAGGGGAGTTTAACAAAGACACAGAATTTAGGCACTGAACCCCCATTAATGTCTTTAGTAATCTGTCCCTTAATGTGAATGGGTATAGTGCAATCATAAGTAATTGAGGCCTGGTCTACACTAGAGCGGAAGGTCGACGTAAGATACACAGCTCCAGCTACATATCTTAAATCACGGTCCACACAGAAGGAGATCAATGGGAGCAAAAACTCCCACCAACTTTCCTTACTCTTCCTGAGGAGCAAAAGAACTGGTACCCACGGGGGGTGCCCTCTCTGCTCAAACTAGTGAAGACCTGCTAAATCAAACCCCAGAAGATCAACCATGGCAGTGCTGATTTTCCATATATTGGAGACTTGGCCTTAGAGAGGCATGGATCTGATAGTACAGTAGTGGGAACATATAAGTAGCCAGCTACCCACATGTATTTGTAAACTCAGATTCCACTCATATTCTCAACAGGATTTTTAGTTACATGTTAAGGACATCAGTGAGTTTATATATAAAATTACTTTCTTGGTCTCTATGTGATACAAACAAATACTTACTAAGTATGTCATGGGCAGCAATGGCAGGTTTCCTATTGAGCTGAAACTTCTCTAGCTATGACTCTGAACAGGAAGTCTATAATGAAGTACATGAAGGAGAAGTAAGATAGAAATAGGAGACTTAAAAGAAGCAAAATGCTCATATAAATTAATTTTTCCTGCCTTATAGCTTTACTTTCCTGTGAATCAGATAATAGCTGTGGTCTTTGCTATTTAAAAACAAGTTAGCAATGCTATGGGAATATTGGAGTAACTATTTCAGTTACCAAGGCTTCCAGAGTAGGTATAACAGACACGCACAAAATGGGGAAAAAAGGGATCTTAGTCTAATTCCCAAATTCAGTATTTGCCAGACTAAGTGCAAAACAATGGACTCACTGCAAAATCTGTAAATAGCAGCATACAACACATATTACTTTAAACAAGATGTAGGCTAGGAACTGATAATCTCTCTCAGTTCCTCCTTAGGCCTTGGCAATGAACTCTTGGCCCACAGTGGTGAAATCAGTGAGTTTACAAGTGTGAATAAAAGGAAAATGAAAGAAGAAAAATTTAAGAAAAGAGAAAATTTTAAAAAGACACTAGGAAAGAAGGGAATGAAAGACAGAGGAAGGAGGATGGATGAGTATATGTAGGCGAGCTATGTCTTTAAAAAGGAGGCTGGTGAGGGGAGATATTGAAATTGGTTCACTATAACATTCCCTATAGGCACCAACATGGAACAGTCTCCTTTCAGAATCTTCAATAGCTGTGGAATTTTGCTTCTATGTAGGGAATAAAAGAGGCTTGTTCCCCATATCTAGGCAGTGTGCGTGTAACTGGTGATTTCCTGGACCGCAAACATATCTTAGAAATCATATTGAAGGAATTTTGGAAATTGGAATTGTATCTCACTGTGTATTTATCTATTACCACTAGAAGTATATTTACATTTTCAGAGGCATGAGAACCATCTCATGAAAAAGGTGAGAATAATTTGTCAGTGACTTTCTTGGGACCTAGATAATCAGGCAAACGTCATTTGTTCTGTGGTATGTTCAGATCCTTGAATACAGAAGACAGACAGTATTTAAAAATGTCTTAGCAATATCCTCAGAGAGTGACAAGGGTAAGCAAATGACTAATTTTTTCCTAGCTTAAAGATGACTTGCTATATTGGAAGAGAGCACCAACCCTATAATGTTATCAGACATGCTACACCAAAGGGACGTATATTTAACTTTGTAGTTAAGGTGGGATCTAATACAAATCCAAACCAGAAAACGTCATTAAGGTGATGTTATGGTTGCATGCACATACTAGTGCTTGTACATATTATCTTTCAAGAACATTTGAGCTACCTGACTGCGTCCCCAATGTTTTTTTTTAAAGCTCTCCATAAGTTAAGAAAGCAACAAAGTGAGCCTCAGATGTTGCTTATCTATCTACATCTTCAAGTGATCTGTATGTAAGGGGACTGTTATCCCCTTACTAAAACGCTGTGGGAGTTTTTGGTTTGCCAGCTCTCAGTATCAAAAGGGGAAGGGTCCATGAGACTGACAGACCCCAGAGACAATGGAAAGCAGCCAACACTCCAGCTCAGCCTGACAGGTTGGACAGGCCAGTGAGGAGAGTGAGAGGCCAGGCCCCGTCCTCCCTGTGAGCTGGGATTGTTCTGGGTCTCTCTGAACAAAGAGAGAGCTGAGAGACAGCTAAGAGCAGTGCAAGCTGTGTGCTGAAGTCCTGCAGCAACAGAGCCAGACACACACAGCTCAAGGAGCACAGACCCTGTGTTGAGCAGCAGACTGGCAGTGCTCAGAGAAGCCAAAAGAGAGGGAGAAGCAACGCAAGGAGCTGGAGACTAAGGCAGCACAGCCTACAGCTGGGTGTGGTGAGCAGCTGGAACCAGCAAAGTGAGGGGAGAGGCTCTGGTTAGGGAGATATCACCAGTCAAGAGGCCCAGCAGGCCAGACTGGGAGAGGGGTCTGGCCACTTAGAGCTTGAGGCTGTGTGGTCACTGCCAGAGCAAGTGTGTCCAGCCTGCAGCCCCCTGCAGCACATCCAGGGCCTCTAAGGAAGAGACTGTGAACTGTCCTTACACTCTGCAGACTGCTGTTTTGATGTCCCCGTGCTACAGAGCAGGACTGTGTGTTCTCATTTAACCATTCTCATTTTTTTCTTATTCTTTTCTCTTTAACCAGTTGATGTTTAATAAATTGTATTTGCTTTGAACCTTATGAAATGATCACTGGGCCAAGAAAGCCTGCAGTGTAAAGAGAGCACCTCGGAGTGGGGACACCCTAACTCCTGCCCCTAGTGACTACAAGGTCGGGGATTAAGCCCCAGGAAACCTGGGCCCAGCCTTGTTGAGGTTTCGAGGACTCTGCTACTCAGGAGAGTGGACGGGGAGCCCTCAGGATCAGGGAAGCAGTGGGGTAAAGGAAGTGGGAGTGGGGACTCAGATCCTTTCGCTGGCCCATTTCACCTGGGGGGTATAGAAGCCAGGAAAGTTCCCCACAATAGCAGGACCATTCCCCTGCTTACATGTACAATCCTGTCCAAAGATGGCTCAGGAAAATAAAGCAATATGGGTACGTCTACACTACAGCGCTAGTTCGAACTAACTTAGTTCGAATTAGTTAATTCGAACTAAGCTAGTTCGAACTAACGCGTCTAGAACTAAAAACTAGTTCGAACTAGCGTTTTGCTAGTTCGAACTAGTAAGTCCACATTGAGTGGACTCTGAACAGGGCTTAAGGCTGGCCGGAAGCAGTGCCGGCAGGGCATAAAAGGAGGACTTAGAGCATGGAGATGCTGTCTCAGGCTAGCCGAGGGCTGCGCTTAAAGGGTCCCGACCCCCACCCCGGACACACAGTTCTAAGGGGTGCCCCGCTTCCAAAGAAGTTCTGGCTTGGAGTGCCCTGAGTGCCCACACTGGGCACATCACACCACTCGGCCATCAGCCCGGCTGCACTTGCCGCAGGCTGCCATCTGGGGAGAGGGAGTAATTGGGGGGCTGCAGGAGAGCTTCCACCCCCAGAAGCCCGCAGAGCCAGCCCAGTCCTCCCCATCGGGGGCTCGTACCCCATTCCTCCCTCACCTCCTTCCACTTACCCTTCCCTAGCCCCTCTTCTTATTGATGTACAAAATAAAGATAACGTTTCTTCCAACATTGACTCTGTCTTTATTGAAAAAAACTGGGGGACACTGGGAAAAGGAGGTGGGAGAGGGGAAGAGAAAGGCTGGGAGAGGGGAGGGCAACTAACATGATCAGGGGTTGGGAACAGGTCCCAGATGAAGAAAGGCTACAGAGACTGGGACTGTTCAGCTTAGAAAAGAGGAGACGGAGGGGGGACAGGATAGAGGTCTCTAAAAGCAGGGGTTGGGTGGAGAGGGTGCATTCAGAAAAGTTCTTCCTGAGTTCCCATAAAGAAGGACTAGAGGACACCAAAGGAAAGGAATGGGTAGCAGGCTTGAAACTAGTAAGAGAAAGTTGTTGTTCTTGACAAAGCAAATAGTTAACCTGTGGAACTCCTTGCTGCAGGAGGCTCTGAAGGCTACAACTAGAACAGAGTTTAAAGGGAAGTGAGATAAAGTGATGGAGGTTGGGTCCATGGAGTCCTATTAGCCAGAGGGTAGGAGTGGTGTCCCTGCCCAAAGTTTGTGGAAGGCTGGAGAGGGATGGCACGAGACAAATGGCTTGGTCATTGTCTTCGGTCCATCCCCTCCAGGGTCCCTAGGGTTGGCCGCTGTTGGCAGACAGGCTACTGGGCTAGATGGACCTTTGGTCTGACCCAGTACGGCCATTGTAAGCTCAGGGCTCAGTGTCGGGGGTCTCAGTGGACCCCCTTGATTTTCATGCACACCTGGTCCTGGGTGGCCAGGCTGGCAGCTCTCCTGCCCTAGACAGCCACTTTCCTGTGCCTAGTGCGGAGATCGTGGACGAGGTCCACGATGTCCGCACTAGCCCAGGAAGGTGCCCGCCTCTTGCGGTCCAGGACAAGCTCCCGGGAGCCGCCAGCCTGGTCCCGGCAAGAGGGGGTGGGCTGGGGGGCATCGGGTGGGTGGCTCTGTGCCGTGCCAGGTGCAGGGTCTGCTAGCTGGGTGCTGGCAGGCTTGCACCTGGCACGGGCACCGTAGCCAGCCCGTGCCCCTTTAAGGGGTCCGGGGCCGGGAGGGGGGCATAGAGTTTCCCTGGTGTTGGCCAGAGTGGCCACCAGGGAAACCTGGGGAGGGCTAGCCTCCCACTAGTTCGAACTAAAGGGCTACACAGCCCTTAGTTCGAACTAGCTAGTTCGAACTAGGCGTTAGTCCTCGTAAAATGAGGTTTACCTAGTTCGAACTAAGCGCTCCGCTAGTTCGATTCAAATTCGAACTAGCGGAGCGCTAGTGTAGCACCTATTAAAGTTAGTTCGAACTAACGTCCGTTAGTTCGAACTAACTTTGTAGTGTAGACATACCCTATCTGTGCTACACAATGATAGTCATAGTCTCAGTGGAAACATAGGTTTTATAGTTCACTACAACAATTTGTAGTGTACTAATCCTCCTGTGTTTTATGACTTGCAAAGATGTTAATTGTGAACATCATTTTAACATCTTAGTCCCTTAAGCATAACAGTCTATCCCACCTAAGTCTAAGTAACATTTTTAGATGTGAGGAAAAGCTGTATTGTAAGCTGAAAAGCTTTCCTCTTCTTCTACCAACAAAAATTGATTCAATAAAAAGACATTATCTTACCCACCTTGTCTCTCTGAATAGAAGTAAAAGCAGAATGAAGGTTGTACTTCTGCAACATCCCCAAACTGTCTTAAATCTGTTGCTGTAAAGATGCTAAACTTCACCTCCCAATGCTTTTTTTCCATCTATACTTTGCATGTCGTAGAGCACAGAAAGTTCCCTGTAGATTTATAGGAAATGATCTCATTTTTACAGACCTCAGGAAGTCTGCAGAGAGGAAGTCAGGCAGGGGAGAGAAGAATGGGAATTGGCAAGGAGAGGAAACAGATCAAGAGGCATTCCCTTTTTCCTGTGTATATACTGATCTCTGCTGGTATGTTGAACCAGTCAGAGTCTTAAGAGGTGTGTCAGCTCACCATACTGAAACAAGGCTGAGCACTTGCACAATCATAATTAATCTCCATCCAGTAACTTCAGTATACAGCTAATACATTTCCCTACCTTGTACTCACCTTGATTCTGTTCTCTCTCCAAATAGGTGGATTAAAAAGTAATGAAAGACTACTGCAGCATGTCAGAAGTTTAACAAATCTGATAGATAAAAGGAGCGAAGTGATGAGCTCTGGTAGAATGGAAGAAGAAGAGAGGTCATGTCTCAATTGGTAACCTAAACTCTTTAGAGTATCACATGCCCCTGAACATCTCTCTGAACACTCTGTCCAATTTCATAAGGGCTGCAGAATCAGGGCTTCATTCCTGTACATCTTAAAAAGTGAGAGTCATGTGGGAATTTGTGCCCTTGGAGACCACTGCAGAAATTCTAACCTTCTTCCTTCAGCCTTCCTAAGGTCTGCAGGACAGCACCTTTGTAAGATTTATTTATTTTCACAAAACATAAAAGTCTTCCTTAATCGATAAGTCCACGTAGGCACCAGGTTATACAGTGAGCTCTCTATATACAGGGACATGAGTTTTTGAAGATTTTCAAAGATACAAATGACAGTTGTGTGCCTAAAACTCATTGCAACTTGATGAGACTTGGCTACTTAACTGCCATCTATGATTCTGAAAATTTCCCTCCAAGAGATTTTTATAAAGAAAAAGAAAAAGAAAAAGAAAAAGAAAAAGAAAAAGAAAAAGAAAAAGAAAAAGAGACTTGGGCTCCAGAATTCTCTTGACATGTTATACTAACATGCCAAAGCTTGTGTTCCCTAAATTATCCCCAAAAGTAAAAGTCAAGGTAGTGGCAAAATTTATGGTAAAAAACACAAGATCCCTGGAACAGAAATCCTATGAAATCAATTTTATATTTGTGCCTCTTTTTGAAGCATTGTAAGATCTATGAAACAGCTGTATTTAGTGAGATACCTGATTATATATGGTTTGAGCTATAACTACTGCTGGCTTTACTTTAGACTGAACAGTTTTAATTTTTTTAGCATAGGCACTTAAAGTCTCCAGTAGACATTTATATAAAAGGCATATTATGGACAATTATAAATCAAAATAAACACATTCAATAAATAGATATATATGTTCCCTCCACTCTGTTGTGCCAAGTCATTTGCTCTTTTACAGTGGCAGCAATATAGATAAACCACAGTTTAATATCCAGGGGAAAAGGTTAGCTTTAAAGGACAATGATTGCTGTCAAAGACAGCCATACTAAATGTAATACATTACAGTAAGGGTCTGTTAGAAGTTGCAAAGTTTGAGAAGATTGCATTTGCAAGGACAACTAAATCATACCAGTGTGATTATTTATGGCAATCATTCATAAAACTATATACAGATTAAATTTAACACAGAGAGGTTTGAGATATCTCAAGGACATCTTAAGAAAAAACTATATGGTACAGTTTTAGTTTCAAAGAACTGGCTAAAAAAGGATAGCTGAGATTATCTGGTTACCCTCCAACTTTGGCTGCTGAAGGTGTCATGTTTTTTCCACTGCTTTTTAATAAGAGGACAGTTCAGGAATGGAAGAGCATGTCTAAACAGCAGACTAGTGTAATTTCAAAATAACACAGTGAGCAAAATTATTTCAAAATAATGGGCTTCTTATTCTGAAGTCTGTAACCCTCATTTTACGAGAACTAATGCCTATTTCAAAACAGGGTGTAGCTGGATTTATTTTGAAATAAGTGGCCTCCAGGTGGCAACTCTGTCCACTTTCATCAGAACTCTATAGTTCCCTTTCCCCTGCAGCCCTTAAAGCTGCACCCTCAGGGGAAAGGGCTTGTGGCACACAGCAGGCACAGCTCACAATGTGCCATGCAGCAGAGCTCTGACAGGTATCGCTGCTGCCCTGGCAGATCCCCATGCTCCTTCCACCTCTCAAGCCCCTACCTGGGACCAAAAGAAGATGGCATCCTCATGGACTGATGTAGAGATCCTGGATCTCGTTAAGTGGGAACACTCCAACATCCAGGATCTCAGCATCTGATGGTGAAGTGTGGACATCTGTGTCCACATGACCTTGTCCAGAGGGGGCAGTTGCACTGTGGGCCGGGTTAGAATGAAAATAAAGGAACTCTACCAGGTCTGTTCCAGGGCCAGGGAAAGAAGCCCCCAGTTGGGAATGGCACCCCGGACCTGTTGTTTCTTCACCCAGCTTGATGGCATCCTGGGAGGGGAGCAGGTTGCCTGTCCTCCCCTCATCATCAACTTCAGCCTGGACATGATGCAGACAACAAGGAGGAGGAGGTGGCCAGCACAGATACCATGCCCACTAACGAGGAGGTCAGCCTGTTCATGGAGCTGGTACCTCCCTCCTAGGATGTCACCCAGGGTTTGGAAAAGGCTGGGGAAAGACCATTGGGTGAGTTGCATTACTCTCCCTGGACACAGGCAGTGGTTGGTGAGGGGATGCACACTCCTCACCTGGCTTTCTCAGCCTGGGGATCACACAGCAGCTTGTGCACATGGAAGCACATCAAGTACCAGTCTGGAGCACACAACTGCAATAAGGCAGCCACTCAGAAACCTTGCACTCCTGCTCACCGGGTTTCTGGAGAGGCCTGCCTTACTCCTGATCCCGTGGTTGGACACCTTCCCACCACAAGCCACCACTGGGGAGGATGGTCTCACGGACACACACACAGCAGTGTCGCACATGGCACATGGGCATGCCTGCCATCCCGGGGCAGCATGTATTCCTGCGCAAGCATGGTGAGGTGAAGGACACTGGTCCCATGGCAGGGGAGACTGCCAGGAGGGCACGGAGGAGGAAGTGGAGGGGACCCCAGCAGCACCCTCTCCAGCAAGTGACATCTGTCAATCACATATACCTCCCCCAGCACCTCCTCCAGGGAGCAGGGGCACCTCCTCCCAGTGGGACACTGCCACTGTCTGACCCAGAGTGTAAGGCATGGAGGGACGCCAAGCTTCCCCATCACCCCTCTCCCACACTCAGGCTCCTGGTCTGGCTTGCACTTTCCCTGGGACGTGGAGGTAGTGAGACTCCCCCCTTCCACCCCGGACATCCATGCCCCTGCAGGAAAGGACCCACTGACTAGGCCACAGATGTCTTTGCTTGAAGCACATTGCCTTTGTCTAACCCGAGACCTTTTGATGTGGGCTCAGAGATGAGAACTAGGTCTCAGGCACCCTGCCTCCTGGGATGATTGCCCTTCTCACTGTTCTTCATAGCTGGATCAGTTGCGAGTGAGGTGCAAGCCACCCCTCCTGCACCAGCCTCCAGACCCCTCATGACCCACAGGCGAAGGCAACCACTAGAAGACCTGCAGCAGGAGCATATCACCTTTTTGCATGCCCTGCAGCATGGCCATTTGTAGTGCAGACATGTTATTTTGAAATAAGCTATTTCAGAATTTTTATTTTGAAATAGCCTGCAGTATAAACATACCCAAAATGAGAATGTGAAGAAGCCAGAGTTACAGCATGATAGTTTGATATTTGTTGCCAAATCAATTTATGTCATAGCAAAATGCATCTAAATCTCTACATGTCACATAAACTGATTGTGATTGTGAGAACCCAGCATTAAGGAAACTGATCTTAGAATTCCAAGGTCAGGATAAATCATGTTATTCAGGAAGCAAAAAATGATATAAATGACCCCTTTGCTTTCTTTCTCCTTTCCCCTCCTAAAGCCGTGGCACCAGTATGTATAGATGTTTCTAACATTGTTAGTTATAATTATTCCTCTCCTCTCAATTTCTATACAAATTGTTGGACAAAGGTATGTTTACATTAAAACGTGAGTCCAGGGTTCCAATCCAGACTCAACCCTAACCTGTCCTTCCATACATGCCCAAAGCATGTAATCCAAGGCTCAAATTCAAGGTTCCCGTACCCAGAAGAAAGGGTCGAAGTCTGAGTTAAGTAGAAACTTAGGGTTCAAACCTTATTACTTTGCAATGGAAATGCATTACTGCTGGATTATGCACTGGCAGTCTGCTAGAAGTATTCCACCAGAACATAGGTCTTTGGCCTTTGAATTGTACAGCTTGGGGGACAGTCCAGTTTTTTTCACACTGCTACACAACAAAAGGCTAGAGTGACAATATTTGGGAGGGTATTAAGAAGTCTGGGGTATTGGTGGTTGGATTCAGGCCCACATACTGTAATATAGATGTTGAATCCCCACATTGGGACCTTGAATTGAACAATTCTAAACCTGGCTTTATATATAAATAATTGAAGTCTTTTTGGGCCCTAGCTTAACAGACCTAGAGTTAAGCTTGAATTCTACTAAAACACCAAAGAGATCTTGGTATTATAAAAACTGGACTAAAAGTTAGGGAAAAGAGTGGAGGAGGAGGGCTCAACATGGACATGCGCACACAGAAGATTTTTTTCTTAAACAGACCCCATATTGACTGTTTCCCAGCTGAAACTATTCAGGTCAAATTCACAGAGTTTGAGTTTGATTGAAACTGCAGTTATTCAGCTGAATCAACTGTTAGTCCAAAAATATTCAGCCAGATTTACTCTCAACACATGTATACAGTCCCCCTGATGCTGCTGACGTATTTCATTCAATGGATTTGCACTATGCCAGTCACTAAGTCTATGTCGTGATTGATTGATTGATTTATGTTGCAACATATAATCTTTAAAATGAATTATAAAACTTTTAGTTCTAAAAATAAATCTGTGTTAAGTGTATTGCTGGTTGGAGAAAACTCAGCGGAGCAAAATGGGACATTCAACACAAATATGAAGTATTTCTATCTTTACGTGATTTCATATGCACAATTAGGCTCTTCTGAGATGTTCCTTTTAGTTCCTATGGGAAAAGAAAGAAAAATCTTAGAAGTCACCTCTATGAATAATATCATCTTAATTTTGATAGCAAATACTGAAATTAGTCCTTCTTTTATATATTTTACAGTGCTTTAGAGACAGTTTGGTAAGATAGGACCTATGCCAAGAAACTTACATTCTGAGATCTGTTTTGTAAGATACCAAACACTAGAATTAAACTCAAACCTGGGTGTGAAAACTATAACAATTAGATAAAATCATTAATAGTTTATCCTAATTACAGAATAATTTCCTCAGTTGCAATCTATTATTGAGATTTTAGTTTGAATAATAAAAGATGTTTGATTAATCAATGTTATTCTATGGTTCCATAGTCAGTATTGTTCTATAGTCAGTCATGTAAAATAAAAAATATAATAAGATAATCATTATATGTTTTCAAGGATCCCTTTGTAAACTTGTAACTCATAAGCCAATTAAATGTATTGTACTTGTAAATCCTCAGAAAATTAATTCTGCACTCAGAGAGTAAGTTCTATTACTTTGAATAGGAAGCAGTATGTAATTCATATACAGGCAGTCCCCGGGTTACGTAAAAGATAGGGACTGTAGGTTTGTTCTTAAGTTGAATCTGTATGTAAGTCGGAACTGGCGTCCAGATTCAGCTGCTGCTGAAACTGACAGCCAGTTCTGACTTACATACAGATTCAACTTAAGAACCCCAAGTCAGCTGCTGCTGAAACTGATCAGCCGCTGATTCCAGGAAGCCTGGGGCAGAGCAACTGTGCCTCGGGCTTCCTGTAGTCAGCGCTGGTCAGTTTCAGCAACGGCTGACTTGGGGACGCCTGGGGCAGAGCAGCTGGGGTGCTGCTGGATTGCTCCAGTAGCGCCACTCCTCATGTACAGTCTATCCTCATGTAGAGTTTCTCGGGGCTTAGAAGTAAACCCATTGGTTGTTTTTCCCCCCTTCACCAAGCCCAGAAAACATTGTAAGAACTTAGAAACACATTTACTGTATAACTAAGGGTATGTCTACACTACAAAGTAAATTCGAACTAACGGATGTTAGTTTGAATTAACTTTGATAGGCGCTACACAAGCGCTCTGCTAGTTCGAACTTAATTCGAACTAGCGGAGCGCTTAGTTCGAACTAGGTAAACCTCATTCTACGAGGACTAAGCCTAGTTCGAAATTACTAGTTCGAATTAAGGGGTGTGTAGCCCCTTAATTCGAACTAGTGGGAGGCTATCCCTCGCCAGCTTTCCCTGGTGGCCACTCTGGCCAACACCAGGGAAACTAGTCTGCCCCCCTCCCGGCCCCGGACCCCTTAAAGGGGCACGGGCTGGCTACGGTGCCCGTGCCAGGTGCAAGCCTGCCAGCACCCAGCCAGCAGACCCTGCACCTGGCATGGCTCAAGCCACCTACCCGATGCCCCCCAGCCCTCTCCCTCTTCCCGGGACCAGGCTGGTGGCTCCCGGGAGCTTGCCTGGGACCGCAAGAGGCGGGCACCCTCCTGGTCTAGTGCGGACATCGTGGACCTCGTCCACAACCTCCGCACTAGGTACAGGAAAGTGGCCGTCTAGGACAGGAGAGTTGCCAGCCTGGCCACCCAGGAGCAGGTTGGCATGAAAATCAAGGTGGTCCACTGAGACCCCCGACCCTGAGCCCTGAGCTTACAATGGCCGTACTGGGTCAGACCAAAGGTCCATCTAGCCCAGTAGCCTGTCTGCCGACAGCGGCCAACACTAGGGACCATGGAGGGGATGGACCGAAGACAGTGACCAAGCCATTTGTCTTGTGCCATCCCTCTCCAGCCTTCCACAAACTTTGGGCAGGGGCACCACTCCTACCCCCTGGCTAATACCACTCCATGGACCCAACCTCCATCACTTGATCTCACTTATTTTTAAACTCTGTTCTAGTTCTAGCCTTCACAGCCTCCTGCAGCAAGGAGTTCCACAGGTTGACTCTTTGCTTTGTGAAGAACAACTTTCTGTTACTAGTTTGAAGCCTGCTACCCATTCCTTTCCTTTGGTGTCCTCTAGTCCTTCTATTATGGGAACTAATGAAGAACTTTTCTGTATGCACCCTCTCTATCCCACTCATGCTTTTATAGACCTCTATCCTATCCCCCCTCAGTCTCCTCTTTTCTAAACTGAAAAGTCCCAGTCTCTTTAGCCTCTCTTCATATGGGACCTGTTCCCAACCCCTGATCATTTTAGTTGACCTCCCCTCTCCCACCCTCTCTCTTCCCCTCCCTCACCTCCTTTTCCCAGTCTCCCCGAGTTTTGTTCAATAAAGAGAGATTCTATTTTTGACCACAATTGGCCTTTATTTTGTACATCAGGAAGGGGGGCTAGGGAGGGGTAAGTGGAAGGAGGTGAGGGAGGATTGGGGTACGAGCCCCCGATGGGGAGGACTGGGCTGGCTCTTTGGGCTTCTGGGAGTGGAAGCTCTCCTGCAGCCCCCCAATTACTCCCTCTCCCCAGATGGCAGCCTGCGGCAAGTGCAGCCGGTCTGATGGCCGAGTGCTGTGATGTGCCGAGTGTGGGTACTCAGGGCAATCCAAGCCAGGACTGCTTTGCAAGCGGGGCACCCCTGAGAACTGTCTGTCTGGGGTGGGGTCTGGTCCCTTTAAGCACAGCCCTCGGTTAGCCTGAGACAGCAGCTCCACGCTCTAAGTCCTCATCTGATGCCCTGCCGGCACTGCTTCCGGCCATCCTTAACCCCGGTTCAGGGTCCACTCTGTGTGGACAAGCTAGTTCGAATTAGAAAAACGTTAATTCGAACTAGTTTTTTAGTCTGGATGCGTTAGTTCGAATTAGCTTAGTTCGAATTAACTAATTCAAACTAAGTTAGTTCGAATTAGCGCTGTAGTGTAGACATACCCTAAGAGACAAAAATCTAGTTAAGTATTATTATATTAACGTGAAGCTGCTCATATGAGATACAGCAGACTCCACAGTATCCTCTGTTACTTTTTGGTGAGCTAACTGGGCCTCACCCTTAAACTATTACTCAAAGCAAAACCTACCCTTAGCCTCATTCATAATTCCAGTTTGGAATCAAAGCATCATATGGTGCTCCAGATGCTCTTACCGTGCACTGGGTGTTTATTGTAGGCTATGCTGGTCAACGGATAGCAGATTTGTCTAGGCCACACCAACCATCAGCACTACATGGCTATATTTTTCCTGGGCCATAGAATCATAGAGTTATAGAGCTGGAAGAGACCTCAGGAAGTCATCAAGTCCAGCCCCCTGCCCAAAGCAGGACCAATCCCAACTTTTTCAAGCTGAGAGAAAAACCTGTAGGAATGGAGATCCCATCACCTCCCTAAGTAACTCATTCCAATGCTTTTACCACCCTCCTAGTGAAATAGTTTTTCCTAATGTCCAACCTAGACCTCTCCCACAGTAACTTGAGACCATTGCTCCTTGTTCTGCCGTCTGTCACTACTGTGAACAGCCTCTCTCTGTCCTCTTTGGAACCTCCCTTCAGGAAGTTGAAGGCTGCTATCAAATCCCCTCTTACTCTGCTCTTCTGCAGACTAAGTAAACACAAATCCCTCCATCTCTCCTCATAGGCCATGTGCTCCAGCCCTCAGTCATTTTGGATGCCCTCCACTGGACCCTCTCCAATGTGCCCATATCCATTCTATAGTGGGGGGCCCAGAACTGGACACAATACTTGAGATGTGGCCTCACCAGAGCTGAATAAAGGGGAATAATTACTTCTCTAGATATGCTGCTAATGCTCCTTCTAACGCAGCCTAATATTCCATTTGCCTTCTTGGCTACAAGGACACACTGTTGACTCATATCCAGCTTCTCATCCATAGTAATCCACACGTCCTTTTCTGCAGAACTGCTACTTAGCCATTTAGTCCCCAGCCTGTAACAATGCTTGGGATTCTTCCGTCCCAAGTGCAGGACTCTGCACTTGTCCTTGTTGAACCTCATCAGATTTCTTTTGGCCCAATCCTCTAATTTGTCTAGGTCACATTAACATGTTGGAACTGATTCCCAAAGGAGTTTGAGAGACAAAGTAAGAATCTCCCTCACAGAGAAAAGACCCACAAACAGAATTCTCTGTTCTTATCCTTATTCAATTTGGACTCAATACTAAATTTGATCCCATGGAGTACTAAGTTACAGTTTCCAACTTTTTGCATAGGTCATACACTCAAAGACTCCTCCCAATATATTCAGTTGTATAATGCTTTCTCCTTTCCAAAGACAAGAACACAAAGTAACTCCAGCTAATATAGTATTTTAAGTTTCAATGTAGAGTCAAATATTTTCACAGCTAAGAGTCCTTCCAACTTTCCCTTTTCCCCTACTGTAGAAGCCAGGGAGGTTTTTTAGCTATAGACCTCTTGGGGTTTGCAATGTGTTGCATGCATCCCAGACTTAATGAATAACTCTGGGAACATAAGACCCTTCCTAGGTTTACTAGCTGGATATGCTCACAATAGAAGCAGAGCAAGAAAAGGACCAGCCCAGATCAGCCAGGATGAACAAAGTAAGGCTATTACCTCTTGGACAGGAGTTGTAGGAGATCTAAACCACCTGGAACAGAACCCACTGCCAAGCAACTGAGAGACCCCATGGAGACCAGGATTGGTGATCCATGACTGATTAAGAAGAGCTTCTGAATCACTGCCAAGGAGAAACTTCATTTGCTGAGGCTATAAGGAGACTTGTGCTGTGACTTGGAGGAGCAGGGCCATTGTAAGAAGTGATCCAGGAAGCAGACTTGGAGATATCTGCCCTTTTCTGAATATCTTATCTACCAGTCACTGGGCCATGAATGGGAACATAGTAGAGAAGGGAGGCCCAGGTTCTCTTGCAGATTCTCACCACTGGCTGAAGACTGTTGTCATTATGTAATCTTACTGGACGCAGTCACAGAACCCCGCAGGCTGGCCTAAGTAAGTATTCACTTAATGTTTTGTGTAACAAATTTTTATCTACAAGTTATTTGCAATCTGTTCATTTTGACAGCTTACAATTGGTTGTTCACAGTAGGTCATATAAATCATGTATCATTGTGTTTGCTCTTTGTTTGGATGCCAGTCTTTTGAGATGGAAGAATGACAATTGATGAACAACCAGTTTCCAGTACACGTATCATGAAATAAATCATTCACACTAAAATTCATCTAATTTTTTTTTTTGGCATTTGCAGAAATGTTCTCAGGTACCCAGGAGCAGTCCTAAAAGTCATATATAACTACACAGATAGCATAGAGGAAATTTATCTATTTGATAAGGAATGTATTCACAACTTCATTATTTAATCTTCTTTAGTATCCACAACCATGAAAGCAAGGAATTGCTTTGGAGCCAATTCATACATTTTCATACATATAAAATCAAGACCATAGCGGATAAAAGAAAGAATAATAAGGAATAATGGTACACAATTAAGAAAGGAGAAAAACAGGTTACATATGAACAAAATATTGTTCAGTTAGAAAGGCATCATGATATGGAGGAGAAGTCACAAAAGATTCACGGCTTAGAAATTTTAAAACTTTTGACTGTCGAAGTGCCTGAATCATAAAGAACAATGCTATATTGACAATGAGCTAAACTGGGTGATCTCACACAATTATAGACAGAGATGAAAAAGAGCTGTGTTGGTCCCCTCCCAATATACTTTCCATGCCCATTAAACATTTCCAGAAAAAAAATCTTAAAAAATATAGTAGCAGTTGTTTCTTATATTTAAAAACAAACAAACAAACAAAAAGCTTGTACTAAACTATTTGTTGGTTTGCCACACTAGGTATCTTCCCTCTCCTCCCCAAGTAGGGGTATGGCTATATTAGCCACCCTAGTTCGAACTAGGGTTGCTAAGTGTAGCCATGCCCTATCAGACAAAAACCAGGTTATCCTAGGCTCTCACAGCTCTAAAGTTCTTCTCATTCTCATTGCATGAAAGATTGATATTTCCTTTTTTTCCTTTTTTTCCAAGTTGTCATTTGAACAAAACTAAAACACAGTTTGAGAAGTTTTGAACAGCTATTTAGTGAACTGTGAAAGAAGTTCTCCAGGAAATTGTTTTATGGACTAAATCCACTTGAGAAATAAGTACGTTAAGGCCATGTTTTCAAAGATGACTTGAAAGGAAGCAATTTTTCATCCAGTCTATTTTTCAGTTCCTGCCAAGTCCACTTTGCAAGATACCATTGATGATCTCAAACTATTTATGAACTGTCAGAACAATTAGCCATGCACTCTAATCTTTCAGTAAATTATATACATTTTTGATAATTTTCAGAACATTATTTGCTAAAATTATCAAAAAATATTTGTCAACATTTTCTAGTAGTTACGTGTTATCAGTCTTGACTTTCCAGTAGAGAGCATGATAGAAATTTAGCTATCTATGCATTTTACTACTCCCATGAGAATGTTTTTGCTGTATGTACATGATGGAATCAACTTGTCCAATCATTTATCTATTGTTTAGGCTTTTTAGGAAGGTTGTATTCATTTGTTTTTTTCCCCCTCCATGCTGTCACAAAAGAGGGAGAGAAAGGAGGTGAAACTGTACTTAAGTATTTCTCTTTGCTAAAGATACATTCCATTCAAATATATTGAGAGAAAACCACACATTTTCTTGTTCAAAGAAGACAGAAAAGATGGTTATAAGAGTCATTATTTAATATACTTGTATAGCCTGTAACAAAGAGGTGAGAAGACCAACAAGAAAAGACAGAAAGTTTTAGAAAACTAAATATTGAGCTTCCTGGTACTCAAGAAACACATACTCAAAAAATGAAACAAAAGACAGAACTATGTAACACTTTAAAGACTAAGAAGATGGTTTATTAGGTGATGAGCTTTTGTGGAACAGACCCACTTCCATATATATTGGCACAATCATATAAACCAAAGTGATACAATCAAAAAAAGTGAACACTTCCCCAGTTATCACCCCTAATGTCATTACCTCACAAAACTTCCCCTATTATCACCCCTATGTCACTACTTCACAGAAACTTACCTTCCCCCCTCACCTGCACTCTGTTCTAAAATTTGATTTGTCAATTTCACATGCGTTCACTTTTTTGAACAGTGCTACATAGTTCTGTCTTTTGTTTCAGCTACACCAGACTAACATGGCTGCATCTCTATCACTACTCAAAAAATATGATTTGATATATATGATCAGAGAAAGAAAAGGAGAAAACTTGACCTCTTAGTATAGCTTTACAGGTGACCCATAGAAAGGTCACGTCCAGGCTCAAAACGATACTGCCATATGGACATGCAAGAAAACAGTGGGTTCTTTTTATATTAGAGAAGTGGTTTACAAAACAATTTATTACCTCTCCCCAATAATCATGAACAAACTCTTCTCTATTATGCACTGGTCCCTCCAAAGGATTTTTTTGCAAAGGGACTAACAAGACATTTCCTGGGATTCTTCCTAAATGTAATGATGTGCTTCATATAAACAGTATGTATGGAATAATATACAGTCACCTATTACCCAACATACTTTGGAGGTCAGTTTTTTATTCCATTCATCCTTAGCAAACTATATGCATTGATTTAGTTTGGCTCATGTTTCTAAGCCTATAATTAGGAGGTTCAAGATGTTTGTTTTGAAGGTAAGAGATTCTCGTTTACTTGACTAACCTATAGTTTTGTTAACAAGAGGCTTTGGCAAGCGTTCTCCCCCATTTTCTTAATATGAGAAAGAGCCCTCCAAAGCAGGAAGGTCAATTAACTACATAAAGAAGATTGTTTGGCTATTACGGCAGGAGCTAAACCAAATTAACTGGCAAGAATATTTTTGCAAGTCTATTTCTTGAGAAACTATTGCTGAGATGAAAGAAAGCTATTTTCTCAAACACTTTATGGAGAAGGCAAGGTTAGAGTAGTTGTTAATGTTCAAGCCAAGTGTTTGTTTCAAGAAGGGAAACAAGACAGTGGCTGATGTTTGGAGTTGGCATGGAAAAGTAAATTATTGACAATATTGGTAATGTAAGTATTGAGAGGATAAGCCAAATGGAAGGTGTGGAGCAGAGAGAAAGAGAGAAGTTATATTTGTTAAAGGATTGAATGTCAATGCTTGGGGAAAAATAAAGGTATTGCAAAAAGAGAAGCAAAAGAAAAAAATGAACAGAACAAAGTAAGGGTAGTGTGCTGGGGGGAGAGGAAATGTAGTAAGACAACTTTACAGTTGAGTCACAACTCAGAATATCTGTTCCATGGGATATTTTAACATTTTGAATTTAGTATACCTTCCAAATGGAAAAAGAACATATATTTTTAAAACATTCCTGCAAAACAGAAATGTCAGGAAAAAAGTTTTAGAGCAGTTTAGACAGGATTTCAAAATTAAGTTTCCTTTTCTATTTTATTATTTTTACATTATTTCATGCCATCAGTAGAAGTAATGCATTATATGACATGGCCTAACATGATAGAGCACATTAACATAATATGACCATGTTACAATAATAACAGGAAACACTTTGATCTAGGAAATAAGTTTCTAGTGGAGTTCCGCTGGATCAATGTCGGTAGCAATATTGTTATTAATGACCATGGTCCAAAGTGTAGGAATAAGCTAATATAATATGGGAGGCATCAGGAATATAGAAGAGGATACAGCAAGTTCTGGATGACCTTTAAAAATAGTGTCACAGAATGGGATGAAATTCAATAGTAACCTTTCACTTAACAGTAACAATCTAATGGCAATAAATTCTGTTACAAGCTGTGGGGTCATTAATTGGAACAGAGGAGGAGGGAGACCTGGGAATGTGGGTCAATAACAGGATAACTATGAGCTTCCAAAAGTTTCAGATGGATAGCCGAGTTAGTCTGTAACAGGAAAAACTTAAAAAACAACAAACAGTCTGGTAGCACTTTAAAGACTAACAAAACATGTAGATGGTATCATGAGCTTTCGTGGGCACAGCCTACTTCTTCAAATGACTTGGAATGTTTAAAGTCCACAACCAAGAATAAATAAGGAAAGAGGGAAGGGGGTGGAGAGAGGAAAAAAATTGGAGGGGGAGGGGAAGAGGACATTGGGTAGATAAGTATCAAAGGGCATAGTTCACATTACTGGATGTGCAATTAAATGAGCATCTGATTTGGTAGCTGCTGTGGTTGGGTCCAGTGATGAAATCACTTGTACAGATGTGTGGGCAGAGTTGGCACCAGGGATGATTGTAGGGTTGGTTCCTGGATGCTTATGATGTAGCTGTGTAGCGTGGTTACTGGGAAGGATTTGTTTCAGGGTAAGGGGGTTGTCTGTAAACGAGAATAGACCTTTCCACCAAGACCTCTGAGAGTGCACAGTCATTTTCCAAGATAGATTGTAGGTTGTGGATAATGTGATGGAGGGGTTTGTGGACAGTAGGTAATGACAAGTAGAATTCCATTGTTTTCTCTTTTGGGTCTGTCTTGAAGTAGTTCATGTTTGGGTACTTTTTTGGCTCTGTCAATCTGTTTTTTCACTTCACCAGGTGGGTATTTCAGTTTTGGAAATGCTCTATATCAGTGGTCCCCAACCTTTTGAGGTTGGCGGGCGCCAGGGGGCGTGGCTGTTCGCCCGCCGGGTGCCAGGGGGCGGGGACACTTGCGCGCCCGGGGGCGGCCCCCCCATAGCCGCATGCCCGGGGGCGGCCCCCCCCATAGCCACGCACCCGGGGCCCGGGCCCCCCCATATCCCCAGGGCCGGGGGCCCCCTCCAAGGGCTGCACGCCCGGGGCCGGCGCTCCCCCCGCAAGCGCCATGTGCCCGGGGCCAGCGCTCCCCCCGCAAGAGCCACACACCCGGGGCCGGCGCTCCCCCGCTTCCCCCGCAAGCGCCGTGCGCCCGGGGCCGGCACTCCCCCCCGCAAGCGCCGTGCACTCGGGGCTGGCGTTCTCCCCCGCAAGCGCCACGCGCCCGGGGCCGGCGCTCCCCCCCGCAAGCGCCGCGCCATGTGCCCGGGGTCAGGCCAGCCCTGAGCACCTAGCGGGCACATGCAAGTGTCCCCACGGGCGCCATGGCGCCCGCGGGCACCATGTTGGGGACCACGGCTCTATATAGATCCTGTACGTATTTGTCTCTGTCTGTCGGTTTCTCTTTTGTCTCTGTCCAGTGTGAAGTGGCTGTGAAAAAGGAAAATGTGTTCCTAGGATGTATTATGTGAAGGATTCCCAGTACAGATCAAGAGGTATTTATGCCAAAAATCAAGGTGGTGATAAGAGCTCATTTGGAATACTACATACAATTCTGGTCCATATTCATAAAACATTCATTTAACCTGGAACAGGTCAATAGAAGAGCTGTTCTGATGATAAGGGAAATTGCCAACTTATTTTATAAGAAGCTGGAAGAGTTTGGCATGTTTGTTCTAGAAAAGGGAAGATTGATACATAATAGGATTGCTCTTTATAAATATATTGCCGGGTAAATACCAAAAAGGCGAAGAGTTATTTAAATTAAAAGACAATGTTGGCACAAGAACAAATAGTATGAACTGACCGTGGAGACATTCAGGCTGAATATTGGAAGAAGGTTTGCGACCATCATAGGGATGGCTCAAAAGAAGAGGTTTTCCCCAAATTTGGCACTGTGTATGAATCTCCAGATTCACACTCCAACCCCACTCCTTCCTCTCCCTCACAGAGCTTAAACAGACAAGAACAGCTGATTTGCAGCATTCCAACTCTGTGAGAGAGGTAGAGGAGCAGGGACAGAGCATGAATTAGGTGATTTGTGTTGCTCTGAAAGTGCTGGAAGGATGGGGAAGGAGTAGGAAGTGCAGTGCTCCAGTTTTCAAGTACACAATAGATGCATGAGGGAAGGAGGTAGGCAGGGGGTCCAAGGGCTGTAGGTGGAGCTGCAGCCCATGAGCTACAGGTTGCCTACCACTGGGCAAGATGATCTGGTGTGCTTTCTAGCCTTAGAGTATGTGACTTGGAACAGATTGAAACATTAAGCATCATCAGCTTCCCTGTATGTTGTAAAATAAACCATAATATTTTTTATAAATAATAACAGAAAATTTCAACTTTCATATTATGTGTATAATATCATTTGGCATGTTATGCACTATTTATGACAAAAAAAAATATAACATAAAAATAGAAAAGCAGAAAATTTTGAAACTAATTTCATTCTGAAACCAAACCATATTTAAGTCTTCTTTATGGGAAATTAGGTTTAAAACAGTATGTCATCTTCTGACTGAAGACTGTTTTAATAAACATTTTCTAACCAGATCTATTTAGAATGAAGGAAGGAAAAGAATTCCTTATAAGCAGTTAAAAAAAAAGTCTAGGGGGAGAGGAAGGCATACTGAGGAGCTAGGAAAGAATATTTATAGATCTATTATTTCTTTTGTTTTAGATTTTTGTTTTTAAAAAAGTCAGATTTCTATTCTCAGAGAAACGATATATATAACATAAATTCTTTCTTGTCATATTTCAAGAGAATCAAAGAAATTTTGCCATTATTAAATGTAGTGATGTGACTGTTTTAGAGCTGTGTTTTTTGAATATTTGTCATAAATGGAATGTTTTACAATGCCTATAGTTAGCTCTGGTGAACAAATCAAATGAGAGTGGAGAGACATCTCTTGATACCCATACATGTTTTTTTTTTTTTTTTTGTTCAATACCTGATATCTGTTTATACAGAGATTTCTTCAATAATGCACTGGAGGCTGCCCTTTTGATGCACTAATATGTTTAGAAATAGCACAGGAAATTGCCACACTGCATAGGTAATGTACTCACAGCTTTCTCATCCCTCAGCCAGCAAACCACTGGAAGAATTCATAAGGATATTGCCTTTTTTAAATTGTACACAATGGGCTGATTTTTTCCCTGACTTTCATTCCATTGTATCAATAAGGTGAGAATAGAGGATAAGTCAAGGTAGACTTTCCCCCACTGAGATGGATTTTTAGAAAAAAAAGAGCGGATAGAAACATGAGTAAACTTCTCCATGGAATACAGAAAAATCTAAGCATCAAAATAATTTACATAAAGGAATTTCTCTGGATTATTAAAATAAACATAAATAGAAAATCCTTTAAAACAGACATTTAAGCAAATTATTTTGGCAGAGGACATAGCTGAATTTGTCTTCACTCATCCATATATGTCATCTTGATGCAATAAGCAGGGGGGAAAGAAACAGGGATGGACAATACACTAACGTTTTTCCCTCTGGGAAGAAAAAAGAAACTAATGCAGCGCACAAGCTACAAAGAGTTGGATTGTGCTATTTAAATGACAGTTTCTCAACATCACAGCTTCATACCATTCTTAATTGGAAAGCTCATTGTGACATAATAAACTGTCACATTGAAAAAGAACTAAAAAAGCACACTACATTTACCATCCTTCAATGCTGTATCAATGCACAGTGCTTCCTTTGAGACTTAATGCAGTTCAAGCCACATTTCTCTAATTAATTAATATTGTTTTAAACAGGATGTAGAGGATATAGATCTGCATACTTAGGTGCAGTTTTCTGTAGTTTTACTTGCTGTGAGCATTTTAAGAAGATACTCCAAAAATTGGGATTAACTGTGAAGACTGGAAAATATACTTGGGCCCCAAAAGTGGTCAAATACCTTATTTGTGTATCAAAAGGAAGGCTTGTAAAGGCTCAAAGAGACAGTTGAAGTCATCTAAAGAACCCACCCGCAAGAAGCAAGTAAGATTTTATCCCCTAAAGGCAGGTGCAGATGACCGTTTTGCAGGGCCCCGGGCAGCATAATTTTGTGGGGCCCCCCTTTGCCACGGCGCATGCGCAGTGACGCCATGCGCATGTGCAGTGGCACCATGGCGCATGCGCAGGGCTTTTTGAAGCGCGGGGCACGGGGCAGCTGCCCCATTCGCCCTGCTCTATATCTGCCCCTGCCTAAAGGATTATAGGCTGATATAGAATGTTTATTCTATACTTTTCCATTCTCACTCCATAACCAACAAATCTACCTCCTCTCCAAAATGAAACTAAATGAACTGGGCAAGTAAATGCAAACAGCTCTTCTAGGCACTGAAGAAAATTCACAGCGTAGATTTTTCAGCAAAACTCATAGTCCAAGTTGTGGGAGACAGGAGAGATTCCAGAGGACTGGAAAAGGGCAAATATAGTACCCATCTATAAAAAGGGAATTAAGAACAACCCAGGAAACTACAGACCAGTTAGTTTAACTTCTGTGCCAGGGAAGATAATGGAGCAAGTAATTAAGGAAATCATCTGTAAACACTTGGAAAGTGGCAAGGTGATAGGGAACAGCCAGCATGGATTTGTAAAGAACAAATCATGTTAAACCAATCTGATTGCTTTCTTTAATAGGATAACGAGTCTTGTGGATAAGGGAGAAGCGGTGGATGTGGTATACCTAGACTTTAGTAAGGCGTTTGATACGGTCTCGCATGATATTCTTATCAATAAACTAGGTAAATACAATTTAGAGAGGGCTGCTATAAGGTGGGTGCATAACTGGCTGGAAAACCATACTCAGAGAGTAGTTATTAATGGTTCACAATCCTGCTAGAAAGGCATAACAAGTGGGGTTCTGCAGAGGTCTGTTTTGGGACTGGCTCTGTTCAATATCTTCATCAACGATTTAGATATTGGTATAGAAAGTACGCTTATTAAGTTTGCAGATGATACCAAGCTGGAAGGGGTTGCAACTAATCTGGAGGATAGGGTCATAATTCAAAATGACCTGGACAAATTGGAGAAATGATCTGAGGTAAATAGGATGAAGTTTAATAAAGACAAATGCTCCGCTAAGGAAGGAACAATCAGTTTCATACATACAGAATGGGAAGCGACTGTCTGGGAAGGAGTACAGCGAAAGGGATATAGGGGTTATAGTGGACCACAAGTTGAATATGAGTCAGCAGTGTGATGCTGTTGCAAAGAAAGCAAACATGATTTTGGGATGCATTAACAGGTGTGTTGTGAGCAAGATACAAGAAGTCATTTTTCCGCTCTACTCTGCGCTGTTTAGGCCTCAATTGGAGTATTGTGTCCAGTTCTGGGCACCGCATTTCAAGAATGATGTGGAGAAATTGGAGAGGGGCCAGAGAAGAGCAATGAGAATGATTAAGGGTCTAGAGAACATGATCTACGAGGGAAGGCTGAAGGAATTGGGTTTGTTTAGTTTAGAAAAAAGAATATTGAGGGGGGGACATGATAGCAGTTTTCAGATATCTAAAAGGGTGTTATAAGGAGGAGAGAGAAAACTTGTTCATCTTGGCCTCTGGGGATAGAACAAGAAGCAGTGGGCTTAAAATGCAGCAAGGGAGGTTTAGGTTGGACATTAGGAAAAAGTTCCTAACTGTCAGGGTAGTCAAACACTGGAATAAATTGCCCATGGAGGTTGTGGAATCTTCATCTCTGAAGATATTTAAGAGTAGGTTAGATAAATATCTATCAGGAATGTCTAGACATTTGGTCCTGCCATGAGGGCAGGGGACTGGACTCGATGACCTCTCAAGGTCCCTTCTAGTCCTAGTATTCTATGATTTTATGATGGTGCAGGGTCATCCCTGGGATTAGTTTTATTGCAAAGAAAAGAAGGGATAAAACACCAGGGCTGTGTCTACACTGCACCCCTTTTCTGGAAAAGGGAGGCAGATTAGACCAGTCGGAATTGAAAATCTGCGGGGGATTTAAATATCCCCCACGACATTTGCATTTACATGGCTGCCGCTTTTTTCCGGCTTGGGGATAAGCCAGAGAAAATCGCCAGTCTAGACGTGATTCTCCAGAAAATAAACCCAAAGATCCTCCGGAAAAGGGTTTATTTTCTGGAGAATCAAGTCTAGACTGGCGCTTTTCTCCGGCTTATCCCCAAGCCGGAAAAAAGCGGCAGCCATGCAAATGCAAATGCCACAGGGGATATTTAAATCCCCTGCAGATTTGCAATTCCGACTGGTCTAATCTGCATCCCTTTTCCAGAAAAGGGGTGCAGTGTAGACACAGCCCTGGTGACTTATGCGAGTAGGAAATTATCTCAGACTACTAAAAGATGGGGAGGAGAAGATGACAGAATGAACTGTCACCATAACTCTACCCCTAAATCCTCTGAGTAACAGTTGTTGATGGTGGATTACACTAAAAATTATAACTAGAGTGGAGCGTGGCTGGTTTTGCTTACCCATCAATGCTTTCTGTAGCAGCTTGCAGTATTAGAGATAGGGGACTATCCAATACATTAGCCAATTAGCCTGTCATAAAACAGGATTTTCAGGTCTCTCCTCCACATCCTATTCCCTTTCTATCTCCATCTTCTCTCCTGAGCCTCCAGTCTCTCGTTCTGTCTCTCTCTCTCTCCCCTCCTCCTACTGCCTCCCCCTCTCTCTCTCTCAACTCTCCTCTGCCTCCTGCCTCTCTCTCCATCTCTCTCTTTCTCTTCTCCTCCTCCTCCTGCCTCTCACTCGGGGGACCACGGAGCCCAAACGGTTGCTTGAGCCACTTGCTCCCGCTCTGCAGCCCGGCTCAGCAACGCAGAAGTCAGCTGAGCGCCACTGCGGAAGGCAAAGGGGGTGGCGTGGTGATGTTCACAGCCAGGGGACAGGGCCTGGAGCCATTGTCACACCGCACATCAGCACCCCGCCCCTTTTCGCCTCCTGCCATGGCACTCGGCTGACTTCTGCACCACTCAACCGGGCCGCCGCAGGGGAGCAAGTGGAGCAAGTGGCCATTTGGGCTTCTCCGCGGTGGCCCGGCTGAGAGGCGCAGAAGTCAGCCGAGCGCCACAGCGGGAGGTGAATGACGTGACTCAGGCAACAGCGCCGCCCAGAGGGAACAGCCAGCATTTCAGCGTTACAGAGTTACAGACATTGGGCTACTATATATATTATTTAGCCAAGAGGTTTCTGAAAGAAAGGCAACACCGAAGAAGTGTATGCCACTGAAGGAGTGTGAGAGGAAACAATTCCAGAGAGGGGAGCTCTAAAGACTGCATCAGATCTGTAGCTGAAATAGTATTCTTCCTCTTACAGACTTCCCTTACTCCTCGTAAAATGAGGGTTAGAGGAGTTGGAGTAAGAAGTCCTTCAGCTTGATATTATTTTGATATTATGTCAAAATAAGTGCTTGCTGCGTAGATGTGGACTATGTTATTTCAGAATAACATCGGTTAGGGTATGTCTACATTGCATTCCTCTTTTGAGAAAGGAATGCAAATGCAGGCGAATGAAATTATAAATGAAGCACAGATTTGAATTTCCCATGCTTCATTTGCATAATCATGTCTGGGCGCTATTTCAAAATACCCTATTTTGAAAAAAGAAACGCAGTCTAGATGTGCTTATATCGAAAGAAAACCCTTCTTCTGAAATAACCCTTATTCCTCCTACAACGAGATTTACAAGTTATTTCAGAAGAAGGGTTTTCTTTCGAAATAACCGCGTCTAGACTGCATTTCTTTTTTTGAAATAAAGCTATTTCAAAATAGCACCATAACGCGAATATGCAAATGCAGCACGGGATATTTAAATCCCAGCTTCATTTTCAATTTCAATTGTCTACATTTGCATCCCTCTCTTGAAAGAGGGTGCAAGTGTAGACATATCCTTATTTCGGAATAACATCAGTTATTCCAAAATAATGTTGCTATGTAGACATAGACTTAGATAGAGGAGGAGAATGAGCCAGTCTTCCATTGATCCAGACCGATGCTCCGATGTTAACAAGATGAGACCCAATTCTATAGTTTTGCACTTATCTTTTTATATGTTTTAGTCCATGGAGACTGTCCTGTCCCTCTGCTCCAGGGCACTGTATGACCATGTCACGTCAGCTAACAGCAGATGGGACTTTGATCTACTTTTCTTGACGGAGCTTTTGTATCTTTCTTTCTTAGGTGGTTTTGCAGGGCTTACTTGAATTGTTCTTCAGCAATCAAGGTGGCACTTGCATCTGATCACCAGACAAGCTGGCTTCAGAGACTGATTCCTTTACACCCACAAACACATTCACACATTTACATAGACACACAATTAACTTTAAACAGAATTAAGGCAGATCGACGTTTAAAATGGGGTTTCAGTTACAGCATATAAAAAGAGTTACAATAACAGAATCTCCAAAAGGCAATTCTTAACAGATTACTAACAAATTAATCCAAATCCCGTTAATAAAAATTAGGCTGCAATTCATGAGGTTACATATATAATGTTATGTTGACAGATATAATTTATGAAAAGGGTGATTTCATGCTCCAGACACACATTGCTTCTCCCTCTTCATTGAACAATGGGCCTTCTCTGTCCTTAGTTTTCCTCTTGCTTCTAATATATTTGCCGAATGTTTTCTTGTTACCTTTATGTCTCTAGCTAGATTGAGCTCATTTTGTGTCTTTGCCATTCTAATTTCGCTCCTACTTGTGTATTTGGTTATCTAACAGCTCTCTGAGCCTAAGTCTACAATATAAGGGCTTTTTTTGGAAAAAGCTATGCAAATTGCACTCTGCAATTTGCATAGCTTTTTCTGATCACTTTTCTGGAAGAGGCTTTTCCACCATTTGATCCAATCTAGATGAGGCCAAATGGCAGAAAAGCCTCCTCTTTTGACAGAGCCCTTATCCCTCATAGAACGAGGAATACAGGACTCCCTGAAACAGTGCATTTGCTCTTCCACAAAAAAAAAAAAAAAAAAAAGAGGAAGAGCAAACGTGTTCTTAGGATGCAGCGGAGTTTTTCTGGGATACCGTCATATCCTGGAAAACTCCCGCAGTTTAGACATACGCTGAGTTTACTAAATTCTTCCTTCTTGCAATCCATTGTCTTTATTTTGCTATTCTCCCTTCTGCCATTCCTTAGAAGAGACCACAGAAAGTGATGGGTCACTATACTAAATTTTTTTCGAAATACTGTAATAAAGTGTTGACTTTATTGGTATTGAACTTCATTAATTGAAAACAAAAATGTTTTTAGGCATTGTTCCCACAGTTACAAATTAATTTTATATAATTTAAACATTAACAACATGTCACATAATTTATTTTTGATTTGTCAGTTACCTTCCTTTGCATCACTGTTCTCACCTTGTTATTGCAAATGCCTATGATTTAGTCTACAACTAAGTTGACAAGTGAACATCAAGAATAGGTGCAAGGAGGGCAACCCACACAATATACCTTCCATAAAAGTGAAGGCTTATTATTTTGTTCAGCTTGAAATATCCCGGAAGATTAGAGTTGTATGGTATATTGTGATAGACACTGAGAGACAGCATCCCACAAATATAAAACAGAGACCTTGAAATTTGAAAAGGGCAGAGCAAGAAAATCTAAAAAAAACCCCCAAAACCCTGAGATGTTTGAGGCGGAAATTATGAAAAAAAATCAGATGGATAGAACTTTAATTCGTAATGCTATCTTTACAACAAATCCACCATTAAAAGCCCTTGACAACATAACCGTAAACAAGTATATAGAATGTAACCTGAAAATGTTGAATTACCAACTCTAAGGCATCTACAGCAATTCTGCTTGCCAAAAAGTATTTCATAAGCATGTAAACAAATGGCAGCAAATTTTAAGATTTGTGTTGAGATCAACATGGTCACAAATGAGAACATGTTTAGTATGTTCTCAACATATGGATTGTTTTAACACGAGGTGAAATAAAATCTGTTTCTATTGGACAATGAGATTTTGGACACCATGAACTTAAGACTGTCAGTCAAGTTATCAGACTTCTTGGGCCAAGTTGAATTTTCCTTTTACCATATCATTGTTCTGGTGACAAGCACAACAACAAATGAAAACAGGGTTAGGAGCTGTGCACATAGAAATTATTTCAGGAAGCTGTTCACGTGATGTTGTTTCTCATTTTTTAAACTTGGTTGGTGATGTGCACAAAAAGTTTGAAAAAAATAAATGTCCAATTAGCCACAGTAAAATGAGCATTTGCAGCCAACCCTGAATGTAAAGCTCACTTTAGTCTACCCTTGAAGGATAAAGTAAAAAGTTGATATATTCCAACCATTCCAGTTATAACACAGTGGAGAAATGGTTTAATTGTTATTTTCTCTTCTCTCGTGCAAAGGACTACCTTTTATTTTTAAAAGAAGAAAAGGGTTGTACAAGCAGCTTCTGAGTTCAGTTTGTGCCAGTCATCAGCAACCCTTTAGCAGCTTGACACCTTGAAAAGTATGACACTCCTATCATACATACTTTGAGACACTGTAAAGAACCTGATGATATTGATCACCAAATGTGAATGTGGCATGGGGTGACCATGTAATGTGGGCAAAAAGCAGTGCAAATGAATATGAGCACCCAATGGGCAGAGGAGCACTTCTTAATAGGACTAAAAAAATGAAACATACACTCAGTATAACCGCTGCCAGATTTCATCAGCCTGCAGCAGCATTTTCAGTGCTTGCCAGGTATCTGACCAAGATCAAGCAAAGAGTGTCATCATACCTGAGAATGATGCTTTTGAGGCCATTCCAGTTTTTGAAAATAACAGTATAGTGCAGCATGAATATGTCAACACTGTCTACTGAAAGAAATGAAAGAATGTTTACCAGTTCTGGAGAAACCAGGAAGCAAGTTTCTCAAAAACTTGCTATAATTGCTGTCCAGTGATTGATGTTGCCACTAAATAGAGTTGACAAAGAAAGATCATTTTCTGCATATAAAAATGAATTTCTTTCAGAATGACCAGTGGTTCATCAAAGCATCATACTATTCTAGGCACTGAGTTTTGTCCTAAAATAAATTTTAAAATAATAAATGAACTGTATCATATCAGATGCCTGTCATTTTCTCTGGCTCTATATTTAAAAATGTGTCACTTCAATTTAATTCATTATTTACCAAGACAAAAAAATGAGTTTGTTTTTTCTTTGCATTTGTAGCAGACTATGGGAGAAAAATTTAATATATTTAATATTGTATTATAAAGGTATAAATAGCTGAATTTTCAGACTCATGACTTTACACATCGCTTCCAGCTAAAACAATGACTCTTACCATATTTACCATCACTGCTCCATTTTTTTTAATAAAAAAATGCTGAGACAAATCTGCAGTCCTACTCATTCTTTCTCAGATTCACTTGTTGGCTAAGTATTGATTTAGGAGCTTTATTTTAGGCACTTATGTGTGAACATATTGTTCATATCCTTAATTTCTTCAAATATTTGTAACACTGTTATATAATCCACCTTTATATGAACTTGAGTTCATAGAATCACCTATAAACGAGTATTATGGAGTGTTTAGCACAGCCTTATTTTACATACGGTACAAATAAATAAAAAAGAAGCTCTCCATGCCCCACAGAATGCTCAGAGTCTAAGTGTTAGACAATATGGATAAGACAGACAAATAGACTCAGGGTGAATGATAGGATAAGATAATATAACAAGCAGTATTTCGTAGAAAAGCTGTCATTGTTTGCTACGTATCTAAACAATTCCTTCCTAAGTATTTTCTGTAATGTGTTTTAAATTATTAATTTTGAATATTTTGTATTAAAAGTCTATTTTCTCTGACTTCCTATTCATATAATTGCCTTTACATATATACAAAGTAACTTTCTAAACCAAGTTCTCAATTAAAAGGAGTATATTTGGTCTGTTGATACACATGGAAAACCACTCTGAAAAGTAGCTTATTGGTTAGAAATCTGATTAATTGGCTCCTTAAAGGACAATTTTTACAAAGCACCATTTTTTTTGTAGCTGAAAGAAAAAATTAGTTATTTTTGTGAATAAAATACTAGTGTTATAAGATATAGTTATTTTATATTGTGTAATCAAGAAAACATATTGAAGATTTTGCTCTTTTTTCCCCCAAAAAGATGGTTTTTTTTAAAATTTAAACCACATTATCAAATTCTACCTTAGGTTATACAATAGCAATCTATTCAAACTAATGGTATTACCTTGATGTAATAAAGGACAGAATTTGACTCATATTTTTCATCTGACTAAATTGCTGATGTTGGGAAATTGAAATGGTGTGCATTCTAGATAAGAGACAGAACTAATTAATGTACACTGCTATTAAATGAAAAGAGTCACTTGACATTTTTTGTCTGGGACTTGGCTTGAGAATTTTGCTTGCACACAGAATATATGAAAATATCAAAAATACATTCCATCATTATTGGAGCCAAACCAAATTGGTTATTCATTACCATGAATCACCTGCTATGCACTGTCTTAATTTTCAGCACCCTGGAAAACAGTAACATTAGAGGGACAGGACACAGAAGGGTTCTGATACTTTAGTTCACTGAATGAAGAGGCGTTTCATAGAGGCTTAAAGAAACAAGTCCAAACTAGCTGTCACATCACCATGGTCCTTTTTATCCTCATGCTTTTTTCTAACAGGAGTGCTTTCTCTTGCTGCTCACTGGCATTTAAAAAATCTTTCAGAAACAGATGTTTCAAAATAAATTGGTAGGGAAAAAAAGCAATAATTGGCATAGGGAATGGGTGAATGCTTACTAACATTTATGCCATTAACTTTTCAAAGTATATTTGGCAATGGATGCTGCACATATGGTCCAGTTTCAAAAATACCTGACTCATACATTTTCTCTATCAATTCTAATTGAGAGTTGGTTGACTGTAACTGTTCAGAGTTGATAATTACATCCTGATATCTGATCAGTCTAAAATCCTTAACATATGTGTAGTAGGGGAGGCAGGGGTGACTTGGATTGGGGTTGGTTTTGTTTTTTGTTTTTGTTTTTTTGTTTTACTTTTCTTTCCTTTCCCTTCTTCAGGGCTGGTAAACAGCTGCACAGCTGCTAAACACAGAACTTGGAAACAAATTGAGTTGTGAGATTAAACACCAGGAGACAATTTGAATTTTTCAAATTTGCATGGCAAATGTAAATAGCCTCAAGAGCTCATCAGCACATCTTTCAGGGGTTCTAGTGTAGTGGCTTTTTGGTGTTGCTGAGAAAGTCAAAGATTTCCCTATGAGGAAAAACCTGTAGTATAGCACAAGGATATGTTCATCATTTAGGGATATGTTTGTCCATATTTACTTGCACAAAAGCCGCATTCACCCTTGAATTTGCTTGCAAGCACACAGTGAGGTCGACAGACTTTCTGGGTCCCTGGGTAAGGTGGGGAAGTGGTTCTTCACTCCTGGAAGGGGTAGGGCTTCGGGCAGAAGGGGAGAGGCTGGAGGCAGCAGCTAACCCTGAGTGCTGCTGATTCTACACCATGCCTCGCCTCCCACAAGCTCTCAGAGTCACCAGGAGCATGCCATGTAGTGTTCTAGCAGTCATTTAAAGGGTCCGAGGTTCTTGCCATCCCCAAAGCCACATGTATTGGCAGTTTGGGACCCTTCTACATTGCTGGGCCCTGGGGCAGTTGTCTGTTTTGTCCTCCTTCCCCCATGGGTGGACCTTTGTGCATGTATGTGTAGAGCCAAAGTTTTCAAATCTGATTGACCATGATGAGTCTCCTAAGATAATTAATATTTTCAGAAGCTCATAGATTTTGTCAAGATGTTCAGCATCTGCAACGCATGTTGGTTTAAAATGAGACTTGTGTCTTCTTTTCACTTCTTAAAATCAGGCCAGTCACATTTCTGTGCCTAAATATTGGCTTGGGCCTTTAACCTTAGGCATCTACATTTTAAAATATTTTCTACTAGTGGATTTATCTGGCATTGTTCGGATCCTTAACTCCATTAATTTCTATTTTCGGAAAATAGGAAAAAAGGAAAATGTCCGTGTTTTATTAAAATGATTGTATTTTTCGACAATACAGTGTTACTTTTATGAAGTTAATTTTAGTACATTTTTAAAATGGGAATTTCATCAAGAGTATTCTTTTCTTCATCCCTATAAACTCTTCCATTCACTAAGTTTTGCCTAAAAGTAAAAGAGACACATGAAAAAAGTTGCATTTAACCACATAACCCGTGCTACATTTGTGCTGGGGCTTGCCATAGCCAAAACCCAGAACCTCTAGGCTCAGAGTCCCAGCACATCTGGGCCTGCTGCATCAGTTATGAAAATGTTTAAAAAATTCTTGGGCTCCTGCACATCTTCCCTTACAAATTAAGTACTGCATATACTTTAATAGTTACTGTTAATTGTATTCTTAAATGCATCCTGCCCTTTGCTACATTTAGGTTTCTATAGAACACTTAACTGGATGATAGATGTAGTTTTCTCATCAGTTCCTAAAACAATAAGAAAAGTAAAATAACCCTTAGTTTGTGTATCCTCACAGTTCAATATTAATATTGGGTCATTGCAGCCCTTGGCAATCTTTGTGGAAGATCATAATATGCCCCAAGGCAATAGTTAATAGAAATAGAACCTACCTGGTCTAGAACCCTCAATACCTGACTGGTCTTAAACCAGGGAATTTGGTGGACCAGGGGAGATTAATATCAGCTACTCTGCTGCCACCAACTATAGGGCTCTTCTCTGGAAGCAGCAGAGTGACAGGTATTGACAGGAGGGCACTCTGGAGAAGAAGTAGGGTTGCTGTGGAGCCCTGCAGCCAGGGTGTAGGAGGAGCAGAGCCCTGCAGTCAGCAGCAGTAGAGTCCCGTGGCTATCAGGCTGCACTCCCAGTTCCCATTGTGGACTGTGAAGCTATAGTTCTTGACCCCACTGCTGATTGCGGGGCTCCATTGCTAGCTATAGGGTGGTACTCCTAGCCTGTGGCCACAGGACTCTCCAACTGTACTCCCTTTTCCCATGATTGTACCCACCCCAGTCCCTACTCCTCTCCCTCAGCACTCTGGAAGGTCTGAGAGCACATTACTGATTATGGGGCACCGGCTTTTCCCCGTGAGTACTCCAGCCCTGCAGCTCCCATGGATGCCAGACCAGGGATGCCTCTGGATGAGGGAAGTGCAGTTTATACAGGTCCAAACTGTACTGTCAAAAGTATTAACCCAAGGAATTGAGATGCAGTTCAAAAACATAACATATAAATTCAGCTTCTGATTCCATTTTTGCTTAATATAGCACATGAAGTCCATAACTACTATAGCTATCATATTCCAATAATATTTGCATTCTTTAGGTATTTGGTCTATTTTTTACAAAATCGACTCATCATAGTTGATATTTAGATATAAAATGAAAACATAAGATTAATGAGCCAATGTGCTTTCATCTAAGAAGCATAATTAATCAGCTCCACTTCCATTAATATTTGAGATATTTTAAATTGAAAACAGTATGTTAAGGGATAATTAAAATGTTGCAACTCACATGACAAGTGAGTTCCTGTGTTACTACAAATATGTTTTCGGTATTTTAAAGGATAAAATGCGATTAGAGGCACAAATTTGTGATATCTTTGTGCTTGTTTTATAACTTATGTTTTACAAGCATTATTTTTTTTTATTGTTGTAGTTTTGACTACTCCTTCTGAGGAGCTAAATAACTATGTGGACTAATTGCATTGAAAGTTTTATATAACATTTATGAACTGTAAAGATTTCCTGATAGGTTTACATTTAGGAGCAGAAAGTATAATTGCTTAATTTATTTAGATTGTATTCATAAACTACATTTCCAGAGATGCCCCAATATGGCCTGTGTGGGTGTATGCATGTACTTTGGCATACTACCATTTGTGCACATAATGTAGACAACTTAATATGTGCACTACTTGTACATAGCAATTGATTATAAGTGACGTTTACAAATTTTATCATTTGTATGTAAATTACAGTGCACTAAAGCTGTGCATGTGTAATCTTCCTTGGCTAATACCTCTATTGTATAGGACACATGACACAGTTTGCTCAGTTCTGCGGTTTATGACAGAAAGGTTCTTGAACATCATTCTGAAATATTCTGAAGAAAAAGACATTTTTTGTTGAATTTCTAGAAGGAAAATTTGTTTCCTTACTATGTGTAATCATTTCTCTCACACAGGAAAAACAGATATAATCAGTAAATCTATCAGTTTTCTAATCATTCAAACAATTCCAATTTCTATAGACACTTACACATTAAGAAATTTCTCTCTTTTTTCCTCCTTCACCTATGCTGAATTTCTTAAAATTCATTGTGCAGCATGTGTGTATGTCTTTATTACAAGACTAAACCATCTTTGGTGCTGAAGAGACCAAACTCAGCAGTGCCTTCCCTGAAGGTTAATTTCTGTCCCCCACTCTCCAACTGCTGAATCTGCCCTCAGCTTCCGATAATTGGATGAGGGCAACTTCAGGTAATTAGCTTGCCCAAAGTTGCTTTTGCACAAATGGAAGCTGAGCTGAGTTACTCTTGAAATTTTGAGCACTCTTTCCTGTATCCCCACCCATTCTAGTTGGGGGTAGGAGAGAGGGGAAGATTTCTGATGCCATACATAACAGACCATCCTAGACATTGCTTAGGATGCACATGTTGTATATGTGACACTTTCCAGTGTTTGTTATGTATCTCTGGGTATGTCTACACTACCCCGCTAGTTCGAACTGGGGGGTAATGTAGGCATACCACACTTGTAAATGAAGCCAAGGATTTGAATTTCCTGGGCTTCATTTGCATAAGCGGGGAGCCGCCATTTTTAAAACCCCGCTGGTTCGAACCCCGTGCAGCGCGGCTACACGGGGCTCGAACGAGGTAGTTCGGACTAGGATTCCTGGAACAAGGTGTACCGGTAGTTCGGAATAGGAATCCTAGTCCGAACTACCTAGTTCGAGCCCCGTGTAGCCGCTCTGCACGGGGTTCAAACCAGCGGGGTTTTAAAAATGGCGGCTCCCCGCTTATGCAAATGAAGCCCGGGAAATTCAAATCCCGGGCTTCATTTGCAAGTGCGGTATGCCTACATTACCCTCCTAGTTCGAACTAGGGGGGTAGTGTAGACATACCCTCTGTGTGTGGCAGGGAGGAAGGGGGCTTAAAATATAATTTGACAGTACATCAAAACAGGGCTTTTGAATTGAGTTCCTGCCTTTTGAAGGCTGGTTGTAGGAAAATTTCCTAGGTTACTCTATGACTTACAGGCACCTGCAGGCCTGTTCATCATCATCAATATAGGCATGTAGCGGTCTGTGAGTAAGTGTTCCTGCTGAAGGGGGAGAAGGAAGAGGAGGAAGCCCCTAGCAGAAAATCAGGGACTACTGAAAGAACTGTGTCACTTGGATGTTTTTAGTGAAGTGAGGTAGCTGAGGCCTCCTGAAGCTGCTCTTATATTCTGGACAGTTTGCACCCTGGCAGCCTCCAGGTTTGGGTGGGGGTGGGGAAAGAGTGATGTAAAGTAAAACTATGTATGCCTCCTCCTAAACCATGCCAAGCACCACTGTGCTGCATTAGGGGATATAGTACTCTATTATTAATACAGTTACCGGCTTCCCAAAGACACAAAACTCAGCAGTGCTACAGTGATTAGTGCCATCTAGATAAATAATCAATTTACTGCACTGAAAACAGCACCATATAACTTTAGTTCACAAAGTAAATTAAAGTCCTATTGCTCCTGGAAAAAAAAAAACCATCCCTCAGTGGGGCTATTGAGGAAGTGCAGAGTATCTATCACAATCTTTCACCAAGCTAGGTTGGAAATTAGGAAAAGCTATTTCACTGGGAGCAGGAGCGGCCTGAGGCTGGCTGTAGCAGCTGGCGTCCCAGGCGAAAGGCGCGGTTGGCGCCCTTCCTGTACGGCTGTCATATTTACTTCATAAGTTAGGGTAATTCCATGGTTTGGCCATTATGAGCCTGATCCTCGGAGTAAACAGGAAAACGGAATAATGTTGGTTAAAAAAAACCTGTGAATCTGGAAATCTAAAACAATTTTACAACTTTTACCAAGGAGTCTGTCATCTTTGGCGGGACCTATTTGTAATTCAGTTGGGACACTTGTACTCGCTACTATCACTATTACCTTGTGCCAGTTCACTGACTTTTAACTTAATCTCTGTTACCAATTCTTTGTCCTTATTTGTTTTATTCTTATTATTATTTTGTGTTGTTAGATCAGAAAACATCCAAAATGATGTCACTTAAATAAAAGTTAAGTATTCTGTTAAAGATAAAGAATAGTCCAAGATGAGTAAGCGTATGACAGTAACAGTATCTAGATGTATGATTTATAGTTGTCTTACAGTTAAGACACTCTTATATTAACATACCTGAGATGATTGAAATAAGATTATTTTTAAATATTCTAGTATAAAGACACTCCAAGAACTGTAAAGGCTTGTTCAATGAAGGCTTGTTAAGACATACTCAAGATGAAATTATTGCATAATAAAAATATCTTTCATGGGCTGTTAGAGTATCCCCTCAAAAGTTTGCTCCTACTTTAGGGGAGGGGAACCTCTGTATTTGAATGGATCCACTGGAAAGTGAGGTTGATAGAATCTAATGTTTAGATATGCAAGGATCAGTGCCAAATCTAAATGAGCATCCCAAAGTGAAGGTAAAGCACTACCACATAGTAGTGGCAAAGCAACCCAGAAATTCTGGATTCACATTAGAACTTTAAAAATAACTTTAAAAAACAAGTGGTTCTGTGACACCTTAGAGACTAACAAAAATATATGTATACTAAAACTTCCTTAAACTTCCTCAGTAGCAAGATAATTACTGGGCAGTGTTTCCCTAGGAAGACAATTACCCAGAATGTTTCCACTTGACAGCATGGCTTGAAATGGAGAGCAGAGTTAGATCCATTCGTACATAAACAAAATATGTTCCTTACTGTAGTAGATTGCATCTCAGACTATATCTACACTACACAGAAATATCGGAAAAAGGTATGCAAATTGTGCTCCGCAATATGAGTACCTTTTTCTGATCATTTTTTCGGAAAAGGCTTTTCCAAAATTTGGCCTGTCTACACAAAGCCAAATTCTGGAAGAGCCTCCTCTTTCAGTAGAGCCCTTCTTCCTCGTGGGAGGAGGAAGACACGGCTTCCAAAAGAGAGCATCTAGTCTGCTCTTCTGCAAAAAAAACCAAACAAACCCAGAAGAGCAGATGCGTTCCCTGGACGCGATGGAGTTTTTCCAGGACAGGTATCCCGGAAAACCCCCATAGTGTAGACATAGCCTCAGTACTTTGGAGAAAAGTACAAAAAAGAGCAGAGACAGACACAATGAAAATTAGGTATTAATTTATTTTCATTGCAGGATTAGAAGATTCACATACATGAACTAATATTAAGAGAAGGAAGATTTAAATTGGGTACTAAGAATATATTTCTTATTTAAGAGGCTTTTGGGAGATGGAATCAGTTGAAGCTATAAGCATCAAAAGATTTAAGGCTGCAATGTGTAAGTGCTTGGGGACTCGACGCAATTGGCAATATCTGCTGAAAGGTTGGTTAGTTCCCCTGCTTAATTGTGGGGACAGTTCTAGAATGGTGGTGCCATTCTAATTTCCAAAGTCCAAACTTATAAAGAGGTTCTGTATAGTTAGCAAATGGGAGCATTACCTTAATGGATCATGGCAAGGCAGAGCAAGATATAATGGAAATGGCTTTTAGGCATTAGTTATCCACCAGCGTGTCTATATTCAGCAGTTATCTTCACAGCTTAATCAGAAAGGTAAACCTGCTGTCGATGACCCATTAAGGAACACCTCAAGCACAAGAGACACAGGAAATGTGTTTCCTCACCACAACTGAGGAATGGCAATTAACACGCTATGGAAAACCTAGTTGAAGAAGCCTCAAAAGAGAAATATTGGAAAGGTGAGTGTGATTTCTTCTCAGTTTGACATAAAAGAATGCTGCTAAGAAACCAAAATGGGAAACAATAGGAATGTCTGCTAGGCTTCAATATTAAATTCAAAAAAAATGATCTTTCATTCTCCATGTAACTCTCACTCTTTGCTTATGATCCAATGCAGACTTTCCATCACCATCCCTTCTTGTTCCTTATACGGACTCTATCCTGGGACTTTGACGCTTGTAATAACGTTCTAAAAAAAACAACTGATAAAATGCATAAGTCTGCAGCTTCTATTCTTGGACTTTAGTTTGATTTCCCAAACTTTATTGCAACTCATATCTCCACTCCCTTACAATCTCTGATGGTGTCTCTGCCCCTTGGATACTGCTCAAAGTGCAAATATTGGTCACACTGAGGTGATCCCCTGGATGTAGAGCAAGGGTGGCTATTTGGCAAGGCTGTTAACAGAAGTGCTGGGACCCTGAGCAAGGCAGGGAAGATAGAGACTACCTCTTGGCCTGTGGAAGGGATGTGACTGGAGGTTAGCCTCACTTAGCCAGCCCTTCAGCACTGTCCAGCCTATGCTCTCTGGGGCTCTGGTGATGATTTAAAAGCTGAGGGGGCAGCAGCCAAGAGCACTAGGCCCTTTTAATTTACTAGGCCCTAGGGGTGCTGACACTTGTGACACCCACTTCTGTGGGCAGCCCTGCTGGTTTGCACAAAGGGGACAGGGAGAGCAGGAAGTGTGGACTACCATATACATCTGTTCTAAAGGGGTGTGTCTAGACTGCAGGGTTTTTTTCGAAAAAAGTGGCTTTTTTTTGAAAAACCTTCCCCTGCATCTAGACTGCTGCCACATTCTTTCGAAAGTAAATCAACAGAACGTGGCAGTTTTTTCGACTGAGGAAAGCTTCGTTTTACAAGGAAGAATGCCTTTTTTCAAAAGTGCTCTTTCGAAAATAGGCACTATGTAATGCAAACTGTGCTTTTTCAAAAGAAAGCATCCAGACTGCCTGGGCGCTCTCTTTCAAAAAAGCGGCTTGCTTTTTGGAAAGTACTAGTTGTAGTCTAGATGCTCTTTTGAAAAAGAGGCTTGCAGTCTAGACGTAGTCAAGGTGTTTACAAGACTGGTGCTCTTGTCAGAAATGTTCTTATGCTTTCTGCATAAAATAAGCTGTTTGTTGTTTTATTATAGATCTCATCAGTACTTTCCATGAATTCTAAAAAGTCCCAGTTTCTGATAGTCCTCGGCATACTCTTCCATGTGCTTTCTGTATTTTCTGACTTAGCCTTCTGAATTATGCTGCTTTGATACATACCGATGGCTGTTTTGTTTTTACTCATAAGGGTAGTATGATGTGTTCAAGACATTTGTCAAATGCTTTAACAATCAATCTAATCTGTTAGATAATTGTTATAACAAGCATGTTTAATATAGTGGTTAAGTCAAGGATGCATATGCAAATTAAATTGCCTTACTGTGGCAGCAGGAATTACACTTGCAATTCTAAACAAAATATTAGAGGCCACCTGCAGCCTCTACATAAATCAAATTATGTTTTTCAGGAGTAAGTATTCAAATTGTTTGATTTACTACAAAGCCTGCACTGGCTCGATTGGCAAATTAAAGCATGATTTGCCTTTTTGGCAAAATTAAGTGTCTTTGATCGTATTGCATGATGTCCTGTCCCTCAAGTGTTTGACCTTTCCTTCCCTCTCTCCAGTGAAGAACCTGTATGATTCAGTTTTGCAACTAGAACAATATGGCTACATCTACACTGGCATGATTTTCCGGAAATGCTTTTAACGGAAAAGTTTTCCGGTAAAAGCATTTTTGGAAAAGCGTGTCTAGATTGGCAGGACACTTTTCCGTGAAAGCACTTTTTGCGGAAAAGCATCCGTGGCCAAGCTAGACGCGCTTTTCCGCAAAAAAGCCCCGATTGCCATTTTCGTGATTGGAGCTTTTTTGCGGAAAACAAATCTCTGTCTACACTGGCCCTTTTGCACAAAAGCTTTTTGGAAAAAGACTTTTGCCCGAACGGGAGCAGCGTAGTATTTCCACAAAAGCACTGACAATCTTACATGAGATCGTCAGTGCTTTTGCGGAAATTCAAGCGGCCAGTGTAGACAGCTGGCAAGTTTTTCCGCAAAAGCAGATGATTTTGCAGAAAAACTTGCCAGTCTAGACACAGCCTATATGTTCCAGGGCAACTAGTTGTGCATAAGTGGTCTCCTCTATCTGTTTCTTCTTCTCTGCTAGATCCAGATATAACAGCTTATTCTTCATCTTAAAAATCAAATCAAATTGTGTCCTGCAGCTGCTAAGTTTGTTATACTCTAAAATTTTCTAGTTGGCCTGTCCTGGCTTGGCTGGAAACTTAAACTGTGGCTTGTATTGTTTCTGAACAACTTAACTGTGCTGAAACATCCAATTTCTGCTTTTCCCATTACCTGAAACTTTCCTGATATAAACATTAAGAACAAGCTCAGCCTCAGACATGCTTAGGGAAATGTGTTTCTCTCTGGTCCCAGTCCCTTCTCCTAAGGCATGTCATCATCTTGGTCCATCTAGCTCCCCTTTGTGAAAGCCCCACTTTAGAACTTTTGTGCAGGCTCCTCCACTCCCGTCTCCTCTTGTGACAGGTCATTTCTATTGCCTTGCTCACCCTCTCTTTCACTCCAGTGCTTAGTGGCAGCTCAGCTTTGAAAGTCAGATTCTCTCTTCTAGCCCTCCCCTTCGAACTTACCACTCAATTGTATTGCTTTGTTGAGTTTCTTTCTCATATCTTCTAAGTTTTCTTCCACACTCCCATTCAACACCTCTGGTGACTCTCTTCTATGACTGGCTACTCAGTGCTGCAGTGACTAGCTCCAATCCCAGCTTCTCATGTTTCCCTGCCCAGCTACTGGGAGATACATCTGCTCCCCATATACCATTTTCACTTGTCTAGTGCTTCTGGGGCTATGTCTAAACTGCAGGCTTCTTTCAGAAGAAGCTTTTCTGGAAGAGATCTTCCGAAAAAATTTCTTCCAAAAGAGAGCGTCCACATTGCCAAAGCGCATTGAAAAAGCGATCTGCTTTTTTGAAAGATAGGGTCCACACTGAATGGATGCTATCTCACATTTAAGCTGTGATGGACACAGTGGCTTTTTCCTTGTAGAAAGAGGTTTACAAAGGTTGGAGAACCCCCCCTTTGTTCTTTCGATTTCTTTTCGAAAACACAATTGCAGTGTGAACCTAAGTGAAATTTTGGAAAAATGGCCCACCCCCCCTGCACTCATTCCCCACATCCTTGCCTAATTATGCAGCAGGAAGTTTGTTCCATACCATATGGATGAAAGAGCAGCCTCTCTAGCCCACACTGAAGGCTGTGACTTAAATCATAACTGAGTCCTTAAGTGACTAGTCATAAAGAGTTACAGGAGTAATTCACATAAAATAGAAGGTCACCTCCACCCCATGTGTATTGGAAAGTAAAATGTGATGCAAATACAGATAAGGCAATTGCCCTTCTGTCTATAGTCCTAGAATAGCCAGCAACAGTAGGAGGCTATCATCTAATGGCGGATATTTGATTTATGTCAGCGGGCACTTTAATTTCGTTTGGAAAAGCTTCAAAATAAATGAATAAAGGCTTTCCATTTTATCAGAAAATTAATATGCATTCCTTTGAGGTTTGTAGTTGGCTGTCATTTTATCCCTTCAGCATATCATTACATAAAGCAGAGCAAGACTGTAACATGCAGAAGTGACAGAATTTTTGTTTTTGTCCACATTTCTCTGAGGTGCTATACAGTTTTCTTAGCTGCAAACATTTGAAAAGAGACTTTTTTGACAATGAGATGGAGATGCCAACTGTGCAAAACCCCTACAGTATGTATTGTTACTGGCGATGCTCATATGACTTTATGCAAATGAATCTACACTATTTAAAACTATTAGTGAGTAGATGCTAGTTGAAAATGGGGAATTTTGCAAAAACTTGTTAAAAGTCTTTTTTTCTCTTTGAAAAAAATAAATTGAGTTTTTCAAAGTTCTGTTGTTCATCTTAAAGCTCTACCTGTAAGCAAGTGAGATTTAAATAAACAAGGGAACCTTTACACTACAGAGATATTTGGAATAACTCGCATTATTTCGAAATAACAAGGTGAGTGTCCACACAGCAAGCACATTATTTCAAAATTATTTTGAAATAACAGGATTGCTATAGCAAAATAATAACCCCTCATTCTACAAGGAATAACACCTATTTCAAAATTGCTATTTCAGAATAAGTCGAGTGGGGACACTCAGCTGTGCTTATTTCAAAATAATTGGCCTCCAGGGCTTTTCACAGCTGTCCTGGTGGCCCTCTGCCCACACCCCTGAAAACTCTATAGCAAGGTTTAGAGCTGCAGGCCGAAGAGAAAGGGCTCATAGCACCACACCAGCCCTGCTAGTCAAGTGCCACAAAGCAGCAGCCTACTCTGCTTTCCCTACTGCCATGGCAGACCTCAGCACTCCTTCAACCCTCCTCCTCCCCCCACACACAGTTGCAAGCACACTGCCAGCCACCTCTGAAGCCCCTGGCTGGGGCAAAAGAGGATACCATCTTGGACTGATGCAGAGATCCTGGAACTCATAGAGGTATAGGGTGAGGAGTCCAACCTCCAGAATGCAGATGTTTATGGCCAGATGGCCACCAGCCCGGCCAGAAGGGTCACACATGCATGCTGGACCAGGTGTGCATGAAAATTAAGGAACTGTTGGAGGACTACACCAAGGCCAGGGAACAAACTACTGTGGCACCTTAGACCTGTCGGTTTTGCCAGCAACTGGGAGCTGGTCACCTCCCTCCCCCCTCGTCATGGGCTTTAGCCTGCAGGAGAGTGGGTCTGTGGACCAGGATGACTAGGATGACAATGAGGAGGTTGAAGAGGAGGTCAGCAATGACACTATGTCTGCCAGCCAGGAGGCAGTCATCTCCCTGGAGCTGGTATCCTCCCTCAGGATGTTTTCCAGGGCTCAGATAAGGCCGGAAAAAACATTTCAGGTGAGTTCTATAACTTTCCCTATCTACACGTGGGGAGAAGCAGTGAGATGAGAGGAGCTGCGTATTCCTCACTTATCGTTCTCAGCCTGGGAATCACACAACAAACTGTGCACATGGGTACACAGTCTGGGGCTAGAGCCAGTCCAGAGCACCTGGCCCCATGAGGCTCACACTCAGGAACCTGTTGATCCTTCTCACAAGGTTTCTGGCCTGCCTTGGTTCATACTCCGTGGAGGGACACCATCCCATGACAAGCCACCACTGAGGAGGTTAGAATTGTGGAAACATACAAAAGTGCCTCACAAGGCACAGACTCTTGCCTGCACTCTTGCATGGCATCCGCTCCTGGTCAAACATGGCGAGGTGGAGGATACTGATCTGCTACATGGGAGCCTGCCATGGGGAGAAAGAGGAGGGACCCCAGTACCATCTCCCTGGCAAGCAGCATATGCTTCTCACACACACCTCACCCAACACCCTTCCCCCGCTCCTACAGAAGGCAGGGATGGAAATTCTCTCTCTGTGTGACAATGCCACTGCCAGACCCAGCATATGTGCAGCACAGAGGGAAGGCAAGCCACCCATCCTTCCCTTACACTTGCAGGTTCTCAGAGAGTAGTTATTAATGGTTCACAATCCTGCTGGAAAGGTATAACAAGTGGGGTTCCACAGGGGTCTGTTTTGGGACCGGTTCTGTTCAAGATCTTCATTAACTATTTAGATATCGGCATACAGAGAGAGTATTATTAAGTTTGCAGATAATACCAAGCTGGGAAGGGTTGCAACTGCTTTGGAGGATAGGGTCATTATTCAAAATGATCTGGACAAATTGGAGAAATGGTCTGAGGTAAACAGGATGAAGTTTAATAAGGACAAATGCAAAGTGCTCCACTCAGAAAGGAACAATCAGTTTCACACATGCAGAATGGGAAACGACTGTCTAGAAAGGAGTATGGCAGAAAGCGATCTAAGGGTTATAGTGGAGCACAAGCTAAATATGGGTCAACAGTGTGACGCTGTTGCAAAAAAAGAAAACATGATTCTAGGATGCATTAACAGGTGTGTTGTGAGCAAGACATGAGAAGTCATTCTTCCGCTCTACTCTGCACTGATTAGGCTTCAGTTGGAGTACTGTGTCCAGCTGGTGGAGTACTGGGCACCACATTGCAAGACAGATGTGGAGAAATTGGAGAAGGTCCAGAGAAGAGCAACAAGAATGATTAAAGGTCTAGAGAACATGACCTATGAAAAAGACTGAAAGAACTGGGCTTCTTTAGTTTGGAAAAGAGAAGATTGAGAGGGGACATGATAGCAGTTTTCAGGTATCTAAAAGGGTGTAACAAGGAGGAGGGCGAAAAATTGTTCTTCCTGGCCTCTAAGGATACGACAAGAAGCAATGGGCTTAAAGTACAGCAAGGGAGGTTTAGGTTGGACATTAGGAAAAAGTTCCTAACTGTCAGGGTGGTCAAACACTGGAATAAATTTCTTAGGGAGGTTGTGGAATCTCCATTACTGGAGATATTTAAGAGTAGGTTAGATAAATGTCTATCAGGGATGGTCTAGACAGTATTTGGTCCTGCGATGAGGGCAGGGGACTGGACTCGATGACCTCTCGAGGTCCCTTCCAGTCCTAGTATTCTATGATTCTATGATTCTATGTCAACCTCCCCAACCCTGATGGTGCATCCTCTGGCGTGCATCTTCTGAAACAGGCTGGAGTTTCTGAATATATGGGCATCATGTGCCTTCCCCAGCCACCTGTTGTAAATGTCTGTGAACCAGCTCCTGTGGTCCAAGAGGGCCTATTGGTGAAGCCTGAAGCCCAGTGGTTGGGGGCCAGGATGAAGATTTGGGTGCCATCAATGGCCCCTTCTCTTCACAGTTGGGGAAGCCCATGGCAGCAAAGCCAGCGATGATAGGATTGATGCTGCCCTGGGTGATGTCCTTCACAGATGGCTTCACCTATAGAATCATAGAAAGATAGATTCTCAGGGTTCTCAGAGCCCTCAGGATTTCCCCCAGTCGAAGCCCCTTCTCACAGCAGGAGCAACCCCAACTAAATCATTCCAGGCAGGGCTTTGTGAAGCCAGAACTGAAAAACTTCCAGGAGGGAGATTTCACCCTTATCCCTAAGCAACTCATTCCAGTAGTTCATCACTCTTGTAGGACTACAGCAAGAAAGTCAAACTTGCATAAGCATGGCCCCGGCGATTGATCTCCCCAAGCCAAATTGGATCCTGACAGAATTCCTGTCTGGCATGGAGAGCTTCCAAACTGCAATGGCAACACTCTTCTGGAAGGGGATGGTGGTCTCATGCAGGTGTCCCATTGCTGGAGGTCAGGGGAGAGCCACTCGCAGAGCCCCAGGAACATGTCCTTCTGCAAGTAAAAGTTCTGGAGCCACTGCTGGCTGTCCCACCACTGCATGACGATGTGGTCCCACCAGTCGGAACTAGTTTCCCAGCACCAGAAGGAGCAGTGCATGGTGTGCAGGGAAGGATGAAAGGAACTGTGGGGCATGAGGAGCACCTGGGTTGGGGTGAGGAGTTGCCCCAGTGTGGGGCATTGGGGTCCTGTAGTGCCACAAAGGCAGCCTGCATAAATTGTGCCAGGAGGTGCAGCAGGAGGTCTTAGAGCCAGTGACTGATTTGCAGCAGGCCCAGCTGCATGGTGGAAGTGCTGTGGTGTCTGTAAGGGCAACCAGAGCATGCAATGTGATTTTGCTGTCCCTCAAGGAGGCAGGCACTGGAGAAGAGTTTGAGACTGTAGAGGGGAGCCCCTTTAGGCACAAACCTCAGCTATCCTCAGGCAGCAGTTACAGGAAGTGACTGCTGTCCTGAAGCCCTGCCCAAAGTGCTTCTAGGGGGCTTAAAATGCGATCCAGGATCCAGTGAGTGTGGCTGCACTATTTCAATATAAATCTCTGCTATTGCGATAGGAATTTTTAGTGTGGACACGCTATTTCAAAATAGTTATTTCAAGAGTTATTATTTCAAAATAGCTTATTTCAAAATCACCTTGTAATGTAGACATAGACCAAGAGAATTGCTTTTGTCCTTGAGATTGACATCTTGGTATATATAGATTGAGGCTAGAGGCCTCATTAGATTCAGTCTCTCCTCTTATGTAACAAAGGCCAAGGGACATCAGCTAGTTACCATTATCTGAAGCCCAATAACTAAAGCAACTACATATAGAATAACAACAAATCCAAACGTATTCCAGTGTAATCCCACAAATTTAATACCATTGACATTAATTGAATTATACCAGGAATGAATCTGGCTAAATGCTGACTCCTAGCAACATTCTTTGGAGTGTCTGGCTGCTTTATATAAATTTGTCAAACTCTTTCATTTGAATGAGGGTAAAATAATCTGAAATTGTATTGCCTGGAGACTTTGACTCAAGAATCTCACAGCTCTTTGTATGAGATCCCAACCTGGAGATTCTGAATTCTACAAAGAGTGATTCTGCAGGACAGGGACTACAAAAAAAGACTTTAGGACAGATAAAGTCTGGGCTTTGTTAATACACTTGAATGGCTTAAATCCAGCAACCCTGGGAAATGGTATGCTGGATTAAAGAATTTGCTGGGCCAGGGAGGGTGCTGCAGGTTTTCAGTGAGAGGGAATGGGCGTGTGCACTTATCTGGTGCCCTGCTCCTCGGGACATATATGGATACACGCTCCCTACAACTCCCAGGCACTGCCTGCTCCCCCCTCTCTCCCGCCACCTCAGCTGTTATGAGAGCAGTGGGAAAAGCCTCAGGGGAAGAATGTTGCTTCCCTGCCATTCCCCCAGCTGGTCTGGAGAAGGAGTGGAAACATGGAGAGCTGCTTCATCCTCCTCCTGCCAGGGTCTGTACCATGGGTGTTCCCAGATTAGGGATACCCCCAGAGTAAGAACATTCATGTGTACCATTAAAGCCTAGTCACAGGGTTCTTCTTTATATATTTATGAACCCAAGGCCAATTGCAGGATAGGGGGCAGGAAAAGTGACATAAACCAGTTCCAAGAACAATGCAGATACTCATTCCATTGCACTGACACTGGGTAGCATGATATCCTTTCCCTGTGGCCACTAGGAAAGACATGGCTATGCAGATATCAAGCAGAGAGCTCCTCAGTGGTCAAGAGTATGTATCTAATTGTGTCGGCATGCAGCAAATGCCATAGTTGTCAAAGCTTAAATGTAGATTATTTTGGTTTATGAAGGACTGCCACAGCAGTAACTTCCTATTGCTTTAGGCATGCATGACACTGGTCTCTAATGATGCTGTTTCCCTGCAAGGATGCAGAACTGTGGAGTTTGCAGCTGGAGAGCTTTGCACGTTTCTTGTTTCCAAGATACTTAATTTTTAGCAGTGCTGCTCATTTAGAATCAAAAGAGGATTTGATGTCAGATAAACAGCAGTTAGAGCATCTAAGTCTACATAAATCAGCATGATTTATAAAAGATCTAAGCCTCTTCAGCTCAGCTACAGTGATGCATATGTCTGAGGTATTAATTATAGAAGCTTTTGGAAAAAATGTATCCAATAGCTACCTAAGGTCATCCTGACTGCTTTTATAAAAGCAGATACTGTATGTCCTGAAGTGCCCTCCAAGCTCTTACACTATTTCTATCTAGTTTGGAAAAGATATATCAGGAATATCATTTGCATAGGTCTATTGCTAAATGAAAAATAAGGGAAAATACAGCTTCCTAACAGCACTCTTCAAAAGCACTCTTAAAAATAAGAGAAAATCATAGCAAATTAAACAGCCAAAATGATTAAGTCACTATGCGAATCTAGAGAGGGATGTAAAAATGAATTGTCCTTGTTTTTTTCTTTCTTGTGGTTAAGGTGTTCAGCTGGTTTTCAGGTGACTTCACAGCTGCAGCGCAGACTTACTGTGTGATCTTCAGCAAGTTGCTTAGGCTACATCTACACTGCAGTGCTATTTCGAGATACTGGAGGAATCCCGAAATAGCTATTCTGTGTCTTTTGAGTATGCCCGTTATTTTGAAATATAATGGGCTCACTCTACTGACGTCCCTGTAAACCTCATTCCACAAGAAGTAAGGGATTTTTTTGGAATAGCGATTTATTTCAAAATAAATGCTGTGTAGACAGCGCCAAATTTCAAAATAAGCTATTTTGAAATAACATCAAAATAAGCAACACAATTTGCGTAGCTCAATTGCAGAGCGTATTTTGAGCGATGGGTGTTTAAAGCTTTGCTAAAGCCCAAAACAATCAATATACACCCATTGACTAGAATATTCTTTGAATCAGGATTTTATTTGCTGAATGTTTTCCCTTGTGAAATAGGGATAATAAGAGCTAGTTGGAAAAATTATGGTGAAACGATGTTTCTTCTGAATTTGCAAATTGGTGAAATCCAAAATGTTTTATAGTGACTCTTCAATTCCACTAGAGTTCCCTCTGATTTCCTGTCACCTCGTCTATCCCATCTAGGAAAACACAGCTGGCAGGCTGCTGTGGTATCTGGGCTACTTTCATCAATGAGTCTGTGCCAGCCAGTAAGGCAAAGTGCCCTAGGACTATATTTCCTTTTGAGGAAAATGTTTTATTTTAGTTCTAGTGAGTTTTTTAATTAATTCTTAATGAGAATGAAACACAATTTTAAAATCCTCCATGAATCCTCCTGCCCAGCTCTAATAAATATAGTAATTTCCTCTTCCTCAACTTTGTCTTCTCTGTTTAGCTTGTAAATTCACCAGGGGCAGAACTATAGTGTGTTACCACATATTTGTACATTGCCTAGCACAGTCTTAGATGTCATAGGAAAACGTGTTTCAGTAATGAAAAAAAAAAAAACACCAGAGTTGTGGTTTTCTCATTAAATGGAAACCTCTGTTTCTACTCCACTCTAATTTTCAGTGTGAAAGTATTTAAATTTATTAGTATACTTGCAAAGATCAGGGTATTGGAACAACTTCTTCTGGAACATGGGGGAGCTGAAAGCTGCTGAACTAAACTGTAAAGCCAGTACATGAGGAAACCACTCCAAAGCAGGGAGTACATTAGCATCCTCAAGACCCCTAGTTCCAGCACCTATGGCAATGATCACCCTAACTTTCACAAGTACTTCATATCAAGCTTTGACAAATTTTATCAACTATTCAATTGACCTACAGCGTCTTCTCAAACATTCGTGTTGATACTAGGGGCATAGAAACGGAGGCATGGAGTGTCTCATGCTCCAATCATAAGTTTGTTGATACCTCTCTGACTGTGCTGATATTCAGCAATAACTCCAAATTGCAGAGGATATTAGAACAAACTGTATGTCAGAATTTTGTATATACTTATATTTGGTACTTCATATAATTTTTTGTTGTTTACCCCTGCTCAACTCCACATATGAGGTGCCTGCCAATGCACAGATGACCCCCAATCTCTCTCTCATACATGCATACTCAGTCAAAAGAGAAAACAAACTTTCCACTATCAAGTGTCCTACAAGGGAGCAGATAAGCAGTTCATTTAGGCATTTCTCCTTGTTATCACATCCTCATTTAACCTTCATTCCTGGATTAACTTTTTCCATTCGCTTTTCATTGCTAAACTTCCTCTTTGGCTATCTTCTTTCCTTCAGTATTGCTTACCTGAGCTCTCTTCCTCCTCCTGTTTCCCACTTCTTCTGTGATTCAGTCATTTCATACCTTATCACTGCTGCCTCCTCCTTTCTGAGTTGTATTAGTGCTGTCTCATTCTTCCCAAGACTATTCAAAATGTGGCTGTTTATGACATCTTGATTCACTGTCCTGACTAAATCAACCACTCATACCTTTGCATCCTTTTTGCATGTCCTCCTCCACCACACACACAAAAAAAGCTTCTTGTCTTTAAATTTAACATGGCTTAGTTTTACCCTGTATATAAAAATGTTATTGAGCCTCCTCTCCTCTGCCAATGATGCTATCCATCATCCGTTAGTACATTTTTTATTCCCTCAAGCACCGTCATAGATTTTTCTCTCACTCAGGAGGAGTTTCCCATAAAGTCTGTAAAGCTTATCCTCCTTCAAATCCATTCTTTAAACTCCTTTGTTTTCATGCCTATGCCACCCTGGAAAACATCTAGACCATGACCATGCGGCATCTGCTGTTTATTTTACTAAACATGATCTCTTCACTTCAACTCCTCCCCCAGGCTCCCAACCTATTTGTTTGTTGTATTCACCTGTTTTCTTTCATCCTATGCCAAGATTGTTATCTCTCTGGAGTAGGAAATGTCTTTTTGTTTTTAATTGTATGTGTACAGCACTTAGAAAAAATGGAGATATGATCCCTAACTGGTGTCTCTAGTAAGTATTGCCTCACTAACAGGAGGTTGTTAGAACCAACATCTGTATCAGACAGACAATAGTGCAGAATTCAGGATTGAGAAAAAGAAACTTCCCGCTTAACCTGTGTGCAAAGGATGGTGGGAGGGAGGCAGCCAGCCAGACTGTTCAGTGGTGGGAGGGAAAGACCTGACTGCCAGCCTTTTGTATTAGGCATCTTCTACACCAGTAGTGTGGGGAAGACCAATGTCTGAGCAGCCGAGGGACATGCTCCAATCTAGAAGATAATCTGTTGGCCATCATGACCATGGGTGCTGTCTATCTACATTATGTGTCAATGAATGGGTTCAAACATAGATGACAGATAAGCTGGCATGTGGGAGTCACGTAGTACCCAAATTCATGTTTGGTCTGCCTGGGAGAAGGAGAGGCAGTCTATCCTCTGCTGCTGCACCCTGCCCCCATGATTCTCCTGCTGTGTTCCTGGAACCCAGACCCAGGCAGAAGGGGCTAGACCAGCAGCTTTTTATGCTGGCTCCTATGAGCCATTGCTCAGCAGGGTAGCGGCCTTCCAGCCCCAGGCTCAGCAGCTGGAGAAAGGAGCTGAGCAAGCTAGAAATAGATTGGGGGAGGACAGCTCTGGCTGGCATGGCCCTAATCCCCTGCCCCCGGGCAGGGCTTGTGTGAAGAAAAAAGGGACAGGGCAGCCTGTCACACCAGCTGGGCTCTTTCTCAGGTAGCTGCCACAATGAATATAGGGTGTGGCTAGCTTCAATTGTTTGAGAAGTGGCTCCTTCCTATTCCCCGCCTGGGCCTAGGTGTCAGGGAAGTGGCTTACACACTGGGAATGAGGTGCAGCTGGGTAAGTACAGAGCCATTTTCACTCCACACCCTAAAGATTACTGGTGGAGCAGGGAGAGTGTAGAGGCCCTGTGCTGGGCACAGAACAAGGAGGTTGTTGGCCAGAAGAGAGACATGTCACAGCATGAACACACCCAACCACTCTAGCAACTGTGGGGAAATGGTGGTGTTCAAACTGAAGCAGTTAAATGTAATATGGTGTGGTATGCGTGGCATTTTTTTTCTTTTTATATTTCATAAGCAATGTTTTGCTTTTTTGACACAGCGTCAAGATACAAGATTCTGGATAACAGATGTGTCTCCTACCAATTTTGAGTGACAGCTTGCCAAAGACTACTTCCTACATGGGGAACAAAGCTAGCAGCTGCAAATGCCCAAAATAGCCATACCACTACCTTCCCCAAAATTCCATGAAAGAAAATATTAGTTCCTCCCCCACAGTACAATAGTAATCCATAGCTAATATGTGGGTCTTACTGTTCTTTTAAGTTAAAATTAAACCCTATAGCAAGAGGGAAAATAAGTTTAGGTAGAATGAATCTGAAAAGTGAATACCTTTCCTTTCACTACCTTTAGGGAGGTGGAGAATAGAGTTTTATATTGGAGGTGAGGAAGCATTGATTTGTTTCTTTCTGATTTCTTTGGTACATAATGAAGGACTTTGAAAAGTCACTGAAGGTGTAAATGAGCAGTTTGGTCCTATCAGCTATAAAATCCTTGATATAGAGCATGTTCATTCCTCTCTGTCCCCACTCCTTGGTTTAAGCTATGCTCCTTGTTGAGAGGGAGACCATGGATGCCTGAAGGAAATATCCCATTTGCTAATACAATGGGATTCTCTTCAGTGTGCGGCATGAAGTACTTATATGTGAATCATCATGCAGATTTTTCAAATGAATCCTTACAGTTTCTTGACTGAAAAGAGACAGATTTGAAATGTAGCCCTTACTTTTAATTCAAGCTGCCAAAATTAGGATTCTACACAATTGCTTTGCCAGTCAGACTGAGCCAGTTTTGTCACCATTCAGTGTCATACTATACTTCTTCTTAGTAACAAATTAGGGAAGCAGATCTCCGAGAGAATGACTTCATATTCACTTTCAGAGAAAGCAACTTTTGAACACTTTCTTGTTTAAGAGAAATGGTTTTGTCAGAAATAACATCACTTGCTAAACTAAATATGAATACAAAATATACTGTGCTATATAGTTGATTGCTGGTAAGTCAAGTACATAACCATAAGTTCTGCAAACACCCTTACCTTATCCTGTTAAAATAAATGGTTTTCTACAGCAATGTAATTTGTTGCTTGACCCGCTATTCCACCTGTCAGCAGTGATGTAAAACCACTGCCACAGGTCACTTTGAAGCACATGCATTGCTCTAAGTCCCCAGGCTTCATGTAATTGAAATCTCTTTTAAGTAGAAATAAATAGGATAAAGATAGATATAAATATGCAACAGTTTCAAAGTTATAAAAATGCAGCCATTCTATTCTACATTCTAGTGGAATTCTGTTATTCTATTTCTGATTTCTGGGGTGATTTAATGCAAGATTTGTTTTTGCTAAATAGAAAATGTTTAGACTTTTTTTTGAACCTTTCAAGATAATCTATCATTTCACCCCAGATTATATTGTATAATTTTTACTTGCAAAATAAAGATTTTCTGATTTTTTAAGTTATGCTACTATAAATTAATAAGAATGGGGGGAAAGTTTATGCTCAGCATGTTTGAGAAAGATAGCTTGTGCAACTTAAATAAATGAAAAATGGGAGTTTGTGAGGAAAATTGAATCTAACAGGTTACAAAAAATGGCAAAATATGATTTATTAAAGTTCAAAGCTGCATGATGTCTGTTAACAGGGTTTCTCTGTAAAATCTTTATTTTTAAAGAGAGATTTATAAGGAATTTTGCACAGAGCAGGAAGGTGGAATCCTATTGGACAGGAAAAAAACTGTCATGGTTTCTGGTTCTCAAAGTAGTATACATTTTTTATAATAGAATCTGAGGGGATTGTGCCGTATCTTCCTGGATGCAGAAAGTAGGGAAAGATGCAGTCTTTTGCTCCTACACAAACACACAACAGTAGTTCTCGGTGCAGGAAATACTCCCAGCTACTGCAAAGAAATGGGAGGAGGAATGAGGGAGCAAGAACAATTTAGCCGTATCTTCCTTGCTGCAGATTCAGCAAAACATGTACACCAAATGGTGAATACAGACAACATCCTTCCAAGGGCTGACACACTGGGCACATTCCTTGGTGTTCCTAGAGGCATTATACCTGCATTATATACAATAACCAAGATTGTTAAAAGTGAATAGTGACTTATGGTTCTGAAATTCAGTGATACCTTAAAAGAACTTGATCTTCAGAAATGGAAGAACATCCAGCTCTGGTAAAATGGCTCTTTTAAAGTGTCACAAGTGGGGGTACTCTGACAATGTTGGCTAATGTCTTCTGGTTTCCTTTTGGTGTATCTTCACTAATGCTCCAGGAAATTAAAAGAAGACTTCCCATTTTTATACTGAGAAAGCAATTTAAAATCAGAAGACAAGATCTTTTTATATTAATTGAGAATAAAAAAGCCAATGTTCACTTATGCAAAACTAAATTAATTAAATCATTCAGACTATTGTATATATTACACATATTCATGGCAGAGTCATTGGAGTGAATTTTTGTTCTCATTTGAGCTGCTTTGCCTTAGCAGACCAAAGTAGTCTACACTACAGATGAGGATTTCACAAGTTAGGGATAAGTCCTGAGGTACTATAGACACGGCACTGCTGGTAACTACAACGACAGCAGCAGATTGCAGGTTGCTTTGCTGATCCTAAGCCAATGCCATGAGCCCTGTGAGATTGTAACAGCTGGTGTAGATTGCGGCTAGCCTTTACACTGCTCTAAGTTATGAGTGGAGCCATGTTGTCCTCCAAACTGTCTAAGAACAGGAGAACAGAAAGGTAAAGGAATTGTGCCAAGTCCAAAATCAGTGAAGCTGAAAATCCATATAATTATTTTGAAATGCCAGATACAAAATCAATGTCCCCCTTAGCTATTGTATAGATAACAACTTGGAGTGTCCAGGGACTCGGTTCAGAATCCCAGGTGCACCCCAGGGATGTGTAATTGGATCTCAGATAAAGATGACTTACTGAACACAATTTCTTAATTATATCCTGGCCCACCCTCAAGATACAGAGTGTCTCTTTATGGCTGAACAGTATAAGTTCCTTGAAACAAGTGAAGTAGGATGTGGGTATAAAAGGATTGTACCACCCCTGCACGCACCTCACATCTCCATAGGCTCCATGGATGCTGATATACACAGAGACTGTGAGGAATGGATGGGATGGGCCTGGAAGATCTATTGCTTCTCAGATTTTACTCCCCATTTCAGAAAGGACATTAGGATCATAGAAGCTACTGTGTTCATGGAGCCACTTTGGAGCCCTATGATCTGTGAAAAAAGGAGGATGTCTTCACACATTTACATGTCCTTAGAGGCTTTGAGGGCTGAGCTGAGGCTTTGCCTCCTAGCATTTTTTTAAATTAAATCTTACTATCTGAGCTCACCTATAGTGAATAATGCATGGGTATCTCTTCCTAACCCAGTAACTCAGAACCTTTCCCAATTGCAATATTTATAGATTCATTTCATGTTTCAATAAACAGTGTAACATATTAACTGAAATGCAAAATACACAAATTAGGAATTCAGAAAAAAAAATGACTCTGTGGCATCTGCCTAGCAGATGAGCAGGACACATTTTAAAAGGCTACCACATTTCTTAAGAAATTAAAGTCAGACTGGAAGGGCATGTCTACAGTAGGAAATTATTCTGAAATAACTAAAATGATATAATAACTCCTGATTTAACAAAATCAAAATAGTACATCCACATTTATTGGAGCCTGCCTCAGACTTAGAGCCCCCAGAAGCACTCTGGGGAGGGCACCAGGAGGGTGAACACTTCCTGTGGATGTTTGGTTAGGCAAGCTGTGATGTGTGCTTTCAGAAACTCTTCTCTATGGCAGCGTGACACACATCACTCCTCCACTGGCTCCCCTCTTGTGGGATGTAAAAGGGACAGTGTGCTCTGGTAGCCCTGGTGAATGTCACAGCACTCACAAGTGGAGCCATAGCTGTCGTAAAGCAGTACTAGGCTCATGGACCTCATACTGCACCTCATGGCCCAGTTCATTCAGACTGCCTGCATGCTGCTCCAGGAGGACGAGGACCAGTCTGGACAGCAGGCCTTGATCACCCAGGTCCTGGTGCTCCTGCTGCTGTGCATGCCCCTAAACTCTATGGACACCATGGGTCACTGCTTCTGACAGCAGGAGACCAGTTCAGACTGGTGGGACTGCATCATCCTGGAGCGATGGGATGACCAGCAATGGCTGCACAACTCCTGCATGCAGAAGGCCACCTTCTTCGAACTCAGCAAGTGGCTCGCCCCTGACATCCGGTGACAGGACACCCTAATGTGACCCACCAACCCCATGCAGAAGTGCATTGCCATCACACTCTGGAAGCTCGCTATTTGTACAGCTACCACTCCATTGGGAACCAATTTGGAGTGGGGAAATTCACAATCCAGGCCATGCTCCTGAAGGTAGCGAAGGCCATCAACAATGTGCTGCTATGGAGGGTCATCACTCTGGGAAACGTGGACAGCATCGTTGATGGCTTTGCTGCCATCAGCTTCCCCAACTGCAGGGGGGGAGAGGGAAGGAGAGAGCAGAGACCACACTCATATCCCCATCCCGACCCCCGACATTTATGGCTCAGACTACATAAACAAAAAGGGTTACTATTCTATGGTGCTGCACAAGGGACCACAAGAGACACTTCACTGACATGACTTTTCTGCTGGGGGAAGGGAGGGGTGAGGCTGAACATCTGGGCAGGGCAGTCAAGCAGCTGGATGCCAGTGCCACCAGGAGAGCACATCAAGGAACTGTGCTAATCAGGGAGGCCTTGGGGGAGAGTTTCATTCAAAGCCAGCTGTGAGAATCTCCCCTATGCCTCTCCACAAGGGGACCCTGAATTCCCTCTCTGTGCCTTTCCTCATCTGCCCCTCCCTTCCCCTGCCTTCCCTTCTCACCTTCTCCCCTCCCCTGCAGAACAAATAATAAAGATGTTTCTTGAAAAAACAGGACTGTTTATTGGGGGGATATAACGGGTTTGAAATAATGGGCTTGGTAGTGTGGATGCTCTGCTTACTATTTTGACCTAAGGAGGTTTATTTCAAAATAACTTCCTAGAGTAGACCAGAGAGGTGAAATTTTCAGCAGTGCTCAGTGTTAGCCTAACTCTTCCTCTCTTTTAAAAACAATAGGGTGTTTACCATTGCTTACAATGGGAGAAGAGTTAGGCTAATGCCAGTACTTTTGAAAATCCTACCTACAGGATCTAGCTCAGAGAACGAGTCTGATTAAAAAGAACTCAGTAGGGCTACTTTATTTTCTTGATATATAATATTAAATATTGAAACCATACCTAGATCTGAACATCTTGATATATTCTAATATTACATCTCCAAGACTGAAAAATGGTTTTCTTTCCATTGATTCCTCCTAAAACAGTGGAAACTAGATGATGCTGTCTGTTTTCCCATTTTTGCTGTTTCTAACAGTGGAACTTTGGTCATTACAATAGGGGGAAAAAAGAGAATATCAAAGGATTAGGCAGAACAGAAGCTTAGGTTGATGATTCATATTATGATATACTATTGTTAATCAACTAGTCCAACACATTAATTTAAGGATCTTAGATACTGTTTCAGAATTTGATGCATCAGAATTTAGGAAAGGATGTTCTAATCAGGACCTTTTCTCAGTCTCTGTTTATGTTTTTAAATTAAAATCTATGTGGGTTACAAAAAAAACCAACTACATAACTGTGTGAATGTCAGATGTTTGCTGGCAGATGTTACTGTTTTTCCATTTCCATGGAAAAGATGGAACGTGTATTTTCCAGATACTTTTAGAAGTAACTAGGCATGCCAAAATAGAGAAAGTATTCAGTGAGCTTAGGGTTTTCAAGAAATAACTAGCTTTGAAAATTTCTCTCATGAAACACTGTAAAGCACTTGCATCATTACTATTCTTGGAAAGATTAGACTTTTATCTGTCAATAAAATTTCATTTCACTTTATACACACAAACTGATGAAACATATTGCCATCTATAATAATATAATTGTACATACAGGAAAAGAAAGAAAAATGCTTCTTAAGAACTTATTATAATTTGATTTAAGGACATTTACTTTGTATATTTTGACACATGATGTTGATCATTTTTTATTTTAATGATTACAAGTTTTAACTTTTGGAATCTTAACATCTGTTGTCATTAAATAATTATTCTCTGATCTTCTTTCCTTCTCCAGAAATTACCAGAACAATGAAAATTTAAATTGATAAAAATGCTTAGAAACAAATATCAATCGGAATGATAAAAAAAAAACTAATTTTGCCAGGCTGAACTATTAATAAGAACTGTATACTTTATATACTTTAGATGGTAAAGTTTGCTGATTATTTAAATTTAAACCTACTGCAGAATTTAAACAGTAGGAAACTTTTTGATCCTTTCGGTCAAGGATAGACAGAGGCATCCTAGAGGTAAATGCTGCTGCAAGGTCACAGTGTCACCCAAAAAGCTTCAGCATCCTTGACTGAGGAATGCTTTTCCAGGAAAAAGAACTGCTAAGTAGAAATAGGTTCCACTTATCAAAGAAGAAGAAGAACATATTTAGATATAGATTGGCTAACCTAGTGCGAAGGTTCAGTATGGGCAAGCAACAAAAGTAAATATGTAAGTAAAAAACACAGATATCTGGGAAAAGGGTCAGAATCAAGGAAGGAGGGCTGTGGAAACAATAACAGAAATGATATGGGATAAGGGAAAGATGAGAAAATATAGAAGGGAAATTAAATTGAAGGGAGGAAGAGGCAGAGAAAAGAAGAGAAAAGATATTACCCCATACATCAAAAATGCATACACTTGGGCTATGTCTATGCCGGCAGCTTCTTGTGCAACTAAATTTACAGTCTAGCGTCAGAAAACAGGGCTTCTTCCGAAAGAGTTATTCCTCTTCCCACAAGGAATAAACCGTCTTGTGTAAGAGCTCTTGTGCAAAAGGGCAGTATAGACAGGCAACATGAATTTCATGCACAAGAAACCCCTATGGCTAAAATGGCCATTAGAGCTTTCTTATGAAAGAGAGTGTCCACGCTGCCATAGACACTTCTGCGCAAAAGCACATGTCTTGCACAAAAGTACATGGCAGTGTACATGCGCTCTTGTGGAAGACTTTTTCTGCAAGAATTCTTCTGCAAAACAGTTATTGCGCAAGAAGCTGCCAGTGTAGACGTAGCCTTGGACTATGATCAAGATGGAATTTGGAGACAGACTTACTGAAAGTCTCTGGGTAAGGATAAAAATGGCTTAGAAAAGATATTGTCATGGTAGCAGTCTTCTACACACTGCTTAACCAGAAAGAAGAAGTGGATGAGGATTTTTTTAAAACAACTAACATAATCATCCCAACTATGGGATTTGGTGATGATCTATTGGGAAGATAAAACAACAGAGCATAGTTTATCCAACAAGTACTTAGAATATAGTAGAAACTTTTTTTTTTAATTTCAGAAGGTGGAGAAAGCTACTACGGCTTGCACCTCTGATCCGGCAACCTCCAGTCTAGCATTCTCTAGTCCGGTAACATCTGTGGTCCAGCAGGACCAGAGAGTCCAGGAGCCTCATGGCAGGAGGTCCAGCAGCCCAGCCATGGATGAGTGCATCAGGGCTAGCAGAGCCCCACAGCAGTGCTGGGGCGAGGTCATAGAACCCTAGCAACCTGCAACAGTGCAGGGCTGGGGATCATCGGCTACCCACAGCAGTGCAGAGCTGAGGGCTAGAGAACCTCAGTTGTGTGCAGCAGCACAGGGCTGGAGAAGTCCAACAGCAGGCAGCAGCACCAAGCAAGGAAACTTGGCCACCCATGGCAGCATGGATCTGGGTGCCAGAGAAGCCCAGCAATACATGCAGTGCGGGGCTTGGGAACCATAGCAATCCATGTAGTGAAGGGCCAAAGAAGCCCAGCCGCCTGCAGCACTGTGGAATCAGTGATTGGAGATCTCTAGCTGCCATGGCAGCATGGAGCTGGGGAAACCTGGCTATCTGCGACAATGCAAACCCAGTGCCAGGGCTGGAGAACCCCAACTGCCCATAGACCAGTCAGGGTTCATCAGCAGAATGATGGACAGCCCAGCTTGGGAGGGAGTTGAGGGGGCCAGGCAGGAGGCCATCTGTCTTCAGGCAGGTGGCAGGGGACACCTCCCCTGGTCTGGCAAATTCTCTCATTTGGGAACTGTCAGGTCCCAACAGTGCCAGACATGGGAGGTCCAACCTGTAGAGGAGATACTGTTCTGGGTTTGATTTAAAAAAAAAAACCAGAGCTGAGAATTTGATAGTGAAAGGCAAGTTAGATGAAAGTAATCAATAAATGGTAGAGGGAATGTTAAGAGGGAAAATAACACAATAAAGATAATGTATTTCAAGAAACCAGACTTTAGCTAATTCAGGGTGTTGGTAAGTAAGATATTCTGGAAAACAAATCCAAGAGGAAAATTAGCTGAAAAGAGTTGGCAGTTTTTAAAAGATACAATATTAAGAACACAGGAGTAAATGATCCCATTGTGTAGAGAAGAAATAAAATATGGCAAGAGATAATGCTGGCTTACCCAGGAGATCTTCAATTAACTAAAACTCAAAAAAGAATCGTATGAAAAGTGGAAACTGGGTCAAAGTACAAAGGATGAACATAAAACAACCTCAGAGGTATGTAGGGACAAAATTAAAAAGGCCAAGGCACAAAAAAGATTAAACTAATGAGAGACATAAAGGGTAACAAGGGAACATTGTACAAATACAGTAGACCCAAGAGAAAGACAAAGGAAAATATAAGCCCATTAATCAAGAAAGGAGGGCTATGCAAAATGTGGACTAAATGTAGAAAACAGTAGTGCTAAATGACTTTTTGTTTGTTTTCACCAAAAAGTTTAGTAGCAAAGACATGTAACAATGAATGTCAGTGAAAATGAGGCAGGATCAGATACTAAAATAGGGAGGAAAATGTTAAAACTTACTTAGACAAATTAGATGTTTTCAAGATACCAGGGCTTGCTGCAATACACATTAGAATATCAAGGAGCTGACTGAGGAGATATCTGAGTCATTTGTGGTTATCTCTGATTAGCCATGGAATATGCGTGAGATTCCAGTGGACAGGGAAAGGGCAAATATAGCACCCATGTATAAAAAAGGGGAATAAGAAGATCTGGGGAATTACAGACCAGTCAATCTACCTTCAGTACCTGGAAAGATGGCATGCATAATTAAGCAATCTACTCACAGATAATGTGATAAGTAACAGACAGCATAGATTTATCAATAACAAATCACATCAAATCAACATAGTAGCTTTCATTGATAGGTTAAGAGGCTGTGTTGATAGGGGCCAAATGGTAGATGTAGTATAGCTTGGCTTTAATAAGTCTTTTGATACTGCCACACTTGACCTGCTCATAAACAAACTAGGGAAATACAGCCTAGAGAGAGACAGATGATTTGTTTACCTTAGTGTCTGCAGCACGATCGCTTGTGACTCCAAGTGACTGTGGTGTTCTCAGATAATGGAAGCTGCAAGAAGTGTCATGGGCTGGGCCACTGCCTCCTGCAGCTCCCATTGATGGAGAATTGTGACTCGTGGCCTCTGTGGCTGTATGGCTCCAGGCCTGTGGGTGTTCAGGTAAAAATTCATCTGATGGCCTGCTTGTGACTAACTGTGACAAACCACATGCTACCCATGTGCTGGAGTCCTTTCTTCCCCGACATAAAAGCTTTTTAAAAGAAGAAGGGAGAAAAATGTTCTTTTCAACCTGCGAGGATAGGGCAAGCAGTAAGCTTAATTTGCAGTAGGAGCAGATTAGCCTATACATTGGGAAAAATTGCCTAACTGTCAGGGGTGGTTAAGCACTGGAATAAGTTGCTTAAAAAGGTTGCAAAATCTCTGTCATTGGAGATTTTTAAGAGCAAGTTAGACAAACATCTGTCAGGAATGGTCAAGATAATACTAAATCCTTCCAAATGTTCTGGGGATAAGACTAGACCTCTTGAGATCCTTTCCAGTATGATTCTGCTAATGACTAGTAATTTAGTTGGAAGGCTTATTGATCACTCAGGGTATGTCTAGACTACAGGCTTTTGTCGACAGAAGCTTTGTCGACAGATACTGTTGACAAAGCTTCTGTCAACAAAGAGCATCTAGACTACAGCCAGTTCTGTCAACAAAGCAAGCCACTTTTTTGACAGAGAGTCTAGACGCTCTCTTTTGAAAAAGCACAGGGTGGATGCAATAGCGCCTTTTGTCAACAGAACTCTGTCTACAAAAGGCATTATTCCTCATAAAATTAGGTTTACCGCCGTCGACAAAACTGCCACGTTCTGTCAACTTACTGTCAACAGAACACAGTAGCAGTGTAGACGCAGGTATAGTTTTGTCGACAAAAGTCCACTTTTGTTGACCAAACCCTGTAGTCTAGACACACTCTCAGATTTCTCCATAGGGTCAGGATGGCACAGAGGCCAAAAAAAAAAAAAAAAAAAAAAGTGCTATTCTGAGTAATTATCATGCTGATACATGATTCCTATTAAATGAGGCCTTGAATCAGCAAGGTACTAAAATCTGTGCCTAACTTTAAGCATGTGAGCCTTCCTCCCTGAAGTGAATTTCCTAAGAAGGGAACTGTCTAAAAAATTCCCACTGGCAAATAGCATTTATATGTTGTATGTCTTTAGGACTCTAAAGACTTAGAAACAATAGGTGCATATTTTGATAAAAATTGAACCAATGGAAATTACATTGTTATTTTAAGACAGCATAATAGGATATATGAAGTGCATGACTATATTACATATTGCTAAGAATAATCTCCAGCTTCATTATAGTAGTTCAGCACAAGACAGGACTAAAAATGCAAAGTGGAATTATGGGATTCGTGAGGATTGACAAGAAATATACAAATCAAAGAATGTTTTATACCAAGAGTCTCAGAGGGGTAGCTGTGTTATCTGTACCTGAATAAAACTTTTAAAAAATTATGAATGGTTCCAGATGTTGAAGTAGGTTGTGCCCATAAAAGTTCATGATATTATCTACATTTTTTTGTTAGTCTCTAAGGTGCTGCAGGACCATTCAATGTTTTTTAAGTTACACTAAGAGCATCACCTTGGCAAATGCCTGCCTAAGGAAAAGGAACACACTTGGCTTATAGCCTCTTACTGTTTTTTTGTTTTGTGTTTTGTTTTTTATAAATGTGTAGGAATTCTGCAAGAGCCAAAGGTCACAGCAAAGCTGAAAAGGCACAGATGATGAGGAACCAATGTAGAGAAAAAGCAGATGGAGGAAATACAAGTACTATAGGGTATGTCTACATTACAAAGTTAATTCGAACTAACGGGATTAAGTAGCCCCTTAATTCGAACTAGTGGGAGGCTAGCCCTCCCCAGCTTTCCCTGGTGGCCACTCTGGCCAACACCAGGGAAACTCTATTGCCCCCCTCCCAGCCCCATTAAAGGGGCACGGGCTTGCTACGGTGCCCGTGCCAGGTGCAAGCCTGCCAGCACCCAGCTAGCAGACCCTGCACCTGGCACGGCTCAAGCCAGCCACCCGATGCCCCCCAGCCCTCCCCCTCTTCCCGGGACCAGGCTGGCGGCTCCCGGGAGCTTGCCCGAGACCGCAAGAGGCGGGCGCCTGCCTGGTCTAGTGCGGACATCGTGGGCCTCGTCCACGACCTCCGCACTAGGCACAGGAAAGTGGCCGTCTAGGGCTAGGGGCTGTCTAGGGCTGTCTAGGGCTGCCAGCCTGACCACCCAGGAGCAGGTGTGCATGAAAATCAAGGGGGTCCACTGAGACCCCTGACCCTGAGCCCTGAGCTTACAATGGCCGTCCTGGATCTAGCCCAGTAGCCTGTCTGCCGACAGTGGCCAACCCTAGGGACCCTGGAGGGGATGGACCGAAGACAGTGACCAAGCCATTTGTCTCCTGCCATCCCTCTCCAGCCTTCCACAAACTTCGGGCAGGGACACCACTCCTACCCCCTGGCTAATAACACTCCATGGACCCAACCTCCATTAATTGATCTCACTTCTCTTTAAACTCTGTTCTAGTTCTAGCCTTCAGAGCCTCCTGCAGCAAGGAGTTCCACAGGTTGACTCTTTGCTTTGTGAAGAACAACTTTCTGTTACTTGTTTGAAGCCTGAATGAATTAATTTCATTTGGTTTCCTCTAGTTCTTCTATTATGGGAACTAATGAAAAACTTTTCCTGATGCACCCTCTCCACCCCACTCATGCTTTTATAGACCTCTATCCTATCCCCCTGCAGTCTCCTCTTTTCTAAACTGAAAAGTCCCAGTCTCTTTAGCCTCTCTTCATATGAGACCTGTTCCAAACCTCTGATCATTTTAGTTGCCCTCCCCTCTCCCACCCTCTCTCTTCCCCTCTCCCACCTCCTTTTCCCAGTCTCTCCCAGTTTTGTTCAATAAAGAGAGATTCTATTTTTGAACACAATTGTCCTTTATTTTGTACATCAGGAAGGGGGCCTAGGGAAGGGTAAGTGGAAGGAGGTGAGGGAGGAATGGGGTACGAGCCCCCGATGGGGAGGACTGGGCTGGCTCTGCAGGCTTCTGGGGGTAGAAGCTCTCCTGCAGCCCCCAATTGTCCCCTCTTCCCAGATGGCAGCCTGCGGCAAGTGCAGCCGGTCTGATGGCCGAGTGCTGTGATGTGCCCAGTGTGAGCACTCAGGGCACTCCAAGCCAGGACTGCTTTGCAAGTGGGGCACCCCTGAGAATTGTCTGTCCAGGGTGGGGGTCAGGTCCCTTTAAACACAGCCCTCGGCTAGCCTGAGACAGCAGCTCCACGCTCTAAGTCCTCATCTGATGCCCTGCCGGCACTGCTTCCAGCTATCCTTAACCCCGGTTCAGGGTCCACTTAATGTGGACATGCTAGTTCGAATTAGTAAAACGCTAATTCGAACTAGTTTTTTAGTCTGGATCTGTTAGTTCGAATTAGCTTAGTTCGAATTAACTAATTCGAACTAAGCTAGTTCGAATTAGCGCTGTAGTGTAGACGTACCCATACAGACTAGTTGACCCCGTAGTTATTTACTAGACATGAAAAATGGGGATAGAGATGGCAAAAAAGAGGGAGTAGTTACCATTTCCTACATGAATTTCCTTCTTCCATATCCTATTTAATAGAACCCTTTTTGAATAGCACTTCTGTTTTTGGTTTTGGAGGTTTTTGTTTTTTGGTATTTATGTCCCAATAGCTCTTTGTTGATATCTGATACACAACTATAACTTCCTTCCAAGGCCTAATACCTGAGCATAGTTCTGAAGAATTGAACAAACTCTATTAAAGAACTAGACTATTACTCATTATTTTGACATTAAAATTCATTTTAGCCGTATATCCTTCTGTAGTAATAAGAGGGCCTACAATGGAGGCCTGGTGTGAGGCCTAAGACCTAAACAACAGTCAATGCTTTGCTAACATAAAGCAAAGCTAATCTGTGAGCAAAAGGCAGGTCCTGCTCACATAAATTTGGCAAGGACAGGACTGCTGATATTACAGAAATACACATACCTAGGAGGTACTAGGCACAGGCCATGCACATAAACATTCCAGGAGGATAGTATCAGAACATCTCACTGCAGAAACAGCTTGGTACCAGTACACTCCCCATAAATAACAGGGATATACTGACTCAGGTTTAGCACAGGGTCAGGATGACAACATGATGGACAGGGATGTTTTGATCAAGCCACCTGTATAAGGTAATGGGTGGTATCTAGGTATGTCAGGAGGTGCCAACCTAATATGTTTAAGGGTGGCACCTTGATATGTAAGAAGTGACGTGTATCTGTTTTGGTCCAGCTGAGGGGATACAGAAATTCCTGGCTGGTAACTGAGCTTAGTCCATTGCCAGGGCATATGTATGTACTAGTATAAATTGTTGACGTCTGGTCTAGACACCCAGGGTGCTAGAGACCATACGTTGTTTGACAAAAAAACTGGTTCCAGTGCCTTCGCACCTTGTCTGATTTGTGGTTATTGGGGGCTCTCAGAAGTCTGCAGTGGTGGCTACCTGCGCAGAACCTGCACAGAATTTGGAGAGAGCACACATATACATGCAGCAGAACGGTTATCAATACTGAAGGGAGCAGAGCAGATGCCAGAGCACCACACTGGTGGCAGCATCTGACAACACCTTCCACTTTAAAATACACACCCAGACAAAAGGGTAGGAAAAGTTTGGGAGAATAGTTGTAAATTCCATTTCTTTTCTATTTTTAATATGTTATTTATTTTCTACTTTTCTCTGAACACTTTTGGTCTTGTGAGGCAATGAAAACCCTCAAATCCTTCTTACTTCAATGTAAGAAGTACTTCACAGGAGTGGTTAGCACATTGCAGAATTAAGCCCTCTTTGATGTTTCCCTGGACACTTTCTCCTATATATGTCAACTCTGGTTTCTCTTTCACCATCAAGTGTTTTTACAAACAGCCACTTCTTCCTATTGAGTTTAATTTATAATAAATAATTTAGCATATTGAATGGCATCCAATTTCAAAAGTGAATTAAGTGTTTGAAAAGGCTGTGATTTGCTACTGAAATACCAGCTTGTCACTTTGTGGGGAGTAGGTACTTAAGACTCACTATGGAACTATGTTTCCTCCTGCCCTCCCATTCCCCACAATTGTTTCTGTCTCCACAGCCCCTGCTAATAAAGAGGAGCTCGTCTCCTTGAATCAAAAAGCAGAACTATGTAGCACTTTAAAGACTAACAAGATGGTTTATTAGGTGATGAGCTTTCGTGGGCCAGACCCACTTCCTCAGATCAAATAGTGGAAGAAAATTGTCACAACCTTCTCCTTGGTGTGAGTGAGCATCACTTCCCCTGCTTTGGCTGGTGTAAGTGAGAACTCCTTTATTATTTCAATCTACTTAGACTATTGCAAAACACTCTACCTGCTATCTATATGTCCAGTCTATCCCCTGCCCCTGCCAAAAAAGTGTTTGTGAGAATTGTTCACAATTCATTTTACAAATATTAAATTTAAAAGATAAAAAATGCATAATCTCAGCTGGTTCAAAGACAGCACAAAATACTTTGCCTAAAAAAATTCATGTGAAAATTTGGGAAGTTTTCAATCAGTTCCAGTTACCAAATGCTTTGTAGTACTAACCATGGGAGGAGCTTTTGATAAACCTTCTATGTACAGATGAATTACTAAGTACAGATAGATTACAAGTACTAAGTACGTTTAGAATACAAGGCATTTTCAGTACCTTTTTCTCCGATTTGTTTGTCAGAGAGGCTTTTCTGACATTTGGCCCGTCTAGACTGGGCCAAATGTCAGAAAAAAAAACCTCTTTCAGAAGCCCCCTTCTTTCTCATAGAACGAGGAATACAGGGGCTTCTGAATGCCATCTTCCTCAAAATGAAAGAGTCGTATTTTTGATTCTTGAAATTATATTTAAAGACTCAGAAATAGGCAGAAATTATGTATTTTTGGATTTCACAAGAACTTAAGAATTTCCTCTAGAAATTATTGAATACAGCATGTATGTTTTCCGCATTGATAAATCTACCTTTTCCTTACTGCAATACAAATGCAACTGTAATAATGCATTCCAAATTAAAGATGTCTCACACTATCTCCAAGTAGTTGATCTAGCCAATAATCTTTAGAGCTTTATGACCAGCATTCATAGGGTTTAGTTCTGCTAACATCTTTTATCAATAGTACCAGCTGCAAAATTCTGCCTGAATAGAATATATTTGTTCTGATGCATTATATATCTCATCCAATATATATTCCATCCAATAATATATTATGTGACATTCCAAGCTGTTCAGTCATGAAGTATTTTTCAATTGCTTACTAGTAGAGATGAGTAAAATTTCAGTCATATATGTCAGGTTTTTTTTTAACAAAATATCCCTTAAGTTAAAGCATTAGAGTTTTTGGCATTAGCTCCTATCCTGAATGTATATTCTGAATTACCTTTCAATGTAAAGAAAAATGTCATTGTCTTCCCTGTATTGTATATCTTTTCCAGTGACACAGTAGATCTTTTCTTGTGCAGTGTATGCACATTTGCAGCAGCAGGAATTGCATACAAAATTAAGTTGTGTGATTTGCTAAATTTACAAACTTAATCTGTTTAGTACAAGCAAGAAAACATTGATCCATGCCAAGTAATATTGTTTAAGTGAGAAAGCCCTCAATTTGGTCTAGCTACAGAGCTTAAATGAACATAATAATGGGTCTCCTCGCTTTCTTTTTGCAACTAAACAAATTCTCAGTCATAGTCTACTCCCATTGTCATTCTGAAATCACATAAAAAGAATAATCACATGAATATATAATCACATGAAAAGGAAAATGGGCTATCACCGTTCAGTGATGTATACTAGAGGGAACGTTGCCTCGTATGAGATCATAATGCTCACTCACACACAGAGCGGGTATGAAATATCACATGCACAATTTTAATTTAAACCAGGGAAGGCACAGAGATGCAGTAGCTTAATAATCCTTGAAAAAAGATAAATCAGATTCAGATAAGTTATTAAATTGTTTATGGCTCCAGTGACATCCATAACCTCCTTGACTACAAAGCCTTAGTAGAGAACTGTGGAAAAGGTAGTGGAATCAACCTTGGTAAGATTTGTTTGCTACCCAGAGCAGGCGGAATTTTCAGCTATATGCAGATTTATTTTTTCAATGCTATTCACCAGGATTGCAGCACTAATTACTGGGGTTATGCGTTAAAGTGAAGTGCAGCTTTCTTGAGAATGGTACTTTTGCTAGAAAAGAAAGCAGTCATGCATTCTCATTCTCAGTCAGTACCATTTAGACGTACGCTATATTACGCGCACATTTTAAGGCAACTATATGGCATCTCTCAGACTGGGAGAATTACAGGCATTATTATGAGAGCAATGCAGTTGGTGGGAGTGACCAATTCTTCTTCAGCCTAAGCGATAGGTATAACAGGGCAGCTAGTCACTCATACAAACTAGGTTTCAGGCTACATTCTCAGGAATAACACAATAGGACACATTGGAAGTGCAATCTTAGGCACATACTACACTCTCCAGCTTGTAGCCAGAAAATCTCACTCCACAAGCTAAACTATCATACAGTATCAGGAAAATAATCAAGCACAATACCTGTGTGATAGTAAAAAAGGCACCACAAGAGAAAGTGGATATTAGTGGTACCACAGACCAAAATTTGCATGCTGTGCTTCTTTAAGAACCATTACCCATGCTGTCCCATCATGACTGAAATTCCTGATCTATGGCCTAATGCTCTTTTTTGCCCTGTAATATATCATCCTTCAGTATGTCTATATGAAACTTATAACATAGTATTCGGCAGCAACTAGAGTACTCACCCTTAAAGGAAATATACATCAGTGGGCACCTTAATCTTATAAAGGCACCTGGCTACTCTGAAATCAGAATCCTACTGGGAGAGGACACATTTATGCCAGTTGTGACACCAGTACATATTCTGAATAGCAGCTTAGTAGATGCAGAAGAACCAAGGAACTTCAATAGCAGGAACTAGTGCATGAGTACCTGGCTTGTGTGATTGTTTTCAGGCTTTCATGAGGTACAAACACACACATCTATATTCATGCAATGGACAGAAGGGAGAATTTGACAGCAACAAGCCTCTAGTTCATTTTGTGTCTAGGGGAGTGTCTTGACTACAGGGTTTTTTTGAAAAAAGTGGCCTCTTTTCAAAAAAACTTCCCCTGCGTCTAGATTAAAGCCGCATTCTTTTGAAAGTAAATCAACAGAACACGGCAGTTCTTTCAACTGTGGAAAACCTCATTTTATGAGGTAGAACACCTTTTTTCAAAAGTGATTTTTCAAAAAAGGGTGCTATGTACTGCAAACTGTGCTATTTTGAAACAGTGCATCCAAACTGCCTGGGTGCTGCCTTTCAAAAAAGCAACGTGCTTTTTCTAAAGTACTGGTTGTAGTCTAGACACTCTTTTTCTAAAGAGGCTTGCAGTCTAGATGTAGCCTAGGATATCGAACATGACTATCATTAGCATAAGAGAATACTTGTAATGTAGTTAGCATAGTAGTGTACTCTGGAAGGCAAATGGACACAGCTAGTTTAATATTCCAGAAGCATTACTGATTGCTGTCTGCCCCTTCTCTGTTGTCCTCCCCCCTGATTTTTTTTAATTCCTCCTCCCCCATTTTGTCAGCAGTTCTCTGAAAACATAGCTATCTCTAGAACCTGTACTGACTATGCAAAGTATATGTAACAACCTGGATTATGATGTGTGCATTATGCTGATACTGCATAAGTGTTACTCAGAATACTGAGCTCCACAAAATATAAAATTAAACAAATTCAGTTATCCACAGGTCCACTAGCTCTGAATACAGAAGTCAAATGTCAGCAGCCAGTCTAATGTCAGATTGACAATAATAAAATATTATACTCCCAGAGCTGTTAATGGCCTTGGGAAAAGGGCCTTCTCCAGCAAGTGGAACAATAGGTTTCAAAGCATACAGTGATGTGTAAGTTGTGACAGATTGACTCTCCTGACACCGCAACTAATAATTAGATCAGTATATCAGGATATGTCTACACTACAGAGAAGATTGAACTGTAGATCTTCCAGGGTTGGAATTAGCAGTTCTACTGAGGACATGCTAATTCCAAGTGAAAGAGGAACTCCAGTTGATGCCGGTAGTCCTGCTTCCACAAGGAGTAAGGGAAGTAGAAGGGAGTGTTCTTCTTTTGACTTCCTGCAGCGTGGATAACTCCAAAACACAAGTTAAGGTACTTCAAATTCAGCTACACAATTAATGTAACTGAAGTTGCGTATCTTAATTCAACCTTATCTCGTAGTGTAGACATACCCACAGTGAGCAGCACCTGCCAGCAGCTATAGTGCTTGGCACAGCAACCTGAATTATACTGAGTGGCCAGGTATGTCATTTACTTTAACTGACTATGGACATTTTCCCCCCATTCTGGACAGATCCTCAGTCATGGGGATTGGATGCAGGAATGCTGAAGCTCCTTCCAGAAATCAAAAATTATGAGATGGTTGGCTCGGTACTTTTTATGCAAGATACAACCATAGCAGTGATAGTGTGTGTATTACATTTGGTGGTTAGCTTTATGTGCATGGTCTCAGTGATCATCCCTTGGTCCTGGTCTACACAAGGCCCCCATTTCAAAATACCTCCCTCCCAATGTTGAATTTATAAATGGTGCATCCATAATACCAAGTCCATTATTTCAAAATAATGGGCTGTGAAATTTGAACTCTGTACTCCAGCTTTTCATCAGGAGTAACACTAATTCTGAAAAAAAAATTGAAATAAAGGTAGTGTGGATGCTCGTTGACACTAATTCGAACTTATTGGCCTCTGGGAAGTGTCCCGCAGCTTTTCAGAGTGCTTCCTGGGACTCTAACTCTGAGGTAGTATTTCCACATGCCTGTCTCTGACTAATTTCCATGCTTCCCCATAGTGAGAACATGCTAGTTCAAATTTGTCAAATTTAGTAATTTCAAAATATTTTCCTAGTATAGACATGGCCTTGAAGACCTGATGGTAGCCATCTGTGTTCTAGTTGGTCAAGATCAATTGCTAGCCATCTGTGTTCCAGATGATGTTTCAAGTTAGCCCTTGCCTAATATAAGCTCATATGTCAACATATCAGCCTGCTCCCCCAGCATGTGATGTGACTTTAGATAGTTTGCTGCTCAAACCCTTAAATGGGGAAAAAATGAGACTCAATAATGTGAAGCAATGCAAAAATATATCATGGGAGGTTAAAAAGCAAGACATTGGCACTTGAACCCTCTTTCGAGAGAGGGATGCAAATGCAGACATTCGGAATTGCAAATGAAGCTGGGATTTAAATATTCCACACTTCATTTGCATATTTGCATTATGGTGCTATTTTGAAATAGCGCTATTTTGAAATAACAGGTGCTGTTCAGACACGGTTATTAGAGAGAAAACCCGTCTCTCGAAATAACTGGTAAACATCATTGTATGAGGAATAAGGGTTATTTAAAGAAAAGGGTTTTCTCTCAAAATAACCGTGTCTTAACAGTGTCTGTTATTTCAAAATAGCGCTATTTCAAAAGAGTGCCATAACACAAATATGCAAATGAAGCACGGGATATTTAAATCCCAGCTTCATTTGCAATTTTGAATGTCTGCATTTGCATCCCTCAAAAGAGGGTGCAAGTGTAACACTCCCCTAGTGAGTTGTAGACTGGATGTCTAGCCAATGTTGCATGAAAATGCCTCTTCTGCTTGCTTTGCAGAGACATGTTATAACGTCATCCCTTCTTACTACACAGCTACAGAGCCATTGTATTTGTCTCATAAGCATCAGAATATGCTTCAGCTGTAATATATAATGTTTTGGTTAAAATGACACCTAATGGATGGTTTTGTAAATGCAAGAGCAGTTTCACAATAGATTGCATTTTGAAAACTTGAAAACTTTTCTGAACTTGTCTTTTAAAGTTCAAATTTCCTGTTCTGCCTCTAGTGCATGTTACCAATATGTATGGCCTTTTCCTTCTAATTTAAACACAAGAACCTCAATACCTTTTGTATTTTTCTGGAGAAATAGCAACAGATTTCTTTCAAGTAACCAATCATATTCAGGAAAAACTTAAAAACAACAAATAGTCTAGTAGCACCTTAAAGACTAACAAAACAACCATATTCAGTTGTCTTCCTTAAGGGTCACCAGAACATATATGGCTTGGGTCTACAAACAAGAGTTAAGTGAGAAATTGCAATCCCTGATTCACTCCCTTAAACAGTCCTTTTGTGCAAAGGAAAACAAATCCTTCATGATATCTCTGTCTTGGAGTATAAAAGTTGCAGTTGTGTGAAACTATTCATAACTGAATGGTTATGTGATTTTGTTCATCCAGTTTACTCCGTGGTGTGATAGAGAGAACTTCTAATAGTTTTGTTTGGATATCTTAAGCTGATTTCACCACATTCTTTAGCTCACAGTTGAAGTTCCTGACAGTTTATTCCCTTGCTGGGGTTTAATGATGTCCAACTCTAGCCCTTTCCCCAGTGGCCTGTTGAGGGGAGGAGTGAATTGTTGGCATTTGATGGCATAGATTTCTGGTAAGCCTGGATTGTGGTTGATCCTATAATGCCACCTATTGTTGTAATCCATGTTGAAGATTGTTCTCTTCCAGGGAGGTAAAGAGAGAATTGAACAAAGGTCTTCAGCTGGCTTCACAGATTGCTCATCTCAAGGGAACACATGAAAGGACATGGAAATAAAAGACACTTTTAGACCCAGGTCAGAGAAAAGATCAGCTCCAGCTTGAAGAATTTTATCTGAAATAAGAAATTATGATTTATAACAATTTATCTTAGTGTACTGTGCTTTAATGGTGTGTTTTGTTTATTTTAGTTAGTAACTTTATTTTGGATCTGAACATCCTAAAGTCAACACTCTGGTCATCTGAAGAAGTAGGCTGTGCCCACGAAAGTCATGATCCGATCTATGGCAATGTCTATACTGTGTCCATTTGGCACAGGAAATATGCAAATGAGGCAAATCATGGACTATCGCTGTGCCTCATTTGCATAATTAATGAGGCTCCATTTTAGCGCAAGAAGCATTCTTCCGTATTTAGTCTATAAAGTACTACCAGATCAGTTTTTTTTCTTTTTTTAAGTTTATCCTTACAGATTAACTCGGCTACCCCCGAAGCTTACGTTGATCTGTTTGACATCACTTGCAACCACTTAAAACTCACTTTAATCACTTCTGTTTATTATCAAACCCAGGGTAAAATGAGCTCCATGAGCTTTTTCTGTGTAAACTTTTTATACAGAATAAGACACATTCATTTGGGGTTTTGGTCCCTTGGAGAGAGGGGGGCAGAGTGGCAGTGCTCAGGGATGCTGTTATGTCCCTGTAGCTGAGCCCTTCCACAGATGAGCTGATATCACTGTCTGTTCCTCTGCCAGTGGGATGTTACTCTAACTTTATGTCTTTTGCTTAGTGAAGACCCAAATTTCTGGCCTAGCAGGACAAGATGGTGAGGCACCCTAGAGGGCAGGTAGGAAGGCTCAGTGGTATGATCAGCACATCAAGTGACAGTCCAAAGGGAGGCTATGTGATACAAACCTGTCACACCATGGTGCCAGACTTAGAAGCAAGTACTCTACTGACTAGTAACATAAACCATCTGTGCACAAATGGATTATAGCGAAGCCTAGTACACAATGACTTACAATCTGCTTGTTGCAGCAGTGCTAAGCCTTCTTTCTATATGAATAATTACAACCTTACAGAATGTTGCTTAGCTTGTACTATCCTGATCTTTATATCAGTGTAGAAGTGTTCAAAAAGATCATTTTTTATGAATTTGACAATGTGTCAGTCAGATTTTAAAGCTGAAATCTAAAAACTAGGTTTGCCAGCTAGATCAGTGTTATGTTCAATACAGAAGGGACTCTAATCAGATCACTCCTTTTTTATTTAATTCAGGACACATTAGCTTAGTAGTTTTAATACTGCATTCTTTTAAGGTCAACTCATTTTTGCAGATATGAATGCAGATGTGTATACAAATTTTGTATCTAGAACGCTACAAGTTTGCAGATTTCCATTTTATATACACAGGTATCTGCAACTGCAGATGTCAATGAGAGTATCTATGGCTCATTTTGGCAGATACAGATGTAGATGTGGATACAAATTTTGCATCTGCACAGAGCTCTGTTAATTGGCATAGCACCTAAAATAATGGATCCCTAACCCTGAATTTTTGGGCAATACTCTAAGGCCATGTCTAAACTACACCCCTCTGTCAGCAAAGGGATGTCAATTAGACACGTTGGAAGTGCAAATGAATCAGGCATTTAAATATCCTGAGCTTCATTTGCATAATCACATTCAGGCGCTGTTTTGAACAAGTGCCATTTCCAAACTGAAACCGCGACTTAGCCGACAGCGGTTTTTTGAGGAGTACAGGATCTGTTGAAAAATCACCCCACTTTCGGCAGAACCACGGCTAAGCCGCAGTTTCAGTTTCGAAATGGTGCTTGTTCAAAACAATGCCCAAACGTGATTATGAAAATGAAGTGCGGGATATTAAAATCCCCCCTTCATTTGCACTTCCGATGTGCTTTATTTACATCCGTCTGCTGACAGAGGGGTGAAGTGTAGACCTAGCCTAACTGCAAGAACTGAGTAAGAAGTATTCACATCTATTATCTATTATCTCTTGAAAGATCTCTCTTTGGACTTGGAACTAGTCTCCATCTGTGTCCAAAACAAATATGGATTTGATTCACTTCAGAATGCACTAAAAATCTATATATCAGGTTTCTGCTGTTTCTTTTAGTGGGGGATTAATTATAGTGTTTTGGTATGGTATTTTTAGCAATGTTTTAGTTTTATGTAGCCATCTAAAAATCAGGATTTCATAGGTCTCTCTTTGTAAATACTGTAATCAGTAACCTCTTTGTAATGTTCAGTAGTATGCTTTAACATTGTACTCTTTCAAACAATCTTCAGTGCACACCAGAAGGATATATAGGGACTAGATAATGGGAACACATGAGTACATTTTAGAAATTATACCCTAATCCTTTGCATTACTGCTCTGTGCAGGCAAGACTTTAGATATACTGTACTTAACAATTTCTGGTGTTTCTTAGATACAAATTTTTAAAATATATATATAATCAGAAATTTTTTATTATATTACATCTGTTAAAACAAAAAATCAGAAAGCCTGTCTATATATTTCTCGATGTTGACTAGATACAAGTGTATGTGCTTAGAATGCTGGACAGGCACATGTATATACATTTAGGGTTACCAGGTGTCTGGTTTTGAACTGGACAGTCCAGTATTTGAGCTTTCTGTTCAGAAAACAAACTGAGAAAATATAAATGAGAAAATATAAATGTCTGGTCTTTTCTAAATAAGGTATAATATAGTTTGTGATGTAATGTGAAGTGTGTCCGGTATTTTTGTTGAAACCATCTGGCAACCCTATATACATTTAGATAAGTACTCCTTCCAAAGGTTCTAGTGCTCTGAACCCTACTGCTAATAATCACCCTGTTTGTTATCAGTGCATGAAAAGGAGTATCTCTGCACTTTGATTGTTTTCAGCTATTTAAGAATATACCAGCTGAAGATTCAAAAGCCATTTTATTTTCTACTGGTTCAGCTAGAAGGGCTATATTTTTGCGTCAGACACTGATATTGTTCTCTACACCTTTGTAAGATTCTGGTGAATATTTAACCACACAGACATTACTTTAGGATAATGTGCCCTGGCCTCCTCAAACTAATATTGTCATATGTCTACTGTCAACAGTGAATAGTAACGAACACCAACTGGAGCTCATTGAAGAATGGATCTGTACACACTGTCCCCTCTGTCACATCTCTTTGTAAACTGCTGACATTTGAGTGTGGAACTCGACATTGGGTTGATGTTCTGTGCTACTTTTCCTTATAGCAAGTATTTTTGTACAGACTCCTTAGGGGAGCAGAGGGCTAGCCACAAGCCCTACAGTTCCACAGCAAATGTTAATCCCATTCAAGTACCATCATGGACCACTTGATCTGTTCAGCAGCACTCTAGGCATGCACAGGCACAAACTGTATCATTCCAGCATCTCTCAACTAAACCACTTTTTTTTCCCTCTGCACAGAAATGAGCACTTGAAAAGATGCAGGGAGACCCAAACTGATCCACTGTCTTCTCATGAATATGTAATTCACTTTATTCTATGCTGCACAGTCTATTTTCCCTGGAAGGGATAGTAGTAAAAATCTGGAGTGTTTGGGCAATATATGGACACCATTCCTGAGTATTAAAGTAGCACATTTAGCTCACTGGCTAACTCAGTTTCCTGTAATTTTAGCCCAGACTTCTCAAACAATCCTTCTTGAAAGAACGTTTTCCCTCAAAAGACAGAGGTGTGCCTTCGAAGTGGGATAATAACGATGCATAAATTGCCTGCTTTGAAGCTTTGTTAAAAACACTTTGGTGCCTAGGGCTAATCTGGATACGCACTCCCCAGTGAAAGGCAGAGATACACAGACAATACAAAATACAAACTCCAGCAGATTTAAAGCTCTTCCACTCATTCCTATGCACCACAGCACCTAATTCACCTTTCTTAAAGAGTTGGTAACCTCTGTCAGTCTCCAAGAATAATGCTGGTTCCCTAAGAGCTGATTCAGCACACAAGAATTAGCAAGAACAACTCGTCACTCCTCAAAGTTTTAAACATAAAAAATAAAGATTGGCCAATGTCAAATCCCTGGTTCTGAACAGCTCCAAACTTCAGGAGTGCTGGAAGCCTTCATGCGAATTTTGCTTGTGCTACTACTTTTACAATCAGCTGAACCAAAAGAGCTGACCTAACCACCCACAAAATCAGAAGGGTTAGAAATCCAGATTAGTTATTAATTTTCAAATGCCCTAATTCCATAGCCATCTGATTCCTATGCACCGCTGCATATATTGTGGCTGGAAAAGACCTTGGATACAGCTTATCAACTGATTTTAAAAATGCCCATAAAATCAAGTGGAGGAGCGCTCCATTTTAAAATAGTGGTAGAAATGTAGCCGTGTTAGTCTGGGGTAGCTGAAACAAAATACAGGACTATGTAGCACTTTAAAGACTAACAAGATGGTTTATTAGATGATGAGCTTTCGTGGGCCAGACCCACTTCCTCAGATCAAACAATGGAAGAAAATAGTCACAACCATATATACCAAAGGATACAATTTTAAAAAAAATGAACACACATGAAAAGGACAAATCACATTACAGAACAGAAGGCGGATGTGGGGGGGGGGGGAAGGAAGGTGAATGCCAGTGAGTTAATGATATTAGAGGTGGGGAAGGGGAAATGTCTGTGAGTTAATAGAATTAGAGGTGATAATTGGGGAAGCTATCTTTGTAATGTGTAAGATAGCTGGGGTCTTTGTTAAGTCCCGTGCGGAGAGTGTCGAATTTTAGCATGAATGCCAGTTCAGAGGATTCCCTTTCAAGTGCAGATTTGAATGTCTTCTGAAGTAGGATGCAGGTTAGCAGGTCATTGAGACTGTGTCCTTTCTGGTTGAAATGACAAGCAACTGTTTTTTCTTTGTGATCCTGTCTAATGTCTGTTTTGTGAGCATTTTGTGGATACAATTTTGTGGTGACCTTGAAGCTTTTTTTCGCCGCCTCCACCTCCGAGAATATTTCCAAACCACCAATGAACACCAATCTGACCTACCAGATCCCCCCTATCAACACAAAAGGAAGAATAATTCTATATGGACTCCCCCTGACGGTCGGAATTACAATCTAGATTTCTATATACAAAGCTTCCGCAACAACGCACAGACTGACATTATTCGCAAACAACAACAAGCGACACACAATCTCAGCCACGCTGAACAACATGCCGTCCAGAGTCTCAAAAACAACCTGGACATTATAATCAAACCAGCTGACAAAGGTGGTGCTGTGGTCATTATGAATAAGGCCGACTATAACCAAGAGGCAACCAGACAACTCTCCAACACCACATTTTACAAACCTCTCTCCTCTGATCCTACCTCGGAATACCAAAAGAAATTACTCTGTCTCCTTAAAAGCCTCCCTACAGCTACTCGGGAACAAATCCACACACAAACACCTTCTGACCCCCGACCAGGATTTTTCTATCTGCTTCCCAAGATCCATAAACCTGGATACCCCGGACGCCCCATCATCTCTGGTATTGGCACACTCACTACTGGTCTATCCAGCTATGTAGACTCTCTCCTCAAACCCTACACAACCAACACCCCCAGCTATCTCCGAGACACTACTGACTTCCTAAGGAAACTACAAAACATCGATAACCTCCCCAATAACACCATCCTTGCCACCATGGATGTAGAAGCACTATACACCAACATCACACATGAAGACAGATTACAAGCTATTAGAAACACTATCCCAGAGGACACCACTGCCAACCTGGTAGCAGACCTATGTAACTTCGTTCTCACCCACAATTATTTCCAGTTTGAAAACAACTTATACCTCCAGATCAGCGGCACAGCCATGGGTACACGCATGGCCCCACAGTATGCTAATATCTTTATGGCTGACCTAGAACAACGTTTCCTCAACTCCCGTCCCCTTTTACCCCTTCTCTACTTTCGCTACATCGATGACATCTTTATGATCTGGACGCATGGCCAAGAAACACTGGAGACATTCCACAGAGATTTCAACAACCTACACCCCACCATTAACCTCAGCCTGGACCATTCCATACGAGAGATCCATTTCCTGGACACCACAGTGCAAATCAACAATGGAAAATTAGACACCACCCTCTACAGAAAACCCACTGACTCATACAGTTACCTACATGCTTCCAGCTCCCATCCAGCACACACCATACGATCCATCATCTATAGCCAAGCCCTTCGATACAACCGCATCTGCTCTAATCCCACAGACAGAGACCAGAAACTTCAGGATCTCTACCAAGCATTTATAAACCTCAACTACCCACCTTGAGAAATAAAAAAGCAAATTGAAAGAGCCAAATGAATACCTAGAAACCATCTACTACAAGACAGACCCAAGAAAACCAACAATAGAACACCACTAGTCATCACCTACAGCTCCCAACTTATACCTGTCCAACACATTATCAGTAGATTACAGCCTATACTGGAACAGGACACTAAACTCCAAGAAGCTCTGGGAGACAGACCCATAGTCTCCTATAGACAACCACCTAACCTCAAGATGATTCTTACCAACAACCACAGGACATACCACACTAATACCAACCCTGGTACTTTCCCTTGCAACAAACCCCGTTGCCAGCTTTGTCCACATATTCACTCTGCTGACACCATTATTGGGCCTAACCAAGTGAGTTACAAGATCAAGAATACATATTCCTGCGCCTCCAGAAATATAATCTATGCTATCATGTGCCGAAAGTGTCCGTCTGCTATGTACATTGGACAAACATCTCAGACCCTTCGCCAAAGAATCAATGCCCACAAAACAGACATTAGACAGGATCACAAAGAAAAAACAGTTGCTTGTCATTTCAACCAGAAAGGACACAGTCTCAATGACCTGCTAACCTGCATCCTACTCCAGAAGACATTCAAATCTGCACTTGAAAGGGAATCCTCTGAACTGGCATTCATGCTAAAATTCGACACTCTCCGCACGGGACTTAACAAAGACCCCAGCTATCTTACACATTACAAAGATAGCTTCCCCAATTATCACCTCTAATTCTATTAACTCACAGACAATTCCCCTTCCCCACCTCTAATATCATTAACTCACTGGCATTCACCTTCTTTCCCCCCCCACCCCTACATCTGTAATGTGATTTGTCCTTTTCATGTGTGTTCATTTTTTTAAAATTGTATCCTTTGGTATATATGGTTGTGACTGTTTTCTTCCATTATTTGATCTGAGGAAGTGGGTCTGGCCCACGAAAGCTCATCATCTAATAAACCATCTTGTTAGTCTTTAAAGTGCTACATAGTCCTGTATTTTGTTCCATTTTAAAATAGTTACTCAAAAAATAAAGATTTGTATTTGACAGATTATCATTGTTAGTGTGTGTAGGGAAGTAGATAAAGTCTGTTTGTAGATGGACATGTCATTAAAGCTCCCAGTGGGTATGTCTACACTACAAAGTTAGTTCGAACTAACTTTCGTAGGCGCTACACTAGCGCTCCGTTAGTTCGAATTTAATTCGAACTAACGGAGCGCTTAGTTCGAACTAGGTAATCCTCATTCCATGAGGATTAAGCCTAGTTCGAACTTACTAGTTCGAATTAAGGGCTGTGTAGACCCTTAATTCGAACTAGTGGGAGGCTAGCCCTTCCCAGCTTGCCCTGGTGGCCACTCTGGCCAACACCAGGGAAACTCTATTGCCCCCCTCCCGGCCCCGGAGCCCTTAAAGGGCCATGGGCTGGCTACACAGTTTGTGCCAGTAGCAAGGCTGCCAGCACCCGTGCCAGCACACCCAGCAGCTGACACCCCATGAGCCAGCCACCCGATGACACCCAACCCTCCCCCTCTTCCCGGGACCAGCCTGGCGGCTCCCAGGACCCTGCCCGGGGCCGCAAGAGGCGGGCGCCCGCGTGGTCTAGTGCGGAGATCGTGGACCTCATCGAGGTTTGGAGGGAAGCCTCCAATGTCCACGATCTCTGCACTAGCCACAGGAATGCGGCAGTCTATGGCCGCATGGCTACCAGCCTGGCCGCCACGGGCCACCAGCGCAGCTGTGAGCAGGTGCGCTGGAAAATCAAGGACCTGCGGCAGTCCTACTCCCGGGCCTGCCAGCCAGGGGCCGACCTGGAGGCCTGCCCCCACTTCCACGCCCTGGACCGCCTCCTAGGGGCTCATGCCGTCCCTGCCCCCCGGAACATGATAGACCCCGGGGCAGAGGGACCGCTCCCAGAGACGGAGGAGGAGGAGGAGAAGGAGGAGGAGGAAGAGGGCTCCGATAGCCAGGAGCCTGCCGGCAGCCTGCCCAGGACCCGGGACCCCCGAGGCACCCCACAGAGCTGCTCGCCTGTGTCATCCGATGCCGGGGAGGCGTCCACATGTGAGTACCATCGTGCTCCACTTATGTATACGGGGGACTGGGGCGAGAGGGAGCCCAGGGACCATGCGCCTGGGCCTTGCCCACCACGGAGCAGCAGCTGGGGATCCTGCAGGGGCCCTGGCCTTGCAGAGGGGAGCTGGGTTTCACACACCTGGGCCCCTGGGGTAATTGACCACTGTTCTTGTTTCACCACAGCCGCAGCACCTGGGACTGCAAGGCGCACCACCCCGCCTGCAGCAGCCACCCGCGCCCAGGCCAGCAGGAGAGGCAGGAACCAGGAGGACTACCAGAGGCGGCACCTCCGGTTCCTGGAGCAACAGCTCCGCATCCAGGAGCACTGGGTCCAGGAGGACCTGAGGCTGCTCCGGAGGAGCTTGGAGGCCCTGGAGGAGCAGGGCCATGCCCTGCGAGGCCACCTCCAGAGCCTGCTCGACCACTTCCCAATTCCTCCTGCTCCACCTGCTCCTGCTCCCCCTGCTTCCCCTCCTGCTCCCCCTGTTCCCCCTTCTGCTCCCCCTGCTCCCCCTCCTGATCCCCCTGCTCCCGCTCCTGCTCGCGCTCCTGCTTCCTCCACACCCCCCGTCCCTCCTGCCCCGCCCGCCACAACCATTCCCCACCAACGCCCCCGGACCCGCAGTGTTGCGAGACAGGAGAGGCAGCCGGACCCCGACCCCTGAGCTTTCCTTTCCCTTCCTCTCTTCCCTCCCCTTCCAGCTCCCTCGTCCCAGGTTTCCCCCTTCCCTCTCCCACCCTTGTTCCTCCCTCTCCCCACCCCAGTTATGTTAAATAAACATATGTTTTTGTTTGAAAAACAGGTGTCTTTATTTGACAGTAGGTAGGGAGGGGAAAGCGGAAGGGGGTAGTGCGGAAGAAGGCCCCAGTGGGGCATGCAGGGAGAGGTCAGTCCTCCTCCACCAGGAAGCTCTCCCTCAGGGTTTCCCGGATCCGGACGGCCCCCCGCTGGGCTTCCCGGACGGCGGCGGTGTGGGGCTGACCGTAGTGGCCTGCCATGCGGTAAGCCTCAGCCATCCAGGCTGGCAGGAAAGCCTCCCCCTTTCTCTCACATAAATTGTGGAGCACACAACATGCTGCCACCATGGGAGGGATGTTGTGCTCAGCCAGGTCCAGACGGGTGAGGAGGCATCGAAAGTGGGCTTTCAGTCGCCCGAAGGCCCCCTCCACCACGATGTGGGCCCTGGTCAGCCTGGCATTGAAGGCCTGGAGGGAGGGATTGAGGTGCCCCGTGTAGGGCTTCATCAGCCACGGTTGCAGTGGGTAGGCGGCATCCCCCACCAGACACACAGGCATGTCCACGTCCCCGACCCTGATGTGGTGGTCGGGGAAGAAGGTCCCGTCCTGCAGCCGCTGGCACACGGAGGAGTTGCGGTACACCCGGGCGTCGTGTGCTTTGCCGGACCAGCCCACATTAATGTCCGTGAACAGTCCCCGGTGGTCACACATGTCCTGCAGGAGGATGGAGAAGTAACCCTTGCGGTTCACGTAATGGGACGCCTGCTGTTCCGGGGCACGGATGGGGATGTGCGTCCCGTCGATGGCCCCCCTGCAGTTGGGGAAGCCGAGGGTGCCGAATCCCCGGATGATGGTGTCCAGGTCGGCGAGGCGGACCACCCTGCGGAGCAGCACCCGGTTGATGGCCTTGACCACCTGCGGAGAGAGACACAGCAAAGCGCCAATCAGTGGGGCGCCCGGGTGGCTGGGAGCATTCGTGCCCTGGCAGTGCCCCGTGCCCCACTCCCGGGACAGACCGACACCTCCGGTGCGGGGCGCTTTTGCCTCCTCCCTCCCCCCCTTTGTCCCTGGGGCAGCCCATCCCCTCCTTGCATCCCCTCTCCCCCCCCCGGCGCAGTGGCCGATGAGTGCCATACCTGCATGAGCACCGCTCCGACGGTGGATCTCCCCACGCCAAACTGGTTCCCGACGGATCGGTAGCTGTCCGGCGTGGAGAGCTTCCAGAGGGCGATGGCCACACGGTTCTGGAGGGGGATGGCGGGCCTAATGCGAGTGTCCCTTCTGCGCAGAGCAGGGGCGAGCCACTTGCATAGCTCCAGGAAGGTGTCCCTCCTCATCCTGAAGTTCTGGGTCCACTGTCGATCTTCCCAGTGCTCCAGGACGATGCGGTCCCACCAGTCGCTGCTGGTGTCCAGACGCCAGATGCGGCGGGGCACGCAGGTGCCAGGGTGCCGCCGTGGCTCCTCCACGGCCCCCAGGGCAGCCAGGTGGAGAGGCAGGGGGCTGACATGCACCAGGAGGTGCCAGGCAGCCTCGAGCCATTACTGGCAGGCTTGCAGCAGCAAGTCCAGAAAGTGCACCAGAAGAGTCAGGGCGAGCTCTGGCTCCATGTTGCCACCTGCGGCGGCCCCCCCGAAGGGAAGCACCGACACAGACGGGAACAGAGACCAACACTTTGCTGTCCCTCGGCAAGGTTGGCAAGCAAGCAGGAAAAGCTGAGAACCGGCTGTCCAGGGGGGTCCCTTTAAGTACGAGCCTCAGATAGCCTAAGACAGCAGCCACACAAAGCAACTACTGACCTGATGCCCTGCCAGAACTGGTTTCAGCCGCCCTTAAATGCGCCCCTGCGTCCAATCAGTGTGGACGCGCTAGTTCGAATTAGCAAAACGCTAATTCGAACTAGTTTTTAGTTCTAGATGCATTAGTTCGAATTAGCTTAGTTCGAATTAACTAATTCGAACTAAGTTAGTTCGAATTAGCACTGTAGTGTAGACATACCCAGTGTGAAGGTGCTGTGGAGTAACTATCAATCAGACCTCTGGCTCATTTAGTCCAGCATACTCTTTCTGACTACAGCTATTATGTTATGTATTACGGTAACACCAATAAACCACAATCATAGACTAGGACAAAATCGTGCAAGGCACTGTTCCAGAATATATCAGACCCTCTGAGAAAGAGCTTATATGTTTATATGATGTTATGTAGAGGCTTGAACTGAGATCATTATGGTAGTCACTATACAAAACACAAGAGAGATGGTCTATGCATTAAAACAATGGCAAATCAGAAGCCCACAATAATTAAACAAGTTAGCAAAGGTGGTATAGCAGGTCAGTGTCTACACTGGGATTAGAATCTAGGTCTTTCGACTCCCGTTTCTGTTCCCTGTCCATGAGGTCATAGAGGAACCTTGTAGCTGATGCTTAATTGAAAAATATTAAACAAACAAACAAGCATACTGGATAATGTGGTAACATGGGGGAGGTTTATTTTTTACTCCAGGCTGGTAGTAGCAGATTTATGCTTTGAAGTATGTTATTCTCATATTTTCATCCTATCTAAGTGCCGACATCCATGTAAATTCAGTAGAATGAAAAAAGGACCAGCAATGTAGCAATCAAAAATATGTTTTCCATAATACATTTTTTTCACTTCATGGGGGGGGGTCATTTTTTTGTTAATAAAAAGGAAACCCTACAGTCCTGATCCAAAGCCCACTAAAGTGTATGAGAGTCTTACCTTTGACTTCAAAGAGTATTGGACTAGTTCCCCAGAAGCTTAAATAGCTGCCAATTCAGTTGTGAATTCATTTTGAACTTTTTTCCCTGTTATCATTCAGTGGGATGTACGATTACAATCCTTGAATGCAGTAGGTGAGGTAATATCTTTTACTGGACCAATTTTTGTTAGTGACAGAGATAAGCTTTCAAGCTCACACAGAGCTCTTTTTCAGGTAACCTGAAGCTCCAAAGCTTGACTCTCTCAACAACAGAAGTTGGTCCAATAAAAGATATTATCCCTCTAATTCTTGCGATATTTTTTAAATATGGTTACAGTTAAGCCAGTCATTGAACTACAATCTATTCTAAATGATGAAGCCCATTACTTGGAGGTGTGTTCATTATGTTACACTTTTTATCATCTCCATATTATGCCATGCACATTTACAGTTATCACAGTTGGAGGATGGAAGTGCATGTGCATGTGTGGTTTTTGGAGAAGTTGTTCAAGTCCTCTTGCATCCTTGACTCAATGCTGTTGTCATCCATGTTTCATTCTACAGTTGTCTTTTGAAAATAACCATATCAATAACCCCAAACTGACTAGACAAATAATCTCATGAAAGAGAACGGATTTCCTTGCTGAAAAGTAATTACATGTTTGTTCACATTTTACTGTGTTAGTTTATATGAAGAGAGATTGTCATCTTTATAGGAACATGGTGGACAAAATAATGCTATGTTATAATGGTAGCAAGATCTGAATCAGTCATTTTAAAGTAATCTTAATGAATAGTTCACAAAGTAGTATTTATAGCTCTCTTGGAAGTTGTTGGCTGTCTTCTCTTGCCATGTCTGGGAAGTAGATTGCTTACTATTGTAGTGAATAGAAACAAAATACCTTTTAGTTCATCCAGTACATCTTCCTACCAGTTCATTCAATTTATTACAATTAAATTCCCAAGCAACTTCCATCTCCTTTTTTTATAAAAATGTGTAGTCCTGTGACACCTTAGGGCATGTTGACACTAGGAAATTATTTTGAAATAACTAAATTTAATAACTCCCAAAATAACTATTTCAGAATAATCTTATTCCCTGAGGAAAGAAGGAGTACAGATTTTGAAATAACCAAGTTAACCAAATAAGTTATTTCAAAATAATGGACTTGGTCATGTGGATGCACCACTTATTATTTTGAAATAAGGGGGGATATTTCAAAATAATTCCCTAGTGTAGACCAGGGTTAAGGTGCCACAGAACTACTTGTTTTTAATGTTACAGACAAACACTGGTACCCCTCTGAGACTCCTTTTCTATGTTCATTTTATGCTAGACAAAACAAATGTAGGTGTTTTCAAAGAACCTGATCAGGATTCCCCATGCAAAGGCTGGTTTTAAAACAGACTTGAGGCTGATCTAGAGATGCAATGTACAGTATAAGAGAACTTGGCTTGGTCTACACTTAAAAGTTAAGTTGGCAGAGCTTCACTTGTATAGGATCTACATGGCAGTGTAACATTTTTGGATTCAAGTGAGAACCAGGCTCACAATGTATCTGAATGAGTAAACAGATGATATATAGTCTCTGAAGATTCAAGAGCAATTGGAAAACTCATACTGGAACTATGCCACAAAGCGACCACTGCTCCTTCCTTCTAACCAAATGGTACTTTCACATCTTTTCTACGTGCTCTTCTCCAAAGAGCTAATTTATATATTTGCTGAAATTGAGAAACTACATATAAAGGAAACAATGTAAGAGTTTTATAACCTTGCTCAATTTTCTTTCTGCCCTAGATCACACTGATTGAATATACATTCCTACAAGACTATTTTCTCAATACTACTTCAGCTATATAAACATTCCTGAGACATTCAAGTGGATTGCAAAGTTAAAATGCCAGATGACAGACTGATTAGACAATATATCAAGACTCTAGATATGCCATATACACCAACTCTTTGAACAGTTTGAAAAAGAGATGCTTGGTAAAATCCTAATTTTAAAATTTGATAGACATTCCATTTACATTTTGTCTTTAAGTTTATTGTGTTGGACATGGACATCTTTAATAATATGCATAGTTTTGGTAGGTAGTAGTGGCTGTTTTCTGGAGATGCCAACAGGGGAAGCAAGCTGCTCTCTGATCCCGACTAATTAGTTTTTGGTTTGGGGAGGGGAAGTGTCTTCTGCACCAACCTTTCTCAAAAAAATTATGCTCTGCCCCTGAGCTGCTTCTATTTCTTCTGTTAGCCAGAATAGGAAAAACACTTTTTTTGGAGTAGGAAAGTGCACAGATCTTAACAGTCAAAGTTTTCCACATGCTTTACAAGGGGGGAGGATGGAAGAAAGGGTGACACAGAAAGGAGGGACAAAACCAGACTTGTCCTGTGAGCTTGTCCATTTAATTCTACATCCTCAGATGCAGACTGGCTTTTCAAAGACTTCCTGCTGAAGAGAATTGGAAAACTTAAGAAATGATAAATTTGAATATTTTAAAATATGGGCACCATGCTGGTTTATTTGCCAAGATTGGAAGGCAGGCTATAAAGCTTCCTATTGAGTATAAAACTCTTGCCCATTTTGGATACAACTAGTTAAAGTTTGGGGTCCTGGAAAGTAAAAAACTATTCTTTGTTGGAGGTTTGTTTATTCATAAAGAATGGACAAAGTTCTCTGTGTCTCAACACAAAAAGAATAAAGACTAAAAGAAAAAAAAAGCAGTGTCTTAGTTTATAGCCCCAACTCTTTCTAGGCAAGAGTCCCAAAAGGTCATTCTCTAGGGATATGTCTATGCTGCACAGCTATTTTGGGAAACTAGAGATATCCCGAAATAGCTAAACTACATCTACACAAACTGCTCATTTTTTTGAAATATTTTTTGAAATAATGGATGCACTATTTCACTATCCCAGTAAATCTCATTGCACAAGGGATAAGGGATGGCTTGAAATAGCATGGTATTTTGAAATTTCAAAATAAGTTATTTTGAAATATATTCAAAATAAGATATGCAATTTTCATACCAGAAATTGTATATCTTATTTCAAGTTTAGGGTTCTGTATAGACTTTCCCCAGAGTTATACTGTGGCCACTGGCTACTGCTTTTTGCCTCTTCCTCCTTTGTTCTGTCTGTTCTCTGTGTGATCTGTTTTCCCACATGCAGGAAATACAGGCACTATTCAGAAAAAGCTCTCTACCTACCTCATCTAAACTCCTGAATAAATTTAAAATTTCTTTTATCTTGGATCGGGGCTTACCCTTAAATTATGTTAATTGAAGGGTGCTTTCACACCCATCAATCTCCATAAGGGTTTTAGTCAATTCATAACAAGGTTTCACCCAACTCGTTGCAGCAACATTATGTAGTCTTCACTGGAATAACATCAGCATGAGCAATTTTTTTTAATATGACATGTCTAATGTGAGACTTAGGATTATGTTTTCTAAAGACTTCAGGTGCTCCAGCCTTTCTGAAAGTCAAAGTGGGTACATCTACACAGCAGCATTATTTCGGAAAATGGACATTATTCTGAAATAACGTATTGAGTGTCTACACAGCAAGCCTGTTATTTCAACAAAAAAATTGAAATAACCGGCTTCTTACTCCAACTTCTGCAAACCTCATTGTATGAGGAGTAAGGAAAGTCGGAGGAAGAGTGCTTTCTTTTGAAATAAGTGCTGTGCAGACATGCCCAAATTAAAAATAAGCTATTTTGACTTAAATTATGCAGTTAGCATAGCTCAAGTTGCTTAGCTTATTTCTAGTTTAGCCCTGCTGTGTAGACATGCCCAGAGACTTAGGTTGCTAAGGGTGCATATACACAGCACCCTAAATTCAAAATAAGATCTGCAAATTGAGGTATGTCTACACTACCACCCTAGTTCGAACTAGGGTGGTATTGTAGGCAACCGGAGTTGCAAATGAAGCCCGGGATTTGAATTTCCCGGGCTTCATTTGCATCTTTCCGGGCACCGCCATTTTTTAATGTCCGCTAGTGCGGACTCTGTTCCGCGTGTAGCCATGCGGCACGGAGTCCACACTAGTGGACATTTAAAAATGGCGGCGCCCGGCAAGATGCAAATGAAGCCCGGGAAATTCAAATCCCGGGCTTCATTTGCAACTCCGGTTGCCTACATTACCACCCTAGTTCGAACTAGGGTGGTAGTGTAGACATCCCCATGTGTATCTTATTTCAAATCTATTTCAAAATTTGGTATACGAGTACGAAATTTCAAAATAATGTGCTATTTTGAGCCATTCCTTATCCCTCATGCAGCTTGTATAGACACAGAGTATAATAACTCTAGTATCCCAAAATAGCTGTGCAGTGTAAACGTACTCTAAGTCTCTTTTGAAAATGGAACTTAGTTTAATGGATAAAATGTTCAAAATTCTCCAAGTATATATTCTATCAAGAAAAAAAGTAATCTTATGTGATGGTTTGGGGAATCGGTCTATATGCAGCCTATGTAATCCAGTTTGATTTTATGAAGTGTCCTTATGTCTCATAATTGTGCTATTGCTTTGTCACCCCTTTGTGCTGAAGGGGTAGGTCACTAGTGTATCTGGCTTTGAATTGGTTGAAAAGGCTATCAGTCCCTGAATATATACAGCCATTAACAGAATATTAGTGTAGCTGCAAGATGGCTGGAACCAGGTCTGCCCAACTTGTAGAGCGGGAGGGTTTGGAGAAGGGGAATTTACGGAGAAGCAGGATAAATAACCAGTATGTTGATGGCAGCCTTTAAAACCACCCAGAATTGGTGAATCAGGGATCAAAACAGCTAAACTTTTGGTTGAGGAAGACAGGGGGGAGATGCTTTCCTAGAAGAGGGGTACTAATTTCCTGAAGGAACTTCAAAGGAAAAAGGAAAGTGGCTGAAGAGCAAAGAAACAGACTTCAGGATTTGAAGAAGTCATGTGCAGGAAGAGGGAATCCTGGGCTCCTTGGAGGTCTCTGACTTCAGTCCACAGGACATTCCAGAGTGTTCCAGAAACCAAGGCATGCAGACTTATTTATAATTTCTTTATTTCTTGTTCTATTTAAACTAAAGGGTAATTAGTTTTGGAGGACCCATGCAAAATCGGTGTGTCTGTTTCCTTCAGCTATCACATATCCCTGACAAAGAAAATTGTAAACACACTATAATCACAAAGTTAGAGCTCTGGAACAGGGTGTATTTAAAGAAGTGGATATTTTGGGAGACCCATGGTTTCCTGTGAAAATGCTGATTTGATGGACTGAAATGTTTTGTCAAATCTATTAAAATTTGACAAAGCCTTCACCAAGCCAGTGACAGCTTTGCAGTGGAAATCTCTAGGTGTTTCAGAGCTCACATTTATAGCAATGAGTCTACCAGCCTGACTGAATCTCTGACTGAATCCATGATTTGCGGGGGCCAGCAGGCTCCTGCTTTGTAGCAGCATCTCTGGGAACCACAACTGTAGCTAAGACTATCAAGACTGCTTTCCTCTGTGGCAGACAGCTTGATAGTCCTCAGATCCTAATGGCAACCAGGGCTCTGGGGCTAGCTGGCTCCCTGCTCCCTTGCAGCAACCTTAGTAACTCTGCCTACAACTAGGAATCTCGGGGCAAGAGGACTCCATGGAAGTCAGCCAGCCAGCTCCCCAAAACTGGGCTACAACCAAGGTGCAGGAGATTGGGAGACCCTCTCAGCATCAGGATCCAAGAGACAACAGAAGGATTGTGCTCCTTGTCTTCCTTTACAGGTTATGAATCCTACTAAATGCCTTGTACTGACACTTTCCCACTTTGTACTATGGCAATGCTACAAAAGGCAGGAAGGTATCAACACAAGAACTTGCATCCATATCCAGACACCTAGGTCCTTCCTGAGAGCAACACATAGCTTAAAAATGTAATTGCCATTTGTCTATTTTGGATCTTTTACAATATTCAGTTTGTACCCACATTAGATATTTTAAGAAAAAGCAGCAGAAAAAAATCCCATTGCTGTCATAAAAGTAAACACACCTAGAGTAATGTCTACATTGTACAAAATGAAAAGATATAGGAATGCCCGGGAACCTGTTTCCTTAATGGCTTATGAATATTTCTATAATAATCCCACCATTTTTCTTCAGGGAGTTATAACAACTATTAACTGATAAATATTCAAAAGGAGATTTGCTACATCTGAACCACATGACTCCCATTGAAATCAATTAGTCGCCTCACCAGGTTAGCATTGGAGATCTTTGTAAAAAGAGGAGACATACTCGAGAAGAAAGTACTAGCTTTTAAAAATGAATGAGACTCTTTCCCCTAAATGAATCTATCAGCAAATTGGCTATGATGGTCTTTCCAGGATATGACTGTGCTGCCAGAACTATAGGAAGGTGTATAGTATAAACAAGGTTGACTATGCTTGGGCTGCTGTCCACCTAAATGGGGAAAATAACTGGTGAAACACCTTAGGAAGCACATGTGCCCAGAAGAACAAATGTGTGCTTTTAAAAAAATCATGTTACATTAAGGCCGGTAGAATCCTCATCTCTCTACAAAGGCAGTATGTTTCAAGCTTGTTAGTTTATCCTGGTTTTCTTCTAAATGCTGCTTTCAGGGAGAGGAGAGTCTAAACAGCTTCTAATGTGTTAGTCTTAAAGCCCTTGTCTACACCAGGACTTTATTTTGAAATAACCCCCCGTGGTCGATTTTATAAATAGAGCATCTACACTACCAAGCCCATTATTTTGAAATAACAAGATGTGGAATTGGAAATCTGTACTCCTGCTTTTCATATGGAGTAATGCTAATTCCAAAATAGATATTTTGAAATAACAGTGGTATGGATGCACCGGTGCCACTATTTAGAAATAACTGCTCCTCAGAGCAATTGGAACTAATTACTCCGCAGTGCTTCCTGGGGCTCTAAGTCTGAGGAAGTGCATCCATATTAATGGAGCCTGCCTCAGATTAATTTCAAGGATTCCCCATAGCATGGAGACTCTAGTTCAAATCTGTTAAATCAGGAATTGTTAAATCAAATTTACTAATTTTGAAATAGTTTCCTAGCATACACATGGCCTATACTAATTGCATAGGTATCTGGAATAGCTCATTGATGCAGGCACAGTTTACAGAATCTAGAAATCATCAAGACCCTGAGAAAATGCCTATTAGGAAATAGTTCAATGTAATGGGAAAAGTGGAGTCATTCTGTCCCAAAGGAAGATCAGAGAAGAATCTGTCTGAATATATCCAGTGCTAGTCAGGCTACAGTGTAGAGTTTCTACCTACAACACCATTTTCCTTATCATCCCTTATGATCTCAGTGTCCTGTTTTCTCTTTTATACAGCAGTCAATGGGAATCTGCCCTTTCTAGCCTCTAGCTTATAAATTAAAAAGGTACACACCATCATTTGCTATTTTCTTCCCAGTAGCTTCTCTTTCAAAAAGGAAACAAAACCATAACCAATTTAACCATATTTATTTAAACATCTCTGAATAAAAAGAAGCCCTTTAAAAATAAATATTTGAACTTACAATATTTCCATGTCACTGTATTATTTCGCATCAGGAATGTGTGTAAAAATAGCAGTGTGTAGCACTGGCAACTTGAAAATTTTGGTAAGCTGTTTTTCATACAAAAATACATTTTGTTTATTAAGATTAGAAAAACGCCCTCACAGATAAAAGGGACAAGTCATGTGAAGCCTATACAATGTCTTCTTGCTATCAAAGCAGTGAAAACCTAGATGAAATACATATAAAATGAATATAAGAAAAATCTTTATTGCAGTTGATGCCTCAAAGTTTCCTTTAATATTTAGGGAACACAAATAATTAAAAAGGACAGTCAGTGTGTTTTAAACTAGCATAATTCATGATACAATATGAACGCACAAACACCATCATTCTTGTTGTTGTTGCTTTATAAACTAATATATAGCCAGATGTGTCTATTCAAGGAACACGTTAACCACTACTCCGTATGGGCTGGCTTTCTCTGGATACTTATTTTAAGAATCATTATTATGATTTGGTGTCCAGTATACAGAATGAGGAGAACTGGTCTGTACAATAAGAGACATAAATAAGAAATGGTTGATTCTATGTCCAGTAACTAGACTAGGACATAAAGGAAAACAACATTCAACTTTTAAGAGGGTTATGAATGAAGCTAGTTAAGTACAAACAGTCAGAGCAGAGTATAGAGACCATTAACTTGTCAAGACAATCAGTCAGGACGCTGGGTTTTGGAGCTAGCACTACCATCAAAGTCTTGAAAGATTGCCCCCCTGGGGCTGTTAGATGACATAGCTTTAAGGATTGCCAACAGCGGATGTGAGGGTAATGGGTTAGGTTTAACAATATTTCAGTAAAGGGACAATCTGTTCACAAAACTAAGCATGTACTCTTGTATATGAGTGTATTCTGACACATCCTCTGTAAATACTTCAAGGAGTTAAGCATCTCAGTCACAGAGGTTGCTCATAGCAGTACTTCACTCATAGAAACTATAGAGCAAATAAAAGCATCGCTTATTTTGCATTTACTGAGAACTACTTAAACTAATACATACATATGAATATGCCATTACATTGTCATTACTCCAGAAAAGCAATACAAATATTTTGAAGGAGAAATTCAAATATACACCTCAGCAAACGGATAAATTAAAATTTAAGGGTTTCAAATTGCTATCAGTTACTGAAAATCACTTGTGTAATGAACACACTCTTTTATTATCATTAATGATTTCAAACATTAGTTTTAAATTATTGCCACTAGATTATATCTGGACCACACACATACAAACACACACACAATTTTTTGTTTCTTAAACAAGAAACTGAATTATCCTATTATCTCTCTAAATTGCTTTATCCCTGTGTTTCCAAGATACTTTTACTGAAAAGTGAAGCAACAAAGGGAGGGTATTTTTTCCAATGATCCAAAGTTCCCAAAATCCATTTTTGTCCTCCATTACATATTTGTATTTATAATTCTCCCATTTCCCTTATCTATTTGTTTTTATTATTCATAATTAAAAAAAAAACTCTTTAGAAAAGTAGAAAACAAAACTCCAAAAAGGCTGTAAGAACAGAGCTTGTGCCTTGATATTCTGAAAACTCAGCACTCACAGCCAACTCCTATAGTTCAAACTCAAGCAAATCTCCTGCTGACTTCAATGCACTCTTGCTTGAGTAAGGACTATAGTATTTAGCCTATTGGCAGGAGCCTTAAAAGCAGCTAACCACTCAAGCTCCTGACATACATATGGAAACTAAAAACTGTTTCAATGGCACTTTTCCCCCCCATGGGCTATAAAGAAAAAAGTGGAGAGAGGCAGTAAAATAACCTCAAAAGAGAAAGAGACAGAAAAGAGGAATTAAAAAAGGCACAACTGCTCAAGCTTAACAGTCACATATTTTAAAACTAAAATAACATCTTTTCCCTTTAATCTTATAATCCCCTGTTGAGCAAATGAAAAAATAAACACACTCCAACCAGAAAGAAAGGCTCATACGCCCTCCTTTCTCTAGAGTTTCAGTTGCTGGGAACCCTAGAGAATTCTAAACACACACACAAAGCCTTAGAAAGTACTATTTCTCCCTATGGTGAGAACTTTCAAACATAATCTAGAGTATATTTTTGCTTTGAAAAATGATTTTATTTCTTTTGCCAAATGCTAATTATTCTTTCAAAAAATTATGAAGTGTCAATCTACAAAAAAATGCCTAAGCAACAAAGGAGGAGTTATACTGTGGAACAATACTTGTGATAACAGATGGATGCACACTCCAAATGGCCTCTGTGCTAAGAGGACTCATGCAACATCCAGATGTGCTTGTTGAAATACAGAATTTAGTCACAAAATTACCCAATTTGCAAATGTATTTTATTCAAACAAGTTCATAGCAATTATATATAGTGATGGCTGCTTCCCCGAATCAATGTTTACCAACCTTTTCAGGTTGTAATCCTTTCATCAAAGTCACATTTTCCATAACCCCCAACATTTACAATGAAAGTAAAAGTGAAAACATGTATCAAGGCTAAGCCCATATAATTTATTTATGTGTGTTGTGAGAGGCTGATAGAAAATCCTTGACCTTGATGGATAAGAGTGAGAGAGAGAGATTTTCTTTGTTTTATATTACAACAAAATTCTCAATGCCTGAGAGCCTCCCCTGCCTTTCATTTTACTGTGATAGACACCTGTGGAATCAAGAATTAAAGGGAGGCAATACAATTCTTGCTAATTAACACGGGTTAATGAAAAATGGATTCTGCCAAACTGACTTTATGATTTGTAAGACTACAAGTGTTGAAGTTAACATTGTTGATGTATTGATTTCAGAATTGTGTAAGCTATTTGACATTTTATTTTATTTTACAAATCTAGAGAAATATAGTATTAACATGGCTCATTTTATTTGGATTAAAAACTGGATAATTGATAGATCTCAAAATGTAATTTTAATTGGAGAATCTTTGTCAAATATGTGTATTTCTAATGGGGTCTTACAGGGATCTGCTTCTGGCCCTACAATATTTAACTTTTTTTTAATTACTTGTGATGGAGTATAAAGTAAACAAAGTTTAAAGGTGACAAAATTTGGGGAGTAATAAATAAGAGGAAAGGTCACTGACCAAATTATCTGGATTGCTTGGTAGGTTGGACGCAAGTAAAAATATACATTTTAATATGGCTCAATGTAAATGTGTACAGATAGAAAAAAAGAATGTAGGTCACTTTTACACAAGTGGGAACTGTACCCAGGGAAGCAGTGATTGAAAAGGATAAGATAGGCATGGTGGATAATTGGCTGAATATGAGATCCCAGTGCGATGCTGTGGACAAGAGGCTTAATGCCACCCTTGTATGCATAAGCAGGGGACTGTCAAGGAGGCTACACCTACACTACGAGTTTTGCCGGAAGAGGCAATGCAAATGAAGTACGGATTAACATTTTCTCATGCTTCATTTGCATAATCTCTTCTGATCCGTTTTTGCGCAAGGGGTTTTTGCACAAAAACAAGCAGTGTGGACGTTTTCTTTTTGTGCAAGATCCTTATGCCTTATGCCTCAAAAAAGGAAGTATGTTGATGTTGAAGTATGCAGATCAGAAGAGATTATGCAAATGAAGAATGAGAAAGTGCTAATCCATGCTTCGTTTGCATTGCCTCTTCTGGCAAAACTCTAGTGTAGCCGTAGCCGTAGATAGTTTATTTTATCTCAGGATGTGGCACGGGTGTAACTACTGCTGTAATACTGGGTATGTCTAGACTACACAGCTCCATCGATGGAGCCATGTAGATGAGGTTTCTAGACATAGGGAATGAAGCGGCGATGTAAATAATCGCCACTTAATTTACATAAAAATGGCTGCCGCACTGTGCCGATCAGCTGTTTGGCGGCACAGCACGGTAGTCTGGACGCTCCGACTGTGTCCTGTTCTGATGTTGACAATTCAAGATGAAAGTTAATAATCAGAGGAGGTTCAGAAAAGAATCATGAGACATATTAAAGGATTAGAAAACATGTCTGAAATTATAGGCTGAAGGTGCTCAATATATTTAATTTAACAAAGAGAAGGTTAAGGAGTAATTGGATTAAAATCAGTAAGTATTTTTATGGGAAATAAACATTTTATAATGGGTCTTCAATACAACAGAAAAAAGTATCCACTTCAGGCAAGATCATAGTTTGTACTAAACTCTGTACAAGTACATTGGATCCCTCCCTTGAATAGTTTATAATTGTGATACTATTACCTTTCTGCCATCCTGTGCCTATTTCCATTGTATACATGGAAACTGAAGTAGAAGGAGACTAAGGCCTCAATTCAACAAAATGCTTAAGCACATAATTACCAAGGCCATGGAGACTGAATTAGCCTCCTACTTCTCTAGGTGCTTCACTTGTGAGCAAGGTTGAAATATGAATGCTTGCATTGCTGTTGCACAACCCTGTTCTATGAATACATGTATTTAGATGTATTCTTAATGCACCCATCCATTGCTATAGGCTAAAGTATCCATAGAAATAGGTCACAGAAAGAGGATTAATGTCCAGGAACCTAAACTGCTCCAAGACATCACTCACTTCTGACTACTCCATGATGTGTTATATCATGTACAAAGCATAAAAAAAAGCCAATACAGTATTGTACTGTGATTGATGGGGACTCAGTTTCAGGATCTGACTATTAAGGAGTATTCCAGGGCTGTCTCCATTGAGAATGCACTGCTATCAACCCCCCTCCCATTTAATCCATAGGGTTGTTAGTTTGAGTGCCTTGCTGATTATAATTGCTCTGGAAAAAGAGGAAGTATATGAACTAGTCAGGATCCAGAACACTTGGGAGTTTTACAAGTCAAAACTGGTGCCTGAAACCTCCCCAGGAATCAGCTAGTAGTCAGTGCCAATCATAATCTGCCTCCAATGTGAAATTCAATGTAAAGTAGAAACTGCTAAATTCTACATTTGCTGCATTTTCTTAATGGTCTTTCGGAGAACTCTCATGTTGAGGGTCACATCTGTCAATCTGGCACTTTTCACAATAAGTGAAATTCACGCTGAAAGGAATAAGGAGTAAGTGCTCCCTACAATAATATCTTATACCTACTTTTGTCTTCTGATTTCTTCTGTTTTCTCTTTTCCCTATGATATAACTTTTATAATGTCCTAGCTTCTTCCTGATTGTTTTCAAGATATAATCTTTATTTTACTTAGAGGTAAAACACGAATCACAAAGTTGATCTAAACCTTTTAGAAATGTTGAATGTTGCTTACAGAACTGTTCACTCTTTAAAAAATACAATAGTATTTAATCAGAACAGGACCATGTCAATTTTTGACTTTTTCAAGGGGTATGTGTCAACATTAATTATTTCAACTGTCTCATTTTGATCCATTTAATTTTAACTTAATATTCAGCATATTTTATATTTCTAAAGCTGATTTCTTCTGATATTATCAGATATTGTTCAGGGAACAAACACAATCCCAACATTTGGTAAAGCATTTTGATATCTATGGATACAAAGCAATATAAAGGAGAGGTATTATGTCTTTAATGTTTGTGAGGGGAAAAAAAAACATGTATTTTTTGCAAATATCAGGATTCAGCAAGTCTCTCTTGTCCCTGTCCTTTTTACATAGAAATCAACATAGGAGCTCTCAATGAAATGGGATGTGATCCCCCTCCCCCGGAAATCATTCTATCCCAAATATTTTCCCTTGCCATTCTCTCTTATGTTAGCATAAGCCACAAATGGAACAGGGGACTCACATATACACTTATTCATCCATCAAGGAAGACAGCATGATTTATCCTTTATGCTGGGTATTGTCTCCAAGTCATGACCCTCCTTCTCACTACCACTTCCAGACCCACACAGATTTTAGGGGGATCAAAATAAAACAGAAAATCCCCCAACTAACACTTCTATAGCCCCTTGGCTTTTGTCCTGCTGCCCTGCTGCCAACAGCTCCCAACTAACATGACTGTAACACTATCTCCAAGAATTCCCTCTACTACCTCTGTTCCTAGACCCCCTGAACTCCATACTAACCCCCTGAACTCCATAGGAAACTTCCATTGTGTAGAGGGGAAAGCCGAATGAGGCAGTATAAATTAACACCCTTGCTGGCTGGAGTAGAAGTATATGAAGGAGCCCAATTGGTTATCTTTTCCCGGTATTCCCTTGACTTTCCTTTCCAACTTAGTGTAACTGACACCCAAGAGGGGATTTCTTGCAGTCAGAGGGAAGGAAAACAGTCAACAGTCAGATTGAAATTCCCTGTTCTCATAGGAACAGATTCACTTCCTGTGGGTGGTCAAGTTGTCCCCAAAATATTAGTGAAGACTATAGACTTACAGCAGTGTTTCTGAACTGGTGGGTTGTGCAGTTGCACCTTCCAGACTGCTAACAAAAAGCAGTAAATTATTTCTATTTAAAAAGTGGTAGAATTTCACCAAGTTATGGACAGTTAATACCTCTTAAAACTGGTGCTGTTAAAAACCCAAACAAACAGAGATTAGGTGATCACAGCCATAGCAGATCTGTAAAAGGTTGAGGATACTGTAGTAATGAAAAGGAGACAAGATTAGGGCGAATCTTCTACTGGAAAGGTAATCTACTTCCTGATATGCTCAGCATCATTCATCAGCAATGACTCTGAAGCACAATTCTGCTCTCAAGAAAATGCACTGAATCTTGCCTACTGTCTGTAGATTCATTAAACAGAAAGTGATAAAGATTGTGTTAGAAGGTAAAATAAATAAATAGAAAATAGAATCATCATGTTGAGAGATAAAACCTCAAGTACAAATGGCTAAAAAAACAAACCATACCAAAACAAACAAACAAACAAACAAAAAAGCCCCTCAATGGACAATTCAGCAATACTTGATCCCAATAGGATGGAGAACAGAATTTACAGACACACCTGGAAAATGCTCTCCAACAAAAGGTACAAAATTAGACAAAAAAAGGGGAAAAAAAAGGACTGCAGGAAAGATAAATAGAATCCATTTAACCATGACTAGAGCATGGACTGCAAAAGACAGAATTGGCAGGATGTACCGTATTCATCCAGCAGTGAAATCAGTATACTTTTCCCTTTGCCATTTCATTTATAAATAAATACCTTTATGCACTTCTGAAAAGGATTTTTCAGAAGAGGTCTACCATTCGTGTTCATGGTGTTTGTTATGTTTTAGTCACCATTATATGGATTTTTAAATTTCTATTTCTTTTCCCTGCACATCTGTTCTGCTCCACCTCTTAAAACACCTTTGTTCATTAATTTTTGGTGCAAATAGAACTGACTACAGAAAGGAAGACTAGTGAAAGGATAAGCCTGTGGAGCAGTTATGGAGTATACATGAAGAGAAGGAAATTGAATATACACGAAAAGAAGGAGCTTTTTTTAAAAAAAGAAGACATCTGAGAAGATGAAGAAAAATACAAGTGTTAAAAAGTATCTATTCTTCAGAAACAAGAGAAAAGACTCGATTCTTGAGCCACAGAATGTATAGGAATAAATCACACTGAATGTAGAGGGCACAGGATTGGACCATGTGTCTGTTGTGTTCTGCAAGCATAGCTCTCAAATCTTCAAAGCCAATATATACTTCGAAAGCATGAACAATTCTTAAAATAAGACACACGAAGAATAGCAAAAGGAGGACCCAGAAATGTACACATTTATTAATAGATTCTCAAGATCAGTTTTCTGATGTCAGTACTTTACAATATTGATTGAGATATGCACAAATATGCCTGATAGAATTAACTTATGTCCTAAAGAAATCGTTTCTGTGTTCTCTAGTGTGTCTCTGGTCTCTTCAGCAATAAACACTCTTTGAGCATGTCTACACTATGAAAACATTTCTAAATAAGTAAAATCGAGATAATAACTCCCAAAATAACAAAATAAAAATAGCGCGTTCACAGTACAAGGAAGCACCAAAATAGCTCACAATATTTCAAAATAGCTTGTCTACACTGATTGGAGCTTGCATCACATTTAAATCCCCCAGAAGAACTTTGGGGAGGTCACCAGAAGGGTGGACACTTCCTGTAGCTGCTAGCTCAGGCTACCTGAGATATGTGCTTACAGGGGCTCCTCTCTACAGCTGCATCTCACACGCCACTCCTCTACTCCCTCCCCTCACATGGGACAGCAAACTCACACTGTGTGCTCTGGTAGGCCTTGCAGATACCACAACACTTACACCATGCAGCCAGGCCTGCTGCAAAGCAGTGCCAGGCACAAGGGCCTCATGCTGAGCCTCATGGCACAGTTCATCCAAACAGCATACGTGCTGGCTCAGCATGACAATGAGCAGCCTGAATAGGAGCACCTCTTCACCCAAGAATTAGTGCTCCTTCTGCTGCAAATGACCCTCAATCTCCTGGACACCATAAAACACCACTTCTGGAGGTGGGAGACCAGTTTGGACCAGTGGAACTACATCATCCTGCAGCAATAGGACAACCACCAGTGGCTGCAGAACTTCTGCATATGGAAGGCCACGCTCCTGGAGCTTTGTAAGTGGCTCACCCCTGCCCTCAACTGATAGGACACCAGACTGTATCCCACCTTTCCCCTGCAGAAGCAGGTCACCATCACACTCTGGAAAATTGCCATGCTAGATGGCTACCACCCCATCAGGAAACAGTTTAGCATGGGTAATCCTCAGTTGGGGCTGTGCTCCTGCAGGTAAGTAAGGCCATCAATAATATCTTGCTTCAGAAGGTCGTCACTTGGGAACATCAACACCATCACAGATGGATTTGCCACCATGGGCTTCCCCAACTGTGGGAAGATGATGTGAAAGGTAGTGGATGTGATGTGCTCGCACCTTGCTGAGCTCTGAAGAAAAGTTATAAGAGCAATCATCCCAGGAGACACTGTGCATGAAGCCTAGCCCTAATCTCTGTGCCAACATTTAAGGTCTTGGTTCAGACGATGGTGATGTGCTTCAAGCAAGGCCATCTGTTGCCTAGACAGCAGGCACCTTCCTGCAGGGGCATGGACATCTTAGTGGAGCCTCACTCTATCCATTGCCCGGGGACAAGCAGTCATGGGAAGATGCTGGCCAGGACAGAATCCTGCGGCAGGGGTGTGTGGGAGGGGTAGCTTGGCTTCCTTCCATGTTCGATACATGTCAGATCCAGCACTGGTGACATCCTGAACACAGAGAACTTCTAGCCCTGCCTGCTGGAGGGGCAGTGTTGAGGGAGATGTGTGTGTTTGTGAGCGGCAGAAGCCACTTTCACCTTTTCCTCAAATTTAGAGGAAAATAATGTTCTCTCTCTGTCTCTGTCTCTCTCTCTCTCTCTCACACACACACATACACAAACAAATACTTATATATCTCATTATGGAATACAACTCCCCCCCCAACACTACAGCACATGCTACTGGCAGAGAGGCCATGTCCTTCAGGAATAGGCACATGGATATCAACATAGCAGAAATTGAACAATAGGAGAGGCAGTATTCCCAAATAACTGTACATACGGAGGGCAGGTCCTCAGCTGGTATCATTCTGAATGTCTTTTGGCTTCAGTGTAGCTACATCCAATTACACTATCTGAGGATCTGGTCCATATAACCTTGAAGCACATTTAGTTTTTGAAAATGAAATAATTTGAATATATTGCTGTTATGACTGAAAGAAGAAATAGAATAAAAGCAAACACCATGACAGTATGCTGAGGTGTAGGAAAGGGAGGAGGAAAATCGAGGTAATAATCATTAGAAGAGACATGGTGTGCACATATCAGTTTACATCAGCTTCTTTTCCATTTCTAGGACAAATTCCTGCCTGAAGCAGATGTATGTAGAGTTGTTAACTAGTAACTCTAATTGGTTACTTTCCATGTAATCAGATAATATTTTTAAATAACTGATTGCAGTAATGAATTAATTTCAGATTGCATTCAAAAATAACCCTCTTACTTTTTAGGCTGCTAACACACATATTGCTTTCAGTTATTTTTCTTGGCAATGCTGTCACTTCTTTCCATAACCTGTCATGCTAGCATAGTACCCAGATGGTTCCAAGGCTCTAGGGTGACTGTATAATTCACATTAAAAATTTTAACACAAAAATGATGAGTAATAGTTATTTATACTTTAAGTCACTCATCCAATTCACTCAAAACACAGCTGCATGATCATTTTCCAGGCCCTTCCCCATAACTGTGCTTCTATCTCCTTCCCATCCCTCCCCCCCACCCCCACATCATCATTTGAATCCCTTACCAGGTCCCGGTTTTCCACCACATCAAGTTAAGGGTTTTCCCTACTTGTCTGCTCTTGTTTCTCTTTAAAGCATGCTTCCCCCTCTGCTGTGCCCACAATGCCTTCACTGAATAACTATTTTTCTGCTTCTCCTATAGTTTCTTACTATTTTCTTTCATGCTACATGAAAACCTTCCCTGAATTAACCCATAAGGTGACTATCATCTTCTGCTGTGGTACATACAAGAAATCTGCCACTCCATCCCACTGATGGTCCCATTGTGCAGTATAACTGATTCAAGTAATGTATTTAAATTTCAAGATACCCAGTTTAGTAATAGTTAATCCTTGTAATTATATTATTTAGATTAACCTTCATCACCCCTCCTACCTTCCTTTATTTCTTATCATAGGGTATGTCTACACTACCCTCCTAGTTTGAACTAGGAGGGTAATGTAGGCATACCACACTTGCAAATGAAGCCCGGGATTTGAATTTCCTGGGCTTCATTTGCATAAGCGTGGAGCCGCCATTTTTAAAACCCCGCTGGTTCGAACCCCGTGCAGCGCGGCTACACGGGGCACGAACTAGGTACAGGCAGTCCCCGGGTTACGTACAAGATAGGGACTGTAGGTTTGTTCTTAAGTTGAATTTGTATGCAAGTCGGAACTGGTACATATTGTAGGGGAAACTCTAGCCAAACATTTCTCCAGAGCTCAGTTTTATTCTCCCACACCTCACTTCCCTCAGTCCTTTATTCTCAAGCTGAGGTGTCTGCTGAGAAAAGCCGTTCTGCGTCTCCCTGGTTTGCTGGGGGGGGCTCTAGCTTCGCATCTCCCTGGTCTGCTGGGTGGAAGCAGGTAGTGCGGGGTTCCCTCACCCCGTTTGTAAGTAGGGATCCGATGTAAGTCGGATCCATGTAACCCGGGGACTGCCTGTAGTTCAAACTAGGCTTCCTAGTTCGAACTACCGTTACTCCTCATTTCACGAGGAGTTAATTGTTTCTTTGACTGTTCCTGAATTGAATGAACTTCTCACTCCCTTGTGGCCTCTTCAAGGGAGCTCCACTTAGGTCTCAGGCATCTAGACATGACTTTTCTTAGGAAGGAATCCTGTAATTTTCTCCCTCCTGACTACAGTCTTTCACTGCAGAGTCCAGTGATTTACTATGGTCACCTCAGCAGGTCTGCCTTTAGTTCAGCACTTTGCAGCTCTGGTCTCTCAGGCTACGCCTCCACTGCAATGCTATCTTGGGAAACCAGAGTATCCCAAAATAGCTATCCTACATCTTAACAGTAGGCCTGTTATTTCAGGCTCACTCTTCCAAAATCCCTGTAAACTTCATTCCATGAGGATTAAGGGACATTTTGGAATAGTGAGTTATTTTGAAATTTGGTGCTGTGAAGACAATGTCAAATTATGAAATAAGCTATTTTGAAATAAGATCAAAATAAGATATGCAATTTATAATTGCACCCTCAGAGATAAAGACAACGTTATTCAGGGACCTGCCAGCCTTCATAACAAAAAATATTGCTTATTCAGAGCAAAGGCATGTCAGAGAAAACATACCTTAAATGCCTCAACAAGTTTCTACACAGGCTTATCTTTCCAGGTGTCACTTATATTCCACATGGAGGCCCTGATAGGTCAATATTTCTAGTTTTCCTGTAGGGCCTGTTTATGCTGGTCAGTGTCATGCTTCTGAGTTCTTAAATGGTGTCTGTCTTTTTCCACCAGCTCAGGCCTCTCATTTTCTACAGTTTCAAGTCCTTTATCTTGGGCCAGTTTAAACCAGTCAGTGTGTTTCTTCCCTGGGAGGAGAGAAGGGTAAACTGTATGGATGTGTCTACACTGCACATGTATTTAAAAATAACTCACGTTATTTTGAAATAACAGAGTGCATGTCTACACAGCAAGCCTGTTATTTTGAAATAGTCTTACTCCGGCTTCTGTAACCTTAATTTCAAAGAGTACATCTACACTCCAGTGTTATTTTGAAATATCTTAATTTGAAATAGTTAATTCAAAATAAGATATTTTGAAATAACGTGCCTACACACAAAATACAATTCAAAATAGCATTTTGCTATTTTGAAATACCACATCCATACAGAGTGGGAATTGATTCGCATTTAAGGCCATCCGGAACCATGTCCAGCAGGGCATCAAGTCAGGACTTATTGTGTGGGGCTGCTGCCTCAGGCTATCTGAGGCCTGTGCTTAAAGAGACACACCCACTCCCTGGGCAGCCAGTTCTCAGGTGTCCCTGCTTGCTTGCCTACCTTGATGAGGGACAGCAAAGCATTTGTGTCTCGGAGTGCTCTGCTTGCCCTCACTCGGGGACACCACAGCTCTCTGCAACATGGAGACAGAGCTGCCCCTGGTCACTCTGGTGCTTCTCATGGATGTGTTGCTGTGAGCCTGGCTGCACTTTCTGCAGGCTGCCATACAGGAGGTCCATCACGGGACTGTGAGTATCCAGAAAGTCCAGCAGGAGAGCTTCCACCTGGAGGAACACTAAGAGCCTCCCTGGTCTGCCCCACTGGGGGCTTGTGCCTCATTCCTCCCTCACATCTTCCACTTACCCACCCTTCCTCCAACCCCACTTCCTGATGTCAAATAAAAACCATGTTTTTTTATAAATAAAACTCTCTTTGTTTAACAAAACTGGGGCGGGGTATGAAACTCTGGTGAGACTGGGGAAAGGAGGTGGGAAAGGGGAGGAGAGAGGGTGGGAGCTGGAAGGGGAAGCAAGGAGAAGGGGGGCCAACTGTCTCCACAGCGGGTGTGGGGGCCTCAGCATCCCCAGGGAGATGGGGAGGAGGGTGTAGGGGTTGAGCAGATGTGGAGGTTGAGGAGGGTGTGGAGGGAGAAGCGGGATGGGGGGAAGTAGTGGGAGGAGAAGCGGTAGCTGGGGAGGCAGCAGGCACTGGAGCAGCAGGAGGCAGCATACACTGCACCAGGGTCTGCAGGTATTGGGAGATGGCACGACCCTGGGCAAGCAGCTTCTGCCGGAACTCACGATCTTCTTGCACCCAGTGCTCCACAGTGCTGTGCAGGGCTCACAGGGCCCCCAGGTGCTGCTGTTGGTACCCCTGCAATGTTCGGGTGGTCCTGCGGACCCCTCGGGTGTGGGAACATGTCCCGGGTGGGGTGGTGTACCCTGTACGCGCAGCTGGTTCAGCTGTGGAAAAACAAGAGAAGTGGTCAGTTCTCCCTGGGGACACAGTGGGAGAAGCCCAGCTCCCCTCTGTGAGGTGAGGATGACCGTGCCCTGCACTGTCAGAGCCGATGTGCTTGCACAGAGGCCATGTTCGGAATGTCCGGCTATCCCCAGGAGTGGGAGCTGCCCTGAGATTACACCCATGCCCCTGTGCTGTGTATAGTGCAGCTGAGGTGGGAGGGAGATGTCCCCTGCCTCTGGGTAGAGGGGCTTGTGAAGGGAGGACATCCTGCTGTGTCCCGCCCCGGGGTCAGGAGCATGTCATGTCTCGTCACATATGCATGTGGCTATCAGGCCAAGGCCCCTATGTGGCAACCAGCTGAAACCACCTGCCCAGGGGTCGCACGGCACGTGCTTGCACATGCACAGGTTGCTGCATGATCCGTGGTAAGCAAGACACACATGCACTCGGTCCCGAGTCTCCCTTCCCACCCCCCCAGTAAGGGGACAGTGATGGCACTCATATGTTGTGGCCACCCCGGATGACTCTGGTGACTTTGCTGCTGGGTCGGCTTGGGGGTCCTGGTGGCGTGGCACCCTCCATCTCGCCTCCTGCAGCTCCTCCTCCACGCCCTGGTTAGGGCCATCTGCTCCCGGATCAGTGCTCCCCGGTGTGGCACAAACTGTTCTGCCCCCCAGGATGCGATCCAGGTCACCAAAATAGGGGAAGGTATCTGCCCCTATGTTGGGGAGCTGCCCCATGTGGCCCTGGCATACGCCTTCTGTAAATCTTTTATTTTCATGCGCATCTGCTTCTGGGTGTGCATATGCCCTTTTGTGGCCATGGTGGCAGCTATCCAGCCATAGACAGCTGTGTTCCTCCATCTAGTGGAGAGATCATAGACGTTGGAGGCCTCCCCCCAAACTTCAATGAAGTCCATGATCTCCGTACTAGTCCAGGAAGGCACCTGCTGTCTCCGGCCCCTTGCTGGCTCCTGGGAGCTGAGGGACTGGGCAGTGGACAGCTGGCTGGCACTGGCTGCCCGACTCATTGTGGGGCCACTGGGTCAGGGGCAGCGACTGCTGGCAGGCCTGGATCTGGCATGTGAAGTGTGGCCAGAGTCTACCCCTTTAAGGGCTCCAGGGCTTGGGGAGAGGAGAGGAGTTTTCCTGGTTTGGCCCAGAGTGGCCACCAGGGGAAACAAGGAAGGGCTGGAAGCCTCCTATTTCAGAATAAGCATCTACACAGTGCTTATTTCGAATTAGCTATTTCAAATTTGGCGTTATTCCTCATAGAATGAGGTTTACCAAATTCAAAATAAGCGCTCCGCTATTTCAAATTAATTTTGAAATAGCGGTTTGGCTGTGTAGATGCTAGGAAAGTTAATTTGAAATAACGGCTGTTATTTCGAATTAACTTTGATGTGTAGACATACCCACAAGGAGTAAGGGAAATCAAAGGAAGAGTGTTTTTCTTTCAACTTCCTGCTGTTGTAGACATCACCAAAAGTTGAATTAAGGTATTTTGACTTCATCTACACAATAAACGTAGCTGAAGTTGCATAGCTTAACTCGACTTTTTAGTCCGCAGTGTAATGTACCCTAAGAGATTTCTTGCCTGCATAGATTCTCCACTAGGGACTTGACTTAGTTATATCCCATCCTCCATCAGTCCTCTTGCCTTCCATTTGCACAGGATGCATTCTTCATCTTACACATGTTGCCAAGATATAGTATTGAACAGATTGATTCAACATGATTTGTTCTTTACATATCCATGATAGCTGTTACCTATCACCTTATTTTCTTCCAGATGTTTGCAGATGGATTCCTTAATTACTTGCTCCATTATCTTCCCTGGCACAGAAGTTAAATTGACTGATCTGTAGATTCTTGAGATGTTCTTATTTTCTTTTTTAAAGATGGGCACTATATTTGCCTTTTTCCAATCTTCTGGTATCTCTCCCGACTTCCATAATTTTTCAAAGATGATAGACAAAGGCTCAGATACTTCCTCTATCAACTCCTTGAGTATTCTAGTATGCATTTAATCAGGCCCCTGTGACTTGCAGACATGTAACTTTTCTAAGTAATTTTTAACTTGTTCTTTTATTTTGTCTTCTAAGCCTACCCCATTTCCACTATTATTCACTATGTTAGGCATCCCATCACCATCTATCTTCTTGACGAAAACTGGAACAAAGAAGTCAGTAAGCTCCTTTGCCATTTCCAAGTTTCTTGTTATTGTTTCTCCTTCCTCACTGAGCAATGGGCCTACCCTGTCCTTGGTCTTCCTCTTGCTCCTAATATACTTGTAGAATATCTTCTTGTTACCTTTTATGCCTCTAGCTAGATTTAGCTCTTTTTGTGCCTTTGCCTTTCTAATTTTGCCCCTGCACACCTGTGTTCATCCTTTGTAATATGACCTATTTTCCACTTTTTATATGATTCCTCTTTGATTTTTAGATCATGTAAGATGTCCCAGTTGATCCAAGGTGGTCTCCTGCCATAGTTTTTATCTTTCCTACACAGTGGAATAATTTGCTTTTGGGTCCTTAATAATGTCCCTTTTAAAAACTGCCAACTCTCTTCGGTTGTTCTTCCCATGGGACCTTACCTACCAGCTCTCTGAGTTTACTAAAATCTGCCTTCCTGAAATCCATTGTCTCAGTTTTGCTGTTCTCCTCTCTACCATTCCTTAGTATCATGAACTCTATGATTTCATAATCACTTTCTCCCAAGATGCCTTCCACTTTCAAATTTTCAACTAGTTCCTCCCTATTTATTAGAATCAAATCAAGAAAGCTACCGGGGGGAAGCTGTTCTCAACCTTCTGAAATAAAAAAAATTATCTCCGATGCAGTCCAAGAACTTGTTGGATAATCTGTGCACTGCTGTGTTAGTTTCCCAAAATATGTCTGGCTAGCTGAACTCCCCCATCACCACCAAATCCTGCGCTGTGGATGATTTTGCAAGTTGTTTTAAAAAAGCCTCATCCACCTCTTCTGTATAGTGAGAGCAGTGAGCATAATTAATGTAATTGCTGCTACCTTTACTGCATGGCTTTGAAGTTCCAGAAAAAATCCATTTCCTAGATCTGAACACTTGCATGCACTAGAGTATGGAACAATGCAAAAGCAAACAAAATGTACATTTTGTGTATTTATGGTTAAATACCAGAATCTTCTATCAGAAAATTAACTTGTAGACCTGAATTTCCTAAGCATCAGGGGATAATGCAAGCTATTAGAATGTTTTGCACTTATTCAAAGAGTTCAAGATCTGACATAAAAATGCAATAAATTACCTCTAGTGAGCCGGCTACTTCCAGGACACTTACTGCCAGATGTTTATTACATAGTTCTCTTGTAGTAAACAACTTCACAATTCTTTTCACAATGTACTAGTACAAAAAGGCTGTGGTACTTCACAGTAGAATGATTACACGGTACATGATAATCTAAAGGAAACAATATTTAAAATACAAAGCTTTGTAAACATTAGTATTAAATAAAATACATTAATAATCAGTCACAGTCATACGTTGATTACATAGCAATTCAGCAGTAATAGTGCAAAACCATATTATCTGTTACACTCATGTTATCCCTATGGTGGCATAGGTTCCCCCCACCCCCACCCCACCCCCCACTCACATATCTCTCTCTATATAAAACAGTTTTTCCTGCCAGACAACAGAATGTTCCTGCCAGGTAATTGAATGATGACGACATCAGTGTCATCAGCATCAACAGGCTTTCTCAGCAAAGCGAAAGCAGCCAAAAAGAGGGGATAGGAGAGCATAGTGAGCAGAGGCCACAGCTCCCACAGGCTATACCTCTGTTAACTGAGACTCCCTGGTATGGTAACATCCATGGTCCAGCAGGACCAGGGATGTTCTAGGACCAGACAGTCCTGGTGGAAGGCTGGCAGCTGGGCTCACAGCTGGGCTGCCTGGTGCACCACAGCTGGACTGCTAAATACAGGTTGGACCTCCATGGTCTGGCAACCTTTGGACATGAGTGGACCCAAACCATGGAGTTTGCTGGACCAGGGAAGGTTAAGCCCCTCTATGGGGCATGGGGGTCTCTGGAGTCTGGGCTTCCCTCCCCACTGCTAGCCCTGTGCCAGGGCTCCCAGAGTCAGACTCCTCAGTCTGGGATTATTCTCAGCCACTGCTAGCCCTACTCCACTGGGATTTCCGACCAAGACAAGAGATTCCTCCCCAGCTGCTACTGGCCCCACTGCTGCTGGGGTTCTGAGCCAGGCCAGAGAATCTCTCTGACGACCACTATCCCTGCTACCACTGGGGATCCGCCACTGTTCCCCTATCTCCTTCCCACTACCTCCCCAGCCACCCCTGGCCTGGCTTCCACCTGTTCCCAGCCAGGGCTTCCCTGCGGCACAGTCGGGGTGAGGATTCCTCTCAGCCACTACTGGGAGTCACTGGTCTGGGACTCCCCACCCACCACAGGACCAACGCCTACCGGCCCAGCTGGGACTCCCTTGCACCTGTGGGATTCCCAGCTGGCTCCTGCTTCTCACCTCCAGGGCTCTCTTGTCCAGCAACATCTGTGGATGTTGCCGGATGAGAGAGTACCAGATTTGGGAGGTTCAACTTGTACAACCCAACGGGGCAGCCCAGTGGGGCTAGGATCTGGCACGTCCAGAAGCCTGAGGCATTGCAGTGTGGCTGCCCAGCACATCCAGAAAACCAGCGTGCTGCAGCAGGGCTTCCTAGCATGTCCAGGAGTCTGGTGCACAGGGAGCTGGGCTACCTGGTTTAGCAGGGAATGGGGGGAGGCTGGCAGGTCAGCGGGACTGGGTAGAGACAGAGGCAGTGAGGAGGCCAGTGGACAATCCAGGGCTAGTAGGTGGTCATGGTGAGGGCCAGATATGATTTGCCTTGGTCTGGCAAAATCCCTCATCTGGGATCAGTCAGGTCCCAAGGGTGCTGGACCAGGAAGGTCCAACCTTTAGAAGTATTTAAAAAAAGATAAAAAATATATATATATTCAGCACAACTAAAATGATTTCTTTCATTTGGGCTGTAAAGCCAAAACATTGGACATTTTTTGCTTCAGAAGCTGGTCAGGTATTACAGAATATTAGAATGCTGTAAATAGCTAGGCTACTGCACAGTTGAATGGCTAGAACATGACAAAAGTCTGCTAATAAAAAAAATTTGAGCTAGGCATAGATTGAGGTATGTATAGATCAATTCACACACGTGTCTGGGAAGCAAACACAAAAAGGTAAATATAGTCAGTATATGGAAAGATGTTCTTATGTGCTCCAAGAGGGGAAAATTACTTGAAATTTGCTATAGAGAATCCTTGCAGTTTTAGCATGGTCTTCAGCTTCAGTGAAGAACGCAAATTGAGTATAACAATGCTTTGTGACAGGAATTCAGTATTTCTTATAGAAGCACCCATTGGGATCATAATAAGCTATTTGAATATCCCAAGAGATTTATAGTAAAGAACTAAGGGATTTTTCTTCTTTCTTTGCACTCATTTGAAAAACATCGTCATTTTGGAGTATAGCATCACACCACAAAAACTGTAGCATCTTTGAATGAATATTTGTGATATTTTAGAGTCTATTATAAGGATGTGCAGAATAGTTATAATAAATTAGAACATTGAGGATCCTTTGTTCAACCTCAGAAGTGAATCTGAATCATCCTTTTTGATACTCTGAAGCATTAGGATAATCTTTAAGCTGGCTCTGTGCTTCCTATGCAGTCCGTTTTTCAGTAAAATAGACCAAAAACATTGTTTTCATGTTATTTATAACCTGCTAGGAATCAGTAGTGGCTTGAAATTGTGTGAGGAAGCATGTATTTGAGATATTTAGGCCAAATTTTCAACTATATGAGTATCTAGCTGATCTTATTTATGAATTGTCTTCACTAGAGGCTCCGATTAAGTTAGAGCACAAAACTCTTAATTATTATTGACCATGATTTTTCAGTCTGTGTGGACAGAGATGAGTCTGATTCTATATTTTAACAGTGTATCATATATAAATCCGGTCCCTATTAGGCTTCACACAGATCTAACAAGACAATGTTGAGAACAGGTGGTCCCTATAGTCAGTTGCCCTACCCCCCATTGAAACAATGGCTGGCTGGATGCAAAATGCCTTGTTTTGTGTCTCCGTCTCTCTCAGCTGCCACTTGACTTGTATCAGCAAATGTGGCATGTAGAAGCAAGATGCTTATTCTTGGAAACCTATTCTTTGAAGCTGTTTAATTGATGCAGCCTAGATAACCTTTATTATTTGCTTAGCTAAGCAAATGTATGTGGTTTAATGATAAAGATCAAAATGCTTGTTCCATGGCTATATTGCATAAATGGAAATTACTTTATGAATATACATGTAATCTAGGGAATGAATGAGGAAGTGTGAATGAGAAACATCCAATCACAAGGCAGTCCAGCTCTCTGTGACCTTTTAAGGCAAGGAAGGACTATGCAGGTGTATAAGTTAACATGATGAGTGGCCAGGGCTCTCTTTCTCTTTCTGGACAAAATATAACACCACAGAAGAAACCCTGGGACCCGCTGTCAGCCGATGGTCAGGGCAGTGCGTGTGTGTGTGTGTTACACCCGAGTCTTCAACTGCTCGGACACAAGGTCCCGTCGCAGCGGGCAGCCTAGGGAGGCTGACGGGTGCCCCGAGGAGTTTAACATCCGTGTCTTTAACCGCTAGGATCGGTATCCCTTCGCAGTGGGCAGCCAACAGGCTGACAGATGCCCCAGAGTTTACAGGGAGAGCTTATTACATCTCAGACTTTGACTGCTAGGATACATGATCCCTTCACAGCGGTCAGCCTAGGGAAGGCTGAGAGTTGCCCTTAGGGGCCCGTATCCTCTTTCTTATCTCAGATGCCAAAAAGTGTTGTTCTGTCTTTGTGACGCCAGTTCTTACAAGGGAGTTTCAAGTTAATTTACACTTGTAAGAGAGATAACTAAATTGTGAGTACTGGACATTCTTTACTGGGCGGGAGATACCTCCCCCCCGGACGAGTGTGTGTTCGTATCAATATAGGTTTCAGTCAAAGGCACTCCTCGGCAGCCTCTTGGTCAGCGATTAGTTTGACCACCCTCTTATCTCTGCTTTCAGTTGTCCAGGGTCACTGGGTGAACTGGCATATCTGGGCCTCCTGTCAAGGCTTTCAAAGACTATGCTGATTTACTGCTCTGTATGCCCTGTATGCTTCCAGACAAGTAAAGATGGATGTTACGGGGCAGGGAGATGGGGAGAGGTTCCTATCTGGCTACACTGGCCCCGAGGAAAAAGTCCCCCCATGGAAAAAGGTCCCCCCAAAGGGACCTCCAGGGATGTTGTGTCCTCATGGTCGATTTCCAGGAAATGGTTGCCTGGCTAGTTCCAGTTGTCTGTGAAATTGGAAGAAATCTACACCATACTTGTAGCCTGCCTCCAGACTGCTAGTATGAGTGTGATCTACGTGGGAGTATTACTGTACCCTTAAGAATTTACATCAATAAACACCCTTCAGCACTGTTCCAGGTAACCCTTTGTCTGAATTCAGTCTCTGGTCCAGGGCGGGGAAGGCCCAACATTAATGGGTGCATTGGCTGTGGGGCAGGCAGTAGTCCTCGTCCATGCTGAATGAAAAATCATGGTCAACATCTTGCTAATTAACATGATTTTAAAGGTTGCATTCAAACTTTTTTTTTTAATTCAAAACCTTTGGGGTGAGGGATTAAAAAAGGGACCAGATTGGTTAACGTCGGAAGGAGATTGGAGTAAAAAAAATGTAATAATTTCAAATAAATATCTTACTCATACAGACCATGTCTACACTAGGAAACTATTTCAAAATTAGTAAATTTGACTTAACTCCCAATTTAACAAATTCAAACTAGCATGTCCATACTATGGGGAAGCCTTGAAATTAGTCTGAGTTGGAGAAAGGAGTCTGCCAGGAAGCCAAGTACAGCGCGCTAACACATTGGCTGTGTCTAGACTGGCAAGTTTTTCTGCAAAATCTTTGCTTTTGTGGAAAAACTTGCCAGCTGTCTACACTGGCTTCTTGAATTTCCTCAAGAACACTGACTTCCTACTGTAAGAAATCAGTGCTTCTTGCGAAAATACTATGCTGCTCCCGTTCGGGCAAAAGTCCCTTTTGCACAAAGCTTTTGTGGAAAACGGCCAGTGTAGACAGCTCAGATTTGTCTTGCACAAAAAAGCCCCAATCGCAAAAATGGCGATCAGGGCTTTTTTGCAGAAAAGCACGTCTAGATTGGCATGGACACTTTTCCGCAAAAGTGCTTTAGCGGAAAAGCATCTGTGCCAATCTAGACGCTCTTTTCCGCAAATGCTTTTTCCGTTAAAAGCATTTGCAGAAAATTATGCCAGTCTAGACGTAGCCATTATGTGAAAGATGTGCTCTCCCCATGAGCAGTCAGGCTCCCAAGGAACAGTGCAAGAGACGGGTTTTGCCTTAGTGTAACAGGGCTCTGTCCCAGATACCTGGGGGAGAGAGAGGTGTGTGAGTGTGAAACTTAGTTCAAGAACAGGATGTTCCAGCTTTATATAGGCTGAGGCATTGGCACTGACTTTTTGGTTGCTCCAGGGCTGAGACACGCATTGGGTAAATTAGTGGGTGCTCTAACCCTCTGCCCCTCCCTCCACACATCTCCTGCTTATAAATTCCTATCCCTACCCTCTTCTTCCCAGTGCATCCAGAGTACCTCAAACACCTGATTCATAGCATTCCAGCTCCAGGAAGGAGTGGGAGGAGTGAGGATGGGGTTGTGGAAGGAGAGAGTGAAGAGGCAGGGTGAGGATGAAGCAGGGGCAGAAAGAGGCAGGATGGGGTCTAAGGTTGGTGGAGAAAGGGCAGGTCCTGGAGCAGAAGAGTAGGGTTGAACATCCCCCAGCAAAATGAGAAGTCAGTGCCTATGGGCTGAGGGCTTGGCTCTCATACTCAGGTATTCTCAGTTGGCCAGCTGTAGCTGAGTAGTACAGAAGCTACAATCCATTAGAGAATCTGGCCTTAGATGTCACAAAATTAGATGTTCCTGACACATGAAAAGTACCCTGAGGTACTTCTGTTTAAACCTTTGTCAAAATTATGCTGGTTTCATTCAAGATGATGAATGCCGTTTGAAGCAGAAATCTATTTAAAAAGTAAAATATCGATGGTGTTCTATTATATCAGTGTCAGCAAATTATTCTTCCAAATTACTTCAAGAATTTTAGTCCTAGAGCTTATGTTGTAGCCCTGAATAATTAAAAGTGTATGAGCACCAATGATCATTATTCATTTTATAAGGAGAAAATCCCTTTTATTGGGGTTATTTATTGAAAATTATCAGCATGCTTGGTGCTGTGTGCTTATGTAGGCTATCTTCCAAACAGAAACATACACACACATGAACACAAGCTCAATACAGGCCTGAAACAAGCTCATTACAGTTTATGGTTAGACTCCCATTGACTTTTTACTCTATATTTAAACAACAGTTATCATGAGAGTGGAAATCTAATTTCAGTTATGGGGGGGAAGAGGGAAAATGGGATGAAAGTGGACCAATGGAGCAAATTCTCACAATGCAAAGTTATTTGGGGTAGGGCTTTTTATCCTTAAAGTCCCAAATATTGTTGGATTTGCGATTACATGTGCTCTCAGATTCATTCATTCATTCTTAAAATGACCTATTAGAATCTCCAGGATTGTTTTCAATAGTCAGTGGGAGATAGGCATCAATTCCAGGAGATTCCAAGCCAGTCCTGGAGGGTTGACAACTGTAGCATAATAAAATCCATATCACATGACAGAATTTAGGAAACAAAAATTGATGTCTTTCCAGCATTCCAGTTCATCCTGTAACTAAAGACAATTGAAATAAGAAGGAAAACATAAGACTCCAGCAAATGGAAAGGGAGAGTTATAGTAGATCATAGGAGAGGAGTGGATATCACCTAATACTTTTAAGCAGAGGTTGAGCTCCTTACTCTTTTCTTTGGTTTAAATGCTACATATGCCATGCTATATTGGTCTCAATACTTCATCCATTCCAGATATTGCAGCGCAGAGTCACAACCAACATATTCATTAGATGATACTTTTCTGTCACAGCTGTTACAATGATTCAATTGTAGTATTTGCCAAAAAATAATTTTTCATTAATGTTATAATTGTAATTTCTGATCAATCACATTTTCAGATTTAGGTGAAAAGTATATCATCTAGGAGACAAAGTAATTTTCCAAAACAGATTTTAATTTTTGAGAATGTGTACATTTAAGTTGTCCATCCTTTTCAACATCTATCTTTATTTCTATATAATTTGAAATGAAATAATTTAACTGCTTCTGTATCCCTGAAGAACTGTGAGTTGTTAATGAAAGGGAAGAGTCACTTGGAAAAGTTGAAAGAACTAGAGATCAGTAAGAAAAGTGTCTTTTGGAGAGAAAAAAGCAGAAACTGAGCAGAAACAATATAACACATCACAGCTTTGTTAGAATAAAAAAAATTCATACAATGTCACATCCATCAGTAGGTTTGAATACTATGAATAAGATACCTGATTTTCAGAGTAAAATACCTTTTCTACGCACATTGAATGTTGTTTACATTTCATTCCAAACTTGCAATTTGCCTAATGTATGCATGCAAAATATATAACTATGTTTGTAGTAAACTATTTCTGAGAGGGGCAGTTTAAACCTGTGACTCCTAGAACCAATCATCCCCACCCTACTGACCATAGGATCATTACAGGGTTTTTTTTGTTTGTTTTTTGTTTTTTGTTACATTAGTTTGGCTGAACCATTACTATTAACTGGTAACATTATTTTACTGTAGGCAGGTGTATTTTTTATTTCTGTTGAATAGAAACATTTATACTGGAAAATGGAAGTAAACAAATTCATTTAATCCTGCCATCCATCAAAGAGCAGTTTAATTGTATGCATGATCTCTTGGCATCATCAAATCACTTCATAGCTCAGGGAAGGTGAAGAAAACAAGAATAACAGAAGGAGTGGATAGTGCTCATAATTACCTTGAAGTCCTATGTGATGGACATAAGGAGATACAGAACATGGGCCCCGATAGGGTGTGGGGTTTGTTGGGTATTAGAAAATTTAGTAGTATTGGAGTTTGGTTACTGTAGTAGAAACACTGGATAAGACGAAGAATAACTCAGCCATGATTGTTAAGGAACTTCTCAGAGAGGGAAGAAACCTGACCCAATTATTTATGCATGGACAGCTTCAACAGGATAGACTGAAGGACATCTGCCATAATATATCCATAGGCCAGTGGTAGGGACATTCTCCTAGGGAAGTAGTTCAAACACCTTCTCCCTGTGAGGCACATATTCCCATTTATGTCTGCCACATTGCAAGTGAGTGCGCTAACCACTGGGCTAAAGGTCGCTTTTGTTGTTGAGGAGGTAGCAGCATCTCTTTCTTCTCCTCCATTTTGTGAATACAGCTGTTATGTTAAGTTTTCAGGATCAAAATGACATGGGTAATTTTGGATGGCAAAAAAAAATTTGTTTGACCCCAAAAATAAATGTGTCCATTTTTTTTATTTTACATTTTTTTGATATTTATTCTAGATCAAAATGATTTTTTTAATATACTGTATTGTTCAGAACTTCCAGTAGATGACTTATTAACCCATGTCTAGGCATCACCATACGCAGCCAGTTCTTTCCTGCTTCCAGCTGATGTTCTCAGCATCCTTTCTCTCCCAAAGAGATGCTTCTGAATCTCTGTGGGCATTGGTGTGCCAGTGTGGGCCAGGGAGCCAGTGCATCGAATATCAAGATAATATTTCCAAGTAAAGAGCAGGAGAGAAACACAGAATCCAACTTATTATGGCCTTTTGGTGCTAGAGTTAAATAGCGCCATGTTGACATATATTTGATTTCTAGGCAAGTTGAGGCCTATGACAACTCTTTAGTGTGCTTTCAGTAAGGCCACACATTTGCCAGAGACAATGCAAATAGAACAATAGCAGTATTATGGTATATTTTACAGGTAATATGCATCACAGAGGTGAAATTTCAGAAGTATTCTGAAAGGTGAGGAAGGGAGTTGGCATGCCAGGATTGGTATATAGGCACATCTGTTACACTGGGTGGTATAAAGTGAAAATCCAGGAAGTTTGGGAGTAGCCAAAGGAGGTGGAGATGTCAGAAGAAGAGAAGTAGATTGGAGTATAGGAAACCAGTTTGACAACTACAAATTGAATCAAAGCCAGAACAGATTCCTTGAAGCTTATCTCTCTGAACTCATATCCACCTTCTTTTTATTCCTCTCCTCCAGTTCCAATCATAATGACTAGTTACTGTGAGATCCTGCCCTGGTACAATCCTGTCTTTAGACTGAGGAATATAAACCCTGCAGGATTTGAATTTTGTATGCATTTAGCACAACTCACCTTCTATACCATTACAACAATTATAAACACTGGGGAATTTTTGCAGTGCATCCAACTTAAACCTCTGAACTTGCGCTAGAAAAACTGCCTATTGTCTTTTGATTATGTAAGACTTTTTAAAGATTGTTGTGATATTTTGTATGAAGGAGGTTGCAAACTAATATATTGTCTGAATGAAGATCTATCTCTGAGAATGAACAGTTTCTTTCCTCTTAATCATATGCAATTGCCAGAAATGTAGATTAGACACCTATATTTTCCTTCCTTTCATCACACATCTAGGATGTTTATGAAGAAAGCATTGCAGACTAGGACAAAAAAAGTGCTGAATAACAAAAGAAAAATCAAGGAATTTTATTCACATTAAAAATGTATACTATGTTATTTCAATGTTTCTATTCTGTTCCTTTGTGTTATGGTTCTTTTATGGGCCTTTATCATATTCTAAAGGCCAACATACCACACTTGGCATTTGAAGCTATGTTTTCACTAGAATTTGTTTGAGTGTTTTCCTTTTTCTATTGGTTTTGTTATGGTTATATAATGTCAAATTTCAATTAAGATACGTCTTTGAAAAAAATCAACTTGGCCTACCTTTGACTTTTTTATTTTTATTCAGGATCTGCATTAGCAAAAGCCCACAACTCATCTTTGGCCAAGGTTACAAGGAATTTAAAATAACTCTTAGGAAAATAAACATAACATTTTTAATAGAAAAAAATCAATTTCCTAGAGAGATAATATTCGGTCTGGCTGCATAGACCTTTTACATCTGCACTTGAAAGGGAATCCTCTGAACTGTCATTCATGTTAAAATTCGACACTTTCCAACAAGGACTTAACAAACATTTGAACTATCTCACCCATTACCAAGATAGTTTCCCCAATTATCACCTCTAATACCATTAACTCACAAACATCCCACTCTCCCTACCTCTAATATCATCAATTCACAGACACTTACCTTCCTTCCTTCTCCCCCCCCCCCCCCCCCACATCCCCCTCCTGTTCTGCAATGTGATTTGTCCTTTTCATATTTGTTCATTTTTTTAATTGTATCCTTTGGTATATATGGTTGTGACTATTTTCTTCCACTATTTGATCTGAGGAAGTGGGTCTGGCCCACGAAAGCTCATCATCTAATAAACCATCTTGTTAGTCTTTAAAGTGCTACATTGTCCTGCATTTTGCTTCAACTACCCCAGACTAACACGGCTACATTTCTATCACTAAGACTCTTGGGTATGCTTTATAAATATATTATCATTTAGAGAAAATGAACTTTTAGAAAACTTTAAATAAGATGCCTGGAAGAAAGTACAGGTTGGACCTCCCTCGTCCAGCACCCTTGGGACCTGACTGATTCTGAACAAGGGGATTTGCCAGATAAGGGGAGATCCCTTCCAATAAGGCCAGTGCTACCCTCGGACTCCAGCCCAGTCCTGATGCTGCCTACCCAGCTGTGGCTGTCTAGGCCTCAGCTCCATGGTCACTGTTGCCGGGGCCGGAGTGCTGGGGCTAGAGCTCTGTGACTGCGTCTGCCAGGACTGGAGCTCTGTGGATGCTGCCAGCCCCCCGCCCCACTGTCGCCTGGCTGCAGGGGCCAAAACTCCCTGCTATGCCACTCACCCCTCCCTAACATGGGCCTCTTGGCTGAGATGCAGCCCCCTCCCCCTACCACGCACCACTCTTGCCCTGTGGCCTGACCTCCTTACACCTTTGCTCTGTGGTCCAGGATGTTCCTGGACCATGGATGTTGCCAGAACAGAGTGTCCCGGTTAAGGGAGGTACACCTTGTAGCATGTTATGTGTTCCTTGGCAATAGTACTTTGATATTTTGTATATGATTTTAATACTTCACATTTTTAGACTATCAATAGCCAAAATCTCATTAGATATCACAAGGAAATTTGATTTGATATTGTGACAATTAATATAATAAAATAAAAGTGTATCATGGTTGTATTATTAATAACTGCTATTATTGCTAAGAGAATGCAAAAGTAAATCAATTTATCATACAAATGTAACACTTTATTTTGGTTTTGGCATTTGGTTATAAAGAGATAAAAGACGCAAAACCTAGTTTTATTCTAGAAGGACTATACTTAGGTTCCTTATTACAGTAATGCTGTAACATTTTGTTACACACAGACATAATGATGTAATATACTGTATTATAGAGTATCGGAATAAGTAGGCAACGTACACAGCTAATACAATTTGATCGTCAGGGCATGATACCATATGTTACGTCACTAACAAAAATAAGACAAGAGACAAAGTATGTGTTACACAGTGGGAAATTAAATCTGGTATCAATGCATGTTTACAATAAACTGGTTTTTGTAGCTATGTATGTCAATAAAAAATCAGGGGTAGGCATACCAACATACAATAAAACAGAATGTTAGGATTGTAAAGTTATATACAAAAATAGCCATCTAGAATGGAAACAGTGTTAAAATTGTAACTACAGTGGGCCTGACAAGCATTCCCACTCTTACTCCACATCTATTTTTTATAATGAAAATATTTAAGAAAGAAATCCCAGGGTCACACATAGTGTGTCAGAACTGGTGTCTCCCAGTCCCGTATATAAGGTATTTGACATAATACAATGTACTGAAAAGATTCTTTGGCATATTGGGTATTAAAGCCTGAAATCTGGAAGATGCTGCAGATTCAGCATTTTAAGTTTGGCATAACTCCCCTCCCTCTGCCCTCCAGGATATATTTGCTGACATTTCAAGCATAAACTCTAGATTTGCCCACAATATGACATTATAAATGATGAATGGTTCAACTGAAAAATGGCCGGTAGGGGCTTGGAGCCTTCAAGCTGCTGAGCATCCTCCAATCCTAGGTACTTCATTGAGTGTGCTCTGTACCTCCTGGACGCTCCCAGCACTTTGCAGGATCAAGCCCAGGAGAACATGTTATATAGCTGCAGACTGTTTGCTTTTCAGCTACAAAATCTGCAGAGATAAGCTCCTGAGGGATTCTGTGCATCTACTGGGAATTACACACAATCAGTATCTCAGCATTTGATTGCAGATTCTAAAGAGTACTTCTGTTGACTTCCTTCACACAAACCAATCAAAAATATAGTGATTGTAAGTGGTAAGCTTAGTATTAATCCCTTATTTTTTTCTTCACAACATATATCCAGATAGGAGGACCTCACATCCATATAGATATTATAGAATATAGTGTAATGTTTAAAGTGTGCTGAATTGTTTATAACCCAGAATCAGTTTTTAATGCATGAAAATCAATTACATGTAAATAAGGCGATAGTCAGCTAAATCTTATACTGTCTAGGTAACAATAGGTTTCTGAGGCACAATTGTTGAGGACATAATTCTAATCTTTGTAGATAACTACCTATATATCACGAACTGAAATACATTGCTGTGGGTATGGCTGAAAATTTCATTGTTAGTAATGTTACAGCTGTGAACTAATATTTTCTTTTCTTAGCAAGATGAAATAGAGATATATCCATTAAACAGATTAAAAGAAAAAAATAATGGCAACCACTGTGTATAACATACTGAGAACACAAGTGAAATAATTGAAATGCATATTCCAAATACCAAGCCAACAGACAGGCCAAACTTCCGAAAAGTCTCTTCCAACAAAAGTATCAGGAAAAGATACTCAAAATGTGGAGCGCGTTTTGCGTATCTTTTTGCAATAGATCCCCACAGTCTAGCCATACTCTGAGTGTCTCAGTGGGGCAGCCTTTGGAACACATCTTACCTGCGCTTGCTCTATAGTCTGGTAATTACTGCACTCATCAGATAAGATATGTCAGATCCCATTTGCATGTCCCTCTTTCAGTAGTTTATTAAAAGTAAAAACACCTCTCCAGGAAAGAGTGAGGGAGTCTCACACCAATGCTAGAGTGGTTTGAGAACTCTCTTGTGATGCCGCAGACCTACATTCAAATCCCTTAGCCACACCAAATAGTGGTGGGCATTGAACTGAGGTTCCCCTACTTCTTGGGTGAGTGCCTGAATCACTGGGCTAAAATTTAGAAGGTTACTGTCATCGGCCTTTTCCCTTCACCACTGCTTATTTTGTGAATAGTATTAAATCTTTATGGATTGATAGATTCAACAATCAAATCAATTCAGCAAATTCATATCAAATTTGCAAATAAGTCACAGGTCAACCAGAAAATTTTGTTGGTATTGTTGTGAATAAACTAGATGTCTGAAAAGTTTCACCCAGCTCTAATAACAATGCTAGTTGCTACCCTCCAGTCTTCTGTTATAATAGCTTCCCAGGAGATACAGAATCCCTTCAACTCCCACGGATTTTAATGGGAATAGATTAAATATCTCCGTCCAGTTTTAGTTATAGATCAGTACCAAGCTGGCAGTACCAAACTAACAGACTCCTTCCTCCAAGTCAAAAGTACCAAACTGATGCCTGTATGCCTTTGAAGTGTCATTTTAGCATAATATACTGTAATATATCTTTCACACTTCCTCTCTGAGCAAATAAACTCTCATCAGCAAACCCAGCAATAAAACTACCTTCAAAAACAAAAAGAGCTCTCCAGTGTTGACCTAGCAACAGATGATCAGCACTTCACAAACTTTTGCATAAAAACCATTCAGAAGAAAGGGTCTTAAGGTTCAATCTCCATTTCTGTGGGGCATCAATGCAGAAGATGTTAATTTGTAACTTACAATATCTCATCACTGGCATTAAGAGAGGATTTTCTGTTGATTGTAACAGAACCTGATGCAGATAGAACCAATCATCTCTTATTGAAAAGATTCCTATAGACAGCCCTAGCAGACCCGCTGAAGTTGAACACAGAAGTAAGCACATTTCTGAAAAGCTTTAAGAACTTGATCTATAATATGGAGTGTGGGATTTAAGGCTAGTGCTTTCCCATCTGCCCTCAGTTGTAATTTCTAATAACTGTTTTCTATGGCGTTCAAAAACCATGTTTCTGATTATGACAGCTTGATATTACATGGCATTGAGAAACCTCACATCATTCAGACAAGAATGTACAACTCACCTATTCAAGGGAAGGAATAAAAAAGGCTCCTCAGAACTGAATTTTTAAACTGTATTAGAAGAGATGACTATTGTGAAGTTACTCTGCTTTGTCATTGCCACTGCCTTAGATAACTATTGCAATACCGCTCCAGGACATGAAGATTTTGCTGATACAGAAATAAAAAAGGGGAGGGGGAGACTTCTACAATGTGAACCACATGAAATATCAGAAACATACCCTTACTCCATTTTCATATCAGCTTTGTTATCTGTTTAACAGCTTCATTGAAAATATCTGGGGATCATTTTAAAACATGCCCCGGGAATTAGGCATACAATTCTTACTATAGTCAGTGAAAGTGAGTCAGCTAATTCCCTACACACCATGAAGATAACCTTCCTCCTAAAGACCAGTTTAAGTGTATCTGATGAAGTTAGGTAGAAAAAATAGGTAAGTATTAACATTGCTGGCTTGCTGGCAAGCATCCAGATTTGTAGTTACTTGAATTATTTACATCTATTCAGCACATTTCTAAGTAATTCCCTCCATGCACCTTTTCCTGTCATTTTAGTCAGTGTAAGAGAACAAAAGGCACATAAAAATGTTCACAATGTGGTCTGATGCTTATGAAATGAATAAATACAGTTATTTTCTCAGTTATTTTCTGTGGCACAATACCAAATCAACCATGTTAAATAGTTTTGCATGAAAGACTAATAGTAACTATTTCTGTAAAGGAAAAATACATTACACACATTTGCAGTGGAGATGGGAATTGTAGAATATCAGCAGCATTTTCTCACTCTTGCTCTGTATTACTAACAAGCAGTATATGACCAAAGCAATACTGCTGATGTTGTTGATTTAATTCTTGTTGGCTTTATCTAGAGAAAGCTAACAATGGTATTACTCCGAGGCCTAGTGAAATTCTACAATTAACATCAATCTCTATTTAGCAGTGTACATTTCATCATCACTGGTGATTGTGATTCACCCATACTAAAATAACAAAATAATTACAAGTGAGATCACTAGATGCAATTTGCCCAAGAGAGAGACTTGATTTTCTACCTTATGTTCAATAGCTTTTCAGGGGGCAATTTATTTTACAAAGTGATTTACTTGCAAGAAACAACATGTAAATGACTGAAAGATCAGCTTTTAATAATACATTTTAAAATATAGCATGCTAAGACTGGATTAAACCTTTATTGTTATTGAACTATATTAGCTTTATTGGGTCTAACTGTCTGAGTAAGTGATCATGAGTATGAGCAAAGGTTGCACAATCTAGGCTTATCTAGGGATATATAGTTGTTTACTTACTATTTTCTTTGTTATGAACCTTTAAATTTTTAAGAGTCAACAGAGGCAGCAGCTCATCTGAAACACATATTATGGAGCATTTTGTAAAGACACACACTGCTTTCTCCATCATGCAGAGTTTATTCTTTTCTCTTGTTTTGTTGTTTTCTCCCACAATCTAAACTGGAAGTAATTCAAGCTAAAATCATATAGTTGAATTTTGTGCATGAAAAAAAACCCACCCTCCAATTTATGAAGAGAGAGAGAGTACAAAAAACGATATTAAGAACACAAGTCAAGCATCAAAAAGTTAGGAAATGAGAGATTTTAAGGGTTCTCCATTCACTCAATTATACTCCCTCAGATGCATGATCACAACAGTTTTCCTGTTTTCTTGAAATCTCCTTTTGTAGTAAATTCTTAATGACAATAATCTTGAGGTTAGTCAGAAGGGAACCTCATTAAATTAATAATTGTTGAGAGAGCTTGTATTGCACTGAAGGCTCCAATCTAGTCACTCTCACATCTTCTCTGAGCCAAGCTGCAAATAATCTGTTTTCCAACCACTTACAAATGTAAAAATAAAAATTTAAAATGTCGAGAAACCTCCAAAGGAACTCAGAGAAAGAAATGATAGATGGAATTAAGTTAATACATTTATAGTATTTGTAGTTCTGAATCCGGGAACACCTGTGGTGCTGAGGACAAAGTGGCTCTGTGTGCTACTGCTCCTGCTCCCTGCTGCCCCCAGGTTGGGGAGGGCAGTATTCAGAGCTGTTTCCCATAAGGCTTTTCCCAGCTGCTCCCATAGCACTGGGGGGTAGTGCATGGAAGTGGCGGGGAATACAGCACTATGTATGCTGCCTGGAGTAGGGAAGTAGGTAAGCCCACCTACCTACCCACCCTCACCCCCCCCCCCCCCACACACACACACTCTCTCATGTCCAGCAGGACAGCTCAGTGGTTTCAGCATTGGCCTGTTAAATCCAGGGTTTTGAGTTCAATACTTGAGGGGGTCTACTTAGGGATCTAGGACAAATCTGTCAGGAATGGTACTTGGTCCTACCATGAAGGCAGGGGACTGGACTCAATGACTTCTCCAGTTCTATGAGATAGGTATATCTCTCACAGCACTCATGCTGGCCTGGCAAACTCTTTAATCTGGCATACCATTTCCCAGGGTTGCTGAATTAAAGAGGTTCATGTGTACGTATATATGCATTATAGCTGATCAAAACCACAAGTAAAATATTTAATGAATTCTTGATTAATGTCTTGAAAAACTGGATCTTTTAATCAGCCATAATATTGATACAGAAACATGAAATTAAAATCTAAAGTGTTCTTTTTTATCATTGGATAATTTTAAGTGCAGGAAATGGTAAGCAGAAACACAGTGAAAGAATTTTTGGTTTTATGAAACACTAAGTTTGTGCCTTGTGGATTTTCAAGTCAGATTTCTGCGCTTTCTAAAACTTGCATTTAGAACTACAGTATAATAATAATAATTAAATATAACAATAATTAATAAATAGACTGTTCTATCTTTTCACAAGAGCTAGTCAGAGAGTGTTGTTTTCGTTCCACGGAACACTTTGAATTTTGAGCATGCTAATTAAAAAACAAAACCATAAATCAGAAATGCTAGTGCAAAGTCTCAGGCCCCATTCTCCACTAAAACATAGGGTGCAACAGTGAGGCTATGTCTAGACTACAAGCTTTTTTCGAAAAAAGTTGTCTTTTTTTCGAAAAAAACTTCACCTGTATCTAGACTGCCGCTGTGTTCTTTCAAAATTAAATCGAAAGAATGCAGAGGTTTTTTCAACAGCAGTAAACCTTATTTTACAAGGAAGAACACCTTTTTTCGAAAGAGCTCTTTCAAAAAAAAAAGGCATTCTTGACCACAAACAGGGCTTTTTCGAAAGAGAGCATCCAGGATGCTCTCTTTCAAAAAAATGGATCTTTTTTTGAAAAAAGTTGTGGCTGTCTAGATGATCTCTTTCAAAAGAAGCTTTTGAAAGAGGCTTGTTGTCTAGACATACCCTTAGATTATAACCCTTCTTGATGATATTTTGCAGGGCACCATGAGAGAGGCAATCCAGCCACAGAGCATGACCCATTCATGAGAATGGTAAAGTAAGGTATACCAACTACATGTCGCAGGAGGAACATAAATGAAGAATTCTCTAGATTTTTTTTCTTTTTTGTTTTCAGACAGAAGTTTAGGCTGCTTTTATTTTCAATTGTTCAGTTTTTCCACTAAAATCTGAAGTTTTTCATGGAAAAAATATGTGACTTGTGAAAAAATAAAAGATTTTCAACATATTTAATAAAATCCCCTCAAACTTTGTCCAAAATGAGTTTAATGGAAAGATTTTGTTGAACTTCACTTCAGCTTTGCTGCATTGTTGGGAGTTTTTTTGGAACATAACATCTTTGAATAAATGTTAACTAAGGATGTGTATAGACAGCACTTTCTGTCAGAATAAGCTACACAATTTGCACTATGCAAATTGTGTAACTTGTTCTGAGTCTAAATCGAAAGAACTTATTTTGAAATTTGGCTCTGTCTACCCAGAGCATTCGCCATTTCGGGAAATAGCAGGAGCTTTTAAAGACACAGCATTGCTACTTTGGGATATTTGTGGTATCCCAAAAGAGCAACACAGTCTAGACGTATCCTAATATTAGCAGAGATAAGTAGGGCTACATCTAGACTGCAGGCTTCTTTCAAAAGAAGCTTTTCCAGAAGAGATCTTCCAGAAAAAATTCTTCCTAAAAAATAGTGTCTATACAGCAAAAGTGCATCCAAAAAGTGATCTGTTTTTTTGAAAGATAGCATCCACACTGAATGGACACTATCTCGCATATAAGCTGTGATTATTATGGATGGAGTGGCCACTAGAGCACCTGTGCTTTTTCCTGGAGAACTCTTCTTTTGAAATAAAACCCTATTCCCCATTCACACATGCCTTATTCCAAAATAGATCTTTTGGAAAAAGGCTTCTTCCTCATAGAAAGAGGTTTACTGCTGTTGGAAAAAAAACCTACATTTTTTCAATTTTTTGTCGAAAGCACACAATTGCAGTGTGGACGAAAGTGTAGATTTTCCAGAAAAACTCTGCAGTTTGAACATACCCTATACAAAACTCACACAAGAAGAATAAAAAGCTTTCCATCTGTAGTTGTGGATATTGAGAAGTGATTTTGGATTCATCTATTTTCATATTCCTCTTGCATGTCTTTTCACAGTGATTCAAGTGCCCATCTCTGATTTTTCAGTTTACATACTTCCGTACATGCAAATTGTATATTTGAGTTAATATTACAAGCTCCCTCTGTATAAATAAATCACCTAACTCATCCAGTGTGACCAAAACAGTGTGTAATTATACCTTAAACTGAAACAAAATACAGGACTATGTAGCACTTTAAGGACTAACAAGATGGTTTATTAGGTGATGAGCTTTTGTGGGCCAGATGTGAGTGGCCATGCTTGTGGATGCTCAGGTAATCTAAGCATCTGGTAGCCTGCCAGTGACTAACCCTAATGAAGCACATGCAGCCTGCAGGCCAGAGGTTCCCCACTCTGGATTTAAGTAGTAAAACAGAAGGAATGACAGAGAATCCAGGTTCCTCTGGACTGTAACTTATCAAAGTTAGGATTCCAGGGGTCTCAAACTCATGGCTAGGGTATTGTGTCTATACCCAGACTCTAAGCCCTGCTCCTTGCCATCCCTGCCATGTCCTGTTCTTTCTCCTTATTGCACCCCTTCCACCAAGTCCCTTTCCCTGAGGGATGCAGCCTCAGGGGCTATCAGAGAGGCCTGGTGCCGAGAAGCAGTAGGGATTGCAAAAATGCTTGGGCCATATATGGCAGAAGGAGAATTTAACAATTACATTGATGCTTATGGGATACTAAAAACTGAAGAATTACTACTGAACCTAAGACTCAGTGTCATTGTAGCTGTGTTGGTCCTACGTATAAGTCATTTTGTAGTGCAAAATAGACTATTGTTGGGAATGGGAAAATGTTCTCAATGCAACATTTGTTCATTACAGATGCAGTGGCAGCATAGAGAAGATAGATTGTCAGTTGTAAAGGAAAACTAGGCATTCACCTGGGAAAACCATCTGAGGCACTTTAAAAATAAATATAGACTAGCATGGTGGAAACATGTTAGCAATGTGCAGCAGACCTCTGTCAATACAGCATGAATGGGGAAAGAAAGAGAATAAAATCAGAAGGATGGTAGACCAGTCTGTATTACTGAAGTGTTTACTCCATTGCTGTTCCTCAGTTCTCTAAAAATATAAGCTCTAAAAATAACCTCTAAAAGCATCAGCAAGAAATGTGAAGTTCTGGAATATTCAAGTATCCGCTAGGATATGAGCCATTCAGCACATTGTGTAACTGTAGCTGAAGTAAAAGACAGGACTATGCAGCACTTGAAAGACTAACAAGATGGTTTATTAGGTGCTGAGCTTTTGTAGGCCAGATCCACTTTATCAGATCAAATTGTGGAAGAAAATTGGCATGACCGTATTATACCCAAGGGATACAATCAAAAAAAGTGATTGAAAGTGTTTGAAAAGGTATCTCTACTATCCTTTGTGTTCTAAATCAAATAGGACTCTAGTGTGTTGCATATTTGAGTTCTACAATGAGTCAGTCTCAGATAGAACTATGTGTAGGCTTTCATTACTTTAGGAGCCTAGGACTTTTACTGGGAGGCTTCTTGGTGCTGCAATCTACTCTAGAGACTACAACTCCCATCATACCTTGGGAAAAAAGTAGGGGACTGTTATTCTCTTCTAGGCATTGCAGGGAGGGAGGTGGAGGGCTTCAATTTGGAGAGAGGAGCAAGCTTCCTGGTGTGAAGCCTTTTCCAGTAAAGCAGCTGCTACAGGAAGCTAGAACCTGCTGCTGAGAGCCTGCAGGGGCAGGCTGCTTCCAAGGCTATTGGGGATTGTCCCTGAATGAGAGAAACCCTGCCTATGCCTGTGACTGATAAGGGCCAAGATAGAAGGTACTGTGAGTAAATGGGAAAGTGCTGCCATAGAAGACAAACAGACTCTGGGTCCAAAGAGAGGCAGAGTGATCTGCCCAGTGAAGTAGAGCTGCTGGCATTGGTAGTGCCTGCCCCAGTGTCAGAGGAATTTTGCAATCTGTTGCTGCCTGGACTGACACACACACAACCTGCCTGCATAGTGCTGTTTCCACTCCAGTAAATTTATTTGTGTTTTTTTATAATAATATTAATATTCTGAAAATAGGTAGCTTCCACTTCTAGACACTAGATCTTAATTTATCTTTGTCTGTTAAATCAAAGAACTTGCTACTGTCCAAAATCTTATTATTATTTAAGAACTCATAGACTATGACCAAATCATTTATTAACCTTCTCTTGCATAAATTAAATAAATTGAGCTGTTTTAGTGCCTCATATTAAGGTATTTTTAAACAGACATTGTATTATTCTTATAGCCATTTTCAGAACCGTTTCAAATTTGTGAACATCAATTTTAAAGAGTGTTAAAGTATGCTATAGAAATGGTGCCACTAATACTAAATATACTCAACAAACATGATTATAGCCATATGTATGAAGGAAGTAACACATCCAGGAAAAGTTTCAATGGGACAAAACTAGGAGTCAGTCTACCCCGTAACTCAGATTGCTGCATATCCTAATTGTCGATCTTCTGCACCAGATTCACCAATGATTAATGGAGGGGAAAGATGGTCATGCTGTTAAGTTGCCAGAATGAGACACAGGAAACATGGGTCTAAATCCTAGCTCTCTGACAGCCTAGGTGAATAGTTTTGAGGAGTCATGTAATTCCACTGTGCTCCACTTATCCTTCTGTAAATTGGGGTAATAGTATTTCTCTCCATCACAAGGATATTGGGAGGATAAATCCATTAGTGTTTGGGAGGTGCTTGGATGTGGTGATTCTACGTATTCCATGAACTTCCAAAAGAACAATGAAACTCTTGACCAGTAGGAGAGCTGCCTCTCAGAGAGGTGCCAAACAAAATGTGGATGCCGGTCAAGTTAGTATTGAGAGAAAAAGTAGATTCCAGCGATGCAAAAACATTAAAAAATGATTATTGAAAATTGAAATCTATCCAAAAGATGAAAAAGTGGCCTATTTTGGCAGGAGGCCTGCAATAATTTTTGTTTAGTATTTAAGTTTTTTGGATTCATGCCACAAAATGCAATCCTGCATATGCTGCTGTGGCTGCACAAGGCAGGAATTACACATCCACCAATATCATACAAAATCAACTGCTGAATTAGCCAGAATGGTTAGCATGCACAAGGAAATTTCCTATCATTAAATATTTGATCAATTATCTGCATTCATCTACTTTATCTTAGAAGGCTATATTCAGAATCCAATGTATTGAAAGAATACACCAGTGTATGCCCAGAATAGCTTTTTCCAAATTTATTCCAAATAAGTAAAACTTTATTTCTGCTGTGGTAAAAGAAGACAGATTGCAACATGTTAAAAATCACAAATCAGAACCATGCTTTACAAAAAAATCTAATCTGACACTTCCCATATTATTTTATGGCCTCATCACCTCATCATCCCTGAAGGAATGTAAACTCGTACTGAGATTTCACTGGCATGGTCCACTGTGATGGCAAAGGAGCAAGCAGACTAAGGATTGGAGCTACCAGGCTCCTGTCCTGTACAGGAGTTCCACAAAAATGTTGACCTTTTAATGATGATGGAACTGGGAGTATGTCTACACTATGGAATAAGGTTGAATTTAGATACTAAACTTCAGCTATGTTAATTGCATAGCTGAAGTCGAAGTATCTTAAGTCGACTTTTGCCACTGTCCTCACTGTGGGAAGTTGAAGGCAGCACACTCTCCCTCCAATTTCTCTTACTTCTCAGGACTACCAGCACTGACTGAAATGCCCCTCTCAGTTCGAATTAGTGTGTCTTCAGTAGACCCGCTAATTCAAACCCTGATAGATCAACTGTGGCAACTTCAATCTTCTCTGTAGCGTAGACATACCTTAGATGTGCAGGGGGTGCTGCAGTGCTCTCCAGAGTGCAGTAGTTTCCCTTATAAACAGGGTTTACACTTTACAGTTTTGGTCAATCACTTTCAGCACTCCCACTACACGAATCGTCCCATCTGCCTGTGTTAAATCTTGCATTCCACAGGTGAGAGCGCAGTCTCAGAGAGAGGACTTGTGAGGGGTTGAGTAAAATAGTTGTTTATTTTCCCCTATTAACAAAGTATGCCTTCTCATAACCAGATGGCTAAGCAAAGAAGCTACAGGAAACAAGATTATTGAGCACATTTCTGCTGGAAGCATTCCTATCCTTAGTCCTGAAAAGATGTTATGTAGTCTGATTACAACATTTGATTTATATAAGTTTGATGATGAGTGAGATTAGTTGAATGGACTTTGGGAGAGGAAGTGAAGCTTACAGAATATCCTCTCTCATAAACGTGTGGAAAATAGTGATAATTTGATGCCATTTCAAAGGCAAATAAGAGCTCTGATCTCAGCTTCTTTTTTATGAGCCCAGGGAACAAAACGTATCTACTAGGGATGATTTAAACAATCCCTAAGGGACTTGGATGCAACAAACATAAGGAATTCATCCTGGTTTTCCTCCCCATTTCAGTTAGGTTGTAGAATTTTAACTAGGGTCTCATGAAAGCCCCTATCCAAGTGCACAATATGTCACACACATGAATCCCAAAAAATGAAAACATTTAAAATCATGGACTCCAGGAGAGCTGTGAAAGAAATGAAGGCTGACAAACAGAAGAATATATTATGTGGGCTATACCTGGGGTCTTTATTTATATGCTCTAATTAAACCTGTGCCTGTTTTAATGTAATTCAACATATTCTCCATTTCAGAGTTTTACTATTTCCCATTGTGTGTCATCTTATAGTGACTGATCATTTTCAGTTTTTATTTTGGTAACTCTGACAGCAGTGGCACTGGAATTGTTTTTATGATGGGGATGCTGAGCTGCATCCCCAATGCCACTATTCACACTCCTCACCATCCCTGACTGGGTTCACACCTAGAGTTGCCAGTGCTTCCAGACCAGATGGACTGAATGCTATTGACACTGTTGCTTAAACACAACGCAGAGTGAAAGCTTGTTTTCTTCCACACCACAAAAGGCATCCGGCACATCTGGTCTGGGAGCAACGGCAACATAGCCACAGCTGGAGGTGACTGCAGAGCTCCAGGCCCAGGCCAGGAGCAGAGCCCCAGGCTGGTGGCAGGACCCCAAGTGGCACGCAGACCTTGCCAGAGGCAGCAGATCCCATAGGAGTAGCAGGACTCTGGGGGCTGACAAGACCAGCAGGACCCCAGAAGAGCCTCCCAAAAGCAGATCTGGGGGGGAGGGTGCAGCACCCTTCACACTCCTCCTTCCTGCACCTATGACACAAAGTGTTGTTATTAATATTTAAAAGCTCTCCTGGTCTGTTTATTTGATAACTGTTGCCATTTACAGTTTTTAGGTCATTTTTTTTCTCTTTTCTGCAGCTGCTTTTGCAGGCTTGGCCACTCTGCTTCTGTCAGTGAGCACATGCAACAAAAATGGAAAGTGAACAATTCACTTTAACACCATCTTATTTTAATATGGGCATGTTGCCAGTCTCCTTCTCTCTTGCTTGTCCCACTTGACAATAGTTCAGTCTTAACATTATTAAGAAATAAATTCTGCACCTTAATTTAGTCAACTCGGCATTATGATCAAGCATTACTATACGGAAGCTATCACTGGACTGCATCAATACAAATTAATAACACTGACTTTGCCAGAAGGTGAACTAAGACTACCCATCACATTCCAGCTGAAGGGCTTAAAATACTCACTACTCTTCCTATTCTTGACGAAGTACCTATTGGAATAATCTCCCATTCCAAAAAATAGGTAATACAAACTTCTGCACTGTAGTAAGGGGTTACAGTTGGCCACTCAGGGTACGTCTACACAGTTGCGCATACCTCAAAAAAAGCTCTGGCTCTTACCTAAACTTACTTTCCTCCCCTCTATAATGAGCAGGACTGAGTTGAAAAAAAATCAGTTTTTTAAAATGTTGAGCTTTCTATTTGTTTTTCTCCACAGCCAGATTAATGAAGGAACTTCGGGACTTTTTTTATGACCAACATGAAAGTCTCTGCAGAATATCCTGGTAATTAGGGCCCTTACCTAGGAGGCTGAAAGTTCTAGCTTTAAGTTTCTGCTCTTCTCTATTCAGACCAGTATCCTGAACCTAGGACTTCCATGTATCAGGCTATGTCTACACTACGGGGATCTATCAGAAAAAGGTATGCAAATTGCACTCCACAATTTGCGTAATTTTTTCAAAAGAGGCTTTTCCGAAATTTGGCCTGAATATACTATTTGGTCAGTCTACACTGGGCCAAATTTTGGAAAAGCCTTCTCTTTCAGAAGAGCCCTTTTTCCTTGTTGGAGGAGGAAGCCAGGGCTTCTGAAAGAGCACGTCTGCTGTTCCGCAAAAAAAAGTGGAAGAGCAAACACATTCCCTGCACACGGTGGAGTTTTTCTGGGATACCTCTGGTATCCCAGGAAAATCCCATAGTGTAAACATATCTTAGTTGCATATCCTGACCAATTAACTATGCTGGGGTCTTATTAAAATTCCATTTTCAGAAACAGTCCTAACAATTGTTTAGTCAAAATAGATTTCTGCAAAACTTTTCCATTTTGACAATCATTATTTAGTTGAAAAACTTTGGGTTAGCACTAATAAAGGGCTATGCCAAAGCCCTGCATCTTATCAGTAAAAACTCCAGAACCAACGTTATATATATCTAAATCTCACAAGGATATCTCATGTTATTTGCTGTTCATCTTTATTTGGCTAGTCAACAAATCCCTTGATTGTTTCTGATCTCTTATGGCAGAACTGTGATGGACAGAGAACTTCTGGTGTGAAGTTTTAGAAAAACACTCAGGGCCACTGAATACAATCCTACATATTAGAGCAAACTACTAAATCTGATCACAAAAAATGTTCTCATTTTTCACAGCACTCTTAAGCCGTCTCTAAGGCTATGTTTACATAGCAGCATTATTTCAGAATAATTGACGTTATTCTGAAATAACATAATCGGTGTCTATACACAAGCAGTTATTTCAATATAATGTCAAAATAATGTCGAGCTGGAGGACTTCTTACTCTGACTCCTGTAACCCTCATTATACAAGGTATAAGGAAAGTCAGGGGAAGAGGGCTCTATCTCAAAATAACTGCTATGTGGACAGCACCAAAAGTTGAAATAAGCTATTTCAACTTAACCTATGCAAGCTTATTTCGAGTTTATCCCTGATGTGTAGACATGGCCTTACAGTTATTCCTACTCTTCTATTGCTAATGTAGACACTATCTCCTAAAAAAACAAAACTCAAAACCCTCTACCCCACCTATTTTCTACACATTATTTAAATAATCTACCTTGACTACAGTTCACTTTAGGACCTGTTCTCCTCTTAATGCCTGCAAAATCAGCAGGGAATATATTGCCTAATCCTATACAAGAAGAATAATGACCACCATTCTCATACAGTATTATCAACTGATAATTTCAGTATATTTTACAAATGTTGTAGCTACGCCCGATTGATATTTCTGTCAAGTGCTTCAAATTAAGCTTCAGAATAATAAGAAATATGATCATATTTATCTTCATTTTCTGAAGTCAATGAGCCTTTAGCTATGATCTTTGAAAAATCATGGAAGACAGGGGAGATTCCAGAAGACTGGAAAAGGGCAAATATTGTGCCCATCTATAAAAAGGGGAATAAGAACAACCCAGGAAACTACAGACCGGTCAGTTTAACGTCTGTCCCAGGGAAGATAATGGAGCAGGTAATTAAGGAAATCATATGCAAACACTTGGAAGGTAATCAAGTGATTGGGAATAGCCAGCATGGGTATGTGAAGAACAAGTCATGCCAAACTAATCTGATAGCTTTCTTTGATAGGATAACGAGCCTTGTGGATAAGGGAGAAGTGGTGGATGTCATATAGCTAGACATTATAGCTAGACATTATAGCTAGACATATAGTAAGGCATTTGATACGGTCTCGCATGATATTCTTATTGATAAACTAGGCAAATATAACTTAGATAGGGCCACGATAAGGTGGGTGCATAATTGGCTGGATAACTGTAGTCAGAGAGTTGTTGTTAACGGTGCTAAATCCTGCTGGAAAGGGATAACAAGTGGAGTTCCTCAAGGGTCTGTTTTGGGACCCATACTGTTCAATATCTTCATCAATGATGTAGATATTGGGATAGAGAGTACGCTTATTAAGTTTGCAGATGATACCAAACTGGGTGGGGTTGCAACTTCTTTGGAGGATAGGGACATAATTCAAAATGACCTTATCAAGTTAGAGAAATGGTCAGAGGTAAACAGGATGAAGTTTAATAAAGAGAAATGCAAAGTGCTCCACTTAGGAAGGAACAATCAGTTCCATACATACAAGATGGGAAGCGACTGTCTAGGAAGGAGCATGGCGGAAAGGGACCTAGGGGTCATAGTGGACCACAAGTTGAATATGAGTCAACAGTGTGATGCTGTTGCAAAAAAAGCAAATCTGATTCTAGGTTGTATCAACAGGTGTGTTGTAAGCAAAACTCGTGAAGTCATTCTGCCGCTCTACTCTGCACTAGTTAGGCCTCAGCTGGAGTACTGTGTCCAGTTCTGGGCGCCACATTTCAAGAAAGATGTGGAGAAATTGGAAAGGGTACAGAGAAGAGCGACAAGAATGATTAAAGGGCTAGAGAACATGACCTATGAAGCCAGGCTTCATGAACTGGGCTTGTTTAGTTTGGAAAAAAGAAGATTAAGGGGGGACATGATAGCGCTTTTCAAATATCTAAAAGGGTGTCACAAGGAGGAAGGAGAAAATTTGTTCCTCTTGGTTTCTGAGGACAGGACAAGGAGTAATGGGCTTAAAGTGCAGCAAGGGAGGTTTAGATTGGACATTAGGAAAAAATTCCTAACTGTCAGGGTGGTCAAATATTGGAATAAATTGCCAAGGGAGGTGGTGGAATCTCCCTGTCTGGAGATATTTAAGAACAGGTTAGATAGACATCTGTCAGGGATGGTGTAGACGGAGCTTGGTCCTGCCTTGAGGGTGGGGGGCTGGACTCGATGACCTCTCGAGGTCCCTTCCAGTCCTATGATTCTATGATTCTAATATATTGAATTAAGCATAGTTGTTATGCAAGGGAGTTGTATGGACCCAATGTAATAAACTAAAACGACTATATAATCTGAATATGATTTTTATTACAATGTACACTAATAACCAGTCAAGAAGTTTTGAAGAAATATTGTGAGCGATAGTGACTTTTATATGTTTATATAAATATTTGCTTATTTTTATAATTTTTACTTATAAAAAGCTATTTCTGGAAAAAAAATAATTTTGAGATTATTTTAATAAAATCTAGCTTTATAATTGGGGTAAACAGCAAATTTTGACTTTTTCTTACTATAGTACAAGTCAGACATTCTCTAATTTTGGTTATAATCACAAAGAACAGATGTCTGGTTAAAAGCAAAAATGTAATGTCATGCCATAGCAAAAACAGGGCAGTTTAAGAAAATGACAGCATCCCCATTCTGCTAGCAAGCACTAATAAGATCTGGCAACGTAACAGTTTGTGTCATTATACAGTGTCATCATGAAAAATTATGAGACATACAAACTTTTCAGAATGGTTGCATTTATTCAAGTCCCTACTATTTAATGTATTCCTTGTTTGGTTCCCTTTTGCAAATAAAGGACTAATTTGGAGCTATATTAAAGGAAGTTTTCCCCAGAATTTACACTGAGGACTATTTATTCTCTGTTCAATGCAGCATGTAGAAGTACAAAACTAGACCTGGGAGGGACAGTTTTCCCATCCCATGAAAACTGGAGATTTCAAATAATTTCACATTATACAATGGGTGGAACATTTGCATTTTTAAAGAGATTCACCCAGAATAGTCTCATGATTAGGTCTGCCCTCTAGCAAGTGAGATACTTGGAATTGAGACTCCGCTCTTCCTTATTCAGAGCAAAAAGATCTGAACTTGTTTGGTTCCCTCCCCCCCACCCCCTTCCTCAGCACATCTTTGCCCTGAGAGTAGGGATATTGGTTACTGAGGGTGAGGAGGAAGAATGGGTGAGTGTTCATTCTCTCTCTGAATTCCATATTGGACCCAAGAAACCTTCTCAACAAAAGTTCTTTTTAAAAAAGCATGACAGACTTAAAATTGATAAATGAGCATTTTGCAATTGGAAACGATATTCCCAACAAGCTCTAGACAAAACCATTTCAATAACATGGAAATAGGAGAAAGAGGCCATGAAGTATAAAATCCCTTTTTCACAAAGTCTGCATGTGAAAAACGAGAATCTTTAACCCCCACTCCCAACTCCTGATGACTTCCACTTATGCACCATCATTGACTCAACCCAAAGAGAAGAGAGAAAAATCGGACAAAAAAAAACCCAGGGGTTTTATTTCCTCAACTTCTAAACTTGTTTTGTACAGGAAGGATCATAAGGTCCTTAATCTTTAGATATTCTCAGGTTGCTATGTATGTCAGAGAGAGAGTCTGAGCACTTAATGTTATTTTAGGTGACACGGTACATGTGCACCTAAGAGCTAACAAAGAAATTCACAATACATTTTTACCTTTACCCCTGACACTCGTATGTAGAGAAAATATCTTGTTTACTTGCTTCTGTTACAGTGCTAGCTAAATAGCATCTCATTTCTATTTTCTTAACAATTCCGATCTGAAAGAGAGACTTGGAAAGATTTGTGTACAGTTTACTATATTATGTAGAGTACCTTAGCCTTCACAACAGATGCCTATTTCTAATGACATGAAAGGAAAAAGAAATTACAGGCAGTCTCCGTGTTACGTACAAGATAGGGACTGTAGGTTTGTTCTTAAGTTGAATCTGTATGTAAGTTAGAACTGGCGTCCAGATTCAGCCGCTGCTGAAACTGACCGCCAGTTCTGACTTACATACAGATTCAACTTAAGAACTCCAAGTCAGCTGCTGCTGAAACTGATCAGCCACTGATTCCAGGAAGCCCGGGGCAGAGCAACTGTGCCTCGGGCTTCCTGTAGTCAGTGCTGGTCAGTTTCAGCAACGGCTGACTTGGGGACGCCTGGGGCAGAGCAGCTGGGATGCTGCTGGGTTGCTCCAGTAGCGCCGCTCCTTGGCGCTACTGGACCAACCCAGCAGCACCCCAGCTGCTCTGCCCCAGGCGTCCTGATTCAGCCGCTGCTGAAACTGACCAGCAGCAGCTGAATCAGGACGCCTGGGGCAGAGCAGCTGGGGTGCTGCCGGGTTGGTCCAGTAGTGTCCAGAGCGGCGCTGCGGGACCAACCGGCAGCGCCCCAGCTGCTCTGCCCCAGGCGTCCCCAAGCAGACCAGGGGCACCGGGAGCAGCTTTTCTCGCCCCGGAGGTCGAGGTGGCTGACCGCTGCCTGTGAGCTCCGGGGCGAGAAAGCCCCATTCGTAAGTGTGGATCCAACGTAAGTCGGATCCGTGTAAGTCGGGGACTGCCTGTACTACTGTGTGCAAAGTACAATATTAGTATATAATTTCAGCAAGAACGGTCATCAGAAGATTTAAGAAAAACACTGTTCAACCAAAGAGTGAAGAAAACTGAAGTATGTCATGATTTGATGGACAGCACATGTCTAAGTAGTATTAAGCGTATCTCTAGTTACAGGGTTACTCAGGCACATTACCATCATTAGGTATATCTGGCAAAATATAATTCATTACTTATAATTGATATAATTCATTAATTATATCAATAGTACTGTTGGTCAAAATGTTATATCAGACACATGTTTTGAACTTTCTTAATTAGGCCAAATTCCATGGCATTAATTAGTGCAGAAGCATAGTTAGCACAAAGTTATAGTAACATTAAATTATGACAATCTTTGGCTGAATTAGGGATGTAGAATATGATGAAGCCTACAAATCATTAATCACATTAAATAAAGGAAACAAGAAAGAAACCTAGTTTCCTAAGTATTATTTTAATACATTGGACACAATTCTGAATGGCATCACCTCTACAGTGCAGAGCCAAGATATTTAGAGACTAATTTGAAGTGCAGTTGTAACCCACACACTTAGGGGATGTGTTTCACTGTCTGATGTAGTGACACTTAGACCACTTACAGTGGGAGAGAAGAATGAGTGAGCTCTACAGCCAGCACTCAGAGGTAATGGACTGTATAACTCAAGCTGTAGAGACTGCTACACTAAGTTCCAGAACTTTCAGTTTTGAATCTGCCTGGTGGCAGTTATACAGTGAAGCCCATTGACTTCAGTGGGCTTTGGATAAATCTTTTACACTTGTGAATGCAAAGTGACTACATGAGATGCAAAACAGGAAAAAAGCAGGTCCATTAGTCAGTATTTTTTTCTTATTTTTAAAAAAATAGTTTATTCGGTAAATACATTTTGAATCTTTTGAAAAACGCTGGCTACAAAGGAATCTAATGAGAAAGACAAACAGAAAAATAAAACAATAGTACCTAAGAGATAAAAATAAATTATACTTGAACCTCTTTAAGCTGACAACTTTGGAAAACAGGGTATACTGGACTAAACATTTTGTCATGCCAGGGCAGGTGATGCAAGTTCTGAGCGTGAGGGTGATGGGGTGTGATGCCCTGGTGCCCTGTTCCTGAGAGGCAGATGAGGCTATGCACTACCTGCCACTCCCAGACACCATCCTCTGCCACTATGGGAACATTGGGGAAAAACTGTAGGGGAAGTGCATCTGTGTGCTGCTATTCTCCTAGCTCTAGGGCAGAGGGAGTGGCAGGGTGCAGAGCCGCTTCCTCCTCCTTGCCACAGGTGTTCCTGAATTAGGGACATCCAGTGTACAAAGGTTCAAGTGTAGTACAAAGAGGTTATTTGAACAGAATATATAACATTAATTTAGGTATATGGAAGTAGAAAGATTGATAGATTACTACTGAGTAGCAGGAATGCTTTAAGGGGATAAGGAATGTGAAGACAAGAGTGGTGTTTATCTTACTGCAAGATAATACACTCACAGAAACAAAGAGTCATTGAAACAAACTAAAAATATGGACTAGATCCTGCGACCACTTACATGTATGCTTATCTTTAAACACCCAGGCCGCACAGAAGTCTTACACCTGCACATCAAAAGAAAGCTTAGTATATTAAGTGTCTACAATATAGGGCCTTGGACTGAACCATAGTCATCTGAGCGCTTAGAGGGAATTGAAAAGTGAAGCTGTTGATTCCCTTACAAAAATACACTTCTTACATGGTGTAAATTGTTAACAGTAAAAACAATTATGCATTGGTACAACTTACCAAGGGTTGTGATAGATCAAGTGGGATGTTCATTAAAAATATTCTAGGCATTATTTTGCTGATGTTATATGGCCTGCATTACACCAGAGGTCAAACTAGATGATCACGATTGTCCGCTCTGGCTTAGGAATCTATTTAAAACAATCTTATAATTATGTAACCAGGTTAATCGATCCGACAGAAAAGAAAGCTAAGCTTTTTGCTTGGTGATGAGAGAAGTGGAAAACACTGTGCCAATAAAGGGAAGTGGTGGTGTTCTCTGTGATTGTGCAAACCCTGGGAGATGAAAGGGTGACTAAGCCATTCAGACAGGGCATGAAAGGAGAACTTCTTTGTCTGAATGATCCCCTTGCCTCTTTTCTCTTTTGCTCTAAAAGCATTTGCTGAACTACTCTGGGAGGAAGCAAATGGATTTAGAAACACAGAAGAGGCCAGTATTTCACGCCCATTGCTACTGTGGAAAGTTAGCCTGCTATCATCTCACTGCACTTAGGTGCCTTCAATCCAAAAATGATGTATTAAAATATTTGGGTTCCTCTGTATTCTGGAGACCACTAGTGTGAAATAAACCGGATTAGTATACCCAAAGAGAATAGTGTAGTGTTATTGACAGGCTGAATGGTGTTACTCATCTATCCACTCAAAATCAATCTTCCCCTACTCTCAGTATTTTACTTTATAAATAAAGAGAACCTTGATTGTTGCTTCATCCATTACATAGGTATCAGAAGAGTATATGTACAAGTATCAGGCTAGTCATATTGCGTACCATGTCAGGAACAGTCAAAACCACATAGGGAGTTTGGTAGGTTCCCAAGTACCTTAACAGTCAGATGGAGGCACCACTACACAGCTAAGAACCTAGGTCATTGAAACTTTATGCAGCCGTAGCAGAGGAACACTGGTGATGGCTTCCATTGATCAACTGCCTTTCAGGGCATGGTGACCTATAACATCCCTTTACAATTAGAATAAGCCCATATGCTCGAGGGCTGAAGGTAGCCAACATCACATGTGTCACCTACGCATCCTATCAATTCTGAATCTTCAAATGAGTTGTAGAAAAAATAATCCTTTATTAGAGAGGTTCTCAAACTTGAGCAACCAGAGGGATCCCATTTGATTTAAAAGTTTTGGGGACTCTCTGCATCCCCTTCACTGAGATCCAACCTCTGTCCCACACCTCCTCTGAGACTCTGCTCCCCCACATTCTATCCTCCTCCCTCTGTTGCTTGCTCTATCCCACCTTCACTCACTTTCAATGGGTGAGGTAGGGTGTTGAGGTGTGGAAGTGGGCTGAGGGTTGCAGCTAGTGGTGTGGACTTTGGGATGAGACAAGGATGAAGGGATTAGGGTGTGGGAGGGGACTCTGGGCTGGGACAGGGGTTGGGATTAGTAAGGAAATTTGGTGTGCTGGGTCCTGGAGGCTGTTTATGAGGTTTCCAGGAAGTGGCTGTCAGACCCTGTGGTTAGTAGCCAGATGAGTGGCCAGGGAGGCTCTGCATACAGCCCTTATGCCCAGAGGTCCCAGCAATACAAATCCCATTGGTCTTACTTCCTGGGCAATGGGAGCTATGGAGCTGGCAGCTACACAGAGGCAGGATGTAGAGCAGGGCTACTCAACATGCTGCTGGCCCATTTGTTTGTGGTCCGTGGTGCAGTTTGAATTTACGTGAGGCTCAACACATGACCCGTGGGTGGGAGCCAAAACAAAAAAAATAGTCAATATAATGGTTTTCTATTGATAGGCATTTTAGTAGTTAAATTCCTGGACTGTCATTGCTCATTAAAAGTGCTGTCATATGGGTGGAAATCGGGTAAACATTGTGTTTTGTTAATATCAGAAGAACTGATTTAAATGGGGCCTGTATGTGGTGTAGTCTTGCTTTAATCTTTGTATTCATGCCCATCAGTGTGAAGGAAGCTATTTGCATATATATTTGCATGTATATGCAACCACACTTAAGTTGCAGCCCTTACATGTGCTGTGAGTATCATTGTGACCCCTGCAGCTTCGAAAATTGAGTAGCCCTGATGTAAAGTCTCCTTCGCCACCCGGATGCCTAGGGGTCATAGGGACCTGGTGTCTACTTCCTGGGAGTTGTGTTGGACCAGGGCAGGTAGGGAGCTTGTTTTAGGCATAAAAGGGGGAGGAGTTGATCAGCAAGGCCCTAGGATTTCAAGATATTATTTTAGAACATTCTTTGGAGGAGGATATGCAGCAGAACTAAACTCACAGAATAGGAGTATATTAAAATTCTGGGCCCAGATCCTGAGCAACTGCCAAGGAGTTCTACACAGAGCTGAAAATAGGCTAAGTGTGGTTCATACATGAAGCAGAAAAATGTATTCAGATTGCTTCTGTTATTCTTGTAGTTCCTCACTGTGGGGTGATAGTAGTGAGTGAGGTGTGTGGGAAAGGTATTCAAGAGTCAATACTTCTTGTTTATGATTAACAGGATATACAATTTCTGACCAATAAGAATGTCTTGTCCTGATCCTTTCTTTTATTTACTTTCTCTCTCTCTCCCTCCCCTTACTCCAATTATTTGTTTCCCGTTTTCCCTCTCCTTCCAGCTGTAGGGCCATGTCTACTCTACAGATAACATCGAAACAGCTACACTTGATTTTCTGGGGTTCAAATTAGCGAGTCTACTGAAGATACACTAATTCAAACTAAGAAGGATGCTTTGATTAATGCTGGTAGACCTACTTCTATGAGGAGCAAGTGAAGTCAAAGGGAGAGTATGCTCCCTTCAACTTCCCGCAGTGTGGTTGGTGCCAAAATTCAAGTTAAGATACTTTGACATAAGCTACACAATTAACGTTGCTGAAATTGTGTATCTTAATTCAGACTTATCCCCTAGGGTGTGTCTAGACTACATGCCTCCTTCGACGGAGGCATGTAGATTAGCCAGATCGGAAGAGGGAAATGAAGCCGCGATTAAAATAATCGCGGCTTCATTTAAATTTAAATGGCTGCCCCGATCTGCCGATCAGCTGTTTGTCGGCAGATCGGGGGAGTCTGGACGCGATGCCCCGACAAAGAAGCCTTTCTTCATCGGCACAGGTAAGCCTCGTGAAACCAGGTTTACCTGTGTCGATGAAGAAAGGCTTCTTTGTCGGGGCATCGCGTCCAGACTCCCCCGATCTGCCGACAAACAGCTGATCGGCAGATCGGGGCAGCCATTTAAATTTAAATGAAGCCGCGATTATTTTAATCGCGGCTTCATTTCCCTCTTCCGATCTGGCTAATCTACATGCCTCCGTCGAAGGAGGCATGTAGTCTAGACACACCCCTAGTGTAGACCAGGGATAGGATACACTACTGAACCATACTAAGAGGGTCAGGTAGCAGAGGCAGAATTGCCTGAAGTGGAGAAGGATGTGTAGCATCTGGACTCAATACAGTACTTTCTTTAACTGACTGGAGATATTGAATACTACTGAAACATTTCTGCATGAATCACTTGCATGTCAAAGAAAGAAAGAAAGAAAGAAAGAAAGAAAGAAAGAAAGAAAGAAAGAAAGAAAGAAAGAAAGAAAGAAAGAAAGAAAGAAAGAAAGAAAGAAAGAAAGAAAGAAAGAAAAGAAAGAAAGAAAGATGTTGTTAGAAGCAGTGTTCAGCTAGCACCCTGTGGGCCACACTCCCAACAGTTGGTGAGCCGCAGAACATATTTTGGCCAGATGTCACCTAAAGCATCAACCATAGCTCCTCTTCTAGTGTTAGAAGCCAAGTTGTCACAAACTAATTTAAAATGGCTATAGAAGATTATTGATGCACTTGCTTAAGAAAGTAGTAGCTAGCTATATCTTTGACCATTACAGCAAATCGTATGCCTTTTTCCACAGTCACATATGCTGCATCCTGTCAGGTGACAGCAGAGCTCTCTCTCTGTCCTGGAACTGGAGGTACTGAGCAACTCCATGATCTCCCTCCTCATCCCTATACTGGTGACTTGAGCACACATCAAGCTGGAAAATTTACAGTGCAGGAAGCAGGTTGACTGGAGTTTTATGGTGCTCCAGACCTACCACCACTAAGTGGAGCAGCAACAGGTATTCCCACAGCAGCTATTGATTCTCCCCACTCCTCCAGAGGTTGAGAGATGACAGAGAGCAATGATAGTTTTTATTTGAGTGAAGCATGTGTGGTGGGTCAGAAGGGACAGTTCATGAGGAGATAATGAAATGTGATTTAAATGTGATTAAAAAGCTTGATTTAAATGTGAAATAATGTAGTTGGAGTCAAAGTCAAAATTCAAAGTGGGGAAGAGAGAAGGGACATATGATTAGGGAACCAGGAAAAGGATGGTTGTTTTAGCACTTGCATGCTAGATTTACAGAAGGGAATAAATAGGAAAGCTTGGCAAGAATACGGAGAACATTGACTAAAACCAGAATCATAGCAATTGGGTGGTTGTGTAATCATAGTAATCAGTATGTTGTAGGACCATGATATATCTTAAATTATATCTTGCATTTTTGAGTGATTCACCCGTATCTCTAATTTTTCTCGTCAGGATTTTTCTAACATTACAAACCCTTTAACAGTTTTAGATCTCCCCTCTTAAAAGTTTGTTTACACTCTTAAAATGTGGTGCTGCCGTCCACAGAACAAACTTGCAGCTGTTCAATGCCTGGGATAAGCCAAATTAAGTCCTTTTTTATACCTCACAATCTTACAGCATTAAAGTCCAACACCTCCTGGCCCTGCAAGGACTGACAAAGGCACTTAATACCATTGGGACGGGAAGAGCCTTTGGGACTAGCACTCACTTCTAGCCCTCCAGAGCTGTGAGATATTGGACTGTAATGCTTTGACATTGTTCTATTTAGAAGTGCTATTTTAAACCATTTTATGAAGCTTCTGTGCTCCCTTCTGGACTCATGGTAACTTAATTGGATCTATTTTTGACTCTTAAAGTTTTAAAAAACTCTGAAACATTTGTGATCTTTTTCTCCCCCTGCAGCACACAGAATACCCAATAGAATGGTACAAAGATTACTCAAGAAAATAGAGACAAAAATAAATAACTCTGGACTTGTCCTAAACTCAACCCCCAAGATAGCACTTTTCAGAATCCTAGCACAATAAAACTCTCAAGTGTTGTTACTTCAACATTCAGAGTCTTCTTTTCCTCTATCTTTATTGGCACCTTTTTCCTTAGGTGGGGGGAGGAAACAGACAGTGGAGATCAACAACATCCAGAATTCACAGAGCTGCTCCAGAAAGATTCCCAATATAGATAGTGAAGTTTTCTAAGTAACTGTTCACCTCTCCTGACCTGTCCAGCAACCCATCACTCTTTTTCATCCACCTCCCCATTTTGTATCTCCAGTCTGCCTTTTTGTGCGTTAAGCTACTTCTCGGCCTTACTAATTAACACTGACCTCTAGCACAGAGTCTTAGACTAATATCCCAGGGTATGTCTACACTACCACCCTAGTTCGAACTAGGGTGGTTAATGTAGGCAACCAAAGATGCAAATGAAGCCCGGGATTTGAATTTCCCGGGCTTCATTTGCATCTTGCCGGACGCCGCCATTTTTAAAGCCCCGCTAGTTCGGACTCCGTGCCCGCGGCTACACGCGGCACTGAGTAGGTAGTTCGGATTAGGCTTCCTATTCCAAACTACCGTTACTCCTCAGGCTTCATTTGCAACTCCTGGGCTTCATTTGCAACTTCGGTTGCCTACATTAACCACCCTAGTTCGAACTAGGGTGGTAGTGTAGACATACCCCCAGACTCATAATACAACTTTATTTCTCTTTATTCCTGAAGGATCTAGTCCAGCATGAGCAGTATATTTCGATACTAGATATTACTGTCATTTGTTTGGAACAATCTCATTGGCTTCATACTCTTGCCATGTAACAATCCCTGGTGCCAATGATACAATCTTGCCAAAACTAATGAAGGGTCACAAAGCATAGGCACAAAATCTTGGTCATCTAAAAAAAAAAAGAAAGAAACTTGCTCATCACAATCAAACAAAATTTTTAAAATTATTCACCCTGAGTGAGCATGCAATTTATACATAATCAGCTGTACTAAATTTCAAATATATTTGCATATATTAAGTAATTAATATAAATCTATGCTAAGAAAAAAATAAAGGGAATTGTTGTTAAATGTTTGTCTGAACGTGTATGTTCCTTGACAGACCTCGAAAGAAGAACCCAAAGACCACAAGATCCATTAGGGTATGAAGGCACTGAGTCAAGTTTATTGTCAACAAAGCACAGTAATGGCACTTACATGCATCTGACGCAGTGGGTCTTTCCCCACGAAAGATTATGCTCCATTAAATTTGTTAGTCTATATGGTGCCACAGGACTTCTCATTGTCTATGCAGAATCCTTCTGTTATCCTTGGGAAATGTTTTTGTACCTGATTTGAGATTAGGATATTCTGGTGCCACTCTTCTGGAATATGTTTGAGTGATTACTCTGCCTAGAACTTCTTAGGAATGTGTTTCTGCAATATCAGCCCTATTCTTGCCAGATTCTGTTAACTTTCAAGTAGGCAAAGCTTGACATTTGCTTACAGCCTGACTTTGCTAACTTTGCTTTATATCAACAAAGCTTGATGACTATTTTAGCTCAGTCCTGATACCATGCCTCTGACACAAGGGCTTCTATCTCAGGCTCTCTTTCTAATATAGGGTTTATTAATATATACAAAATATTATAGACAGGTTGCCTGTTTCTTCCTATTGTAAGATCCTATTTTCAGTTGCATAAAACTTTGCCAAGCTTTAAGTCACACAGGCTGAATTTTGTTATGGCAGGTGTCTGCCTCAGGCTCAATATTTCTAGAAATGTTCCATAATCATGGTTCAGCTATTCCCAAGAATGAAGTTAAAGAAAAATAGATTGTTCTGAGCATGTTAGAAATACTCTTGTAACTGTTTTGTTGAAATCCCAAGTGCTTTGGATTAAAGAGATTTAAAATATGTCAAAGTAGTCACCATAGTGCAGGGTTAGACCTTTTGCGCTCCCTCTGAAGATACACCCAAATTTGTCCAAGATAAGTCTCTGAAAATAAGCTGTTCACACATGCTCAATAGAGACTTGAAGAAAAGCACTCAGTAACTTGAAAGCTTCTTTCTTTCAACAATAGAAATTTGTTCATGATGTCACCCATGACATCTGTCCAGTAGAGACTTGTCAAAGTTTGGCAGCTAAGTTCTCTGAAAATTCCTTCTGCACTGGATTTGCTCCATTCCTTTGAGCTTCCTTCATGCTATCTGGACTGTGCATGTACCTTCCCAACAAACTATTGAGCATGTTCAAACTGAGGACTTCAGAGGCCAAAAGGACTTTTCCTGCAAATGCTGGTTCTAGCTACACTGCAACTGAAAGTTCCTCATGAGATTGTCTCTTCTGTTGTCTATGTGACTCCTTGCTGGGACCTGGCTACCATAGAGTGAGAAGTAACAAATGTGGATGGGGCAAAATCTGGACCCAGAAGATGGAGAGAAATTATGACCCTACTCCTCAAAAAAGCGGGAGGGAGAAACTATAACCAAAGTCTGGGTGGAGGGGATGGAAATTAGGACAAGTTAGGCATGGAGCCTGGGGCAGAGGGGAGAAGCTGCAGAATTGGAGACTTGGACTGGTTAGGTGAGGAACTTGATACAAGAACAAGGAGCCATAAGTGGAGAAGACACAGAACTAGTACCAGGGCAGATTGAAGGGATTATGTGTGGGGTGTAATGGACAAAAAAAGAACCTGTGCTCTCATAAGTGCACTTCCCTCTAGAGCTGAGAATGGCACCCAGGATTCCAAAGACCAACCATGCTTCTGCTGTCAGCATATTCCTGTGAAACACACTGGGAAAATGTCTTATACCTGTATAATCCTGGTCAAGATACTGTTACACCTGATCCGCTGATAATGCCTTTAACAGCCCAGCTTCAGGCCAATGTGTTAATTATCAATATCAATTAGCCTAATTAAATAAAAGATAGATTGCAAATGCGACCCCAAATCCTGTATCTAATCACCAGGGTTTAGTTTCCTACCATGAGCGGAGACGCATAAATAAAGACTAGACAATTTGGATACATTTCATAACAACAAGACTATATTGTAACATATATCTATATCTCAAATAACCAAAAGGGGCAGTCCCCTTAAATACTAAGCAACATTACCAGAGTCTAGCGGCGCAAGGGGCGATGGATTACTAGCTGGCGACCTCAATCCTTTGGCTAATTTGAAGCCTCAGGATAGGAACAGCCAGGAGTCCCTCGGTGGTTGACGGCACCAATGCTGGCAACCTAAATCCTCAGGTCCTTCTGGGCCTTTGGAGAGGAACAACAAGGCGTCCCTCGACGAAGCCGGAATGGGAAACGACGACTGGTCTTCCGCGCGGTCCTCGTCCTTCTTCCTGCACTTCGGAGCAGCTGGACGGCGATGGAAGCTAGACCCTCTATTCTATCCTAACCTTAATATATTCTAAAATAAAACCTTATCTAATTCACGATGTGCCCACCGGACAGACACGACGGCCGACATGCATAGACCGACACTGCCTACCGGACAGACTCGACGACAAAATCTAATCCTAACTAAAACTAAACTAACTAAACTAAACCTAAAGGTAAAATTGTTAAAGAACAAGAACAAGCCTTCTGCTTGACTTGACTTTAAGATGAACTTAACCCTCACATCCGACCTAGGACAAGATACCAGACACCCTCTAATGCATACGCTAGCCTGACCTAACCTAACCCGACACCCCGACACAACAACAGCAACGGGCATTGTACAGGTTATAATAGGCTACACTCATGCATATGCATGAAGGTTTTAGTTTAAAATTATTGATCTAGTATAGGATGCACTATTAGCATTCTTCATTCTTATTGATCGATAAGCATAACACTTATTATTAATGAGATAGCAGACTCTTGCTATGAATATTCATGAAGGAACGGGTTTCACCCATGAATACTCATGTACACTTTCAAATTTGAAATGAAACTGTTACTATAGACAACTAATAAACAAAATCAGATGAGTTATAAAGCCAATGGTGTCATGACATAATACATGTGGTCACAGACATGCATAGTTATAATAATAATAATAATATATATAATGGTGCTAATACACAGGTTGCATTTAGGCTGATTATACAGAGCTTTAATAAGATGTACTTATGCAAGCAATTATACATATTTCAATAATTCTGCTTAACAATACAGCAAGGATAGGAGATCTCTGCCCCGTGGGCTGCATGCAATTTGTCAGGGTTAGCCTTAGGCAGGCTGCCAGATGCTTTGTTTACCCAAACATTTGCAGGCATGATCGCTGACAACTCCCAGTTGCTATGCTTTGCCATTTCTAGCCATTAGGAGCTGCGGGAAGTGGTGTGGACCAGCCACTACTTCCTACAACTCCTATTGGCTGGGAATGGCAAATCAGGGCCACTGGAAGATGTGAGTGGCCATGCCTGTGGTTGCTAAGGTAAATAAAGCATCTGGTGGCCCAACATCGGCTAACCCTGATGATCCACATGTGGACCATGGGCTGAGAGTTCCTTGCCCTGATATAGAGCATGACAACCACTTTTGCTGTGATTTACTCCAGTAAGGCTGTGTCCAGACTCCATGCCTCCGTCGACGGAGGCATGTAGATTAGCCAGATCGGAAGAGGGAAATGAAGCCGCGATTAAAATAATCGCGGCTTCATTTAAATTTAAATGGCTGCCCCGATCTGCCGATCAGCTGTTTGTCGGCAGATCGGGAGAGTCTGGACGCGATGCCCCGACAAAGAAGCCTTTCTTCATCGACACAGGTAAACCTGGTTTCACGAGGCTTACCTGTGTCGATGAAGAAAGGCTTCTTTGTCGGGGCATCGCGTCCAGACTCTCCCGATCTGCCGACAAACAGCTGATCGGCAGATCGGGGCAGCCATTTAAATTTAAATGAAGCCGCGATTATTTTAATCGCGGCTTCATTTCCCTCTTCCGATCTGGCTAATCTACATGCCTCCGTCGACGGAGGCATGGAGTCTGGACACACCCTAAGTGACAGAGGTCTGTGTCATAATTTTGCTGTTGATCCATGTCGGTGTCAAGATGATGCCACATGATGTAATTTGGGGTTGTTTTTTCAGTCTGGTTTTCTAAAAGTTTAGGAAATTTTGCTTAGTAAAATATTTCAAGAAAGAAAGAGTATACTACATGGTCATGGTCCTAAAGAAGAGTAGAATACATATACACAAGAGTTCTGAATTAAAGGTGGACAGGGAACCTTAATTCTGGTATTTTGTAATTTTTAAATGTTTGTTTTTACAATCTTAATTGTGTTATTCAAATACAGTGTTTTGTGTTTCTATCTGTACATATAATAAATAGATAAATATTATCTAAGTTAAGCCCTCTTCTTCAGCTCAATCAGATGATCTGGCAAGTTTTCAGTACAAAATAACTAATATCCTGAGCTTGCTGACACTGACCTTTACATTGGATGTAGTCCCAAATATGTACATAAGTGTTTGCAGGATTGAGGCCAAACCCCCCCATGAGTATGCTGAATATTTGTTGTGTAGCTGTATTTATACACATGTCTGGAATAATATCCTGCACGATTACAAAAATGAGATATATTTATGATTATTTCTTGCTTGTTTAGAAATGTTCTCTATATAATGGAAAGACTATAATCAGTTGAAGAGGTACCATGTTTTTTAAATGTCTCCACCAGATGTTCAGCTACAGATAGAACATACGTAACAATTCCCATTATGATGGTTTATATTTAAAACTTTTTTATTTTATTATTTTACTGAATACTTGCAGCAAATAACAGCAGTTTATTTTGCCATTGCCGCTTACTTCAGGGGGAAGAAAGCAAAGTAAACAACTTTGTGGCAGTTAGAAAATTAGTGCTGAGGGTATAGATAGCAAAGTTTATCCTCCACTATATGGTTCCAGGTACTTCAGTGGGTCAGCCCCTTTCTGAAAGCCTTCCAGTCCAAGGGTTGAACAGAGGTTCATAGAAAGTCAACTCCAAGCATATATATTACAATACCTGTGAAGATTATACATGAAATTAGATGTTATTTAATACAGCTGGGGTAAAAGGGTCCCCAAACCAATCACCAAAGCTCCAGCAAAAACAGTTAAAAAGACAGTTAAAAGAATCTTGCTGCATCCTTTTCAGCTACAACCACAGGTATATAGGCCAAATCCTCAATATATGCAACTAGTCTGGCTCAAATGAAATCAGTGGAGCTATGAAAATGTGTACCAGCTGAGGTTTTGACTCAATAACTCTTGTGTCAATACTTGAGTGTGAGAAAATGGACTACATAACCTCTTTAAATATTTTTTCATTAATTGGCAGAACTCCATACTATTAAAAGTAATTGCTGTAATTTTTTTTTATTTTGGTAAATGAAGAAAAAATATGTAGAACACATGCTGAAAAGTACAGACTCTGGTGTTCATTTATGTCTGCCTATGATTTGCTAACATAGGCAATTGAAGGTTCTTGATTGTGGCTGACACATTAATTTACTGTTTTCCAGGAGGGCGAGAGTAACTAAGTGTCAAATGATCCATTATCTTCCTTTTTAACTTCACTTAAGACTAGAGGGCTGTCTCAGGCACAAGTAACATTAGCAGTCTCATATTTTCTTTTGTCTCACATAAAAGGCATTGCACACCCTGTAGTACACCACTCAAAGTTATGGCTATATTGCTCGATACTTGCTTCCTAGGAAAGTGTACAACTTTTGTTCTGAGCTCCATCATAGTCACTCTTTTGTTATTTAGCTTATCCCTTTGTGCCATTGTGATATGCATTGGTCTTCCAAGTACCATTAGTAGTACTCTCATGTGGCACACATTTTGACATTTTCCTCCCCAGGCAGTCTTTATGGTTTTCAGATGCTCTCATTTTAATACAAACTGTCCCTTTAAGGGTTAGAAGTTCTGGTTATCATTTGTCTTTACATCTTTCTTTGTTTCAGGAATTCTTTTAGGTTATGCAAATTTATCATTATTATTATTATTATTTTATTTTGATGATGATGATGATCATAGAATCACAGAATAATAGGACTGGAAGGGACCTCGAGAGGTCATCGAGTCCAGCCCCCCGCCCTCAAGGCAGGACCAAGCTCCGTCTACACCATCCCTGACAGATGTCTATCTAACCTGTTCTTAAATATCTCCAGAGAGGGAGATTCCTCCACCTCCCTTGGCAATTTATTCCAATATTTGACCACCCTGACAGTTAGGAATTTTTTCCTAATGTCCAATCTAAACCTCCCCTGCTGCACTTTAAGCCCATTACTCCTTGTCCTGTCCTCAGTAACCAAGAAGAACAAATTTTCTCCTTCTTCCTTGTGACACCCTTTTAGATATTTGAAAACCGCTATCATGTCCCCCCTTAATCTTCTTTTTTCCAAACTAAACAAGCCCAGTTCATGAAGCCTGGCTTCATAGGTCATGTTCTCTAGACCTTTAATCATTCTTGTCGCTCTTCTCTGTACCCTTTCCAATTTCTCCACATCTTTCATGATGATGCACTGGATTGAATCAATCAGTGTGATATGTGCAGGAGGTGGAGAAAATAATTTTAATGTAGTTCCTGCTCTCTTTGGATTATCTTCTGAAGCCTGTCAGTACCAGATTATTATGGCCATTTCATGGTTGTTGAATGGGAGGGCTGCATGAAACTAAGGCATAAACTTTAAAGGAGAAGCTTAATTAACAGGGCTCAACAAACTATAGAATCTACTCGCCTGTGGCGAGTAGATTTAAGCCGCATGCTTCGTTTACCGGCGGCACACGCATGCACAATGCGACTCTTCTGCATGCGCAGTGCGGGGCTGGCAAGCGGCTTTCACTGCCATTTGTCAAACCCTGTTAATTAACAATTGGACAAATTTACCAATAATTAGTATGACTTCATTTCTGGCAATTTTATATTCAGGTTGGATTTTTTTCTCAAAGATACGCTCTATGAATTATTTTGGGGGAATTCTATGATCTTTCAAAAGAGGGATGTAGGTTAGATGTACCCTAGAAGGGTACAGCTGATAAAATCTACTTGTTAGATTTCAACTATTAGTTAGTAAGCTCTTTGAGGCAAATCTATTAGGGTCTGTACTAGACCTGGGTGTTATTTTTCAAGTGAATAGTTCACCACAAAATGCATTTTTTGGTCAACCCTAAGTATTATTATAAAGTTGAACAGCATCAACATGAAAGAGCGAGAGCAGCCCCCTCCCCAGAATAGCCATTTATTAGGTGATAACAGCATTCACATAAACACTGGGAAAACTGAATTCCACAGAATTCCTGCTCCAAATTAGAACCTTATCACATGCAAATACCCTTATCAATGTGCTAAAGATTACAAAAGGGGAACAGATGTGTGTGTGTTCTCATGATGAACTGAACTTTTACAAATTGTAAATATTTTCAATACCAAAGAGAACAGGACCTCTGACTTTCTTGTGTACTTGCCATACTAATAATACAAAAACAACAACAAAACCCAAACAATTATTAGTTCAGCACTGGTATGTACAATGCATTCTTCCAAAAGAATTTGATCCCATATGAAGCCCCTAGATGCTACTACAATATGAATAGTTCTAAATTAGTTTAGATTTTCATTTAACGTGTGCAATAGACACAGGGAATATGTTGCCTTGTCAGGCTTCATATCTAAGGAATATTACATCATATTTATGTGGAAAGGCAGCTTTCTGCATTCCTAACTAAAGCTTATCAAATCATACTTGCCAACAAAAATGTCAATTCATTTTAGCTGTTTTAGTTCTCCAAAGAAGTGTGACCCAGTATTAATGACTATTTTTGTATATACAGTATTTATAAATATTCACCAGGATTTTTGGATAAATACACTTCAGCATGTGGGTTGCTTACCAACTGTTTACTTGATCCCATGGTCTCTAATTTTATAGTGTGTAACTAGTCACGCACAGAAATTTCTGTGTGGTGGCAGAAAAGGAGTAATGAACAGCAAACAGTGTGCACAAAATACAATTATGAAAATGGTACAAGTTCATGAGTTTTTTAGGATTCACAAAATTTTCATGAACTCCTAATGGTCACCTGAATATTTATGAGTGAGGAGCACTATGATATCACATGCACCTGTTTATTTGCATATATATTATGGAACTAATGTCCAACTAGCCAAATTCCAATGCCATTACTCATGTCCAATAGAATCCCATTTGACAAGTGGCCCAATAGTGCCCATTTGGGCAGTAATGGTCTACTTACCCTAAGTATCAAACTTGTTTGTGTGAACAGAATTCCAGTTTATATACAGAACATAGTAGAGGAGTTTGCATTGAATTCAATGGGGCTAGTTTCTATATATTATTTAATATAACAGAAGAACAGCTATACTGGATCAGACCAAAGGTCCACCTAGTCCAGGATCTTGCGTTTCAACAGTGGCCAATGCCAGGTGCTGCAGAGGGAATGAACAGAACAGGTAATCATCGAGTGATCCATCCTCTGTTGCCAATTCCCAGGTTCTAGCACAGAGTCTAGGAACATAATTTAAGCCCTAACTCCTGCAACCCATGCCCTGATCTCCCCACAAATCCCACCCCCTGCCCTGACTCCTGCTTCTCCACCCCCTGCCCTGAGTCTCCACATACTTAATCCCCTGCCATGACTCCTGCACCACCCCACTACCTGCCCTGAACCCCTGAAACTTTTCCCTGGATCCTGAACCTCCCACACTATCCACCCCTGCCCTGAAGAACCTGTGTAATGTTGGACAAGTCTTCTAGTTATTATTTAAGCTGTAATAATGTTTGTACAAGATATGCCTTGTGAGGTATCTTTTAAAAACTCATGATCAACAATAGCTATCATGTCAAAATGCACTGAACAGAAATAAGGGTACCTGAGAAACTTTTACTGGTACAGTGTGACTTTAGGTGCTTAGAGCTTGGACACAACTGAGCAGAAATGTTATGGATTACAGTTGTGCCTGACTCTGGGATTAAGGAACCTAAAGTGGGATGTGGGCATCTAAGGCCTTTTGTGAATCTAGTCTTTGACTCGTACTTTTGTGAATCCCAGCCTGGGCTCCCCAGAGCCATCCGCTAGGTATTTCATACCTTCAGCTTTCACCTCTCTGAGGGTATGTCTACACTACCACCCTAGTTCGAACTAGGGTGGTTAATGTAGTCATTTGAAGTTGCAAATGAAGCCCGGGATTTAAATATCCTGGGCTTCATTTGCATCTTGCCGGGCGCCGCCATTTTTAAATCCCAATTAGTGCGGACTCCGTGCCCGCTGCTACACGTGGCATGGAGTATGTATTTCGAATTAGGCTTTCTAATTCGAACTACCGGTACACCTCGTTCCACGTGGAGTAACGGTAGTTTGAATTAGAAAGCTTAATTTGAACTACCTACTCCGTGCCACGTGTAGCCGCAGGCACGGAGTCCACACTAACGGGGATTTAAAAATGGTGGAGCCCAGCAAGATGCAAATGAAGCCCGGGATATTTAAATCCCGGGCTTCATTTGCAACTTCGAATGACTACATTAACCACCCTAGTTCGAACTAGGGTGGTAGTGTAGACATACCCTGAAGAAGCAATCTCTCAAGGAAAAAGCAAAACCCTCCCTCTGGGTTATAATCATGTGATACCTTGCCTTGACCCAACCAACCAGTCCAATCTGAAGCCTAAACTGTGAAGATGATAATTAGTCACAGGTGGGACTTAACTTTGTTTGATAGGATAACAAGTCATGTGGATAAGAGGGAAGCAGTAGATGTCTTAAACCTAGACTGTAAAAAAGCATTTGAGTCTCACATGACCTTCTTATAAATAAACTAGAGAAATCCAACATAGATCAGGCTACTATATGGTGTGTATAACTGGGTGTGTGTACACGCTTCCATATAGTGGTTATCAATGTTTCACAATCATGCTGGACAGGCATAACAAGTGGGTTTCTACAGAGATCAGTTCTGTTCAATATTCTCATCAACAATATAGATAATTGTATAGACAATACACTTATAAAGTTTGTGGATGATATCAAGCTTGGAGCAATAATCAGGACAACTGGAGGAATCTTCTGAGGAAAATAGGATACAATTCAATAAGTACAAATTCAAAGTACTCTGCTTAGGAAGTACGTCTATACTTGCTTAGTAGTTCGAACTAGGGTTGCAAAAGTAGGCGACCGAAATTACTAATGAAGCTGGGATTTAAATATCCCGTGCTTCATTAACATGATTTCGCCTGAGCGTTACTCCACTCAACAGCTGTTTCAAAACTGAAAGTGCATGCAGGGATTAGTTTGAACCAAACCCCTTGGTTCGAACTAACGTTACTCCTCAAAAAAGGAGTAACGTTAGTTTGAACCAAGGGGTTTAGTTTGAACTAACACATCTCGGCGTGCACTTCCAGTTTCGAAACAGCTGTTGAGCAGAGTAACGCACCGATGAGATCATGCTAATGAAGTGCGGGATATTTAAATCCCCGTTTCATTAGCAATTTTGGTCGCCTACATTTGCATCCGTCGTTCAAATTACGGAGCAAGTGTAGACGTACCCTCAGTTTCGCATATACAAAATGGGAAATGACTGCCTGTGAAGGAGTACAGCAGAAAAAGGGATCAGGAACCATAGTGTACCACAAGCTAAATATGGGTCAACAGTGTGACACTCAGGCAAAAAAAAGCAAACATTATTCAGAAATGCATTAATAGGAACGTAAGCAAGACACGAGAAGAAATCCGCTCTACTCTACAGTTCAGACACCACATTTCAAGAAAAATGTGGACAAATTGAAGGAGGCCCAGAGAAGAGCATCAAAAAATGATTACATGACCTATGATCTGTGAGGGAAGATGAAAAGAATTTGGCTTGTTTAGTTTGGAAAAGAGAGGACAGAGAGGGGACATGCTAACAGCTTTCTCAAGTTCCTAAAAAGCAGTTACAAGAATGAATGCTATAAATTATTCTCCTTAACATCTGATGACAGGAGAAGAAACAATGGACTTAAATTGCAGCAAGGGAAGTTTAGGTTGAACCTTAGGAAAAACTTTCTATCAGTGTGGTTAAGCACTGGAATAAATTGCCTAGTGAGGTTATGGAATTTCCATCATTGGAGATTTTTAAGAGCAGGTTAGATAAACATCTCTCATGGATGGTCTAGATAGAGCTTAGTCTTGTCATGAGTGCAGGGGATTGAACTTGATGATTTCTCAAGATTCCGTCCTGTTCGATTATTCTATGATTCTATGACTTGGTAAAATTCCTGTTAAAAAGTCAATTCAGCCCATGACAGAGATGTGTTTTTCCCACCACAGGGAATGCATGCTTCTGGAATACAAATACTGTTTTAGCATAATCATAAAGAATATCTGAAGTCTAATGCTCTGGTGCAGTAAAGTGGATAAGTATCTATTAATATATATCATGTTAGTTGGGATTTGCAGAATGGTTAAAGAGCCCGAGGGAATTTTAATAAATTAACATCATAATGATAAATTAAAGTAGACACACATTTGGTGTACTCGAGGAGAAAAAAATATTATTTGTTTTTTTTTCCTTACAGCCATCTTTCCACCCTCTTCCTTGCTTTACATTGTTGCTGTTGTTGTAAAAATATACAGCTGGTAAGTAATTTCAGTAAATGTATCTGATTTGCAGAAAACCACCTGCTACAAAAGTGAATTAATTTTACCACTGTGAATGCACCAATACCAGTAAGGAGTTGAATTAGTTCCTGAGCTTTTTGCTAAGAATAGATAATGGATAATAATATCTGAGATCTTGAAAGTACCCTATTCTGGCTAGTAAAGGCCTATGTATTTTCTTTTTCTGCAGGACAAAATTTTATTGGCTATGAGTTCTCCAATATCTGTAGAAAATTCTCATTCTGAAGATGGTTATTTTGCTTTTTTCTAATTTTTTTCACTACTTACCTTACTAGAGTTTACCTCAAGAACTGCTAGAAACAGAACGAATGCTGCTGAACAACTGTGATGTTACAAATCTCATTTTGATCATTGTCAATTTAGGATTGAGTGAGAGAGAATGACGGTTATCAGAATGAGTTGATTATAAAGCATAGGTTTCATCCAATTCATTATCCAATTATGTTATGACTAATATTACTTGGTGGCTTTGCTTCTGACATTTTTTAAATTAGCTCCTAGATGTTACTTAAAACTAAATAAGCTAAGTCAAGATTGGCCATTCGTTGTCTGTGTGCTCTAGAAATAGTAATTCAGAGGTAATCAGTCGAATGCCCTGTTTTCAGTTGCTTATATTTTTGTCAGTCTGATTGATTCTAGGGTTGCAGTAGGAAAGAAGATTATATGTCCACATAATTAAAAATATTATAATGCATATGCCCAAAGTTGCACACACACATCTATCTATCTATCTATCTGAACTATACCCCTGTGTCGGCAGAGGAATGTAAATTAGACGTATCAAAAGTGCAAATGAAGTTGGGAATTAAATATCCCATGCTTCATGTGCCTAATGGTGGCTGCCGCTTTTTTTCGAAACAGGGCTTTTTGAAAAAAAACCCAGCAATGAGGAGTACAAGATTTTTCAAAACAGGGCATGTCTGTTGAAGATGCCCCATCTAAACTGCTGGTTTTTTTTTTAAAAGCCCCATTTCGAAAAAAAGCAGTGGCCTTCATTAGGCAAATGAAGCACAGGACATTTAAATCCCAGCTTCATTTGCACTTTCAATATGTCTAATTTACATCCCTCTGCTGACAGAGGGGTAAAGTTTAGAAATAGCCTATCTATCTATCTATCTATCTATCTATCTATCTATCTATCTATCTATCTATCTATCTATCTATCTATCTATCTATCTATCTATCTACAGTGGTATGTATAAATAACCAAATAGGTAAGGTATATGCCCTCCCTGTCTCATCCTTACTTCTACCCCTGTGATCAATGCTGAATTGTAATGTATTTTATTAAATCAGTCAAAAGCTGTGTGCACTATTAGGGTATGTCTACAGTACAGAACTAATTCGAACTAACTTAATTCGAATTAGTTAATTCGAACAAACCTAATTCGAATTAGCGTTTTGCTAATTCGAAATAGCATGTCCACATTGAGTGGACCCTGAACCGAAGTTAAGGCTGGCTGGCAGGGCATCAGGTTAGGACTTAGAGTGTGAAGCTGCTGCCTCAGGCTAGCTGAGGGCTGTGCTTAAAGGGACCAGACCCCCACCCCGGACAGACAGTTCTCAGGGTTCACCACTTGCTCGTCTACCTCGATGAGGGACAGCAAAGCAGACCTGTCTTGGAGTGCCCTGAGTGCCTTGGCACATCACAGCACTTGGCCATCAGTCCGGCTGCACTTGCCACAGGCTGCCATCCGGGGGGTCAATCGGGGGGCTATCAGGATCCAGGAGGCCCTGCAGGAGAGCTTCCACTCCGAGGAGCCCACAGAGCCACCCAATCCTCCCCATCGGGGGCTCGTGCCCCATTCCTCCCTAACCTCTTTCTACTTACCCCTCCCTACCCCCCTTTCTTGATTTAAAAAATAAAGGACACGTGTGTTCAAAAATAGAAACTCTCTTTATTTAACAAAACTGGGGGGGGGGGGGATTAACCTCTGGGGAGACTGGGGAAAGGAGGTGGAAGAGGGGAGGAGAGAGGGTGGGAGGGAGAGGGGGAAACCTGGGAGGAGAGATCTGGAAGGGGGAAGCCAGGGGAAGAAGGAGGAGGGGAAGTATAAAATCATGGTACGCCATATCTTCAGTACTGTGTACAGATGTGGTCTCCTCACCACAAAAAAGATGTTTTGGCCTTGGAAAGGGTTCAGAAAAGGGCAACTAAAATGATTAGGGGTTTGGAACAGGTCCCACATGAAGAGAGGCTAAAGAGACTGGGACTTTTCAGCTTAGAAAAGAGGAGACTGAGGGGGGATATGATAGAGGTCTATAAAATCATTAGTTGTGTGGAGAGGGTGCATAAAGAAACGTTCTTCATTAGTTCCCATAATATAAGTACTAGAAGACACCAAATGAAATTAATGGGTAGCAGGCTTCAAACTAATAAAAGAAAGTTCTTCATCACAAAGCAAATAGTCAACCTGTGGAACTCCTTGCCACAGGAGGCTGTGAAGGCTAGAACTATAAAAGAGTTTAAAGAGAAGTTAGATACATTCATGGAGGTTGGGTCCATGGAGTTCTATTAGCCAGGAGGTAGTAATGGTGTCCCTGGCCTCTGTTTGTGGAAGACTGAAGATGGATGGCACGAGACGAACGGCTTGGTTATTGTCTTCAGTCCATCCCCTCTGGGGTAGCTGGAGTTGGCCGCTGTCGGCAGACAAACTACTGGGCTAGATAGACCTTTGGTCTGACCCAGTACGGCCATTCTTATGTTCTAAGCTCAGGGCTCAGGGTCAGGGGTCTCACTGGACCAACTTGATTTTCATGCAAACCTGATCCTGGGTTCGCATGTGGCCTTTGGTGGCCAGGCTGGCAGTTATCCTGCCCTAGATGGCTGCTTTCCTGTGCCTAGTGTGGAGATTGTGGACGTTGGAGGCCTCCCCCCAAACCTGGATGAGGTCCACGATCTCCGCACTAGCCCAGGCGGGCGCCCGCCTCTTGTAGCCCCGGGCAGGCTCCTGGGAGCTGCCACCCTGGTCCTGGGAAGAGGCGGAGGGCTGGGTGGCAGCGGGTGGCTGGCTCATGCCATGCCTGGTGCAGGGTCTGCTGGCTGGGTGCTGGCAGGCTTGCACCTGACACAGACACCGTAGCCAGACCGTGGCCCTTTAAGGGCTCCGGGGCCGGGAGGAGGGCAAAAGAGTTTCCCTGGCTTGGCCCAGAGTGGCCACCAGGGAAAGCTGGGGTGGGCTAGCCTCCCACTAGTTCGAATTAAGTGGCAACACAGCCCTTAATTCGAACTACTTAATTTGAACTAGGTGTTACTCCTCGTAGAATGAGGTTTACCTAGTTCGAATTAAGCACTCCGCTAGTTCGAATTAAGTTCAAACTAGCCATTTGTATGCGTAGCGCCTATGAAAGTTAATTCAAACTAAGGGCTGTTAGTTTGAATTAACTTTGTAGTGTAGACATACTCTTATATACTTGACATAAAATATCTGTGTGTAACAAAAAAATCATCATTTAAGTACCATTCATATTAAAAGTTTTACATGGAATGTGAGCGGGTTTAATCCATCTATTTAAGAACAAAAATTATTTGTATGTCTGAGTGACAGGGTCAGAACAAAGGCTATATAAAAAAGTGGTAGAGGGGAGATATATAAGCCTTAGACTGAGGAGATCCCTTTAACAGGGAGGGATTGGCTTAGAAGCAGTAGAGGCAATCAGGGGCAGTGGAACACCCGGGGCTAATTGACCAGGCTTGCAGAAGCAGGCCAGCTTAGGCCAGTTAGGATTCCTGGTAGTAATTAAGAAAGCCAGTTCAGACTAGCTATGAAAGAAACTTGCCTGCAGTTGAAGGGCACATGCAGCTGAGAGGAAGGTGGAGAGCGCTGCTGGGAGTAGGAGGAAAGGAGATCACAATTAGGTGGATGAATCTGAGAGAAAGAAGGTGCTGGGGGAAGGTATGGGGAAGTAGCACCCTGGTCTTAGAGCTGAATTATAGCAGGTATTGGGAATTCACATGAGCAGCTACTCTCACAGGGCCGTGGGCTGGAACCCTGAGTAAAGGGTGGGCCCAGTTTCCCATCTGAACACCCACCTTCCCATTTCCACTCAGGGAAAAGGACTGTGGAGTTTATTCTCTGTTTTACCATATCCTAGGCAATGATGAAAATATCTCAACAAACAGCAAATTAAAACCTTAGGGGCATGGTGCCTAAAAACTGTGGGCTGTTGTGAGCCTCTGTGGCAAGCAAATCCAACAGGAAGTGCAGGACCCACTGCAAAGTAATCCTCTACTTTGACTACTGTTCTAAATGCAGCCAAACATGTGTGCCTGCCTCCAAAAGCTCACAGTCCAAATAAACAAATGAGTTGTGTGCAAAGTAGGCATTGAAAGGGAAAGAATTTGCTCAAGGCCACAGGTAATACTAAAACCTATGTCTCCTAATTATTAAGCCACTCGTCTATATTGCAGACTCTGTCTACTTTCTTTGAATGCATCTCACACATATCCCTATTTGCTGCACCACCTGTAGGTGACAGGGATTTTGAAGAGGAGTGAAAGAACATAGCCAGAGCACTGTTGTGCTCTGACAATCTCCCACTTCCAAAATGGTCCCACAAGGTAGTCATCACAGTGAGGAGTAATTTAGAAGATCTAACTGAATTACTCTTGTCCTTTGAATAAAGGGCATTCACAACTCAAGGAATGTGTCTGTTACTGTAAAATAATTTTTGAAATAAGGGACATGCTATTTTGGCATCCCTGTAAACCTTGTTCTATGAGGAAGAAGGGATGTTCCTAAAGAGGCTTTTTTCCCAACATTTGGCCCAGTGTAGACAGGCCAATTGTCAGAAAATCCTCTTACAGAAGAAAAGCAGAAAAATATATGCAAATTGCAATTTGGGTATCTTTTTCCGATAGAACTCTGAAGTCTGGACACAGACATGGAGCCCTGAGTGTCCACAGACATGAGTGTCCACAGACATGGAGCCCTGCAGATCCCAGTGGCCATGGTTTGCCATTCCCAGCCAATTGGAGCTGCAGAAAGCAGTGGCCTGGCCTGCTATGGGCTCTGTGTGTGCAGATGCTCAGGTAAACAAATTATCTGGTAGTCTGCCGGCAGCTAACCTTGATGAACTGCATGTGGATGGAGAGCTAAATGTTCCCCACCCCTGCTGTAGAGCAGCAGTGGGATCAGTGTAGTATTAGAGGGGAATGTTTGTGTTGTCCATGGAGGTTTTGGTCAGCTGACTCCAGAAGGCACAGATCAGGCTGTAGAAAAGGCTGGGAGTGGCATACTGAGACAGATGCATATCAAAAATCCAGAGCTGAATATGAATGTGTTATGGTGATGGATTTTATTTGTTAAATTGTGAGAACTATTTTGAACTGGCCCCAGGACTGGGAGATAGCCACACATTTCTGTGGCTATGACAAGGGTCCTGAAGAAGAGAAACAGGCAGGCCCCTTTGGCACTGCCTTTGGCCATGGGGAGATGTTCAGAAGGTGGCTTCCCTGCTGCATTTTTCATAAATAGGAGATTATTAAAATTTAATATGTGATCAAGCTGATAATTTGTCAGGGTGCATTTTTTTATTTTAAATGTGTACTTGTGTTAACTTTTGTTTATGCAGAAAAAGGGGGTTCAGAATAAGTTAAGTAGGCAGGATGGAGATGAGAAATATCTGTGCTGAAGCTCTATGATAAATCAATGAAAAAGATTTCCATTGTGGCTAAATATCAAGAGGTGCTGGTCTCCACTGAGGAGAATCCCATTGGATTTCAGTTTTGGATTTGGCCAGGAATTGCTATCCTGATTTAGAGGGATAAAAAAGAAATTTGCTTTTACATTTCATAGGAAGAATTGTTTTGCCATGGCCCAGGGTTTGCAATAATGTCCCTATTTGTCATGCCCACATAGTCAAGATGTGGAATGGTATGCCTGAGAGGGATAATGTGATATTTTATGTTAATGACATACTAGTTTGCACTCAGACTACAGAAGAGAATTTGGAAGTATTGGATAGGGTGTTATAAAAGAGTCAGGAAACTGGATATAAAGTAAGCCTACAAGAAAGCTCAGTTGTGCTCCCACACAGTAAATTATCTTACAGTGATTTGGGAACATAAAGGGCTTTCTCCTGATTAATAAAGAGCAGAGCTGATGCTTAAATTACCAGCTAACTGCCACAGATGTCACAACTCTTACTTTTCTTCTGGAAATGGTTAATTTCTCCTGGGATTTTATTGTGGTATTAGAAAAATCAGCCCCACAGTATAAATTGATAAAAAGGAGGCGGTGGAATAGAGTTAGAGCCATTGGAAACAAGAAGCCAAGGTCTAGTTAAAACAAGCCTTGGCATAACCCAGCCCTAGTATATCCCAAGCGTAGGGCAATTACAGAAAGAAGAATAGAAACTGTTCTGAGTCAGTGCCTTAAAGCAGGGCTCTGCTTCCAAAACTTTAAGTGAAGTAGGAAGGTGATTCACACCCTGTGAAAAAGGAGGTTTTGATACTGTTTCGTCTTTGAAGTTTTGCAAATAGCTGGGGATTGTCCCCTGTGTTACTGAAAACAGACAGTTCCCAAGTGAAATATGTTCTCAATGGAAAGATTAATATTTGTCATGTATCCAGCAGCAGCAAGCCCTGAGCAAATCAGGGCTGATGAATTTCTGGAAGTCCACATTGGTTGCTCCAAGCACAGTCCAAAGTTAAAGAAGGGAAATAGGAGGAGGAAAAGGAGGGACTTTGGCCCAAATGGGTATAAGTTAATGTTTAATTAATTGTTTAAATGTATACCTCTGTCTACATAACGTAGGGATAGTAATTTGATAGGTTGGGTCACAGAGATCCCTTTGAGACTGTCACCTGATGAATTTGTCACCTGATGAATTCATCATATCCCTGAGGCTGCCTAGCTGCCCTTGGCGCATCCCATGACCCCATCCTGTTGAATCAGAACCTGTGGTCTTCCCTAGCAATGGCATAGAGTTGGGGGTTACAACTTTCATAGCAACACAGACACTGAGAATAGCTCAGCTCTAGGAAGGCCCAGTCACAGGGACATGGCATAGAATCCAGGTGCAATGCCCCAAATGGATCAAAATCCCAGATAAATCAGTCTTACTCTGTATAAAAGTTTTATAAAGTTTGCCCCTTTTAACAATGAAGCAGATATATGCACAGCTGTTGCCCCTGCTCACCACCCGCTAACAATAATTTACACTGGGTTTAATAATAAAATTTATTTTATTAATTATATAAAGTAGGATTTAAGTGGTTACAAGTGATAACAGGTATATCAAAATAAGTTACATGACTAAAAAATACCACAAAATATGTCAGCTAAGCTTAATGCATGAAGATAATGTGACAAAGCTCCAGTCATGCCTCGTGTATCCCATTCTTCTGGGTGGTTATTATGTGCCTCAGAGGCTCGCTGTGACTCTCCACACTGCCTCTTATATTTTCTAGAGGCCAAAGCCACAGCTCACTGAGCCATCCCCATCATTGGCAAAGTCAAAGAATTGGGGTGGATCCCCTCTATAATCATATCCTCCCTTTCCAGGAACAGATTTGTTTAGTGGTGTGAGGATGGTTGGGAGGAATCCAGGTCCACCCACTACTCCAAGGTTCTGATCAAGGGATGCTAGATAGTGGCAACTGGCATTTTTTTTAATCTAGCCACAATACAGCACCCTTTTCCCTAAACTCCCCTAGTACCTTCCCTAAACACTCCCCTATTACCTTCTCCTTGGCACCTGAGCAAATCTTTCCTGTTTCAGCCCAAATACTCTTTCCTTTTTGCAGTCCCCAGCAACATACTTCCTCCTCTCAGTCCTTCACTTTCTCCTTCCCCTTTCTTTATCTGGGGAGGGGAACCTTTTAAAGTAGCCCAGCAGGCCTTAATTGGCTGCAGGTGCCTGATTAGCCTGCTGCTTGAGCAAGCTCTTAACTAACCTCAGGTGCCTGCCTGCCTGCCTGCCTGCCTGCCTTGAGTATGTGGCTGCAGTCTCTGGCAATGTATTCAGGAAAACCAGAAAACCCATTACCCAACTCTTGATATGTCTGTTTTCCACCAAACTATTGTAGCCAGCTGCCCTGGATAAGTTGTGACAAATCATATATTTTCATCCTAGTTCTTATTTCAGGCAAAGTCTTTTTCAGGCCAGAGCTGCTCTTTTTTACATGGGTCCAGCAGCACATCTTCACTCCTGTTGTTAGAGTTCTTTTGTTTCCAGGTATTTTCAAGTATCCTCTTGGAGTGAGGAACAGTCTGTGAAGACAGCTGAAGGAAATCATTATTTGCTTTCCATTTCTTACATAGAATTTACCCAAGGCCAGGAAACCTTTGTTCAATTTTTCCCCACCGCCATGGAAAAGTACAAAATTTAAGACAGAGTCCAGCGCCAGGTGGTATGGTCATCTATCTTTGTTGGACCAAACACAATGCAGGCTTACAGGAAAAACAAGACTATTCACAGATCATTACCTTGAGCACTAGGCTATTAAGTTCCTTGAGTACTGTTAATGGACTTCATTAGCACATCTAGATATACAAATGGGTTTATATTTAATAATTTTAACTTCATATACAAAAATGATACATGCGCATAAGTAGAACATAAACAGTCAAGGGATTACAAAGTCGTCATGGATACGTTATGTACCCCAATTTGCATAATGCACACTTGAGTTATGCATATTCAAATTAAAAAGCATATTTCCATATACAATATGGGAAAATAGCATTGCAAGTAGATGTTTTGTTCTGCTTTGTAGTTCAGATTATTATTTACATAGATGCTGGAAAACCATGGGGATGATACATTTCTGTGCTCTGTTTTGGCTGGCATTTGGATTGCTGGCTGATTCCTCTGATGGTATGAATCCAGAACCTGTTGTGCCTGAAAGATGGAAAAACTTCCTGTGGATGACAGTGGCATGCAAAGTGAATGTTAAAGTCCAAATTTATGTTGATCCTGGTGATGAGAAAGAGCCCCTAGAATGGCTGCCAATATCTCCTGGACATGGATAAATATCAATGGTACAGAACTGACCCTCACCAGTGGCTATATTTACAAAAACCAAAATGAAGGGACATTTACAAGTGAAAAGAAAAACAAGCAAACAAACAAAAAACCCAAAATGCCTCCTGGGAAGAGGTTTACCTGGGTGGTCGACAAATGCCTTTGATGTCAACACTCACGCGTCCAGACTACCGCGCTGAGCCGACAAACAGCTGATCGGCTCAGCGCGTCAGCCATGTAAATTTAAATGAAGCGGCGATTATTTAAATCGCCGCTTCATTTTCCTATGCCTGGTAGCCTAATCTACATGCCTCTGGCGACAGAGGCATGTAGTCTAGACGTACCCAAAGTCTAATGGAGTCAAGACTATATATAGTGACATCAAAAGAGAAATCAAGGGTTTTTTTTGTCTTACATTTGGGAGGCCATATGGTCCTCAGGGCACTAATAACAGTTATAAGGGATGCTTGGACAATAGAGGTATGTCTATACTACATACCTCTGCCAACGGAGGCATATAAATTAGACATACCAACATAGTCAATAAAGTTTCATTATATCCCCCGCTTCATTAGAATAAAAATGACTGCTGCGTTGTGCCAGCTCAGCTGTTTGTCGGCACAAACCAGCAGTCAAGATGGGGATCGATCGACGAGGAAAGCATTTGCTGACCGATTCCTTATGCCCTGTGAAATGTAGTCTAGACATACCCTAGGTGATTAAATGATGCTTTGGTAAAATGGTTGTAAATGTATAGCTCAAAAAGATAAGAACCCAGTAGAGTAAAAGGTATAGAAGTGTGAATTGTGGAACTACCCGTAATTAATTTGATTGATGCAATCTCATCCACACCAATGTAAATAAGCATTGAGCAATGAATTAAAGAGTAAAATGAATTATAATTAGTGTGTGGATGTACAGTAAACACCGTGAAATGTGTGTAAAATCAGAAGATTATTGTGGACCTAATCTTAGCAAACATCTCGGAAATAGAATCCCACTGTGAAAAGTTTGTCTATTATATGAAAGTTGAAGTCACTGGACAAATCTTCATGACATACCCAGGCCCTATAAGGGCCAAAAGAAAAGGTGTATCTTTTGGAGCAATTGGTACTAGAGTAGGAGTTCTTAATAGTAGACATGAGGTTAAAATGAATGCAGTAGAGCAACATCTAAAGGATTTAGCAAAACCCTGAGGGTATCCATGGATCAGTTATGCTCCATACAAGATCAATGGGCACAAGTTTTAGTGAAATGGGAGCAACCCCATGACAAGGATCAGCTCCACCTCTTGAAGATGATTGGTGCCCTCCAGAGTAATATTCTTTGATGTTGGTAGTCAGGTGTTAATGGGATATTCCCACTAGAAATTAGCAGCATTATCTGGACAAATTTTACCCAAGCTGATAGAGATTAGGAAACCTGCTGGAAAATTATATATTTTACCTATAATAAAGGATTTAGAGAATTCACTGTACTTTTAATTAATGTCCAAAGTGACATTTAAGATTTTTAAGACCCAGTTTGACAAAGCCCTAGTCAGGATGATATAGTTGGGAATGGTCCTGCTTTTAGCAGGAGTTTGGATTTAATGACCTCCTTAGGTCTCTTCCAACCCTATGATTCTACAAGTCTATGAAAATAAGGTGGGTGTTCCTCACTGTAATCTTAGGCCTTTATATTAATCAAACAGTACTGGAGCCCATGTACCACAAGGACAGGGTAATAATAGAGGTCCAGAGCTGGAAGACAGTGGAATTGGGAGTCTAATTTTTTTTAAAAATTGCACCTGGAACAGCTTGCAATCACAAAATGTGAGTTTAGAAAATATAGAAAGTAGTTTTATGTTATTAATTCATTTGTAAATATATTTCTGGTTATGTATGTGGATGATGATTGTGTGTGATCTAGAAGTTGTTGCCTAGTACTCATAATTAATTATATGCATCATGTACTTCATAAGCCCCGTAAAGATAGCTATTTTGCTGTTTTGTTGCTATTAAAGGTGTGATTTAAAGTTTGAGTGCATGAAGAGAAATATAGTAATTAAAAGTGAACTGCATATTGCATTTAAATATAATATATGTACACATTCAAATGAATTTAATCATTTTAGCTATTGCTTCAGCATCCATTTTTGAGGAATTATTTATAAGTACAAAAACAGGAAAAACATGTTATGGCCAGTCTATCACTCTACCAGTGAGATTAAACACGTAAAGTGTGCAAGGAAAGACTGGAATACAAATTGTGGGAAATATTGTTGGGATGGTCCTGCATGGAAATGGGGTTGTTTAATTGTTGGGATTTTGGTGTTTCAAATAGTTCTAGTTGTCTTGTTCATGGTGCTGACATGCAGGATTTGAAAGAAGATTGAACCCCCCCATACAACTTGAGAGTACTGCTTCTTGTTCTGGCATCTGCCACTACTGAGAATATCATGGTTTCATTCTCTTTGGAATCCCTATTCAGGTAGTTGAAGGCTGCTATCAAATCCCACCTCATTCTTTTCTCCTGAAGACTAAATAAGAACAGTTCCCTCAGCCTATCCTCATAAATCATTCACCTGACCCCCATAATAATTTTTGTTGCCCTCTGCTGGACTCTCTCCAATTTGTGCACATCCTTTCATGTGGGGGTGCCCAAATTTGGATACAATACTCCAGATGTGCCCAATACTCTGGAGAAAGGGGTAAGCAGTGAGGTGGTAAAGTTTGAGGATGATACCAAACTCCTAGGATAGTCAAGACAGAAGCAGACTGTGAGGGTCTCCAAAAAAATCTCACCAAACTGAGTGATTGGGCAACAAAATGGCAAATGAAATGTAATGTGGATAAGTGTAAAGTAATGCTCATTGGGAAAAATAACCCTAACTATACGTACAGTATGACGGGGGCTAATTTGGCTACGACAAATCAGGAAAGAGATATTGGAGTTATCGTGGATAGTTCTCTGAAAACTTCCACACAGTGTGCAGTGGCGGTCAAAAAGGCAAATAGGATGCTAGGAATTATTAAGAAAGGGATAGAAAATAAGACACAGAATATCTTACTGCCCTTCTATAAAACTGTGGTACGCCCACATCTTGAATACTGTGTACAGATGTGGTCTCCTCACCTCAAAAAAGATATTTTGGCCTTGGAAAGGGTTCAGAAAAGGGCAACTAAAATGATTAGGAGTTTGGAACAGGTCCCATATGAAGAGAGGTTAAAGCGACTGGGACTTTTCAGTTTAGAAAAGAGGAGACTGAGGGGGGATATGATAGAGATATATAAAATCATGAGTGGTGTGAAGAGGGTGGATAAAAAAAAGTTATTTATTAGTTCCCATAATAGAAGAACTAGAGGACACCAAATGAAATTAATGGGTAGCAGGTTTAAAACTACAGGCAGTCCCTGACTTACGCGGATCCGACTTATGTCGGATCCGCAGTTACGAATGGGGCTCCCCCAGAGGACACGGACTGCGGGACCTCGCGGTCCTGAGGCCCGTGTACTCCGGGGCTTTCTCCGCGTCTCTCTGGTCTGCAGACCAGGAAGACGCGGAGCAAAGCCACAGGGGGGCTCGGGAAGCGAGGCAGCCCAGGCGCGCCTGGGCTGCCTCGCTGCCCGAGCCCCCCTGCGGCTTTGCAAAGCCTCAGGGAAGCCGGCAGCGGGACAGCCCAGACGCCCCGCAGCTGTCCCGCTGCTGGCGTCCTCAGAGGCTTTGCTCCCCGTCTCCCTGGCAGACCAGGGAGACGGGGAGCAAAACCGCGGTAGACCCAAGTGGCGGGACCGCAGTGCGTCTCGGTCCGCCGCCTGCGTCTTCCTGGTCTGCTGGGGTGGGGGGGGGGCACAGCTAGTACGCCCCCTCCCCCCCAGCAGACTAGGCTTTTCTCCAGACCCTGTGGCAGAGCAGCTGGGGTGCTGCCAGTTGGTCCCGCAGCGCCGCTCTGGGCGCTACTGGACCAACACGGCAGCACCCCCGCTCCTCTGCCCCAGGCGTCCTGATTCAGCCGCTGCTGGTCAGTTTCAGCAGCGGCTGAATCAGGACGCCTGGGGCAGAGCAGATGGGGTGCTGCTGGGTTGGTCCAGTAGCGCCGAGGAGCGGCGCTACTGGAGCAACCCAGCAGCACCCCAGCTGCTCTGCCCCAGGCGTCCCCAAATCAGCTTCTGCTGAAATTGACCAGCGCTGACTACAGGAAGCCCGAGGCAGAGTTGCTCTGCGCCGGGCTTCCTGGAATCAGCTGCCGATCAGTTTCAGCAGCAGCTGACTTGGGGATGCCTGGGGTTCTTAAGTTGATCCTGTATGTAAGTCAGAACTGGCAGTCAGTTTCAGCTGCGGCTGAATCTGGACGCCAGTTCCGACTTACATACAGATTTAACTTAAGAACAAACCTACAGCCCCTATCTTGTACGTAACCCGGGGACTGCCTGTAATAAAAGAATGTTCTTCTTCACTTTGCGTGTTGTCAACCTGTGGAACTCCTTGCCAGAGGAGGTTGTGAAGGCTAGGACTATAATAGAGTTTAAAGAGAAGCTAGATATTTTCATGGAGGTTAGGTCAATAAAAGGCTATTAGCCAGGGCATAGAAATGGTGTCCCTGGCCTCTGTTTGTCAGAGGCTGGAGAAGGATGGCAGGAGACAAAGCGCTTGATCATTGTCTTCGGTCTACCCTCTCTGGGGCACCTGGTGCTGGCCACTGTCAGCAGACAGGCTACTGGGCTAGATGGACCTTTGGTCTGACCCAGTACGGCCATTCTTATGTTCTTATAGATGTAGTCTTACCAGTGCCAAATACAGGGCAATAAACTTCTCTCAATCTGCTGGTAATGGTCCTATTAATGTAGCTTAATATGTCATTAGTCTTTTTAAGAGAAAAAAAGCTAATTGCAATAATGACTCATATCAAGCTTCTTGTCAACTATAATCCCTATGTCCTTTTCTGTACAACTGCTGCCTAGCCAGTCAATCCCCAGCCTGTAGTAGAGAAAGGGACTCTGCATTTGTCCGTGTTAAACCTCATCAGATTTCTTTTGGCCCAATCCTACAATTTGTCCCAGCAGTTCTGGACCCTGTACCTAACTTCCCATGTATCTAACTCTCCCCAGAGCTTAGTGTCATTTGCAAAGTTACTGAGGGTACAAATCAATCCATCATACAGATCATAAATGAAGATCTTCAACGAAACAAGCCCCAGGACTGAACCCTGGGGTACTTCTCTTGATATTGGCTACCACTTAGACATTGAGCCATTGATCATACTCGTTGAGCCTGATTATCTAGTGAGCTTTCTATCCACATTATAGTCCACTCATCCAGGCTATACTTTTTGAGAAATATCAAAAGCTTTGCTAAAGTCAAGGTATATCACATCAACTGCTTTTTTATATCCACAGAGCCAGTTTGTTAGGCATGACTTGCCCTTGGTGAATCCATGTTGACTGTTCCTCACCTTCTCTCATCCTAGTGTTTCAGAATTGATTCCTGGAGGACCTCCTCCATGATTTTTTTTTTCCAGGGACTGAGGTTAGGCTGACCTATCTGTGGTTCCCCAGATCCTCCTTCTTCCACATCCAATTATCTGGGATCTCTGACTTCTGTTAGCCAGTGTGGTGAGAGAGAAATTTACTTTTGTGGCTTATTTAATATGAGAGATAACCACTAGCATTTGCAGGTGTATCTGCCTTATTTCTCAGCAATGCAACTTGAATTTGGTGTTCTCGGTTGTGACGATCAAAATTATCTCTTGCATATGATGTTCAATTTAATAGACCTTTCCAAGTGTTAATGATGTAGTTCACTAATGACTAGAGATATAATGGAGATGCTATGAACAATAAAAATTAAATTATTACAAATATATATTCTATAAAACAGCATAATGTGGCATTCTATAATGTTACAATGGAAATAATGGTATTTTAATGTCAGAATTCAAATGCATATAACATAATGTTTTAACAGTTTTGTGTGAAAAAGAATTGCTGTGTGCTAAGACCTTGTATGTTAAGTTTCAGCCCATGACACTTTTTAAATAGCTTAGTTGTAAACCGCTGAAAATATGGGTTTTAATGGAAACATTGATATATTCTTATCTTTAGCTATGTGAATGGTGTCACTGTAACATAGTACTTGTCAGATAATACTGATGAGGTCAGCGTACTGTGGCAAAATAATTGCAAGTTGTGTTTCTGCTGACAAATTATATTCGATATATACACTCTTTGTACAAATCAAATGTGGTTCACTGCATTGAATGGAGCCTGTTCACTCTCAGTAAGCCTTCACTTACATAATACTCACTCAAAAAGTGCTGTTCTAAAAGCTTTTTACATCAGCCCTGTAAACAAGAATTTTATAAAGATAAAATAGGACATGCATATGTTAGAAGATGTTTAAAAATGTATGTGCAATTGCATGCAAAATGCACATGTGATAGCACACTCTATTGACATACAAATTAGGTATTGATCTGTATCTGTGTTTAGGGCATGGCTACCTCTGTCATATCCCTTGCTAGAAAGGCATTCAAATGCCAACCCTCCTTGCATCAATTTCCTACCCCATTGTGAGTCTCCTCAGATCATCATGAACAGGTCAGTACTGAAGATATGGCTTGATCTTCCAGCGTAGCAGAGGTCCAATAGAACAGTCCCAGAAAGCAAAAAGATTCTTCATCCTTTTGCTGGCTTCTCTTCAGCCCCTTCCTCTTCACAATGTCCTTCTGAGTTATCTTTGGTACAGACCATCTTGGTTCCCTTGGAGTCATTCTACTGGCTGTTCTCTATTGGCGTAGATCCCTCTTAACTTTTATCTGATCTCCCTTAATTCCATTCTTCACGCTGGGAAGCAATGAATGAAAGTTGGCACAGGAGCAACTGGCCTCTTCTCCCCTAAAAAGCCCAGTCATGCAGTGAATAACATGTACTTTTGAAACTAAATTACTCAATACTATCTTAGAACAAATCAGTGTCCATGCTTAGATCAATGTATTTCAACATCCAGGAACAAGTTTTGTTTCAAAAGTAAGGATGAGAACAACTGAAATCTGAGGGCCAGTTCCACAGTTTCTATACATTAGCATAGTTATACTAATTTCAATGGAACATCTGTTTACACCAGATCAAAGTTTGTCCTGGACAATCAAATCGTCTGACCTTGTCATAGGAAACCTAATAGGAAGATCTATCTACTGTTAGAAGGATGTGGGTGAATATAATTCCTACCTGGTAATGTTTTACATCAGGTGCTCACATATTATGATGATGATAGCTCATAAGCTAGTACTTTGCAATTATTGTTTAACTAGATGATCATTGCTCAGGTCTGTAACTGAATTATTTTTTTTACTGTGTAACCCCCAAGGAGATTACTTAGATTCCCAGGGCCTTGTCTGCTGGCAGCTCAGGGAGAGGTACTCTGAGTTTGCCTTGGCTCCCCCTTCCTACCAGGGCCAGAGTCCGCCCGGCAACCCATAGGGAGTGAGATGCCCCTCCCAGGGGGAAAGAGAGACCATAGTTGAGGGGAGTCTGGAGCCAGCCAGGGCAAGGGGAGGACTGGCTGTGTGGGAGCTAGCCTCTAGGGACCTGAAGGCAGGATCCCTCAGCTGGGTTTTATGTCTCCACTGTTGATTCCCAGTTTGTGGAGTTTGCTGGGAGGCTTCCCCAGCCAGGCTGAGTTGGCTCTCCAGCTCCCTGGGTGAGGCTATGTCTACACTGCATCCCTAGTTCATTTTTTGAGGAGTAACATTAGTTCAGACTAAGGGCTTTAGTCCGAACTAACGCGTCCCGGCGCACACTTCCTGGTTCGAATCAGCTGTGATTCGAACTAGCGCGCCGGCGAGATCATGTTAATGGAGCGCGGGATATTTAAATCCCCGCTTCATTAACTACTTCGATTGTCTCCATTTGCATCCCTAGTTCGAACTAGGGATGCAGTGTGGACATACCCTGAAAGAGTCACCGCATGGTCAGCTCTGCTCTAGCGGCGAGTTCAGGGCTGCTGCCTGCTGTGTGGGTCTGAATGCTGGGCTAGGAGGTTATAGTTTGAATTTTGGTGCAGTTGGGTGGCCTACACCTTGAGCCCTGCACCCCTTTGCGGTGAAGGGAAATTCTGGGACCGAAGCAGCCTGGTTCCTGCCTGAAGAAGATCCCTGCGAGAAGAGAGCAGCCCCTTTGCAGTGACTGAGTCATCTCTCAACCTGAGGCTCATTCATGGAGTGTGTGAGTGCACCAATTTTTAGTCAGTCAGGGAATTTGTTTGGGGATTTTATTACCTGAAGCATATTAAACCTGTGGAGGGATTTTCTGCCTTCTCCCATTTGTGAGTCCTTTGGGCTGTACTGGACCTAGTCAGCCCCACTGAAAACCACTGCAGAGAAGTATTTTGTGGTCAACAGTCATCAAGGGTCCCAACAAAGTATGCGTACCAACGGGACAGTGATCTTATAGTTGCTGGGCACCGGTGACCCTAAAAATAGTGTTTTACCCTGTTCTGTTATATTTGTCTCCTGTTTAATATAATTGTGTTTATTATAGTGTATGTGTTTGTGCTATTTTCTGGGAGTCTCCAACTATCTGGCAAATACGTGGGGATTACCCTGGGCTATAATTTTCCTCCCAAGCTGCCCTGGTGACCCTGCCAGGAAGGAGTGAGGAGGGTGGAGGCACCGCCAAATAAATCCATCAGAAAAAATAAAGTTGAGTGGGTTGCGGGATCCAGAAGAACCCAGACCTATCCATCAAAACCTGTAAGTAGATTGGCTTTAAAGAAGGTAACCAGGTGGAGAGGGGGCACTACAACTGGAAAATAAAATGAAAATGTGCATGCTTTATTTAAATCATTACTCTGCTGTGAGGCTAGGGATGAGGGATTCAGTGTTCAGGCTGTTCCAGAGAGAGAGGACTATTTCAGCTCCCTCTTACCCTAGCAGCTTGGGGCCAGTTGAGAAGCACCACTCCATGGCTGCTGCAGTTCTCATGAGCACATCCTAGTAGGGTGGATGTCCCCTAGCTGGGCAGATCCATGTTAATCTGTTCCCTGCACACCCCAGAAAGAATGATGAATGCAGCAAACTGTTCTTCCCCCTAGCCCCCGATGAATGTTTCAGCACCCTCTGTCCTCCCTACTTGGCATCTGGGGGATGGGAGGCTCGGATATGGGGCAGTCTCTGACAGGGAGGGGCATGCCCCCAGCCAGACCCTTTCACCTAATGGTGCTTCTGTCTTTTTTCTGTATGGTTTTATGAGAAGCAATCCCATTCCAGGCACATTTCATTTTCCTGAACAGTCAAACTGAATTTGGTGATCCTAGCTCTTACCGTTTAGACAATTCTTGAACAGGAAGACAGACAAAAAGACAAACTCTTGCAAATATATAGTAGATGATATCAGCTATGGCAGTGGTTCTCAAAGTCCACTACTGATCTGCAGACACCTCCCAGGTGGTTCGTGGCAAAAACATACCCTCCTCCTTCCTGCATGCTGGGGGAGCCCACACTGATGCTGCAGTCTCGTGGTTGTTGTGCAGCCACTAGGCTGCAGCACCAGCTCTGGCCAGCAGGGGAGGTGAAGAAAGCAAACTCACCAGCCCCCCACCCCTCCACCCAGGTTATGAAGCTACATGTGGAGGAGTGCCACTGCCATGGTAAGAGCGGAGCATCTCTCGGTTGGTTCCATGAGGCAGGAAGCAGGTTGGGCTGCGTGAGGCTCAGCCAGGTGGGATGGGCTCTCGTGGTGCACTAGTGGCTGGTGCCTCCCCTTCCCTGGCAGCAGGTTGGGTTGCACAGGACTTGGTTGGGAGGGGTGAGCTTTCATGGTGCACCAGCAGCTGGCACACCCCCCCTTCCCCAGCAAGGTTGCACAGCGCCCAGTGGCAGTGGGAGGAGGCAATGCTGGGACTGAAGAACTGCACATGCAGTATGCAGGTGGTCCTCAGGGCCATTTGGGGCTTTGCATGCACAGGGATTTGGTCTGGGGGGCAGGGCACCAGAGACTGGAACTCTGTGGAACCCCACCCCTTGCAAGGCTGAACACCCCAAGATCACATACCTGCCCACTCCGGCTTGCTGTGCATCACACAGCCTCCCCGCCCCTTCATTTCCCTGACTCCACCCCTGCCCCGAGCCACGTTGACACCAGCCCTTTTCCCAGGGGCACCCTGCCTCCCATCTCCCTCAGCCACTCTGCCCCCAAGCTTTAGCCTCAGGCACTCCCTGCCCCCATCTCCCTGCCCCTAGTAAGACACCCTACCCCCAGTCCATTTCTGCACCCTCCCTTCTGGCCAGAGTCTTCACCTTCACTCCTGAGGAGTGAAGTGTCTCATTAGGGGCCCACACCAGTGGGGGTTGAGGGTTTGTGGAAGAGGTTTTGTTGTTGTTGTTGTTGCTTCCCACTTGTGTGGTCCCCAAGTGATTTTTCTGTGGGTCAGTGGCTCCTGACACAAGAAAGGTTCTCCACACCTGCCATAAATAGAGGAAACACCGAAACCTTTTTTGTTGGACATAATTTAATATTTTACATTATTTAAAATGAAGTTTGATAAACTAACATGAGAAAGGTAAAGCACATAATTTGTTTAATAATTTAAATTAGTCTCCCTAGCAGCAGCACTAACAAAATAGCTCGGGCATAATTATGTAATTAATGGGCATTTCCGTTAGCAACTGGTAGTCTGTGGAAAGGTTTACATTGAGCCAGGTGGTCCACAGGCCAAAAAGTTTGAGAACCACTGAGCTATGGCAATATACAATATAACTAAGCAACATCTGAGCACAGGTTGTATCTCACTGGTCTGATTTGTTCCTTGGGACTTGACAGGACACAAACCAGGGAATTTCTCAGACCAGGAGGATCCATGCGGGTCCCTCTGCTACCAGTGGCTGCTGGGTTCTGCTTTGGCAGCAGCAGAGGATCTACCTTTGACCAAGAGGTGGGGTAGCATTCAGGGTAGAGGCAGAGTGGGTGCAGAGCCCCCAGCCAGTGTTTGTGGTTATGTGGGGCTCCACATCTACTCTGCTTCTTCTCCTGAGCATGCCCGGTCCCTGCTTCTTTTCCTCCTCTCTCTCTGAGCTTGCAGTGCACCAGAAGCTCTCGGAGGGCAGGGCAGTGGTTTCTGTGTGTGGGGCCCAAGTTTTTCCCATGAGTGCTCCAACCTAGGATCACCTACAGGGATGCTGTACCACAGATGATGTCAAACTATAGAAGTTCAGACCATAGAGGTTGAGGATATGCATATGAAAAACATAGTGTGAGGAATCAAAGATAATTCGGAGGTACTGAGAGGAAACATGTTCCAGTGTAATTGTGTGGGAAGCAGAATGAAAACCATGGAAAAAATTAGCATTACTGAACTTTCTTCATTCTGAATCTGAATTAAAAAATGGAAATGTAAAATGACCATTTTAAATTCTAATTCAAAATTTCTGTTTTGAAAGAACTAAAATGTGATGTCTTGATGATTTCTGGGCTGGCAAGCTGTATCTGGCTGTTCAGCCTTCTCCAGAGTTGGCTGGCTGGACAGTGTGGGAAACAGCGAAACCACCTGTCTTGTTGCCATTGAATATTTAGATGGTATCAATGTGTTCTCACAGAATGTTCCTTCTCACCTGTAAGATAGGGACTTTAGTAGTGCTCAGGGATGTTATATTTGTTATGGTAAACGAAACCATTATAAGTAGTTAAGATACACCAATGACAAAATGTTTTCTGTTTCATTGCCATCCCTTATCATTATGTAGTCAACAGTTCATTGGGATGGGGTTGAGATACACAAAAGCATTTATGTAACTTGTGCTCTAAATGCTGTAAACCCTATGTCACTTAGGTGCTCTTCAAAACCCACCCACAGACTGCAACTGAAAAGAAAAAAATGTGGTAGTAATTGTCAAGAGTTTGTGTTATGTTCATACTAAGCTTCACTTTGTGAAAACCTGTTACATTTATGATCATTAATATTTATAGACGTCTAAAGTTCCATGGTTCATACTGTACATTGTAAAGAAAGAGGAAATAATAATAAAAGGCTGTGAAGTGGCTGAGAATGCTAAGAATTTCCATCACTCACTGCACAGGAGAGGAGAGTTTCCAGAGAATTATAAAAATGAAAGAGCACCCTTTCAAAAGTTTTTACATGAATATGACTAGGGAGACAAATGTCTCTGTTCATTAAAATGGAATTTTGTGGCTTTTAGCTTTAGAAAGCAGTATTTGATTTACAGACATACAAAAGCTTAACAATAAATCGTGTTTTATAGCATGAGTGAGAGCTTTGAAACATTTTGTAAATAATATACTATGTGTGTGCACATGTGTATAAAAGTGGGTTTTAAAATTTGGTTGTTGTTCAAGGAACTTTCAGAATGTGTGTACCTTAACTGAATAACTGCATAACTTTGTCCTTATACTCACTTTCAACTATTTACGACTCTGGTTTATAGTTTAATATCTTAATTTAGGGCTAGAGCCTGCAAATAATCGCAGCTTCATTTAAATCAAAATGGCTGCCACGCTGTGCCGATCAGCTGATTGTTGTCTCAGCGCGGCAGTCTAGATGGGGATCTGCCAACCCCAGAAACCTTCATTGGCAGATCCTTTAAACCTCGTTTTGATGAGCCATGTAGTTTAGACACACACTTTGTGTTTCTGTGAAACATCTAGGATACTAATAATAACAGCAACCATATACTTTAATATTTGCAATATAGTGGAAATACCTTACAGTAGTTCATTCTGTAGACAAGTAGGAAACAAGCAGGAAATATTTGGTATGTCTACATTATAATTTTGCTTTGATCATTGTATACCTAAAGACCTATATCCACCACTGTGTGCTTTGTGTGGGTACATGGGTCCACCTATGTCGAGTTCATTGTTTTCTTTAGGCTCCAAATGCTGCCATTTTTCCCCAAATTCTGATTTATTGTCAGTAAAGCTAGCATCAAAACTTAAAATTTGACTTAAACCCAAGTACAGCTAAAGTATGTATATAAAGCGGAATAGCACAACTCAACATTCCTTGCACTCTCAATGTGGGTGTTCAGAATGTACAAAGAGTACTGGAACAAAAACTTCATGAAGGCAACTTGTCTATCACATTGCTTGAAAAAATGTTCATAAATGTGAGTAATCACTACGAACTCCAATTTCTGAAGAGTAGTGCCTGCTAAACTGGACTTTTTTGAAAAATGTGTACTGTTTACAGCATTTACTGACAAGACATTAGATGAAAGCAAGATGTTGAATCATTATACACGCTCTGAGTTTTTTGAAAATGGTAATGTATTCAATTGTTAGCCCTTTGCAAACTGAAAGGTAATTATCTTATCAAGTGTGTTCCTTTGATTTTGCTTATCTCTATTTTTTTGAGATTGACAAGTACCTTGCAACAATTTATAGCTGACCATGCTTCTGCATGTTCCATTCCAGAAAAATTACATAGAGAATACAGGTTTATAACAGCAGGCGAGGAAAAAAATCCTCTTTGGTTTAATCAGATTTTAAAAAGAATAAGTATAATCTATATTTTTAACCATCCTTCCAGATGTAATTAAAAATGGCTAACACAGAGGCAGTGGCATAAGTTAAAATGCTTACAAGAAACATTTACTTGGAACAATGTACTTGTAATATTGTGATGGCTAGAACACTGTATTCTTTAACAAAGGGTGGGATTCTCTTCCACTTACAGGGTAAGTCTAGACTACAGGCTTTTGTCGACAGAAGTTTTGTCGACAGATACTGTCGACAAAGCTTCTGTCGACAAAGAGTGTCTAGACTATATCCAGTTCTGTCGACAAAGCAAGCCGCTTTGTTGACATGACAGTGTAGATGCAAAGGACAGTGTAGATGCAATAACACCTTCTGTCGACAGAATTCTGTCGACAAAAGGCGTTATTCCTCATAGAATGAGGTTTACAGCCATCGACAAAACTGCTGAGTTCTGACATTATGTCGACAGAACTCAGCAGCAGTGTAGATGCAGGTATAGTTTTGTTGTCAAAAGTCCACTTTTGTCAACAAATCCCTGTAGTCTAGAGACACCCACGGTGATGAAAGTCAAGTAAACTAATAGAACATGGGAGGAAGATCAGTGTCTTTAAACAGGGATCTTAAAAAAAGTGATGATACCAGAGGGTTACTCAAGGGTGAAATCAACAGGAGACATATTAAGATCACTAAAGTAAAAGCAACATCAAGATTTGTGTTACCTTTTATTTTTATTGTGTTAAGATTGTCTGATAATTCCAAAATAATGTTCTGAATTTAATCAGTATAACCTGCTGGGCATTGAGTAGGATGGGATGGATGAATAATTACAGATTTTTAGTTCACTTCTCAGAGATTAAACTTGGTGACTTTTACTATACAGTGGGGAAAAATCCTTGATAGTGGTCTTAGAAGAGACCTGCTGCTTCTGATCCACTCACCTAAGCAAAATGAGCTATGCTGGCTGGCAGCAGAAGAAGAGCAGAAGTTTAGCACCACCCCCTTTACTCCCATCCTGTGTGATTTTTCTATTAATAGAGAATGACCTTTAAAAATGTTGAGTGAATATTGTGTATGAATGTACTTCAGTCATACCACTGTTGTTCTCAGTCTCCCATCTCTTCTGATTCCTCTTCAACATTCTAGCTGTCTCATCTCCCTTTTCATTTCTCTGCTGCAGACTTTTCTTCCTCTTCCCCAACTCTTGTTCCTAACTTGATATCTTCCCTCATCCCAGCTTTGCCCCCATTAAGGAATACACATACAATGAGAAAAAATTGAACTAACAAAATATATTGCTACCTTTACTCTGATCTCTTTGGACTAGACAGTGCAGCCTTTACACAAATAGTTTCATCACCACTAGTGAATAAGTGCTATCAATGATCATAAAATCTACCCAGCCCAGTCCTACTCTTGAACCCCATTTTGCATCCCATTCTACTATCCTGTCTGTTTTTATTTTGTCATGTTAGGGTGCATCTACGCAGCAGGGCTTAACTCAAAAAAAAGTTATGCAACTTCAGCTACATCAATTGTGTAGTTTATTTCAAAATAGCTTATTTAAAAATTGTGAGTGTCTACATAGCACTTATGTTGAAATGGAGCACTCTTCCGCTGACTTCCCTTACTCCTCATACAATGAGGGTTACAGCAGTCAGGGTACAGTTAGACAACATCTTTTTTGGGGAAAAAGATACGCAAAATGCACTCCACAGTTTGCATAGCTTTTTCCGATTATTTTGTTGGAAGAGGCTTTTCCATCATTTGGCCCATCTAGACTGGGCCAAATGTTTGAAAAAAAGCCCTCTTTCAGAAGCCTTCTTATTCCTCATGGAACTAGGAATACAGGAGCTTCTGAAAGAGTGCATTTGCTTGTCTGCAAAAAAAAGGCGGAAGAACAAATATGTTCCCTGGACGCAGAACGGTTTTTCTAGACGTGCCCTCAGAGTAAGAAGTCCTCTAGGTTGACAGTATTTCAACATTATTTCAAAATAACTGCCTGCTGTGAAGACGTGGGTTAATGTTGCTTTGTAGGCATACCTTTAGTATCTGTATATTCTAGAGTAGGACTGTATCTTTTTATGTTTTTAAGCAACTCCAAGCATAAGATAGAGTTATTTTTTATTTGGGTCTTGGATATTACTACTGCCAGAACACACAATAACATATTAATAATTGACTATTGTCTGAATGAATGTTCTTACTTTTAGAAAAAGTAAATGAGAAAAGCGAAATACTGCTAATTTGGGTTTAATTATCCCAGGTCCATGGGTGAAACATTTTAAGGAAATAATGGTTGCCGGAGATAAGCAGCCTAAGGAATTACATTTATTAGTACTAATTAATTAGTACTGATAAAACCTTTTCACTTTTCTACAAGACATCTGTGAGATCCAGATTTATTCATACCTGAATTCCTTCCTGAAAGAAAGCTATAAGACAGAATTGCCAGTTTAGCATAATTTACCTTCAATTATAAATTGTCACATGCACAGAAAATTACTATATTTTATATACATATACATTCCTGTTTGCAAACAGCAAATGATATTATGAAGTGTCATGATTTTAAAAAAAATTAAATAAAAATTATCAGGTTTCAAAGTAAGGTTTCCTTTTCTGTTTTTCTCATTCCAGCCCCTAAAGGTTTCTTTGGGGAAAAAAAAGATTGTTGGAAATGGGGTACAGAATATTTTAAAATAAAAGTAAAATAAATTTACTTTCTTTTCTTCATGGACTTTGAGCAGCATTCAGGGTAAACTTTTTTAAATGAAATGGTTCTTGGAAGTCACACATCTTCAAGCTAAGTCAACTTGTGTGTCAGGCACATTGGGTGAAATTTAGGTCCTAGTGAAGTCAGGGTATGTCTACACTAGCCCCCTAGTTCGAACTAGGGTGGCTAATGTAGGCATTTGAACTTGCAAATGAAGCCCGGGATTTAAATATCCTGGGCTTCATTTGCATGTTCCCGGGCAGGAGCCATTTTTAAATCCCCTTAGTTTGAACTGACTACCCATGGCTACACGCGGCAGTCAGAAGTTAATCTGAAGTAAGACCTTAGTTCAGATTAACTGTTACACCTCATTGCAGGAGGAGTAACAGTTAATCTGAACTAAGGACTTAGTTCGGATTAACTTCTGACTGCCGCGTGTAGCCACGGGCAGTCAGTTCAAACTAAGGGGATTTAAAAATGGCACCTGCCCGGGGAACATGCAAATTAAGCCCAGGATATTTAAATCCTGGGCTTCATTTGCAAGTTTGAATGCCCACATTAGCCACCCTAGTTCGAACTAGGGGGCTAGTGTAGACATATCCTCAGTGGCAAAACTCTTATTCACTTCAATGGGGCCAGGATTTTCCCCTTTCTTATAACTCTTTATGGGTATGTCTAAACTGCAGAGTTTTTCCAGGATACCGGAGGTACCCCAGAAAAGCTCTGCTGCATCCAAGGAACACATCTGCTTTTCCGAAAAAAAAGTTGGAAATGTGGAAGCATTTTTTCAGTATCCCTGTAAATCTCATTTTACGAGGAAGCAGGGATGTTCTAAAAGAGAGGTTTTTTTTCTGAAATTTGGCCCTGTGTATATGGGCCAAATTTCGAAAAAATCTCTTTTGGAAGTAAATCGGAAAAATATATGTAATTTGCGTACCACAAATGGCATTTCTTTTTCCAATTGATCATTGTAGTCTAGACATAGCCTAAGACAGTCAAATTAACGACCAAGAAGCAAAACTTCATTTAAGTTGGTAGCAGACACTCAGCAGTTAGCTATCTCCACTTTTCCTGTTTTGATTTTTCTTTACTCTGAAAAGATTTAACAATATTACTTTCAAAACCCTGTAAGCACTGAAGAGGAAATATATAATTTTTTTTAAATTTGTTACCAATCTGTTAATCATGCGTCCTTCCTCTTTGAATGATATATCTCCCTACCTTGCCATATTAAACTTTTTCTTCAAAGAGCCATACACAAGTCTATGATTTATCATGATCAATTAGTTTGTACTAAAATGCACAAAACAAAACAATGATTAATATATTCTTATCACAGAACAATAAATGGCCAGGAGTAATGGATCTCCCTTCACCTGGGCCAGAGGAGTCCTTCAGAGCTCTCCCATAGGTAAGCAATGGCCTGAGCCAGGACAATTTTTTTTACTTGTTCAAATTCTGAAATTGTCAGGCAGGGGACATGCATCGTTGTGGAGGGCAGTGGTATTGAGCAGTGGGCGCTTGGGGAGAAAGGATGTGGAGGGAAGAAAGGAGGCAGAGGGAGGAGGGACGTGGTGGCAAGGAAGAGAGAAGTTATTGGTAGGATAGGTATCAACCCTTTTCAGTCTCAGCTCTTTTCATTGGTTGGGAGATTACATTTGCCTGCTGAGACCAGGGTTAGGGATTTGGTTCCTTCACCTCTGGGGATACTGGGTCTGCCAGTCTGGTACATAAAGCTGGTACCATCATGCTGCCTGAGTGGAATATTTTGCCTTCTTGGTTCTGTGAGCTGAATGGGGGCTGTTTCTTGTTAAAGCAGCAGCCAGCTTCTATTTTACTGGTATATTCTTTAGCAATTCTTATTCATTGTCTGAGGTGCTTATTTGCTGTTGAGACAAGCAACATAGGAAGCCCTCAGCTGGTTTGTATGAAGAAATGAAAATGAGGTGGCAACTTTTGCAGTCTGATTCTACTCATTTTCTTCCTGTCAGGGGGCAAATGCAGCATAGGGTGAGGCCTAACACTGTGTTTGATTATGTGAATAAAGGACAAAGATTTCTCAATTAGCTTAAACTGGTGTTTGTCATTCTGTGTTCCCCAGTATCAATGAGAAGAGTCTGGGGCATTTGCAAACTGCCTGCCTGTCATCCAGTGTTTTCCCCAGGAATTAAGGAAATCCTGTACTGAATTAGGTGGGTGTTCAAATTTATGGGGCGGGGTGTCAGGGCCGATGAGGGGTGCAGTGGTCAATTGCGGAAGAACTTTGTACGTGTTAGTTTAGAGGTGGTGAGGCCTGCATTCTTTCCCCCTTTCCCTTTTCCCTACATCCGATGAGCCAGAAGCAAGTCTTTGGGAACATACGCCACTTAAGATAAGCATTGTTGCCAGTATAGCAAGAACAAGTATGAGATAAGGGTAAAGGGCAAGAACACATAAACAATTATGTTTACCCTAATGTACTGATCATGTAAACAGGGCCAAAGAACAGGAAGATCCAGATCAGAACCAGATCGATAACTAACAGCTAAGTTCTACATCAGCACTAATGAGTAAGCCCTGGAAATTTCCAAATTGCCAAACAAGGCAGGAAAACTATATTTAAGGCTTCCTCAGAGCCTAGGAAATCGGACCTCACCACTGGGCTTTGGGTACCGGTGCCTTGGAAGCTGAGACAACCTCCCACTTCATCCACAGCCTACCCGGGGTCCCAGGCTTGCAGGAAGGGACGTAAGATATGCCGCTTCTTTGTTATGTTGTTCTTCCATTTATGGGGCACAACTGTTAGCAGTCAGGAAATAAACTACTTGTGTTTGACAGATACCTGTGTGGCGTATTTTGTACTTTGGGAACCCAGTGTCAGACCTTAGACTTACTCTGACCAGCTACAAGGGGTGAGACCATGAGGGCGAAGGTGGGCTGTATGGCACCATAGTAAAAACTGAAAAATGTTTCATGACCATTTTATTTGATTTAACTCATGTTTTAAAATCACACAAATTAAAGTTGGCTACTCATGCCTTCTATGAAGCACTACGTCTACATCCTTCTTGGTTTCTTGTTATAATTTTTCATGACTCTGATAATGAACTTCTCAAATGCAATGTGTTCATCTTCGGTGGCTTCTCGTGTGTCTGGTACTTCCATTCCTTCAATTGATATGCTCATTAGTTCATTCACATGATCAGGCAGAAGGAGACTTCTTTCAGAACACAAAATTCTATTCAATGATGAAAAAGAATGCTCAACTGTAGCTGTTGTGACTAGGAGTAGCAAGAGATGAATTCCCACTACTTTCATCCCAGGAAACATAGCACAAAGATCCGGTCAAGCCACTAGTGAAGATAAAAAAGAAGTTGAAGTCAAATCTTCATTAATTCGTTGTATGATATTCAAATATTTCTATCTGTATTCAAATTCTCTATTCTGTCCTGAGCACATGGCAGTCCCATTGCTGGGAGTGCCTCACTCCACTCAAGTGTTGGTGTTTTATAGAACAGGCATCTGTAAAAGCTACGTGGAGGTTGAGTAGAATCTAGAAGTTGCTGTTGTAAATTTTTAAGAATCAAGTCTGTGTACTTTTTCAGTTTTCTTCACAAATACTTCTTCTCCTCTTCACTTAAGGTTTCAATATAAATGCCTTCATTAGTAAACTTCTGGTCTGAAATCTTTGCTTCTTCCAGTACTTTTTCAATTGATAGCTCTTTGATTGATCCAAATGTAGCTTTTGTTGCTGGACAAAGATCTACTACTGTTGTAGCAGATTCCTGGATGTCATTGTTTAATGACCCAAGTGGTTTCAACAGTAGATTTACAAGAGAGAGAATGGCAATAGTCTTCTCTGAACATAGTAGCAAAAGTAATACACCAGCCTCACTACTTAAATCCATCCCATCTTGGTAGATACTTTTCAAAGCCAGTAATAACGGCTGGAGTAATTTTAAGACAATAGCCAAGAATCGCTCATAAGAAAGCCAGGTTGGACTAATTTGAACTTCAGTCCCAGTGAATCTTCTATATTTTCCAAGATATTCAGTTTTTTTGGACTCTTGCTGACAAAAGAATATAATGAAGACGTTAAATTTATAGCTTTTTTAATGTCTTTTGATGATTCTGTAGCTCGTACTAGTGCTAGTTGGAGTAGGTGGCCTCTGCAGTATGTATAGGAGAGATTAGGGTCACACTTTTCTCTGAGCAAAGTTTATACTCTACCATGTCTTCCAGAGAAGTTTGCAGCTCCATCAAATGCACAAGCAACCATCTGTTTGGGGGTCCAATTGGCAAGCATTTAACTCTGCTAAGATGTGGGTTGTCACAGTTGCAGCCAATGTGTTTTCTATAACTTGAACATCTATAAATGCTTCTACTGGCCTACCACTGACATCAAGATAACGTACACAATGACTTAATACTTGATGCCCATTTGCATCAGTGCATTCATCAGCCATGTATGCAAATTTTTTAATGTGGTGAGAGAGTTCTTCACTTTTTCAACTGTTGAGTCTTTCACTGTTGTACCGCATGCTAGTCAGTCAGTTGAGTTTCTTGCAGAAACATAGTGAGCATTTGCTGGCTTTGTTCGCAACCAGTGTTCAACTTCAGGATGAACAAGTGACAATGCACTTAACATTGGCCTCCAGTTTGTAGTGTGTGGTATCGCTTGCTTAAATAGAAAGTATGATGCCACAGCCATGTTTTTTCGCATGAACTGTGTTGTGTCTCCAGCATTCTTAACAGCCTCATTAAGTACTTCTAAAATTGGCTTTGAAAGTGGGCTTATAAGGCTTTCTACATATTGATGCAGTCCAGAAGCCTGGTGTTTTGCTGCCTTTTCACGTAGTTTGTCAGCATTGGCTTTGCTGATCGGTCTGACAAATCAAGCTCCTCCACTTTTACCAGTTATAGCATTGGAAAGATTTCCTTCTTTGTAAGCTTTTTTTGTAAGAGGTGCACCAGTAGCCATCTTTTGTAACTTTAATATATGGGAACACTATATATATATATATATATATGATCAACAAACATTGGAAACTGCCTTTAGGTTTTGGAGACATTGTTTCTTCAGTAGGTAGTTGTATTTGTGCTTCGGGCTGGTCAGATGTAGATACGCTACTTGACTCTTTAGGTGACATGTTGATATATTCTTGCCCAACATCACCAAAATGAATGCACTGACATTATCATAAAAAACAAAGCCATATAAGGATAGTCTATGTTCATACTTTTCAAATCTATTATACTTTTTCAGATGCACATATCTTATCATACACAGTACATACTTTTAAAATGTGTATTAATGTTTCAATTTCAATTCAAATTTCCAAACAATCACTAAATTGGCATGTAACTAGTTCACAAAACTGGGAGGGTTGTTGGAGAAATTTGGGGGGTATATACTCCCATAGCAGGGGTGTAGAGAAATCCCTGCTGTCATCTATGAGGGTATGTAATAAACCTATGACTGACATTTCTTATCAAAAATTTAGTGCTGTCAATTAGGTACCTTCTGCATACCTGTCACATGGTACAAAACATGCTCCATTTTGTTGAGAAAGAAACTGCAGAAAAGTAGAGGGTTTTTTCAAAAATAATTTGCTTGTGTTCAGGGATTTTACTGGAAGGGGACAAGCAAACAGTGAGTGGGAACACAGGATGTGTGGGGAAGAGAGGAGGGCAACAGTGGAAAGGGAATGGAGCCTAGGCTGGGAAGCTACTGCCTCTCCAAGTGGTAGCTTCACCAACCACCCATGTTGATGGGCATTCTATTCTGAAAGAAAGCTTTGCTGAATCCTCTTTCCTGGACTATAAATAAAAAAAAAATATCTCCCAACCTTTCCAAATATAGCATCAGAAGCAACTCCTCACAGACCAGGACAAAACAACTCAAAGAGGCATCAGATCCAGATGGAAAACATGCACTCCAGTACTGTAGTGATCAACAGAGCATCAAACCAATCTTTCAGGATCCACAAACCCTTCACATGCCTATCACAACTATTTTGAAATGGCTTATTTCGTCATTTGGTGCTGTCAAAATAAAGCACTATTCCAAAATGCCCCTTATTCCTCGTAGAATGAGGTTTACAGGGACATTGGAATAGTAAGCCCAAAATAGCAGGCTTGCTGTGAAGATATGGGATAGCTATTGCGGGATACTCTGGTTTCCTGAAATAGATTTGCAGTGTTGACATAGCCCAACAGAAGTCAGTCCAATAAAAAATATTACGTCAGCCACCTTGCCTCTCTAATATCCTGGGATCAACATTGCTACAGCAACACTGCATAAACTATTAGCAGAGCTAATATATTGGCACAGGCTATAGATAGGAAAGGATATATTTGAAAAGAAATAAAATATTTTAGAAATGCTGAAGAAAGAGTATTGAGGATGTAAGTGGAGAAGGAAAGATGATCCAAGAGGATACATGGGTAATAATGTCTTGAGACAAGAATTTTGATGATTTTTTAATTAACTGGGGAGATACTTTAATTTGAAGTAGTCATTTTAATTTCACCTGCATTTTCTCTATGGGAGGCCTACTGGAAAATTCCTCAGACCTCAGAGGAAAGTTACTTTGCATCAGAATCTCAGTGGGAGATTTCACAATAGGTCTCTTGTCTTTAAATGACTGTCAATAGCTTTTCTGATTAAATATTCCTATGAAAATTACTCCTTCACATGAGAAGCAGATGGACAAAAAGTTGCATTAGGAGACCTCTGTGACCTATAACTACTTTCATAATAGATAATGATTACAAAAACTGCTGTGTTTCATAAACAATGATAAAATGTGTTATACAGAAAAGATTTATATAGATGCTAATTTTTAAAATGAACTATGGGTAAAGTTTTAAGTCCTGATCTTGTAATTTGCTACAACCAGGAATCACACTGACATGCAAAATTGTTAGATTGGGGGCATAACTCCTGTTACAAAGTACTTATGATCTGAAACTTTTATTTACTCTGATCCATAAACCCAGCTACAGTAAAATAATATTTGAGGGGAAAAGGTGCTATTATTAACAAAGTGTTAGTACTGCATTAGTCTAAATTGTTACTAATATCATCTTTAAACCGATGAATATAGAACTGTAATGCAGCTTTGTTTCCATTGGTATGTTATGTCTTGGAAATTTGATACCAGATAATTCAAGGAAAGACTTTATATATGCATGGGGAAAGAAAAATATAAAATGCATTGCTATAATAATAAATATAATCAACAAAATATGGGCATTAGATATTTATATATAATGGATATACTCAGTTTAACCCTTAAGAACTTCATGGTGAGAACAATAGGACTAGTCTGACATATGTGGGTTCACAAGAAAACACAGAGTGCCTTGAGACTTCTCACTTGAAACTTATGGACTCTGTAACACAAATCCCGCATTCAAATGATTGCAAGTCAGTCAAATATCCACAAAGGGATGCACTGCACCCATAGCACGAAATAAGGTATACAATTTGAGCTACACAAATTGTGTAGTTTATTTCAAGTCAATTTTGAAACAGCTTATTTCAAAATTTGGTGCTATCTACACAGCACTTATTTTGAAATAAATCGCTATTCCAAAACATCCCTTACTCCTCATGGAATGAGGTTTACAGGGATGTCAGCATAGCGAGGTTTACAGGGATGTCATTATATTTTGAAATGACGAGACCACTCAAAAGATGAGAAATAGAGCTTTAGTGCAGATGTAGCCAAAGAGAGCAGCAGGGAGTTGAGATGATGATGATCCCATATATTCTCTGCACTCTCCACTGGAACTCATTGGCCAGTAACTTGATTGTTCATCCTGAATGCAATAAAGTTTCTGGAGATGTTGTTTCTCTTCCCCACACACTGATGAGAGCTTCTGTCAAGTGGCTCTGATCTGGCCCCAATACACAACAGTGGCTACAGCATGAGGCACCATCCAGTCCTTAGCATACAATAACTGAAGTTGCATGATGACTCTCTTTACTTCTCTTTTGACCTTCTTGTTTCTATATCCTACAGCAGAAACAAACTTTTGAGAGTTCTTTCAAACTTTATATATTATTAAAAATAAAACTAAAAAAAATCAGCTAGTTTTCCTGTCAGTGATCTAGGCAATTTCTCCAAAGCACAGAATGAAGAGTGTCAGATATATGACGAAGCCTGTCTAGGGATTCTATTTGATAGAAATGACAATCTGTGCTACAGCCTGTTCATGTACTTGGTTTGGACTGTAGTCAATTTGTTTGCTATCGAAAGCGAGTCCTTACACATAAATGCTATAGCTATGAAACCCCATCAATATGTTTATATGTCCACAAATTTAGCAGTATGCTTTCCCAATTTGGATTGTGATTCACTGTTGAGTCAGTGTCATGAAGGGGAAGTTCAGATGACTTGCACATATTACCTTCTTCTTTGTTCCTTGATTTTGTATTTCTTTTTTTTTTTTTTTGTATTTTAAAGGAAAACAGCTATCTCCAAGATAAGATGTAAGTCTTTTTAAAGTGTGCCTTAATTCTGAAGAGTAAAAAATAGAATTCTGTGTATGTTGTTTCTTAATGATTTACAGTGGTTTTTAGCCATCGGCTTTGTACTCATGGGCCACATGTACAATCAACACTTCTTTTGGTAACATGTAAGGTTAGTTACACACCACAGTAAAATACAGATTGTATCCATGCTGTACTGTGTAACTATATGTATCAGTGAAAGGCTCTGTTAGTGCAGTCACTGGGGGAGTTGCAAGGGTCTTTCCCTGCTGTTGAAGCCTTTTCCTGAAACAGGGAAAGACTCCAGCAGTGGGGAAGCATAGAGCATAGGGACTGCTAAAAACAGCAGCATGGACAGGGCGACATTATGTGGGTGAGTAGAGATACTCTGAAAAGGTACATACCCACAGCATTAAGGAGAGTTCTTATTGTGTTCCATTAAATGGTGCTTCACCATCTATGTTTCTATTTATATCCATGCTAGGAGAATATGCAATGTATGTTTCCTACATGATGCTGAAAGGAGCACAGACTGTAAATGCATGCTACAGTGTGAAAATCAGTGTGAGTTTTATGGCTCATGAATCACCAAAAAAAATAGAATTTATTTAATTATCTACTCAAAAGATGCAAGTCATACTAGAATCCAGCTTGTTTACCTAGCTGCATTGGCCTGGAACTACTAACAAAGAGTAAAAAGTAGATACACAGATCAGACATATAGAATGCTACCATTTTAAGCTTTCCCTTTTTTATGAAGGTTCCATTTATAAATAGTGTATTGAAAGATAATAAATTATGTTATGAGCATAGTATAGATATGAGCAACATGTATTATAGATGATATAAACATACCAGAAGAAGGTTTTATAAATAATTATAGGCCACAATTATAAGGAAGCTATTTGTGTGTTGGACTTTAAGGATACATATTCACTGCCTTTGGTAGACCAGTTATTCGATTGATTACTTAAAAATTCCCAGCTATTAGTTTGAGATTTAACATGCTCTTGTTGGTATATATAAGATTAATAGGGTCCTGGGACAGCTATACATTAGTGTTAGAGGTCTAGCCAGAGCAGGCATTATCCTTTGAACATGTTTTTCCCCCATTGTCCTTGAACCCTAAAAGGATAGATAAAGGATCTGGCCAGAACAGGTACTGTCCTTTCTGATGAATAATTATGCTCTTTCCCTTCATCCTTAGAACCTAGAAAGATAGTTGAACTAAACAGTGTCTTCTTTGTTTTGTCTTCTCACTTGCTCTGTAAAAGTATTTTCAGGGTCACATTCTTTGTAATCTCTGTAACCTGAAGATTTGGAAAGTATGTAATGTAGGAATGTGCTGATCTAATTACAAATCCTGTAAACTGTAAATAGGGGTAGGTATAATAATATTCATCACCTGCCTATTAATATTCATTGTATAAGAGTAAACACTACTAATGAAGGATTTAGGGAAATTAGTGATAGACATGTGACTTAACATACTAAAATGGATAAAAGAGTATAACTGGTGCCAAATCATTGCCACTCAGAATGTTGTGTTGAGGGTCCAAGGTAAACATGTGTCAGCAATAAAGTGGTCTGTTTAAAGTTCTTCTCACTTGATCAGTAAGCGTGCCTGCAAAGATGCTCTTCCCTCCATTCATTAGGTGGATCTTGTCTCTTTCTAGCAATCCTTCTTCACAGAACAACATCCTGATTGAAGAATCTAAAGCCCTGTCTCTGAAACCACGTGCACAACGAAACATTTACTTGCATAATCTGATAGTCCATATGTGGGCCTTTTCCTTTACTAGGGTGGACAAACAATAAAATTGATGCCTCAATCTCCTTTATCCTTCTTCCCAAAGCCACATAGTCTGCAGTGACCCCCTCAAAGTAATTTTTGGCAGTATCCTTGGTGTCCATGTGGAGAAATAGGACCAGGTTGCAGTCCAAGAGTTTTATCAGTCTTGATAAACACGCTGTCACATCCTGAATTTTATCAGATGTGATCTGAGCAAATGTTTTTAGAGAACTACCCACAACGACTCTAAGATCTCTTCCTTGATTGGTACCTGCTTACAAAAGGATTGGGTCTAAATGTGCTTATGATTTGTTTTTGTGTGTGGTGCATTACTTTGCTTTATCAACATTGGATTTTATCTGCCAGTTTGTTGTCTAGTCACCCAGTTTCCTGAGGTTCCTTTGTAACTCTTCAGTATGGTTTCAACTCAGCTATTTTGAGAAATTTTGTACCCTCTGCAAACCTCGTTGTTTATCCTCTTTTTAAGACCACTCATGAATGTGCTCAACAGCACTTATCCTGGTGCAGATTTTTGTTAGACCCTGCTATTTATTGCTTTCTACTCTAAAAATTGATCATTTATTTCTGCCCTGTTCTATCTTAACCAATTTCTGACCCATGATAGGATGTTCCTTCTTGTCCTAGGAATTCTTAGTATGCTTAAGAGCCTTTAGCAGTGCTTAATTTGTGCCAGGACTTGTCAGGGCTGAGTCCTGACGCCTCTAGGTTTTGCAGTTTGTAACTTGACACCTCTAGGTTTGTCATGTCAATTATTAAAGTTAAAGAATTGCTTGATCCCTAGCACCTAATTAAAAGATTTTAGGTCAGGAAATCAAGTGCACAGTAAGAAAAAATATGGCTATACATGAACTACCCACTGAAGTTTAAGATAATATTATTTTCTCTTTCCTTTTTAATTGAGCAGTAAATGTGCATCAGTGACAGCATGGTACTGTGTGTTTCTCTGCAAAATGATTACAATACAATGATACTAACATGAATCATTACTAAAAGTATCTCTGCAGATATAAACCCAAGCAATGCACAGAGGATACCAGAAGACGAAAACTGAGTTAACCAGCCATAAGTTTTCAGGTAACATAATTTCCTCTTCTTTGATTTGGCTAACCTTATATGTGTTGCTAGGAGTGAATATAATTTTAACTTGTCACTCATTAGATTTGTATTATCATTAGATTTGTACAACTCCAAAACAACTTAGAAAACTAATCTATTGAAGGTGATTGAGTGTCTGAAGATTATTTTTTTCAGTGAGTTTATTATGGAATTTTATTGTGCAAAGTAAAAATAATTTTGAAAGCTTTTGGAAATAGGCATCTTAGCCTAATACAATTTAAATGTTCTTTCATCTAGTTCAGCAAACTACTTCCATAATCGAACTGTCTGGATCATTAAATGTTTACTAAACAAAGCCCCAAAATGGACCAGATCTTTCATAAGTAAAGCTCTCAATGACATCAAAAGGAGTTTTGACTAAGTATCAGGCTATAAATACATTTCTAGAAAAGGGGAGGATGGACAGTACCTGACCTAGATCAATCCAGCTATCAGTTAAGGTTGCCAGCTCCTACTCCATCATAGGTCAGTATCATGGCCCGGGGGTGGGGGTGGGGCGAATAGGGGAAGATTGAAAGGGATACCAGGATTTCAGATGTGAGTTAGCTACCTTTATAACTTCCATGGCCAATGTATTATGTCTAAGTAAGAAATAATGTTTTATGGGGGGAGAACACTAATTGGGGCACTTATTACAACTTAATATAGTTAACATTCCTCAGCATCATTTTGCAAATATTTTCAGGTTCATGATAGGCTAGAACAATGGCTCTGGGCTAAGAGCTGCAACCATATGCATAAAGGGCACAGTACCTTTAGACAGGCATAGTTGACTTCTTCTCCTTATGCTCAATCCCATCAGACTTACAAGGCACTGAAAGTTTCATGAGAGTCACTTAGTGTGTTCAACTCCAAGATAAATCATCAACTGGAATTCAAGGTGCTAAAACACCTGGCAGAATTTGTCCTTTTGAATTCAAGTAGCCATCAAATGGTTAACTCCTGCATGGGAGCATTGGAAGAAGGGTGAGGATACTGATGTTTCATTAGCAAAGAGCAAAGTTGACTGCAGATGAAGTTAAACAAGTGGAACTTTATTCAGTCCTGTGCACTGTTCTGTCCTTGTGGCTGAATTGCTTCTAGCCTATCTTCATGAATTCTCTATTTTCTTGGTGTTCCCTTAATAACATTCACTCTACAGAACATGGGCTGTCTGACTCCAGTTCCACTGATCATGATAACCTAGCTTTGTCTCCAATGCTTCCACAAAGGAAGTGCCAAAATGCCGCCAAAAGACTCTAAGGCTACGTCTACACTGGCCCCTTTTCCGGAAGGGGCATGTAAATTTCATGAGTCGTCGTAGGGAAATCCGCGGGGGATTTAAATATCCCCCGCGGCATTTAAATAAAAATGTCCGCCGCTTTTTTCCGGCTTTTAAAAAAGCCGGAAAAGAGCGTCTAGACTGGCCCCGATCCTCCGGAAAAAGCGCCCTTTTCCGGAGGCTCTTATTCCTACTTCAGAGTGATTATTGTGATTTATTGTGATTCCTACTTCAAAGTAGGAATAAGAGCCTCCGGAAAAGGGCGCTTTTTCCGGAGGATCGGGGCCAGTGTAGACGCTCTTTTCCGGCTTTTCTAAAAGCCGGAAAAAAGCGGCGGACATTTTTATTTAAATGCCGCGGGGGATATTTAAATCCCCCGCGGATTTCCCTACTACGATAGCTGAAATTAACATGCCCCTTCCGGAAAAGGGGCCAGTGTAGACGTAGCCAGTGAGAATTCAGATGTCCAAAGAAAGAGACCCCTTCTAACTAATATAAGAAGCCTATAGAAGTATGTTAAAATATATAATTGAGAAGGGGACTTCTAATCCAATTATATTCTGTAATGTTATTGCAGATATTGTTCTGTAATGCATGAAATAATTATTTAATGATACAGTGAAAGATGTTTCTCACTCATTAAGAACCGCTGCTTTCTACATTTGTTAGTAATAATGACTACATTAGAAATCCCTTTAGCTTTCTGACTGATAAACTGAGATAGCAAAAATTCTGTAAGTAATGAGGTATAATACAACATTGAAAACAATACGCATTATGGAAAGTAATTTTTTCCACCCTAGAAAGGAGTTTCTTTGTCTGACCCATAAAAAAAAAAGGTTTGGGGAGTTCGATGGTGGAATGCTGGAAAAGTTCATTTCCAATTTACAGAGGAAGATAATAGGATGCTCTCCTTTCACCATTCACCATTCTAAAGGGTGACAAAGTACGTTTTCTTTTGGTATAGTGCTGTATTATCTTTGAAAAAATAATGTTTCATTACATAATCACATTTGAGACTTTTTGAAATCTTGCATTAAGTTCTAACATACAGACAGTGACTGTCCACTGGTTTGGAGGAATAAAGAGCTTTCTTTCTTGTGGAGCTCACAAAAGGGACAACCAGAAGTATAGAAAGGAGTACCCAGGTTTTCTCTGTGCATTGCTAGCACATTTTATATATGTTTAATTAAATTCAACAACAGTGATGCACTGTCTATCATTTGATTGTGACTTCCTTAGTTCCCGGTATCATTCCTACAGTCTTCCATTTTATTCTTGCTAGCAAATTAAAGAAGTATGGCTAATACAGTGGATAGAAAGCTGGCTACATTGTCAAGTAGTGATCAATGGCTCGATGTCTAGTTGACAGCTGATATAAAGCGGAGTACCCCAGGGGTCAATCCTGCAAGTTTGCAGATAACATTAAGCTGTGGGGAGAGTTAGATATGCTGGAGGGAGGGATAGGGTCCAGAGTGACCTAGGCAAATTAGAGAACTGAGCCAAAAGAAATCGGATGATGTTGAACAAGGACAGGTACAAAGTACTACACTTAGGACAGAAGGATCCCATGCACTGCTACAGGCTGGAGACTGACTGATTAAGAAACAGTTCTGCAGTAAAGGACATGGAGATTACAGCAGACAAGAAGCTGGATATGAGTCAGCAGTGTGCCCTTGTTGCCAAGAAGACTAATGGCACATTGGGCTACATTAATAGAACATTGCCAGCAGATTGACGGAAGTGATTATTCCCCTCTATTTGGCATTGGTGAGACCGGATCTGGAGTATTGTATCCAGATTCCCCCTGCCCACCCACTAGAGCAGTGTTTCTTAAACTTTTTGAGACCACGGAACACCTAACAATAATATTTTTTTATGTGGAAGACCTATGACAATTTTCCTCAAAAAAATTGTTGTCAGACAAAAAAAGACAAAAGCAAAGAAGTAACAAAAACAAAGAAAAGGTTGTGGCACACCTGTGAGTTGTTCCGCAGAACATAGTTTAAAAAACACTGCACTAGAGAAAGGATGTGGACACATTGGAGAGAGTCCACGAGAGGGTAACAGAAGTGACTATGGGGCTCATGTGCCTTAAGTGGAAAGGCTGAGGGAAATGCTCTTATTTAGTCTTCATAAGAGAAGAATGAGGGAAGGATTTGATAGCAGCCTTTAACTACCTGAAGAGGGGTTCCAAGAAGATGGAACCAGGCTATTCTCAGTGATGGCAGATGACAGAAGAAACTTTTGATTCAAATTGGACATTGGATTCTTTTTATTGTGATTTATTGTTTCAATGCAAAACCTTTGTTTTTACTATTCCAAACTACTGTATCTGTTTGTAAAGTCCTCAATATAAGTTGCCACTTTGAATCAAAGCATAGTCACTACAATGCAACCTATCCTCCTAGCAACATTACAGGAAAAAATTGAAAATCTGATCACTTCATAATACAGACGAACGATCCCTGTGATACAAATGCGTTACGGACCAAACGCTTGGCCGTAATTTGAAATGGTCATAACTTGGAACCCGTTGAGTTACATTGCAACCACTCTGTTCATAAACATGGGTCATGTTCATAACTTGGAGCCTGCATTTACGACTGCTTTGGTTGTAAGTGCAGATGGTCGTAAGTCGAGGTGGCCGTAAATTAGGGACCGGCTGTATAATTCAAATGTTAGTCTTGCAACATCAGTGACAGGAACAAGCTACAGCTGTTTCTGTTTGGATAACATTAGTTCTAGATAAAAGAAAGAGCCATTCCTGGACAGCAAGCTTGTGAAGGAGTGCACATTGGACACACGGGAAAGCTTTCTGATGGCATTATGAATCCCATGAAGCAATTTTCCTTGTCTGAGTCTATGGTAGTGAAAAGAGTGGAAGTAATTTACTAGGATTCTTCACCAGTGTAGATTTCCAGATAAAAACACCACAACAAAAACAAATCAAGTTCATGTTTCTTGCACTGGACAAATCAAATGATTTTAGTGACACAGCCCAGCTATTACTGGGTATGTCTACACCACCCCCCTAGTTCGAACTAGGGGGGTAATATATGCATACCGAACTTGCTAATGAAGCCCAGGATTTGAATTTCCCGGGCTTCATTAGCATAAAGCCGGTGCCGCCATTTTTAAAAGCCGGCTAGTGCGAACCCCGTGCCGCGCGGCTACACGCGGCACGGACTAGATAGTTCGGATTAGGCTTCTAATCCGAACTATCTGTACGCCTTGCACTAGCCGGCTTTTAAAAATGGCGGCGCCGGCTTTATGCTAATGAAGCCCAGGAAATTCAAATCCCGGGCTTCATTAGCAAGTTCGGTATGCATACATTACCCCCCTAGTTCGAACTAGGGGGGTAGTGTAGACATACCCACTGTTAGCTAGATTATAGAATGTAGAAATTTTCAATGAAGGGTTTGTGTGTGTGTGTGTGTGTGTGTGTGTGTGTGTGCGTGTGCGCGTGTGCGCTTACTACCATTAGAAACCTAAAGTACAGGGGATATTAATATTAAAAAGATCAAAAATTTGTGGCAGGGGAAAAAAGGGTGTAGATCTACAGACAGTAAACTTGCTTGTTACAAATGGAGGTCCTGCCATGACAGAGAGGGGCTTTTCTTTGGTGATGGGATGCCCAACACAGTGAATGCTAGTGGAATTGGGATAGGTATAGAAGTTAAAATTAAAAAAAAAAGACGTTAAAAATTACTTAGGGTACATCTACACTGCATCTCTAGTTTGGACTAGGGATGCAAATGGAGATGACTGAAGTAGTTAATGAAGCAGGGATTTAAATATCCCGTGCTTCATTAACATGATCTCGCTGGCACACTAGTTCGAATCACAGCTGATTCGAACCAGGAAGTGCGCGCCGGGACACGTTAGTTTGGACTAAAGCCCTTAGTCCGAACTATCATTACTCCTCAAAAAATGAGTGCCTGGCCATGATTTGAGAGCAGGGGACTGGACTCGATGACCTCTCAAGGTCCCTTCTAGTTTAGGATTCTATGATTCTATGATTAATGTTTGGCAGTGCTATGGCCTTTATTAAATACACTTCATGGCATCATTTACCGCACTGTCATTTGTGGTAAGTTGTCTAGCAACTTGGAAAAATAACTATAATGGGTGCTGTGATGAGAGTAGTGAACTATGTAGTGAACTTGTGGACTGCAATATCTTTTAAAAGATCTTCTAGAAGACATTTCAGTTAAATACAGTGACCTGTTGCAGCACAATGACATATAATGTTTCAATAGGAGATATATGTTAGAAATATTTTGTGTGCTCAAAAAATAGAATTTATTTCAAACCACAAAACAAACAAGGCTTGCTAGTTCGTGGAATTTATAAATGATGTCCTTTTCATGTAGCTTTTCTGTGTGATATCACTTGAATTACCTCAGCTTGCAGGTCCAAAATCAGACAAGAAGTGTCAGGGATCTGTTTGACAAAGTTTGTGTCTTTCACATGAATCTTGAAATCTCTCTGATGCCTTTAACAAGAAAGAGCTTGTGTTGGGATGTGTAAAATGAATAGGGGTCTGAAGTAGAGGTAAGGAGTTCAGCCACAGTAGGCATTACCCTTGTGCATGTTTTTTTCCCTTCATTTTTTCAGCCTAAATAAATAGATAAGCATGCAGCTGCTCTACTTTATCTACTTTTTTGCTTATCCTCATTGGTGCTGTAGAAAATATCTTCAAGGTTAAATTTTTTGTAATCTCTGTAACCTGCTAATTTAGAAAGGTTGTAGTGTAGAAAGTGTTGATTCAATTAGAAATTCTATAAATAGTAATTAGAGGCGGGTATAATAGTATTCATTATTTAATTATTAATATTCATTTTTTGGGAGTCAACATTACTAAATAAGGTTTTAGGAAAAGTAGTCCTAGATATGTGAATTAACATACTAAAATAGATAAAAGGGTGTGATTGGTGCCAATTTGTTGCCACTTGGACATTGTGTTGAATGTCCCTGGTAAGCGTGCATGGGCAATAAACCAGTTCCGTTTATCCTATCCACTCCTGGGTCACCTGTTTCTTCTCTAACAGCTTGTACTTTTCCACATTGTATTTTATTGCTGCTAATGAAACAATGTTCAGCAGTTCTTGCATTGTTTCCATCAATCTGACTGAAAAATTTAAAATGTATTTTGAGAATTTCAATATTCCAAAGAATTTGCTTTTATTTATTTATAATACCATTTTTATCTGTTACTAGACCTTGCCCTTCTGAAGCAAAAGACAGTTTTGATTCAACTGATGATGGTAACTTGCAATTAGAAATTATTAGGCTCTGGAGCTCAGTTGTCTTGAAGGCAAAATTCAGAGAAGTGGGACTTTGTGATCTCTAAACTTAATATGCTTACTGGTTTCAGGATACCAAGAATCTAGCTATCTTTTAATGATGTTTGGATTAATGTACCTTTGCAAATTGAGTGGAGAGCAGCGGCTTCTGTCTAGCAGCCTAGAAGTAGTAGAGCTATGACTCACCTCTTGTGTTTCTGAGACACTACTGTCCTTCCCTTATCCCTTGTGTCCCCTGCAGGCTGCCAGTCAATTTTGGTGATTCTTCAGTGGCTTGGACCGCTGGCCATATTACAAAGTCAATTAACCCCTTCAGCGTACTAAATAAATAAACCATCTCTCTGATGTTCAATATTTATTTAGACCCAATTCTAGATCTTTACATTCTGGTTTTTTTGGGGGATGGGGGGTCTCAATCTTCTAGCCCTTTATTAGGTTCTATATTGATTTACCTACAGCTATCCTTCCCACTACACCAGGATTTAACTCACACACTCTATAAATAGCAACTTTCTATTGCTTCCTTAAATCTTTCCCTACTATTTTTCTGGACCTATTCTATCCCCACATCTACCTCAGGGCCAATGTCCTCACAGCTATGGAAATTCTGCTAGCCGTTAATTCTGATTCCCTTGGCCAGAAGAGAACTGGCTTCTTCACTTCTCTGGTTCCAGCCAGGAATTGGACCATAGGACCTCCGGTAGATTGCCATAGAAGTCAAGCATACCTTATCATGGATGGAAATGCAGATAAGGTACCCCAAACAGCCTTATGTTCCCTGTGTAGTGACATAATAAATGTGGGAAAAGATTTTAAAAATCAGTATAATCTGGCACTGATTAAATCACATATTGTTGTTGCATATTGCCAATATAGAGCAGAATTATTTCTGTTTGGTGTGATCTCTCTTCTTCCAGGATCAGTGTATTGTTTTTCCCATTAGTGATGCCCCTAGGTTGAATAATTGTCTGCCCAGTGACATCTACCTCTTCTTCTAGAAATTTCAGATCACACACCAATGCTTGGTCCCCAAGAAACTATTCTAGTACATGAGCTGACTCTAGCTATCAAGAAAGTTTATCAACTGTTTGCACAACTTCATTCTAAAAAGAACCTTGCCTATAAAAATTAACCATACATAAATATCTTCCAAGGCTTAAAACTTACTCTCACATTTAGTAAAAGAACTAAGACTGTGTGTCAAATAGCTACCTGGTAGCAGCTAACATAACAAACTACCTTAAATATGCATTTGCAAAATATAGTACATTTGAATTTCCTTTCAGTATAACTATCTCATGTCCTGAGTTTCTAATGCTGGGTTAGGTGATATATACAACATTCCTGTAATTATTTTTTATCCTCATACTTATTCTAAAACTTAGCTCCATGTTAAGGTAGAGTTTTGGTGCTTGTGTTTGTTTTAGGGTGATGTGATAATTATAACTATTAGATATTTCAATGTTAATAACATAATTTCAAGCACATTTCTTTCAATGCACAGTCTAATGAAACCTAATGAATTTTAGTTACATAGAAAACTTGTATTAAAATAATTCATAATAAAGACTGAGATGCAACATTTCATAAGGGAAATGCTTTCATTTAAATTTGAAGTCAAATGATCATGGATTTGTTTGAAAATTCACAAAACATTCAACCTGTACTCAAAGAAAAAATTCTGCAGTTCTAGAGAAGATAGTCCATAGTTCTCATAAATAGTTAAAGAACTAGAATCTCCACTTTAAGTGCAAAATGAAATTTATCGTCAATCTATGGAGTTGTGACCAGTAACTCCAAATAAATATTTGCACTTCTTGAAGTTTTGAGCTTCTGATCATCCAGTGTGTGTATAATTGATTTTTATTAAGGCTGCAGAAATATATTTACAGATAAACAAAAATGTGTGCCTACTTCTATGTATACAGCACAGAATGTATGCATTCAAATTCCTAATCTGCATGTCAACATGGCTAGTTAGGTGTCTAGTGTGTGAGATGGTCTAGATGGACTGTGCTTTCAGTCTTTTACCAATGAATTCAACATAAACAGAATTAGGCCAAGATTACAATTTCATTGTATCAGAACCTGTGGATTCCTTTACGATCTGCACAGCACCAAATGCAATGATGGCTGGATATCAAGTAGTCCCACTGAAATAAAAAGTGAGTGCCTAAACATAATCACTTTCCAGAATACCACATGATATACATTCCATTTCCATAACAACTTGTGCAGACACCATCAGATGCTAGATAGTCTCTGTACTGAACTGTAACTATTCATGGAGTGGAAAGAACATTAACAATCTGTTTATTACGATATTTACCTGCCCTTCCTCATATGCTTTTCAAAATTAATCCTCTCACATTGCTCCCTTGTTGACCCTGCAAACTTTTAAGATAATTGTTTAATGTCTCACACCAATTAGGCTTGTCAATTTCTGCACTTAAGCATTGCAAGGAAAGTGAAAGGCAGCATGGAGAGACTGTTCTCATATACTGAGCTTTCAGAAAGACTGGTTAAACAATGAAGAACTATGTTATAGACTAGGTTATTTACAATCCTTTATTCATTATGGATACAATTATTCATGTGTCTGAAGTATTACCTAACATTAAAAATAAAATCACCCATGAATGTCAACAAATATTGCATATGGTATTTGACCAGTAGCAACGTTTTATTTCAGACTAATGCATTTTTCTGGTTTCTAAAGTAAATACTGATTCATCAGTGAAATGGCTCAGAACAGTCCCAGAAGAATTCAAAGAAAAACAACGTCTATGCAATTACTAGGTACTGATGACAATAAATCAATCTTAATGATTTTTATATACATTTCATAGTTAGCATGGCTATTTAACAAAGCTGACCTAATTGAGTAACAAATATTATTTTATGGAAGACTGCTTTGGAATGTGGTGCTTAGAGATCTACCAGAAGTACAGGATGATAGAAATTGTATTGTCTAGGGTATTTGTTATATGACATGTCCTCCCCAAAGCTCATTTTGGCAGAGAGAGACTGATTCCATAGAAATAGGATGAAGTGTATTCATTAAACATTGTAATCATCCATAGATAAACAGATGTCTGGTATTCAAGCAGGGCAAAGCAATAATTACACACATCTGTATGATACCAATAAACCCTAATATGTACAGAAGCAACTGGCTGATCTCTCAGGCTGTGTCTAGACTGGCAAGTTTTTCCGCATAAGCAGGTGCTTTTGCGGAAAAACTTGCCAGCTGTCTACACTGGCCGCTTGAATTTCCGCAAGAACACTGATGATCTCATGTAAGAAATTAGTGCTTCTTGCGGAAATACTATGCTGCTCCCATTCAGGCAAAAGTCCTTTTGCGCAAAAGCTTTTGCACAAAAGGGCCAGTGTAGACAGCTCAGATTTGTTTTGCGCAAAAAAGCCCAGATGGCAAAAATGGCGATTGGGGCTTTTTTGCGCAAAAGCGCGTCTAGATTGGCCACGGATGCTTTTGCGCAAAAAGTGCTTTTGCGGAAAAGCATCCTGCCAATCTAGATGCTCTTTTCCGCAAATGCTCTTAACGGAAAACTTTTCCGTTAAAAGCATTTGCGGAAAATCATGCCAGTCTAGACATAGCCTCAGAATAAAACAAAGAATTTTCCATTACAGAGTTTCATTATTTGGTCCGTTTTACATAAACACTGTAAAGGATTTTGATATTAGTGTACTCAGCAATCTCTGATGATTGCATACTGTGTAGAAAACTCACATACAGCTCACACATGGAAGTAGCAACCTCACTTTCTTTCATAATCCACACTGTTCTTCAGACTTAGTGACAACAAGAATTTGTCTCAGCATCACTTTGTAAAGTTGTCGTCACATTTGATTCTGCATCTTGAACAGACTGACCAACACCTGACATAAAGCGTAGGCCAAAAACAAAAATCACACCACATTTGGCAAGCTGGAAGGACACCTAAGAAATGATAACTGAATGATGATCCCTGGAGACGAAACTCTCACCTCAGAGTTTTCATGAAATGGTGTTTATGTCTGCTCTCAGACTTGGATGTGACATCCTCCATTGCATTAACAAAAGCTCAGCCCCCTGGACAGCTAGGTTTTAGTATCCAACTGGATCCCTGTTCTTCTTTCTAACCAACCTTTACATTCCCACATATTCTTTCTAGAAATATAAATTAATTAGGGATGCATTAAAAGATGATTGTAGTTAAAAGAAAGAGTTATTCTTTGGTTAGCTACCCAGAGCCTTTTTTGGATTGGCATCCAAATGGCTTTTGTTAGTCCAGTTAACAGAAACAAGCTACTCTTACCTGATAAAGACAAATATTTAAACTAATTTATAAGATAAAATCTTAATTATTATTGTAACTTACAAGAAGAAAATTCTAGCTCAGAAAGAAGTCATGTGACAAGACAATGCTTGATATCCCCTCAGTAGTCAGTAGTGTCTCTCAACTAATAATATAGAGCAAGGAAAAGATAAATCCTGGATTGCTACAACTTATTTCCTTAAATATTCCCTGTTTGCCAGTTTAACAGTGTTCCCTCTTTACAATTACTGGACCGCCTCATGATTCATCTAGGGTACGTCTAAATAGAGGCACTTCCAGTATCCCAAAATAGCTATTCTGCGTTTTTTAAGCAAGACGATTATTTATAAATATAATGGGCTCACTCTTCTGAAGCTTCAGGGAGTAGCCGAGTTAATCTGTTACAGAAAAAAACAACAAATGGTCTGGTAGCACTTTATAGACTAACAAAGCATGTAGATGGTATCTTCAGATGAAGAAGTGGGCTGTGCCCACAAAAGCTCATGATATCATCTTTGGATATGTCTAGACTACATGCCTCTGCCGAAAGAGGCATGTAAATTAGACTACCCAACATAGTCAATGAAGGGAGGATTTAAATATCCCCCACGTCATTAAAATAAAAATGGCCACCGCACTGTGCTGGCTCAGCTGATCATTGGCACAGTGCGGCAGTCAAGATGCAGATCGGTCGACAGGGAACGCCTCTGTCAATCGCTCCCTTATGCATCGTGAAACGAGGTTTACAGGAGCAGTCGACAAAGGCATTCCCTGTTGTTAGTTTTGTTAGTCTATAAAGTGCTACCAGACTATTTGTTGTTTTTCACTATTCTGAGGTCCCTGTAAACCTCATTCTACAATGATTAAAGTATGTTATGGAATCGTCGTTTATTTCAAAATTTGGGGCTGTGTAGACAGGCCAAATTTCAAAATAAACTATTTCAAAATTAAATCTAAATAAGCTACTCAATTTGCATAGCTCAAATTGTGTATCTTATTTTGAGCTAAAGGCGCAGTGTAGACACACCTGCAGGGATTATTTTGCTACTGGTCAGACTCCTCTTGTGATCACTCAGTTCATTTTCTCAGTCTCACTATCCAGGATTCTGGTTGTCTTCTTCATTGTGACTTGTCACTCCAGACAGGTCACTTTAATTCTCCCTCTCCAGGGGTGTGTCTGTATCTCTCTGGACAAACTGTCCCTCTGCCATTCCAGGCAGTCCTCCATCTGATATGCGCAGGTTTGCCACTTCCTCAGAGGCTGGTAGGGATGTTATATTCTATATCTATGTTCTATCTACTTTATTCCCAGACCTGGTTGCTGCTTTGTCTCTATACTACTTCCTCCTTTTATCATCTAGCACTTCTAAATGTACCACCTGTCAGCTTTTTCTACTCCCTGTGGTTACTTCCCTTTCTGATTTCTTGCTAGACCCTCTAATCCCAGACAAATTTTTCTCCTATTAGGGAGAGACTGCAGGCTGTTTTTCTATGCTGCCTCTTATGTTCTCATCTTTATAGAAAACCTGTCTGCCTGAAGGTGAGTTTCATTCTAATTATATGTCACTGAGCTCTGGCTTCTTTCCAAGTGCAGCCTACATGTTTAATTTGCCCATCTAGCCTACTGTAAACCCATTAGGACTGCTGTGGGTGAACAGCTCATCACAGTCAGTCTGACATCATACATACCTATTCCCCAACATCCAAAAGAGCACTAAGATGCTAATGTTGCAGGCACGTAAAATTGTTAGAGAGTAAAGGAGCATTCAAAACCACCAGAATTGTAATATAAAAGGAAATTTTGGAAATGCAGAGTTAAGGTTGAACTTACAAAACAAAGAAACAAATAAAAAGTCCCAATACCAATACAAGTATATCCAAGTTAACCATTTATGAAAGGTTTAAAATAAGGGGAAGTGTATGGGAGCTTAGCATCCCTTCCCCTGGGGACATAAGAGAGAAAGAGAGAGTTCCCTGTCTTTCTATGACCTGGACTTAATGTTCCACCTGCCAGTACCTTTGTCATTGGTTGATGGAGTACTTGGCCATCAGGTGGAAAAAATGAAGTGGGAGCAGCAGGGAGAGTGGGTACTTTCCTGTGAATTTTATGGACTCCAAACTGTTTCACCAATGAGTAAAGCAGCAACTGCACCTCTAGGAGAAGAATTGCCCGTCCTGGAAATGCTCCTTTTTAGATTTGCTTATTCTTCAGAGAGACAAAGAAGGAAAGAGGGAGACTTGATACTTTAAAGTCTCCTTTCGGTTGTATTCAGGTTTTTAAATCAGGTTGATCACCAGAGTGTCAGCTATTACCCACCACTGGGCTTCCCTTTATCCCAAAACCAGAGTGGCCATGACAACTCCTCTTCTGGATTGTAGTAGCAGTAGTAGTAGTGTGCGTATGTGTGTGACAGATGCTGTTACAGTTCAATTTCCCAACCTAGCACTTTGAGTGTAGATATGGGGGTCTGGCTAGCAGAATAAACTCTTTAAGAAGAATAAACTCTTTAACCTGTCTCTGTAACTCCCAAAGACAAACTTATCTGGTCTTGGTTTCCCTGAGACCCCAAAAGAAAGATGATTGGTTGCTGCCACCACCAAGTATAAATACAAATATAAAATAAGCCCTTGGCTGGTGTCACTGGGGATTCCTTCCTCAGGGTTCCCTGTACATTTTGGTACAGGGCACTGCACTCACTCAGGCCTCTTCTCTGAAATGTTTTCCACCACTCCATCCACTTATACGAAGCTCACACTTCTGGCTGAGATCCACAGAGGGCCCCAATTGTCATTTTGAGTCCCAAAATTCTAGGTGCTAGTTTTGAGGTAAGCCTCTTATGAAGTTATAATCATAGAAAAAATCCCATATGTGGGGTTTTGAAGGACAGCTCCTGCCATAGCACATGAAAAGGTTGGGATAATCTCTGGTAAGCTTATTAGTGTGCATATAATTTCTTTTATTTTTCTCCTCTGAAGTGATTTTTCTTTAAGAACAAAAAGGCTTACATATAAAAAGACCTAGCTGATATCTATAAGTCTGTCCTGTTGATTATCAAGAAAAAAGCAAGGAGGTGTTCTTGGACAACATGCCTTTGATGGAAATAACACAGTGAAAGCAGAGAACTACACAAATTGGAAGTTCTCTGGTAGAAGGGGGTCCTCCTTCCTGGAAGCATTAATTAAGCCAGAGAGCAGTGCATGGAGCAGTGCATGGAACGCTCAGCTAAATCCATGCCATGGGAAGGACTAAATTTTGAAATAACAGATATGTGAATAGAACAGGGAATGTTTAATCAGACTCAATCATGTTATTTTCTTTATTTTGGGGTTTGTTGGACTTCTCTGTGCTGAGCACATGTAACCCCCCTTGCACTACAGCAATAGAGATGTAACTGTGTTAGTCTGATCTTGCCAAAACAAAAGAAAGGACTATGCAGCACTTTAAAAACTAACAAGATGGTTTATTAGGTGATGAGGCTTTCATCACCTAATAAACCATCTTGTTAGTCTTTAAAGTGCTGCATAGTCCTTTCTTTTGTTCCCCCTTGCACTGTAACTCTCCAAACTGAATTCCCAAGAAGCAATTCTTTGTGCAGTAGTCTTTCTTTTTCGTTTTTTATTCAGTTGTTCTTTAACACCTAGTAAACAAGTAATGTTACCAAATATGCTTGCTTTGTGTTGTTAATAAAAATCACCTTTTTAAGACCCTGTGTCCGAGGCAGGAAGTTCTGTATGCATGTGCCTAAAACTGCAAGATCAGCTATTAAAAGACTTACAGGTTTTGTTTCCAGATCTCTCCAGAGAAAGATTTAAAGAGCTTGAGGGTACCCCACAGGAAGAAATTCCCACGTGCATCCCAGAAGTGTTTTTTCATTTGAGTGGTGGCAGCATTGCCAATCAAAGGCCAAAGATTGTGTGAAACTGGGGAGTTTTTCAACAGAAGCCTTTAGTGGCAAGGTATTGTAAAGACTTTTGCAAGGCCCCACCTTCTGCATCCAAAGTGCCAGGCTGAGGAAAAGCCTTGACACTCAGGCTACATCTAGACTATACGCCTTTTTCAAAAGATACTTTCGAAAAAGTCTCTTTTGAAAAAGAGCATCTTGATTGCATTATACGGATTGAAAAATTGATCCGCTTTTTTGAAAAAGGAAGTCCAGACTTGCTGGAAAGTCTTTCAACAAAAAAAGGCACCCAGAACTGCTTCTGGCAGGGCTTGGGGGCAGCCTTTACTTCCCAGTGCTGCTGCATGCCCTTTGCAAAGACACATGTTTAAAGGGACCCCCCTGGACAGCCATTGCACTGCTCCTGCTTCTGGCTTGCCTGCCTCCTAGAGGGAAAGCAAAGCTGCTGCAGTGCTTGCTCTGGTTGCCCTGCTTTCTTGGACATTACAGCAGTTTCTTTTCTGGGTTTTTTTTCTGCTTTTCACTGTGTTTTTGGCCATGGAGCCTGAGCTGCCCCTGGGCAGGCGATGGCCGCACGCTGCCATACTTCAGCTTCTGCTGCATCTTCATGACTCTGTCACAAATAACCTGCCCTATGTGGACCCAGATCAGACTTTCAAGACCCTTGTCTGGGCAGATTTGGAGGCATGAGACAAGTTCGGACTGATGGGACCGGATCGTCATGGAGCTCTGGAACAATGACTAGTGGCTCCGCAACTTCCGGATGCAGAAGGCCACATTCCAAGAGCTGTGTGCCTGGCTCGCCCCTGCTCTGGAACACCAAGACACCCTCCTGCGGCCTGCCATCCCCCTGCAGAAGCGGATTGCAATCGCCCTTTGGAAGCTGGCCTCCTGTGACATCAACTGCTCCATGGGACACCAGTTTGGCGTGAGGAGGTGTACTCTCAGGGCCATTTTGGTGGAGATAAGTTACTTTCGGGGGTCAAGCACTGCTGAGTGTGGGGGTTGAGAAAGGGGGACTGCCAGGCAAGGGCAAGAGGGAGTGAGGGATGGAGTGGAACTCGGAGGCAGTTTCTCGGCCAGTCCTGTGCTGATGTGCAGGGGGAAGGGGTGTCCTGACAAGGGGAGGTGTGGATTGGGGGGGGGGTTCTCCTCCCAAGCTCTTAGGTAACCTGTCTAACTCCCTGGTTACTGTCTGTCTATTTGTCTCGTGCTGCAGGTGGTGAGGACCATCGATGGGGAGATGCTGAAAAAGCTCGTCCGTCTCAGAGACCTGGACAACATCCTTGCTGGATTTTCTGCCCTTGGCTTCCTGAACTGAGGAGGAGCCTTTGATGGAACTCACATCCCAATCTGCGCACAGCCCCATCGAGCAGCTCAATTTATAAACAGGAAGGGCGACTATTCGATGGTGCTGCAGGCCCTGGTCGACCACCAGGGACATTTTATGGACATTTGTGTCAGGTGGTTGGGGCAGGCACATGATGCACACATATTCCGCAACTCCTACCTGTACTGCAAGTTACAGGCAGGAACATTTTTCCCCTAGCGGCACCTCTTGCTCGGGGATGTGCAGATGCTGGTGTACACAGTGGTCGATGCAGCCTACTCCCTGATGCTGTGGCTCATGAAGCCCTACACCGGCCATCTGAATGCGAGCAAGGAGCTTTTCAAGATGCATCTTGGCCAGGTTCGCATTCAGGTGGAATGTGCGTTCGGCCGTCTGAAAGGGAGGTTCCATTGTCTCCTCACATGCCTGGAGATGGTGGCTGCATGTTGCACCCTCCATAACCTGGTGGAGAGGAAAGGTGAGGACTTCCTGCTGGGGTGGGGACAGGTGCTGATGGCAAGGAGAGGCCATTTGAGCATCCCTGAATGGCTGCCATCTTCCAGGCTCACCAGGCTGGTGTCCAAATCCGAGAGGCCCCGAGGGAGACATTCTCAGAAGGAGCCCACTAACTCTCCTCAGGGCCCACCCCTACCTTTCCCTCCACAACCCTCACTCTCTTCCCATAAAGAATATATACACACCCGGTTTTCTTTGTAAACACACATTTTTTTTTATTAGAAACAATAGCACTACAGAAAATGTGCTAACTGCGTATAAACCACTTTTCTCTTGTTACTGTGTAACTGTATCTAAATGAAGTAAATCTGTCACTCAAAAATAAAGATTTTGTTCCATAACTGAAATGTTGTTTAACTGGAGTGGTAGGGGACTGAAAACCTGGAGGGGGGAGAGGGGCTGAAAACCTGGAGAAGGGAGGGGGCTCAAGTAGGCCACTGCTTCCCTGATCTCAGGGTCCTGCCACCTTCCTGCATCCTGGCACCACCACAGCCTTGGGCTCGGGTGGAGCGAGAGCCAGTCCTGTCCTGGGCAGGAGGCGGGGGGGCAGGGGGAAAGCAGCTGTTGGGCCTATGAGGACTTGGGAGCAGGAGGGGCTGGGGGAGAAGGTGCAGCTGAGGGAGAAGGGGGAGCTGGGGGGAAAGGCAGGACTGGGGAGAAGGAGCCTGGCATGCAGGAGGAGTGGTGCCCATGACAGGAGCAGGCAAGGTTAGGACTTCTCCCATTGTGGCACAGATGGAAGTGCACTGCTGGACCAGCTCATCCAGCAGTCTGTTGCACCACTTGTCCTCTGCCTCCGTCCTCTGCTGAAGGGTCCTGTTGAGGTCCTGTAGGGCCACTATGTGCTCCTTCAGCTGGTCTGTGTAGACATTCCAGTGCCTGCAGGTGCCACGGATCTGGGATGGTGGTGGGGTAGGTGTGGTGCTCCCCTGTTGGGTAGAGGGTCCGGCTGTGGAGGAAAAGAGGAAGAGACAATCAATGTCTGTGTGCACCCCCGCTGTCCCCGAGGGCATGCTGTCACTGCCAGGGGCAATCCTTTGGACAGGAGACTCAGGAATGTTACACGTGACACCGCGTCTGAGTTGGGCAGCGGCCTGACAACATCACAGGGATCGCACAGTAGCACAGGGGCTATATGGCTCCTCATACTGCCAACCCGCCCGTGTGTGGTGACCCCTCAAAGCACTCACCTGATGATACCTTCCTGATGTCCACGGAAGCCTGAGAGGCCTCTGGGGTCTGGAGGACCGGCTTCAAGGAGAGGGTCCCTGCTGCCTTCTCTTCCTCCTCCTCCTCCTAGTGCAGCTCTCCCGCCTCTTCTGCCTGGTCTTCCTCCCTCGGGGTTCGGTCCATGATGTGGTGGGGTAACCCAGACTCCACCACACACAATGGACTCTGGGCTTCTCCACCGCCCAGGATGTGCTCCAACTCCTGATAGTAAGGTCAGCTCTGTTGGAAACCTGTCTGGGAGGGTGTGTCTAGACTACATGGCTCCGTTGATGGGGCCATGTAGATGAGTGTACTCGGAAAAGGGAAATGAAGCAGCAATTTACATAAAGGATCTGATGACAAAGGGATCTGGGGTTGGCTGATCCCGGTCTAGACTACCGTGCTGTGCTGAGAATCAGCTGATCGGCACAGTGCGGTGGCCATTTTGATATAAATGAAGCGGTGATTATTTAAATTGCCACTTCATTTCCTTTTGCCGAGTACACTCATTTACATGGCTCCATCGACAGAGCCATGTAATCTAGACACACCCTTAGTGTGGAGCTGTTGCTGGCATTGTCTCCCCAAAACCTCCACTGTATGTCCTTTACAGGCAGTCCCCAGATTACGTACAAGATAGGGACTATAGGTTTGTTCTTAAGTTGAATTTGTATGTAAGTCGGAACTGGTACATATTTTGGGGAGGAATGGGGAGCTGGACTTAGGTGGAAAAGACTCTGATTCTCATACAACTTCCTTATTATAAGAAAAACACATACTGTTTTGATATGAAGGTTTTTTTGGTTGATATTTTAATTAAAAATTGATCATAAGTTTCAGTGTTTCATGCTATATCCAAATCTTCCTTTTGGGGTACCTGAAAGATCCCAGTAATTCATTTAATAGTCAGAATCTTTGTTTTTTATAACTAAAAAAAGTTTATTCAATGCATATTACTGTTCCAAATAGAATTTGCTACAGATGGTTCAGTGAAATGGGTATTAAGTGTAATCAATAGTCATTGGAGAGCACAGTGAAATATTGATACAATCAAAGCTGTTGTTGTATTCTGCTGAGCAGAAAATGGAAATCCCTTCCTGTGCAGTGTGTGTGTGAATTTATCCACAGGATTAATTTTAAAGAAAAATTCTGTGTTGGGAACAGGAGTTTAGCCAAAGGTGGGTCCTCATTGTCCACTCACCCACTTTGCAACCAGACTCATCCCCTCGGGGCTTACCCTGCTCCGCTCCAGCCAGGGTGTGGGGTTAGGGCTTCTCCCCTCTTCCCTTCTGTCCTGCTCCTCCCCATTCTTGCCCACCCACACCACTGGGTAATTTTTCAGCTTCACCTCTGCCAGGCTGGAAGGGACTTGTTAATTTCACATGATGCTAACAAGATACTTGCAGCTCTAGTGCTGAAGAAGGAAAGAGCTGTTGCTCCCAAGGTGGGGACTGTAACACAATGGGTCTCACTGCCTGCTGCTCCTGCTGTTCCCTAGGAAATTAATTTTTCCACTCTGGGGTGCCCCCTTTTGGCTGGTGTCTTGTTCCCCCCAGCAGACCCGCATCCTCCGTGGCGAGAAAAGCCGCTCCGCGTCTCCCTGGTCTGCTGGGGGGGGCGCTAGCTCCGCATCTCCCTGGTCTGCCGGGGGGAAGCGCCCCCTGCGCCGCTGGAGGCGGCGACAGTGGGGGAGGCACCCCGCACTAGCTGCCCCCCCCCCCCCCGTTTGTAACTAGGGATCCGACATAAGTCAGATTGATGTAACCCGGGGACTGCCTGTATATTCATTTCCCCCATTTTATATTTCATGAGAGCTTCTCTGTGTCCAACAAACAGGCCACAGAAAGGTCCTCTCTCCTCTCTTTTTTAGTTATAAGAGAGGAGAATTTGGGTGAAAATGAATAAAGGAAAAAGTTATCTATTTCCCAAGGAGCCTTCTGGGTTTTGTCTCTTTACGTTTGATCTATATACTTTCTGTCCCTCCTCTTGTGACTTAATGTTTTGCCACCCATCAGAGCAACTTCAGAAGCCTATGACTATCTGTACACAGTTAACAACAATAAAAAAAAACAAAAAAAACTATTGAATTTTTTTTAAAAAGTAAAAAGAAAAAAAATGGAAGCCCAGGCATAAACAATGCTAGGCAGCCTTCAAACTAACTGATATTTCAGAGAAATATGACACATGCCCCAAGCAATTATACTGTGGCTGTGAACATAATGGCGAAATATAAAAACACCATTGATGTCTTCTTCCTTTATGAGGTTCAGGTCAGATTGGATAAAATGATACTTGCTCACCTAAATATGACCATGATTGTGCAGACAGATCGAAAACGAGAACAGATGCAATTTGTTTATACTGACTCTATTATACTGACAGCTCAAGAGAAATTTGTGTCTGACCTTGGGCACATAAAAACTCATTAATTACATTTGTGCACGTGTTTTAAATATAACCATTCTTTAGCTACTTTCTGTTCCTTTTGTCTGTTAGATTAGTCCCTTAGGTCACATGATTTTAGTGTTCCCATCCACACTATTCACTTTTCCTTTAGGCTCACTTTCTTATGCAATATGTTTCACTTCTGTGTCTCTTTTCTGCAAACTGCAGAACACCTGATCATCAGTTTTCTCCATGGATAATGAAATAGTGGAGCTAAACTCAGATTTATGCTGTTTACAGTGCTTGAGGGTGATGTGCAGCATATGTGGTGAATTTTATCCCTAATTTATAACTTTTAAATGTCCTGCATGTCATGAAATGTAATCAGATCATCTAACCTAATAGAACAGGGTAATAAATTAATGAGCCTGGGTACAACCAGTTACTATTGCCATTAAAATGCACAATGTAGTGTAAATCCACCATTTGTTTAATTTACCGTGTCAGATTCTCTCCATATTCTAAGCAATATCAAAAACAATTTCAAAACTCCTACCTATCTAGGTACTTAAATTTACATTTTCCCTCACTTATCTGAGTATCTCCCAAGTATATTACCCAGTTTCTTTTTCTCCTCCTAGCTTGTAGGAGAAATATCTTGGTTTACGAAGTATTTTCCTATTTAGTATTGTGTTGGGCATTGAACAGGTCAGGGGTGTTCCATGTGTTTGTGCACATATGTATAGGTACAGAAATTGTGGGAGAAAAAATAAATAACAGGAACAGTTAGTTTCATGGAACTTCATCACATCTTTTTTGAAAATGTGTTACCCTAGAATCAATAAGAGCACATTTTCCTTATCCTAAAAGACACACTCTTTAGCAACATGTTAGAAAGTAAAATATTGCGTATGAGATTAAAGCTAAAATAACAAGAAGTAGGCTCTTCATAGAATTTGTCTGCTGAATACTAGTATGCTTTTCCTGCAGAAATCATGCTCCTTGAAGCAATAGCCCTATTAGTTTCATTTACTGAGATTTCACTCATATTTGTCATACATCTAAGTGATTTAATCTCTATTGGCAAGTTGTTCAGAATCATCTAGATGAGTATTGCATTCCTTGATGATAATTGATGTTGGCTCCCATGGAAATGCTAATTTTGTAGCAGTCAGTGTCAATCAGTCATCATCAGTTACTGCTTTGCCGTTCTGTCTAGATGAAGTATGTGGTGACCATCATGAAGTCTCTAGCTGGTAATTAGAATGCCTACTGAGGGGTGGGAGGAAGCTGTTCAATTAGAACTGGACAAACACGTTAGAAGAAAATTCATGCTCGTTTGAACATCACAAAAGCAAGTGAACTGAAATAAGGGAGATCATTTTAGAGTCAGTTCAGACATCTGTGTTCAGTCCCTTCTGTTAAAAAGCAGGCAGGCCCAGATCCGCAAAGAGATTTAGATATGCAAATCCCATATTTAGGCAATCTACTGCAATTTACAATCCCTCGCCCATCCTTCTGTCTACTATTGACTGGGGAATTAACTCAATTGACACCTACATTTTTTTTCTGTAAAATTGCTTATGTTTCTACCACTGGGCACATACACTTCTGCCTTAGGCAGACTTATGAATGCCTGTTTTATGTCTGAAACCAGAACAGTCCTTAAAACAGGGACTTTCTACCACACAACTGAGTTCCTTACCCAGTGGACTTTGGAATATTTGAATATGGGATTCTCTCTGCTGAGATGACACTATTCAGTGTCTCAGAAATCCCAAGAGGACTGCAAGTATTTCCTTTGAAGTAGAAATGTGGAAGATAGAAGTCATTTTATTTGTGTTTAATAATTAAATATTAATTGTGTCAGATAGCATAAGGATGACATAATCTTATAGTTAGGTCACATCTTATGTGGGATGTGAGAAATTCTAGTTCAAGTCCCTCTAAAATAAATTTGAACATGCCCTATAATGACTCACTTTGTGTCTCATCCCTGGCTATTAGAAATATTTGTTAATTGTGGATGGGCCATATGCTGTTGTAGGAAATCTCCTGCATAAAATATACCACAATCATTCTTAAAACAATTTGGGATATTTGCCCCCACTATTCCTTAGGGAAGGCAGTTCCAGAATTTCACTCCTTTGTTGGTTAGAACCTCTATTTCAGGCCTGAAATTATCTCTGACCACTTTATATCTATTTGTTCTTCTACCAAGAGTGGCCCTTAACTTACGTAACCCCTCTACCTCTTTGATATTTATTCTGGTATTTATAGAATACAATCCTGTCTCCCTTCATCCTTCATTTGGTTAAATTAAACAAACCAATCTCCTGAAGTCTCCTCTCCTTATGGTAGCTTCTCCATTCCTCTTATCATCCTAATAGCCCTCCATTCTGAATTCATCTGTCCTAGACATGGAATACCAGAACTGCATACAGTATTCCAGGTTGAAGTCTCACTTCTCTATCACTACTGAAAATACCTCATCATGCATGTGATGTTTAAATGCATCTTAGGACTCTATTAGCCTTTTTCATTGTCATCATGCTGGCATCTCATAGTCATCCTATGATCAACCAATACTCCCAGTTCTTTTTCCTTACTCTAACACTTCCAACTCTAGATTATTGCAAAAATTCTATTAATCAATTCCTAAATGAATGACCTTGCACTTTGTATTATTAAATTTCATGACATTTCTATTATTTCAGTTTTTAAGGTCATCCAAATCTTCTTGTAGGATATTTCGGTCCTCCTCCATTTTGCAAATACCTGACAACTTCATTTCACCCACATACTTTCACTTTCTATCTCAAGACCATTACTGAAAATGTTAAATAAGATTGGTCTCAAGACTGATTATGGAGGAAATCTATTATTATCTTCCTTCTAATCTAACCAGACTGCTCATATTTCAGCCTTGCCGCTTCCCCTCTAATCAGTTCTTTCCTCACATTTTTATTCTTAGATTAGTCTCCATCTTCTCCAATGTAATTCATAATTGCTTATGTGGATCTATAGCAAAGGACCTTATTGCAGTTCAGGTAGATTAGATTTACTATACTTCCATTGTCTTAAAAAATCAGTTATTTTCTCAAAGAAAGACTGCGGATTGGTATACCTTTTGTAATGATCTACCTTTTCTAAAAGCAAGATTAATCTACATACCATAATTGGTTCTTAATGGTCCTATTTGTTTCCTTATTACCTATATGACTAAAGAATCTTTTACTCTTGGTCTTCATTATCTTAACACAGTTAAGCTCTGCTTGGCTTCTGTCAGTACTTACTTTTTGTACTACATTTTCAGTCCTTCAGAAAGTAGTTGTCCTTTCTGATTTAATTATTTATCATTCCTTGTATGAATTCTGATTTCTCGTAATTGCTTGTTTGAGGTGCTTGTTCATCCAATTGGGTCTGCAATCTTTGATTTTGCTTGAGATGTAGGTTTATACAACTCTGACTTGCTGCTTCTCAGTGCTAAACGTAAAATGGCAACACCTCTTGCTATTTTGGTGACTACTGGACGAAGAAATCTGTCAGCTGTCATATCCAAGAATATTTGGGTCTTTATTCTAGTTATAGTGACAGATTTCAAAAAATGAACAATTAAAAATAATGTTCATGGATTTGCCTGTTCCTGCCATTGCCAATGCTACTTTTATATCACTATGCCTGTCATTAGCACAAACACTCCTTCAAACACTAAGGCTGTGTCTAAACTTCATCTCTTTTCTTGAAAAAGGGATGTAAATTAGACACTTCAAAATTGCAAATGAAGCCGGGATTTAAATTTCCCGTGCTTCATTTGCATAATGGCGGCTGTGATTTGTTTCGAAACGGGGCTTTTCAAAAGAAAAATGGCTGTTTAGATGGGGATTGATCGAAAATAAAACCCTTTTCCAAAAGATTCTATACTCATTTTTTCACATGTACAGAAATTTCGAAAAAGGGTTTTATTTTCGATCGATCCCCATCTAAACAGCCATTTTTCTTTGGAAAAGCCCCATTTAAAAAAACCCGCAGCCACTATTATGCAAATGAAGCATGGGAAATTTAAATCCTGGTTTCATTTGCAATTTTGAAGTGTCTAATTTACATCTCTTTTTTGAGAAAAGGGATGTAGTTTAGACAGCCTAAACCACCAGTGCCCACCCTGCACAAAGCTCCACCCAGTATAAAACACAATTCTGCTCACTCTACTTCAATGTCCATCAGGTGAAGCATGTAGCTCCACCCATTGTGCAGAACTCTACTTAGGTTACAACACAACTCCATGCACTGTATATTTCTTTATCAATGGGGTAAGCACAATTAAAAACAAGGTCTCTTGCCAGTGTAGAATAAAACAGCCATCATATAAATGCGACTCAGGATCACACTTATCTCTGTGTGTTTCAGCCAAGCTTTTTCTATATAGGTAATGGTTGAAGATATTAATACCAGATACAGGTAATTTAAGACTTATTTTATACAATTAGGTGAGGCTGGAAAGGACCTGAAGACGTTATATCGTCCATTGTTTCTCAACAACTGGTCTGTAAGAGCTCCCTAACACAGTTTAGGTAGCCAGCAAACTAGTCCTGTGTTTAAAAAAAAGTTGAGAAACACTGATCAAATCCATCCAACACACTGATGAAGGATTAAATAATACTTATTAATAATAATGATAATAATAATACTAATTAATAAACCACCAAAATACCTTGGTTTGAAACAATCTAAAATTTGAGACGGGCTAGAATTTGAGACAAATCACCAATCTGAGGCTATGTCGACACTGTGGGTTTTTTCCAGAAAAATATATGCAAATTGCGAACCACAATTTGCGTATCTTTTTCTGATTGTTTTTTCAGAAGAGGCTTTCTGATATTTGGCCCACCTGCACGAGGTCAAATGTCAGAAAAACCTACTCTTTCAGAACTTCCCTTCTTCCTCATTTTATGAGGAATACAGGGTTGCCGAAAGAACACACCTCCTTTTTTGTAAACTGTTCTGAAAAAGTGGATGCATTTCCTGGACACGTCAGAGTTTTTACGGGATAGGTATGGTATCCCTGAAAAACTTTGGAGTCTAGACATAGCCTGAGACAGTCTACTTGTTTGTGTCTGTGGGGAATTTGAGGTAATCAGGATGTTGTTTTATGTTCAGTTTGGTTAGCCCAAAAGTCATGGGTTATACAAGACATATGCACAGAATGTTGGGTCAGCTCTTAATTTTTAGCTAATATGGAGAAGTATTTTGTTAAAAGGACCTTTCAGGTTCCAAAGAGTTGAAATAGAAAGTTTGGGTCAGAAAACAAGAGAAATGAGTTATGAATGAGAATAATCAGCTATTTCATTTACGGATGATTATTATAACAAGCAGGAGAGTATTTCTAAGTTTTCTACACATCTCAAAATATAGTATGCATATTGGAGCTAAAACCAAAAATTCACATGAAAAGTTTTCCACCAAAAAATTAAGAGTTAGGGCAACTAAAATATTTTGAAATTTTTAATTGAATATTTCAAATTGATCTGCTTTGGCCAGCAGGAATGATTTATTTGCACAGCTTTAATGCATGTTATTTTCAAACAATGAGATTATTATTTTAAAATATAAAGTACTGTCTAGATTTAATCAGAACTACTCAGAAAAAGACCCTATTGCCTTCTTTAGGTTGACAAGACTAATAACTAGTCTGACATTAATGGTTTCTTTCAGGCCTGAACTAAATATCACCTCAAAATTTGAAAATACATTAAGATTAATTTAGTACAGTAAACTCTACATCTGGGACTTGAAACTGTGTTCTGACAGCAAAATCTGTAACAATTCTATAATGCTTATTGTCTTCTGAAATGAATTTTCTTAAAGAGGCATTATATTATGGAGGAATTCTTATGGAAGGTGCTGGTAGCTGAAGTGTATATCTAGTAATGCATGAGCTACTGTGGAAGTGATTATATTTTTCCCATTCAAAAGCCAGTAGAATACAAAAAGGACAAATAGAGACAAAATAATTCTTGAAACTGGTTAAATACCGTATTCATTTATATTTTTTATAAATGGAAAAATAATAATCAGCACATAATCTGCACAATATACCTTCAGAGTAACAATCGTTGCATGAAAAATCTCAGAGGGGTAGCCATTTTAATCTGTGCCTGCTAAAATAACAGAGTACTGTGGCACTTTAGGCTATACCTACAAAGCAGTGCTATTATTTGGGATATCTCTGGAATCCAAAAATAGCTATTCTTCATCTTTTGAACATGCCTATTATTTTGAAAGATAATGGGCTTGCTATTCCAATGTCCCTATAAACCTCATTCCACGAGGAGTAAGGGACATTTCAGAAAGTGATTTATTTCAAAATAAGTTATGTGTGGACAGTGCCAAATTTCAAAATAAGCTATTTTGAAATAACATCAAAATAAGATATGCAATTTTTGTAGCTCAAAATGCATATCTTATTTCAACCTATGGTGCAGGGTATATGCACCCTTAGAGACTAACATATTTAAACTACAGGGTACAGATCAGTCAACCTCAACTCAGTTCCTGGAAAAACCATGGAGGGGATCCTCAAGGAATCCATTTTGAAGCACTTGAAAGAGGGGAAAGTGATCAGGAACAGTCAACGTGCATTCATCAAGGGCAAGTCATGCCTGACCAATCTGATTAGATTCTATGATGAGGTAACTGGCTCCATGGACATGAGGAAGTCAGTGGATGTGATATACCTTGACTTTAGCAAAGCTTTTGATACAGTCTCCCACAATATTCTTGCCAGAAAGGTAAGGAAGTATGGATTGGATAAATGGACTGTAAGATGGATAGAAAGCTGGCTAGATTGTCGGGCTCAACGGGTAACAAAAGAAGGAAGTTACTTATCAGGTGTAGGACCAATGTTAATGAGGTTAATTCAGTCATGGTGGATGTGGCTCACAATACATTAGGACTGAATACGGATTTAGATTATCTTACTACAAAGGCAATTTGCCCTTTCCTGGTATTCACACTTCCCCATCAACTACTCTCAGTGAACCACATCCACCCTGAGTGACTTAGCCTAATTAATTCTGGTCCTGCACTTAATAGGTAATTTCCTTCTTCTGTTATACTAATGTCTGTGTGTGTATGTGTGTGTGTGTGTGTGTGTGTGTATAAACATACTCCTACCTCTGTAATTTCTACTCCAATTCATCTGATGAAGTGGGTTTTACCGACAAAAGCTGTAAGTCTGTAAGATGCCACAGAACTCCATTCAATTTTTGCACGGACAGGGTTATTGTTAAGCTTCTCAGATTTAGCAGATATAGAAATGTAATAATGGAACTTTAAATTTTATTTAAGTCAGAGGTTAAAGTGAAACAAAGTAGATTAAATATCATGACCCATGAAAATCTCCATTCTGATCTTTATCCCTCCAATAGGCTTTAGTAGGGTTTTTTTCCATTTCTAAGGTCTACATCTTTAAATATCCTAAAATATAAAATCCTGTGTAGGGACCCCTATAACCTTCTTTGTAACTCATCTTAATTAGCCCAGCAAGGGTCTGGAATTCTTCTTCTGTACTTTCTCCCTCTGCTGAACTCTTCCCATATTATATAGGAAAATTAGGTCAGTGTCAGTCCCACATAGAAATCCCTAGTGGCAAGCATGACTACCATGGCCAGGGGAGATTCTAGGGAATGGAAAAGTTTTAGTTTTACAAGAATGCCATAGTGGCACCAGGTGGTTCTGCACACTGTAGAATCGAATTATGTCAGGGGTATTACTGCAGGATATGGAATTATGATCCCAATGAGTCAGAATACTACAACTGTAGGGATCTTGAGAGGTCATCAAGTCCAGTCCCCTGCCCTAATGGCCGTACTGAGCACCATCTAGACAATCCCTTATAGATGTCTATCCCCACTATTCTTAAATATCTCCAGTGATGGAGATTCCACAACCCCCTAGGCAATTTATTCCAGTGTTTAACCACGCCGACAATTAGGCTTTTTTTCCTAATGTCCAACCTAAGCCTCCCTTGCTACAATTTAAAACCATTGCTTCTTGTCCTATCACCAGAGGTCAAGCAGAGCAATTATTCCCATCATCCTTGTAATACCCTTTTAGGTAATTGAAAACCACTATGATGTCCCCTCTTAGTCTGCTGTTTTCCAAACTTAATAAGCCCAGTTCTTTCAGTCTTACTTAATACCTCATCTTTTTTAGACCTTTAATCATTTTTGTTGCTCTTCTCTGGACCTTCTCCATTTTCTCTACGGCTTTCTTGAAATGTGGTGCCCAGAACCCATCACTATACTACAACTGAAGCCTTAATCAATGTAGAGTGGAATGGAACTTCTCATGTCTTGCTCACAATACTCGAGTTAATGCATCCCAGAATCGTGTATGTTTTTTTGCAACAGTGTCATACTGTTAACTCATATCTAGCTTGTGGTCCACTGTGACCCCTATATTCTTTTCTGTAGTACTCCTTCCCTTTCTGTATGTGTGAAACTGATTTTTCCTTGCTAAATGCAGTACTTTTCATTTGTCCTTATTAAACTTCATCCTATTTACCTCAGACCATTTCTCTAGTTTGTCCAGATCATTTTGGAATTTTGACGCAATCCTCCAAAGCACTTGCAACCCCTCCCAGCTTGGTATCATCTGCAAGCTTAATAAGCATACACTCTATGTTAATATATAAATTGTTAAGGAAAATATTGAACAGAACCGGTCTCAAAACAGACCCCTGTAGAACCTCACTTGTTTTGACCTTCTAGCATGACTGTGAACCATTAATATCTATTTTCTGAGAATGGTTACCCAGCCATTTATGCACCGATCTTTTAATAGCCCTACCCAGGTTGTATTTCCCTAGCTTTTTTATAAGAAGGTCATGTGAGACCGTATCAAGTGCTTTACTAATATCTAGGTATACCATACAAAACGGCCATACTGAGTCAGATCAAAGGTCCATCTAGCTCAGTATCTAGCAACTGTGGCCAATGCTAGATGCCCCAGAGGCAGTAAACAGAATAGATAATATCACATGATCCCTCTCCTGTCATACATTTCTAGCCTCTTACAAACAGAGTCTAGGGACAACATTCCTACCCATCCTGGTTAATAGCCATTGTTGGACCTAACCTCCATGAATTTATCTAGTTCTATTTTGAAACCTGTTAAAATACTAGTCTTCACAATATCCTCTGTCAAGGAGTTCCACAGGCTGACTGTGTGCTAAGTGAAGACAAAATTTATGTCTACTGCTTCTCCCTTATCCATAAGACTAGTTATCCTATCAAAGAAAGCTATCAGATTGGTTTGAAATGGTTTGCTCTTTACAAATCCATTCTGGATGTTACGTATCACCTTATTTATCTTCCAGATGTTTACAGATTAATTTCTTAATTATTTTCTCTGTTATCTTCTCTGGTTCAGATATTAAGATGTCTTATCTGTAGTTTCCCGGGTTGTTCTTATTTCCCTCTTTATATATGGGCATTGTATTTGCCCTTTTCTAGTCTTCTAGAATCTCTCCCAACATCCATGACTTTTCAAAGATGATAGCTAAAGTCTCAGATACCTGCTCAATCAGCTCCTTGAGTATTCTAGGATGAATTTCATTAGGCCCTGGTGACTTGCAGACATCTAAATCTTCTAAATATTTTAAACTTTTTTTTTTAATTTTACTTCTAAACACTATTTCCACTACCATTCACTGTGTTAGGCAACCTGTCACATTCAGTTTTGGTGAAAAACAAAACAAAGAAGTTGTTAAGCACTTTTGCTATTTCCAAATTTTCTGTTATTGTTTCTCACTCTTTACTGAGTAATGGGCCTATCTTGTCTTTGGTCTTCTCCTTACTTCCAATATATTTGTTGAATATTTTCTTGTCATCCTTTATTTCTCTAGTTAGATTGAGTTCATTTTGTGCCTTTGCCTTTCTAATCTCACTCCTACATACTTCGTTATTTGCTTATATTCATCCTTTGTAATTTGACCTAGCTGTCACTTATTATATGATTCCTTTTTGATTTTTAGATCATGTAAGTGTAACTAGATGTGCTCCCTCAACCCCCATCTGCCCTTTTGCTTGCAGCTTGAATAGTTCCTGTTACAGTGAACAAGTGGGGTTTGAACAGTTCCTGTTTTGTGAATAGTGGAAAATTCCCATAATTTTAGGTGCTTGCTAAAAGATATATTGCTTTAATAGAATCAATTCATGCTTATGAATCTGTAACCTGTCAGTGTATGCGTCAGGGAATATGAGTGCAAACCCTCTAATCATAATGCAGCACAGCATGTACTACCTTGTATGGCTAAGGAAAACTCCTGCAAAGTGCATACATTTATGTGACAGGTGGCCAGGTGGGGAAGTAATAGTGTGCCAGATTCAGGACTGGACCGGAAGTAGTAGAGTCCTCCAATGAATACAAAAGGATTTTGGGACCTCTGGTTGCCTCGCAGCCAATCTGTGGGAAACTGTCACCTGGCTGGTCTAAGCCACTTGAAAATTGAAACTAGCTCTCAAACACTTTTAGCCTGCCTCTAACTGCCAGCATGAATGTGATGTGTGTGTGAGTATTACTGCACCTTTAAGACATTGTACCAATCAACAAACCTCAGTACTGCTTCAGTTCACCCTTTTCCTGGGTTTATTGTTTTATTCTTTGCATTGGCTGGTCCAAGGACAATAACAGTAAGATCTCCTGGTTAAGTGAAGGTGGTTTCTTGCCATACTTTCTATCTTTCCTGTGTAATGGAGTAGTTTTCTCTTGAGCCCTTAATAATGTCCCTTTGAAAAGCTGCCAACTGTCTTCAGTTGTTTTTCCTTAGTCTAGCTACTCATGGGACCTTACCTAACAGCTCTCTGAGGGAACGTCTACCCTACTCACACATTTCAAAATAAGCTATTTCAGAATAATAACTCCCAAAATAGCTATTTCAAAATAGTGTGTCCACACTACAAATGTTCATGGAAATAGCACAGATCTACATCAAAATAGCATGTCCAGGCTGATTGGAGGATGAACCACATTTAAGTCCCCCTGGAAGCACATTTCCTGGAGCTGCTGCCTGAGGCTATCTGTAACTCATGCTTAAAGGGGCTACTCTCTACAGCTGTGTCTCAGGTTCTTCATCTTTGCTTACCTCCTCAAGGGAGAGCAAACTCATCTCATTGTGTGTTCTGGTTGCCCCTGTGGACACCACAGCACTCCAGCAAAAGAATTGGACCTTCTGCAAAGGGCTTGCCGGCTCTTATCTCATGGTGCAGTTACAGCACACAGTCCAAGTGGTACTGCAGGAACAGGACCTTCAGTGGTGCAATGACCAGCAGTAGCTCCAGAACTTCCACATGCAGAGGGATACCTTCATCGAGCTGTGTGAGTGGCTTGCCCCTGCCCTCTGGTGACAGGACACTCACGTGCAATCCACCATCTCCCTCCAGAAGTGTGTCACCATCACACTTCAGAAGCTCATGATGCCGGACAGCTACTACTCCATCTGGAACCAGTTTAACGTGGAGAAAAAAACCCTTTATACCTTTGACTATGACATTGCACAGTTACCCCCTAAATATAAAGAGAGAGACAGAAGATCTTGTAGGTGGAATGATTACCCACAGCATCTGCTGCAGTGATGACAAAATTGGAAATATGTCAGAATGGAAAGTTAATTATAGTTATAACATATATGAAAAGACAGTTGAAGTCAATAAAAGGATATGACTGCTACTATACCATTAACAAAAAATGTCCTACAGTCTTTTATAAAGTATGCGCTTTCATTTCTAACACACTCTCTTGTTAATCAAAGCTAGTGTACCATTTATGAAAAAGAGTCATACTATTTTTTCCCTTTCTCACTGCACACATGAAAGAATTACAGCATTAAATACTATTTAACCCCAGCAGAGTATCTGTCTACTACATTTTTTAGGGTCTTACAGTGGTGACCACTGCAACAGCATCTGAGTCTATTAATATTATAGTCAATTTATAGTGACTGTACTAGGAGAGTATCATGTATTCACCATGCATACTGCTACTTCCTACCCTGTTAGTCAATTAATGGGTTTTAGCTTAATATTTATATATATTTTTTTAAAAAAATATACTACCCCAAAGATTTGTAGGTAAAATTAGTTGAAGTAATTGAAGTAGTTTTATCATTTCAAATTAATTGTATTATTTGCAAAGGATTAGAAAACAACAATTGTGTCATGAAACTGAAAAAGAAAATAGGTTAAAAGTGATTACGGAAGAAAGTTCTGATTTACGGAATTCATTAGCTGGTGAAAGGCAAACTCTTCTAAACAGATATTATTGCTCTGCTTCGTTCTATTTTAAACTATTAAAGAAATAATTCCTTCTCAAAGAGAGTGTTGTAAATTCACTCTACATATACACAAATATGTCTATTGTTATATAGTGTGGCTTTTTAATATATCGCCTAGTACCACAAACATAAACCTAGTCAACAGAAATAAAATCAGCTAATGTAAGGAAATGAGAGTAGAAGCAAGTTCTGAAATGTCTGTATTCTTGTTTTACCCTGAGGCAAAGCATGCATTTATCATTGCTATCTTTTGGCTCTGACAGAGTACAGCATTTGATAATGTTGCACCAATAAATGCACTGATCCTGCTCAGAGAAATATTGGATTTCTGCCTTGAATTCTACGTTGAAAAGCATGGAACTTTGTAGTATAGGGATTTTTCACTTCTGTCAGAAAGCCTTGTTTTTTTCTTGGTGAAAAAAAGAAAAATAATTCTCTTCTGAAGAGAATTCAGAAATGCATTTATATTTTATTTATAAATAAATAAATATAATAATCAGGAGGCAAGGATGAATTGGCTGTCTTTTTAGAGTCTACCAATGTATTAAAAAGAAAATCTAATCTCCCATCAGCATGTGAATTTGCACTGTAATTTCCTATTACCCATAACAGGAAACATTCGTGTTCCAAAACAGCAATATTAAAAGTCAAACTAAGCAGGGCTTGTCAGGAACAACCTAGCAATCCAACACTGGACCTCAATGTTTTTCCATAGAATGACCCAATAGTATAACAGAATGAAGTTTCGCAACTCCCTCCCCAGTTAGCCATAAAGAAAGAAACATAGTGGTGAATTAGCTTAACAAAACATTATTAATATTATTATGGTCCCAGGTCTAGATCAGGAGCCCATCAAGCTAGGAACCATACAAATGTATGAGAAAATGCAACAGGGAATCCTCATGTGTCACAGCAAACTCTGCAAGTTGCTACTTGAAGATTCTGAAAGTTCAGTATGAGCAGCAGACAATGGGATCTTGAAATACATTTTGAGTAATACAATACGAAATGTTTTGTTGCATGATGACCATTTATAGCAGCTGTGTTTGCTTATGATATCTTTAGCTGCCACGACCTCTGTGAGATGCATAGTAGAGCACTTTCACATATATTGTTCTGTACAATGTTAGTACAGTACAGGTATTATACTATGCAATCTGTATCTCTGTAGCTGTAAGTAAGGGTGGTTTTACAATTAGGCAAATGTTTATAGAAAGAGATACACCTTCTCCTGACTACCCCATGAAATGGCAATTTCTACACATTTGTGGGATGTATTTAACATAATATTTAAGAATCACCCTCTCATCCACACCAATACATATTTCCTTTCTTCAAAAGGAAACAGTCAGAGGCTAACTGTTAATCATGGAAAAATCATTTAGGTCACCTAATCCATTCTCCTGTCAAATCAAGAGTTCTTTAAGTAACTCTTAGAACAAACTATAAAATAAAGTACTTCTCATTCTTAGGACAGTTTTCTTCACATTCAGCCTATATTTCCATTCTGGTCTATAAGGAATTAGTTATGCAATGTCTTCTAATGCTTATATGCTTGTGGGAGTTATTGATCTAATTTCTGCAGCACAATCCTGTAAATATACCTGATTAGATAGTCTTGCTCTTACCTGTTGACGGCATAAAATGTTGTCTGTCTCAATCTCATTTATATTAACACTTTTATTCCACTTAAAAAAAGAAAGAAAAAGCAAGAAAATTGCACTTGGATAATGGCTAAATTTAGTAGGACGCTTTGATATAAATTTCCAGGGAAGTAAGGCACTCCATGCAATAAGCTAAGTTCTTCAATCAGTAACAATGCCAGCTGAACCACTTAGAATATTCACTTAAAATAGACATTCAAAAGTGGGCAAGCCAAGTGCAGAATGCTAAATTGTTCTACAGCTGCCTCTTCTCTTTCTTCCATATTACACACATGGCACTTTTTCCTGGAAGCATTCATACTGTTCAAAAAGGTATTTTCACACCATTCTGCAAGACAGTTTTTCCTTTTTAATGTGCTGAGGTGTTAAAATCAAATGCAATATTTAATTCACTTTGTATATCACCCTTCCTGTTAGCAAAACCAATAGTGATTGTGAATGCTGCTCTTGTGTGGACTCGTCAAAACCCGGAGAAGTTTCATTTCTCACCCATACAGTCTTTTACTTTTCTCCATCTTAAAAAAAAAAAAAAAAAAAAGAAGTCTGTGTAATACTGGATTCTACTGTGATGACAAAAGTCAGTGTTTTGGGCAATTGCTATGTAGGTGGAGAACTAAGATGTTTGTTTAATATGCAAGATTATGCTTCTTCCATTGTTTACCGTCATATGATCTCATCCATCTTGCCTGTTCCATTTATCAGTCATTATAGCACAGATCTGAGTCTCAAATCTATAGTGAACTCCACAGATGCATACGTCTGTAGTCATATAAAGTCCCATTCAATTCACTGGATCTACATGCAGGTCCTGGGGACTACATTCAGAGAAATTCAATGAAGTCAATGGCATGCTATGTGCGCACTGGGGTCTGCCAGTGTGGAGTTCTGATGTATACTCTCTCAGGCAAGAACATTTTTTTTTTATTACATGAATACTGTATCTAGTTTGATAGGGGCCTGATTCTGTTATTATTGTCTCAAGTCACTGCCATAATGCAAATACATTACAACACAAGGCATTTCTTTAATGATCTGGACTATCAGGGAGGGGCATGTCTACATTTTTTGATGATAAAAACTGGGCCAGTTGCCACTGACCAACAGGTACTTTGATGAAGTGTTTGTTAGAACTTTATGTATTTTCATGGGTTCTGTTTGATAAGTGGCATTATCTTTCTATATTTATTTTAACATCCGTGGCTGCATTTTACACATAGATGTGTAAATTAATGTATAATTGTTTATATGAACATGTCAACTAAAATATAAAAATGAAAGATGGGTCAGAGATAACTACTGTTACCTCACAAAACACATATGGGAACATCTATACTTATGAGAAGATCAGTTCTCTGGAGGTTGATTTTCTATGGTTAGATATAACAGGTCTAGTATACCTCTGTAAATCAAACATTGAGGGCAGCCACCACTGGTGTCCAGTGCTCCTCCTTCTGCAAGGAAGAACAGAATCTGGTGGGAAAGTATGCTCTCCTCGGCCTCCCGCAGTGTGGACGCTGCCACAGCTTGGCTTAAGGTAAGCCAACTCCAGCTACGCATTTTGCATAGCTGAAATTATGGGCTACATCTGGACTACATCCCTTTTTCGTAAAAGGGATGTAAATTAGACGTATCACAATTGCTAATGAAGTGGGGATTTAAATATCCACCGCTTCATTAGCATAAAAATGGCTGCCGGTTTTTTTCGGCACGGAGCTTTGCCGGAGAAAAGCGCCAGTCTAGAGACTGATCTTGTGGAAAATAAAGCCTTTCCGAAAGATCTCTTATCCCATATTTCATAGAGGGAGCTCCATATTTCAAAGCTCCGTGCTGAAAAAAAGCGGCAGCCATTTTTATGCTAATGAAGCGGGGGAGATTTAAATCCCCGCTTCATTACCAATTGCGATACGTCTAATTTACATCCCTTTTACGAAAAAGGGATGTAGTGTAGACGTAGCCATGTACTTTAAACTCACCTTCCTGGTCTAGTATAAACCAGGCCTTAGAGTTTTAGAATCTTTTTGTATTCTCATTTTGCAGGCTTATAGGCATTCTAGTCATTGGTGTTAGACTGTGCCTTGAGAGCTCCATCTCACTTTTTATTGATGCAAACAACATAAGGAAAAGTTACAGCACATATCATATGAAGAGGGGGATCCTTGATTTTGTAAATGCTAAGTGGCTCCTTCAATAAACTATTTTTGATTAAGAGAAAGGGAGACATCTGGGTGTATCTCCTGGGAATTTTTCAACAGCATGTTAAGGGAATCACTTCCTCATCTCCATTATTTGTGTTATGCTGAAACCACATTGCTCTTACAGAATACAGAATATCAATGTCAGCAGTACCCCAGCAGAATAACTTTACTAGCGCTAACAGTAATGAAAGCACAGCCGACTGTCAACTGTGGACAGGGAATATGTTCAGGTGCAAAAAGGAAAATACCTACCTATATTTAATTTCACTAAAATGGCAAACATGATGGTTTGCATGCATTCTAGAATCTAAGGCACAGGCTATCAATACACATCAGAAGTTACCTCTGTCGGATTTCTGACAGTATGATTTCATGATTCTTTCCTTAGCCTTTTAGTTAGACAAAGTGCTGTCAGTCCCTTCTTGTATGCTTTGCTTATTGAATGTCTCAAGGAAAGGATGGGAAGTGCCTTACTAGTATTTCACACAGACATGCTGTCTGTGGCCACAGAGTTGACAAAACTCAGTCTAATCAGATATATCTCTAGATATAAAGTACAAGCTGTAATTAAAGTGGCAACTAGTACTTGTACTATAGCAAAAACACGATGTACATATAAGGTTGATTAAGTCTCCATTTCCTACGACACAACTATGAATGTTTTTTGCGGTCTTTCAGAAACCCTGAAATTACAGGTTGTCCCCGTGCAAAATCAACCAATATGAAACTCTACTTCCAGAGTTTCACACTTAAACTAGTATATATCTAGTCTTGTGGGAAATTATTTTTAATTATCTGACTATAGTTTTCAATTATTCATTTGGGACAAGTTTTGCTTACAAGGAGAATCTTAGACTTTCATCTGGGAAGAAAACTTTGTATATTTTGTCATATTGAAAGTTTTGGTTCTCCTATTCCTCCCCACCCCACATTTCTTGCTGCCATAGAAATGTCTGAGAAATTGCATGTGAGATGTAACACTGCCAGTGTATCTCAGGGTTAAGGCACACTGTCAGGGTAATGTCATTAAACGTGCACTGCCACAGGCTGTGCTGTACCTATTCTTTAGATCAGTAGGGAACTAACCTATAGGGCTGTCACATTGATGCCTTCCATGGGTGCTACACTTATATAAAGGAATGAGAAAAAATAGTAAGTTGTGACGGGTTGGGTTACAGAGATCTCCTTGAGACTGTCCCTCGATGGGCTGACCATACCACTGAGCCTGCCTACTGTTTTCTGGGGCAACTCACCAACCTGTCCTACTGAACCAAAAGCTCTGGTCTTCTTCAGCAAGGCACAGAGCTGGGTCAAAGCCCAGAGCAGAACGACACAAACGCTGAGAACAGCTCAGGTTTGGAAGGGCTCAGTCATAGGGACTTCACACAGAAGCTAGGTGCACAGCCCTAATGGGACCAGAACCTCAGATAAATCCTCCTTATTCTGCATAAAAATTTTACAGAGAGCAAGTTCATATAGTAACCTCTTTATCAATGAAAGAAAGATATGCACAGTTGTTGCTCCCACCAGATAACAATCATTTACACTGGGTATAATAATAAAAAAAGAGATTTTACTAACAAAACATGTCAGCTAAGTTTAATACTCTAGTGTCAGAGAAATTGTTACAAATCATGATTTCTCGCCTTACTTCTTATTTCAAACGAAGGCTTTTCCAGGCCAGAGTTGTTATTTCTGACCTGGATTCAGCAGCGTATCTCTTCCCCTCTTGTTAGAATTTTTTTTGTTTCCAGGTGCCAGCTGAGGACGATCATTATTTGTTTCCCATTCCTTATATAGAATTTTCCTAGTGCAGGAAGTCTTTGTCAATTTCCCCCACCATTGTGAAAAAATACAAAATTCAAGATGGATTCCAACACTAGGTGACATGGTCACTTGTCTTTGTAGGGCCAACCATAGTCCAGACTTACAGGAAAAAACAAGAGAATTCACAGATCATTGAGCACCGGGCCATTAAGTGCTTTGAGTACTGTTAATGGCCACCATAAGCATTATCTATCAATCTATCTATCAGTTTATACTTCGTATGGCTAATTTCACATATAAGAATAATACATGCACAGAAATGGAATATACACATTCAGTGCACTACAAGGTTTTCAGTGGCCGGTGGAAAACCACGTTTTGCATAAACCATATTTGATTTATGCATATTAAAAATATGGTTCCAAATATGGAGACAAAATGTCACGGTATTTACACAGATTGAAACATGTACATTGACAGAACATAGAGGTAATTTAGAGCTGCTGTATTTATCAATGGACATGGATAACTGGACCTATAAAGAATATCCATACTGCAGGTAGAAGCATGTATCTGAGCCCAAAAGACAGACATGTGCTAGTCCTGATTGAGCTAGAGAACTACAAAAAACAAAGATGAAGTGGGAGAAGGGGTTAGTGAGCTTGTATTTGGATACATAGCTTATGCTGTCATGTCCACACAGCTATTTTTATGCACTATCTTAAGCAGAACTAGTTCATATCTTTGTAGTCAGACTGGGAAGCATACTCCCAGTTGCAGTGTAATCCTAGCCATATAGTGACACCCCCATCTGGGCAGAGAGTAAGGAATAATTATGATCTATTTTAAGAGCTTAAGATAGGCACAGGGAACTCCAGTCCACAGGCCACACGTGGTTCATCTGGATTATCCACTGTTTTGTTTACCTCAGTGGTTGCAAGCACAGCCACTTGCAGTCTCCTGTGCTTGTGGTTCAGATTTCCCAGCCAACAGGAGTTTCTGGAAGCAGTGGCCCATTCCACATCACTTCATATGGTCCCCATTAGCTTGGATCAGTGAACCATGGGCACTGGGAGCTGCAGTGCTCTCTTACAGCAGTCACTCAGGTAAACAAAGCATCTGGCAGCCCATTAGTGGCTAACCCCAACAAACCATGTGCAGTATTCAGGCTGGTAATAGACCATATGAGACAAAATATCTCTAGAACTCCCATTAAAGCATGGTGCATCTCGATAGGCTTGGAAAGATTAGATTTTTATCTGTGTCAGTTAATGTCTATTTTACCATACCAGAAAAATGTAGAAAAAATAATTCTATGGATAACAATTAAAATGTAATAGTTATGCAAAATAAAAAAATAGTTGAGAACATATTCGAGTTTAATATAGTGGTATTTTGTATATTTTGACAAGTGATGTTAACAACCTGTGTTTAAGTGATTACACAGTGTTAACATTTTGAATCTCAATATCTACTGTCATTTAATAATTATTGTCTGATCCTCTACATTGTCTGATCCCCGTGATAATCTGCCATAACACTGAAAATTAAAATTGTTACAAATAAGAACTGCTTAAAAAACAATTATTCATCAAAATTACAAAAATTCAAAATGGATTTCTGCCAACCCTACATATAATGTCAAGGAAAAACAGACTGGAATTCAGGCCAAAGATATTTATCAAGAAAGAAACAATGTAATCTTTAATGGGTTAAAACCTACAGCCGTTTTCAACTAAAAGTTGCACACAAAACGTACAACATACACACTTGTTATAAAAAACAAAATAAACAAGCAATGGGAACATGAGGTTGATAATGGCTCTGAAAATAATCACACGGATCATGTTTGTTGTACCCCCAGTGGACCAAACAAGTTTGTTTCCCTTGGCACCTACAGCATTCCTCTCTTTTCTGCCTCCTACTGTGTTAACAAGATAGGAACCTGTTGGTTTTTTTTCCCTGTTACTTGTAAGGGTAATAAAGGTGTCATTGATGTATATTGTATTGCAAGACCATCTGTTCAGGAATAAACAAGTCACTTGGACAATAGAATAAGCATCCAAAACTCTCTCCGTGTTAAAAGAGATATAATAGTCCCCACAAGATACAATGCAATCCAATGGAAAGCCTGAAACTACTGCAATTTGGCAACAATTTCAAATAGGCTGTATTTACCTGCATGGAATAGCATCCCAGATCAATTGGGTGTATAGTAGTGAGGATCTATTGAGTCTACTGGGAAAATTCCTTTTCAGATGGTTCCTGTTTAGCTATGTGTATACAATTGATTACCACGGGACAGATTTCCTGCTGGCACTCATTCTTTAAAGTTTTCTTTTTACTGTGATGCTTTATTTTGCTTAGAACTATTGGAAATTGATATGACTTGCTCTCCTAACCAAAAATCTGGACAACTGACTCATCTCAGGGGTTTACCTTGTGCAATAGTAAGGAAGAAATTTATATAACAGCAATAAATTTTGATGTCTATTTACCTAGATTTAAAAGTTTCAGAGGGGTAGCTGTGTTAATCTGAAACTTAAAAAAAAAAGTTTAGAAACAACAAGTGGTTCTATAGCACCTTAGAAACTAACAAAAAAGTATAGATGGTATCATGAGCTCTCATGGGTACAACCCACTTCTTCAGCTGACAAATATGGAGCAAGAGGCACAGAGGTACAAATATAAAACAGCAAAAGAGGGGAAATGGGGAGGAGAGAAAAAATCCTGTCCATGCTAAATGAGGCTAATAGAGTGGGCTGTAAGTGCCCAATACTTACCTTTTGAGTCATTTTGAGCTTTTGAGTGTGTTGAATATAATGGCCCATCCAAGAAATGTCTTTGTTCAATCCCTGGCTAAATGTGTCAAATGTGAATGAAAAGGCCAGTTTTGCTGTTTTTCTCTGTAGCTGGTTCCTGAAATTATTCTGCGAGCGTGCATCTACACAGCACCCTTAGCTCGAAATAAACTATTCAATTTGCGCTACACAAATTTTGTAGCTTATTTGGAGTGTATTTTGAAACAGCTTATTTCATAATTTGGCACTGTCTATACAGTGCCAGATTTTGAAATAACTCACTATTCTGAAATTCCCCTTAACCCCTGTGGAACAAGAGTTACCAGGATGTCAGAATAAGTCACCTGTTATTTTGAAAACTATTTCAAAATAATGGGGTACTTCAACAGACGCAGAATAGCTATTTTGAGATACTCCCCAAGGGTATGTCTATACTGCACACTTATTTCAGAATAAGTCAGTGGGAGTTAGGAGACCAAATGTGATTTGCATCTCCAAAATTTTCCCAAAATAGTTTTTCTGAAATTATGTTTAAATTCTTACATATTTAAATTCTTCTTCCTTAATTCCATCTACATATAGCTTTTGACCTGGAATAAATAATACATTCTCTTACTTACTTGGGACCCTAAAATATACAATTGCTAAAAATGAAAAAGTATTTTACAAAAATACCACAACTTATTGTGATAAATGAAATAATTTCTTTACTATCTTTTACTCTTTGTAGAAAACAAAATTGTTAATGTTCTTTTTAATTGCCTTGGCAGATGCTCCTACACTGTACATAGGCCAGCTTGATGATATCTATAATTTCCAATTATATCTGGGTAATTGGGAGAAATTGGGTCTTGGTATGTGTGTTTCTCTTTGCTAATTACTAACAAAAATCACAGCTGGATATTTGCTACCAAACAACAGGGCTGAGATTTTCAAAGCAGTTCAGGGGATAAAGCCACAAACCAAAATGATGCTTTTCAATTCTCAATCCAGATAACTAAAATCTCTATTCTCCTCCTCTGCAGGATAGTCTAATGAAAATCAGTTGAAAGTGATTTGTCTAACTGGCTTCCTAGATAAGATTTGTGTTGTTTGAGGCTTCCTGTCTTGTGAACGCCAATAGATGTCTTCTTGAGGAGGTATTATATGGGAAGAGTTTAAACCCTACAAGACTTACTGAAGTCTGGCTATCTTAAAAGAAGTTAGCTCATCAATTTGGAAGGGGTTAGGGAAAGATCTGCTGATGCATGAACAGGCTCCACTCCCATATTTTCCTTTCATCACCCAAACTGAACATGTAAATCCCAAAATAGCCTCTGCGTAGCAGTGGCATAGGTAGGACTAGAAATTTGGATGAGCCCCATCTTTCAAGTGGGCAGGCAATGACAGAAAGTGTGGTGTCAGGGGGGATCAGGAGCCCTTACACCATCCACCTTCCCTTACATCATCCAGCCTGCTCTTATCATTGGCAAGTGTGGCTCAGTATTCAGCCTGGCTGGTGGGCAATAGAGGCTCTAGCCAGGGCCCTTCCACACCCAGGTCTGAGATGAGTCAAAGTTCTCCAAAACACAAATTCCTATCTCACTGCCACATGCCAGCTCCATCCAAGGGAGTCTAACACTTTTTATGATCTCCTCTCCCCCTGCCTAGCTGGTTGCTGCCTGGTACCCTCTTTAACAAAACACACTTACAGTGTGTTCCCCAGTCTATTGGGGGTGGCTTTAGGGCCAGAATAGAATGAAGCGAAGCCTGGTAGGTAGTTGGATGCCTGGGATTGACAGGGCTGCTAAGTGAGTGTATGCTGCTCACACAGTCCCACCCGTGGCTACGCCTCTGTTGCATGGCGACTTCTGCAGGTTTGAAGGAAAAATGAAATAATCTATGGAACTGTCTTTCTTCCCACTTTATCTCACCTGGACTGGTCTTTGGCTTCCCTATGTTCACAGAAATGGAGGGAAGCATGGGTGTAGCCGTAGAAAGCACCAGCAAGATCTAAATTCTAATCCTATCTCTGACATCAAATCCGTCTGTGTCTTTACACATGGCAAACCATTGGAATGTTTCTGTTTTTTAAAAGGAGGATACTAAATGTAATCTTCAAATTGTGTGCTATCTTTGTGCCCACAGAGCTCTCACCAGTTCTCTTGGAAAGGAAAATCATAACCTTCAGTGCCCATGATTCAAGATTTACACACAAACAGAGTAGGCAGTAAATGCATTGTACAAAGATAACTTTGCTCCAAAAAGTTTACAATTTGGTGGTCTGACCCACATCAACTGCAATTAGTAGGAGTCTTTCTTCAATAAGCTGAGAATCAGGTCTCAAAAGGGCAACAGATACAATGCACATTTGGACTGCCATAGATCAATACAAAATATTAACTAGTCAGAGTTTGAATGCTTCCTGAAATAAGTGGAACACACATTGTCAAAGAGGAGTTGACAGGAGTTTAGGCCAACTGGTTCAGAGAGGTACTGAGGTGCCTAACTCCTAAGTATCTTTGTGACTCTGGACTGTGGCGACCAGTCACTGGATAGCTGTTCCAAGCACTAGATGGGCTGGACCAAAGTCCCAGAGGGCCAGAGGTTCAGCAGTAGAAATGATCACTGCTCCATGGAAGGTAAGAGAGCAACACAACTGTGAATCTGGCTCAGTCTGGAGTGTAAAGTAGCCACCAAAAATGAACTTGATATGTAGCAAATGAAATGAAACCAATGTGGAGTGCAGATGCTGAATTGTAGTCTTGCAAGGGATGCCTTTTTTATATCATAAGTTGAACAAGTACATCCTTCACCCCAGAAAAAAAAACATAAACACATAGCCTTAACCATGAAATAGAACTAAAAAAAAGCTATCTTAACCACTGCAATGAGAAAAAAAAACACATAATGAATTGAAGACATATTTCCTTGCAGATAACAAATTATAGGTACTTTAGTATTCAATGACATTGCTGGTGTATGGTGACAAACACTGAAGAACAGCACAACAGCCAAAAGTGGCATGTTATTAACCTCTTGTAAACAGTTTCCTTTTCAGAGGTAAAATGTTTAAGGCTAGTTCTTATTGCAATAGCACCACATACATTTTTTGTCCTTGGGCAATAGAACTGATCTTCTACCAATGGGCATGTAACAGCCTGCATTGGGAGCCAGAAGGCCTAGTGGTCAGGCCACAGACAAATAGTATCTCTAAGTTTTGTGATAGCTCCTCCAATCAGTCCTCGAAGGAACAGGAGAGCAACCAAGACACAGTTTATAGACCACCCCTCTCAAAGTACTTCAGGATCTCAGGTAGCCAAGGGAGAAGAGAAAACCTAAGTCCTCCCTCTCCAGTACATCCCAATCCAAGGCCCAAGGGAAGAGAGACAAGGGATGGCTCAGTCTTTTCTGGCAAGTACTCTAGTCCAGGGCTACTTCCTAACTTCCCAATTTTCCCTTCAGTTAGAGGCATAGACTTCCTCCCAGCCTTCTTTTTGTAGTCTCAGTAGTTCAGAGCCTCAGCTAGAAGGCTCAGGAGGCTTCACAGCTCATTCCCTGAATCCAGTTGCCACCCCCCCCCCCTATTCAGAAGAAAGGGGGAGGGTATTAGCCCTTGTCTCCTGGTCAAGTATTTACATTATTCACGGTCCTGTCCTTCTTCTGTAGATCATAATGTGTGGGAGACTGCCTTTTTGCAGCCTCTCTTCACTTTTCTCCCACAGGAGTGCCAGAGCTCCCTTTGAAGCAGGTCCTCCCATACAGCTGCTACTATAATACCGACAGGCAGAATTGAATTCGGGATGTGTGGAGCTTAGTACATGAGCCTCTACTGCATGACCTAAAGCTGTAGAAGAGACTCATTACTGTCTCTGTAAGTGGTCTCTCTGTGGGCTTGTCTAGACTATGTGGAAGATTCAAAAGAGGATATGCAAATTCCATGGCTTTTTTGGCAACCCCCCCCCCCTTTTTACTCCAAAAATGAGGTTTATGCGGCTTCTCAAAAAAGGGGAGAGGGTTGCCGAAAAAGCCTCATCCTGACTACTTTCACTTTCGAAATCTCTGCTTTCGAAAGTGAGAATGGAAGAAGATATGCAAATTCCCACAGAATTTGAAATATTCTCTTTTGAATCTTCCACATAGGCTAGACATAGCCTGTCAGTGGTCTCGGTGTCAATACGAGGTATAGTACACCACTCCAGCATGTGTCTGGGCTACATATTTCCTCCGGCTGAGGAAGCACTTCTCTAGCTTGAAATTCCAGATGAGACTACATTTGTAATGCCAAGAGGCTGAACTGAACCTAGGACCTCTGGAGCTTAGTAGTGCATGAGCCTCTACTATTAGCAAAGGCTGTAGAGCAGACTCATTATTCTCTGGATAAGTGGTTTCTGTGCCTCTACATTGGACAGTACACTACCGTCAGCAGTTGCATGAGTTACATTAAGGGGGGGAGCCTTCTTGGCTCATTACTGCTCAATGGCTCCTCTAACTTTATTGGGCAAGCTGTGAAATCCATCATAGATCATAAGACTGATTGTTTCAGCTGAAAATTCAAGCATTGCCCCTACACAGTTCCATGTAAATATACATGTCACTCAGAAGTTCATTCTATTTGAACAAGCAGAACAGAAAAAAATCCCACAATATCTTTTAGTCTGCTGTAGCTTGAAATGCCTCAGTCAAGGCCTGGAACCATCCTTCTTGAGTGGTGAGAATCTGCACTAAGTCCTCTCTCAAGGATTAATGCTCTACAATAATGGCTGTGGTGTGGGAGAGCAAGTTTTGAAAAGGTCACATTAAGCAATACACAGAATCAGAAAAAAATAGATATGGGAATGACCTTTTAGAGGTCTCTCTAACAATGCAAGTTTATTCTCTACTGACTATGTAATAAATTCTGTGCAGTCTGGACAAAACATAATTTTTCCAAATAATCCTTCACTCTTTTTGTGTGTAGAGCTGAATCAAAAAAAGTGTTGCTGATACCTAGCTGTATTTTAGTCAATGTCTTTAGTCCTAGTTATAAGCAAAAGTACTACATTTTTAAAAGTGACCTTCTTCATTGTAGCTGGCACTCTCAAATCCTTGCAGATATGTATGTCTACATTAAGGTCAGATTTTTGAATAAAGTTCCTTGAAATTAGCAAAATAGTTCCAGGAACATTTTTAGCAATGGTGTAGACAATAATTTGAACCAGCAACATTTGTGATGAAATACCATTGTTTATGCAGCTCCAGACACACTTCAAATTTTCACATGATCTGTTATTATCAAAACTCCTTCAGCATTATTGGTGTCAACGATTTTTTTAAATTTAATATCAATATTTCAATCAAGATTCAATATCAATTAAGTGTTTCCCCCACACAAGATATGCTAGTTTACATTTTCCAAGCTGAATTATATTTTGAATGTTCTGCCCTCACCGATAATCTGTCATCTTTGTACTATATTTTATCCTCTCATTGTCAGTAACTCTCAATTTAGAAGCAACGGAAAATTTAATTAGCATATCATTTTGCTGCTTTCTCTTCTAGATGGCTAAAGATGATGTTTAAAAGGACAAGAAAGAACCCAGATATCTGCAATACCCCACATCCTCATACTTGGACAGTTATATTTTGCTTCTGGTCAAATAATTTTGTGTCCATATCACAGGGATCATATCCTAACCAATTTGCTTATCTTTCAAAAGTAGGATTTTTGAGAGAGTGTTGAATGTTTTACTGAATCCAGTTATTAACTTTCACTTTACCTTCATTCACTTTTTGTTATTCTACCCAAAAGGCAATCCAGTTTTATTGCTACCTATCTATTTCCTAGAACTGGAAGGAAGGTCATTGAGTCCAGTCCCCTGCCTTCACAGCAAGACCCAATACCATTCCTGAAGGATTTTTGCCATAAATGGCCTCCTCAAGGATTGAACTCACAACCCTGGGTTTAGCAGCCCAATGCTCGAACCACTGAGCTATCCTTGCCCACTCTCCCCTTCCTTCATCAGTTGATCATTTGCTGTATTCATTTATCTAACCATGTGTCCATAATCCATCTTTCTGACCCTCATTTTTGGGAATGTTCACATCTATTTCCAAACTTCATAATTTAGTGCCCTTAAAATTAATGGGAAAATTCTTTCAAAGGCACTTCAGAAATCTTTTCTTTTTTCCAAATAGCTGTTTTATATTGATCCTTGAGTAAATTATAAGTCTTCCTTTAAAATCTGAGTCTTTGTTTCATTTTCACAGCAAATAACATGTCTCTGAAACCTAGATTGCTTCATTCTGCCAAAAGAATATTGTTTTTTTCTTTTTAAAAAAGAAACACCTATGAAGTATAGAGGGATTCTAATAGTTTGCAGAGTTTTAGTCAAAAGTCCAAATTGTGGTTAATGTGCTGGCTGGACATTGTATTTAGGTAGGTGAGCGTTTGCACTTCCAAATGTCCCCTAGATTGCTTCTACATGAATTAAAAGGAGCAGTTATACATTTCTCTAAACTGTTTTTTTATGGCAGGAATAAAGGTTTCATTTGTTGTTTATTAGGATGGTGCTTGGAAATTTTTGTAAGAAAATATGGCTATCGTAAAAGCTGAGATAGAAGGAAGAACTTGTGGGGAATAATGTTAAGAATTGTTTGCTCGCAGAATTGTAATGTATTACAGTGAGCCCTCGCTACTTCTATTTTTTTTTTTATCTTCAGTCCTGGTTGAAGTGATGAAACTTGGAAAATAATCCCTATTTTAATAATTCTGTATTTTTGTGGTCTCTTTAACAAACAAAATGTAGGATTTTTTTCCTTTTTGGTAATTATTTTTAGTGGATTTATAATGTGTGACATTAGAGGAAAATGTGTATTAATTGTGAAACTAAGTTCCATATCTCTTATCTATGGCAAATGAAAAATACACATACACATACAAATAAAGATGTGACCCATCAATGGACTTTAAGGCACTTATATATATATTTTAAGGTGTATCAATTATACTTAAAGTAAAGGCGAGAAAGATGACACTGGGCATATTAAGAAAAATAATACATTTATCTCTTATCAAAACCTGATTAATATGGGTATTATTGAAGGCTATGTGGCATTTCAACCATGAAGAAAATATACAATTAGCAGCAGAGAAATATAGACCATGAAACAGAGAAGTGTTTCACAAATTTATGATGACAGACAACTTCAATGTAGTACTCCTTGTTGCTGCCTCTTTCTTTGATAAAACTGTTATCTTTGAAAGAGAATGTATGATAGAAATCCAGTATTGTTTCAGCTTTCTGAAGAGTTGTATTTTCATTCATTAGTTAAAGAAAATGACAGGAGACATAGATCTGTCATTCAAAGCAACTTGTATTTTTCTGAAAAAAACACCCAATCATCTTTACTTCTCTGGGAAACTAATGTAATTACAAAACTCAGCAGATGTCTGTGCACCTCGTAGATAGAATAACCAAAATTTAAAAAATAAAAATTATAAGTTTCATGAAACTACAATTGATCCTTAGGCACAAGAAAGAAAATTTCTGTGTAATTCAGTTGTTTGACCTTCAGGAAGGAAGGGTGAATGCACAACCAAAAATTTGCCTCAAGCTTCTATTCTGTTTTATCAAAGTGACAGACTCAGGGCCTAGTCTGTGGGAGCTGAGAGGAAGAACAGAGAATATTAACAGGACCAAAAGGGGAAAAATATGTGTCTATTGAAAATGGTTTAGTGTAAAACTAAAACCTTCAACTTTTGATAGAGGAAGAAAAAAAAACTTTGATTAATTAACATAGTTGCAAAAACTTGGAATGAAGTTTACTGCATTTGATAAAATTTCCCGAAGTGTGACATCAAGCTTCAGATTTATATTAAGATTAATAAAATATTGTTCTAACATCTCCTTCATTAACCACTCTTTACATTTCATTAATTCCTTACCTTTCTTTGTGTGTATTCAACAATATATGAAAGTCACCTAGCACATTTTGGTCGGAGGGATTACAAAACACTTCACAAATTCATACAGATTTATACTGTGTTCCATGTAATTAGAAATAACTAACATAGAGAAATCACTTCACTCATTATGGAAATGCAGTCAGTTCTGGGGAGAAACATAATGCATCTAACCTGTAAATAACAACTCTGAATAAGAAATTTCTGTAGAGTAATTTAAACAAATAGGAGGGAGCTATGTAAACTGAAATTTAGATGGAGTTAACATTTATAGCCTTGTGACAAGTGTTAGGATCGCTAAATAAAGTGAATAAGTTTGGATGTTGGTTTTGCATTTAATAAGAACATAAGAATGGCCATACTGGGTCATCCCAAAGGTTCATCTAGCCCGGTATCCTATCTGCCAACTGTGGCCAATACCAAGGCTATGTTTAGATTACAAGCCTCTTTCGAAAGAGGCTTTTTCGAAAGAATTTTTTGAAAAAGCTTCTTTCGAAAGAGATCATCTTGACAGCAACCAGTGTTTTTGAAAAAGAGAGCCACTTTTTCAAAAGAGAGTACCCAGGCAGTCTGGATGCTCTCTTTCGAAAAAGCACTGTTTGCGTTCAGTAACACCTTTTTTCAAAAGAGCGCTTTCAAAAAAAGGTGTTATTCCTCATAAAATGAGGTTTTCTGCATTCGAAAAAACTGCCACGTTCTTTTGATTTAATTTTGAAAAAACGTGGCAGCAGTCTAGACACAGGTGAATTTTTTTTAAAAGAGGCCATTTTTTTCGAAAAAACCCTGTAGTCTAGGCACAGCCCAGATGTCCAAGAAGGTGGGAACACAATAGGTCAGAGCTACTTAACACATGGCCCACAGGTCGCATGCAGCCCACCGCCCATCTGTTTGCAGCCCATGATGCAGTTTGGATTTATGCAGGGCTCAAAATACAGCCCAAGGGTGGAAGCCAAAACAAAAAAGTAGTCAAAATAATGGTCTTCCATGGACATGCATGTAGTTATATATTTGCATGTATATGCAACCACATTTAAGTTGCCTCCCTTGGCATGTGCTGTGTGCATCAATGGGGCCCCGGGGCTTCCAAAGTTGAGTAGCTCTGCAATAGGCAATCATCACATAATCCCTCTCCTGTCATCCATTTCCAGACAAACAGAATAAACATAGATAAACATTTTATCTTTCCTGAACAAATAGTTACAGACATGAAAGTTGCTATCCTCAAGCAAAAAAACTTCAAAACAGGTTGGAATATGAAACTGCTGAGTTGGAATTCATATGCAGTTTGGGTCTGAATAGAGACCATGAATGGCTCTACTACAATAAGAAGTTTCCACTTTAGATATTCTCACCTTCTTCTCACATCCACCCTGATTGAATTAGCTGTGATGTAACACTCCCATCTCTGTATTCCTACTATCTGATTCTTTTTCTTTTATTTCATGCATCTGATGAAGTGAGTTGCAATTCACGAAAGGTTACAGAACAATAGAATTGCAAAATGCCAAATTTCAAAATGATCTATTTTGAAATTAGATCGAAATAAGATAAGCAATTTGCCTAGCTGAAATTGGGTATCTTATTTTGACCTATGGGTGCAGTGTAGATGCACCCTGAGAGAAAGCTAGCTGGAGTCAGGGAGCTGAACTGATGGCTGATAGAGCCAGCCTGAAGGAAGGTATCTCTGCATCCAAGGCAGCTGGGAAATTAAGCAGCAGGAATTGAGTCTTCTGAGGAGGAAGTGGCTTGCAGGGATGATGAATAATATGCTGAGTCAGGTTTTATTCTGCAAAGGTAGTGGAAAAAACTTCACTGTAGCAAAATGAGCTGCCTTAAAAATAAGGAGGTTCATAAGTGAGCTGAAGGAAGAGATTAGGTGACAGGGCAGCTGAAACAATGGGAGTCTGGGAGAAGGCTAAGGTAAAAGCCCAAGTCAAGGCAACATAGTAAACAGTCCATGGAGGAAGTCATGCAGGTTGTGTAGCTAGGCCTGACTGCTTATTTGGGTATCCCTAGGCTGGAATCCAGTGGAAAGGGAAAGTCTGCATTCGCACTGAGGAATGCTGAAAGGAACCCTTCTTTAGCAAGGAGTAAGGACCACTCTACCCCCACACACCTATACCCAGGTGAGACTGGACTTGACCAAAGATCCAATGTGAAGTTAATGAACTATTATTTCTTTGATTATTGATATTCTGGAAGGGGTGAGACTCTGACCCAGACAGAGGACTAAGTTGTAAAAATTCACCCCCTCTATACCTCAGATTAGCTGCTGGGTGGGGAGGGAGGCTCTGTCCTCTTGCTTTTTGTAAGGAGTGATAAAGGATAAGAGCCAGTTCTGCCAGGCTGTGCCCCCAGGAAGGAACACTGGCTGTGCATCACATGCTTATAGGGAGGCTGGGATATTTCTTCAACACAGAATTAGAGGGAAGCCTGATACTTACTGAATCATCAATGCTAATTCCTGTAGGAACCAGGATTTTCTTTGAAGACCTCCTGCTGACTCTATTTACCTTGTGAAATGTGCCAAGAGCACAGTGATATGGTTGCAACCACAATGATATTACTGAAGATTTTTCATGTTTGTTCCAGGGAAGTATTGTCCCTTAAACCCTGACAGGCAAGTTCCTAAAATAAAAGGTTGTAACTGCTTTTGCTGATGCCATCAAAGAATTGGAAGCAGCTAATCCTGACTTCTGATTCTGACCAAAATGCTCTTCTTTCAATAATCTACTATCTGATGAGTCACTTTTTGCTCTAAGTGTGTGACACATGCAGCTGTGTCACAAGAAGAAAATGATTAATCTCTTCCTTCCCAGATCAATAATATTGATAGTTCAAGCCTGCTTAGGGGCATATAACCAACCACTGTGAGTAAGCAACATTAGGTCACAGTTATATCCTAAGAGCTATTACAGCGACAAAGACACAAAATGGGTTGACTTGAATTCTACAAGGTTGGCATCCAGAACAAAAATAAGCTTCATTATAGACAGATTTATTTGTTGCTGTAATAGAAGAGACTTACGACTGCATAATAATGGTAGTTTGGGTGGATTTGAATTGATAATCATCTCATGACAATATTAATCACACACACACACACACATATATATTATTAGTCCTGTTTATATGCATGGCATAAACCATAGCGATGCATGTTAAAAGTTTCTAAATTTACTTTCATTTGGTGGTGTGTTCATGAGCAGACATCTTGGCTTATCTCTATAAATAAATGAAGCGCTAGAGCACATTTTTATATCAAAACTTGTTTGAGGGGAGATGTTTTACTTTCATGGGACCTAAATGTCTAAAATGTTAGCAAACAGTATCACTATAGCCATGCAGAATCAGTGGCTGCAAAGTTGGGAGGCAGAGTCCACGGTCCTTCCTGTGGATGGGTGGAGCTACTTTTGTGCTTCTCCCAAAGTTGACCATAGAAACCAGTTCTAGGCCCCACACGGACACTGTGGAAGTAAGTTTTTGTAAACTACCGCAATCACCCAAAAGGTAGGTGTGCAATACATTTTATGGAGCGCACAGAACCTCATTTTAGGTATGTCTAGACTACTCCTTTTTTGGGGGAAAAAGGTATGCAAAATGTGCTGCACATTTTGCATACCTTTTTCCACTTTTTTTTTCCGAAGAGGCTTTTCCAAAATTTGGCCCATCTACACTGGGCCAAATTTTGGAAAAAAAACCCTCTTTTAGAAAATCCCTTCTTCCTCATGGAACTTGGAAAGTAGGGCTTCTGAATAAGCGTGTCTGCTCTTCCACAAAAAAAGCGGAGGAGCAAACATGTTCCCTGGATGTGGCGGCATTTTTTCAGGATACCAGAGGTATCCTGAAAAAAACCCTCAGTGTAGACATACCCTTTCTGATAAAATAAAACTAACGAATGCCTTATTCCAGCCATGGATTGTATAAACAACCAGTGCTTCCTCCCTATACTTGAGGGACCCTCTTTTAGGAAAAGACACAGTATCTGCTTACATGCTTCCTATCAGCCCCAAATCTGGGATCCCCATGCTCTCCCACATCATCCCTGTCCTACATTAGCTGTTGGGGGGGAGGGGTCTACCCCCCGATATAATGGCTCCCTCATCCCCTCAGCAAGTTTTCTTTGGCAACCTGGCCTAGGCAGAGAGTGAAATGGAGTGACTCCCAGTCAATGCTCTGTGAAGCATGGCCAGCTGCCTGTGAAAGAGTCTGCCTGGAGAGTGACAGCAGCCTGCTCCCTGCATGGGCTTGGTGTTGGGGGACAGGGATCAAGCATGCCGGGAACTTTTGAAAGAGGAACTGTGGCTGAATTGGTTCCTGCTGACTGCATCTGTGAAAATATGACTTGCTAGCCCTTGATATTCTTATGCTGCATATTTAAAAATTAAACATTCCTGGTGCCTTCAATTAATGTATTGAGTATTTTTTTTTTTTTGCAAGACAACATTAGAATCGTATTAGGAGCTACCTCTTGTTTTGCCAGTATCTGAATTGACATTACTCTATGCTGAAAAATTACTCCTATGCACATTATGGAAAGGCATTGATATGGTCTTTGTCGTCTAACTCAATATGATGGCTATATGGTGCAAAGGGATTGCAGTTCACCCCTATTTAAATATCCCAACAGACTGACTGACTCATTTTCCTGCTTTCACAAGAGTGTTAAATTACATGAATATCTGAGCAATATCAAAGGCTCCTGGTTAAAAATTAACTTCTGTTATACATAATAAAGCAATTAATATGCATCTCCTGCAAAGTTAAAAAATGTTGTTTTTCCTCTGGGACATCGTGAAAGTCAACAAACTAACTCTCAGAGTCACTGGATTTAGAGGTAGAAATAACCTATTATGTCATCTTGTCTGTCCCAGTCTGACCATGAACATTTCTTTTAATTTTATCATAACTATATAACTGTTGATGTGTAACAAAGCCTTGTCATGCATCAGGTTGTTCAACTCACTTCATGACAACACTGGGTTTGTTTTAACGTTGTTTGCAGGGGTATCACAACTCCTTTTGCTGTTGAGTAGGAGCTAATGCAGTGGCTTTCAAATTATGGGTCATGACACAGCACTGAGTCAGGGAGTGTTAGGCACTGGGTCTAGTTGCTGCAGGTTGATCAGGTGACCAGTGGGAATGCTGAGGCAGATTACCTGCCTGTCCTGGCACTGCAGACTGTGCTGCTCCCCAGAAGTAGCTGGCAACAGGCCCAGCTCCTAGGTGGGGTGAGGGGAGAGAGTGCACTAACTCTGCACTTCCATTAGTTGGAAACCTACTGCTGGCTGCTTTTGGGACTCAATATGGTCTGTAGTGCTAAGCAAGGCAGGAAGACTGCCTTACCACCCTCATGACTCCTCTGGCCAGGAACTGCTCAAAATAGGCCTATCTTGCCCTAGCCCTGACTCCTCCAACAAAACCAAAGCTCCCTCATTCTCCTCATAGATCTCATTCTCAGTCCCACCCCAGAGCCCACACACAAGTCAAATTATGTTGGGTTGGAGGCATCAACAATTTTCTTCAGCTAGGTCTTGAGAAAAAAAAAGTTTGAAAACCACTGAGCTAATGTCTTTATCTTACTCAGGTCTTTGCAGACACCGGCCCTTATACTTCGTGGGGCTGATTCACTTGTGCCTTACACCTTGTGTGGTTGTTTACATTTACAAAATAGATGGAAAAATGTCAAAGCAGGGTCTTTGACCTTTTCGCTCATGCTACACAGGTGTCAATGACCACACAAGTTTCTAGGCAGTGGTGGAACAGTATTTTAATGTGAATCAAGGGTCCTTACTGACATCAAGGAAGAACATAGGACCTCATACTCTGGGACATAAGGGCTGTATCTAGACTAGAAAGAAAAGTTGAAAAAAGACATGCAAATTGCGAACCACAATTTGCGTATCTTTTTCCTGCAGAAATAGCATTGCTCATTTGGATTATGGTTTTAATGTTTTATTTTTTTAGAACAGAAGACATTTTGTTTGCCATTATTTCTTAATATCTCCTCTAATGATATCTAAAGATAGATGTTTATTGACTTTTTACCAAGGCTCAGGGAAATTTTGCCAATCATTATATACTCACCTTACAGAAAAACCACCTGGAAGACTGAACCTATCATTACGCTAATACTTGAATAATATGGTTTGAAACTAAATGGTAGCATTCAGAAATAGTTGCTAAGATCACGTTTAAAGTATATCTAATACAATTGGGTTAAATTATCTTTCTGTGAGAGGGCAGGGAGGAGTCTGAGACTGCTGGGAGTAACCAAATGATGCTTCTACAGATTGACATGTGTCCTGTCCTGTTTATCTATCTATATAGACAAGCACATTTTGGAGAAATGCTTGTCATTGTGGTCCAGTTCTTTTTATTTTATTATTAGCCGAAGTTCATTCTTCTGCATTAGTCTTACTTTCTAAATTATTTCATATAACTTTAGGATATTCCTGTGCAGGTGAACAAAAAAACATGTGGTATCAGAATATTACAAATATCAACCACCAGACTGAATCCTTCTGTTTTTCCCCCTAGCCTTTATTATCTAGGGATTTCAGTACTAAACCAACAAGGTATATTTCTATATGATATAGGATTCACTGACACAGTGGCACTTCCATACTTCAGAGGTTGAAGTGCAAGAGAGGCTTCGAGAGTGTTATCTGGGATGTGCTGTTGTTTAAGATCTTCTTAAACAATATTCTGTAACTAATACAGAGGATTGTCTTGTGAGAGCATCTGTAAACTACAAAATTAATTTATTTTATATAACTTTAATTTGAAGTGTTTCTATTTTCTGTAGTGTGGCAATAAAATGTGTACTTGCTAATTGAGAGCAATATTTGACCAACTCTAGGGAAGAATAGGCTGAAACAAAAATTTCATCTATTCAATTTCCCATTATAGGCAACTGTAATGTAGACTGTGGAATGATGAATGCATACTCTCCCTAGTTGCTCTGTCTTTGAAAACCAATTTACTTACATATGGCAAAAAGTTTCAGTTTACAAGAGGGTTTCAAGTCTTAAGAGAGTTGTGTGTCAAAATAAGATGTAGCTTTATAACAACTGTTCTCATAGAAATGGCACCAAGTTATAAGTAACTGAGCAACATACTGTATCAGGATTCAAGATTTTTAAATTAAAATGAATGTTTAAAGGTAATTAGTGATTTTTCCATTGAATGTTAGGAGCCTACCTCTCTTTTAAAAGAGGCATTGAGGTATCTGGGGCATTGATTCTCAAAAGGTGGTGCCTAATTTTAACTAATACCATGTGAGTAAACTGTTTAAATAATTTAAGGGTCTGGATCTCAAAGCCTAACTTTCATTCATAGTCACATTTGTAATGGAGATTTAGATTCCTAAGTCAGCTAGGGATAGAAATGCCAACCAGAGCAATGCCTATATATTTTAAAAAATAGGGTCTTAGTTCTTATTGTGCAGTCATATGTATCCATTTTAAACACTTTAATAAGGAGGATTATGATTGCCCTGATCCTTTTATTACCTCACATATAATGAAGTGCGCTTCCTATAGAATATGATTTTACAGACTCTTTTTGAAGAATCGTAAACAATGAGAAGTCCAGTGACACCTTATAAACTAACAGATTTATTGGAGCATAAGATTTCATGGGCAAAGACCGACTTTGTCAGATGCTTGTAGTGGAAATTCCAGAGGCAGGTATAAATATATAGGCATATGAAAAGAGTACCAATCAAGAGTAAGGCTAACAAGGTCAATTCAGTTGGGGAGGGTGAGGCCCACTTCTAGCAGCTGATGTGGAGGTGTGAACACCAAAAGAGGAGAAACTGCTTTTGTTGTTGGCTAGCCATTCAGAGTCTTTGTTTAATCCTAAATTGATGGTGTCAAATTTGCAAATGAGAAATGCAAATACCCACTTTTTTATAAATTAATTTAAGATTAAACAAAGACTGTTAATGGCTAGGCACTCTTTTCATATGACTGGATATTTATACTTGCCTCTGGAATTTCTACTAAATGCCTCTGAAAAGTGGGTCTTTTCCTACGAAATATTATGCTACAATAAATCTGTTAGGGTATGTCTACACTACAGAGTTAGTTCGAACTAACGGATGTTAGTTCGAACTAACTTTTATAGGCGCTACACTAGTGCTCCGCTAGTTCGAACTTAATTCGAACTAGCGGAGCGCTTAGTTCGAACTAGGAAAACCTCATTTTACGAGGATTAAGCCTAGTTCGAACTAGCTAGTTCAAATTAAGGGGTCACAGGACTTTTCATTATTTATGCAGATTCAGACTAACACAACTACCCCTCTGATACTATTCTGAAGAATGTTACTAAATTTTGTATTGTTGTACATAATGTTTATAACTTTTCAAAGTACACCTAACAAAACGGAAACAGGAGGGCTATCTAAAATTGGGGAGGTGCAGATTAGAACCGACATTACTAAGAATAAGTAATAAATCCACAGTGCAACAACTACTTATTTCCATTTCTAAAGCCTGCTCTTGCATCCAGTGAGAGTTTAGCTGTTGATTTGAAAGGAGGTGGGATCAGGCTCATAATAAGTATTTGGGGGCCAAATACTCTATTACTTGCAATCACTTTCAGACATTCTGAGTAATGATGATTACATGGCTTGTAAAATGTTTTATAGTTTCTATTCCTTTTAAGAATAATTTGTGCTGTCAGACAACACTCAACAAGTGAATGCAATGGCTGAGCAGTGGAAACACTCAAATAAAAACCCTTATGTTCCTAAAAGCTTTTAAAGGGTGTTTATAATTCAAGAATCAAACTGTTTGCCCTTACAGACACTTTGGCTATTCTACACTGCACGCTTAATATTGAAATAACTCATGTTATTTCAAAATACCAGAGTACGCATCTATAGAGCCACTTCTTATTCCAACTTCTGTAACTTTCATTTCATGAGGATTAAGGGAAGTTGAAGGAAGAGTGCTCTTCCTTTGACTTCTTGCTGAGTAGACATCACCAAAAGTTGAGTTAAGGTACCTTGACTTCAGCTATGCAATTAACATAGCTGAAGTTGTGTATCTTAACTCAACTTTAGCCTGCAGGGTCGACATACCCCTTGATATTGTTGTGAGTTTGCCAAAACATGATTTAAGATAGCTATAAAAAACCAATTAAACACCTTTATAGAAGCTCCGAATGAAACTTAAGGCATGTGTGAGCCCCCCCTGGAATTAAGACTAGGTTGCACTAGGGATTTTATGGGTATTGTTTTGAATAAAGAGGTGTGGGTGGATAGGAGTAGCACAAGGTAACTGTTTCAGGCAGAAAAAACACCCACAAAACACACAGAGAAGGAAACTCCTTACACTGGAAAAGAATACTTTGGTTTAGCTCCATCAGTATTCTAGGCAACAAGACATTGTCCACTGCTTGTAAATTAACAATATTTTATGAAAAAAAATCATGACAATTTTTTCTTTTAATTGTAACACCTGCAATAACCCTCAATATTTGGCTATCTACTTGGAGCAAATATTACTATTGAATTGTTCCATGTACTGGCACTGATATTTATTGAATGATAAATTCTGTATTTTACTGTAAAACTTAGCTTTCTTTTTAATTTTTTCCCCTGATTTTTTAAACCATGCCAGGCACTGAGACAAGTACTCATGTATACTCTCCAGTTGCTGTGATCTTTTAATAGGTGTTGCCTGATCACTAGCCGACCATTCCTCAAAGTTTCTTGGGGTATGTCTACACTACAGAGTTTTTCTGGATTATCTCTGGATCCAGGGAACCCATTTGCTTTTTCAGATCTGTTTCTGAAAAAGCAGGCACATTCTTTTGGAAGCCCGGTATTCCTCATTTTCTGAGGAATAAGGGCTCTTCCAAAAGAGGAGGTTTTCCCCACATTTGGCCTTGTATCAATGGGCCAAATGTCGGAAAAGCCTTTCCCCAAAAAAGAATCAGAAAAAGGTACACAAGTTGTGGTTCGCAATTTGCATACCTTTTTCCGAAAAAGAATTGCAGTGTAGACATAGCTTGGATTCTGTTATAGCACCTGTTTATACTTCCCATTGGAACACCATGGCTGTGTCTAGACTGCATCCCTTTCCGTGAAAGGGATGCAAATTAGACACATCGCAATTGCAAATGAAGCGGGGATTTAAATCCCCCACTTCATTTGCATAAACATGACTGCCGCTTTTTTCCAGCTTGGAGCTTTGCCGGAAAAAAGCACCAGTCTAGACGGGGATCTTTCAGAAAATAAAGCTTTTTCCGAAAGATCCCTTATTCCTCTTAAAAAAGCTCCAAACCGGAAAAAAGTGGCAGCCATGTTTATGCAAATGAAGCAGGGGGGATTTAAATCCCCGCTTCATTTGCAATTGCGATGTGTCTAATTTGCATTCCTTTTACGGAAAAGGGATGCAGTCTAGACACAGGCAGCATGTAGTTAAAACTTGTTATGCCATCTTTTGTTTGATTTACATTTGATATTGCACCAATCAGGTGACTGGTTTAGCTTTTAAATACTTTATTTTAAAAGAGTTAAAGGCATTTTTTTAACAAGAAGGATGAGTGTCTTAGTGCCACCGATAAGTAGATACTCCTTGCAAAGTGCTATTTAGTCACAGTTTGGACAAAGGGGTTTTGATGCTAATTTTAAAAAATAGTGAAAATGAGGATCTTTCCATTTGTTTCATGTACACAAATGTTATGATGTATTTCACTAAGTATCCTTCATAATCAGACACAGAATAATAAACAGAGAAAACTTTCAGTGCCATGTTTTAAGCACTGGCATTCTGTTTAGTCTGCTTCCATTTTACTACAATATTGACTGTTTTAAGATCATTGCTGAAAATGTTATAGATGCAACACACACAAAGTATAAAACTATTGCCCTTTTTCATAGAATCATGCATCTGGAAGAGACCTCAAGAGTTCATCAAGTCCAGTTCCCTGCACATCAAGCATCATCAAGATTATCCCTGACATGTTTGTCCAACTTGCTCATAAATATTCCAGTGACAGCAATTTCACAGGATCTCTAGGCAATTTATTCCAGTGCTTAATCACCCTAACAGTTAGGAAGTTTTCCCTAATATCCAATATAAACCTCCCTTGCAGCAATTTAAGCCCATTGCTTTGTGTCCTATCCGAGCAAATTATACTCGATCTGTACCAGGTGCAGGGTCTGCTGGCTGGGTGCTGGCAGGCTTGCACCTGGCATGGGCACCGTAGTCAGCCCGTGGCCCTTTAAGGACACAAATTTGTCAGAGCAAATTATACTGTGTTTGCCTTGGTATTTTGAGCCACTGAGTCACAGGGATGCTATAATACAGCACTGATGGCACTGAGATATGTGTGGATGCTAGAGAAAATCCTTTAATCACACAGAGGTAGCTCCTCAGGAATCAGAGTTCATTTGTGTTCATATGCCTTTGTGAGGCAATTAAATAATCCACACCTTCAATAGGTGCTAAGATGGCACCTTGTTTGAAGCCAATACATAAAAGTTATTGTTACTTTTGGCCCTTCCTTTGAGTGCAGCTGTCTTTCTAGACCACATATTTTTGTCCTGTGATGATCACTAGCACTTCCACATACACTGAATCTTGTTGTTCCTGCTGTATTATGTAGCACAGGACATTGTTTCATATAATTCCTTTAAGGCACAATGTGTCTGATTAATCACACACAGGACATAGGAAATTCAGAATTATCTTGAAAGGCTTGAATATATCATTCGCACTACAGTAAGACATGGAGGAAGATGAAATATTTTGGCATATGCCTCACTAGTTTATGATTTAAAACATGAATTTCCTTTAGCTCCTCCTGCTATAATCAGACTACCATTGGACATGTGAAATATGCCATTTGTTCACTCTGAATAAAAAAGCATATGACTTCTCATTGGGTGACACCTCCAAGGTGGCTTAAAGTCTATTAACTCTGGTTTTGTAATAATTGCACAGTTAGGGGTGCCAATTCTGAGTGCATGTATTTTTGGAAATTTCATGACGGGACATGATATTAAATTGAATATTAATCTTTAATTCCTGGAAAGTCCAGGATAGTCCTAGAGGGTTGGCAACTCTGCAGACAATCTGAGTCTGCTCTCCATTTCTCTAACCTATAACATATTAATGTTTTGGTCTGACAATTCCCAAAATAACTCTGGAATACCATATACTTGCTCTTTTCCAGTTCTCATATCTCTCTGGAAAGACAGTAAGGGTATGTCTAGACTACATCCTTTCTTCAGCAAAGGGATCTAAATTAGGCATGTTGATACTGCAGATGGAGCCAGGATTTAAATTTCCTGCACTTCACTTCCATAATGGCAGCTTCCACTTTTTTTTGAAATGGGGCTTTTTAAAAAAGAACAAAAAACGGCAGTTTAGATGGGAATCTTTCGAAAATAAACCCTTTTTCGAAGGATTCTGTACTCCTCAAAAAATGAGGTATACAGGATCTTTTGAAAAAGGGTTTATTTTTGAAAGATTCCTGTCTGAACTGCTGGGGTGGTTTTTTTTCGAAAAAGCCCCATTATGAAAAAAGTGGCAGCCGCCATTATGCAAATAAAGCGCGGGATATTTAAATCCCTGCTTCATTTGCAATATCGACATGCTTAATTTACATCCCTTTGCTGAAAAAGGGATGTAGACAAGACACAGCCTAAGCGATAGAAAAATAGAAGATGATGTATGCAAAGGCCTTTTTTTACTAATATGCTTGGTTCTCTGACTTTCCCCTTGACAGGTCACTTTGATATGTTAGTTTAAAACAAGTAAATACTTAATTTATTTTGAAATCAATAATAGGAAAACATGTATTTCCTTTGAGAGCAATGAATCAGTGCTTTGGGGTTTTCACTTTTCCTCACAGCATATTATCTGGTGTCTTTCTTTAAGGACTGCTTTAGCAATAAGTCATGAAAGTCAGAATTTGCTCCCAGTTAAATTAAGAAGAAAAACTATCTGAGGGTATGTCTACACTACCCTCCTATTTTGAAGTAGGTGGGTAATGTAGGCATACCGCACTTGCAAATGAAGCCTGGGATTTGAATTTCCCAGGCTTCATTTGCATAAGCCGGGTGCCGCCATTTTTAAATCCCGGCTAGTTCGAACCCCGTGCCGCGCGGCTACACGCGGCACGGAGTAGCTAGTTCGGATTAGGCTTCCTAATCTGAACTAGCTGTACTCCTCATTCCACGAGGAATGCTACAGAAATTGCAGCATGTCAGTGTAGAGCCATCGCATGACCAGAGGCAGCGCTGGCTCCATTACAAGAAGTATTCTGTGGTATCCAGAAGCTGGGCAACCAGACCATACACTGCAAATGCTTTGCTGTCCCTCAGAAAGGTAGGCAGGAAAGCAGAAGAAGCTGAGAAAACAGCTGTCCAGAGGGGTCCCTTTAAGCACACTTATCAGATAGCCTTAGGCAACAGCACCCGAAAACATCTGTTGACCTAATGCCCTGATTGAATTGGATCCAGGTAGCCTTAAATGTGAGAGTGTGGACGCTATCTTTAGAAATGGCATATTGCTATTTTGTTGCACTTTTTGTGTGTGGACTATCTCTTTTGAAATAAGCTTTTTCTGGAAGATCTCTTCTGGAAAAGCTTATTCTGAAAGAAGCTCACAGTCTAGATGTAGCTAAGGTGTTCAATGTGGATGTACCCTTACGACACATCTTCACAGCAGGGCTAAACTTGAAATAAGCTATTTAACTTGAATTATGCTTATTGCCTAGCTTAAGTTTAAATAGCCTATTTCGACTTTTGGCAATGTCCACACAGCAGTTATTTTGAGTTGGAGCACTTTTCCCCGTACTTTTCTTACACCTTGTATAATAAGGGTTATGAGAGTCAGAGTAAGCAGTCCTCCAGCTCAACATTATTTCCACATTATGTCAAAATAACTGCTTGTGTGTAGACGCGGACTATGTTATTTCAGAATAACATAAGTTATTTTGAAATAACACTGTAGGGTAGCCATAGCCTTAGGTGCACTCAAAGTTTGGGAAAGGATATTCATCACAGTATTATTCTCTTTGTGCTTTCTTTATTCCTTGATCTGGAAGCAACATGTAGCAGAAGTAAATGTCTTTGAACTAGAAGAATCTTTAGCTGTCTCTAAAATGTGTGACCTGACTCTAATCTACAGTTTTTTTGGCATATGTGACAGTGTCCCATGTAGCCCAAGGTTTGGTCTTAATTGTATCTTATTCTTTCTAAAAAGACTGAACAATTTCTTCTTCTGAATTTGAGAAGGCCAAAACTAAGACAAGCCTGGCGATTGTGGACATCAATAGGAACTTGGGAATAGGGCTTTTGACATTTTTAAGGTGCCCATATGATGTCCATGCTGTATTGCACAATAGAGTTGTCTGTGTCATTTTGTATAGCTGCCTCTTCCCAATACACACTAAGTTGGGATATTTGATTTCTGCATCAACTTGTAATCAACGAACTACTCTTACAGCTTCTGTCTCAGATGGAAAGAGACTGAACATGTGTTGGTATCAATCTGTTCTAAAGTGCAGTTTTTCCTAGTATGAATGTTCGCCAGTGCTGCCATCTTTAACATTTCATCATTCAAAGACAGCTTCTCGCATGCATACTTGGCTACACTACCATAGAATGCTCTGTTTGCAGAGATGGATTTCTGTTTGGCAGGAGAACTAAAATCCTTATGCTCTTCCAACATCTGTACAATCTGTATAATGACCAAGTCTACAACAGATGTGTCTGGAAGCTGACTGTGAAAATTAGCAAAGTCTGCATTGGTATTGAGGCACTATTTGTATCTCTTCCACCAGAGTTAACTTTCCTAGGGGATTTCTTCCAAAAGTAGCAAACATACTATCTACTATGTAAATATAATTATCTTTCCTCTGAAGAAAGTTGTTAGAGGTGCTACACACTAGGAGCACATAATGGTAGAACAGCACATATACTCTTGTTCTAGAATTACTGAAAACAGAACTTTAATTTCCTGAACCTTACACAGTTATTATCTAGAGACAAGTAGTAGCTTTTGAGCACTATGTACTGTTGCAACGATCTATTAACAACTATTTCTAGGCTAAGCCATCAAGGAATAATATGATCCAGAATGTGTCTGTATTCAACATAATAGAAACTACAAAACTCCTCCGAGAATGATTGTCATTTTGTGCCTTTGTCAGATTAATAGTAGCAATCAATACACTTCAACATCAAATCATGATGCTTTAGAGAACTGTGAAGTATTAGCACTGTTGTAGCTGATGTAGCCTGGATATCCCATGAAACACATACATTCATTCTTACTTTGAATCAAGGTCTAAAGTGAATTATTATTCCCATGTTTAAACTGTCTTCAGCAGTGATGGGGAACTTCCAGCATGCAAGCTGCACAGGGTTCATCAGAGTTAGCCACTGGTGGGCTGCAAGACAGTTTGTTTACCAGAGTATCTACAGATATGGCCGCTCCTAGTTCCCAGTGTCTTCAGTTCTCAGTTTCCTGCGAATAGGAGCTGCAGGAAGAGGTGGCTTGGTTTGTGCTGCTTCCTGCAGCTCCCACTAGCCACAAACAATGAGCTGTGTCCACTGGGTGCTGTAGGACACCATGCCTACAGATGCTCATGTAAACAAACCGTCTCATGGCCCACCAGCAGCTAACCATGACAAACCTCATGCAGAGGTTCCCCAACTTTTGTTTACAGAAAACTAAGAACAGCTTTCTGTGCTCACAATGTTATCTCATGTGACATTATTCTCCCACCACTTTTGGGAAAGATTTTCTTTGCAGAGACTGCATAAATGTCGGTAGAGAAGCATAAATTAAGTTACTGTGCTGTCACAAGATGTTTCTGGATGTCAAAAATCCTCTCAATCTGTGGATAATTTTTTTTCTAAGCTTGTGTCAATACAGCCACCCACAGAAAGGCTATGTCTAGACTACATTCCTCTTTCAAAAGAGTAATGTAAATGAGGCAAATTGAAAGTGCAAATGAAGCACAGATTTAAATATCCCGCCCTTCATTTGCATATTTGTGTCCAAACGCTTTTTCAAAAAAGAGTTTTTCAAAAGTGAAAGTGTAATCTAGACAGGGTTCTTTTGAAAAAATCCCTCATTTTCCAAAGAACCCATATTCCTGAAAAAATGAGGAGTACAGGTTCTTTCTAAAAAGGTTTTTTTTTTTTTCAAAAGAACCCCATTTAGACTGCGCTTTCACTTTCAAAAAGCACTTTTTCGAAACAGCGCTTGGACGCAAATATGCAAATGAAGCACGGGATATTTAAATCCATGTTTCATTTGCACTTTTGATTTGCTTCATTTACATTCCTCTTTCAAAAGAGGAATGTTGTTTAGATGTGCCCAAAGAGAAAAGTCTTCAGATTTCATTTGCTTCACAAGATGCTCTTTGAAATAAGGAACAATGGCATGATTCAGCACATATGTTGACTTGGTTTCTGAAGATGAATAATGTTGAGCATAGCTGTTAGGCAAGAGATCACAGAACACGAGAACTGGAAGGGACTTTGAGAGGTCATCAAGTCCATTCTTCCTATCTTTAAACAGAGGGTTAGGTGGTTTGAAGTTGAAAAAAGAATATTGTTCTGGACCAGCACAGTTGTAATTTTTATTTATCACCTGGGAAAAAATAGTCTGTACATAAAAGACATAGTAGATAAAATTTTAAAAATCAAAGTTAAATATAAAAATGGAAATAGATAATTAAAAGGCATTCATAGAGCTTAAGCAGATTATCACAAGTATGTATATTAATTATATGATACAAATAGTGAGTGGACTTTTAAAAATGATACAGGGATTGCAGGTTTGTGTCTGTAATTTTCTTAATGCAACAAACTCTATTTTAAGAATCCTGTTGTCATGGATTAAGGCATCAGATAAATTAGTTAATTAAGATTTTAACCATCATGAAGACAAATTGAAATCAATACAGAAAGGTGAAAATCTTGGAACCAATAAAAAGAAATTAATAAAACAAAAAATTCTGAGAGAACAGTCCAAACCACTGTTGACAAAATACTAGGAATAAATTAGTGCACTACCAAAAAAAGAAAAAAAAATGTAAGCAAACAAATGACTACTGGGTGCTCTGAAGAGGCTTGATATTAATATATTATTAATTTTATAATAGTAATAATTATTAAACTTATTCAATTTAGTTTAACAGTGAGGAGATTTGCCACAGGTACAAAAATTATGGCTATGAAGACACAGCTCTTCAATCTAACTGGTGTATTTCACTTTCCAGATGAAAAGTTACATTATTTTTCTCTCTGAGGGTATGTCCACACTACAAAGTTAATTCAAACTAATAGCCGTTAGTTCAAATTAACTTTAATAGCGGCTATACATGCAAATCGTTAGTTAGAATTTAATTCGAACTAGCGGAGCGCTTAATTCGAACTAGGTAAACCTCATTCTACGAGGACTAACGCCTAGTTCAAATTAAGTAGTTAGAATTAAGGGCTGTGTAGCCATTTAATTCGAACTAGTTGTAGACTAGCCCTTCCCATCTTGCCCTGGTGGCCACTCTGGGCCAAAGTAGGAAAACTCTTCTGCCCCCCTCCCGGCCCCGGAACCCTTAAAGGGGCACGGTCTGGCTACGGTGCCCGTGCCAGGTGCAAGCCTGCCAGCACCCAGCCAGCAGACCCTGCTCCTGGCATGGCACAAGCCAGCCACCCTCTGCCACCCAGCCCTCTGCCTCTTCCGAGGACCAGGCTGGAGGCTCCCAGGAGCCTGCCCGGGGCCACAAGATGCGGGCGCCCACCTGGTCTAGTGCAGAGATCGTGGACCTTATCGAGGTTTGGGGGGAGGCCTCCAATGTCCACGACCTCCGCACTAGTCACAGGAATGCGGCCGGCCTGGCCACCAAAGGCCACATGCGAACCCAGGAGCAGGTCTGCATTAAAATCACGTTGGTCCAGTGAAACCCCCGACCATGAGCCCTGAGCTTAGAACATAAGAACATAAGAATGGCCGTACTGGGTCAGACCAAAGGTCCATCTAGCCCAGTAGCCTGTTTGCCGACAGCGGCCAACACCAGGTACCCCAGAGGGAATGGACCGAAGACAATGACCAAGCAATTTGTCCCGTGCCATCCATCTCCAGCCTTCCACAGAGGCCAGGGACACCATTCCTACCCACTGGCTAATAGCACTCCATGGATCCAACCTCCATGAATTTATCTAACATCTCTTTAAACTCTGTTATAGCCTCCTATGGCAAGGAGTACCACAGGTTGACAATGTGCTGTGTGAAGAAGAACTTTCACTTATTAGTTTTAAACCTGCTGTCCATTCATTTCATTTGGTGTCCTTAGTCCTTCTATTATGGGAACTAATGAAGAAATTTTCTTTATTCACCCTCTTCACACCACTCATGCTTTCATAGACCTCTATCATATCCCCCCTCAGTCTCCTCTTTTCTAAGATGAAAAGTCCCAGTCTCTTTAGCCTCTCTTCATATGGGACCTGTTCCAAACTCCTAATCATTGCAGTTGCCCTTTTTTGAACCCTTTCCAAGGCCAAAATATCTTTTTTGAGGTGAGGAGACCACATCTGTACACTGTAGTACTGAAGATATGGCGTACCATAGTTTTATACTTCCCCTTCTCCTTCTTCTCTTGGCTTCCCCTTTCCAGCTCCCTCCTCCAAGGTTCTCCCTCCCCTCTTCCACCCTTTCCCTTCCCCTCTCTCACCTCCTTTTCCCAGTCTCCCCAGAGGTTCATCCCCTCCTCCAGTTTTGTTAAATAAAGAGAGCTTCTATTTTTGAACACACGTGTCCTTTATTTTTTACATCCAGAAGGGGGGCTAGGGAGGGGTAAGTGGAAGGAGGTGAGGGAGGAATGGTGCACGAGCCCCTGATGGGGAGGACTGGAGTGGCTCTGCAGGCTCCTCGGGGTGGAAGCTCTCCTGCAGGGCCTCCTGGATCCTGATAGCCCCCCGACTGACTCCCCCGGATGGTAGCCTGCGGCAAGTGCAGCTGGGCTGATGGCCGAGTGCTGTAATGTGCCGAGTGCAGGCACTTAGGGCACTCCATGACAGGACTGCTTTGCTGTCCCTCATCAAGGTAGACAAGCAAGCCGTGAACCCTGAGAACTGTCTGTCCGGGGTGGGGGTCGGGTCCCTTTAAGCAAAGCCTTTGGCTAGCCTGAGGCAGCAGCTCCACACTCTAAGTCCTAACCTGATGCCCTGCCGGCACTGGTTCCGGCCAGCCTTACTTTGGTTCAGGGTGCACTCAATGTGGACATGCTAGTTCAAATTAGCGAAACACTAATTCGAATTAGTTTTTAGGTCTAGATGCAGTCATTCGAATTAACTTAGTTCGAATTAACTAATTTGAATTAAGTTAGTTCGAATTAGTGCTGTAGTGTAGCCATACCCAGATGGCCACAGGACAGCTTTTGCATTTGAAAAAAGGATCCTTGCCTGCTACTGGAACAATGAAGGGCCATGAATTTGTCCAGTGTGGTTTTAAACTGTATTTTGCATAAGCTGCTCAAATGCTTCCCAGGTTTTTGGGCAAGCTTTTTTTCTATTTATTTATTTATTTATTTGTTTACTTAACCATGAACTGTTCACACTCACAGAGACAATTTCCTTGTAGCCACATCTCTCCTCATAAGCATGTCTCAAAGTTAGCCTAATACACAAGCTTGAACAGAAGTTTTCCAAGCTCTAAGTCGCACGTTGTAGGCGCTGAACATATTGTTATTTTTTTTGCAACCCATAAGAATGTTTTAAATCTTTATCTCATGCATTTTCAGTAAATGCATAAGTATAAACTTATGAATGTGTGTGACTGTGACATATAATGCTAATATATGTCTCATACCTAACGAGAGAGACTTGACATAACTTCCTCATATGTGGCCTTTGGGAGAAGGGTATTGAAAAACATGCTGCTACAGAGACTGATTATTGCTTTCTTCTGTATACAGTCACAATCCTCCTTCCATTCTTAGGATATGTAATGCTTTGTACACCCATGAACCACATGAACCCGTCCCCGCAGGAGATACAGCAGCTCTAATAAATTCAGTGACTCTAAAGGTTAACATTAAAGAGCCTGGCTGTTATGTACGATGACTGGTGTAGCTATAGTCACTGGAGAGAGGCTACTTCCCTTCAGGGTAGGAAAGAACCTTTTCAGTTATGCAAAAGTTTGTTCTGGCTCCCTCAGTCCCTTATTGACCATCATGCAACATTAATTTTAAATATTTATGTTACACACAAATATAAAGTAAACATATGTGATGGAGACTTTTTTAAGCTATTGAAATGAATAATAGACCTCTCCTTCTTAAGCAAAATGCAGGACAATGTAGCACTTTAAAGACTAACAAGATGGTTTATTAGATGATGAGCTTTCGTGGGCCAGACCCACTTCCTCAGATCAAATAGTGGAAGAAAATAGTCACAACCATATATACCAAAGGATACAATTAAAAAAAATGAACGCATTTTTTTTAATTGTATCCTTTGGTATATATGGTTGTGACTATTTTCTTCCACTATTTGATCTGAGGAAGTGGGTCTGGCCCACGAAAGCTCATCATCTAATAAACCATCTTGTTAGTCTTTAAAGTGCTACATTGTCCTGCATTTTGCTTCAGCTACCCCAGACTAACACGGCTACATTTCTATCACTCTCCTTCTTAGTGTTTCTATGTACATACAGCAATTTACAGAGTGGCCTTGTTTACCCTTAATCCTGCTTGTTCTCACTGTTCATGAAAGCCAGTTGAAGTTTGGCTCTTAGAACGCGTTCTTAACTCTGTAGCTTAGCACAAAGAAGAAACAATTCTACAATATCATGAAGTAAATGGGTTTATGATGGACCTTTATCTATATTAACTGTAGTTAGGGATGTCAAGTGTTTAAGACTATTTTTAATAAAATTAATTATAAGTAATCATGCAAGTAAAAACACCATATCATTTATTTTAAATATTTTGGGTGTTCATTACATTTTCAAACATTTGATTTCAGTTTCAACACAGAATACACAATGTACAATCCTCATTTTATTTTTATTACAAATATTTGCACTATAAAAATGTATTTTCACTTTGCCTCACACAAGTACTATAGTGCAAGCTGAACTTATAAATGTAGAATTATGTACAAAAATCTCATTCAAAAATAAAACTATAAAGATTTAGAGTTTGCTTGTCCACTCAGTCCTATTCCATTTTCAGTCAATATTTCTGACAAACAACTTTGTTTACAATTTGCAGCAGACAGTGCTGCCTGCTTCTTGTTTCAAAATCACCTGAAAGTGACAACAGACATTTGCATGGCAGTATTGTAGCTGAAAGATATTTACGTACTAGATGTGTTAAAGATTCATAAGTTCCTGCATGTTTCGATCACCATTCCAGAGGGCATGTTTCCATGCTTATAATGGGTTCTGTTTGTTAATTATTCAAAGCAGTCATACTAACACATGTTTATTTTCATCATTTGAATCGGATGCCATCAGCAGAAGGTTGATTTTCTTTTTTCATGGTTCAGGTTCTGTGCTTTCTGCATAGGTGTGTTGCTGTTTTAAGACTTCTGAAAGCACATTCCATACCTCATCCATCTTAGATTTTGATTGGCATTTACTATCCATAAACCTTGGGTGAAGTGTTGTGACTATTTTAAAAAATCTCACATTGGTACTTTCTTTGAATTGTGTTAAATCTGCTGCAAAAATATTCTTAAAATTAACATGTGCTGGGTCATCATCCGAAACTGCTATAACTGTAAATATATGGCAGAATGTGAGCAAAACAGAGCAGGCAACATTTAATTCTCTCCCAAGGAGTTCAATCACAATTTTAATTAAGGCATTTTTTTTACTAGCATCTCAGCATGTAAGCAGGTTCTCTGGAATTGTGGCCAAAGCATGAAGGAACATATATGAATGTATAGTGTATGTCAGTAAATACCTTGCAACATTGGCTACAAAAGTGCCCTCTGAATGGCTGTTCTCACTTTCTGTTGACATTGTAATTAAGAAGCAGTCAGCATTATCTTTTGTCAATTTAATGAAATTTGTTTGGTTTAGTGATTAGCCGAACAAGAAATAAAATAGGATGGACTTGTAGGCTCTGAAGTATTACATTGTTTTGTTTATGAGTGCAGTTATATAACCAAGTGACATTTGTAAATAAAACTTTCACGATAAAAAGATTGAACTACTGTAGTGGCATGATGCTAATTGAAAAATACTATTTGTTTTGTCATTTTTACAATGCATATATTTGTAATAAAAATAATACAATGTGAGTACTATTCACTTGGTGCTGTAATTGTAAATCAACATTGAAAATGTGGAAAAACATTCAAAATATTTAATAAATTTCAATTGGTATTCTATTATTTAACAAGTGTGATTAAATGTTTAAGTTAATCATGTGAGTTAACTGTGATTAATCAACAACCCTAACTGCAATTTGATCACTAATCTGTTTCCTTGAGAATTTATTTCAGCATTATATATCTCTCAGCATCTTTGAACCACTGCCATCAAAATAGGCAGACAAGCAAGCTGGAGAAACGTTCTCCTCCTCCTTCCATGTATATGATTACTCTATATCCCAAATTAGGCTGAATTGCAACTGGCAGCATTTTTTTTCAGCTAATAGTTTATTCCCTGACAAATGCATCTTCATAAAATCATACAACTGGAAGGGGCTTAGAAAAGTAATTAAGTGCACACTCCTGCTATCACTGAAAGACCAAACACCATTTAGCTCATCCCTGACAGATGTCTGTTTAACCAACTCATACAAATCTCCAATGATGGAGATTCCACAACTTTCCTAAGCAATTTATTCCAGTGCTTAACCACCCGGATAGCAGGTTTTTCCTAATGTGCAACACAAAGCTCCATTGTTGCAACATAAACCTTCATTGTTTTCTTCACCATCTTCGTAACAATGTTTTAGTTACTTGAAAGCTATTATCATGCCCCCTCTCAGTTTTTTTTATTCGGGACTAAATAAAATTAATTCACTCTTTCCTCATAATTCATGTTTTCTAGACTCTTAATAATTTTTGTTGCTCTTCTGGGGACCTCCTAGAATTTGTCAATATCTTTCCTGAAATATGGTGCCCAGAACTGCACATAATGCTCCAGTTGAGGTCTAATCAGTACAGAGAGGAATAGAAGAATTACTTTGCATGCCTTGCTTGCGACACTCTTGTTAATGCATCCCAGAATGACAGGGTTTTTTTGTTGTTGTTTCTGGGGGGGGGGGGTTCCCCACACACTGTTGACTCATATTTAATTTGTGGTCCACTATGACCCCTAGATTCCTTCAGTACTCATTCCTAGACAGTTATTTATCATTTTGTATGTGTGAAACTGATTGATCCTTCCTAAGAGCAGTAAGAATATAAGAACATAAGAACATAAGAATGGCCATACTGGGTCAGACCAAAGGTCCATCCAGCCCAGTATCCTGTCTGCCAACAGTGGTCAATGCCAGGTGCCCAGAGGGAATGAATCTAACACGTAATGATCAAGCAATCTCTCTCCTACCATCCATCTCTACCCTCAGACAAACAGAGACTGGGGACACCATTCCTTACCCATACTGCCTAATAGCCATTTATGGACTTAACCTCCATGAATTTATCTAGTTTTCTTTTAAACCCTGTTATAGTCCTAGCCTTCACAGCCTCCTCAGGCAAAGAGTTCCACAGATTGACTGTGTGCTGTGTGAAGAACTTCCTTTTATTTGTTTTAAACCTGCTGCCCATTAATTTCATTTGGTGGCCCCTAGTTCTTATATTATGGGAACAATTAAATAACTTTTCCTCATTCACTTCCTCCACACCACTCATTATTTTATATACCTCTATCATATCCCCCCTTCGTCTCCTCTTTTCCAAGATGAAAAATCTCAGTCTCTCTAATCTCTAGTCCCAGTGTTTTGCATTTGTCCTTGTTGAGTTTGATCTTACTTACCTCTGACCATTTCTCCAGTTTGTCCCAATCATTTTGAATTCTCATTCTATTCTCCAATGTACTTGCAACTCCTCCCAGCTCAGTATCATCCACAGACTTTATAAATCTTTCTGCCATTATCTAAATAATTGACGAAGATATTGTACGAATTGGTCCCAAAACTGATTCCTGCAGAACCCTACTTGTTATGACCTTCTAGCATGACTCTGAACCATTGATAACTACACTCTAAGAATGATTACACTATCTGTTATGCACCCACCTTATACTAGTCCCATCTACATCGTATTTCCCTAGTTTATTCATAAAAAGGTCATGAGAGACCGTATCAAATGCTTTGCTTAAATCTAGATATAGCACATCTACTGCTTCTCCCTTATCCACAAGGATTGTTATCCTATTACAGAAATCTATCAGGCTGATTTGACATGATTCGTTCTATGCTGGTTGTATCTTGTCACCTTATTATTTTCAAGATGTTTGCAAATGGATTCTTTAATTATTTGCTCCATTATCTTTCCTGGTGCACAAGTTAATGTGACTGACCTGTAGTTTTCAGGGTTGTCCTTATTTCCCTTTTTACAGATGGTCACTATATTTGTCCTTTTCTGTTCTTCTAGAATCTCTTCCTTCTTCCACTATTTTTCAAAGATGATAGCTAATCGCTGAAATACCTCCTCAAACAGATCCTTGAATATTGTTATATGTATTTCATCCAGCCCCGGTGACCTGAAGGCATCTAACTATTCTAAATAATTTTAATATTTTCTTTTTCTATTTTAATTTCTGAATATACCTAATTTTTCTCCAGCATCCACTTTGCTAGCATCTAATCACCACAAATCTTCTTTGTGAAAACCATAACAAAGAAGTCACTAAGCACCTCTGCTATTTCCACGTTATTGCTTTTCCTTCTTGGATAATTGTCCTACCGTGTTCTTGGTCTTTCTCTTGCTTCTAATATATTTGTAGAATTTTTTCTTGTTACCCTTTAAGGCTCTAACTAGTTTCGATTCATTCTGTGCCATTGCCTTTCTAATTTTGCCCCTACATACTTGGATTATTTGTTTATAAGAATCCTTTGTAATTTGACCTAGTATCCATTTTTTGTAGTACTCCTATTTAGTATTTAGATCATTCAGTATATCCTTGTTAAGGCAGTATGGTCTCTTGCCATATTGCCTATCTTTTCTATGTTGTGGAAAAGTTGGCTTTTGCACCCCTAATAATATATCTTTGAAAAACTGTCAACTGTCTTCAACTGTTTTTCGTCCAGTATTGTTTCCTGTGGAACCTTACCTACCAGCTCCCAAATTTTGCTAAAGACCACCTTCCTGAGATCCATAGTCTTTATTTTGTTCTTCTTCTTCCTCACCAGCAAGAAGGGAGCTCACCAGTCAGGTGTGAGAGGTATGCACAGAATGCAAGCACTTTCCTCTCACTCCCTGATAGTCCGGGCAACAGGAGAAAAGCTAGTCGCATCCCAGAGCATGTGGCTGCTGTCCCCCTACTCACTCAAAATGGTGCCTTTGCATTCATGAGCTCAATCATTTCATGATCATTTTCATCCAAGTTGCCTTCCACTTTCAAATTCTCAATCAGTCCCTCCTTATTTATTAAAACCAAATCTAAAATAGCCTTCCGCCATCCCCAGTAGTGTTTTCCATCTTCTGAAATTAAAAAAAGAGTTTCCAATACATTTCAAGAATGTATTGGATAACCTGTGCCCCTCTGTGTTCCTTTTCAAACATATGTCTGGATAATTATTGAGCCCCATCAACAACAAGTCCTAGGCTTTGGATTATTTTGTTATTTGTTCAAAAAAAGCCTCATCCACCTCTTCTTCTTGGTTATGTGGTCTGTAATAAACCTTCTACTATGACATCATCCCTGTTTTTTTGCCCTTTTTTCATCCTTACTCAGAGTCTCTCATGTCTGTCTCCAATGTCCATATCAATCTCTCTCCAAGTGCATAGATTTTTAAAATATAAGGCAACGTCTCCCTCCTTTTTCCCCTGCCTGTTCTTCCTGAACAAGCTGTACCCTTCTATGCCAATATTCCAGTCATGCAGGGGCGGATATAAGGCAGGGCGAGCGGGGCGGCTGCCATGGGCCACGCGCTTCAAGAAGCCCCGCATATGCACTGTGGCGCCACCGCACATGCGCCGTGTCAAAGGGGGGGGCCGCAAAATTGTGCTGCCCTGAGCCCCACAAAATCCTCATCTGCCCCTGCAGTCATGCATATTATCCCACCAAGTCTCCACGATGCCAACTATGTCATAGTTATATTTAGTTACTAGCATTTCCATTTCTTCCTGTTTATTCCCCATACTTCTCACATTAGTATACAGGCAGCTAAGGGTGTGTCTAGACTACCTAGTTTTGTCGACAAAAGTGGACTTTTGTCGACAAAACAATACCAGCGTCTACACTACCGCGGAGTTCTGTCGACATAACGTCGACAGAACTCCGCGGTTTTGTCGACGCTGGTAAACCTCATTTTACGAGGCAAAACACCTTCTGTCGACAGAGTTCTGTCGACAGAAGGTGTTATTGCCTGTAACGTTGCGTCCAGACTACGGAGTTCTGTCGACAAAGCGGCTTGTTTTGTCGACAGAACTCCATGTGTCTGGACGCAAATTGTCGATGGAAGTTTTGTTGACAGTATCTGTCGACAAAACTTCCGTCGACAAAACGCGGTAGTCTAGACGTACCCTAAGATACTGATTTGATTTTAGCTCCAAGCTCTATCTTGTCCCTTCTTTATCCCTGCTATTATATCCTATGCTCCCCCCCCTCCCCAGTTTCTGACCTTTCTCCCAGGTCTCCATGTTTATGATTTACTTGTGGGCTTTGGTCATCTGCCCCTGTCAAATCTAATTTAAAGCCCTCCTCACTAGATTAGCCAGTTGGCATCCAAATAGTTTCTTCCCTTTCCTTGATATGTGGATCCTCTCTCTGTTTAGCAGTCCTCATTCCTGGAACAGCATCCTGTGCTCTAAGAAGACAAAGCCTTCTGGTGACACCATCTTTGCAGGCAAGCCTTCACCTCCAGGATGCATCTGACTCTGCCTGGGCCCCACTTTTGTCCAGAAAATACCTTCTGTGATCCAAATTCCTTCTCATATACCCCCAGAGCGCCATAGTCTCTTCTGATCTGCTCAGGGTCATTCCTTGTAGTATCATTAGTGCCCTCATGAATGAGTAGAGTGGGGAAGTAGTCAGAGGCTTGATTGAAACTGTTCATAAACACACCAGATGGTTTCAGTGAAATAAAACTGGAGAGAAAAATAAATAGAAATAACACAATATTTCATAAATTTTGGAAGTGAAATGTTTTGATTTTTTATTTCAGAATTACATTTTGTTTTAAAATTTAAACAAAATTTAAAATTAGATGCAAGGACAATGGTAAATGACACAAAAATAATGCAACTTTCTAGTTTCATTAAGGTTTGTGGTACATCACTGGAAATTATTATTTGTATTGTAGCACCTAGAATCCTAGTCATGGATCAAACCCCTATTGTGTTATGTGCTGTAAACATATACAACCCCCTCCCCCCCAAAAAACCAAACCCTAACAGTTACTGTCCCTAAAAGCTGAGTTTTGAGCTTGAATTACTGGAAGCAGGACTGATCATCTAATAGCACTTTTGCAATATAACACATGCAGGGATGCATAGTATATATTGACACCAACCATTACTGCATTTCCGTACAAGTTGAAGCACTTTTTGTGTAAAAGCTTACAAGCACTATGTCATACAAAGTAAACACTAACTCAATCAATCCATCAAAACAAGTAAAGGCTCTTTGTCAAAACAATTATTCAAGGGATACTTCTATCTAGGTATTTCTTTGGCTCTCACCATTATCTGAGTTCCTTCAAGGTAAAGAACAAACCATTAATTTACATAATCTTTTTACCCCAGTAGAAGAGTAGGAAGCAAGATTGTATATAAAGAGCTTCACAGCATCTCTGGCAGGTTTTCTTAATGGATTTTATTTTCCATGTAATAGTAGTCACTGTAAAAATGCTGAGTAGAAATAGCCTTACAATCCATGGAGAATTTTGGTATTTATTTTTCAATCAATATGTTTTGATATTATTTGATCAACTCTAATTTTGGATTTTAGGACAATCTATAGTGAAGCTGTTTTCCTGCTTTAAAAGACTTATTCATTTGGTACTTAGAGCCATATGCAGATAGAATAAAGCTAATTCAATATATTATTATTTTGATTCATTTAAGAATTGTGTTATAGAAGTTGACTTCATGGTATTTGATATTGAAAATAACTGGAAATTGAAAAAGGAGGTAATGGCAAAGGTAGAAAAAATAATGTTTATGGTCAGAAAATCAAAATTGAGTAGACTGTACATAAAATACTTTGCTTGCAGCAGGCTAGAGTGTGACTATACCTCTAACTAGCTTGCTACTTGTGAACTGTCTGTGTGGTCAGATGGAGTGTCCACCAGGGCTTTTTCCTGGAGGCCTCTTTTTTTGGAAAAAAAAGCCCCCCCATATAGGAATGTGTTTGTTCTTCTGTTTTTTTAGTGGATGAGCAAACATGCTCTTTTGGTAACCCCTATATTCCTCGTTCCACGAGGAATAAAGGGACTGCCTAAAGAAGGGGTTTTTCTGACATTTGGTCCAATCTAGACAGGCCAAATGTTGGAAAAATCTCTTCCCACAGATGAATCGGGGGGGAAAGTGGCAGTGTAGAGTGTATAAGGGCTGGGGATAGCAAGTGATGGAGAGGAGAGAATAGAGAGGGCGAGGCTTCAAGGAAGAGGTGATGTCTTGGGGGGAGGGGTGGGGTAGTATATCTTCGCTTGTTCTGATATTTTAAAAATGATCTTGAGTGTAAAAAGGTTGGAGACCACTGGTATACAGTATCTTTTCCACAAGACTCCTGCTTCGTTCAGCACAGAGGCTGGATCTGCTCTTGGGATGAATCAGGGATTGAGTTGTGGGAAGAGGCTGTCTATAGGACCCCCCATTTCATTTTAATGTGTACATTGCATAGAGAATGAGGCAGAACACAAGTAGTGAGTAGCTATTTACTAAGCAAGCACCATCCATTCTGTGCACCGAATGGGGCAGAGTTCCTTGGGGGACAAAAAATAGTATGTAACTGAAAACTCATGCGCCTAAGACAATATTTCTCAAAGTGATCTGCAAAGCCACTTTGAGAAACCTGCTAACTGGCTGATCCCGTGTGTTTATTTACCAGCTCCATGGCCACAGAATCCCACAGCTCCCCTTGTCTGCAAACGGCGACCGGAGATGGTTGGAGTCATGAGACTTCATGGCCACAGAGCCAGTAAATAAACACACCGGAATAGCCATTAGCAGGTTTCTCAAAGGGATTTTGTGGACCACTTTGAGAAAAACTGGCCTAAGGGATGAATTAAGATTGCACAGGGAAGTATTAATGTTGTTTTCACAAGTTACTTCCACTGTTCATTATATACTCAGGGTACTTGGTGACAGTCATGTTGATCCAGTATATTCAAAACTACTTCAACAATTCCATCATCTGTGTTTTTTTCATAGCTGCTAAGTTCTATTATCACTGGTAGGGAACAATACAAGCATTATGACTTAGTTTTCAAGCAGCCGTGTTCTGTTTCATATGTATTCAGAATGTTCTGGCAACCAAAGCATTTGAGGTGGTAACTTAATAAAAGGGGATGTAGGAGTACATTATTTTCTTATGTGGACCAGACCTACTTTGACTTTAATTCTCATTAATGGTGTTCACACAGGGATTTAAGTCCTTTCAACTAATCTACTTCAAATGCACACCTTTGGTCAATTTGAATTAAATTTCTTGGATGTCCCTTTGAAAACAAGCTTTAACCATCAATAGATGCACTGTGTGACTGTGGAAATTTAATAAGCCTGTCTGTGTTTCAGTCTTCCACTGTGCTTGAGGTTTGGTATTATATTAATGGTACTTACCTGCCTTATCCCATGTTGGGTAGTGTGAGGGTTAATTATGCTTTTAAGTAACTCAGATTAAAATTATGTAACCATGATTTGTATCTGAACTATAATTATCCCTGATGTAATTCTAATTAAGTCTATGAAGTTAGCCAAAGGATGAGTTTTGACTCATAGAGAGGGAGGCGAAAGTGGTCACAGAATCTCACTTACTTCAGCCCTAATATGTTCCTTGAAACTATAAATTCTAGCTGTTATATAAAGCTTTTCATTGCTAGCTCTCACCCTTGCCTTTAAGGATCGGCTCAAAATCAGGCAGAATAGGATTCCAACTGGATCTCCCACACCAGTTCCATAATCATTGAGACATTGGGTTTTCTGGAGTATACATATGCGTGTTCCCAATACCAACCTCCAAAATTCCCATCCTGCTCATCCTGGATGACTTTTGTGCAGGGTATTTAACCTTTGAGCACATATAACAGATCCAGCTCCACTTGCAATAGAGGGAGTGGAACACCTAATTTGAAAATCCTGAAGAGGCTTAGACTTGAATTGGGACCCTCAGAATCTTGCTAGTTGTGGAGCAGCACCAGACTTAGGAAGTTTTATACATGCCTGCCTGTGGAAAATTAAATACCTATGGGCTGTGTCTAGACTGGCCATATAAGATGGAATAGGCATGCAAAGCAGACAAGTCAGAATAGGGAAATCCGCGGGGGATTTAAATATCCCCCACGGGATTTAAATAAACATGTCTGCCGCTTTTTTTCCGGCTTGGGGAAAAGCCGGAAAAAAGCGTCTAGACTGCGCGATCCTTCGGAATAAAGCCCTTTTCCGGAGGATCTCTTATTCCTACCTGAAGGGCTTTATTCCGAAGGATCGCGCCAGTCTAGACGCTTTTTTCTGGCTTTTCCCCAAGCCGGAAAAAAAGTGGCGGACATGTTTATTTAAATCCCGCGGGGGATATTTAAATCCCCCGCGGATTTCCCTATTCTGACTTGCCTGCTTCGCATGCCTATTCCGTCTTATGTGGCCAGTCTTGATACAGCCATGAAGATGTAGGTGCCTGTAGGCTCATAGGCACCCAAGCCTCGGTTTTTTAAATGTCAATGGCACTTAAATGTTGTATTTAGGCACCTACTTTATGCTGTGAATCTCACCCAAAGCATGAGACAAGGTAGATCAATGTTGTTACTTCATTACACAGATGGGGAACCTAAAGCCCAGAGAATGGAATAGGCTCTTCCAAAGTATGTTTGCTAAGCTAGTCTAGTGAGCTAACCAATAGACTACACTTCCTTCTGACCTACAGGGGGGTCATAAAAATGCTTAGATGTCAAAAAGGCTGAAGATGGTATTAAAAGAAACCCTTCATAATACCATATTAAAGAATTTATTTAATGATACATTTTAGAAGAGTTAGTTATTCAAGAAACTACATATATCAGAATTGTAGGGAGGATAGGGGGAGGAAAAAGAGGGAGATACAGGAGACCACAAGGCACAAAATCTGAGCATCTAACACCTTCTATGGGAATAAACTATGAAAGAGCCAGTTAACCCAAAGCATAAGATTTGTTTTGTGTCAGATAACCGGAACTATATGTCATTTTGTTGGCTGCACATGACTTAACTCAGTGAATGATGCACTTAGAAAGATAGAAACATTTTTGTCAAGCTTCAAGAGTCTAGTGGTTTTTCAAGTGTGTCATGAGCTCCCTGGTTCAAACAAATCCCCTGAGGAAAGCTAGAAAAAAACAACCCTAAGGCATGTAAAATTCTATGTGGGCTACATTGTAATTAAGATACAACTACTATGAAGTGTCTTAATTTCTAAAGACAAATGACAAGTTTACTTTAAAGAAATTCCTTGCTGCAGATGATAGTAACATTTATACATGCCTTGAAAGAAATCAGAACAAGAAAAAAAAACCTAAAAATTGCCTAGAGGTAGAAAAAGAATGAAGTCCCTGGTAACACACGTTTTGCAAAATATATTCTAAAAACATCTGTGCAATTATTCAAATGATTGGAATACAAGAAAAATACTACTACTACTACTAGTATAATACTGCTGCTGCTACTACTACTACTAAAACAATTTGTACAGGTAATATCAGAGCAAACTTTAGCAAAAATGGCTTAGAAAATGGATGTGAATGAAATAGCTGATTTATTCGGTTATTATCTCTCTATGTAATTCCTCAAATAAAATTTGCTGTCAAGCAATGAATGTTTGTAAAGCACAATGCTCATAAGTGATTCTGTAAATACAAAAAATAATATGTAATACTAGTGCTATCATATTATGATAGGTGAAAGACAGAGCCCATCAACAGAAGTGTTTATTTTTTGTCAGGCTGGAATGAGAATCTACCCTACACCAGCTGTCTGTGTGAACACTGCTAATGTGCATTTTCATCTATCCTGTTTTAATGCTGGAGTATTCTCTAAAGCCATTAATGTAAATTAGCAATGACCTTTGTTGTTCCTTTCTATAGCCCTGTCTTAGGGTGTGTCTAGACTACCTAGTTTTGTCGACAAAAGTGGACTTTTGTCGACAAAACAATACCAGCGTCTACACTACCACGGAGTTCTGTCGACATAACGTCGATAGAACTCCGCGGTTTTGTCGACGCTGGTATACCTCATTTTACGAGGCATAACACTTTCTGTTGACAGAACTCTGTCGACAGAAGGTGTTATTGCCTGTAACACTGCGTCCATACTACGGAGTTCTGTCGACAAAGCGGCTTGCTTTGTCGACAGAACTCCATGTGTCTGGACGAAAATTGTCGATGGAAGTTTTGTCGACAGTATCTGTCAACAAAACTTCCGTCGACAAAACGCGGTAGTCTAGACGTACCCTTAAAGGCACAGGCACCCTGGGCAGGAAGCCAGCCAGGGCAAGCCACTGACCACATGGCTTTCCCTGTATTTCTGCCAAGGAAGCATGGCACAAGTACAAGACCCCTGAGACCAACAAGGTCCTTCCAAGGAGCGGTCCCAAGACCCATCCAGGGGCACAAAGAGGTGAGCTCCAGCTTGGTCAGTGCCTGAGGTCCTGACACTTTTGGAACTTTGGGGAGAGGAAGAATCCCTGCAGGCTCTGCATTCCCAACACAGGAATGCAGATGCCGAGGGGCTGGCAAAGAAAGGCCATCACCCCTGAACCTTGGACTAAGTGCGGGCCAAGGTGAAAGAATTTAGGCAGGGGTATGCCAGAGCCTATGAGCACAGCTCCACCTCCGGGGAAGTGCCTCAGTATTGCTCCTACTACCAGGAGCTGGACAGAATCCTCGGGGGGTGGGGAACCCCTCTTTGCACAGGTGCTTATCGAGTCCGGGTTGCAGACATCCGTCCAGCACTGCAAGGAGGTGTATGAGGCGGACAAACCAGAAGACCAGCAGCTCCAGGACAAGGAGGAGGACCCCAACAGGACTGTTATCAGCCTCACCTGGAGCCAGTCCCCCAGACCCAGGAGGCCTCCCTGGCATCTTCTGACCCTGGGGAGAGGACATCAGGTGAGTGAGTGAGGTTGTCACAGACAGGATGGGGGAGGTGGGAGCACAGGGGATGTGGCCCAATCCTCACGTGTCATGCTCTGCCTAGACAGCTTGCAGCTCTCAGTCCCAGGGCACACGTGGGCAGCTGCTCACAGCCTGGGGTGGGCCCCACACCTGTCTGACCTCAGGGAGAGCTCTCCTCTCCCTGCCAGGAACTGTGGGAAGCAGGCTGGGCACAAGGGTGCATGCACGACACCACAACAGACCATCACGTGTCACACATAGCACTCAGACATCTAGGCACATGTGACACAACAACCGCTTCTGCTGACAGTGCTGCCACATGCAGGCAGTGGGTGGGTGGGGGTCCTGGGAGAGCCAAACTGCTCCAGGCCCTGTCCTATACCTGGGTACCCATTGTGGCTAGACACTTTCCTGGTCTGCTTGCCCATTGTGGGAGTGTTGGGGTAGGTTAAAGGGGTTGGATGTTGCCTTAGACATCTTGGGGCCCTTGTAAGGCCAGGGCTGCTGGCCAGGCCACACGTGGGCTTGCTGTGAGAACATTGGTGTCCTTTGTTCCAAGGATATTTACTCACTGCTCACAAGCAGGGACAGTGTGTGCACACATGACTGACAGCTTCTCCTTCTTATCCTCCACAGCCGGACCTGCTGGAGCAGACCAGTGTGCAACACCTGTCCCGCCACCCAGCTGGGCCCATGGAAGCCTTAGGCACTGGTGGATTTATACTGACTTCATGTACAAGCACATTCAAGTCCTCGAAAGGCTGGATGAGACCATGGCTGAGAGGACGGGGGCAGAGGCTTGGTGGCACAACCGCTTGCTGGACAAGTTCCTTCAGCAGCGGACAGCAATCTGTGCTACAATCCGAGAGGCCATGGGTGTCCCAGGTCCTGACCCCGTTGCAGCTCCTCCTGATCAATCTGCTCCAGCCCCCCCTTCCCCTCACTCCCTTTCCCTCCTTCCCCCTCCTCACCTTCAGCCCCCCCTCAACCTCTGCCCCTCCTCAGCTTCTGCAATCACAGACCCAGCTGCAGTACCTCCTCCTGCCCAGTTCCCTACTGTCCTAGGTCCCACACTACCCCGAGCACATCTAGGGCCATGGACCTGAGGCCGCAGGATTTTGTGGTCCAGGTGACATCCTCATCCCTAAGCCTCTCTCCTGCCTCCAGGTTTACCCCCCCCACACACACACACACTCCTGACTTAAAGAGACATTGTTATATTTAAAAGAAAGTTTATTTTTGAAAACACTGTTATTTTATTAGTACATGTTATTCAAAGCACAGTTTTTGTTGGTGTTTTAATACCCAGAATATTTTTTTCTGAGAAAGCCTGGTGTGTGTGTTAACTGTCCAGAGAGTGGAGCAGGGATGGGTTGTGGGGAGAAAAGTCTTGTGGGGGGCCAGGCCAAAGCCCCAGTGGGGAGGCCCTGGGGAGAGTCATTGAGCTCCTGCTGAGAAACTCTCATACAGGGCCCCCCAGATGAGCATTCCAGCCTGGTGGTCCTGGTGGATGGCAGCTGTCCAGGGCTGCTCAAACTGCCTCCCCTTGACATCAGCCCATGTCCTGCACCCTGGGAGGAAGGCCTCTCCTTGCTTCCCACCAGGTTATGCCATTTCAAGGCAAGTGAACAGGCATCTAAACTTTCCCTATTGATGCCCAAAGGCGCATTCCACCTGTAAGCGAGTCCGGTTCAGGTGCACGTTAAATTGTTCCCTGCTTGCGTCCAGATGGCCAGTATATGGCTTCATGAGTCAGGGCATAAGAGGATACGCCGCATCAGCCACGATGCACATTGGCACCTCCACATCCCCAACTGCAAAGTTTCACTGTGGGAAGAATGTTCCAGCCTGCAGCCTGCAGTACAGGTAGGAATTTCAGAAGATCCGAGCATCATGTGCCCAGCCCGACCACCGAACACAAATGTCCATAAACTTTCCCTGATGGTCAACCAAGGCCTGCAGCACTTTGGAGAAGTAGCCCTTTTTGTTTATGTACTGGGCTGCTCGATGGGGCAGTGCACAGATCAGGATGTGAGTTCCATTGAGTGCTTCACTGCAGTTCAGGAATCCCAGCCCAGCAAAGCCAGCCATGATGGTGTCCAGGTCTCCAAGGTGGAGAATACTGTTCAGCAGCTCTAAGTTGATGGCCCTCACTACCTGCAGAAATAGACACATAGAAACACACAGAATAGGAAGTTAGAGGGGGTGCCTGAGTCCTTCAGAGGTGCCCCCCACCTCTCCCAGCCAAGACCCCAGGAGCCCCTTCTCACGCCCCCCCCCCCCGAGCAACAGGTCAGGGTGAGGCCAGGAGGCCCCCCTCCCACTCCCACTTCATCACCCACTTCACCTGTCCTTTCCTGACAGTCCCCCTTTTCCAGCCCCCAAACCCTGCAAGGACTGTCCCCCAAGGGTGACTTACCTCCATCAAAACAGCACCAACAGTAGACCTCCCCATGCCAAACTGGTGTCCCACTGACTGGTAGCTGTTGGAGGTGGCCAGTTTCCAGAGGGCAATAATGACCCTCTTCTCCAGGGGGATGGCAGGCTGCAAGTGGGTGTCCTGACATTGCAGGACAAGGGTGAGCCCAGTACACAGCTCCTGGAATGTGGCCTCCCACATTCTGAAGTTTCAAATCCAATGCTGGTCATTCCACCGCTCCATGATGAGACAATATCACCATTCTGAACTAGTGTCCAGCCTCCAAAATCGCCTCTTCAGGAACAAGTTAGGTGGCAAGCGCAGTGGTGCTGCAGCCCAAGTGAGAGTCTTAAGGCTGGGTTCTGAGTCCAGATGTGCAATGAACATCATGATGGTGTCATGCAGATGCAGCAGAACTTCAAGCATTACATTGTGGGGCCATAGCCTGCCCTGGGCAGCTCTGGCTCCATGGCAAAAAACAAGTTCAAAAGCACAAAAAACAACCAAGAAACAAACTGTTGTGGTGTCCCTGAAAGCAGGGCAACCAAAGTGAGCACTGTGGAAGCTTTGCTGTCCCTCTGAGAGGTAGGTAAGCCAACTGCAGCAGCAGAAGAATGGCTGTCTGGGCCTGGGGGGTGGGTCTCCCTTTAAGCATGCATCTCTGCAAAGGGCATGCAGCAGCACCCAGAAGTAAATGCTGTCCCCATGCCTTGCCAGATGTGGTTCCAGGTGCCCTTTTTTAGACAGAGTTTCCAAGCAATCTGGATACTCTCTTTCAAAAAAGCGGATCGCTTTTTTATCCACTTTAAGGAGTCTAGACGCTCTCTTTCAAAAGAAGCTTTTTCGAAAGATTCTTTTGAAAAAGCTTCTTTCGAAAAAAGTGTGTAATCCAGACGTACCCTAAGTGCTTAGTGCTCACAAACATGCTTTTCATATACCTCTCTGAGGTGAGGAAGTGGTATTATTCCATGTTACAGAGGGACAGCTGAGACTCAGTGGGGTTAAGGCCAAAACGATCCACTAATTTTGAAACACAATTTAATTTTTCAGAGTACTTATCATCATAAAGCACTTTGCAACTTCAAAGCACAGATCTCATTGACTTCAGCTGAAGGTGTGAGTGCTCAGTAGTTTGGTAAATCAGTCTTCAGTCTCTCAAATTAGGCATCCAGAAAATGAGGAATATGGAATTAATGAGCAGCTGTTAAAAGTTTAGTTTAAATGACTTATCTAGCATCACAAGAACCTGTGTGGTAGATGCAGGGACAGAATCCAGTAGTACAAAAAGCATTTAACTTCCTAAACCAAGACACCCACCCTTTCTTTTCCTGAGTCTCCTCCCTCGTCCGCTGTACAGTTTCCAAATTCTACAACATATTAAGCAAATGTGCTATGAATAATAGAAGTTTATGCTACACATTCCTGGTGCAGGCCCTTTCTGTTCACTGAATGATGCTGCGGAAAAAATAGTAAATGGTCATAGATCATGAATGTCTAAGAGAGGCCAAATTAGGGTTGCACAGGCTACCTTGATTCTGGAATTCCCTAATTGTTAAGAATTTGGCTTTATAACCTTAATACTTTTTAATTTTTTTAAAAAAGATAATGCCCTAAGTTAGCTGAAAAACACATTCCATGGCAGCATATTGACACTCACATTGTGAACCAGCAAGGCTGGAATCTTTAGATAGTCTGAACTGCTTCAGTTACATAAGCTAAAGGCACAAATTACATTAGTCATCCTCTATATTGACTAGTGATAGGACACTTTGCAAGTGGGATTTACAGACATTTAGAAATGGTGAGATGCAGGGATCTTGGATTCCATTCCATAGTTCTCTAGTGGGCACTGACTCTTCTACCCAGTCTCTCCAAACTTGATCTCTTTTATCCTTTCTTTTCCAAGCTCCTGTCTCTGTCTTCCATTTTCTGGTTCACTGTCCCCACAGACTGTGCCTAGCAAATCCCTCCATCTGACTGTCTTGCCCTGTTAGCCTCCAATTGCTTCTCATGTTACACATCCTTCCACACTCTGGTGCTAAACTCCTAGGCTACATCTTCACAGCAGGCTTCTTGCGCAAGAACTGTTTTGTGCAAGAGTTCTTGCACAAAAATTATGGCGCAAGAGCATGTCCACACTGCCATGTGTTTTTGCTCAAGAGATGTGCTTTTGTGGAAGAGTGTCCATGCCAGTGTGTACTCTCTCTTGCGCAAGAAAGCTCTGATGGCCATTTTAGTCATAGATCTGTTGCCTGTCCACACTACCTTCTCGCACAAGAGGGCTTATTCCTCATGGGGAGAGGAATAACTCTTGTGCAAGAAGCCCTCTGTTCTGACACTTTACTGTAAATTTACTTGTGCAAGAATGCACATGTAGTGTAGACTCTCCACAAGTTTTTGTGCAAGAATGGCCGTTCTTGAGCAAGAAGCCTGCAGTATAGATTTAGCCCTAGGGTTTCTCATCCAATCTGTGTCTCCCACTGCAGCTCCTAGTCTGTCTGTTTGTCTATCCTGTCCTAGTCTATTTCTCACACTCCCCATCAACTTCCAGTATCCCCACCTTATAGCCAGGCACCCAATCACAGTCTCATCCACCTTACCTTATTCTCCTTAACCGGATAGTAGTGATGTTTTCCCTTCCAATAGTTCTGCTTCCTCCCTCCCACAAATACTGTTCAATCCCTATTTCCCTGCCCCCACCTGCCTTCTTCCCATTCCAATCTACTGCTCACATTTCTTCCACCAGTTCTATCTCTAATCCCTACTTTATTTGAATTAGGCAGTTTTCTTCTGTACACTGCCTGAGGCAAGGAGGGAGATCACTGAGAATGCATCTAGACTGCAGGGGTTTTTTGTTTTTTTGAAAAATGGTAATTTTTCTGACAAAACTTCACTTACGTCCATGCTGCTATTGCATTCTTTCAAAAGAATATTGAAAGAACGCAGGGTTTTTTTCTGACATTGGTAAACTTCATTCAGTGAGGAAGAATGCCTATTCTGAAAGAGCTCTTTCAGAAAAAAATGCGTGTGGATGCAGAAGAGGGAGTTTTTTCAACTTGTGGCAGGAAGCTGGTCTTGCAGCAGCACCCTGACTGTAAGGCTGTGACTGATAAAGGCCTCACTGACCACGGCACAGCCACAAGTCCCCCAATATACCCTTGGTTCACACAGGGAGCAGCACCAGGGCTCTAAGGACCCGCCCCGGTGTACCAAATGCCGTGCACCCTCCTGGTCCTGGGCAGAGATTCTGTACCTCCTAGAGCTGTGGGGGGAGGAGGAAACAATTCAGGCTCTCCACTTCTGAAGGCAAAATGCCAGCATCTACAGCCAGATGGTCAAGGCTCCGGCCAAGAGGGGACACCACCCCTGCACCTTGGACCAAGTCAGGAGCAAGGTCAAGGAGCTACTCCAAGGCTATGTGAGGGCCAGGGAGCACAGCAATTGCTCCAGGGCAGGACCACACTACTACCCATATTACAAACAGCTGTACCAGATCTTGGGGGGTGGTGAAGCCATTTCCCCACCTGGACTGGTGGATTCGGGCATGGTGACACCAGTGCTCGGCTGCCCAGAGCTCCTTAAGGAGGACAAAGATGACAATGAGGAACAACATCTGCAGGAAGAGGAGGACACTGGCAGCATCATCACCCTCAGCCTCGAGCCGGTACCCCAGGCCCTGGAGATCTCCCAGGCATCATCTGACATGGGAGGGATCATCAGGTGAGTGCTCTCATTTTGTCACACACACAGGGCGGGGAAGGTGGGCTCGGAGGGAATGGGGTGCTATCGTCACTCAGCGTGCTTGACCTGAACAGTGTGCAGCTGTCTGTGCATATCCAAGAATGTACAGTGGCAGTGTGCACCACATGGTCTCCAGAACCAGCCCCAGAGCACACACAGGCTGCTGCTAATGGCTGGGGGAAGGTCCCACACACATCCGACCCCTGGGAGGGACATCCTCCCCCCGCCAGCCACCGCTGGAAGCAGGCTGGGCACAAGAGTGCATGCGTGATCTCACACAGACCAAGGAGTGCCACACATAGCACACAGCCATGCCTGCATGCACAAGCTACCAGACAGTGCTGCCAGGTGCAGGTGTGTGGGGGGTGAGGGGGAAGGCTAGGCTCCAGGGAGAGCCAGGCCACTCCAGGCCCCTTTCACACACATGGGATCCCACTGTGGCCAGACACTTGCCTGGCCTGATTCTCCATTTGGTGGGGAGAAGCTGTCAGCATGGTGCCCTGGTCACCACAGGGCCCCAGTGAGGCAGAGCCTTCTATTCAGGCCACACATGGCTATGGTCTCGGGACACCACTGTCCCCTGCTCCAAGGACAGTTGCTCACTGCTCATAGAGGAGGGCACAGCCTCAGGGACAATTTCTGCATGGATGATTGACTGCTTCTCCCTCTTTTCCTCCACAGCTGGACCAGCTGCTGCTGAGGGGTGATCCACACCATCACAGGCAGCTGCCCAAAGCTGGGGGAGCCGCCAGCACTGGAGGGTCCACAAGGACATCATGAGAGTGCATTTTACAGTCCTGCATGACATGCAGCAATCCTGACCCAAAAGGTCTACAATGATGCCAAGTGGCACAATTGCGAAAACATATGTGCCACCATCTGTGAAGAGATGGGATACCTGGCTCCTATCCCCACTCGAGCCCTCCCTCCCTCCCACTCCCCTCACTCCCGCTCCCCTTGCCATGCCCATGCCCATGCCAATGCCCTCTACCCCTTCCTCCTCTGCCAGACCTGACCCTGTCTGCTGAAACTGCTACAGAACCTGTATCATGGCTACATAGGGCTATTGCATGCCCAGGTGCAGCTCTGGCTCCATAGAAAAAAAATATGCTGTGGCGTCCGACAAAGCTGGACAACCAGTGCACACACTGGTAAAGCTTTACTGTTCCTTATAGAGGTGGGCAAGCATGCAGCAGAACCTGAGAAATGGTTGTTCAGGAAGGTCCCTTTAAGCACGAGTCTCAGATAGCCTTAGGCAACAGCACCTGGAAGCAACAGCTGACCTAATGCCCTGGCTGAAGACGTTACAGGTGGCCTTTTATGTAAGAGAGCATCCCATCAGAGTGGATACTCTCTTTTGAAAGAGCAGATCGTATTTTCGATGCACTTGTGCTGTATGCAATTCTGACCTACCTCTGGAAGTTTCTACTACATGCATTTGACGAAGTGGGTCTTTGCCCATGAAAGCTTATGCTCCTACACTTCAGTTAGGCTGTGTCCAGACTCAGGGGTTTTTTCGAAAAAAGTAGCCTTTTTTCGAGAAAACCTCACCTGCGTCTAGACTGCAGCCGCGTTCTTTCGAAATTAAATCGAAAGAACGCGGCTTTTCTTTTGATGGCGGTAAACCTCATTTCACGAAGAAGAACACCTTTCGGAAGTTCCTCTTTCGAAAGAAGGTGTTCTTCAATGTAAATAGGGCTTCTTCGAAAGAGAGCATCCAGACTCACTGGATGCTTTCTTTTGAAAAAGCAAGCCGCTTTTTCGAAAGTTCAACGTGCAGTCTAGACGCTCTCTTTCGAAAGAGGCTCTCTTTCGAAAGAGCCTCTTTCGAAAGAGGCTTGCAGTCTAGACATAGCCTAAGTCTATAAGGTGCCACAGAACTCCTCGCGCCTTTAGCAGATTCAGACTAACATGGCTACCCCTCTGATACTTGTGCTGTTTGGATGCTCTGTTTTGAAAGGAGTTTTTTTTTTTTGGAAGATCTCTTCAAAAAAAGCTTCTTTCGAAAGAAGCTTGCAGTCTAGATGTACCCTGACTGCACAGGAGAGGGACAGGTTTCTTGACCTCCATTCCCATGCCCAGCATTGTCCTGCAGCAATCTAGACCTCTTCTTAGCACTGAGCTAATGGAATCTTCTGATATTTATCAGTAAGTTTTGAAACTATTGCAAGTTTCCACTGAGCATGTGCAAACTATATTTTTTAAAAGGTTCGCCACTTAACCAAATCTGTGCAAATTTCAAGTTCTTGCTCCAAAGAAAAGAGTATTACAGTTTCTTAAAAGAAAGATCACCAAAAACATTAACTCAGGTAGAAGTTTTTCTAAGACGTGTCTGAACCAATTTAATTGTTTTTTTTTTTTTTTTTGCAAAAGCAGTAATCCTGACACAGACATTTTGCTTGGAAAATTTCATCCCAAGCAGTTTATTTGGCTTCAGGATTGGTGTTTTTGTTGTTGTTGCCTGATCTAAACATTATGTATAATTATAAACATTACTTATGAATTCCTAGTTACCACTTTGAGGGTTGACAGGTCATTTGCTCCAGGACCAGGTCTAGTATTTAAATTATTGGGAACCTTGATGCACACAGTTGCAACTCTCGCTGACAATATAGGAACTCTTATGTATTTACAAATATGGTCTATTAATACCTTTATCGCAGTTACAAATATCTTGACTTCACATGGTAGATAGGTAATGCTCATTTATATTTCCTTATATTTACACTATTCCTTCTAGAAGAACCTGAAGTGTTAGCAATCGTCTTCCTCATCAGCATTAGCTTCCCCATCATCACCAGTGATCATCATTTTGGAACTTTCCAAGGACTTCTACTTCTGCTACTGTCCCTACGCTGGCCTGCCAATTTTAAATTATGTGAATTTGCTGTTATGTTTGATACATATTGGCTACGTCTACACTGGCATGATTTTCCGAAAATGCTTTTAACGGAAAAGTTTTCCATTAAAAGCATTTTTGGAAAAGCGCATCTGGATTGGCAGGATGCTTTTTCGCAAAAGCACTTTTTGCGGAAAAGCGTCCGTGGTCAATCTAGACGTGGTTTTCCGCAAAAAAGGCCCGATTGCCATTTTCGCGATTGGGGCTTTTTTGCGGAAAACAGTACTGTGCTGTCAACACTGGCCCTTTTGCGCAAAAGTCTTTCGGAAAAAGACTTTTGCCCGAACGGGAGCAGCATAGTATTTCTGGAAAAGCACTGACAATCTTACATGAGATCATCAGTGCTTTTCCGGAAATTCAAGCGGCCAGTGTAGATAGCTGGCAAGTTTTTCCGGAAAAGCGGCTGATTTTCCGGAAAAACTTGCCAGTCTAGACACAGCCATTAGGTAGGGGATGTTTCCTTTTTTCCGTATTTGTATTTCCTCACCTTTCTAATGGTGAGATGTAATTTTGGGTCAGTGTATCATTGATATCAACTTATCATATACTTCAATATGTTTTGATGGCCTTTAGTGGTTCTGTATCACATTTGTTATTTCTGTCCTACCTGGTTATTCAGTGTGATCTTAACGGGTATTCCTGTTTTTAACAAATAATGATGTAAGTGCTACGCTTGATGGTATTCTTGGAACTCCCTATGTCATTGCAGGTTGTTTCATCTAGGTCAAAGATCCAAATAAATGCACATTGACTTTGCTATCTGGATGAAAGTTCCAAGGCATGTGCATGCTAGCTTTGCCTCAGCTCAACAACTACTTTCATATAAATCGACTGTAACTCATTATAAGAAACATATACTCAAAACCATAAGGGTATAATAAATTTTTATATATATATATATATATATATATATATATATATATATATATATATATATATATATATATATATATAAATTTATTATACCCTTATGGTATATATATATACCATAAATATATACTCAAGCAAGCAGGTTAGCCCTATAGAGTACATTTAAATAACTATTACAGTTAATATTTATACTTATTGTAAGGGCTTTTTAATTTTTTTATCAATTTGAAATGTTATAGCCATGGGAAATTGTGGGGAGAGGTTAGACAACAATTATGTAGAGAGTAGTCATTGAAATTCAAAGTGTCAAAATTATTAAAACACAAATTGTCAATATCACAAATCAAAATATAAAAAGCAAATATCCTTAAATTAAATGCTAAGAACTTCTCAATCGGAATTTTTCTTATTTGTCTAGCTGTAAATTTTTATCAATTGATTTTTTAAATGTATTGATGTGTCTATGGTGAAATAGATGTTTACTGACATTTATCTATTAATATCTAATCTTTTCAAGTCTAATTATAAGTAATTGATAACATGGTCTTACAATGAAAAATGTTGAGTAACCTTAATCATTGGCAGTGCTATGAGATCTGCCTGTAATATTAATACTTTCATAAACAAAAACTTCATTTAAAAGGGATTGAGCCTCATTAATAAATTCATAAGCAAAAACTTCATTTAAAAGGGATTAAGCTTCATTAATTGTGACTATTCTCTCATGCAAACCCTTAAAAGCAAGGAAATGTCAAGTTATAATGCATCTCTTAACCATATTCTAATAATCATACAGCAGAATTCCTGGTAGCACTGATGACAGATTTCACTTTTTTACAAGGAATTTCCTTCTTCCTCTAAGTAATAAAGAAACACACTACCCAGCACACATTAATCTACTGTGTAGGGCAAAAACATAAACACACTTCAGCATTAATAGCAAATATTCAGACATATACAATGAGGTTAAGTATATGATGTGCTATGCATTCATAGAGAATGGCCATCTTGGTTCAGACCAAAACTCCATCTAGCCCAGTATCCTGTTTTCTAACAATGGTCAATGCCAGATGTCCCAGAAGGAGTGAACAGAATAGGTAAACATCAACGGTGCGTCTAGACTACAGGGTTTTTTTTAAAAAAAGTGTCCTTCCCCTGTGTCTAGACTGCTGCTGCATTCTTTCAAAAGTAAATCGAAAGAACGTGGCAGTTTTTTCGACGGCAGAAAACCTCGTTTTACAAGGAAGAACACCTTTTTTTGAAAGTGCCCTTCCGAAAAAAGGCACTATGTAATGCAAACTGTGCTTTTTCGAAAGAGAGCATCCAGACTGCTTGGGTGCTCTCTTTCAAAAAAGCAGCTTGCTTTTTCGAAAGTACCAGTTGTAGTCTAGATGCTCTTTTTTGAAAGAGGCTTTTTTTAAAGTATCTTTTGAAAAAGCCTCTTTTGAAATAGGCTTGCAGTCTAGACGTAGTCCAAGTGATCCCTCTCCTGTCATCCATTTCCAGCCTCTTACAAAGAGAGCTTGGGACACCATTCCTACCCATCCTGGCTAATAGCTATTGATGGACCTAACCTCCATGAATTTATCTAGAACACTTTAGGTCATAATTAAGGTTTTCCAGTATATAGTGAAGAGAAGTAACATATTTTGTATGTTTCTCTCTGTTTAACTACATCTACACTGCAAGGTTTTTGCGCAAAAAAACAGTGGGCTACATCTAGACTACATCCCTTTTTCGTAAATCTCCCCCTCTTCATTAGCATAAAAATGGCTGCAATTTTTTTTTCGCATGGAGCTTTGCCGGAAAAAAGCGCCAGTCTAGACGCTGAACTTTCGGAAAATAAATCCTTTTCCGAAAGATCCCTTATCCCTCTTGAAATAAGGGATAAAGGATCTGTCGGAAAAGGCTTTATTTTCCAAAAGATCAGCATCTAGACTGGCGCCTTTTTCCGGCAAAGCTCCGTGCGGAAAAAAAGTGGCAGCCATTTTTATGCTAACGAAGCAAGGGAGATTTAAACCCCCACTTCATTAGCGATTGCGATACGTTTAATTTGCATCCCTTTTACGAAAAAGGGATGTCGTCTAGATGTAGCTGTGGAGTTTCCATACCTCAAATGCACATTTGCGCAAGGAAATCAAGAATAAAATGGCAGAACAGAGGGCTTTGTCCACCATAGGTAAACCTCCTTTTAGAAGGCATAACTCCCTTTTCCGCAAGAGTTCTTGAGCAAAAAGGCAAGTGTGGACACTCCAGAGGGGTTTCTCATGCAAGAAACCCCTAGGGGAAAAAGCACAGGTGCTCTAATGGTCATTCTGTGAATGGCTATCAGAGCTTTCTTGCACAAGAGGGTCCATGCAGTGTGGATGCTCTCTTGCACAAAAGCACATCACTTTTATGATGTGCTTTCAGGTGTGGACATGCTCTTGTGCAAAAAGGTTTTGCACAAAAACTCTTGAGCAAAAGGCTTCTTGCACAAGAAGCATGTAGCCTAGGCGTAGCCTTTGAAGGAAACATAAGGGCTGTGTCTACATTGGCACCCTTTTCCGGAAAAGGGATGCTAATGTGACCAGTCGGAATTGCAAATGCCGCAGGGGATTTAAATATTCCCGCGGCATTTGCATGAACATGGCTGCCACTTTTTTCCGGCTCGGGGTTTTGCCGGAGAAAAGCGCCAGTCTAGACAGGATCTTTCGGAAAATAAAGCCTTTTCCAGAAGATCCCTTATTCATGTTCATGCAAATGCCGCGAGGGATATTTAAATCCCCCGTGGCATTTGCAATTCCGACTGGTCTCATTAGCATCCCTTTTCCGGAAAAGGGTGCCAATGTAGACATAGCCAAGGGTTTTTTTTTTTATGGAGATAAAATGGCAGGTCTTCAACTGCAGTGAATTCTCATAGCTCCATTGGTTTCAATTTGCACTGGAGTGAGGATCTTGTCCCAAAAAGTCTGACACCACCATTAAAAATGCATGAGATATTAGACTGTGGTTAAAAGCAAGTGTCATATCTTGACAATTCATTTCATTAGGAAATGTAATGCTTCTCTAAACAAAATTCTTTTAAAATGAAATTCATGCTTATTGGGTTTTTTCTCACTATTAGTAGTATTAATGATATTTTTGTATCATGACTTCAGTGAAACTAATTATACGGTTAAAATTAACAATGTGCTTGAGTGCTTTGTGGGCTGGCACCAGAGTGATCAATTTCAATAAATAAACTAGTATACTTCATTTGTTTAAAATACAGTTAAATAAAACTTCATTTAAAAAGAAAAGGTGAGGAGAGAAAGAAGAAAAGATTCCTTCTGATGCCAAGAGAGCTCTCCTCAGCACACTACAGGGAGGGAGGAGTAGGCATCAAGAAGCCTATTTAGCTTCCTTAACTTGAGGGCCAATCCAGGCTTGATGAAGGTGCCCTGTGCCGGAGAAATTCTCTACTGGTGATTTGCAAACGGATTATGTTCTTTTTATTGCATCTGAGTTCCTCCAATGGGCTATAAGTGAGCTTTGAAAATATGACACAATATTTCCTGATATCCATTTCTACAACAATTCCACATTCTCTGTGCTCCAAAAGCTATCATTCTTCCACAATATGGAATGAGATGACTCTTTGGTTCGATTTATATATCTTTTTTTCAATTCTATCTCTCAGAGTCCATTTTTGCTGGGCCCATTTTGTTGGGTCCATTTTTGCTCTCTTGTGTATAATATTGTGTGTAAAACATACCAGTTCTCTGAGCATTGCGCTTTCTGTGCTTTCAAAAATTCTTGCTTTTTTCTCTCAGCACATGCAGAGAAAAACATAAATTGTTAGCGATGTAATTTTAATATATGGAAAAGAAGCATGCACATGCCTTACATGATTTACCTGTCTGGCAAAATGAGATTGTTTCCTTGTGGAACTACATGTATTTCTGCTAGTGATTAACAAGCACATAATGCTGTTCTTTAGTAATTTTTATTTAGATGTACAGCACTAGTTTGACATTTCAAGATACCAATATATGCAGTGGGAAAGCTCTAGAGTGCACATTCTTCTCATATTATTAATGTTTATTCTAATCTTTTAAAAAAAATACAAAGGGCAGAATAATTATACCAAAACAGAACATGTTTTTCCCCCCTTAGGCTGTGCTACTTATATTTGTCTTTTTTTCATAACGAAAAAAATGTGTTTTGCAGTTTTCCAGGCTTGATCAAAAGCTTTATTGCATTCCATTAAAATCTTAGTGAAATGAATATATTTCCATTAATTAGGCTGATGTACGATAATGACTGTTGCTTTATAAACCTTTCAAGATAGATTATTTTCCATAAGGTGCTTATAGAATAGCTTTAAAGACATGGAAGGCTCTGTTTTATATACACACAAATTACCTTGTAAAACAGTGGATTTTAATTAATTGATTTCAAATCCATTAAGAGGTGCTTTTAAAAATGATGAAATCACAAATCATACATGTTTTGGCCAGCCATGGCATCTTCCCTCATAGCTCTCAACATGTCATCTTCATTCATAGATCCTTTACCCCATTACTATTTTGGTAAAAATGTAACATGTATTTGTTTATTTCAAAGAACAACTTTGCCCTCAGACAATTTACATTTACTTTATTGGCTAGCAAATAAAGACAGTAAAATGTATTATAAATAGCTTGCAATTTCAAGAAACAAAAAGAGGAGACACATTTAAAATGCAAGTGCTGAGTTCCTTCTAGGAGATGCTAGGAGTCCTTGACAATCTTTGTCAGTATTGGGAGCTCTAAATTCTCATCATCTCTCAGGGCCATAATTTGACAATCTACATAGATTGGCTGAGATTTTCAAAGGGATTTGAGGGTCAATTATTTTGAAGTCACTGAAAATGCTCATCTCTGTTGCCACCTGTCTCAGATGAACATAATATCAGAAAAAGGGACCTGGTCAGTGGGCCCAAACATGCTCCTGTTGAAGTCAATAGCAAAACTTACTTACTTCAGAGGTGCAGGAGTATACTCAACAGAACTTTTCAAGTGGGAAACTACAGGAACCTGAGGGTATGTCTACACTACAAAGTTAGTACAAACTAACGGACGTTAGTTCGAACTAACTTTCATAGGCGCTACACTAGCGCTCCGTTAGTTCGAATTTAATTTAATTTAATTCGAACTAACGGAGCGCTTAGTTCAAACTAGGTAATCCTCATTCCACGAGGATTAAGTCTAGTTCGAACTTACTAGTTCGAATTAAGGGCTGTGTAGCCCCTTAATTCGAACTAGTGGGAGGCTAGCCCTCCCCAGGTTTCCCTGGTGGCCACTCTGGCCAACACCAGGGAAACTCTATGCCCCCCTCCCGGCCCCGGAACCCTTAAAGGTGCCCGTGCCAGGTGCAAGCCTGCCAGCACCCAGCCAACAGACCCTGTACCTGGCACGGCTCGAGCCAGCCACCCCATGCCCCCCAGCCCTCCCCCTCTTCCCGGGACCAGGCTGGCGGCTCCCGGGAGCTTGCCCAGGACCGCAAGAGGTGGGCACCCGCCTGGGCTAGTGCGGACATCGTGGACCTCATCAACGATCACCGCACTAGGCACAGGAACGTGGCCGGCTAGGGCAGGAGAGCTGCCAGCCTGGCCACCCAGGAGCAGGAGTGCATGAAAATCAAGGTGGTCCACTGAGCCCCCCGACCCTGAGCCCTGAGCTTAGAATGGCCGTCCTGGGTCAGACCACAGGTCCATCTAGCCCAGTAGCCTGTCTGACGACAGCGGCCAACACTAGGAACCCTGGAGGGGATGGACCGAAGACAGTGACCAAGCCATTTGTCTCGTGCCATCCCTCTCCAGCCTTCCACAAACCTCGGGCAGGGATACCACTCCTATCCCCTGGCTAATACCACTCCATGGACCTAACCTCCATGACTTGATCTCACTTCCCTTTAAACTCTGTTCTAGTTCTAGCCTTCACAGCCTCCTGCAGCAAGGAGTTCCACAGGTTGACTCTGTGCTTTGTGAAGAACAACTTTCTGTTACTAGTTTGAAGCCTGTTACCCATTCCTTTCCTTTGGTGTCCTCTAGTCCTTCTTTATGGGAACTAATGAAGAACTTTTCTGTATGCACCCTCTCCACCCAACTCATTCTTTTAGAGACCTCTATCCTGTCCCCCCTCCGTCTCCTCTTTTCTAAGCTGAGAAGTCCCAGTCTCTTTAGCCTCTCTTCATATGGACCTGTTCCAAACCCCTGATCATTTTAGTTGCCCTCCTCTCTCCCACCCTCTCTCTTCCCCTTTCTCACCTCCTTTTCCCAGTCTCCCCCAGTTTTGTACAGTAAAGACAGATTCCATTTTTGAACACTATTGTCCTTTATTTTGTACATCAAGAAAAGGGGCTAGAGAAGGGTAAGTGGAAGGAGGTGATGGAGGAATCGGGTACATGCTTCCGATGGGGAGGACTGAGCTGGCTCTGCGGGCTTTTGGGGTGGAACCTCTCCTGTAGCCCCCTGATTGCCCCCTCTCCCCAGATGGCAGCCTGCGGCAAGTGCAGCTGGTCTGATGGCCGAGTGCTGTGATGTGCCCAGTGTGGGTACTCCGGGCACTCCAAGCCAGGACTGCTTTGCAAGCGGGGCACCCCTGAGAACTGTCTGTCTGGGGTGGGGGTAGGGACCCTTTAAGCACAGCCCTCAGCTAGCCTGAGACAGCATCTCCACGCTCTAAGTCCTCCTCTGATGCCCTGCCGCCACTGCTTCCGGCCATCCTTAAGCCCGGTTCAGGGTCCACTTAATGTGGACATGCTAGTTCGAATTATCAAAATGCTAATTTGAACTAGTTTTTTAGTCTAGATCCGTTAGTTCGAATTAGCTTATTTCGAATTAACTAATTCGAACTAAGTTAGTTCGAATTAACGTTGTAGTGTAGACGTACTCTGAGTGAATTCCACAGCTACCTTTTTATAGACCATAAGTCTTTACCCCTGTTATGCTGTTCAAAAAAGTGTAAAATTAGCATAAAATGTTATAAACAATAGATATGAATTGCTCAGATTTACATGGTGGTTATGTTCTTAAAAAAAAAAAAAACTTCAGTGCAAATAGAATTTTCCTAAAAGAATACCAATAATGGGAAATAAGGGTGCAGGTTCCAGGCTCACAAGATAACCTCCATAATTTACCCGATACAGGTTTTATTTTAAAAACATGGATTGGAAACTTGCTATTAGTCTTTACAGATGTTGAGGATAAACTGGATATGATGCTCATGCTGAGGTTGTTGAAATCAATAACTCTGAGGCTACGTCTACATTGGCCCCTTTTCCGGAAGGGGCATGGTAATTTTTGAAATCGCAATAGGGAAATGCGTGGGGGATTTAAATATCCCCCGCGGCATTTAAATAAAAATGTCCGCTGCTTTTTTCCGGCTTTTAGAAAAGCCGGAAAAGAGCGTCTATACTGGCCCCGATCCTCTGGAAAAAAAAGCCCTTTTCCGGAGGATCTTATTCCTACTTAGAATAAGGAATAAGATCCTCCGGAAAAGGGCTTTTTTTCCGGAGGATCGGGGCCAGTGTAGACGCTCTTTTCCGGCTTTTCTAAAAGCTGGAAAAAAGCGGCGGACATTTTTATTTAAATGCCGCGGGGGATATTTAAATCCCCCGCGCATTTCCCTATTGCGATTTCAAAAATTACCATGCTCCTTCCGGAAAAGGGGCCAATGTAGACGAGCCCTGAGTGTTCATCTAGTGAGGACAGGGATTATCCCTTCTTCCAGTCTGCCCCATGCTCCAGCCAGGTTGCAAGGATTCCCAGCTTGCCCAATTCCCAGCTGGAATTCCAGTCAGGAGGATTAGGATAAACCCTTGCTCATCCACCTTGCTCCTTGGCTGCAACAGTGGGTAGAGTAAGGTGTCCTGAACCTACTCCCCATCTAGAACTCTGGTTGAGAAAGCTGAGTGAAATAAGCCTCTAACACAACTTCTCAGCTGGGTGGAGCAGAGTGAGTGCTAGGCTTAAAGTAGAGCCAGGATTGGATGGGTGGGTGCCTCCACATGGTACCACAGCCAACCTAAGCCCACCCATGGCTACGGAAGAGAGCTGGAGGCAGAAAACATGTGAAAAAGTCTAGTGATGGTCAATTGTTTGACTTTCTTTCATCACTTTCAGATGATGAAGTGGGTCTTTGCCCATGAAAGCTTATGCTCCAATAAATCTGTTAGTCTATAAGGTGCCACAGGACTTCTCATAGCTTTTACTAAGAAAAAAACTATCCTAACTGTGAGGATAGATAAATACTGGCAATGGGAGATTGTGGAATTTCCATTATTTGAAGTTTATAAGAGCAAGTTAGAAAAACACTTGCCTGTAATGATCTACATAGTAGTTAGTCCTGCCTTAGTACAGGGGACAGGAGTAGAAAGCTTATCAAGTGCCAGTTCACATTTTGTCATGGGTCGCTCAACCATCTTTTCCACTGCAGGCTCCACCCCCCTCTCCAGCCCTTCCTTCAAACCTCCACCCAGCCTCAATAAAAACAGCTGTTCAATGACTCTTGTAGAGTAATATATTCAGATTTGCAAGTAATTATGTTATTTTTAATATTATATATTAATTTTGTCATTGTTTTAATTATGTTTTGTGTGTGTGTGTCAAAAGCTTTAATTATAATTGTTCCTAAAAATGACTGATTGAAGCTCTACTTCATCAAAACCATTCACTTAAGTTCTAAAGCAGTACTTGAATTCTTAGAACTTTATTCTATAGAAGCTTTTAGGTAGTTGAATTTTTATACTTGAAAGACAAAGAACTAATAATGATATTCTGTCTCGTCTTGTCTCTCAGCAGCTCTGCTAATATGCTTAGTTCTGACAACACTGGGACACTTGGGAATAATGAATTGAAATGGCATCTAGAAAGCTGAGTGCTATACCACAAGTTCGCATGATTTTCACAAACAGCCAATAGAAACCACTGCAGACTTACACAGTTATCTAGTTAAAGGATTCATGCTGGAATTACTAGCCTTTCACATTTTCTTCCTGTTCAAAATCTAACTGTAGAATGTTAGAAGAAAATATGTCACAATCTTCTATGACTGTGAGGGAAGAAAGTAATTGCATTTTATTTTAACTTGTCATGTGCTTAGGAATGAAAGAGATTTAATTGTAGCTCAAAAAGTTGTTTTCCAAATTCAGGAGGTAGATGTTCAGCACTCGCATAGATCTGTTTCTCCAGTAGCTCTTCTCTTAGGGTGTGTCTAGACCCTTCTCGAAAAAGGGATGTAAATTAGACACTTCAAATTGAAAATGAAGCTGGGATTTAAATTTCTCATTCTTCATTTGCATAATGGCAGCTGCAGTTATTTCTACACAGGGCTTTTCAATAGAAAAATGGCAGTTTAGACAGGGATCCTTCGAAAAATAAAACCCTTTTTCGAAAGATCCTTTAAACCTCATTTTTTGACATCAAGTATGGTACAAAAATATTACCCAAGAATAACAGGAACACACTAAGCTCTCCTAAGAGATGAGATCAGGACACCAGTATGCAATAGAAATGTTTTAATCAAACTTACATGTACAAAGTAATGTCAGGGGATAGTACTAAATTGTTTGTATTAGAATATCACAATGTGTCTTGGAGGGAGTATCTTTGTCAAGCTAAGATGGCAATGGAAAGTCCCGTGACTGATTGAGCAGCATCCATTGTCAGGAGCATACATGTTTTAGAGTCCTTATAGAGTCTGCCACGTGCTATTATCATACTTTATCAACAAGAAAATCTGGCCTGGTGCCTTCAGCTCTTAACAGATCTTGTGTTCATTGGCCACTTCGCTCAAGGTCTGCCATGCTAGCTGTCTGCACTGAGCTAGGGCAGCGCACAGATGTAATACACACTGAGCTTTGTCGGCACTACAGATTCTTTTGTTGCTGAAATCAGAGGAGCTGGAAATGCAAGTGTTGGCTGTGAAGTTGATTGGCATAGGCAAGTTCTGTGAAGGTAATCACCGCAGGAAATTATAATAGGTATGACCAACCAGGCAGTAAGTCACCTATTAGCAAAAAGTCATTTTACAAAATGCCCATATGACTTCAATCTCTTTATTTCAACTTATTTGCAACACAACTTTATGGTATCTAAGCAGTTCCCTAATAAACTAGATTGGGAGAATTAAGTCAATTAAATCCATGCTTTATTCTCATCTCCTTTCCATTGTTGTAGGAAAGGCTGATTGAAATATAAGTACAATTCTGTTATTCTGTGGAATGGTGAATAAATCCCCCATGTATAATTCTATTGAATTATTTAATCTATTTATTTATTGTGTATTATTTTGTAACCCTTTCAATTATAGTAACTCAACTTTATCTACAAAAAGAGTGCCTTTCAGAGTGCACTGAACATGGACAGATCCTGGATTAGTCTGACATTCCTTGAAACTCATTCCACAGCTGAACTTCCATGGGCAGAGAACACTTTACCTCTGTCTCTCATGCACTTCATCATGGTTTTTGTGAGCTGCATTGCTACAGAGCCCCATACCTGTCTGTGTGGGCTGATAAACACTGGTCACTTATTTGCTGAAAACTTTAATTAGGAGGACCTAATGTTGGAATTGTGAGTAGACATGGGCAGAGGCCTTGTGGAAAGAATAGTGGAAATCTTAGATTTATGCATGCTGCTCCATAGCAACCCTGTAAGGCGACTGCGGTGTGTGCAGACTTACCTGCTTTAGTCGAAGCAAGGTGGTCTTTGCCTTAAGCTTGGCATTCGTCTCCAAACAGTAAACTAAGAATAACAACACTCAGAATCTGTCTGTCTGCGACTTAAATGGAGCCATCTTTAAAGCAAGTTGCCATTCTTGAGAGCAAGCTGTCACCTGGGTTTGTGGTTCTGGGCTGTAAATGAGGAGAAGAGCTGGATCTGCTACATCCCAGTCTTACCTAGCTCTGGCACTGAAAAGAAGCAGACAAACCTTTATACCTGACCTGTAGCTCGTTTTTGGTCAATGCCTCTTTCTGGCCTTTCGGGTCTCTGAAGGACTAAGTCTTGGTAGTAGCCTTGTCTGAATGAGCTTTCCTTGAGCAAGAATACCAGAGCATCAACTCATTCAATAGGAGACAGACAAGGCCTCACAGGTCCTGTTATAAAAGTGTATTCCATGGAAAAGGCAGATCAGCTGCATTCTGTACTGACTGAAGCCTGTGCATTTCCCCCACATTTTACTGGTGCAGTAATCCAGTGGGTTGGAATGATCAGCATAGTAGAGAGGTTTAGATCGCAAATGCTAGTCTGATATTTTGCTAAATGGGGGACAGGCAGAGCTGCCAATGGGGGTGTAAGAGGTTAGTTGCTTCAGCATCCAGTAATTTAAAAGGGCCTGTGGATCAGAGGCAGTGGCCAGAGCCCCAGGCCCTTTAAATTACCACCGGTGATATGCTCCAGAGGGTGGGGAGAAACCACGGTTTGATACACTTCAGGTAGCGCTGATGGCTGGCTGCCTGTCACCTTCCTTTTTGCCCAAGGTTCTGCTTCTTCCAGAAGTGCAGGGCTGGCCCCAGCCACCTTGCCCATAGTTTTAATATGGGATCATTAGAGGGTTTGGCAGAAACTCATCATCACTAAAATATTTACTATGGGAACATGGCTGGTGATACACAGGCATTGTATCTCTAGGAACTAAAATACAGCTGTAATGAAGTTCTAAATCTCAAATGGACAAACAAAATGTTATGTTGTGCTCAGTTGGCCACACTTCATGCTGTGCAATATAGGGAAAGATTATCTTGCATATACAAAATATCTTGAACAGGCTTTGAATGTACTCCCACAGCTTCTTCGCTTTTGATAAGTGTAAGTTTACAAAAATCACTAGAGCATATAAATTATTCCAGGGCAAATGTTGAGGTATTCTTGAATTACATGGAAGTATAGGGCCCCCTTTACTGTAACAAATCAAGAGGTAGTGTCTATTTGGAGAGTTCTTATCTTTCTCTCTGGCTTTTAGTCTAACACCATCTGTGGTACTTAGTGACACAACATAGGATCTTCCTCGGTCATGGTCCAGACAAAGAAACCAAGGAATGTACTGTAATTTACACTTCCACTATCTCAGTAATAATGTATATGTTCATATGATCATCTACAAAGATTAAGAAAAAATCCCCCCCCCCCGTGCAACTTGTGTCTTTCTGTCTTTTGAGGCATGATGAATTGAGCACTGTAAATGGCAAAACACTAGAATTCTGAACAAAGTGGACCAAGAATCTTTATTAGCATGAAAATTCTGTGTAACACAGGTACTTAACTTCAGAACATGAAATTGTTAAAGTAAAGCTATAGAAGAGAAAAGTTTGCAGGCTATTAGTACTTTAGGAAAGAAATGTGGTTAAATCTATTGAAAAGCTTTTAACCTGTCGAGAGAACTTTTTTTCCATCTGACTAATGTAAGCATTCAGTCTATCAGCTCCACAATAAGAATAACTAAACTACCCTCGGTATAAGATTGTAATCAAGGCAGGGCTTTGACGATTGCAATTCATTTGCTACAATCCATGTTCAGAATAGTTAGTGATAGCACTTCATCCATTTGAATAGTAAGTTGAAAAGGAGTATTTGCATATGTTTATCATGTCTCTACCAGATCTACGAAAATATTCATATTCCTTCCAGTATTTCAAGTACACAGAAGCAATACAATATTTTATGTCTAAGAAATATAATGAAAACTTCATCGGAGTAGTTTTAGCAAAAGAATAATTTCCATTTAACATACTTTTAATAGTGTACAATATTTATATCTCTACCACATTTTACAACTATCCTATAGAAAATGGAACTGCAATTAAATAAATAAAGAAAAACAGAATTAAAAATCAACCAGTCCCTAAAGCTAACCATAAAAAAGTGGGAAAGAATCAAAATAACAACCCCATCAAAAACATACATAAATTAATAAATAAAAGAAGGTAATAAATAAAATATATTATACAAATGCCAGCTTCAAATGCATGCAATTTTTGTATTTCATATTAAAAGATGAATTCAAATCATCATGTGATTTTTCTTTTATAGGCCATATAAAGTTTAAATTGTTACTCTTTCACAGCATTATTATTCTGTGTTTATGCCTTCTGCCATTGTATATTCCAATTTGCTAGTCTCTAGCTAATTATTTCAATTGAAGCTGTTAATGGAAAGCAGTTGGCTCAAAAACTAAACAAAAGTGCCAAGTGCAAGTCCAAAACCCATAATAAGGAATAGTTTTATAAACCGAACAACTCCCGTTAATGTATTTTGCTAAAACTTTTCTTACCATAAGGCAAATTAATATGAATAGGCAATAACCTCTCAGGACCAGACCCTGAGGTATAAAAAAATACAGTTTTCTTGAAATTGATGGAGCTACATCAATTTACACCAACTGAAGATCTGTCCTCAAATATTAGAAAACCATTGCTCTTCTAATAAAAAACAATAATTGAATCTTTGAGTCCTGTCTTTTTCCTGATTCCCACCTTCACTCCTGTTCCTGGTTTCTCTGTCTGGCTATGCTTCAGATCCCTGTTTCTAACCACACCCTTGTCTATTGACTCCAATTCTAACCATTGGCTTGATTTGTGATTCTGACTCTGGCTTCGAATAGAACACTTTCTCCCTCTCTCGATCATGGGTATTTACTGATACTCTAATCCCTCTAATACTCCTGGCATGAACTAATGGCTGCCAAGATCACTGCATGACCTTATCATGTAGAGAATATTCAGCTGAACTCTGATGGTTGCAAGCTGAGGTAGCTGATCCAGCAGACTCATCTCTTGATTCTGATGTTCAACTATTACCCAAGTACAGTGACATTAATGATGTATTAAAGAAACACATCCATTTTACACTAGCATAGGGATTATGACTTTTCCCTTGAACCACAGAGAGGAGTAAAAATTCTGTTTGATTGAATTTGTGCCATGTCTTCACCCAAATAGGCTACTATGAATTCCTACCTGAAAGGCTTTATTCACAAGCCTATCTTGCCTGCTGGGACAGTGGTCCTTTTTATTTAAAAAGAAAGAGGGCAGCCTCTGACTTTATATGGTATATCGATCACAGAATTAGATCACCGTAGGAACCTGTACCCCCTACATCTAATTCCGGAACTATTGGATTATTGGGGAAAAGACTGCCTGCATCTACACAGAATTAGACCTTGGAGGGGGCAATATAACTTAATACATATTTGATCTGAGGATGAATGGCAGATGATCTACCAAACATGATATGGACATTTTGAATACTTCATGATGCCTTTGGTTTATCCAATACCCCTAACATATTTCAACATTTAATTTATGACAACTTTTGGGGTACTTTGAAAAAGCACATGATGATGTGCCTGTATGACATACTTATTTTTTCAGACAGCAGTAAGAAACACACTATGCATGTTTGCGCTGTTAAGCTGCAGAAGAGTGGTTTTGGTCAAGCTTCCATAAAATTCATAGGATTCATTCCATCTCCTGAGGGTGTGAAAAATGACCTTTATAAGATGAAAGTGGTCCACAAGTGGGAAACTCCAGAGAACATTCAAAAACTACAGGGTTTCCTGGGATACACTCATTTCTATTGGTTATTTATTTTGAGGTTCTCAGGGAGCATCTTTTTCTAGCATTGCCCAAATGCAAAAAAAATTGATGTTCCTCTCATCTTCTGGTGCCCTACAGGTCTGTGAGTTGTTCAAAATTTTATTTACCTCCCTCTCCCATATTGGTTCACCCTGACACCACACAAGCCTTCCTCATCAAAGCCAAATAAATCAGAGCAGTACTTTCTAAGAAACACATCCCCCTTGCAACAATTAATCCTGTGTGCCATTTAATCCCACAGGAAACTCACATGCACAGATCAAAACTATGAGATCCTAGACAGAGAACTTCTGGAGATCAAAATTGCCTCTGAGGTATGGCCACCACCATATGAAAGGGGTCTGGTACCATGTCCAAGTATCACAAACCATAGAACTTTAGAATATTTGTGCAAGATCAACACCATCAATCAGGACCAGCTCAGATGAGCCCTGCTTTCTTTTCTTGTCTTTTTACAGCTTTGTAAACATCCAGGAACCAAAAAGATGCTGACATAATGCACTCTCCAAAATATAAAAAATGTGTAAACCTCTGAACTTCCTGTGTACATTCCCTTGTTAAGATCTGCTTGCTCAGATACAATCAACCTAAACTCTCATGATCTCTTCTGATGAGCAGAAAGCCATAGACAGGGAATACTGTGATATATGCGATGGGATAACCTATTTGAAACAGCACATATATGTTCCTTCTAGAGCTTCAAGAATTACAGCTCTGCAGGTATGTCACAATATAACCCTAATAAAACATTGTATAACAAACAATTTGTCCTCTTACAGCCTTATGAGATTGCATTTAATTCTGGGGCAGTTATTATCTTATATTTCTGAGTAGAGTCACCCATGTCCAATAGTTTCACAACTATCCTGACTGTGATTGATCATCTTATCATGATGACCTGATTCAGCCCCTGCACTATCCTTTCCTCCATCCAGGAAACTGCCTGACTCTGAGTGGATCAAATTCTCTGTCTCCACAGCCTCTTACAACTTTTATTTGCCATCAAAATTTATCTCATGATTCTGGTGTGAAGTCCTCTGGATACTGGGCATTAACTTCTGTTTCTGCTCTGTCTGTCATCTACGGTCAAACAATTAAGCAGAGAAAGCAAACAAAATTTTAGAATGGCATCTATGTACTATATAAACTAGTTCCAGGATGACTGATCCTCACTACTACCCCACATTGAGTTCATGCACAATAACATGGCACAGCCCTTTTTTTTTTCCAAACTGTAAGTTCTACTCTCAAATTTATCCAGAATTACCTATGCCCATCTCCAACCCTGCAGCCTTAGACTGGGTGCAACAGATTCATTGGACCAAAGATGACCTCAAAACCCACCTATAGAAGGCCAAGAGAAGCTGTAAGTAATGTACGTCAGACTGAGGGACACCTTTTTATGTAGATCAGATGGGGTGTAGCCTTCGATCAAACATGTGCAGACAGACGTCCTTTCATCAACCTTTCCAAGAAATACTGTGTGGTCAAAGATCTTAACTCACAGAAGAGCATTAGAACACTAAGCACTCCAACACAACAGGGTGCTGCAATTTTTAATATAATTATTTTGCTTTTCAGTTGAAACACTTGGTATTTTGGCAAGCTGCTGAAAATTTCAGTAGGAAATTTTCATAAAAATAAACAAAAAATTATTGTAATTTTCACGGAGGGGACTTTTATTGTTTTTCTTGCACATAGAAATCTGAGCATTTATTACAACTCTTTTTTTTTCTTGACTGTGCCTAATCCAGGGGCGTGGAACATTTTTTTGGGTCAGGCCCCCGACCTGCAGAAAAATCAGTCAGGGTCTGCACACAAGTGAGAAACAAACACAAAAACCCACCCCTCACTAGCATAGGCTCCCCAGTGCTCAGTAAGCTGGGGGCTGCATCCAGCCTTTGGGCCTTTGGCTCCCACCCCTGGTCTACTCCCTCTCACCCACTGGCCACATAGTTTTCTTATTAGCTTCATACGAGAGGATTTATAAAAGGTTTTCTGACAGTACAACTAAATTGTATCTACTTGTTTTCCATTAGCTACTATTTTGTTGGCTCCCCTAAAGGGTTTTAATACCGTAGGTGTGAGACGCATGATTTTGCTTTTCAGAGACGTGCAGGTTCATTTTCTGCTTTTTCTGGAACAGATGGTTACAAAAACATTTATGATATATACTCTTGAGATTTGGCAGATATTTGAGGAGGGGAAATCAACATTTTCCATTCCTGCTTTTCCCAATACAAAGTAGCCCATTATTCCCCTCCTTCCCCTTGGCTATGTAGAGAATATATCAAAATAATTGGGCAAAGGCAAGCATCCAGAGAGTAGGCCAGCTGGTACTACAAGGAGCACTAATGTTTATAGAGCAAATAAAAAGGCAGCATGTACTGCACTCCCCTTATTAGCCTCCTCGTGCCACTTCCAGCTAAAACATTCTCATGACTCAGAAAAAATGATAATGGGGCTTCTCATTATTGAAAAATACCCTATTGAGCATAATTAGTGGGGAAAGGTTTCTATCCATTTTTGTGATTTTGGAAAGGGACACTAGATTCCTAAAATTCAGGGAATAATAACCTCATCTGCTAAATAGGAGAATCTTACTTTTAACATCATACCTTAATACACTGTATCAAATATTACATATTGTACATTGCATTTTAGACTACATAAATGGGCCACAATGATTCTCCTATCAGTTGGAGTAAATTTGAAATCAGTCCTATTCAGGACTTCAGCATTTCCTCAATGCCCTATACTTGCAAATCAGTAAACAGTGTATTCAGGGGCAATAACCTTTCCTTCCTTGGAGCATCCTGAGCATTTATCTTCATGAACCTTTAACACTGGCTATGTGTAGACTGCAGGCTTCTTTTGGAAGAACCTTTTTTTGGAAGAGATCTTCTGAAAAAACTTCTTCCGAAAGAGAGCATCCACACACAAAAGTGCATCAGAAAAGCAATCTGCTTTTTCGAAAGATAGCATCTCAGCTGTGATTACTATGGGAAGAATGGCCACTAGGGCACCTATGCTTTTTCCTCTTTCCTCTTCTTTCAAAACAACTCCCTCTTCCCTGTCCACACACATCTTTTTCCGAAAGAACTCTTTTGGAAAAAGGCTTCTTCCTTGTAGAAAGAGGATTACCAATGCCAGAAAAACCCCTCTGTTCTTTCGATTTACTTTTGGAAGAACACAATTACAGTGTGGACATAACTCAAAAAGGCTGTTTTTCTGACAAAACTCTGTAGTGTAGACATACCCACTGCAATAGATAGCCCATATCATTTCTTTCTAGAGCTGATGGAGAAAGAAACTAACTAAAAGGGGTTCAATATTCTTCCCATTTATACAATGGGCAGAATTATTGATTTGCTTTTGCACTGATTGTAGTTTATTAACCTCTGATTTAGTCCCAATTATTCAGTTCAACTGAGCAGAAGACCCAAAAAGGAGCAAAAAACACTATATTTGTTCTCCCTAGTCCCTGGGGGTACGTCTACACTACAGCGCTAATTCGAACTAACTTAGTTCAAATTAGTTAATTCGAACTAAGCTAATTCGAACTAACGCGTCTAAAACTAAAAACTAGTTCGAATTAGCGTTTTGCTAATTCGAACTAGCATGTCCACATTAAGTGGACCCTGAACCGGGCTTAAGGATGGCCGGAAGCAGTGCCAGCAGGGCATCAGAGGAGGACTTAGAGCGTGGAGATGCTGTCTCAGGCTAGCCGAGGACTGTGCTTAAAGGGTCCTGACCCCCACCCCGGACAGACAGTTCTCAGGGGTGCCCCGCTTGCAAAGCAGTCCTGGCTTGGAGTGCCCGGAGTGCCCACACTCGGCACATCACACCACTCGGCCATCAGCCCGGCTGCACTTGCCGCAGGCTGCCATCTGGGGAGAGGGGGCAATTGGTGGGCTGCAGGAGAGCTTCCACCCCCAGAAGCCCGCAGAGCCAGCCCAGTCCTCCCCATCAGGGGCTCGTACCCCATTCCTACCTCACCTCCTTCCACTTACCCTTCCCTAGCCCCTTTTCTTGATGTACAAAATAAAGGACAATAGTGTTCAAAAATGGAATCTGTCTTTAGTTAACAAAACTGGGGGAGACTGGGAAAAGGAGGTGGGAGAGGGGAAGAGAGAGGCTGGGAGAGGGGAGGGCAACTACAATGATCAGGGGTTGGGAACAGGTCCCAAATGAAAAGAGGCTAAAGAGACTGGGACTTCTCAGCTTAGAAAAGAGGAGACAGAGGGGGGACAGGATAGAGGTCTCTAAAAGCAGGAGTTGGGTGGAGAGGGTCCATACAGAAAAGTTCTTCATTAGTTCCCATAAAGAAGGACTAGAGGACACCAAAGGAAAGGAATGGGTAGCAGGCTTCAAACTAGTAACAGAAAGTTGTTCTTCACAAAGCAAAGAGTCAGCATGTGGAACTCCTTGCTGCAGGAGGCTGTGAAGGCTAGAAGTAGAACAGAGTTTAAAGGGAAGTGAGATCAAGTCATGGAGGTTGGGTCCATGGAGTGCTATTAGCCAGGGGGTAGGAGTGGTGTCCCTGCCCAAGGTTTGTGGAAGGCTGGAGAGGGATGGCACGAGACAAATGGCTTGGTCACTGTCTTCGGTCCATCCCCTCCAGGGTCCCTAGGGTTGGCCGCTGTTGGCAGACAGGCTACTGGGCTAGATGGACCTTTGGTCTGACCCAGTACGGCCATTGTAAGCTCAGGGCTCAGGGTCGGGGGTCTCACTGGACCCCCTTGATTTTCATGCACACCTGCTCCTGGGTGGCCAGGGTGGCAGCTCTCCTGCCCAAGCCGGCCACTTTCCTGTGCCTAGTGCGGAGATCGTGGACAAGGTCCACGATCTCTGCACTAGCCCAGGCAGGTGCCTGCCTCTTGCAGTCCCGGGCAAGCTCCCGGGAGCCCGCCAGCCTGGTCCCGGGAAGAGGGGGAGGGCTGGGGGGCATCGGGGGGTGGCTCGAGCCGTGCCAGGTGCAGGGTCTGCTGGCTGGGTGCTGGCAGGCTTGCACCTGGCACGGGCACCGTAGCCAGCCCGTGCCCCTTTAAGGGGTCCGGGGCCAGGAGGGGGGCATAGTGTTTCCCTGGTGTTGGCCAGAGTGGCCACCAGGGAAACCTGGGGAGGGCTAGCCTCCCACTAGTTCCAATTAAAGGTCTACACAGCCCTTAATTCGAACTAGCTAGTGCGAACTAGGCTTAATCCTCGTAAAATAAGGTTTACCTAGTTCGAACTAAGCGCTCCTCTAGTTCGAATTAAATTCGAACTAGCGGAGCACTAGTGTAGCGCCTATTAAAGTTAGTTCGAACTAACGTCCGTTAGTTCGAACTAACTTTGTAGTGTAGACATACCCTGAGAGAGTCTGTTGAGATTACATTAGAGCAATCTAGAAGGTGCTGTTTTTTGCTACCCTGAAGCAATTTTTTAGCACTCAACACTACATCACTCTGAGATTTCCCCAAGCTGGAAGAATCTTCAGCTGCCTATGTAAGGCAGCTCTGTGACATCTTTAAACAGAATTATAAACATATATTTTTAAAAAATATAATTTTGCATATTTGCAGAAAATTTTTAAAAAAATACAGAGAAAAGCTGTTTCCATTATTAAATACAACATTTCTATCTTGAAATAACAAGATTCCATTGGATTGTATCCATTATTATTTGTTTCCTGGGATGAAAGGAGGATTTCATAATTTTCACTCTGGATGCTATTGAAAAGTGTGATTGATTTTATAAACATTAAAAGAATCAGGTAGATATTGAGATTTCAGACATTTAAAGGTTTTCAAACATATTAGTTGCCTAAAGATGTAGTATGTCTCTAGCCAGTGGGATTTTCAAAAGGGCAGGTTTGATTAGGTGTCTTCTTCATATTGATTTCAATGGGAATCAGGAACCTAGACTTTTGAAAATCTGCCTAGGTGCCAATCTGTATCTTTGAATCTAAATGTTGCAATACCACCAACGTCAATGAAGTAATACCAGGACTTATAATTCAATTTTACATGAAATTGCTTGCAAAGCCAGATTTGTTGCAGTAGTTTTCCCATCCTTAAGTGTCTTGGCCTATGTCATAATCACAGGCAAATGGGCTTTCAGGATATGGTGAATAAGCGGCTAGCATTGAAAAAAATAGGCATGTTTTTAAAGTTAAGTACATGCATAAGTCTTTGCAGGATATTCTAGTACTGTTTTCTCTAATGTAGGTAAGTAAGTTTAACGGAAAAACATAATGGTGCACCAAATAGGTTGTAAAAGTTGGCATAAAATGTTATGATATGATTAAGAATGTCAGATGTGAGGCTACTATCCCTGTTCATCATTTATGTGACTGGAAAAATCTAGATATGAATTGCCCAAGAGTGCTAATTATATCAAAATACTTACGGGATACACATTTTGCTAGCTTTGAAAAGTAATACCATGCTTTCATAATCAAGTTGCATACTTGACTGCAGGGGATGAAACTGAAAGATTCTTTCATTTCATCTTAAAATCAGCCATCTTTAAATAAAAATATCCTCCCTAAAACATAGCCTTCTACAGAATTTCTCCAACAAACTTTTGCCACTGATTAAAGAAATAATTGAAGAGGCGGAAAGAGCAGTCCAGAAGGCCAGTAAAATCATCCAAAGACTGAATCACACTTACAGCCATAGCCCAATTTTCTCAGTTGAGGAGAAGCTGAAAATAAGGGCTTGTGAACATCCTTTAGTCTATTTGCAGCCACGATGCTCCAGCAACGAAGCTGCAAAGTGTGATCAAGCTATATGACTTCTTCATTGTTGTATGAATTTCTTTGATTTAGCTGGCTGTGAAGGTCATGTCATTGCTTACACTACTGTCCAATCTGTGTATAATAGCTTGAAAATTAGATATTTGGTACACTATATTTTTCTTTCTTTTATGTCTCAGTTTCATACTTTGATATTTATCAGAGAACCATCTCCATACTCCAACATTTGAGTCTGTGCATACTTTACTGATTAAGGTGCATATTTTAGTAGCCAAATTTACATATACACTGATTGCCTTGTGTACTTGAAGATTTTTAACACTGCCTTTATAAGGAAAAAATATTAAGGAGGCATAAAATCTCATGGTTTCTTATGATTTGTAGTCTAGTATTTTGTGTGTGTGAGAGAGAGATTTATGTGTTTAGGGGCTATGTACAGCTTATTTGGAATTCACAAGCTTTATATATTGAGAACTGATATGATGACCTCATTAGGGAAAATGGGAATTAATTTTATGAAGTTTTTCCTTTGATCACATATGCCTCATGATTCCTGATTTGATTGGTGCTTAATTGCTTTAGGCTAAAGTTAAACAAAAAAAAATCGAATAACTGATTAGGAATAGAAAACTCTACCCTTTATTGTAGTGTGTTTCTGGAAGGGTGCATGTAGATGGATTGTATTCCTGTTTTTTTTTTTAAGTGATACAAACTGTAGAGAATGTTTCTCTGTTGTTAATTTATATTTTAATGTTAATAACTGATTTGATAATGGTCATAATAAAGGCACAAGATTTTAAGTGCCCAGTTGGAATATAGTGCTTTTTCCCCCTTCTATTTTAGATTAATTTTTGCCTTCAATTCCAAGCATTATTTTCTTTAATGACATGGGGGATGATTGCCTGAGTGTAACTGAGAGCAAAATTTAAGCCTTATTTGAATTCAGGATTTAGTTCTATGAATATTTTTACAGGCTTCCAGATCAAGTTGCTTATTTCAGTTGCAGCATGTAATTTTCAAAACTGGAGGAATACAACCTATGAAGAATGCTTACTCCCTACCTTTCTTCAGTATTCATAGGCAATCCACATTTAAAATTATGTGATTTTGCACAAATAAATAGGGCTACACACATTTAAATCTGGATGGAAATCATAGCTCTTCCTCTCCAGTGAAAGATTTAAAACATAAATATTTGACACTGCCCACTGTCATATATTACCTTGTAATTCAGAGTTTAGGCTCAGATCTTGCAAGGAGTTCTGCATGGAGGACCTCTCTGACCACACAGAGATAATGGGGCACTATGCAAATTCAATTTTTTTTCCTGGGACATTTGTTGCAGGATCAAATCCTTAACTTATATATCAGTGTTCCCTAGTTGCGACAGTGTATAGAATACATTTGAGAATCTAATTTCCTATTCTACTATTCTTCTTTTACAGTTACTTCAAGTACCAAGTGTAGACCAGAACTCATAGATAGATCAATAGATAAATAGATTTTCCACAGTTCCAAGCACTCCGCAAGAAATTAAATTTTAAATTCTCTATGAAGTAATTTTGTGTATGTGATAAATTGATTGATTGCTCTATGCAATGAATCAGCAGGTGATGAAAAATCTTACCTACAATATGAAACTCAAGTGAAAGAAGATTGCTTTCTGAATAATCTAGTGTAGAATGGTTTGAGTTCAATTATAAAAGTAAGCACCCCAACTGGCAAATCAGACAGCATTATTGGCAATATATTTATAAACTCAACAGCTGTCCCACCAAAGTATACAGCTGGATCTGTGAAATTGGCATTTGAGTCATCAAACTGTGCCTCTGAGCAGACTATGAAAAATGTAAAATATTACAATATGGAACTGAATCAGTATATTGCATTTGTTGATTAACAGTACCTGTACTCATGAAGAAAACATGGTAATAAGTAAACAACTACAGGAATCATGGGAAAGGTGTACTTTCATTAATTAAGTTTACAATTAAGAAGCAGACTTACATAAGAAATTTTAACCCAGTGATTAGATTTCTACTCAGATTATGGGAGATCCTGGTTTTGCCTGTTACTCTCCCTCCCCCCCCCCCCCACACACACTCACTTGATGTGGAGCAGGAGTTTAAACTTAGATTTCCTACATCTCAGATGAATTACCCTAACCACTGGACTACAGTGTCATTTTGACTCTCTGGTCCAATGCAGGGTAATTGAAATGTTGTTATGAAATGTTGTTATACTTATTGTATGAGTAAAGGGCAGCAGAACTGTGTTTAATATGTTTTGATCAATGGGGTCACCCTAAAATGAACCTCACTTGCTAAGAAGGTGGTAGAGATGACCAATCCTGGTTAGGGACAGGTGTTTGTATTTGGTGATGTGGATTCTGCCTAAAGAATTCTAGGTGCCATTTGATCTGTCCATTTCCAGTGTTTAATGACACAAATGATTAGACTCAATCATGTGTCCTTGTTTTCACCTGATGTTTCCAAGAGATGTTCCAAGAGATTCTAAGATGTGTGGGAACAGCACATGGTAACACTGCATGGGCACTATGGTTCCCTACTGCACATTGAAATAAGTGAAAGCTGGATTAAGAAGTGGAACATCAAAATGTGATGTCACATCAGAAAAGAATTTGTGGCAGAGAAACCACACCTAGCTTTGGTCTACACTAGGGAGATATTTCAAAATAACACTCCCCCCTGTCTCAAAATAATAAGTGGAATGTCTACACTACCAAGCCCATAATTTTGAAATAACAGGCTGGTTATTTTTAAATCTGTACTCCTGATTTTCTTGGGGAATAACATTTATTTCAAAATAGTTATTTGGAAATAGTGGTAGTGTGGATGTTCCAGTGCCACTATTTTGAAATAACTACTCCCCAGAGTAATTCAAAGTAATTACTCTCCAGTGCTTCCTGGCGCTCTAAATCGAGGTAGCATGTCCACAGTAATGGAGACTGCTTCACACTGATTTCAAGGCTTCCCTGTAGTGGAGCCACACAATTTCCATTTTGTTATTTCAGTAGTTATTATTTTGAATTTTAGTTATTTCAAAATCATTTCCTTGTGTAGACATGCCCTAACAGAGAGTGCTAGAGAATGACAGCTAGTAGGAGCCAAGAAATAGTGGCAGTAGGAGGGTGCAGCAGTGGCCAGTGGTGGCAGGGAGACTGGTAGCAGAAGATGCAATGCCCCCTCTCCTGAGTGAGGGGAGAACTCCTTGTGAATGCGCCTCTGAACTCTGGATCTTCAATAACCAAGAACCACCAACTCTGAGAGGGATACCATGGAGGGAAAGTGTAGTGGTAAGGTAAGGGACATTTTTGTGTCAGACATTTACACCAAAAGACATTGCTCAATGCGCCGTGGGTGGGTGTTTGCCTGTGGTGCCATTTTTTAAAATCTTGGTTGTGGTGTTTTCCCAAATTAGTGCTGGGTTCTCCTCCCCCTTTTAATCGATGTTTTTGTTGCTGTTCAGCAACTCAGCACTTGAAAGAGGACAAGTATTGGGTCTTACATACACTTGAGGTGTTGTTTTGTTTTCTCAGATTATGGGTTGCCGTCTCAAGCCAATTCTATTTTATATTGATAAGAGAAACCCCTAGACTTTGAACTCAGCTCTTGTTGCTTTTGCTGCCAACTCCATGTTACACAAGGGCTACCCAGGTATCAACTGAAAATTATATGAAATATTACCTGCATCTTGACTCATTAAACGCTATGGGTCAGATTGTTTCTGACTCTTTCATGAGTATGCATAAGGGAGGGGGAAAGTGCAATCTACATTCTCTCTCAAGTGGTCTCCACAGAGGGGACAATTGCAGCTAAGGACCATATGCTTTCCTGAGTACAGAGCCTACTCCTTGCTAGCATCCTCTGGGGGTAAATACTGCCCCAAAGGGAGCAGAAGAGCTGGGGTCATATGCCTGAGGGATAAAACCATCTAGGACTCCAGATGAGGGGAGGCAGCATTGTAATCTTAACAAAGGAGGACTGTGAGTAGCTAAGCATCATAACATAGCTGTAGGTCAGCCTTTCTCACTGAAAGAAGCTGCAGAAACAGCTGTTTCAGGGCCTCTGATGTGCCAAAGCCAGAGGGTTTTTTTTTTTAAATCTCATTTGCTGACTCTGTCTTTTCTATTCGAAGATTAATTACTTCAGCTTATAAAAAGAGAAATGGTGTATGTTGCGCATCACAATCTATGATACAAATTGTGTGTAAAAATGTTAATCTAGCCAGAATGAAACTAGCAAGCAGAATAGCATTACTGAGCATGCTAATTTAAATGTTTGCTAGGTTACATAAACGAGTAAGCAAGCAGAGCCTGATCCTTCGCTGCACTGCAGTTCAGAATGGTAGCATTTTGCACCTATGTGGCACCGGTGTGAAATACTACAAATGGTTTAAGGCAGTGTAGACACCCTATATTCTCTGGGTGTATTCTATCTGAGCACCCTCAGCCTCCTAAGAACAATTGCTAATTAGTTGCTTTACTCTCTCTGCATCTCTTACAGAATAAGATATCCATTTACAGTTATTCTGTTTCTGGTAACTAGATTTCCTCAGGATCATTCTCATTTCTTCTTGACTCTAAATCAGATAAAGGCTGTAGATTGAACAAGCAATCCTTTATGGTTCTCTCTGTGGCCTAATTTTTAATGATGAAATCACAACCTTTATTAGCCTCACTTCTATTTTTCACTGAAGATGCTTTTAAAATGGCATTTAAACAGCTTGTATTTTATGTTTCCTCTACTTTGTTTTCTGAAACCTTGCCCTATTATTTAAGATAGATAGACTCTTGCCAAACTCTCTCAAATGATTTCAATTTGATTCTTATAACCTGAACTTACTCTTTTCCAGTTGTTTTATGTTTTCCCGAACACTTTTTCCTGCTAAAAAAAGAGAAACTCTTAGATCCTTTTTCACTCCTGCATTCTAAGCAGGGGCAAAGAGAAAAAGAGAAAAAGCAAAAGTGATTCTGTTAAGAAAAGGGAAAGTGATATAAAAATATTGCATTACTTGTATTACTTTCTTGACTGAAGCATGGCTGCAAAATATACCCAGTTGGACTTGTGGCTAGCAGCAAAAAAAAACAAAAAAACAAAAAAACACAGTATTTTTTATCAGATATATCAGGTCAGAGTAACCAATACATTTTTGCCCTCCAGACTCTAATACTGCAACTCACCAGATCTATGAATGAAGCCTAACAACCTAAAAAGACTTCAGTTTATACTAAATGCAACAATTGGTTTGCTCAGCAACATAAGTCATCATGAGCTAAATGTACAGAAGACCCTTGTGATTTGTGGACCTCTGTGTATTCACGGGTCTCTTGTTCCAGCCTGGGGAGGCAAGTGGGAGTTGGGAGCCATGGGGAACACGCTGTAGTTGCTAGCAGCTGCAATATTCCCCATGGCTCCTGACAGCTGCAGTGAATTCCCTGTGTTTCCCAGCAGCTGTGGTGAGTTTGGGAGCTGCTCATTGCAGGGGGGGGGGGGGGCAGAAGCCCCAGCATTGATGAATTTCACCATTTGCAGTGGATGTAGGAACACATCCACTGAGAATGGGAAGGGTTTCCTATACTACATGCTTTCCCTTTTATATTAAATTAATAGGCAATGATTTACAGCTACATAATTGCCTGATGTGGGGTAAAAATTCCAAAGGCAGCTTACATATTCTAGCATCCTAAATTCTATTTTCAAAACTGATGTAGACATTGAGGAAAGGATTTTCAAAGATATTAGATGCTAGGTCTACATGTGGTATCTGTGGGGATTGATTTAGATTAAGTGTATTGATGGTTTATTATCACTGTGGTCCAAGGAATGTAAACAAGTCTGGAGGGAGGGATGAAAAAGGATAGAAAGGTTGCCACAACTCCTTCATAAAATAAGAACAGAGAGGGATGATTAAAGTGAATCACTCAAGTTATGAACTTTTCTGTAGAGATGCCACCCACGGGGAAGGTTTGCATATATTGATCCAAATGATTTCCCAAAAGATCAACAGACAAATAATGAGTTTCTAGCATAAAGAGACTGCATTTTAAACAAATCTGTGGTCTTCTGTTTGATACAGATCTTCTGTCTATGGTTCCCAATACTTATAGAAAGGTTGAGAAGATTTTATTTTTCCAGGGTTCAGGAAGACCGATGGATAACATTGGGAAGCTTTAATCATATGTAAAGATACTGTTATTGGATTTTCCTGTGTTTTCTGTGTGATGATTTTTACCTTCACAATAAATGTACTTAGACCATGTCCAGAATACAGAGTGTTGCCAATACGAGTTATGTTGGCATACATTTGCTGCAGTTTGTAAATCATTTGTGGGTATATATGTGTGCCTCCTTCACAGAAAGCTGCACTTACTCATCAGAAGTGCTTGTGTTGATGCACAATGCTGTATAACAGAGGTAACTATCTCTTTGTACAACCCACCGCTATTTAGCTCATTGTTTTTTAGCAATGCATGGTGGACAAGGATGACAGGGAGCAAAGGGTCAACTTTCCTCAATACAATATTGTCCATCCCATAATATCACATCTATCCCTTCATTTTTACTCTAATTTTTAATTTCCCATGTATCTGTGTAGAAATCATTGCTATCCATCACCTCTGAGAGGGAACAGCTACATTGCTGCTTTTTTCAATTTTTTTGTCAGAAGAGACTTTTCTGACATTTGGCCTGTCTAAACTGGGCCAAATGTCGGAAAAAAACTTCTTTCAGTAGCCCCCTTATTCCTTGTGGATTCCTTATTTATCTCTTCAGGAAAAAAAAGCAGAAGAACAAACGCATCCCAGGATGTGGAAGAGTATTTCTGGAAAAACTCTTGAAGGCTACGTCTAGACTGGAATGATTTTCTGGAAATGGTTTTAATGGAAAAGTTTTCCGTTAAAAGCATTTGCAGAAAAGAGCATCTAGATTGGCATGGATGCTTTTCTGCAAAAGTACTTTTTGCAGAAAAGCATCGGTGGCCAATCTAGACGCTCTTTTGCGCAAAAAAGCCCCGATCACCATTTTCACGATCGAGGCTTTTTTGCACAAAACAAATCTCAGCAGTCTACACTGACCTTTTTGCGCATTTTGCGCAAAAGGTACTTTTGCCCGAACGGGAGCAGCATAGTATTTCCGCAAAAAGATTTCTTACAGTAGGAAGTCTTAATGATTTCTTACAGTAGGAAGTCAGTGCTTTTGCGGACATTCAAGCATCCAGTGTAGACAGCTGGCAAGTTTTTCCAGAAAAGCGGCTGATTTTCCAGAAAAACTGGCCAGTTTAGACACAGCCTTGTAGTCTAGCAGGACCCACAGACACCTGAAGTCTCCACAGCTCTTTACTACTATCATGACCATTTCAAGCATTTGACACACAACTTGTGGTATTTGTGGAGCTGCAAGAGGCACAGTGTGGATCATGATGATTCCCTGATGGTCCATTTGCTGAGGGGCATAAGGAGAATCAATTCAAGGCTGTTAGTGTTAGTCACAGAAAGCTACTAATGCTGGAGCAAAACCTCTGGGCTTCAAAAGCAAGCACGATTGGTAGGAATGTAGACTTGAAATGATTTGTACTGACTGTAGAACTTTCAAGTGTGCAAGACCAAATTCCTGGATCTGTGTGCCATGTTCTCCCTAGTCATCCGAATCAGAGACACCAAAGCTAGCACAGCAAATAGAGAAAAGTGGAGAAGCAAAGAGCAATCACTCTGTGAATATTGCAATGCCAGGATACTACCTGTCAGAGGGTATTCATTCTGGAGTGAGAAAATCCAGTATAGGGCCTGTTATCATGCAAGTGGGGAGAACCATTGATTATCTCCTCTTTTGCAGGATTTTGGCTTTCAGTAAGGTGTGCATATAGTGGAAGGCTTGGTAGTTATGGGGTATCCAAACAGAAATGTAGTAATAGAAGGCACACATATCCCTATTTTGGCCCTACAGTAGTTTGCCATAGAGCACATCAACAAAACGAGATACTTTTCCATGGTTATGCTTGCTCTGGTGAGTCTGTGCTAACTGGTGAGGGAAAGTTCATGATGTTCACTTCTTTAAGAATACAGGACTGTTCAGAAAGCTACAAGCAGTAGCCTTATTACCATTAACTATTCTGCCAATATTTATTACCATTAACTATTTTTCAAATATGATCCAAGGGGATCTAGCCTACACGTGATCCCTGTGGCTCATGAAGCCATATACCAACCACCTCAGAAGCACCAAGGAAAAATGCTGTTACCAACTAAGCACATGTAAAGTGATAATCATATGTGCTTTTGGCAGATTGAAAAGAAGCTGGCATTGTTTACTCACCAGTTTGGATCTTAATTGTGAAAAAAAAACATAGTTAGAGCTGTGTCCTCATAATATTTGAGGAACAAAGGGTGGAAACTTACCGGAAGGTAGGGGATGGAACGGTGTCTGCTGAGTTTAAACTGTCAGACACAAGAGCTATCAAATGAGCTCAATGAGGTGCGATAGGGCTTTGGGAGGCTTTGGCCACAAAAATGTGCTGTAGCGTACTGCACTTACTTAATCGGACACTGCAGTTTGGGGGCCTGCTAGGAATTATGTAGAGCTTGCTGCACATCTGTGCATATATAACTGACAGGACACCTATTAATACTGGAGCATTTTCTTACATTTATGGTGATTTCACTGTTGAAATTTACTCTGGGTTGTGAGAGTACAAGCCCCCTACTTTCATTGCCGGCTGGCATTATAATCTATGTGTTGGAAACTACTAAAGATGAATAACTTTCAAAACAAAGGAGTTTTATTCATTTTAAAAGAAACAGCTCCAAAATCTCTAGAACTTGAAATAAAAGAACTAAAACATGAATAAATATGTAAAAGGAATGAATTTTGATATCCACTGTAGCTACATATACATCAACTGTGGCTCTCACAAGTCAGTGTAAATGAAACTATGGTTGTTATGGGAGCTACGGTATTGTTGCCCTAGGGACGTGGACAAGCAATTTAGAATAAAAGTGGCCAATGGTGTGGATATAAAATGGGGAGGAGGAGTCCCTACACTGAAGAAAGATCCGACCTGAGAGCTGTATCTAATCACTGGTGGATCTCTAGCCACAAATCAGGCATACACAAACCATGTATTTGAGTAGAATAGTGGAACAGATATACAGTTAACAGCAAGTTTCAACAAACCAACCCTCCCTAACCCGAAGAAAGGAGCTAGAACAGTTCCCTAGATACATAAGGTATATACAAAGCATGAGGCGATCGATGCCTGCGACCGTCAACCCTCGGGCTATTTGTAAGCCTCTGGGGAGGACAAGCTTGGAGATCCCACGGTAGTGAGTCCTCTGTGAAGAGATGACCCCGATATGGATCCTCGATCTGGAAAGGAATCCCCTCTGGACACAGTCTGATCCGTCCTTCAACAACACCGTCTGATCCAGTAGGCGGGTAATCCAATGAAGATGATAGGAAAAGAGAGTCCCGGTTCCAGTGACCAATGCAAACAGGAAAACCTTGTGGGTATTTATCACACAAGGGTAGCACAGTTCAAAAGTCCAGGCTTCAGGTAAACAATACAGAGGAGCAACAAATGAGTAGATCCAAGGCTGGGGAATATCCAAGGACCCGAGCCCTTGATACCTCAGGGCTTTTATTGGCCCAGAGGCGGGAAAATTATGCTAATGAACTTAGGTGTTGAGTGCAGCTTCCTAGGGGCTGTGGGCAGCGGTTTTGGTGCTGAGTGCACCAGATAGTAATGGGTGCACAGCCTGTTTGAGAGGGGTGCACAAGGTAGTACCGTGTGCAAATTAACAGTTTGAGCGGGAAAACCTCCATCATGTAGAGAAAAGGAACTGTCTCTTTCAAAATGGAACCCACTGAACCAAACTATAATATAGCCCCCTTTTCTAGGGTAACAGTATGGATGGTCATGTGGAATGCTGAGAATGCAGGGAGGTATTTTGCTGAAGTTCTCTGTAAGGGTATGTCTACACTACAGAGTTTTTTCGGAAAAAACTTCAATTATGTCCATTCTGCAATTGTGTTGTTTTTGGGAAAAGTATCAAAAGAACTGAGGGTTTTTTCCAACATTGGTATATCTCTTTCTGGGAAGAAGGAGTTCTTTCATAAGAAGAAGAAAGAGGAAAAAGTGCAGCTGCCCGGGTGGCCATTCTGCCCATAGTAATCACAGCTTATATGTGAGATAGCTTCCATTCAGTGTGGACTCTATCTGTTGATAAAGCAGATCACTTTTTCGATGTGCTTTCGCAGAGTAGACACTTACTTTTGGAAGAAGTTTTTTTGGGAGATCTCTTCCAGAAAAGCTTCTTCCAAAAGAAGCCCGCAGTCTAGACATAGCCAAAGTTGCAATGGGAGTTGAACTTGGGATTGTTGAACCTGAGGGTTGGAGTGGAGGGTATCGTAGGTGGGGGAAGGCATTGCCTTGCCAAACCACCAGGCATAGTTCCACTCACATGGCCAGAGCCCGGAGCTGGAGTTCAGGGCCGCATGGCCAGGTCTGGATTTCAGAGCTGCCATTACAAGGCTGACATTAACATCCACTGCTATAGGTCCAGGGCTGAGGGTCAGTACCTGACTCTGTGGAGTTAGGGAACCACACCCAGGACCTTAGTTCATTGCTACACAGCAGGGGCTGGGAATTGGTGCTGAAGGCTGGTTCCTGCTCCACATAGATGAAACTATAAGTTGGCAACTGGGGTCAGCAGCCAGGACTGGAGGTTGCAGCACACTGCCAGGGCTTGGAGCCTGTGTCCAGCAGCTGTTATTGGGGTAAGTGGTTGCAGTATGGGCCCAGCACTACATGACTGGATATGAGAATTGAAACGGTCACTGTGTGACCAGAGGTTGAAGCTTGAAGACCCAAGTCTGAAGACTGGGTTGTGTGGCCAGAGCAGGGGATCAGTGCCTGAAACCTAGTAGGTGTAGCTGCACTCTGGCATCTGAAGACTCATGGTTGGAGTCCCTAGTCAGCACAGCCAGGCCCCCTGTGTCCCTCTGCAGGGTCCCAACCCCCTCCAACCAACCAAGGGCTGAAGCTTGACCTTCATTATGCCATTCATCAGAGACCTCATCTTGTTACTGCATTGTTGTGCCCCACCTGTCTTCAGAGGCCTGCTGGAAAATCCCTCTAGTGGCTACATTTGACAATGGTGGCTGAATTTGAAAAACGCTGCTCTAGCTCATGCGTAAGCCCCAGTGTGATTCTCATTGCCTGTGTTCCATTGCCTGTGAAGCCCAGTGCAGTAGTTGTGCTCAGAGCATGCCTAAATAACACTGTAACGGGGCACCTGGGCCCAACACGCCTACTGGCATGGTGCAAGGGGGGACAGTCCCGGAACCCCACATACCTGATGACCCCAACCCGGGGGAAGAGGTGGCCATTGCCCACAGCCCCCCGAGGTTGGCCCGGGGCCTTCAGGGTGAGCGGGGATTGCGGCATCCAGCCCACTGAGCATGTGCAAAGCACAAGATGGGCATCAGTGTGCCGGATGCCAGGCCCAAAAGGAGGAGGAGCCAAATGGTGAGGGGGAGCCGGCTTGGACATAGGCGGCATGACATGACGCAGACTGTAAAAAGGGCGCGCCACTCAGAGAAGGGGGGATGCACAGGTGGCAGCTGGAAACTGAGGAGTACCACAGAGACCTGCATAGCTCGGAATATTGCCGCACTTCATTTGCATAAGTACTTAGCACCTGTTTTTGCACAAGAGGCTTTTCCATAAAAAGGAACCATCTACACTGCTCGTTCATTTGCATATGCTTTTCCGTAAGAAGGCTACAGTATAGATGTAGCCTTAGTGTAGTTCACTGACCAATGCAGTGGTACCTACCCCACAGCAACAGGTAAGATCAAGAGACCTCTACAGCAGGGGCTGGGAGCCTGCTGGCTTTTAGCTCGGAGGGTAGAGGCTCCTATAGTAAGCTTCAGAGGTCTGAGGTTCAAATCCTGCTGGTGTTGGTTACATAAGGTCTTACCAACACATGACTTATAAACCTCATTTTATAAGGAGCAAGGGTTATTTCAAAAGACGGGTTTTTTCTTGAAACCACCACATCTACACACATTTTTTATCTCAAAATAGGGTATTTTGAAATAGCGGCCGGACACGATTATGCAAATAAAGCATGGGAAATTCAAATCCGCGCTTCATTTGCAATTTCACTCGCCTGCATTTGCATTCCTCTCTTGAAAGAGGAATGCAGTGTAGACATACCCTTAGAGACTGACAAAAAACTCCTGCTGACTGCATTGCTGAGGGGGGGCGCTGTTGTCTTCTAAATCACTTAATTACTGATAATTTGTAAATGATTCTCTGAAGCTTTGTAATTGCTTCATCTGCCTTGCCTTTAAAACTCTGCAACTCCTTGTAATCTTTGTAAAACCTTGCAACTTTGTAACTCACAACAACTTTGCTTTATAAGTTCAGAAGCTTACTGTAAGCTTGGTAACTGCTGAGCCTTGCAACTTTGTAGTCTTTGTAACTCTCATTCACTTTGCTTGTAACTTGCTCTAAACTGCATTCTCCCCGAGATATGAATGTGTGTGTGTGAGTGGAGACTATTATCTGTTTGGGATTAGAAACTGCAAGGCTGAGCATGTGGAGCCAGGTGATGAGTCATCAGGCCAATTAAGGAGACGCTGCTGCTCTTCTGGATCAAGGGAAGTCTGGGCATGCTCCCTGGTGACAAACATGGATGAGTCACAGGGGTTGTAGAAAAGCAATAAAAGGAGAGAGCACGTGGCAAGAACCCTCTTTCTGAGAAACTCATCTTTCTGCAGCCAGTTTCTTTCCTGACCAGCTCCCCAGCCATGATCCGCAGAAAGACCCTCCAGGTACAACATGCCTTGGCTCCTTCTGCAACCCATATGCCTATGTAAGTGTGTGAGTGCCTGAGGGCAGGAATGAATGTGTGTGTGTATGTGTGTGTGTGTGTGTGTGTGTGTGTGTGTGTGTGAGAGAGAGAGAGAGAGAGAGAGCTGTTTAAGCTTTTAGTGTCAACTCTATCCTCTTTAGTTCAACCACATAGTGCATATAGTGGAGTGTTAATTCCTTAATCAATAAATCCATACTAGTGTAACCCTAGGTAGTCTTTTGCAGTAATTTTTTGGGTAACAGTATTTTGTAATCTCCTTTGTTGGAGCTCTTCTACTTTGCATACATAACTAAATATTCATTGAAAAAGGGACTTGAACCTGACTCCCTCAATGCTGAGCTATAGAGTTAATCTGTCACTTTTTTTACATGTAATTATTTTAGAAAGTGGAACAACTCACACTGGACAAGTTGCAGAAGATCCATCCAGAATATTATCTAGTGTTAAGACCCTTGTTCATCAGGGAGTTCCCATGGATAGTTACATAGTGGGCTTTGAAGGGGAGGAAAGAATGGGCCTTTGGAGAGGTGAGATGTGGTCACCTCACCTCAAAAAAGATATTTTGGCCTTGCAAAGGGCTCAGAAAAGGGCAACTAAAATGATTAGGGGTTTGGAACGGGTCCCATATGAAGAGAGGGACTGGGACTTTACAGTTTAGAAAAGAGGAGACTGACGGGGGATATGATAGAGGTATATAAAATCATGAGTGGTGTGGAGAGTGTGAATAAAGAAAAGTTATTTATTAGTTCCCATAATAGAAGAACTAGAGGACAGCAAATGAAATTAGTGGGTAGCAGGTTTAAAACTAATCAAAGAAAGTTCTTCTTCACACAGCGCATAGTCAACCTGTGGAACTCCTTGCCAGAGGAGGCTGTGAAGGCTAGAACTATAACAGAGTTTAAAGGGAAGCTACATAATTTAATGGAGGTTAGGTCCATAAAAGGTTATTAGCCAGTGGATAGAAAAGGTATCCCTGGCCTCTGTTTGTCAGAAGCTGGAGATGGATGGCACGAGACAAACAGCTTGATCATTGTCCTCGGTCCACTCCCTCTGGGACACCTGGTGCTGGCCAGTCGGCAGACAGGATATTGGGCTAGATGGACTTTTGGTCTGACCCAGTATGGCCATTCTTATGTTCTTATGAGAGTGGGAGGCTGTACCATCAGATTCTTTGAGCTCTCTCTCATCTACCCTTTTATGAAGTGTATGAATTGGAGGTGCAGGGAAGACTGCTATGGCTGTAGAAACTACTCCTCCCATAAACTGGAAAGCTGGTCTGTAGAGAAGAATTTATTCCTTACCCTTATTGAGTTATCTAGGGATAGATAACTCTAGAGATAAATGCTGAGAGGATACCTTTAATCTTAATTTAAATATTTCAGTTGAAGATGGGCCTGTACATATGGAAATGTCTAGCACTGAAGGGAGAGAAAAGGTTTGTGCACTCAAAACCTGAATCTAGATCTGAATGCTGTGCTGAAGCTGTTCCCTTTACTTAAAATGGATGAAGTGAAGACCCAAATACTGATTCTGCCCAAACTTGGAATGGTTTGATCAAAACTGTCTTTGGTCTATCTCCAACTTGGGTAAAAAGATATAGATAGATACAGAACAACATATTAAAGCCCCACATCCTTCCCCCAACTACATAAGGAGTTTTAAAACCAGCCAAATTGTCGTAGGCTTTCGACCTTCTCTCTGCAGAAAATGAATCACAGCATGTAGTTTCTTTGTTTTTGTTTTGTTTTAAACCTGACAGCTAATTCCCCAGATAAAGTTACAGGCAGTCCCCGACTTACGCGGATCCGACTTATGTCGGATCCGCACTTACGAACTGGGCTTTTCTCTTCCCGGAGCTCACGGGCGGCGGGTCGCCACCCGTGTCCTCCGGGGCGAGAAAAGCTTCTTCCGGTCTCCCTGGTCTGCTGGGGGGGTCCAGCAAAGCCGCTGGACCCCCCCAGCACACCAGGGACACCCGAGCAAAGCCGCCTCCTGGGCGGCTTTGCTCCCGGCAAACGAGCAAAGCCGCCCAGGAGCCGAGGAGCCACGTTACTGGAGCAACCCAGCAGCACCCCAGCTGCTCTGCCCCAGGCGTCCCCAAGTCAGCCGCTGCTGAAACTGACCAGCGGCTGACTACAGGAAGCCCGAGGCAGAGTTGCTCTGCCCCAGGCTTCCTGGAATCAGCTGCTGATCAGTTTCAGCAGCAGCTGACTTGGGGACGCCTGGGTTTCTTAAGTTGCATCTGTATGTAAGTCAGAACTGGCATCCAGATTCAGCCGCGGTTGAAACTGATCAGTTTCAGAAGCGGCAGACGCCAGTTCCGACATACATACAAATTCAACTTAAGAACAAACCTACAGTCCCTATCTTGTACGTAACCCGGGGATTGCCTGTATTGGGAGATATGTCTCTAAAGATTAACCCTATTTGATTCAGCTCGAATGTTAATTCTTTGCTCCAAAAAGATCTTTGCCTCAACTAATAACTCACCATCTGACTTTACAAATAAGACTGATTAAAAATCTACTGAATTAAAAATGGTACGTAATGCTTCACTATCTTTCATGAAAAGAATGAGGCTAATTAAAGTTGCACAGTTTGCATCCAATTAGTTTGACAGAAATGAACATCCCCATTTCTGGTAAACATACATTTACAGGCCTGTTTGACATGTTAACAAACAAATCTTTATATCTGTATTTGAGATGAGTCCCTAGCCACAAAAGCTAAGAAAAGACAATGAATGTGACATATTATGTGTGAGAAGGGACAGCTTTATATTTTGTTTTCCACAAGTAAATTGCATATATCTATCTTACATATTCACAGAGCACCAATCACAGCAGTATCTCAGTTCAAATGCCTTCCAAAGTTTGGATTTAACGTACAACACAGTTTGGGTTCAGTGTATTGCACAACTTGGCCAGTATATCAAACCATATTACCTCCTCTAGAGAACTAAAATGTGGGCAACAAATTTCCTTACACATGTACAATATTTGTGGTGGAAGTTTGAACTGATTAGAGCAAATGCTTTACAATTAACATATTTTTTATCAATCAATGAAGTATTAACTGACTTCATGTCATTTATCCATTATGAAATATTGCTTCATGAAGGGTAGTATCCCCCACACTATTCCTACACAATTGCCTCCATTATTATTTTGAAATTCTATTATCTCTTAAGGCCGGTCATTGAAAAGGAACATCTTTCCAAAATGAAAAGCTGAAATGCTAATACCAAAATGTTTTGAAGTTTCTGATTGTTTTATTTTGGGGAGGAGACTGGGATGAAAATATTTGCTGAATATGATATGAATCACAAATAGTTCCACTTGACCTGTATCTGTATTTTTCAGAAAAAGACTCCCCAAAACTATATTTGTATATTTTTTTGCCCTGTTCTAGTTTTACGAATTTAAAATAGAAAGAATTAGATGGCTCTATAGAATTTAATCAAGGATTCTATAGCAATTATTTTAAAAACTAAAATTCTTTCTATCCAGAGAGATTGAAGTAGGATCCTAATGAGATTTCAGAAACTTCTCAGGGTCTGACACATGTGTGTTTCTGAAATCTCATGAGATGCTCATTTTCATGGTTAGGAACTGAGGTTCCATAAATATTTTGGCCCCAAAAGTCACATACAAAGGCTACGTCTACATTATGAGTTTTCTCTGCAAAAAATATGCAAACGAGGGTTGTGATCTTATTTTCATATTTTCTGTGCAACAAGCAGTGTGAATGTTTTCTTTTTGCCCAAAAACCCCTTGTGATGGGATGGACTAGGCCCCGACACCATCTAACCAAGGCTAGTGGCCTTGCCGCCCCCATCCCAGCAGGAGGAGTGGAGAAGAGGTACTCCAGACACTATAGAGTGGCTGTCTCTGCGGCAGCCAATCGGGACCCAGCAGAGGGGTATAAAAGAAGCTGCAGGAGTGGGACCTGCCAGTTCCCTGACTGGGAGAATCAGTTCTATGGCTAGCTCCCAGTGTGAGCTGAGCCTAGATCTGGGTAAACCCAGACCCAGTGGGTCTCATAGTGTACATGTAGCCTAAGTCTATGCACAGCCATAGTTTTCCACATCCAATTTTTTGTCTTAGGGCTTGTCTACATACTACAACATGATAAATGTTGTTAGATGTGTCTCTCCACTTCTGGGAGATACTTTTGTCAGAATGCTCCCAGTAATCACAAAGTATATACCAGACAAGTTTTTTGTCAAGTTTATTGGACTGCAGCATATATCCCACAATGTTCTGTTTAGCTACTCTGGACATCAACTTGAACACGGCTGCCCTTTGTTGCCTTCCCTTGGAATCAGCCAAGGAATAAGCCCAGACAGAGGTTGAACTTAAGCAGTACAGAAGCTTGTTTATTAGTGCAGATTCTTAATGGTACAGTAATACTCTCTCTCACACACTCACACTCACACACATAACATTCATGCTGAAAGTTTGGAGGCAGGCTCCAGGCAGTAAGAATTAGTTTGGATTTCACAGGTGGCTGACACTGGCCAGGCAACAACCTCAAAGAGATTCAGCTGCGAGGTGACAGAGTTCCCTGAGGTCCCTTCAGATCCATGAGAGGGTTCTACTGCTCCCAGTATGGTGCTGATCTTGGCATGCTCTTACATCTTTCCAAGGCAAATGACCCCAGCTAGACACCTGTTACATCCATTTAAGCATTTTGCAGGAGTTTTCCTTAGCCATACAAGGTAATGCATGCTGTGTTGCTTTATGATTGGCAATTCTCACTCACACTTCCTCATGCACTCATATATATTCATAAGCTTGAATACAGTTGAGACTATTAAGACAATGTGATTTTAACAAGCACGTAACATTAGTGGGGACCTTCTGAACAGGAACTGTCTGGAGGTCAGCTACTGATCATAACAGGAAACTTTGTTCAAACTGCAGTTGAAAGAGCAGATGAGAGGGAGGAAGAAACAGAGGTGTGTCATGTCTAGCCAACTACACTCCAATGGGGGATGCCATGTCTGGCTGGCTACACCCTTCAACCATGTAATGTTTACAGGTAAAGAAAGGCACCCCAACACACAAACCCTGGGAAATGTAAATTAATTTCCTGTGTCCTTGGCACCTTGTGTGGTGGTCCTCATGACATCTTCTCAAGGAAACAGGGGTGGCAGCTCTAGACCCATACGCACCCCTGCTTGGAGTAATGCAGAGCTTTGGGATTGAATCTGTCCCAGATCTTCACCCCATAGACCATCAGAGCTGCAAGTGACCCATAAGAACTGGGACAAGTACAGTCATATTTCTTGAGCCCTGTATGCTAGGCATATGAGCGAGACACCCTATAATGCAGAACCAAAATCAAGGAGGCCTACCACAAGCCAAGGGAGGCAAACAGACAGTCTGGTGCTACATCCAAAACATACTGGTTTTATAAAGAGCTGGATGGAATTCTAGGTGGGGACCCCATGACCAAACCCAAGGACACCATGGATAGTTCTCAGAAGAGAAAAGAGACAGAAACACTTGTCCCAGCTTCACAAACACAAGTTGATGAAGAGCATGAAGAGGGCCAGGAGGTGAGGGTCAAGCTGGTGGCAACTTGTGTGCATTGCAATGAGGAGTTGTTCTCAAATGATGTTTGTGAGGATGCTCAGCAACTCACTGTGGAAGAGATGTGGAAGAGATGTTGAAGGGACAGAGGGCACGTTGCTATGCAGGCGGGCAGAATTGTTTGTTGAGTGGGATGACTCTGCATCTATGCAGGGCAGGATGAAGGTGGTTCCCAGGGAGCAGTTTCTGTGCAGGTGGCGGGATTGAGGGCTGAATGGGCGGCAGACATGTGAGTCAAGATGGAGGTGCTTCTCTGGCAAGTAGTTGCTGTTCAGGCAGGTTGAATTGGATTAATCACAGATCATCCTCTTTCTACAGGACTTTTCCATGGTAGCAGGGGTGGTCCAACCCCAGTAGCTAGCAAGGGATGGAGGGAGGGAAAATGTGTGCAGTTGCAACCGCAGAAACATAGATAGCAGAGTTAGATAGCAGACCTAATCCTGGAAGCTTTTCAAGCATTTAACTCGTATTGATTCTTTGCATAACAGTGAAATTTATAATTCAGAGCAGAAAGAGATTGTGTTAGTCATTATGGTACTCATCTTTCTTTTTTTAAATTTATCAGATTGCATTTATTTTAGGTGCTTACCCAGCCTCTATTAGTATAGTATATTGGTTCAAGTACATTACAAAGTTTTGATTTAATGCATGGTACAGTTTAGGATCATTGCACAACATAGTTATCTGTATTCATCCACTTTATGTTGGATCCTTTTTTCCCCTTAAAGAATGCAATAAAAACTTAGCTTGTTTTTATCATATATAAGTCATTGAATAGCATGTTTTTATTAGGGAGTTTCTTTTATAGAGCTCTGTATGTGAAAGAACAAATTCTTAGACTCAGATGTGAATTTCATTGAAATAAAGAAGATTCCTGGTATACATTTGAAGCAGAACCTGGTCCTTCATGTTATCTATGACAGGCATAATTAATTTCTAATGGAAACCAATGGAAGTTGGACTAAACTCTAAATCAGAACATCTACTATGTGCTTATTTATATTTATATAAATAAAAGGTTTTTTTTCATAAAGTCTAAAAACTACATTTTACATACTAACTTTTGAATTACAGTATCTGATAACAAGAAAAGTGACATTTTAGAAAATTTATGAGTATGGTGTATACCTTTCTAATTCCAAAATATTTGCCTAGATTTAGTCTGATGAATTGCTCATATTTTAAAATGTAAAAGTCCATATTTAATGTAATATTGATGAACTGAGTCACTTGCTGAATTGTAAGTACAATCTCTTCTGAAATTAGTTTGAAAACAAGAAACAGAAAGCAAAGACAGCCTTTTGGTTCTGATTTTTTAAAAATTAAAGTACTATAAAATTTCAAACTAAAAATAGAAATTCACAGTCCTTGCTGTTACATTAGGGGAAAAAGCTAGTCCACCCCATCTCTAACATTATGTACCCTTTTTAGAAATGTTTATCTGTAATACTTTGGGTACCATTGCTCAAAATGTGATGTTTATACTAAATACAATGAGCCACTGCAGAAAAATGAGCAGTATGTTTTGATGCCATGTTATAAAGGTCTGTCTCCAAGCTGTCAAGAAAGCTAATAAAGCAGCTAATACAGCATGCCTTCAGAAATTATGAGCGTTGAGAGTAAATGTTAAGAACACTTCATCTTACCAAATAAAATAATTATCTTGTCACTAAAATAAGAAATCTAAGCAAATAAGCATCCATTCACTGTAGGTTAGAACAAAGGCAATTATTTATGTTGGGTAAAACCACAACAGATTTTCTCAAGTTAGAAAAGAATTTCAGTTTACCAAATACAGCAGTTAATAATTGCAGAGCCATCCCTAGTGAGCTGCCTGGCCAGGACAAAACTCTGTACCCTGTCTTATCCTACCCCTGCTCCTTCCCCACCCTGCCTCCACTCCAAAATGCCCCCACCTCATCTCCACTCCAGTCCTTCTCCCAAGCCTCCCCCCCTTTTCTCCACCCATGACCAATCTCTTTCTGCCCCCTCCCATCACCATTGCACCCTTCCCTTAAATCCTCTTCCCTGAGTGATACTACTCCAGGCATTACCTAGAGTCATAGTGGAAGCAACAGGAAACAGGCCTGATCCTGCACTCAGTGGATGATGGGAAAAAAGCAACCTGGCAACAGCCTGCTGTGCTCACCCTAGCCCAGCTCACCTGGGAGATGGCAGAGTAGAGTAGTCTGGGTCTGGGTCACTCTGTTTCCTGTGACTCCCACCACTAATAGTGAGTGCAGGAGCAGGCCCAACCCCTACTGCCAATGCCAAGGCCCCTCAGAAATTTAGATTGTCCAAAATGCGAGGCCTCAGCCAGCTGCCCTGAACAATCAAATAGACAGGAAGGTTCTGAATAATTATAATAACTTTGCCATATGTTAGAGGCTCTATTTCTGCAAATCTTATTCACTCAGAACTTTCACTGGCACATGGAACATGTAAATCCGGTTAATAATCTTAATAAGATTGTAAAATACACAGGGCTTCCTTCTATCAGATGCTGAATATGATTTAGGGGAACTGATGGTGCTCACCATCTTATGTGATCAGGCCCTGAATACCATAATCCAAATATCAGTGTAACCAATGAAAATGCTATGGATTCACTGACTATTTCTTTTATATAGTTTCAGAGAAATTTCAGGGAAAGATTCCAAATGCCAGTACAAAGTTTTAAGGGATTGCATTTATAAATCTTAACTTATCACTACTTTTTTTCCGTGTTTCCAATTATGGACTGATAAGCCATTTCCTCACACTGGGGGTATGTCTACACTACAAAGTTAATTTGAATTAATAGTCGTTAGTTCGAATTAACTTTAATAGGCGCTACACATGCAAACCGCTAGTTCAAACTTAATTAGAACTAGCGGAGCACTTAATTCGAACTAGGTAAACCTCATTCTACGAGGACTAACGCCTAGTTCAAATTAAGTAGTTCGAATTAAGGGCTGTGTTCAAACTAGTGGGAGGCTAGCCCTTCCCAGCTTGCCCTGGTGGCCACTCTGGGCCAAACCAGGGAAACTCTTCTGTCCCCCTCCCGGCCCCGGAGCCCTTAAAGGGCCACGGTCTGGCTATGGTGCTCGTGCCAGTCGCAAGCCTGCCAGCACCCAGGCAGCAGACCCTGCACGTGGCACGGCATTCACAAAAGGATTCCTTTGGGCTATCCCTTATCAAAAGCAAAAGTATTGGGAATTAGGTGGAAAAGAGCTAGGATCTCACCGGTTACAGAATGGACTGCATCAGCCTGTTTTCAAGAGACTACAGCCAGACCATCTTTTGAGATTATAGCTAAGTGTACACAGCAAACTATGCCTGGGCTCTGATTAAAGTTTAATCTCAAGACCCGCTGCCATCAGCACAGAAATTAGTTTGATTCAGGACAGGAATCCCTCTGGAGTCAGGCCATGGACCTCGCTACGAGTTGGAGAATGAGAGCCCAAGTCCTACTGGGATGCGCATTAAAGCCAAAGCATTTTGAAAATATGGATGCATTTCAATTCTGGGTCAATAGACTGGAGTCCAGAGAGTACACCTACACTATCTCATAATCTTCTCTCATGTGAGGGGGTCCACCCACCACATACTGCCCACCTCCCCATATTTGGAGAAGTCTGGGGTCATAAGCTCATGGTGGGGAGTGCAAGGCTGGGGACATATCCCGTTCATTCTCTCTACCCTTCTTGCCCTCCCTGTGCTTCTTCCCTATACTGGGTGGTGGGAAGGTTGGGACCATGTGCTTCCCACTGAGGAGAGTATGGGGAGGGGGGTCTGACCCTGTGGTGGGGGTGGGGATCCACAGGGGTCATGGATAGTAGGGGCATTACCTCAAGCAGAAGGGACAGGGCTGGGTCTTGCATCTCCCAGCCATGGGTTCACCCACTGTCCATGCAAGAGGCTAGTCCACAGAAGCAATTGCAACACATTTTGGATTTGCAATCAACTTAATTTGTGACCCAGCTTTGTTTGCATTAAATGCAGGCACGGATAGCTAAAATATGTTATTTTGTGGGAAGGACTATGTTAAATTGTTCCAAATGAAAGGGCTCACAGTTAGCAGAAAGAATCTGCAAAGGCAGGGACTCCACTTTGACAGCTCTATGAGGAATAAGGGTGAGGGAAGGCAATGGCTTCCTCTGCCTTGACTAGTTTAACCTGTTTTCCCTCCACTAAATAGGCAAGATGAGGTGCCTTTTCTCATATGTTAATTGTACAGGAGTTGTGTTTCTTCTACCCCGCTTGCTAAGAGTTGAAATAACTGTGAATTGAAATCATTTGAGACTGATGGGTAGAAGTCACAGCCAGGAGTGGATGGCAGTGGAGGGTGACAACAGAGAGATGCAATGAGTGGTCAGCAGAGTGGTGGTAGCATGACAATCAGCCAGCAGGGCAATGGCAGAGAGGTGTACTGAAATGCCAGCAGGGGAGTGGCAGAAAGGTGTAATGAGCGGCCAGCAGGGCGATGGCAGAGATCAGTGAGTAGGCAGATGGTGAGTGACCAGCAGAGTGAAAAAGATGCTTCTTTACCTTCCCCCTCTCAGGATGGGAGGTGAACTCTGCAGATACACCTCTGAACTCTGGGTCTGCATTGATTAAGGGCAGCAACTGTGAGTTGGGTGCAGAGATGGGTTGGGCGTGTGAAGAGGATGTTCAGATTGTTGGTGTTAAGAACCTGAAAGGAAAAGGATATTTCCCAACCTGTTTGGGTGGTACATTTACTCATGGTTTTTTGTTTATGAACTCTGTGGTGTTTTCCCACATTAATTCCAAGTTACTTCCCTCCCTTTCATTAAAAGTCTCTTTTCTACACTCAGACTCTGTTCTTGTGCGTGGGGAAGCATTGCCTCCCAGAGGTGGCCGGGGTGGTGTGTAAATTTCCCAGGTTTCTGGGTGGGAGGCTGAAGCCAGTTTTGTGTTGGATAGATGAAGAGGAATTCTTAGGCATTGAACCACGCCCTGGCTGGTTATAATAGTGATTTAAATACTGTCATAACAGTAATCTATATTCTGTGTGCTTAAATAAATGGCCAGTACTTACAAAATGCATTACACAGCTCCATACATTTCAGGACAGTGTTCTGAAAACTCATGCTACATATCACCAACACATTTTAAAAAAACCCCAATAACTATATAACTGCCCCCACACGTATGCACAAGACAACTTCAGGTACCATTTCATTCCCCCTCCTGGAGGGGGCTGTACAAATCTATTACAAAAGTGCATAAAGCCTCCCTGATTTCTTTAGTGCAGGGGTGGGGAGACTTTTTTGGGTTGGGGGCCACTGACCCACAAAAAATCAGTCAGGGGCTGCACACAAGTGAGAAACAAACAAACTAACTAACTAACAAACCCCCCATCCCTTACCAGCATGGCCCCCTCTATCCTTAAGTTCCCCACCCCTGCTTTAGTGGCTATGGATCCAGCACCAATCGTGACAGTTGCATTCTCTGGTTATGCAATACTTTCTTGGGTTTGTTCCTGGTGAAAAGGCCCCTCGTTCTCCTCCCTCACAGATAATTTGCAGATATTTGCCTCCCTCACAGATATTATGCAAAATACAGCAGGCGATGAGGCATTGATGACACTGAAATCTAAACAGTTTGAAGAGTGTGCCAATCAGTCTGCCAAATAACATTATATCCGCTACTGAGGTATAAATCTACCAAGTGTAGAAACTTCTTTTCTCGGAGCTTCTGAAATCAGGATATGGATTCATAAGCCATGGCAACGGGTGCAAAGTGTTGTCTCCCAGAATAATAGTGGGATGTTGTTTATAACAATGTCATTCAGGGGAAATAATGTCCCAGTTTGTCCATTATGGTAAAACCCCAATCAGAACACCCTGTTATTCTGCAACTAGTGTAGCCCATATTAGTGTCCATGAATCTGGATGATGAAGGACTGGTACACTTTGAGGTTTATAAACTTGTGTTCTCTCTGCAAGGGGCCCACTACAGATACCTGACCCCATCTGTGGCCCCATGGAAAGCCCATTCTCTCAAAACCAGAAATTATTTCGGGAATGTTTGCAGTGTCCACTACCTCTGAACACATCATAGTCTTGATCACCTCTCAAACCTCTGCCTCAGTAACACCCATGATTCATTTACCAACTCCAGACTTGTTAGTCGGAGAGAACCAGCCATAGGCACTGTAAGCACCCTCAGAAAAAAAATTGGTGGGTGCTTAGCACCCAACAGCAGCCAGATCTTCCTTGCTCTAGCTCTTCCTTCCAGCTGGAAGTTGCACTGATCAACTCTTTCTCCTCCCTCACAGTATCTCCTGCATGCCATAGAACATCAAAAGGTGCTGGAAATAGAGGAAGGAGCATGGATAGGGTGTATGAAGGGGAGAGAGTAAGAAAGAAATAGGCTCAGGACAGGGAAGCCTGAGGGAAGGTGTGGATTAGGGACAAGCCAAGGGCAGAGGTGATGTTGAGCAGCCCACCAGGTAGAAAGGAAGTCAAGTTCTATAGCTATAGAACCGACTTCTTGACTGACATGCACTTCTAACTCTAGGCGTTGAGTCACTGGAATGGTTGGGCAAGCTGATCATAAACCTCCAGGAACATCTGCTTCTTCTTATGAATGTTCTGGACCCAGTGTTGGACATCCAAGCGGGGCCCCATCAGTCTGTGCATATGGCCTTGATCCAGAAATGGTGGGTTCCACAGGCAAAAGCTGCAGCTAAAGCAACAGACATGAACATCATGAGATGGGCTGAGAAGTGCCTTTGGCAGGTCAAAAATTTCTCCTAAAATGTCCACTGATGTCCTGCACATGCTCCACCTGATTCATGAAAGAGAAGTGATAGATAGGGTGAGGTAGAGAAGTTCTTCCACCAGTCTGGGATCCATGTCGATATCTCTGGCTGCTGAGAGTCTGAAAACATAAAATCACCCAAAATACTTTCAATTACCAGCAGCAGGACAGATAGACAAATTTTTGTATAATCCACTGTGAACCAAGCTCTGGAGCACCTAGCGATGGCAGTGTTACTTGTAACCTTGTGATACAATGATATGCACCTGCAGAGACTGAAGTTCTGACAAGGATCATCATAGCATAATATGGCTGCACCAGCACATTTCCAGTGCAATGTGGATTCTGAAACATGGGTCTGAAAACACCAAGTCTGCATCCACAAATCATAATGATCCAGCATTATTATCTTAAGATCTAGTCTATCCGGCCTTGCACACATTGGTCTGCACAGTAAAATATTTCCTTTTGTAGTACCCATGAAATTGGAGAAATCATGTAAAACATTGCAGAACCAAAGAATCAGTCTGCAACATAATGGAGACATATTACAGCCATAGATCAATGTAAATATGGTAATAACTGTAACTGGAGACCAGGAACAACATTGTTTATTCAAAAAAGTCAACAAAGTTAATTAAGGGACATCTGGCAACAATAGTCTCCTTTCCAGAATTAATTTTATGATTTGCTTCCAGCTTTTCAAATCACCTGTTTGTTATTATATTTGACAAGTATGTTCCCTTTTCAGTTGGAGCAGTTAGCTCTCCCTTTAGGTCTTGGCTTTTTAATAGCCTAGTTCATGCCAGCCCTTGGCTCTTAGCTAGAAAACCAAAACATTATTTGTAATGAACTGAATCTTCTTTCTTATTACTATGCACTGTTTTCAATGGTGTCCTTTCTGGCTTCCAGATGTCAAGCTGGGTTTTGAATCAGCTCTCACTGGCTTGTACTGTTAATGAAAAGTTCCAATTAATGCAGTTTTTGAAAGCCCTGTTGGAGTGTCAGTTTTCAATACATAAAGCACAGGAAAAGGGTTGTTATCTTGCATGTTTCTCACTCTTGTTTTTGTTTTTCAAAAGGGAAATAGTTTTTTGGAGGGAATGGGGACTAGACTATATAAAGTAGATTCAGATGTTGGCATAGATAAGATGTCATCATTTCTGTGCTTGGCGCATATATACCGGTATATTTAAGTTATAAATAAAAAACTAAAGTTAGAAGTAACAAATTTTAAAAGTGCAAAAAATACTGAGGAGGACAACTCCTGAATATTTAGTCCATGGAAGAAACTTTTTTATCATGGTGATCAGTTAGTAGTTAGCTTATGCCAGGAAGTACAACTGTTTACATACCATCTAAATATCTTTTCTTAATCCTACTCTAAGCAAAGAATGGTAATCTAGAACCATACAATCATGTCTCGTGTAGTCTAAAGAATCTGTGCTAGAATGATTGGTTGCAGAATTAGGGCTATTGTTTGTTATATGTGATCATGAATCTCACTATTATGTGTTAAACACTTGATTCTGAACAAGCATTTAGTATCCACTGAATATTTCCTGCTTTTGGAAAATTACAAACTCTATTGTTTGACAATAGCTTAAAATAAGTCTTTATTATCTGTTTAGAAGAATAATGGATGTTCAGGACATACAAATAGAGAAATGAACTGAAAAATGCACAATGCTCTTTCTGGAAATAATGCTAATTTATTTTTTTAAAATCCAGAACCTTAACACACAAGACCAAAAAACAGGGAGAAATCAGTTTGTTTGAAAATGCAAATGAAGTGCAGATTTACAAATCTCATGCTTCATTTGCATAATCAAGTTCGATTGCTTTTTCAAAAGAGGTTTTTTTTTAAAAAAAAGCAGTCTAGACGTGGTTCTTTTGGAAAAAAAAGCCTTTTTCAGAAGAACCCTATAAACCTCATTTTTTCAGGAATAAGGGTTCTTTTGAAAAAGGGTTTTTTTTTCTTCAAAAGCACCGTGTCTAGACTGCTTTTTTTTGAAAAAGCGATCAGATGTGATTATGCAAATGAAGCATGAGATTTGTAAATCTGCGCTTCATTTGCATTTTCAATTTCCTTCATTTACATTCCTCTTTCGAAAGAGGAATGTAGTCTAGACGCACCCTAAGACAGAGATCCGCAGATCCTCACATTCTGCTGTAGATTTGCTTTTTACAGTATGTCTGCTACTTGACTCAATCACACCCATCCCTACAGAACCTTTCAGCTTTCAGGTAGGACCAGGAAACTCTCTGAGAATTTAAAGTAATAGTTTTCAAAACCAAACAGCATTTTAAAGGTACTTTGAACCGTCAGTCCTGAAGCCATAAATAAACTCTGATAGCCATTGATAAGAATGCATCCTTCCTCTGCAGCAAATTTGGGATTTCTTTCATCTTCATCTATAGCACTATAAGAGTATGTCTACACTGCAGTGCTTAACTCAAAATAAGCTACGCAAATTGAACGATGCCAATAGTGTGTTCCATTTCAAAATAGCTTATGTGTCCACACAGCACTTACTTTGAAATACAGCACTCTTTTTCCGTCTTCCCTTACGCTATGTCTACACTACAAATCACAATTTGTGTATCTTTTCCCACTGTTCTTCCGAAAGAGACTTCTCTGACATTTGGCCCATCTACACAGGACCAAATGTTGGAAAAATCCCCTCTTTCAGAGCATCCCTTCTTTCTCATGAAACTAGGTTTACAGGAATGTCGACAAAACATGTCCGCGTTCCTTGGATGCAGCAGAGCTTTTCCGGGATACCTCCAGGATACCCTCACTCCTTGTACAATGAGGGTTACAGGAATCAGGGTAAGAAGTCCTCCAGCTTGACGGTATTTTAACACTATTTCAAAATAACTGCCTGCTATGTAAATGCAGACTAAGTTATTTCGGAATAATGCTAGTTATTTCAAAATAAAGTGTAAATGCAGTGTAAATGTACCCTTACTTGGCCATTGTCAGAAGCAGGATAGTAGATTAGATGGATTAATGCTCTTTTCCAGTATGGCAATTCTATGTAAGTTATTCATGCAAGAGGTCAAGGGAAGTAAACAAGGATTCTACTCTGCTTTCACATCCTATATAAGGGTAATTCTTTGGAATAAAATGTCTCGTGCTGGTTCCTCTAGTGAAATGGTTGTGGCTGTGTTATCCTAGTTATCAATTCTGCAGGGGACTATTTAAAAAATTACAACAATTTTAAAGCATATTAACATTTATATTGGTCCTGCTTCCCAATATCCTTTTGTACTCCTTTGTTTTGGACTTTGTCCAAATGTGGAGTAAATTAGAACAGATTGACTTTTCAGTCCATAAATATCATGTACATACCTACCCCCTGTTGCTCAGAAGTAGGCAGAAAGGGTATGTCTACACTACAGCACTAATTCGAATTAGTTAATTCGAACTAAGCTAATTCAAATTAGCGCATCTAGACTTAAAAACTAGTTTGAATTAGCATTTTGCTAATTCGAACTAGCATGTCCACACAGAGTGGACCCTGAACCGAGGTTAAGGATGGCCAGAAGCAGTGCCGGCAGGGCATCAGATTAGGACTTAGAGCGTGGAGTGCTGTCTCAGGCTAGCCGAGGGCTGTGCTTAAAGGGACCCGACCCTCATCCCGGACAGACAGTTCTCAGGGGTTCCCTGCTTGCAAAGCAGTCCTGGCTTGGAGTGCCCTGAGTGCCCACACTCGGCACATCACAGCACTCGGCCATCAGCCCGGCTGCACTTGCCGTAGGCTGCCATCCAGAGGGGGGGGTCAATCAAGGGGCTTCAGGAGAGCTTCCACCCTGAGGAGCCTGCAGAGCCAGCCCAGTCCTCGCCATTGGGGGCTCGTACCCCATTCCTCCCTCACCTCCTTCCACTTACCCCTCCCTAGCCCCCCTTCCTGATGTACAAAATAAAGGACACGTGTGTTTAAAAATAGAAACTCTCTTTATTGAACAAAACTCAGGGAGACTGGGAAAAGGAGGTGGGACAGGGTGTGACGGACCGGGCCGTGTCTGGGCACAGCTGAGGGCGTCCGCTCAGGGTGAATTGCTCAAATCCGGGGCTCCTTACAGCCCCCAGACTGGTGACCACTCCAAACAGGCCACAAACCAGTCCCACAGAGCGCTTCAGCTGCCTGTCTGAAGCCTCACGAGCAAAACCCCTCCGACACCCCAGCAATATCTGTGCACCAGATGGCCCCGGGCCTCATACACAGGTGGGGGGTCCTAGCACCCAATCCCACCTACCCTGAAAAAGCTCTGTCCAGTTCCAAGAAACCAGCCACAGATCCCTGGTCAATTTACCCTCTGGACCTTACCCACAAATCACGCTGGGCCAATCCTTTAGAATCTATATCTAAAGGTTTATTATGACAAGAAAGAAAAGCCTGAGAGTAAGGTTGTTAAAGAATAGTACGTTACATGCACCGAATCTCCCAGTCCTCGATGCAGGCACTAGCAGAGATGTTACAACTGCTGGTTTAAAAGTCCTTGTTACACATCCTAGCATCAGGATGGGTTCACAGGTCTTCCGGGCTCTTCGATCCCTGCAATGCTGCCTCTGGGATGAAGTGCTGAGCTGAGAACAAAATGGCATCGACCACATTGCCTCTTTATACCTCCTTCCTGGCCTCTTCTTGTATGCAGCAGGTCACCTGGTCAGAGGCCAATCTCTGTGTTTCCTGCTGGCTGCTCTCAGGTGACAGCCCCCATTCTTTGGGTGTGTCCTTGGCCCATCAAGTGCCATTGTCCCACAGGGCCTGGCTAATCAGCCTGTCCATAGCAATGCTTAACCACATTCAGAGAAATATTCAGCTTCCACACAGATTACAGATTCCTACCTACACACAAAGACATTATACACTCACATAAATAGCGTACATAAGATCAGCAAACAATAAGCTCCCATTCAATACCCCACATGGCTCCCTTTTATACCAATTTCTGGGGCCAACTCCCCCACCTAGGGGTGCAGCAGCGATCTGGCTGCTTCCCTCCAATTCGGTAATGTGACACAGGGGAAGAGAGAGGGTGGGAGAAGGGAGGGCAACTAAAATGATCAGGGGTTTGGAACAGGTCCCATATGAAGAGAGGCAAAAGAGACTAGAACTTTTCAGCTTAGAAAAGAGGAGACGGAAGGGGGATATGATAGAGGTCTATAAAAGCATGAGTGGTGTGGAGAGGGTGCATAAAGAAAAATTCTTCATTAGTTCCCATAATATAAGGACTAAAGGACACCAAATGAAATGAATGGGTATCAGGCTTCAAACTAACAGAAAGTTCTTCTTCACAAAGCAAATAGTCAACCTGTGGAACTCCTTGCTGCAGGAGGCTGTGAAGGCTAGAACTAGAACAGAGTTTAAAGAGAAGTGAGATAAAGTCATGGAGGTTGGGTCCATGCAGTGGTATTAACCAGGGGGTAGAAATAGTGTCCCTGGCCTCTGTTTGTGGAAGGCTGGAGATGGATGGCATGAGACAAATGGCTTGGTCATTGTCTTCGGTCCATCCCCTCTAGGGTACCTAGTGTTGGCCGCTGTCGGCAGACAGGCTACAGGGCTAGATGGACCTTTGGTCTGACCCAGTATGGCCATTCTAAGCTCAGGGCTCAGGGTCGGGAGTCTCAGTGGACCACCTTGATTTTCATGCAAACCTGCTCCTGGGTGGCCAGGCTGGCAGCTCTCCTGCCCTAGACGGCCGCTTTCCTGTGCCTAGTGCGGAGGTCGTGGATGAGGTCCATGATGTCTGCTCTAGACCAGGCAGGCGCCCGCCTCTTGTGGACCTGGGCAGGCTCCCGGGAGCCACCAGTCTGGTCCCGGGAAGAGGCAGAGGGTTGGGTGGCAGCGGGTGGCTGGCTCGAGCTGTGCCAGGTGCAGGGTCTGCTGGCTGGGTGCTGGCAGTCTTGCACCTGGCACGGGCACCGTAGCCAGCCCGTGCCCCTTTAAGGGCTCCAGGGCCGGGAGGGGGGCATACGAGTTTCCCTGGTGGTGACCAGAGTGGCCACCAGGGAATGCTGGGGAGGGCTAGCCTCCCACTAGTTTGAATTAAGTGGCTACACGGCCCTTAATTCGAACTAGTTAATTCGAACTAGGCGTTAGTCCTTGTGGAATGAGGTTTACCTAGTTCGAATTAAGCGCTCCGCTAGTTTGAATTAAGTTTGAAGTAGCGGTTCACGTGTGTACCGCCTATCAAAGTTAATTCGAACTAACGTCTGTTAGTTCGAATTAACTTTGTAGTGTAGACATACCCAAAGTGTTTTAAGCAAGCACCTCTCTGGGTAAGGTAATAGTTAGAGGCTGGTTGAGTGTGCTTTACTGGTAAATTCAACACTTGGAGTCCAGGCCCTGCTTACAAGTGAGAAACTAACCAAGATTTATCATCGTACGCACCACCTTAGTTTAATTTGTTGTATTTTAGCTTGATATATCACCATAGTAGGTTTGGGGCTGTAAATCAATGTGTACTACTTTAAAATGTCTAGGGAAGCTGAAAACTCATGATTAAAACATGCATAGTTTTGTCATATTATGTTCTGTATGTTTGATATGTTGTGTTATGTAAGTACGAAGATGTAGTGCACTTTGGTGCTAAAAAATGTAGAACACTATACAATAATTTTCACCTGGGAAATCACAAGCAGATCAGTCACACATTGGCTTTCCAGGAACAGCAAAAATTGAAACCACCACCAAGGAATATTTGCTGCAGACATTTCTCTTGTTACTGTATGCCATTTGATAGCAAACAATATGGTGTCAGTAGGTCATAAATTGTAATAAATATGTGCAACTTCTAATGATAGGAGTATCTTTTTTTTTTTTTGTGGCTGAAGGCGTTATAGAGTTTATTACAGGTTATCTACTGAAAAACAGCAACTGAAGTACACTAACTTAAAAAACCCCTCAGCTATGCATCCTTCACTCAAGCAAAACTGTCACTGAAACCAACAGCCAAACGTGTTTTATTGTTGAAGCCAATGTGAGGTTCATCTTCACAAGAATTGCACAGCTGGTCATACAGAGATGGATTAAGATTTCCTGAGGACCTGGGCACAAAGAACCTTTGGGCCTCCACTCCCTCCTCATTTGGAGCTTGGTCCTCATTCCTCCTCTCTCCTTTTCTTCCCCCACCTCACCTTTCTTCTCCACTGCTTTTCCCCTTTCCCCCCATCCACCTTCTTCCTCCATTACCTGCCTCCCTTCCCCACTGACTCCTTCCCTCATCCCTTTCCCACTGATTATCTCTGCACGTCCCCACTTCCCTTCTCTTCCCCCACCATGCTCCCTTTCTCTTGCCACAAAGCTCCATTCCACTGTGTCTCTTCCCCCATCTCTTCAAAATCTGAGCACAGCTGCTCATCACTGACAGAGATGGGGTAGGGACAATGGCATGTGGCACTATGTGCATCCCGTACTCCTCATCCCTGTTTGGGGGGAGGGCATTACCATCCCCAGATTATGTCTCTGTTGTCTTCTCTAAGACAGATTTCCTTTATTAAAATGTGAGAGGGGTGTAGAGGGGCCAGAGCCCTATTGACCTCCCAGTCCTAGTACCCTGGGCCCCCTGAAACTCCACCAGCCCCACAGGGGGGAACAAAGATGGGGATACTCTTAGGGCACCTTAGTACCCTGCCCAAGGCAAGTGTAGGATCTGCCCCCACCCCAGTGACCCAGGCTCCCTGGGCCAGCTGCCACATGCCCAGCTTGAAGTGGCTTCTCTCATATAAGGGGTTTACAGTTTGGCGAAATGATTCTCAGACCTTGGGCAACAAGATGCAAATGTTCAAACTGTTCATACTAACAGAAAGGAAAATCCGTTGCTTTCTCTCTTTTGCATCATGTCTTGAAATTTTTATTGGCAATTCATTTATCAATATAACACTGCAATAAAACAGGTAAAGTTTAAACTTGCATGAGCTATAAAGTTTGAATTAGAGTAGAGACAGAATACTGAGTATTCCCCATACTGAGAACTGCAGAACAGACAGTTTGTTGGATCTTTTTTTGTAGTCCTTTTGTGAGGGTAAAAAAACCTAAACATCTGTAACTATGCCTGGGAGATCTCTTGCAGCAAATGCTCAAACCAAATGAAATTGGAAAAATCCATTAATGTGGAGTCTTTGCTAGGGTATCTGATTGAAAGAATAAAGCAAAGAGGCTTAATAAAATAGTGGTGATAATAATTACTAAGCAGTAGCAATGGACTGAGAGAAAAAAAATTTTGGTCTCCCTGATAAAAAGGGCAGAATCTTCAAGATGCATATGTAAAGCAGGCTTCTAGGAATATATCTATACTGCATGCTTATTTTCAAGTAAGCTATTCCACAAAGAAAACTCCAAAATAGCTTATTTTGAAATAGCACATCCACACTACAGGGAAGTCTCAAAATTAGTCTGAGGCAGGTTTCCTTAATGCAGATGTGCTACCTCAATTTAGAGCCCTGGGAGGCACTGGGGAGTAATTACTTTGAATGGCCCTGGAGAGGAGTTATTTTGCAATACTACTGCTATTCCAAAAGAGCTATTTTTGAATAAGTATTATTCCTCATGGAATGAGGTTTGCAGAAGTCAGAATAAGCCATCCGTTATTTTGAAATAATTTTGAAATAACGGAATTGCTATGTAGATGTTCTCATTGTTATTTCGGAATAACGGCCCTTATTCTGAAATAATGCTGCTGTGTAGATGCACTGTAGCAGATTTGGTTGGCCAAATTAGGGATAATACAAATCAACTGAAGCACATCTCTACATTTGCTTCATTCACTTTAGGAGATATTGAGGCTTTAGGATTTCAAGAGGTTATGATTGAGATCTTGGACTATTTCTCATTTTAAGTTTCATTATTTTGAGTGACTATTTAATTGGGGATCTGCATATCATAGTGTAATTGCATGTTCTACATTTTTGTTTATTCCTGAAAGGAAGTTCTCTCTTTATAATTACTTAATATCAGAAGAATAAGAGAATTAAGGACAAAGCTTAATAACTATGAAGAATTACAGAAAATAAGTCTATCTACCCATGCCTGACCCAGGAACTTTGAGAATACGGAAAGCCAAAAACATTCTTAATAAAGCTTGAGTGAATAATAAATGTTTAGGTTCATTGACAATTCAAAGTAATACAATTATTAAGAAGGATAAGGATGAAGAGGGTTGCACCAAAATCAGCATGTTTCAGAAAATTGAAAAAGTCAAATATTTGAGTTGTACCACCATTCATTTTGACACAACTGCATTTTTTCTTGATGATTTCAACTATTTTCACAAAAAGAATACCAAGAACTAGATTAACAAAATACTGGGAGGAGGGGCAGGTTAAGAGCAGGAAAAGAAGTAAGAAAAACTAGTTGTATAATCTTTAGACCAATGGTTAAGGTAGTCACTTTGGTTACTGGAGAGACTATTCCCATAGCCCAGTGGACTTAGGTTAATTAGGCACAGGTGGAGAATTGAATTAAGGATGTTAAGGACTAGTCGATTAGTTGACTCTCCGATAAGCAAATGCTTATTGGATAATCAACAGGATAGTCAACTAGTTGCTTCCCTCAGCTTGCTGCCTCTATCAGATAGAGGCAGCAAAGGGAAGGGAAGAGGGGGGTACTTCAAAGCAGCAGTGCTGCATGGAGCCCATGATCAGCCATGCAGCACTCGCCCCAGGCTCCATGCAGCGCTGCCTTTTGATACACCACAGTGGAGTTTCAAAGAGGGAAGCACTGCACGGAGCCTGGGGGCAGCTGGGGAGTTCCCAGCTGATCCCGAGCTCTTTTCGGCACTGCCTCTTTGAAATGCCTCAGTGGACAGCACTGCATGGAGCAAAGGACAGCACTGCATGGAGCAAATATGCATTGACTATTCGACTAGTGAATTACACTATACTTAACATCCTTAAATTGAATGTGGATTTCCTACTTATCCCAAAATAATACAATAGTATAATAGCCACATTTTATAAAGGTTAATGTCTGTCACAGGCTTTTTGTGAATCTTGTCTTTGCTTTTTTAAAATGCCCCAAATCAAAATAAGTATCTTCAGGTTGTGCCAAAAGGAAATATTTTGATTAAGCATTACCAAAACATTGAATTTCTCAGTTCAGTCAAAACTATTCAGAAAACTTAACATGCATTCACAAATAGCTTCAGGTTGACTGAAATAATATTTTTGGTGAAATTCTATTCCCAAAACAATTTGCTCAGCTATAATCCCTAAAACTATTCACTCTCTCTGTGCTTCACTCTAGCACTTCTTTTTCAGATGTTCTACTCCTCCTCTGCAGCTGCCCTTGGTGTTTTAGCTTCCTGCGCCATATTTAAAGAAAAGCACATATAACATGTCCATTTTTATTTTGCCAATCCAGCCTTGGCATAATTTATAATTTAAACAGGGTGTATGTATCAAAAAGGAAGAAGAAGGATAGACAAGGATGTCAACCTGATTATCCCCCAAAGTTTGTTAAAATGTCAACGTTTTATATTTTATAGGAGATCACTGAAAATATATACCTTGTTAGCTTAGACTTGTAAGTGACAGTATGGAGACATCTTTGCACATAAGGCCAATACTTTGAGGGGGTAGGGAGGGTTAATACTTTTGCCTGCCCTCTTAAAAACCAACCAACCAACCAACCAACCAACCAACCAAGCAAACAAACAAACAAACAAACAAACAAACAAACAAACAAACAAACAAACAAAAACCCACTGTTGTCTCTTTTCAGTTTACAAGCATTTTTATCTGTTTAATGGTAGGACTGATCTATCACTGCTTCTACAAAGCAGCCTGGAGATTTTTTTTTAAGTGAAAGCAAATTGAATAAAACGCATCAGGTGTGAAATGATGTATTAATTGCATTCTAACCACAATTGACATGGTGTAACTCAGAAAACATAGAATTATCTTGTTCAGTGTTTTGTAAGTGGCATTGTTAACCTAAAAAGAATCGGTGTTTAAAATTCACATAAATGTTCCACATCTACAAAATTACTGAGAAATGTATTTAACAAAATTGTGCTATTCCCTTTTTTCCATAATTATACTTACATACATGGCACATTTATCATAGATTTTCTTTCAACAGTGTTGTATTTAGAGACAGAGATGGACTTAGACCTATATATTTTTTTTTACACATGGTTCTCTGATAAGGCACAGTTTTTGTCATCCTTTTAGACAAACATGTACATAGACTATAACAGTCAACACCATTTTATTGAACATATTATGTGATGATTGGACATTTTAATTTTCCAAATATAGATTAAAGGACAAGTTGTACTGATGGTAGGGCCAAGATATTCCTGTACTGGTTGAACCTCCCTTGTCTGCCACCCTCGGGACCTGAGTGGTACCAAACCACAGAATTTTCCGGACAAGTTGAGCTCCCGGTTCCCTATCCGGGTATAGGGTTCTGCTCCTAGCTGGGGCTGTGCTCTGTATCACCTTCCCCACTGTGTTCAGCCTCCTCTTCCCCTACACTGCACCAGCCCCAGACAGAGACCGCATCACTGCCTTCACCCCCCACAGTGCCTGGTTGGGCTGCGTGCCCAGATGCTGGCCCCGTTGACTTCAGCCCTGGCCTGGGCATTGCTCCTGAATTCCAGTCCTGCTGCCAGCCCTGCTACCTCCAGCCCTGACAAGGACTACAGCCCTCACACCATGCCCTGGCTGCTGGTCCCACTGCTTCCAGCCCTGGCTGGGTCTATACTCCTGGCCTTAAGCTTCTGAACCTGACTGGCTCGGGCTTTCTGGTGCAGCAACATCCATGGTCCTGCCTTACATTTTATATATTTTTTATTTACCTATATTTGATCCCCCTGCCACTGCAAAAGAAGGTTGGGTTTTAATAAATGTTTCCCGCTTTCTTGATTGCAGGATTATAACTTTCAGGACATAATTCTTTAAAAATTCTGAATTATCACTCACAGTTTTTCTGTTTAAATATATTCTCTTAGCTGATCTGGCTTAAAATTATTTTAGTCTCCAGGTAATTACCGATTTTATTCAATTTTCACATTATATATAGTCGCACACATTCACACATACACATATATAATAAAGAGCTTAACACATATTGTAACGAAGGGTATGTCTACACTACCCCCCTAGTTCGAACTAGGGGGAGTAATGTAGTCGTACGGAGTTGCAAATGAAGCCCAGGATTTCAATTTCCCGGGCTTCATTTGCATAAAGCCGGCCGGCGCCATTTTTAAATGCCGGCTAGTTCGGACCCCGTGCCGCGCGGCTACACGCAGCACGGACTAGCTAGTTCGGATTAGGCTTCCTAATCCAAACTAGCTGTACACCACGAGGCGTACAGCTAGTTCGGATTAGGAAGCCTAATCCGAACTAGCTAGTCCATGCCGCGTGTAGCCGCGCGGCACGGGGTCCGAACTAGCCGGCATTTAAAAATGGCACCGGCCGGCTTTATGCAAATGAAGCCTGGGAAATTCAAATCCCGGGCTTCATTTGCAACTCCGTATGACTACATTACCCCTCCTAGTTCGAACTAGGGGGGTAGTGTAGACATACCCTAAGAGAGTTAGGGTTAAGGGAGGTAGTTAAGGAAGCAAACTAGACTCAAGAACTCAAGAATCTATGGATTAGGCATGGAACTATATTTGTCAAAGTTGCAGAAACTATCTGAAGCCTGCAGCCCAAACAACCATAGGGGAAGGTTGCAGATGAAACTGGAATAATAGGAACTTCACACTAGTTATTAAAAGAAAGCAGAAAGCCTGCAAGGGATGGGATGAGAAGAAGAGGAGATGGATCAGCAACAGTAACTCTTGGAAGTCAGAAAGCACAGGGAATATTTGAGATCTGCAAAAAACCCAAGTAGAGCAGAATCTTGAAGAACAAATGAAAAACCAATAGTAAATGTTTTTATAGACATATAAATAATTTTTAAAAATAAAAAGAGGTTGGACTGAGAAGTACTAAGAATGGATTAGAAATGAAAAATCAACTTGAATGTTTAAAAAGGACAATGAGGAAGTTAGTAGCAATAGCAAAATTGCTAATGGAAACAAGAATACGGAAATAGAAGTTACTATATCCAAGGTGGAAGTTAAACTTAAACAACTTAATAGGTCCAAATCAAGGGCCCAGACACAGTCTTCATCCAACAATGTTAAAGGAAATGGCACTTGAAATTGCAAGCCTAATGCAGATGTCCATATACAGGGCTGCAGTACCCTATGACTCAAGAATTGCTAATACAGTACTTATTTTTTTGGGGTGGGGTGGGAGGGAGGGAAGAAGTGTTCCAGGATAATACTGGCCTTTTATTTTTAACTCCATTGTACATAAGGCCTTACAACAAATTTAGAATGAGAGAGGAGTTAAAGACATATCAGTAAATGTTAATTAGGATAAAATACAACATGGTCTGTGTAGGCAGTGGGACACAACCTCCTCCATTGGCATCTAGCTGGCTGAACATATCCCTCTGCTTTTCCCTTTCCCTTGACCCTAGCTCTCTTATTTATTATTTATCTTAAACACTTAATTATGCCTTCTTGTTATGTTCTTTGGTATGTCAAGCAATGCAATTTATGGTTAGGTTTGTTGTTAGGTCAAGGCCATAAGGCCAGACTTTGCCTAGAAACCATATTGCTTAATATATGCTTATGAATATGTATGTAGCCTATGGAATGAGTGTTAAGTGTGAATGGGAATACCCAGTCAAAGGCAGTTTAGGATCTGTAATCTTTTAAGTCAAACAAAGACCCTGTAACGTGTATAAACCAACGGACAAGCAGCCAGGAAAATCTCTCTCTCGGACAAGATGTAACAGAACAGTAAAAACCTGGGACCGGCCTAGTTAAAGTAAAGCCTCCTGGAAATCTGAAGCGTTCTCCCAGGGAACTTCATGGCGGAGTGTCTGGGAAGCTGACATCTGGCCAGCATGCCAGGGACCTGCAAAATCAAAAGTGATCTATACTATACTTACAGCCTGCCTCCAAACTGCCAGCATGAATGTGATGTCTGTGTGAGAGTATTACCTTACTGTTAAGAATCTGTACCAATAAACAGCTCCAAAAGCAATACTGCTCTAGCCCACCCTTTGTCCAGGTTTGTTGCTCAGCAAGTCTAAGGAAGTGCAACAGGTTTTACTACAAAGGTAGATAATTCCAGACTAACTTTATCTCCTTCTCTGAAAAGATAACTGCTTTAATATATATATATATATATATATAATCTACCTTTTTGGTGCTATTCCATACTATTCCACATGTTACATTATTTAGATACATTGGAGAAAATGAAGATTAAAATGAAAATTGAAAGTTGGCTAAAGAACTTGGATAAAAGGAAGATTATAAGATTATACTGAAAGAGGAACTGTCAGACTCATGGGAGATTACTAGTGGAGTTCTTCAGGGCCTGATCGTGGGATAAAACTTATTTAACATTTTCCCTTATGACATTGGCACAAACAATGGGAATATGTGTAGCCAACAGTGACCCGCTACCCCAGTTTCTCCAATCCTTCTCTTGTATTTCTAGCTCTTTCAGCTGTGGTTTAAGTAAGTTTCCTATTGTATTGAACAAAGGTGGTTTAGGCAGTTCCTGTTATGAACAGGCCCGATGTTAGCAGCCTGCCTGGAAAAGCCACATCACTTTAATATAATTATATGTAATTTGTCAAAGTGTGCATGAGGAAGTGTGAGTGAGACCCGCCAATTATAAGGCAAAATGACATATAATACCCTTTAAGGAAGGAAAGGATCCTGCAAAATGCTTAAATTAATGTGCCTGGTGACCAAGTCTCTCTCTCTCTCTCTGACAAGATGTAACAGGACTCCAAGCCTGAGACTGGACTGAAAGAAGTAGAGCCCTCCCCCAGATCTGAAGGGATCCCCAGGGACTCTCTTCACTTTCATGGTTGATCTCCAGGAAGCAGACACCTGTCCAGTATCAGCCACCTGTGAAATTGAAAGTAATGTACACTGCACCTGCACCTTCCCTCTAACCTACCAGCATGTATGCAGTGTGTGTGAGTGTACTGTCTTACCATTAAGAATCTGTACTAATAAACAAAGCTTAGTACTGCTCGAGTTTACCCTTTGCCCAAGTTTATTCCTTGGCTGATTCCAAGGACAGGTAACAGTATGCTAATAAAACTTTTGACACAAAGTTGGGAGGTATAGCTAATATGGAGGAAGACCTGAATTTGTATAAGAAGATCTGGATAATCTCTAAAATTGAAGTAATAAAAAACAGATGTAATTTTATAGGGCATAGTGTGAGACCAAGCACTTAAGAATATCCAATAAGAATTTTTGATATAAGATGGGGACTTTTCATTTTGAAGAAACACATCAGAGGAGAAATAGGGTGTATCAGTTTATCATAGGAGGACTATAAACTACCAATATGATGTTGTTGGGAAAAAGGCTAATGCAGTCCCAAGATAAATTGGGCAAGGTATTTCTAATAGAGATAAGGAAATGTTATCACAATTAAGGAAGCGCTTGTGATACATTATCTGGAATACAATATGCAATTCTGCTCCTCCATGTTTAATAAAGAAAGATTAATTCCAACTGGAACAGGCACAGAGGAAGGTTACTAGGATGATGAGAGAAGAAGTGAACCTATCTCACGAGAGAAGACTCAAGGAGCTTGGCTTGTTTAACTTAATGAATTGAAGACTGAAGGGAGAATAAGACTGTTCTCCATAAGTATATTAGAGGAATGAACACTAGGGAAAGGGAGAGTTATTTAAGCTAATTGCCGGTGTTGACACAAAACCAAATGGATATCAACTGCCCATTAACATGTTTAGGTTTGAAACCAGATGCATGTTTATAACAATCAGAAGAGAGAAATTCTAAAAAAGGCTACCAAAGAATCATAGTTGGGGGGAAAAAAACCCTTCAGGACTGATCTTAATAAGTTTATGGAGGATGAGGTTGCCTACAATGTCCTACAATGGTCCCTCTGGAAATGGCCCCAGAGGAGGGCTCTGAGATGTTGCAAAGGATTCTTTCTCAAGTGGCTGGCTGGTGATCTTGCCGACATGTTCAGGGTCTAATTGATCAGCATGTTAGGAGTTGGAAAGGAATTTTCCAAAAAGCCAGATTGGCAGAGACCCATTCTTTCCCCTTCCTCTGTAGCATGGTGCACAAGTCACATGCTGGTTTGAACTATAGTTAATAGTGGACTCTGTGTAACTTGAAATCTTTAAATCATAATTTTCTAGTTAACCGAGTTCCTTACACAACAAATGAGCCTGCCACAAAAATAAAAAATGGCCTAGTCTGACCTCGTTCTCCCTATTGGAACAATCTAACATGGAATAGCTGCTTTCTCTGACAAGCAAAATGAGTATGGGCTATTTTGTTATTGTCAGACACTGACATCGGGCATATGGCATCTTTTATAGTAAGTGCTTATTTAGAGGGCACCCGAGCATGCCAGAGTATATTTTGGTTCTGCCTTGGATGGTAGGGGAAGTTTAAACAGCATTGTACAATTCAAAGAGGACACACACAAAGTATATTGTAAGCACTGGTCAGGTATTAGCTGCATTTAGAGATGCAGTCTTTTCCAGTTGAGTTTACTTTAGGGTAGACTATTGAGGAAAGAGTGTTTGTATGACCCTACATTGTAAGAAGTGTAAGAAATATGATTATCTCTTTCAGGCAACAGCTTGGATAATAAATTTATGAAAGGAGATAAGATTTTAATTTGAGAAATACCCTGTACTAAACATCCAAGAGTGCTACAGGATATGTGTATAATTCGTTTCAACATTATTATTATACTTCATCACAATTTACTGGTGAGGGATGATCATTTGAAAGTAGGGTTATGGAGCATGCAATATTAAAGAACTTATTTCCCATGTGAATGCTTAGATTACAGTTCAAGTCAGTATTGTGCCAGTTTTCCATCTGACATTTTATTGTGCTAGTATTTTCATCTTGTCTCATTCGGAGGCTGATGCTTAAATACTTTGGCAAAAATCACTGAATATTTTAAAGTTTGCAACTAACTGCCTACTTATTACAAACCACAGGGTACATCTGTATTTCCTCTGGTTGTTAGAGACACATTTTATTATTCAGCAATGTAGGCTTCTCAGAAATGGAAAGCTGGTATGAAAATAAGACTGCTGTAGGAATTTGTCCATAAATTAGCTGCTTCAGTGCCATGCCATCAGCACACTAAGGGTCACCAACCCAACAAATATGACAAATGGTATGTCATCATATGCAGCATCCATACTAACAAGCTATGTTCCAAGCAATCTTCAGTAAACTAAGTATCCAAAACATTGCCAAATCATCCCCCTGAAACAAGTATTATTGGGATTATTTTCTAAGCAACCACCGTGTAATTTTTTTATCCTTATATTGTCTTCCTAATTTTTCCATTTCTTAAATGTAAAAGAGAACTGATCCACAGAATACAGATCTCAATTCAGGGTCTATTTTTTCAATACCACTCAGAATGTCAAGTTTGTTCTGTATCAGTAAGATTTATTCCCACACATAGAAAACTTTGTTATCATTGAACAACATTAACTCTATTGTATTTCCTCACAAGATAAACTCTAAAGAACAAAGAAACTGATAAATTAAGTATTCAGTCTAAACACAAAACCAATGTCCATGCATTAATCTACCACACCAACACAATAATCTCTCAACTCAAAAACAAACAAACAAACAAACAAAAAAGATATTAAATGCTTTTACATATCTGTCATAACAAATAAATTACAGAACAGGGAACTATCTGGTGCCTGCTTCAGAGTACCAGTTCACATTAGGGAATAGGTTAATAATTCTTTACATACCTATCTATAATGTGTAGTCAAAAGTAATTGTGTGATCATGAGAGACTATTATTAGAGTGGCACATGTTGGCAGTCTTATCCTGCCAGTACTAATATATATTTTTTATTTCTAAATATTACGGAAGAAAACTTTCCAACTAAAAAATTGCATCTAATGGGGGAAATTCTATATAAGATCTTGTTTTGAGAGATAAAGAGGAACTGAGTATAGAACTAAATATTAATGATAATTCAAGTATTTGTAATCATGACTTGATCACATTTATAATGTGAAAATTGAATAAAATGGCCAATTTCCTACAAATTAAAACAATTATAAGCTACATCAGCTAAATGGATATATTTAAACAGAAAAAAGTGAGTGACTGGGAATTGGGAATTTTTAAAGAATTATTTATTAGATATCCTGAAAGTTATAATCCTGTAATCAAGAAAGAAGGAAGCATTTATTAAAAGTCACCCTTCTTTTGCAGTGGCAGGGGGATCAGACATAGCTCAATAACAAATAAATAAAATGGAAGAAAGGTGAGATTGAAAGTAATAAATAAAAATCAGAATCTAGGAATTATAGAAAATTGATAACAAAAACAAAGGAACACATGGAAAATCTATTCCCTGCAGAGTTAAAAAGTACCTCTTAACAACAAAAAGAATCCTAACTATAATATTGTTTCATTTGTAGATGAAAGTGGAATTATCAAGAATAATGCAGAAAAGGTAGAAATATTTTTTTCTGTATTCTAGAAAATATAAATCCATTGTACTTATATCTCAAAGGATGATAAATACCAGTTACTGAAATTAGCGATTTTTAAATCAGCAGTGTTAAATAACTAGTATTCAAGAATTTTGGAAGAGTTGGTTGTGGAGATTGCTGGATCATTACTGTTGATTTTTAGCAAGTCTTGAAACACTGAGGAAGTTCCAGAAGACTGTAAGAATGTTGTGCCAATATTTTTTTAAAGGGGGTGACTTGAGTACTTATAAATCAGTTAGTTGGCCATTAATCCCACACAAGATAATGAAGTGGCTGATATTAATAAAGAATAAACAGAAGGTAATATTATTAATTCCATACATTTATGGAAAATACTGTCAAAATAAATCTCTACCCTTTTGGAGGAGACTGATTGGTTGATTAAAGTAATTGTGTTGATGGACTATATAGTGTTCTAACTAAGCTGTAAGGCAGCACAGCTTCACAGATGATTAATGAGCCCCGCCCAGTCAGAGGCTCAGGGCTCTGTGCACAGAGCTGACTGACTGGGTGGGGCTGATCAGTCACTTATGAATTTTTGTTGTCGCACAGTTTAGAGGGGACATTTAGATTTCTGTAAGGCATTTGACTTGGTACCATACATTTGACTAAAGAACCCTAGATTTTAAAATTAAGAAGGCACACATTAAATGAATTAAAAGCTAGCTAACTAATAGGTCTCAAAATGAAACATAACTATAAATGGTCAATCATTAAACAAGTATATTTCTAGTGGAGCCCTTCTGGAATTGATCCTTGGCCTTATACTATCCCATATTTTTATTAATAACCTGGTGGAAAACATAACACACATCACTAATAAAGTCTGCAGAAGACAAAAATCAGGACAGTAGTAAATAATGAAGAAGGAAAGAGGTCACTAATACAGAGCAATCTGGATAATTTAGTAATGTGGGTGCAAGCAAACAATACACATTTTAAGATGATTAAATGTAGACATATGCATTTGAGAAAAAAAAATGTGGCCGTACTTACAGAATGGGGGACTCTATCCTGGGAAACAGTTATTCTGAAAAAAAAAAATTAGGGTCATGGTGGATGGTCCACTGGCAACACTTTGGCCAAAGTGCTAATGCAATCTTGAGATGTATAAACATGGGACTCTAGAGTAGGAGCCGAGAGATTTTCTCTGTATTTAACACTGGGTTGTTACTGGAATACTTTATGCAATTCTGGTGCCCACAATTCGAGAACAATGTTGATAAATTGAAGAGGGTTCAGAGAAGAGCCACGACAATTTTTCTTCTTCAGAAAACATAACTTTTTAGTGAAAGATTCAAGGAGCTCAATAGAATTAGCTGGAGAGAGAGAAGGTAAAGGCATGACTTAATTAGAATTTAAGCAACTAATTGGGGAGCAAATATTTAACAATGAGCTCCTCAATCTAATAGAAAAAGGTATGACATGAACCAATGTCTGGAATTTCTAGCTAAGTAAATTCATACTAGAAGTAAAGCATGCATTTCTCATAATAAGAGTGATAAAGGTTGTGGTGGATTCTTTATCAATGACAAATTTTAAATCAAGAATGGGTATTTTTATAAAAGTTATGCTCTGGGGTTGGGGTGGGGTAGATGAGTGGGTAGAGTTTCCATGATGAGCATAATAAAGAAGATCAGACTCAGGAACTTAGCCTAGATGACTACTGATAGAAATGTAGCCGTGTTAGTCTGGGGTAGCTGAAGCAAAATGCAGGACAATGTAGCACTTTAAAGACTAACAAGATGGTTTATTAGATGATGAGCTTTCGTGGGCCAGACCCACTTCCTCAGATCAAGATTTTTGATCTGAGGAAGTGGGTCTGGCCCACGAAAGCTCATCATCTAATAAACCATCTTGTTAGTCTTTAAAGTGCTACATTGTCCTGCATTTTGCTTTAGATTACTACTGATTGTCCCATCTGTTCTTGGAATCTATTATTCTATTCACCTATAACATTCTGTGCGTGAATTCTACAATGTTCAACAAACTGTCAACTTCAGGACACTAATTCAAAGAACAAAAAATAGAAAGATTAATATTGACATAAAACTGAAAGAGGGAATTGTGAGTTTATGACAAAGCTCTGACTCTCACTCCCAGCACAAAACAAAACAGAATATTTTCAGCTATTTCTATAGCATCAAAAGTCACTTGGATTAGTCACAGAGTTATCATAAGTTCTGAAGCTAGACACAACAGCTGGCATCTATGTCACAGCCTATATCCATATAGATTGAATGGATGACTCCACGCTATGCTATAAATACTCTCAGTATAGCTGGTTTTGCACTCCAGCCTGTGTGCTATGATAATGAACATGGTATACATAATAGGTAGATATTGACTTTTCTCTTAATTGTATTCTGTAACTCACCCACCAGGTGGACATATTAGATATAAAAATTGAAATGGAATACTCCTGCATGTGAGGTCAGAAGCTAACATCTTCTTACCCCTTCCCAAGACAAGACTGATTTAGCTAAACCTTTTAGCTGGTCTGTGTTGTACAAACCATGTTTGGGCCTAATGTGGACAACAGTTGAGTTGATCAACAAATGAAAAATGATGACCAAATTTGAACAAAACCCTATACTGCTGAGATAAACATCCACCACTCCCATAGAATCATCAAACTGATACAGTGATAGAAATGTAGCCGTGTTAGTCTGGTGTAGCTGAAACAAAATACAGGATTATGTAGCACTTTAAAGACTAACAAGATGGTTTATTAGGTGATGAGCTTTCGTGGGCCAGACCCACTTCCTCAGATACAGATATTGTTATAGATATTGATAACTTGACCTATTAATGTTTTCTTTTTCTCTCATCATCTCTATGGCAGTTCAGAAGGTATCCCGAGTTGTGAGCCCATCCTGCCTTTGAATCTTCCTCCTGCATCCCTGTGGCATTTTCTAGTTGCACCTAAGAGTTATTTGGCCAAAGTTTCACCTTCTTTTTTCATACAGATTAAAAAACCCATCTTCCTTTCACGACTCCCAGCCTACATATTCAGAGGCCCAGTTAGCATGAGCATTACCCCACAACAGGCATATATTTGCAGCACATCCAGGGTATAAACCAGTTTCCCAACTACATAACTCCCAAATCACTCTGAGGAACTCACTCCTTCAGGGTATGTCTACACTACCCCCCTAGTTCGAACTAGGGGGGTAATGTATTCATACCGAACTTGCTAATGAAGCCCGGGATTTGAATTTCCTGGGCTTCATTAGCATAAAGCCTGCTCCGCCATTTTTAAAAGCCGGCTTGTTCGAACCCCGTGCCGCGCGGCGACACGCGGCACGGGCTAGATAGTTCGAACTACGTAGCCATTCCGATCTATCTGTACACCTCGCTCCATGAGGCGTACAGATAGTTCGGAATAACTACGTAGTTCGAACTATCTAGCCCGTGCCGCGTGTAGCCGCGCGGCACGGGGTTCGAACAAACCGGCTTTTAAAAATGGCGGAGCCGGCTTTATGCCAATGAAGCCTGGGAAATTCAAATCCCGGGCTTCATTAGCAAGTTCGGTATGCATTCATTACCCCCTAGTTCGAACTAGGGGGATAGTGTAGACATACCCTCAGAGATGAAGAGACAAGATAAACAAAGCAGTTCTGCCATATGAAGGAATACGTCCCCTCACTTTCACCCTACTTTTGGGGAATGCTCACTGTGACAATGTACAGACACATACACACCTTGAAAAGGTTAATAGAAGCTTGATGCCTTTAATACAAACTTTATATAGATTACAGCACAAGGAAAAACTTGAGTCATACACACCCACACTGACACTTACAACAGCCCAGTACAGCCCACAGGCTTACCAAGTTATAATAACATGCAAAAATAAACAACAACTTTAAAGATGAAAATACAAAATAGTTACATAAAGTACAGCAAAATAACCAACAGCAATTACCTCAATAATGTTTCACTTCTGTGATAATACCCCCTCCATTTCCAAGGAAAAAAAGGAACAGCGAGAATACAAACAACCCAGGTTCAATTGCCTTTATTTCGAGATTTATTTAATCATTCAGAGATGAATATTTCTCCCCCACTGGCCTACATTATCCACCACCTCAGTCCCTCCTTCCATTGTACATGGAGTAGTTCATCCATCATTATGGGCTATATGCAATGGATTGGTCTAAATGATTGTGGAAATGCCCAGAGCAGCCTCACACCTTGCCATTCATAAAAAAGGAGACCCTCACTATATCACTTAGGAATAAAGTCTCCCCATTCCACTGCTATGTCAGTCCTGAGAAGTGTCTCTAAGCCCATGGAGACCTGTTTATTCCCCTATGCTATTCGGAGGATTATCACCTTAGCCAGTATTTCCTTAACTTCTCTTGCATAAGAACAATCTATAAGGAAAACATGGAATGTTACCAGCACCTGTGGGCAAAAATACTGCTGCAACAAACCATAGACTCATAGACTTTAAGGCCAGAAGGGACCATTATGATAACATAGTCTGACCCCCTGCACAATGCAGGCCACAGAATCTTAACCACCCACTCCTGGAATAATCCTCTCACCTATACCTCAGATATTGAAGCCTTCAGATAGTTTAAAGACCCCAAGTTGCAGAGAATCCTCCAGCTGTGATCCGTGCCCCATGCTACACATGAAGGCAAAAAACCTCCAGGGCCTCTGCCAATCTACCCTGGAGGAAAATTCCTTCCTGACCCCAAATATGGTGATCAGCTGAACCCTGAGCATGTGGGCAAGACTCACCAGCCAGACACCCAGGAAAAGTTCTCTATAATAACTCCTATCATCCCTCCATTGGCCTATTTACCACTGATAATGAAAGGTCAATTAGTTACCAAGATCATGTTACCTCATCAAACCATCCCCTTCATAAACCCATCTAGTTTAATCTTGAAGCCAGATAGGTCTTTTGCCTCCACTACTTCCCTTGGAAGGCTGTTCCAGAACTTCACTCCTCTAATGGTTAGAAACGCTCATCCAATTTCAAGTCTACACTTCCTAATAGCCAGCTTATATCCATTTGTTCTTGTGTCCACATTGGTATTAAGTTTAAATAATTCCTCTCCCTCCCTGGTATTTATCCCTCTAATATATTTAAAGAGAGCATTATGTCTCCCCTCAGCCTTCTTTTGGTTAAGGTAAACAAGCCAAGCTCCTTGAGTCTCTTTTCATAAGACAAAATTTCCATTCCTCAGCTCATCCTAGTGGCTCTTCTTTGTACCTGTTCCAGTTTGAATTCATCCTTCTTAAACATGGGAGACCAGAACTGCACACAGTATTCCAAATGAGGTCTCACCAATGCCTCATATAATGGCACGAACACCTCCTTATTCTTACTGGAAATACCTCGCCTAATGCATCCCAAAATTGTATTAGCCTTTTTCACGGCCATGTCACAATGGCGGCTCATAGTCATCCTATAATCAACCAGGACTCCGAGGTCCTTCTCCTCTTCCGTTACTTCCAACTGATGTGTCCCCAGCTTATAACTAAAATTCTTGTTATTAATCCCTAAATGCATAACCTTACATTTCTCACTATTAAATTTCATCCTATTGCTATCACTCCAATTTACAAGATCATCCCGATATCCCGATCCTTTTCTGAATTGGCAGTAGCTCCCAACTTTGTGTCATCCGCAAATTTTATCAGGACACTCCCACTTTTGGTGCCAAGGTTAGTAATAAAAAGAATAAATAAGACTGGCCCCAAAACTGATCCCTGAGGAACTCCGCTAGTAACCTTCCTCCAATCTGACAGTTCACCTTTCAGTATGACCCGCTGTAGTCTCCTCCTTAACCAGTTGCTTATCCACCTCTCAATTTTCATATTGATCCCCATCTTTTCCAATTTAACCAATAATTCTCCATGTGATACTGTATCAAATGCCTTACTAAAATCAAGGTAGATTAGATCCACTGCATTTCCTTTATCTAAAAAAATCTGTTACTTTCTCAAAGAAGGCAATCAGGTTGGTTTGGCACGATTTATCTTTTGTAAAACCATGTTGTAATTTGTCCCAATTGCCATTAACCTCAATGTCCCTAACTACTTTCTCCTTCAAAATTTTTTCCAAGATCTTGCATACTACAGATATTAAATAATTAAACTAACAGGCCTATAGTTACCCAGGTCGCTTTTTTTCCCTTTCTTAAAAATCGGAACTATATTAGCAATTCTCCAGTCAAATGGTACTACCCCTGAGTTTAGAGATTTATTACAAAATTTTGCTAATGGACTTGCAGTTTCATGTGCCAGTTCCTTTCATATTCCTGGCTGAAGATTATCTGCCCCCCCCCCCCCCGTCCCCCGATTTGCTCCCATTAAGCTGTTTGAGTTTGGCTTTTACCTCAGATATGGTAATATCTACTTCCATATCCTTATTCCCATTTGTTATGTTACCATTATCCCTAAGCTCTTCAGTAGCCTCATTAAAGACTGAAGCAAAGTATTTGTTTAGATATTTGGCCATGCCTAGATTATCCTTAACCTACACTCCATCCTCAGTAATTAGCAGTCCCACTTCTTCTTTTTTTGTTGTTTTCCTATTTATATGGCTATAAAACCTTTTACTATTGGTTTTAATTCCCTTTGCAAGGTCCAATTCTACATGACTTTTAGTTTTTCTCACTTTGTCCCTACATGCTCTAACCTCAATAAAGTAGCTTTCTTTGCTGGTCCCTCCCATCTTCCACTCCTTATATGCTTTCTACTTTTTCTTAATCACCTCTCTGAGATGCTTGTTCATCCAGCTTGGTCTAAAACACCTGCCTATAATTTTTTTCCCCTTTCTTGGGATACAGGCTTCTGATAGCTTCTGCAACTTTAACTTAAAATAATCCCATCTCGAGCCAAGGTTGTCCCCTACAACCATTTCATCTATGAGGTCCTCACTACTCACAAAAAACAAATCTAAAATGGCATCCCCCCCTTGTTGGTTCAGCAACTACTTGATGAAGGAATTCATCAGCTATTACGTGTAGGAAAATCTGAGCCCTATTATTAGTACTAGCACTTGTTCTCCAGTCTATATCTGGAAAGTTGAAGTCTCCTATGATTACGCAGTTTCCGTTAGTATTTCCTTCATTAAAAACATTAAAGAGGTCTCTATCCATATCCAAATTAGATCCCAGTGGTCCAAAACACACCCCAAGCAGTATCCCAGGGAAGAATCTGATAGTTTTCTTCCCCAATGTGATTTTTACCCAGACAGACTCTGTCTTCTCCATTCCATCACTTTTTATTTCTTTACAATCTACCTCATCTTTGATATACAATGACACCACCACCCTTACCTTTATTTCTGTCTTTCCTAAACAGCACACACCCTTCAATACCTGTACTCCAGTCATGCCTAGTATTCCACCATGTTTCTGTTATTCCTATAATATCTGGTTTCACTTGCTGGATCAGTAGCTCTATTTCCTCCATTTTGTTACCTAGGCTCCTCGCATTGGTGTACAAACATCTTAATTTTTGCTGTTTCACCTCACTCACATTCTTTACCCAATTTGGCACGGACGTTGTACCTCCAATATGACCTATTAGACTAGTATCCACCCCACCCTTCGTCATGTCCATTCTCCTACCCCCAGCTATATCCTTTCTTACTTCGTTTTCCTCCCTCTCAATGGCTATGTCTAGACTGCAGGCTTCTTTCGAAAGAGGCTCTTTCGAAAGCATCTTTCGAAAGAGCCTCTTTCAAAAGATCGCGTCTAGACTGCAGGCGGATCTTTCGAAAGAGAAATCCGCTTTTTCGAAAGAAAGCACCCAGCGAGTCTGGATGCTCTCTTTCGAAGACGGCCTCTTTACATTGAAGAACGCCTTCTTTCGAAAGAGGAACTTTCGAAAGAAGGCTTTCTTCCTCGTAAATTGAGGTTTACTGCCATCGAAAGAAAAGCCGCGTTCTTTCGAAATAATTTCGAAAGAACACGGCTTGAGTCTGGACGCAGGGGAAGTTTTTTCGGGAAAAGGCTACTTTTCCCGAAAAAAACCCTGAGTCTGGACACGGCCAATGCTAAAATCCAGTGTAGAGATTACCTGGACATCTCCCAACCATCTCCCCCAAATTCCTAGTTAAAAGCTCTCTTAATCAGTTGTGCCAGCCTCCATCCTAGAAGTCTATTTCCCTCCTTACTTAGGTGAAGTCCATCCCGAGAGAACAGTCCTCTGTCCATGAATGCCTCCCAGTGACCATACATCCCAAAGCCCTCCTTATAGCACCACTGCCTGAGCCATCTATTGAGCATCATAATCCTGTCACACCTTAGTTGCCCTTCTCTAAGAACAGGCAGAATCCCACTAAAGATCACCTGAGTCTCCATTTCCTTGAGCGTTTTCCCCAGCCTGGCATAGTCTCCCTTGATTAGTTCCAGCAAGAATCTAACTGTATCATTTGTTCCTATGTGAAGGATGATCAATGGATTCTTTCCTGCTCCCTTTAGGATCCTCTTCAACCTCAGTTCCACATCCCGTATCTTAGCACCTGGCAGACAGCACAACCTTCTATTCTCTGGACAATCTATAAGGAAAACATGGAATGTTACAAGCACCTGTGGGCAAAAATACTGCTGCAACAAGCCTTGAATGAATTCTCCATCACTCCCTTTCTGCAGACTTCACATTGACCCCCTGCTAGGTCAATCTCCCTTTAGTTAAAAGTCATTCTCTTAGGGTATTTCTACACTTGCTCCCTATCTCGAGATAGGGATGCAAATGTAGCCGACCGAAATTGCTAATGAAGCAGGGATTTAAATATGCAGCTGCATAAAAAGAGAAATCCTGACTGTGTCCCTCAGGCTGTCTCTAGACTTTACCCGTCTGTCAACAAATAGATGTAGATTAGGTACGTTGAAATTGCTAATGAAGCAGGGATTTAAATATCCCGCACTTCATTGGCATAATCTCGCCCATGCGCTATTCGAATCACCAGCTGATTCGAACTAGGAAGTGTGCTCTGGGCCATGTTAGTTCGACTCAAACCCTTTAGTTTGAACTAATGTTACTCCATCAAAAAATGAGTAACATTAGTTTGAATGAGGAGTAACGTTAAAAATGAGATATAGGGAGTAAGTGTAGACATACCCTCGATTATTTACTAATCTATGGGTATGTCTACACTACAGAGTTAATTCGAACTAACTGCCGTTAGTATAGGAAGAGGAGCACTTAACTCGAACTAGGTAAACCTCATTCTACAAGGATTAATGCCTAATTCGAATTAAGTAGTTCGAACTAAGGGCTGTGTAGCCACTTAATTCAAACTAATTGGAGGCTAGCCCTTCCCAGCTTGCCCTGGTGGCCACTCTGGGCCAAACCAGGGAAACTTTACTGCTCCCCTCCCAGCCCCGGAGCCCTTAAAGGGGCACGGCCTGGCTATAGTGATTGTGCCAGTTGCAAGCCTGCCAGCACCCAGCGAGCAGATCCTGCACCTGGCAGGGCATGAGCCAGCCACCCGCTGCCACCCAGCCCTCTGCCTCTTCCCTGACACAGAGGAGGAGGATGCTGAGATCCAGGAGCCTAAAATGAGCCTGCCCAGGACCCAGGACCCCCGAGGCACCCCAAAGAGCACATTGGCACCTGGGACTGCAGAGCGCAGCACCTGGGACTGCAGAGCGCACCACCCCACCTGCAACAGCCACCCGCACCCAGGCCAGCAGGTGCACCAGGATCCCAGAGGACTACCAGCGGCGGCACCTGTGGCTACTGGAGCACCAGCTCTGCACCTAGGACCACTGGGTCCAGCAGGGCCGTGCCCTCAAAGGTCACCTCCGGACCTTGGTGGACAGATTCCTGCCTCCTTCTGCTCCAGCCCCTGTGGCTGCCCCAGCTCTCGCTCCTCCTCCCACCCATGCTCCACCTCCTGCTTCCTCCGCATCCCCCATACCTCCTGCCCCATCCTCCACACCCACTCCCCCTCCCGATGCCCCCGCACCTGCAGTGCTGTGAGATGGGAAAGCCAGCAGGACCCCCAACCCTGAGCTTTCCCTTCCCTTCCTCCCCTTCCTCCCCCTTCCAGCTCCCTCCTCCAAGGTTTCCCCCTCCCCTCTTCCACCCTCATTCCTCCCTCCCCCCACCCCAGTTAGGAGAGGGGGGTTTAGGGAAGGGAAAAGGGAATGAGGGGAGGGTGGAAGAAGGCCCCAGTGGGGCATGCAGGGAGAGTTCAGTCCTCCTCCACCTGGAAGCTCTCCCACAGGGCTTCCCGGATCTGGACGGCCCCACCGCTGGGCCTCCCGGATGGCAGCGGTGCGGGGCTGTGCGTACTGGACAGCCATGTGGTCAGTCTCAGCCATCCAGGCTGGCAGGAAAGCCTCCCCCTTCCTTTCACATAAATTGTGCAGCACACAACATGCTGCCACCACGGGAGGGATATTGTGCTCGGCGAGGTCGAGGCGGGTGAGGAGGCACCTAAAGCTTGCTTTCAGTCAGCCGAAGGCCCCCTCGACCACAATGCGGGCCCTCGTGAGCCTGGCATTGAAGGCCTGCCGGCAGGGACTGAGTTATATGTCCTCATTCCTGCAGTGCAACTGCAGGGCTTCTTCCTGGGACCAGAGCTCAGGAGGTTTTTTATTTCTGGCTTTGACCAGGCTGGTGCCCGCCTTTTGGTGCCCCTGGGTGGGTTCTCCTCACTGTTCCAAGAAGGGCCAGGGGGACCTTGAGGCTGGGACATGTTTAAATGGGTGCTCTGGCTGGCTTCCTGATAGCAATGCCTGTCTGGGTGCCTGTGCCTTTAAGAGGCTGTGGACAGGAACCATAGAGGTGCTCAGCATGTAAAGGTTGGACTTTCCACCAGGGCTTCTTCCTGGAGGTCTTTTTTTTTCTGAAAGAACAGGCTCCCCGCATCCACACACACCTTTTTTTGACAGATCCCTTTCGAAAAAGGCATTATTCCTCATAAAACGAGGTTTACCGCCATTGACAAACTGCCGTGTTTTTAGATTTACAGTCGACATAAAGCAGCTGCAGTCTAGGCGCAGGTACAGTTTTTTCAAGAAAAGGCCACTTTTAAAAAAAAAAACGATAGTCTAGAAAACCCTAACAGTTGTCATATTTTTACAGAATGATGGGTTTCAGCAGATTATGACTTTTCATATGATATATTACATGGCATGCTTTGTATGAAATTTCACAACCATATATGAATACTGGGTTACAGTCTGCTTCTTTGAGGTACAGTGTGTCTCACAGTACTTAATATATTTGAAGATTATTATCAGGTCTTACACCAGCTGGTCAATCATCACCAATGCTTCTACGCCCCCAACAACAGTTCCTTGAAGCCACCAATGCATACGCTAACTTAGACATTGGGCACTCCACTTCTCTTTTCTATGGCACTATACTGTTTGGGCTACTTGAAATCATCAATCTGCAGACCTTTGTGTTTACCTAATACACTTCTACCTACTACCAGCAGTTCTGACACAGCTGCTTCCACTATGATTTCTCTTTCTATCATTGCTGGAGCTCCATGTGGCTATTCAACTTCCCGTGTTCATCATGAATCAGAGAATTTAACTTTACCCATTCATCATAAATCAGCAATCCCCTGTTCTCTAGTTACCGGTTTACTGGCACAACCTTGCCAACAGGGCTGTGCTAATATTCTATTCTCCAGATCCCTCTGCTGGAGCCATGTTCCCTGAGTAAGCCCAGAGGATCTCTCTGAACAATCAGGCACTCTAGAGTATCCACTATACCTCCTTCCCCAAATTATGGCAGAATTCCACAGTGTCACATCATTCTTCCTCCTTTTTCCTTGTCTCAATTCTTTCTATGCAATAGCTGACACATCCCGAGGTATGAATCTCACATACAGGACAGGAAAAGCCACACAAGTAGAGTCTACATATTTCTCTGCTGTCAACTTCCTCTTATCCAAAGCAACCATGGAAGATGGGCCAGGTCTAATTAGAAATAAAGCTCAGATGGGAGACAACAGATTTTCTTTCCATAAAGAGCTTGTGAGCCAACTAGGGAGAAGAAGCTCACAAAAAAGAAGTCCTTCACTCTGAGAAGCACCCAGAATGAAGGCATAAATAAGAGAAAATTATACAGACGTCTCTCAGGGCAAGCTAGAGGCCTATCTGGAATCTGCGTAGTTACCTGAGTAAGGGAATGTTCTTCCCCTTGGATCATGATGTGGATTAAACTCTGTGATGGTGTGGCTGCTAGTAGAGTCTAGGTGGGCTGAAGGTTTAGGGTTCTTTGTACATATTATTTTAGAAGTCTGGGAAAGGACTTTGGGGAGCCCAAAGGGGCAGGGTATGTAAATTAGCCTGGCCAGAAGGCCAGTACACTCCTAAAGCTGGGGAAGGCTAAAGGACAGTAAGGGGAAGAAACTGAATTACAACTGTCAAAAGGTCACAGCTGATTGCAAGGCGTGTTGGGAGTAGTAACTTGACATCCACAACCAAATCTCTCAGTAAGGGTGTGTCTAGACTACATGCCTCCTTCGATGGAGGCATGTAGATTAGCCAGATCGGAAGAGGGAAATGAAGCCGCGATTAAAATAATCGCGGCTTCATTTAAATTTAAATGGCTGCCCCGATCTGCCGATCAGCTGTTTGTCGGCAGATCGGGGCAGTCTGGACGCGATGCGCCGACAAAGAAGCCTTTCTTCATCGACACAGGTAAGCCTCGTGAAACCAGAGACTTTAGATTTATTCTTAATAAAATAAATGCTGCCTATAATATTTGGAATTTGGCAGTATTTATATTTTATAGTCTCATATTTTATGTAAAGGGCAAACACAGTATTGCTTAGATCTCATCTTTTCCCACGGGGTATTCCAGTTGAAAAGCTGTTAAATATGAAGTAGGTTCCTGCTTATAGAAAGATTTAGATGAAATACATATTGTACTCTGTTGTACTGCATAATGACAATGGAGACACAGTGTCTCCATTTTTGGTTTGGAAAATATGGTCACCGTATATGATAAACTTCATATGCAATCTGTGAGTTGGGGGTTTATGTATTTAACACTGGCTTTTACATTAGTTACAATGGATTTACTTCTGGTTTACAGCAATGTAAACAAGAAAAAAAGTAGCAAAAAAGTCTAGCATCAGTTCTGGGTGTATTATCAAGAGTGCATATGTAAGACACTGGGGTTAAAATTGTTCCAGTCTATTTCAGTACTGGTGAGGCCTCCTCTGGAATATCGTTTCCAGTTCTGTGCATCACACTTTAGGAAAGGTATGAATAAAATGGAAAAATTCCAGAGGAGAGTAACAAAAAAGATAACACTTTTAGAAAACCTGACCTGTTAGGAGAGGTTAAAAATGGGCATGTTTTCTTCTTCAGAAAAGAAGATGGAGGGAAGAGTATCTGATAACAGTTTTTAGATATGCTAAGGTCTGTTACGAAGAAAACAGTAGCCAATTGTTTTTCTGTGTTCAGTGAAGGCAGGGCAAAATGTATTGGACTTAATCTGTAGCAGGAGAGATTTAGAATAGATACCAAGAAAAATTTTCTAACTATAAGGATAATTAAGTACTGCTATAGGTTACTAAGAGAGCTATGGAATTTCTCATTATTGGAGGTATTTAAGCACAGTTGGTTCAAACACCTGTCACGGATGGTGTGATTTTGCCTCAGCACAGGGAGCAGGACTTTACAGACTGTACTTTTATGATTCCATGATGATCAGCTTTAAAAAATCACAATTAAATTCTTTTAAAAGCTCACACTATTTATTATAAGTAACATTCCCAATCAGTATGGTTTACTTTTCATGAAGGCCAGATTCTGCCACCCATATTCATAATGAAGGCCTTATTCTGCAAATTGTACCAGTGATTTCAAAAGATCTTTTATGTGGAAATATATGACTCAATAGGACCAATCATATATTCTAATTCTATATATTTAAGGAAAAAGTTCCACAGTGTAAAATTCAGAGGGTTAGTATAAAAGGAGGAAAAGAACAATAAAATGGGGAGAGATACCATGCATTTAGTACACTGAAGGAAGAATCATACAGGTCTCAACTGTCTGTAACATAAGCCCTTGTGCTTACCTTTTGGTCTGTTATATGCCGGAGCAGTTCTCAAGGGCTGTGTCTACACTGGCACCCATTTCCGTAAAAGGGATGCTAATGAGACACTTCGGAATTGCAAATTCTGCCGGGGATTTAAATATCCCCTGCGGCATTTGCATGAACATGGCTGCCGCTTTTTTCCAGCTCGGGGTTTTGCCGGAGAAAAGCACCAGTCTAGACGGGATCTTGCGGAAAATAAGCCCTTTTCCGGAAGATCCCTTATTCCTACTTTCAAGTGGAGGGGAAAAAATGTAGGAATAAGGGATCTTCCAGAAAAGGGCTTATTTTCCGCAAGATCCCGTCTAGACTGGCGCTTTTCTCCGGCAAAACCCCGAGCCGGAAAAAAGCGGCAGCCATGTTCATGCAAATGCCGCGGGGGATATTTAAATCCCCCACGGAATTTGCGATTCCGAAGTGTCTCATTAGCATCCCTTTTACGGAAAATGGTGCCAGTGTAGACATAGCCAAGTAGTTCTAGCTTACATGACCTCGCAACAGTCACAAATCACAGAAATGCAATTCAGAAGCAGCCTGCCTATAGGTGTGGGTCAACTAAGTTATTCTCCATATTTACATAAGGACCGCTCATATTACACACTCTAAATCAAGATAGCACATTTAAATTAGGGAAGCCTGCCTCAAACTAATTTTGAGGCTTCCCTGCAATGTAGACTATTCCAGAATAGCTTATTTTGAAATGTGTGTATTGCAGATGTACTGAGATGGTTAGACCACATTTTTAGGAACGAATTATGCTGCAGATACAGAATAAAGTAGCCACAATGCACCTGATATTGCCCCATGGACTAGGGAAAGCTGTTTGGTTTTGTTTGCCCAATTGTTGCCCCTAGCTAAGGATTGGTTGCATTATTCTTGATCTTGCAAGGTTCTGTGACACTATGGTGATGTATATGGTATGAGTACCTTCACAAGTGAACAGATACTTATGCGACAGACCACACTTTAATGGGAAGACTTTAAATCTGCATTGTAGCAGTATGCTTATATAGCTTGGAGAGCTCTCACAGTTAGTTTGTTTTTAATTCATTTTTTCCCCTCATCTTCAATATGTAACAGAAGGAGATATGAAAGCTTTCACCCAAAACGTATAATTTCTAGGCCCTGTGAGTGCTATAAATTGCTACACTATATCATTTTACTTCAGTAAATCATATGCTTGTGTTTATATTTTTACCTATATAATTTATACACTAGAAAAAAAGGCAATAGGGAATGCAATTTTCCTGATGCAGATGAATATGTAAACCTAATTTCTAAATTTTCTGAATGATAAGTTAACTAAGATTTACTAAGAAAGGATTTAAATAAAAAAAATGTTTTGGAATAATCAAAGCCTGTGGGCACTCCTGAAAGAGCAGGGATAGATAGCTTGTCTAAGGCCACACAACAAATTAGTTTTAGAACTCAGAAATTCCTTGCTCCTAATCCTAAAGCCTCTCCACTAAAGTACACTAGCACAGAAGTGCACAATTGTATGTATTCTCTGGATGGGAGAACAAAAACTCTCACTGAATGTACCTATAGATGTTCAGAAATGATGAACTTATATGTGTTTGCAACTTGATAAGTTCACCTTGCTGCAGACCTCAGTTTTTCTCTCTTCTGAAGAGGTGAACTACACACATTCAGTTTTCAAACTGGGGCTTAATAAATCATCACACATCTCTTATAATACTTTGCAATTCTTTAGCAATTTCTACCGAAGGATCTTAGTACTTTACAAATATTAATGGTGTTTTCTTTTCCACATGTTGCAACACTAGATATCAGATGCTAGAAAGAATACAATGCAATATGAATTACATATAGAATTGCGATTATTGACTATTGTGGATGTATAGAAAAGAAAAGAAAAGAAAAGAAAAGAAAAGAAAAGAAAAGAAAAGAAAAGAAAAGAAGATAATGGTATGAGGGGAGAGAGAACCCCTACTGTATATTTTAGCTAAGGGTCCAGACCAAAATATTCTCAAAATTTGACATTGTTTAGTTTCAAGCCCTTCCAGGTAAAACCTTGAGAAGAATGCTAGGCTGGGAATGTATATTTCTAGCACTGATATACAAAAAAAGTTATCAAATAATATATTTTTTTCTTACAAAGAACTTACAAGCTTCAGTTATTTCTACACTGATAAGTAGTTGATTGTTTATGTCCTTCATGTCAGATCTCTTATTTTATAGTTATGTTTATTCACTTACTTCTTTTTTCTTCTTCAAGGTTTTCATGACATAGAGCATGTCTATACTACAGAGTTTTGTTGGGAAAATGGCCTTTTTCCTACAAAATTTGAGGAACGTCTAGTGAAGACACGCTAATTCGAACTGAAACAGTGCTCCTATCAGTGCCAGTGGTTCTGCTCTTCATGAGACATAAAGGATGTGTGCTCCTGTTGACCTCCCACTGTGTGGACAGTGCCAAAACACAGTACAGGATATGTCGATTCCAGCTACATAATTAACATAGTTGTGGTAACATATCTTAAATCAACTTTCCCTGTTAGTGTAGACCTGGCTTAGCTGAGTTACTGGCTTCCTCAGATAATGATTTAAAGACTTCAAGTTGCAGAAAATTCACTACTTCCTCTAATTGAAACCAGTATGTAACCAGGATATAACCAGTATGTAAACAGTATGTAACTAGTCAGAATTTAAAAAAGAAAAAAAGGACTGATGAAATATATGTGTTTGGTGCTAAGAGTATGTCTAGATTACATCCCTCTTTCGACAGTGGGATATAAATTAAGCACTTCGAAATTGCAAATGAAGCCTGGATTTGAATTTCCCATGCTTCATTTACATAATCATGTAATGATGCTCTTTTGAAAAAGCACTATTTCGAAAGTAAAACCGCGGTCTAGACGTGGTTCTTTTGAAAAGGGAAGGCTTACAGGATCTTTTGAAAAAGCCTTCCCTTTTTGAAATAACCACGTGTAGACCACGGTTTTACTTTTGAAAGAGCGCTTTTTCGAAAGAGCGCCATTACGTGATTATGCAAATGAAGCATGGGAAAGTCAAATCCCGGCTTCATTTGCAATTTCAAGTGCCTAATTTACATCTCTCTGTCCAAAGAGGGATGTAATCTAGACTTAGCTGTACAGTCAATAACATAATAGAACTAATTTAAAACCTACTGAAGTCAGTAGAATTGTCCCAAGCATGATATATATATAAATTAGCCTGTTTTATATTCAGTATAGTATAGACCACTTTGTAAATAAACATTAGCCTTTACAGAAAACTTCCTGCATCCAAGCTCCTTTTTAGTTTGAATTAATCCAGTTAGGGGATTGTTAAGTATTCCACTGAGATTTTAAAAAGGTATATAAATAGCATGATATTTAACAAGAATGATAACAAAAAACATGAACAACCATATGTTTCAATGGTAAGGGCGAATTAGCACTGTAGTGCTCACAGCTGCAGTTCTGTTGACAAATGATAAATGATGTAACACCAAATAGGGTCATAGAAGTTATCTGAAGGTGATAATGCATATATCTAATAAATCATGTTATAAATGAGAGAAAGATTTTGAGGTTAAGTACAACCTGGAAATTGTTCTAAAAGCTATGTCTGTTTTAATTTTAAAACAATTGGAATGGCGAAGGCTATGCAAACTCAATATGAAAAAATATATATTTTCAGTGGGAAATGTTACAGAAAAAACAGAGTATTTGATCCCATATTTTTAAGGTTAGTGTGGCTGGTGTTGAGGGCAGGATTAGGTCCTAAATTCTGAAGAAAGACTTCATAATGTAATTTTGTTTCAAAACGGTGCTATTATTTCAACCATGACCTGTTTTCAAGCACTGCAACTAGGAAAAAAAGTAAATTAAAATACTTGCATAATATGACAGACATGGATGTGAAAAAAGAACACTAATTAGCTACTTTTGAAACTGTCCTTATTTAGTTTAATGTTTCCTGTGTATTTATTTATTTGTTTATTGGTAGAGATTTACATGTACATGGATATGTAGGGCTGGATGAGACCTCAAGAGACCCATCTAATCCATACTCTTCATTGAGATAGCTCTGGTAAAGTGAGCATGTTCTCTTGCTTTCCAGAGGAAACAGAGCAGATTATGGATGATTTATCCATATGTCACTAACATTTGAATCAAGACCTAATTCTTTATTAGTTATCTTTAAATTAAAGGGTCATTACAACTAAAATATTATCAACCTTGGATGAATTTTGCAAGAAAAGAATCAGAGGGGGAGCCGTGTTAAGCTGAATCTGCATAAACAGGGCTTGATAATCTATGTAATCTACTCGCCCGGGGTGAGTAGATTACATTCCGCAAGAGCCAGGTTCGAACGATCTGCACATACGCAGAACACTGGACAGCGTGGCTGGCGAGCCCTGTGCATAAACAACGAGAAGTCCTGTGGCACCTTATAGACTAACAGCTTTATTGGAGCATAAGCTTTCATGGGCAAAAACACACTTCATCAGATGCATGTAGTGGAAATTCCAGAGGCAGGTATAAATATAAAGGCTCATGAAAAGAAAGCAGTACCAATAAAGAGGAAGGCCAGAGATAACGAGGTCAATTCAGTCAGGGATGATGTGGCCCACTTCTAGCAGCTGATGTGGAGGTGTGAACACCATGGCTACCTCTAGACTGTAGTCATTTTGCCCAAGAAGATTTTTGAGGAAGAGATCTTCCGCAAAAACTTCTTGCGCAAAAGTGAGTCCACACCCCAAAAGTGCATCACAAAAGTGATGTGCTTTTGTGTAAGAGAGCGCCCACGCTGCGTGGATGCTTTTGTGCAAGAAAGTTCTGATTGCCATTAACAGAATGGCAATCAGATCACCTGTGCTTTTTCCAATATGCTCCTTTTGCACAAAAAAACACTGTTGAGTGTCCATACACACCTTTTTCCGCAAGAACTCTTGTGCAAAAATGAGTTATTCCTCATAGAAAGAGGTACACCTATATCTCAAAATCCCCTCTGTTCTGCCATTCTACTGTACATTTTATTGCGCAAAAACACTCTTGAGGTGTGGACGCTCCACAGGGTTTTGCACAAAATGGCTGTTTTTGCACAAAAACCCTGTAGTGTAGACGTAGCCCAAGAGAGGAGAAACAGCAGTTTCTCCTGGTATTCACATCTCCACATCAGCTGCTGGAGGTGGGCTATATCCTCCCTGACTGAATTGACCTTGTTATCTCTGGCCTTCCTCTTGACTGGTACTCCTTTCTTTTCATGTGCCTGTATATTTATACCTGCTTCTGGAATTTCCACTACATGCATCTGACATAGTGGGTCTTTGCTCCAGTAAATGTGTTAGTCTATAAAGTGCTACAGGACTTCTCATTGTTTTTGCAAGAATAATACTTCAATGGTATAAAACTATCGTAAATGGATGGTAAAATATCTTGCCCTGTTCTCAGTAGATGTTGGGTATCTTCTTTAAAATAATACTGTACAATAACAGTACAGTACAGCTTCTTTAACACAAGCAACAAAAATCAATGCGTACATTGAGGTTATATTTAAGTTCCTCTCTACTTAGTTTGTCACAAACAAGAAAACATTTTAATTGAATTTTATGAAATTTTATATAAAAAGCATATATATAATGTTTCATTCATATATATATGAATGAAACATTTGTAGAAAATCTCTTAAGATTTTCCAAGCTATAAATATGGCTTAGAGACATTAATAATTTCTGTGTTTTTTTCAAAACTCAATTTTGTGGCTAAAATGTGAGTATAAATATAGCAAAATGCAGGACAATGTAGCACTTTATAAATATAGTCACTTGTGAAGTTAGTAGTGAGTGTCGGCCACTCCATTTTATTAGAATCAAAGAAAATTAGGGTTGGGAGAGACCTCAGGAGTTCATCTAGTCCAACCCTATGCCCAAAGCAGGACTAACCCCAAATAATCATCCATCTAGGCCTTTGTCAAACCTAGCCTTATAAGCCTCTGAGGATGGAGATGCCCTAGGTAATCTATTACAGTGTTTTATCAGCCTCCTTATCAAATATTTTTTTTCGTGATATCCAACCTAGTCCTCCCCCACAGCAATTTGAGACCATTGCTTTTTGTTCTGTTGTCTTCCACCACTGAGAACAAACTAACTTGATCCTCTTTGGAACCTTCTCTTCAGACTAAATACATCAATTTCCCTCAGCCTATCCTCATAAATCATGCAATCCACTACCCCTAATCATTTTTGTTCCCTTCCAATGGACTATCTCTGATTTATCCACATCCTTTCCGTAGTGGAGGATCCAAAACTGGAGGCAATACTCCACATGTGAATTCACCAGTCCCAAATAGATGGAAACAATCACTTCCCTCATTCTGCTGGCAAAACTCCTACTAATTCAGCATAATATGACATTAGCCTTCTTTGCAAAAAGGTCACACTGTTGACTCATATCCAGCATCTTGTCTACTGTATTCCCTTTTTTTGTCCTAAGTACAGGATTCTACACGTGTTCTTGTTGAACCTCATCAGATTTCTTTTGGCCCAATCCTCCAATTTGTCTATTTGTTCCCTTCCTTCCCTTATTCCTACCCTTCAGTATATCTACATCTCCCCGCCCCCAGCTTTCTGTCATCTGCAAACTTTCACAGAATGCAATCAATCATATCATCCATATCTTTAATGAAGATAGTAAAATAAAACAGCCACAAGACTGACCCCTAGGGCACTCCACTTGATAGAAGCTTCCAAGTGGACATCAAGCCATTGATCACTAACCATTGAGACTGATGATCAAGCCAGCTTTCTAGCTACCTAATAGTCCATTCATCCAAACCATACTTCTTTTATTTGCTGGTAAGAATGCTGTGGGATAGCATATAAAAAATTCAGGATATATCATATCCACCACTTTCCCTTTATCCACAGGGCCAGTTATCTCATAATAGAAAACAATTAGGTTGATCAGGCATGACTTGCTACTGGTGAATCCATATTGATTATTCCTGATTACCTTCCTCTCCTCCAAGTGTTACAAAATGGATTCCTTGAGAACCTACTCTAAGATTATTCTAGGGAAAGAGGTTAGGCTGACCAGTCCCCATCCAACATTCATAGATTTCACTGGGTTTAGAAACTGACACCTTCAAAACAGCCGTATAATCATGCCAAAAGGAGAAAAATCTATTAGCTGGTGGCATCAGCAGTTTGTTTTCATTCAGGTGGGTAAGTAGCTAGTGGCTGTGAAGGTATGGTCACAGGCCTTAAGCTTGTGAGTCACACATGGAGTCATACACTTATTAGGAAAGAGAGAGAACTATAACTCTGTTCTGTATAGTTGCAGAAAAGGTTAAAAAATTAAAAATATCACTGAAGTAAGATTTTCATTGTGAGGCCAGAAGGGGATCAGCAGAAGGGGAAATGGAAAAAAAAATTAGCAAATTAATCTAACTCAGACTAAGATTCACATTTTAAAATAATAATTTTCTTTCATGTTATGTAGAATTCAGTAAAAATGCAAATTGGGTGAGGAGATTGTTCAGTTGAACCCAGGCTCAGATCAACTTCAATCAGAATTACAACAGAAGGAGGATGTCTGCTATTATCAAGCCAGTTTCTTCAACATAGCCTTATTTCATACATGTATGATTTCCTTAACCTCTTAGACATTGAAGATTAAGCATGCATGTAGCCTTTACTGCTAATAAGCAAGATTTTCTCATTCCAGGGGATTTTAATTTTTGTCTTGAACAAGCAAAATTTTGACTTACACAGCTGTGATATTTTTCCTAACCCTTCTTTCTATGTTTGACACATCTATTCCATTATGGCTGCACTGCTGATTGGAACCTACATTCCACTTTTCTTTTTCATTTTAAATTAATCTCTCTCCCCCTTCTGTCAGATCACTTCACCATTAACAAGAATGATACTACAGAGGAGATGATATCCTGGATGCAACTGCATTATTAGTTTTTCAACTGAAAACAAAACAAAAAAAGAAATGAAAATCAAAATATTTTAAATGAAGTGTCTCACACATTTAATTTAGAAGATGACAAAAAGAAGGTTCATATTGACTACCAGAGCCAGTGTTGAAATGATTCTTGTTGAGGCAGGTTGAGAAATTAATTTATGGCAAAATATTTGTTAGAAAAAAAACCCCAACTTCTCTAAATAAACAGCAGAGAAATATAAAGTGGCATGTAATTAACTCAAAATTACACTAAGCAAAATTATTTGAAAGTAGCCTGAATGATTTCCCAAGATTGCAGTCTCTAGAGCATCTCTTGAGATATGGTACTGAGTTTTCAGGCTCCTGTGGTTGAAGTGAGTGAAGGTATACTAGAATTATTTCCCCTCATCCCACCACAGTTAAAACACTGTGTTGCAAATAGCTAATACACATATTAATTAGCACTTCCATAGTAAAGTCAAACACAAAGTATGTTACTGAATTAGACCCATAGCACTTTTGTTTCAAACTGATTGCTTTGCAAAAATAAAATATTTAAGTGCTTAAGTAGTTTTGATTAGATTTTAGATTAATATCAAAAGTAATGTTGGAAAGTGGCTGTAAATCAAAGGCTGCCCCTCCGCCCTGACCCCCCCCCCCCCCCAAGGAACCGTGATGTCCATCTCAGCACATATTCCTCTGGAAACTCTGAAGGAGGTCCATCATCCTATAAAAAAATGGAGCACATGCATTACTGCAAACCAGCACTGCTTTTCTAGAGTAAATGGTCTGAGGGCATCATAAAGGTCCTACCCTCCTTCCTTCTCTCTCCTTTTGAGAAGCCAGTTCTGGTAGTAATCTAACCTAGTGCTTTCACTCCCCAAACAGCTTGTGACCAGCCCCTGTGTAAGTGCGGGAGGACAGTAAAGCCTGAACAAGCTTTCTTGCACCTACACAAGGACAAGAGAAACTGTCCTCTTTATGGCTAGTAGTGCTTGGAAGGAACAGGAAACAAATGCACATGAAAGTAATACATTAAAAACTAGCAAATGGGATGACTTCCTGTTAGTGTATGTCTGCATTACAATGCAGCTTATATAGGCATATCAGCATTAGCTTTAAATGCACTCAGAGGGACCTAAACTTTGGAACTGTGCAGGGGACAGGAAGAAATATTTTGGGGACACAGCTGAGGGGCAGAGAGACAGTGCCACTCAGCTCTGTTCCTGGCCCCCAATTTGGCTGCTGTCCTTCTAATGCTGGGGGCCTTGCCTGCTGGTCCCCAGCACCCAGGACCTCGGCAGCCAGCAGCGGGAGCCCCTAGATGAGGCTCTGCTCCCAGCCCCACTGCCTCCCCAACCGTGGTCCCAGCCTTGGACCCTTTACTCCTTCCTGCATTACCCTTCCTGAAGCCCTGTCCTGTGGTGGAGGCAAATAGGTACAGGGGACCACAAGGTAAAAAGTTTGAGGGCCACTGAGCTAGCTACTGAAACTTAAAAGAGCGAAGAATATAGGGCAGTATACATTCAACAGTCGGAGAGGGTGGGGGGGGAGGGTAACTCAAGTATATACCCAGGGTTCCAGGAGGGCTTGCACTGGGCTCATTGAATCCTATGCTGTCAACACGTCACTGCTATTTTTTTAGTGTACTAGTTAAATGAAATGTAGCATGGATATATCTAGGAATGCCTAGATGCAATCATAGCTCCAACTGCAGTGTAGACATAATGTCAGAGTCTGGTGTATCAATGAGGTTAGGGATGTGTTTGACAGCCTGCAAAGTGTTATGATTGATAGCTTCTTTTGTACAATAATGCTGCTTTATCTTCTGCTTTAGTTTTTTTGAAAACTCTACTGAAGTGCGTGTGGAAAAAATAACATGACAAACCATTGCCCACCAGGTTTCTCCAGCTAGAATTAGTCATTTCTTGGTTACACATACACTTTGCCACTTCATTGTCTAGCAAATAGTGGTTGCTTTTTATAGCTCCCTTAATTACAGCTCAGGATAGCAGTTTTTATGTAAACCTACATGTCACCCCACCCTCCCCACGCAAAACCCTTGTAAATACTAGGTATGTATTATCACGTGCCTCTGTTTGATCAATTTTCTCACTATAATTTTGGTAGAAAGCCAGATATAGAGTCAAAAGTATTAAATAGTGAATCTGAGGCTGGCTCTACACTATGACTTAGGGGTCTAAATCCCAGCTCACCTACACATACTTGTGCTTGCTCAATGAAAGCTAGTATGCGTAACAATAGTAGTGAAGCTGCAGCTAGCAGAAGTGACAGCAGCAGAAATGATATGGGTTAGCCATGCTGAGTATGCGCTCTAGTGGGAAGAGAGGGGCTTCCCTTGCATCTCAGTGGCAAGAACAGTTGACCAGAACAAGAGGCAACCAGGAACCAGTTTGGGCCTCTACGTTCTGTTTTCTTGTATGCTCCTGGGGTGCTGTACCATTGAGAAAAGATATGACTGAGCCCTTTTATGGGAATTCTAAAAATTTATTACATAAAAAAAATCAAATTGAAAGCAAACTGAATATACCATTAAAAACTCCCATAATACATATGTGCAAAGGGCACGAATACACTAGAACAAAAGTCCCATGGGAAAGGGGTGGCTGGCCCAGTTGAGATGCCATGGGGCATGGGCTGTGAGGCTATAAAATTGCCGTGTAGACATTTGGGCTATAGTTGGATCCTGGTTTCTGGGCAGAGGTGGTGGAACCTTCCAAAAAGTGAGGAGGCGCTTCCTTCAAGGTCTCTCCATGCTTCCCACCAAGGCCCTATTCCACCTTTCTCTTCTGCTTCCATCTTTCCTTTCCTGTCCACAACTAAGCCAACATCCTCCAGTCCATGTACCGTCCCCCAGGGTAGGTGGAGGCACCCAGGGCCCCTCCCACACACACACACACTGTCAGAATGACTCTGGCCTCAATCTGGGCAGCTTCTGGAGCCATAGCCTAGCTGTAGTAAGAACTCTGCAGATAGCTGTGTAGCCTCTGGGCATAGGGGCTGGGGGACAGGGACAAGGGTAATGGGCTGCTCTCAGTCTCTTCCCACTGCAGGAATTTGGAGGTTCCTCACTGGCTCCCCACAACTGCCTGCATGGCTCTTACTATGACCCAGATGCAGCTACTTGGCCCCACCCCTAGACTGGAGCTGGGTCAGGGAAAGAGCTGCACAAGCAACTGTGGGGATCCTGCCCAGACTGCTATTTCCTGGGCTCACTAGTTGGGTTCTACCAGCTGCTGCTTCAGGACCAGGGGATGGCTCATCAGGGGGAAGAGGAAGGAAAGGGAGCAGGGTCTGATGGTGAGAAGTGGGTACATGGCCCCCTTGTACCACCTTTTCTGGGGCTCTTGCTCTGGGACTCTCAGACCTTAGATCTCAGAATCTGGGCAACAGCCTGAGCCCAAAATTTCTAAAGTTACAGCCTGCGGCAAGAGACCCACAAGCCCAAATCAGATGACCTGGACCATCCACAAGTGTTTAAGTGCTTTGAAGACATACCCAAAGAGGTCAAGATTGCTTAAGTTTTGCAGCTTTATAAACAACTGAAATATTTCTTTTAGTGAAAAGCTTTGCTTCCTGGGTTGCCTATAATAAAATGAGATGTCTTATAGGTTGCAACAGTCCCTTTTTATCATTTAGCAAGGCTATACATGGTATGCCTTCATATGGCATCTCTATTGCAGTCATAATTTGCTCTCACACTTCACTTCCTGCAGGTTGAACTTCATGCAGAGATATGACTCCTGATGTGGTGGGTAAATATAGATGTAAGTTATACCTTAAAATATGAAGGCTGACTGGAAATATACATCTTGGGTCTTCTGACTTCATTCTTAAAGTGAGTTTGTTCAACCCCTTAAGCATTTTCATTTTTGTGCACTGCTCCATTAGCAAGGAACCCAGAACTAAATAGGTGCCGTCTTACCAGCACTATCCTTCTTTCTAATTATCTTTCCTCTGAACATGTTATCTTATATTCTTTAAGGTTTAATCTTATTTCATTGTTTTCTACCCATATTTCTGATATCTCTAGTTTCCTTTGGATTTTCCTCTATGAGGTTTGCAATACAGGTCCAACATCTCAAATCTGGTCCAGCAACATCCGTGGTCCACTAGGACCATGGATGTTGCTTTACCAAAGAGCCCCAGGGTCTAGTCATTGGCCACTTGGGAGCTGCATTCTGGAAATCCCCTGCCAGGACAGCAACAGAGAGGCTGACAATTTCTGGGGACTCTCAGTCCAGGGATCCCAGACCATGCCGGCAGCAGCAACTGGGGATTCCCAGGGTCCTCTGGCTGCACTGGCAGCCATGGGACCAAGTTGGCCATGGATTTCCCATGGGCTGCCTGGCCAGGCTGGAAACAGGTAGAGACAGCAGGAAGAGGACCTTCCCTTGTCCAGCAAAATCCCTTGTTTGGGATCATTCAGGTCTCAAGGGTGCCGGACCAAGAAGGTCCAATCTGTATTTCCAAGTCTACTATTAACTACAAATTAATCTTTTCTAGATCATAACATTAACAAAACACTTGAACCCCATAAAGATCTCTGCAGCTCCTCATTGATTCCGTCCTTACCCTTACCTAATACAGTACTGTTTATTGTGATACTTTATGTATGCTCCTTCAAACCACATGACAATAACTCAAGGCAAACTTAATTTTTCAAGTATGATTACTTGAGGCACAGTATCAAAAGTTTTATTAATATCCAAAATCTGCATTCTATTCATCTACTAACTGGGGGTCAGAATCTGGCCTTTAGTGATTCTTAAATAAAATGTTAATCAGTCATTATTTGCTGACAATATCATGTGATCATGATGGTATTAGGTACTTACAAATGCACAAACCAAAAATATAGATAAACTTTAGGTTTATTTTTTACCTTGCTATAGTAACCTTCTGGATGTATAATGGTTTGTTCTTTTAATCTTAGTTTCCTCCATTAGGTCAGGTCCCCCATTTGAAAAGTGATTGTGCTTTAAAAAAAAAAAAAAAAAAAAAAAAACTACAGAAAACCTTGACCACCAACATCAAATTCCACTTATAAAACTGAGAACTGTTACTAAAGTGTTGAGTAGTAATAAATGAGATCCTCTTTGCTCATGAAGTTGTACAATGTTTCTCATAATTAAAGTAATAAAAAAGATAATAAGAAACAGTATGAGCAGCAACATTCAGTCTTATTTTGTAACAGCAGTACCCAGGCTGGAAATAGAATTTGTGAATAACTTCTCACCTGATGCATTTCAGGAAGCATTTATCTTGTCTTATTTCAGAGGAAAGAAAAGCAAAGGTCTATATTTAACTTTTTTGAAAAATAATATAGCATCTCTCACAGAAAGTGTTTATTATGCAAACAGTAACCCAAAACTAGATGAACTAGGTCAGATACTCAAATGGAATAAATCAGCACAGTACCACTGAAATCAATGGAGTTACTCTGATATTCCAGTTTGTAGCCCTATAGTCCTACATTAGCCTTTCTAGAAATTTGGCTTCATAGTATCTTCTCTGGAAGCCAAAAGCTAGTAGGTAAATGCACAATTCAGAAAGCACAGGTGCTTTGTAGCCCAGGGTATAGAACATAGGAATGGGACTCAGAAGATGTATTTGTATATTTTGTTTTTGTTTTTTGTTTTGTTTTGTTGGCTTTGTCACCTTCTTTCTAGATGAGCAAGTGAATTCACTTCAGTGCCTCCATTTCCCCTTCTGTAAAATGGACATAAGGATACAAGTCTACTTTTTAATGTGCTTTCAGATCTACTGATGAGAAGTTTTGTGTAACCGCTGTGTTATCAGAATACATAAGTCCCTTAGGTTTTAATGAGTGATAGACTGATGATTCTCTAGCAATAAAAATGCATTCTTTTTGCCAGTTTTAAACTCTGATCTTGTTTTAGTAATCATCTCTTTCCCTCCTTCACCACAATTTTGTTGCTATATCCTCTTGTATTGAGTTTGAAATCCATCAGATTAAAGCAGACCTCAAAAGGCCTGGTCTACACTAGGACCTTAGTCCAAAATTAGCTCACCAAGGTCAAATTTGTAAGCAATACATTCAAACTACAAAGCACGTTATTCTGGAATAAGGAGGTATGGAATGCAAAGTCTGTAGTCCTGCTTTTCATGAGGAATAACACTTGTATGTCCAAAATAACATTAGTGTGGATGCTCCGGTGCCACTAATTGGTCTCCAGGAGGCCTTCCACAGCTCCCCAGAATGCTTCTTGGGGCTCTGACTCTCAGGTAGTGTGTCCACATTAACGGAGCCTGCCTCAGACTACATTTGATTCTTCCCCATAGTGAAGACTTGGAGCTTTGAATTTGTAAAATTAAGTGCCCAGAAGTTGAATTTAGTAAATTCGAAATAATCTCCTAGCGTAGACATGGCCAGGAGGAGAGAATATTCCTACTTTTAATTTAAAAGGAAAATATAAGTTTCCCTGCACCCTTTCTATGTAGTGTCTGCTCTGGGAATGAAGCTCATAATTAAAGGTGTCATTTAATAAGTTGTGACTAAAAATTCATTAAAAGATTGTGAAGCATTTTGAGATGTTAAGAACCTTTAGGAAAGGTAATAAAACAGAAAACATTGAAAGGCCGGTATACAAATCCATGCTACACTCACAGATTGAATATTTGTGTACATTTCTGGTTGCCCTATCTCAGAAAAAGATAAATTAGTGCTGGAAGAGATATAGAGAAGGAAAACAGAAGTGATTAGTGGAATGGAATATTTTCCTTATGAGGACATTTAAAAAAACAACAACTATGACTGATCAGTTTAGAAAAGACATGACTACATTGATAGAGGTGTGTAAAATCATGAATTGTGTGGAGAAAATGAATAAGGAAGTGTTATTTACCCTTTCACATAACATAGGAACCAGATGTCACCCAATAAAATTAACAGGTAGCAGATTTAAAAGAAAAATGAGGAAGTACTTCCTCACAAAATTCACAATCCATGGAACCTGTTGCCAGGCAATGTTGCAAAAGCCAAAAATTTAATTGAGTTAAAAAAATAATTTGGTAAGTTCGTGTAATATAGGTACCTCAATGCATATTAGCCAACATGGTAAGGAATGGTACTGCATGCCTGGATGTCCCTAACCCTCTCACTGACAGAATCTTGAATTGATCAATAGGCAATGAATAACTCAATCATTGCCTTATTCTCTGTATTCTCTTTGAAGCATGTGGCATTGGCCACTGTTAGAAGACAAGATATGGAGGTAAATGAACCACCAGGCTGTGCTAGAATCGCCAGCCTTATGTTCCTCTGAGATATGCTTATGCAAAGAATTTATTTAATTGTAGCAGTAGTATTATTAGTATGTAAAATGCTGAGCAATTCCATGAGAATTTTGTTTCACACAAAACCTCCTCTGTGATTCAAAATATGGCAATATGGCATTACCTGTAGGAAGATATACTTCATAGAACAGGTCACATCTATTCAGTTTGAAGAGAACCAATAGACAAGTAAAGTAAGCAAGTTGGTTTGTTCCTGTATTTTAAGATAATTTTGTCAGAAGAAAATCCAAATCTGGTTGAGAGCTTTTTAGTTCCACTCTGATGTTCTTTATTTCATTTGTTTGTTTTGTTTATATGCCAAACCTATACTTCCAGAGTACTACACATTTTTCACATTTTTAAAAAGACACTATAATACTGCTACCCATCCATCACTCTAACCCTGTATACTTGTAGCCACCTTTCCTAGAGCCTATCACATTAAATCTCCTCTGTGCAAAATTGCTTGGTCTCCTTGACAATTTAGATTAATTGCACATTGTCAGGAATAATTAGAAATACACAGAGTATAGGGGTGAGAGAAGATTTAGGGGTATATTACAGAGAATATTTATGCAGTCTGGAAGTGCACTTATCCCAGATGAGAAGAAAGAAATCAGAATAGTCTATTTCACTTCCAAAGCAAATGTGATGTACAAACATAGTACTCCATAGGGTGCATCTACACTGCACCCTTAGATCAAATTAAATTATGCAATTTGCGCTACGCACATTGCGTATCTTATTTCTGTTCTATTTCAAAATAGGCTGTTTGGCATGTCTACACAGTGCCAAATTTTGAAATAACACACTATTTCAAGACATCCTTATCCCTTGTGGAATGAGGTTTACAGGAATGCAGAAATAGCGGGTCCAGTATATTTCGCAATAGCAGACATGTTCAAAAGACACTGGGTAGCTATTTCGCAAAGCTATCCTGAAATAGCCTTGCAGTGGACACATATCCATATTCTCATTATGTAGTTTTAAATCTTAAAGCTGCAGTCTATCCTTTGCAGAAATTCTGAGAGTTTCTATGTACAGTGTTTGAAAATTGACTGACACTTAACCCTTCTGCCAGGTGCTGGGTTCAGATAACTTGTTTTAACTAACAAATACAATGGTCCTGAGCCTCAAAACAGAATTCCTACCACCACTAAAAAACATTCCAAAGCGCGCACCCTTTATAAACAATTCTTCCCCAGTCACAAGCATGGTGTCTGTTTATGGAACAAAGGAGGTTGTTAAGGGAAAATGGAACACAACAGCAACTCGGAAAACACAACAACAGTATACAAATATGTACAATAAATAAAACACTCACCAAAGATAACTTTGACAATTCAGTAGCCCACTCATTAGTGTCAGTGTTGAAGAGGCAAATACTCCTTTTCCATGGCACTTCCCCATCTGCTATCCCCACTCAGAGTTTGGCGTGAGTGGGTAACAGCCTGAGAATCTTCAGCTGCATTCAGGCATTCCTGTCTTTTGAGATGTTGGTTCTGTCTTGTCCAATCTGGCCTTGTCCTGAGGCTTTATTAATTTAAGTGATAACAGTATAATGTAGTATCCAGGTAGGAGGAACCTCCTTAAAGTTCGCTCCTCTTTGCTGCTGTCTCTGATGCTTCAGCAAAGCATTCTTCAAGTAGCACAGGCTTCTCAGTAAGCAGAAACCACTAGCATAGAAAACCATTGCATGAAGCCCCTGTGACTGAGATGCACTCTTTGCCCCAAGGTAGCAGCCCTGTTCCCTCTTAGCTCAGTTTCATTTCTCAACCCATTGTTAGTTTGGGGTCAGTTGTGGTGACTCCCAAAGTGTCAGGAGAGGGACTCTGGGTGGAAAGCTTATGAAGGTAAAGCACAAGCCTTAAGACAGGCCCAGAAGGAGAGAAGAAGCTCCCAACTCCATCTCTAGAGGGAAATGTTCACTTGCCAGCCTTCCTCTCTCTCTTGGGCTGTGTCTACAATGGCATGATCTTGCGCCAATGTGGCCGCTTTGGCGCAAAAACATGCTGCCTGTCTACACTGGCGGGGAGTTCTTATGCAAGAACACTGACGTTCTAATGTGTGAAATCAGGGCTTCTTGCACAAGAACTATGAAGCTCCTGCTCAGGAATAAGCCCTCTTGCGCAACTGTTCTTGCGCAAGAGACGAGCATAGACAGGCAACATGAATTTCTTGCTCAAGAAAGCCCAGTGGCTAAAATGGCCATCGGAGCTTTCTCGCACAAGAGAGCATCTACACTGGCACATCTCTTGCTCAAAGGCACATGCCAGTGTAGACGCTATCTTGCGCAAATACTTTAACGCAAGAACTCTTGCGTTAAAGAGTATTTGCTCAAGATCATGCCAATGTAGACACAGCCTTGGAGTTTTGCCATTGAATTCAATTGAGATAATGTATATACATAATATGGCAAGATATTGTTCAAAGGTATAACAGGATGGAGATTCCTTCCTGGTATGAAACTAACCAGGTGGCCAGTCATGATGCCATTAGTTTTTAGAATGCCACAACTGACACAATTATAGGAGCCAAAAGAACTGTTTCTCCACTGGTTTTTGCCAGGTAAGCAGGTATTTTCAGTGAGTTATCATTTTCTTCTATCCAGTCAGCTACAGGTCTCATGTTAGAGAGAGAAGGCATCTGTCTTTGTCCTACCAGTCATTACCTAGTGTGCTGAGTTCAGTGAGAACCCACATTCCTTTGAGCCCAGTATCATCAGTGGTGTCTGTGAATGGCCACGTGAAATGGAATCCTGAAGGAGGGTCAAAATTAGAGTCTTTAAATATTAGTTTTGTCTAGACAGTGCATTTTAAAAAACATCTAATAAAGTGCAAAGTGGTATTTTCTGTACTATGTAAAGGTGAACATGCAGAAAAAGTGATTAGATTACTGAGAAAACCTTGAAGCTATATATGGAAAAATATATTTTTAGTAAATACAGTTTTACTTATTTATAAGGAGAAGCCGCAGGGGACAGACATTCGTTTAGACATCAAAATCAAGAAAGGACCGTGTTAAGCTTGTATCATGCGAGTTGTGAGTTCATAGATACCATTACTGTAAAATTATTAATTAGCTGCCACAAATATTATATTTCCACAAGCTTTTTTTTCTTTTATGAAAAAAATACAGACTGGCATAGAAAAAAGAAAGCTCTGACATGAAAGAATAATATGCTGTCCTAATTGTATATTGCAAGACTTTTCCCCCATAGAATAATTAACATACATAAATGCTAGTTTCACAGAAACCTTATTATATCTTGAAAGAAAAGCTGTATTTAAGCTGTACTAATTCAACAACAATATTGCATGGAACTAATTTAATAATGTCTTGCTGTGTTATTGTTGCATATCTTGGTACACGTTTTAGAGCAGTGGTTTCTATTCAGATTTTTAATGTTCCATTTTTTCACAAATCTTTAAAAATCTGTAGGACAACAAATTAATGGGATTATTAAAATAGCCACAATTTCTCTTAAAGCCAAGAAAACCATTTATTTTATATATATAAAGAGTAATGAAAATTAGCTAGGCTAAGATTGTTTTAAAATGTAATTGTTACTGTGTGTGTGATGTTTAAAGCACTTAATGATCTTGAGCTAACAATTTTACCACAAGACTTGAATCCTGTGAGCTACAATTTACAAATCAGTTGCTGTGAGGAAAACAGAAATGCAAAACCAAGAATGCTTTGGTTTCCAGATTTTCCTAGTACATTTAGTATTATCTCAAAATGCAATCCATGGTGATGTTTCACCTGACAGTCCTGTAGGTTTTCTATAACCATTTAAAGAGCTCCACAATGCTTTATCTAGATTAAGATCATATGCTGTTGGAAGACCTTTGTAACACTTAGAATACATCACAGTTAAAAACAGAGGGACAAATAACTCACGAGTTCCTAAAGAAATCAATTGCCAGCAGAAAAACAAGGGAGGAATTTAGCTTAATTCTAGGGGTTCATGTTTTTAGTGGAGTAAATTAGACTATTAACATTACTTAAACTGAATTTTCAATGTTTTCTTTATTTTTAAAGGAGAGATACTCTACCCAGGGCATGTTCTGTTTACCAGACTAATGTTTAATATAGTCTGCCTCAAATAATACTGAGTCCAGTCCAATCTTGATTTAATTTGAATGGTAGCTTAATATTTATCCAGTAGCAATATGAGTTCAATAAAATCATTACAGATCTATATCTATGGCTACCAGGAATCCAGAGAAAGCCAGAGTTAATAAGTATATGTGCAAAAATGGATATTGTGTCTATTCTGTGAGTTGGTCCATGAGGAGCCCTTAACGTGTTAAATTATTGTCATGATACATTGTAATTGTTTCATTGGAGCCAGGATGCTCTGTCATGGCAGTATGTACAAAGAAAGAGAATGTCCTTGAGGCATCTACACATGAACAGTAACAACACAATGAGAATCGCTTTGTAAGGTCTGAGGAAAAAGTAGATAAAATGCAGGCACTTTAACTGGATAACTAAATGGAACATCCAGGCAGCAGAGGATTCTACAAGCCTATTAATGATTTATAATGTTACACACTTGGGGCCGGATTATGATTTGTCCTGAGCACATGCATAAGGACAAAAGGAGGGTCACAAGGAATTTACACGGACCTTCCATACTTTGGAGGATCATTGCAGCCACCTCTTGAGGCTAACCCTGCTGACAAAACTAGCCAGCTCAGAGAGTATTGGGGAGACTTATGGAATGGGCTGGACTGTGCACAGGGATCAATGTTGCTGTCCGCAATGCTATCCAACATTATCCCAGGGCTGGACTAAGGATTGTAATGGGAGTTAATTACTTGGGGTACCTTAATGTTAAAAGATGTATCCAAGAAAAGAGTAGAAAACTACAGAGGAAAAAAACAACAACTATGCCTCAGGAGCCAGAGACCACTCTAGGGTAACAGCTAACTTAGGTTATGTCTACACTACAAAGTTAATTCAAACTAACAGGCGTTAGTTCGAATTAATTTTGATAGGCGCTACACTAGCGATCCGCTAGTTCGAACTTAATTCGAACTAGCGGAGCGCTTAATTCGAACTAGGTAAACCTCATTCTACGAGGACTAACACATAGTTCGAATTAATCAGTTCGAACTAGTGGGAGGCTAGCCCTCCCCAGCTTTCCCTGGTGGCCACTCTGGGCACCACCAGGGAAACTCTTCTGCCACCTTCCCGGCCCCGGAGCCCTTAAAGGGGCACGGGCTGGCTACGGTGCCCGTGCCAGATGCAAGACTGCCAGCACCCAGCCAGCAGACCCTGCACCTGGCATGGCTCGAGCCAGCCACCCACTGCCACCCAGCCCTCCGCCTCTTCCCGGGACCAGGGTGGCGACTCCCGGAAGCCTGCCCAGGTCCGCAAGAGGCGAGCGCCCGCCTGGTCTAGTGCAGACATCGTGGACCTCATCCACGACCTCCGCACTAGGCACAGGAAAGTGGCCGTCTAGGGCAGGAGAGCTGCCAGCCTGGCCACCCAGGAGCAGGTTTGCATGAAAATCAAGGTGGTCCACTGAGATCCCCGACCCTGAGCCCTGAGCTTATAATGGCCGTACTGGGTCAGACCAAAGGTCCATCTAGCCCAGTAGCCTGTCTGCCGACATCGTCCAACACTAGGGACCCTGGAGGGGATGGACCGAAGACAATGACCAAGCCATTTGTCTCATGCCATCCATCTCCAGCCTTCCACAAACAGAGGCCAGGGACACCATTTCTACCCCCTGGCTAATAGCATTCCATGGACCCAACCTCCATGACTTTATCTCACTTCTCTTTAAACTCTGTTCTAGTTCTAGCCTTCACAGCCTCCTGCAGCAAGGAGTTCCACAGGTTGACTATTTGCTTTGTGAACAAGAACTTTCTGTTTTTAGTTTGAAGCCTGCTTCCCATTCATTTCATTTGGTGTCCTTTAGTCCTTATATTATGGGAACTAATGAAGAACTTTTCTTTATGCACCCTCTCCACACCACTCATGCTTTTATAGACCTCTATCATATCCCCCTTCCGTCTCCTCTTTTCTAAGCTGAAAAGTCCCAGTCTCTTTAGCCTCTCTTCATATGGGACCTGTTCCAAACCCCTGATCATTTTAGTTGCCCTCCCCTCTCTTACCCTCTCTCTTCCCCTGTCCCACCTCCTTTTCCCAGGCTCTCCAAGTTTTGTTCAATAAAGAGAGTTTCTATTTTTCAACACACGTGTCCTTTATTTTGTACATCAGGTAGGGGGGCTAGGGAGGGGTAAGTGGAAGGAGGTGAGGAAGGAATGGGGTACGAGCCCCTGATGGGGAGGACTGGGCTGGCTCTGCAGGCTCCTCGGAGTGGAAGCTCTCCTGAAGCCCCTTGATTGACCCCCCCTCCGGATGGCAGCCGAGTGCTGTGATGTGCCGAGTATGGGCACTCAGGGCACTCCAAGCCAGGACTGCTTTGCAATCGGGGAACCCCTGAGAACTGTCTGTCCGGGGTGAGGGTCGGGTCCCTTTAAGCACAGCCCTCGGCTAGCCTGAGGCTAGCTCCACGCTCTAAGTCCTAACCTGATGCCCTGCTGACACTGCTTCCGGCCATCCTTAAGCCCGGTTCAGGATCCACTCAGTGTGGACATGCTAGTTCAAATTAGCAAAATGCTAATTCGAACTAGTTTTTAAGTCTAGATGCGCTAATTTGAATTAGCTTAGTTCGAATTAACTAATTCGAACTAACTTAGTTCGAATTAGTGATGTAGTGTAGACATACCCTTACAGATGAGCAGGAATATTGTAGCACATAATGACTGACAACTCTGCAACTGTTTTGCACATAGCAATTGTAAAGCTTGAAACTAAAATAGACAATTCGTTAGAAAAACTGAGCACTAAAATAGTAGAAGTACAAGAAGTTGTCTCAGAAATGGAAGGAAGGATCACTACCCTCGAAGTTAAATCAACACAGACAGACAATCAACAGGCAAAATTCCAGAGCAAATAAAGTCACTAAGTAACAAACTGAACCAAGGCAGAGGATAAATCTAAGGGCATGGCTTGAAACTGTGTGAAGTTTTCACCTGACATTTAGTTCAGAAAGGGAGAGACCAAGGTGGGTTTTTTTTTTTAATCCTCTTTCCTGCTGCATTAAATGGTATATCTATACCAGGCATTACTATCACAACTAAAGCTCCCCGTGATCCTACAGATTAAAGTCACTAAAATGCTTATGTTTCAGCTTCTTCAGGACCAGGGCAATGCTGGGTCACTATCTTCTCCTAAGGACCCCAGCACCTCTTTTACTATGTCAGCAATGTCAAATAATTGGCAAGTCCATCTGGGATTTTCAGGGAGTTAAGAAGGAAATGTAAACTTTATAAAATATGTTATTTAATGTAGAAAATAAAAACAGAACTAAACAACGAAATGAAGAGGCTGTGCAAGACACAGGAAGTATTGTTTATCTGAAAATAGGCAGAAATATTTATCTGCAAAATATTATCATAACGCTGTATTGTTTCAGTAAAAATCAATTCAAAGTTAATATCAATGGAAATATTGACAAATTACACAAAAATGTTTCTTCATGAAAGCAGACTTTGCCACATCACCAGCTGTATTCATGAACCTTCTTTCCAATATAAAGAACACACATTCTCCTGCTTTAATCGCAAAACATACATTTAAAATTCTTAAAACCGTTCAAAGTACACTGGACTAAAATACTAAGCAGCATATGATGGCTTTTCATATTTATATAGTGAAAGTGTGCAAGTAGGTTGGGGTTGTTTGTTTTACATATCATGCAAATGGGTAATAATCTCTGCTGCCAGTCACAGTGCTTACACATATCGGGCCAAATTCAGCAATAGATGCTTCCTTACTGTTGTTGATGGAGTTCCATTAAGGATGAAATGAGTCCATTAACTAATTAGTCCTCCTAGTATTATTGTCAGGTGTCTTATTATCCCAATTCTACAGGCAGGAAATTTAAGGCAGAGATTTAATTTAAGTTGCTCACAGCTGTCAAAGAAGTTCCTATCAGGTTTTAAAGCAGGAGTCTGTTTTTCCCAGTCTTCTGTTCAGAAGGCATCTCTCTCATGAGAGATGTCTGTTTCAGATCCTGGGATATTCATTAAATAGCATTACTTCCCTTTTCCCTCCATTTTACTTCTCCATTTTTATCACAGTACAGATGCCATTCTTTCAGTTGAGTGTTGCATGTGACACACCTTGAAACTGTCAACATTCCTAAATCAGATAGGCTAGTTATTATAAATCCCCTGCCATCCCAGTGAGCAAGAACTTTGGATCAAGAGTCTAATTTAGGTCTATTGGACAAGGTAATATAGAGCATTATCAAGCAGGTCAATTTCTTTGACTTTCAGAAGTAAACTTGTGCTCACGAGTCCACTGAAAATAAGACACTTTGGTTTTCTAAAGGAAGAAGGGAAGATGGACTAGAAACTCTCTAGAATCAAAATTGTTCCCAGGAGGCCAGGATGAAATTTAGGTTTAAGGGTCCTGCCTCAGATAACTAGACACCATTCAATACACATTCCACTGTGGAAAAGGACAAAATAGATAGATGAAATGACTTACAGTGGAAGCATTGATTCTTCTGGGGAAACAATCATCTGTTGAAACAGGATATAAATTAGTATTTCTCCCAGAAACCTGAGGGGGAAAATATATAGGATCATGTTCTTTTTGTCATAACTGGTTAGAAAAAGGCTTGTAAAATAATTTATGTAGCTAGTTTAACATGTTAATGCAGTAAGTGTTCAATGAAATATGACTTTTGAACTGTCATAAGAACTTTGTATTAAATAACACAAATGCTGACTCCAATTCTGGCTCTTATAAGTCTGAAATAGAATGACCTCTATGTAGTGCCACAGGGCACGGCACTAAAAATAGAGCATATTTTAATGACACAACTTTGATACAGAAAGCATAGTGAATATGAATTCTGATTAGATTAAAACCTTAGGGATAAGGAACGAAATCATTGTTGATGCCTGAATTTTCTGCCTTTCCTAAAAATCTAAACTCTGAGGTAATGCACAGAATGCCAAAAACAGCTCTGAAGATCCACAATGACCCTCATCTTCTGTTCCCAGGGGTCTGCCATTATTATGATTTGAAACAGCAGTAAACTGCAAGAGCATTATGGATATAAGAAGAAAATAGGCTTCTCACATTCCTTATTTTGCTCCAGACTTCATATATTCTTAGTTTATAAACCACACTATAGGTTATCTAGGCAAATTATGCAACCATGAATTATGAAAAATTTCTTCTACTTTTAGCTGCATCTTTTTCATTATCCCTGTGTGAGAGTGAGCTGGACTCAATGGCCTCCTGATGTCTCTTCCCTCCCTATGATTCTATGAGAGTATATCCATATCTTAATAATGTTTTTTTTCTGTGAATTACATTTACTTTAACAAGTAATCTGTGCACATATGTAATATTATAATTAGTTACTTTACTGCACTCTAACTTCTGATCAGCAGGACCTAAATTGCACTGGGCCAGTCCAGATTCTGTTTTCAATTATCTGAGTGTAACATAGTTTTCAGTGTGAATTATTAATTTCAGTGGAGTTACTCTGGACATATATATATATATATATATATATCAATGTAGCCAAGAGCAGAATTTAGCCTTCTATTTGTTTTCGCAAAAATGTAGGCAAAGTTGAAAGTAAGAATACTCTTACCTGCAACTGCTAAAATGTTTATTAATGAATTCTCCCTTTTTTATTTTATGTACTTGGAATCAATCCTATTGGGTGAACAAGTTTTCTAATATTCTATAAAATTATTCATTTTTAGGTCCTGTTTACCATAAGTTGCATCTACTTCACAAATAAACTGTTCTGAATTTTGCACTAGGAAGGGAGAAAGGAACTGGAGCTATTATCTAGGAGACAGCATTATGCTAAAACCTGAGGGTACTTTTAGTAAAATATTAGCGTGGAATCACAGTCTTGTAACCTAATGGCTCAAAGAGCTGATTCAAGGTTAACTGTTAAGCCAGCAAAAGTTCCTCTTTATCATTATCAAGTGTATATTTTTCAGAGGATAGAAAATGATTTATTTAAAAAATTCCTGGAAATAATAGACTACCCGAAGGGATACATTCTGAGGTGAGACAAAAGGCAATAAATATTAGCTCACTCAGGCTATCTTTGATCTACTACCATGAGTAAGAGACATCTACCTGTGAATAAGGGAGGTCCTTTGGACTAATTTTATGTTAAGAAGTTGTAAGAAGGTATAAGGTTATTCTAAGCTGAAGATCTATTCCAGGAGTGGTCAGTAAAAAAAGGTTAGTCCTTGTCAGGCTGCCACTGTTATGTTTACCTGCACCTCCATAGGTATCAGATGATAACAGCTTTCTTTGGCTGTGGATCACATGTTGCCAATGGGAGTGGTAGGAAGTGGTATCCTGGTCTGCACCACTTCTCACCAATCCCATTGGCCATGAATGGCTGTCTGCAGCCAATGAGAGCTATGATTGCCCGATACCTGTAGAGTTAAAGGTAAACATAGAGGTAGGGGGACTTGCCCATCTTTGCTTTATTCTAAGGTGAAGATTTAGGTTTGGATTCAACAGTATTAAAATCTTGCAAGTTCTTTTCATGAGATTGGGACACCAATGTCAGAATGTTCATATGATTACCTGTCAAAGGAGGTTTCTACTGCTTTGGACACACATACTAAGAATGGCTGTTCTTATGCAACTTCTGCCATGTTAACTCTGGAACCAGTTAATAAACCCTTTCTACCTTTATATCTGATCCAATATCCAACTTCTAGTGACAGGTTTGAATCAGAGGAGTCAGATCCCAAACCCTCAGTTTTCCCCAGTTTATGGTTATTTTTTTACCTATCTCTAAGCCTGTATTCTAGGCTTTTTTAGGTCTATGTTTTATATAGGTATTTTCTTTCATTTTAGAGTCTGGGATCTGCTTGCTCCTTTCTACTTTTCTGTCATAAATTGGATTTCCACTGATTTTAAAAAAAAACCTCGCATCTTCTTCATGTGTTAGTTTGAAAATAATGTCAGACAATCACTACATCTGATATCTTTCCTTGCCAAAGTCAGACCATATATCACAATGCTATTTTCAGCTTTTTCAGATGTGAATTTTCACAATAATGTTTTTATTTTCAAAAGAACCACAAAGGCATTACATCTGACAGATTTTTTTTTTTTTACAAAATAATACTTCATTTTCATTTTTTTGCTTGTTTATTTATTCTCTACAGATAAAAAATATTCAAGTGCCCCAATACTTCAGCTTACAGTAATGATATTTATTTTTAATAACAAGTTTTAAGCTTACTGATCTGGTTGCCCTCCAGATAAAGTACATGAAAAGGAGAAATGAAAAGCAACATTTTACTATTTTAAGATATTTTCTTTGGCTCTATGTGTCAATAGATCTCTATCAAATTGCATTCCTGTCTGGAGACGTGCCTAAAAATTGACATTATGTATTAAAAGGTTGTCTTTGCATTACAGTTGTATATGACAGTTTTTTTTTAAAAAATTATCACTTATATTAGCTTTTATTTTCTGTCCCTTTCAACTTGGCCCCTATCTTAGGCTACATCCAAGCTGCAACTTATGTAACTTGGAGGCAGGGCAAGGGAAAGTTGTTTACAAAACTTGTATCCTCACCTCTGCCCATGGTTGGCTGGAAACCATGCTGATCCCTGATAATAGTTCAGGAGGCTTTTAATTTACGATAGCAGCCTATGTCCCCAAGTGGTCATTTTGGGGTCCCATTGGCTGAGACAGTGAACTGTGGCCCGTAGGAGCAGCAGGGCTCCATGCATGCAGATGCTTAGGTAAAGCAATGGCTAGCCATGATGAACGGCATACAGTTGGCAGACCAGAGGTTCTTTACTCCTGGTTTAGATAATATTTACTCCTGCCATCGATGTAGGGGTCTGGAGTAGATGAAGTTCCTCCAGTCCTATGATTCTATGTCCAGGAGCAGGAACAAATGCTCACATTGTGGCAAGTGCACTGGCACTTTGTCCAATATGTTTTCTACACCAGATTTATTGAACCACCTCCCTTTCATCATTCAGCTTCTCCATAGGAAAACAAACAAACAAAACAAAAACTTCTTTCAAGAAGCGAGAGGAAAAAAAGTAGGGTCAGCCATGTTCTCAAATGATATAAATTAGAATATCTTCATGAACTTCAGTGGGGCTACACCTCAACTAGAGTCATAATCTCACCCTTTTCCAGATTCCCCAGTATGCCTTGTGTTCTCGATATTTACCTTTCAGACAGTAAAATCAGAGTTAGGGAACTGTCTCATTTTGTGAATTACACAGCACTGAGCACAAGGTCAGTGCTTTATACATCATAATAATGACTTCTTTTTAAATCTTCCACTAGTCATAACTAATTGCAGTTAATTATTCTTCAGCTTGCCTTTTTGTTTGCTTTTTTAATTGCAGCAATAATTTCACTACAAAGGAATGTTGACTTCAACTTATTCCTCTAATAACAGCTCTGAAATATTCTAAAGTACAAAGCTAAAAATGTTTCTCTAGAACATAATTGCATAATATGATAGGGTACTTTGAGAAATGTTTTTCAGTGCTAAGAATAAGTTGGGTCATAGTGACCTTTATTTTGCAGGTGCTCCACTAACCAAATGCCCGGACAAAATATAGTGAGTTAAGTATATGGAAGTCTGGAATTTATTGTAAAATTAATAGATCTATGTCATTTATGTCCTATGTGATTATTCTAAATGTTGTTTTGGTACATATAATTTTTGTAATTATACATTCAAATTTCAAAAAAAACCTAACTATGTAGTCATTACTGACACATGCATAATGCAATTCATTATCTTCAAGACTGGCATAAATCTGTTCTCAGCTTATATGGTCAGAGTAACACTGAAGATACCAATGCATTAAATTTTGCCCTAATAGAAAATAATATTGACCCATCCACTCAGAAAGTGAAAATATATTGTTTAAATTTATTAGGTGAAATCATGACTCCATTAAAGTCCAGGGGAAAACTCCAATTGATTTCAATAGGGCCAGGATTTCAACCCAATGACTTGGATAGGACTGGATTCTGATAGCTTTATGTTGAATTAACATGTACTCAATTAGTAGTTTGGGTGACTGTTATGAGAGTATTTCTGGAGTAAGATGCTACACAACATGAATTACAGTATCAAAATCTGTCCCATAATAAATTAAGACATAAAAGGGAAGTATGGTTTCCACCCAAATGTAGATTCATTAATGGCACATTGATTACAACTGCAGCTATTTATAATTAAAGCTCTAAACCAACCAAGAAGATAGTATAGAATCATAGAATACTAGGACTGGAAGAGACATTGAGAGGTCATCAAGTCCAGTCCTCTGCCCTCATGGCAGGACAAAATACTGTCTAGATGATCCCTGATATACAGTTATCTAACCTACTCTTAAATATCTCCAGAGATGGAGATTCCACAACCTCTGGGCAATTTATTCCAATGTTTGACTACCCTGACAGGAACTTTTTCCTAATGTCCAACCTAAACCTCCTTTGCTGCAGTTTAAACCCATTGCTTCTTGTTCTATCCTCAGAGGCCAAGATGAACAAGTTTTCTCCCTCCTCCTTATAACACCATTTTAGATACCTGAAAACTGCTATCATGTCCCCCCCTCAATATTCTCTTTTCTAAACTAAACAAACCCAATTCTTTCAGCCTTCCTTCATAGTTCATGTTCTCTAGACCTTTAATCATTCTTGTTGCTCTTCTCTGGACCCTCTCCAATTTCTCCACATCTTTATTGAAATGCAGTCCCCAGAACTGGACACAATATTCCAACTGAGGCCTAACTAGCGCAGAGTAGAGCAGAAGAATGACTTCTCGCTTCTTGCTCACAACACACCTGTTAATACATTCCAGAATCATCTCTGCTTTTTTTGCAACAGCATCACACTGCTGATTCATATTCAGCTTGTGGTCCACTATAACCCCTAGATCCCTTTCTGCCGTACTCCTTCCTAGACAGTCGCTTCTCATTCTGTATGTGTGAAACTGATTGTTCCTTCCTAAGTGAAGCACTTTGCATTTGTCTTTATTAAACTTCATCCTGTTTACCTCAGACCATTTCTCCAATTTGTCCAGATCATTTTGAATTATGATCCTATCCTCCAGAGCAGTTGCAACCCCTCCCAGCTTGGTATCATCTGCAAACTTAATAAGTGTACTTTCTATGCCAATATCTAAATCGTTGATGATATGGAACAGAGACGGTCCCAAAACAGACCCCTGTGGAATCCCACTTGCTATACCTTTCCAGCAGGATTGTGAACCAATAATAACTACTCTTTTTGTACAGTTATCCAGCCAGTTATGCACCCACCTTATAGTAGCCCCATCTAAGTTGTATTTGCCTAGTTTATTGATAAGAATATCATGCTAGACCGTATCAAACGCCTTACTAAAGTCCACATCCACCACTTCTCCCTTATCCACAAGACTCGTTATCCTATCAAAGAAAGCTATCAGATTGGTTTGACATGATTTGTTCTTTACAAATGCATGCTGGCTGTTCTCTATCACCTTGCCACCTTCCAAGTGTTTTCAGATGATTACTCAGTTCTCTTCATATGATCAAGTGGATCTGAGTCCTTTAAGTTTTACCACTGTCAACTGAGTCTTGCACTGTTTTCTCCAGGAGTCTGTGAGGAGGCCAACATGGTCTGTTAGTTATCAGACTCTAAATTGGGAGACCTGGACTTTTCTGCTTTCTTTCTTCTGATTTCCCTGATGATGTCAAACACTACCTGCACTTTAATTGCTCTGTCTGTAAAATGGAAATAATTTATTCCTATTTTATTCCCTTTTGGGATGCTTATTCAAGGAATATAAGTTTTTAACAACACTGAAAAAAGTTAATTTTATGATGAGTCTCAGAGAGGGATAGCCATGATAGTTTGTTGGTGTATGCAAAAATGATGAGGAGTTCTGTGGAACCTTAAAGACTACATATTTACTATTATATCAAAAGAAGGGGGTTAACTTATTAAGTGTGGAACCAGTTTTAATGAGGCCAATGTAGTCAGTGTGAGTGTGGCTCAATCCCAGCAGCTGAGGGGAAGATGTGAATACCAAGAAAGGAAAAAAAAATCCTTTGTAGTGAGATAACCATTCTAAATCCTTATTCAGTCCTAATTTTATTGTGTTAAATTTGATTGTAATAAAGTTTCTCCTACAGGTTTTTGTATGCTACCTTTCCTGATATCTGATTTGTGTCTATTTATCCTCTCGTGCAGAGACTGTCCCATTTGGACAATATACATCTGCTAATAACTTGGCCTTTTTAAAGCTGATTTAGAGATCTATTTAGAAATCAAATCATCTAAGACACTGAAATTTGATCCAGGGAGAGTTCAGTTTTCTGGGAGTGCAAATAGAATTTCTGCTTACTCTAGTATGCTGGTATATTTTATAAGGATTTGAGTTTCAGGAATTTCAGTGATATTAGTCTTAGACTTGTTTTTCACAGAGGCTATAAATGCTGTAGGAAGGCAATGTTCCTGTTTCTTTTATTATAATTTAACCAGAACCTCAGATATCACCTAATTATCTTTGCACACAAACTTAGCATTAGCACTAGTGACCCCCTGTATCATGGCTAAAAAATGTATCAAATATGTACCATGACATATTGTTCTGCGTCTAGCATCCCTTTTAGTCACATGTAATACCTTTAAAAGGTTCCATTTGCCCAATGGCATGACTGGAACAATCACATATCAGTTTTCAACAGAATCTCACACAAGATGATTTTGAAATCTTTGTAATTCAAGTCCTAGGTCTGGGGTGAGAGGGAATCTCCTGATGGGATTTTGTGATGTGATACCCATCACAAGGTTAATTAGTAAATGGCAGGATTTATTCAGCAACCTATCATTAACTACAAGATCACTGATCAGTCAGTGAAAATTTGTGTTTGTGTATTCGAAGTAGGAATAAGAGATCCTCCGGAAAAGGGCTTATTTTCCGGAGAATCACGTCTAGACTGGCGCTTTTCTCCGGCTTATCCCCAAGCCGGAAAAAAGCGACAGCCATGTCAATGCAAATACCGCAGGGGATATTTAAATCCCCCGCGGATTTTGCTATTCCAAAGTGTCTAATCTGCATCCCTTTTCCGGAAAAGGGGTGCAGTATAGACACAGCCATATTATTAAAGCCAGGCAGGACTATGGGAAGGAATAGAATGAGAGACCATCCTTTTTTATTTATTGTGTAGTTTTTGTTCATCCTGTACCTCTTTGTTGAGACCACTTTATCACCTCCTAACAACTACTTTAAAAGTCAAAGTGGGGGTGTTTTTTCTCCAAATGAAATTCTTGGGAATGAAAATGAAGTAGGAATAAGAGATCCTCCAGAAAAGGGCTTATTTTCCAGAGAATCACGTCTAGACTGGCACTTTTCTCCGGCTTATCCCCAAGCCGGAAAAAAGCAGCAGCCATGTTAATGCAAATACTGCGGGGGATATTTAAATCCCCCGCGGATTTTGCTATTCCAAAGTGTCTAATCTGCATCCCTTTTCTGGAAAAGGGGTGCAGTGTAGACACAGCCAACAGGTTTAACCTCTCTAAACTGGGACTCTCTTGACCACGGATGTTCCAGGACCAGAGAGTCCCAGTGGAGGGCTAGTGTCTGGGAGCCCTGCAGGCCAGTAAGGTACAGGACTGCTGGCAGTGAGAGGATTCCTAGCTGGGCTGTCCAGCATGGCTGGGAGCCTGGTATGCAGCAGCAGGGCTGTCCAACTGTGCCAGGAAGCCTAGTGGGGTAGCAGAGTTATAGGGCTAGCAGCTATAGGGGAGCCAGCTGGGAGAACAGCATCTGGGCTAGTGCTGGGGGTCCAGTGGCAGGGGGGCCAAAAATGACTTCCTCGTCTGAAACCCTTCAGGTCCTGAGGGTGCTGGAGCAGGGAGGTCCAACCTGTACATTGCATTGATATAGCGTTTTAAATCACAGTTCAACTATTCCTATGATGGACAGGACCATTCTCTCGTATCATTTCACTGGTGGAGACATTCAAGATAAGGTCAAGATAAGGCATGTTTATCACACAAAAAGCCTAGACAAGTGCCTTGGTCTCTGCATCTCAGTTTGCTCACCTGTGTAACTGAAGGCCTGTCTGTATTACTGCATGAAAGTGGTGCAGCTGCACCGAAATAGCTGTGGCACTATAGCATGTACAAAGAAGCTATTCCGATGTTTAGAGAGAGGGGAAGAAAGAGAGCTAGAGAGTTCTTCCGTCAGCATAATTGCTCCTCCTGAACAAGAGGAAAAAGTTGTGTCTGTGGAAAATGCTTCTTGCCAGAACAGTGCAGTGTAGACAACACTTTAAGATGATTTAACTCATGTTATGCAGAGGGATGGCTTTCTCACACCCTTGAGTGACATAACTTACATTGGCTTAAGCAGTAGTGCAGACAAGTCCTAAGTGTTTAATTATGTTGACATTTAATTCTTCACACAAGAAAATGTCTATATTTTACTCTGCAGCTCTTCCTCTCTTCCTCTTTTCCACTGTTGCCTGTCATCATAGATCATGAGCTCTGCAGTACAGGAACTGAGCCTTTATATGTACTTGAACAGTTACTACAACAGTATAAATAATAATAATTATAATAAGGTCTTTGAAAAAGACATATAAATCTCAGAACTAATTGAAAATGCGGGCGAGTTCATGTTCTTTTATTTTTGTGAACTTCATTTCCAGTTTTGGAAATCTCTCAGGCTGTGCTGATGCTATTTTCAAAGCATCCTTTCCCATCACACTACTCGTCCCAACTTTTTACTCTTCAACAGCTTTTTTAAATTATGAGTTAAATTTACATTTTTAAAATTGTGACTTAAAATCTGGACACTGTCTGCTCCAGTCTTTTTTTTTTTTTTTTTAAGTACATGGGAGAACATTTTCTCTCTATCCAACTATGCTTCAGTGGTCCCTGTCACACTGAAATCTAAGTACCTTTCAAACAATTATTTTCACAGTATTCCTGTAAGGAAGGGATAGTATTAAACCCATTCTATATATAGGAAACTGAAGCACAAAGAAGTGAAACAACTTGTCCGAGGTTCAGGAAGTCTGTTGCAGAACAAAGGACTGAAGCCAAATCTCCTGGATCCCACTCTTCAGTGTCTTAGGCCACATCTACACTAGACCCAGCATCTTGGCTTATTATATACATCTCCAGCTTTGTATTCTATGTAACTGGAGTTGGCTAAGATGAGCTTGGTGGCATCGCCAAACCAGGAGGCTAATGGGGGCACATGCTCTCATTGGCTTCCCTTAGTCCTGGAAAGAGCAGGAGTACCAGAAGCTGGCAGGAGTACCCTCTGATTTTGATTTAGCTAGTCTTAGTAAGACTCACTAAATCATCTCTGGAAGGTCAATTGAAGCAGCAGTAAGCTTCCACAGAGTGAAGAGGTGGCCTTAATCTAGCCTCTCCCTCCCTACTGTCCCTCTTCTACCCACATCTGCTTCTTCTACCAATGATTTTTTTAACTCCATATAGTCTCTCAAGTGTATTATAGGCTGTCCTTACTATTATACCTTAGTGGAACAGTGTTCACCTAGCAATGCAGCCTGCCTCCTCTTAATGAATAGATATCAAACAAAAAAAAAATTTCACCCATTATATATTTTAATAATTATTTGTGTTTAAAAATACAAATATTTCTCTAATTCTAGTTCTACCTTCCTAATTCTAATAAAATATTTGGTTTTGATTGCACATTAACATGGGAAATAGTTTATTAGCAAATTACATTTTATTAAAGCTCAGTGGATTATATCCACTATCAAAATATTTAAAAATGCCTGTTCAATTTAATATCATAATACAGCAGTTGCTAATATCATTAACACATTTACTGATTAGGAACATTTTGAAGAGGTTGTGAACATCTGTAGGACCCATTAAAACTACAGTCAGCAATGGGAAATCTGGACACAACTTGAATTGAGCTCACTGGGGGGAAGATGCATCTCCCAACACGTATCAATGGGACTTGTATATCCTTGATACTTTTCACATTCAGCACCCAGCCACATATAATATTAATGTCATTTTCAACTGAATTTGGGAAAAATTAACATATTCCAAACTGAAGAAAATCAATATAATACAGAATATTGCAGATTGTGATCCCATTCAGTTTCTTTTGACATTCATTTTTACTTCCAGGATTGTGGCAGCAAATGACATGTGCCAAATTAAGGAGAGATGTGTAGGGTGGGGCTACTTTATCTCACAATCCCCCCCCCCCCATCACCCTCAAAGTGTAACAGACAACAATTTAGTTTCCCTTACAAAGTTGCAGGGTAGCCCAGTTTGCCTTGAAGTGTTTCTAGAGCAATCATACTAGATAATTGTGTTTGAGAAGTGTAATACTTTGTACCTCTTTGTACCTCTTGGTCGATATGTGAATAGTAAGTAGTCATCAAAGGCTCTTAAGTGGATGGTTTGTAAGATCATATAGTATGACACTAATGGATGGGTGGTTTGCGGAGGGTTGGGTTTTAATTTGAAGAATAATCTATATCGACATAGTGTGGGAGAGAGTAGTGGTACTCTATTGATAATATTTAAAAGCTAAATGTAGTGGGATGAACCACTATAAGGGGTGTGGGGCCCATTATGCATGGGGTACAGGCAGCAGAGTAGTTTGTATAACATTAACTTTGACATTCCTGACCATTTTTTAAAATAAATTAAACATCCTTCCATACCTATTGAGAAGCTTTCTGTCAGTAAGCATAAAAAGAACAGAATCTGAGCTTTGACATCAAAAGTATCCTGGAATACCAGCAGAGGTTAGAAACCTGATATTATTTCCAAAGGGGGAAAGGATTTTTTTTTAATTAATCTCTTACCAAGTCACTACAGAAAAAGATTGCCAGGAAGACAGTGATCCATTTAAAGATGTAATATATTTATGGTTGGTTTGTTGATGTTACATTAACATAAATTACAGAAACTGAAGCTAACTGTCATCAGAGTAGCTTTCAGGAAAGCAAAATCTGTCAAAGATGGTTTGGTGTGATAGTACAAGCTAAACCTCTCTCGTCCGGGACTCCCTGGACCAGCAACATTCATGGTCTGGCAGGACCACAGATGTTGCTAGACCAAAGAACCCTGGCTGCAGAGGTTGAGAAAGGCTGGGAGTGGAGTCAGTTTGGTCAGCGACTGCCTGCAGGGGCAGTGACCTGGGAGTGGAGAGTTCTGAGAGAAGCTGCCACCTAGTTGCTCCCAGGGTTCTGGAGAACCCCGGGAGCAGCTGCCTCTGCAGCGCGTAGAGCCAGGAAACTTGGGAGCAGCTACCACCATGCAAGGGGCCAGGGAACTCCAGGAGCATCCGCCGCTATGCACGGAAGACTGAGGAACCCTGGGAGCAGTTGCTGTCCCATGCAGAACTGGGGGAAGGGAGACGAGCCCCATGAGCATTCTGGGGGCAGCAGATCTAGGCAGGTGATCTGGAGAAGTTCAGGTCTCCAGGCTCTCCCAGAGTAGGTGACAGGAGGGGAGCCCCAGGAGAATTTCCCTTGTCCAACAATTTCCCTTGTTCGGGACCACAATGGTTTAGAGTGCTGGACCAGGGAGGTTCAACCTGTACTAAGAATTCTCTGAATTTCTTACTTTTTCCACAGTACAGTGTAAGAGTCACATTTAAATATAAGACCTAAATTATTTTAATTTTATAAACTTAAATATATTATTGTAAAAAAGCATTAATATATCATGCATTATGATTTTTTTTTAAATTAGATACTTCTGAATTTCAGTGGAGTATCTCAGAGTATTGTTGGTTGACTGAGTCTCCCTTTTATGTTTTTTATTATATGATAGCATAGTAATAGGCCATAGGAGACATGCTACCATTGTAATTGGAAAAAGCAAAATATTTGATTACTCTGTATGATGGATTTTTATTATAGAATGGAGGCAACATACTCCCTGTATTTTAAGGAGAAAAATGTGCATCACAGTTTAAATGTAGAGTGCCATCTAGTGCTGAATATAACTGTTGATGTTCCATCAAACAACTCAAACATATTTTTTAGGAAATTACATGTTTGAAAAGAAAATATCTCCTTTATCGAGGTGACTATAATTAATGCCAAATAAGCCATATATATTTTAGTAAATAAAAAAGATATTTTTTTCTACATAGCATAGAGAACACATTTCAGTGCATTGAATTCATATACTTTGTTTAAATGTGTGGGTCTCTAATCTTTATGTATTTTAACAGTGAGGTTGTATTGAGTACACCTGTGGACCTATTCCTGTTCACACAGACCACTTTACCATTCATTCATGGGCACTTAATATTTTTGGCAATATAAAGCATCTGTTGCAAGCACTTGCCTACATGGAAATGCATTTTATTATGTTTTTAGTTGTTCTCAACGTAACTTTGGAGATAAAATGGTGGACCCAGTGCGACATCTGCCTAAAATGATACTACACAGAAAAAAAAACAGTGTCACCTTTAAATCCCACAAACTCTGCTAGTATGGTCTCATATTTCCTCCATAAGAAAACACAGCACAGGAACATGCCCTCTTGTCTTACACAGTGATCAGTGTCCTGGCTAAAACCCAGAGAAGCCCTTTATTAATATTTCCTATTTATAGCTCTGCTATGGGTCAGACAACAAGGAAGATAAAGTGTGCTTTTATTTTGGCACACAGTCTGTATGTGACATTTGTATTCTGGAGCTTAGAGAAGAGAACTGGACAATTTATGTATCAGAGGGGTAGCCGTGTTAGTCTGAATCTGCAAAAGCGATGAGGAGTCCTGTGGCACCTTATAGACTAACTGAAGTGTAGGAGCATAAGCTTTCGTGGGCAAAGACCCACTTCGTCAGATGCATGTAGTGGAAATTTCCAGAGGCAGGAATAAATATGCAGGCCAGAATCAGGCTGGAGATGACCAGGTGGATCCAATCAAGGAGGATGAGGCCCACTTCTAGCAGCTGATCTGGAGGTGTGAATTCCAAGAGAATAGAAGCTGCTTTTGTAGTTAGCAAGCCATTCACAGTCTTTGTTTAATCCAGAGTTGATTGTGTCAAACTTAAAGATGAACTGTAGCTCAGCAGTTTCTCTTTGAAGTCTGGTCCTGAAGTTTTTTTGCTGCAGGATGGCTACTTTTAGATCTGCAATTGTGTGTCCAGGAAGATTGAAGTGTTCCCCTACAGGTTTTTGTATGTTGCCATTCCTAATATCAGATTTGTGTCCATTGATTCTTTTACGTAGGGACTGTCCTGTTTGGCCGATGTATATAGCCACTGGCCATCACCTACAGTCCCCAGCTAAAACCTCTCCAACGCATCATTAGTGATCTTCAGCCCATCCTGGACAATGATCCCTCGCTCTCACAGGCCTTGGGAGGTAGGCCGGTCCTTGCCCACAGACAACCCGCCAATCTGAAGCATATTCTCACCAGCAACTACACACCGCACCATAATAACTCGAACTCAGGAACCAATCCTTGCAACAAACCTCGGTGCCAACTCTGCCCACATATATACACCAGCAACACCATCACAGGACCTAACCAGATCAGCCATACTGTCACTGGTACATTCTCATGCACATCCACCAACGTAATATATGCCATCATGTGCCAACAATGCCCCACTGCTATATACATCGGCCAAACAGGACAGTCCCTACGTAAAAGAATCAATGGACACAAATCTGATATTAGGAATGGCAACATACAAAAACCTGTAGGGGAACACTTCAATCTTCCTGGACACACAATTGCAGATCTAAAAGTAGTCATCCTGCAGCAAAAAAACTTCAGGACCAGACTTCAAAGAGAAACTGCTGAGCTACAGTTCATCTTTAAGTTTGACACAATCAACTCTGGATTAAACAAAGACTGTGAATGGCTCGCTAACTACAAAAGCAGCTTCTCCTCTCTTGGAATTCACACCTCCAGATCAGCTGCTAGAAGTGGGCCTCATCCTCCTTGATTGGATCCACCTGGTCATCTCCAGCCTGATCCTGGCCTGCATATTTATTCCTGCCTCTGGAAATTTCCACTACATGCATCTGACGAAGTGGGTCTTTGCCCACGAAAGCTTATGCTCCTACACTTCAGTTAGTCTATAAGGTGCCACAGGACTCCTCATCGCTTGGACAATTTATGAATATGTAGATCTTTAAGTCTACACATATTATTACTGAGAAAAAAGGGAACTGATGGTGCAGTCGGTGTGGTACTAATGTCTGAATTTTCCTGTTCCCTTTCCCTTTTCCAGATTTTGCTCCACTCAGGCTATGTCTAGACTGCAGGCTTCTTTTGGAAGAAAATTTTTTTTGGAAGAGATCTTTCGAAAAACCTTCTTCCGAAAGAGAGCGTCCACACAAAAATGCGCATAAAAAAAACGATCTGCTTTTTCAAAAGAGAGCATCCAGAGTGACTGGTCACTGTCTTGCATAAAAGGCCACTCAAAACCACTTCAACCAGGGCTTTAGGTCACCAGTTGCTTCCGAGTGTTGGTGCTGAAGCTTAGCTGAGATACGTGCTTAAAGGGCTGCCCAGGCCCCCTTCCCTCCCCCTGGACAGCCATTTCTCTACTTGTGCTGCATGCTTGCCTACCTCTTTGAGGGACAGCAAAGCTCTAGCAGTGCCTGCTGTGATTGCCCTGTTGGTTTTTGGGAAGCCACAGCTTTGTTCTTTGTGCCATGGAGCTGGTGCTGTCCCTGGGCATTGATGGCCCCACATGGCCATGCTGAAGTTTTTGCAGCACTTTGTGCCAGCTGCCTTCCTGGTCCTGCCTGACCAGGACCCCAAGTTCATTCTGGAGACCCTTTCCTTGGGTGCAGGAGCTACATTCTGGCAACTGCAACCCACTGTGGAGAGGTGTTTCTGGAGGCTGGACACTAGTTCGGACTGGTGGGACCAGCTGGCCATAGAATGGGGGACGACCAGCATTGGCTCCAAAACTTCTGCATGAAGAAGACCACCTTTTTGTAGCTGGGTGCCTGGCTTGTCCCCACCCTCTAAAGATGAGACATCCACCTGTGGCCCACCATCCACCTGGACAAGCAGGTCGCAATCACCCTTTGGAAGCTCACCACCCCTGACAGCTACCAGTTGATGGGCAACCAGTTTGGAGTGAGGAAGTCCACTGTTGGGGACCTCCTCATGGTGGTAAGGCACTCTGGTGCTACATACACTGTACAGGCATGGGGGGGAGAGTCCTGGATAAGGGGGTCCCTCAGGAAAGGGGGGCTGGAGAGCTTGGGGGGTGGAGTGGGAGTGGGGAGGAAGCCCCATCCCCTGGGCTTTGTGCTGTCCTGCCCTCACACAGTCCTGCTGCTGGGGGGGGTGGCCTCATAGGGGTGGCTTCTGGGTTTTTTTGGGGGGGAGAGGATGATAGGGGAGTGGGCACCTCCCAAGGGTTCAGGCACTCCCTCTCTCATTCTCAGTTTTGTGTGTTTCTTTGTCTCCTTCCGCAGGTTGTAAGGGCCATCAACTCAATCCTGTTGCGGAGAGTCATCTGCCTAGGAGACCTGGACTTGATCATGGCCAGATTTACTGCCCTGGAGTTCCCAAACTGCGATGGGGTGATTGATGAGACCCACAACCCGATCTGTGTACCTGACATTGAGCGGCCCAGTACATTAATTGAAAGGGCTACTTTTCCATGGTGCTGCAGGACCTGGTCGACACTTCACGAATATTTTTGTCGGGTGGTTGGGCAGGGCACACAATGCCAAAATCTTTAGAAACTCCAGGCGGGCACATTCTTTTCCCGCTGGGAATTTGCGGTTGGGGATGTGCAGATTCCACTGTGCATCATGGGAGATGTGGCCTACCCCCTCATGCCATGGCTGATGAAGCTGTACACTGGCCACCTGGACCCCAGAAGGGACTTATTTAATGCCTGCCTGAACCATGCCTGGATACAGGTGGAGTGCACCTTCTGCTGCCTCAAGGTGTGGTTCTGGTGCCAGTTGACCCACCTCAACATGGGGGAGCACAACATCCCCAAGGTGGTCATGGCATGTTGTGTCCTGCACAATATTGTGGAGAGGAAGGGGGAGGCCTTCCCCAGATACCAGTGGCAAGGAGCGAGCATTAGAGCAACCAAGGACAGCTGCCATCTGACAGGCCCATCAGGCTGGGGTGCGCATCAGAGAGGCCCTGAGGGAGAGTTTCTCTCAAGGACCCAAGTAACTCTCCCCAGAGCCTCTTCCCTAGGGGTCTCTTCCTTGTGGCTCTATCTCTTCACCACCACAAACCCTTCCTTTGGCCTTTCCTTGACCGCTCAATAAAAACACCTGTTTGGTTTTGAAAAAACAAAGTCTGTATTTATCTAACATTAAGAAAAGGTGGGCAGGGGAGGGGGATTCATAGCCTTGATGGGAAGTGGACTCAGGACTGGGAGGGGCATGGGGGATGGCTAGATGTCCCAATTTGAGTGTGGGGACTTCATTGGAGTTGTGGTCAGGTGGGTCCGGGGACCACAGGGAGGAGGAGGTGCTAGAGCGGGGTCAGGGATGGAAGGAGGATAGGAGGAGGGGACATGGTCTTCATGCGGGGTGGAGGCATAGGCATTACTAGGGGTGGGGGCATGGGAATCGCATGGGGAGCAGGCAGAGGGGGAGTGGGCATAGCAGAAGGGCAGGAGCATGAAAGCCACGAGCAGCGGCAGCAGGCGGGTGTGCCATCATGTGTGACATGACAGCACACATTTTGTCACACTGCTGCATGAGCTAGTCCCATGCGTGGTTCCGCCACACAGCGTCGTCATGGATCTTCTGCACAGGACGCTGCGAGGTCTCCCTGGACCACGGTGTGCCTTCAGGTCCCCTGGACTCTGGCAGCTGGCTGCGGAGGTGTGGCTTCCCGTCTGTCCTGGCTGGTTTGGTGGGGGAGAGGAGGTCAGTCATCCATGCAGACACTGTCCCTGAGGCTGTGCCCTCCTCTGTGAGCAGCGACCAACAGTCCTCAGGTCAGAGGAGGGGGATGGCCCTGGGAGCAAGGCCATGTGTTGCCTGCACAGCGAGTCATGCCTCACAGGGACCCTGAGGTGCCTAGGAGATTATGCTGCCTGTTTCCCAACTCTCCCCCCAGCCCATTGACAAGCAGACAAGGAAAGTGTCCAGCCATAGTGGGATTCCCTCATGTGCGACAGCCTGGCCTTCCCTGGGGTCCACACACACGCCTATGGCTTGCAGCACTGCCCCCAGAAGCCGGTGCTGCCTCGCACGTGTAGCCATGTCCGTGTGCTGTGTGCAACACTCCTCTGTGTGGGATCGTGCCTGCACCCTTGTGGCTAGCCAGCTTTCAGCTGTGGCAGCTCCCCCCGTCCCTTGGCAGGACATGTGTGGCCTCCCCTGAGTCCGGCAGCAGGATCCAAGCCGTGCTCACGGGCTGCCTACTGCATCCTCATGCCACACACTAATGCTGCATGTAGTTCCACATGCATGGTCCTCAGTATGATGTGCAGCCTAAGCAGCCTGAGTGACACTCACACCCCGCTCCTTGTGTGCCCACTTCCCCTATCCTGTGTATGTGATAAAGTGAGACCACTCAACTGAAGATCCCTCCCAGACATCCAAAGAGGCCTGGGAGACATCCTGGCTCACAAGCATCGGCTTGAGGGACAGTGTGATGGTCTTTGTCTCCTCCTCCTCCTTCCGGCTGGTTCTGGTCCTCTTGCTTCTCCTGTGCCGAGACCTCCAGCTGGGCAATTATGGGGGTCTCCAGGCTGGAGTCCATGAGGACGGGTGGGGAAGACGTTTCCCCACCCCATAGGGTCTGGTGCAGCTCCTGGTAATAGGGGCAGGTGTGGGGTCCTGTCCTTGAGCATGAGCTGCGCTCTCTGGCTGGGACATATCGCTGGCTGAACTCCTTAACCTTATTCCAGACTTGTTCCAAGGTCCAGGGTGGGTGTCTGCATTCTTTCAGGGACTCGACCATGCACTCATATATGTCGGCATTGTGGTACTGGAGATGCTGCAAAGTGTCCTCCTCACCTCACAGCTCAAGGAGAGAGAGGATTTCTGGTCCAGACCAGGAAGGTGAGTTCCACTTGGTCCTCGTGGGTGGGTCCTGGGCTGCTCCCTGCAAGGGCCAGGAAGGTTCCGGGGGCTTGTGGCTTGGACATAGCTCTGAATGCTGTGGCAGGGACAGCCATGCACTCAGGGTACTGTCCCAAGGCTGGTTTCCTGCCACAAGTCTTGTCCAGAGTGCTTGCAGCTTTAAGAGGAGCCAAGAGACAGGAACTATAGAGTTGTGATTACTTTGGACAAAATGGCCACCAGGGCACCTGTGTTATTTCCTGGAGGCCGCTTCTCCTCCCTGTCCACACACGCCTTTTTCTGAAAGAGCTCTTTTGGAAAAAGGCTTCTTCCTCATCGAAAGAGGAGTACCAACGTTGGAAAAAATCTTTTGATTTACTTTTGGAAGAACGTGATTGCAGAGTAGATATTCTGCAAGTTTGTCATTTTTCCAGCAAAACTCTGTAGTGTAGACATACCCTCGAGGGAGCAGGGACTGAGCAGTGTGGGTATGTCTACACTAGCTCATTAGTTCGAGCTAGGTAGGCAAATGAGGGCAACCGGAGTTGCAAATGAAGCTCCAAGAGGAGTAACGGTAGTTCAAATTAGGATCTCTAATTCAAACTACCTATTCCGTGCTGCGTGTAGCCGCGGGCACGGAGTTCGGACTAAGGGGGATTTAAAAATGGTGGCGTCCGGGAAGATGCAAATGAAGCCCGGAATATTTAAATCCCGGGCTTCATTTGCAACTTCAGTTGCCCTCATTTGCCTACCTAGCGTGAACGAATGAGCTAGTGTAGACATACCCTGTGTGTCCACAGAGACAGCTATTTTTATCACTCCTGCACAGAAGGAAAATTGTTTTGTCCACACCTGCACAGCTATGGTGCAGCAGATCCCAGTCTCAATATCAACAAATATATTCTTATTCCTGTTCTGAAAGTCTACAAATGGCAGACTGAGGCTATGTCTGTTCTATAGTCCAGGAATGTGTCTACTCTTCTGATTTTTTGTTTTTGGAAGAGCAGACATTCTTTTTCAGCAACCCTGTAAACCTTGTTTTATGAGGAAGAAGGGATGTTCCAAAAAAAAGGGGGGGGTCCACATTTGTCCCAGTTAGACTGGCCAAAAGCCGGAAAAGCCTCTTCTGAAAAAAGAAGTGGAAAAAGCTATGCAAATTGCAAACATTAAAGTTTGACCCACTGGCCATTATGCTGGGTGAGATCGCTCCAAATCTTAAATTAATAGAGAATAAACTAGTGAACATAGTAGGCCCAGGCGCAAGACAAAAATAACTCTTTAGTACATCTTTGGAATTGCGCAGTTAAACTCACAAAAAAGAGAGCTTCAGAACAATAGGTTCTGTAAACTGTACTTATACTGTTTTCACCTTGAAGCAATTGTATTCAATCTGCACATTGTGACCTGGCTCATAAAATCTACAGGCAAGAACATCTTTTGTGAGTTTTTGTAGTCCAAGGAGATTTTAGCTTCAAGAAGTGTGGACTTGTTACCAGTATGTCCTCAGTTATTTTCTTTTTATTAAAATGAGCTATTCTTTCAGATCCTCAAGCCCAGCAACCAAATGCAAGTGTTTTGTGCCTCAGAAGAGGAATTGTTTACAGTTGTCAAGGAAAGTACATTTGAAAAAAAAAGTTATGCCACTTATTTGCTAGATATATCTGCCAATGTGGAATAGGGAATAATCCTGCAATAATTAGTGTTGTGTCTATTTAGAAACATCAGATTTTCCATCTTTTGTAATCAAGTTCTAAATAAGGATATTAATTTATGTTCTCTTACATGCATTCAGGACTTTAGTTTCTAGGCTTGATTCAGCCCCATTGCTATGCCCTTTTCACCTCTGCATCAGATGACCTGGGATTCCATGAGAGAAGCAGCTTTAAGCTCTATCTGGGTATGTCTACACTACCCTCCTAGTTCGAACTAGGAGGGTAATGTAGGCATACCTCACTTGCAAATGAAGCCTGGGATTTGAATTTCCCGGGCTTCATTTGCATAAGCGGGGCGCCGCCATTTTTAAAACCCCGCTCGTTCGAATCCCGTGCAGCGCAGCTACACGGGGCACGAACTAGGTAGTTCGAACTAGGTTTCCTAGTTCGAACTACCGTTACTCCTCATGGAATGAGCAATGAGATACAGTAGGTGTTCCAGTATCTGCATATTTTATGGTACCCAAATACTTTTCAACATTTGGCCAAAAATAACTTTAAAAAATGAAATTTAAATATATTTAAGTGATATAAGTGGTTTGAAAATTTTATTTGCATTCATTTTGGGGAAATCTCAAGTCTAGTGGAAAAGACATGAGTCTTAGAAAAATGTTGGTTATTTAATCATCCTAAAGAAAATAAGTGAAAGGAAACAAAAATATTATCTATTCTTTTATCACAAGGTGAAAAGTCAGTGCAAATTTAATTCAGAATGGAAACATTCTATGGGTGAAAAAATATGTATTTCATGGATTTTGTTTGGCTATCCTTTCAATGCCCTTCTTATAAAGAAAAAGAATAGCACAGACTTTATTTGTGAAAAGACCTAAATGAAAAAAACCCACAAATATCTAGACCTAGAAATATATGTTTCACATTGAATTCAAGTTCTTAATAATTACCAACTTGTTAGTTATTATCTTGAGACACTTATTGATTACTAACTACTCTGCAGATGAATGGGTAGCTTTTTAGTTATTGTTTCACATGAGCAATGCCATTTCTTAAAAGCCTGGAAAATAATCAATGCCCTAAGTGGAAATAATTGAACATATGATGTCTCTTAGGCTTGTATAAATGGTGCCACATAACTTTCAAATTTTAAAAAGTATTCCTTCTATTCAAATCACAAACATAAACACCAATTCTTAGTGCAGTAAGATAAAACATATTTCATATCTGAAGTTTGCTCATAGGTTGTTTTTGCTTTGCCATTCCACAACCTCTCTTTGCATTCCACAATCACTCCTTGATACCTTTACTGTTAGAATTTTTTTCTTAGTATCTGATCTCAATCTCTTTAGTGCTGTTTTTAGGGTAAGGCCTTAAGTTACATCGACACTAGCATTTTAACTTAAGATAAAAATGGAAGTCCACTATAACCGAAGCTCTAGCCAAACAATACTCCCTTAGTTCCATGTTACTTAAAGCAGCAGTTGGCATAGGTGCCTTGCATTGCTACTGAAAGTAAAGGCTGGGTTAGACATAATTATGTGTAGCTCAGTTGCAATAACCTAAGTATGAATGATGAGGAGTACCATGAGACAACAATCGATGCAAACTAATTCTCCAACATCTTACCACCAACTCCTAGATGTTCCTCAAAAGGTTGCCTATCTATTTTTCTTCATACCCTCCAAGTAATTTAACCAAGGTCATACATGAAAGATAATCAATGCCTGATCCAAGTATCTTGAGTCTCTGTCCCTTGATTTACCCATTAGAATATACTGCTGAGGATTTTTAAATCATAATTTACTATCACCTTTGTTGAAGGAAGAATGGAAGTCAGTGAATTTGGAAGTGTAACAAGACTTCACTGGATCGTAAATCTGAGAGACTTGTTATATAGCTGAACACTCAAGTGAGGGATGAGAAACAAAGGAACAAATAAACAACCAGAGAAGGAGGTTAGCCTAATTATGTTTGAATACCTTCTTTTGTCCCCTCCTTACCTTTGTTTAAATGTGTTCAGTAAAAACATTATATAAGATGAGAATAAAAAGAGGCTTACTTTAAGTACTTTGTGAAGGGATTATGCAACAGTTTAAATCTTCCTTTCTCTAACATAATAACAGAGTTATTAACTTCAGAGCAAGACAAATTCATAGTAAACTAAAAGCTGCTTTGCAAACTAAGACATTTATTATGTTTAAATGTGGGCATCCCATCAGGATTAACAGAGCTATACAATTGCAAACTATTATTGTTATAATTTTTGTAATGAAAAGCATTAAAATAATGGGGAATCAATGCTTACATATTTTAACCTTTTTATTAACATGGTTCAAGTGAGTGTAGTAAGGTATAATGCACAATGGAACTGCTTTAAATGAAGCCAGAATGCCCAACACGTGGTACTGTGGTCACTCTTGATGGAGGGTATCTGTCCTCACGTCTGAAGCTTGAGGAGGGGTATAATGATTTTCATCTTTTTATCTTTTCAGGGACCTGAATGTATAAAAAGAGAGCCATTTTGCTTCATTGACTTTTCCGCAGAACTTCCCATAGACTCTATTTTATTCAGTGTGGAACATCATGTTCCTTGTAAGCAAACTGGGGGATACAGAAAAAGCTCTAATAGGTCATCATAGACAAATGGGTACACAGACTAAAAGGAAAATTTCTGACATGAGCAGCAAGGTAATTTCAGATGCAACTAATTTAATAGCTATGAGAAACTGAAGAAAGCTTGACTAAGGGCCAGACACTGAGCACCTGAATCACAATGCTCAGTGACTATTCACACAAGAAATGATGAGTGAAATGGAAAGATCTGTGAAGGAATGTATTTATGCCCAATGCAGCTTGGAAAGTGGAATGGTTATTTGTTAGATATGTGGTTTTATAATCTTCAGCAACATAAGGGAATCAGAAAATGACTCTCAGTTTACTTCTACAAGATAACGGTATCTATGAGAGAAAAATCCATGGTCTTCTCTTGAACGAAACTCCCATCAACTTAAATTAAAAACCATAGAATCATAGAATAATAGGACTGGAAGGGACCTCAAGAGGTCATCGAGTCCAGCCCCCCGCCCTCAAGGCAGGACCAAGCTCCGTCTACACCATCCCTGACAGATGTCTATCTAACCTGTTCTTAAATATCTCCAGAGAGGGAGATTCCACCACCTCCCTTGGCAATTTATTCCAATATTTGACCACCCTGACAGTTAGGAATTTTTTCCTAATGTCCAATCTAAACCTCCCCTGCTGCACTTTAAGCCCATTACTCCTTGTCCTGTCCTCAGAAACCAAGAGGAACAAATTTTCTCCTTCCTCCTTGTGACACCCTTTTAGATATTTGAAAACCGCTATCGTGTCCCCCCTTAATCTTCTTTTTTCCAAACTAAACTTGCCCAGTTCGTGAAGCCTGTCTTCATAGGTCATGTTCTCTAGACCTTTAATCATTCTTGTCGCTCTTCTCTGTACCCTTTCCAATTTCTCCACATCTTTCTTGAAATGTGGTGCCCAGAACTGGACACAGTACTCCGGCTGAGGCCAACTAGTGCAGAGTAGAGCGGCAGAATGACTTCACGAGTTTTGCTTACAACACACCTGTTGATACAACCTAGAATCATATTTGCTTTTTTTGCAACGGCATCACACTGTTGACTCATATTCAACTTGTGGTCCACTATGACCCCTAGATCCCTTTCCGCTGTGCTCCTTCCTAGACAGTCGCTTCCCATCTTGTATGTATGGAACTGATTGTTCCTTCCTAAGTGGAGCACTTTGCATTTCTCTTTATTAAACCTCATCCTGTTTACCTCTGACCATTTCTCTGACTTGCTAAGGTCATTTTGAATTATGTCCCTATCCTTCAAAGAAGTTGCAACCCCACCCAGTTTGGTATCATCTGCAAACTTAATAAGCGTACTCTCTATCCCAATATCTACGTCATTGATGAAGATATTGAACAGTACGGGTCCCAAAACAGACCCTTGAGGAACTCCACTTGTTATCCCTTTCCAGCAGGATTTAGAACCGTTAACAACAACTCTCTGACTACGGTTATCCGGCCGACTATGCACCCACCTTATCGTGGCCCTATCTAAGTTATATTTGCCTAGTTTATCAATAAGAATATCATGCGAGACTGTATCAAATACCTTACTAAAGTCTAGGTATGTGACATCCACCGCTTCTCCCTTATCCTCAAGGCTCGTTATTCTATCAAAGAAAGCTATCGGATTAGTTTGGCATGACTTGTTCTTCACAAACCCATGCTGGATATTCCCTATCACTTTATTACCTTCCAAGTGTTTGCATAGGATTTCCTTAATTACCTGCTCCATTATCTTCCCCGGGACAGACGTTAAACTGACCGGTCTGTAGTTTCCTGGGTTGTTCTTATTCCCCTTTTTATAGATGGGCACAATATTTGCCCTTTTCCGGTCTTCTGGAATCTCCCCTGTCTGCCGTGATTTTTCAAAAATCATAGCTAAAGGCTCAGATACCTCCTCTATCAGCTCCTTGAGTATCCTGGGATGCATTTCATCAGGACCTGAGGAAGATGATCCTACATCATCTTTACAAGGGTAAGATGAAGAAGACTATATGACTGAGGAAAAACTGTTCATGTGTGTTCATGACTTTATTCACTGTGAAAACATTCCCTAATTCTATTATTAGAAAGTGTACCCAACCTCCAAGCCCAAGGAAAGTAGGATAAAGAATTTCCAGTTTCCTATGGAATGGCAAATAATAGCTAACAAGGAAAAGTGCCAAAATGAATTTGAATAAGATATAAAAAATGGAGCACTGACAATACATACTTTCAAGTCTATTTCAGGAAATTAAGTGGTTGCATTCTGTGTTATTCAGCAGTGTTCCCAAGCTTTGTATATTATGACAGCCAGTTTCAATTATTTTCAAACTGGGAATTATTTAAAAAAATGACAATCCCCTTTTCCTGCTTTGTTCTAGGAATCAAATGTTCAAATGGCTTTCAAAAAGAATTTATTTTCTTTTTATCAATCTAACCATAAAGATTTATTTGTCAAGTGCTCTCAGGTTTTATTATCCAATGGGCTTTCAATTAACCAGATGCTTCTTTTATCAGGTTAAAAAAGTACACAAAAAGGGATAGTGTCACTGTAACAAATATTGATCTGACCCTGTGAACATTAGCTGTGGCAGGTAATGACATGGCAATTCAATTTTCCATATTGTCAATATCTATTTGAAAAGAGTGGTCTGAGAAATACTATAGCTAAATCCCTGTCAGATTTTCAATATGGTCTACATGCCAGTATTTTTAGCATTATAAAATTCAATCATTTAACAATATTTGTTTTAAAAAACACTGCTTTTGTAGCTATCCCATAAACTAATATCTACTATTTGTCTGCAGAACAGGGGAAGCCAGTGCCAGTTTCACTAAAGCATTCTGCAAACAGGCTATAGTCTTGATCTGGGGGAAGTAGACATTTTATCTTCATGCCCATTCCATCCTTTACTTATATGTCTATCAACAAGAGTCACAATGAGTGGTGGTTGTGATGGTGATTGAAGTAATAAGACAACCTGACCACTAAGGCCGTGTCCAGACTCAGGGCAAAGTAGCCTTTTCCCGAAAAAACTTCCCCTGCGTCCAGACTCAAGCCGCGTTCTTTTGAAATTATTTCAAAAGAACGCGGCTTTTCTTTCGATGGCGGTAAACCTCATTTCACGAGGAAGAACGCCTTCTTTCGAAAGTTCCTCTTTCGAAAGAAGGCGTTCTTCAATGTAAAGAGGCCGTCTTCGAAAGAGAGCATCCAGACTCGCTGGGTGCTCTCTTTCGAAAAAGCGGATTTCTCTTTCGAAAGATCCGCCTGCAGTCTAGATGCGATCTTTTGAAAGAGGCTCTTTCGAAAGATGCTTTCGAAAGAGCCTCTTTCGAAAGAAGCCTGCAGTCTAGACATAACCTAAGAATTGAATTTACACTATTTCATTGAAATTACCTCACATTTGCTTTCATGCACAGATTAATATCGCTCCTTGAATATTTTGTTTTGTTTGGAGAGATGTACCAAATTATGAGCTCCTCAGAGGACAAACAGATGGCGTTCAGCTAGAATAAATCCAATGAATGCTTTGATACAGAAAGAATTATAAAAGAGTTCAAAAACACCTTTGGGGCATCAGTTTAGCTTACACAGTGGCTATCACACTTGCAGCTTTCCTAGTATCAGCCCATTTAAAAACTGAGAGGTACGCTTCAGCCAGGCAGTGATAGGGAACCCAAAGAAAGCCAGATCTGCTGATTTAAGACAGACACATTCACCCTGCTACTGAAGAGCTGCTCCTATGTAAATCTAATTTCCAGAAGTCCATGAACAGCTAAACAAGGTTCTGGAAAGTAACTGATAAGAGAGAATTTGTCACATAAGTTCCCTCTAGCTAACAGGTTATGACTTTGGCAGAGTTGGTAGAGTCAGGAATCTTAGCATCCTTTTTTTCCCTCTGACTCCAAGACTGATGCAGCTCCCTGTTTCTCTGACTCTGGGGAGCTGTCCACCGAGTTAAACCAAGCCATATAAGAACCCTAGGAAATTCTCTCTCTTGCACGTGCACACACACACACACACACACACACACACATACACATACATTTAAAATAACAACTGAGGTTGCATCAGGAAACATTCCATCCATTAGAGCCTTAAATTTATGGAAATAAAAACTTAAGTGGAAAGCCTTACTTATTCCTTTTCCTCTTCATATTGCTTACAGTTTTGATGCTGCAGCATTCTAACATATCAGAGTTCTTTCACATCTGTCTCCAGCCAATGCAAGAAATCAACGTCATACAATTTGCACTTACAAGAAAACAGTGACCTCAGCAGTGCTAATGCATAATAGTTTTCAAACATGTGTGGCAGTATGCTCTCCTGTTGATATAAAATATTCATAGGTCACTGTCATACGATTGACCCAACTCTAACTGCTGGGTGATTGCCATTTCATGTTTAATAGTGACTTCCAAAAAGATTTACTCAGAAAAAAAGATCCACAGAACAATGAAAACCCATTTAAGAGTCATGCAAAACTTTCTGAAGTATATACTCTGCCCAATGCCTCCCCCCCCCATAAAAAACAAACAAACTCATGAAGGACCATATTCTCAGTTAAACTAATACAACCTTATTAATGACATTTTTAAAATATTTCTTTTAAAAGTATATTTCCATATGGTACTCCTATTTCACACTACATTTGCCTTAGACAGGATGTAAAACAATGTGTTTTTCTTGTTTAATTTCCACTTTAAGTGTTACATTTTTCAGTTTTTAGAATCCCTTTCAGGATATAAGCTTGGGTAGCAAGATACAGTATTTTTCAGATATGACAAAATGAGTAAAAATACCCATTTCTGAAATTAATTACAGATATTAGCAATATTTATGTTTCACTCTGAAGGAACTAAAGGAAAGCAACAAAGGGAACTTTTATATCTTGAATTACCATTAAAGGAACCCATTTCTAAAAGCATCATCTCACAAAAAAATTGACTTTCAGAGGTAATATTATCTGCACACTGTCTTGTTTTGATATTTTGGACCAATTTGCAAATATCAAAATACTTGCAAACAGTTTTATTCAAGACAAAGTTAAGATTTGAAATAGGGTGTCTTTAAGAGGATGTATATAAAATGCTAAGTAGATACTAGGAACTAAGGACATTTGAATGTCAGGTTGTAATAAAAACCTTTGCTTTTTTCATATTCTCCCCCATTTAATTTCAACATTATGAGATGGACACTAAGCCATAGGATCTTATTAATCTATTTTTGTTTTTAATATACCAGATGATTCAATGAAAATCACCAATCTTTCCCTATTGCTATGTACAACAACTCTATTCTCATAGGACAAGTTGGATATTTCAAAGGGTATGTTTCAAAAATGAGCCGCAGTTTCTCGACACTGCTACCTTTTTAAAATAATGAGCAGAATTACGCCAATTCTGTGCACTTTTGAATGCCCCACCTTAGCTTGACTGTTGGAACAAAGCCAAAAAAATATTGCCTCTTTTTATTTGCAGTAGGTGCTTAAGTAATGTCCTCTTTTTTTTTTCTGTAACGAGAATTAGGACTTTAGGAATGGCAAAACAGAGCCACTAGGGGTAAGTTCAGACTACATGCTTCTTTCAAAAGAAGTTTTTTCAAAAGAATCTTTCAAAAAAGCTTCTTTTGAAAGACATCGTCTAGATAGCCACAACTTTTTCAAAAAAGCGATCCACTTTTTTGAAAGAGAGCACCCAGGCAAAAGCACTGTTTACAGTCAAGAATGCCTTTTTTTGAAAGATCTCTTGTGAAAAAAGGCATTCTTCCTCATAAAATTAGTTTTACAGCTGTTGAAAAAAAGCCACATTCTTTCACTTTAGATGCAGGTGAAGTTTTTTCGAAAAAAGGCCACTTTTTTGAAAAAAACCCTGTAGGCTAGACATAGCCTAGGAGCTGTGAGACTTCATGCCTGCAGATGATCATGTAAACGAACCATCTGGCAAGTAACCCCCATGGGCTGAAAGTTCCCCAACTCTGCTCTGTGCCCCTTCATCTCATTATAAAAACTTATTATCCACAAGAGATTATAGGACAGTTTCCTATAAAGGATTCCTGTTATTTAATCTACAGGTGCAAAGATTAACATGAGTATAATAACCCCAAGGAATGGCCAATCTTTTATATTTTTCTTCAAAACACACACTTTAAACTTAATTAGTTATAAAGGCATTTGAAAGGAGATCATGTAGTATCAGATTACTGTAATTTAAAATAATTTATGTTTTTGGTGGTTGGAAAAAATGAGTAATAAGAAAAAGAACTAATTGGCTTTCTTCAAAACAATGTGCATTATGGAACAGCTAGGAAGTTCCGCAAAGAGAAAAGGTCCTAAAGAGTAACCTTTTAGCATATGTTACAACATAAAGTAGCTATAATACAGCAATAAAACTGGATACATGTGTGATTTAAAATAATCACTTAAAATTAAGTTTCAGATCCCTAACAAAAAAAACATTTTTTATTTTATTTTTTAGAATTTCAATCCAGTGGATCCCGTTCTGCTAACAGTTATACTAATCCAATTTTGTTGAATGCAGTTGGGTTGCAAGAGTGAAAAAATGAAATTTGGATAAAAGTTTTGCTTTTCGTTAATGTTGTTGTTCGTCCATCGTATTCGAAGAGGACCTTGACATCTAACGGGTTATGGACTGTCCATGGTGTGTACGCAAATGGCTGATAAGGCCGATACGGGCACGGAATGTTCTACCACATGTCGGGCAGACATGTGTGGGCACCACTGTTGCAGCTTTTGCAACTCTGGCTTTACGGAGTGCTCGCTTCTCTTGTGCTATGGTTGTCCTTCTGGCTTCAGATGTTTGACAGCCTTGGTAGTTCAGCGTGTGCCATGTTGATCGGTCTTGTGCCAGGGTCTCCCAGGAGGTGGTGTCAATATCCAGGGACTTGAGAGAGGATTTAAGCGTATCTTTGTATCGCTTCTTTTGTCCCCCGTGCGATCGCTTCCCTTGAAACAGCTCACCATAGAAGAGCTGTTTAGGGGTGCGATGATCTGGCATCCTTGCAACATGGCCTGCCCAGCGTGTCTGAGTTTTCATCAGCAGGGTGTAAACCGACGGCAGACCTGCTCTAGAAAGGACTTGTGTGTCTGGCACCTTATCCTGCCACCGGATGCTCAGAAGTCTGCGGAGGCAAATCGTGTGGAAGTGGTTCAGTTGCCTACATCAGGGTAGTTAACACTACTGCTCGATAGACTTTAAGCTTTGTAGCAAGGCTTATTCCACGGTGGTCCCACACTTTGGTCAACAGTCTGCCGAATGCAGAGCTTGCCTTGGCGACTCTGCAGTTGACCTCGATGTCAATTGTCACTGAGCAGGAGAGGGTGCTGCCAAGATATGTAAATTGGTCCACTGCTTGCAGCTTTTGTCCCTTCACTGTGATGGTGGGCACTTGATGTTGAGCTTTTGGAGCTGGCTGGTGCATCACTTCGGTGTTCTTTGTGTTGATGAGAAGGCCGAAGTTGTCGCATGCTGCTGCAAATTTGTCCATGCTGGCTTGCATTTCCTGCTCTGATCCAGCATTCAGGGCGCAGTCATCAGCAAAAAGGAGATCTCGTAGCACAGTCTCCTTTATCTTGGTGACAGCCTGGAGTCTTCGCAGGTTAAACAGTTTCCCATCGGTCCTGTATCTCAGTCTGATTCCCAAGGAACTGTTCTGAAAGGCGTCTGACAGCATGGCTGAAAACATTATGCTGAACAGGGTCGGTGCCAGCACACACCCTTGCTTGACGCCGTTTGTGACGGGAAAGGCCTCTGAAGCTTCTCCATCATCCAAAACACAAGCCGTCATGCCGTCGTGGAACTGACGTACCATGAAGATGAATCTGTCAGGGCACCCAAACTTCGACATGATGCACCACAGACCTTCGCGACTGACAGTGTCAAAAGCCTTGGTGAGATCCACGAAGGTGGTGTACAGTTCACGATTCTGCTCTTGACACTTCTCTTGAAGCTGTCGCGCTGCGAAGATCATATCCACCGTGCCACGCTCTTTGCGGAAGCCGCACTGTGTTTCGGGTAATAAACCCTGTTCCAGGTGGTCAATCAGACGATTCAGCAACACTCGTGCAAGGATCTTACCTGCGATGGAAAGCAGTGATATTCCTCTATGATTATCGCAAACTTGTTGATTTCTTTTCCTCTTGTAGAGGTGTATGATGGACGCGTCTTTCAGTTCCCGAGGAATAGATCCTTGATTCCAGAAGGACTGGAACAGCTGAGTGAGTTTGTCGACAAGCACTGCACCACCACCCTTATAGACTTCCGCTGGAATCGCATCAGATCCTGGGGCCTTGCCACTGGACAGCTGGCTGATGGCCTGTAAGGTTTCAGTCTCTGATGGTGAGACATCCAGGCTGTGGTTGATATCCGCCTGGGGCATTCTATTAATCGCCTCGTTATTGATGGAAGATGGGCGGTTCAGTACGGATTGGAAGTGCTCAGCCCAACGCTGTAAAATCAGAGCCTTCTCAGTAATGAGAGTTGCACCATCTGAGTCCAGTAGAGGGGAACTCCCTGAGGGCTGAGGTCCATACAAGGGCTTCGTAGAACCGTTTGGCATCGTTTCTATCAGAAAACTTCTGGATTTCATCTGCTTTGGCACTCAACCAGGAGTCCTGCATCTTACAAAGCTTGCTCTGTACGATCCTGCGAATGTTGTTGAAGGCATTTTTCTTAGCTGTTGACGATGGGTCATTCTGGTGAGCACGGTGAAGGCGATGCTTTTCAGCAAGTATGGCCTTGATCTCTTCATCGTTTTCATCAATCCAGTCCTGCTGTTTCCTGTGTGAGGGTCCAAGAATCTTTAGTGCAGAAGAGTGCACAATATCCCGGAAGCGTTCCCAGTCCTTCTCAGCATTTTCCTCTAATTGCAGCTCTAAAAGTTGGTTGCCAAGCTCTTCTGCTAGTAAAGTTGCTGTGTTGGGGTTCCTCAGTCTACTGACATTGATCTTTTTCATCACAGCTTTGTTTCCCTGCGGACGTCTCTTTGGCTTGATGTTTCGTTAATAACATTTCCATGAAGTACAGGTTTGACCTCCCTGGTTCAGCACCCTCAGACCTGAGCCATCCCACACCAGGGAGTTTTCTGAAGCAGGGGAGGTCAATGCTCCACTGCTGGTTGCACCATTGCCAGCTCCTCTCCCTGGGGCTCTCAAGGATGGGGTTCCCTTCTCTGCCACTGACTCGGTAACTCTGGCCTGGCTGAGGCTCCCTGCCCACTGCCACTGGGGGTTCCCCAGCCAAAGCTGCCCTACTGCTGCCTTCAGCCACTGTTGGTCCCAGTACCTCAGGGGATTCCTCAGGGTTTCCCAGCCCTTAGGCCACTCAGCCACTGCCTCATCACTGCGCCCAGGGGTGGGTGGTTTCATGACCAGAACCATCCAGCCGCTGCAGAACCTGCTGTCACTACGGAGTTCCCAGGGTTTCCCGATTGGGGCCACCAAGCCTACCCCACTGCTACTGGGGATTCCCCTACGGGGGCCAAGGTACCCTGGCCAGGACTCCTGGGCCACTGCATGGCCCTGCTGCCACAGGGGAGTTCTCAGGGTTCCCTGGCCAGTGCAACACCAGTGGCCTGACCCCATTGATGCTGGGAGTTCCCTGGCCAGGGTGAAGGCTCCCAGATGCTGTCTGGCCTGGCTAACACCAGGGTGCCTGCCTAATCGCTGCTAGCTCAGCTGGGACTCTGCAGACCCCACTTTCCCAGGGCTCTTTGGTCCAGCAATATCCATGGCTTTCACAGACCATAGATGTTGCCGGAGCAGAGAGCCCCAGATTTTGTAGGTTCAACATGTATATTGGTTTACCATTTTGAAATTCTGTAACATACCATAGTACAATCCAGATTAATGAGCAGCTGTGTCACTCTTTCCATACTGGGTGCCATACAATTTCTTCCTGAAGTAGTTCCCACCTAGATCTCTTACAAACAGCATCCCAGCATGCAAGCCCCACCCTAAACGTTTGTGTATAATCTGCAGAGTTACACTCTGTCTTTCACCAGACGTGGTTATTCTGGAGACTGAACCAAGCACATCCCTGGTCCCTTTTAATTTGTAAATGTGAAGAGAGCAGCATTATCTCCTGCAAATTGTAACCAAACTTGTTTGTCTGAGTGATTGGATGAACATGAAGAAAGATGGAGTAGACTTTAGGCACTAAAGTTTCATGCTCTTTTATTTCTGAATGAAGTTATTTTTTTACTTAATTCTACATTTTAAGTTCAACTTTTATGATAGGTTGCATTACACTACATGTATTAGGTGAATGGAAAATACTATTTCTCTCGTTTTTACAAGGGCAAATCTTTGTAATTAAAATAAATTTAAAGTAAGCACTGCACACTTAGGGGATGTCTACACTTGCCCCCTAGTTTGAACTAAAGAGGCAAATGAAGCATACTGAAGTTGCTAATGAAGCGCTCAAAGCTGATTAGCATATTCGCGGCCGGTCGCCATTTTAAAATGCTACACAATTACTCTTCTTCCAACACACAAGAATTAACAGCTATTAATGACCAAATAACAGTGTTGTTAATACACTGGAAATTATATCATCAGCTCAGCAGCATGAGTTTATAGTGAGTACTTAGCCACATTATTGATTACCTTTATATATTACATATTTTAGAGAGTTTGTCTGTTTGTCTGAGCAAGAACTCCTCCTAAACAGTAAAAGCCAGGACTTTCAAATTCAGTGTACAACTTCCTCTTCTGATTTAAACTAAGACAAGGGCTTGGTTCTGCCAGGAAAGGGGGATGATCCTAAAATGGGATTGCTTCTTATAAAACCAACCAACCAAGCAAACAAACAAAAAAATAATCACCAAATCAAGTACAATCTTGAAAATTGGCATAATTGAACACATGTGGAAAGAGAGTGAGCCAAGATGAGTCAGAAAAATAGGATGAATCTGGAATAGGATTACATCTCAATAAACATTACAGAACAGGGATAAAAGAGAGAAATTTGGAGAAGAGTGCTGTTTTGGCATAGCTAAATCAATGCTTAAGACATGAAAACTGGAAGATAATGTTATTAAAAACCAAATTGATCATACCCTTTTTTGTTAAAACATAGTGAATTGTAAGAGTTTATAGGAATGAAGAAAAATACACTTGACGGAATTTCTATTTTCAAATGACTAAAATTATCTTAATAAAAATAGCACTATATTTTTTTAGAAAAAAACAATCATTTCCATAAAGCATGTGCATTTTCCTTTTCTTAAAAAAATATCAAGTCCCTTAAGGACCCAAGCAACACCAGATAAAACTGCTAGTATTTTATAATTTACCAAATTACCACTAAGAATACAATGATGTTTAAAAATAATTGTAAAATGTCTTAAACTGTAAAAAGTCACAACATATGCAGTTTTGGGATTTCATACCAAATGATTATAATTGTTGGAAGCAATACTCACAGGGTGCTTGCAACAGCAAGCCTTGTAACCATGTTTCCACATCCAGCTATATCTTTACGCTACCTACTTTTGCAATACATATAGACAATATTATTGTTGAAAAGTCAGCTGCTGGAATGTAGTCGTTCAGCTCTAGTACTCTGTACTAGTTGACAGCAGTCTAGTCATTGGTGAGATGCAGCTATTAGAGTATATGCTGTAGGCACACACACTTTCTTCCTCCAGTTTTCTTAGCTAAGAAACTGGTGCAATTGAGGTTCATTTCTGAAAATCAGAGGTTTCATACACCTCTTATACAGACAAGTGAATTGATTAAATCTGGTAAATATGTAATGACTGTTAAGTGATATCCAATGGAAAGGTCAAATTATACATTTTAATTTTTTTCTGTACTCAGCACCCATGATGAATAAATGCACAGACTTTCAAAATTCTAGATAATCAGAAAAATGGAAATGTATTGAGTGGATCAGTCTACTGTTAGAAGTGCTTGAATTCTGCAAGTGTGAAAGAAGATACTTGAAACATTATCTCGGTTTAGCATAAAAAGAGAAATGAAGAGCTGACACAAACAATGTTGCACAACCCATGGAATCTGATGATCAATGTGAGCAATGAAAAGACCTTCTGAGGAAATAAAAGGAGTTCATTTTCTTTCTGCAACACTGAGCACACCCAAATCCATTTGAAAGGGCAGTATAGAAGAAGGTAAATAATTTAATTTGAAACATCCCCCTAAGAAATACGTCCAGTGCACTGGGCAGATATGAGAATGATATAGAGAAGGCCATGATATAGAACCCATGTAGGAACAAACTGACTGAGAAACAAGAAAGTATAAATAGAAAGTAAGAAGATTTATTTCAAGATAGCTGTAGAGAATTTTCTTTCAGAAAGAGTTAACTAATGTATTGAAGAGATCACAATTATAGGCAATGGATTCATCAAATTAAATATACCGATTGAACCTCTTTAGTCCAACAGTCTCTGGTCTGGCAACATCTGTGGTCCAGCTAAATTTTAGTTAGCTGGAAGTCCACTTATCATGTGTCTGGACAAGTTTCTGCAGTCCCATAAAGTTTGTTTACAGCCACCAGTACTGGCTCTCCATGTTCTGTACTGTTATTTAGCATTAATTTACCCACAAATGTCTTCTAAGAGCACAGAAAGCAGTGGAGGTGTTGGTAATGCTGCTAGACAATGTTGACCTCCTATGGTTAGTCAAATTCTTTGACTTGGCACTAATTAGGTCCTGAGGATGGTGGACTAAAGTTTTTGAACCTGTACCATATGTTAACTCAATAGTGTATTTTAGTTAACATCTTTTGGGCTTTGGATCAAACACTTAAAAGGAAAGATATAGGCTAAAACTCTGTTACGTTTCCTGTTCTGGGGATTACTGTGTTGTGCTGTTCTAGATTATGAACATATCCACTCAACTGGCACTGATGCTTACTGTTACAAGACTTACCAAAAATGACAGTAAGTTTTTGTGTTTCATTTTTCCAGAAGAATGAGTGTGGTCTCTCTAGGTGTAGATAAGCCAGTTCTCCAGTGTTGTTTTTTCTCGGATGTCAAACAACATGCATACATCTTAGTACATATTTAGAAAGGTGATTATTTCAAGTGGATTTACTTCAGTTAATCTATCCAGGATAGATATATAGGATCCAAGAAGATTACTGGAATAAATATTTGCTTCAATGACAAACAATTTTATTAAACTATTTGTTCTTATCAAATTTCAGTCAAGCTATGGCTGAACTGATTTGAAATTTGCATCTATGTCCTACATCTGGATTCTTCAGTGAGAAAATCAATGGGTCCAGGTGGGCAAATGGGTTTCTTGTGTGGATTTTATTGCAAGATCAGAATCTCAGCAATTTTTTTACATAAATTTTGAATGTGGGTAATAAATATATATGTCATTAATTTTTATTAATTCTGCAAAATAAGCTAAATTGCTCCAACTCTGGTAGCATTTTAGAGTCATTTGTTATTATTATTATTATTATTATTATTATTATTATTATTATTATTATTATTACCAAAGCATCTAACATAGAATGAAGCTGCAAAGCATATAGAGTCCTGCTTGACAATATGGAATCTGGATGATATATTATCTCCATTTTACAGATAGAAAAATGATCCACACAAGAAGGTTGTAGAGAAGCCAGGACCTGAAGTCAGACTTACCTTTCTTCCTTATTTATGATTCTAGATAAAACTGAAATAAATCTGAAATAAATCTGAAGAAAACACAAGTACATATTACAATACTCTGCCAATTTTGCTATAGTTCAGTCCATGCATTCTTGTTCCATGGAAAAGTCAATATTTCAGTTGTGAACAATGTGCCTTTTCACTTTTGTGATTTAATAAGCATTGTACTTTACAGATGAAGAGAGAAAATAAAATTAAAAATACACAGATAAAATTTAAAAAAAGGAGCCACATTATTTCAGCACTGAGCTCTATTGTGAACTGAAGGCAATCTTACTTAATATTTTGAGGAAAGAATTTTAAGGTGAAAAGTCTGTCATAGCACTGTTTCTAAAATAAAAGTATTTTGGGGTTTAGGGTTTATTTTGTTTTCCCACATCTCCACTGATTTAACTCCTCATTATAGTCTTGACAAATGAGAGTAAACAACAACTAAAAATTATTCTGGCCCAATCACCCATGTTCCTAGCTCCAACATACACCATTTCTCTATCAGTCTTGTTTACTTCAATAATAAATAAAATATTAAAGATGAATAAAATAGAATAAAATTAAATAATAAGATTGCTGCACCAAAACCTTTCTTACTCTCTCTAGGGGTATGTCTACACAGCAGTGTTATTTTGGACTATGTCCGCGTCTACACACAAGCAATTACTTTGACTTAATGTCAAAATAACTTTGATCTGGAGGACTTCTTACTCCAATTCCAGTAACCCTCATTGTACAAGGATTAAGGGAAGTCAGAGGAAAAGTGTTCTATTTCAAAATAAGTTCTGTGTAGACGTGCCTAAATTTGAAATAAGCTATTTCAACTTAAGCTGTGCAATTAGCGTAGCTCAAGTTGCGTAGCTTATTTCAAGTTTAGTGCTGCTGTGTAGATGTGCCCTAGGTAATCTGGAAGTAGTACAGGTCTAGAAAATAAAAGTAGTTGTGACTTTGCACCACCTCTGCATTTCCACAATCTTGGGTCTGGTGAAGGCCCACTGTGTAGTAATAAGCAGACTACTACTCTCTCTAAAAATACTGTTCTTGCAGCTTGTGAAAGCCCCAAGGGCCTCTGACCCTTTCTGATAGCCCTCTGAAACAGGAGTCAGCATGTGGGAAGTCCATATTTAAATACCTCTGACGATTAGAAATTATTACTGTACAAAGTGAATATTGATGATGTTAGATGTCCTTGCTGTCCAGCTGCTCTGGGCCAACAAAAAGAATGGAACAGAAAACTGGGTCCAATTTCCCACCTGGCTATAGCAATGCTGCATCAGTGGCTGGTGTAATAAACCACAAACTCTAATATTACAGGCACACATCAAAGTGTACATTTACCCTTTTATAACAGTTCTCTATGGTTAAGGGTGTTCCTTATATCTAATTATGAAGGTACATGTTTACCTACTCATTAATAAAACACAAACACACATTTGCAAATAACAAAACAAACACAACATCCTGCAAATGAGACAAATCCTATAAATCTTACTCGGGTCAAACTCCCATTACTTTCAATAGGAAATATGACATAAGCAGTCAGGGAGGAGCATGGGAAAATATATTTTTGAAATCTGCAGGCATTTTGCCAGTGTAAGGACTTGGTCTTAAAAACTAGAATATTCTCACTGCTTAAGGAAAGAATATTCTCACTGCTTAATGTTTAGAGTGTCCCTGCATCTTCCTGCATCACAACCATATTGATATTTCAACACATTTTAGGATCAAGGGCTGGAAGGAAACTTGAGAGGTCCTAAAATCTAGTCCCTGGTGCTGAAACAGGGCTTTCCCTGACAGATGTTCATCTAACCTAGACACAAAAGCCTCCAATGATTCCACATCTTGCTTTGGAAACCTGTTTAGAGTTTAGTTACTCTTATAGTTAGAATATTTTTTCTAATATCTAACCTTAATTTCCCTTGATCCAGATTAAGCCCATTAATTTTTGTCCCATCTCAAGGGGATAGGAAGAAAAATGATCACAATAGTCTTTATGGATACGTCTACACTTGCTCCCTAGTTAGAGCTAGGGATGCAAATGCATCTGACTGAAATTGCTAATGAAGTGAGGATTTAAATATCCCATGCTTCATTAGCATAATCTCGCCCGCACGCTATTCCACTCCACAGCTGACTCGAACCAGGGAGTGCGCTCCAGGATGCATTAGTTCGATTCAAACCCCTTGGTTTGGTTAGTTCGAATCAAACCCCATTCATTTTTAACCTTGCCTAATGAATCAGGTTTTCTATACCATTTATCATTTTTATTTTTCTCCCATACGCTCCCTCCAGATTTGCCCACATTTTTCCTAAAGTGTGATGCCTAGAACCAAACACAATATTCCAACTGAGACCCTGCCAGTAGGGAGCAGAAAGGAAAATTATCTCCCTGTTAATATACTACAGAATAGTATTAGTTTTTTTGCAACTACTTCACAGTTTGGATTACTAATACATTTGTTAAAAAGCCCCAAGCCTTTTTTCAGCAGTACTCACAACCACCCGTTATTCCCAAGTTTGTAATTATGCATTGATTTTTCCTTGTTAAGAGTAGTAACATGGACTTCTAGTGGCTTAGGCAGGGGAAGGCTCAGCCTTCCCAAATTGCCAGCCTGGCCCTGCCCACAGTCCACTCCCAAATGCTTGCTGTAGGTGATCTGGGGGTGGAGTATTGTTGTCCCCAGCACCTGCACTCCTTGGTGCTCCAGGCCAAGGAGGCTGGAACCATGCTACTGCCTCTGCTTTCTCCATGTTCCAGGATCTGCACTGTGTGCATGCTCCCTGTGCCTCTCTGCCCCTCCCTGGTGTTCCAGGGAGTCTGGGAACGCTCTGCATGCTATCCTGCTACTCTGCCCCCTCCCTGTTATTCCAGGGAGGCTGGGACATTTTAGGTACACTGCCCCACTTCTTCCCCTCGCCATGGGGGCAGGGCCTCAGCAGGGGGGGCAGAGCTATAGGTGGGGCTGGTGGCCTGCCTCCCCCAGCCTTGGCTGCACCAACTGCCCATGAGTAGTAACATTGCCCTAGTCTTTATTAAATTTCTTTTTTTTAAATTTCATCCCTATACGCTAATTGGACAAGGTCATTTTGAATTCTATTCAACTTTTCCAAAGTGCTTGAATCCCCCCCCCCCCACCACAGTTTAGAACTATCCACAATTTTAATAAACATACTCTCCATTTGGTTATTAAAGAAATTAAAGGAGGATTATGAGGTTTCAGGACTCAGAACAGACTGCTGTGGGACCCGATCAGATATATTCTCCCATTTTGACAACAAGCCATACTGCTTTGAGTATGGTCTTTCAATCAGCTAAGCACCTACCTTATATAGTAATTTAATCTAGACTACATTTCTCTAGTTTGCTTATGAGAATGTCAAGTTAAGATCCTTATTAATTAAGATATGTCATGTCTTTTCTTTCTGTCCTATGCAGTAGGCCAGTGATTCTCAACCAGGGATCAGTAGACCACACAGGACTGCAAGCAGATTTCAGGGGCTCTGCCAAGCAGGACTGGAATTAGACTCATGGCAGAAAGGTGAAGTGAAGCCCTGTGTGCCAAATGTTACCGCCTGGGGCTGAAGCCAATGTCTGAGTAACTTAACTTTGTAGACATCCCTGTGATAGGGGCCCTAGGCAACTGCCCAGCTTCCTACTCCCTAATGCTGATCCTGTTTTATATGAAGAAAAGCAATTGTTGTGGCACAGGTGAGCCACGGAGTTTTTATAGAACGATGTGGTGAGGGGGAGGGGAAGGACACAGAAAGAAAAAGATTAAGAACCCTGCAGTAGGTCATTATAGCACCGCTATCCATTGGCACTGGCTATCTCCTTTTACCCCAGTGTACTTATGGGTTTTGATGGACAGGCCGAGGTTCATCTTGATCTCACCTCCAATTCAGCTGGGTATCACTCCCTTATTCACTTCCTGTATGAATGTATTTGACCATCCCCTCACACTTTCCTGGAATGGTCACCAGAGTAGCATGGAAGGAAATTTCTAACCCCAGGGCAACCTCCATGCACTTGTGGGATAGTTGGAGACTCCAAAGAAATAACACAAACACACACAATATATGCAGCTGGGTAATTATATTAAACAGGAAGCAAATATAACATAACAGAGTAAACAAAAAACTCTCAGGGTCATTGGTGCCCACAGCAGTAATATCCACTCCTTTCCCAGTCACATGGTCTAATAGAGCAAAAGTGAAATGTAGTGTCCTTTTTGTACTCATACTTTGTACAGGCCCTTGACGATCTGTGAGAATATCTTCTGTGCACCAAAACTTGACTGACTTGGATTGGTATAGACCAAAATACTCACAAAGGGGGTAAGATGGTAAGTCCTTCCGCAGGTTTAATAGGCAGAAGGTCATAACCCCCACCCTAAATGCTTACCGCCTCCTTCCGCCCCATCCCCAGGCTTGAGGCCAGGTCTGTTTCTTCCCCCTCCCCTTCTGCTTCCCAAGACCTCCTTGGCAGCATTGGATACTTCACAGGCCTGTATAAAGGAATTTCTGTGGGGGGAGGTGCTTTTTTTGTAAATGTGGACCACAATTCTTTAAATACAATGGAGTTCAAAATAGTCATGCAATGAGTGTGCATAAGAGAGGTTAATGAAAAAATTGAGTGGAAACAGTGATTGGTAAAATGATTTTCTTATAACAAACTAAAAATATAAACAATTATAAAGGTTTTATAGAAATTGCATTCTGGGAACATGGTGGGAGGCAGCATGACCATCAGGGCCCCCTACTCCCTCGGCTGCCTCTGCCTGCTGATGCTTTCCTGCTCGGCAAGGCCAGTGCTGGGTAAGTGCGGGTGGGGCTACTGGCCAGCTGGACTGCGCCCGGCTGCTCCTCATGGGTTGGTGGCACCTTTCCTCCAGCTCTGACGTGCTGTCACCAGCCCCACTTGCCCATCCCCCTGCAACACAATGCTCTCCCATTCCCCTAACAAAGTCCCCTCATGATTCCTTAGGGAACCAAGGGGAGGGGTGTGCAACTGTATCCTTCTCACGCTCCCTGTGTACGGGCCTGCTTCACTGTGCTTGATATCTTGCTAAATTTAGTCTATAATGCTATAGTAAGGAGTCAGATATCACATCAACAAAGAAAATGTGCATGATGAAGAGAGAAATATAAATAAATGCTCAGCATCCAGCATTATGGTTTCCGTTGGGACTTCCGTTAAAATCTAAATGCTCTCCAAACTTTACTTTCCTTCAGCTTTCTCTGAGCTGACAACTTACTGTCCATGCAGTATACATCTATTTTGTAAATAAAAATATATACACACTGTTACCAAAATCACTGGTAATTGTGTAAGGAAACTGTTCATACAGCATGTTGTATTTAGTCATATCAGAGGAAGGAAGAGATTGTTGCCAAGTTGTAAATTTGAGATCAACTGCCTTTCTTGTCAGAGAGCTACTGTGTCTCCTTGGGAAAGTCGCTTCAACTTCCCATGCCTTCTCACTCCTCTATCTTCAAAATGATGATAATAGTATGTCCCAATCCCTACCATAAGGGATTTAGGAGAATAAATACATACATACATACAATATGATGAAGTGGTCAAGTACTATGATAATGGAGACCATATGAGCTTTTTTTAAGATACCTTGTATTATATGTAGATGTTGGGGCAAGTGGCAAGGAAATTGTAGGACAACTTGACAATTAAGACCATGATAGACAAGAAATAATAGCAAACAACCATAATAAATAGATTCGGGGGGGGAGGGGACGGGGGGAATGAAAAAAAATAAAGTGCTCAAAATTAAAATGGTCCAGGTCAGTACTAACTAATGGGTGTCACTCTGCCTGGAGTGGCTTATCATGAGAATGCCAACCCCAGGACAAATAACCATCTTCTTAGTCTTTAAAGTGCTACATAGTTCTGTCTTTTGTTTTAGCTAGACCAGACTAACATGGCTGCATCTCTATCACAACCCCAGGAGAGACTGTCATAAATCAGGATGGATACTTACAAAGCACTACAATAGTCTTAAACTGGAGTGTTTAAGAAGATTGTCTGTGAATCCATTACACCTTTCCACTAGGCAAGCTGTACTGTATGCTAAATGGTCACTTAAACTTAAAAAAAAAACCCACAAAATATTCAGATTACATCTGGTCTCAAGAGACCAGTTACTCACTCAGGTCAGTTTGCATCCCAGACCCCACACAAAAGACAAAGCTGATAGCCAATTCTATAGTAAACTAACTAAAGTTTCATTAGCTGAGAAAAATAAATGAGTATTATTGAAAGATTAAAGCAGGTTAAAATTATATATGGTACAGTCTATGATTTCAAAACATTGAAGGGATTTATTGTTCTGCCCATTTCTCCAAATGTTTCAGAGCTACCCAGAGTAACTCTGAGGATCTCCACTACCCTATCCAGTTTTTTTTTTTTTTTTTGCATTGATAGACCCTAAACAGCGAAGAGATAAAAAATGTTGCCATTTGTCCAAATGTACAGCTTGCTCCCAGAGAAATGAAAATGACATCAGCAGTTTCCATGCAGTTCCCTTCTTTATGACACAGGAGCTGGTAGGAAGAAGAATACACTTAGCAAAATCTTTGATCTCTCATACACTGACTATGTGCAGGATTTAGCAGTTTTCTGTTAAATTTCTTTTTTTGTATTAAAACAATTTTCCCCCTCAATTGATGGGTTACTTAGTTAAAAGATAACTTAGTTAAACAAGGCAAATTTCTATTATATTATAACAGGTTACAGAGAAGTGAAAACAATGCACACAGCTTCTCACTAAACATATTCTTCTACATTTAATATCTGTTTTGAACTATGTGCACAAGCAAGTCTGACTTCAGAAGTGAGTTTGTCAATTCTCAGCTGATTCTGTGGCCTTGGCCAGAGCTAGCACTTGGCTTATAAAGGCCACAATGGGGTTGACATCAGCACAGTTACAAAAAGAAACATGAGATTAACCAGAAATATATTAAGAAATCATTAAGGTTTAACAAAATGAGTGAACTCAAGTATAAGATAAAAATGTGTGCAAGAGAGACTTGCCATATGATTCTTTTGTCAGGGGATATTGTGAAGGTCATCAATACAAAAAGAATTAGGTAAGTTCATGGTGGACAGGTTCATCAATGTCTATTAGTCAAGAAAGTCAGAGATACATCCCTTTTGTTGTGGGGGTCCTTAGATTCAGTGATTACATGTTCTGTTAATTTATTTTGAAGCACCTGGCATTGGTCACTGCTGGAAGACAGCATATCAGACTAGATGAATCTTTAGTCTTACTGAGTATGGCCATTCCTATATATCCTCTCATAACTAGGTGTAAGGGAGCTAGCATCTCTTTAACATTCACAGTGATTCCCATGAGATATTTGCTCACATGAAAAGAATGGAAATATGTTCTGGTGGGGGGAGGGAGGAGCTGACTATCAATTCTGTACCAGACTGAAATTCTTGCATGATATTGTGTTGTTTGACTAATAACAATGTTATATTTCTCTAGATGATAAGTAAGGCCCTACCAATTTCAGAGTCATGAAAAAATGGATCACAAACCATTTTCCCTAGTAGTCAGTTCTGGACTCACACTAAAAGGGGGCATTTATACAAGGAGGGTTTTCAACATGGGTTCAGCTTCCCAGGTCCTAGACTAGATTTGGCACATTCATTTTTCTAATATAATCTAATTTAGAATATCTGTATAATTTCTACAGAGATACATTGCTAGTAGTAGCTAGACAGCTGCACTGCTAGTGAAAAAAATAGCTAGCAGTTTTCCTCATGAAGACAACCCCTCTTTCAGAGTAATGAAGACTAGATGGCTCATTTCATCCTTATCTTTGCAGGCTTTTTGGTTGTTTAATACAGATATTAGTTATATTTCCCATTTGTTGGCAGCAAGAGTAAGTCTCAGGTCCGACACTGGGTTCTCTAAGTACAAAACACGCTGCACAAGTATCTGTCAAACACAAGCAATTTATTTCCTGACAGATTTCAGCTGTACCCCTTAATTAAAGAACAACATGATAGGAAAATCAGCATCTTACGTCCCTTCTGCAAGCTGGGAACTCCGTTTCAGCTCTGGACTAGTGGGAAGACATCTAGACTCCCAAGGCACCGGTACCAGAGTCCATCACTGAGGTCCAAATTGCTATACTGTGGTTCAGCTTTAAATTCAGTGTCTCTACCTTGTTTTGCAGTTTAAAAATTTCCAGGAGTTACATATTACTTGCTAATGTATGGCTCAGTTGTTAACTATAGATTTGGTACTACTTGTCCTTTGACCTTGTTTACATGATCAGTACATCTGGGTAAACAAGATTGTTATACATTCCGGCCCTTATCTATAACTTGTTTTTGCTAAACTGGAATCTTTACTTATCTTAAATGGCATATGTTCCTAGAGGCTTGCTTCTGGCTCATCAGATATAGGGGAAGGGGAGAATGTATGCCTCACTACCCCTATACTTGGCACATACACAGTTCTTCTGCAATTAACCCCTACACCACTTATGGTTGAAATTCAGAATTAAGAGGAATTCTGTTATATTTGCCATATGCAGGTCCAAATTTTGTGGCTTGAAACTTCACTTACTATTTTCATAAATGCTGTTAGTAAAAGAAAACCATAGAAGAGATGGATTTTAAACATCAGGCCAAACTGAGCTCTTGCTTATGGAACAGTAACTGCCATTAATTCAGTAGGGATACTGCACCTCACTTACGGCATTCATGGTTATGATAACGGAAAAGTCTTTCTGAAAATTGGGCACAACTAGATAGAAGCTACAGAATAACTGAAAGTAAGTCTGTGGATGGTACAAAAAGTAAACCCAATGTTTTTCTCAAATGTCTAGAAAGTGCATGACAGACAGGAAAGGAAATATATTTCATTGGACCAATTTCTATCAGTCAGATCAACAAACCTTTGAGTCATATAGATCTCTACTTCAGTACTAGGCATATGATAGGACAATGATAAAGCACTATGAACAATTGCCATCTTTTTAAGATAAATGGAAAATATTGGTTTCTAGAACTACTTTTCTACTTCATATAATAGCTCAGGTTAAGTAAAAGATCTCCATGCTTTGGGGGGAAGAGAGGACTTAGCCCAACCTTTGTCTCATATTTAACATTTTTAAACAGAAGCTGCAATTGAAGTGGAAAGACACTGGCTTTTCTACTACCTTGGATTCTTAACTGAATAATCATTTACAACAGAGTCTGGGCTGACAGAGTCAGGCTTGTGGAGCTCACACTATGGCACTAAAAATAGCTATGTAGACATTATGGATCAGAGTCTGAAACCCACCCCGCTCCTTCTGCTTCAGATCCCAAGCTCCAGCCAAAGCTGATATGCACTATTAGCACAATAGTGCAAGCCCCACAATCCTGTCTCTGTTGACCTGGGCTCAGAGATTTGCTGTTATTTAATCTGTAGACATAACTTCAGATACACTGGAGCAACTCCAATTACTTCAGCATTAAAATAGGCAAATAATTTAACATATTTATGCAGAGGATAGTTTCAAGCATCAAAGCTTCTTTTTCAGCTCTGTGTCTAAAATTAGAATGCCTTGAGGCTCTATCAAGGAATGACACAGAATTAAAGCATATGATTTGACTCTTGAGACAACTGATTCAATGGATTAAATAAATGCTCTTCAAATATCCCTAATACAATGGAAACCTTCATGTGTGACCACAGCTATGCTTCTGTGAAAGACCCCAAAGACAGCAGGACTTCATTGATTCTGTCGTCCAGAGGATAGAAAGACGATAAACTCTGAAGATCTCAGCTGCTCCAGTATTCCATGGTTAAGGAGTGGCCACCATGTCACTATGCAGCACATGGACACATTGTTCCATGTTTTTGCTCAGTGTTGTTTTACCATAATCTAGGAATTGTGGTTCCATTATTTGTTACTTAACATTGGAAATCAGTGTGATAGAAATACTCAAGAATTAACTAAAGAGAGGAAGAATAGTATTTAGTTAAGGCATTAGAATAGGACTCAGAAGAACTAACTCCAACTGTGACAAAAACCCATTGTGTGACTGAGCAAGAGTCTTGAGTTCTCTACATTAGTTTCCATCTATGAAATGGAGATAATCCACTACCTCATAGGTTTTTCAGATACATTAATTAAATGGGGCATACATAATAATTGCCTCTCATTACATTTTACTAATTTACATACCCTCTACACTACAGCACTAATTTGAACTAACTTATTCAAATTAGTTAATTCGAGCTAAGCTAATTCAAATTAGTGCATCTAGACTTAAAAACTAATTCGAATTAGCGTTTTGCTAATTGAGTGGACCCTAAACCGAAGTTAAGGCTGGCCGGAAGCAGTGCCGGCAGGGCATCAGGTTAGGGCTTAGAGTGTGGAGCTGCTGCCTTAGGCTAGCCGAGGGCTGTGCTTAAAAGGACTCGATCCCCACCCCGGACAGACAATTCTCAGGGTTCTCCGCTTGCTTGTCTACCTCGATGAGTCTTGGAGTGCCCTGAGTGCCCACACTCAACACATCACAGCACTTGGCCATCAGCCCGGCTGTACTTGCCGCAGACTGCCATCCGGGGGGGGTCAAGCGGATGTCAGAATTCAGGAAGCCCTGCAGGAGAGCTTCCACCCCATGGAGCCCGCAGAGCCACCCCAGTCCTCTGCGGGAGGCGGGAGAGGGCAGGAGACAGGGTGGGAGATGGGAGGGGGAAACCTGGGAGGAGGGAGCTGCAAGTGGGAAGCAAGGGGAAGGAGGGGGAGGGGAAACTCATGGATCTGGGATGGGAGTCTCGCCGGGCCAACCGCCTCCCAGCACAACAAGGAAGGGGGACTCCGTGTCCCCGCAGGGATGGGGTCGAGGGTGCAGAGGCTGAGGTGGGGGGTGTGGACATTGAGGAGGAGGGTGTAGGGGTTGAGGAGGAAGAGGTGGGAGGGGGGCAGGAGTGAGAGGAGGGACAGTTGTTGGGGGGGCAGCAGGTGTAGGACCAGCACAAGGGACCATGCTCTGCAGCAGGGCCTGCAGGTTTGCATTTCTGTCTCGGTCCTCAGCCAGCTGCTCCTGGCAGAGCTGCAGGTCTGCCCACATCCAGGCCTGCACTGTGTGGTGCAGGGCTCGCAAGGACCCCAGGTGCTGGTCCCAGTACTCCTGCTCCATGGTGGTGGTTCGGAACAGGCCGTGGGTGCAGAAGCATTTCCCGGGCGGGGTGGTGCACCCTGCATGAGCAGCTGGTGCAGCTGTAGAGAAAGAATAGAAGTGGTCAATTCTCCCTTGGGAGAGGAGAGGAGTTTTCCTGGTTTGGCCCAGAGTGGCCACGAGGGGGAACCTGGGAAGGACGAGACTCCAGCTAGTTCGAATTAAGTGGCTACACAGCCCTTAGTTTGAACTACTTAACTCTAACTAGGCATTAGTCCTCGTAGAATGAGGTTTACCTAGTTTCGAATTAAGCGCTCCGGTAGTTTGAATTAAGGTCGAACTAGCAGTTTGTATGTATAAACGCTATGAAAGTTAATTCGAACTAACGGCTGTTAGTTCAAATTAACTTTGTAATGTAGACATACCCTAAGGGTCTGGCATACATTTGTTACTAATGGCTATATACCACACATGGGAACAAATAAAGAGCCATTTTTTTAAAATATGCTTTATGCTTAACTCTATACCTGCCTAAAGCTCAGCCAAATTATGGTACTTGGGTCACTTCCATTCTGCATTGTCTTTATGAATTAAAACTAAACTGAATTTGCATTTAAGCTTTGGTGGCAGATGGTGTTCGATAGATACAAACATACTGCACCATATGTCTGCAAAATCCTCTCATAAAGTACTTGGCAGCATTCATAAATTTTCAGTGAATTAGATAATATGAATTTACAAAGATATAGGCATGTATATATTTGTACATATCTTTCAGTTCAAGTATATTTCAGTTAACATTTTCAGACTTAGTCACTATCAAATTTTGCACATCAAGCTGGAAACATGAAAAGAACAGACAGAAATTAGGTACCCAATACGTACTGGACTGGGTGAGGGTTGCTTAATTGAAAATCTTAACCTCAGAGAAAAAAGTTACATTTAATTATCATGGAAACACATATTTATTGTGTTCTGAAGATTAGAGAAATAGGTTTATATGGTTTTTCTTGCTACCTGTCTATGTTCATATACTAAGTACATCAATGTAGTATCTGAGGGTATGTCTACACTACCCCGCTAGTTCGAACTAGTGGGGTAATGTAGGCATACCACACTTGCAAATGAAGCCCGGGATTTGAATTTCCCGGGCTTCATTTGCATAAGCGGGGAGCCGCCATTTTTAAAGCACCGCTGGTTCGAACCCCATGCAGCGCGGCTACACGGGGCTCGAACTAGGTAGTTCGGACTAGGCTTCCTATTCCAAACTACTGGTACACCAGTACCAGTGGTACGAGGTGTACCGGTAGTTCGGAATAGGAAGCCTAGTCCAAACTACCTAGTTCGAGCCCCGTGTAGCCGCGCTGCACGGGGTTCGAACCAGCGGGGTTTTAAAAATGGCAGCTCCCCGCTTATGCAAATGAAGCCTGGGAAATTCAAATCCCGGGCTTCATTTGCAAGTGCGGTATGCCTACATTACCCTCCTAGTTCGGACTAGGAGGGTAGTGCAGACATACCCTGAGTGTTTCATAACAACCCTAAGTGTGATGAAAAGATTAAGCTATATTACAATGGTTAGTCACTAGGTTTTGCTGAGCTGGAGACCTTCTACTTCAGTAGTAGGCAATCTTCATCCCACGGGCTGCATGCAGCTTATCACGGTTCTCTAAGAGGCCCACAAGACATTTTATTTACCATTGCCCACATGCAGGGTTTCCTGATTCCACAGATCTCTGACTTTGTTTTGTTGTATCAGTATTACTAAAGTAATATGCATGTAAAGCTAGGATACGGACTGCACACAACATTGACTGTGAGAGCCATGCACTCCCAGTTCACCCAAAGCACTGCTACAGTTCAATTGGCATACATATTCTAGGTATGCAAGTGCAGATAGCAAAGCTATCCTATCCCTGGATACCATCTTGGTTATCATAGAATCATAGAGCACTAGCACTGGAAGGGACCTTGAGAGATCGAGTCCAGTCCCCTGCCCTCATAGCAGGACCAAGCACTGTCTTTATCACGCCAACAGATGTCTGTCTAACCTGCTCTTAAATATCTCCAGTGATGGAGATTCCACAACCCCGTTAGGCAATTTATTCCTGTGTTTAACCACCTTGACAGACAGGAAGTTTTTTCCGATGTCCAACTTAAACCTGCCTTACTGGAATTTAAGCCCATTGCTTCTTGTCCTATCCTCAGAGGCCAAGAAGAACAATTTTTTTCCTTCCTTCTTATAACACCCTTTTAGATACTTGAAAACCGCTATCATGTCCCCTCTCAGTCTTCTATTTTCTAAACTAAACAAACACATTTCTTTCAGTCATCCTTCACAGTCATGTTTTCTGGAGCTTTAATCATTTTTGTTGATCCTCTCTGGACCTTCTCCAATTTCTCCACGTCTTTCTTGAAATGTGGTGTCCAGAACTGAACACAATACTCCAACTGAGGCCTAATCAGTGCAGAGTAGAGTAGAAGACTGGCTTCTCATGTCTCGCTCACAACACACCTGTTAATTCATTCCAGAATCATGTTTGCTTTTTTTTGCAACATGACAGTCTTGAGGCCCACTGAGATGAAAGAGGGCCATTCATGTTAGCTCATTAGACTAGTTAGCCCATTACTGTTCTACATTTCTTTTCATAACTAAAGTTGTTGTGATGGTTACCATCTAGTTTGCACCTGTCTCTAGGGGTACGTCTAGACTACAGCGTTTTGTCGACGGAAGTTTTGTCGACAGATACTGTCGACAAAACTTCCGTCGACAAAGAGCGTCCAGACACATTGAGTTCTGTCGACAAAGCAAGCTGCTTTGTCGACAGAACTCCGTAGTCTGGACGCAACGTTACAGTCAATAACACCTTCTGTCGACAGAGTTCTGTCGACAGAAGGTGTTATGCCTCATAAAATGAGGTATACCAGCGTCGACAAAACTGCTGAGTTCTGTCGACGTTATGTCGACAAAACTCAGCGGTAGTGTAGACGCTGGTATAGTTTTGTCAACAAAAGTCCACTTTTGTCGACAAAACTAGGTAGTGCCCCGCGCCCCACTCCCGGAAGCAACCCCCCTGGCGTCGTGTAGTACGGCCGGGACAGACCGACCACTCCAGTGTGGGGCGTGTTCGCCTCCTCCCGCCCCCCCTGTGTCCCTGGGGTGGCCCATCCCCTCCTCGCAGCCCCCCTCCCCTCCGGCTCGGTGGCCGACGAGTGCCATACCTGCATGAGCACCGCTCCAACGGTGGATCTCCCCACGCCGAACTGGTTCCCGACGGATCGGTAGCTGTCCGGCGTGGAGAGCTTCCAGAGGGTGATGGCCACCCGCTTCTGGAGGGGGATGGCAGGCCTCATGCGAGTGTCCCTTCTGCGCAGAGCAGGGGCGAGCCACTCGCAGAGCTCCAGGAAGGTGTCCCTCCTCATCCTGAAGTTCTGGGTCCACTGTCGGTCCTCCCAGCGCTCCAGGACGATGCGGTCCCACCATTCGGTGCTGGTGTCCAGACGTCAGACGCGGCGGGGCACGCCGGTGCCGGGGCGCCACCGCGGCTCCTCCATGGCCCCCAGGGCGGCCAGGCGGAGAGGCAGAAGGCTGACGTGCACCAGGTGGTGCCAGGCAGCCTCGAGCCATTGCTGGCAGGCTTGCAGCAGCAATTCCAGAAAATGCACCAGAAGGTGCAGGGCGAGCTGTGGCTCCATGTTGCCACCTGCGGCGGCCCCCCCGAAGGGAAGCACCAACACAGACGGGCAGAGAGACCAACGCTTTGCTGTCCCTCGGCGAGGTTGGCAAGCAAGCAGGAAAAGCTGAGAACTGGCTGTCCGGGGGGGTCCCTTTAAGCTCGAGCCTCAGATAGCCTCAGACAGCAGCCACACAAAGCAACTACTGACCTGATGCCCTGCCAGAACCAGTTTCAGCTGCCCTTAAATGCCCCCCTGCGTCCAATCAGTGTGGACGCGCTAGTTCGAATTAGCAAAACGCTAATTCGAACTAGTGTTTAGTTCTAGACGCGTTAGTTCGAATTAGCTTAGTTCGAATTAACTAATTCGAACTAAGTTAGTTTGAATTAGCTCTGTAGTGTAGACATACCCTGAGTTCTGACCCCCCACACTTACAACCATTTTGTAAGTGCGAAAGGGGACGGAAACCCCCGACTTAGTCCTCAGCCTGCATGTACGATGGCGTATGGCACCTATTGTAAATGAGGGTTTGAGTTATGATGCCCCTGACTTGAGACCCTTCCCATTGAACCAATTGCATCGCATTTGTCGGGGGCCTCCTGTGTTCTTTTCTCCAAGCACTCCTGAATACTGCTATTTTAGTTGTGCAAAAATATGTACCTTCCATGTCCTAGCCTTCCAGATAGTGCACTTTTCTGTTCTGTCCCCTTGCAGGTTAACAAAATAAAACTCCAAAGTCTTAGGGTGCTTCTACACAGCAGCATTATTTCAGAATAATGGACATTGTTCTGAAATAACAAATATGAGCGTCTACAGAGCAATTCCATTATTCCTAAATAAAATTGAAATAATGGACAGCTTATTCCAACTTCTGTAAACCATGAGGAATAATGGCTATTCTGAAATAGCTATTTTGGAATAGCAGTAGTGTGGACACTCCACTGCTGCCATTTCAAAATAGATCCTCCTCAGGGCCATTCAAAGTAATTACTCCCAGTGCCTCCTGGGGCTCTAAATTGAGGTAGTGTGTCCACATTAGAGAAGCCTGCCTCAGACTAATTTTGAGGCTTCCCTGTAGTATAGACATGTTATTTTAAAATAAGCTATTTCAGAGTATTTCTTCTGGAATAGCTTATTTTGCAATAAGCATGCAGTGTAGATGTATCCTTAGTGATTACTTAGCAAAACTTCAGCCCTGCTATAGGCTCAACAGTCTTTGTCCCTTTCCTAAAGCTTACATGGCTCTTTTTGGAGGATACCTAGCACACATATCTACTCTTCCTACACAATCCATAGGGAGAAATAGGTGCCTAAGAACAAAATATTAATTGTTTCTTAAGTAGAAGTGATCATCACTTGATCACATGTAAAATGTTCATACAGACTAAAGTCTAGACCAGTATATATACTTGGTTCTTAATACAGTTACTTTCACAAACCTAAAAACTATTATGAGCTAGATCATCTGAGAAGAACTGAATCCAAAATATTGAGTGATAACTGGAAACTAGTTAAAAACAACTTACTAAATATCCAAAATGCCATAATCAAGAAAAAAAAATCAAACTGGTTCATAAAAATGATTAAGAAGCAAAATGAAAACATCTATAAAAGAATACACAAAAAGAAAGAAAAAGGAAGTTGATAGTAATAAAATATCAATCAGAAGTTAGGAACTGTAGAACATTGGTAAAGAAAGCAAAGAAACAAAAACAGATGTAGTCATTTTCCATTATATTAATATTTAATAAAAGCGGCGAGGAGTCCTGTGGCACCTTATAGACTAACTGAAGTGTAGGAGCATAAGCTTTCGTGGGCAAAGACCCACTTTGTCAGATGCATGTAGTGGAAATTTCCAGAGGCAGGTATAAATATGCAGGCCATAATCAAGCTGGAGATGACGAGGTGGATCCAATCAAGGAGGATGAGGCCCACTTCTAGTAGCTGATCTGGAGGTGTGAATTCCCAGAGAGGAGAAGCTGCTTTTGTTGTTAGCTAGCCATTCACAGTCTTTGTTTAATCCACCCTGATTTTCATGCAAACCTGCTCCTGGGTGGTCTGGCTGGCAGCTATTCTGCCCTAGACGGCCACTTTTCTGTGCCTAGTGCGGACGTCGTGGATGAGGTCCACGATCTCCGCACAAGACCAGGCGGGCGCCCACCTCTTGCGGACCCGGGCAGGCTCCCAGGAGCCACCAGCCTGGTCCCAGGAAGAGGCAGAGGGCTGGGTGGCAGCGGGTGGCTTGTTCGTGCCGTGCCAGGTGCAGGGTCTGCTGGCTGGGTGCTGGCAGGCTTGCACCTGGCACGGGCACCGTAGCCAGACCGTGCCCCTTTAAGGGCTCCAGAGCCGGGAGGCGGGCAGACGAGTTTCCCTGGTGGTGCCCAGAGTGGCCACCAGGGAAAGCTGGGGAGGGCTAGCCTCCCACTAGTTCGAATTAAGTGGCTACACAGCCCTTAATTCGAACTGCTTAATTTGAACTAGGCCTTAGTCCTCGTAGAATGAGGTTTACCTAGTTCGAATTAAGCGCTCCGCTAGTTCGAATTAAGTTCAAACTAGCGGTTTGTATGTGTAGTGCCTATCAAAGTCAATTTGAACTAACGTCTGTTAGTTCGAATTAACTTTGTAGTGTAGACATACGCTTAGAAATTTACAGTGCAAACACTCAGTCTAACTTTATACCTTGGGATACAGATAGTATCAGTAGAATTGATACATACAGCATCCTATGTTGAATCCAAAATGTCAAAACCCTAAGCACATTCTTATAACAACTAATATGTATATCAACTATACTAACCCACAGGTAAGCCAGACTTTTTTCCAGCTATGCATTTGTCAGTGATCAGTGAAGCCTTGAGTCTTATCATGAGCTGGCACCTGGTCTGTCAGCATCACAAATATAATTAATATAAACCAAATGGGTTTATGGAAACTAGATCCTTTCAAACTAAGATATCTTTTTTTTATGAGATTACAAGTTTGATGTATAAATGTAATTGTGCTGATGTAATATACTCAGACATCCATAAGGCATTTGACTTTGTAGTAAACAATGTTTTGATTAAAAACCTAGAATGATTAAAATTGGTTAATGGATAGATGTCAAAGTTTAATTTTAAACGTGGTATAGTAATTGAAAAATGTAATTCCATAGGTTCACAAAAGGTTTGGTTTTGGCTTTGCACAACTTAAAATATTTATTAATGACTTTGATTATCTCTGATAACGTTTACACATGACACAAGAATTGGGGAAAACTTAAATATTAAAGAGGACAGGTCACTGATTCAGAGCAATCAGTTGATAAAACCAATATTGTTTTTCTATACCCAGTTTAATACAGCTAAATGTAAATTTATATCACTAAGGAATAAAGAATATATGTCATATCTTTATGATTAGAGACTGTGTCTTGGGAACCAGTGACTGAAAAAGATTTAAGGATTGTGGTGGGTAATCTGCTTAATATGAACTCCAATGTGATGCTCTGTCTGAAAGAGCTAATGTGATACTGGGATTCTGAAAGAGGGGAATTATGAGTAGAGCAGATAGGTTATTTTAACCGAATACATAGATTTTGCCTATGGAATACTGAGTCTAGTTCTGGTGCCAACAACTGAAGAAGCATATAGATATATAGGCGAGGTCAAAGAAAAACCATAAGAATAATTAAAAGGCTTGAAAACATGCCTCATGATAATTGACTCTTGATGCTAAATCATTTTAGTTTAACAAAAAGAAACTTAAAGCTGGATGTGGGGGCCACCAGACACTTTATGTACTTGAGTATCCCCAGGTATAGCAGTTTCCAGATCCCATTGGATGTGGTTTACTGTTGCAGCCAATGGAATCTGCAGGAAGCTGTAGCCCAGCCCATGCTGTTTCCCGCAGCTCCCATTGGACAGGAACAGTGAACCCCACGATTAATGGGAGCTGCAAACAGCTGTACCTATTGACAATTAGGTAAATAAAGCATCTGGTAGCCCACCAGTGGTGAACCCTGGTAAACTGTATCTCGTCCACTGGCCTCTTACTGCCCACCCACGATGTAAACACAATTACTGGAGTGAGCCCCACAAGCCAGTTAAACAATAAAATGCCTATCTCCCCTTGTTAGTGAAACACTCTGGGGCTGACATCCGATATAGTCATTCAGCTGCCTAAAGTGAGGCAGCAGTATACACACTCAGAGGCAGAAACTGAAATGCCTAAAGAACTTTTATCTTGAAAATTTAAGTTTGGAATGAGTGTGGGTATCTATACCTTTGTGAATCACAATGGAACGTAAAACCGGGATTTAAATCTTCTCTACGCAGTGCACTAGTCCTCACTATATTGGAATAGATCCATGTGAACTAATTGACCCATGGGTAGGCCTGCCAACAGGGGAGGTGGGTGGGAGAGAGGGAGAGAGAGCAAAAGGAGCAACTGCCCTGGGACCCAGCTATTCAAAAGGGTCCGGGGCTCCTGCCATCATTACTGCGCAGCAACTGGAGCCCTGGGCACTTTAAATTGCCACTGCATCCCCAGGCGGTGCATTCTGGGCAATGCAAAGGGCTGGCAGAATGAGGCTAGCCCCTAGTTATTCCCCTACTGCTGAGGCCCTGCCCCTTCTAGTTCTGTGGAGCCAGTCCCCCCTCCCCTCTCCGAGGGGCCCTGCAATTCTGTCATACCTCTTTGCATGTGGACTGCCAGGCACACTTGAAGTTCCTTAGTGCACATTCATTTAGTCCTTATTTACCCTGCATAAAGGTGGCAGAGCGAGATGCAAAATAAACATAAATATAAGCACATATTTTCTCTGCCAAAATGCTTTGGTGACTACAAGCTGCCAGGATCGTAGGCTATGTCTAGACTGCAAGCCTCTTTCGAAAGAGGCTCTTTAGAAAGCATCTTTCGAAAGAGCCTCTTTCGAAAGAGAGCGTCTAGACTGCACGGAGAAATTTCGAAAAAGCGGCTTGCTTTTTCGAAAGAAAGCATCCAGTGAGTCTGGATGCTCTCTTTCGAAGAAGCTCTATTTACATTGAAGAACGCCTTCTTTCGAAAAAGGAACTTTCGAAAGAAGGCGTTCTTCCTCGTAAATTGAGGTTTACCACCATCGAAAGAAAAGCCGCGTTCTTTCGAATTAATTTCGAAAGAACGCGGCTTGAGTCTGGACGCAGGGGAAGTTTTTTCGAAAAAAGGCTACTTTTTTCGAAAAAACCCCTGAGTCTGGACACAGCCATGGAGTCAAAGACATCAGAGATGTGAAAAACCTGTTAAGTCATCTATTTTGTCTTCATGAGTTCTAGTTTATTTAAGAAAGGCAGTACCTGAGGAAATGTAATAGAACAAGTAAATCACATATACAATATTGACTTTGACAAATATAGGCTTATAGGAAAATGCTATAATTTATGTACATTGGATTGTTTGGTTCAGAAGGGAGTAGATTGAATATGAATGCAGATTTCCAGATATGTATACTGTATTTCTTACAGTGATATAGAGCTCATTTATGCTACTAATGTACATTTATTAATAGATTTGTGATGCTTTTCCAAGCAATTAAGACATATAAAAAGAGGCATCCCACCTGGTACAACCCTTTGAGCTGGTGCAGAGGCAGACTGATTTGCATCTTCAGTTCTTACAAAATGCAGCAACTTATGAATGCTTAGATTGACAGCAGACTATGAGTAAAAGCTACAATTCCCCTCACATTTCTCGTTTGTCTAGGAAAACACACACTGTCAAAGCCAAAGAGTGCACCAAAATATAGTACTTGAACAAACTATCTTGTAAGACACATGCCATTTTTTGTCTCATGAGAAATAACAAATACCTAGGACAGAGACAAATGGTCAACATGGACTTCAGCCTTGTCCTTAGAGTGCATTGACTGCAAGATTTTTTTCCAAGCTAAGCAATGCCTTTTGCAAGAGGCTGGTAAGTATCAGTATGCATGAAGGGCAATCTTGGCTGTGGGTTGTTTTTTCTGAGGATTTTTTTTTTTCAAAAAATGATACTCTGAACTTTTTTACAAATGTGATCAGTGGGTTTTCCATAGCATTGCCTTTGATGCTTTGTTATAAATATTTTTCAAAAGAAGCACCTTTCACAACTGAGTTCCCACCTTTCCTCCACTGACATCTGTTTCTACACAAATAGGAGAGGAATAATCTCTCCTGGGTGAGACTTGTATCCTTTTCAGGCTTCATGTCAGTGATGGAAGTCAGTATGCTCAAATTCCTCTTTCTCTCTGTGGCACTACTATGATAAAAAATGCTATGCTATCCTTCTCTAGCCACTGCTGTTTCTATGTACAAACAGGGCAGTTGTTGAGGTTTATTTTCCTTTGAGACTTAGATTCCTCCTTCCTTTGATTTTTTCAATCATTATGACTAATACCACATCACCATCCTACCTCCAAGTCCAGTACTTCATCAATACCAACTAGACTGATTAGGATATAAAAACTTCATACATACAAATATTTGTTTGAATATCTCCATATCTGTTTGTTACTCTAGAGATGTGATGTCCTTCAAATTCTTAGCCACTATTAAAACTATACTGCTTAGCTGTCTAATCCACTTTCTCTCTCTAGAAATGTTATCAATAGTAGTACAATTGATTTTCCTCTGCACAACTCCCTGCCCCATTCATACCCTATGTGAAGCATCTTATATTGTTATGTCTTGTACAGAAACAACAAAACTTCTGTCATCCTCAGTGTTTAGGGAGCTAGCTGTATTCAGAAAACTTGCTTCATACCCTATGTGAGGCATCTTATATTGTTATGTCTTGTACAGAAACAACAAAACTTCTGTCATCCTCAGTGTTTAGGGAGCTAGCTGTATTCAGAAAACTTCTGCTTAGGAACTTTTGAAAATCTGACTAGATGACTCTTTGTATCTTGAAATGCCTAAAATGCTTTGAAAACCTGTCCCCATGTTTCTGGCTTTTTTTCTTTTTGTATCAATTCCCCTTTTTGTAATGTGGAAAGGGTAGTATCTGAGTACTTCATTATCTTTACTGTATTTATCCTCACAACACTCCTGTGAGGCCAGCAAGTGCTCAATTACTACAGAAATGGAAGGCAGATGAGTACTGTCGACTGATAAAATATGGAAAAATGTAGGTAGAGGGGACTCTAAAGGAATGGAAATGTTATTCTCTCTCCCAGAGCTGGCCCCCATTCCCATAGTTTGTCCAGCTTGACTCCAAAGGTCAAGTCATAGGCTATGTCTACACTGCAGCAGTATTTTGGGATATCAGAGTTGTTGCGAAATAGCTATTCTGTGTCTTTTGAGTGCACCCCTTATTTCAAAATATAACAGGCTCGCTATTCTGATGTCCCTATAAGCATCATTCCACAAGGAATAAGCAACAATTGTGGAATAGCAATTTATTTTGAAATAAGTGGTGTGTAGGCAGTGCCAAATTTCGAAATAAGCTATTTTGAAATAGCATTGAAAGAAGATATGCAATTTGTGTAGCTCAAATTACGTATCTTATTTTGGACAATGGTGCAGTGTAGATGCTCCCATAGTTCAACACTTTCATTATACATCTCATTAATAGTTTTGAAGACCAAAAAGGACTATTGTGATCATTTTATCTGCATAATACCAGCCAAAAGATTTCCCAAAATTAATTCCTGCTTCAGATAAAATAACGCTTTAAACAACACCTCTATTTTAGAGGAGGAGGTTGATCTAATCTTGATTTAAAAAATCTCTGATGGAGAATCCACTACCACTTTCATTAGGTTGTTCTAATGGTTAATTTTCTTCAATGTTAAAAGGGGGAGAATGTTACTTCTAGTCTGACTTTGTTTAGTTTCAGTCTAGGAAACAAAGAATAAGATTGGAAATTGCAGAGATCTCTTTAATCAAATTTCTGTTCATCATAAAGTTACTTGTAGATTGATCAAATTATTTCATAGCCTATCCTTTGAGGAGCTAAATATATTCAGCTCCTCGAGTCTCTCACTATAAGGCAAAAGCGGCGAGGAGTCCTGTGGCACCTTATAGACTAACTGAAGTGTAGGAGCATAAGCTCCTACATCTGACGAAGTGGGTCTTTGCCAACGAAAGCTTATGCTCCTACACTTCAGTTAGTCTATAAGGGTATGTCTACACTACCCCGCTAGTTCGAACTAGTGGGGTAATGTAGGCATACCGCAATTGCAAATGAAGCCCGGGATTTGAATTTCCCGGGCTTCATTTGCATAAGCGGGGCGCCGCCATTTTTAAATCCCCGCTCGTTCGAACCCCGTGCCGTGTGTAGCGTGGAATGAGGAGTAACGGTAGTTATAACTAGGAAGCCTAGTTTGAACTACCTAGTTCGTGCCGCGTGTAGCCACGCGGCACGGGGTTCGAACGAGCGGGGATTTAAAAATGGCGGCGCCCCATTTATGCAAATGAAGCCCGGGAAATTCAAATCCCGGGCTTCATTTGCAATTGCAGTATGCCTACATTACCCCGCTAGTTCGAACTAGCGGGATAGTGTAGACATACCCTAAGGTGCCACAGGACTCCTCGCCGCTTTTGCAGATTCAGACTAACACGGCTACCCCTCTGATACTTGTCACTATAAGGCAAGTTTCCCAATCCTTTAATCATTCTTGTTACTCTTCTCTGAACCCTCTCCAGTTTATCAACATTCTTCTAGAATTGTGATTCATCACAGTGCCCTATTGTGTAAGTATAGTCTATATTCTTTGTTCCAAGATTTATGCATTTATCTTTAGCCATATTAAAAAACATTATTTGCATCCAATGAGTCTACCAAGTAGTTCAGATCACTCTGCATAACAGACCTGTCCTCTTCTTTATGTACTACTCACACAATCTTTGTGTCTTCTATAAAGTTGAGTGATAATTTCAGATCATAATGTTGTTGTGGGATTCCATTGGAAAAACACTCTTTGTGTAATGATTCATCATTTACCTTTTCAGACTTGTCAGTTGCCATTTTTTTAATCTTATTAATTAATGCAATGTTGATTTGTAGCATTCTGTTTTTTTAATTAAAATGTTGTTCAGGGTGACTTGGGTAAACTTTTTTTAAATATTGACACAACATTAGCTTTCTTCCAGTCTTCTGAAACTTCCCCAGTGTTCATAGACTAATTAAAAATAAACATTAATGATTCAGAGAGCTTATTCTACTGCTCTTTTAAAAATCTTGAATACAAGTAATCTGGACTTTCTAATTAAAATAATATATAAATATTAGTGGACAGAGATCAGGTAATCTTTTATTGGGCCAACTTCTGTTAAGAGAAACAAGCTTTCAAGAAACACAGATCTCTTTTTCAAGTCTTGGAAAGGTATTCTCATCATAACAGCTGAAATCCTACAGATAGTTCAGCACCAGTTATTAGCACATACTCTAAGGGACCATTCAAGATAGGGTGGTCTGTTAACACTGCTATAATCAAAAGAGAAAAAAGGAGCCACACATGATTCATCAAAGGTAGCCAATGGGAGGCTGTGAGACTATTTGTTTACCTGAGCATCCACAAGCATGGCCTGTCAGTTTCCGATGGATGCAGTTCACCATTCCCAGCCATCGCGTCCTGCAGCTCCCATTGACCAGAAATGGTGAACTCGGCCACTTGGAGCTGCGGATTTCTGTTCCTGCAGACACTCAGGTAAACAAACCATCGGGGCCAAACTACACTGGGCCAAATTTCAGGAAAAAAACACTCTTTCAGAAGAGCCCTTCTTCCTCGTGGGAGGAGGAAGACAGGGCTTCTGAAAGAGTGCGTCTGCTTTTCTGCACAAAAAAAATCAAAAGAACAGACGCATTCCCAGGATACAGCGGAGTTTTATCCCGGAAAAACCCTGTAGTCTAGACATAGCCTCACTAAAATAAGTTGGTTCAGTAAAAGAGATAAACTCATGCATGTTTTTCCTCTAATAGCCTTAGACTGACATTGTTATAAGAACATTACATATAACTTCAGTAGATGCTGTTTAACATCTTTAGTTCTGCTAGAATGGAAAGTAATTCATCATTACATGACATAACTATATCAAATGTCTCTTTCCCACTACAGAACTGAACTATTTATTAAATGATTCTGACTCTTCTGCATTTTACTTTGCACCATTACCATGGAGCAATGAAGCAATACAATTGTTAGAATTCCTTTTGTGCTCATCTACTTAAAAAATCCTTCCTGACCATAATAATGCTTCCCATGGATTTCTCCTTTTGCTTCTATTACCAGCTTTCTAGGACACATAGCAATAAATATAGACTTGGCAATTTCTTTTGTTTTCTATTTATTACATAATATAGGGATTATTTGGTTTCATTATGTTGTTTTTCACACTTATTTTCATTTCCCCTCTAAGCCAGACTGGGTTATTTTAACCAGTGTAGCCTTCACTCTTGATTGTGGGATAAGTTCAATATTCTTAAACTTTTCCCAATTATCTTCTACAGTTGTCTTTTTTTTTATATTCTGTATGCCAGTAAATGTGCCTCAAAACTGCATTCACCTTTGTGAAACTAGACTTTTTAAAGCACCATAAGGCGAATTATTGTTTCTTTAAGAGGGTAAAATTAACCCATGCCTGAGGTCAAGTGTCACCTAGTGCTTAGCTAGAGGAACACAAAGAAATGTGAAGGGAAAATTATAAAATTTCAGAAACAACATTCTAAATGGTCCCTCTGCAAAAGTAGTATGAATGCAATTCAGAAAGCATATGCAAAAAAGCAACTAACCTCATAAGAAATGAAGAATTATTGTGCCAAATTTGGAGTCTGAACTTAGTCACAGAAGAGTATAATGGAGGGATTTTAGAATGGCTTCACTCTAGTCATTAATGATATTCCCATTTTTATGGTTACCCTATTTTCCTTGCCCACACTCTGACCCATTTTGTTTGTCTGATCCCTGTATTGTGTTTTATTTTCTTTTATATTGTAAAATCATGGGATAAGGACTGTCATTTACAATTTATCTGTATATCAGCCAGCACGAGTTCCTAACTTGAATGGCCTCTACATTGTATCAGCATAAGTAAAAGAATCAATGGACACAAAGCAGATATCAGGAATGGCAACTTACAAAAACTTGTAGGGGAACACTTCAATCTCCGTGGACACACAATTGCAGATCTAAAGGTAGCCATCCTGCTGCAAAAAAACTTCAGGACCAGACTTCAAAGAGAAACTGCTGAGCTACAGTTCATCTTCAAATTTGACACAATCAACTCAGGATTAAACAAAGACTGTGAATGGCTAGCTAACTACAAAAGCAGCTTCTCCTCTCTTGGAATTCACACCTCCAGATCAGCTACTAGAAGTGGGCCTCATCCTTCCTGATTGGATCCACCTCGTCATCTCCAGCCTGATTCTGGCCTGCATATTTATACCTGCCTCTGAAAATTTCCACTACATGCATCTGATGAAGTGGGTCTTTGCCCACGAAAGCTTATGCTCCAGCACTTCGGTTAGTCTATAAGGTGCCACGGGACTCCTCGCCGCTTTTACTAAATACTGTTGTACACTCAAAAGACAATGAGGTTTGTCCAAGTGTAATATATGCTATCTGGAAAGAGGCTGGTTAGTGTAACATGAACTGGCTGGAATTAATATACCGACAGTAGGATTCTCAATGGTTGAAGCCAAAGCCAAAACATGACTCGTCTTTCCACACTGGGGAAACATTGCATTTAACATTGTTCATTAGAAAATAGCCTTACAGATCTTTTTCCCCACAATATGGACAAAGTGAGAGAGAAACCAAGGTAGCTCATTCGTTATGGTCCTTAGTGGGTCTGGAGTCCCAAGTAAACTTTTATTAATCTATGCTTTGCTAAGTATACTAAATTTAAATCCTGTTATCATATAAGGATTTAGTAGAGCTTTACTACAGTGTGTGCTTAATGCCTATATTTTGAGATGAAATATCAGTATCTGAAGAAAGTCTGAGCAATTTTCTAGAATTATTATTGACTATTCTGATGGTAGCACACTGTTAAAAAGGAATTTACAAATATCCTTTATGTTCTTTTGTTTCCCATTTACAATGCAACACTCTTAGTATATCTGATTTCTGTTAAGCCAGGAGGTAAAGGAGAGTGCAGGTTTTCAGTATTCAGTAAATAAGGGGTTTTATTTTTATTGTTAATTCAGGCATGACATATTGAAATATATGTATGAAGATGGGTTTCAATTTGGACTAAGCATTGCTTTATTCAGTATCTGGGCATTCTTAGTACAGTACTTGCAAATATTCTGAAGTTCTTGTTTAAGTTCTTGCAACAGTGATCATACCCAGGAATCCTTATGGGCATTTCTGCATTTTTCTATATTTATCTCCGTTTACAAATTTTAAAATGTTTCCTTCCTTTATTATATTTAAATAGATAAGTGAGAGGTTCAAATAAGACATTTCTGTTAGTATTGTGGTTAGTTAATATGGTGGAGATGCAAAGGGGTTTGTAGGTGTTCCCCTTGATGGCATGCCAAGTCTGCTGGTTGGTGTTCAGAGTGTGCAGTATGACCTCTTTCAAGGTGGTCAGTGCCAAACAGGAGTAATCACTACAGTCAAGGGGACATAAAATTCTGTTTTGTGCCTGGCTTGTGCGTGATGATGATCCTGCCTCCTTTTTCCTATTGAGGATCCAGCTACAATGTGATCATTAATGCTTTAAACCATCATGGATTACACTTGCAGTTTTACCAAGTTCTTGATACATTTATGAGCTGATGAAAAAATATTTTTTCTTCCAGGAAAAAACATTGTCAAAAACAATTTCAGTCACTGAACAAAGAGATGATCTCTAACTTGAAGAACTTAGAATACAACCATAACAAACCTTTTGAGACAAGGGTGGAGAAACTTTGCCTCATGGACAACATGTGGTTTTTGTCTATGACAAGAATCCCAAGCGTAATAATACTACATACAATTTGGCTGAAATTGCAGATTTGTATGCACTTCCTTTTTAATAAAAAAAATCAAGATTTTCATGGAAAGCAGTATCTTTTGGCAAAATAATTTCTGTTAAAACCCAATTTCCTTCACAAAAAATCAGTTGTCAGCTCTATCTGTAAGTATTAGCTACACTATGGTATGTTTGGCATGCAGTTACACAGTATATCACAGGCCTTTTCCCCTTTAAGTGAATGGGCCATATCAAACACCACAGGTCTAATGGTGAAAAGTAAACTGAAAATGTGGGATGATGTGACTTCATAAGTGACAAAATTGATTAGCAGAATGTATTTTCATATTTAAAAAACTAGCCAATTACCCCATCATAAGATGGATTTTCAGGTCTCTCCTCCACATCCGTCTTCTCTCTTGAGCCTTTGGTGTCTCGCTCTGTGTCTCTTTCTCTCTTTCTCCTCCTCCTACTGCCTCCCCCTCTCTCTCAACTCTCCTTCACCTTCTGCCTCTCTCTCCATCTCTCTCTTTCTCTTCTCCCCCTCCTGCCTCTCACTCTCTCTCCACTCTCCTCTGTCTTCGCCGGGGATGCACGCTCGTCCAGGCCCTGCCCCATGGGCATGTACGTCACCACCCCGCCCCCCTTCACCGCCTGCCGTGGCGCTCAGCTGACCTTTGCACCGCTCAGCCGGGCTGCCACACTGGAGCAAGCAGCCTCTCTATCTCTCTTCTCCTCCTACTGCCTCGCCCTCTCTCTCTCTCAGCTCTCGTCTGCCTCCTGCTTCTCTCTCTGTCTCTCTCTCTTTCTCTTCTCCCCCTTTCACCTCTTATTATGTGTTTCTCTTCTCCTCCTCCTGCTGCGTCTCTCTCACTCTCTCTCTCGCTGTCCTCCACCTCCTCCGTTTTCCTCTCTATCTCCTGCGCATCCTCTTTGTCTGCTCCACTTTCCTCCTTTTGAATCTGGTGCCCTTTCCTGACATCAGAGACATACGCTCGTCCAGGCCTCACCCCTAGGCTGTTCCTTCTGGGCTGTGCTGTTGCCTCCTGCCATGGTGCTCAGCTGAATTCTGTGCCTCTTAGCTGGGCCACCGCGTGGGAGCAAGCGGCCCTGCTTGCTCCCATGCGGTAGCCCGGCTGAGAGGTGCAGAACATGCTGACCAGAGGGAACAGCCAGTATTTCAGCGTTACAGAGTCACAGACATTGGACTACTATATATATGATGATTACATGATTCACTTAGTTATCTGGGAGAGTTGCTTGAAGAAAACAAGTAAAATACTTGGCATCCATTTGATTGAGTCAATAAAGTATTAGTGAATCCAGATACATGTAATTTCTTATTAGCTTAAAAAAATGGAGCTGATAAATGTACCTGGGATGTTCTGGATGTCTAAGTAAATTATAATGGCACTGTTGGCACAGTAATCTGACGTTCCCTTAGAAAAATCTCTGCACTTTTATGGAGTTAGGTTCACTGAAGCATTACAAGTTGGTTTCTTGTTATCCAGGTTCAAATGTAGAACTTCGTTCTCACTTTGAAGAAAATCTTGGAGATGCAAAGCAACTGAAAGATTCTCATTTATCATACTGTTTAGTAAATTTTAGTTTAGCTAAAGAAATAAAACAGATTACAATTCAAGACAAAAACACAACATATCTCAACTATTTTTTTAAAAAAAGAAGAGCCCCTTTTTATTTTTAAATTTAAATTTCCAGGAAGTGCCAGGGAAGAATAGTTAAAAAGTAACACTTTAGTAAGAACTAAAAGTGACACTTAGATGGCTCTATCCTTCTTTAAATGCAGCACATTTTCAAATCAGTATGTAGGAGTTAGGTGGGACTAATTGTGGAGTAGGGTACTCTGGAGCATGAGTAAGGGTGTCAGAATCTGGCTCTGTAATGAACAAATAAGTGAGGGGTAGGCATAATTCCCACACACTGCTCTCAAAAAGTAACTCATTATGCTGGGTTTTGATATCAACTTTCAAACATCTCACAAATATAGAAATCCCAGTAATGAAGTACATCTTAATTATGGTAATGGCAAAAGATAACAGTACAATTGTCCCTTACATATGCCATTGGAAATTAAAAGTAGTTAATTAAGCAGTAGAATGACTATAAATAATATAACTCTACAATCATTTATATTTTTAGGCAACCTAATAATACTAGTTAAAACAATACTTGGCACTTGCACAGAATTTTTCATCTGTAGATCACAAAGGTCTTCACAAAAAGGAACATCTAAATATCATCATCATTTTACAGAAAGGGAGATACAGAAAGGTTAAATGATTTGGGAACCAGTGGCAGGAAATATAATCTATTTCCCCTGACTCCCAATCCTATATTCTAACTTCTTAACCCGTAATAGCTATTCAGACAAAACAGATTGCAGCTTTCAACATATATCTCAACTATTCATAACAAACAATAACACACATTTAATTTCACATCTCCAAGCTACTCTCATGCATTTTTAAAAACTTTCTTTAGAAAATGTTACACTATCAAATTTTGGGTTACAAAGTGGTTTTGGAAACAATCCTAACCGCTTAATGAGTCCCAGAGCCTAGCTTCCAGACTAAGCACAAATGTCTACACCGTGATTTACAACTCTGCAGTCCAAACCCCATGAATAGGAGTAAGCTTGTATGGGCAGCTGGAGGTCTTGAAGTGCAGATACACCTCAAAGTACATATAGCAACAAGAAATGCCTATGAAATAAGATTTTAGGCTGATTATGCTTTAAATCTTCTTCACTACAGATTTAAGATTTTGTACTGTCTTATTGTGGGACTGTTCTAGCATGTCCATATGAAAAATTCCAGACCAGTTCAGGTCCAATGCTTATTGCAGCTTAAGCAGAACAACAGTAAACTACAATTATTCCTTTCAACCATTTATTATTGGAAGCCCAGCTGATTATGTTTTATATTTAATAGGAGCATTTACTTGGTCCAAAATAGACATTTTTCTCTTCTTAATGGGTTTTTAACTGCATGTTTGTGATTTCTAATGATAAGTCTGACAAATACATTATCCATTGTTTCTGGTAAAACTGATGTGGTTGCTTCTGTGTCAAGCTGTGTATTCACAACTGTACCATCTAAATACATTCCAATGATCTGCCGCTCACTGAGTTGTAAATATTGCTGAACAGTCAGTCGCAGTTTAGATGTCAACTGTGTCCACTTGCATATATTACTGGGCCTTTCTTACATTTTGTTTTAAATTAATCTGTGTACAATATGCAACAGTCTTCATATATCCACAGTTGCAAAACATATGCTTTGCTCTTCAGTGAAGTAATAACTTCTTTTGGCTGTTTGTTTTAGTTGTTTTTTATTCATTCTTTATTCCAATTTGTTGTGTGATTACTTTCTTTCCCCATTCAATTTTCTAGATAAACTCCATTTGTACAAGTTGTTTCATTGGCAGAATGGAAAAGGTATCTTAAAAGCACTTTTCTCGAATGATTCTCTGTAATTCACATATAAATATATCTCTAGGAATCTAATCTGGGAATGTTCACAATAAGGCATTTGCAGACAGAGACTCTGATTCACCTCAGTCTTGAGCTATGCTTCTGATATTCCACCATAATTTGTTTTCTACTGCCTAAGGCACAGAAAATACACAACTTTCTGTTAAGGACTGAGTAATGGAATCGAATAAATATTTTCTGCTCTTAGCGTTACAAATGAGAAAGTATTCAAAACACCGTCTGCCTATATAGCTGCATTAATATATGCTGGTTCTAAGGCCAGGTCTACACTAGGGGTCAAACTAAGGTATGCAACTCCAGATAAGTGAATAGCATAGCTGGAGTTAACGTACCTTAGATTGAATTACCACAGCATCTCCACTGCAAGGACTCCCCTTACGCTTCTCAATCCAGTGGACTACTGGAGTGGACGGGAGTGCAATCAACAGTCAATTTAGTGGGTTTTTGCTAATCAACCCTCTGCAGTGCTGATCTCCTGGTAAGTGTACATGAGGTCTAAGACCTTGAAGACATGTCTTCTTAATGCGTGTTATTTTAATTTTCTACCCATTGTGTTGATAAGGAAGTTGGATCTGCTTGCAATTCCAATGAATGTTAGGGGCTAGATTTTTGAAGAAGTTTAGAACTCATGATTGGGTGAGTTCTTCAAAAGAGATCAGGTTTCTTTCTGGGAACTAAATGAAATGACAAGGTTTTTAAGAGGATAAGTGTTAACCTGAGCTGGTTATTTCCCCCCTCCTCCAGATGAATAGTTTATTTAAAAAAAATAATGCTTCATCTTGACTAAACTATTTGTGAATTCCATACTAATTTGCCATCGTTTAGGCCAAAAGTATTTATTTATGGCTAGAGTCACAAGGTGACTGCCTGCCATTCACCAAACTGAAGAAAAGGTGCTCCCTTACATCAAACCAGGACGTGGCTTCTCCCTAGAATGTGAGAAATGTAAGATCAAATCCTCACCTCACCCGATTCAGTGCAGGGATTGACTCTCTTACATTGCTAGTGAGTGCTCCAATCACTGTGCTGTAGGGTTTTCTGGGTTGTAGAATTTTCAATCACTCCTGTTGAAGTGATAACACTTTCTATGAATAAATATTACTTGAAGTAGGAACCAGAACCTGGTTGTCTCCTCTCCTAAGTGATGCCCTAACCAGCAAGTAACAGTCATGGTGCCATGAATGGGGAATTCTCAGCTAGTGAACTGAAAAGTAATTTTTTCCAACACTGTATGAGCATCCACCCTTTGTTCCCAATGTAGCTGCTGGATGCTAAGCATTTCTGAAAAGGATCTCTATGTAACTGTGAGCTGGGTTTAATTTAGATCTCTCTGTGGACTTTTAGAAATTAGGTTTCTGTTAGGAGACTCAAATAACTCTTCACAACACAAATCTAATTCGTATATGCATCTTGGGATTTGACTAGTCTTAGAATAAAAGAGTCAGAGAGACCTGGCTGTGAACGGCAGAGACCACTGACATTGATGGAGAATTACCTGCTGTGGTTCTGTGTACAGGCAGTCCCTGGGTTACATGGATCCGACTTACATCAGATTCCTACTTACAAATGGGGTGAGGCAACCCCGCACTAGCTGCTTCCCCCTAGCAGACCAGGGAGATGCGAAGCTAGCACCCCTCCCCCAACAGACCAGGGAGACGCAGAGCGGCTTTTCTCAGCAGACACCTCAGCTTGAGAATAAAGGACTGAGGGAAGTGAGGTGTGGGAGAATAAAACTGAGCTCTGGAGAAAAGTTTGGCTAGAGTTTCCCTTACAATATGTACCAGTTCCGACTTACATACAAATTCAACTTAAAAACAAACCTACAGTCCCTATCTTGTACGTAACCCAGGGACTGCCTGTATTCCTTTCTCTTAACTACCTTCTATTTGAATGTTTCTGTGCATGTCTGCTATTAACTACCATATACTTTAAGATTTTAGAGTATGGCATTTGTTGGTTTTGATATTGAATAAAGTTTTGCACTGGCTAGTGATTTCTAAAACAGTCAACCTCATCTCCTTTTTATGTTAAATATTTTAATTTATAAAATGTTTTGAAATGCATTTAAAAATGTCAAAAATACAGTAAACTCAACATGGCAATTAAAATCTTCACTGGCAGGAGTTTCAGACTTTCCAATTTATTTATCTCCTCTCATACGCCCACTTATGGTTAGCTAGTTGCAGGCCTACATTGCCTACAGGCACACAACAAGAGTAAACACATTTATTATGGCAATTTTTTTAACTTGTTGTTTGATTGCAGTTTAAGTAGTGCCCTCAAACAGGTCAGTCATTTTTTCCCCTGTTTTGCTATCCAACATTTAGAAAAACAGACACAATCATATTGTAACAACACACAATTATCTGCTTTTTTGCCAGCTTACATCAATATTATAACAAAGCCATCTGATCATTTCATACTGTCTCCTACATATTCTAAATTGACCAGATCACTCTGACATTCCTTGATATTCACAATAATGTATTCTTTGCCTGATTTTTCTCTCTTTTCTTTGTTGCTACACATCCTAGTAGAAGAGCCAAGGGATAGATTTTCAGAGGTGCCAAGTGCCCGCAGTTCTCATTGTCTGAAATATTTTGGTCAGGAGGGTTTATTTCAACCATAACTATAGTCTAGGTTTCAATCTGAATTTTAACCATTCAGTTCTCTATTGAGACTGTTAAGCTACAACCAGCAGAGAGGGATGACCAGCAACCCACCATTCTGGCAAGTTCAGGAGGAAATCTTCCGGAGGAAGAGAGAATGTGTAAAGGAGGCACAAAGATCTCATAGGTGTGCCAAAAGCTGCATTCTTTGAAAATGCATGACATGTTCTCCCATATGAGAGATTTGCTTCACAAAGGGGGGTTGTTATGAGGTCAACTTCCCATAAGAACATAGGAATGGCCATACTGGGTCAGACCAAAGATCCATCTGGCCAGGTATCCTGTCTGCCAACAGTGGCCAATGACAGATGCCCCAGAAGAAGTGAACAGAACAGGGAATCTGTAAGCAATCTCTCTCCTGTCCCCCATTCTCAACCTCTGACAGAGGCGAGGGACACCATGCCTACCCATCCTGGCGAATAGCCATTCCCCTTTCTATTAGAGTGCTTACTCTCTATAGAATGCACATGCACGTATGAGATTCATCCTCTTCTTGGGGTCAGCTCAATTTAAACTGTTCAGTCTTCCTTCTTGGGCTCAGCAGTTCCTTTATCCTGAGTCCTCTATCATCAGGCTTTCTTGGCCTTTTCCTGGCCTTCTACTCCCGATTCCTACAGGTATTTTCCACCTGGCTAGTAACCCCCTTCCTCCCACTGACCCCAATTCTTCCTTCTTTGTCTGGGCCGGCACTGTGTTAAAATACGTCATGTGGAATGTCAAGGCAGGGACATATGCATACTCCCAGGGGCTAGTGCACCATTACAGAATTGTAACTGTTTTCCTCTCCCTGCCCATCCCCTTTGGCATAGCTATCAACACTGTTGGAAGTGAGTGCCAAAGGCCTATGAGTTAAGAAACTGAAGAAATAGGATTCCGTCTGCACATAGCAGAAGAATGCTATGCATGTTAGGTCCAAGAGGATATTGGTGTATTTTTGCTGTGACTTACTCCATCAGTTCATGTAGAAGGGATCCACATTGCAGAGCTGAAGTTTCTGAGATCGGACTCTGGCAACCTACATAGTTATGTGAAGACAGACTATTGTAATGCACTCACACACATACAAAAGACAATCAATTGGACTTCATTTATCTTGATTGTCAAGCTATTGACTTTCACCAGCTCTAAATGTATAGGTGCCAATTCTGTGGGTGCTTTGGGACTGGAGTACCACACACACATACACACATCGGCAGTGTCTACACTGGCATGAATTTCCGGAAATGCTTAAAACAGAATAGTTTTCGTTATAAGTATTTCCAGAAAAAAAGCATCTACACTGGCAGGCTGCTTTTCCGGAAAAGCCCTTTTTCCGGAAAAGCGTCCGTGGCCAATGTAGACGCGCTTTTCCGGAAAAGAGCCCCGATTGTCATTTCCGCGATCGGGGCTTTTTTCCGGAAAAGACTACTGGGCTGTCTACACTTGCCCTTTCAATATCGTTGCTTTTCCGGAAATTCAAGTGCCAGTGTAGACAGCTCGTAACTTATTCCGGAAAAGTGGCTAATTTTCTGGAATAAGTGGCCCAGTGTAGACACAGCCACCGAGTGCTCAGCAGCTCCATTGATCAGCTCCTTCCTCTTCCTTCCAGTGCCACCCACCTGCCATGATCAGTAGTTCAGTGGTGTGCAAAAGGCATGGGGGTGAGGGTAATGGTGTGATGGGGAGGAGAAATGGGGCAGGAAGAAGTTGGGGTGGAGTAGGTCAGGAAGAGGCAGGTTGAACACTTCCAGGAATTCAGAAAATTGATGCCCCTGTCTAAATACAAAGAAAAACACAACAAAATAATCCTTGTTGGCTATGCTTTAGCACTTACATTTTAGCCACCCAATTTTGAAAATGAGGCTGCTTAGGGTATGTCAACATAACCAAAAAAAGTCCCTGCAGCAGTGAGGCTTGAGTAACTGGTGCTAAAAATAGCTGTGTAGACATTCTGTCTTGGCGAAAAGTTTGGGTTCATCCCCTCCCTAAACTTTGGAGCCCAAAATGCAGGTTGAACCTGAACATGTCTAATTTAGCACTGCAGTGCAAGCCTGGGTATATAGATCAGGCTCTGAGACTTGCTGCTCTGTAGGGTTTATTGCCTAGAAGGCCTACCTTTTGAGTCTTATTCTGCATAGGATTTTTGCCATGCACTTCAATGGCCCCAGGAATAGAGCTGACATAGTAACACTCTGTTTAGCTGAGAAAAGTAAACTGAAGTGGTGCAGAGGAACACATCTGGTTATTTTGTTGGGTTTAACAACAGAGCTGCAAAGAGAACAAAACTTCAGAGATGTCCTGCTCTTTCCAGCAGGATTTAGCACTCTGTGCCTAAGGCCCCACTATTTTGATAGTTGCAGTGAAACACTCTCTTCTTATGGTATGTTCTTCAGAACACATCAAAAGGAAAATATCCTTTTATTTTTTCATTGATTTGTTATAGAATATTGCTGTAGATTTTCTTGTTTATGGTGAAAGCTAGGGGTTTTTTTTTTAAATCTTCATTTTGGGTAAGCTTAAGCACTAGCTAAAATTAGCGATGGTAACACTTGCATACCTACCACCATGGTTAGAGTGTTGTGATGATTTCCCCCCCATTCTTTATGAGAATTGGTTCTTGAATATAAATATATATAACTCAAAGATGCTTTAGACAAAATATCTCATGTAACCTATCAAATGTAATGTTACAGTCTGCTAGATCTGTGTATCCTATTTCGGAGCATGTATCATTCTTGTATATGAAGTTAGAAACATGAAGTGTGAGTCTGTTTATAGTTTTAAATGTGCTAATGAGAGCCATTACTGGTGCCTGAAAAGCCTAATACTTGGGTGATCAACACAAGGCCAATCAGTCCTCTTTGTCCTCTAAGTGCAAATGGTGGTTGGTGCTAGAAAGACATGTGACCATACCACTGGGTACTGAAATCCATTTTGAATCTAAGTTTCTTAGGGCTTGTCTACACAGCAACATTCTTTCAAAATAAGTCACGTTATTTTGAAATAACAAAGCAAGTGTCTACACAGCAAGCCCTTTATTTCAAAATAAGTTCAAAATAATGGGCTTCTCATTCTGAATTCTCTAACCCTCATTTCACAAGGAATAATACCTATTTTGAAATAGGGTGTGTGTATACAGCACAGCTGTGGTTATTTCAGAATAAGTGGCCCCCAGCCCTTCCCACAGGTGTCCAGGTGGCCATGCTGTCCATACTCATCAGAACTCTATAGTTCCTCCTCCCCTGCAACCTTTAAAATTTCAGCCTCAAGGGAAAGAGCTTGTGGCACAAGGAAAGCCCTGCTAGCCCTGTGACACACACCAGCAGCTTTTGCTGTCTTCCCCACTGCCACGAGTGGTCCTGTGTTCCCACTGAGTCCTCCATGGGAAGACAGCAGCCATCTCTGAAGCCCCTGCCTGGTGGCAAAAGAGGAGGACACCATCCTGTCCTGTGTGGAGATCCTGGATCTCAGGGTATGTCTACACTAGCTCCCTAGTTCAAACTAGGGAGGCTAATGTAGGCATTCGAAGTTGCAAATGAAGCCCAGGATTTAAATATCCCGGGTTTCATCTGCATCTTCCCTGGCGCCACCATTTTTAAAAGTCCCTTAGTCCAAACTCCGTGCCCGCGGCTACACACGGCACGGAGTAGGTAGTTCGAATTAGGATCTCTAATTCAAACTATTGGTACACCTCGTTCCACCTCTGCCTTCCACTTCCCTCCTTTCCTCCCCAGATTCTTTCACTAGACCCTTCCCCAGTTATATTTATGCCAACTAAAAAAGAATAGAGTTTGTTGCAAACCAAAAAGTCTGCTTTATTGTATCTGTCGGAGAAGGGTGGGGGAGGAAGGAGGAAGGGAAGGCAGGGAAAGGGATGTGGATGGGGAATGAGGGGGAGGAAAAGCACAGAGGGATACTGCTGAGTCCCCTTGTGGGCAGGCCCGGGGAGAGTCTCACAGGCATCCTTGTCTGAAAATCTCCTTCAGGATCTCCAGATGTGCACAGCCCACTGATGGGCCTGCTGGATGGGAGACAAGCATGGCTACTCAAAGGCCCTGGCCAGCCACGCGGCCTCTCCCCCCTGCCAGAAAGGAACATCTCCCCCTTGTTCTCACCCAAGTTGTGTATGACACAGCAAGCCAACACAATTTGGGTGATGTTTTGCTTGCCAAGGTCCAGCTGGGTGGAACCTCCATTTGAAACAGTCTCACAGTCTCCATTTGAAACAGTCTCACAGTGGAACCTCCATTTGAAACAGTCGAAGGTGCCCTCCATAACAATGTGGGCCCTGCTGAGCCTCGCCTTGAAGCATCATTTTGTGGGGTCCAGGTGGCCTGTGTAGGACTTCATTAGATCCCAAGCAGAGAAAAGACATTGGAAGGAATCCTGTGAGAAACTATACAGTGGAGCTAGGGAAATTCATCTGAAACTTGACATAGCTGAAGGTACCTGTGCCAAAAAAAGATTGTTTTGTTTAAATCTTTGAACTAAAGTTAAGTAACTTAATAGCCCCAAAGTCTACTTTGGGCTGAAGTACTCCAGAAAGTTTCATAGTCATGGAAGCTCTATGTGTTAGTTGCAGTATTCAGAAAAAGGTTAAGATAAAACACCCTAAACATCAGAAAGAAGCATATACATGTCAGTTAACTTTTCGATAAAGCACATGACGACATCTTGATCTCAAAGTTAATTCAAATGAGATTGAATATGAACATTCTGCTGTGGACTGAAAATGGTTTAAGAAACTATAAACAACTATGATGGTAAGTACTAAAATAGCAGCAGTTAAGTGTCTATCTAGGTCAATAATACTGTTCAAATTGTGTCAGTTTTGCTGTGGGTTGCATTCAGCCTCTCCTGCTGCTGAAGCTGTTCCACTTTTTATAAATACATAAATATTCACTATGCCAAGGTAGAGAATGACTCTGTGGCCTGGTGATGAAGGCACTCATCTGGAAAACAGATTATGTGGATTCTAGTTGTTCCTCTGAATCAGACAGAGATCTGAATCCATATCTTCCACCTCCTAGGTTAGTTGATGTCTCTATCTCTTGCTTTGGCCCAATGAATATTTACATATTTATATAGGTTTAACAGGAAAAATTGCTACTTACCTGGTAGTTAGAGAAATCAGATTGTAAGGGGAAGTCTCAGTTTCATAATCCCAGCTACCTTGACTATTTAAGTATTTATACAAAATGAAGTAGCTTCACCAGGAGGAACTAAGATCACTCTCCAGAGTAAAATATGGCCTAGTGGTTAGGATGCTAATTTAGGATGAATGGAAGACTTGAAGTCATGTTAATGTAAATTTAAACATTCCAGGCAAGAGCTCTAACCACTGAGCTACACATTATAAGAAGACAAAGCCAAATGCATGATTTTCTGAAGCTGATCAGAACTAAACATTTTATGCAACCTGGAACAGAATTTTCTGAAAATTCCAAATATGTTTGAAATTAAATACAGCAATTTGTCCCCTCTCCAAACTATCATTTTCCTGTCCAGATTCTCAAATTTCATTATAAACAGAACATGTCTAGCCATGCTGTAGAGAACAATCTTAAAACCACAAGAATTGAAATAATAGCTTTGAAAGCTTAAGGCCATTCATCATAGTGAGCAGTTAATGCAGATGTCCAGTAAATTAAAAATGCTGATGAGTAAAATGTTTCACTGCTCAACAATACATGAAAGAAACATGTTGATCTTCATACTTAGTCTGAGAGAATATTTTGATACTATGGGTACGTCTAGACTACAGGGTTTTGTCGACAGAAGTTTTGTCGACAGATACTGTCGACAAAGCTTCTGTCGACAAAGAGCGTCTAGACTACATTCAGTTCTGTCGACAAAGCAAGCTGCTTTGTCGACAAAACCCTGTAGTCTAGATGCAACCCTATAGGCAATAACACCTTGGCTGTGTCCAGACTCAGGGGTTTTTTCGAAAAAAGTAGCCTTTTTTCGAAAAAACTTCCCCTGCGTCCAGACTCAAGCCGCGTTCTTTCGCAATTAATTCGAAAGAACGCGGCTTTTCTTTCGATGGCGGTAAACCTCAATTTACGAGGAAGAACGCCTTCTTTCGAAAGTTCCTCTTTTGAAAGAAGGCATTCTTCAATGTAAATAGGGCTTCTTCAAAAGAGAGCATCCAGACTCACTGGATGCTTTCTTTCGAAAAAGCAAGCCGCTTTTTCGAAATTTCTCCGTGCAGAGCCTCTTTCGAAAGAAGCCTGCAGTCTAGACATAGCCCTTCTGTCAACAGAACTCTGTCGACAGAAGGTGTTATGCCTCGTAAAATGAGGTTTACCAGCGTTGACAAAACTGCTGAGTTCTGTCGACGTTATGTCAACAGAACTCAGAGGTAGTGTAGACGCAGGTATAGTTTTGTTGACAAAGGTCCACTTTTGTTGACAAAACTCAGTAGTCTAGACACACCCTATGAGAACATGAGGTTTGGGAGATGATACTTGTTTTCCAATGAATTTAAGAAGCACCAAAGCCCAAGGAGCCTAGCAGAGTTCAGGGAGTAGACAGGATCATATTTTGAACATCAATACAATCTACCAAGAGTGGGGTCTTCTTCTGGAATTATGAGTGAGTTGGAAGCCTGGGAGATCTCTTACCTCCATACTTTAGATATAAAACATGCACTGTAAGGATTCAGAAGAGGAAGATGCCATCATAGTAATTAAATGTGTTATTCTAGACCTTAAATACTGTTGAAGAAAGAAAGAAAGAAAGAAAGAAAGAAAGAAAGAAAGAAAGAAAGAAAGAAAGAAAGACAGAAAGAAAGACAGAAAGACAGAAAGACAGAAAGAAAGAAAGAAAGAAAGAAAGAAAGAATTGCAAAGGGATTTTGAGAGATCGGAAATAATGGAAGAACTTCACAAGATGAGTTTCAAAATAGAAAAATGCTGCATCTGGAGTGAGACAATAATTGTAAAATTATGTTAGAAAATGAGAGGCACAGATATGAAGGGCACTTAACATTTCAGAAAAAGTAGATGAATTGGAGAGTGCAAATTAAACTTCTGTTTGTCAATAGAGAGATATTTTACATATGAATATTGAACTAGAAAATAAAGGTCCCTTTCTCTAAGACTAGCATGATATAATGTTCAATACTGAGTTAGTTTGGGGCACCACGTAACCAGACACAGTGAAACATTTAAGAGAGTTTGAAGCAAAACTGATTAAGATGCTGGAGGAATTGATTGATGCAAGAGGTTAAAAGACCACATTTGTAGTTTAACAAAATGATTAAAAGGATGAAAAGAAACAGACAGCACATGATTCCAGACTTTATATAAATGCCCAGACAATTTACTTAGAACGATCTAAGGATATTTGATTAGATATAATAAGACCAGTACTAAAGTTTTTATTCAATAAAGTTCACAATTAAATGACAAACTTTAGAAAGGCAGAGAAAAAGTGACTAAAGCAGGGGGAAATAATGGGGGGGGGAATGCATCTAAAAATCTGTTTATTACAATAATCTCATTGTTTGAATTGATTAAATGCTTCATTCCCTCCTCCAGAAATACAGGTGATCATTTTTTTAAAATTAATGTGGCTATTTAAATCACATTTAAATGAATGTATGTTAAGTTTCTCTGTTTGGGAGTGAAGAGTCTACAATGTGCTTATGAATAGGAGCAGGATGTGTGTGTGACACACATTTCAATTAGCTAAAAGTTTCATGCTTGGAAATATATTGTAAATGTAATATAACTGAGTAAGTTTACAATGAGATATCAAGGTTATTGGATATCACGACATAGGAATGACTGTCTAACAAGTCTCCACACAAAATGTAAGGCCAGTATGTCTACACTGCAGAGTTTTTTCAGTAAAATTTATATCCACACTGCAATCGCATTCTTTTAGAAAAAAACTGAAATAACAGAGGGGTTTTCCAACATTAGTAAATCTCTTTCTACAAGGAAGAAGCCTTTTTCTGAAAGAGCTCTTTTGGAAAAAGGCATGTTTGGACAGGGAAGAAGGAGTTCTTTCAAAAGAAGAGGAAAGAGGAAAAAGCACAGGTGCCCTGGTGGCCACTTCATCCATAGTAATCACAGCTTAAATGTGAGATAGAGTCCATTCAGTGAAAAAACAGATTGCTTTTTCGATGCACTTTAGCAGTGTGGAGGCTCTTTTGGAATGAGTGTTTTCAGAAGATCTCTTCTGGAAAAGCTTCCAAAAGAAGCCTGCAGTCTAGACATAGCCATAGAGAGATAGTGAGTAAGTGACTATAATCCCAATAATCTCTTTGTGTGCTCCTTCTCTTTATAAGGATTATAAGAATTAGGATATCTAGGAAGGAAAGGAAGCCTCCTATCTGACTTAAATAATAAATAAGACAATCTCTCTATGTGTTTTTCTTCAATGAGATCACCTAAAATGTAACCTAAAAAAGTCCAAACTTCACTTTATGAAAAATTACCAGTTACAGACTGACATAGTGCTGGGAACCAACACGAGCCAGCACTATGGTCACTTACACACCAATTCATGCCACCCAGATTGGATCTAATGGAAGAAACAAATTGCCACACTAACACAGAAGATATTAGAAGGCACACCAAGGAAGTGTGGGGGACAAGTAGGCTAGCAGAGTCAGAGCCAGGACGTCACCCTTTCACATAGACAAATTATAGAAAATCTATATCTGATCCATGGACAATTTGTAAAGATACCAGAGATACATAGGGTTTAATCACAGTTTCTGCAAAGCAAAACTCTCAGAAGTCTCATTTACATTTTCAAAAAATTGTACATTAGTGAATAAAAGAGAAATGGATGACAGTCTAGTTAGATTTCTAAAAGGTCTTTGATGAGGTACTGTGCAAAGGTCTTATAGAAAAGTAGCCATGGGGGGTCAGAGGCAGAGAAATATCATGAATCAAATACAGGTTAGAATCATAGAATCATAGAGCTGGAAGAGACCACAAGGGGTCAACAAGTCCAGCCCCCTGCCCAAGGCAGGACCAATCCAAACTAAATCAACCCAGCCAGGGCTTTGTCAAGCTGAGACTTAAAAACCTCTAGGGATGGAAATTCCACCACCTCCCTAGGTAACCCATTCCAGTGCTTCACAACCCTCCTAGTGAAATAGTTTTTCCTAATATCCAACCTAGACCTCTCCCATTGTAACCTGAGACCATTGCTCCTTGTTCTGCCATCCATCACTACTCTGAACAGCCTTTCTCCAGCCTCTTTGGAACCTCCCTTCAGGAAGTTGAAGGCTGCTATCAAATCCTCCCTCACTCTTCTCTTCTGCAGGCTAAACAAACCCAACTCCCTCAGCCTCTCCTCAGCCCCCTAATCATTTTGGTTGCCCTCCGCTGGACCCTCTTCAACATCCTTCCTGTGTCAACATCCTTCCTGTAGTTGGGGGCCCAGTACTGGACACAATACTACACATGTGGCCTCATCAGAGCCGAAGAAAAGGAAATAATCACTTCTCTGGATCTGCTGGCAATGCTCCTCCTAGTGCACCCTAATATGCCACTGGCCTTCTTGCCTACAAGGGCACACTGTTGACTCATATCCAGCTTCTCATTTTTTGTAATCCCTACATCCTTTTCTGCACAACTGCTATTTAACCATTCGGTCCCTAGCCTTTAACAGTGCTTGGGATTCTTCCGTCCCAAGTGCTGGACTCTACACTTGTCCTTGTTGAACCTCATCAGATTTCTTCTGGCCCAATCCTCCAATTTGTCTAGGTCGCACTGGACGCTATCCTTGTCCTCCAGCATATCTACCTCTTGCCCTATCTTAGTGTAATCTGCAAACTTGCTGAGGGTGCAATCTATCCCTTCATCCAAGTCATTAATAAAGATGTGAACAAAACTGGTCCTAGAACCAATCCTTGGGGCACTCTGCTAGAAACCAACCACCAACCTGACATCGAGCCATTGATCACTAGGCCCTTGGCCCAACCTTCTAGCCAACTTTCTATCCATCGGGGCTGGGTGGCACCTGGGAGTCCCGGCCGCAGCAGGGGAATCCCCAGTGGTGGCAGGGTCGGCCTGGTGGTCCTGACTGGGAAACCCTGGAAACCCACTGGCAGTAGTGGGTCTAGATGAGGTCAGGCAGCTCTGGTCAGAAACCCCCCAAGGGGTTCCTTGTGGTTTCCTGGCTCTGAGACCGCTGGCTGCCAACTGCCCTGCTGCTGCAACCTGGCTCCACTGCCCTGGGAAACAGTGTTTGAACAGGGCTGGTGGTGGCTTGGTGGCCTTGTCTGAGGAACCCCCAGCATCAGAGGGCTGGAAGCTTTGGCCAGGCCAGAGTTAACAGGGCAGTGGTAGGGTGAGGAACCCCAGACTTCAGAGCCCCAAGGAGAGGACTCAGCAGCAGGGCAGTCAGCAATGGAGTCTGGCAAACTCCCTGGTCTGAGACGACTTGAGTCCCAAGGGTGCTGGACCACAGAGGTCTAACCGGTATTACCTAAGGGATAAAAAGCAAAGATTAGAAATATATGGCCAATTTTCATTACAGAAAAAGCAGGATGAGTAAATATTAGAAGTTTGAAAACTCATACGAAGAGATCCAAAATACTTTAATTGTTGAATTTAGAAAAGAGACGTGTATGAGGGGATAACATAAATATTTATAAAATGGTGAATGGTATAGTGAAGATAGATCAGAAACTTCTATTCTCATCTCATAACACAAGGACAGGACATAGACTTAAATTAAAAAATTGAAAATTTCAACCCAATAAGAGGAAATACTTTCTCATGCAATGTGTGGATCACATTGCCCCATGAAGTCATTAAAAGCCAATAATGTATTAAGAAAATGTGGAGCTAGACATGTAGGTAGCTATTAAAAGCATCCAGATTTATCATAATTAGCAATAACATATGTGGAAGATATAATACTTTTAAGGCACAGTCTACGTTTAATAATTAGACCAGCCTAGTTACATCATTCAGGGCTGTGAAAAAATTCACCTCATGAGTGTCATAGTTAGGTCATTCTAACTTTTGGTGTAGACACAGGTAGACCAACGGTTTCCCCCATCGACTTAGATCCTACCTGCCATAAAGGGTTAACTTATTGTTGACAGAGCTCTTCCACCGATGTAGAACACTATGATGCTGGAGCTGTGTATTTTGAATTTTAGCCATTTTCACCTATTACAGACCAGAATGAGAAGTAATGTTGGAAGTAATGAGAAGTAATGTAGCTTAGCCCTCATCTGCCTACCATGGGGTTCTTATATCTTCCTCTGAAATGCTTGGTATTGACTACTGTCGAGGATATTAGACAAAGTGGGTCTTAGGTCCAATCCATTGAGGAACTTCCTATATTACTATGATTCTATAAAACAGCTGTAACCCTTGGCTGTATTTATGTTGCTGCACTGTTTTTATTATATATTTGGACTCGACGTATTTTCCATTTTTATTATGAAGCTTGTTTGTCTCCCAGTTTTCTTGATCACTTTAGCCATTTGTTCTATGTCAATGATGAAATGACAAAAACAATCATGCAAAAAAACCCCTCAAAACTAAAAAAAGCAAAACAAAAAATTCTGCACGTAAACAGCTGTCTTCTGATTTGTTGTCTTTCCAGATAAGTAGATAGACTACTCTATCTGTAATTATTTACATTTGCCTTTAATAGGATGTTGAGCTTAAAAAGGTAATTGCTTAAAAGTGGTAATTCAAAATGACAAAAGCATCTATGCTGTTTTATGTTGTCAGTATTGTCTCTACAGCTGTGGTTATCCCAAGTACTTAAATTGATCTGAATAAATGTAGTAATATCAAAAAAAGAGAAGACTTAGAATCAGTGATTCTATTACATTACATTAAGATTAAAATCTGATTTCAATTTAGCACCTTTGAAGAAGTTTTTGATTTTTTTTCTTCTCTCTTTAAATCTAGGTAGGTAAACATGGTCATTTGGTTGTTCATGTTAATTTTGTCCTCAAAACCCAAACAAGTTGTGATTTAGCTTTAGTGCTAATCAATACATTTATTAATTTTGCCTGGGAGTGCAGCTTGTTTGAAAGTCCCAGCCTGCATCTATTTTCTAGGATTTGCAGCTATACTATAAAAAATAATTTCTGGCTGAATTATCTCATACTACTCAAGCGTGCTCTGCAAAGTGTTTAGTGTTGACCACAAATGTACTTAAAAATCATCCCCCTTTGCAATACACGTATTTTTCCCTTCAATAGACCTTCTGTGCTGTCCTTCCTGATGAAACTATATGACATATAGCTATGGGACATCACATATTATATGCATGGGTATGTCTACACTAGCTCATTAGTTCGAGCTAGGTAGGCAAATGAGGGCAACTGGAGTTGCAAATGAAGCCCGGGATTTAAATATCCCGGGCTTCATTTGCATCTTCCCGGGTGCCGCCATTTTAAAATTCCCCTTAATCTGAACTCCGTGCCCGCAGCTACACAAGGCATGGAGTAGGTAGTTCGAATTAGGATCTCTAATTCGAACTACCATTACTCCTCGTGGTTGGTAAGTGTGTTCCAAAATATACTATTCATCTTATCTAAAATGTCTTTAAATTGTCACAGTAGTGCATTTATGGATATTGAATAATAATTTAATAAGTCATAATGATCTCTGCAATAAACAAAATATACTAGTATTTTCACAAGGCTAGAATACCATGTGGAAAAAAATAAATGTTATCCCAACCTTTTCTTCTCTATCCCTTTTACAGCAACGCTCAGTTCAAAGACTAATGGTTTTTTGTTACCTCAAATTTTGAGTGCCCAAGTTGGGATCTCTTCATAGTCCTATATTTTCAGAAAGAGCTAACCACCCTTCTTTCAGAAATCTGACTCTTTTGAAGGATCTTACAGTTAGAATGCAAAAATCAGAATATCCAAAATGTTTTATCATTTACAGAGAGAGGTTGCTATATATTACATAAATAGTTGGATACATTATGTATGGAAGATGCACGTTCCTTTAAACATTAATGGCAATGGTTTTCTTTTTTTTTTAATTACTTTAATCTACAATTAAAAAAGGAAGGGGAAATGTTAAATAATTTTAATATTGTGCTAAAGGCACTAAAAATGAAATTTGTTTTTCCACATGGTCTGGAATACAAGATGCAAAGACAGCTCAGTACTTTGATTCAAAGGGCTAATGTATTTACATTTTCTTGAAGAAAAAAAGTGATGTGTTTGCACAGCTGCACTTTATCCTTTTCTATGGGTCATGAGATTTATTCCGATATTCCAAGCCATCTGCAGCTCTGCAAAAGATCCAGAAGCAGGTGTTTCGGAGGACTTGGCTGTCATTTTTTGTCTCTATAAATAAGGATGTAGGTGAAAAGAAAATGCCTGAACTTATCAGAAATTCCTTAAGGATAGGTCACATTTCTCCTCTCCCAGAGTGTTGTAATGATATTAGAAAAACAGTTTATCTTTAAAAGAAAGCATATTCTAATGATCTTATACCATTTTCTTATGAGAGGATTTCTCCAATAAAGTCTGGTAATGAACATCCAGAACTGCCCCACAGAGAATGGGGAAGGTCTTGATGCTACTGTGGCACTCGTTCTGACTCCTTATATTGTTAGCAGCTGCTATAAATATGCACGGGAATCTGAACAACTTTGGGCATTTTGTATGCAAGCAATTTCTTTGTTCAAAGTATGAACACAGCTAATCTTGGGAGTCACTTTTACTTCTGTCAGCTTTTTGCATGAATAATACAATTAAATTTCAGTCATACTTAAAAAAACATTTTGTGGTGGCATTTGAATGAATGGTAAAAAAGTCATAACATCAGAGAAGTGACAGAACTTCAACTTATTCTATTTAAGTTTTATGACACAGCTACTACCTGAGCACGGCAACATCTTATACCCTGTCTGACACCACAATATCTGAGTTATTTGGATCACAACTCATTGGAATTCCTAATTTTAGTGGTATTGAGACCAAGATTTTTGAATAGGCCTATCTCTGCATAATGCCTACAAGTATTTTAATTCTCAACATTAGAAAAGTTATGCAAATAGCTGGATATATAGCATATTAACATGACAATGTACTGTTATTGTGTATCATTCTAAAGCAGTGTTTCTCAACCTTTTTTTATAAAGTACCCCTTTAAAAAAATTAAATACCCCCAGCATCTACAGTTTTCAGACACAACAATTTTTTCTACCATTGCAACACATTTGTTGAAACAACTTAATCGTTGCCGGGTGGGCGATGAAATTTTTGGGTGTAAAAAGTACAAAAATAATAAAGTGCTGTAAAATTTAAAACAAAAATTCAGTTTTCTTCAAATTTCAGTTGTGTTGACATACCCCCCCCCCCCCAGACTTCTCTCGAGTACCCCTAAGGGTACTCCTATCCCTAAGGGTACTCATACCACTGGTTGAGAAACACTGTTCTAAAGTATAATGTGCAGAGCATATGCACACTGATATTTTTAATTGAATGAGCACATATTAATTACAAATAGCATCTTTTAACATATGAAGACTAAATTTCCATCAGATATGAGGCCAAGTCATCCTTGTTATATTCAGGCAAGTAGTCTCATTGCCTCTTATAATGAGACTTGTGTAATTAAGATGAATGGATATGGATCACAATCTGTTTAGAGGCACACAGTGGCTGTCTTTCCAAAAATGTCTGATATTATTGAAATTAGTATAAGAATAAAATAAAGTTGCACATTGATGGGCTTGAGCTACAAGGTTAGTTGAGGGTTTGCACATCACTCCTTTGTTATAAATTAATTAGTCTGATAATACTGATGGGAGGAGTCCTTCACATTAAACATTACACTATATCCTTAATTCCTTCTCAGGGCTCCTGGCAACACACAGCAAGAGGGAAAATATAATGCTCTTTAAGATGGCAAAGCATACATTCTTCTCCCCACCAGCTAGTGGTTGTGTGGGATGAAGGGACTAAGCCATGACTCAAGGGCCATCTTTAGGATTTATGGGTCCCTATGGTGTACCATGAAGCTGGTGCACCTATGTCCAATGGCAGCTGAGATGGGGAGAATTATGATTTTTTAGAGATGCAATTTTGAAATCTTCAGCAATGATTAAATATTTTTAAAACAAATTATATACTTAGGTCCTGTTGACTAACATGGCAAACTCAGAAAATGACAGTATATACCTGGGATTGGCATATGACTTTATTACCACTTGAATGGATCTTTCACAGATTTGATGTTCTGCTAATTCAGGTTGAAGTTCTCTTAACTGGGATTGTCTGGTCCGGCAACATCCATGGTCTGGCATGGATGTTTGAGGACCACAGAGTCCCAGTAAAAGGCCAGTGGCAAGAACCCCTGCAGGATCAATAGGGCAGTGGGCTACCCTCAGCAAGTTGATGGTAGGGCCATCCAGAACGTGGTAGGGGACTGCCTATCAGCATTAGCTGACCTGGCATGTGGCTGCCCAGTGGGGCTGGGAGCTGCGGTGGCTTGGTGGGGAAGGAAGACATGGCTTGTGGCTGTCCCAGAAGTCCTGGAGCTCCAGGGCAGTGCACATGTCTGTCCGTGGATCCTGGAGCTTGAGGGTGGTACACACAGATGTCCCACAGGTCCCAGATCCAGGGCAGCAATGGCTGCCTAGCAAGGTGAGCAACTAAAGAGGCTAGTAGGATGTAGAGAGCCAGCCCAGAAGCCAAGCATTGGGCTGGGGGGGCTGGTAGCAGGAGTCCAAAATGACCTCCCCTACTCTGACAAAATTCCTCATCAGGGACTTGTCAGGTCCCAAGCATGTCACAGCAGGGAGATCCAATCTGAAGATTTGGCAGGATTTTTTTACTTTTAAGTTAACTAGATCCTCCCAGTAGAACCACAAAGCAGGGCTAAGAAGAGACAGGTAGGTGGACATGAAGACCCAGCTGAGACACAAATTTTCAGGGTCCTACACAACAGTGATTATGTGTATGATAAACATGGCTCTGTCTCTAGGCACAATTTCAGACAGCTTGTGCCCACCTGACACTTGGGGAAAAAAGTCAGAGTATGTGCACAAGTGAAGGGAAAGAGGATTTTTGCACAACCACTAATACCAATCCACACATTTAATAGCCATTAATGTTTATCAGTTAAGGACTATCCCTCAAAGTACTGGTCCAGCAAACACTTACATATATGATCACACCATATAGGCAGTAGGTCTACAACAGAGGCAAGGAACCTTTTGGGGGGTTGGGGGACACTTGCCCAAAGAAAAATTAGTCTGGCTGCACAAAAGGAAAAATAATAATAATAAAAAAACCTTCCTCCCTGAGGTGGCTGAGAAGAGAAAGACATTCCCCACATTCCCCTTGCACACCAGAGCCTTGGAGGGCCCAGGCTAGTAGATTTTGTTTTTGCTCCAGCCCCTCAGGAAAAATGTAGGGGAGTTGGCACAACAGCACAGGCTCCCCAATGCGGGGGGGGGGGGGGGAGACCCTGAGCATTGGAGGTTGGACCCAGACAAGCCGGGGGCTGCATCTGACCCTTGGGCCTTAGCTTCCCTACCCCTGGTCTACAGCTTGTATTCTCACCAAACACACAAATACAGAGAGCGATACCTGCAGAGTTTATCTACTTTCACGTACTACATGCTGAACTTTCCAAATCCTGGACTCTCTGTTCCGGCAACATCCATGGTCCAGCAGGAGGTGGGAGCAATTCAGAGGTTGAGAGCCCTGGTGGAACAGGTGTTCGTAGAGCAAGATGGAAAGGGAACTCCATCCCTAGCTTGGGAACCCCTGGCATTAGTGGGGCCAGGTGGTGGCTGGGAGCTCCTGCCTCAGCTCGGGGGCCCCCAGCGAGAGCTGGACCATGTGATCAGAGAGTCCTAGCCCTAGCCGGGGAATCCCAGTTTGCATTGGGGCTTCCAGTGGCCTGGCAGCAGTGTTCCTTCTAAGCTGCACAGCAGCACAGCTTCTTAGGTGATTAATCAGCCCTGTCCAGTCAGTCAGCTCTGTGCATGGAGCCCTGAGCCTCTGCCTGGGCAGGGCTGATTAATCACCCAGCTGCGCAACTTAGAGGGAACATTTCCCAGCGACCCTGGCCTGGAACCTCCAAAATCCTCAGTGGTTGTGGGGCCAAGATGACCAGGCAGGGGAATGCCCCAAATGAAGTGGGGTTGGAGTAGGTATGTGTTTGGAATCCACAGTGGCAGTAAGGCAGCCCTAGCAGCGGGGTGGTGTGACTAGGGAGCCCCAGCTGGGGAACCTGTGGTATAGCACGGTTAGTGGCCACCGGCTGGTCCCAGCCAGGAAGCAAGGAAACACTCTGTGGCAGTGGGACCGACAGTGGCCAAAGGTGCTGACGAATGGCCCAGATGGTCCCAGCCAGAAACTCCAGGAGACCCTGGGGAAGCAGGGTGGGGAGCCTATGCTGGAGCCCGGTAGAGCTGCAGCCAGCAAGGGAACACTGACCTCCCCTGGTCCAGCAAACTCCCTGTTTCAGGACTGCTCATGACCCGAGAGTGCCAGACCATGGAGGTCCAACCTGTTTATTTGTGTATTTGTATTAATATAGTACATAGGAGTCCCAGGTGTAGATCTGACCTCTCTTGTGCTAAGAGGTGTACAAACACAGAACAAAAATGGTTATTTTAAATATCTTAGGGTTTAGGACACTTTTCATTCTAAAGATGAATGGAACATTTTACAAGTTAGGACTCAACCCTGAAAATATTATTCAAAGAAATCTCTACTCACACGATTACTCCCATCCAATTTCACTGTAACAATTTGCTCAGGATCATAGTGGATTCTCCATCACAGATCATCTTTAAATAAAGATTGGATATTTTTCCTAAATGCATGCTCTGGGAATTTGGAGGAAGTTCTATAGTGTGTGTTATGTAGGAAGTGAGACTTAGATGACGAGAGTAATCTCTTCTGAACTTGAAATCCAAGCCTATTGACGTGAATACAGAATTAGCTTTCGGTAGTGTGGTACAGAGGAGTCTGCCCTCTCATTTACCCTAATTTTGGTCCACTGATGTTTGGACCCACATTTTTGTTCAAGCAGGCATGATTTTACCTGTCCTTTACTTACAGAAGTAGGCTTGTTTGTCTGGATTGGGGTTTTTTCTATTTCTTTTAGCATTTTTTTCCCATCTTCAATTCTCTTCCACTGCAGATCCTGAATTACAGCAGTAGAACATCAAAGCTGAAGGCTAAGATCACACCTCTTGCTCTTTTAAGTACTTCAATTTGATCGTCAATGATCACAGAGGATACTGATTTCATGTGTCACCCAAAAAACCCACAGGCTCATGTTTTGTAAAGAAAATGCATCAGCTTGATCATGGGCAGTTGGAATAATAGGCAGATAAAGGCATAGCCTTCCCAAACCGCCACCCTGGCTCCACCCATACTGCAGTCCCTATTGGAGGTGTACTGGGGGCAGGGTGTTGCTGTCCCTCTGCACCAGCCCTCCCCATGCACTGGGGTTGGGGAGGCTGGGACCATGCACCATCCAGCATACTCCCTGTGCTCTGATAGTCCCAGGTGGTAAGGCGGCATCTTGGCTGCCTTGGGGGATAGGGCCTGTGCAGAGGGGGCAGGCCTAGGGGTGGGGTTGGGGCTTACCTCCCCCACCCCTACCTTCACCCACTGCCCAAGAACTTGATGCACAGATTTCCTTTCTATTTCTAGAGCAAACATTTGTTATACATTGTTCCTTGCTAGGAATGGAGATGAGAGTTTACACTCAGAAAATGGTGGATGAGGAAGCATACTCATATTCCCTGCTGCCTATTGAGGATGTCAGGAATTCCAGACTTTGGCATATTCCTGACCTTTTTAAAAAATACCCCATATAATTTCTCATTGAAGGTCTGTCTGCTAATTAGATTTTTAAATGGCTCTCCAAAATGTAATTTAACAAAAGACTGCTACAACAATACAACATTCCATGAGAAATCTGGGAAAAAGAAGTGACTTCCATGTCAGTATTTTAAACCCCTGCACTGCTGGGAGTATTTGTAACCTATTTTGGTGCAGAAGCTTTATGAAACTGGGCCACACCTTTTCAGATTTCAATGAACTATGTTCCCTTTCAGATAATCTAGGCAAACTCAATATCGATTTTTATGAGCACATCATTTGTTTCCTTTGTCTTCTAGCTATTAGGACATATATTCTGTCAAAGATAGAATTCCAGTCCCACAAAAAATAATGGGGTTGTTTTTTGTGATTCAGAGTATTACCAAAAGTGTCATGCTCTGTATCAGCTGGATAAGAAACCACGATTTTACATATAGTATGCTAAAATTAAGAAAATCATAACATAACCACCACAGGGCCGGACGCGAACCGAGAACGAGGTAAGCGCGTCTGCGACACACCCGGTACCCCTCGGAGGAGCCTGTTACCGGTGAGGGCAGGAAGGCACTTCCAGAAAGACTGTCAGTACATGGACTGCACCTACGCTCACGCCCTCGCCGGGGAACCGGAACTGCAGGCAAAGGCGAGTGACAAGATTATGCGGCAAGTCCTCATCAATGGATGTACAGTACTAGGGCTAGTAGATTCAGGATGCAGTCAAACAATCGTACGGGGGGACCTGGTAGAAGACGTAAGGCCCCGGGGCCCTCCCGTCCACGTACAGTGCGTACACAGGGATATACACAAGTACTCTACTACCTGGGTACAAATAACCGACGAAACCCGTAGCAGTTGGTGTTATGTGGTGGTGGCCCCGAAACTGGGTGACCCCGTGCTATTAGGACGCGACTGGGCAGGATTCGAAACGGCCTTGCAAGATCGGCCCCTACCAACGTCACCCGTGCCCCGAGAAGGAATGGTGGGTCAACTCGGAAAATGGGAAGGCCCAAGTGAGGAATCAGCACAAGGACAGGCAGACGACCCAGGTGAAGGCACCTCAGGGCCACCGGCAGATGAATTAAACGACAATACCCCACTAGGTTTGTGGGAAGGGGATTTCCTACGCGAGCAACGCGAGGACCCGCTGCTACAGCATGCCAGGACCGATGCGAGGGAGGCGACCGAGGAGGCAGAAACAGAAGGACGACGAGAGAGTGCTCCGTATTTCGAGGTACATGGGGATCGCTTGTATCGGGTCACGGTGGGGTCGGAAACCCGCGAGATAGTCCAGCAACTGGTGGTGCCTCGGTGGTATCATCGCCACCTCCTAGAATTGCCCATGCTAACCCCTGGGTGGGACATTTGGGCTATGAAAAAACATTGCAGTGGGTCTTACAGTGGTTCTATTGGCCGGGCGTGTACCGCCAGGTGAAGGATTTCTGTGGCTCCTGCCCCGAATGCCAGAAGGCTGGCCCCAAAGGGGTGCCGAAGGCCCCCTTAATTCCCCTTCCCGTGATAGAAGTCCCCTTTGAGCGCATCGCCCTAGACTTAGTGGGCCCTCTCGAGGGAACAAAGGCAGGGTACAAATACATCTTAGTCGTGATTGATTATGCCACCCGCTACCCCGAAGTGGTCCCCTTGAAAAATACCACTGCCACTACTTTGGCTACCGAGCTAATAAAGATCTTCTCCCGGGTGGGGATACCTAAAGAGATCCTTACAGATCAGGGTACAAACGTGACATCCCGCCTCATGGGAGCACTGTGCCGACTACTTCGGATAAAAGCATTAAAGACTTCAGTCTACCATCCTCAGATGGACGGGTTAGTGGAAAGGTTTAAAAAAACTCTTAAGGGGATGTTACGCAAATTCATGGATCAGGACCCTGGGGAATGGGACCGGATGTTGCCGGCGTTATTGTTCGCAATCCGAGAGGTTCCCCAGGCGTCAACCGGCTTCTCACCCTTTGAACTACTGTTTGGGCGCCGACTGCGAGGGATACTGGACGTAGTCCGAGAGAACGGGGAAGGACAGACGACCAGGGTACAGGGAACAGTCCAGTATATTCTCAACCTCCGCCAAAAGCTACATGAATTAGGGGAATTCGCCCGGACCAACCTGCGGGCCGCCCAGGAAAGGCAGGCCAGATATTACAACGGAGACGCACGGCTACGGACCTTCGAGCCGGGGGACAGGGTACTTCTGTTATTACCTACACACGACTCGAAGCTGCTGGCCAAGTGACAGGGTCCCTTCAAGGTCGTACGAAGGATAGGAGATGTAGACTATGAAATAAGGGTGACAAGGGGCCGAGGAGGCACTAAGATCTACCATGTCAATCTCCTCAAGGCCTGGAAGGATCGTGAAGGCCTGTTGGTAAACCCCATAACCCCCAGGTCTGAATTAGGACCAGAAGTGATGAACAACTCCTCCACAGTATCATTTCAGGTAGAAGCCACCCTGTCCACAACTCAAAGGAAAGAGATAGAGGACGTCTTACGGAGGTTCCCAGGGGTACTGACAGACCAACCCGGCCAGATGACCAAAATTTTCCACCACATCATGACGGAACCTGGGAAGAAGGTGCGGGACCCAATCCGCCCCCTTCCGAGGAAGATGTGGGACACGGTAAAAGAAGAAGTACGGTGGATGCTACGGTGGGGCGTAATAGAGGAATCCCACAGTGAGTGGCAGAGCCCCATAGTACTCATCCCCAAACCCGATGGGTCCTGGAAATTCTGCATCGACTTCAGGAAGGTAAATAGCATCTCCAAGTTCGATGCCTACCCCATGCCCGGCGTGGACGAACTACTCGATCGTCTGGTGGATGCCCAGTATCTCTCCACCATTGATTTAACACGTCGATACTGGCAGATACCGCTAACCCCGCACTCGCGAGAAAAGACAGCGTTCTCAACCCCCTTAGGGTTATACCACTTCGTACAAATGCCCTTCGGCCTGCACGGGGCCGCCGTGACCTTTCAACGCTTGATGGACAAGGTCCTGAGAAACCATGCGGGTTACGCGGCGGCCTACATTGATGATATCATTATTTATAGCAAGACCTGGACCGAACACCAACCACGAGTGGAGGCCATACTCAAAACACTACAAGAGGCAGGACTCACAGCAAACCCAGCCAAGTGCTAGTTCGGAGCACGAGAAGTAACATACCTGGGGTACACCATCGGAAGGGGCCAGTTACGCCCCATGGTTGATAAGATCGGGGCGCTAAGAGACCACCCCGCCCCGAAAACCAAGAAGCAGGTATGGCAGTTCCTGGGACTAGCCGGTTATTACCAATGCTTTGTGTCCAACTTTGCGGCACTGGCCGCACCTCTAACAGACCTAACCCGAGGAACGATGCCGCAGAAGATAAGATGGACACCGGAGTATGAGGAAGCTTTCCAAACCCTAAAGCACCGACTAACCCATGCACCGGTCCTCACCCAACCAGACTTCAGCCGACCCTTCATATTACAGACGGACGCATCACAGACAGGGATGGGGCAGTACTGTCCCAGGAGAAGGAACAGGGGGAACACCCGATCATATATATTAGTCGAAAGTTGTTTCCACGAGAATGTAAATATTCCATAATAGAAAAAGAAGCCCTAGCTATGAAATGGGCCATTGAAATGTTACGATATTACCTCCTAGGGAATTGGTTCCAGGTGGTGACGGACCATGCCCCGCTGCGCTGGTTACAGACAATGAAGGATACCAACGCATGCCTAATGAGGTGGTATTTAAGCCTACAACCATATTTGTTTGAAGTAGCCCACAGGGCAGGAACACAACACGGGAACGCAGATTTCTTTTCAAGACCGTACGAGAACAGTGAGAGCAAGTATCAGAGGGGTAGCCGTGTTAGTCTGAATCTGCAAAAGCGACAAGGAGTCCTGTGGCACCTTATAGACTAACTGAAGTGTAGGAGCATAAGCTTTTGTGGGCAAAGACCCACTTCGTCAGATGCATGTAGTGGAAATTTCCAGAGGCAGGAATAAATATGCAGGCCAGGATCAGGCTGGAGATGACGAGGTGGATCCAATCAAGGAGGATGAGGCCCACTTCTAGCAGCTGATCTGGAGGTGTGAATTCCAAGAGAGCAGAAGCTGCTTTTGTAGTTAGCTAGCCATTCACAGTCTTTGTTTAATCCAGAGTTGATTGTGTCAAACTTAAAGATGAACTGTAGCTCAGCAGTTTCTCTTTGAAGTCTGGTCCTGAAGTTTTTTTGCTGCGGGATGGCTACTTTTAGATCTGCAATTGTGTGTCCAGGAAGACTGAAGTGTTCCCCTACAGGTTTTTGTATGTTGCCATTCCTAATATCAGATGTGTGTCCATTGATTCTTTTACATAGGGACTGTCCTGTTTGGCCGATGTATATAGCAGTGGGGCATTGTTGGCACATGATGGCATATATTACGTTGGTGGATGTGCAGGAGAATGTACCAGTGACAGTATGGCTGATCTGGTTAGGTCCTGTGGTGGTGTTGCTGGTGTATATATGTGGGCAGAGTTGGCACCGAGGTTTGTTGCAAGGATTGGTTCCTGAGTTCGAGTTATTATGGTGCGGTGTGTAGTTGCTGGTGAGAATATGCTTCAGGTTGGCGGGTTGTCTGTGGGCAAGGACCGGCCTACCTCCCAAGGCCTGTGAAAGCGAGGGAGTACGGGTGAAGGAGTTTGGAGCACAGGTGGTATTCTCTTCTATCCTTCCTGTCAAAGGTAGGGGCCCGGGCAGAGAGAGGTGCATCCTGGAGGTGAATGCCTGGCTGCGACGATGGTGTCGCCAGGAGGGATTCGGCTTCCTTGATCATGGGGTACTCTTCCAGGAAGGACTGCTTGGCGGAGATGGAGTTCACCTTTCTAGGAGCGGGAAGGCCTTGTTTGGACACAGACTGGCTAACCTTGTGAGGAGGGCTTTAAACTAGGTTTGTTGGGGGCAGGTGAGCAAAGCCCACAGGTAAGTGCTGCATGTGTGGGACTGGGAGATGGGTTGGAAATGGGGGGGACTACAGCCTATAATGGCAAGGAGAAAGGAGGGTCAGGGCACAACAGGGAGGCAAGATCAAATCAGTATCTTAGATGCCTATATACAAATGCGAGAAGTATGGGTAATAAGCAGGAAGAACTGGAATTGCTAACCAATAAATACAACTATGATATCATTGGTATTACAGAAACCTGGTGGGATGGGACGCATGATTGGAATGTTGGTATGGAAGGGTACGGCTTGCTCAGGAAGGACAGACAGGGAAAAAAGGGAGGAGGGGTTGCCTTGTATATTAAAAATGTACACACTTGGACTGAAGTGGAGATGAATGTAGGAGATAGCTGTGTAGAGAGTCTCTGGGTTAAGCTAAAAGGGGTAAAAAACGAGGGTGATATCATGCTAGGAGTCTACTACAGGCCACCTAGCCAGGTGGAAGAGGTGGATGAGGCCTTTTTTAAACAATTAACAAAACTATCCAAAGCCCAAGATTTGGTGGTGATGGGGGACTTCAACTATCCAGACATTTGTTGGGAAACTAACACAGCGAGGCACAGGCTATCCAATAAGTTTCTGGACTGCATTGGAGACAACTTTCTGTTTCAGAAGGTTGAAAAAGCTACCAGAGGAGAAGCTGTTCTGGATTTGGTTTTAACAAATAGGGAGGAACTAGTTGAGAACTTGAAAGTGGAAGACAGTATAGGGGACAGTGATCACGAAATAATAGAGTTCATGATCTTAAGGAAAGGTAGAAGGGAGACCAGCACAATTGAGGTAATGGATTTCAGGAAGGCAGATTTTGATAAGCTCAGAGAACTTGTAGGTAAGGTCCCATGGGAAGCAAGACTGAAGGGAAAAACAACTGAGGAGAGTTGGAAGTATTTCAAAGGGACGTTGTTAAGGGCCCAAAAGCAAACAATTCTGCTGTGTAGGAAAGATAGAAAATATGGCAAAAGACCAGCTTGGCTTAACAAGGAGATCTTGCACGATCTCAAAATAAAAAAGGAGTCATATAAAAAATGGAAACTAGGACAACTAACAAAGGATGAATATAGGCAAGCAACACGGGAATGCAGGGGCAAGATTAGAAAGGCAAAGGCACAAAATGAGATCAAACTAGCTACAGGCATAAAGGGAAACAAGAAGACTTTTTATAAATACATTAAAAGCAAGAGGAAGACCAAGGACAGGGTAGGCCCACTGCTTAGTGAGGAGGGAGAAGCAGTAACAGGAAACTTGGAAATGACGGAGATGCTCAATGACTTCTTTGTTTCGGTCTTCACCGAGAAGTCTGGAGGTGTGCCTAACGTAGTGAATACAAGCAGAGAGAGGGTAGGTTTAGAAGATAGGATTCACAAAGAACAAGTTAAAAGTCACTTAGGAAAGTTAGATGTCAGCAAGTCACCAGGTCCTGATGAAATGCATCCCAGGATACTCAAGGAGCTGATAGAGGAGGTATCTGAGCCTTTAGCTATGATCTTTGAAAAATCATGGCAGACAGGGGAGATTCCAGAAGACTGGAAAAGGGCAAATATTGTGCCCATCTATAAAAAGGGGAATAAGAACAACCCAGGAAACTACAGACCGGTCAGTTTAACGTCTGTCCCAGGGAAGATAATGGAGCAGGTAATTAAGGAAATCCTATGCAAACACTTGGAAGGTAATAAAGTGATAGGGAATAGCCAGCATGGGTTTGTGAAGAACAAGTCATGCCAAACTAATCTGATAGCTTTCTTTGATAAGATAACGAGCCTTGTGGATAAGGGAGAAGCGGTGGATGTCATATACCTAGACTTTAGTAAGGCATTTGATACGGTCTCGCATGATATTCTTATTGATAAACTAGGCAAATATAACTTAGATAGGGCCACGATAAGGTGGGTGCATAATTGGCTGGATAACCATAGTCAGAGAGTTGTTGTTAACGGTTCTAAATCCTGCTGGAAAGGGATAACAAGTGGAGTTCCGCAAGGGTCTGTTTTGGGACCCGTACTGTTCAATATCTTCATCAATGATGTAGATATTGGGATAGAGAGTACGCTTATTAAGTTTGCGGATGATACCAAACTGGGTGGGGTTGCGACTTCTTTGGAGGATAGGGACATAATTGAAAATGACCTTAGCAAGTTAGAGAAATGGTCAGAGGTAAACAGGATGAGGTTTAATAAAGAGAAATGCAAAGTGCTCCACTTAGGAAGGAACAATCAGTTCCATACATACAAGATGGGAAGCGACTGTCTAGGAAGGAGCATGGCGGAAAGGGATCTAGGGGTCATAGTGGACCACAAGTTGAATATGAGTCAACAGTGTGATGCTGTTGCCAAAAAAGCAAATATGATTCTAGGTTGTATCAACAGGTGTGTTGTAAGCAAAACTCGTGAAGTCATTCTGCCGCTCTACTCTGCACTAGTTAGGCCTCAGCTGGAGTACTGTGTCCAGTTCTGGGCACCACATTTCAAGAAAGATGTGGAGAAATTGGAAAGGGTACAGAGAAGAGCGACAAGAATGATTAAAGGTCTAGAGAACATGACCTATGAAGCCAGGCTTCATGAACTGGGCTTGTTTAGTTTGGAAAAAAGAAGATTAAGGGGGGACATGATAGCGGTTTTCAAATATCTAAAAGGGTGTCACAAGGAGGAAGGCGAAAATTTGTTCCTCTTGGTTTCTGAGGACAGGACAAGGAGTAATGGGCTTAAAGTGCAGCAAGGGAGGTTTAGATTGGACATTAGGAAAAAATTCCTAACTGTCAGGGTGGTCAAATATTGGAATAAATTGCCAAGGGAGGTGGTGGAATCTCCCTCTCTGGAGATATTTAAGAACAGGTTAGATAGACATCTGTCAGGGATGGTGTAGGTGGAGCTTGGTCCTGCCTTGAGGGCGGGGGGCTGGACTCGATGACCTCTTGAGGTCCCTTCCAGTCCTATTATTCTATGATTCTATGATTGTCCAGGATGGGCTGAAGATCACTAATGATGCGTTGGAGAGGTTTTAGCTGGGGACTGTAGGTGATGGCCAGTGGTGTTCTGTTGGTTTCTTTCTTGGGCTTGTCCCGTAGCAGGAGGCTTCTGGGTACACGTCTGGCTCTGTCAATCTGTCTCCTCACTTCCTCGTGTGGGTATCGCAGTTTACAGAATGCTTGTTGAAGATCTTGAAGGTGTAGGTCTCTGTCTGAGGGGTTGGAGCATATGCGGTTGTACCTCAGTGCTTGGCTGTAAACAATGGATCGTGTGGTGTGTCCGGGATGGAAACTGGGACTCAGAGCAAGGACTCAGAAGCAACAGGTGACTTAAAGGGGGGAGGGTGTGTGACGGGGCATCAAGACCCCGCACTGAAAGCCAGGGGCTCTGCGCCCTGGCAGAGAAGCCGCAGAGCAGCTACCGGCTGTGCGCCAGCTGTTCCCAAGCCGCGGTTCAGCAGGGACTCCGCCACTCAGCTGAGTGGAGACGCCGCGGCTCAACTGAGCAGAGACGCCGCAGCTCAGCTGAGCAGAGGCGCGGCTTGGCGGGGCGGGGCGGCGCCACGGCTCAGCTAAGCAAAAGCGCGGCTCAGCTGGGGGAGCGCTAAGATGCCGCCGGAGAGGTGCTGGGGCCAGCCCTGACGGGCCGAAAAGCCAATCAATGGTGCCGACCAGCCAGGGGGTGGGACGAGCGCCGGGGTACCGGCCCGGCGGGGGCTTCAAATATGGCCGGACAATGCAGGAAAGGGGAAGCAGTTGGATGGAGCGATGAGACCCACCAGGAAGGACATTGACATACCCTGAGCCGTTGCCCTGCTGAGACTCGACGCCACCGGGGTAAGGCCCACGGAAGGGGGAAAAGGAAGTAGCCCAGGGCAGGGTGGTGAGGAAGCCCGTGGGCTGATGTGTTTAGGGGCACACCCCCGTCAGCCGGACCCATACTGGCAGGCAGTCTGAGTCCTTAGGGCCCTGGGCTGGGACCCGTGAGTGAGGGCAGGCCTGGGCTCCCCTTTCCCCCCTTCCGCATGGGGGGAATGTGTCAGACGAGGAGTACCCAACGGTGCGGGGCTAGAGAACCTCGTGTATAGAAGACCTGACATCCCGGGATGGGCACGATGTGGACAGGTCGGGTCGTGATGTACTTGCAGCTCCCCCAGCCCCCTTCCTCCAGGGCAGGAAAGGGGGCAAGGCTGTCACACTAAGGCAGTTAGTAACCTGGCATGAAGAATTGTATCCCGAATCATTTGACTTTGGCAAACAACTTGAAGCAATTGAATATAGGGTCTTATAATGGAAAGTACCAGGAAACATTCTATATAGCCACCCCTTGATGTGCCATGTAGAATCAACAAGAACCTAATTTTGTGATAGCTTCAAAAATTACTCTTGTTATCCTTTGAAACTATGCCAGATTATTTCTCTACTATAAAGAGGGAACAAAAGAGAGGTTAGATTTTTAAAGGTATCAGGTCTATTTCCTGTGTCTCTTAAATGTTCAGTGTTTTTCATTTTGATTAGCACGTATTCTACTTCTCTTGTGCTATATCTAATTGTTCATTATTAACCTTCCTATTTCTTGATCTTTGAAGAATAAATGCAGATTAGTTTTACAATAAAGGGTTATTATATAAGGAATAAAGGAGGAGACTTTGAGATATGTGTGTTACAAAATACTCTGCCATAGGTCTTAAAAACTGGGAAACTGATTTCTCCACCTTCATAAGTGTAAACATTTCCTTAACTGTGTAGGCCTGTCTTTTGTATGAATAAATTTACCAAAAAATAACACTGCTGATTTAAATGGAAATCCAACCTTTTCAAAATTGATTAATTTATAAAGGCTTATTCTTCAATTGCCCAACATAAGACATTTTGAGATGGGTCCGATTTTCAGAAGGTAGGTGCTCAATACTTTCTGAAAATCATGCCTAAATCATGGTAGTAAAATGAGCGCTAGACGTTTTTGAAAATTTGAAACAAAGAACTGTAGCTATTGAATATTTGATACAGGAATATTGCTTATTAAATGACTTTAGCATCTGACTCATTCATCAAATTGTAATTGTTTAGATTCACAAAATGATCTTTTTCTCAAGCAAACTTAAATAGAATTGCATACCATCCGAGTAAAAGTTCTTCCTTTAATCTGTGTTGCCACTTGTTCCTCTGTGACTGCTCCTCCATTGATAAAAGATGTTACTTTAAGTTTTGTCTCAAACTCCAAAATCTGCCGCAGTCTCCAGTGAAATATTGCTCCTGCCACATAGACTTCTACAGTGCTATGCAGTTCATCTTCTCTTCAGCAGCCACAGAGAATGCTCCTGATTCTGTATAGGCAAATAACAACAAATAACAACAAATGACATAGGGGCTGATCAATTGAAGTACATACAGAATTGTGCCAATTTCCTCTGACTTCAATGGGAGCTGAAGCAAGCAAATATTAGGCTAATTTCATATCTCATATGAGCAGGCATAACTCCACTGAAACTAACAGAGTTTCACTTGTTCACAGCCAGGACAAATATGATCCCTGGAATTTCACTCATCCATTCAATAATCAGAGGGATGAAAGACACTTAAGGCACTTAGAAATGAGTAACTTTAAGCATAAGAGTAGCCTCAATTATTTGAATGGAATAATATTTTATTTAACAATAGGCAGTGATTTTTTTAGAGTTTTGGGACATTACAGTGGTTTGGATCATAACAGTACACCAGTTATGGCCAGAGCCCTGTATGTCACCTTTCAGTATCTGTGCTCTGTGACGGAGCTCTCAGATAAAGAAGGATCAGACTTCTGAAGATTATCATTTCATCTTAAAAAAGAAGTTAAATGGTGGATGCCACCAGCATCATCATTAGTCTGTTAATAAGCAGGGAATTCTGTCACTTTAGTGATGGTGTGTGGTGATAAGAAAACTAACAAAAACAGAAAGATGGTTTGTCTCCTCACTTGGCACTTTGCAGAGAAATAATTTCAGCTGTTGGGATGAAGCAAGACCTGAGATCTAAATACCTGGAGTGGGGAAAAGACTGGCTACTGAGTATAAAGAGCATGATGCAAGAGGTATATATATTGGGTATCACCTCTAACCTCTTGATCAGCTCATCATTCCAGTGACTCAGGTGCTTCAAAATACCGTGGATAAGTCAGGGAAGAACTGTTTTGTGCAAAAAAGCCCTGATGGCTAAAATGGTGATCAGGGCCTTCTTTCGCAAAATCGCGTCTAGACTGGCCACGGATGCTTTTGCACAAAAGCACTTCTTGCGCAAAAGCATCCGTGCCAATCTAGACGTGCTTTTGCGGGAATACTTTTAACGGAAAAACTTTTCCGTTAAAAGTATTTCCACAAAATCATGCCAGTCTAGACGCAGCCTATAAGAACAAAGCTGATGGCCTCTTGACCCAAACACAATCCATTAAAAAATGCTTCTCAAAATGAGTAATGTTGTTCCAGCCTGTAAGCAGAGAATTCCGGGAAGCAGTAGTAAAAAGCAGGCATTAAAAAAATTGAGAAATCAATTTGTCATACTTGCCTAAAGTTTTCATTATATATTTTGGGATTTAGTGTACTATAGCAACATGAAGAAACTCTTTGGGTATTTTGAGCAATATTGTCTAACACAGGAAAACTTCAGGCCCACGATAAAGATTTTTGTCCCTCCCTCCTAAAATTTGTTTTAAAAAAGGAGAGGGGGGAGGTCCAGTATGACTTTACCAACATTTTGTGTAAATAGAAAAATATGTTAGTAGGTCCTGCCTCAAAATATGTTGATGAACATTTCCATATGGGTATGTCTACACTACAAAGTTAATTCGAACTAACAGACGTTAGTTCAAATTAACTTTGATAGGTGCTACACATACAAACCGCTAGTTTGAACTTAATTCGAACTAGCGGAGCGCTTAATTCGAACTAGGTAAACCTCATTCTACGAGGACTAACACCTAGTTCGAATTAAGTAGTTTGAATTAAGGGCTGTGTAGCCACTTAATTCGAACTAGTGGGAGGCTAGCCCTCCCCAGCTTTCCCTGGTGGCCACTCTGGGCACCACCAGGGAAACTCTTCTGCCCCCCTCCCGGCCTCAGAGTCCTTAAAGGGGCACGGGCTGGCTACGGTGCCCGTGCCAGGTGCAAGCCTGCCAGCACCCAGCCATCAGACCCTGCACCTGGCACGGCACGAACCAGCCACCCGCTGCCACCCAGCCCTCCGCCTCTACCCGGGACCAGGCTGGCGGCTCCCAGGAGTCTGCCCAGGGCCACAAGAGGTGGGTGCCCGCCTGGTCTAGTGCCAAGATCGTGGACCTCATCCACGACCTCCGCACTAGGCACAGGAAAGTGGCCATCTAGGGCAGAATAGCTGCTAGCCTGGCCACCCAGGAGCAGGTTTGCATGAAAATCAAGGTGGTCCACTGAGACCTCCGACCCTGAGCTAAGAACGGCCATACTGGGTCAGACCAAAGGTCCATCTAGCCCAGTAGCCTGTCTGCCGACAGCGGCCAACACCAGCTACCCTGAAGGGGATGGACCAAAGACAATGACCAAGCCATTTGTCTCATGCCATCCATCTCCAGCCTTCCAAAACAGAGGCCAGGGACACCATTTATATCCCCTGGCTAATACCACTCCATGAACCCAGTCTCCATGAATTTATCTCACTTCTCTTTAAACTCTGTTCTAGTTCTAGCCTTCACAGCCTCCTGTAGCAAGGAGTTCCACAGGTTGACTATTTGCTTTCTGTAATTAGTTTGAAGCCTGCTACCCATTCATTTCATTTGGTGTCCTCTAGTCCTTCTATTATGGGAACTAATGAAGAACTTTTCTTTATGCACCCTCTTCACACAACTCGTGCTTTTATAGACCTCTATCATATCCCCCCTCAGTCTCTTCTTTTCTAAGCTGAAAAGTCTCTTTAGCCTCTCTTCATATGGGACCTGTTCCAAACCCCTGATCATTTTCGTTGCCCTACCCTCTCCCACCCTCTTTCTTCCCCTCTCCCACCTCCTTTTCCCAGTCTCCCCGAGTTTTGTTCAATAGAGTTTCTATTTTTGAACACGTGTCCTTTATTTTGTACATCAGGAAGGGGGCTAGGGAGGAGTAAGTGGAAGGAGGTGAGGGAGGAATGGGGTACGAGCCCCTGATGGGGAGGACTGGGGTGGCTCTGCGGGCTCCTCGGGGTGGAAGCTCTCCTGCAGCCCCCCGATTGACCCCCCCCCCGGATGGCAGCCTGCGGCAAGTGCAGTCGGGCTGATGACTGAGTGCTGTGATGTGCCGAGTGTGGGCATTCAGGGCACTCCAAGCCAGGACTGCTTTGCTGTCCCTCATCGAGTTAGACAAGAGAGCGAGGAACCCCTGAGAACTGTCTGTCTGGGGTGGGGGTTGGGTCCCTTTAAGCACAGCCCTCGGCTAGCCTGAGGCAGCAGCTCCACGCTCTAAGTCCTAATCTGATGCCCTGCCGGCACTGCTTCCGGCCATCCTTAACCTCGGTTCAGGGTCCACCCAATGTGGGCATGCTAGTTCGAATTAGCAAAATGCTCATTCGAACTAGTTTTTACATCTAGATGCACTAGTTCGAATTAGCTTAGTTCTAATAAACTAATTCGAATTAAGTTAGTTCGAATTAGTTCCTTAGTGTAGACATACCCTATCTATTGTAAAAACAGCTATTTTATTTGTGTTTATATACTGTTCAACCAAATAAACAGACAAAATAATTAATAATAATCACATAGTAAACCTTTTAAGCTGAATGCAGTCTCTTTTATTTGCTTTTAAGTAATAACATCCACGAAGTATAACCCTATTCATATACCATAATGAATTAATTTCTATTGACACAAATAGGAATCCTAACAGATATGTTACTTTGGGTTCCAAATGGGATACTGCTAAGGAACACTGACCGAAAACAGATGGAAGGTCTTCCCGGTAGGTCGCCATTTTTGAAATTTACAAGTCTGGGCTAACTGCCTGCATCTACATGCAGCAGAGACCCAGTAGTTCGAAATAAAGCCCTAGTTCGAACTACTTGTTAAACCTCATTCCAGGATGCCTTCCTCAAGATGTGAGCATCATCCATGTTCCCCGACAATGCCAAACTGATGTCAGTGAAATGTCCCCAATGGTCCACCAATGCCTGCAAGACCTGGAGAAGTAGCCCGTTCGGTGATGTATTCTGTCACAAGATGCTTTGCTGCCAAAATTGCCATATGAGTGCTATCTGTCGCCCCACAGCAAATAGGGAATCACATTACCTCAAGCTATCAATTATTTCCTACACATTACCAAGAGTCACAGACCTTTGTAGCAGGAGACAATGGCTCTGCAAACTGGCATCCTTACAATTCCCATGACTTTCTACCTCCAAACTGATTTGCAGATGACTGGTAGCAGTGTGGAGTTGCTAGCTTTGACAATGTGATCACCATTTGCTTATCCACAGTGAGAGCAGCTCTCAATCTGCTGTTTTTGCTCTGCAGTGCTGGGAAGTGCTCTGCAGACAGTTATAGGAAAATGGATTTGTGCCTCAGAAATTTCTGCAGCCACCAGTCACCATCCCAGAGATATATCATGATGTGACCCCACCACCCAGGACTTGTTTCTGGAGCTCAGTACAGACACTCTTCTGTGTGCAGCTATTCCGTGAATGTCAGGAGCAATCTTGAATTATTTGTTACCATGGGAGAGAGCAGAGCCGGCACGACCAACTCACTGTGTATTTCACAGCTCATGAAAAACAGCGGGACAAGCCACACTGTGTTCAAAATGCTCATAACCATACTGGTTAGCAGCTCAGGTTCCATGTTGTCAGGCAGAGATGGAAGGTGCAAAGTTTAAAAGGACTATTGAAGAACAGTGCAAAATGAAATCAGAAGCCCATGGAATGAGGAAACACACAGAAAGACATCATGGGATAGCGAGTCTGCCACTATAGTGCACGGTGATGCATTTGCAGAGCGCTCATTGGTAAAGGGGGGGAAATTGCCCAGTAGCATAGCTACCTGCTATGCCATTCCCTCTCTTTTGATGCAAGAGCAACAACCATGAACATGCTCCAAAAACACAAGAAGCATTGTATGGAAATTACCAACCAATGCAAAATTAAAGCAATTTATGATCTTCAGTGCAACTTAACTCAATTTAACTTTTTAATATAGTCATGATGTTAATTTCCAGAAAATCTGATCCTCCTTCTATTGAATGGTATTCAAGTGAATTGTAAAGTTTATTGATAGAGGAGGGGTGAGGACTTGGAATAGTGACAGTGCCCTGACTAAACCATTGATCTTGAAGTGCATTGACTTATAAAGGTCAATACAGAAGGGGATATCTCAGCAGTAAAACCATTGTGTTATTAACTTCAACAATAAAGTCTGAAACTAAGATTATGATGGACACAAAATAAAGTTTATACTCTTACTGTTTATAAAGCAACTTTAAAGATGCGTCTACACTGCATTGTAAATCAAAATATACTAAATTAGAGCTACGCAAATTGCGGATCTTATTTTGATGCTATTTTGAAATAGCGTATTGAATCATTTGGCGCTGTCTATACAGCACCAACTTTCAGAATAAAGCACTATTCTGAAACGTCCCTTACTCCTTGTAGAATGAGGCTTACAGTGATGTTAGAATAGCAAGCCTGAAATAATGGGCTTGCTGTGAAGACACGGGATAGCTATTATGGGATACTACAGTGTCCCGAAATAGCGTTGCAGTGTAGCTGTATGCTGAGAGTGCTAAATAGATCCTGTGGTCAGTCATTAATTAAACTTCAAATATCTATACTACAGTTTACATATATTAGAGTTTATTCTTTGTGGTGCTTTTGTATCACAAAGCAGGCACCAGGAAAATAATACATGAGTCTTCTTGAAGAGCATTGGTCATTTTTAAAGCAATAAAGTATAATTCTCTAATCTATTCAGTAGTTTTTAAAATCTGACTGCCATACTAGGATTTGATACAGAGACCTTAGATACAAAAGAACTATCCAATGAAGTTGAAAAGACTCTCCGGTTGCTGTCAGTGCAAATAGCATGGAAATCTTCCTTTCAAATCTGTAACCTCTAGAGGGCAAAGATAAATGCTTATTTTCTATTAAAGATCCATTGCAGTCCCTTTTCAGCAGTGCTTTGAATTAAAGAATATTCCAGCAGATACAGACTTGGCCTTACCTGCCAAGGACCCCTATATGAGACCCTATATGAGTGATGCAAGAAAAATAAAAGTATAGGAAAATTTAAATGACATGGGATTCATTTCTCAGTGTAAATAACATAGCCTTTAGTCTCTTTTTTCAAGATGCAGCATTTCTAATGTAAATTGTTTTGAGGCGGGGGGGGGGGGGGAGGAACAGTTAGAATAATATCTAACTGGCTGGAACAGAGATATATTTGGATAACAAATAAAAAGAACATTTGAAAAATGTAATTCTGCAATGTGTTGTTCATTAGTTTGCTTTCCTCTCTCCTATTCTTCACAAAACTCCTAGGTCTTCTTTGCCTGTGTTTGAGCTCACATTATTATCAAAGAAATTGTTTCTGAGTTCCTTCAGCAGTCCCTTTATGTGTGACTCTCCATTGTAGTAGTGACTCCTTTTGTAAGAATGGCAAGCAGCAGGTATGCTTGTGTAAACATTCAGCCTGCTATGGTTATGTTTTTGTCCAGGTTACATCTTCACTCTTTTTCATATTGGATCTTTTTGTATTTATTTTTCTGTATCTCGAAGGTAAAGGCATCAGTCAGGCACCAAGTATTACATTTATTGCTTTGTTTCTAAAGATCCCAGTCTATAGTCTCTCTCTCCTGGTGTCTATGAGTTTTATGGAAAGCTTAAAAACATATTTTGCCACCCACACACAACTTGGGTACTACCGTACCCCATGAAAAATATTGATTTCTGCTATTTCAATCACATTACTCACAGAGTAAAGTACTACTCATAGTGACTAAAGACTGCAGATTTAGACTTTTAAACTCAGATTTTTAAAAGCATTCAAGCATTTTGCCACTCAGTTCTACAATTTCGAAATGTTTTAGACCGCTAAGTCATATTTTCAAAAGTAAATGATGCAGTTAGGACTCTATGTCCCTCTAAAAGTAAATGGGATTTAGGTGCCTAAACACCTTAGTGGATCTAGTCCTAAATCACTTCTGAAAATGAGACTTAGGATTTGCACAGCTGAAGAGCAACACTAAATAGCTTTAACAATCTGTATCTATAAATAAATACAATGAAACCCTGTTCCTGTTCTGTAACAATGGTTCTCAAATCATGGCCCTATTAACACACCTAAAGCCCAGCTTTTTGCTAAAAGAAATTGAAAGAAGCTGCACCATTACTTCACTCCCAAGTCTTGGAGGGAATCAAGCAGAGGCCAGGGCCAAGGGAGGGGCAGATGGAGACATGAAGCTCTAGTACAGTTCCAGCAAGGAAGATGAAACAGCTCCCTGTGGCATGGGAGGATCTCAGGAGGCGCCTTGCTGCTTCCTCCCTCCTGATGCTGCATGTATATACTGAGAGTGCTGCAGCCAGAAAAAGCATTGCCTCCTTGCTTCTGGGTTTCCATGCCAAAGGCATCTGCAGAAATAGGAGGGCATGTAGCTTCCCAGAACTTTTTATTTTTGCCCCCAACTAGCCACAACTGCATGTCACCTCTGGTATCCCGAAATAGTTGTGCAGTGTAGACATACCTAACTGAAAAAAATTAAAAAACAATAAATGATCCTGCAGCACATTAGAGTATGTCTAGACTACAGCGTTATTTCGAAATAGTTATTTCAAAATATGTTATTTTGAAATAACATGTCTAGACACAAAATGCATTTCAAAATAGAGTTTTGCTATTTCAAAATAGCGCGTCCACACTGATTGGACACTGAATCGCATTTAAGGCCAGCCGGAACCAGTTCTGGCAGGGCATCAGGTCAGGAGTTACTATGTGTGGCTGCTGCCTGAAGCTGTCAGCTCGGAGGAGGACACTCAGTGGACACTGCAGCTGTTTTGTGAGCCTAACTCAGGCAAGACTTAAAGTGGGCAGAGTCGCAGTGGGTTATATTCCTGGCCAATAAATAAATAAATAAATAAATAAAAATAGAGTTAGGTCTCATAGGGGTTCGCTTTAAGCCCTGTCAAGTACACCAACATTTGTTTCATCTGAGATTATGATATCCATCCACCCACAGATTTTTTTTCCATGTTACTTTAAGCACCGAGCTTAGGGATTCATAATTATCTTGAAGTGATCAACAACCCAGAAAAATCCTGACTATTGTACAGAAACCAGTTGCTTCACCACCCAACAAACAAACAGACTGACAGACCGACTAACTGACCGACTGATTGACCTACCGACCAATCGACTGACTGAACGACTGATTCTGGTATTCTATATTGTATGGATGCCTCCCACTTAACACATAGAGATCTGCCCGCACAGGGCGTTACAAGGAGGAGAGAGAAAAAATGTTCTCTTTAGCCTCCGATTATAGGACAAGAAGCAATGGACTTAAATTGCAGACAGGGAGGTTTAGGCTGGACATTAGGAAAAATACTTTCTAAATGTCAGCATAGTTAAACATGGGAATAAATTGCCTAGGGGGGTTGTGGAATCTTCATCACTGGAATATTTAAAAGCAGGTTAGATAGACATCTATCAGAGATGTCCAGATGGTGCTTCGTCCTGCCATGAGGGCAGGCGATGGACTTGTTGATCTCTTGAGGTCCCTTCCAGTTCTAATATTCTCTGATTCTATGCAGCTCACAATGGTAAATAGGTTGAGAACTACTGTTCTATTGTGTTATTTCTTTACATCTCATTTGAATCAGAATGTGGAGGACACCTTTTATAGTAAGACTACAAATTATTTGGTGGTTTCTAAAGACACTTCGTGCTTCTTTGTGTACATCTAGGCTGGGCACAGTGTAATGGGAAATCTAGAAATTTCCTCTATTGGTCAACTCATCTGTTTACTATAAATTAAACAAGATATGCTTGTAGCAATCAAATGTGATGATAACATATATACAGCTCATGTATATATTTAGATTTGCAGATTGGCTTCCAATAAGATCCCTTTAGTGACATGAATGAAATTAATCAACTAGTACTTTGGAAAAAAATAATAATAATGTCAGAATTCTTTATAGTTTTGAACACTAGAATCATTAAATAATCATATCAGAAAATATCACTTCGCACCCACCCAAATTCTGTTATTGTATATAAACATAATATCTATACAGCCACCCCCCGAGTTACAAACAAGTTACGGACCAACACTTGGCCCGTAACTCGAAGTGTTCATAAGCACGGATCGCCGTTCATAACTCGGATCCACATTTACGACCGCTTTGGTTGTAAGTGCGGATGGTTGTAAGTGGAGGTGGTCGTAACTCAGGGAGCAGCTGTATAATTCAATGAAAGCAGAATTTGGTCTCAAATGTTGATCAGATTTAATATCTAAAAATAGCTACACAAATTCAAGAGAAGGAAATTTTTGAGCTCCATTAATAAAATAGGATACATTCAATTTGGGAGAGAAATATCCATGCTTGACTGAGAAATTGTCAATATTTTCAAATGATATGCAAGAAAATCAGCACCATGTGTAACTGAATCTAACACATCTGTACTCATAATGCAGTAGTGTTCCTCAAACCTTTAGGTGCTCTTTCTCCTAGTTTCAGAGGATAACTATGTTAGTGTGTAACTGTTTCTTTCTCGTAGGGCAAGAAACTTAGAAAGTTATTTCTATTCAGCAAGGGTAAAGTGTTATCAGAAAGAGATGGAAAGCTGTAATATACAGTGAGATTCTCTAACAGTCTTAAGTTGGAGCCATCAGGGTCTGCTCAATGATGGTGACAGAACATGATTTATTTCACTTATTTAATCTAGCCAAGGACAGTTGTATAAAGTCAGGGAAACAAAAACATCCATGCTTTCCCTTTCTGAACTGCCCTATGACATTTCATAGGTGGCCTTGTCAAAGTGACAGCTGTTCAGCCCAACTCCACTGCAAGATATATGTGCATATAGCAAAACCCACATGAACTCCTCTCAGAGGAACAATAGAAATGCAGAAAGTATGAGAAGTTGCAAAAGGAGTTTGGTAACATTAATAACTGTGTACAATACTGGGGACTGAGTGTTAAAAGGTCACATTATTTTGTAGTTTAGTGTGCTACTAACTAAACATGACATCTTTTTTCAAGGATTATTTTTTAAAAAGTATTCTGATATATGAGCTCAATTCTGATCTCAGTTGCACAATTTTAACTCCAGTGGAGTTATTCCTGGTTTATACATATGTATTGGAGGTACTTGTATAGCCCCGTCACTTAAGTAGCTCCTGACTTTTACTGTACTTGTTTCTGTGAGGGAGGGAAATGCTATTATTCCCTATTTTATGGAATAGGGAATGGAAGGACAGAGAGGAGATGCCCATGCTCACGCAGAAAGTAAGTGGCAGGGTAAGAACTGAATATATCCCTTAAGTTCTAGGCTACTACTCTACTTGCTGGCTCACCATTCATCCTAGCATATTTGTGTAAGTATATCAATAATCAGGTTTGAGAAATGCAGGTAGTGGCATTCAGACTGGTGTTTCTCTACTTTTCATCCATGTGGGTCACTGGCAAGGTCTCTGGACCTGTTTCCATCACATTAAGAAAATATCTGTCAGTCCTCAGAAATAACCACTTCTTGTAATGTACAACACAAGTGCAAGATGCATTGGGATGATTTCTGATCAGCTAGCTAACCACTGTGACCATTTATATAATTTTTCTTACTGCTGTTAGTTACCATAAATTGTATAAAATGTGCATCATGTAAGGTGTCACTGGAGAAGTTATGATTTAATAAGTATAATTATTCTGCTTATGTGCATTTATTATCTTTGTATGTGAATTTATAAATATTGGCTATGTACATGTATCTTATAGACAGGGCTCGACAAACTATAGAATCTACTCTCCTGTGGCAAGTAGATTTCAGCCGCGTGCCCTGTTTCCCGGCGGCACGCGCATGCGCAATGCGGCTTTTGTGCATGTACAGTGTGGGGCTGGCGAGAGGCTTTCACCGCCATTTGTCAAGCCCTGCTTATAGATGTGTTGTAATACTGAGTGATATTTCCTAGATAGAATGTTCATTAGAGTTACACAGTTATGTGTTGGCCTATCAATGACATGTTACTCTCACAATGGGCTATTGAGGAAATTCTCTGAGGATGCCCTAGAGCAGTGTTTCCCAAATAGTGTTCCAAAGAATCCTGGGGTTCCACGAAGTGAAAATAAGAGTTCCGCAACAAAATTTCATTACAATAACATTTTATGATTTAAAAATAATAATATTTAAGCATTTATGAATTTTATTGAAAACTGCTTTAATTTGTGTTTGCCACAATAAGTGTTCCTGTGTAATGCCAGCTTAGCCAGAGAGTGGTGATGATGATGTCACTACTCAGCACTGATGTCCATATATTAGACTGCTATTAGGGGTTCCGCAAAATTCTTTTGAGTTTAAAAGGGTTCCATGATCATATAAAATTGTGAAATACTGCCCTAGAAATTAGAGAACAAATGGCTTCAGCAGAATGTGTAGGGAAGGGCATAGGCTATGTTCATGTGACCATGGACTCCATTTTTGGTCACTGACTTTCCACTCACAATGCCTGTGTACTTTCTTTGGAACAGTAAATATCCATGTGCATGGTAAAGGATATAGAAAGCCAATTGAGACATCTCTATATTGCCTCTTTCCTACTCTAATTTTCTGGACAGTGAATTTAAAACGAAAAGGAACGTCTTGATTGAGGAGCTTCCGATCTTTTGGAAATTGTTAAAGAGACTTTACAGGCCAACAGTCTATTCCATCACTGCTACAAACATCATATAAGGACTTTTAAATAATTTGTACGTATACGGTCTGTTAACTATTTTTAATTCTCTTCTTTTTAAATCTTTGGCTAGTTTACTAGGGATTGGTTGAGAGTGTGATATTTAGTTAAGATCTAAGATTCATCTTGATCCAAGGATATTAGACTGACCTTTGAGATTAGAAGCAATATTATATATGGTGAAATTGGTTTTCATCCAACTCTCACTATATTTGAGGGTTGCCTGGGTGGGAACTCAGGGCTGGAATGCCTAAAAGGGGCTGTGTTTAGCTTCTGATTATCCAGTGTGGAACTGCAGAAGCTCTTTTGTTACTGGCTTGGTCTAACTAATTTTAGAGTAAACCATCAGTATGGAGTTTGTTTGCTCTAACTCTTGCAGTCTGCCCTGAATGTGGCATTCTTAGTGTAGTCTATCACTGGCATTTGGTCACAATAACAACTAAACAAGCACCTCTCTGCCCACAGTAGGTTTATTTCTTCCTGTCTTTGTTGTAAATGGCCATTTTAAAATATGTTGATAAGTATTAGTACACTATGCTTTTACATAGAATGAAGGGGGTATCTCAAAATTATGGCATGGCAGCAGCCAGCTTATTTCCACACTGTCTAAGAAAATATAACACATTAAAGGAGTCTGTGGCTGATACACATAACTAACTGATAGCACAAGGGTGTTCTTTTTCTTTTTCTTTTTTTTTTTTTGTCTAGTAATTTTTGGGGACACTCAAATTTTTTATGCCTAATCTGAGACATCTCTGAAAAAGCCTGATTGTAGGAGGTGCTCAGTACCCACCTTCCTAAAATCAGGACATGTCTCCAGATGGCCAGCCTCAAAATGGAAACTTACAGAAATCAAGTATGTTTGAAAATGTAAACCAATTTTGTGTCTAAGAACTCACAGCTGTATTAAGTGTTGGCTGGATTTCTGCATGGACATCTGGCAGACTTTCAGAGGTTAACCAACACTCTTCTAAACTTTTATATAAGCAAAAGAATGTCCACAATACTGTGTGAATTCTCACACTCTGTGTATGCTTTTATTACATTTAAAATAAAACTATATACTGAAGCTCTCTTTAGTTTAGAGCTTTCCTTCTTTGCAGAATGTAAATAAACAGAACTAGAACAATAGGTGTTTGTGCAAGAATCACAGTTTGCAATAATGCAGTGGCTTTGTTTGCCTCTAACACATATGCAGTTTCTAAAATAAAAAGTTCCTCCAATTAAGTAACATGCTTGGAAGACAAAGTTGCGTGTGACCTTGTATCACACAATGATTTGCTCTCATGCATTAAGATGATTTTTCAAATGATTTTTTACTGCTTATGAATTTAGCAGTCTAATTATTTGTCTGCAGCAGCTATTTGAAATGTAGATCATTGGAATGTGAGCAGTGTATGTGAAAGCTGACAGTTTTACAGCTTCTTGATGCATTTTCCAAATGGATATGGGATTACAGGGGCTTTAAAAGTAGCCCTTTTTTGCATACATTTTCAAATGCTCCTTGAAAATTGATCATCTCAGAGCACACATGACTATGTGAAGATAAGAAGCAAGTTTTTCCACATTATGTAAATTTCTACACAAGTCAGAAAGTCTCACTTCACTTGTGGAGCTGAGATGGGCTTCTTGCTTTAAATCTCAGATGGGCTCCATTCCCAGTCCTTTCCTTTCCTCGTCAATAATTATTCTTAAATCTGGCATTGTGATTCTGAGATGCATGTGGTGCTCAAATACAAGTACAATCAATATTTACCTAGAGGTTTTTAGAATTTATTTTCTTTTTTCCTCCCACAAATAAGTAGGTTATGACATTTAAATGTGCTTATATGTTGATGGGGGAGAATCAAAGGAAATAAATTTTAGAGGTCAAGGAATCATTTAAAGTGAAGGCTGTGGCAAACAAGTGCTGTGACTGTGACAAATCCATCTGAGCAGGGTTTCTATTCAATATGGTTCTGCTTGGATGAGGAAAGAGGTTCTGTTCAAAACTAAATCAACAAAATGGTATTCAATTTATTATTTATATTACAATACTGTCTAGAGGCTATAATTAACACTAGCTCCCCATTATGCTAAGCATTGTACAAATAGTTAATACGAGATCATCTCTGCCCCCCCCCCCCGAGTTTACATTCTAATAGAAAAGACAAATGAGGTAAAAAGGACACATTATTATTATGAAATACAGGCAGTCCCCGAGTTGCATGGATCCGACTTACATCGGATCCCTACTTACACACGGGGTGAGGCAACTCCACTCTAGCTGCTTCCCCCCAGCAGACCAGGGAGACGCGGAGCAGCTTCTCTCAGCAGACACCTCAGTTTGAGAATAAAGGACAGAGGGAAGTGAGGTGTGGGAGAATAAAACTGAGCTCTGGAGAAATGTTTGGCTAGAGTTTCCCCTACAATATGTACCAGTTCCGGCTTACATATAAATTCAACTTAAGAACAAACCTACAGTCCCTATCTTGTACGTAACCCGGGGACTGCCTGTATTAACAGATTCTAACAGGACCCCATTCTTCCCAAAAACACAAAATCCATGTAGCAGGCCTGATTCTGTTTTCATGTACATTAAGTAAATCAGGAGAAACTCTGAAAAGTTACACCAACATGAGAGCAGATTTACGTCCTTGAGTAAAGTGATCTAGTGGTTAAAATATTGCATTGGGAGTTGGGACACGAACATTCAATTCCCAACTCTGCCACTACTTGGTTCTGTGACCCTGGCAACTCACTTACATTTTGAAAAGCAGTAGGAGAATGCTACTAAGCATAAAATACCATTACAAAGAATGGTGTTGTAAGTATAAGGTTTAAATATTTTCCATTACTTTGCAAATGTATTACAATTGTAAAATCTTAAATAAATACTGCTACTTTCTCTTTTTATAGTACTTTTAATCTGGTGATTTTAAAGTATCTTGGAAGTGTGAATTAAACCCCATGATATCCTTCCAGAGAGCTAGGGATTTTTGTCTTTATTTTGTCAAAGTGTGACACAGCCCCATCCCTACAACAATGTTCCTTCTATTTTTTTCCATCTATGTGCAGAATAAATTGTGTTATGTGCACTGAGGCATGTGTGGATATACACCACCAATAGAAACACATGCTGCTGGCTGTGGGAGGCTATGGGCACTCTGCTAATCACCTGTGTGGCATTTAAATCTCTCCTGGGTGGCCACCCAATCCTACAGTTTACAGGGAACACTGCTCTGTCTCCTCACCTCCCACCCCGGGCAAAGCATACCCTGTTCTTTCCAAACAATTCTTGTTCCAGACCTGAGAAATATACTGTACCAAACACATTGCTTGCAAGGAAGTTGTCCATAAAGATTAGCAGTTAACACTGAAGGTCTCTATTAAAAGTTTTCGGCTTACCAGTGTTGATAAGTATGACTTGCTGTGCACATTATTTCTTGGTAATACTTAAGAAATAATGTAAATATATTGAATGTTATGTCCTTAAGATCTTAAGGTTGAAAGGAATCATCAGAGAGTGATATTACTTGCTGACTTCTGAATCATGTAGGAGGGAATTGCTTCCCCTTCCAGACTGATCAGTGAGGTAATGCAAGGCTGAGTTGCCTACCACTGCCCCATCACTGATCTATCAATTGGCAATCTTCAAAGACAAACTGCAAACAATCAAAATTCCATGGAGCTTAAAGAAGGACTATTGTAACAGATAGGAGAGGACCTTTTTATGGATGAAAACAAGAGGCTGTTTCACTATAACGGAGTGGGGAGAGGCACATTGCAGAAGAGGGCAGGAAAACTACTTTATTAGCTAAGAACGTATAGGTCCTATACATGTTTTATTATTTCGTTTTGTACTGTAACATATTTTCCCACCACTCTGTCTTGTTTCTAGTGAAATCTCTGTGGTTTCTTAAATAAACCATCCTTCGTTTTATTACACATCTTGTGTGTTTTACCAGAAAGATGGTTTAAGGTTAAATAGGTAGAATGAGGTGCCAGTGGAGGACCTGGGATTTCTGTGAGTAGCTATACTAAGGCTACGTCTAGACTGCACTGTTAAAATCGAAAAAAGATGCACAATTTGTGATACGCATTTTTTTTTGATTTACTTTACAAAGATGCTCTTTTGAAATTCAGCATGTCTACATGGTGCCAAATTTTGGAAAAAAGTTCTTTTTCGAGCCATCCCTTATTCCTCATAGAATGAGATTTACTGGGACGGCGAAAGAACTCGTCTGTTCTTTTGATATTTAAAAAAAAAAATTGATGTGTTCCTTGGACGCAGAATTACTTTTTCCGGTATCCCAAAAAAGCAATGCAGTCTAGACGTAACCAAAGGGACCAGATATTACAGGGAAACAATTCGAGAGGACTTGGGGAATGGGCTACAGCTCTTGTTAACCTGCATAGTAAAGACAGGGCTGGCATAAGCTGGAGGAGAGTGCTTGAGTACCTGAGAGGCTGGTAGTAGGAGGGAGCTGACACTTTTACTTTAAATTTAATTAAATTAAATTAGAGCCTCATTGAAATCAAACCAGTAAACTTTACATTTTTATATCGGGATCTTCTGTGTCACTTACTCTCTATGGGTAGTTTGCTAGTTCGAACTGGGGGGGGGGTAATGTAGTCATCCGCAGTTGCAAATGAAGCCCGGGATTTGAATTTCCCGGGTTCATTTGCATGAAGCCAGCTGGCGCCATTTTTAAATGCCGGCTAATTCGAACCCCATGCCGCGCGGCTAGACGCGGCACGGAGTAGCTAGTTCGGATTAGACTTCCTAATCCGGACTAGCTGTACACCTCATTCCACGAGGAGTACAGCTAGTTCAGATTAGAAGTTTAGCCACGCGGCACGGGGTTCGAACTAGCCGGCATTTAAAAATGGTGCCGGCCGGCTTCATGCAAATGAAGCCCGGGAAATTCAAATCCCGGGCTTCATTTGCAATTGCGGTATGCCTACATTACCCCGCTAGTTCGAACTAGCGGGATAGTGTAGACATACCCTTAAGCTTTGCAACTGCCACCTATTGCCTCACTGGTAGGCCAGATATCACCTGTGCCAATCTTCCACCCAACCTTAGTCAGGTTCAGAGCATACTCACCCATGGAATCAGTATTACCCCCATCCCCTGTGTTCAGGAGAGAGGGACATTGGAGTTCTGGATGACCTTGTGCACTTTGGAAGCCCTGCAGTATTGTGGAAACAACCTCAGAAACAACCTTGCAGACAACCAACCTGATGCACAGCACTTCTGACTGCCCCTTTAACCCACATAGCCTTCATGCATGGACGATTCCCCTTGAACAATCCCCCCCCCCCCCCCATCAGTCCATAATGCTGCTTTGAATTATTCCACACACCAGCCTGGGCATAAGCAGCCCCTGTCCACACTCTGCTCATGCCACAACACTGTTTTCCTTATCCCCCTTAGCAGTCCTTCCTGGAATTGCATCCCGTGGTCAAGGAAGCCAAAGCCCTCCTGGCAACACCATCTACGCATCCAGGCATTCATTTCCAGGATGCACCTGTCTCTTCCTGGGCCCCTACCTTCGACAGGAAGGATCGAAGAGAATACCACCTGCGCTCCAAACTCCTTCACCCGTACTCACAGAGCCCTGTAGTCACTCTCGATTTGCTCAGTGTCACACCTCTCAGTATCATTTGTGCCCATATGGATGAGTAGCATGGGGTAGTAGTCAGAGGGCCAGATAATCCTTGACAATGCCTCCATAACATCTCGGATACGGGCCCTCAGCAGACAGCATACCTCCCGAGATGAAATGTCAGGGCAACAGATGGGCGCCTCCGTCCCCCTCAGAAGAGAGTCTCTGACCACCACTTCCATACGTTTCCTATTCGCAGTGGTGGCAGCAGACCTCCCAGCCTTGGAAGTACGAAGATTCTCCTCTTCGGTTGTAGGGGGTGATTCCTTATCTCCTGTATAAAGAAGAGCATAATGGTTTCCTAGTACCAGGGCAGGAGGGTTCGGAGCAGGGCTGGAGTAGTGTCTGCTGCCAGAAGTAACCAGCTACCAGTGTCCACCCTGAGCCATCTCCTCCTCCACCAGTGGTGTGTCCACAGTCCTGTGTACTGGGACAGATACCTCAGCTGTCTCCTCATGAACACGATCCAGGAATTGCTTGTGGATTTGGATGCTCCTCAACATAGCCACCTCCTCCTGTAGCTCTGCCACCTGCTGGCTGAGAGATTCCACCAACAGGCACCTTTCGCATTCGATGATCTCCCTAGCCTGGATGTCAGTAAGTGGGAATTGTAAGCCACAGTCCCTGCAAAACCACACCAGGTTCTGGGTAGAGGCATCCATGCTCAGGTGCTCTGTCTGGCTACAGGCGCAGGTGGAGGAGACAGAAGCAGTGCTGGCACAGGTGTTGCGGGTCTTCCTGACCATCGTAGGCCTCCCTCTGTCAATCTCCCTCTCAAACTCCCCTGTCTGCAGCCCCCTGTCCGCTTCACTCCCTGATCTCTCTCCCTCTGGCTTCTAAAGCCTGCTTCCCTAGGCCAGGCCTGTCCCCTCGTGAGTCACACAGGGGAAGGCTGACCAGATGCAATCAAGAGAGCAATTAAAGGAACAAAAGGTCAGGCACTCAGTCCCTACAGTCCATACACCCCAAATATCTACAAGCTGAGTGCTGAGCATGAAAAGAAGAGCTAATTAAAACATTAAAACCACTTCTCCATGGCCTCCACTAAGACATATCAAATCCTTCCTTAGAATCCTTCCTCAGAACTCTTTCTCTTCCATCCCTTATGTTTCATTGGCTTGTCTGAGGACCCTTTCATTGTAATCCTAGCTTTTAATCCCCTGGAAACCTGTTTTTTTCTCACCAGGAATATTTCTGTAACTCATTCTATTCTCTTGGATTGTGAATATTTCGTAACAATAGAAGTTCTACAAAGTAACATTTTTTACCTAAAATTTGTCCTTACAGTGTGTGTAGAGTATAGTAAGATAAAGGATACCCAAATTTATGCAGAATTGGAGACAAGTAAATACAAATCTTTATATATTATTTTAGAGGAGCTACTTCAATAAGAAAAGTAAGCAGGAATTAGTGTGACAATCCTTAAAAGATTTGAATATATAGGTAGTTGGAATTTTGAAAAAAAAAGGATCTTTTTGGCAGAATGGATATTTAAGTGAAAAAACTATTTTCTCTGAAAATGAATGGATTTTCATATAAATACACTTTTTTCTTTATTTTATATTTAGCAAAATGGAAAATGGACTGCTTCGTTTTAAAGTAAAGCTTTGGGAGTTTCAAGGTTTGAATATTTTTAGTAGAAAATGTGAACAAAAGTGGAGAAAAAAAGTTTTAATTGACAGTTTCCAAAGGAAAAAAAATACAGCAAAGCAGCTTTCCTTGAATTTACTATCACTGGAGGAGACTTTAAGCTTATCTAACAGAAGTATTAACAACTTAGAAAAATTAAATTTGAAAGAAAGTTGAAAGAGATATGTCTTTCACATTTGCAAGGGCTTCAAAATGATCAGTCTACAAATTAAGATGGAGTAAAGTAAGATGGACCCAGACTCCAGCTGATTTAAATTGGTTTACTTTTGAATTAAAGTATAACTCAGTGAACCAAATTATCTGTTGGCTTTCATATGTCAGCAGAGTTATGCTAGCAGAAAGATTAGTAGTAAACATATCAGAATCTGTCCCTAGATACCTGAGCGTGTAGGGGGAACTTTCTATATTCCTTTAATAAGCCATAAAATAATATTCATATGGAAAGCAATGGAAAATAAAACTGAAGGAACGGTGTATGTAAAAGTAACAGAGGATATATAAGCAGGAAACAAACATGAACCAAGATACTAAACAGGAAGGCCTTTTCTTACCATATTTCCTATTATAAAAAGAAATTGCCAGCCTCTAGCTGTGAGAGCTGATAATATATTGGTATTGACACTTACTTCGTCTAAAGAAGTTTCAGACCAAACAGAGGTAGCAACATTTTCAGGATTGTTCTATTAGTTAAATTATTTAAATACTGTATATTTTATTTAAGAACAAATTCTTAAGTATTTCCAACAAGACTAACAGAATTGAACCATATTAATAGTGCTCATACTAAGAAATACATAGGTGAATTGGGAGGTAGTGTTCCTCAGGCAGTTACTGAATTTCACTAAGGAAAAACCTATGTAGTATAGTCTATACCAGGGCTCCTCAACTGTGGAAGGTCTGGGGGCCACAATGAGATAGCACCTGCTGAGGGCCGCAACTTAAGTGTGGTTCCATATACATGCAAATATATATGCAAATATATGCAAATAGCTTCTTTCACACTGATGGACCTGAATACAAAGATTAAGGCAAGACTATACAACACACAGGCCCCATTAATGTCAGTTTTGCTGATATTAATAAAATGCAATGTTTACCTGATTTCCACCCATATGACAGCACTTTTAATAAGCAAAGACAGTGCAGGAATTTAACTACTAAAACGCATATCAACAGAAACCGTTATATTGACTACTTTTTTGTTTTGGCTCCCACCTGCGGGCCACATGTTGAGCCCTATGTAAACCCAAGCCACACCACAGGCCACAAACAAACGGGCTATGGGCCGCATGTGGCCCAAGGGCCGCATGTTGAGTAGACCTGGTCTATGCTCACATTCGCTGAAATAAAATCACAAGAGCTTTCAATAGTTCCATTAAAGTTAAAGCTGGTTAAAAGCTGGAGATAGGAACACATGTCTTTCTCTAATGTAACTGGGGATTCTTTGTTATACCTATTTCTACCTTCTCTTGAGCATAGGTCCCAATCAGAGGCAGAAGCTGGTCATTATTAGCTGTAGCTCTATTCTGGTATGGAGACTCCTGTGTCACTATCATGTCTGTGTAAAGAATTATAATCACATTTTAAAAAATATTCTCCTTTTAATGCAGAGGGTGTCAACATTATATTAGAAATATAGGATTAAGGGCAGAGTGTTAGCCTTTCTTCATTTCTGATCCTAAAGTTGATATAGGAGACTCTGAAAATAAATTATAATTTTTGTTCCTATAACAGGGTAACCTGCTGTAATCACAGCAAATACAACTATGACATAGGGCAAAAGTTATAATTTACTACAAAATGTAACTCTTATTCCATTAAATTTAACCTCAGCACCTCTCAATGTGCTAATTTAAAATTATCTACGAAAGCACATAGACTGCAGAGTTAACAAAAGATGTACTGGAGCCAGAATCTGTATTTAATATTATTTTTTTGCAGCGCATTCAGAATTGTTCCACCTCGCTGAAATAATTCAATATGTCCCTAACAAAAGAAATAATATTTCCCAATACAAACAGCATTTCCTCTGAGAATCTATAAAATCTCATAAAATTTTATTCTTTGGACCTGTGCAAGATAAGTAAAGTGGTTATGGTTTGGTTCTTGTTTTTACACTTGATTTCTCTGTTAGAGCAAATTTTTCTGGTTCTCTGCTTCAAAAAGAGGTTTTGTAAAATGTTCCTGTGGCTGTTTAATGGAGGCAGTCCATTTCATACATTGTTGGTCCTGCTGAAAAAAGTTCAAGGGCACCATAGCAAAGTGTGGTCTCAAATTCCTTTACTCTTTCTAACTTGTCATGTTACAAATCTTCTGCCCTGAGCTTTCTCACATGACAGAAGTTATTTTTATATTATTATATCCCTATTAAAATTGATCAGCTATAATGGTGCAGGGTAATGTATAAAATTATAGACAAAGAGATTGCAGTCTATGTGAAGGAATCATTAGAAAGTACATAATGACAAGTCCAAGATGCAGATCTAAATCTCTTAGGCTTAAATTTTCAGAAGATTCTTAAGCGCCCGGATACCAATGAAATCGAGTGGGTTGGGTGCCTAACCCCTAAGGCTCCTTTACAAATCTAAATTTTAAGGAAAGAAAGATCATTAGCATCTTCGCGTGTCAGTGTGCAGTGCTTTGTTTCTTGTTTGCCATTTTATATATACACGTTCCACAGCCACTCATTTATTTGTACTATATTTATTTCATTAGAAAGGAGAATCCAGTGCCAGGATGAAAGCACTGGAAACAGAAGATTACATTCTACTTACTGAAAAAAAATAGCATAATGACTGCCAAGTTTGCTTATTCTGTGCTGGCCTGCTAATGTACCTCAGCGATTTCTTTGACCACTAATAAGAATTCAGGATAGCAATGCTGATTTTTTGTGATGGAGAAAATGGACACACGCAACTGAGTCTAATGATTACTTTTATATACCACTAGACCACTAAACAGCTATCAGTTAGTAATGGCTTTGGTCTCTCTAGAGCTAGTTTGAAGTAAAGCCAGTGATTCTGATAGTAAAATAATTTGTCAATAGCCAGCTCGTTCCTAAATTTAATTTATTAGTGGATAAAAAATGTGACATTTTTTCATTACCATGCATCAAAATGGACCAATTAGGAGGAATTTAAAGAGTGTATGTAGCAATATTGTATTAAGTACATGAACATTAACTGTCTTTTAGTGGCTCTTGGAAAGTAGGGATAGAAGGAAGGGAAGTTAAGCACTGCATTAGTCTCTCATCCAAAAAATACTGCTGTAATTTGCTGCAACCCGTTGTCAGCACAATTATTGCCAATGAAATCTAGTCTCAAGATTGGGAAAATCAGTTTAAATTCATCTGTCTTGCTTGCCAGGGTGAGTCTCACGTTAATTAACATATCACACAACATTCTCATGCTCTTTCCTCTCTATTCTGCAATATATGTTCTTTGTTAAGTCATGTTGTTGCCAAATGCAAATATTAAGATGGGGGAATGCTAGACTCCAGAGTGTGAGTATCGGTAGGGCACACAGACATCCCTAGTATTGAACAAATAAGGCTATTTAAAAGCACTGAAGCCTTTATTAGAGATAAGCTTGTGAAAATTTGATTGAGTTTGGAATAATTTAACCTTTATATTGACAAACTGATTAAACCAAAACTGTAAAAATTCTGCTTAGCTCACAAAGCTGGCAGAAAGAGTACTGTTCCCATTGCTGTGAAAAATACCTGCTTTCTATATCTGAGGGAATAAGGAACAAATGGGATATTAAGTGAATCTAGAGCTGCCAAGAATTTAAAAAGGATATTTAAATCACATCTGTTCATTCACTCTTGTTTATGGCAACAGTTGTTTCTATATTAGCAACAACTACCTTCCCAAAGTTTTTGTTTTGATTTTTGCTAGTGTCAACCTGGAATCAAAACATGACAACATTAATATTGGAAAGGAAGACAACATATGGAAATTGGCTTAAGCATCTCACTTATTCATCTGTACGAGTGGGAAGAATTCTGAAACAATATTCTAATTGAGGCATTCACCAGTAGGCTGAGCAACATGACACTTTTCCTCTCTCTTCAGCCCTGTAGGTATTAGGTGTTGTTAGTCAGTACGGACCCCATTAATATTCACATACAATAGCTAGCACAAATACAAAATATAAATATAAATAATATGTATTATTAATAATGTGTATTATTCACACCATATATACATACACACACACACACACCATAATGGACTATTCAGGCTATATCACTTTTACAATATTTGTGTTTAATGTTATTATTGCCTAATGCCTACTAAATATACTGTAGATGGATATTAGTTGCTTCTTGTGACAGAGTTAGGTCAGAGAGGTAGAGGAGAGTGGTAGAAGGAAAGATTAAGTCTTTGTCCCCTGGGTGAACTAAGAAGGGCTAATCCAGAACCACATGAATTTGTCAGAACAAATCAGGGCAATTAAGTCACTTCAAGACAATTAGGTTTCCAGAGTTAAGTGAGTTAGACTAATCAGAACACTCAGGGCCAATGAAGAACCTGTTGAGACTGTTTCAAATAGGCCCCCTTTCTGGTAGCTCAGGGTGTGTCTAGACTACAGGGTTTTGTTGACAAAAGTGGACTTTTGTCGACAAAACTATACCTGCGTCCACACTGCCTTTGAGTTATGTCGACATAACATCGACAAAACTCAGCAATTTTGTTGACGTATTACACCTCATTCTACGAGGAATAACGCCTTTTATTGACAGAGTTCTGTCGATAGAAGGCATTATTGCATCTACACTGTCCTTTGCGTCCACATTGTTATGTCGACAAAGCAGCTTGCTTTGTCGACAGAACTGGATGTAGTCTAGACGCTCTTTGTCGATAAAACTTCTGTCGACAATACCCTGTAGGCTAGACATACCCTCAGTGTGCACAAGGCATTTGAGAAGAAAAGGCGCTGTGAAGAGCCTGAGAGTAGAAAGTGAAAGCATATACCAGGAGGAAGAACCTGCATTAAGGAAGGTGCTGGGGAAAGCTATGGGGAAGGAGCCTAGGGATTCATAGCTGTCACATAGCTGTTACGAAAGAGGCACGAAAAAAGCGAGGCATGTGCAGTTGCAGGAGGCTCAGTGCTGTCAGGGCCTGCTCATGCCACAAGCTCTTTCTGCTGAGGCTGCAGCTTTAAGGGCTGCAGAGGAAGAGGGGGGGATATAGAGTTTCTAGGTCTATAAACAGATTAACCTGGTGTCCTTTAATGACATAATAGTTGAGCGTTGTACAGTACATCTTATGAAGACCCATAAATTAAAGAACTACTTTTTAAAATTTACTGATTACAAAAATTCAGCATTCAAAGCTTCAACTTCTGCGTTTGGTTGAATGTGGACAGAGCGGACAGCAGGGCATCTTGGGAAGTGCTGAAAGCCCCCTATTTTGAAATAACTGCTGCTGCCCTGTCTACACAGCCCCTATTTTGAAATAACTATTTTGGAAGATATGGTATTCTTCATAGAATGAGGTTTATAGATTTTGAAATAAGATGCCCGTTATTTCGAAATTATTTCAAGATAACACTATTCATGTGTAGATGCTCGTATAGTTATTTCAGAATAACAGCGATTATTTTGAAATAACTTTGCTGTGTAGACACACCCTGGGTAATCAGTAATCAGAATGTTAAACAGGGTTGGGCTGATAACAGTGGTTTGTGTAGTGCCATTAGGAAGTTTAGAAATATTGGACAAAATTTCCTTCACCCTGTGTTTCATCATTCTATCATTCAAGAATTCTCTTATCCACCAGGATATTCTTCAATTTATTCCAACTGCAGCCAGTTTATACAGCAAGCTTTTCCTCTACTGCATCTCATATGTTTTTTCAATGTTGAAAAGATGACTCTCAAAAATTCTCTGTTGTACATTGTTTTTGTATTTTTGTTTCTGATCTCACAGTATGATTAAGGCTATGTATATGTTTGGTGAAAGTCATGGACAAATCAGGGCAGTAAACAGAAATTCACAGCCTGTGATCTGGCAATGTCTTGTACTATTTACTACATACTATGTACACCTGACTAAACCTTGGGGGCCAGCATGAGGGTGCTGTGGGTACTGATGAGGCAGCCTGCAGGGCACTGTGGATGCTGGAGGGCCAGCAACCTGGGATTGCCACTGGTGCTAGTATATGGATGTGCCACAGCATGCAACCCAAGACTCATGTTGGCAGCTCTGTACATCGGAATTGGCAACATCTCCCTCCCTCAGATCTTAAACAGAGTTTCCACTAGGCAGCTCTCCACAGATCCAGTTGAGGTAAGCACTTCCCAGAACCTTTACCACCTCCCATTCACTAACACCTAGCCTCTTCCAGACACAAACTCTGATGATTCTGGGGGATGAAGAGGGGGATGACCTGAGACTGGCCCAGCAGCAACCCGTGTAGCTGTCCCATGGGCTGCTTGAGCTGCTTAGGCAGGCCCTCAGGCCAGCCACATAATTTGCTCCAGAAGTCAGAGAAGTCCCAGTAAGTCAAAGAGTGTGACTTCCATGAACTCTGTGACAAACTTGTAGCCAAGCTCTGTGCATCTTTCTTCCCTAAAACTACTTTATTTATACAATGTATAATTTCATTTTTCACATACATGTTACTAATCTCTCATTTAACATTTTGTCCTCACATTGGGTACTTCTAGGCTACAAGCCTTTTTTGAAAGAGAGTGTCTAGACTACAACCAGTACTTTTGAAAAAGCAAGCCGCTTTTTTGAAAGAGAGCACCTAGGCAGTCTGAATGCTCTCTTTCGAAAAAGCACAGTTTGCATTACATAGCACCATTTTTCGAAAGAGCACTTTCAAAAAAAGGCATTATTCCTCATAAAATGAGGTTTTCCGCAATCAAAAAGAACTGCCACGTTCTTTCAATTTACTTTTGAAAGACCGCGGCGGCAGTCTAGATTCAGGGGAAGTTTTTTCGAAAAAACCCTGTAGTCTAGACACACCCATAATGTGATGAAAGTAGATATGTATGCATCAAGTCTTGTGCATAATTTGCCAGTCGGCCTAACTTCCCATCTACTTCCATTCTCCCCAATATATTATTTTATCATTTCAGTAAAAACTCAACTTCCTTTTGGTATGTGCAACAGCAATACAGATGCTATCTTCACCTGGGCTGTACTTTTATCACTATTGCTTTTTTGAATTCCTGTAGGCTGAGTTTTTTCATTCAATTTCACTTCTCTATATATTACGTAACTACGTAGGAGCTTCCAACATTCTTCAGCAAACATTTTTGTTTGTTTGTTTACAAAACTTTGATTTGTCTCACTACTTGCTTTTTGGAACTATAAAAACAATAAAATGTCTGCTTTTTCTAAGTTAGAATTTTCAGTTTTATCATTTACTATTAGACTAGACAAAAATTGTTTTTATTCTGCATCCCACTCATTCTTTTATCTTCATGTAACTCTTAAACCTTGGAATATTTGTTCATTTTCCCACTATACTTTCTACAACTTTGTCTTTTTAATAATTCTTTGTGTCACTGATTTATATCTTTTATATTTTGTTAATTCCTTGCTATTCATTGTACTATTTCCTTCTTTGTATGCCCTTATTTATTTCTTTAATTGATGCTTTGAAACCTTAACTGCACCAGGAAACTGGATTTCTGAGATTGTATCAAATTAAATGATTTACATAGAGCTAGGCTGGCTGCTGCTACAATCCCCTTATTATATTATCATAAAATTTCTCTGGTTTATCACTTATACCATTGGTACTTAGATATTCAGTACACTTATTCATAAAGAATTCCTAGTTTTCTTTTTGAAGGTCATAAGCAGGAGTTCCTTCAATGTATTTATTCTACATTACCATGGCCTTTAAGTGCTATTACCATAGGGATCATTTCCCATTCCATTTATTGTTCTTTATTGATTTCTCAGCTACGTCGAGCTGTTCTATTGTTTGTTGCAATTTCCATAGCTAAACCTGAAAGATTCCATTAACCAAAGTAAACCAAAGTGCTCCTGGTTGTGTATTAGGTTGGACATTAGGAAAAACTTCCTAACAGTCAGGGATATTAAACACTGGAATAAATTGCTTAGGGAGGTTGAAGAATCTCCAACACTGGAAATATTAAGAGCAGGTAAGATCTAAACCATGCTTCGTCCTGATATGAGGGCAAGGGACTGAACTCAATGACCTCTTGAGGACCTTTCCAGTTGTAGGTTTTTAGGATTCTATGGTTCTATGTTAATGAATTGTTCACGCATTCATCAATATGATCAGTTTACCTTAATTTAAAATGCATTCATGAATTTAGTCCATCAAGAAACTGTTCATATGCTAATACTTTGATGCTTTAGTTACACTTGTATTTTGATAACTTCTGCACAGGATATTTTATGGATAGTTTATATTTTCTGTATCTCTTGCCCATTGCTACAGCAGCCCCTGATTATGTTGCACTGTTTATATCCCTACAATTGTGCATTGTTCTATTCTTACAGTACAGTTCTCATACAAATGTTCTCCATATTTACCTCATCTCATTTTCCCCAATGGACAGATATTACATGCCCAAAACTTTGGCATTCATAACATATCAAATGGGCAGTGATATATTTTAACCCAGAATATTTGATAACTTATATTAACCTTATCATGTAGCATTGCACTTTTAAATGTCGCTTGGAAAACACTGGGTTGTTTATACTCTCCCCCCTCCCACTAATTAGTTACTTAATAAGCAGCATTTGATCCTAACCTATGTCTCTTTTAATTTCACAGAAACATGCCAAGGGGAACCCCATTCATTACATCTCTTGCTCTGTCACAAATTCAGATAGCTGACAATTTACTCTTATTTTCCCTAAAATTGTAGTTTTAAGGCATTTCTCAGACTGTTAGATTATGTACATTCAACTAATATGTTTCCACCTCTACATTCTTTTATGTCTAAAATGTAACCTTCAATATTTTTTTCCTTAATCCATTCCACTGTTCTTAAGGGATTTACATCTCCTAGCTTTTCATCGTCAACTAGTTATTTGGTAATTATAAGATTTGATCCTCTTCCTTACATTTTTTTTCTGTTCTTGTGGGCTTCTTCTGCTGATACATATTTTACCCCTTCTTCCTAATCTGAAGTTATTCTTAATTACTTTCTTCTTCTCTTTCATTTTACACTATAATTTACAATCTTTCCTTCTTCGCCTATATTTTCTGCTCTGTTCAGCAAACCAACCAACAAAGCTGCCCAAGTTCCAAGTCCCATCTTTGAGGCTGTGTCTAGACTGCAGGATTTTTTTGGAAAAAGTAGCCTTTTTTCGAAAAAATGTCATCTGCGTCTAGAAATTAAATCGAAAGAACGTGGCTTTTCTTTCGATGGCAGTACTCCTCATTTCATGAGGAATAACACCTGTGTAGCCCCTTAATTTGAACTAGTGGGAGGCTAGCCCTCCCCAGGTTTCCCTGGTGGCCACTCTGGGCACCACCAGGGAAACTCGTCTGCCCCCCTCCCGGCCCCGGAACCCTTAAAGGGGCACGAGCTGGCTACGGTGCCCGTGCCAGGTACAAGCCTGCCACCAACCAGCTAGCAGACCCTGCACCTGGCACGCCATGAGACAGCCACCCGATGCCCCCCAGCCCTCCGCCTCTTCCCGGGACCAGGCTGGCGGCTCTCGGGAGCCTGGCCAGAACCACAAGAGGCGGGCACCCGCCTGGTCTAGGGCAGACTTCGTGGACCTCGTCCACGAACTCCGCACTAGGCACAGGAAAGTGGCCGTCTAGGGCAGGATAGCTGCTAGCCTGGCCACCCAGGAGCAGGTTTGCATGAAAATCAGGGTGGTCCACTGAGACCCCCGACCCTGAGCCCTGAGCTTAGAATGGCCGTACTGGGTCAGACCAAAGGTCCATCTAGTCCAGTAGCCTGTCTGCCGACAGAAGCCAACCCTAGGTACCCTGGAGGGGATGGACCAAAGACAGTGACCAAGCCATTTGTCTCGTGCCATCCATCTCCAGCCTTCCACAAACTTTGGGCAGGGACACCATTTCTACCCCCTGGCTAATACCACTCCATGGACCAAACCTCCATCACTTGATCTCACTTCTCTTTAAACTCTGTTCTAGTTGTAGCCTCCACAGCCTCCTGCAGCAAGGAGTTCCACAGGTTGACTCTTTGCTTTGTGAAGAAGAACTTTCTGTTACTAGTTTGAAGCCTGCTACCCATTCCTTTCCTTTGGTGTCCTCTAGTCCTTCTATTATGGGAATTAATGGAGAACTTTTCTTTATGCACCCTCTCCACACCACTCTTGCTTTTATAGACCTCTATCATATCCCCCTTCCGTCTCCTCTTCTCTAAGCTAAAAAGTCTCAGTCTCTTTAGCCTCTCTTCATATGGGACCTGTTCCACACCCCTGATCATTTTAGTTGCTCTCCCCTCTCCCAGCCTCTCTCTTCCCCTCTCCCACCTCTTTTTCCCAGTCTCCCCCACTTTTGTTCAATAAAGAAAGATTCTATTTTTGAACACATGTTTTCTTTATTTTGTACATCAGGAAGGGGGGCTAGGGAAGGGTAAGTGGAAGGAGGTGAGGGAGAAATGGGGTACGCGCCCTGATGGGGAGGACTGGGCTGGCTCTGTGGGCTTCTGGGGGTGGAAGCTCTCCTGCAGCCCCCCAATTGCCCCCTCTCCCCGGATGGCAGTCTGTGGCAAGTGCAGCCGGGGTGATGGCCGAGTGCTGTGATGTTCCGCGTGTGTGCACTCAGGGCACTCCAAGCCAGGACTGCTTTGCAAGCGGGGAACCCTGAGAACTGTCTGTCCGGGGTGGGGGTCAGGTCCCTTTAAGCACAGCCCTCGGCTAGCCTGAGACAGCAGCTCCATGCTCTAAGTCCTCATCTGATGCCCTGCCGGCACTGATTCTGGCCAGCCTTAACCTCGGTTCAGGGTCCACTCTGTGTGGACATGCTAGTTCGAATTAGCAAAACGCTAATTCTAACTAGTTTTTAAGTCAAGCTGCGCTAATTCGAATTAGCGCTAAGTTAGTTCGAATTAGTGCTATAGTGTAGACATACCCTCTTAGATGTGGCATATCAGATTATTTAGCCCCCTTCTGATCCACATTAATCCATTCCAGGCTAGTGTGTGGTGAACATTCCAGAGCATAAAAATTGAGGGAACTGTTTTACAAACTCAGCTAAAATATGGATCATTTGATTGGACAAACAAAAAAAACACACAGGATTCCTGTAAAGATATAAAAAGTTATCTGCCTTCAGAGCCGAGCAGAAGTTAAAGACTTAGGAAATCTCCATCTGAAACACACACATTAAGACACCTAGAAAAATCACTGTCCTTCTCAAAATCTAAGTTAGGTTCCTAAGCACTATACAGAGAATGAGAGGAGAGATGCAGGTTTTTGTGATCCACAAGGAGCTACCTAAGCTTGTGAATGAGAGTTGACTACAATGGTGTATGCTAAGGCCCATCATAGCCACATAAATTCTCTTTGCAGTTCAGAAGCTGAGAACCATTTATAGCAGTAGTCTCCAACGTTTTTAGGCATGAGATCACTCTTTGAATTTAAGTGCAATCCAGGATCTACATCAAACCTAAACTCCCTTGTCCTGCCTCCTTCCTGCCCCTTTTCTGAGGCTCTGCCCCTGCTCACTTTGGCTATGTCTAGACTGCAGGCTTCTTTCGAAAGAGGCTCTTTCGAAGATACTTTCGAAAGAGCCTCTTTCGAAAGAGAGCGTCTAGACTGCACGTGGAACTTTCGAAAGAGCAAGCCGCTTTTTCGAAAGAAAGCACCCAGTGAGTCTGGATGCTCTCTTTCGAAGAAGCCCTATTTACATTCAAGAACGCCTTCTTTCGAAAGAAGCACTTTCGAAAGAAGGCGTTCTTCCTCGTGAAATGAGGTTTACCGCCGTCGAAAGAAAAGCCGCGTTCTTTCGATTTAATTTCGAAAGAACGCGGCTGCAGTCTAGACACAGGTGAAGTTTTTTCGGAAAAAGGCTACTTTTTCCGAAAAAACCCCTGAGTCTGGACACAGCCTTTGTCCTCCCTCACTTTTACCAGGCTGGAAGCAGAGGGTTGAGATGTGGGGAAGGGGGATGAAGACATTGATCTTGGGCTAACGGCTTTGGAGTGTGGGAAGGGCTATGAACTGAGCCTGCGGCAAGGAGTTGATGTGCAGGAGGAGGCTCAGGGGGCAGGCTCTGGGAGGGAGTTTGGGGATGAGACTCAGAACTAGGGCTGTGGTTTGGGGATGCAGGAGGGGTTCAGAACTGGGGCCAGGGTTCAGAATGTGGGCTCCATCTGGGCACCGCTTACTACAGATGGCTTCTGGGTGGTGGTGTAGGAGGCTAAGTCAGGCTCATCCCTACCGTGGCCCTGTACCACTCCCAAAAGCAGCCAGCATCCCTCTATCCCTACCCCCCCCCCCCGTTCTATGGAGATGGGGGTATAGGATGGGAGATGGGGGAATCCTGACGTCAGCCCCTGTATTCTTCCTGTGCCTTGAACAGCAAGCAGTAGGCTCCTGGAGGTGAGGGGCAGCTCCAAGACAAATGGCAGGAGTGTTGAGATGGGCAGAAGAAAGGCTGGCACTTGATAGCTTCCAATCCAAATCTTTCAGGATCACCTGTGAAAGGTTCAAAGATCTACCAGTAGATCCTAATCTACTGGTTGATGACCACTGATTTATAGAATTAGGCACTTTATGCTGCTTTAGACAGAAGCCAGAAAGAGGGAGAGCTGCCCGCCTTATAGCTTTTAGTCCTGTGATTACAGCACTCACCTGAGATGTGTGGTACCTAGGTTCAATTCATCCTTCTGCCAAAAGAAGCAAAAGGATTTGGCTAGTGCCTCCCAGCTATCAGGAGAGTGTGCTAACCACTGAGATGTCCTATTTTGATGTGGGGCATCTTCAGACTGTCCTATTGAAGATTTTCCACTCTGGCTTAAATGATGAAAGTGTGATTGAAAAGGGGGACTAGCCCTGAGTGGTTGCCCTAACCACAGGACTACACAGTCATTCCCTCTCCCTCACACTTTGGCCTAACGACTGTTCCACTGTGGATAATTATCAAATAGTCATTGGGAAAGGAGATTAGATAGAATGACTCTATAGTCTTGTGATGTCCAAACTGGTGCTTAGGTGTCTAATTTATTTTGAGCACCTGGCCATCAGTTCTTTCAAATGTTGGCCTTTGCAACATCTTCAGTTCACAAATACAGTCTGTTTAATGCATATGGACCACACTTCAAATGTCTTTCATTTTTGATGACAGGAACATCTCAGAAGATCCATTTTAAGAGATAGAATTTTAACTTTTGGTTTTATGTAGTTTCCCCCGATCCCCGAGATATTCCTTCAGTTCTATCAGTGTTTAACAGGAGTTGAAATTCTGATCCAGTTAAATCCATACATCCTCCTTTCAGATATAAAATTTCTAATATTCAAAATAGCCATTTAAAACTTCATCAATTTTTAAAGTGTGCTTAAACTTCAGTAGTCATTGTACTATCGTCTTAATCTTTCAAAGGTAAATTTTTTAGCTGAATTGAGTAATGGCCAAATATATAATTAATTTCCCAATTAATATAAATATTCTATACTCAAATGACTTCTTGTGTTAGTAGTCAGTTTAGTAAGCTAGATTAAAAGTTGATATATAAAGCTAACATCATTTACACAGCAGTACTAAGAAGTTATTATGCTCGCTTTATATTTAGATAACATTTGCAAATGCATATTTCAAAAGAAGTTTTTTACCTTAAGCATATAAGTAACAATGATTTGCAGTGTTCAAAGGAACATGCTTATTTAGGTGTAACTAATGTCTTCTGTAACACATTTTCCACCCATTAGAGTTTTCTTCATAGTTGAAGGTTTTGGAGATCTTATAGAAGAAATTACTGTCAATAAGAGCATTATTCCAAATAAGGTGCTTTTTTAGATGGTGGAGGATGATTAGGGCACTGAAGCAGAAGGGGAAAAGGAAAACCCATTTTTATTGTATTCCGATAAGAATCTTCAGTGTCATTTCCCCTTTGTATCTTTGCATACATTTAAAGTCAGGACTTCTTCTTAAAAAATATTGCCAGGTTTCTTTTCTGAAATAAAACCATATCTATACCAATTGATATGTTACAACCAGATAGGTGACTTATTCTTTGATTGTGCTTGCTTTTTCACCACTATGGCCCTTTGTTTTACAATCCATAATTTCCAGCATATTTACAACTTGCAACTAGAGACTTCTATATACATATTTTATAGAAGCATATATCTTGATAACCAATGCTTACATGCATCTTTCAAAATTCAGCATAAAGAAAAATATCATAGGAAGTTAAAGCAAGCTGGGAAATATAAAGCTGCCTTTTAGACTACGTAAACACTCTTAGATGCTTTGTGGCCCAAGATGATATCTTATTTAACACTTTGGGAACCTTGGCAGAAAGCAAAAGCCTTCTGTAATGTCTTTAGGCTAGCCTGACATCTTATAAAATACATAATAAAATAATTAGACCTTATTGTTATATTTTCTAGGATAAATGGCATATAAACATAATTTTAGATGCTTTTTAAAAGTCAATAAATGACCAGGCAAATTGTAATCACATAACATTACAAAACTAAGCTGTAAATTTTATTAATAACAATTTTTCATGAATATTGAGAATTTTCCTCTGTCCCATGTCGTACCTCGGTGTTTTCGTACCTTGGTACCTTTGGTGGTCTAGACTGTCAGTGTCAGCATCGTCTGGTCAGGGTTGTCCTGGCGCGCTCCTGACAGGACCTCTACTCTGTTGTTAAACTCTCAGCTGCGTGCGTAACAATCGGTTCTCCCTTTATCTAGAGTGTTAGACCCCATGCACTTGGGTCAACACGAGATCTGAGCGGCCCCGGAAACGACAGATGCAGGCAAGGTTTGAAATCAATCGAGCAGGTTTATTGTCAAAAGCGAAGCTCTACCAGTTGGTAACAGAGATCAGTACAATGTTACACCACTGGGCACTATGGCCCACGTTGACAAGGTACCAACACCGGGCAGGCCTATTGCCATATAACAGATATTAACAGCAGTTAGTCAAAGTTAAGCTACTGTGCATTCTGTAAGTTTAGGCAATGACACCTGCCGTTCAGGTGCCTAGTGCGCCCCTCCCCCCCCCAAGGTCGGCCAGAGAGCATCCTCTGCGGTGTCCTTTTATAGACAGGTACAAACAACTTACATCATTTCTTTACGCACCAGGTTACCACCCTCTGTTGCCTAGTTACCACCCCTCACCTTATGGAAGGGGGGCTTACTTACTATCCTTCATGCTGTCAATTTCGACCCAGTCCTGAACCTAGGTCGGTATGTGCATTAGTTTTTAGGGAGTTTTTGTACCAAGACATTTCTTATTAAGATGTTCCATTACTCCCCTTTGGCTTACAGTCTGTACCCAGTGCCTCCCTGTGTCCTTCCATGCTCGACCTAACTTACACAATCACACAGTTATCAGTAGGGCCTCATTCTTGGCTCCTGTTACTGAACCAAAGTCTTGCTCACTAGATTGCAGGCCTGTTGCTGTTTTCATGTTACAGGCCTCTATTTAGGCCTGCTGACTCCATGTTACTGGCCCTCAACTTACTACATCCCAGATCAGGGATTTGAATACCAGTCTTCTGTGGCCAGCTAAAGTACGCTGCTAAGCCACAAGGGTCTAGATCCTCAAAAGGATTTAGAGGAACAACACTGCAATTTATAAAGACCAAATTAGGTACCTAAACTCCTTATGCTTATTACAGCCCGCTGCTTAAACTCCATCCACCTCTGTCCTCATTTTGCCATTGTGAAATAAAATATGAGTAGGTAATTAAATTATCACTCTTTTACAATATAATGAATATGCACAAAATGGAAAATTTAAGATTACATAATCAATATTAACATCAGCATGTCTAGTCTTTTGACTCCTTAATTTTGCAAGATTTCCATTCTTATTTTTTTAAGTTCAGTTCTTTTTTATAGGGAAAAGCTATACAAATTGTACTCTGAAATAAAGTTATCACTTGAAATCATCCCATTTTTTTTCTTCTTGATTTAATATCTTTTTCCTTCAACCCCCCAGAACTGTATGGCTCATCAACACCAGAGTCTTGGGTTAAGCATTTTTAAGGCTTACATTTTATTGATCACTACTGAATAGCAGGGGTTTTTTTTTTTTACACATAATCTCAGTCTAAGGAAAATAGAAATGTCAGCTATTGCAGCTTGCAGATGGATGTTGTTTATGAATATACAGTGTATGTTGTATTCTTTTTGAATTCTAAATGCCTCTTCTCAAAATGATTTTATTGATTGATGTGGGTCTGTTTTGTTAATTTTGCAACATAGGCTCTTTATTGTAGTATTTATTCCCTAACAAAGAAGCAAATCCTGTGTCCAGCAACCATTTCATTGTTATTATTGTTATTATTTCTAAGAATCATATGTAGTGAACTATGTGTGATCATGGCTCCCTCTGGTGACTGGCCCTACAGAATCCAATAGTTTGCTGCTTACATCACACATGCTGTCCTTTAGTTTGCAGATCAAAGTCTAGTCAGTTTGGTGCAGCAGACTCTGGGTTAAGGATTTGATTTTCCACTGATTACTATGGTTCTTGTTTGTGTGAATCCTTATTTTTTCTTACACTACATAAATAAAACACAATATAGAAACTTGAACAATATGTTGAGATACACCCTCCAGATCACTAACTTTACTGGGACTGTGGCTGTATATGCCCTTGAGAATGAGGCATCTGTTTTCACCTCTGCTGAGATACTCAGCACATCCCTTCTGTTTCTCTAGGACATACCTGTATGAAGACATCATAGCCCAGATTATGTTCAAATGACATAATAACCACAATTTCTATTAAAGTGCATTAACAAAATGACCTCTTACAGTACCTAGAGTATAGAACAGTTCTTGTCTAGGCAATTAAACTACCTGACAGTGTATTGCCAGGACTTCCTCTGGCTCCTGATTCATCTTTCCACAAATATTCAAGTAAACATCCTTCACATTCTGAGCCAAAAATCTAGGGAACGCCAGTCTCCAAGGACTGTCTAATGGAACATACGCTAGGGAAAGGTGATATTAATCTTCAGAGCCCTTAGTCAGTAAGGAAATTGCTCCCTATTTACTTCCCAATTTGACATGTCTAATTGCCACTAACCTGTGATTGTCACCTACTGAGTGTATGTCTTTACTGCTTTCATGTTGTTGTTGTTGTTGTTGTTCGTCCATCGTATTCGAAGAGGACCTTGACATCTAACGGGTTATGGACTGTTCATGGTGTGTCCGCAAATGGCTGATAAGGCCGATACGGGCATGGAATGTTCTACCACAGGTCGGGCAGACATGTGTGGGCACCACTGTTGCAGCTTTTGCAACTCTGGCTTTACGGAGTGCTCGCTTCTCTTGTGCTATGGTTGTCCTTCTGGCTTCAGATGTTTGACAGCCTTGGTAGATCAGCGTGTGCCATGTTGATCGGTCTTGTGCCAGGGTCTCCCAGGAGGTGGTATCAATATCCAGGGACTTGAGAGAGGCTTTAAGCGTATCTTTGTATCGCTTCTTTTGTCCCCCGTGCGATCGCTTCCCTTGAAACAGCTCACCATAGAAGAGCTGTTTAGGGATGCGATGATCTGGCATCCTTGCAACATGGCCTGCCCAGCGTGTCTGAGCTTTCATCAGCAGGGTGTAAACTGACGGCAGACCTGCTCTAGAAAGGACTTCTGTGTCTGGCACCTTATCCTGCCACCGGATGCTCAGAAGTCTGCGGAGGCAAATCGTGTGGAAGTGGTTCAGTTGCCTAGCGTGCCTCCTGTATACAGTCCAAGTCTCACTGGCATACATCAGGGTAGTTAACACTACTGCTCGATAGACTTTAAGCTTTGTAACAAGGCTTATTCCACGGCGGTCCCACACTTTGGTCAACAGTCTGCCGAATGCAGAGCTTGCCTTGGCGACTCTACAGTTGACCTCGATGTCAATTGTCACTGAGCGGGAGAGGGTGCTGCCAAGATATGTAAATTGGTCCACTGCTTGCAGCTTTTGTCCCTTCACTGTGATGGTGGGCACTTGATGCTGAGCTTTTGGAGCTGGCTGGTGCATCACTTCGGTTTTCTTGTCACCTACTGAGTGTATGTCTTTACTGCTTTCATAGGGTATAACTGTGACTCATGGTAGACATATCTCAACTAGCTATAATCTATCTAGCTTAAGCACTGAAGCACTGAATCTGACTCCACAAGTGCCATGTAAACATACCCTAAATTGCAAATCCGTTTGCAGAATAAACAATACTAATTAGTCATAAATGCATTCAATTTCCTACACATGCAACAATCACATCAGGAGTTTTTGTGAAGATATTCAGTTAGCTGCTGCATTATCTGTCAGTGAGGACTCAACAGCCAGAAGGCATACATAAATTCTCAAATTCTTAACCACCCACAGTGACTCTCTGGGATTCTTGAAGGGTACGTCTACATGGCAGAGTTATTTTGGAACAACAGATGAAATAACATAGTCCACGTCTACACTCCAAGCAACTATTTTGAAATAATGTCAAAATAATGTTAAGCTGGAGGACATCTTACTCTGACTCTTATAACCCTCATTTTATGAAGAGTAAGGGAAGTCAGAGGAAGGTTTCCTGTCCCTTAGACTTCCTGCTGTGTAGACAGTGCCAAAAGCCGAAATAAGCTATTTCGACTTAAGCTATGCAATTGACATAGCTCAGGTTTTGCGGCTTATTTTCACTTTAGTCCTGCTATGTAGATATGCCCTAACTGGCCCGCTGTTACCAGATTTCCTATTTGTTATGACTTGAAATTCCCAAGTATTAGGCCACTTTCTGTGCTTACATTGGTATGCCTAAAATCTCTTTGTGATCTCAGTAGTTCACACCATTTCCATATTAAAAATTGCAACTGTGGATCATAATATAGTTTAGTATGTGAACTATTGAGACCACAAAGTAATATGGACTTCCCTATATCTGAGTTTAAATGCAAACTCATCAGTCAATCATTATCTGGTCAGTCAATCATACTAGTTTTAAATTTTTCAACTGAGGTAAAAGCAGCTGAATACTGCACAATAATTTCTCTATATATGTTGGCAACTTAAAATGAATTTGCTTCATCTGTGTCTATTTTTGCTATTATTTTCATATTTGAGTTGACTAGTAATAATGTTAGCTGAAATTTGCCTTCCACAATAATCACAGAGGCATATGTAAATATTAAAATCTTCAAGTCTTTGCATCAAACTCTGATTTTAAAAGTTACACTTACTCAACTTCGAAAACAAAAGAATGACACATGCTATGTGTATCCTGTCAGTTATTGATTATTGAATGTGTGGAATGAAATTCCTGTACACAAGCTTTGGACCAAGAATTCTTCCCAAAATTTTTAATAATGTCACATGAAAATAGATATAAATCTCCTTATTCCTCAGAATGGAAGCAAAAAGGTACAATATATATCATCTTAAAGGGTTTGCTATTCTGGAAAACTTTTTGTTCCATAAAAAATGTTGACAATTTTTTATTACTATTGGTTTCTTTTTTTCAAAAATGTTCAGGTTTTTATTAAAATTAAAGAAAAAAAATTAAACAAAAATTGTATTTTTTTTAACTAAAGCTTCAGTTACAATAAATATATTCCCTTGAAAACATGAGTATTTTCAACCAGCTATAGAAAATATTCATTCAATTATAAAAATATAAATATTTTTCAGGAGATAAGTTTAAATGAAGAAAGTGAATCCATACTTAAGTATCCAGAGGAGATAGGGAGTCATGATTTTTAGGTTTAGAAATTCCACAGGAGGTGGTCTTGTAAACTCCTCAAGCTTAAAAACTCCAGATATTTATTATTACTATTAATTTTGTCTATTCAGAGGGGGCGGGCAAGACCCTTTTCCTTTCAAGGGGAATTAGAGCAAGCAAACAAACAAAAATGCTATTGTAATACAATCTTAGATTATAAAATAAACACTTCAAAATCATATCATGATGCACAAGAGGTAAGTTAAAGTTACAGGTTCAAACTCTTTCTTGGTATTTCCTGGCTTTAGATGAAATTGTTGACAAAATTGGGGGGAGGGCAGAAAGTCACACTTTCCTCTCTATTTAAATTAAATTACTTTAATCAAGATTTCAATGTTCAAAAATATGAAACCAATATATTTTAGCTATTCAACTTCTAACATTAGTAAATGAGTAACATAAATGGTTGCATTTTTTATTTGTATCCTGCATCTCAGAAGGATCCTGAGAAACGTACTATACATATATCCATTTTTTTAACATTTTGAAACACTGCCACACACATTCTTTCACTCATCTAGTGAATATTTGGTATAGTGGGAAGCATTAAGACATTGAAATGCAGCACACACGTATGAAATGTGTTCAGTTCTCTATATTCACTGTCATCCCTCAAAATCCACTTTTATTATACTTAATTATCAGTCTTCTCATATTCTCTATCTTGTCAATCATATTATCTGGGAATAAGCCTGAGAATGTTACTATACCTTTCTCAGTATTTTATCTTTTCTGCAGATGATATGGGTTCTAAAATACTGCTAAAATGGTTCTTAAAATTCTCACCTGTAGTATTCTTTTCTTAGCTCTTTTATACAAAATGGATCTTTAGAAGGTTGTAGCCACATATAAGTCAAATCAGTATATCTCATATACATGCACCACAAAACTAACAAAATCTGTGCTGGCTTCAGGCAAGTGCTGAAAACTAAGTAACATGTCTATTGACTCTGCCACACACATTTAAAATAAACCAGGGTGAGGTTGGGTTGTTGTTTTTGTTGTTGTTGTTGTTTTTGTATTGCTCATTGCCTCTGTACCAGTTGCTGCTTTTTTTGTGTAGAGGCATATAAATATCATGGTGATAAGCATCAACTATCCAGCTTTCAAATAGCAAGAGCCTCTACTTAAAGCACTTCCAAGAGTCCTCTGCATTACAGACAAACCTACATCCAGAAGGTGGTTTTAAGTTGCCCATCCTATTACTGGCTATGTTCTTTGCATAGTATGCAGCTGGTGTTGCAGTGGCAATTTGTCTGAGTTATTTTATGGCTGCCTAAAGTATGTGCTTTGCTATGAGCTGGTTCCAAACTATTCCTCTTGTTGTTTGCTATCAACTCTGTCCAGTCTCATGGCTTGTTTCCAAATAAAGGACAGAGTCCTTGGACTCAATTACCTTCCAATTTTTGTATATCTTAGATGAATGCACAAAACACAAAGTAATCCCAGTTGAAAACCTAGTAATAAATTACACTCCTGATGGGCCAAATTCAGATCTGACATTACAGCAACTCCAGTGAAAACAATAGAGTTTCACAAAGTTACATAAGGACTGCATTTGCCCCAATTACTCTTTCCTTTTATAGCTGTGGTTTTATAAATCTACACGCATCAGGATGAGAATATTTCCCAGATGGAGATGGTTTTGGGACTTGAATGCTTCAAAACTTTTCTCAATTTAGATTGATATATAACATCTTATGAGGTCTATCAGAAATATTAACAATTATCAAGAAGAAGAAATACTACAGATGAAAATACTTAAAAATGACTTTTCAAGCGTAAAAAATTCAGAAGATAAAAAACATAGCAAGTCGCATATACTCATTTTGAAGCCTAATGTTATTATGGAATTAAATTTCACAGAACATGAGAATGGTGATACAGGGTCAGAACAATGGTCCTTCTAGGCTTCTGACAGTGATAGTTACCAGATGCTTCAGAGAGAATAAATAGAACAGACAAAGGTGAAAGCAGGCCAGTGCACCCCAGTGCAGCATAGCAGTAAGAAAATGGCCACCTGCAGGAAATGTACATGGAGGTGCGCATGTGCTCCCAGTCCGGAGCTTGTCAGCAATGTGGGGTTCCTACCCTATGCTGCTGGCCCCATGCTGGCTGGAAATAGTGTGGGTACATGTGATCCATACAGTGTGCTGTCCCTGGGAGGGAGTGGCAGGGGGCTATGCATACTTGCAGGAGGAATAACAGTAGTTTGAATTAGGAGCTTTAATTTGAACTACCTAGCCCGTGCCGCGTGTGGCCGCGGGCAGGTAGTTCGAACTACGGGGCATTTAAAAATGGCGGCTCCTGGGAACATGCAAATGAAGCCCGGGATATTTAAATCCTGGGCTTCATTTGCAAGTTCGGATGCCTACATTAGCCACCGTAGTTCAAACAAGGGTGGCAGTGTAGACATACCCTGAAATACTGCTGGGTTAACTGATGGAAATCTATGGGCTGGAAAACTCCACACTTAGTTTATCTTCAGCACTTTTTTATGAACAAGATAAATAATACGAATTAATTAGACATAAAATGTGGAAGGTATTTGGGCTTGTGCACACTTGAACAACCTCTCAAGAGTCTCTACAGATAGAAAGCAGGCAACTGGATATGTACAATTATCTACTCAAGACCTCCTCATGATTCTGGGTAAATATGATATGGGGGGTACTTTGGCACGTTTTGCTAACATATAGCAAACATGTATAAGTGCTGTTAACAAAATGAAATAGACGCTCTAAGTGAAAACATTTTTGTTTGCCTGTTTACATCAACTACCTATTAGCTGGACAACCATGTCCCCATTGATTTATTTTCGGCCTCTGCCTTGCAAAGAGTAAAGTCACCAAGACCTTTAGATTCTGCAAAGCCATGGATTACAGGTGAACATTTTGGTTAATAACTATTGATGGGCTTATTGTCTGTGAACTTAAATAATTATTTTTTGAAATCAGATATACTTTGGTCCTTCATAACATTTGATGGGTACAAGTTTCACAGATTGTTCATACTTAAGGTGACCAGAATTTGAAAATATGCGAGGAGGACACTGAGTTGACCAAAAAACCATACTTGTATATGTATATAAATAATCATATAAATAAATCATAATAATATTAGTCATCTCATAAGACAAACAGACTTAACAAAAATAATCATATAACATTAAAAACATCAATATTTGTCGCTTTTTTAAGAAATTAATAATCTCAATCTATTTTTTATCAATTTCTCGTTCAGTCCATTCGTTGTCTTTTATTATATTGTTAATTCTTCATACTTCGTCAAACAATAAATGGTCATTTATTGTGATGCTAAATTTTTCTTTAACGAATAAAACTGTTTCAAGGATTTTATTCCATTGAATTTCTTCATTCAGCAAAATCCAATCAAACACGTACACTGGTTCATCATGTTTAGTCCAATTTTCTAGATATTCAAGAGCATTTTTATAAAAGCTCTTCGTCTCCCTGTCACGTTGCTGGATCTTGAGGGGAGCAGCCAGATCACTGATGCACCCATAGGTTGGGTGTTGGCCCCAAAAATGGTATAGAAGGGGGCCATGTGAGGTATTGAATAGAAGCTTATTATCTGATAATCCTATGTACGCTGTTCATGTGTTTGTATAATGTCTGTGTGTGCAATTATTAGCATGTACTAGTATGGACACTGAAGATTTCCCTGCATGTGGTTAAGCATTGGGCAGGGCCGGGCCTGTGGACATGCTAATTACCGAGGCCCTGTGGGACAATGGCTCTCAATGGGCCAAGGACACACCTAAAGAATGGGGGCTGTCACCTGAGAGCAGCCAGCAGGGAACACAGAGATTGGCCTCTGTCCGGGTGACCTGCTACATACTAGAAGAGGTCAGGAAGGAGGTATAAAGAGGCCATGTGGTCGATGCCATTTTGTTCTCAGCTCAGCACTTCATCCCAGAGGCAGAATTTCAGGGATCGAAGAGCCCGGAAGACCTGTGAACCCATCCTGATGCTAGGATGTGCAATAAGAACTTTTAAACCAGCTGCTGTAACATCTCTGCTAGAGTCTGCATCGAAGACTGGGAGATTCGGTGCATGTAACATACTATTCTTTAACAACCTTACTCTCATGCTTTTCTTTATTGTGATAATAAACCTTTAGATATGGATTCTAAAGGATTGGCCCAGCGTGATTTGTGGGTAAGATCCAGAGGGTAAATTGACCAGGGATCTGTGGCTGGTTTCTTGGAACCAGACAGAACTTGTTCGGGGTAGGTGGGATTGGGTGCTAGGATCCCCCCACCTGTGTATAGGCCAGGGGCCATCTGGGGCACGGATATTGCTGGGGTGTTGGAGGGGTTTTGCTCGTGAGGCTTCAGGCAGGCAGCTGAAGCGCTCTGTGTGACTGGTTTGTGGCCTGTTTGGAGAGGTTACCAGTCTGGGGGCTGTAAGGAGCCCCGGATTTGAGGAATTCGCCCTGAGCGGACGCCCTCAGCTGTGCCCAGACACGGCCCGGTCCGTCACACTCCCTCATAAATTCTTTCTTCATTCTCGGATTGCTTTCTTGTAATTTGTTTAAATTAGTAATTACAAGCAATGGAAGGAAGTTGGACTCAAGATGTGATTGAAGTTTATCCTTTAACTGTTTCATATGCAACCCCACTTCTGTAGAAATTATATGCTCTTTTTCAATACTTTTTATAACTTACTGAAACAAAGTTGCTTGATTGTGAACAAAATACAGAGTTAGTTCAGCAGATTCATTCTTAAAAAAGTTTTTCAAGATCATTGGACATTTTTCCAAACTTAGAAAATATTATTTTAAAGGCTCTAACAATTGCAGCACTCCTTCAATGACTGGCATTAAGGCTAGCCATCTCGTTTTCAAATATCCCAACAGTTTTTTATATTCAACTGAGGCTTCTTCACAAAAAGTCTTTAATGATGTAACTCTTACAGTGAATCATTCAAAATGTAAATAAATTTGAGGTATCACAACTTCAACATCAATTGACTTTAAGCTTGATTCCGTATTGATGGCATTAGATACAATATTGCATTGCAACCGATACAAATAATCATTTTGCCAAGTAAATGCATCATTTTCTCATGAACATTTTTATCGCCTTTGCGATTCATACCACCAAAATTAGTATTTGTGTTATCAGCACACATCACAATAACTTTATCATTCAAATTATGATTATCCACAAATTTTTTTATGATTGGATATTATTTCAGATGTCTTCCATCAATTGCTTCCAAATTCAAAACTTTGATTTGAATACCATTTTCAAAACTGAGGTAATGAACTAACACCGGATACAACTTAGTATCTTTGTGGTTTGAAGCACCTGAAAGAAGTGTAACAAATTTAGGTTCATCTAAATCTTTCTTCAAATTCTCTTGTGCGTAAGTTTGAAAATCGTTGCAAATAATAGCCTCTCCTTTAGTTCTGGCACAATGGAATTTTATATTATAAAGTACTCTACTCAGTTTTGACGTACAGTCCATACTCTGAAAACTTTGATTATTCATCACAGTGTGGTACGCAATCAGATCTTCGGCAACAGCTAAAATCTTTTCGTCTTCTCCAAATGATGTACTTCCTAAGAAGTCTGTAACTTTCTGGGACATTGATGCCAATGTTAAAGAATTTTGATGTTTGTTTGATGAAACATGCTTCGTTATGTTGGATCAGCCCCCTACTGCCACACTGAATTCCACTGAACAGACAGTACACTTTACTAATGAATCATCTCTTGTTTCATCCACTATTCTGATGAAAGGAAATTCCTTTTTTAAATTCTTGTTGAAATGGCATTTTCTTTTCTTTGACATTTTTAGGGTTAATTGTGTCAACTAAAAAATCACATTAACATTAAATTAAAATGGCTCAAAATAAACAATAACATTTCATAAATACCCTCTAAGTGTACTTTTACTGTATATTAAGCCTTTTAACAGGGGTTCAATTGCAGTATAATGACACTTTAAAAAACAGCGGGATATATTTTTTTTGTCAAAGTAGGACAAGAAGGACAATTTTTTTTCAAAGGAGAACAAAAGGAGGACATAATTATTGGGGAGGACAAGCCCCTCAAAAGGAGGACTGTCCTCCTTAAAGGAGGACGTCTGGTCACCTTATCATACAGAGTGGCTACGTCTACATTGGCCCCTTCTCCGGAAGAGGCATGTTAATTTCCAACTTCAGAATAGGGAAATCCGCGGGGGATTTAAATATCCCCCGCGGGATTTAAATAAACATGGCCGCCGCTTTTTTTCCGGCTTGGAGAAAAGCCGGAAAAAAGCGTCTAGACTGGCGCGATCCTCCGGAATAAAGCCCTTTTCCGGAGGATCTCTTATTCCTACTTTGAAGAGATCCTTCAGAAAAGGGCTTTATTCCAGAGGATCGCGCCAGTCTAGACGCTTTTTTCCGGCTTTTCCCCAAGCCGGAAAAAAAGCGGCGGCCGTGTTTATTTAAATCCCACGGAGGATATTTAAATCCCCTGCGGATTTCCCTATTCTGAAGTTGGAAATTAACATGCCTCTTCCGGAGAAGGGGCCAATGTAGACGTAGCCAGTGTGAAGTAGCATTTCCTGTTGTTTGCTTTAAAGTTGCTGCTTATTAATTTAATTAGGTAATCCTAATTCTTTTATCATTTCAAAGGAAAACTAATATTTCCTTATTCACTTTCTCCCACCATTCATGATTAGATAGATCTCTTTTGTATACCACTCTTAGGCTATGTCTAGACTGGAAGCCTCTTTCGAAAGAGGCTTTTTCGAAAGATACTTTCGAAAAAGAGCATCTAGACTACAATATGCGGATCAGAAAATCGATCCGCTTTTTCGAAAAAGAGCATCCTGACTGCTGGACACTCTTTTGAAAGGAAAACCACCTGGAACCGCTTCTGCCAGGGTATGGGGGCAGCATTTCCTTCCAGGTGCAGCTGCCTGCCCTTTGTAGAGACGCGTGGTTAAAGGGACGCTCCTGAACACCCGTTGCTCTGCTCCTGCAGCTGCCTTTGCTGTCCCTCTAGGAGGTAAGCAAGGCATTGCAGTGCTTGTTTGGAGTGCTCAGATTCCTGGGACACCCCACTAGGTTTTTTGTTTGGAGGTTTTTCTGTTTTAGACCTGTTTTTTTGGCATGGAGCCAGAGCTGTACCTGGGCAGGCGATGGCCCCACGCCATCATACTGCAAGTGTTGCTGCATCTGCATGACACAGTCATGAGGCTACTTCCCCATCTGGACCTAGACTAGAGGTACGAAGGGATCATCCATCATGCAGCCCCACTGCCCTTGCCTCCAAACTTCTTTGTGGACAGGCGTGTTTGGAGGCTTGACACCAGCTCTGACTGGTGGGACTGGCTCGTTATGGAGCTCGGGGATGACCAAGAGTGGCTACGCAACTTCCAGATGCAAAAGACCACTTTCCAGGAGCTGTGTACCTGGCTTGCCCTGGCTCTGCATCGGCAAGACACCCACCTGCGGCCCACTATTGCCCTCTGGAATCTGGCCACCCCCGACAGCTACCGCTCCGTGGGACACCAATTTGGAGTGGGCAGGTCTACTGTTGGATACATCCTGATGGAGGTAAGTCAATGTCCGGGGACAGTCACAGTTTGGGGTGGGGGGAAGGGAGACTGTCAGGAAGGGAAAAGTGGAGTGGGAGTGGGAGGGAGCTCCTCCACTCACCCTGAACTGCTGGAGGGGGGAGTTCTGAGGAGGGGATTCTCGGGGTGTTTGAGAGGGAAGGTGGGTGGTGGGTTCTCCTCCTAAGAGATAAAGCACCCCTTCTAAAATTTTGTTGTCTGTCTCTTTCTGCAGGTGGTGAGGGCCATCAATTCTGAGCTGCTCAACAGGCTCGTCTGTCTAGCAGATCTAGACAGCGTCATGGCCGGCTTTGCTGCCCTTGGCTTCCCGAATTGTGGAGGGGCACTCGATGGGACACACATTCCAATCCATGCACCGCTCCATCGAGCAGCCCAATTCATTAACAGAAAGGGCTACTTTTCTATGGTCCTCCAGGCCCTGGTCGACCATCGTGGACAGTTTTCTGACATTTGTGTTGGGTGGTCAGAGCGGGCATATGATGCCCGCATCTTCAGGAACTCATACCTCTACCGGAGGCTTCAGGCAGGAACATTTTTCCCACATTACGACTTTGTGGTTGGGGATGTGCACATGCTGGTGTGCATAGTGGCTGATGCCGCCTACCCCCTGATGCCGTGGCTGATGAAGCCCTACACCGGCCACCTGGATGCGAGCAAGGAGCAGTTTAATGTTCACCTTAACCGGGCTCGCAACCAGGTGGAATGTGCATTCGGACGTTTAAAAGAGAGATTCCGGTACTTGCTCACACGGCTAGACATGGGGGAGCGCAACATCCCTGAGGTGGTGGCCGCATGTTGCGTTCTCCATAACCTGGTGGAGAGGAAAGGGGAGGCCTTCCTACCAGGGTTGAGTACAGGTGCTGATGGTCAGCCCCAGACAGCTGCCATCCGCCAAGCTCACCGGTCTACTGTTTGCATACGGGAGGCCCTACAGGAGCGATTCTCAATTGGAGGCCACTGACTCTACTGAGGGGCTTCTGCCTGGGGACTGGGCCCTAGCCCAATAAAAGTTTCCCTCCTCAACCCATCTCCTGACCCTGCCGGTAGAAATAATAAACACCAGGGTTTGTCTCAAAAGAATAAGTTCTCTTTTATTGTTATAAATATCAGTCACTGAAAAATTGTATAACATTGCTAACATAAAAAAGCTTTTGTTGATTTTTGATGTATAAAATATACTTTCATGACAAACTATGTACAATAAACATTTTCTTTAACACAATCCTTGTTATTTAACTGGGGTGATGGGGGTGCTTGAAACCTGGAGGGGGGAAGGGGACTTGAAACCTGAAGGGGGAAAGGGGATCAGGTTGCACCGTGCTTGTCTGCTCGCAGTCTCCTGCTTGCGCCTCGTGTTCAGGGTCAACCATGGCCACGGGATTGGGTGGGGCGACTGTCTGTTGGCTGGACAACAGAGGGTAGGTGCTCTTGGGACTGGGAGGCCTGGGGGAGAGGAGGGCCAGGGGGAGAGAGGGGCTGGAGGACTGGGGGGGTTGGGGGAGAGAGGGGCTGGAGGGCTGGGGGGGGGCTGGAGGAGAGGGAGGTACAAGGGGGGAAAGGGATGGTGCTGTGGAAGGGGGGTTTGGTGGGGCAGGGTCATGGGGTGCTGGAGGAGCAGGACCAGGCACAGGAGCAGGCAAGCTGCAGACCTCCCTGAGAGTGGGTAATAGAGATGTAGCCATGTTAGTCTGGTCTTGCTGAAACAAAAGACAGGACTATGCAGCACTTTAAAGACTAACAAGATGGTTTATTAGGTGATGAGCTTTAGTGGGCCAGACCCACTTCCTCAGATCAGATCAGATACTTGAACTTAATGGATGATTATTGTAGGATATGAGGAAAGAAACAAAATGTCAACAGGCTGGTGCACAGGGAACAGAATCAGCCTCACTGTGTAGGAGCTGGCTTTAGTAAAGTTATGCTGATTTCCATCAGTTGACAATCTGACCATAATTTGTAGCATAGTAAACTGTTCTAAAAATCAGGGCAGGATCATATGCACATAGATTAGAGTTGCTAATTGAGAAGTGTCCTGTGGCTGTAGTTTTGTAGTATATAAATGGATGGCTAAAAACCAGGGAGGGAGAGGAGTTATTTAAGTTACACACCAAGAACATAAGAACAATTGGTATAAACTGGCCATCAACAAGTTTAGGCTTGAAATTAGATGAACATTTCTAATGATCAGAGGAGTGAAATTCTGGAACAGCTTTCCAAAGGGAGCAGTGAGGGTTCAGGTTGGGCATTAGGAAAAGCTATGATTCTTACATGTCTTTGGTGGTTGAAGTACCGAAGACCCTGCATCCAGCAGAAGGGAGCTCTGCCTGTGTCTACCAGGCTGTCAACTGCCTAATATCACCAGCCTTTCAACCACTCAACCATTTACCTTTGGACTATGCCAATCCTGTCTTTGCTTGGCACATTAACAATAGGAGCTCCCTGCTTAGAATCCATTTGAATATTTCTTCTGTGATATCCAGCCTCTCACACTGGCTACTTACACAAATCCCCAATCCTTTGCCCCAAAAGAGCAGACTGTCTATTTTACTTTAAACCACCAGTCGTGTAAAATTCATAGCATTTGTGAGCCTTTATAGGCCAAATTAGATTTAATTAATAAGGAATTGTGAGAACAAGGAAGAAAGGGGTGATGGAGCTGTGTGTGTTGGGGGGGGGACTCACAGATTTGCTGGGTCCCTGGGTAAGGTGTGTGGGAAGCTTGGTTCCATGCTTCTGGAAGTAGTGGGGCCTTGGGTGGATGCACCACTAGGAGCATGACATGCTGCTCACACCCTGAGAGCTGCCCAGAGCATGCCATGTGGTGCTTCAGTGGCAATTTAAAGGTCCTGGAGCATTGGAGAGGGGGCAGGAAAAGAGGGAGTGTGGGCAAGGCCTCTGGTAGAGGACAGGGCATTAGGGGAGAGTAAAGCACCCCCAGAAGAGAGGGTGGAGCACCCCTTGGCAAAAATACAAGTCAGCACCTCTGCTGCTGCACATTATGGAGTCAGGATTTCGGGAGCTCAACTCTGACACAAAGCTGTAATAACTGCAAATCAAAGATTTGGAAGAAGGACTCAACTGGTGGCTCTACTGGCTGGTACAGGCTGTGAAGGTGGTCTTTATTCCATGACCTACCCTATATCTAGACTATGAGGTTTTTCCGGGATACCTCTACCTTAGACTCCTCTTTTCTAACCTGAACGTCTAAGTCTTTTTAATCTCTCTTCATATGGGACCCATTCCAAATCCCTGGTAATTTTTGTTGCCCTTTTCTGAATCTTTTCCAATGCCAATATATCTTTTCTGAGGTGAGGGAATCACATCTGTACATAGTATTCAAGATGTGGGTGTATCACAATTTTATACAGAGGCAATAAGATATTCTGTCTTTTTCTCTAACTCTTTCTAAATGATTTCTAACATTCTATTTGCTTTTTTGACTGCTGCTGCACACTGAGTGGATGTTTTCAGAGAACTATCCACAATGACTTCAAGATCTCTGTATTGAGTAGTTGTAGCTAAATTAGTCCTCATTATATTGTTTGTAAAATTGGGATTATTTTTCCAATATGCATTACTTTACATTTATCAACATTAAATTTCATTTGCCATTTTGTTGCCCAATCACTTAGTTTGGTGGGATCTTTTTGAAGCTCTTCACAGTCTGCTTCTTCCTGGATCTCCGTTGAAAAAGGCGTTCTTCCTCATGAAATGAGGTTTTCCGCCGTCGAAAGAAAAGCCGCGTTCTTTCAATTTAATTTCGAAAGAACGCGGCTGTAGTCTAGACGCAGGTGAAGTTTTTTCGAAAAAAGGCTACTTTTTTTGAAAAAACCCTTGAGTCTGGACACAGCCTTAGGGTGCATCTACACTGCACTGTAGCTCAAAATAAGACATGCAATTTGAGCTATGCAAATTGTGTATCTTATTTTGATCTTATTTCAAAATAAAGCGCTATTCCAAAACATCCCTTACACCTCATGGATGAGGTTTACAGGGACAGCGGAATAGCAAGTCCAAAATAATGGGCTTGTTGTGAGGACATGAGATAGCTATTTTGGGATACTACAGTATCTTGAAATAGCATTAGAGTGTAGACATAATCTGGGTCATTTTTTTTGTAAACTGGACAGTCCCAAAGTTTTGAATATCGCCTCACAGAGAAGTTGTCCAATACCATAATCATTTTTATTGTCCTCTGTACTTTTCCAGTTCTAACATGCTTTTTTTTTTTTGGTGCTCCTCGGCACTACTGGAGCAACCCAGCAGCACCCCATCTGCTCTGCCCCAGGTGTCATGATTCAGCCGCTGCTGAAACTGACCAGCAGCGGCTGAATCAGGACCAGAGCAGCTGGGGTGCTGCTGGGTTGCACCAGTAGCGCCCAGAGCGGCGCTGCGGGACCAACCGGCAGCACCCCAGCTGCTCTGCCACAGGCGTCCGGAGAAAAGCCTAGTCTGCTGGGGGGGGCTCGGGCAGCGAGGCACCCCAGGCGCGCCTGGACTGCCCCGCCGCCGGCTTCCCCGCGCTTTGCAAAGCCGCGCGGGGGAGAGGGGGGGCTTGGGCAGCGGGGCTGCCCCGCTGCCCGAGCCCCTCCGCGGCTTTGCTCTGCGTCTTCCTGGTCTGCAGACCAGGGAGACGCAGAGCAAAGCCCCAGAGTACACGGGCGGCAGGACCGCGAGGTCCCGCAGTCCGTGTACTCTGGGGCAGCCCCGTTCGTAACTGCGGATCCGTAAGTCGGATCCGCGTAAGTCGGGGACTGCCTGTATTGAAAAAACATTTGTCCCAGAACAGATCCTTGGAGAACTATGCAACCTACCAATCTGGCTTGCCAATCTGCAATTTTCAGTATCGCCACTGAAGCCTTTAAAAAAAAATCAGCTGTCCTCAAGTCATCTGGTAAGGAGGCTGATTTAAAACACCATAGTTAATAGTTCTCCAATTGCATATTGAGTTTCTTCAGAATACCTGGGTGAATATGATCTGGTCGTAGTGACTTAATATTCTTAAAATTATCAATTTCTTCAAACCTACTTCGTCAAGCTTACCTAAAAAGGGTAGTGTAAGTATGGGAATCTCATTCACATCCAAACTTCTCCAAATAACCTTCTTTCCGTTGAATGATTCTAAAGTACTTTATTCATCCTGTAGCCCTTCTGATTGTTTGGTAGATTTCCTTCTAATTAAGTAGGGGTTTTTTTGTGTGTGTATTTTGCTAGTTGCTCTTTACACTTTTTTTTTTACCTAATTATACATTTACATGTAATTTGCTAGTATTTATGCTTATTTCTACTTTGCATACTAGGATTTATTTTGCCTCCAACAACCTCCTTATTCTCCTATTTAGCCACAATGTACCGTTTCCTGGGGTATTTATTTGTTTATTGTTTGAGATGTACATTTAGTTTGATCCTTTATTCTGGTGTTTTTAATAGTTTCCATGAAGCCTGCAGGTATTTCACTTCTGTGAGTGTTCCTTAAATTTCTGTTTACCTTCCTCATTTTTACGTGGTTTCCCTTTCTGAAATTATACAGTGCAATGGTGGACTTCTTCAGTTACTTACTTCTCATATTCCTGTCTTGTAGAAGAACCTCCATTTAGGACAAATCAAGAATTACCTTTCCCTTAGAGGTTCTATGGGTACCTGTTCCAAGAAGCAGTCATTAATGTTGTCTAGAACTATAAATCTGAATCCTCCCTGAAGTGACATGTATCCAGTCAATTTAGGAATAATTTAAATCTCTCATTATCATTGGATTTTCTGCTTTTGTAGCCTCTCTAATCTTCCTGAGATTTTCACGTTCAGTGGCACAATCCTGGCAGGTGATTGGTAGTATAGTCCTATTGTTATACTCTTCTTGTTCAAGCATGAAATTTCTGTGCATAGAGATTCCATGTAACTTGGCTCATTAACGATTTTTATGATATTTAACTATTTGCTTTCTTTCAAATAGTGAAAGGAATGGTGAAACATTCCCACCAGCATGACCTACTCCTTCATGCCTATATACATATTTATCCTGCTATTACCATATCCCATTGATTATCATAATTCCACCAAGTTTCTTTATGATGCCACCTATATCAATATCCTCATTTTATATCAGGAACTTGAGTTTACCCATTTAAGTATTTAATTTTTTAGCATTTGTCAGAGATGCATCAAATTTGTGAATATTTACTTGTCTGCTTTAATATGATATTGCTGAATAGAATTCCTTTTTTCTTTCATTGCTTCTCTTCATTTCCTTCCTGCACTTTATCAACTTCTATCCTCTACATTTTACTGTGATATAGAATATTCTTTTTATTAAAATCTCCCATAAGGGATATCTCTGTGAAAAGTGTCTGCTCACCTGTGTCTATCAGTTTCTCCTCAGGCCTTGGTTTAAAATGTCTTCTATGATCCTTTTTCCACTTTTTAGACCACCTTTTCTGGATAGTCTTCTCCTATCTCAAAAGGTTATCCAGATTCTAATAAACCTAAATCCTTCCAACCAACACCATTGTTTCATCCTTTTATTTTAAGTGTGCTTTCTGCATGTTGAATTGGTCCCGTGCACAGAACCAGACATATTACAGCAAATGTTGCCACAGAAGTCCTGGATTTTAACCTCTCACATGTCAGGCTAAATTTGGCTTGCAGGGTTTCTCTCCTACCAATCCTTATATCATTGATATTACATGTACTGTGACTACTGTCTCCTCCCCAGCACTGTGTTGAAGTCTATTTAGATATCCTGAGAGTTCTGCAAGTTTTGAACCTGTAGGCAATTCATGATGTGGTTCTTCTGGTCTTCACAAAGCCAATATCTATATTTCTAATAACTGAAGAGCCAAGGCTGTTACATGTCTATTTCTAATAATTGGGTTTTCTTTTCCTAAGGGGTTTCCTCACTACAAGAGGACCCCATCACATCATCTGGAAGGAGGGTCTTACTATTAGGATTTTTTCCCTCTGTTTAAACTTGATATTCTCCTTCCCTAAGACTTTCATCCCCTTTAACAACACAAAGGCTGTCAGACTGGGATTGGACTACTTTTCTGTGTCCCTGAAAGTTTTATCTGTGTACCTCTCTGTCTCCCAGAGCGCCTCCAATTCATCCACTCTGCTCTCCAGAACTTATACTCAAACTCTGAGGGCTTACACAGAATGCACACATACATCACCCATCTACAAGGCAGGTAATGCTACATGCTGTTTTCGGTGTATAAACTGAATAGCGCCTTACTGCTGTTGGACTTCTGCCTGCATTGTTTACTCTTGCAAGGATTTGTTTTTGTTTGATTGTCCTTGTTGTTATTGCCGTTGTTGTTTCTGGAGGAGGGAGAGGGTGTTTATTGCCCTGAATTTTAAAAACGTATACCTGGCTCTCACACTCCCTCTGTAAACTCCCTTGTAAAACCTCCTATTTGCTGTTCCTGAATTTCCCTTAACATAATATACTGTGTCATGCTGCAGATTTATGGATTCAAAGATTATTAAGCATTATTAAGGGACTAATACAGAATTAATTACTTGGAAAATAGGATGGAGACTATACAATCATCCCTGCTTGAAATTCATAAGCAAACCTAAGCAATAAAATTGAATGCAATATGAGCTCAATCCACAACTGATTTACAAGATCATCCAATTTTGGGGCATTACATGTCTGGAGAATCTAAAATGCTTCAACAACTTATGAATTCTAAACAGGAGCAAGCTTGAGTCTAGCAGAGATGCTAAATACTAACATTCACCATGATCCAACATTATGTAGGAGGAGCTTATCACTTGGCTTGGAGACTTAGAACAATATCTAACCAAGGTCTCTGTCTGTGAATTCATTTTTTCAGGAACTCCTCCTAAATGACAATTTGGTATGCAGCTCCCTCTTATCCTAACTTAAATTAAGGTCAGGGGTTGATTGTACCAGAAAAGTGGGATGTGCCTGGAATGAGATTGAATTCCATACCATGGAAAGGGAGAAGACTCTTTGAAGGGGTAGCTGTACTGCACAGTGACCACTGGTGTCAGTGAGCATGGGCGTCAGCTGTATTGCAGAGTGAACACTGGGGATATGGCCACACCACTAAGAAAGGGACCAGCTGGAGATGGGGTTCCATGCTGCTGGCTACTAGACAAGGTAAATGCTCGCCTGACTCAAACAGTGCTGGATGGGGGGTGCCCTCACCCACTGGACAGGCTGCTGTGCCCCCTCCCCGAGGAGAGGTCAGGAAGTGTGATCTGATCCCCCAGAGGAGACACCCTCCCCTCTCAGAAGAGAACCTCCTATTAAGCAGAGGACAGAAACTGCAACCTCCCTGTCTTCCAGAGGAGACTCTAAGGCTAGGAACAATTGCCTGGCTCTGGCCCTGCTGCAGGTTGGGGTGGCCCCTGGTGATCCACCCCTTCCTTCTGTGGACCAGCTGAGGGTGGGTTGGCAGCTGTAGACCAGGGCCATCCCTAAAGCCCTATCCTCCTCCCCAAACCACCTGGAGGGTGGTAGAGTGCAGATGCCCTTTCAGACCAGCTGTCACCCCCTGCCCTGAGTCCTGAATTTCCACCCACTGCCCTGAGCCTCATCATTTAAATAAAACACTTCCCTTTTTATTAAAAAAAACATTATTACAGTTAAGGATCCAAGCTACATTAGTGTACAGTATATAAGACATAAGGATAGACAGCAAGAGAGAGAATATTGCAGGAAGTTATAAAGTTTCAGTATACTATGAATATAAAAATGGTAAAATGTAGGCTTCTCCAGAACTTAGTTATGACAATCTTCTGTAAAAGGTTGCTTTGTTAACTTGTAAAGTCAGAGAACCAGACAGACCCCAGAGCGGCAAAACATGCACACGCACTATGAAAACTCTCTAAAATATTATTCTGCATATAAGCCAGATCACTTTATTGTGCTAATTAATATAACAAAAAATAATAAAGGGCACAAAATGAGATTGAAATTACCATGTATTGGAAGGGAAAGTGTAATGTAGTGCAAGGAGACTGAGAAAAGCATAAAGACTGAATAAAATGAGTAAATTGAGGCATATTGTGTGAAGGTAAGTCAGTCAGAGACCTGGAGGAAATAGGGACCTAGACAAGTGATGAGATCTGTGAAATAGGTTGAAGCAAGACCATGGAGATATTTGAAAATAAAAATCTTGCCATGAGAGGCAAAGGGATCTAGTGGATAATACAAGTGGGTAAAAGTTGAAGTTTGAGAACAAAGGCAATTAAAGTTATTTACTAATTCTTTGCAATAATGTCCACAATATGTTATTTCTTGAAAGCACCTAAGAAACGTAAGAGAAGGGGAAAAGTAAGGGGATTTTCCATGCACATCAACAACATTCACTGCGAGCATCATGAAAAAAGTGGGGGTTTAAGAGAAAATTAAATGTAGAAAGAACAAGGGCCTTGCAGAAGAAGACTTCAGAGTGGAAAACCATTTCACAGGGCAACGTGTGAAAGAAGACACAGAAGTGACTGAGAAGAGATGTACAGGCTGGAGGGCAAGGGTGGGCATGTCAGAGGAATGGAGTCACCAGAGAATCTGAAGCTCATTAATTAAATACAAATAGACAACTTAGATGAAGGTCACCAGTAAAATGAATTTGATATTGTAGAAAATTGGAAGCTTGTTGACACATTCAAAGAGGGGAGTGATGAAAGGCAGGGAAGATGACGTTAGTCATTACATTTTATATGTATGAAGGAAGGCGATACATTTAGGAGGTCAAAGAAAAGGATGTTGCTATTGTCGAGTTAGGAGACAGTGAGGCACTGATTTGATTGAGGAGATGGAAATAAATGACTATATATCTTAGCGATACTGAAGAGGAAGAATCCCTTCTCAAACAATGTCTAATAATAATTCAGGATAATTTCTCCCAGGTTTCAGACATGACTTGTGAACTTAACAACAATAATTTGCACATTATGAATATATAAAAAGTAGTCTACAATTCCTTCTGTCCTATCAGGGGTTAAAAGACATAGCATATGTAATCTGATTTCCCCCACAAGAATCTTACTGTCACATTTAGGGTATTTGTAATTTACACATTCTTTGAATAGGTAGGTTCATTAACTATAACAGAACAAATGTAGCCTAAGCAACCTCAAGTACTACATTAATTAATTAATATTTAACTTTAATATGGCGGTCTCATGAGGAAAAATTTACTAATATTTTGTAAATCTGAAATTCTTGAGTGACGGCACAAAGCAAGCCCAAAGTAGTTATAGTAGAATAGAGATAGCTGGAAACATTACTTATTGTAATGGAAGGTTTTTTTAGTGAGGTTTATTGCATTTTAAAGTGCAAAAATTGGGTTAATTTATTATGATTGTATAAGTTAGGATTATTTCTCACTTTATGTTAAATAGTGGTTATCAACTATAACCACTGGTGATTTATGGTTAACTTGTCACTCTGGTAGAATAATATTTTCATTAGTTTGTTAATCTCAATTTTATTTTTAATATCTCTCCATTGCCCTACAAAAGTTGTGGGGAAAGCAAATGAGTCACCTTTTTCATGAATTGTCATCTCTGTTGCTATAAGTCACTGTATTGTGTTAAGCAAGTTGATTTTATGAGCTAGAGAAAAAACATGGTTCATAAACTTAGTAGAGATTAGTGAGTTATGACAGTTTTTCAAATACAATAATGAAATTCCTAAAACATCAGCATGGTACATTAGTCTTCTTAACATTTAGACATACAGATCAATGATAGGCTGCTCTGTATGACAATTGTTTAGCTTCTTTAAAATGGCATCCTTTGTAAATGTGTTTTCCACTCCCCTTCACAGTTTAGTGGAAAGTGAAATTGTCCATTTTCAGATTTGGGACAAGTTTGAAAATTCTGTGGCTTTTCACTAGGGATGAGCCCTATTCAGTTTAAATCTGAACTTCTCCCATATTTGGGTATGTTCAGGAAGGTTTTCTAGCCCAGCACTTTACAGACATGGACCTGAGCTTTGTTGTTCACATACAGGTGGAACCTCTAAAATCCATGACTCTGGTCCAGCAACATCCATGGTCTGGCAGGACCACGAATACTGTTGGACCAGAGAGCCCCAGTTGCCCAGGTTCAGAAGAACAGCCTGTCTGGTCTGGCAGTTGGGAGCCCAGCCCCATCAGGGTGAGTGCAGTGGAGAGCACAGCCCTGGCTAATGCTGGTGGCAAGGAGCACAGCTCCAGCCAGGACTGGAGGTAGCAAGGCCAGCAGCTAGGTGTGCAGTTCCAGACTTGGCTGGAGCTGGCACGGTGAGAAACACAGCCTCAGTTGGGACTGGTGCGGTGCAGGAGTGCAGTCCTGGCCAGGGCTGGAGTCAGTTGGCTATGCAGTCCAGACTGGTGCCATGGGGGTGCGGGCACAGTCCTAGCCAGGGCTGGAGGCAGCGGGGCCAGCCCCTGGCCAGGGCTGGTGCGATGTGGGGGGCGCAGCACCAGACAGGCATGCCTGGTGGAGGGCTGTAGGTGGCAGCAGGTGGCAGGGAGCGCAGCCCCACATGGCAGCAGAGCCTACAGCTGTGTAGGGAGCCTTGACCTCCTCTTGTCTGGCAAACTCCATTGCTTGGGATGACTCAGGTCCCAAGAGTGCCAGACAAGGGAACTCAGACCTGTACTGATGTATAATCTATATTAAGTCAATGATTTCATCTGGAATTACAGTTGAAAAGTCTTCTTTTGAAGAAAAGCATTTTACAAGAGCTATATATGTTGAAAAAAATAGGATGAAATCAGAAAAAATACCAAACCCTGCTGTCTCCTAAGGGAATACTGGACAATATTTTATGTCAAAACCTCATTGAAAATGTTAATAATGATTGTTACCTAACTGGCACATAATGGGTTTTACATTTAGCTCTCAAATTATTTTATAAAGGAGGTCAGTACTATAATCAGTTCTCCATCAGATGGAAGCAGCAATTAAAAAAAAACAGAAACAAACATTGTCACCTCCTGATAAATTAAATAAATCCAAATGCTTGACAGGTTAATCAGTTTCAATTTATAGCAATAAAGTGGCCACGTAGACATAAGAACCAATCACAATAGAAATCATTTTATTAATGACATTTAGTCTGAAATGCCTTCTTATTGGTATTCACAGTTATCGAGCTGACCAAAGAAGCAGTCCTTTTTAGAAGAGCTGAAAGATGAATACAGTTATGAAAAAAGAGAGTCCTGCTGCATTATAGTGCTTAGTCTAGTTGTAGTCGAGTGGAAGATCACTTGAAAAATGTTTGTAATTATCTCTTTTACAGGGAGTTCCACAAAGGTGAAGGCTTTTGGGTACAATATCTAAGGGTCCTTCTCCATCCATTCAACACAGAACTAGCTCAAGACCCCACCCACTAACCTGGAAAATTCATACACCACCCTGGGCACCTCTGAGAGGCAATACTTCCCCACTCACAAGCACAGAGTCTGAGCAGAGAAAAGAAACCTCTAATAAAAGGGAAGGGAATTAATTTGGGAAAGCATCAAAAACAAAGTTCATAACCAAAACTGTAAGTAAACATCCCAGCTCAAGTAGATTGGTCAGTATCCTTTTCCTCTCAAGTTCTTAATTCCAGCAATGTAAATGTCCCCTTCACGTGCCCACCCCTTATCTGCACTCCACTCACAGTTGCTGCCCTTGGTCAGGACAGACCCAGAGTTCAGAGGTGATCTACAGAGTTCAGCTCCCATCCTGAGTGGGCGGAACACTGTAGCAGCAGGGCTGGCAGCAGCCAAGTGTCCCACCAAGAACCCCGGGAGACTCTGGGACAGCAGGGTGGGGAGCCTCTGCCAGAGCCCAGAAGTGGGGAAGCCAGCAGGGGAGCACTGACCTCCTCTGGTCCAGCAAACAAGTGGTTTGGGACAGCTCAGGTCCCAAGGGTTCCAGAACAACCTGTATAGCATTTTGGTATCCAATAAAATATTCTTAAAGAATTCCCAGTTTTAATTCACTTTCCATTTAAATATTACCAACTGGAAACATGTTTTGTTTGCTTATATGAATTTAATCAGGCCATGATCACTAACCTGGGAAGCCATTAACATCTCCCATGATTAATTCTTTTTTTTATCATCAGATAATAAAAACGTTTTTTCCTGTTGGATACAGTACCATTTGTGTTAGAAAATCATATATACTTTTTTGAAAGTCTAGTTTTACATAAGAACAGCCACAATGGGTCAGACCAAAGGTCCATCTAGCCCAGTATCCAGCCTTCCAACAGTGGCCAAGGCTAGGTGTCCCAGAGGGAGTGAACAGAACAGATAATCATCTTGTGATTCCGCTCCTGTCATCCATTTCCACCCTCTGACAAACAGAGGCTAGGGACACCATTCCTACCCCATCCTGGCTAATAGCCATTGATGGACCTAACCTCCACGAGTTTATCTAGCACTTTTTTAAAACCTTGTAAAAGTCCTGGTCTTAACAACATCCTCTGACAAGAAGTGTCACAGGTTGACTGTGCACTGCATGAAGAAAAACTGCCTTTTGTTTGTTTTAAAACTGCTACCAATTAATTTCATTTGGTAACCCCTATTTCTTATAATATGGGAACAAGTAAATAACTTTTCCTTCTTCACTTTTTCCACACTAGTAATGGTTTGATAGACCTCTATCATCCCCTCCCCCTGCCTTAGTCTCTTCTTTTCTAAGATGAAAAGTCCAAGTCTTTTTAATCTCTCTTCGTATGGATCCTATTCCAAACCCTCAGTCATTTTTGTTGCCCTTTTCTGAACCTTTTCCAATGTCAATATATCTTTTTTGAGATGAGGCAACCATATCTGAACACAGTATTCAAGATGTGGCTGTACAAAGTTTTATATAGAGGCAATAATATATTCTCTGTCTTATTCTCTATCCCTTTTTAAAATTATTCCTAATATTCTGTTTGCTTTTTTTGACTGTTGCTGCACATTGAGTGGATGTTTTCAGAGAACTATCTACTATGACTCCAAGATCTCACTCTTGAGTGGTTATAGTTAAATTAGTCCCCATCATATTGTATGTATAGTTGGGATTATTTTTCCAATATACTTACTTTATAGTTATTAACATTACATATCATTTGCCATTTTGTTGTCCACTCATTACATTTTATGAGATTTTTTGAAGCTCTTCACAGTCTGCTTTGTTCTTAATTATCTTGAGCAGTTTAGTATCATCTGCAAATTTAGGCACCTCTTTGTTTATCCCTTTCTCCAGATCATTTATAAATAGGTTGTACAGCATTGGTCCCAGTATGGACTCTTGGGGGAACACCACTAGTTACTTCTCTCCATTCTGGAAATTGACCATTTATTCGTACCCTTTGTTTCTTTTCTTTGTATCAATCCATGAAAGCCTTTGGTGAGGGACTTAAGAGCCTTTGGTGAGGGACCTTGTCAAAGGCTTTCTGGAAATCTAAGTATACTATGTCTACTGTATTCCCCTTGTCCACATGTTTGTTGACCCTCTCAAAGAACTCTAATAAATTAATGAGACATGATTTCTGGTTGAGAGGAGATTAAATTTGTCATACATGTTTTGAGTTTGTTACACTTTCAATAATTTTGGTGCAATTTCCAAAATGTGAAAACAGACAAAATATCAGAAACCCATAGCCACATGCAGGTAGAAGGAACTGTGGTTTAGTGTATAAGACCTATCACTAGGAGTTAGGAGACCCAGGTTCTGACACTAACTTGACATTATTACTTTTATTTCTCATTCGCCTTATAGTAACCTCTAGAAACTATGACCAAGGATAAAGATCCCATTGTGTTAGGCACGATAGTGAAAAGAGTGTTCCTGCCTCAATTACCTCATATATGACAGCACAACAGGTAGATAAAACAAATAGATATATGGAGATGGAGAGGCAGCTGCAGCATTGCAGCAGATTCACATGACTACAATGTAGACGTAGAATGGACTTCCACCTTGAACAATCCCTTGCAGGCTTCTTTTTTTAGCATAAGTCAGAATGGGGGGGATTTAGGCTTATAAAATTGCTAAAAATGATATCTTCTGATCTCATATGTGCCTTTTTACTCTACTTCCATCAACATCAGCAATACATATGTTTTATAAAAGGTTACCTTTTTCTCCATGTTGGACATGACGTTGTAGTCATCTCATTTTGAAGTGCTGAAAGACAGTAACATGCCAGAATCATCTACATTTCTCTGCATTTATGATAATCAAAGCAAGAAATGTTAATCATAATTAAAATACATTAATTTTTATTCTGAAAACTATTTAGTTTCTTCTCCTCAACTGTTTTTATCAGGAATATTTCTGCTCAAAAAACAAGCTACTGTCAGTATTCCACACAAACATCAGCTAGTCATTCATCTGATCCAATACAGAGCAGATGAATGACTTATTTAGTTATAGAACCTCCTGCTATCAACTGACTTCTGGGAAGAAAAACTATTCACCCACTCAATGTCACTGTGATCTACATGCTGCACTGTTTGGTCATTAATTTTCCTTTCATAGTAGTCCTGGAGAGCTTTACTTTTATCACGCTTTAGTCTACATATTTTCACAGCTCTTCTAATGTAAGGGGCTGAGCAGGAAGGCAAAGAAAATAGTAAGATAGTCCTGCTTAATTATTAAGAAGAGTCAACATGTTCATTGCTTCTTATTGTCATATGATTTATAAACATAACAGCAAATGTGGTTTAAGAAGAGTTATGAAAGAGGACATAAGAATGACTGAGAAGGTGTGTAAGAGAAAGTAAAACTGAAGGGCAAAAAAAGTTGTCTTCATTAACCACTCTTTCAGACCTTGTGGAAATTTACAACTCAGTTTCCCCCTATATGTATGAACATTACAGGCAGTCCCCGGGTTACGTACAAGATAGGGACTGTAGGTTTGTTCTTAAGTTGAATCTGTATGTAAGTCGGAACTGGCGTCCAGATTCAGCCGCTGCTGAAACTGACCGCCAGTTCTGACTTACATACAGATTCAACTTAAGAACCCCAAGCTTCCCCAAGTCAGCTGCTGCTGAAACTGATCAGCGCTGATTCCAGGAAGCCTGGGGCAGAGCAACTCTGCCTCGGGCTTCCTGTAGTAAGCCGCTGGTCAGTTTCAGCAGCGGCTGACTTGGGGATGCCTGGGGCAGAGCAGCTGGGGTGCTGCTGGGTTGCTCCAGTAGCACCGCTCCTCAGCGCTACTGGACCAACCCAGCAGCACCCCAGCTGCTCTGCCCCAGGTGTCCTGATTCAGCCACTGCTGAAACTGACCAGCAGCGGCTGAATCAGGACCTGGGGCAGAGCAGCTGGGGTGCTGCCAGGTTGGTCAAGTAGTGCCCAGAGCGGCGCTGCAGGACCAATCGACAGCGCCCCAGCTGCTCTGCTCCAGGGTCCAAAACAAAAGCCTGGTCTGCTGGGAGGGGGGGCACACTAGCCGCGCCCCCCCCCCAGCAGACCAGGGACACCGGGAGCAGAGCCGCAGTGGCAGCGGGGTGCCGCGCCTCTGAGGCTTTTCTCTGGAAAAGTCTCAGAGGCGCGGGACCCCCCCACAGCTGCAGCTTCAGTCCCGGTGCCTGTGGTCTGCTGGGGACGGTCCCCAGCAGACCACAGGCACCGGGACTGAAGCGGCAGCAGCGGCGGTTCCCTGCGCTTCTGAGGCTTTGCTCTGGCAAAGCCTCAGAAGCGCGGGAACCCGCCCGGTGCCCCTGGTCTGCTGGAGACGGTCTCCAGCAGACCAGGGGCACCAGAGCAGCTTACGAACGGGGCTTTCTCGCCCCGGAGCTCGCAGGTAGCAATCCGCTACCTCGACCTCAGGGGCGAGAAAGCCCCGTTCGTAAGTGCGGATCCTACGTAAGTCGGATCCGCGTAAGTCGGGGACTGCCTGTATAACTTTTCTTTACTATATAGTGGCTGTTCAGTATTATTAGGCCAAATCATCACAGAGTGGATTAGAAGTAAGGATTTCATGCTAGCCAGGTCATTTCTTAATTCAGTGAACCAAGATCTTATGTGGTATTTCCTTTCTCAATAGTTTTTAAAAAATATGTGCTTAAGAATTTTGGGGAAAAAACTACAAAAGAAATTCATTTTTCAAAAATGTCACCAAAACACTAATTTCTGAGGGTTAAAATTGTGTGAAATAAATTCTTCACAATTTGCACTGATTATTGTTTAGAAGTTTTACCATATTCACCTAGGCCTAAATACACGTTTATAGTCACAGCTAGCCATCAATTTTATTGCACATGACAAGATGGAAATCTTTTATATAGAGGGCTCTTTCACTTTTATATGAGAAGACCCAGCCAAGAAATATAATTACTCCTTAGGGGAATGATACATTCTTCGCATTGGGAATGTTCAATTTCATGTTATGCACTTGGTTTATTTAATCAGGATTTGCAGACTACAGCATGTTAAAAAGGTATACGTCATAGCATATAGAATTGTTCATTAATTGCTTTACTTGGTACTATACTTTGTGGGAACTAATCAGACCTCTTTGAAATAATCAGAACTCCAGATTTTGTGAAACCTTAATATTGTCAGATTTCAAGTGACTTAGAACAGAAAATGTAATATCTTGATGGATCTAAAAGAAAAGGTACACAAGGAAGGAACCATATATTATATACACACACACAATTCAATAAAAGTAATCTTAAGTAACATGCAAAAATGGTGGCTATAGTTATCCGATTAATTTAATAGCAAAATGGCGGTCACTGTTTTCTGGTTGTATTTTCTGTCCATTGTTTGAAGTATCTATTTTACACAGAAGCTATTAATTACTTTCCAATAACGTTCTTCATTACTACAAGTACAGCAAATCCAATGTGCTAATCTGCTAAGAGCTCTGCTTTTATTTTTACTGGAAAGATAAGCCCCCTCAGCAAAACTGGTGATTCAATAAGGTTTCTGGGAAGTGCTGTTTGAAGGATATTGTGAAGGATACCAAGCTTTAATGTTAAATCTAGAATGGTGATAAATACTATCAAATAGATGTAATAGATTACAGAATCAGAAAAGAATCAGTCTTATTGATTTGTAAAACATACTATGTTTCTATATTAACAGTTTCATGGAATGAGAGCTTCATGGGGGAATTGTTGGAATAATTTATTTCAGTTTTCTTTTGAATTATATTTAATTCTTAAAAAAAAACCATGCTACTTGAATTTTAAATGTTATCCAGTGAAAAATTGATAATACGTTCCTTAAAGAAACATCTTACGGACAAGATTCTTTTGCTGCTAAGAGAATATTGACAATGACAGATAATGAGAAATTGCAGAGAAACACACTGTGGGAAACACACAGAGAAGAGGAGATGGATCAGTTAATGATTACCTGTTCTGTTTATTCTCCCTGAAGCAGCTGGCATTGGTCACTTTCAGAAGACAGGATACTGGACCAGATGGATCTGTAGTCTGACCCAGTATGGCCTTTTTTTTTCCTTTTAAATGTTAAGGCACAAATTATGCTAAGCACATTTTAAGATAACTTAAATTAATTAAATATATCTTAAAATGAAGAAAAATACAATTTTTAATCCTCTGAAGCTTCTGAACTGATCTAGCTAAATTATAATTTAAAGGAATGAAAAATTAAAAGCCACAAACAATCCTTTTAGTGGAATAATGGATTAATTGCTGAACATGATGATTAATTCTGACCATTGAAGAAATGGATTCCAAGCAACATATCTACTTACCTATGCCTTGTAAAACCATCTTTGTAAAACTGATAAGGCCATTTTGAATAACACATTCTATCTTTCGTTTAAAAAAATATTTAGGTGGCGTCAGAACAGAGACACATTGTCAATTCATACATATGGATTGTATCCACTACTTTATTCATTTTACTTAAAATTTATATATTAAATGAGTTTTAATATTTAAATAGGCATACCCTTTTAAAAAATTAATTTATATGTATCTTGATTAGCCTGCAATATCTGTTAAAATAGTCACTTTTAAAAACATACTTAAATTAGCATTTCGAGCTTAATAGACTGCTACTGTGCTATAATAATTCCCTGAATAAAGTGCATAAATAGTTGCATTTGAAACTAATCCTGATATTCTGATGAATACCATTTGAATTTTTATGACTGAGCATTTTAGTTTTATTTCCCAAATTCTTCTGAAGGAAAGGAAGAAAAAAGTAAAAATATTAGGAAGTTACAATGGAAACAAGAACATTTTTTCAATAATAAACCATGTTTCTATTCAGCCAAAAGATTCTAAAGTTGGCAGTTATTAGCATTGTTTGATGTTTTACCCTTCTGTCCTCCTTTCTCCTCTAGTCTGCTTGTGGTGTTGTACAACTGAAGGTTATAATGACACTGTACTTACTCATGTCAACAAAGACCGTGCCTTAGAAAAGATGATTCTTCAGCTATTCATGTTACACAGATATAATGGTCAACTGTAAACCACTAAATCAAAATTAACCAACACTGTTGCTCTATTAATACTAACAATTTTCATATTCATAGCACATCAAATTGTTAGGTGCTCGAACTAACATTTTGATTTCACAGGTCCTACCAAGCCCTTGTCCTACCAAGTCATACTCACAGACACACAATCAGTTTGAACATAATCAATTCCAGTGATGCCACTTGATTTCCATGGGAGTTCAGGTGCTCTCGAACACGTATGAGATTGCAGGATTGAGACCTAAATATGGATGACATCAAATAAAGGGAGAAGAAGTGGGGGAAGGAAGGAGACAAAAGCGTACAACATCATCAGATTAGTGGAATAGAATGAATGCTAGTTCATCATGAAATAGAATATCTTGCTCAGGACATGAACACATTTCTTTTTGGTGTTATCTTGTTATTTATTCCTATGCAATATTGACATGAATTATACTAAATTATTAGAAAATAGTTATTTAAATATCTGAAATATTTATACAAAAAAGACTATTTTAGCATAACTACAAGATTTTTAGTGTGAAATTTTATCATCTACATGCATTTTTTTTAATCTTCATTGCATATTTTACAAGCTATTGACATGTGATTGTACCTTGATGGACAAAGAATTTGTAAAGCCTCCAAAGATAAGGAGTTGTAGAATTTAGGTACTTTATTAGAAATAAGGTGGGTGAATTCCCAGGTGGCATTTTCAAGTACAGGCAGTCCCCGGGTTACATAGATCCGACTTACATTGGATCCCTACTTACAAACGGGGTGAGACAACCCCGCACTAGCTGCTTCCCCCCAGCAGACCAGGGAGACACGAAGCTAGTGCCCCCGCCAGCAGACCAGGGAGACGCGGAGCGGCTTTTCTCAGCAGACACCTCAGTTTGAGAATAAAGGACTGAGGGAAGTGAGGTGTGGGAGAATAAAACTGAGCTCTGGAGAAATGTTTGGCTAGAGTTTCCCCTACAATATGTACCAGTTCCGACTTACATACAAATTCAATTTAAGAACAAACCTACAGTCCCTATCTTGTACGTAACCCGGGGACTGCCTGTACTTGGTGCATGAAGAAAAAAAATGTTTTATTTTTCCATATGGGTAATCCCATGCACCAGTAATTTCAAACTTGGGTGACTAATGTTAGGCACCTAACATTAGTCATCCACATTAATGTTTATTTGAAGGCATCACCTGGAGGAGTCTATAGTCTGTCACAGAATTAGTGGGAGCCCAGATTGGTATGCCACAGTGCTCAGTGGGAGCCCAGTTCCATACTACACCCTCAGCAACCTGCCACACCTTCATGACCATATATGGGAATAGGGTGATGAGCTTAATAGTCTCCAGCTGCAGCCAGATCAGCAGGAGAGAAAACCTGATTGAGACCCACAAGACACTGTCTGAGAATAATCTTCCTGCACTGTAAACACGGGAACATGTTTCCATATTCCAGAAAGGCAATACAGCTAGGAATAGAGAACCATACCAAGACTTTCCCCGTGGGATGGCAGCCCCCTTGCCTACTCTGTGGTCCTGGGATGAGACTGGATGTAGTTTGGTGAAACCTTGCAGGTCCGGGAGAAAGACCTGGACTGGGTGTTGACTCTGACCATGGCTGATGCAGGAGTGCAAGAAGATTCATCGGAACAGACCCCACAACAGACAAACTCAAAGCCCAATGGATATGAAATGGCTGGCCCAGAACAATAATGTTATCACAGAACAGAAGAAAGATCCACCCTTGAGCTAGACATATGCTGTCAATGGGGAGGTGATTGTCACAGAGGATAAGACAATGATCACACTTAGAGCTTTCCCACATGCTATGCGGTATCTGTGATGGGCTTTCCCTCTCCCCCTAACCTTGCCCGTACTTTATGGAACTGACTTATGGACATAAATATACATAAATGTACATAACTCAAAGGTGCTTTGGACAAATTGTCTCATGTAACCTATCAATGTTCAGGTCTTAATCCACTGGATCTGTTTATCTTATATTGGTGTGTATATCATTCTTGTATATAAAATTAGACATATGGAGTATGGGATGCTTTATGGTTTTTAAATGTGTGAATGAAAGGCATTAAGGGTGTTACCCTCAATGTCTTGATGACCAATCTCCTTTTTACTTTAAGTCATAGCTGCGGTTGGTCTGGGAAAGTCACATGTCCACCCCAACTGGCCAGGTGACTTCCCATGCAAGTAGAGAATCTTTAAAAAAATAGGCAAGTGAGAGTCTGGGTCTTTGGCTGGCTGGACACACCAAAGGAGGATGAACCAGAGAATCCAGGAGAAGGGAAATGTTACTGGTTAGGAATGCAACTCGAAAAGAAACAGTTTTAGGGTGACTTTATAATAAGTTTGGGCTGAGGATTTTAGTGTTAGAATTAAATAAGAGTTTTTTGTTACTTTTGATTTGTAATTTACTTTTCTCTGACTGTCCTCACTTATTAAATCTTAAATCCTACTGTTTATACTTAATAAAATCACCATTACTTACTGTCAAGACCAGAGTAAATAATTATTACCTAGGGGAGCCATCAGTGTGCATATTCCCCCTTTCATTGTTATAGGGCGTTTAATAACTAATTCTTTGGAGTTTGATCCCATTTGGGGAGTGCTATCCCTGGAAGCTGGGCCCTAAGCTGCACTCTCCTTGGACCTCAAGAGATTCAGTGTTTGTACTGCTTCTCAGCTCTCTGCCTTGGATGGGGGATACTGGGGTGCTGGCCTTGCAGAACAAGGCATGAGAAGCCCTGGAGAGCAAGAAGAGGATGGCAGTGGCCTTGTCAGCACACCGGGAATCACCCTCAAGGGGTCATCTGTGACTTTACCCCGTCAAAGAATCCTCAAGTCCAACCAAGTTCCAGCCTAACTCCTGGTACTTTAGCTGTTTTGGAAGGTGTTGTTCTAGCTTGAACACTCAGTACCATTTGCTAGCAATCTAGAGAGGGAGAACACAATGGAAAGAATCACCAGCTAGGTCTGTTAGTTGGTCCTCTACAAAGAGGTAGATGTTTGAAGTTGACATATTACAGTCTAATTATGCATTTGTAAATGGGTGACTGCATGCTATAATTAGTGGCATTCTCTGGTGGTTTTCTTTTTTTCTTTCTCTATTCCATAGATGTTGGGCATATCTTAGTTCCATTTCTTTGGCCTTTCTCTTTAACTAGGCTCGAGGATTCAACACTTCTTCAAACACAATTTCAGATGCAACTAGGCACAGTCTTTAGAAACAAAACACAAGAAAAAGTTTAAATTTCTTTTAATGCAGTTTGACTATATCGCAGCATTTTTTTTTTTATTCCTCTGGCACTGTGATGGGTAAAGCCCTTGAAATTCTAGAAATTATTCAATTGCAGCAGATAGGTAAGGAGCCAAACCTCTACGGTGTCTTTTCCTTTGTTGGTTAGTGTTGCTTGGGGCTGCAAAATGCAACTCCCAGTTCCCTTTCTAACTAAACAAATAAATACACAGAATCTTTCTGTAACAACACTGTGAACTCTGTGGTTTAGTGACAGTAAATAAAGGCTCAAGGCAGAGGGTTATAAGGCTTTTGCTGCTGTGGACTGACAGGAAGGTCATGCTGAGATATGTTTCTATAGTTCCCCAGACACTGGAAATCAACAGAAGAATTTGAGGTGGAAAGAGAGAAGAAGAAAAAGCTGACTTGCCATTTCCTTGAAATAAAAAAAAATAAAATCTTTTGCTCCTGTGCAAAATAGTTTGCGACCATAGAATAAACAAATATTGGAAATTAACAGTGTTAGGGTATGTCTACACTAGCTCGTTAGTTCGAGCTAGGTAGGCAAATGACGGCAACCGGAGTTGCAAATGAAGCCCGGGATTTAAATATCCCGGGCTTCATTTGCATCTTCCTGGGCGCCGCCATTTTTAAATCCCCCTTAGTCCGAACTCCATGCCCGTGGCTACAAGCAGCACGGAGTAGATAGTTCGAATTAGGATCTCTAATTCGAATTACCGGTACACCTTGTTCCATGAGTAGGCATACCCTTAGAGTTCAAGGCAACTGCAGTGTATTTCTCTTCCATGGCCTCCACTCAGACTTCCTATTCCTAAGCCATCACCTCAATTGGATCGATACATATGTCTCTGCTCCTCCTTACCCGTGCACTTCCTAAATTGAATTCCTTAGTAAGGTAGCCTACCTCGCAGCAAGCCTGCTTTGCTTTCCTTCCTGAGAAACTCTAAGCATCTTAATTGCTCACAGGTAAGTTATTATATAGCTCTTTATAAGCAAGCACATGTATTCTTACATAAAAAAAATTACAGAGAAAATATCTTAAAACGCTAAAAGAATCTACACACGTTTCTTAGAGACCACCCCAATGCCAATAAAGGCTCCAGAAGGTGAACAGTTTTAATGCCCTCCCTTCTTTTGTGGTTTTCAAAATGCTGGGAATGATGGGGACATATCTCAGCATGACCTTCCTTCCAGTCCCCTGCAGCAAAACCTGATCTCTGCAATCTCAGTGTGAAGTGTTCAAATTTGCTGTTGTTATTTCAAGTCTCAAGACTAGTTAGAGACCTTGCAGTCAGTTTTCTGTGATTGAAAGTTCATAACTGCCTTGGCTCAGAACATGCATCCCTATCCGTCTCTGAGATACTTTTGTCTTTGACCTGTCCTTATATAACAGGTGATCAGCAGATAAAAGGTATCCCCATCCTCTGGGTGAAACTTCAAAGGCCAATTTATTGCATAACTGGAGGAATTATATTTGAATACACTTTCTCCTAGAGATTTCTTGGGAAACGATGTAATATTTAAAAGTACAGATTATTTCAAATAGTTCAAATAGCAGTAGTGGTTAGACCCTGGGGCAATTGTCCCTTTTGCTCCTTTGCTCCCCTTCCTCCCCCACCTCCATCAGGGCTGACTTTTTTACATTAAAATACTTTTTTACATTAAAATTTCTGATGAAACAGAAAGTAGTATCAATTCTGGCAAGTAAAGTGTAAAAATGAATTATGTGGGGAAAAAGATTTTGAAAAACAACTAGCAAAAAACTGAAAAATTATCAGCAAAACAAAAAGTGCATAGGAAGCCTGCTCCCAGGCCCTCCAAAAACCAGTAGAACCACTGAATTACCAATATGCTAAAGGAGGACTCAAGGAAGACAAGGTTATAATGGAGGAGCTAAATGAATGCCTTGAATCAGTCTTCACTGTAAAGAATGTGAAAGAGATTCAGACACCTGAACCATTATTTTAAGAAGAAAAATCTGAAGAACTGTATAAGATTGAAATGTCAGTAAAAGAAGTTTTGGAACATAATAATATACTACGCAATAATATGTCACCAGGATCAGATGGTATTCCCCCAAGAGTTTTGAAGGAAATCAAATATAAAATATCAATCGGAAAAATGCTAACTGTGGTATGTCACCCATCATTTAATATAGTTTCTGTAATAGAAGACTGGAGTATAGCAAAAATAATACCATTAAACAAAAAGGCTCCTGGGGTCATCTTGGAAATTACCATCTGGCAAGTCTAACTTTAGTACCATGCAAAAATGGTTTAAACTATATTAAATATACATATTAAAAACATAGATGTATATGATTTGCAAGGGAAGAGTCAACTAGGTTCTTCTAAAGGGAAATCATGCCTCACCAATCTATTAATTTATTTTAGGGGGTTAACAACCATGTGCATGGGCAATATAGTCTATAGAGTTTCTAGAAGCTCTTTGACAAGGTCCATCACTAAAAGTTCTAACACAGACTAAACAGTGGGATAAGAGGTCCTCTCATGGATTAGTAACTAGTTTAAAGATAGGGGGGAAAGGCAAGGAAAAAGTCAATTTTCAGAATGGAGAAATGCAAATAGTGGTGTACTCCAGGGATCTTGTTTTGGATCAATTCTATTCTGTTGCAGTTAAGAAAGGAAAGATATTACTGCTTTGTGAAGGAGACACATTTATTTTGGGAGCCATTTAAATTTCACAAAGAAAAATATCTTTGCTCTGGTCTATACTGGGGAATTATTTCAAAATGCTGGGAAACAACTACTTAGGAAGGAGTACTGTGGAAAGGGATCTAAAGGTCAGAGTGGACCACAAGTGAGTAAACAATGTAACACTGTTGCAAAAAAAATAAAACTAATTCCAGAATGTATTAGCAGGAGTGTTGTAAACAAGACACGAGAAATAATTCTTCTGTTCTACTCTGCTCAGTTGATTAAGCCTCAGCTGGAATACTGTGTCCAGGTTTGGGTGCCACATTTTAGGAAAAATGTGAACAAATAGGAAAAAGTCTAGACAAGAGAAACAAAGATGATTAAGGATTTAGAAAACATGACATAAGAGGGAAGATTGAAAGAGTTACAGTTTTCTTTAGCCTGGAAAAGAGAAGTCTGAGAGAGGACATGATAACAGCTTTCAAATACCGGAAAGATTCTTACAAGGAGGAGAGAGAATATTATTCTTCTTGAACTCTGATGATAAGACAAGAAGGAATGGGCTTAAATTGCAGCATATGAGGTTAGATTGGACATCAGGAAAAATTTCTTAGCTGCCAGGGTGGATAAACACTGGGGAAAAAAAGGAATAGAGAGTTTGTGGAATCTCCATCACTGGAGATTTTTAAGAGCAGGTTAGACAAACACCTGTCAGAGATGGTCCAGATGGTGCTTGGTTCTTCCATTGTCATCTCAAGGTTCTTTCAAGCTCTTTGATTCTATGATATTCTAAGGATGGAGTTATATGGGCGTTATCTTCATCATATGTATGTTTTGTCCTCTGCATGATTTAGTATGCTTTGTGACAATGTATTACAGTTAAGCTATAAAACCTTAGGGTATGTCTACACTACAAAGTTAATTTGAACTAACAGCCGTTAGTTCAAATTAAATTTAATAGGGGCTACACATGCAAACCTCTATTTCGAATTTAATTCAAAATAGCGGAGCGCTTAATTCGAACTAGGTAAACCTCATTCTATGAGGAGTAACGCCTAGTTCGAATTAAGTAGTTTGAATTAAGGGCTGTGTAGCCACTTAATTCAAACTAGCTGGAGGCTAGCCCTTCCCAGGTTCCCCCTGGTGGCCACTCTGGGCCAAACCAGGAAAACTCTCCTCTCCCCTAACCCCGGGGCCCTTAAAGGGGTAGACTCTTGCCAGAGCCAGCCCTGCCAGCAGTCTCTGACCCTGACCCAGTGGCCCCAGGATGAGCCAGGCAGCCACTGACAGCCAGCAGTCCCCCACCCAGTCCCCCAGCACCCAGGGGCCGTAGACGACGCGCAGCCTCCTGGACTACTGCAGAGATCATGGACCTCATTAAGCTTAGAGGGCAGGCCCTCAACGTCCATGATCTCCTCACTAGGAGGAGGAACACGGCCATCTACGGCAGCATAGTGGCCACCATGGCCTGAAAAGGACACAGGCGCACCCAGGAGCAGTTGTGCCTGAAAGTGAAGGAGCTGAGGCAGGCGTATGCCAGGGCCACCAGGGGCGGCACTGCAGCAGGGGCTGCCACCTGCCCCTACTTCTCCACTCTTGACCAACTCCTGGGGGGCGGGGTGGTCCGCGCCAGCCCAGGAGGCAGCGAGCTGGGACCAGACAGCCCTGACCCGGGCACACTGGAGGGGCCACTGCCAGCTGTTCCCGCACCGGAGTTGGCAGGCTTGTCTGGGGAGGCCATACCGGGTAAGTGCCAGTACTGTCCCCTGCCAGGTGGGGAGGCAGGGAGGGAGACCAGGGACCCCGCATGTGGGCCATGCCTCCCACGGATCACGCTGCCACCTGTGCACGTGCGAGCACATGCCATGCCACCCTTGGGCAGGTGGCTCCAGCTGCATGACACTCAGGGGCCATGGCCCAATAGGCACATGCATGTATGAAGAGACCTGACACGCTCCCGACCCCAGGGCGGGACCCTGCAGGATGCTCTCCCTACACACAACTCCTTTACACAGAGGCCGGGGACATCTCCCCCCACACCCTGGCCAAACTATACATGGCACAGGGGCATGGGTGCGGTCTTGGGGCACCTCCCAGTCCCGGGGAAACCAGACATCTTGACCATGGCCTCTGTGCAAGCACATCGGCTTTGACGGTGCAGGGCACGGTTGCCCTCACGTCACGGGAGGGGGGGAAGGGGGCTGGGTATCATACACTGTGTCCCCAGGGAGAACTGACCACTTCTCTTCTTTCTCTACAGCTGCACCAGCTGCTCGTGCAGGGTGCCTCTCCCCGCCCGGGACATGCTCCCACACCCGTGGCCTGCTCCGGACCATCACCATGTGACAGAGACTTAATCAACCTTCCAGAAAAAAATAAAATCCTAAGATCCCTCCAATAAAAAAAATGCCACATAACTTTATTTAATGAAACTCATTTAGCAGAAAATTGATGCGTATAGAATAAAGAATATGTCGGTTTGTATTAATTATTATCCATCATTGAATTCAAAGAGAAGAAGTAAATCCAATTTAATTAATAAAAAAGCATATTTTTTCAATGCATACAGTCTTGGTCTGATCCTAAAGAAAAAACATGTACTTATTGAATGCTTTTTCAAACTCTATATTGATTCTGGAAAGTATTTACAGGGCTAGTGGAGGTATTTCTGATTTTTTTCAAAGACACTACAAAAATTCTTTCTAATAAAAAGACATACCTGTAATACTGGGAGACAACTGAGGGATATCTGGACAAATCCTATTACATGAGACCCAAGTCTCAGAGCAAAGTAGGGAACCCTAGCTATTCATGAATGCATATTGGAGACTAAGGCCCCCCAAGGAGAGAGAATATACATATTTCTCAGCAATACATTCATCTTATTCCAAGTCTGACCTTTTATTGTTTATTCAGAATCATTTCCAGTATGCCTAGAAGCAACTATTGAAAGCATGTTAATTTTATATTAATTACATGTACTATAAATGCTGGTTAAACACAATTAAAATCTTCTGAATTTAAGCTGAACATTCTGCTGGTGTGATGGCACGTTCAACCCATACCAGCCTGGAAGGAACTAAAGAGTCAGAGAAGGGACAATTTAAGCAGATAGGCCACACCTTAGGGAAACTGGGTTTCCTAAGTAATTCCCCAAATCATGATAGAGTCCACATGAGCAGAAAAAGGTAAGGCTAGAATAAAGCCTAGAAGTTGGCAGCAGAAATAGGCAGCAGGGAGTGAACTTTTAATCACTCTTCAGAGGATAGGGAGGGAAGGAAGGAAACCCAGAGGCCAAGGGTGTAGAAAAGTCTAGGGGAAATGGCAGCAAGACCTAGGATGGGACAGAGCTTGGCTGCTGATTAGAGGGTCCCAGGTCTGGCAACCAGAGCTGAGGGTGGACCAAGGCTCCCCTAGTAGCTACTGGGGAAAGTCACAGAGAATAATAAAAGGACCTGAGACACTTTGTATGGAAAGATTTGGATACCCTGGAAAGTGGAAAGCTCATAATTACCTGGCCAGAGGCTCAAGCAATGATGAGAGAGCAAACCTGAGTCAAAGAGAAAGAAAGAGAGAGAGGGAAAGAGAGAGTCAACAAAGCATCTGAATGTGTGAAAGAAAGGAGCATTGGGAAGGAGCTAATCTTTAGAACAGTCAATAGGAGGAGTCTCAGTAGTGAGTGTACCCCATTACAGCTATTAGATGATGCCAACTTTTGTTCCACAGCTGATTCAGTTATCTCTAACACCATAACATAAAATATTTTACCTCAGAAAGTAAGTTTATTTCAGAATCCCTTAAAGCTATTATAAGGGATGAATGTATAAATTATGCACCTGAGAAGATGGGAGGAAGACTCAAGTTATAAGAATGTCTTCCCCAGGAAACAAATGAGTTGCAGAGAATGCATAAGACTAGCCCACATAATAAAAGACTTCTAATCTGTTCCAGCTATAAATGTAATGAATACTTATTCAACCAAGGATAATTTATACACATCAAGGTCAAAAAAAGATATTAAGAGTGGGGAGATAAAATAAATAAGCTACTTGACAGAAGACTTCAGATGGAACTAGCTAATAACAATATTTTTTTCCATATGACACAAAAACTGGAGTGCCATCCTTAATATAATCTTCTACTATATACTTGAGAGAGTTTGTACATCAGTCTGTCTGTTTGGCCATCCGTCTGTGAATCTGTTTGTTCAAGCATTCCTCCTAAACAGTAGGAGCTAGGACCACCAAATTTGATATGCAGCTTCTTCATATTATAACATAAAGCAAGGTAAGGGTTTGGTTGTTCCAGAACAATGGGAGTGTGTATGGAATAGGATTTGATCTCATCAAATGGAAAGGGAGAGTTGTGGTATCAGGGATAATTACACTCCAGAATGACCATAGGGAGGCAGCAATCATGGGGGACAGTCATACTCCAGAATGGAGATACAAAGGGACACAAGAAAACACAAAGGGACAGGAAACAAGTGTGAACTCACCACTCTGATAGCCCCAGAGAGCCGTGAAGCAGCCGGTGGCCAGACAGTGTGACCCCACTGCTGCAGGCTGGCCCTGGGGAGCACCTGGCAGCCATGCAGCATGGCACCTGCCACCCCACGATGGCCCCGGGGAGCAGTCACTAGCATTCCTCAGCCCCAACCCTCTGCCTTGACTCCTGCATCCCCCTCCTTGGAGCTTCCCCCCAGCAACCACCTGCCCTGACGCCCCGTTCCCTTCCCTGAAGGATCTGTGCAATGCTGGATAAATCTTCTAATAAATACATAAATGATTGAATACATAAATACATTTCAGCAATTAATGAGGAAAATGCCTAATTAAAACAATTGAGGAAAAAAAAGGAGGCTATCTGGCCACATATGAAACTACAGTATATTCTTGCAGTTTGGTATGTATTAGACCCCAGTACTCATAGGTCATGGTCTCACTTATTTATCCGGTTAGCTATTTTAATAATTGATTCCCTACATGACTTCTATGAGTTCATTTTTGTTTTTGTTTTTTTGTTCCCCCCAGGTTTTCCAAATAATGAACATTGCTTTTTTATATACAGACAGACAGACAGACAGACAGACACACACACACACACACACACACACACATTGTATTTCTATCTTCAAATATTTGCATATGTTTTCTTTGTCATGTGTTTGTATGTTTAATAAAAGGAATGTTTTTTAAATAGCATAGACAAATATCTTTGTGAATTTCAGTAAAGATTTCACTATCTTAATTTTTTGTGCCTGTGGACTGTGGAGTTGCTGCCAAAATGTGAGAACTGGCATCTTCATGGTACATTTTAGAAATCTTTATTGCAAGGAGGGCATAGTTTTATGTTTCTTTTTAAAAAGGTATCTATTAGTACAACAAAAAGCAGTAGATAATTCGTACCACTCCCTTGAGGTTGTATCACTATATTCAGTTTCCAGTACATAGTTTTCTTTTTCAGCTGGATTTTCCCCAAGAGTATCGAGTCTCTGAAGAGCAGGGTCAGGCTCACTCAATTATTAAATCTCCAACTGTGAGCCTTCCGAATAAACTGCATCTTTCCCTGAGAGGAACCTCAGAAATAAGGATTTATTTGAGACACAGAAACCTTGGCAGCCTCTGAGCACTAAGTCAACAAATACTTTGAATCTGTGCCTTCTTTTTTTTTTATTCATTCTTTGCCACAGCAATTCAGAGCAACAAAGCCCAGTTTTGAGAGTTTATGAGATTTTTATCTTCTTGTTTGGTATCATTGACTTAGGGTGGACCTGACTGGCTTACCTACGGCATCTCCTTTTACCTTAGGGATGGCCTCTCTTTTCATACTTAATCAATAAAATGGGGCTAGGATAATGTGAGAATAAGTAATGAATATTATGAAAGGGATCCTGTAATAAGGAAACTAAATTCAATGAGGATCTAAGTCACATGATCTATTGAAGATTTGGAGGTTACATTTTCCAGACACCACTGTTGGCTTCAGAGTTTTTTGCTCCACTTTTCCCACTCTATCTTAGCTTCAAATGCATGTGCCAACCTTTACTTCCTTAGTGGAATATGTACAGTTCCGTCTCAGCAAGTATTCAGAATAAGTTCATTTTCTGTGAAAAGATTACTCTTCGTGTGTGATATTAAAAACACAAGGAACAATGGGTGGCATTTATCAATGTTGTACTGGAGTTTCCAGCTCACTTTAAAGGAGACCCACAATTATATTCTAAGCAGCATGCTGGAAAATGACATTATGAGATAGAGAGAAAAATCACTCTTTGTGATCCATATATATACAACACATATATACCCCTCCCTGCCAGACTGTGTGTGCTAGTATCTCCAAAATGTTACCATCAGCCCTGTGTTGGCAAAGCTGGGGAATGCCTTAATGCATGTGTCCAGGTACACCTCAAGCTTTAGTATCTAAGGGTGTGTCTAGACTACATGCCTCCTTCGACGGAGGCATGTAGATTAGCCAGATCGGAAGAGGGAAATGAAGCCGCGATTAAAATAATCGCGGCTTCATTTAAATTTAAATGGCTGCCCCGATCTGCCGATCAGCTGTTTGTCGGCAGATCGGGGGAGTCTGGACGCGATGCCCCGACAAAGAAGCCTTTCTTCATCGACACAGGTAAACCTGGTTTCACGAGGCTTACCTGTGTCGATGAAGAAAGGCTTCTTTGTCGGGGCATCGCGTCCAGACTCCCCCGATCTGCCGACAAACAGCTGATCGGCAGATCGGGGCAGCCATTTAAATTTAAATGAAGCCGCGATTATTTTAATCGCGGCTTCATTTCCCTCTTCCGATCTGGCTAATCTACATGCCTCCGTCGAAGGAGGCATGTAGTCTAGACACACCCAAAGGGTACATCTACACTAGCCGCCTAGATCGATCTGTTATCTTCACATGAACTGAACATGATCAACTGAACATGAGCTCTCAATGTATCACTATGACCAAATGAGGAAGCTAATGAGATCCTGGGACACATTAATGGGGGTATTTCAAGGAAGAGTAAGGTGGTTATTTTACCTCTCTATTTGGCAGGAATGAAGTTGCTGCTGGAATACCGTGTCCAGTTCTCATGCCCATAATTCTAGAAGGATGTTGATTAATTGGAGAGAGTTCAGAGAGTAGCCATGAGAATGATTAAAGGATTAGAAGACATGCTAATAATGATAGACTCAGAGAGCTCAATCTATTTAGTTTAACAAAGAGAAGGTTAAGGGGTGACTTGATTACAATCTATAAGTGCTTACATAGGGAACCAATACTTAATAATTGGCTCTTCATTGTAACAGAGAAAGTATAATAACTGGAAGCTGAAGCTAGTAAATTCAGACTAGAAAAAAAGTCATAAAATTTTGACAGGGAGGATAATTAACCATTGGACAGTCTACGAAGGATCGGGGGGACTCTACATCACTGATAGTTTTAAAATCATGATCGAATAAGGATTTTTTCTAAAAGATATGCTCTTGTAATCATTTTGAGGCCATTCTAAAGCCTGTGTTGGGCAGTGGGTCAGACTTAATAATCCCCAAGGTCCTTTCTGGCTTTGGAATGTATGAATTGCTGAAGCACACTGGCAGACAGCATTATGAAACCAGCTCTGATAGAGCAGTTACATGGATATAGGACTTGAGTCGCCAGCTCTGTTAAGCTGTAAGCTTCACTTGTATCAAGTTCATTGAAAGTTAAAGATGAAAAAAAGAAATCAATATGTTAGTATTTCATTCCTTTCCAACTCTATTTGTCATTGTTTCCCCACTAGCAAAAGTACAAAAGTTTTACCACAGTGTAATCTTGTAACCTTCTGAATTTAAACCAGAAAATCATGGATAAGGGGAGCTGCACAGAAACTGTAAAGGACATGAATGGACCTGTGCTAACTTGTCCTAATTTTTATACACAACACTGACATTTACAGACATTTCTATCTTTACCTTGAGTGACAGTTTTGCCCTATTTTCACACACAGATTACTGATACACTATCATTTTATAGTGGTTTGGCAGCTGAACTGCAAAGATTATAAACAAACTTGCAAAAATACAAGGAAGAAGATATTACTGTACCAAGTGACAAGTGGGTTTATTGTTATCTGACTTGATTAATTTGGCAACTATGTAAAGAAAATACTGAAAGGTGAGAACTAATATCAATTTCCCAGTACCTGTTCCTTGAAAAACAGATGACAGCCTGAGTGGGATGGAGAATGAAAAAGCTTTCCTAAAAAAAAATAAAAACTCTGTGTAGTATTGTATTAAATGTTCTCTCATCTTATTACTGACATAGCATGAAGGACAAGCTGTCCACGGAGAAATGAAAGATGCAATTAAAAGAAATTGGCAATAAGACAAAAATGTCTTCATTTGTTCTCCATCCCCAACACGTACACACAAGGAACTATCAGATGAATCAGTAATAGCAAATGGGTTTGAATGCACTAACTAGTTATAAAACATCAAATATATTTGTATCTATGTGTTTAAACGTTTCATAAATGTGAATCATTAAAAAAGGGAGAGATCTACCCAGGACTCTAGATGCCTTTGTAAAAAACGAATGGGGAGTAAGCCATGCAATTTCCATTACTGCCAACCCAAGAATTTAACCTTGAGGAGACAGACTCAAAATGCTTGAGGTTGGCTTAAAAATTGTAAGACTTAATAATTCTGTTGTTCTTTTTAGTTGCCTCCTGAAGTCTTTGCAGTTCCAATTTTGAATCTTTTCTCCACAACCTCAAAGGCTAGAAACTTACTTTTTCTTTTAAATGAAGGCTGAACTAGATGATTCTGTCCATGAGTGCTGCGAATCATATCTCCCAGCTGCAATGCAGACATACACTTTGGAACTGTTCACCCAAGTAAGTGCTCCAAAAAATGAGCAAAGGTTTAAAGTCTATTTGGACCAGGAAACTACCTGCACAAATGAAGAAGTCTGTCTAATTGTTCTTTATCTGTTAACATCTTTGAAGCTGATTCTTAGCTATCTGTGAACTACTTTAAACAAAAGTATTTTCTAAACAGTCATGAAATATTGAGAACAATTAACACTCACCTCAGATACATATGTACACATGCATATGCAAATAATGGTAGAATTTATAGACCTCCCACCCCCAGTTATTTTTAATTGCTGTTGAAATGGTATTTTTCACGAGCCAGGTTGAAATTCTCTATTTAATTATCTTAACATGTATACTCGGTGTCCCCCAAAAAGCTATCATAGAATTGCCAGAGACTTAAGCAAACTGTCCTTAAAAAACATGATCCTTGCTTTCACTTAAACACATCTGATTTATTAAAACTTTCCCCCTCATATTAAACTTATTTTGGTTTCTTTTCTTCCCCCCCTTATATTTTTATCACTGTCTTAGGGTATGTCTACACTACAGCACTAATTTGAACTAACTTAATTCGAATTAGTTAATTCGAACTAAGCTAATTCGAACTAGTTAATCCAGACCTAAAAACTAGTTTGAATTAACGTTTTGCTAATTCGAACTAGCATGCCCACATTGAGTGGACCCTGAACCGAAGTTAAGGCTGGCCGGAAGCAGTGCCGGCAGGGCATCAGATTAGGACTTAGAGCGTGGAGCTGCTGTCTCAGGCTAGCCGAGGGCCGTGCTTAAAGGGTCCCGACCTCCACCCCGGACAGACAGTTCTCAGGGGTTCCCCGCTCACTTGTCTAAGTTGATGAGGGACAGCAAAGCAGTCCTGTCTTAGAGTGCCCTGAATGCCCACACTCGGCACATCACAGCACTTGGCCATCACCCCGGCTGCACTTGCTGCAGGCTAGGGGGTCAATCGGGGGGCTGCAGGAGAGGAGCCCGCAGAGCCACCCCAGTCCTCCCCATCGGAGGCTCGTACCCCATTCCTCCCTCACCTCCTTCCACTTACCCCTCCCTAGCCCCCCTTCCTGATGTACAAAATAAAGGACACGTGTGTTGAAAAATAGAAGCTCTCTTTATTGAACAAAACTCGGGGAGACTGGGAAAAGGAGGTGGGAAAGGGGAAGAGAGAGGGTGGGAGAGGGGAGGGCAACTAAAATGATCAGGGGTTTGGAACAGGTCCCATATGAAGAGAGGCTAAAGAGACTAGGACTTTTCAGCTTAGAAAATAGGAGACTGAGGGGGCATATGATAGAGGTCTATAAAAGCATGAGTGGCGAGGAGAGGGTACATAAAGAAAAGTTCTTCATTAGTTCCCATAATAGAAGGACTAGAGGACACCAAATGAAATGAATGGGTAGCAGACTTCAAACTAATAACAGAAAGTTCTTCTTCACAAAGCAAATAATCAACCTGTGGTACTTCTTGATGCAGGAGGCTGTGAAGGCTAGAACTATAAGAGAGTTTAAAGAGAAGTTAGATAAATTCATGGAGGCTGGGTCTATTAGCCAGGGGATAGAAATGGTGTCCCTGGCCTGTGTTTTGGAAGGCTGGAGATGGATGGCATGAGACAAATGGCTTGATCATTGTCTTCGGTCCATCCCCTCTGGGATAGCTGGTGTTGGCCGCTGTCAGCAGACAGGCTACTGGGCTAGATGGACCTTTGGTCTGACCCAGTACGGCCGTTCTAAGTTCAGGGCTCAGGGTCGGGGGTATCACTGGACCACCTTGATTTTCATGCACACCTGCTCCTAGGTGGCCAGGCTGGAAGCTATCCTGCCCTAGACGGCCACTTTCCTGTGCCTTGTGCAGAGGTCGTGGATGAGGTCCACAATGTCTGCACTAGACCAGGCAGGCGCCCGCCTCTTGTGGCCCCGGGCAGTCTCTTGGGAGCCACCTGCCTGGTCCCGGAAAGAGGCGGAGGGCTGGGTGGCAGCGGGTGGCTGACTCGTGCCGTGCCAGGTGCAGGGTCTGCTGGCTGGGTGCTGGCAAGCTTGCACCTGGCACGGGCACTGGAGCCAGACCATGCCCCTTTAAGGGCTCCAGGGCCGGGAGGGGGGCAGAAGAGTTTCCCTGGTGGTGCCCAGAGTGGCCGCCAGGGAACGCTGGGGAGGGCTAGCCTCCCATTAGTTCGAATTAAGTGGCTACACAGCCCTTAATTCGAACTACTTAATTCGAACTAGGCTTAGTCCTCGTAGAATGAGGTTTACCTAGTTCGAATTAAGTGCTCCGCTAGTTCGAATTAAGTTCGAACTAGCGGTTTGCCTGTGTAGCGCCTATCAAAGTTAATTCAAACTAACGTTTGTTAGTTCGAATTAACTTTGTAGTGTAGACATACCCTCTGAGCGGTGACAGTTCAACTATTTCTGAGAAGTGAGGGCAAACCCCTGTCCATGCACATCTCTCCTCTCCCCCCGTAATTCCATGTCTCCCTCGGCCAGGGAGTTTCCCCCTTCTCTTATTTACACAGTGTATGAGCCACTGCCACTAGGAATCCAATTTTCAGTGGTCTCCCCTACGCTCCACCATGCTCATACAAACTCCTCATGCACCAAGTCTAATGCCATTTCATTTGGCTGTCTCTCCATGTTGTATTCAGACCATGGAGACAGATCACTGGTTTGAGCCACTCTTGGAGCTACAGCTTTACTACCAGAACAACTGTTTACAAGTGCTTGGGCCATGTCCACTCTGCACCTCAGCACAAAGGCCAATGGAACTCTGAGCAAGTGCAAAATCCTTGGGAGGAAAATATTTGACCCCTCCAATCTCTCCCTGCTCTTTTTTTTTTTTTGGCCAGGATTTTCAGAAACATTTTTTCACATTAGTCTATGAGTCTGTGGCGTGCTCTGTCACTCATTACAAGATCCCAGGCTCTCCACTGGAGCAATCACCTGTCCCCCAGATACCTCAGCTTCATTGTGGCAACCCCTCTTTTAAAGCTTAAAGTGCTTTTATATCTCCAGCTCTTGCTTAATAGCAGGCAAACTAGTACAAACTCAAATTTAAGCCTATATAGGGAATTTATTGTCCCTTCTCCCAGAGGCCTGTGACTGCCATGCAGTAGCCCTAGGAGACAGGAAGGCAGATGGCTCAGCTGCTAAAGGGAGATAACTTTCAGAAGCTGGGAAGCAAGAACATCAGGGAGCTCCTAGAGCCCCTGTTGCATGTGTGATAGGAGGATTAAAGTTGCAGAAGGAGGAGGGAAGTCACGACTGGCATCACTTCTTCCACAGATGACAGGAGAGGGGGTAGAAGTCTATAACTCTTGCTTTGAGAGGAATCCCTTTAAGGGTTTTTTGGAAGGAATCAGGAAGTTCTAAATCCTATTTAGAATATTAATTTAAATAAAAGTAGGCCTAATTGAGAAACTCAACTAGTTTGGGCATTTTATGAATTGAAAATTAGGAAGAGGAGACAACTGTGCTTTCAAGGTTCCTTTCCCCCTATCTTCAGAGCATGCAAACCCACTGAGGTGCTGTGACATTACAAGTGCATTTGTTGTTCGAATTAGAGTAACCTCAGACTGAGTGCTGTGTGACCTCAAATACATTTTCAATAGCCTGGTTGTCATGCAGGAAACAAGGGAGGAGGAGGTAAGCTTAAGTAATGTGCATAGCACAACGTGAATATCAATAGTCACCATTTGTGAATCATGAACTCTTTTGTCTTCATGGCTGAAGGTAATAAATTCAGGTTGATAATGCCCTGCATTAAACGTGGCTCTACATTGAAGGTGTGCTTTTAAAAAAAACCAACCCTTTCAAAATACTTAATGGTATGCAGTATGTCTCCTGATGACACTGAGTTTGAAGTAGCTGGGCAGAGCACAGCTGGCGGACTGGAACATTTCCTAGTTAGCTGAGGCTGGCATGTATTCCACCTTCTGATCATTGTTCCACACAGCTGTAGTGATATGAACACATCCCCTTCAGCGTGTTTCAGATCACAGCACACTCTTCTGCGCATGGCTTTGCAAAGCCATGGAATTGCACTTTAGAAGAATAATGCACCAAAGAGGATCAGCTGCTGCACAGAATTTTATGATTACTTTAAAGGAAAACAAATTTAATGGTGTCATCTGTTCACATACTGGCTCTTCAATGCTACATTAATTATACTGAACCTGTGCAAATAGATTATTCATGATTATCACCAGCCTGTCAAAGTGTGACTTTTCTTGGAGCTTAGGTAACATAACAACATAAAAAAGACAGAGTAGGTCATAGAATCATAGAATCCTAGGGCTGGAAGAGACCTCTGGAGGTTATCAAGTCAGCCCCCTGCTCAAAGCAGGACTCCTGCTTGTGCTGGAAAGACTTCATTTTAATTGTTATATATTTACTAAGTGCTCTTTTCCCTGCCGCTGGTATTTTAAAATGCGCTACTAGACTTTTTGGAAAACTCTAAGAGGTGAAATATTCTTAAAATTAAAAACAAAAATCAATCCACATGATTTTGAACTTCCAGGGGAAAAAAAGAGGAGCTTTTATGAAAACACCATAAGGCAGTGAAAGTCATTCATTTGAAATTGTTTGACAACAGGAAGAAGAAATCAATTATTTATTGTATCCCACAGAATGTTCCAAATAGAGTATCTTTCTGTGCAGCTCTTTGAATATCTGTTGGTAAAATTATGTCTTTAGGCTACTGATGCGCCTTTTCTCTTAATTGCAGGGATGGGCTTTAGTGGTTTATAATGAAGCTTAAAAATTCCTTGAAAAGCATTTTTCAGAGTTCAGTTTTAAAAAGGGCTTAAACAATAACTGGTTTTGAATAATTGATAGTTGCTGATGAAAAATGTTTAATCATAAAACTCCTAATAGGGCTGATATAGGGCTATGGATCTGTTCCAGTGTGTACCAGTCTAGTATGTGCATTGCTTACACCAAAGAGAATGGGTTGCTCATTCAGAGAAGGCACCATTCCATTTTAAATTCTCCTTGGAATGATCTAAGCTCTCCTTCAGTTTCCTATAAAGACTATGGTAGTGCCACTTTTGTAAGTTTACATTACTCTTTGATTTTGACACTAAGATTTACTATAGGGTCATAGATTAGGTTGGTTTAAGACGTAATTTCACAGAGGAAAAACAAACAAACACTGTCTAAAAGTGGAGACGGGGGAGTTTGTGTTTGTGATGTAGCTATTAGTTAATGAAGATGATGTAATGAACTGTGATGTTCCTCAATAAAATACATCTAGTGATTCACAACACAGATCATATTTTATAGCATTCTCTACATTAAGTTAAAACATTGTGAAAACTAAGATATAGTAAGACTAAAATAGGTCTTAATATGTAGTAAGTGAATGCCAGGGTGTTTAAAACAAAGGATAAACTTTTATACGGCTATGTGTACACAGCAGCATTATTTAGGAATAAGCTATTCAGGAGATTTTCTTGAATAGCTTATTTCAAAATAGCATGTCTACACAAAAAATGCATTTAGAAATAGCGCTTAGCTATTTCAAAATACTGCGTCAACACTGATTGGTCCACGAGGAGTAAGGGTAGTTCAAATTAGAGATCCTAATTCGAACTACCTACTCCGTGCCGCGTGTAGCCGCGAGCACGGAGTTCGGACTAAGGGACATTTAAAAATGGTGGCGCCCGGGAAGATGCAAATGAAGCCCGGGAAGATGCAAATGAAGCCCGGGATATTTAAATATCTGACACAGTTATATTCCCACCAGCCAGACTGTTTACTACACCTCTTTTGCTTTCCCACTCTATGTGCCAATCATCTACACTACACGCACACACCCTTTCCAACCAGCCAGAACCCCCTCACCTTTTCAGTTTGACAGTCTGCCTCTACTTTCAGGGCCTGTCCTGCTGCTGAGATCTTTCCTTCCACCCCCTTTATCAGTGCTACACAGTGATGCTGTGACTTTGCTGCAGAAAGTGCTGTGTACCTCTCAGGGGAAAGGGAGGAAAGCATAAGTCAGTGTGCCTTTGCTTAGTCTACAAGTTCAGCTGATTGGCAGACATTGTGTACAGATTAAGCAGAGGTGGCAGGGAAGTGTATGAGTCACAGCTCCCCTGCAGGGCATCCAGGATCTGCCTAAAATACCTATAATATTCTGCACATATGAAAATCTGCTAAATTGAGAGATCTGCAGTATTACTAGCTCCAAGAACTAAACATTCATGTGATGGGCTTAATAATACGATACATTGCAATTTGGGGGTTATGTCTTGTTTTTCTAAATGTTAGATGAGCCACATTTTTTTGTTTTCAGGTTCAAAATGCACACATACAAATCCTGCCTTCCTTGCTTCTTGTAGTGTGACTCCACTTACATAATCCTAACCCTGGAACGAGGAGCGACCATTCTCTCCCTCTCCATCCCTCTTGCCTGCCACAGAATTTCCTCTCTCCTTTGCCTATCCTCTATCCATTTTGCCACTATTCTATCTCAATCAGTATCCTTCCTGTCATTGAAAACACTTCCATTCTTCTAGTCACCTTTACTTTCCCTCAGTTTCACTGTCCCTCTACATTTTCCCTTGGTGGTCCACCAATACTCTCTTGCTCCACCTACCCTTTATTCCTTGCTCCCATATATCTCTCAGTCCCATATTTTCCCCCCTCTTATCCTTTAAATTACATTTTCTCTTTCACACCCTCATCTCTTTCTCTGCACTGACTTCTGGTGAATAGAGTTGGCCATCTTCTCTCAGGGCAAATTGAGGGTTTAAGTCTCACTGGGAGAAAAGGAAGATCTCCAATGCTTATTTTTAGGAACAGTAAAAATTATGACTGCATCCTAGATTCAAGAGATTTCAGGAACTTAAAATACTGTTTGGTGCAGAAACAGCATGCTCAGAGTACACCTGCCACATCAGGCCTATGGGTAAATCAGGTGGAGGAATGCCTATGTTCTCCTGGGCAAAGCATGAGATAGGATTATATCAGTGTGCATGCTCAGACGCATTAATTTAAGCATCTCCAGGATTTTTACTGTGAAAAAACAGGTACCCAGTGAGTTTCTGTGCCTACAGGATTAGGTGGCTCTTCAGTGGAGGTGTTATGGCTCACAGTAGTCCATTAAATCTGACATTTAGGTGCCAAAGTCACTTTGTGGAACTCAGCCTTTAAGCCATGAATTCTCAAATTACCAGTGAACAGCATCCAAACTGTGCTAATTGCTTTCCTAACCATTCCAGGTCCCTACAAAGCAGAGTTTTCCATTTCAATACTCTAATCCCAAGCTTTAATCCTTGTTTTGGCCTTAATTCTTCCTTGCATTTACTACTATAAAGTGGAGGTAACAATACTCAAATACTTTATGAAAATTAGTATTAGTTAATAAAGCACTTACTTATGAAGTAGTAGATAAATATTATAGGTCTATGGATTTCTGATGGCTTTTTGGAACCAAAGAAATCATTGATCCTATTGCTACAGAAAAGAACTCCCTGTTCCTTACTTAAAATGATGAATTGCATTTAAAACATTAAGCCTTAGAAGACTAAATATATAAAGCAAATGAATATGGAATATTATGTGAAAACAAATCACAAGCAGCTTTTGAAATTACTATAGTTGTTACATAATTCACTGAATAACTAAGTGTCTGTTTTTCATCCAAACGGCTGTGCATCTTATCACAGAAGTAATAAATCAGACATGGGTTATAGAATTTTCAGTACATAATTCCAGATTTTGGTAGCTAAGATAAAGTCTTGAGAGTTGAAAAGGTATTTTATTATTGCTGAATTATCTATTTTATACTCTTTTATGAGTTCATATAATAGTGTATATTTGCACCTTGACCCGTAAGAGTTATTATTTTGAAATACCTGCCAAAAATTGCTATGCCATGTAGATAAAGAGTTCATTTGAAGGACCTTCATTTAACTTAGAAAACTACTGTCTAAGATACATGCAGAGTTTTCAGGATCGCGCCAAAAACATAAGAATTTTCTAGGTGCCACAGAACTCTTCATTGTTTTTGCGGATACAGACGAACACAGCTACTTCTCTGAGATTAATCAGATTAGGTGCATCCTAACATCTGATGTATCTTAACACTCTGTTTCCCTTTTAAGATCCTTTTCCAGATTGTGCATGCCTTGCAGGTGTGATGGGGCAGAACTACCTTGGTCCAGAGTAGCTCCTTAATCACTTCTTTTCCAATCTGAGGTGTGTACTTCTCATGATGCTGCACTAATGAAATTCATATGGCTATGAAATTCCATTAATTTTTCATAGACATTCCATGGAATCACTCTCAGAAACACATTAACTGGCCACCCTGGTTTGCTTATTTACCAGTGCCATGGCCATGGAGCCTTGCGGCTCCCATTGGCTCCGTTTCCTCCTTTGCAGCCAAGGAGTGCCGCAGGAAGTGGTGTGAGGTAGGCCAGGCCGAAGGCTCCGTGTCCACAGCGCTGATAAATAAACATACCAGGGCAGCCAGTTAATATGTTTCTGAGAGTGATTCCATGGAACACTTTCAGAAACACTGGTCCACTGCACCTGCTAAAGGAAAGGGACTCTGAACATCAGCAAGGTTGGTGATTTCTTCTTTGAATTACTCTGTTTACATGCCTTTACTTTTCCCTCTGATGTGGGAAGTCTACATCCACCTATGCATTGTCTCCATATTGGAATTTAGTAGAGAAGATGGGCCTGGCTTCACCTATGTACCCCGTGCAGAATTGGGGCAGAAATACTAGCCTTATACTAGAGACTCAGGATTTGGAAAACCCCAGACCTTCTGATTTTGCCCTTGTTAGGCTTTTTACATACCACAACAGAGGTGGATACAACTTGTGGCCCAGTCAAAGGTCCAAATCAGAGAAGGAGACTTGACAGTTTGATGATATCCTGAATTAAGTTAAACCTTATTGAATCAGATTTGGTATATTTGGGTTAATTTAATTAAAAATGCAATTTTATATGTCTTATTGTAGAATTTCATGCACCTTCCCTGGGATTGTGGGAATGCTAATATAATTCTACTAAATCAGCCCTTTGAAATGATCTCCCTGGTAATACCTGCACCTATTTTTTTCCACTTGGATTCACCATGGGCCAACAAAGAGGCTCTCATGTAGTCTGGTTTTAAACTGACTTGGGGCCTTTTTCCGATCCAGCAAGAACATGATCCCTGGTCCATAGAGTGCCTCAGTGTTTAGGGAAGAATTGGAAGATCTCACTCCCCCGAAGCTCTATAAGACTATGTGCTTGTTTTGAACTGAAGCTTTGGGGAACTTGTAGCAACAAGGAATCCCTTTGGGTGAGATTTGAAGGACTATTTCTGCCAATGACTGTTAGGGTAGGGATGATGCTGACTTATTAGAATGCATATAGGCTTTTACTCATGTTTAATATGTGTTCTCTGTAGTGTTCTTACCTTAAGACTATAATAGGCTTGCTTATAAAGAACTATGGGACCTAATAACTATGGCAATTTCACCTGTTAATTCTTTGAAGAGAAAGCAAGCACATGTGCATTGGAAACCTGATTCTGACTGGAATAATTCAGTGAAGGCAGGGAACTGAGCAATCTGGAAATACTCTTGTCAGAAGGGAGTGAGGCTTGTCTGCACCCAAGAAAGTCAACATCTAGGGAGCTGGAAGCCTGACAGTAGGTACCTTTGTCCAACTATTGAAGGGGCCCTGAACTCTGACTGACCCATCCCACTACTGGACTGGAACATATATCAAAAAAGGAGTACAATCACATCAAAGCACCTGTCATGCCCTTACTTGATCACTAGGCTGTGTCAGTGGGGAGCAGACCCTTTTCTACGTAAGTGTTCTTCAGAGATTTCCAATACTTAGTTTTGATGGTCCAGAAATATTGTGAAAATCACGTTATTTGTTGTAGTGTAATGCTCCCATTTCTAGCCTTCAAGAAAAACCAAATATTTAGGGGCATCAGATAATTAAAATATCCAAATATTTCACTAAACTTTTTTCTGTTTTCAGAATAGAAGCTTTTTTGCTTAAGTTCCTGATGAAGTTTTGAATTAATTCTTAGTTTATCTGAACTAGGTTTGGAAATCACAGAGGAATATCTTACTGTATAATCAAACATGAAATATGTTTCAAATAAAATTTCATCAACTAATTTCAAACAGGACAGTATTACCCTGTAAAGAGAAAAAGATAAGGTATAATTTTTAAACTACACATAGGTAACACATTTTCCTTATACAATTCTTAAAAACAGAATTTATGTTTGGAAAATAGCAAAGCACACATTTTTCATTATTTCATGTTACAAAATGTTAATAACCTGAGACCTTTGTGTGCCATAGCAATTAACCACTGAGTGGAGCTCTAACCCAGCAAAAGATAAATTATTTTATAAACAGGGCACAGATGCCAAAAGCAGTCCTTTTTAAAAGGAAAACACAATATAAAAAGATGTAGCCAATTGCATACTGTTACAATTACACCCTCTTTACTGCTTCAGAAATTGAAGACTTTTGTAAGTTTAATTTAAAATAAATTCCAGGAAAAATGCTTTTGAAAGCTAAGCAGAATGCCGTTCCACATTAGCTTGGAATTACATCTCAATAGACTGAAAATTTTACTTCAAAGTAATTGTAGTTAATGAAAATAACTGTCAATTCTGCAAGTGTTCCATGCACTTAAGTTACAGATAAAAGGAAATGCCATTAAAATGTACAATGATTAAAAGAACAGAGCAAACCCTTAATAATATACATTTAATTGCCCTGGTAAAATTAAGAAGTTGTCCTATCCTAGTGTGAAAGTTATATGACCTATTTCAAGGGTCTCATGTGATGATTTAAATTAAATGGTCCAAATTCAGTCCTACTGTCTAATGGTCCTAGAATTACACCATAGATGCAGTCAGCCTATTTGCTTTTTGATAACTTACACAATTTATAGAAAGTACTTTTTTTGTTAAATTTAATTATTGATGTCACATATTGAATAAAAACCATTATATTTAAATCCTGGTATTTTGGAAGGATGACTTTCCCTGCTAGTCAGAATTCACTAGGCTACATCTACACTATGATATTTGCCTGAAGAGGCAATGAAAATGAAGTGTGGATTAGTATTTTCTCACACTTGGTTTGCATAATCTCTTCCGATCTGATTTTGCACAGAGGGGTTTTGCGCAAAAACAAGCAGGGTGGACGTTTCCTTTTTGCGCAAAAATCCCCTTTTGCGCAAGATCCTTTGATGCATAGGGTCTTGCACAAAAGGGGGTTTTGCGCAAAAAGGAAACGTCCATACTGCTTGTTTTTGTGCAAAAAACCCTTGTGCAAAAACAAATCGGAAGAGATTATACAAACGATGCGTGAGAAAATGTTAACCTGCATTTCCTTTACATTGCCTCTTCCAACAAACATCATAGTGTAAACTTAGCCTCATTGGATTGGTACAACAATATCAGTTTTCCTAGGCAAACTGTCTCCCTTTACTACTTGTGCTCTTTGGGCACAGAAGATGCTTTCTGCTGTGCAACCAGTGAAATATTTCTGTGATGGATGTGGATTGGATTTAAGGAGTTCATGCAGGAACTTTCTGTGCCTCCAGGTACTTACTGGTGGACAAGGTCAGATGAGAAACAGGGATCCACTGCTATGATCATCCACCAGTCTTCTTACATACATATACATAGTGACCCCATTCACACTGAACATTCTTTTACTTTGGTAATGCAAAGCTGTCATGTAAGTTATGGTTGTTTAGTGTGTAATAAGGATCTTGTCCATTCCAGTGATGATCATTGAGCACTGTAAACTGCCTGAATTCTGAATGTCTTCCATCTCAACCACCTTCTGTACATAAAAAAGTGCAGTTCACACTAGTGTGTGTATGTATGTATACTGCAAAATGTATACATACAGCTATAGCTGCATTATAGAGGATGATAAATTGTATAGAGCAAACAATCCTACAGTGGTGTTTAATTGTCATAGTATATGGTGATATTAATTACAACGTATCTAGTGTGCATCTCCTCCAGATAAATATAATTGATTACATATAAACAATTTCAAGTCACTCAGTGCAATTCATTATTTTAAACTATAATAAAATTGTGCTTCATATTGTTCAATTTAAGAATTTCCATAACTTCTGAAAACAAAACAGAAAAGCTCAAACTTCTGATGTTAATGTAAATATTGATCTCCATGGCCCAAATCAGGGTCCTTCACAGCTCCATGGATGTAAACGGTCCTTACTGTAGCTACTGTATTTCCTCTATGAGGCCATGTAGGCAGGATTCCAGGATCCTGCACAGAGAAACTTCATTTTGGTGGGCAGGTGGAGAACAAGAAGGGACCACTGCACAGATTCTCCAGTTCTTACTTCTCTCCCATGAAAGTTAACGACTAAAGTATATTTCAGTGATTCAAAGTTAATCACTAAAGTATATTTCAGTGATTCAAGTATATTTCATGATTCAGCAGAGTAGGTGTAGCAGCTCCCCTGCATTTCATCTCTTGGTGAGAGATCAGCTGTCTGGAAAGAACATTACTACCCATGAAAGGTAACACATTTGAAGTTGAAACTAGCCTGAAATATAAGAAAAATCCATAATTGAAATACAGAGTGTGAGAAGCCAATGTGAAATTCATTTATCTCCTTTGCACAAATATCTAGCATTGGCTATTTAAGCGTCCCCCATGTCTCAGCCAATATTGTCAGTCTGAGAGCGACAGTCAAAATTTAGAACAAAATGTATATAGCAAAGTTACTTGGAGGGTGGAGAGAGGACACTGGTTAGAAGGCAAGAAGTTTACAATTAAACATTAAATCATATTAAAAAAGAATAAGAAAATTATTTTCAGTCCCAACTTTTGCTTAAGTGGCTATTGATAGGGGATGCATATTCAGAGGAGTTACTTGCAGTTCTTGTTAGTGTCTTGCATTCTGTATTCCAATTATTTTTTTTCCTTTATACCCCAGGCTAGCTCTAACTTAAACTTTGTCTTTCTTATATAATCCTGTTCCTTCCAGGCTGCTGATCCAGCACCAGTGCCTTTCCCATTTATACTATTCCCACTTCAAAGCTAATAAACTACAAGGCTCTCCCAAGGCTTCTCATGAATGCATGAAAATCTACAGCAGCTCTGATACGTGCATCAAAGCATGAGTAGTGGAAATTCATATTTTAAAAGTTTCAGCTAAAATAGTAAAAGCTGATATCATATTCAGATTTCAGAGATCCTGCTATGTCTATCTTGAATACTTACCTGCTTTAGTGTAATTTCTCTGTCCAAATTCCTCTTTTGCTTTCTTGCTTTATTTTTATTGAAGTTTTAAATTCTAGTATTTCTGATATGTACCCTAAAGTAATAACTTCTGTTAGTATAATCCTTGAGGATTATGTACCTTATAAACTATAATTTTAATAATAATGTATATATTCCCATATATTTATTAGAGACTAGTGGGCCTAAGTATGAGGCTGGACTATTAGTCTAAACTAATCAGTGAAGGTTAGATTATACACAGCCTGAACAAGGTGTGATGCATAAATTGTTCCAACCCAAATGTAGTCATGGAAGACATTGTGTCTTCCTACCCTTCATCCTTTTTGGCGGGGGCGGGGAGGAGGGAGGTTTATAACCTATATCTGCCTGTACTAGCAGTAAATTACTAGCTATCCCATGTCGGGTTACCTATTCTGGACCACTCAGGGGAATGAGAATCTAAGGTTCCATTTATTCCTTGGCCCTTCCCAATCCTCTGCTCCAAGGAGTGCATAAATAGCTGGGTAGCCTTGCTTACTATTACATGTCTGGGCCCATGATCCAGCTAGCCTGCATGTGAGCATAAAGGGAGCTCTTCCAAGTCACAAACTAACCCTGACTGATTCCCCTGTAATTTCTCATTTGGGAATCTAAATATATTGTTTGTATATCTCCTTTTAACTGACTCATCTGTTTAGAATTGCTACCTTTAGAACAGATCAGTTGCACATACAGATGGACCTAACTTTTTATATATTTAAATTTAGTCTTTGATCTTTACAGGTAGTTAATGAGAATTTAATGAATTAAAGATAATTCTAAGAGTATTACAAATTCAAGCATGCAAAATGTTCTGAAAAATTTGAAATTTCAGTATTATACAAAGATGATACACAATATTCAATTGTAAACCTAGAAAGGACTTCCGGATTTCATATAATTTGTATGTGTGTTTGTATACCTACGTACACACACACACACACACACACACAATTCTTTCCAGTTTCCTGTGTCACTGAGTACACCTATTGCCTCTTCATTTCCTAATTATTTATTTTGCAAATATCCACACATTCTATGTTTTGGGGATGACCCCATTTGACAGCAATTGGTAAATGAGTTCACGTCTGATGAATATCTAATGCATTGGCCATGATGGAAACATAGAACTGATCCAATGACACTCTTAGTTTACCTGTGGAAAGCTCCGGTTTTACACAGTCTTTACTCCTTAAAAAAATCAGTAGTTAATGCCCTGGCAGTTCATTTTCTTTTTCTTTTAGGCTTTAATGCAGAGATTTTAGAACTCTCAAGTTTCCACTTCGGCTTCATTATTTAAATAATCTTTTAGTACAGATGTGTCTTTGTCTGGGGTCACAAAGACATACTGATTGCTACTGATATGGGAAAGTTGATGTACTTTTTAGTTTTTTGCATCTTTTTAGTATTTCTTCTCATTGATCAGATTTCTCTTTGATTAGCATGAGCTTACATATAAGATTCCTAATAGTAAAGTGTCAGTATTATTATATCAGTGAAAGGCAATTTGAAGTATGATATGGGAAAACTTACTCTTTCACTTCTCTCTGTTCAAGAGGATCTATTTTCATAGAATCATAGAATCATAGAACCATAGAACTGGAAGAGACCTCAGAAGGTCATCAAGTCCAGCCCCCTGCTCTAGGCAGGAACAATTCCAACTAAATCAACCCGGCCAGGGCTTTGTCAAGCCGAGACTTAAACACCTCTAGGGATGGAGACTCCACTACTTCCCTAGGTAACCCATTCCAGTGCTTCACTACCCTCCTAGTGAAATAGTTTTTCCTAATATCCAACCTGGACCTCTCCCACCACAACTTGAGACCATTGCTCCTTGTTCTGCCATCTGTCACTACTGAGAACAGCCTCTCTCCATCCTCTTTGGAACCTCCCTTCAGGAAGTTGAAGGCTGCTATCAAATCCCCCATCACTCTTCGCTTCTGCAGACTAAACAGACCCAAGTCCCTCAGCCTCTCCTCATAAGTCATATGCTCCAGCCCCCTAATCATTCGGTTGCCCTCCGCTGGACCCTCTCCAATGTGTCCACATCCTTTTTGTAGTGGGGGGCCCAGAAATGGACACAATACTCCAGATGTGGACTCACCAAAGCCGAATAAAGGGGAATAATGACATCTCTGGATCTGCTGGCAATGTTCCTCTTAATGCAACCTAATATGCCATTAGCCTTCTTGGCTACAAGGGCACACTGTTGATTCATATCCAGATTTTCATCCACTGTTACTTTCTGCAGAACTACTACTTAACTGGTTGGTCCCCAGCTTGTAACTATGCTTGGGATTCTTCCGTCCCAAGTGCAGGACTCTACACTTGTCCTTGTTGAACCTCATCAGATTTCTTGTGGCCCAATCCTCCAATTTGTCTAAGTCATTCTAGACCCTATCTCTGCCCGTAAGTCTGGACCCTATCTCTGCCCGTAAGAGATAGGGCTTAGTGTTATTTGAAAATAGACTTTTCAGGATTAGATTTTATTGGCATATATCAGTATACACACACAGAAACAGATGAAAAAAATATTTCCATCAACAATCGAAATGTGCAAATAGACAAAATAAAAATGCTACTTAATTTGGAGTTTAATCAAAGGTAATTGCTTTGTTTACTTTGACATATAATGTTGACGATTTGTGTTTTAATGGTTATAATGCTTTAATTTTTTTAACCTCCATATCTCCTATCACTAAGTAGTTGTCTGACCCTTTTACCATTCTTAGTAACTGTAAAAATTAAAATAAAATTGCTAAACTATCAGTATCTATTAAATATAAAAAGAAATATAATGTTACCAACTTTATTTATACTGAATTTCTATGGAATAAAAGCCTGGAATTTGGGATGTACAGTGTCGTAGAAAAGCCTTAAAAATGTAAATTTACTTCATAATCTTGTATTCCAGAAATTGATTGACATTAATCTAAATTTATATATATACACACAGGGTATGTCTACACTACAATGTTAGTTCGAACTAACGGACGTTAGTTCGAACTAACATTCATAGCCGCTACACTAGCGCTCCGCTAGTTCGAATTTGAATCGAACTAGCGGAGTGCTTAGTTCGAACTAGGAAAACCTCATTTTACGAGGCTTAAGCCTAGTTCGAATTTACTAGTTTGAATTAAGGGGTGTGTAGCCCCTTAATTCGAACTAGTGGGAGGCTAGCCTTCCCCCGGTTTCCCTGGTGGCCATTCTGGCCAACACCAGGGAAACTCTATGCCCCCCTCCCGGCCCCGGACCCCTTAAAGGGTCACGGGCTGGCTATGGTGCCCGTGCCAGGTGCAAGCCTGCCAGCACCCAGCCAGCAGACCCTGCACCTGGCACGGCACAGAGCCACCCACCCGATGCCCCCCAGCCCACCCCCTCTTCCCGGGACCAGGCTGGCGGCTCCCGGGAGCTTGCCCTGGACCGCAAGAGGCGGGCACCTTCCTGGGCTAGTGCGGACATCATGGACCTCGTCCACAATCTCCGCACTAGGCACAGGAAAGTGGCCGGCTAGGGCAGGAGAGCTGCCAGCCTGGCCACCCAGGAGCAGGTGTGCATGAAAATCAAGGGGGTCCACTGAGACCCCCGACCCTGAGCCCTGAGCTTACAATGGCTGTCCTGGGTCAGACCAAAGGTCCATCTAGCCCAGTAGCCTGTCTGCCGACAGCGGCCAACCCTAGGGACCCTGGAGGGGATGGACCGAAGACAGTGACCAAGACATTTGTCTCGTGCCATCCCTCTCCAGCCTTCCACAAACTTTGGGCAGAGACACCACTCCTACCCCCTGGCTAAGACTACTCCATGGACCCAACCTCCATGACTTGATCTCACTTCCCTTTAAACTCTGTTCTAGTTGTAGCCTTCACAGCCTCCTATAGCAAGGAGTTCCGCAGGTTGACTCTTTGCTTTGTGAAGAACAACTTTCTCTTACTAGTTTGAAGCCTGCTACCCATTCCTTTCCTTTGGTGTCCTCTAGTCCTTCTTTATGGGAACTCATGAAGAACTTTTCTGAATGCACCCTCTCCACCCAACCCCTGCTTTTAGAGACCTCTATCCTGTCCCCCCTCCGTCTCCTCTTTTCTAAGCTGAACAGTCCCAGTCTCTGTAGCCTCTCTTCATCTGGGACCTGTTCCCAACCCCTGATCATGTTAGTTGCCCTCCCCTCTCCCAGCCTTTCTTTTCCCCTCTCCCACCTCCTTTTCCCAGTCTCCCCCAGTTTTATTCAATAAAGACAGAGTCAATGTTGGAAGAAACGTTATCTTTATTTTGTACATCAATAAGAAGGGGGGCTAGGGAAGGGTAAGTGGAAGGAGATGAGGTAGGAATGGGGTACGAGCCCCAGATGGGGAGGACTGGGCTGGCTCTGCGGGCTTCTGGGGGTAGAAGCTCTCCTGCAGCCCCCCGATTGCCCCCTCTCCCCAGATGGCAGCCTGCGGCAAGTGCAGCCGGGCTGATGGCCGAGTGATGTGATGTGCCCAGTGTGGGTAGTCCGGGCAATCCAAGCCAGGACTGGTTTTCAAGCGGGGCACCCCTTAGAACTGTCTGTCCGGGGTGGGGGTCGGGACCCTTTAAGCGCAGCCCTCGGCTAGCCTGAGACAGCATCTCGACGCTCTAAGTCCTCCTCTGATGCCCTGCCGGCACTGCTTCCGGCCATCCTTAAGCCCTGTTCAGAGTCCACTCAATGTGGACTTGCTAGTTCGAATTAGCAAAACGCTAATTCGAACTAGTTTTTAGTTCTAGACGTGTTAGTTCGAATTAGCTTAGTTCGAATTAACTAATTCGAACTAAGTTAGTTCGAACTAGCGCTTTAGTGTAGACATACCCACACAGACATGCACAGAAACTCATTCCATATTTAAAAAACTGCTAATGTATACCAACGCTGTGTAGGAGTATGAGGTAAATAAGAACAATCTCCTTCCCTTTGCAAGCTGTGGGTAATTTCTGAAATGTGTAGAGGACACTGATGTAAATGAAAAGAACATCCCTGTGGGCAATGACTTGTCAAGAAAAGTGCTGGATGCTTTCTTTTGAGCCATGATTCTGTAAAGCAGTGGTTCTCATTTAGGGGTGTGCAAATCCCTTGGGGCCAGCAGAGGTCTTCCAGGGGGTACATCAACTGAGCAAGCTATTTATTTAGTTTTGCAACAGGCTACATCAAAAGCATTGGCAAAGTGAGTAGAAACTTTAATTTCAGGTCAACAATGACTTGTTTATACTCCTCTGCATACTATACACTGAAACGTAAGCACAATATATACACTCCAGATTATTTATTTTATAAGTATATGACAAAAATGAGAAAATAAGCCATTTTTCAGTAATTGTGTACTGTGAAACTTTTATATTTTTTTATGTCTGTTTTGTAAGCAAGTAGTTTTTAAGTGAGATGAAAGTTGGGGGCACACAAAACAAACCAGACTCCTAAAAATGGTACAGAAGTCTAGAAAAACTAAGAGCCATTGCTATAGGCCATTCATATAGAGCAAAGATCTTAAGTACATCTTAACTTTAACCACATGTTTAAATTCCATTTACTTTAATAAAACCTAATCCTCTGCTTAAGTGAATTCCTGAATAGGTGGGCTCATTCATTTGAACACACTCTTAAATGTTTTGCTGGAAATAATGGACCATAGCTGTATTTGACTAGTGCATCTCACAGTTTGATTTACTGTGAGATTCAGGTTTAGTGAAAACCCACTGTTGTTTTCAATATTTACATGCTGTTTTCAGATTACAAAATTGAATCATCTCTTTGAAACACTGGCTTTCATCATCATATGCCTGGATACAGGACTTCTGATAGCGGAAAGTTCACCTATGAGAGTTAGTACAGGTTGGACCTCCCTGGTCCAGCACCCTTCGGACCTGAGTCATCCCAAACCAGGGAGTTTGCTGGACCAGGGGAGGTCGATACTTCCCTGTTTGCTGGCCTGCTGCTGGCTCCTCTCTATGAGGTTCTTAAAACTGGGGGTCCCCACCCTGCTGCTCCCGCTGCTGCCAGGGGTTCCCAGGAGTTCCCCAGCCAGGGCCGCCCAGCCACCAACAACCCTGTTCAGCCACTGACAGCTTCAATAGCTCTGGGGGTTCCTCAGAGTTCTCTGCCTCCAGGCCACTTGGCCGTTGCTGGCTCCACTGCTGCTGAGGATTCCTCGGCTGCTGCCTAGGCCCACTGATGATTATGGATTCCCAGTCAGGGCTGCCTGGACATCACAGTCTCGCTGCCACTGGGGGGTTCCCGGGATTTCCCAGTAGGGGACGCCTGGCCTCTGCCGGCCCTGCTGCAAGGGGCTCTCCAGCCTCCTGACCCCAGTAATGCAGGTGATCCCCCAGTCAGGGCGGAGGCTCCTCAGTGCTGCCTGGCCCTGTGGTTTACCTGCCTAGCCAGAACTCTACAAATCCCATGTTCTCCTGGCTGGCTCCCGCTCCTGGGGCTCTTTGGTCCAGCAACATCCATAGCTTTGTCGGACCGTGGACGCTGCTGGACCAGAGAGTCCCACATTTGGGAAGTTCAACCTGTAGCACACAAAGCTCCCTCTGCAGAGAGTTAGTTGGCATGCCTACATTAGACAATAAAGTAGTGGCAATAAGACTGACACAAACTAGATGATCCCAGAAAAATGCTGAACCAGCTTACATGCTTTGCAGCCTCAGCAACATCCATGTAAAAATCCAGAATGAAACCCAGGAGGAAAGCAGCAGTGAGGGAAGAAACCCTGTTCATTCCTGGGGATGAATTTCCCATCACCTGATGAGACAAAAAGAGGCAGTGTGCTTCTTCTGCACCTGTGTATATTAATTACCTGCTGCTAGAGTCTACTATAGTTTCTAGTATACCTTAGATCATATCTATTCCTTTGATCCGGAGCAATACAACTTTTCATTATTGTGACAAGGAAGTCTAGGGTCAGAGGGCTTATGCTGGAGACCTCAGGGTCTTGTCACACCTGTCCCAGGAAAAAAGTAGCAGAGGAATCCTCCAAACTGCTACAGAGGCTATATGGGACATGGCCAGCAAGGAGGAGGCTGCAAGGGGCTAGCCATTCAGAGCTTTATAAAAGGAGGTGCACTGAAGACCAGAATTAGTTGCTGCTTGGAGCCTGAGGTGTGTGAGGAGTGCTTCTAGCAGCCTGAAGGACTGTAGCACCATAGGCAGCTAGCTCAGTGTGGCAGGGGAGTGAGGAAGAGCTCTTGGCTGGCTGCTGGACCGAAACTTGTAAGAGCCAAAAAGTAAGTATGAAATACTGGTGAAGGCTGGGGCCATGGCAAAATAGCCCAGTGAATTGAAAGCAGTTTAGTTAAAGGGATGTGGCAGCACATACTCCTTGGGGCCCTGCACTGAGACTGAGTAGGTTGATCAGATGTCCTGATTTATTAGGGGCAGTCCTAATATTAGAGAGTAATAAACCCCCAGAAGGGATCTCAATTGTTAAGAGGTTTATATGGAGAGCTCGAACCAGACAAGACCAGAGTTGGTGCAGTCTCCATGAGGATGCCTTGAGTGGGGCCTCCTATGGTGTAGGAGCATTTAAAGACTTTGCTGGATTAATATCTTGGAAGGGGTCTGTTTGAGTTGTGTCCCACACAGACTGTGTGTGAATCAGCCTGAGGGATGAGTTGCCAGAAACTGCCCATGAAACTTCAAGAATGATTCACCATAAATTAAGAAAGATGCAGACATGGACTTGAACAATAGGGAGCTTGCACGAGATGGGTGCCACCCTTTTCCAAGTATGGTTTGAAAATTGCAGAGGGAGTTTAGGGCCAATGACTCAAAAAGAAACTAGGATACTGATTAGAAGTAGCAAACAACAATAACCTTATTTCGAAAAAACTTCACCTGCGTCTAGGCTGTAGCTGTGTTCTTTCTAAAGTAAATTTGAAAGAATGCAGCAGTTTTTTTGATTGCGGTAAACCTCAATTTACGAGGAATAATGCCTTTTTTTGAAAATACTCTTTCAAAAAAAGGCACTATTGAATGCAAACTGCTTTTTCAAAAGAGAGTATCTAGAATATCTTTCGAAAAAGCAGATCTCTTTTTCAAAAAATCTGCTTGTAGTCTAGACGCTGTCTTTTGAAAGAGGCTTGCAGTCTAGACGTAGCCTGAGTGAGAATAGCATAGGAAGGCAAGCTCCTATTCAATCCTGTGAAAAGCAATGCACAGGCTAAATTCATAGTGCAGAGATCAGCGCCGGACCTATCATGAGGCGAACTGAGGCGGCTGCCTCAGGTACCAGGCTGGAGGGCGGGGGTAGGGCCAGAGTATAGAAAATTGTATCTGCTGCTAGTGCATATGTATTCTCTCTGCAGTACCATAAAAGGAGTAGAACAGGAAGAATGCAGAATTGAGACCTTTCAAAGTTTTGGCCCAAACAAGGGGGCATGGAGGCTTCATTTTTGCTCCTCGCCTCAGGTGCCAAAATGTTGTGGGCTGGCCCTGGCAGAGATGATGACCATGCTGGCTCCTAGGTTGAGGACTAGTGTTTATAGTAACAGCACTGGGGTTCTGCTTTGAGACATGAATGGTGTGATGCCCTGTCCTGATAAATATTTAAACACTCCCTATACTCCTAGGCCAAGTTTCATTTTTGTGTCCATTTCAGTATTGCTGTCTGAAAAACAAAAGTTTCCATGGCAGTTAGCTGTGCTTGGATGAACTTCTCTGTGTCTGAATCTCCTCCTTTGCTGAGTCTAGGTATAACATTAGACAACAAAGAATTTCTAGCACAAAAATCCAGTGCTGATTCTGCCGGAAGAAAAAAACATACAAATAAGACTATATAAGCAGGAGAGGGAGTTTGCCTAGAGCAGGGGTCTCCAAACTTTTCAGCCCGAGGGCCGCATTAACTATCAAACAGCAGTGCGGGGGCCGACTACACACTTGAGGTCCAAATAAAAAACAATCAAAACATGGATGTTGTTTTTAATTATTTATTTAATATTATTTTATTCAGTTATTATTTAATAACACATTCATACACTACACATGAACATCTGTATTAGTGTGAATGGTGAAATTGTTTCCTGGATGCCAAAATAGCAGACATTTCTGGCTTTAGATTTGTTGTCCCTAACATCAACAGTGACCTGAGATTATCATCGGACAAGTTTGTTCTCAAATTGTTCTTCACGTATTTCATTCTTGAAAATGTTTGTTCACACAGGTATGTTGTTCCAAAGATTGAAAGGTACCTTGATGCAAAAGTTTTGACATTAGGAAAGTCTTCCTACTCAAGGAGCTGATAGAGGAGGTATCTGAGCCTTTAGCTATGATCTTTGAAAAATCATGGCAGACAGGGGAGATTCCAGAAGACTGGAAAAGGGCAAATATTGTGCCCATCTATAAAAAGGGGAATAAGAACAACCCAGGAAATTATAGACTGGTCAGTTTAACGTCTGTCCCAGGGAAGATAATGGAGCAGGTAATTAAGGAAATCGTATGCAAACACTTGGAAAGTAATAAAGTGATAGGGAATAGCCAGCATGGGTTTGTGAAGAACAAGTCATGCCAAACTAATCTGATAGCTTTCTTTGATAAGATAACGAGCCTTGTGGATAAGGGAGAAGCGGTGGATGTCATATACCTAGACTTTAGTAAGGCATTTGATACGGTCTCGCATGATATTCTTATTGATAAACTAGGCAAATATAACTTAGATAGGGCCACGATAAGGTGGGTGCATAATTGGCTGGATAACCGTAGTCAGAGAGTTGTTGTTAACGGTTCTAAATCCTGCTGGAAAGGGATAACAAGTGGAGTTCCTCAAGGGTCTGTTTTGGGACCCGTACTGTTCAATATCTTCATCAATGATGTAGATATTGGGATAGAGAGTACTCTTATTAAGTTTGCAGATGATACCAAACTGGGTGGGGTTGCGACTTCTTTGGAGGATAGGGACATAATTCAAAATGACCTTAGCAAGTTAGAGAAATGGTCAGAGGTAAACAGGATGAGGTTTAATAAAGAGAAATGCAAAGTGCTCCACTTAGGAAGGAACAATCAGTTCCATACATACAAGATGGGAAGTGACTGTCTAGGAAGGAGCATGGCGGAAAGGGATCTAGGGGTCATAGTGGACCACAAGTTGAATATGAGTCAACAGTGTGATGCTGTTGCAAAAAAAGCAAATATGATTCTAGGTTGTATCAACAGGTGTGTTGTAAGCAAAACTCGTGAAGTCATTCTGCCGCTCTATTCTGCACTAGTTAGGCCTCAGCTGGAGTACTGTGTCCAGTTCTGGGCGCCACATTTCAAGAAAGATGTGGAGAAATTGGAAAGGGTACAGAGAAGAGCGACAAGAATGATTAAAGGTCTAGAGAACATGACCTATGAAGCCAGGCTTCATGAACTGGGCTTGTTTAGTTTGGAAAAAAGAAGATTAAGGGGGGACATGATAGCGCTTTTCAAATATCTAAAAGGGTGTCACAAGGAGGAAGGCGAAAATTTGTTCCTCTTGGTTTCTGAGGACAGGACAAGGAGTAATGGGCTTAAAGTGCAGCAGGGGAGGTTTAGATTGGACATTAGGAAAAAATTCCTAACTGTCAGGGTGGTCAAATATTGGAATAAATTGCCAAGGGAGGTGGTGGAATCTCCCTCTCTGGAGATATTTAAGAACAGGTTAGATAGACATCTGTCAGGGATGGTGTAGACGGAGCTTGATCCTGCCTTGAGGGCGGGGGGCTGGACTCGATGACCTCTCGAGGTCCCTTCCAGTCCTATTATTCTATGATTCTATGATTCTATGATTCCTTGGGCAAAAACTGGTAAAAACCCACCAGTCCTATTTTGAACTTGTCCCTAAGGAGGTCATTTGCTTGCAACTCAATGACTTCCAGCTGCAGTTCGTCTGGGCAACTGGCCACATCTGCTTCAAATGGGTTTTGAAACAATCTCACTTCTTCTGCCTTTGAATCCAAAAAGGTCTCCACGGGCCGCATGAGAGGGCCTCGCGGGCCGCATCCGGCCCCCGGGCCGTAGTTTGGAGACCCCTGGCCTAGAGGAACAAGTTGACAGTCTTTTTGGTTCTGGAAGCACCATTTCCCCACCCATGGCTGTGGACTCCGGGCTCTACAAACCCATCGTAGCATGGCCAGAGGTCATGGCAGAGGAGGACGATGGACAGCACCAGGGGGAGGAGGACGAGATGGCCATCGTCACACTGTGCTCGGAGCCTGTTGCTGTGATCCAGGGCATCTCACAGGCACCACCTGATGCTGAGGAGGGATCTTCAGGTGAGTGCTCTCAGTTTGTCACACACACAGGGTGGAGGAGGAGAGCGCAGAAGGCGAGGAGTGAAAGCGTCACTTGGCCTGCTCATGCTGGACATTGTGCTGCAGTCCATGCAAGTAGAACCACAAGTATACGCAGACTCAGCAGGCATCCCCTGAGCTCACCCAGGATCCTGCTTCCAGTTTCAGGGATGGCCACACACATGTCTGGCCCCGGGAGGGGGGACACCTTCCCACCACCTAACATGACTGGAAGCAGGCTAACCAGCCAACAGCCCAGGCTGCTGTGAAGCCACGAGAGAGTGGGGGGCCCAGAGAGACTACTGGCTGGGGCCTATCCTGCGTCATGAAGTTAAAGGCACCGAGGGTAGAAGTGGCATGTCTGGAAAAGGAACCCAGGAATCCTGCTTCCCAGAATCCCTTCCTTTCCCCTGCCCACCCCGCCAAGCACCAGCTCCCACAGTCCTCACAGAGCTGAGACTGGAACCCCCACATCTAACCAACAGACCCACTGCCCACCTACAGGAAAGGAAAGAAGACAGAAGTTCTAATGCCCAGTTCCCTGCTCTAACCTAGCGCCCCTGTCCTCCCCCAAAGCCAGTCACCCCCAGCAACCCCCCATTCCAGCCCAATGGCCACCCCTCCCCCCCAGAGCCAGGCACCCCCAGTCCCTCCCCCTGCTCTAACCCACCCTTCCTGCAGAGCCAGGCACCCCCCCAAATCCCCCTGCTCTAACCTACCTCTCCCCCAGAACCAGTCATCCCCCCCCACACTCATGAAATAATGGGCTTGCTGTGATAGACACAGGACAGCTATTTTGGGATACTCTGGTACCCTGAAATAGCGTTTCAGTGTATATGTACCCCAAGTGATCCTTCCCCTGTCACCCATTCCCAGCTTCTGACAAACAGAAGCTAGGAACACCATTCCTACCCATCCTGCCTAATAGCCACTGTTGGACCTAACCTCCATGAATTTATCATCAGCACAAGCCAAAGCTGATACCTTGGAGCTAGACAACTCCTGTCTGATGGATATCTATGCAGAGTAGGTGTGTTCATATAGTTTGCTCCTGAAGTCTCTCCCCTCCTCCCAAACAAGCTGTCAGGAGAGAATTTATTCATACCCTGCCTACATCAGCACGAACCAATCTGTAGAATCTGGCCCAAGTTCCTAACACCCTACAAGAATATTATCTGAACAGATGTTTAGTACTGCAGGCTTAAATGGTTTTATTTATTGAACTGAAATTCAGGAGATCTGGGTTCAAATCCCAGTTATGACATAGGCTTCCTATGAACTTGGCCAAGTCCAATAGATTGAAATGTAAGGGAGTTAGGTACTTGGATTTCAATAGGATTTAGGATGTATAGCAAGGGACTGGGGAAGGGGGGCAGACTGGTTAGTATCAGGTTGAGTAAATGTATTTACTGATTCCCACTGAGTGCAGGATAAATGTTATTACGCCAAGTCACAATTTCTGCCCTTTTTCTATGCACAAGCTCATGAATACTGTCCTCTCCATTATTAGTAGTTCCTGGTTGTGTAGTTCATTACTGTCTATAGACTAGACTACATACAGATATCATGGTTGCAACAATAACATTGTAATGTGAATTTAGTTATGCAAACTTTGGAAAATTACTTTCACAAATTTCTTTGCTATGTTTTCTAAACAAAGTAGTAGTTTCTCAGCAGAATGCATAAATAATGTCAGTACTCCTAGGCTACGTTTCCACTGCAGCACTATTTCAGGATAGTGGAGATAGCCTGATATAGCTATTCCACATCTTTTGAGCACATCAATTATTTCAAAATATAACAGGCTTTCTATTCTGATGCCCCTGTAAATCTACTTCCACTAGGAGTAAGGGATGTTTTGGAATAATGATTTTTATTTCAAAGTAAGTGCTGTGTAGACAGTGCCAAATTTTGAAATAAACTATTTTGAAATAACATTGAAATAAGACATACAATTTGCATAGCTCGTATTGCATATCTTAGTTTGACCTCTGGTGCAGTATAGAGGCACCCCTCCAGTTACGAGCCATGGTTCATTTATAATAAATTTGAAAGTGGAAGAAATTAGTTTTTAAAAATGCAACTTTTTAAAATAGGGGTGCAGTAGATAATCAAAAATGTCTTATTTTCATTACAAGAATCAGCTTCTTTCCTAGTCTGTGGTGGGGAGGACATAGCTGGTCAAAAATGGGACTTAAATTGCAGGAGAAATGCTGAAGATAAAATACATAAAATGAGCTGCTAGTTTAATGTCACCTAACTTTTTAAAATAATGAAACAAACATTGCAAAATTTTGTTCTAGAAAATTGGTGACTGCATTGTTTTCCTGTTAAAATTAAAAATTAAACAGCCTAAAAATAACTCTTACCTTTTTCTCCCTTTTAAAATGATAAACAATACCAAGTCCTGGTTCTTTAAATATTTAAATTATTAAAGTCTGAACAATTTATGTAGTCTTTTGAGTAGGAAAGAGCAAGGTGGTGTTGTCCAGTGATCACAATTTATCCCTCTAGTTTATTCCTTCTGACTTTCTAAGGAGCAGCAGTCCTGCAGAGAAGCCAATTAGTCTGCTGTACCTGAAGGCAATCTGACTAGCTAACAAAGACTACAAAGTGCTGAGAGGGCCTGGCAGAGAAATTAAACTCTGCAGTTATTTGTGGGTTTTATTTTTCTAAAGGCTAATTCCCAGATGTAACACTTATTACACTCTGTTCTACACTTCTCTCTGGCTGAGTTTGTGGGTTTAGCGTTCTTGCTTTATAGCAGCAGTTTCATTCTAACTATAAAGCTCCAACCTACCAGAAGGCTGTAGCCTGGGGAATTTGCCTCGGATCTGCAGGTGGGATTGGCTCTGTGACCTGTGAGACTGCCAGCCTGTGAAGGAACAACAGTAATGTTGAGCAATGAGCTTATGTTGGGGCAAGAAAATAGATGTTTTTGGCTAGGTTGTGTGTTGGGCTACCTACTTGCACAAGAGAATAAGAATTAGTAATAACAGTTTTGATCTCCAATGGTCAAAAGGACGGTTTGGTTGCTTTTTGCAATAACATCCTCTCCTTTTCTTACTCGTAAAAGAATTCCATCAAAACTTCAGAATAAAAAAGATCACTCTTAACAATAACAATAGATAACCCCTAACTGTGTCCTAAAGGTATCTCATATTTTTTAACTCTTTCTAAAAAATCACTTTTTAATCTTCTGCTGCTCACCTTCATCTGCTCGCACTCTACAGAGGCTATCTACAAATGTGGCTACACAGCATTTCACAAAGAGGTTAAGAACATGATATCAAATATGAAGGCTGTTCATAAGACTTCGTCCAAACCCCATTTAAGCTAAGCAGAGTCATAATCTTGCTCCCTTACTCTTCCCAGAATCTATCATTTATTGTTACATATTTATTTACACCTAATTTAAAAGTTGCTTAGGACAGATATCGGTCATTGGAGGTTTTTTTGGTGTGTGTGTGTGTGTGTCCTTTAAAGAATTGTTGTGATGACAGATGCTAATGACGTGCAAACATCTAGAAGATACAAAAAGTGATAAGTAACTGTCAGCATGGATTTCTTAAGAACAAATTATGATAAATCAACCTCGTAGCTTTATTTGCCAGAGTAAGAAACTTTGGAGATAGGGTGGAAACAGAAGTTGTGATGTATCTTGACTTTAGTAAGGCTCCTCATAAACAAATTAAGGGTATGTCTACACTGCCACCCTAGTTGAACCAGGGTGGCTAACGTAGTCATTCGAACTTGCAAATGAAGCCCGGGATTTAAATATCCCGGGCTTTATTTGCATGTTCTAGGGCGCCGCCATTTTTAAATGCCCGATAGTTCCAACTCCCTGCCCGCGGCTACACGCGGCACGGGCTAGGTAGTTTGAATTAAAGCTCCTAATTCAAACTACTGTTACTCCTCCTGCAATGAGAAGTGACGGTAGTTCGAATTAGGAGCTTTAATTCGAACTACCTAGCCCGTGCTGCTTGTAGCCATGGGCAGGGAGTTCAAACTACCGGACATATAAAAATGGCGGTGCCCGGGAACATGCAAATAAAGCCCAGGATATTTAAATCCTGGGATTCATTTGCAAGTTCAAATGACTACGTTAGCCATCCTAGTTCGAACTAGGGTGGCTAGTGTAGACATACCTTAAGGGACTAAAACTCAGATTGCATTACTATAAGTTGGGTACAGAACTGTTAAGATAACCATTCCCACAGAATAAAGTCAAACTGAAAAGGCATAATGAGTGAGGAACTACACGGATTAGCTCTGGGTATGTTCTGTTCAACATCATTATCAGTGAATTAAATAATGGCATAGATAGTGCATTTATAACATTTGCAGATGATACCAAGTTTGGAGGGGTTACAGTGTTTTGGAGGATACTCCAACTGAGGCCTAACTAACACAGAGTATAGTGAAAGAATGACTTCTCATGTCTTGCTCACAAGACACCTGTTAATGCATCCCAGAATCTGTTTGTTTTTTTTGCAACAGCATCACACTGCTGACTCATATTCAGCTTGTGGTCCACTATAACCCCTAGATTCCTTTCTGCTGTACTCCTTCCTAGACAGTCGCTTCCCATTCTGTATGGCTATGTCTAGACTGCAGGCTTCTTTCGAAAGAGGCTCTTTCGAAAGCATGTTTCGAAAGAGCCTCTTTCGAAAGATCGCGTCTAGACTGCAGGCGGATCTTTCGAAAGAGCAATCCGCTTTTTCGAAAGAGAGCACCCAGCGAGTCTGGATGCTCTCTTTTGAAGAAGCCCTATTTACATTGAAGAATGCCTTCTTTCGAAAGAGGAACTTTCGAAAGAAGGTGTTCTTCCTCGTGAAACGAGGTTTACCGCCATCGAAAGAAAAGCCGCGTTCTTTCGAAATAATTTCGAAAGAACACGGCTTGAGTCTGGACGCAGGGGAAGTTTTTTCAGGAAAAGGCTACTTTTCCCGAAAAAAACCCTGAGTCTGGACACGGCCTATGTATGAAACTGATTGTTCCTTTCTAAGTGGAGCACTTTGCATTTGTCTTTATTAAACTTCATCCTGTTTACCTCAGACCATTTCTCCAATTTGTCCAGATCATTTTGAATTATGATCCTATCCTCCAAAGCAGTCGCAACCCCTCCCAGCTTGGTATCATTTGCAAACTTAATAAGCATACTTTCTATGCCAATATCTAAATCGTTGATGAAGGCATTGAAGAGAGCTAGTCCCAAAACAGACCTCTGCGGAACCCCACTTGTTATGCCTTTCCAGCAGGATGGTGAACCATTAATAACTACCCTCTGAGTACGGTTATCCAGCCAGTTATGCACCCACCTTATAGAAGCCCCATCTAAGTTGTATTTGCCTAGTTTATTGATAAGAATATCATGCGAGACCATATCAAATGTCTTACTAAAGTCTAGGTATACCACATCCACTGCTTCTCCCTTATCCACAAGACTCGTTATCCTATCAAAGAAAGCTATCAGATTGCTTTGACATGATTTGTTCTTTATAAATCCATGCTGGCTGTTCCCTATCACCTTGCCATCTTCCAAGTGTTTACAGATGATTTCCTTAATTACTTGCACCATTATCTTCTCTGGCACAGAAGTTAAACTATCTGGTCTGTAGTTTCCTGGGTTATTCTTATTTCCCTTTTTATAAATGGGCTCTATATTTGCCCTTTTCCAGTCTTCTGGAATCTCTCCTGTCTCCCATGATTTTCCAAATCGTTTCATAATTTTTAAATAAAAATGCAATAAATGCACACATAGTCATTAAAGGGAATGTCACTGTGTAAGTTAAATCACTCTCTTGGTGGGCAGATTAAACTTTACTGATGTTCCTTTGTAGTCAAAAGTGCATGGCAGGAAAGGAAGGCTAATGGACCGGCTAACTTTAGAGATGAAATAATCCCACATAAAGAGTTTCTTTTGTTGTTGTTGCAGAGGTGTTCTCAAGTATTGAGAAATGAGAAGGGAACTGCGTATGAAATTGAGATTCCAGGAAAGGTCGGGAAAAACAGAGACCCACTATAGCTATTTCTAGGTGAAGGAATAGTGATGCTATAGATTTGTATGCTATTTGTGAACTCCTCTTGATGGACACACAACTTTTGCATATTATATAAACAAACCAACTCATCTTCCAAATCACCAGCTTCCAGGGATCCTGAACAATTTATATAATGGGGGTGCTGATGATAAAAACCATGTATTTGGTGTTTTTTATCACTACTTCAACAAAGGGAGATATCCCGGAAAAGCTATGCTGTGTCCAAGGAATGCGTCCGCTTTTCCTAAAAAGAATTCGAAAAAGCACTCTTTCACCACCCCTCCATTTTATGAGGAAGAAGGGATGTGTCGAAAGATGTGCCAAATTTCAGAAAAGCCTCTTTCAGAAGAAAAGCGAAAAAAGATATATAAATTGCGGTTTGCAATTTGCATCTTTTTCTGACTTTTCTTTGTAGTGTTGATATAGCCTTAATTCCAGCACCATTGCCAGGTGCCAGCACCATTCTCCCACAGGAAACTGGGCTATAAATACCAGTAAATGCTTCCACTTGGTAAATAGGCAATACCATCATAGGGTATGTCTACACTACCCCCCTAGTTCGAACTAGGGGGGTAATGTATGCATACCGAACTTGCTAATGAAGCCCGGGATTTGAATTTCCCGGGCTTCATTAGCATAAAGCCGGTGCCGCCATTTTTAAAAGCCGGCTAATGCGAACCCCGTGCCGCGCGGCTACACGCGGCACGGGCTAGATAGTTCGGACTAGCAAGCCATTCCGAACTATCTGTACGCCTCGTGGAACAGATAGTGGAACGAGGTGTACAGATAGTTCGGAATGGCTTGCTAGTCCGAACTATCTAGCCCGTGCCGCGTGTAGCCGCGCGGCACGGGGTTCACACTAGCCGGCTTTTAAAAATGGCGGCACCGGCTTTATGCTAATGAAGACCGGGAAATTCAAATCCCGGGCTTCATTAGCAAGTTTGGTATGCATACATTACCCCCCTAGTTCGAACTAGGGAGGTAGTGTAGACATACCCATATATAGTTATGGTGCTGCTGTTACCTCCTCTGGAGATGCAAACTGGAACTGGGTTTCACAGAGACCTCTGTATCCCCAGCCTTGGCTCACTCTCAGCCTATGATGCTGTGACAACATACAATCCCCTCCAGTACGTGCACTCAGACATTTAAAGAAGCAGGGATACTCCCAGCTGCAGGCTTCTCAGCCACTCATGAAATAAAAGCAGAGAGTTCAGTTAACACATCCCTTTCAGTTCCCCAGTCTAGGACCCAAGCGCTTTACCATCCTTCCCTGTTAAAAGCCTCACCAGTAAGTATTAGTGTCCTGTCTGTCCCTCCCTCAGTGTGGAGAAGAAAATATACTGAACCCTATTACTGAGCAGATTTCCCATGCACTTCAAAAAATGCTTTTTTCGATCAAAAATATAAAACAGATGTATTAACTACATAAAGATATATTTTATTTGCTAATAAGAAACAGGAAAGAGATCAAAGTAGATTGTTGTAAGAAATAAATAAAAAATACATCTAAAGTCTCTAAAGTGGGTAGGATTTGATTCAAGTAATGCCTCACCTGTTAGTATAAACCCTTCACCAATTTTCTTACACAGATAATCTTTCTTCTCCCTCATCTGAGGCCAGCACCTCCCCCAGTTAAATATTTGTCCCTCAGATGTTTCCAGATGTTCTGTTGTGTGGGAAGTAAGGCCCTGGGGTGATGTCACTTCCCTCTTTTATAGTTTCTTCCATGTGGAAGGAAATTCTTTGTTTTAAGCCAAGCCCCACAACAAAATCTGTGGGAAAATACAGGCATTAAAATGGAGTCCAGGATCACGTGATCTTGTCTAATGCTTTTGCATGCATTGGTGGGTCATGACAGCCATTATGCATATGCTGACTCTACAAATGAGAATAAGCCTTTTTCATGGCTCACTGTGTTTGTTGGTGGAATATTCAACTGGAATAGGCCATGTATAGAATCATAGAATCATAGAATAATAGGACTGGAAGGGACCTCAAGAGGTCATCGAGTCCAGCCCCCCGCCCTCAAGGCAGGACCAAGCTCCACCTACACCATCCCTGACAGATGTCTATCTAACCTGTTCTTAAATATCTCCAGAGAGGGAGATTCCACCACCTCCCTTGGCAATTATTCCAATATTTGACCACCCTGACAGTTAGGAATTTTTTCCTAATGTCCAATCTAAACCTCCCTTGCTGCACTTTAAGCCCATTACTCCTTGTCCTGTCCTCAGAAACCAAGAGGAACAAATTTTCTCCTTCCTCCTTGTGACACCCTTTTAGATATTTGAAAACCGCTATCATGTCCCCCCTTAATCTTCTTTTTTCCAAACTAAACAAGCCCAGTTCATGAAGCCTGGCTTCATAGGTCATGTTCTCTAGACCTTTAATCATTCTTGTCGCTCTTCTCTGTACCCTTTCCAATTTCTCCACATCTTTCTTGAAATGTGGCGCCCAGAACTGGACACAGTACTCCAGCTGAGGCCTAACTAGTGCAGAGTAGAGCGGCAGAATGACTTCACGAGTTTTGCTTACAAGATGTAGATGTAGATGACCAGACATACTTGCTGAGCCCCCTGGCTTTGTACTCCTGGTAGATGGAGAGCTTGGGCAGCCAGCCATCAACATCACCCAGAGTGCTCTCAGCCCTCCTAGAGCACATTGCATTTAAAGGGCCTGGGGCTCTAGGCACTGCCGCCACTTCAGTAGTTTGAACTAGGGTGGTAATGTAGGCAACTGGAGTTGCAAATGAAGCCCGGGATTTGAATTTCCCGGGCTTCATTTGCATCTTACCAGGCGCCGCCATTTTTAAATGTCCGCTAGTGCAGACTCTGTGCTGCACGGCTACACGCGGCACGGACTAGTTAGTTCAGACTAGGCTTCCTATTCCGAACTACCGTTACTCCTCGAGGAATAGGAAGCCTAGTCCAAACTACCTAGTCCATGCCGCGTGTAGCCGCGTGGCACGGAGTCTGCACTAGCAGATATTTAAAAATGGCGGCACCCAGCAAGATGCAACTGAAGTCCGGGAAATTCAAATCCCGGGCTTCATTTGCAACTCCGGTTGCCTACATTACCACCCTAGTTCGAACTAGGGTGGTAGTGTAGACATACCCGCAAAGATAAGGTTACGTGAAATAAGACATTTATAGTTATGATTGTATAAAATTACTCATATTTATATTTCTACGATCTAATATTCCTCATGCAGTACCTCCACTTGCACTAAGGGGAGGACAAACATTAGGGGCCTGAATGCAGCTACCTGGCTGCAGTATAAAATGGGGAAGTGAAGGGGCTGCTTTAAAGCCTCAAAGATAGGCATATTGAAACTCTACCTTCACACAGTCTCTCCTTTCCCCCCTATGCTGGAAATAAGTGGTAGCTGGTGCTGGAGGTGGGGCTTCGGGCCTTTTACTGGATTTATGCCATTGGAAGCAATGAGATTATTTTTCCCCCTACAGCTAATCCTAAACCACAGTGTAATCACTTGGCACCATCTGAGCAGTGGTACATACACATAACTGAGAAGATATTTCTTTTTTACTGATATCCCATACTTGTGGTACAGTGCTTCACTTGCAAACCAATGACTTTACAAACTATCCCTTGCATATAGTTGAATAAGTTTTAAGTATTGACTCCACAGTTCAAGAAATTACTTTTTTTCAGTTAGAAAGCACAAAGAAATCAAACATGAGCAAATAAAATCCCTCAAGGCAAGAAAGGTAGAGTTCCTTCCCTTTTATCTTGTAGTTGTTTACTGGAAATGATGGGAAACTCCTTAGTTGTTCATGATAGAAATAAAGGTCCAGATTTAGAACATTTATCTGTAGCATCCCCAAAATCCCATAGCCAAGAATGAAATTCATACTGCTTTTGCTTGTTAGTGTGGATGGTATGCTATTTGCTTTATTGGAAAATACACTATACTAACTAGATATTTGTTCAATGTCCTTCTGTGCCAACTTGTTTTCCTGAAGATGACAGCATTGTACTGTTTGAAGTATCTACCCCCATATTCAACACCATTATTAGATAAATACCCTACTGTGACAAATATGTATATATTTCTTGCTATCAGAAAGCTTCTTAAGAAGTGTCTCTGAAGAATTCATGAATAGCAAATGAAGATTTAGATTTCAAATTTTCTACCAGGCTACTGATGTGTATGGCAATCTAACAAAGAGCTAAATGAATCTCTCTTTAAAAAACAAGAGAATTAGAAGGAAGGTTCCCATAAATCTGTAGTTCCTTGTACACATGGTACAATTAATAAAATTACTTGCTACAAGCATTTTAATAATTATGCCACAGGGTTTTTCGCCTGAACAAATAGTTCCCTAAGGCATTTTCTATACTGGGAAAAAGTACAGTGCTAGAAAATATTAATTAACACCAAGCTGAATACATTTTTGCCCTTAATGTGGAACAGGACTGTTGTATTTAAACCCATATTAGCAAAGTAAAGGCTTAAGTCTAGGCACATAATTGTTTTGAACACAAGTGCACTTATCAACACCATGGGTAAAACTGTAGTTTAGCACCATACTAATTTACACACATTACTTATGTTTTTAACATGATATACATAAAGTCTTCAAAAAAGGTTTGCAGAGTCTAGTTAGCATGGTGTCTTATAATTGAAGATTAAGAAGAATCCTTGTCAAAACAGAAATTACATTTGATAATTCCTTCCTAGCCTTACCATCGATGGATTACTCATATTTGGCACAATACTAGAATAGCAGGATTAACGTCATGTTGTATAAAATTCAAATTAAATTCCAAACTGGAGGGGCTGTGACATACTAGGTTTCCTTCAAACTTAACTGACATGGACCTTGTCTTCTGTCATTGAATTTAACTGCAAAACCCTCATTGATTTTAATAGCACGAAGTAAGTATGAAGCTTGGGAACAGAACATCACCCAGACTGAGTAGAAAGACTCACATCACCTTTGTTCAAACTAATGCATTAAAGTTAGTAGTGTCCATGTTTTGGCAGAGTCTCAAGCCACGCAAGCTCAGACCAAGCACTCTTGAGCACCTAAGATGTTATATAAGTCACGACCTCCACAAATCTATCTACCCAAACTGTCATCTACCATAAAGAGACAAGGAATGAGAAAGTAAAAGGTACCATGGGTTTGAGTTAGTGATATTCATTTTAATTTCCAAAAAATTAAATTAACAAAACAAAAGCATATACTGTATATTCACAGAAGTTGGCTTTTAAAATTCTCACATGTTTATAGTCCCTACAATATGTGATTGAGCCAGATGCATTGCCACAGGTGAGCCTAGGAGGGTCATGATGACCCACCCACTTAGCATGCAGGTACATCCAAATTTGAGGAGGGGTGTAGTGCTGATTCTAGCAGCTTTGCTTTGCCATTTTGTGAGCCACCCCATTTTTATCTCCAGTTCCACAGGTGAGGCTATGTCTACACAGCAGTATTATTTTGATGTTATTCCAAAATAACATAACCAGGGTCTACACAGCAAGCAGTTATTTTGACATAATGTTGGAATAATGGCAAGATGGAGGATTTCTTACTCCGACTCATATAATCCTCATTTTATGAAGAGTAATGGAAGTTGGAGGAAGAGTGCTCTAACTTGGACTTCCTACAGTATAGACTGCGCCAAAAGCTGAAATAAGCTATTTCAACGTAAGCCCTGTGACTGGAGGCACTAAGGATACAAAAAGGATATGAAGTCAGCAGAGAAACTAAGCTAGCACAATCTGTCATTTCCCATCCATCCAAAAGTTGAAGCCATCCAAAATTCTATGTCTCATTATGCCAGTGCTCTGAGTTGAAATTTGAGTGTTCTTTGCTGAAAGCACTTGTCAAAAATATATCCTTAGGATTATGAAAAAAATGTTTGCAAGTGTGTGTGTAACTAATGGGCAGCATTCAGGGTAACAAACTCTATTTAAAAGTATTTTTTCATTTTTTAAAAAATTACAGAGTGATGTAGTTATAGTTTCATTTTTTCCTTTTATTAACCTCTAAGTCGAAGTTTTGAGAAAAAATGTATACCGGAGAATGAAAAAAGAGGAAAATCCATAGACACTATTCCTTTTATTCTGTTTAATGGATTATTGAAAGAAAATTTTGAAAAAGTCAATCTCAAATATTTTGCTATGGTTGAAAAGCATAATATTTGCCTAGGAAATAAACCCTTTAAAATGTTTTAGTTCAGAAAAAAAGCACCATTTTATCAGAAAAATATGGGAACAAAAATATTTCAACCATCTGTAACTAGAAAGACTTTGTGACATAGCAACAAATGAAGACTCCCACATTAATGTTATAGGAACAAGCTTTTTTCTTGGTCCTTATGAGCCTAAATTTTGTAATAGGGAGCACAGAAAGGCCTTTCTTAATACTTTTCCTTTAGCTCTCCTCCCACAAACTTTTCCAGGCAGAGATAACAAGGCAATGAGGAGGAGACAGGGATTCCCTTGTCTCCACTTTTCTATATCTCTCACTAGGTTTGCTCAGTTTACCATTCTCTACCTCTTCGCTCTTATTTTCCTTCCATTTCCTTTCCATCCTGTCTCTGTAAAACTTCTTCCCTGGTTTTAATTCCCACAATTTAAAAACCACACATATAATATAGCTAATAAAACCACAACAATTTCAGCCAAGTCTGCTTACTCAACTAAGTGAAAGTTGTTCAACCGAAACAATGGAAAAACACATTGGGTAAAAGTAACAATGGGGCTATATCTACACAGCAGTGTTATTTTGGAATATCTAACATTATTCCAAAATAACTTAGTCCGGGTCTACACAGCAAGCAGTTATTTTGACATAATGGAGGGCGAGATGGAGGGTTTTTTACTCTGATTCCTGTAACCCTGTAAGGGAAGTCAGAGAAAGAGTGCTCTAACTTGGACTTCCTGCTATGTAGAAAGCACCAAAAGCTGAAATAAGCAATTTCAACATAAGCTGCACAATTTACGTGGCTCAGGTTGCATAGCTTATTTTGACTTTAGTCCTACCATGTAGATGTGCCCCAAAAGAGTGTATGACGATAAGGAAAAATCTTTAGGGGCTAAAAGAGACCTATACTTCTAAACACAGAACATCCTTTTATAGACCAAGCCTCCATCCTTTGTGTGAGGACGATGGTAAAGGCATGGTATACGGTCAGATATGTAAGGTTTCAGACTTCTTTTATTAGATCCAGTTATTTTCTTTACTGACTGAATTAAATTATTCTTCAGTCTTACAAGGGTGTACAAATGATCCTGCTTTATGGTACAACAGTGTCTCAGAAGAATATTATTCATGAAGTAATAACTTATACATCTGCAGGAAGCCTTGGTATGTTCCTGTGCCCCTGACAGAGTCACCCACTGATAGTATGGAAACTTCTCATTTCATCATTAGATGGGTTAAAGGCTCTATAATTTTCAGATAATTCCAGAAAAAATATTGAAACAAAACTACTTATTGACCTACAAAGCAATACAAATATTACCACAAACCAATACATCTCTTACGATTTAGCACTTAGAGCTATAGAGAACTGTGAAATATTGTAAGTTTCCTTTGCACTTTCAGTCTGGGTTTTGTGTGTTTTGCTACATAGGAATATATTAGAAGAAAAAAACCAGACATTTTTATATAATTTATTTCCAGTCAGTACTGTGTCAAGACTGGAGGTTTCCACCAAATAAGAATTTATCAGGCTATCCAGACATTGAGCTATGTCAGTAGTTAGACAAAACCACAATGAAAAAAATAATAGTCTTTGACCAGTAAGAAATGCAAGCTGACCTTCTTTAGGGTAGAAGGAAAACAATTCTATTGAGAACAGAAGCTCCCATCTTCAGCATAATCCTCACTTCCTTCATCTTTTTTAGGTGCTGGAAGAAAGATGTAGAGAAACTGCAGCATAACCAATTATTTACCCAAAGCTAGACTGTTCTAATATTCAGAGAAAGGTAAGATCAAACAAAGGTGCCTTTTTCTGTCCTTGGTTGATTCATTAGAAGATTATGAGCCAAATGTGGTAATGGACAACAGCACCCCTGCCGCTGTTGGTGGCTCTGTGAAGATCATTGAAAGGTAAGATCCTTTAGATCTGTTGTATCTGGAATGATGAAGAACAAACCTAGAAAGATCTAAATTTAAATCTACAATGTTGAAAATATGAGGAACAGCTTCCATGGAAGGCTACACTGTGATAAGACTAGAACCTAGTTCTCTACCCTGGAGTTAAGCATAGTACAGTCTAACAAGAATGTTAAAGGCAAGTATCTTCTATATATTAAAAAAGTTTAAATTAAAGTCAGTAATGTTTAAATAAAACTCCATATGGTCTTGCCAGAACAACCACTTTGGAATGTCATGCACTTTGAGAAACAATTTTGTGCTAGATGACAGGGATATATATATATTGGCTCAACTCAATATTAATGGCCATAGTGAAGAAAAATAATTATGCCTCTACTGTATAAAGAAAAGTTTATTATTTCCCCCTGCAGTGATAATTTATTCAAAGCTGTCCACTGGGAAAGCCAGTTTCTATAATGAAAGTTTAGGTTTAATTGTTAATTATCATTTACAGTTCTCTGTAATTATATTAATTAGTTTCTCAGAGGCTTCATGACTGACCGCAGAGCTATCAGCCAATCAACTATTAAAAACAAAAATGGTATTTTATGTTCTCTGAATGCTACGTTTCAAAAGAAAAATTATGGTACTCCTACACCTTGGATATTTTAAGCTGTTCTCTTTGTCCCAGTTCAAAAATATGTATTAGAATTTTAAAAAGGTGACAAAAATCATTAGCATTTTGAAAAAGCTCTAATACAAAGAAATATAAAGACAGACTGATCATTTTAGAAGAGAGATGAAAAGGGCGGGGGTAAAATAGAGTTTTAGAAAATCATAAATGGTTTGCATAAATTCAATAGCAATACAAGAATTAGTGGTCACCTGATGAAACAGGCAATCATTGGAAAAAACTAAAAGGAAGTACCTTCTCACACAACACACTGTCAACCTATGGAACTCAATGAAGGTGGATATTATAAAGACCAGAAATATATTGAGATTAAAAAAGGAATTAGCTATATTCAAAGAGGATAAATCCATCAATGGATATAAGATAAGGTAATGATGGGTGCAACATGTGCTCTTCCTTGAATGCTTCTTTAGCATCTCAGTCATCCAATGCCTCCACTTACATTTTGACAGGCTTCCAGCTCCTGATATACTTAATTTTATTTTATGTATTTATTTTTGGTTTGCTGTTAAATTTGTGTCTTTAGCTAGTTGCTTTTCAAAATCTTTTTGGCCTGTATAATTACACTTTTATAATTAAAATTCTTATTCTTTTCTGTTTTCCTCATTAAGATTTTACTTCCAATTGTTTAAATATTCCTTTTTGGCACTAAACATTCTTCTTTACTCTGCTGTTTAGTCATGATGACATGTTTTGATCCTTGGCATTTTTATTATAATTCCCATTTTTTTCATTTGTGGTATACATTTAGTTTGACCCTCTATGATATCTTTAGATGGGCCCTATGTTGTTTGCAGGCAATTTGCCTTTATGACAGTTCCTTCTAATTTTTGTTTAACTGGCTTCCTCATTTTAGTATAATGCACCTTTTTTAGAATCATAGAATCATAGAGCTGGAAGAGACCTCAGGAGGTCATCAAGTCCAGCCCCCTGCCAAAAGTAGGACCAATCCCAACTAAATCAACCCAGCCAGGGCTTTGTCAAGCCGAGGCTTAAAAACGTCTAGGGAAGGAGATCCCACCACCTCCCTAAGTAACTCATTCCAGTACTTTGTCATCCTCCTAGTGAAATAGTTTTACCTAATATCCAACCTAGACCTCTCCCATTGTAACTAGAGATCATTGCTCCTTGTTCTGCCATCACTCAGTACTGTGCACAGCCTCTCTCTGTCCTCTTTGGAACCTCGGTTCAGGAAATTGAAGGCTGCTATCAAATCCCCCCTCACTCTTCTCTTCTGCAGACTAAATAAACACAAATCCCTCAGCCTCTCCTCATAGGTCATGCGCTCCAGCCCCCTAATCATTTTGGTTACCCTCCACTGGACCCTCTTCAATGCATCCACATCCTTTCCATAGTGGGGGGCCCAGAACTGGACACAACACTCCAGATTTGGCCTCACCAGAGCCGAATAAAGGGAAATAATCACTTCTCTGGATCTCCTGAAAATGCTCCATCTAATGCACCCTAATATGCCATCAGCCTTCTTGGCTACAAGGGCACACTGTTGACTCATATCCAGCTTCTCAGCCACTGTAATCCCCAGGTCCTTTTCTGCAGAACTACTGCTTAGCCATTCGGTCCCCAGCCTGTAACAATGCTTGGGATTCTTCCGGCCCAAGTGAAGGACTCTATACTTGTCCTTGCTGAACCTCATCATATTTCTTTTGGCCCAATCCTCTAATCCGTCTAGGTCACTCTGGACCCTATCTCTGCCCTCCAGTGCAACTACCTCTCCCCCTAGCTTAGTGTCATCTGCAAACTTGATGAGGATGCAATCCATCCCCTTAACCAGGTCATTAATAAAGTTGTTGAACAAAACCGGTCCTAGAACAGATCCTTGGGGCACTCTGCTAGAAATCGATCGCCAACCTGACATTGAACCATTGATCACTACCCAATGGGCCCGACAGTCTAGCCAGCTTTCTATCTATCTTACAGTCCATTTATCCAATCCATATTCCCTTAACTTGCTGGCAAGAATATTATGAGAAACTGTACCAAAAGCTTTGCCAAAGTCAATGTATATCATATCCACTGACTTTCCCATATTCACAGATCCTGTTAACTCATCACAGAAGCTAATCAGGTTGGTCAGGCATGACTTGCCCTTCATGAATCCATGTTGACTATTCCTGATCACTTTCCCCTCTTCCAAGTGCTTCAAAATTGATTCCTTAAGGATCCCCTCCATGATTTTTCTGGGGACTATGGTAAGGTTGACTGGTCTGTAGTTCCCTGGATTGTCCTCCTTTCCTTTTTTTAAAGATGGGCACTAACATTTGCCTTTTTCCAATCATCCAGGATCTCTCCCAATCTCCACAAATTTTCAAAGATAATGGCCAAAGTTTCTGCAATGACATTGGCCACCTTCCTCAGTACCCTCAGATGCATTAAATCCGGGCCCATAGATTTGTGCACGCTTAGCTTTTCTAAATAGTTCCTAATTTGTTCTTTCCCCACGAAGGGCTGTCCACCTCCTTTCCATACTGTGTTGCCTAGTACATTTGTCTGGGAGCTGACCTTGTCCGTGAAGACAGAGGCAAAGAAAGCATTGAGTACTTCAGTTTTTCCCACATTTTCTGCCACTATTTACCTCCTTCATCCAATAAGAGCCCCACACCCTCGCTGATCACCCTCGTATTGCTAACATGCCTGTAGAAATCTTTCTTGTTATCCTTCACATCCTTTGCTAGTTTCAATTCCAGTTGTTCTTTCGCCTTCCTGATAACTCCCCTGTATTCTTGAGCAATATATTTATACTCCTCCAAAGTCATCTGTCCAAGGTTCCACTTCTTATAAGATTCCTTTCTGTGTTTAAGCTCACCAAGGATGTCCCCGGTAAGCCAATCTGGTCGCCTACCATATTTGCTTTTCTTACTGCACATCGAGATGGTTTATTCCTGTGCCTTTAATAAGGCTTCTTTAAAATACTGCCAGCTCTCCTGGACGCCTTTCCCCTTCATGTAAGCATCCCAGGGAATCCTGCCCATCAGTTCTCTGAGGGAGTCAATGTCTGCTTTTCTGAAGTCCAGGGTGTGTATTTTGCTACTCTCCTTACTTCCTTTAGTCAGATCCTGAAATCTACCATCTCACGATCACTGCTTCTCAGGTTGTCACCCACTTCTACTTCCCCTACTAGTTACTCCCTGTTTGTGAACAACAGGTCAAGCTGTTCATGGCCCGTGGTCAGTTCCTTCAGCACTTGTACCAAGGAGTTATCTCCAACTTTCTCCAAAAACTTCCTGGATTGTCTCTGTACTGCTGTATTGGTCTCCCAACAGATGTCAGGGTGATTAAAGTCCCCCATGAGAACCAGGGCCTGAGATCTGGAAGCTTTTCCCAGTTATTCAAAGAAAGCCTTGTCTACCTCATCCACCTGATCCAGCGGTTTATAGCAGACACCAACTCAACATCACCTTTGTTGTTCCACCTCTAAACTTAACCCATATACTCTCAACAGTCTTTTCTCCCTCTAAATACTGAAGCTCCTAGCAATCATACTGCGCTCTTATATAAAATGTAACTCCTCCTCCTTTTCTCCACCGCCTGTTCTTCTTGAACAGTTTATACCCTTCCATGACAGTGCTCCAGTCATGCAAGTCATCCCACCAAGTCTCTGTTATTCCAATCAAATCATAGTTCTTTCATTGGGCCAGGGCTTCTATTTCTTCCTGTTTGTTTCTCGGGCTTCTTGCATTTGTGTTCAAACACCTTAGATAACCAGTTGATCTCCCTACCTTCTCTATTTGAATCGGGGGTCCTCCATTGTTGCTGGCTCCTCCTTGTGTTCCTTCTCGGAATCCGACTTTCTCACTTACCTCAGTTACCTCAGGGCTTTGGTCATCATCCCCCAACGAACCTAGTTTAAAGCCCTCCTCACTAGGTTCACAAGCCTTCCTTCGATGAAGCTCTTTCCTCTCTTGGTTAAGTGGATCCCATCTCTTCCTAACAATCCTTGTGCCCAGGACAGAATCTGATGGTCGAATAAACCAGAGGTCTCTCTCCGACATCAACTGCACAACCAAACATTTGCTTCCTCAATTCGACAATCCCCACCCAGACCTTTACCTTCAACCGGAAGGATGGATGAGAACACCACTTGAGCTTCAAATTCCTTGATCCTTCTTCCCAGCGCAACATAATCTGCTATGACACCCCTCACGGTCATTCTTGGCCGTATCATTAGCTCCTACATGGAGAAGCAGGAAGGGGTAGCGATCTGAAGGTTTAATCACTTTTGGAAGACTCTCAGTCACATTCTTAATGTGAGCTCCTGGTAAGCAGCACACCTCTCGAAATTGCAGGTCTGGACGGCAGATGGACGACTCAGTCCCTCTTAGGAGGGGGTCCCCGACCACCATCACCTGTCTTCTTCTTTTGGGGATGGTGGTCATGGAACCCCCATCCCTAGGACTACATATCCCATGCCTTAAGTTAGATGTTACTGTGGTGGATCTATTTGACACTTTAACCCATGGATGTGGACTTTTTTTTGGTCGGGGTCATTGAACCACAGAAAAATCAGTCAGGGGGCCACACACAAGCGATAAGCAAAAACAGAGAAAGAAACCCTCACTGATGTGGCCCCTGATTGAAAAGGAGAAAGACACTTCTCACATTCCACTAGCATATCAGAGGCTAGGGGGTTCCAGGCTAGTACATTTTGTATGCTCCAGCCATGCAGGGAGATGGCAGGGGAGACAGAAGCACTAGGGAGGGTTCTCCAATGCTGGGGAGGGATCCCTGAGCTTTAGGGGCCAGATCCAGGCAAGCCAGGTCTGCATCTATCCCCCAAGGCCTTAGGTTCCCCACCCCTGCTTTAAACTGTACAAGTGTGTTATATTAGTTACATAATTGCCATTATTATTTAGTAGTTCAGCTACATTGATTTTCTGGACCAAATTCTGCCCTCCTGTTAGGACTGAAACAGTAATTTCCTCTTCCTTTGTGAATTCCAGAACAAGCTTCTCCATCAAAGGTTATGTCTACACTGCAGAGGGTTTTTATGGAAAAATGGCTGTTTTTCTGAAAAAACTTCACTTACGTCCACACTGCAATCACATTCTTTAAAAAAAAATTAAAAGAACAGAGGGTTTTTTCTGACACTGATAAACCTCTTTCTACAAGGAAGAAGCTTTTTTTCCGAAAGAGCTCTTTTGGAAAAAGGCGTGTATAGATGGGGAAGAGGAAGTTATTTCAAAAGAAGAGGAAAGAGGAAAAAGCACAGGTGCCTTGATGGACTCTGTCCATAGTAATCACAGCTTAAATGCGAGAAAGCATCCATTCGGTATGGATGCTATCTTGCAAAAAAGCAGATCGCTTTTTCAATGCACTTTTGCAGTGTGGATGCTCACTTTCTGAAGAAGTTTTTTTCGGAAGATCTCTTCCGGAAAAGCTTCTTCCAAAAGAAGCCCGCAGTCTAGACATAGCCAAGCAGTCTAGAAATTTTCTCTTCACATTCCTTCCTGTGCTGACATATAACCAGCTAATATGAGTATAATTGAAATCCTTCGTTATTGGGGTTACTGCTTTTGCAACCTTTCTGGATCTTTTAACATTTCCTGTCCTTAACCTGGTCACAAGATCAGTAGCATATTCCTACTTCTATAATGATATTGGTCAAACATGGATTTTCTATCCATAGATTTTCCATGATGGAGTAAGAGTCATTTAAGATTTTGATTTTATTTGTTCTTTCACATGTAGTTCTACTGTTCCATTATTGAAGGAGAATGCTGTACCTTTTGGAGCACAGCACACTCTCTTCCTATTTATTGTGACAGAACCTGGAAACATCTAGTGATTTTCTTTTTAAAAAAGAGACCCTGCTTTTTTCAGCTCTACCTGAGATATATGAGCTCTCAATTCCCAGTAGCTGTTAGATATTTTTCAATGTTTATAGGAAAAAATGACTTTTTTTGGCAATGAACTATTGATTTTTATGAAGTTTACATAAAGAAATCCCATTTAAAACTGAAATTTTACTGAAAAAGCTTTAGATTCCATTTTAAGGAAGATCTAGAAAATGTCAACCAGAAGAAAATGTCAAGTAAAATAACAGCAGAATGAAAAACATATATAATTGTCTCTTTTTTTTTAAAGGCATGTTTCACTGAAAGAAAAATGCTGAGAAGAAAGAAATGTCATCCATCCTCAATTACAAAAGAGGTGAGTTTTGAGGAATGACTTGAAGAAAAATGAAAAGATGTGATTCCCTCCTCTCCCCCTTCTCCACTTCAGTACATAGGAAGTAGCACGGGATAAAATGTGAAGATAATTATGAGAAGCAAGTGAGTGAGACTAGCATGTTGTCAAAGGATCAGTGTGTATTTTAAACATTTTTATTTTAACCAAACAAGTTTTATCAGTTCTAAATTGTAGTCTGTGTTTAGGTGAATCTTATTGTGACTATGTAGTACTAGACCTATAAGCTTTCAATCCAGATTTGCAAGTTAGCAGTACTTCTATAATACCAGCAAAGCAGCTGAGTTATAGTTATTGATCATACATCCTAGGAGACCATTTATTGTGGGACGTGTTGCCCACAGTAAAAATATCTGGCAGCAGTTCCTTTGACTTCTGATCGGCCTAGAACCCCGCTTTTGCTGGAGGGAGTACCAAGAAGTTGTCTGTGTAACAAAAAGAATCTCTGAGATGTTATTTCGATATAGCTTATTTTGAAATTTGGCGCTGTTCCAAAATGTCCCTTATCCCTCATGCAATGAAGTATACAGGGGTGTTGGGAAAGCGAACTCATTATATTTCAATGCTGGAGGTGTCCCGAAATAGCTCTGCTGTGTAGACGTAGCCAAACGGAATGAACTTGTTATATTGACAAAAGCCCATACCTTGTGTAAAAAGCTGTAAAGGGTAAAAAGCTTTACCTTCTCATATTAATTTTCAACCCCACAGGCAATTGGTGATGGGCCATAAGCCATGTGACCTCCCAGCTCAAAATTCTTCTTCCCAACATGACCTTCCTCTCAATGCCCCTGCTCTGCCTCTCCATGGCCTGGCTCTGCTTTCTCCCTGCCTCTTCTCCCAACCATTGAGGACTGGGGACAGGGTCCACACCCTTCTCTGTAACTGGCAGTGGTGAGGGGAGCAGAGCAAGGCAGACCCAGTTCGCTATGCTCCCCTATCCATGTTGCTCCACCTCTCCCTCTGCTGGCTGGTGTCTGGGGGATTGGACTCCTGCTACAAATGCCAGGTATCCCCACTCGTCCTCCTTGCCACCCAGGGATGCTAGCTAGCCTCTTGCCCCTCTCACATACAATGTGGGAGGCACATGCCCCCATGTATTCACCCCTGCTCAAAATACATCATCACATGTATGTTGGTCACCTATTCATTAAAAACAAATTAAGTTAAGGCACAAATTAGCATACAGTAGGGGCAGTTTTGAGTATTTGATGGTATATTCCAGACACTTGGTAATGTACACTGAGTTTGTCATAAAAAAAATCAATATAAGTGAATCAGACAGTTGTAATGGAGATAACAGTTTATTCACCATTGAAGAGGAGGGTATCCCAAGTATTTCCATGATCCATTTCTCTAATATCTAGGTAAAAACATTGAACATTTAGCTGTGACTTCTCAGCTGTCCAGAGCACAAAATGTTTACCTAACCTAGATCCATATATTGCTACTGTATTTGTGGAAAAACCCTTGTCAAACCATGCATAATTCCCAGTGAAATTATTTGTGCACATCATGTCATGGCTACAGTGGGTAGTTCTAGCATCCAGGAATTAGCCAAGTGCAGGGATTTCTTGACCATATCTCCTTTTTTAGTGGAATATGGCGGGGCGGCATTCACCAGAGTTCTAGCTTTTCTACATTACTGAAATAGCAGTAATGGACATATACCTTATGGTAATGATGTCGCTCATTAAACATATAAATAGCCATACTGTGTCAGAACAAATGTCCATCTAGTCTAGTATCCTGTCTTCCAACAGTGACCAATGCCAGGTGCTTTCAGAGGGAAAGCACAGAAGATGTACTAATCATCAAGAGCTCCATACCCTATCATAGAATCATAGTAGCCCAGTGTCTGTGCATCTGTAATGCTGATGTACACGGCCATGTCCCCTGGCCGTGTATGTCAGCACCCTGCCCTCCTTCCCCTCGCTCCCTGACGGTTCGGGCCCCACGGCCCTCGGACACCCCCCACCCACCAGCACTGCTTCCCTCTCCCCTTCCTCCAGGTCCCCCCCATCCTCCCCTCTAGCCCCACAGCCTCCAACCCCCTCCAGCTCTGCTTACCACCCTCCTTCCGGCCAGCCCTGCTCCCTTCCCTCCCTCCGTGGCATGCTGCGCCACTCCCAGCTGAGTGACACTCGGGCCGGGCCCCAGCGGGGGAGCAAGCGGCAGCAAGCCAGAGCGCCACTCAGGTGGGCCCAGTGGGAGCAGCAATCAGCTGGGCTTGGGGCGGCAAGTGGCCATTTGGGGTCCACGCTCCCCACATGTGGGGAGCGCGGACCCCAAAGGGTCGCTTGCCGCCGCTTGCTCCCCCGCTGGGGCCCAGTGGGAGTGCCACTAATCTGGGAGCGGCACAGCGTGCCACGGGCGGGGGGGGGGGGGAGAGGGAGGCGAAGGGGGGCGGAGCGGGGCACCACGCAGGGAGAGGAAGGGGTCGGGGCTGGGAAGCAAAGCTGGGGAGGGATAGGGGGCTGTAGGGGAGGATGGGGGGAACCCGGAGGAAGAGATCACACAAATGTAGTGTTTATCCATGTTTATCATTGGAAATCATTTACAAAATACAGAATAAATGAAATTGAGGACATAAAAAGTTATTTAAAATAAATGTGTGAGTCAATCAGCACTTTATCCTTCTTTCATGTATAATAATTGTGTGCCCTTATTCCATTCTCTCTCTCTCCATATGTGTGTGTGTGAGAGAGAGAGGGAGAGAGAGAGTTGGAAGAGACCTCAGGGGCATAATGTTATCCAAATGTCCCTTTATATTGATCAGTGCAAGTATAAAATATTGTGGAATAATGTGAAATAGAGTAATACATGATGAAGGAATTGCAGCAACTTTATGAAGGCCAAACACAAATATGGTGTAAATTGGTGTAACTCTATTGACATAATTAATTCATTCTAATTGACACCATCTAAGAGTCAGGCCCTGTTAATGTTTATAGCTTTAACTTGCAACAAATTGATTCTAATCATTTGGGAATGCATTGAAATACTTATGGTTATGACTTCACAATTTAATTACATATTTGATAATCTCCCACAATAATTGTGAGATAATTGTAAAACCCAATACAGAGAGTAATTAGAAGATTCATTGGGGAAAATAAAATCTAGATTAAACATTAAGGACCAGATCCTCAAATGCCATAAATTAGCTTAGCTCTACTGAACTCATTGGAATTATGACAATTTACAACAGCTTCACAGTTGTAATGAAGTTTTTTTTACAATCTGATAAAATCAAAGGGGGAGTCAGGCCTGAAAATTAATTATTTATTAAGTTGAGAGTACTTTGGCAGAACTGAAGAATCTCTTAAAATCAGATATGTGTCAATCACTTTAGTTACTTAAAAAAAAGCGTCAAAATCCCAATACAATACCCAACTGGATGAAACAGGAGTAACTGGATAAAAGTCTATGGTCTGTGCTATACAGGAAATCAGAATAGATTAGCTAATGGTCCCTTCTGGCCTCAAAATCTAAGAATTTGTGTAGGCAATCAAAAGATCTTCAATGACATCAGTTTACCTTAAGTCAGATGACCTCTTAAACTTGAAACAGAAAGGTAATTAAGACAGTGCTTTACTCATTGATTTTTAATAACACTGATCATGTTTAAACTTATATACATATTTACATCTCTTTTTTAAATCAGGACCTTAATTAGGATATAAGATAAAATGATCTGAAATGAAGGTTATTTTTGAGTGCTGTCACTTATCTGGCATAACATCAAAATCACTTGTATGGGCTTGTAGGGACTAGCATGGGTCAAATATTAGATTAATAGGAGAGTACCTTCTGATTACAAGGAGATATTGGGAATTTACTTAGAAGACCACGTAAGAGTAAAAATACCATGAGCTGAGAGACTGCATTAAGGAGTTTTGTGGCCCTCCTAGGGTATGTCTACACTACAAAGTTAATTCGAACTAACAGACATTAGTTCGAACTAGCGGAGCGCTTAATTCGAACTAGGTAAACCTCATTCTACGAGGACTAACGCCTAGTTCGAATTAAGTAGTTTGAATTAAGGGCTGTGTAGCCACTTAATTCGAACTAGTGGGAGGCTAGCCCTTCCCAGGTTCCCCCTGGTGGCCACTCTGGTCACAACCAGGTAAACTCTCCTCTCCCCAAGCCCTGGGGCCCTTAAAGGGGTAGACTCTGGCCAGACGGCACTTTCCAGAGACAGCCCTTCCAGCAGTCTCTGCCCCTGACCGAGTGGCCGCACAATGAGCCAGGCAGCCAGTGCCAGCGACATGTCCCCCGCCCAGTCCCCCAGCACCCAGGAGCCAGCCAGGGGCCATAGACAGCGCGCGGCCTCCTGGACTGGTGCGGAGGTCATGGATCTCATTGAGGTTTGGGGGAAGGCCCCCAACCTCCATGATCTCCGCACTAGGAGGAGGAACGCGGCCGTCTATGGCCACATAGTGGCTGCCATGTCCCGCAAGGGACACAGGCACACGCAAGAACAGGTGCGCCTGAAAGTGAAACAGCTGCGGCAGGCATACGCCAGGGCCACCAGGGGTGGCGCTGCAGCAGAGGCTGACACCTGCCCCTACTTCCCCACCCTTGATCGACTCCTGGGGGGCGGGGCGGTCCACGCCAGCCCGGGAGGCAGCGAGCCGGGACCAGAGGGCCCTGACCCGGGCACACCAGAGGGGCCACCACCAAGTGTTCTGGCACCGGAGTCAGCAGGGTCAGCCAGGGAGACTATACCGGGTAAGTGTCCCCTGCCTGGGGGGTGGGAATGGGGAGGAAGACCAGGGACCGCACGCGTGTGCCATGCCTCCCACGGATCATACAGACACCTGTGCACATGTGAGCACGTGCCATGCCATCCTTGGGCAGGTGGCTCCAGCTGTGTGACACCCAGGGGCTGTGGCCCAATAGGCACATGCATGTGTGAAGAGACCTGACACACTCCCGACCCCAGGGCAGGACCCAGCAGGACGCTCTCCCTTCACATGCCTCCTCTACACAGAGGCAGGGGACACCTCTCCCCCGCTCCAGCCACACTCTACACTGCATATGGACATGGGTGCGGTCTTGGGGCAGCTCCCAGTCCCAGGGAGAGCCAGACATCCTGACTATGGCCTCTGGACAAACACAACGGCTCTGATGGTGCAGGGCACAGTTGCCCTCACGTCGCAGGGGGGTGCTGGGCATCATCCATTGTGTCCCCAGGGAGAACTGACCACATCTCTCCTTTCTCTACAGCTGCAACAACTGCTCGTGCAGGGCACACCACCCCACCCAGGACATGCTCCCGCACCCGCGGCCTGCTCCGGACCGCCAGCACGGAGCAGGATTACTGGGACCAGCACCTGGGGTCCCTGCGAGCCCTGAACCACACTGTGGAGGCCTGGATGCGGGCAGACCTGCAGCTCTGCCAGGAGCACTTAGCTGAGGAGCGAGCCAGGAATGCTACCCTGCAGGCCCTGCTGCAGAGCATGGTGCCCCATGCCCATCCTGCACCTGCTGCCCCCCCAACAACTGTCCCTCCTCCCACTCCTGCCCCCCCACCTCTTCCTCCTCAACCTCCGCACCCTCCACCCCATTCCCCCCGGGGACGCCGAGGCCCCCTCCCTCGCCGTGCTGGGAGGCGGTTGGCCCGGCAAGACCCCCACCCCTGATCCCTGAGTTTCCCCTTCCCCTCCTTCCCCTTGCTTCCACCTTCCTGCTCCCTCCTCCCAGTTTTCCCCCTCCCCTCTCCCACGCTCTATCCTGCCCTCTCCCGCCTCCTTTCCCCCGTCTCCCCACAGTTTCATTCCCCCTCCCCTGTTGTGTTCAATAAACAGAGTTGTTATTTTTGAAAATATGTGTCTTTTATTTGACATCAGGAAGGGGGGGCTAGGGAAGTGTAAGGAGAAGAGGGAGGAATGGGGCACGAGCCCCCGGTGGGGCAGACCGGGGAGACTGTTAGAACTCCTCAGGGTGGAAGCTCTCCCACAGGGCCCCCTGGATCCTGACATCCCTCGATGGTCCTCCCGGATGGCAGCCTGCAGACAGTGCAGCCAGGCTGCCGGCAACATGTCCACGAGACACAGAAGAGTCCCCAGGGGCAGGTCTCGTTCCATGTTGCAGAGTGCCATGGTACCCCAGGTGAGGGCAAGCAGAGCACTCCGAGACACAAATGCTTTTCTGTCCCTCATCGAGGTAGACTAGCAAGCGGGGAACCCTGAGAACTGTCTGTCCATGGTGGGGGTCGGGTCCCTTTAAGCACAGACCTCGGCTAGCCTGAGATAGCAGCTCCACGCTCTAAGTCCTAACCTGATGCCCTGCTGGCACCTGTCTTAACTTTGGTTCAGGGTCCACTCAATGTGGACATGCTAGTTCGAATTAGCAAAACGCTAATTTGAACTAGTTTTTAGGTCTAGATGCACTAGTTCGAATTAGCTTAGTTCGAATTAACTAATTCGAACTAAGTTAGTTCGAATTAGTGCTGTAGTGTAGACATACCCCTATAGAGTATCCCATAGCCTCTGCAGTATTTGATCTCTGTAACCAGATGTGATGAATGTGAGAATTTTGGGAAGAGTTGTGTTATGACTATGTGTACCTCAGTTTTTCTCTATACTTTTGGATTGCTATGTATAGAGTGTAAAGGCTTAACAGCTGCTCTTGAGGCATAGCAGGTGGTAGGAGGAATTTGTGTAATTGGGATGGCATGAATGGATCATTAAAGGACCATCTGCAACTGACTCATATTAAGGGAGGATCTAGAAAGATACCAGAAAACTAATATCAGGAAACTCTGGCAGGCAGAACATGTGAACTCAGCATGGCTCTGCGGGAGGGCAAAGGGCAAAGGTAACAGGAGGCTTGAATACGAGACGGCCTTTGGCAAGACAGAAAGACATGGGAGCTGTCACTTGGGACTGAATGAGGGATACACAGAGAGTCTAAATGGATTTCACCACACCTTGGCGTGACAGATCCCCAACACTAGCTTTCTGTCTTAACCTTTGTTTCTTTATGCACATCTAAGGACATCCTGATGTTCTTCCAGTTGACTAACAAATACTACTCTTTTGATCTTTTGAAAAGGCTTCTTGGTGTCACTGAAAATACTTGCAGAGGTGCACTAATACCTAACGAGAGCGAAACATCTGAACAGAGGTCTATGTAATCTGGATTCATTAATCAAAGTTCAGAAGTGCCAGAGTCTAGATTGTCCATCTCAGAGACATTGTCCCTATGACCTACTCTTAAAGAAGACTATAACCTCTTGGGGGTCTGGTATACTGAAAGGATTCCTCCAGAGGACTGTTTAAAAATGGGGGCATAGCACATATGCTATGGATCCATGATACCATTGCCAAGTAATATGGAAAATATAATAATTTTCCTTGGAAGCATATACTTATCCTATTAATTCATTACAAAGTTAAAGGTGAAATGGGAGTTCAATTTTATAAGTCAGTTGAGGAGGCAAAAATTTTATCAAACATGCCTTAGAATCCTGTCTAGAATAATCTTCAGAATTATCATAAAGTTTACTGGATAACATAACCTTAAACAGTTATGTAAGTCTGATGTATTTTTAAGCATAGGCCAGGGTTGGCAACTTTTGGCTCATGGCTCATCAGGGAAATCCACTGAGCTGCTGTGACAGAGTTTGATGAAATGTAAGTGCCCCCAGGCATGGCCCTCTTGCAGTGGTTCACCATTACTACCCAATGGGAGCTGTGAGTAGTAGCAGGAAGCACATCCCTGTGGCCCATGATTCTTAGAATCATAGAATACTAGAACTGGAAGGAACCTTGAGAGGTCATCAAGTCTAGTCCCCTGCTTTCAGGGCAGGACCAAGCACTATTTAGACCATCCCTGATAAATGTTTGTCTAACCTGCTCTTAAATATCTCCACAGATGAAATTCCACAAAGATTTCTCAAAGCTCTCTTTGGCCAGGAACAACAAACTTCAGGTACTGTGAGCTGCAAGGTGCCATGCCTGCAAAAACTCAGTGTCAACAAACTGTCTCACAGCCTGCCAGCGGATTACCTCGATGGGCCATGAGCCAAAGGTTGCCAACCCCTGGGATAGGCAGACAGTACATTAATTCAATAGCCTACTGGACTGGGAACCTGGAGTTTGGGATTTTCTCTATGGATAAGGTGTTTAGCGATGTTGGGCAAGTCACCTCACTTCTGTTTATCTTCTTCTATCTTGCCCCTCACCCATATTAGCCTGCATTGAGCTCTTAGGTTACAAATTCTTCAAGGCAGGACATATCTCTTTCCATATATATGTCCAGGGTCTAGTGCAAAGCAGCAACTAGACAGTATTGTGACTTTGTGATACTTTGTGATAAGTGATACTTTGAAACATGTTCTGAGAGATACATCCTAGAATTAATAAGTAATGTGATAATAACAAATTATGGGATGTTACAATAATACAGTGGTCTCACTTGATTTTACACAAAGTGTCTTTCACAGAGGAAGTGACATTTGTTGAGAAAAATTGTGACTCATATATGAGCCAGAGCTCAGTGATTGTTACACAGATATACTGGATTTCACCACAACTCAATATTTGGCCATAATTCTGATTTTTATTACTCAAGTATAAATCACTACTAACTTCATTGCCATGCCAGTCACTTTCTGATTTTAGACATACATTAAAATAACATAACTTGGACCAAGTTCTGCTTTCTGATGTCAGTGTGCAGCTTCCATCAAGACCAATAGGAACTGCATATTCACATATGAGGGTAGAACTTCACACATTCTTTTTTTATTATATACAGTTGAGCTTTAAAAAAAGGGATGAACAATACTGGATTGGAGCAGTGGCAGGGTCTTTTATCTCTGAGACGTGATGATGAGCGAGAACACCAATATCCCATTGAATATGAGCTGATTATTGCCTTCTTTCCCCTACATAGACAGATACTGAAAGAATGAGTGATGTTTTATCTCTGCGGCCTCCTAAGTGCTCACTGAGGTGACCCAGTTTCATCATACTCTTTCAATCCATCTTGATTCAAACGGGGTGTCTAGGCTCTTTGAGACTGTATTATTTTCGGATTTTCCACAAACTATTTTCTTTTGGTGTGGGTAGGAACAAATCTGGGATTTTTGTTAGTTTTGTAATGAAGTGATATAATCAAGTGTACTTATATTTTCCAAATTCAGTTTAAATTTGTAATATATGCAAGTTCTGAAAACTGCAAAAATATTGAAAGTGAGGTGGTCAGTGATATTTTATGCTTCACTTTTGCTTAAAAAACCAAAATTATGAACACCAAAGGTAAGCAAACTTTAATGAGGTTCACTATTTCTCTTTGCCAGCACGCATATATCAAGCATATATTTATGGACAAAATAGGGTTTCACAACCAACCAAACAATTAAGTCCATAGCACAAACTATTTTTCCTTTGAGCATAAAGCAGCATGTGCACTTTCCAAGTGAGAACAAAAGGTGTCCCGAAACACAAGATGTTGAAGGTCTTTCTTTTGCCATATTTCTAATTCAACAGGTATTTGCATCATGACCTGGCAAAACAATATATGAGCAATGACAGAAAATCTGGTGAGGAAAAAGAGACTCTGAAGAGGACTGTTTTCATTAGAATATTCCTGGTGTATTTTTTGGAATATGGACTGAATGTACTTTGGTTTCCTATACAATTTTATAGCCTACTGGTTGAGGTAAAGGTTGTCTGTGTATTCATATTCTCCAGAAATATCAGTTAAAGGTGCATTAATTTTTTATGCTGAGGGGAGGAAGGGCAAATGATAAGGAGAAGTGTAGGTTTTATTTCCTCTTCAGTTTAGCAATAACTGTGGGATGGTCCTAGGAGAAGTTATGACTACTGTGCTTTAATGGAAGTAGGAAGAAAACCCTGATCTTTGGTATATTGAAAAATTACACTTTCAGGAAGGACACAGAGCAGGTTGGTCTCTGATGTTGGCACCAGCTAAGGGAGAAAGATATGTTTTGGCAGATGAGGCAACCCATCTACCCTACTATCATCCTTAAAGAGGAATTTAAAGCACAAATTTCTGAGACATAATACTGAGAGGTTAGAGAGGAGCCTTCAGGGACAAGTTGCCAGGAGGCAAACACTAAAATCAATATAATAGTCTGCTCATAGATGAGAGTTGTGATGTGAGGATGTGAATGTGATGTGAATGAAATACACAATTGCTAATGACAGAGATAGCTACTGTGACAAGAAGTCACTTTTAGTCCACTTCAGGGAAAACAAAAAGAAGAGAAAAGCCTAAAGTTGTCACTGCTTAAAAGAGACGCTTACTTCTAGATATTGGCTTGATTGAGAAATTGAGAATATTTTCCTAAATTAGGTCTTGGTAGAGCAAAGCATTAAGCATGTACTTACTTTTGTGAATGTGAGCCTGTGACATTATGCCCCATATTCTTCATAGATATATTGTTATAATATGGATGTGGCATAGCTTAGATATGTGTTAAGGAAGATGGGTCATATGAGATATCACTGGAAAAATTATAATCTACTGAATGTGATTAAACTATTCGTATGCAAGTATCATTTCTGGAATATGTAATGTGGTCTATGTATCAATTAAAAAAGTGTTAACACCAGGGGAATGCCTACCAGATAGTAGGCAATCAACCTGGATGGGCTAATAGGAAGGCCAAGGGGACTTTGAAAATGCTAATCTTCCTCTTTTGTGAAGTTACCTAAGATGCAGCTTTGCCACAGCATCTGTCATGTCACCTGGTACAGAATACCATCTTAATCTGCTGATATTTTTCCACTGTAAGAGAACTCGGAAATAAAGTATTATCACCATATGCAAATCTGATTTAATGCTGAGAAGTGCATTAAACTAGGCTCTTTTTCACTGCTTATGGGTTGCCTTTTATGGGGGGGCTACAAGGGGCGGCAGACCCCTTGAAATTGTAACCCTTAGAATTCATACTTGAGGTCTGCTTAAAGCCTATGCTTTGACTCCAGATGCAGTTCTTAAATGCAACAGAGTATGAGCTGCTTGCAGCCTTGCCTTTGGGACAGGGAGTTTATTATAAAAAAGAGGGAGGCATGTGATAAAGAATAACAAAAGGCTGGGTATTCAAGTAATTGAAGGATTGTTAGCTCATCATGAAAACATTACCTGGTATGCCACTTAAAAATGGAGGTGGAGGGGAGAAGTGAAGAGTAGGAATGAGTGTTGTGTGGCTGGGATTTGCATTTGGATCACTGTGTTAAACTTATAAATGTTCTTGAAAAAGGCATGAACAGGGACTAATCCAAATTTGCCAAGAAAGAGTTACAAAGGAATTTCACAAAATGGGTGTTTGGGCAACAAAAGGGCAGATGGAATTCAGTGTTGATAAATTCAAAGTAATGCACATGGAAAAATATAATCCTAACTGTAGATACAAAACAGCTGTTATCACTCAAGAAAGAGATCTTGGAATCACCGTGGATAGCTCCCTGAAAACATCTGTTCAATATACAGTGGCAGTCTAAAAATTAAAACGATAACAGAATATTGGGAATAATTAGGAAAACAATAGATAATAAGACAAAATACAATATCGCCTCTAAATAAGGTCATTTTATGCCCACATCTTGAATACTGTATGCAGATTTGGTCAGCCCTTCTAAAAATGATATCTTAAATTTGGATAGGGAAACATAAATGATTAGGTGTAAAGAACAGCTTCCATATGAAGAGAGATTAATAAGACTGGGACTTTTCTGCTTGGAAAAGAAATGACTAAAGTGTGGGGGGATATATTAGATGTCCAGAAAATCATGAATGTTGTGGGAAAATAGAGTAAGGAAATGTTATTTATTCCTTCACTAACATAAAACAAGAAGCTGACAGAATTACATTTATAGGCAACAGATTTACAAAAAACAAACAAAATAATTTTTTTTTCACAATCAACTTGCGGAACTCTTTACCAGGATAGTGGAAAGGCCCAAATGATTACAGGCTTCCAATAAGAACCAAATAAGTTCAAGGAGGATAGGTCCATCAATGGCTAATAGCCAGAAGTAGGGATGAGGTCCCTAACTTCTGTTAGACAGAAGATGGGAATGAACAACAGGGGATGGATCATGATGATTACCTCTTCTATTTATTCCTTCTGAAGCATCAGGCATTGGCCTCTGTTGGATACAGGAAACTGAGCTAGAAGCATCTTCAGTCTAACCCAGTATGGCCATTTTGATGTTCTTATATGGAGCTGAAATGTATCTGCTTCCTTGCTGTAACCCACTACACCTCACTCCCCTTCCAAAGCTGAGATAGAGTCCAGGAGTCCTGACAGGCTCTGATTTCTCCACAGAGTTAGTAACAAAGTAAGAATATATATTAAAATTTTAAGGCTAACCATTGTCCCTTAAGTGACATGTCACAAGATGTCAGAATATGTTATTAGAGCTGAGTAGGTCTAATATTTATTGAATTTTCTTTCTTTTATATATGAATTAGATACTGTGTTTCTGTCAGCTAAGTGCTAAGTTGTCTGCAAAAAATTAGAGTTTTCCAGCACCTTAGTTGCCCCTGGATAGAGATGATCGCAGGGTGGGGGCAAGGTGGATGGGGTTGGCTCCCCCTTCTCCATTTGGTGTGCATCTTGTCCTGAGCATGTTCAGTAACAATGCTAAAACCTCTGTCCTCAGTCAGACTCTCACATGATCTCATACTCTCCAACCTTCCCCCCATAACGGCATGCACAGGTTGCTCCCCCTACCAAAATCTGAAATGATACCCCTACCCTACCCCCGATCCAAGAAGGAAGACTGCTGAAAATACCTGAAGAAACAAAGGTGGAGCAAGGGCTGAGCACATTGGGGAGATAGGTCAGCTTGTGAAGGGTGTAGTTGGAGCTCTTAGCTGCAAAAACAGCAGTTGAACTTCAAGAAGCTCTGAAGTCTGCATGCAGCAACATTTAGGGTGAGAAAATGCTATGTATAGTCAACTTATCTTGACTTTAGAAAGACTTTAGTTACGGTCTCCTACAGTATTCTTGCCAGCAAGTTAAGGAAGCATGAATTGGATAAATGGATTGTAAGGTGGATAGAAAGCTTGCTAGATTGTCAGGCTCACTAGAAAAGCTAGATTGTCATTGCTGGACTCACTAGATTATTAGGTTCACTAGATTGTTGGGCTCAACAGGTAGTGATCAATGGCTTGACATCTGGTTGGCAGGCAATATCAAGCAACGTGCTTTAAGGGTTGTTTTTAAGGTCAATTTTGTTCAACATCTTTATTGATGACCTGGATGAGGGGATGGATTCCACTCTCCACAAGTTTGCAGTTTACACTAAACTAGCAGGAGAGGTAGATACATTGGAGGATAGGGATAGGGTCCAGGGCAACCAAGACAAATTGGAGGATTGGGCCAAAATAAATGTGATGGGGTTCAAAAAGGACAAGTGCAGAGTCCTGCACTTGGGATGGACAAATCCCAAGCATTGTTACAGGCTGGAGACCGACTAGCTAAGCAGCAGGTCAGCAGAAAAGTACGGTGGATAAAAAGCTGGATATGAGTCAACAGTGTGCCCTTACAGCCAAGAAGTCTAATGGCATATTATCGTGCATTAGGAGGAGCACCTAGAGAGTCCAGCAGATCTAGAGAAGTCATTATTCCCCTCTGTTCAGCACTAGTGAGGCCACATCTGGAGTACTGTGTCCAATTCTGTGTTCCCCATTACAGAAAGGATGTGAATGCATTAAAGAAAGTCCAGTGGAGGGCAACAAAAAGGAGTTGGGGTCTGGAACACATGACTTACAAGGGGAGGCTGGGGGATTTGGGCTTGTTTAGTTTGCAGAAGAGAAGAGTGAAGGGGGATTTTAAAGCAGCCTTTAACTACCCAAAATAAGATTCCAAAGAGGATGGAGAGAGGCTGTTCTCAGTAGTGAGAGATGACAGAACAAGGAGCAGTGGTCTTGAGTTGCACTGGGGGAGGTCTAGATAGAATTAGGAAAATCTATTTTAGTAGGAGGGTGGTGAAGCACTGGATGGTTTACCTAGGGAAGTGGTGGAATCTCTATCCGTAGAGGTTTTTAAGTCCTGGCTGGGATGATTTAGTTAGGGTTGGTCCTGCTTTGGTTAGGGGGATGGACTTAATGACCTCCTGAGAACTCCTCCAGCCCTATGATTTGTTGTAAATATATTTATTTTTGTTTATTATAAAATACATAACTCAGGGCAGATGGGAAACCGCTGTACCTATCTTCTGCCACAGTGAGAGGGTGAATTTATTGAGCTTACATTGTATAGATCTCTATGCAATGCAAGATAATATAATTTGAGGGTGCGTGCACAAGAGTGCTTGGAAATCCGCAATCTGAGTCCTCCCACCCAGAGCTGATTTCACACACTGTATAATTCAACAGGAGGAAAGTCCTTACCCATGTGCATGCTGGAAGGAGTTTGGGAGCTTGTCACAGCATCACAGAGAAGGGGAGCCAAGCCTTTGCGATATGTGGGCTCCGTGGTACTCCACTACATCAAGTGACAACCTGGAAGGGGGGAGATCCAACCCATCACTGAACCATCTTACTGATAATAAGGTGACTGATTTGTCATACTTAAAGCTAAAACATACTTAAGATTCAAAGGAAGTGAAGTCAGAAAAAATTACAATAATCTAGTCTATTTTTCTAAATGAATTTCAGCAAGTAACTCAGGCACTGAGTTAAATAGCTTGTGGCTAAATACATTCCTGAAATAAGGCCTTCATCCCCTTAAAAAGCAGGAAGGTGCACCAACTACACTGTCCATTTTGCAGGAGCACCAGATACTCTAATGTAGAAAATGAAAGGGTAGAGCCTATGAGGGCACTGTCCTGGATTGACAGCTCTGAAAATTGCCTGTGTAGCTACTAGGCAGAATATAGACTTGGCTATCCCTGATATACAGTATGAAGAAAAGATTAACTCCTGATCCCTTTGAGCCTTTCTGTTCTGTCTGCACTGTATGCCCATTGGCATGTGAATCTTATATTTGGATATATTCACTACAACGCCTTTTTGCAAATGAAGTTTAAAAGAGCATCACTTTCAACTCCAGAATCCTGATGAAAGAAAGAAAGAAAGAAAGAAAGAAAGAAAGAAAGAAAGAAAGAAAGAAAGAAAGAAAGAAAGAAAGAAAGAAAGAAAGAAAGAAAGAAAGAAAGAAAGAAAGAAAGAAAGAAAGAAAGTTTATGTCTACACTGCCCTTTTTTTCAGCAGAAGATATGCAAATTGCACTCTCATTTACATATCTTCTGCGGATCCTTTTTGTGGAAGAGGTTTTGCCACTAAAAAGCCCTCTTTAATCAGGGTCATTTGGTGGAAAAAAAACCTTTTTCATCAGATCCTGTAAACCTCAATTTTTGAGGAATAAGGGATCTTGTGAAAAAGGGTGTTTTTCCAACAAATGGCCCCATCTACATGGGGCTTTTTAGTGGAAAAACCTCTTCCTCAAAAAGGATCCACAGACGATATGCAAATGAGAGTATGATTTGCATATCTTCTGCTGAAAAATAACGGCAGTGTAGACATAGCGAAATAAACTTTCTTTCTTTCTTTCTTTCTTTCTTTCTTTCTTTCTTTCTTTCTTTCTTTCTTTCTTTCTTTCTTTCTTTCTTTCTTTCTTTCACAAGCTTTAAGCTGTGAACAGAAGTTGCTCTGGCCATTCAGTGACACAGAATGTGATTACAGAAAAATTAAGACTGGGAAAGGAAACTTCTCAAGTAGACAGTCATAAAATGAATTTCCACTCTATGGGTGTGTCTAGACTACATGCCTCCTTCGACGGAGGCATGTAGATTAGCCAGATCGGAAGAGGGAAATGAAGCCGCGATTAAAATAATCGCGGCTTCATTTAAATTTAAATGGCTGCCCCGATCTGCCGATCAGCTGTTTGTCGGCAGATCGGGAGAGTCTGGACGCGATGCCCCGACAAAGAAGCCTTTCTTCATCGACACAGGTAAACCTGGTTTCACGAGGCTTACCTGTGTCGATGAAGAAAGGCTTCTTTGTCGGGGCATCGCGTCCAGACTCCCCCGATCTGCCGACAAACAGCTGATCGGCAGATCGGGGCAGCCATTTAAATTTAAATGAAGCCGCAATTATTTTAATCGTGGCTTCATTTCCCTCTTCCGATCTGGCTAATCTACATGCCTCCGTCGAAGGAGGCATGTAGTCTAGACACACCCTATTTGACTAAAAGTCATCCAGATGGATTTTAACAGCTGTTCCCAGTCTCTTGTACAATATTAGAATATCTCTTAATTCTATCATAGGATTTCTACAGAATAAACTGCCTCAGTTCACTGTACTTTTCCTGCTGACAGCAATAGTCCATTGAAGTGGCAGTGAAAGCACAAGGATAAACAGGGTTACTCTGTTCCATGGCTACATGCCAGCACACACTGGGAAGTTACTGTTATTGGATTGCAGAAGACAAACAGAAAGGCACATACGGCAACTGAATTAATTGAAAGAAATAAGACAACCACAATAACAGAATGTGAACTTTAAAATCAAATCTTGGCATTTTTAGCAGACTCTCAGGACTCCAAAAAATCAGAATCCAGTTGAATAATAAAACTGTGCCAAATAAAAAGACACCATATCAGATCAGTCCAGAATGATGTTTATGCAGTGGTCAAGGGTATGTGAACAGTTGCAGCTGGAGTGAGATAAGCCACCCTATAGCTCAGTGGTTCTCAAAGTCTGATCCATGGACGACTCCATTTTCAAGCGGCGAGCATCTCCGAGCTCACCCAACTTCCCTGCAGCAGGGAGCCTGTGTCTGTGCTCCAGCGCTGCACTGCCCCACCCCTCGGTGATGGTCATGATGGCTTCCTGCTTTCCTGGGGAAACTCACAGGTCAGATCCAGCTTGCAGTGGAAGGAAGTGGCTCTGCACACTGCTGCTGCCCTTCCCCCAGGCTAGGAGAATGGCAGTGCAGGAAATCACTTGCTGGGAAAGCTGCTCCCATTGGCCAGAATCACTGTCAATGGAAGCAGTGAGGGTGGGGGCTGGGGGCACCAGGATCCTGGAAAGCACCCCAATCCTCCTCATGCCCAAACCGTGCATACCCATCCCCCTCATGCATTCCCTCCCATTAAAACTCCACCCTCACACCCTGCTCCTATACTCTCCCTCCCTCCCAGACCCCCACTGTCAGCTCACTCCTACACCCAATCTCCCACCCAGAGACCCCACCCTCAGCCTGCTCCTGCATCCTATGTCCCTCCCTCCCGGCCCAACTCTGAGCCCATTCTTGCATCCACCTTCCTGGCAGACCCTGCAACTCCCACCCCCTCCTGAATCTATGTTGTCATTATGAATCGTTGTCTGGTGGTTCGTGAAAAGGTATGCAGTGAATGGCATGAGCCATCCACATAATATTTGAAATGTTGCCATACGCGCAAAAAAAGACTACAGGGAATAATGTGTTATGCTATTTGCTGTCATGCTCTTCAGACTTTGGTATATAAATTGCATTTTTTTAAAAATCTTCCCAAATAAAAATCATGCACTTTTTCTTTCCATTCATGATCTAATTTCCCAAAACTTAATTTGCTGGTCTCTTTAAAGTACCCACTAAACTTTTTTATTTGTCATTCTGAAATCTCCATTAGTAATATTTGAAGTAGTTAGAAAGACATGAGCATGGGCTGTTCCAGGTCACTGAGATACATTTGATTACAGAAATTCCTTTACAAAACATAGAAATACTGAAATAAACTGGCATAATCTGCAGTTCAATATTTTCTAAAATAAGAAAGATTAAAATACACATACAAATCAAGCTTCATTTTAATGTTTTGGGAACCTGTATGTTTAGACATCAGGTATATATGGATGTGCACCACATATGAAAGGTTTCATGCCTTAAAAAAAGAATTTAGTCACTAGATTGTAATAGATAACATATGTGGAAAGACACGAGATTAACTAAAAGGGGTTCACAAATTCACAAGAGCTAAAAATGCTTTTTTTTCAGATGTGTTTCATTCATTATACATCCAGCTGATTGCTTCCCACAGCATGTTAAGAAAAGCTGTATGTCAATGGTTTCTTCATGACTGGTAAGAAGAATGATGTGATAAGATATGGGATTTGGGGGATGTTAGATCTTTCATGGAAGGTAGAAAGCAGTAGGATAGAAGCTTTACACAGATGAAAGACTCAGCTGGCACTTGAGTTGCCATTTCATATAAGAGATGTACAGAACTTGAAGAAGGAGGTTACCAAACTATGCATTAGCAAATTGAATTAGTTCCTTTTACTCTTTTAGCTTTAATTTTGATAGGGTACTCCAAATAAGTAGAATCAGATGGTCTGTGAGTGCAAACTATCGTGGATCTCCAGTGTACAATGTGGAAGTGTAGGACTGCTGTGTCCCCTTAAATCTCAAGCCTGGGCTATCTCTTTTAAAGCTATGCTAGTGACAAATCACTAACCGCTCTAGGGCCGTGTCCAGACTCAGGGGTTTTTTCGGGAAAAGTAGCCTTTTCCCGAAAAAACTTCCCCTGCGTCCAGACTCAAGCCATGTTCTTTCGAAATTATTTCGAAAGAACGCGGCTTTTCTTTCGATGGCGGTAAACCTCGTTTCACAAGGAAGAACGCCTTCCTTCGAAAGTTCCTCTTTCGAAGGAAGGCGTTCTTCAATGTAAAGAGGCCTCTTCGAAAGAGAGCATCCAGACTCGCTGGGTGCTCTCTTTCGAAAAAGCGGATTTTTCTTTCGAAAGATCCGCCTGCAGTCTAGACGCGATCTTTCGAAAGATGCTCTTTCGAAAGATGCTTTCGAAAGAGCATCTTTCGAAAGAAGCCTGCAGTCTAGACATAGCCTAGGTGTTGTAAACACTCAGCCAACAATATGCAGGTACGCACCTAACTAAGTTGCATGCATGTATTCTAAGCCATTCATGAACTATACAGAGAGAAATACCAGAAAATGTCATTAGCCCTCAGTCTTGCGCTAGTGATGTATTCCATTTTATACTTCTCAAGGCACTGTCTTAAGCAATGAAAGCTCATTAACTGGTTCACTACTGTATCAAAGACAATGAGCAGTCCTGTGGCTAACAAATATATGAGGCCATGAGGTTTCGTGGGTAAAACCCACATCAGATGAATTGAAGAGGAAATGACAAAATCCTGGATATGTATAACAGCAAAAGATATTACCTGTCAATTGTAGGGCCAGTGTAAATGAAGCTACTTAAGTCAGGCTGGATGTGTCTCATTCATAGCACATGACTTGGAAATGCAAATTCCAAAGGAAGAAAAGTTGCCTTTGCAGCATGTTAACCTTTAAGATCTTTATTCAAGCCAAAGTTGATAATGTTGAACTTGGAAATGCATTCCGGTTCAGATGTCTCCCTGTGTAATCGGGTGATAAAATTATTTTGTAGAATAATGGCTACTTTTTAATCCTTTATTGAATGTCCAGGGAGGTTAAAATGTTTCCCTACAGGTTTATGTGTGTTATCTTTTCTGATGTCTGATTTGTCCTTAATATACAACCTAAATTCCCTACTAAGTTTGGGAATAATCTCCAAAATCCAAAGACTTTTCTTCCAAAAGTCCTTGTTGTCTTCAGAGTAAAAGAGAGAAGAGAGCAATTAGAAGAAAGAGAAAACCTCCTGATGTAATTGTCTATTTTTTATACACTTTTCCATGTTCATAGAAAATCACTGGCCAATATGTAGTATGAGGTCACATGTCCTTACATGCTCTGCTGAATCATGGAGTTAAACAATCTCCATTGTGTGGTGCTTAATCAACTGTCTCTTATTGAATTGTAAATCTCTTGTTTACAATTCACCTGCTGCAGGTGGCCATTTACCAGTTGTTTGGATGTGAATCTTGTGTTGTCACTAGAGAGCCAGCAGTGGGTAGCTCCCAGATTCAAAACATATTTCAAAAACAACCTACATAGCAAAATCTCATTACTCCATTTACAATAATGATACATACATTTTAAAAAAAATGTTAATTGCAGCAGATTATGACCTTTCACATGATATCTTATAAGGCATGCTTCGTACAAAGTATCACAACCATAGATATAAATGATTAATCTAGGGTTTAGAATGTCATTGTGCAATACAGTGTCATACATACCTATACCAAATGGCTATATTGTCTGTGTATCTTAATATTGATTACTTGTTTACTTATAATCACTTGCTCACTTGTAATCATTTAAGAGTCTGACATTTTTTCAGAAGGAAGCCTGAGGTTCTTGAAAGAGTTATGTTTTAGATAGCTAATAATATTTGGTCTACTTGAATTACCCCTGAAGTAAGTGGAGGTGGAATTCTTTACAACCTATCTTACCTATTTTTAGTGGTTCAATGTTTAGCTATAGCTAAAGTTACAGAAAACTAATATTAGATCTATTAGATATGGATGAAAAACTATCAAGTGTTGTGGTTATTCCCCATCACTTTGTGTCTTGGAATTGAGACTGGATATCTTTTCAAAGGAGATATGCTTTAATTAAATTATGTTATTATGCAAGATGCAGGAAATTCTGGCAGTTCTATGGCATTTGCTATTTATGAGGTTGGGATGATCATAAAGATTCCTCCTAGCTTTAATATCTGTAAATATATGAAAGTATGAAACTATGGTCATCTTGGAAACAGAGATATCACATTTTTTCCTCCTTTTAGATTGTGTGATGATAGTTCTATGTTTTTTATTACCAAAGAATGAAAATTGAGAATTTATTAGAATTTATTAAAAGATCTGAAAAAGGGGGTTAATGAAGAAGAGAGAAAATATGTGACGCCTAGCACAATGGCCTTAATTGAAATACCATGGTACAAATAATAAAAAAGATAAGAGTAATGACTTTTGTATTCTCCTCAGCTGTACACTCATATGTAGGTGTTTGCAAATTCATTTATGACAGTCATTTTCAGATGGACACCTTCTTGCATCCAGTAAGTGTTCATTCATAGTTAGTCTCCTATATTGGTCTCAATCTATTCCTCCTGTGTTCTTGGTGCAGATTCCTTTTTTAAAAAAGGATTACATTAAAACGTATTCATTCTTGTTTAACTTGAACACCAGAAGATAGCCTAACTTGTACTAATATGTGAAGCACATTTACATTTTTGCTGGAAGGGTTATGAGTTAATGCAAAACACAGTTTAGTGATGGGTTATCCAAACCAATGTTATCCAAAAATATCATATTGCTTATCACAGAGCCTTACAGGAAATATTTTAAATGAATCAGTGTAACAATAGAATGAATTACTCTCAAAATGGCACACATACTTCTTCATTTTTTCTTAGAGTTTTAGAAATACATTTTGGAAAAACATGAAGTCAGTCATAAAACTCAAACTCATATAAATATTTTATTTTATTAAAAAACAAAGATGGCATTAGTAGTGTCATGATCATGAGGGTTAGCCAGCATCCTGGGAACTAAAGGATTAAATATGTCCCTTACCTAAACCAGGTGGCAGGCAGCCAATAGAAATTTAGGTAGGAATTTCAAACTGGGACAAAGGATTTTTTGAGTTTTTTCCCTCCTTTGTCCCTAGGTAGTTTCTCTCCAGCTATTGAAGGGGACAGGATGTCTACCTATAAGAAAATACTCTTCACAGTCTGTAAGTAGGATAAAGTTTAGATTGGCTGTGTCTAGACTGCATCCCTTTTCCGTAAAAGGGATGCAAATTAGACACATCTCAATTGCAAATGAAGCGGGGATTTAAATCCCCCCGCTTCATTTGCATAAAAATGCCTGCCGCTTTTTTCCGGCTTGGAACTTTGCCGGAAAAATGCGCCAGTCTAGACGCAGATCTTTCAGGAAATATAGCCTTTTCCGAAAGATCCCTTATTCCTTATTTTAAGAGGAATAAGGGATCTTTCTGAAAAGGCTTTATTTTCCGAAAGATCCGCATCTAGACTGGCGCTTTTTTCCGGCAAAACTCCGAGCCAGAAAAAAGCGGCAGCCATTTTTATGCAAATGAAGCAGGGGGGATTTAAATCCCCGCTTCATTTGCATTTGCGATGTGTCTAATTTGCATCCCTTTTACGGAAAAGGGATGTAGTCTAGACACAGCCATTAGGTTTTATTGTTTATGGTTTGGGAAATGGGATCTGGTCTGTGCATTTAAAAATGGGTTTTGCTCTCCTTTGTAACTAAGTTCCTGGCCCATTGTAAATTTCTCCTCCATGAGTATATTATTTTGTTACTGTTCCATCTAGTCATCATGGGTATGTCTAGACTGCATCCCTTATGTCTCCTGCAAGGAGGTTTACAGAATCTGTCAAAAAAGGCTTTCTTTCTCAACAAAGTACTGAGTTGGCAAAACATGGCGGCCATTTTTATGCAAATTAGTCACCGGATTTTTAGATCCCTACCTCATTTGCAATGTAGACCTGCCTAATCTGCATTCCTCTGCCGACAGAGGGATGCAGTCTAAACATACCTATGCTTGCAACAGGAATATTGTGGTGATAAGAAAAGTTATTTCTCTTTTCTTTTTATTAACCTGGTATTGGTTAATTTTTGTGTCCTGGTTTGTACTTTAGGGGTGAGATTTCCCAAGCAGTCTCTCCCTTTATTAATATTTGGGTGGTGGCAGCAGCATTTTATTCCCAAAATCTAGGTTGTTAAGATTTTGGGGGGAAGTTCTATACCAAAGCCTGGTAGATAAGGTTTTGGGGTATTTGCTGGCCCCCACTTCTGCATTCATCGTGCCAGAGTGGGGAAGGAGCCATGACAAGGAGGTTGGGATTCATTCAACAAGAGAGTAAAATTCAGTATCACAAGATTTAGGGGATTGAGTGCCAATGCTGAAACTTCAAAACTATCGTCACAGTGACCAATTTATAAACAGTCTGTGAGCTGAAATTTGTGTAAATGATTTCCTCAGTTAAGTTCTGTAGCATATGTTTGTTAAAATCAGGATGTGTCTGTCAATAGATTGCAACAAGAAAAGTGGGTAATTGATCAAGGAGATTATTTGCTACAAACTCTAATCCCAACCATGTTTCATTATTATATGAGGAGTCAGTAATGTAAGGTGGCTAGGATTCTAGTATGCTATCCAGTATGGAAGTACTGTAAGTGCATGCTTCCTTTAAACATATGAATACATAAGAATGGCCTATTGGGTCAGTCTAGCTCATCTATACAGGCACACCCCGCACTTACGACATAATTGGTTCCTGGAGAATCATCATAAATCGAGCCATTGTAAGACCAACCCTTTTTTCCCGCAGGCACAATGATAAAAATGGGGGTTCTGTTCCTGGCCTGCTTTGCCTTCTGGGAGTTGCAGTCTGCAATGCGAGCTGCTCCCAGCCAGCTGGGGGCTGTGCCAGGTGGAGGCAGCGGCCAGAGCAAGGCAATCATAAATGTGGAGGGTTGTATGTCAGGTGGTCCATAAGTTGGGGATTGCTTGTACTGTGTACCACTGTAGCCTATACCAAGTGCCCCACAGGAAGTAAACAGAACAGAGAAACATCAAGTGATCCATCCCCTGCACCTATTCCCAGCTTCTGGGAAAAAAGGAGCTAAATTCTAACAAAAAATGTAGATGGTATCATGAGCTTGAGGGCACAACCCACTTATTCAGATGGTGCCATCTTCATTTTCTGTTAGTCTCTAAGGTGCTGCAGGACTATTTGTTATTTTTTCAGTCACAGACTAACACAACTACCCCTCAGAAACTTTAGGAGCTAAATATATCTTCCTTGCCCATCCTCATTAGTAGTCACTGGTGGACCAAATCTCCATTAATGTATCTATTTCTTTTTCGAACCCTGTTATAGTCTTGTCCTTCACAACATCCCCTTGCAAACCCTTCCACAGGCTGAGGATGTGCTATGTGAAAGAAACACTTTTTTTTTTTTTTGCTTTAAACCTACTGTCTATTAATTTCATTTGATGACCCCTAGTTTTTCTCTTATGAAAAGGACTAAATAACACTTCTTTATTTCTATTTCCTATGTCAATCCAATTTGATAGTTCTCTGTTATATGGAGAATATTAGTTTTCTGTTTTCCAAGCTGAAAAGACCCAGTCTTATTAATCTCTCCTCATATAAAATATGTTTCATACCCCTAATCATTGTTGTTGTCCTTTTTTTGTACTTTTTCTAAATACAAAATATTGTTTTTGAGATGTGATGATCACATCTGCTTGTGGTATTCAATATGTAGGAATACTATGGGTTTATATAAGGTGCATCCACACTGCACCGTCATTCCAGAATAGCAGCTGTTATTCTGGAATAACAATGTTAGGGCCTACAGAGAAATTCCGTTATTTTGAAAGAAAATCGAAATAACGTATGGCTTATTCTGACTTCTGTAAACCTCATTCCACAAGGAATAATGCCTATTATGAAATAGCTAATTTGGAATAGCAGTAGTGTGGATGCTTCACTGCTGCTATTTTGAAATAGCTCGTTCCCAGGGCCATTCAGAGTAATTACTCCCTAGTGCCTCCTGGGGCTCTAAATTGAGGTAGCATGTCCACATTAGAGAAGCCTGCCTCGGACTAATTTTGAGACTTCCCCATAGTGTAGATGTGCTATTTCAAAATAAGCCATTTCGGAGTATTTCTTCCAGAATAGCTTATCTTGAAATAAGTGTGCAGTGTAGACGAACCCATAGAGGCACTATGATTTTTTCTGTCTTATTATCTATTACTTTCCTAATGATTCCCAATTTTTTGTTAGCTTTTTTGACTGCCACTGCATATAGAATGGATGTTTTCAGATAATTATCCCTAATGACTTCAGCATGTCTTCTTGAGGGGGTAATTTAGGCCAGATATGACTCCTCCCAAAGGCATATGTAAGAGGTGATGATGTTTGAATCTGTGTTTCTGAGTTTCACCAGGCACATAGCTGAATCTATGCATAGGCATTGACTTCCCCTTTGGCTGTGGGGGTGCTTGATCGCCCACCAGTTCCTGGCTCTGCCATCAATCCTCCTCTTCCCCAAAGCTCCCAACCTGTTCTGCCTCTTCCTAACCCTGCACTTCCCCCACCCCAATCCCACTCCACTCCTTTCTCTGCCTCTTCCCACCTCTCCCCAGTCTCTTCACCACCGCCTCCACTGAGCATGTCCAATCCCCACTCCCCCTCTTCTCTCCCTCCCACAGCTTCCTGAAGGCTACAAATGAGGTTGGTCAGAAGTATTGGGAGGGATGGAGTGGGAGGAATTGATCAGCAGAGCCACAAGTGAGCAAGAGGTGTTAAGAGGAGAGAGAAGCAGGAGGTGGCGCATGGCTGCTGGTGAGTTCTAAGCACCCACTAATTTTTCCTCAAGGGAATCCTCCCCAGAGGTCTCACAAAGTCGGTACCTCTCCATCTATGGATATTCTAGAGTTCTCGTGTGAGGATGATGGATACTATTTTCTGGGACTTACACTATATGACATTGAGTCAGCAAGGGTTAAGTAACTAGCTGGCTACATGACCCAAATTCAACCTTTAAAAATACACCAGGAAAGTATTGAAGAGGTAAGCAGGGCCATTTCTGGCTATCAGAGCCATGTTATATAGAACAATGTTTGAAATGGAAGATTGTATACTGTACAATATTAGAAGGAAATACTAGTTGTATTTTTTTTTATTTTCCTATATCTGTTGGAGGCTTCACACTGTATTCTCATTAACTGGTAGATTATAAACTTCTCCTCCTGTCTGTTACGATTTTCTATTGATTCAGATATCAAAAGGGAGTATTAACATTTAGATGACACTTGCTTGTAATAATATCATTATCTATATTCTCTTTGAAGTTTGCGATAAACTGTCTTTTAACTGATCAAATGGATAACCTTATGCTAATCAATTCAACAAATTACCTCTGTATACCTTGGAAATAGGAATATTGCTTCAGACGCCACAAGACTTCTGGCGAAAGACTGCCTGCTATGTTATCAGTGCAAAGAGGTCACAGTATTCTCCTAACAAAGACTATACCAAGTTAGCAGGGATGGGACAGGCTTTTGGTAAGCGGGCATAGTAAGCAATGATCCCGAAATTTGTTTGTTTTAGTAGGACATTTAGGCTACATCAACACCTATTCCTCAAAAAATGAAGTTTACAGGATCTTGCACAAAATGGTTTTTTTCCAACAAATGGCTCTGTCTATACAGAGCTTTTTATCACAAAAACCTCTTCCGCAAAAAGGATTGGAAGAGAATATTCAAATGAGAGAGCAAAATTTGCAAATGAGTGCTTCATTTGCATTTCCTCTTCTGCAAAACTGCTGCAGTGTAGACGTAGCCTTAGTGTATCCAAAACACCTCACAAATCTCTCAGGATGAAAATTTCTGCATCCGAATCTGCCAATTTTGGTTTTAGTTGAAATATTGTTATTTTTATATACATCAAATTTAAGAATATATCAAACAACTAACACATGTTTTTGCTCTCAAAATGCTTATATCTGGTTCCATTAGAGTTAATTCCCTAGAAAATGTTGAGCCTCCAATACATTCAAATTATTGTAGCAATTTGGAGTCCATTTTTAGTTTATTTCATCACTGAGGTAAAATAGATAGTGTGCTATTAAGAGATTACAATACACAGCTGCATTGTAATTTTTATAAAAAAAATAAAAAAAAATATTTCCCTGTGTTTTTCTGTAGATGGCAGCAAATATTCACTGATCTGTGGAGCTGCTCTGATAACACATTGAACAAAATACACACTACATTTGTCTTTTTATGGAGACATATATGGGGAAACAAAGTTAAATATAGCAAAGCAACAATATTCATAAACATTTTTCTTTACATTATATTTTAAATAATTATATTTTAAGATACAATACCATTACCTACCAGGGTGCTGTGAAGTGGGGATTGTGGGGATTTTATTCCCCTTGTTATGTAGTATGTGATTTCTACCGTCCTGTAGTAACCTCCTGTCTGTGCCTAAGTTTCCCGGGGCACTGCAGCAATACCAATAGGGTAATGGGAATTTTGTTTGTGACTCTCAGGGTATGTCTACACAGCAGAGTTTTTTTTGGAAAAGCTTCACTTATGTACACACTGCAATTGTGTTCTTTTGGAAAAAAAATCCAAAGATCAGATGGGTTTTTCTGACATTGGTAAACCTCTTTTTATGAGGAAGAAGCCTTTTTCTGAAAGAGCTCTTTCGGAAAAGGGCATGTGTGGATGGGGAAGAGGGAGTCCTTTCGAAAAAGAGGAAAGAGGAAAAAGCCTCGGTGGCCACTCTGTCAACAGTAATCACAGTTTACATGCGAGATAGCATCCATTCTGTGTGGATGCTGTCTTTCGAAAAAGCAGATCACTTTTTGGATGCGCTCTTGCTGTGTGGACTCTATCCTTTCAGAAGCAGCTTTTCCAGAAGAAACCTTCTGAAAAAAACTTTTTTCAAAGAAACCTGCAGTCCAGACATAGACTGTCAGTGAGGGAGGCTGCCCTAGTCTCGCATGTACACTATGGCTGATACCCTTCATAACCTGACCAGGGAGGGGGTTAAACCAGGAGACAACTTGCAGGACAAAGGCTGGAGTAGAGGCTGGACTGAGGAATGTGTGAGTTAGTCTCTGCTTATTTAGGGTGCAGGGAGGTCACTGGGCCTTGGCTCTGAGTCCCTTCTCCCCCAAATAGATTGTTCTGACTGCTTCTGGTTACTGTGCTGACTACACTGTTTCCATGTTGACTAGTAAACCTTGTATTCTACCTGTTGGCTGAGAGTCGATTCTGACTATGGATGGGGGTGCTGGTGACCCCCAACACTTCAGTGACACAAGGCTAATTGAATTACAATTTATTTAATGAACTTCCTGCATTACACTTATAGACTCATCCTTCTGATGTATGCTGAGAGGCACTGTGCTCATTCCATGGAGTTCAGGGGACCTGTGTGGAATGTTGACTGAAGTTCAGCTTGTTTTTAAATTGCATCCGCCATATAAAGAGTGGCATTTTTGTTACTTGAGCTACACAATTTGGAAAACGCTGGGTCAAAGTCTTCATAGTTTGAATTATAGACCAAGATACCACTATATTAGGTGCTGTAAAAACTCAAAACAAAAAGACAGCCCCTGCTTCCAAAAACTTACTTTTTAAGTCTACTCAGTGAAGAATATGCCCTATTTATGAATAAACTGGCTAGATGGTTTAAGTGTACACTTTGCCATTATTTTCACAGACAGCAAGCATCAATATTTTCTTGAAATAGCATCTTAGATTCTAGAGCAGGAGTGGGGAACCTTTATTCTGTCAGACACCACCAGCTGACAGAAAAATCAACTTGGAACCACACACAAGTGAGAATTAAAAATTTCAATTGGCTCTTCTAGCCTTAAAATGTATGGGTGAAATCTTTATCCCCTTTGAAGTCACAGGCAAAATATCCACTGGTCTCAATGAAATCATATTTACCCTTATACTTTCTATTATGTTTAGTGTTTTGGCATATCAGCTTTGCTACTATAAATCAAGGTTTAGAATACAGTGTAATCTGAACATAAGAACGGCCAGACTGAGTCAGACCAAAAGTCCATCTAGTCCAGTAGCCTGTCTGCCGACAGTGGCCAGCACCAGGTGCCCCAGAGAGGGTGGACCGAAGACAATGATCAAGCGATTTGTCTCCTGCCATCCTTCTCCAGCCTCTGACAAACAGAGGCCAAGGACACCATTTTATCCCCTGGCTAATAGCCTTTTATGGACCTAACCTCCATGAAATTATCTAGTTTCTCTTTAAACTCTGCTATAGTCCTAGCCTTCACAGCCTCCTCTGGCAAGGAGTTCCACAGGTTGACTACACGCTGCGTGAAGAAGAACTTTCTTTTATTAGTTTTAAACCTGCTACCCATTAATTTCATTTGGTGTCCTCTAGTTCTTCTATTTAGGGAACTAATAAATAACTTTTCTTTATCTGCCCTCTCCACACCACTCATGATTTTATATACCTCTATCATATCACCCCTCAGTCTCCTCTTTTCTAAACTGAAAAGTCCCAGTCGCTTTAACCTCTCTTCATATGGGACCCGTTCCAAACCCCTAATCATTTTAGTTGCCCTTTTCTGAAACCTTTCCAAGGCCAAAATATCTTTTTTGAGGTGAGGAGACCATATCTGTACACAGTATTCAAGATGTGGGTGTACCGTAGTTTAATACAGGGGCAGTAAGATATTCTATGTCTTATTTTCTATCCCTTTCTTAATAATTCCTAGCCTCCTATTTGACTTTTTGACCGCCGCTGCAGAATGTGTGGAAGTTTTCAGAGAACTATCCACGATAACTCCAAGATCTCTTTCCTGATTTGTCATAGCCAAATTAGCCCCCATCATACTGTACGTATAGTTGTGATTATTTTTCTCGATGTGCATTACTTTACACTTATCCACATTAAATTTCATTTGCCATTTTGTTGCCCAATCACTCAGTTTGGTGAGATCTTCTTGGAGTCCCTCACAGTCTCTTTCTGTCTTGACTATCCTAAACAGTTTATCATCTGCAAACTTTACTACCTCACTGCTTACCCCTTTTTCCAGATCATTTATGAATAAGTTGAAAAGGATTGGTCCCAGGACTGACCGTTGGGGGACACCACTAGTTACCCCTCTCCATTCTGAAAATTTACCATTTATTCCTACCCTTTGTTTCCTGACTTTTAACCAGTTCTCAATCCAAAAAAGGACATTCCGTCTTATCCCATGGCCATGTAATTTACACAAGAGCCTTTGGTGAGAACCCTTGTCAAAGGCTTTCTGAAAATCTAAGTATATCTACTGGATCCCCCTTGACTGCATGTTTGTTAATCCCTTCAAAGAATTCTAATAGATTAGTAAGACATGATTTCCCTTTACAGAAGCTATGTTGACTTGTGTCCAACAATTTATGTTCTTCTACATGCCTCACAATTTTATTCTTTACTATTGTTTCAACTAATTTGCCCGGTACTGAAGTTAGACTTACTGGTCTGTAATTGCCAGGATCACCTCGAGAGCCCTTTTTAAATATTGGTGTCACGTTGGCTACCTTCCAGTCATTAGGTACGGAAGCCGATTTAAAGGATAGGTTACAAACCACAGATGATAGTTCAGCAATTTCCCATTTGAGTTCTTTTAGAACCCTTGGATGAATGCCATCCAGTCCCGGAGATCTGTTAACGTTAAGTTTTTCTATTTGTTCCAAAACCTCCTCTAATGACACTTCAATCCAGGACAGTTCCTCAGATTCATCACCCACAAAGGACGGTGCAAATTTGGTAATCTCCCTAACGTCCTCAGCCGTGAAGACTGAAGCAAAGAAATCATTTAGTTTCTCCGCAATGGCTTTATCGTCCTTAATTGCTCCTTTAATATCGAGTGGACCCACAGGTTTTTTAGCAGGCTTCCTGCTTCTAATGTACTTAAAAAACATTTTGTTATTTTCTTTTGAGTTTTTGGCTAGCTGTTCCTCAAAATCTTTTTTTGCTTTTCCTATTATATTTTTACACTTGATTTGACAGTGTTTATGTTCCTTTCTATTTATCTCACTAGGATTGGACTTCTACTTCTTAAGAGATGCCTTTTTGTCTCTCACTGCTTCTTTTACATGGTGGTTAAGCCACGGTGACTCTTTTTTAGGTCTCTTGCTATGTTTTTTAATTTGGGGTATACATTTAAGTTGGGCCTCTATTATGGTGTCTTTAAAAAGTTTCCATGCAGCTGGCAGGGATTTGGCACTAGTCATTGTGCCTTTTAATTTCTGTTTAACTAACCTCCTCATTTTTGCGTAATTCCCCTTTTTGAAATTAAATGCCAGAGTGCTGGATTTCTGAGATATTCTTCCCACTACAGGAATGTTAAATGTTATTATATCATGGTCACTATTACCAAGTGGTCCTGCAATGATTATCTCCTGGACCTGATCCTGCACTCCACTCAGGACTAAATCGAGAATTGCCTCTCCCCTTGTGAGTTCTGGTACCAGCTGCTTCAAGAAGCAGTCATTTAAGCCATTGAGAAATTTTACCTCTGCTTCTCTTCCTGGGGTGACATGTATCCAGTCAATATGGGGATAATTAAAATCCCCCATTATTATAGAGTTCTTTATTTTGGTAGCCTCTCTAATCTCCCTCAGCATTTCTATGTCATTATCGCTGTCCTGGTCAGGTTGTCGGTAATATATCCCTACTGCTAATTTCTTATTATTGGAGCATGGAATTACTACCCATAGTGATTCTATTGAACATTTAATTTATTCATTTAATATTTGTATTTCATTTGATTCTACATTATCTTTCACATACAGTGCCACTCCGCCACCCAGCCGACCTGCTCTATCCTTTCGTTATATTTTATATCCCGGTATGATTGTGTCCCACAGATTTTCCTCATTCCACCAGGTTTCAGTGATGCCTATTATGTCAATCTCCTCCTTTAATATGAGGTACTCTAGTTCACCCATCTTATTAGTCAGACTCCTAGCATTTGTGTAGAAGCACTTTAGAAATTTGCCACTGCTTATTTGTCTGCCCTTCCCTAATGCATTGGATTCCTTCACATGCAGTTGTTTGTCTGCTCTGGCCCATGGTTTGTCCTCTCCTCTCCTCTCTTTCTGCCTATAGCTTAGAGAATCTCTATCAATGGATTCTCCTCTAAGAGCAGTCTCCATCCGATTTACGTGCATCTCCGCACCAATCGGCTTTCCCCCATCTCTTAGTTTAAAAACTGCTCTACAGCCTTTTTAATGTTTAGTGCCAGCAGTCTGGTTCCACCTTGGTTTAGGTGGAGCCCATCCTTCCTGTATAGGCTCCCCCTCTCCCAAAAGTGTCCCCAGTTCCTAAGAAATCCAAACCCCTCTTTCCTACACCATCGTCTCATCCATGCATTGAGACTCTGAAGCTCTGCCTGCCTACCTGGCCCTGCACGTGGAACTGGAAGCATTTCCGAGAATGCCACCATAGAGGTTCTGGATTTCAGTCTCTTTCCTAGCAACCTAAATTTGACCTCCAGGACATCTCTCCTACCTTTCCCTACATCATTGTTACCTACATGTACCACGGCTCCTCCCCAGCACTACACATAAGTCTATCTAGATGCCTCGAGAGATCTGCAATCTTCGCACCAGGCAGGAAAATGACCATACGGTTCTCCTGGTCATCACAAACCCAACTATCTATGTTTCTAACGATCAAATCACCCACTACTAACACCTGCCTCTTCCTAACAACTGGCATTTCCTCCCCCTCAGAGGTATCCTCAGTGCAAGAGGATACCGCAACATCCTCGGGAAGGAAGGTCCCAACTACGGGATGGTTTCCCTTTGTTCCCATTGAATGCTCTGTTCCCTTGAGACTGTCATCCTCTTTAAGAGCACTGGGGCTCTGAGACTGGAGGTGGGACAGTACTACAGTGTCCCAGAAAGTCTCATCAACATATCTCTCTACCTTCCTTAGCTCCTCCAGTTCAGCCATCCTGGCCTCCAAAGCCCGAACTTGGTCTCTGAGGGCCAGGAGCTCCTTGTCATGGGTGCACACATATGCCACCCACCCACAGAGCAGGTAATCATACATGTTACGCTCAGTGCAATAAACAGGATAGCCCCCACTCTGCTGCTGGGCTTCTGTCTCCATTTTTTTATGAATAAGTTTAAGTATAAACTGGGCTTATTAAATGTCTGGAATATAGATTATTATAAAAATTAGGTTTAAAGGTCAGGAGTCCTGGCACCCTCTATCCTCCCCATTAGCTGTTCCGATTCGCAAGCTCCCTGGTCACTGACTCACAGGCTTATCAAGCCCTGGTAGCAACTCCCTCTGACTGAGGGTCAGCCAATTAACAGAGGCTTCTAGATTTCAAACATTTTAGAAGCTCCTTCAAACAAACAAACAAACAAACAAACAAACAAACAAACAAACAAAAACAGACAAACACAAGCTCAGCACACAGCAAATAACACCCCCCCACACACTGCAGACAGCCACTTACCACAGGGGCCCCATGTAATCTGGTCAGAGTAATCGTTTCAGTTGGGTCTGCATGCATAAAATAAAACATGCAAGTGCCTCAATTATTCTTCATATTTTCTGCTTTAAGCCAGCCATTCTCATTAGCTTAAATGTCATCGTAGCTTTATTTGCCATACTTCAATGTAGTAATGCTTCAGAGACCTGAACTTTCGCTTATAAATTTAAAAGTCACAGCAGAATTAATTTGATACCACTCTCCACTGCATTACACTATGGATAAATGAATAAACAAAAGCATACGTTCTTCTAGTCATTCCTTCAGTCCGTGAAGTCTGATATGCTGAGAGACTCATTGGATAGAACGGGCAATGCTACAACTACACATAACCTAAAATCCATGCAAAAATCAACTATATTGGGGATTGAGTCTTTCTGCAAAATGGTTTGCATCTGATCCAAAAGACATCACCTCCGGCAATAAATTGTCTTCCTAATGCTCAGTGACCATGGTTCATGTGTTTATCAAGTGCAAAGGGATTGCTTCTGGGTAGCATGTGGCATAGTCTATGATGACCACTATGTTCTGGTGGCCCTTGCACTTTTCTCTAGAGGACCCACAATATTGACCCCTACTCTTTCTAAGGATGTACCTACCAGGGGCAAGGGTACCATGGGAGCCCACCCAGAACTCTTTGGTGCTACTAGTTGACACTCTGGGCAAGATGCACAGAAGTCAGTAGCTTCTTTATACAGCCCTGGCCAGAATAATCGAGCCACTAAATGGACTAAGATTTTCTTCTACCCCAGAAGGCCAACGGATGGGATTGAATGGGCCAAACAAAGAACTTCTCTTTGGGAGTCCCGAGGCACCAGGAGTTGGTAGCAGATTTCCCCCTGTTTTGAGGTCCTTTTCAGCTCAATAGAGCAGGTCTTTCCGGAGTTCAAAGTGGGGAAATTGGGAGGCCAAAGCCTCCTGGGCAACTGTGCTGTCAAATGACTGTGATCTGGGAATATGCCTCTCTCAGGGTTTCATCTTCCTTCTGTCCTCAGATGAAGTCATATTTGCTAGTTAAATATTCCAGATCTACCTCAGGAATAGGAAACTCTTGTGAAGGTTGTCTGGGGTCAGAGGGTGCACCCCCTTTTTCAGAGGGGGGTATTGTCTCCTTGCTAAAACAATTTCTCTTCTGGTTCAATTTCCCCAGCCAGATGTGTTTGGAGCCATGCTCTATCCTTTTTCTGATGCTGCCGGAGGGATTTTCCCATCTTCTCAGGGGAAGCAGGTCTGAGTTTGCTATAGGAAATAGTTCCTCTAACTTCTGGGGTGTTGGTTCAACTGAAGTAGAGGATCCAGCTGGTGGAAGGAGCAACAAGGGAAACTATTGCCACTCTCTCCTAATTATGATCTTCCAGGGAAGGTGTTTTTCTATGCCAACCTTAATCATTGCTTTGCAGTCCTTCACCTTCAACTGGACCCAAGATGTGAGGTAGGGGTGTACATCCCCATGTACACATGTCATTTTTAAGGGATGATAATATTGGAGGGTGCTACGGTCCAGTACTGAATCAGGGTTTGGGATCACCCTGAATCTACTAGTCCAGACATAGTGCTATCTCCCCCTTCCTCCCCCACAGTGACTTGGACTACATAGGTCTTATGCTGCTCGTCAGGCTCCAGGTCAAAACCACTATGAGTTTCTTCAACCCAAAAATCTGAAGAGTCACACTCCATGATGGGTCATGCCCAGCTGAAATGTCCAGGTTTCCCACATCAATGGTCCTGGAGGGACCCAAGTGACTCTGATCCTTTAGGTCATCTGGGTTGTGATTTGGTGATGGCCTGGGGAAAGGAGGCCCCTGTGGGGTGCAGAGTTCAAGGGTGGTATTTTGAGGGACTTAATTTCTTCCTGGTGTGGGTCTCTTGGGCACCTCTTTCCATGCCCAGGCTGGGTCTTTGGAGCCTTGGGTAGGCCAGCTCTCAGGACAAGGCTGGATAGGTTTACTAGGCCCAGCCACCAGAAGAAAGTCCTCAGTAGTCTGGACTGTGGCAGCAAGTGAGTCCGGGTTATACCATCACACCAAGGTTTGAAATGGTGTGGGTAAAATCTCCAAGTATTGCTCCACAATTATGGAGTCCATGAACTCTGAATCTGAGGATGAGGCTCAGAATTATGGAGTCCATGGACTCTGGGGCATAGCCAATGGGAGGCCCAATCCTTGAGGTGTTTGGCCACCATTCGAGGTCAAACTCAGGCAGAAAAGGCTCTGAATGGAACCAGTGTTGATACATCTTGGGGCATACTCCCAGGCGATCAAGGATGGTGGCTTTCACTGTCCCATAGATGGCTGCAGCCCCATCATCCAGAACTCAGTAAACTGCCTGAGCCTCCCTAGAGAGGACAGCCCCAGGTGGGCAGCCCAGGTGGTTTTTTCCCAACCAGAGGTCGAGGCTATGCACTCAAAGATAACTAAGTAAACCTTTGGATTATCTTGCTGCCCAAACTTGGTATTCATGAGTTTATCAGATTAGCAGTAACTGGGACTGACAGTTGTTACTCCAAAAATTTCCACTGGAGACCACCCAGGGTTACACTAGTATAGATTTATTAATTGAGGAATTAACACTCCACTATATGCACTACAAGGTTAAACTAAAGAGGCCAGAGCTGCCACTAAAGGTTTAAACTAAAAGGGAACCAGCTATCTCTCTCTCACACGCACACCTTCATGCAGTCACTCATTCACACACATTCATTCCTTCCCTCAGGCACTCACACGCTTATACAGGCATATAGGTTGCATAAAGAGCCAAGGCACGTTGCACCGGGGGGAGGAGGGAAAGGGAGTGTCTGTCTGCTGATCATCGCTGGGCAGTTGGACAAGAAAGAAAGAAAGAAAGAAAGAAAGAAAGAAAGAAAGAAAGAAAGAAAGAAAGAAAGAAAGAAAGAAAGAAAAGCTTCTTAGAAAGAGCTTCTCAGAAAGAAGGGTTTCTGCCTCATGCTCTCTCCTTTTATTGCCTCTGTACAACCCTTGTGACGCAACCACATTCATCACCAGGGAGCATGCCCAGACTTCCCTTGATCCAGCAGAGCACCAGTGTCTCCTTAATTCATTTTATGACTCATCACCTGGGTCCACATGCTCAGCCTTGCCATTTCTAATCCCAAACACACAATAGTGTCCACTCACACACACACATTCATATCTCATGGGAGAATGCAGTTTAGAGCAAGTTGCAAGCAAACGTGGCTGAGAGTTACAAAGTTGCAAGGTTTAACAAAGATTAAATCAAATTGCAGAGTTTAAAAAGCAATGCAGCTGAAATAATTACAAAGCTGCAGAGAATTGTAACCCCCTTTTTCCTCCCCGGGTTACTGGGGAGCAGGTCGTACTCACAGGTGTGCCTGGGCGCCTGGTGTTTTAACCCAAAAGAGATCCTGAGTACCCCAGTGGTGATGGTGTTTAGTTGGGGAAAGCCCTATCCACCCCCTTGCTGCAGTCCCTTGCTGGCAATGAATGTAAAATGGCGGTGCCTCCACCTGGCTGGCCTTGTACACACACTGGTGTGCCTTGAGAGCCTCCAGGAATATACTCATTCCAACATAAATCTGGATCTAATTCCAGAACAACAACAAATCATATACATCTAATAGAATACTTTAAAATAAACCATCTTTACTTAACTTAAATAAACAGGGATTAACAGAATTAGAAGTGAATAGCATTTACAAAACACATAACAATAATTGATGCTTATATAGCTAGACAACAGTGACCCCACCCCAGACTGTGCACACCCTTAGACTCAGACCCAGACACTTGCTTGCATTGGTGCGCTGATGTTGCAGCTGTAGTGAGGATTTGGTCCAGGCTAAACAGCAGCTCTGTCCCAGGCAGCACTTTTCCAACAAGGCCCAGACTTACTGCCTCATGCTGTGCCTATAGGAAGCAGCCTGCTAACTCCCAGTTCCAACAGGCATCTAGTAGCTGCACTCCAACAGCCACTCCCCTGGGTCAATGTCCTTGGCATCAGCCTGGCTCCCCCTCTGGTTCCAAACTTCAAGGCAGAGTCCCAGACTGCTAGGCCTCTTTCTTCAAGCACGTGGAGCGAGAGACCTCTCCCCCACCAGAGTCCTTCCTTCCTGTTTTTTTCCCAAGGGCTCATGGGAATTGTAGTCTGGATTGTAGCACACAGGGTCTTCTCAGAATAAAACAGAGGCCCCTTTAGTAAGGGGACTACAGAATCATTTACAAATCATCACTAAAGAAGTGACTTAGAAGACAACTGTCCCCCTCCCCAGAGCAATGCAGTCAGCAAGAGGTTTTTGTCAGTCTCTAAGTCATATGTTGGCAAGACCTTACAGTTTAGTGTATTTCCAGAAAATTCATGTATAAAATCAAGTAATAGCTTAGGCAGAGGCTTTTAGGCAACAACAATCCCTGGAGTACTGCCTCATGAAACTAGTGTCCCTGCTGGAGCTGAAGTACAACAGAGTATACTCCGTTGTTACAAAGCTGCTTCCTGCACCTCTTGCTGTGCTTCCAAAAGACTTATCTGTGCTTCTATGGTATTATGCTGCTGCTGGGCCAGCAGCCTCACCAAATCCTCCATTAACCCTTGGATACAGGGGTGGCTTGAGTCCCCATGTCTAGTACTAGTGTAACGGTTTCACTCTCCTGTGAGTGCCCCTTTGAGGTCTCATTTACAATTTTTTGGCTCGGTTGTTCTCCAGGGGTACATGTAAACTACATGGCTCCGTCGAAGGAGCTATGTAGATTTGTTTGTTCAGCAAAGGGAAATGAAGCCGCGATTTAAATAATCGCGGCTTCATTTAAATTTAAATGGCTGCCCCACTCTGCCGATCAGCTGTTTGTCAGCAGATCCGGGCAGTCTGGACGCTCCCCTGCCGACATGAAAGACCTTTATTGACCTCCCTGGTAAACCTCATCCTACGAGGCATAATGGGGAGGTCGATAAAGGGTTTTCAGGTTGGCGCGGGAGCATCCAGACTAGCGCACTGAGCCGACAAACAGCTGATCAGCTGTTTGTCTGCTCAGCGCGGCAGCCATTTAAATTTAAATGAACCTGTGATTATTTAAATCGTGGCTTCATTCCCCTTGCCAATCAGCCTAATCTACATGGCTCCATTGATGTGGAGTGGAGATGTCCCCGCAGGATTTCAGGTCTGTTGCCTGGACCAGACATCTTCTTATCTGCTTGCTGTGACTGCTGAAGTTTTTTGGGAGAAGGGGCAGGCCCATCTACTCATAGAATCCTAGGGCTGGAAGAGACCTCAGGAGGTCACTGAGTCCAGCCCCCTGCCCAAAGCAGGACCAACCCCAACTAAATCATCCTAGCTGTAAGCGGGGGAATGGTCCCGCTCTTGTGGGGAACTTTCCTGGCTTCTATACACCCCGGTGAAATGAACCAGTGAAAGGATCTGAGTCCCCGCTCCCACTTCCTTTACCCCACGGCTCCCTGATCCTGAGGGCTCCCCCTCCACTCTCCTGAGTAGCAGAGCCCTTGAAACCCCAACAAGGCTGGGCCCAGGTTTCCTGGGGCTTAATCCCTGACCTTGTAGTCACTAGGGGCAGGAGTTAGGGTGTCCCCACTCCGAGGTGCTCTCTTTACACTGCAGGCCTTCTTGGCCCAGTGACCACTTCATAAGGTTCAAAGCAAACACAATTTATTAAACATCAACTTATTAAAGAGAATAGAATAAGAAACAATGAGAATGGTTAAATGGGAACACACAGCCCTGCTCTGTAGCACAGGGACACCAACACAGCAGTCTGCAGAGTGTAAGGACAGTTCACAGTCTCTTCCTTAGAAGCCCTGGATGTGCTGCAAGGGGCTGCAGGCTGGACACGCTTGCACTGGCAGTGACCACACAGCCTCAGTCTCTAAGTGGCCAGACCCCTCTCCCAGTCCAGAGCCTTTCCCCACACTTTGCAGGTCCCAGTAGCTCACCACATCCAGCTGCAGGCTGTGCTGCTTGGCCAGTTCCAGCTCCTTGTGTTGTTTCTCTGTTCCTTTTGGCTTTCTGAGCACTGCCAGTCTGCTGCTCAACACAGGGTCTGCACTGCTTGGCCTGTCTGTGTCTGGTTCTGTCGCTGCAGGACTTCTTCTTGTACTCCTCTTTCAGCTCTCTGTCTTTGCAGGACCTCTTCTGCACACAGCTTGTTTGTTCAGAGACAGAGCCAGAACAATCCCCACTTACAACCTGTCAGTCAGGCTGAGCTGGAGTGTTGACTGCTTTCCATTGTCTCTGGGGTCTGTCAGTCTCACGAACCCTTCCCCTTCTGAAGCTGGTAAACCAAAAAACTCCCACAGAGTTTTAGTAAGGGGTAACAGTCCCCTTACATAGCCATGGGTTTGTCAAGCTGAGACTTAAAAACCTCTAGGGATAGAGATTCCACCACCTCCCTAGATTACCCATTCCAATACTTTAACACCCTCCTAGTTAAATAGTTTTTCCCTAATATCCAGCCTAGACCTTCCCTACTCCTTTGGGTCCTGGCCCAGGGAGCCTGTAAGTAATAGTTGACTGCTACAGGTGTCTGATGCTCCCTTGCTCCCTGGGCTATTTCCCAAGATACTGTTCCATCCAGTTCTCTCTCTTTCAGGCCAGGCTCTCAACACACAATTTCCCAGGTTCTGCAAAGTCTTGTAGCCAGTTGTGGCTAGTTTTCCATCTCTGGCCCTGGATCTTAACCAGGTCTTAAGTTCAGCTTTCGCTCTGAGCTCTCCAAGGTGCTGCTGTCCTCCCAGCACTCAGTCCATCTGGGTCGAGCTCCAGTGAGGAACTGCCAAGCCCTGGCCAAGCAGCTTCTTTTATATCAGGCTGCTGGGCCCTGATTGACTGCAGCAGAAGTAGACACTCTATTCCTCTTGGAGGACATCTCTTCTGCTCTTCTTCCTGGGGTGCAGTGTGGCAAAGTCTCCAGCCTCTAGCAGAGGGCATTGGTCCAAGTCCACACCATCATACTCCTCCCCCTATCAGATAAAAGTTTGGTAGAGTTGTGTCCCCAAAATAAGCAATTGTGCCTGCAAGAGAAGAAATCCACATTCCCGTGTTTGGATTCCAGGAGATCTTGGGACCTCTCTTCTGCTGTTCTCTCTGGGGTGGGGTGTGGCAAGGCTTCCAGCCTCCAGCAGAGGGCTTCTTTCCTAGTCCACTCAATCACAAAGTAAAATTGAAATAACTCCGGGTATGTCTACACTACCCTCCCAGTTCGAACTAGGGGGGTAATGTAGGCATACCGCACTTGCAAATGAAGCCCGGGATTTGAATTTCCCGGGCTTCATTTGCATAAGAGGGGAGCCGCCATTTTTAAAACCCCGCTGGTTCGAACCCCGTGCAGCGCGGCTACACGGGGCTCAAACTAGGTAGTTCAGACTAGGATTCCTATTCCGAACTACCGGTACACCTCGTGGAATGAGCACGTAGGTGCTGGCACACCAGCTGGTCCCAGGTGGCCTTCCACTGCTCCCACTCCTGACACTCCTCCTCAAGGCCCTGGATGAGAGATTGTAGCCTGGACATCTGCTCCTGCATGAGTTCCTTGCAGATTCTCTTCTGCCTGCAAATCCTGTAGAGTCATGAAGATGGCGTGGGAGGTGGGGGATGCTCCATACTCGCAGCAGGTGGGGAATGCTCCAAGCTCGCAGACAGATGTGAAGAAAAGTTACAAGGTCAGTCATCCCAAGATACCCTGTGTATGAAGCCTAGCTGTGAAGCCTAGCCCTAATCTTGATGGCGATGTGCTTCAAGCAAGGTCATATGTTGCCTAGACAGCAGTCACTTTCCAGAGGAGCATCACTACACCCATGACCTGGGAATAAGCAGGAATGGGAAGGTGCCATCCAGGCCAGGAGCTTGCGTGCAGGAGGGGGAATAGGGTGGCTCAGCTTCCTACTGTGTCCCTCACCCATTGGATCTGGATTGGCTCCAGGGTAAGGAGCAGCTTCTGGATAGTGGACATCGTCACCTGGCTGGCCTCCTCTGCCTCCTTCCTATTATCATCATCATCATCCTCAACCCCATCCTCATGGAGGCTGACACTGGGCATGTCCAGTCCTGACTACATGATGGTGGGGGGGAGAGTTGACTGGCCTCCTTCCCAGGATGGCATCCAACTGCTCAAAGTAGTGGCACATGCGCGGTACCGCATTCGCTCTTGTCCCTGGCCTTGTGGTAGGCCTGTTGGGGCTCCTTCACCTTCATGCAGACCTAATCAAGGGTCCAGTTGTGGCCTTTGTCAGACAAGCTGGCAGTGATCTTGCCGTACATGTCTGCATTACTTTTCTGGTGAGGAGATCCTGGAGTTTGATTTCCTCCTCAGTCTTGGCTCCAGTCCAGGCTAGAGCTCTCCTCTGTTCCTTGGCTACTGGCAGCCAAGGGTGGAGCAGGACTCCTGGCAGCTATGTGAGGCCCTGAGGGAGTGTCAGGGTCCGTCATAGTTCCTTCAGATTGTGCCATGTGGCACAGGGCTTGCATAGCTGGCCACGTGGCACAAGCCCTTCTCCAGCAGCCTGGAATTTTAAGCTCTGCAGGAGAAGGGGAACAGTGGAGATGGCAAGTGTGGCCAGAGCAGCCATAAGAGGAAGTGTGAGAGGACTTTGGAGGCCACTTATTTTCCATTAGCAGCACCAGATCGTTCACACTAATGCTGTTTCAAAAGAATAATTTTGAAATAAGTGTTATTCCCCAAGGAAAGCAGGAGTACAGATTTTGAAATAACCAGCCCATTAATTGAAAATAATGGGCTTGGTAGTGTGGATGCTCCACTTACTATTTTGAAATAACTCCCTATTGTAGACCTGGGTTAATTGGTAAATTCATCCTGACATAAGGGGTGAGAACTCTTTTGTCTGAAATTTAGCGGTGGCCATTTAACTCATCCAGTCATAGAGATTATGGACAAAATGTGTTCTTGAAGCTAAAATTGGCTAAATACAGTTGTGATGAATTTGATTGATGACAAGATTTTCAAAATTACCCAAGAGCCAAATTTTTAAAGGGTAGTTAGATATATAACTTCGATGAAATCAGTGGGAGTTAGGCATCAAAATATTTTTTAAAATCTTGTCTAAAATAGTCAAAAGTCTAAATTCCATTTTCAAAAAGTAACATAAGCATGTAGGATCTCAATCTGACTGAAAATTAGGTTTAGGTGCCTAACAACGTTGATTTTGAAAGATAAATAGGGACCTAGCTGGTCTGGACATCTAAAGCAATTGATTTAAATGGGAGTAAGGCACATGGATTTTGAAAAGCCCAATAGCACCCATTTGTACTGTTAGGTACTGAGGACCAGATTTTCAAGTCTACTTAGGTGCATAAAACAATTTTTAAAATGTTATAAGTCTGGGGTGGTCAACCCATTCCAGATGAAGAGCCACAATAGCAGTGGACACAGCATAAAGAGCCCAGGCAAAGTTGTATGTTCCCATGCTCTGGGAAAATAGGTGCTGGTGCATCCATCCCAGGGCACAGCTTTGCTTTTTTTTGGGGGGGGGGGAGGGTTAACAAATTTTCTTCGGGTCTTTGCAGCCTTGCCCTTTTTTTGGGAAGGGGTGAGAGGTGCAAGCTCTGGGAGGGAATTTGGATGCAGGAGGAAGTAGAGAAGAGGATGCTGGCTCAGGGAGGGGTTTCCAGGCTGGAGAGCGTTGGGGTCAGGTGGAGGGTTGGGGTGCTGAGTAAGCCACAGGCTTGTGGCTATGAGGGTGCAGGAGTTTGGGCTGATGTGCATGAGGGGCTCAGGGCAGGGAGACTGGAAGTATGATGGGCTCAGAACACAGTGTGGGGATGGTGGAGCAGTGTTGTGGCAGAAGACTGGGGACGTGGGAGTGCAGGAGTTTGGGGATGTGAGAGGCTCAGGACATGGGGGTTCCAATGTCTGATAGCTCAGGTTTGAGTCTGGGGGCGGGATGCTTCAGCCAGATGGGGGCTTGGCTTCAATTGGGGGCTTGTTGGCCAGACTTCACTTTTAAATAAAATATTATGTCAAATACAAAATATTTCAACATTTGTCTTTATTTATGAGAGGGGAGGGGAATCTGTTTTAAGTCAGGAGTCACTGACCCACAGAAAAGTCAGTTAGGGCCACACAAGTGAGATACTAAAAACAACCACTCCAAAATCCCCCAAGCCTAGGTTCCAAGCCTAATGTGGCCCCAGCTGTGCTAGTGGGGCCAGGCGACACGGTGCTGGGGCAGGGTACTCTTGGGGGGGAGGGGGTCTGGCCAGGAGAGGGGGAAACTGAGACAGCTTGGGATCCCAGGTCTCAGGAAGCATGCTGGCTGCTCTTCTCCTCCTCTCCCCCAGGCACTACCCCTGCTCTAACACAATCCTCCCCCCCCCCGCTTCCCCAGAGCCAGACACACACCCACACCCTGTAACCCAATCCCTCCCCCAGAGCCAGGCACTGGCTCCCCTTTATACCAATTCCCCTGCCCCCCCCCCCACTCTAACCTAATTCCTGGGTCCCAGAGGTGGAGCCGCCACTACAGCCACACGCGTCTCCGTCCAGGTGCTGGGGCATGTGTGCTAAGAGGCCAGCTTTGAGATGTGCTGGCTGGGATGTTGTGCGACCCTGCCCCTGAAACCCAATCCCCCTCCTTTCGCTTCCCCTTCCCCATACTATAGCCAGGCACACACCCTCTCCCCCACTCTAACCTAATTCTTGTGTCCTGGAGCTACCGCTGCTGATACAGCCATGCACCCTGAGCAGCCGGCTCATCATGTGCACCCTCCCAACCCCCCTCTCCTCCTTTCCCCTCCCTTTCCCAGAGCCAGACACCTCCCCTCCCCGCTCTACCCCAATCGCCCTCCTCCACTAACCTTTTGCCCAGGTCCAGAGCTGCTGCCATAGCCTGTGCTCAACAGCCAGCTGCTAGCACATGCAGGCTGGGACACTGTGTGTGACCCGGTCTGCACGTGCAGGATATGACATAGTGCGCTAGAGGCCGTGAGCAGAACCACGTGGGCCGTGAGCAAGAATGTGGCTCACAGCAGCTCAGTTGTGAGAGCAGCTGAACTGGGCGGTTCTGGGTTCCATCCTGGTTCCATCAGGAGCCACAATTTTTTTCTTCATGAGCCGCATGCAGCTTGTGAGCCTTGGGTTGGCTACCCCTGTTGTAAGTTGTTTCAGTACTTTGGTATAGGTTACTCTATGAATCTTGCTAACATGAGGTGGAAGGTTGAACATTTTCAGTGAGGGCCATCTCCACTTGTGAATTGGCTTTACTCATTCAGCTAACAGAAGCCAAGTTTGTTGTCCTCCAGAGTAATTGAGTTGTATGATTTACCAAGAGTTTTGTCTGGGGAATTGTTTGAGTGTCTTTTACATTGGGGCCATGTCTACTTGAGGAAATTCTTTCAAAATTATTAAATTTGATATAATAACTCCCAATTTAACAAATTTGAACTAGTGTGTCCACACTACAGGGAAGCCATGAAATTAGTCGGAGGCAGGCTCCATTAAAGCACTGGGGAATAATTATTCAGATTACTCTGGGGAGTAATTTGTTCAAATTAGCCACACCGGAGCATCCACACTACTGTTATTTTGAAATAACTATTTTGGAATTAGCATTACTCCTCATGACAAGAGGCCTGTTATTTCAAAATAACGAGCTTGGTAGTTAGGACGATCTGCTTATAAATTCGACCTTTGGGGGGTTATTTCAAAATAAAGTCCTTGTGTAGATGAGGGCTGGGAAAGTTTTCGTTTCATTGATAGTTCTGATATAAATTTCACTATGTGATTTGACTTGTTTAACATACATGCATCCAGAGGGTATGAGGTCTGTCTGTCAGAGGACAGAAGACAGTTAATTCCTCATAACTTTCTGTGCACCAGGATGCTTTTTGGAATTTGTGTTCCATCCAAGTTATTGTGGATGATGGATAGAAAGTAAGTGAATTATGATGTGTCTCAAGTGTGTGGCAAAAACCTCTAGCGTTTATATTCTAGTTACTGGAATACAAGATTTTCTGTTGCTTTTATGCATGCTGTAATTCTCTCAACATACAGTCTCAGTAGGATTTACTTGTGTCATAGTAAAGACTTTCTCACAGAGATTAAATTAGGTACATTTTTAAGAGATATGCTTTCATCCAGTTACTGGGAAAAATTCTTAGTCAGTGCATGCAGATTAATAAAACATGATACATCAGTCACTCTGCCTCCTACCATTTTTGGCATTCTAGGGAGGAGTATCTCTGTCTAGAATCATGTAGAGTTATATTCTCTGTAATGAACAAATTTCAGAGTCCCAGTGTTTTATGTATGCATACCATAAATGAAATACACTGGGAACACAATGGCTATTTTTTTCTAGTATGGGATGTTGAATATAATTTTAAACTTCCAAATAGAAGAGAGTCTAAGGGAGTTATGAGGTCTTTGTAAGAGGGGAAATATCTGCCAGTTTTCTTTCCATCCTCAAGCTTGGTATCCATCCTCAACCTTATTGCCCGTGTTCCAAAGAGCTCATAACTCCATTCCCACACTCTTCTATTTGAAAGTTTAACTATATTCAACGTTCTTTACTAGAAAAAAAAGCCATTGTGCTCCCAGTATATTTCATGTATTGTATGCATGTGATCTCAGCAGATCTTTGCAGATCTAATTCAATTCTTCATGAGAGAGTGACTCCAGTATCGTCACTACCCAAAGCACAGCCAACTAGGCAATGGGCTAAAGAAATACCCCTATTAACTAGAAGCATAATAGGTGGATCATCAGTTGGACAGTGTGGCAAAGCTCCAGCTTTTCCCTGAGGGTCTCGTGCTATTGGCAGATAGTTTTAGCCTCAAAGGCTTACTGTGGCCCTCCACACAGCCTCTTTCTCTTTACTAGAGGCAGGAGCAACAGCCCACTGACCCACAGGCTAGTCCATAAATTTGGGATAAAATCCCCTCTGGAGTCCTGATTTCCCTTCTCAAGGCAGAGGTTGTGATGTTATGGAGAGATTGGGGGAACCCGAGCCCTCCCACTATTCTGGGTTCCAGCCCCAGGACCCTAAGGCAGCGGCAACAGGCAGGATTACTGCCACTCTTAAGCTGGAAGCCACTTGGAAGCCTGGGCCACTTCCCTAAACCATCCCTCCCAGGTACCTTTCCTTTGGTACTTGCTCATCAGTCCTCTGTTCACACCCACACAACTCCTGCACACAGCACTTCCTGTCCTTCACTCTTTTCCTTCCTCCTTCCTAGCCTTGGAGAAGCCCTTTTAAAGTGGCATCACAGGCCTTAATTGTCTGCAGGTGTCTAATCAGCCTGTAGCTTCTAGCAAGCTATATTTGATCCTAGGTGCCTGCCTGATTATGCTGCAGTTAGGTTTTGGGCTTTCCTTTACTCAGAGAAAAGAAAGCAGTTCAACCAAGACCCAGCATGTCTTCTTTTCAGCAGTGTGCAGCTTAACAAACATGAGAAGGAGATATAATACTCTCAAGGGGAACATATAACACACCATTTATGCAGTTCCCCTAATCGTGGAAATTTCAAGTCCACACGAGTTTAAAGTCCAATAGAGAACACCATTTTTAGGAACACCTCCACTACCAATCCTCAGTGGAAATTGAAGTCAGGATCTGCAACATCAGAAAGCAGGCCGTTAACACTTGACCCAATTGAATTGCTTCTTGATCTGGTAGTAGTGTTGGGCTTTTATCCTCTATGGAACATCTAATGGAATAGGACATGATAGAAGCTGTGTTTTCCCTTACAGTCATTTACAATGAGTCAGAAAGAATCAATTTTATGACTTTCTCTCCAAGCAGATCCTTCTATCTCAATTTAACTGACGTTAACTATTGTTTACTCTCTAAAAATAGAAAGACATCATGAAACTTTTGATGAGGTTATATTAATAATATATGCCATAGAATTTTGAAAACATCACAGTGCAAAAGCACGTTTAAGTGAATAGAATGCAAACACAATAAGATATTGAAAGCAGAAATGTAACAAGTGAAAAAAAATTCCATTGAGGGAATATGGAAAGAAGAGAAGAAATGAATGTAGTGTGAAGAATCTAATTTTAAAGGGACCAAGACGTTTCATAAGAGCAGTAAAAAGCTGGATAGACATCTCATTCTATCTTCGATATGCTTTATGTATTCCAAAATATTGTATGAATATAGTGCTATGAACAATAAATATTGATAATAATTTTGTATTTCATGTGTAATATTGAGAACCTTTCCATGAAAATAGCACAGAGATTCAGTTTCTGAAATAAAAAAAAATGGTGAATGTTGAAACTTTTCAAACAATTTAGATCAACTATGTAAATAACCTAAAACAAACAGCAAGACCCTTGGAAAATATTTTCTTTGACTGAGAGAATCCTTCTGAAGAAAGATGCAAGTGACCCATGCAGGCCATTCAAATAAGAATTAATAAACCTTCCTACATTTTCCGTTCAATAAAGGTAAAATAAGTCTACAGTAGATGGTTGGAATTTGATGTGATCATTTAATTGTTTAACCAGAACTCAGCTATGTTGTTTTTACCATTTTCTAGACACCCTGCTTGGTAGTTTAGAAACTTTCATTCTCCGGGAGGGATGAACAAATGTTTATTTTACTGCAATAATTGTGGAAATTCATGTGAAACGGATTACTCTTTTAAAGGAATTTGAAGAGTTGACAATATAAAATTGTTTTCTAAGCTTTTTGGCTAAGGGGTGAATGTTGGTAAGGTTGAACTGTTTTAAATTTTAATGTGAACACCCTGTGGACCTTGGTGCAAAATAACTTCTAACACTGGTCTTTAGCGAAGACCCCTGTGACATATTATTGCCCTCCACAGGAGGAAGGGATTATGCCAGGGAATTGCCACATGACAATTCTTGTTATCTTGTTAGCTGATCTTTTTTTTTTCAAATTTTGACAACAAATATTTCAATGGAAAAAAGAAGAGGAAAATGACAATATCTTTTGATTCGTCCTCCCCTCTTAAAAAAACAAGATGTAATTATTAATCTCGCTATTTCTTCAGATGTCTCAATTTTAGGAAGTTCAGTGTAACAGGAAAGTAATTTACCTTTGCTTTGAGCTAGGGCAGTATTAGCTTTCACTTCTGTGTTTGTATAGCACATAGCAATGGCACCTTTACATGACCACAGAGAATCGAGGTCACGTGTCTTAGCAAAACAGCTATCCTTCATACTCAATCATCGTAGATCTCGCCTTTCGTGGATAGGAGTTTGGATTTGTATTTATATATATATTTGTTTTCTTTGCATTTCATGTTTTAGGGAAGGAAATATGTAAATGTTGGGAAAAGAATCATCTTCCAAAATTGATGGTGATAGTACCTGTATTAAGAAAGCTTTGGTCTTTTAGTCTACCATGAGTCAGAGCTGGAAATATTTAACACATCTGTTGTTTTACACAAAATTTAGCGTTGTGATTGTTTATTTCCTTGTGTGTGGTGTGAGTTGGAGTTGGAGTTGTACTTGTTCAAAAGTCCTTTTTAACTGGGATGTCAGTCCTATTCTGGTCTACCAAATAACTTTTTGGCTGAGGCTACATTAGCCCTTATCTGCAAGGGGCAGGGTTTCCTGCAAAAATAGAACAAACAAAAATTTACTTCAAATAACCAATTAATATTCTTAAAGAATTAAAGGAGTCACCATTCCTTTAATATTTTAAATGCTGACAATGACGTATTTTAAATGATATGCCAATTTCTGTCAAACTACAGCATATGAAAATGGAGGTGGTCAAAAGATAATTGGTTTTTTGAAGTTTGGTGGCACTTCTTAAAAAAATCAGTTTGGGTTCCACTGGCCTTGAAATTTTCTGAATTTTTGTCAAAATATATCCATTTGGTATCTGTGGTAAAGCAGTGACTTGAACTTTGATTCTCCATATCCCTACTTGAGTGCTGTAATCAAAAGGCTAATGTTTATAACAAATGGGGAGGGATGGAGAGGGGCATGACAGCATCATTATCTCCTTCTCCTGGTCATTTCTGTGAGTGGCCAAAACTAACAGTGTGAAATTCACAAATAGCTTCAGGTTCATGGAAACTGCTCTTTGTCAAATAGACTGCTCATCTTCGACATTTCAGCCAGTGGTATATTAAAGATAAAGTCTTAGAAATTTGAAATAAGTATGATGAAACAACAATTAACCTTTGTCTCTTTTCTCTCCCAATTACTTTGTCCTACAGAATCCCATAGTTAATGAACTGTAAAAAATGGATGGGAGGCATAATTGCTAACTACTCTCTTGGTGTTCATCATAGACTCAAACAAAAGGTAAAATGGAAAAGTTCTTCCCATTTCTCTTCTATTTTTATGGAAAAATATTACATCTTATATAAATCTAGACATCTTTATTGACAATAATTATAATAAACAAAGGATAAAAGGGACTGACAATGCAAATAGCTTGCTTCACAAGATTGACAAGGCATTTAGTGATAACCTACCAATGATTTTTTTTTAGTGAGATACTGGCTCTAGCAAGCACGTGTATTGTGGAATTATATTTATTTTACATCTTAAGTGTGGAATTATTCTTAATTGTTGTATGCATTATGGCTATGTCTAGACTGGCCAGTTTTTCTGGAAAATCAGCCTCTTTTCCAGAAAAACTTGCCAACTGTCTACACTGGCTGCTTGAATTTCCACAAAAGCACTGACTTCCTACTGTAAGAAATCAGTGCTTCTTGTGGAAATACTATTCTGCTCCTGTTCAGGCAAAAGTCCCTTTTGCGCAAAGCTTTTGTGCAAAAGGGCCAGTGTAGACAGCTCAGATTTGTTTTCTGCAAAAAAGCCCCGATCACGAAAATGGCGATCGGGGCTTTTTTGCGGAAAAGTGCATCTAGATTGGCATGGACGCTTTTCCGCAAAAAGTGCTTTTGCGGAAAAGCGTCTGTGCCAATCTAGACGCTCTGTTCCGAAAATGCTTTTAATGGAAAACTTTTCCATTGAAAGCATTTCTGGAAAATCATGCCAATCTAGACGCAGCCTATTTGCTTAATACTAATATAGTCTTTGGAGCTGCACAGTAAGGGTGTGTCTAGACTACAAGGTTTTGTTGACAAATGTGGACTTTTGTCGACAAAACTATACCTGCATCCACACTACTGCCACGTTCTGTTGACAGAACGCAGCAGTTTTGTCAATGGCGGTAAACCTCATTCTACGAGGAATAATGCCTTTTGTCAACAGAGTTCTGTTGAAAAAAGGCGCTATTGCATGCACATTGTGCTTTTTCAAAAGACAGCGTCTAGACTCTCTGTCGAAAAAGTGGCTTGCTTTGTCGACAGAACTGGCTGTAGTCTAGATGCTCTTTTTCTACAGAGGATTTGTCGACTGTATCTATTGACAAAGCCTCTGTCAACAAAAGCCTGTAGTCTAGATGTACCGTAAGACAAATACTGCACTCTCCACTGCATATTTAATGGAGCAGGAACTTGTAGCAAATAAATTCAGACACATAGAATTATAGAAATAAAGGATTAGAAGGGACCTTGAGAGATCATCTAGCCCAGTAGCCTGTTCTAAGGCAGGACTATGTATACCTAGACAAATATCGGAGAAGAATGGTCTAAATTCTTAAAAATCTGCAATGATGGTGATTGGTAATCTATTCCACTACTTAATCATGCTTACAGTTAAAAAGTTGTCCCTAATAGCCAACCTAAATTTTCTTTACTCTGGATTAAGCTAGCCTACCTTTAACGGACAGGAACAAGACCAACATTATTTTCCTAACAGAGGCTAAGCAGACCTTGCATATGTAGAATTGACAGTTTCCAATCACAGTGCTGATGTTACCTTAAAATAATAACCTGTTATTTCACTGATCTAAGGGAGCTGAGAATCCTCTCTTAGGGTACATCTAGACTGCATTGCTATTTTGGGATACTAAAAGAAGTATCCCAAAATAGCAATGCTGTGTCTTTAGAAGTAGCCGTTATTTCCCAAAATAGTGGGAGTGCTATTCCGGCATCCCTGTAATCATCGTTCCACAAGGGTTAAGGGATTTGTCTGAAAAGTGCCTTATTTTGAAAAGTGCCAGATTTCAAAATAAGCTCTTTTGACTTAGACTCAGAATAAATCACACAATTTGCAAAGCACACATTGCATAGCTTATTCTGAAAGAAGGGTGCTGTCCAGACACACCCTTAGTCTCAAGAATAGCACATATTCTACATACATCATCATTGCTTCTTTAAGGTAGTTGCTGGATATTCCTACTTGAGAACCTTCTGGAAAGCACTGACTGGCTGCACAAGTGCTGTCTCATAAAAACGAATGGTTAGGACTGAGGTTAGAAAAGGGCCATGTAGTCCTGATCACCTTAATAAGCAACCAAAATTAGAACTCTGTTCTCCAAAATCTTTGACATGGCTTGAAAGTTGAATCAGAATGTGAAAATTGCAGCTCAGCCCTGCTCTAATGAGTGACATTTATAAACATGTGTGAACAGTTGCATCTGAATGATAATTACAACGCTATGTTGGTAAAATATTCAGTGATGGGTAAATGATTGTGTGTCTGAAAATGAGAAGCAAATGCATATCTCTTGCAAAACAAGCAATGTGTTCTATTATTATTAGCATTTAAAACACAAGAACAACAATTATATAAACTTTGGGTATGTTGGACAACAGTCACAGAGTACAATTCCCCTAATAAAATCTCATTACATATAAATATATTGTATATTTAATATAGGGGGAATTTCCAAAGAAATCTAAGTGAAAATGTATTCCTATTTCCCTTAGTTTCAGTCTGTATTGTGTTTCAAAAAGTCCTGCCAGCAAGTCTCAGAGCCAGGTCAACAATCACAGATTTGTACTACAATATAAAAAAACAGATTTTTACATGTTCAAGATCACCCTCCTACCTAGGCTTCAGAACCTGAGCTCCTGCCCAAAAGACTCAAAGGGTACGTCTACACTACAACGTTAATTCGAACTAAGCTAATTCGAACTAATGCGTCTAGAACTAAAAACTAGTTCGAATTAGCGTTTTTCTAATTCGAACTAGCATGTCTACATTAAGTGGACCCTGAACCGAGCTTAAGGATGGCCGGAAGCAGTGCCGGCAGGGCATCAGAGGAGGACTTAGAGCGTGGAGATGCTGTCTCAGGCTAGCCGAGGGCTGTGCTTAAAGGGTCCCTACCCCCACCCCGAACAGACAGTTCTCAGGGGTGCCCCGCTTGCAAACCAGTCCTGGCTTGGAGTGCCCGGATTGCCCACACTGGGCACATCACAGCACTCGGCCATCAGCCCAGCTGCACTTGCCGCAGGCTGCCATCTGGGGAGAGGGGGCAATTGGGGGGCTGCAGGAGAGCTTCCACCCCCAGAAGCCCGCAGAGCCAGCCCAGTCCTCCCCATCGGGGGCTCGTGCCCCATTCCTCCCTCACATCCTTCCACTTTCCCTTCCCTATCCCCTTTTCTTGATGTACAAAATAAAGGACAATTGTGTTCAAAAATGGAATCTGTCTTTATTGAACAAAACTGGGGGAGACTGGGAAAAGGAGGTGGGAGAGGGGAAGAGAGAGGGTGGGAGAGGGGAGGGCAACTACAATGATAAGGCGTTGGGAACAGGTCCCATATGAAGAGAGGCTAAAGAGACTGGGAATTTTCAGCTTAGAAAAGAGGAGACGGAGGGGGGACAGGATAGAGGTCTCTAAAAGCAGGAGTTGGGTGGAGAGGGTGCATACAGAAAAGTTCTTCGTTAGTTCCCATAAAGAAGGACTAGAGGACACCAAAGGAAAGGAATGGGTAGCAGGCTTCAAACTAGTAACAGAAAGTTGTTCTTCACAAAGCAAAGAGTCAACCTGTAGAACTCCTTGCTGCAGGAGGCTGTGAAAGCTAGAACTAGAACAGTGTTTAAAGGGACATGAGATCAAGTGATGGAGGTTGGGTCCATGGAGTGCTATTAGCCAGGGGGTAGGAGTGGTGTCCCTGCCCAAGGTTTGTGGAAGGCTGGAGAGGGATGGCACGAGACAAATGGCTTGGTCACTGTCTTCGGTCCATTCCCTCCAAGGTCCCTAGGGTTGGCCACTGTCGGCAGACAGGCTACTGGGCTAGATGGACCTTTGGTCTGACCCAGGATGGCCATTGTATGCTCAGGGCTCAGGGTCAGGGGTCTCAGTGGACCCCCTTGATTTTCATGCACACCTGCTCCTGGGTGGCCAGGCTGGCAGCTCTCCTGCCCTAGCCGGCCACTTTCCTGTGCCTAGTGCGGAGATTGTGGACGAGGTCCACGATGTCCGCACTAGCCCAGGCGGGTGCCCGCCTCTTGCGGTCCCGGGCAAGCTCGAGCCAGCCACCCGATGCCCCCCAGCCCAGGCACGGGGTTTGAACTGCTGGCATTTAAAAATGGCGCCGGCCGGCTTCATGCAAATGAAGCCCGGGAAATTCAAATCCCGGGCTTCATTTGCAAGTGCGGTATGCCTACATTACCCTCCTAGTTCGAATTAGGAGGGTAGTGTAGACATACCCTAACTGAGTTTGTTGGCTGGATTGTTTTGCTTCTGTCTGACCTATCAATATCAACAGATGGGGAGCAGTGTTCCCTCAAACCTACGGCAGCACAACCTCACAGGTGATTAATCAGTCCTGCCCAGTCTGGCTCAGGGCTCCATGCATGGAGCTGACTGACTGGGCAGGCTGTTCAATCACGTGTGAAGCTGTGTTGCTGCACAGCTTTAGAGGGAACACTGATGGGGAGCATGATAAAAAATTTTACATGATTAGGCCTTTGGCTGACTATATATCATAAAATAAATCTGGACAGATTTATCTAATTCTATGATAATCCTTACTGTGATATCTAGGTAGTCAGTGAAAACAATTTTCTTGACAGGACTTTTACACTGTACCAATACATGGTTCAGTTCTCTCGGGGTATGTCTACACTACCCCGCTAGTTCGAACTAGCGGGGTAATGTATGCATACCGCACTTGCTAATGAAGCCCGGGATTTGAATTTCCCGGGCTTCATTAGCATAAGCGGGGAGCCACCATTTTTAAATCCCCGCTGCTTCGAACCCCGTGTAGCGCGGCTACACGGGGCTCGAACTAGGTAGTTCAGACTAGGGTCCTATTCCGAACTACCGTTACTCCTCGTGAAACGAGGTGTACCGGTAGTTCGGAATAGGCACCCTAGTCCGAACTACCTAGTTCGAGCCCCGTGTAGCCGTGCTACACGGGGTTCGAAGCAGCGGGGATTTAAAAATGGCGGCTCCCCGCTTATGCTAATGAAGCCCGGGAAATTCAAATCCTGGGCTTCATTAGCAAGTGCGGTATGCATACATTACCCTCCTAGTTCGAACTAGGAGGATAGTGTAGACATACCCTCTGATATCAATACTTACCTGCAATTATTTTAAAAAATTATATTATCACAGAGAAGGTCAATTGGCCATTTTCCTGCCAGGTACCAGAGAAAGATTGTGCAGAAATGTGGGTATTGCATTGTATCGGAAAGGTTCATTCTGGTCATTAATATTTTAGCTCAACCGAGTTTGAATCCTGCCTTTTACCATTTACTAATTTGATACAGGGATTGTTTTAAATCTGGCATTTTCATTCCAACCATCCCTAACATTTATTGAAGCTTTTTGCAACTTTGAAAATGAAGTGTCAAAAATATCTTTGAAAAATGCTGAAGATGCAAATGTGATAGACGTATCAATGAAAAATGAATGTTATCAGGTTTTGAAACAACATTCTTAAAGCTGGATATTCACATTCCTAAATTAATTGGGGAGTTAAAAATCAACGAAGGAAGCAGTTTTTGTGGTAATTAAATTAATTTTAACTATAATAAATTGAAAGATTTGTCATTTTGTGCTCCTATATTTCAATCGATTAAGTGTAAATCATACTGATTCCATCAAAGTTTAACTTCTAAGGATTATATTTTAAAACATAAAAAATACAATTTACACTATGCAGTTATTTTTCCACCCAAAATATCACTAGATGGTGCTCTGGGTTAAATATCCTAGCTGATTTTCAGTGAAGACTTTGTTTTGTGATTCATTTTAATGTCTTTAGTTTACTGCCTCTTTTGCTATAAAATAAAATGCAGAAACTGCATGGCTTTATAACTTTTACCTCATTTATGTGCACTGTTTTTAATGGGAAATTGTCAAAAAGGATGATGACTAAAAAGAAAAATCACAGATGCTGTCATTCTATCTTGACTGTTGCTGCTACTTAATGGTGCGTGCCGATGTATCAGATTTTTCATGGTTCATAATTTGATTTAACTGAGCTATAATGTTCCTGCTTTTAGTGACTTACTAAGTAATTCATAAAGTCTATAAAATTCGTTTTTCAGGATGTATTGAAATTTCTAACTTATCCTAATTATGCATTAAATATGATCTAATGAAGTATAGAAACAATACTGACATAATTTCAAGTTAAATTTTCCACACACCACCTCACACATAAAATACTACATATACTGTTTATTGGGAAAGGCATTAGAGGTCAAATGTAAAACTAATATTCATAGAACCAAAAATGTTGAATCACAAATCTGCTGAAAGAATAGTCCCTGAATTTTTTATGAAAAGACAGATGCATATATTATAGCAATATCTCTCTATAAATTTAGAAATTTCCACCTTTTTTGGTGTGGATTTTTTTAGTTTCCTGAAGACTCTGTAGTGCCTCAGGCCTGGTCTATATCATGGAGGCTATGTCTAGACTGCAGGCTTCCTTTGGAAGAAGCTTTTCTAGAAGAGATCTTGCAAAAAAAAGTCTTCCGAAAGAGAGCATCCACACTGCGAAAGAGCATCAAAAAATCAATCTGCTTTTTCGACAGATAGCATCCACACTGAATGGATGCTATTTTGCATGTAAGCTGTGATTACTATGGGCAGTATGGCCATCAAGGCACCTGTGCTTTTTCCTCTTTCCTCTTCTTGTGAAAGAATTCCCTCTTCCCCTTCCACATGTGCCTTTTTCCAAAAGAGCTCTTTTGGAAAAAGGCTTCTTCCTTGTGGAAAGAGGTTTACCAATGTCAGAAAAAACCCTCCATTTTTTCATTTTTTTTTAAAGAATGTGGGTACGTCTAGACTACAGGCTTCTGTCGACAGAAGTTTTGTCGACAGATACTGTTGACAAAACTTCTGTCGACAAAGAGCGTCTAGACTACATTGAGTTCTGTCGACAAAACAAGCTGCTTTGTCAACATGGTAGTGTAGACGCAAAGGACAGTTTACATGCAATAACACCTTCTGTCGACAGAAACTCTGTCGATAGAAGGTGTTATGCCTCGTAAAATGAGGTTTACCAGCGTCGACAAAACTGCTGAGTTCTGTCGATGTTATGTCGACAGAACTCAGCGGTAGTGTAGACGCAGGTTTAGTTTTGTCGACAAAAGTCCACTTTTGTCGACAAAACTCTGAAGTCTAGACACACCCTGAGAGTGCAGTGTGAACTTAAGTGACTGTTTTCGGAAAAAAATGCTATTTTTCTGAAAAAACTCTGTAGTGTAGACATACCCAGAATTAAATTAACGTAGGGCAGCTTACATCGATCTAACTCTGTAAGCCTCTATACTAAAATATAGCTCGAACACATGTAACTTGTCCCCAAACAGACTTAATAACTTCACCTCTGCAAGAAATGTAGCACATAAGTCAATACAATTAGGTCAATACAGTACTATGTAGAACTGCATTACTCACATCACCTGTCGGTGCCTTTCAGAAACCATCGAACAAGGCCCCATATGGCAGTTAAATCAGTGCAAGTGCTCCTGAGGAGGATGTTCATCACGGACACAAAAAGCAAAGAGTGGGCACATGTAAAACTGATGCAGTTACTAAGGTGGCTGTATGCCTATGTAATTTAGGATGACTTAGTTTTGGCTTCAGATTTCCACATGGAAAGAAAACCTGTAAATAAACCCTCTTATCGTTGCATATCATCTGTATACATTTTCATATAATTGTTAGTATAAAATTCTATTAAAACACTCTATTATTGGTAAATTTCAGAAACAGTAGAAACAATACGGGCACAATAGCATAGCTAAGGCCAGCACTACAAGATCTCTGGCTTAATGAACATAGCCCTCATAATTCATTGATCTTAAAATTTGTTTTCTCAATGCAGTACTGATTCTGCCTGTAAAGTTCAAGCTGGCACTGGCAAAAAATTATTTCTCATATCTATCTATCTATCTATCTATCTATCTATCTATCTATCTATCTATCTATCTATCTATCTATCTATCTATCTAAAACTTCAAGAAATGAACACATTCCTCTTTTTAACAGAATTATAATGCTTATAAAATGTGATTATTCTATTAATAAGATGAATGCATTACTGCTTATGCAGTAGACTCTGTCCTGGAGCACCTCCTCACAGCAAAATGTAATTGCAGCCCCTCTGCCTCATTTTCTTCCTTTGGTGATGTCTGTGGCATGCTGCATTAAAGGACCCATCCATTTTGGTTCTTCTTACCTGGGGTTAATTCTTAAATTGTAACAGAAAGGACTGATGAGACTTTCTGGTTCCCCTTTCTCCACTGGGGTGGTCTTAATTTGCTATGCTCCTGTGTCTGGTCAGATTAAGGCCAGGCATGAAATGATTTTAAAAAAGTAAATAATTAATGAGGAAATATTCAATTTACATTTATTTTTGCTAAATCTATAGAATAAAATCCATTAAAATGTACAGATAATATTTCCAGGAAATTGGAAATAGTTTCAAGGATTAGTTGGGTTAGGTGGGAATTCTTGTATTGTTGCTGCCTAGCAAACAGTGGTGAATATTTTTTCTCCCATCCATTCTCAAGTGAATCACAGGCAAATAATTAAAGATTTGACCTCTTGATCACACAAAAAAATATATAACAAGGGTTCACTTTGACCATAACACTAATCCTCTATCATTGCAAATACTAGACACCTCCAGCATCGATAGTAAGGGTAAAACATAAGAGACAGAATTCTTGGAGTTGAGTCTGAGACTGTGAAATTAAATCTCCCAGCAGCTAACAGGCATTGTAAATCTTACCACTGAATCTGAATGGAAGCATTTTTTTTATATGCTATCTCTGACATAACACAAGGCAACAAGCATACTAAAATATAAAATAAAAAAGTATCAAAACAAGATATTGCACTGCACACATGTATCCTCAGGTGAAAGGATGAGAAAAAACAACCACACATGGCAGATGTTAGTTATGCTTTTTAATGCACTATTGGAGGACATTCAGGGTAAGCCTACACTAAGGGATAAGATCGAATTATGATACACCACTTCAGCAACATTAATTACATAGCCAAAGTCGAAGCAACTTATATAGACTTTTGATGCTGTCCACACTGCAGGAAGTCAAAAGGAGAACACTCTCCCTTCAACTTCCTTTACTCTTCATAGAGGCAGGACCACCAGAATCAACTGGAGTGCCCCTCTCACTTTGAATTAGCATGTCTTCACTAGACCTGTTAATCTGATCCCTGGAAGATTAGAACTCTCCAGGTATGTCTACATTGCCTTCCTCCTTCGAGAGAGGAATGCAAATGCAGACAAGCGAAATTGCAAATGAAGCGCGGATTTGAATTTCCCGCGCTTCATTTGTATCACCGCAGACAGCCGCTTTTCCAAAATAGTGTATTTTGAGAAAACAAATGCGATCCACATGGGGTTATTTTGAGAAAAAACCCTTCCTTCGAAATGACCCTTAAAACTCATTTTTTAAGGAAAAGTGTCGTCCGTGGTGATGCAAATGAAGCACGGGAAATTCAAATCTGCGCTTCATTCGCAATTTCGCTTGTCTGCATTTGCATTCCTCTCTCGAATGCAATGTAGGAATGTAGGAGGAAGGCAATGTAGACATACCCTTATATAATAGAAATATTTGCAGTAAGTCCTTTCACAGGCTTTTAATTTTAATTCCTTGGTATGAATCAGAGACCTACAGAATCCCATTTATACAAAGTAAATGGTATTATACATAATCGGAAAAAAACTGAATAATTGGAAGTGGAAACTGACCAGAAACAACAATAACAAATACACCAAAAGTTCCTGGGAAGTAAGGAGATCTGATAGAAATTAAAGCATGACTTTAGAAAATATCTTGGATAATTAAAAAGAAATATAAGTAAAGGAGTGCTTGAGATTTCTTCTTTTTTCATCCTCTGGAGATTCTGAAATTCACTAAGAATAAACCATTTTCCTCTTTCCCTGCATGTCCCTGCAGCTTGCTTTGTCGACAGAACTGAATATGTCTAGACGCTTTATGTCGACAGAAGTTTTGTCGACAGTATCTGTCGACAAAACTTCCATCGACAAAACTCTGTAGTCTAGATGCAACCCTACAGGCAATAACACCTTTTGTCGACAGAACTCTGTCGACAGAAGGTGTTATGCCTCGTAAAATGAGGTTTACCAGCGTCGACAAAACTGCTGAGTTCTGTCAAAGTTATGTCGACAGAACTCAGCGGTAGTGTAGACGCAGGTATAGTTTTGTCGACAAAAGTGGACTTTTGTCGACAAAACTCAGTAGTCTAGACACACCCTAAGAATAAACCATCTTCCTCTTTCCCTGCATGTCTCATCTCAAATGCAGAATATTAGGGCTAAATTATACCAACACCTATATGAACCTCTACTTTTTGATTCTCAAGAATGACAATATAGTGTACAAATGAGTGTTTTCAGAGTTCACTTCCATTTGTAGATATACTTTGTCATGGTTGCTAAAAACACGTTCTACGCGCATGCAGCAGAGAGCTATGATGATAGGATTCTTAGAAAGGGAGCAGTTTGCTTTCCCCTATCCATCTGCTTTGGGATTAGAACCACAGGTAATGCAAATACATTATCAACTTCATTTGGAATAAATCAGACAGATTAGAATACAATTACAATTCAAAGGTACATGGTATTGCTTGTAGTTTTGGATTGTGCTATGCTGGAGATGAACTGTGATTTACATTGTGTTGTGCACTTTGTGGTAAGACCAACTTGGCCTTCATGTGTTTGAGCAAAGTGAGTTGTAGATCCTGAGTTGTATGTTAATGATTATCAGCTTTGATCTATACCACTGGTGCAGTATCCCTAAAGGAGCTTAAGTCAATGGAGGATCAGCATAGCAGAGCCCAACTTGCAGTCCTTTCCCCACCAAACCCAAAGTTTCTCCACCAGAGGCAAGGTGGGTGTGATGGACTCTCCCCCCATGGACATGAATATACATAACTCAAAGGTGCTTTGAGCAAATAATTTCATGTAACCTATCGATCTTCATGTGAAGATCCACTGGTTCTGTTTTTTCTTATTTTGAGGTGTGTATCATTCTTGTGTGTAAAATTAGACATATGGAGTAGGGATACTTTATGATTTTTAAATGTTTAAATGAAAGTTATCAAGGGAGGCCTCAGCATCTGGGCAGTCATATGCAAATAGCCTTTTGTCCTTAAGTCTTAGCAGTGGTTGTTAGGGAGTGACCAGGTGGGTCCCCATGTGCTAAGGGAATTCTTTTAAAGGAATAGGAAGGTACGAGTCCTTTGACTTTTGGCTGGCCTGCACCTAAAGAAGGAGACAAAGACCCCAGGGTGGAGAGACAGCCCTGGTTTGGAGGGACTGCTGAAAAAGAGGTTTTATGGTGAGTTTGAAAAAGTTTGTGCTGAGGTTTCTGTGTAGAATTAGCTAAGCGGTTTTGTTTCTTTCGATTTGTAACCTACTTTGCTCTGCCTGTTCTCACTTATTACCACTTAAATCCTACTGCTTGTACTTAATAAAATCACTTTTATTTTCTATCAAACCCAGTGTAAATAATGTTTTACCTGGAGAGGCAACCAGTGTGTACATTCCCCCTTTCATTACTAAAGGGAGCTTACCCTGGTTGCATTGGGGGTTTTGATCCCACTTGGGGAGTGGTACCAGGAAGCTGGGCCCAAAGCTGCATTCTCCTTGGACATGAAGAGGTGCAGTGTCTGCACTGCATCTCATGGGGGGCAGGGATCTCAGCCCAGAGCCTCAGCTGGGAGAGACCAGAGGAGCTGGCCTAGAAGGATTGAGTGTTGACTAGACTCAGAGAGTGGTAAGATGAGTGGCAGTGGCCATGTCAGCACCCAAGGGATCTTCTGTGACCTCACCCAATTATAGTGTGCACCATCTACAGAATCAAATGTGACTGGACTTAGTGGAACATAGAATCCAGCACTGTGTTTTGGGAGCAGTCTCTGTAACTTACTTGTGACAAACAAAGTTTCATTATGCTGCTTGCAGTGCCAGTGTGCAGTATAAATATGAACACGGGCAATGCCCATCTCTTTGGACCGCTGCCCTGAGTCTGAGCATCATTATCCTAAGGATTTTCTGTCACATCCCATCCTTGCTTTCATGGGCTGTGGTTAAATGCTTGATGACTGCATAGCACACCATGCATGAAACTAAATGAAACCCAGATTGAACACGAGCTGGGTGTTCCACAATGTAATTAGGTGTGATTTGCTTTCTCTAACCACAAATCCATCCTTGTAGGGAACTACATTATTGCAAGCTTAAGACTGGGTTTCTAAATGGCTTCGTAAAAATAGAGGGGCACAGAAAGGGAGTTTTCTATATTCAACATATTTTCAGAGGATTTGTGGGATCTTTAAGGAGAATATATTTTGTAAAGTACTAGGGAAGGAACTGCAGTACAGGCAGTCCCTGAGTTACGCGGATCCAACTTATGTTGGATCCGCAGTTACGAATGGGGCTTTTCTCGCCCCGGTGGACGGGAGCGGCAGGACGCCCAGATGCGCCGCGGTCCACCGCCCCCATCCTCCGGGGCGAGAAAAGCTGCTACCCGTCTCCCTGGTCTGCAGGGAGACGGGGAGCAAAGCCTTGGAGCACGCCCTCAGCGGGACAGCCCGGGCGTGCTTGAGCTGTCCCCCTGCAGGCATGCTCTGTGGCTTTGCTCCCCGTCTCCCGACCAGCAGACCAGGGAGACGGGGAGTAAAGCCTTGGAGCACGCCAGCAGTGGGATAGCCTCGGCGCGCCTGGACTGTCCCGCTGCCCGCGTGCTCTGCGGCTTTGCTCCGTGTCTCCCAGGTCAGCAGACCAGGGAGACGGAGCAAAGCCGTGGTGGACTTAGGCGGTCCCGCCACCCCCGTCTCCCTGGTCTGCTGGGGGGTGGTGCAGCTAGTGCCCCCCCCCAGCAGACCAGGCTTTTCTTGCCTACCCCTGGGATAGAGCAGCTGGGGGCTGCCGGGTTGGTCCCGCAGCGCCACTCCGGACCAACCCGGCAGCACCCCAGCTGCTCTGCCCCAGGCATCCTGATTCAGCCGCTGCTGGTCAGTTTCAGCAGCGGCTGAATCAGGACGCCTGGGGCAGAGCAGCTGGGGTGCTGCTGGGTTGCTCCAGTAGCGCCGAGGAGCCGCGCTACTGGAGCAACCCAGCAGCACCCCAGCTGCTCTTCCCCAGGCGTCCCCAAGTCAGCCGCTGCTGAAACTGACCAGCGGCTTACTACAGGAAGCCCGAGGCAGAGTTGCTCTGCCCCAGGCTTCCTGGAATCAGCCGCTGATCAGTTTCAGCAGCAGCTGACTTGGGGACGCCTGGGTTTCTTAAGTTGAATCTATATGTAAGTCAGAACTGGCGTCCAGATTCAGCCGCGGTTGAAACTGATCAGTTTCAGCAGCAGCTGACGCCAGTTCCGACTTACATACAGATTCAACTTAAGAACAAGCCTACAGTCCCTATCTTGTACGTAACCCGGGGACTGCCTGTATACAGAACAGTTTAGTTAATCTAAGATTGTAATAACTTGGATGCCTTTGGCATTTTGTCTGAAATTCACCACCAGTGATTCTGGTGTGAAAGATTTCTACCTGTGGAACAACCAGAGGAGTTGCCCCAATGTCTAAGGCTATGTATAGACTGTAGAGATTTTCCAGAAAAATTCTGCCGCATCCGGTATCCTGGAAAAAATCTGCCTCATCCAGGGAATGTGTCCCCTTTTTCGGAACAGTTCTGAAAAAGCGGGTGCACTCATTCACCATCCCTCTATTCCTCTCGGTGAGTAATCCTTCAGGAAGTAATTATTGATCAAGATACTAATTTTATTGCCCAGCTTGTGAGAGAGTCATGTGACCTGTTAAAAGTAAAGACTTAAGAATACTGGACTACTACCCTCAATTTGACAGATAGGTGGAATACTTTGAAAAGTATAATATGGTTCATAACTCTGCAACTTCGCTATTAGGACCAATTCTTGTTGCTCCTTCTGAATGTTCTCTCAATTTGCATTATTGTATGGGAGGTGGCTAAAGGGAATCCTAGACCTCTTTAAAAAATAAGAGCAAATGTCTAATGCAGCTAATGAGTTACAATATGTGCAACAGCTGAGGGAAGATTTATAAGGCAGGAATTATGTTCCAGTATGAGTTATCACATCTGACTCTATCCAGAGGGTTAATAATATGACAGTTAATTCAGCTGGAATCATCATTTTCTGTGAAAATGAATTGCGTGCTTGCTTCTTCCTCCATGTGATAGTACATGGCATTAAACAGTTTTAATTTACAATATTTTAATATTTCCATTAAATCTTTATTGAAAAAATAGATGCTGCACAGACATTTACACCTGAGAGTCACCTTTTAAACATATGCCAAGTTAACATTTTTATAACCCTGCTCTCAAGAACAAGGACTAATCTCTCCATTTACCAGGGGTAAGGACTAATGCTTTATATCAAAGGAAAAAAGGGCAGGGGAGTCTCAGATCTCTAGTGGGCTTCTTCAAATGGTTTGAGAAATATTTGAGAGTAAAGCACTGTAACATTAGAAACACAAGATTTATAGCACTTTAAAACTAGAATTCCCTTTTCCAACTGGGTAAAAATATTTCATACTAACACTAATGTATCATTAGATACTCTACATTAAATTCACAACTTTCTTATGTAAAGAAAAGCTATCACCATTCATTATTAAATGTCTCTTGACTGCAATTTATCATTTTCTTCTCCTTCCAAGGCCAGTAGGTTTCCGGTAAGTTAGGAAAACCATTCATTACAAGTGGATGGATATGAAAATGATTAAAGGTTTGTGCATTGCATAAGCAAAATGTATGACAGTGTATAGTATTAATGATGGGAACTCCTCATGAAAACTGCCTCAATTTTTAGGCCATGTATTGCCAGATTCACAGTGGGTTTTGCAATGTTTAATTTTTAGGTTCCTTAAAAATCATTAGGATCCACAAAGCCTGAGTTAGACCTGGTATATTCAAGGAGTATGTCTAGACTGCATTGTATTTTTGAAAAAACTTCACCTGCGTCCACACTACAATCATTCTTTTGAAATTAAATCGAAAGAATGCAGGTTTGTTTTTTTTTTACATTGGTAAATATCAAATTATGAGGAAGAATGCTTTTTTCAAAAGAGCGCTTTTGAAAAAAGGCGCATGTGGATGCAGAATAGAGACATTTTTTCAAAAGAAGAGGCAATCAAAAAAAGCACAGGTGCCCTGGTGGCCATTCTGTAAATAGCAATCAGGTCTTTCTTTTGAGAAAGTGCCCATGCCGTCTGAATGCTCTCTTCTGAAAATCTGGTTTTGAGGTGTGGATGCTGTCTTTCGAACAAAGATATCCCTTCCGAAAAAGCTTCTTTTGAAAGAAGCTTGCAGTCTAGATGTACCTTAGGAGTTTAGGTTCAATTTAGCTGTATAAGGTCAATTTTCTAAACAGTGAGTCCAGACTACCAAAATCGTTCTATTGATTTTAAGGGCTGATAAAGTTGATTTTGGTACTCCTGCTTTTCATGAGGAATAACACTAAATTTGACATAGCATGGCGGTTATACAGTAGTGTAGATGTAGTATTGTGAAAGTCGAAATTCTTGGCTTCCAGGAGGCATCCCACAGTGCCCCATGGTAACTATTCTGGCCAGGACTTGTGACTCTGATGGTCTCTAGGTAAACAAGAAAAGCCCAAGGAAACTTTGAATTTAATTTCCTGTGTGGAAGTGTGGAGAACACCACAGCAGGCATCACACCTGAGCAGCACCTCTGGCCATGAGTTCCATGAGTTCAAATCCTAAGAGCACCAGTTGCCAGGACTGCAGATAAGCACCAGTGTGGGTTGTGAAGGAGACCTTGGACCTCACTGAGGCATGGGGACAGAAATCTGTTCTCACAAAGCTCCAAACCAGCAAAAGAAACACAGACATTTATGCCCAGATCACAAAGTCTATGGTGGAGAAAGGATATGCCATGGACATCCAGCAGTGCCAAGTGAAAATAAAGGAGCTGAGGCAGTCCCATCAAAATACAAAGGAGGCAAATGGACAGGCTGGAACATTGCCACAAACATGCCACTTCTACAAGCACTGCATTCAAATCTGGGGGAGGGATGTCAGACCAGCTTCCCAATCCAGACTGGAATCCTCACAAAATACTTATCAGGAAAGCAGCATGGAGGACATTGTGGTGAAGGAGGAGACTGGTCAGCAGGAGGGTGGTGAGAGCCAAGAACTTTTTTTAAGACAATCCCTATCTTCCAGGATATCTCACAGTTGGGTACTGATCCTAGGAAGGGCACTTCTGGTGAGTTCACTTTTTTTTTTCTTGCTACAAGCAGGTTAAGACAATTGGGTGTGATGTGTGGCATACTCTGTGCCTATGCAGGGTGGGATCTTGGAACAGCTTGTTAAAGTGTCTGGGGATGGAACAGGAATCCTCCCTGCACATCTCTTATAGAAGAATACTTTGACCAGTCTCACAAGGTTTCTGGGGACACCTGCCTTATTCTGACCTTCATGGTAGGTCACCTTTCCATGCCAAGCCACCAGCATGGCTTCAGCCTCCAGCACCCCTTCCCGCCCTCCTGCCTTCCACCTGAGAAGCAGGGTGCGGAGGACACAGAGGAGAGAAGCCGCTAAGCTGCCACCCTGCCCTACCAGTGTGACTGGTCCCCATCTGTCAGCCCGCCCAAAGGGTCCTGCAAAATGGGAAAGTAGCACACTCCTGGGAAGCAGGATATGGCAGACACAGAGGTGGAAATCTGTGTGAGCTGCCACCCTGCCGGCATGACCAGACCCCTTCCTTCACCTGCCCACAGGATTATGCCCTGGCAGGTCCCTTACCATGCCTGCCTCCAAACTGCTTGAGTCAGATGTCCCCTTGAGAACTCTGTTGAAAATCTGCTGTACAGTGGCTGCTTTAAAGCATAATGTTGGCCTTGCACAGAACTCAGCTCCATTGTCTTTAGAGAGACCTTCATTGTATGTTAACAGATTAGGTTTTAGGATCCACAGTGTATCTCCTTTAATTTGTGCCCTCGTAACTTTTCAATACGGGGGAATAGCAAGGAGCTTGCTGTGTACTCCCTTGGCTCCACCAGCTGTCTGGCTTGCACAAATTCAAAAGCGAAAATGTACAAGGGAAGACATGTTAAAGGAGCAAATGCAATCTGCCCATTTGGACAGGGAGAGCATAACCAAGTGGAAGGATAGACTAGACTGCTGGAGGAGATACAAGAAGAGCATCAGGAAAAGAGATTGTGCAGGGAACTGCAAGTGAAGCACCAGGATAGTGTCTTGTTGTACCAATGTCTGTGATGGAGCACATGTAGGCTTTTCAAGATACTTACCTGGACAGGCTCCCTTCACTCCTTGCAGAACAACTTTACCTCTTCACCCAGTTTCATAGCCTCCTTTTCCAGTGGCCCCAGGACATGAGGGAAACTCAAGAGCAGTCTCACACCCAATCTTCAGGGTGTCATGAAGCAAAAGGCTGTGGTTCTTGTATTTCTGATTTCCCCTCCCTGAAGGGCCAGTTTTGAGAGTCATACACGTCCATATACAGCTTTTCTGTCCATGCTGTGTTCCTAAACCGAATCAGGTGATTTATAAATGGTCTCTATTGCTTGTATTGTAGGAGTGAAGGAGATTACAGCAAGCATACTGAATGCAGACGTGCTTTGTTGAGAGCAATGTGCATGATTCTCAAAACTGGCCATTCATACAATCTTCTTACAAAGCCTCTCTGATTTGCATTGCCCCACTTGGTACGCCTTTTATTTCCCTGGTATCTGGCTGCTCAAAATCTCTGGCAAGGTGCTTTGCCTCAACCCCACACCCTCCCAGAGGATTTTCCCACTTGCTCTCTCAAATAGTAGGGAGGACACTTCAGGCTGCCACCACAAAGGGAATCTTTCAATCACTAAGGTCTAACCAAGTATTGGCATGTCCACCTCTCTGATTTTCCTGTCTGGGGAAAATGTTCCAGCTTGTAGCATTCTGAAGAAGCAGGAGTTCCTAAAGATGAAAGCATCATGCACCTTTCCCGACCATCCCACATTGATGTTGGTGAAATGGTCCTTGTGATCCATCAGTACCTGCAGCACCCTTGGGGAAGTGTCCCTTGGCAAGGTGGTCGGGTGCCAAGATGGGGATATGCGTTCCATCTTGGTTCATAGTTAGAGAACCCCATTATGTCAAAGCTCTCCACTGTGGCATCCATGTTTCCACTACCCTCCATAGCAGAATGATATTGATTGCTTTGGCTACTTGTATAACAGCAGCCTTCACTCCAAACTGATTCACAACAGACCGGTAGCTGTCTGGTATTTGAAGCTTACACAAGGCAATTTGCCATGCACTTCTCCACTTTCCAAGTGGGTCTTGTTAGAGTGTTCCTGCACAGTGGGGGAAAGTCATTTCCATTAAAGTGGTCTTGCACATTCAGAACTTTTGCAGACACTGTTGATCATCCTATCCTTGCAGCACTATGCAGTCCCATCAGTCTGTGCTTGTCTGACAGAACTAGAAGTGGCATTCCACTGTTTCCAGAGGATCAACTGATGGTGGCATTTCTAATTCTCTAAACTTAAGGGCTTGCATGAACAGCATTTCTATGGCATCCCAAGATTCATCCTCTTGCTGGAGTGCTGTGCATATGCTCTTGACATATTACAGTTTTATGTGCACCAAGGTAAACATCATCATCACAGTGCATTGATGCACAACACGATTCACAAGGGGGCCTATGCTAATGCTGCTATGGAATCTGTGTGGGTAACCAGAGCTAAAAAAGGTGCAAAAAGACTGTTTGGAATTGATTTACAAAGAACCTAGATATTTTCTGTCCTGCTTTCTATCCCTTTCTTAAAGATTCCTAACATTGTCAGCTTTTTTTGACAATTGCTGTACATTAATTAATTGAATGCAGCTTAAAATCACAGTTTACTCATGACTGGGCTATTGATTTATTCTATGTGCTAAAAAAATAAGTAGTTAACAATTAAATGGATCCAAAGAAGCTCAGTTTTTTAATTGAAATGTAAACTTTCTAATCAATTTTAATCTAAATCATACATTTAATACTGATAGGTAAGAGACCTATTTTCTATAACTATCAATCCTGTAAACCTTCCTCTAACTTAAAAAGGGTCAGAAACTACCTACATCATAACATAAAAAATAGTTTTTAAATCAAGAAGTTTGTCATACATTTCTGCTTATTACCAAGTAATATTTTTTTAGCTTAAAAGGGCTCTGAACCTTTCTTTTGGAACTCAACGCCCACAGACTAACCACCACAAAGAAATACAGTCAAACCCCTTCAATCAAGGTACCTGATTCTCTTAATAGGGAGCAAATCCATCGCTCTCCAAGCCTGCTCTCTCCAAAGGCTGAACTCCTTTTGGCCCTGCAGCTTCTTATAGGCCCAGCATAGCCCAGCATATCCCTGATTGGCTGCCTTTAGGCCTTCTTCTGTTCTCTAGTACTCAGGAATAGGGCAATAGCTCTGTCAGAGGAAGCAATTATCTACCCTCTAACTTTTTTGTCCTTTTCAGAACCTTTTTCCAATTCAAAATGCCTATTTTAAAATGGAATAAACACATCTGCATGAAGTCTTCAAGATGTGGACATACCATAGATTTATATGAAGGCAATATGATATTTTCCATTTCATCATAGAATCATAGAATACTAGGACTGGAAGGGACCTCGAGAGGTCATCGAGTCCAGTCCCCTGCCCTCATCGCAGGACCAACTACTGTCTAGACCATCCCTGATAGACATTTATCTAACCTACTCTTAAATATCTCCACAGATGGAGATTCCACAACCTCCCTGGGCAATTTATTCTGGTGTTTGACTATCCTGACAGTTAGGAACTTTTTCCTAATGTCCAACCTAAACTTCCCTTGCTGCAGTTTAAGCCCATTGCTTCTTGTTCTATCCTCAGAGGCCAAAATGAACAAGTTTTCTCCCTCCTCCTTATGACACCCTTTTAGATACCTGAAAACTGCTATCATGTCGTCCCCCCCCCAATCTTCTCTTTTCTAAACTAAACAAACCCAATTCTTTCAGCCTTCCTTCATAGGTCATGTTCTCTAGACCTTTAATCATTCTTGTTGCTCTTCTCCAGACCCTCTCCAATTTCTCCACATCTTTATTGAAATGCAGTGCCCAGAACTGGTCACAGTACTCCAACTGAGGCCTAACCAGTGCAGAGTAGAGAGGAAGAATGTGTTCTCGTGTCTTGCTCACAACACACCTGTTAATGCATCCCAGAATCATGTTTGCTTTTTTGCAACAGCATCACACTGCTGACTCATATTCAGCTTCTGGTCCAGTGTAACCCTTAGATCTCTTTCTGCTGTACTCCTTCCTAGACAGTCGCTTCCCATTCTGTATGTGTGAAACTGATTGTTCCTTTCTAAGTGGAGCACTTTGCATTTATCTTTATTCAACTTCATCCTGTTTACCTCAGACCATTTCTCCAGATCAATTTGTCCAGATCATTTTGAATTATGACCCTATCCTCCAGAGCAGTTGCAACCCCAGCCACCTTGGTATCATCTGCAAACTTAATAAGCGTACTTTCTATGCCAATATCTAAATCGTTGATGAAGATATTGAACAGAGCCAGTCCCAAAACAGACCCCTGTGGAACCCCACTTGTTATACCTTTTCAGCAGGATTGTAAATGATTAATAACTACTCTCTGAGTACGGTTATCCAGCCAGTTATGCACCCACCTTATAGTAGCCCCATTTAAGTTGTATTTGTCTAGTTTATTGATGAGAATAACATGTGAGACCATATCAAACGCCTTACTAAGTCTAGGTATACCACATCCACTGCTTCTCCCTTATCCACAAGATTCATTCACATCTACCCCTTTCCTAATGATTCCAATGTTCCATCAACTTTTTTGACTGCTGCTTCTGAGAGGATGTTATTAGAGAACTCTACAGAAATACCTACCAGCCTGCTGTACTTAGAAATGCCCACTAAATCCTGAATGCTGGTTAGTTTCTGGGTCTGAGCAGAGCCTGAGCACTGGCTGGCTTGGAGTACAGACATAGTCTTTGGGTAAAGCTCCTCTTTTTGGCATCCTTTTTGAGAGATTTTTTGCTGAAATCATAATAGCTCAACCAAGCCTCCCCAGAAATTCTTGTACATTCCCAGAGTCTCATCAATGCCATGGATCTTCTGGAATACCATTTCCCCTTTCAGGTACTACATAAATGTGAAAGTAAGGGACATAGACATTTGTTAGTGGGGAGTATAAAGCTAGCAAAGCTAATGACACCTTGAAGGAGAACAAATAATTTCAGTCTTCTTGTAGGGTATATGTAAAATCATTAACAATTAGGCTGATTTAGTTTAAATATATACAGCTTATATATTTAGAACTTGCCTGTACAAGGGAGCAGGTATTTCTTGGAGGTGCTGGTCCTCACCCCTTGCCAACTTCTATCTTAGTACAGTGGAAAGTGTTCAGCATGTTGCTGGTTCATTTTCTATAGTGATTGTTACAATTATTTGTTTGGAGTTACTGTTAAATAGTTTTGAGATTCTGGAGAACATGGTAAGTTCTGATATACATTTCATGTGATGCTAATATTTAGGGCATTTTAAAAATTATTTTTCCTTTTTAATGTTAAGTTCACAGAAGCAGGTGGTCCATGAGAAATGCATTATGAACACCATTGTGCCATATGTAGACTGCAAACATCATCATTTTGTATAGCAAATCTCCATCGGTCTAAGAAAAGAATATTGCTCATAAATCTTTTGATTTCACATGGCAGCATGATGGAACATAGTGTAGTCTACAAACTTATACACAGCAAGCTTATGTTATATATCTTTCCTGGAAATAGACTTTGTTAATAGTTTTTCTGCATTCTGCTATGTCAACTACTTTTTAAATCTTAGAATGTTAACATTTACTTTGTCTTGAGTTTTTCATTTACTATTATTATTTTACTTCTGCATTGTAATGAATGTTGTTTTTTTAAATAAACAGTTGATTTGCACTGTAAAATCGTCTTGACAAATTAATGTAGTGTTGCCAATGATTGGGAAATGTACACTTTAATTATTTAGACTCTAACCTACACTCTTTCACATAACATTGGGCTGATTTTGCACACTAAGGTAAGTCAAAGAAAGACAAAGGTTAGTTGTTGGGCAGTGATGGCAGGGTATACAAAGGGTAACAAAGCTTTTAATGATCAACTTGACAACTTCAGTGATATTTTATTCTTGTGTACTCGTTATGCAGATGACTGTAATTTGTGTAAAATGTATTTTAAAGAAACTGTAAGCCAGTGAAATTCTGTTTAAAAAATGAAGTATTATAAAGTGTGTTGGAATTTGACATCCTCTCCCTCCATCTCAGTTGTAGCAGCTGCCCATTGAAAAAAATACAAAGGAAGCCCAGATGAGCTTTGACATTGAAGGAGAAGCTAATTTCTTTCAGGAGTTCCATTGCTTACAGTGCATAAATAGCAAATAGTAAATTAGAAATCAAACTCTTATGAATGTCAAAGGGAAGTAAGGCTATGTCTAGACATCTTTTGAGGAGTACAGAATCTTTGGAAAAAGGCTTTTTTTTTTAAAGAACTGCATCTGGACAGCGGTTTCACTTTATACTCATTTTCGAAAGAATGCGTGGTCCCCATTATGCAAATGAAGCACTGGAAATTCAAATCCCGGATTCATTTGCAATTTTGATCTAATTTACATCCTTCTTTCAAAAGAGGGATGTAGTTTAGACATGCCCTAAATGTCTCAATCTTTCCCTTATTGTGCAAGTATCATAAAACAAGACATGTATCTATCTAAATACTTAGGTTGTCCCTTTCACCATAGCAACTGATCACATGCCGGTTTTTTATCCTCACAGAAACCGTATGAGATAGGATAGTAATATTAATTCATTTGAAAAGAGTAAGGAAGTCTTTAAGTGAGCCAGGAGATAAACCCAGATTTCCTGATCTCCAATCCATGGCCATAGATGCAAGACTACAAACAATCATACCTTCTAGATATGGTACTGACTGAAAAAAAATCAAAGGAAAGTAGATAGATTCTAAGGATATGTCTACACTGCCACCCTAGTTCGAACTAGGGTGGCTAATGTAGGCATTCAAACTTGCAAATGAAGCCCGGGATTTAAATATTTTGCTTAGTAACTTACTTTGATCTGTCTGTCATCTCTGGCAGCCACCTAATTCCTACGTTTATACTTAATAAAGTCACTTTTGTTTATCATTAAACTCAGTGTAAGTAATTGTTACCTGTAAGGGACAGCAGCTGTGCATATGTTTTTAACTGATAAAGAAAGCAAACTTATGTGCTTGACCTGTGTAAAACTTTTATGCATAGTTAGATAGATTTATCTGGCGTTCTGGTCCCATTGGGGTTTGGCACCTGGGTAGTCTGTCAAGTCCCCATGACTGTGCTTTACCAGTGCTGAGTAGCTCTCAGTGACTGTGTTGCTCTCTTGTGTGCTGTAACCACAACTTTATGTCTTTGTTGTGGGATACCAGAGCTTCTGGCTCATCGGGACAGTGTAGTGGAATGCTCCATAGGGCAGGTAAGTGGGCTGAATGGTTTCATCAATAGTCATCAAGATCTCTGTGGTCCAAACTATCATATTTCCTCTTTACTAGGATTAGGGCATTCTCCATTATAACTCCACACCATTACTGTTTGGAAACTCAATGCTACACTGCTGGCTACCCTGCTGCTGGCTCCTCTCCTTGGGGCTCTCTAGGCTGGGATTCTTCACCCTGCTGCTGCCCCACTAATGATGGCCCAGCCAAAGTTCCCCACCCGCTGTTACTAGGTTTCCCCAACAAGGGCTTCCTGGCCACCACCCGCCCCATTTAGCCACTGCTGGCCTCAGTACCTCCAGGGGTTCGTAAGGCCTGAGGCCACCCGGCTGCTGCCTGCCTCTCTTCTGTGGCTTGGCTCAGCTGCTCCTGGAGGGTATTCGGCCAGGGCTGCCCAGCCACCATCAAACCTGCTACTGCTGGGAGGTTTCCAGGGTTTCTTATGTGGGGCCAACAGGCCAGCCCTGCTGCCACTGGGGATTCCCCTACTGGGGCCTGGACTCTCAGCTGACACCTGGCCTCACCACCAGGGTTCCCTGGCCAGGACTCCTGAGTCACTGTGTGGCCCCCACTGCAGAGGAGTTCTCAGGGCTCCCACTCAAGCTGCCTTACCCCACTGATGCTGGGGGTTCACCAGCCAGGATGGAGGCTATTACTGGGGTTCCCCTGCCTAGCCACTGCTGGCCCAGCTGGGACTCTGCAGACCCAGCTCTCCCAGGGCTCTTTGGTTCTGCAACATGTGTGTCCTTGCTGGACCACAGACGTTGCTGGATCAGGGAGTCTCAATTTGGGAGGTTTGACCTGTATTATTTTTTTCATCATATCTGAGCCTCAATCTGCCTGGGCACAAAATAGCTCTGTCAGAGATATTTTCTCATACACAGAGCTTCCGGACTTCACCAATAATGTAGAGTGGGAGCCAGCTATATATCTATAATTTCTTTCCCTTGCAAAGCATCCTGTGTTCTTCTCTCAAAGGTCAAAACATTTTTGTCACTGACTCCCAAGTAATCCAAAGAGGTATGACATTTGATTTTGCTTTACTGTCTATTTTCAAACATATTTTGTGGAAACAAATGTTTTAACCACTAGCTCATGCCAGCTAAGATTAATACTTTAAGAAATGTGTTACATTATTTTTTACCCTCACATTAGTTTGATTAATCTTTCTCACAAACTAAATTGTGATACTCATGGGGGGACCCCCTATGGGCCAAGAACTTAGTTACAAAGGAGAGGAAACCCCATTTTTAAATGCACAGACATCAGATTCCCATTCCCAAACCATAAAACAAGAAAACCTAATGGATTTATCTAAACTTTACCCTACTTGCAGATAGTGAAGTCTTTTCTTGGAGCAAGACATTTTGTCCGTCCCCCTCAGTAGCTGGAGAGAAACTGCCCAGGGACAAAGGAGGGAAAACCCAAACATTCCTTTGTCCCAGTTTGAAATTCCTACCTACATTTCTATTGGCTGCTTGCTACCTGGTTAGGTAAGGGACATAGTTAACCCCTTAGTCCCCAGGCTACTGGCTAAACTTCATGGTCATGACAGGCCATTATTCTGAAAAAGCTATGCGAGCGTCTACATGGCAATAACATTATTTTGGAATAAATGTGCAGTGTAAATTAGATGTTGCCTTGGTGGTAAATAAAGCGTGTCTTGAAGCTACCAACTCCCTGTAGCATTTGGTTCCCTGTATATAAATAGGTTTTGCCCAAGGCAGGAATCTTTTGTGCTTAGCTTCAACCCTTTCACACCTCTAAGGAAAAATACCATATTCAAAATGGATTCCAGCAACAGGTGAACTGTCCACATGTCTTAGCAGAACAAACCTTAGTTTAGGCTTAGGGGAGGGGAGACTATTCACTGATCATTGTCTTGAGTTCAGGGCCATTAAATTCCTTAATTAACACTAATGGTTTTCACTAGCACACCTACATCAAGAAAAACTTCATGCTTCATATTTCTAATGTCAAATACAGGAATACATCACACATAAATAAAATATACGCATTCAAGGGATTACAACATTTCTAATGATATGCCCCAATTTACACAAAAAAATTGAGTTCTGCTAATTGATATTCAAAAATATATTTCTATTAAAATATGGGGGCAATGTCACAGGAAGTGAATGAGCTTTTCTGAAAAGAAAGATGCAAGTATCTTTTATAAATTGGAAAATGTAGGGCCCATCTATAAAATGGGAAATAAGGACAGCCCAGGAAACTACAGACCAGTTTCTTTTACTTCTGTGTGGGGAAAGGTAATGCTGCAAATAATTAAGGAATCCATTTGCAAGCATCTGGAAGATAATGTAATAAGTAACAGTCATTATGGATTTGTAAAGAACAAATCATGTCAAACCAACCTGGTAGCTTTCTTTGGTAGGATAACGAGCCTTGGGGATGAAGGTAAGTGGTAGATGTGATATACCTAGACTTTAATCCAGCATTTCATATGGGCTACGTCTACACTGGCCCCTTTTCCAAAAGGGGCATACTAATTTCACAGGTCGTAATAGGGCAATCCGCGGGGGATTTAAATATCCTCCGCGGCATTTAAATAAAAATGTCCACCGCTTTTTTCTGGCTTTTAGAAGTAGGAATAAGAGATCCTCCGGAAAAGGGCTTTTTTTCCGGGGGATCGGGGCCAGTGTAGACGCTCTTTTCCGGCTTTTCTAAAAGCCGGAAAAAAGCGGCGGACATTTTTATTTAAATACCGCGGGGGATATTTAAATCCCCCACGGATTTCCCTATTACGACCTGTGAAATTAGCATGCCCCTTTCGGAAAAGGGGCCAGTGTAGACGTACCCTTTGTGTCATATGACCTTCTTATAAATAAACTAGGGAAACATCTTGAGGGAGCTACCATAAGGTAGGTGCATAACAGGTTGTATAACTGTTCCCAGAGAGTAGCTATCAATGGTTCCCAGATATGCTGGAAGTGTATAGCAAGTGGGATTTTGCAGGGATCAGTTTTGGGGCTGGTTCTGTTGAATATATTCATTTATTTAGAAAATGTCATAGAGTACGGTTATGGAATCTGTATATGATGTAAAGATGGGAGAGGTTGCAAATACTCAAGAGATTAGAATTATAATTCAAAATGATGTGAACAAAGTAGAAAAATGATATGAGGTAAATAGGATGAAGTTTAATTCCATTCAATTCAAATGCAATTAACTGCATCTTACAGATGGAGGTGGGACTTAATTAAAAACAAACAAAAAAATTGCACAACCTTGCAAAAGACTTCATTCATTTATATTAAGGCAATGATACAGTTTAAAAAATATGGGTCTTAACTCTTTAACTGTAATGTGCATAGTTTAATACTTTATGGATAGAATTTTTTAAAAAAGATATCTTTGAAATGGGGAAAAATGATGTAATATTTGTGAAAGAAATACAGCTAATAAATAAAGGCTGTGTCTAAACTACATCCCTCTTTCAACAGAGGGATGTAAATTAGACACTTCAAAAGTGCAAATAAAGCAGGGATTTAAATATGCTTCACTTGTATAATCTCATCATGGTGCTTTTTCAAAAAAGCGCCATTTTGAAAATAAAACCGCGGTCTAGACGCAGTTCTTTCAAAAACTGCACACTTTTTGGAAAGATCCTGTACTACTCAGGCTGTTTTTGAAAGAACCTCATCTAGACCGCGGTTTTACTTTCAAAATGGCGCTTTTTCGAAGAAGCGCCATGATGCGATTATGCAAATGAAGCCTCAATTGCATATTTTCTTGCTCAAGAATGCACAGTGTAGACATAGCCACTGAGTATAAAGCCCAAGGATATGTCAAAAACCATAAAGATTTCTCAACTAGAATTTTAAAAAACCCTGATTTTGACAGGTTTAGAGAATTCTACAATGGAATAAAAGGAATTACAGCGAATGTACTCTGGGCATAAGAACATAAAAACGGTCATTCTGGGTCAGACCGAAGATCCATCTAGCTCAGTATCCTGTCTATTGACAGTGGCCAATTCCAGATGTCCTAGAGGGAAGGATCATCCATCTCAAGAGAAACAGAGGCTAGGGACACCATTCCTACCCATCCTGGCTAATAGCCATTGATGGATTTAACCTCCATGAATCTATCTAGCTCTTTTTTGAACCCTGTTTAAGTTCTAGCTTTCACTGCATCCTCTGGAATGGAGCTCCACATATTGACTGTGTGCTACGTGAAGAAAAACCCTTTTGTTTGTTTTAAAACTGCTGACTATTAATTTCATTTGGTGACCCCTACTTCTTATATTGTGGGAATAAGTAAATAATGTTTCCTTATTCAATTTTTCCACACCAGTCATGATTTTATAGACCTCTATCATAACCCCCCTTAGTCTCCTCTATTCTAAGCTGAAAAGTCCAAATCTTTCTAATTTCTCTTCTTATGGGACCTGTTGCAAACCCCTAATCATTTATGTTGCCCTTTTCTGAACCTTTTCCAATGCCAATATATCTTTTTTGAGATGAGGCAACAATATCTGTACGCAATATTCAAGATGTGAGCATACCATGGTTTTATATAGAGGCAATAAAATATTTTCTGTCCTATTCTCTATCCCTTTTTTAATTACTCCTAACATTCTATTGGCTTTTTTGACTGCCACTGAACACTGAGTGGATATTTCTAGAGAATGATCCACAATGACTCCAAGATCTCTCTCTTGAGTAGTTGTAGACAAATTAGTCCCCATCATAGTGTATATATAGTTGGGATTATTTTTCCCAATGTGTGTTACTTTACATTTATCAGCATTAAATTCCATTTGCCATTTCGTTGCCCAATCACTTAGTTTGGTGAGATCTTTTTAAAGCTCTTCAAAGTCTGCTTTGGTCTTAACTATCTTGAGCAGTTTGGTATCATCTACAAATTTGCCATCTCACTTTACCTCTTTCTCTAGATCATTTATAAATAAGTTGAATGGAATGGGTCCCAGGACAGACGTTTGGGGGACCTCACTAGTTACCTCTCTCCACTCAGAAAACTTATAATTTATTCCTACTCTGTGTTTCCTATCTTTTAACCAGTTACAAATCCACAAAAGGACCTTCCCTCTTATCCCATGACAACGTACTTTACTCAAGAGCTTTTGGTAAGAGACCTTGTCAAAGGCTTTCTGGAAATCTAGGTATACTATACCCACTGGATCTCCCTTGCCCAAATGATTTTGACCCCCTCAAAGAACTCTTGCAGATTAGTAAGGCATAATTTCCCTTTACTGAAACTATGTTGACTTTCCCCCAATAAATTATATTCATCCATGTGTCTGATAATTTTATTATTTACTATAGTTTCAACTAATTTGCCCGATACTGATGTTAGACTTACCCCTCTATAATTATCTAGAGCCCTTTTTAAAGATTGGTGTCACATTAGCTATCTTCCAACCATTAGGTATGGAAGCTGATTTAAAGGATAGGTAACAAACCACAGTTAATAATTCTGCAATTTCCCATTTGAGTTCTTTCAGAACTCTTGGGTGAATGCCATCTGGTCCCAGTGACTGTTAAGTTTATCAATTTGTTCCAAACGCCTCCTCTAATGACACCTCAATCTGGGACAATTCCTGCTATTTGTCACCTAAAAAGAATGGCTGAGTTTGGGAATCTCCCCAATATCCTCAGCCATGAAGACTGAAGCAAATAATTCATTCAGCTTCTCCTCTGTGACTTTATCATCTTTGAGTGCTCCTTTAGCATCTCGGTTGACCAAGGGCACCACTTGTTGTTTAGCCAGCATCCTGTATAGGATGTACTTTAGAAACATATTATTATAACTTTTTGGCTAGCTGTTCTTCAAATACCGTTTTTGCTTTTCTTATTATGCTTTTCTTATTATATTTTTACATTTAATTTGACAAAGTTTATGGTCCTTTCTATTTTCCTCACTGGGATATGACTTCCACTTTTTAAGAAATATCTTTTTATCGGTCACTGGTTCTTTTACTTTTTTTTAAAATTTTGGGTACAAAATACCAAACTGCCCCCAACTTAGAAACCTGGTTCCATGGTGGAATGAGGACTAAAAACAGTAACCACGCAAAGAAATAAAGTACAAAAGCAAGCAAAATGTACAATAAATAGGAAATGCTTAATGAATTATTATAAAATACATAAAAGCAGAGCCACAAAGGATTTTTGAAGAAACAAAAAACAAAGTTGGAGAATTTCAATTTTGTAGTTATTGGAAATTGAACAATGTTTCTCTCTATATAAAGAATACATGGAATTAAGTGTTCACTTGGGGTATGTCTACACTACGCTGCTAGTTCGAACTAGCGGGGTAATGTAGGCATACTGCACTTGCAAATGAAGCCCGGGATTTGAATTTCCCGGGCTTCATTTGCATAAGCGGGGAGCCGCCATTTTTAAAACCCCGCTGGTTCGAACCCCGTGTAGCACGGCTACACGGGGCACGAACTAGGTAGTTCGAACTAGGCTTCCTAGTTCGAACTACCGTTTTTCCTCGTGAAATGAGGAGTAACGGTAGTTCGAACTAGGAAGCCTAGTTCGAACTACCTAGTTCGTGCCCCGTGTAGCCGCGCTGCACGGGGTTCGAACCAGCGGGGTTTTAAAAATGGCGGCTCCCCGCTTATGCAAATGAAGCCCAGGAAATTCAAATCCCGGGCTTCATTTGAAAGTGCGGTATGCCTACATTACCCTCCTAGTTCGAACTAGGAGGGTAGTGTAGACATACCCTTAGTCTTCTTGTAAATAATGAAACATATCTCCAATTTAGGAGAGGAAAACATTTTAGCAAAACAATTCTTAAAGGTCAGTAATGACATGAATCAAAACAGTAAGCTCCATAGGAGGTTGGAGGGGAAAAGGTTTATTGAAGGCAATTATACAAAATTAAATGACTGAAGAGAACATAGTAATTATGTGTTAAAGAAAAATGTAGTATGGGGGAGTTCATTGAAAACAAAAAATATATAGTAATTCAATGATTTAATAATTGTTATAAGGAAGTCTAAAGAATGTATTTTCATTAGAAGCATTTCCATTCTTTTCATTAGGCTTTGGATCATGCCTTTAGTTATTAAACATGTCAGGTTTCTGCAAACAAAAGGGCTTTAGTTCAAGATGTTACTACTTTTTTTTACAGCATTTAGAATCGGTTAGTTGGCAAAGGTCATCTCAGTATTTCATCATTATCAGCTCTATCATGACCAACGTTCCCCCCACCCCAATATGTGGTGCCTATTCTTATAGGGCCCATTGAATTACAAAAGGAAATGATTAAGTATCAAATTGTCAGTAAGAAATCACTTTATAAGGGATTTCTGAAAATGCCAGTGTAATTTAAGAGCATGAATCCAAGTGATTTTGGGTGGAATCTATGCTCCTAAATCACTTTGAAAAATCTCACTATGAAACTATAAATTAAATGGCATTATCCTTACCTCTGTTATACTTTTAATTCTATTTATTTAATATTTGTTGTGTACAATTTAAATAGTTTTTTCATTATTTTGAGGTAATAATAGGAACACGATCATCATTTTTGTATCCATTTTAACTGTATATGATGCTTTTGTACAGAATGTTTGGAATTAATGCATACTGAAATCAGTTGCAAATCTACTGATGACTATGCCCACAGCTAGCCTATGTGCTTAAGTGTTTTTATCTCTGTTTCTCACCTCCCCTTTAAATCATTCCTTCCATTGCTGCTTCTCTCACTTCATATCTTCTCTTAAATTAGATGGTAAACTCTTTAATACAAGAACAATATCTTGCTATACATATTGTTCCCCGGAATCTGACTGATGCCTCTGTGCACCTCTACAATTATTAATAAATAATAAATATTCTGTGTTTGAGGTTTATAATTTTGTACATCTCACATTATTTCATTCTGTTAAATATAGTTTAATATAAATCAGATCTCATTCAAATAATTGCAATATACCGTTAATATTTGCAGCTATGACAATGCAATGAGAGAATTTAAATATTATTAAAAGCAAAGATTATTTTCCCCATTCTAGAGCAGTGATTAATTGTGAATATGCATCGTTACTGGACTGGATCTCTTTTGCTCTGAAGCATCTCTATTGTCTAACACTAAACTACACAGATTAGCGATCTGACTTGACCAGTGGTATGATCTCTCTCTGGGTATGTCTACACTGCAGCAATATTTCAAAATATCTTATTTCAAAATAGTTAATTAGAAATAAGTTATTTTGGAATAACACGTCTACACACAAAATGCATTTTGAAATAGCGTTTTGCTATTTCAAAATAGAGCGTCCACACTAAGTCGACTCTGAATCGCATTTAAGGCTGGCCAGAACCAGGGCCGGCAGGGCATCAGGTCAGTATTTACTTTGTGTGGCTGCTGCCTGAAGCTATCTGAGGTATGTGCTTAAAGGGCCCCCCCCCAGACAGCCGGTTCTCAGGCTTCCCTGTTTGCTTGCCTACCTCGATGAGGGACAGCAAAATATTTTGTCTCTGTATGCTCCGGTTGCCCTCACTTGGGACACCACAGCACTCTGTAACATGGAACCAGAGCTGCCCCTGGGCACTCTGGTGCTTCTTGCGGCTGCGTTGCTGTGAGCCTGGCTGCACTTTCTGCAGGCTGCCATCCAGGAGGTCCATCGAGGGGGTGTCAGTATCCAAGAGGCCCTGCGAGAGAGCTTCCACTCTGAGGAACACTAAGAGACTCCCTGGTCTGTCCCACTGGGGCCCAGTGTCTCATTCGTCCCTCACGTCCTTCCACTTACCCCTCCCTAACTACCCTTCCTGATGTAAAATAAAATTCATGTGTTTTCATGAACACAAATGCTCTTTATTTAACAAAACTTGGGGGAGGGATGAAACTCTGGTGAGACTGGGGAAAGGAGGTGGGAGAGGGGAGAAGAGAGAGTGGGAGAGGGGATGGGGAAACCTGGGAGGAGGAAGGTGGAAGGGGGAAGCAAGGGAGAGGGGAAGCTCAGGGCTCTGGGTCAGACCAACTTGATTTTCATGCAAACGTGCTCCTGGGTTCGCATGTGGCCTTTGGCGGCCAGGCTGGCAGCTATCCTGCCATAGACGGCTGCGTTCCTCCATCTAGTGTGGAGATCATGGACGCTGAGGGCATCCCCCCCAAACCTGAATAAGGTCCATGATCTCTACCCTGGACCAGGAGGGCACCAACTTCTCTAGGCCCTGGCAGGCTCCTGGGAGCTGGCAGACTGGTCCTTGGGAGTGGTGGAGGGCTGCCAGTGGCTTGCTGGCTCATGTTTTGGGGCCACTGGGTCAGGGGCAATGACTGCTGGCTCTGGGCTGGCAGGCTTGGAGCTGGCACAGGCACCGTGGCTAGAGTCAACTCCTTTAAGGGCTCCAAGAAGGGGGGAGGGAGTGGAGTGTTCTTGGTTGAGGCTGGAGTGAACACCAGGGGACCCTGGGAAGGCTGGAGGCCCCGTATTTCGATATAAGTGTCTACACATCACTTATTCTAAAATAGCTATTTTGAATTTGGCACTATTCCTTGTGTAATGAGGTAATACGTGCGCCACTATTTCAAATTAATTTGAATTAATGTATTAATTAATTAATATTAAATTAATTTTGATATAGCGGTTTGGCTGTGTAGATGCTAGTAAAGTTATTTTGAAATAAGGGCTGTTATTTCAAAATAACTTTGCTGTAAATGCATACCCTCTCTCTTTCTCTCTTTCGCAATCTGGGTATGTCTACACTACAGAGTTTTTTTTTTTTTTAAACGGACTTTTTTCAAAAAAACTTCAATTACATCCACACTGCAATCACATTCTTTCAAAATAAAATCGAAAGAACAGAGAGGTTTTTCCGACATTGGTAATTCTCTTTCTACAAGGAAGAAGCCTTTTTCCAAAAGAGCTCTTTTGGAAAAAGTCGTGTGTGGACACGGAAGAGGGAGTTCTTTTGAAAGAAGAGGAAAAAGGAAAAAGCACAGGTGCCTTGGTGGCCACTCTGTCCATAGTAATCACAGCTTAAATGTGAGATAGCGTTCATTCAGTGTAGAGACTATCTTTCGAAAAAGCACATTGCTTTTTCGATGTGCTTTGTCAGTGTGGATGCTTTTTTTTTAAACAAGTTTTTTTTTGCAAGATCTCTTCCAGAAAAGCTTCTTCTGAAAGAAGCCTGCAGTCTAGACGTAGCCTCAGTCTCTCTCTCTCTCTCTCTCTCTCTCTCTCTCACACACACACACACACAGTCTTGCAGAATAATGAATTATGAGCACAATCACATTTATTATGTCACTGAACCCTTAATCTTGATTGATTTTAAGAAAGCCATGCCTCCAACACTACTTAGCACTTACACAGAACTTTATATTTTAAAAGTACAGAAATAGCGAATCTTCATGAAATCCTTTTGGCATGAGAGTATATTTTTGTTTCCATTTTGCAAAGAAAGATATTAGCATATACTGTACATGCACTCTGTGGCTAAAGTCTAGTTAAAATATGCAACTTCAGCTATGATAATTGAAATAATGGGCTTGTTGTGTAGACGTGCACTCTGTTATTTTGAAATTATGTGTGTTATTTCAAAATAAGCGTGCAGTGTAGACATAGCCATGGCGAGGTTAACTGATTTGCTTAGATACACACAAGGGCACCATTTTGGGCCCATAGGCAGGGCAGCAGCCTTGCGCTCGAGGACATGGTTAGCTTTTCATCCCATTCCCCAGATTCTAATGGAGTGAAGGGGAAGTGCTTGCATTCTGTGCATTCCTTTCACATCTGGCTGGTGAAGGGAGCTCAACAGCAAGGTGTGAGAGGAGTGCACGGAATGCAAGCACTTTCCCCTTACTCCCTTAGCATACAGGAAATGGAACGAAAAGCTAACCATGTCCAGGAGCGCACAGCTGTTGCTCCTCCTACATGCCCAAAATGGTACTCTTGTTTCCAGATGTGAAGAGAAAAGGTGATCTGAGGGTAGAAGGAGGGAGGCACAAGGTCCTTCACTTATAATTGAAGATGCCCTTTCAAAATTTCAGTTTTCACTCTGTCCTCCTAAGACTGACGTTCTGGCTGCCCCTTTTTGAAGTTCCAGTCCAGCAAAGCATTTAAACACATTTTAATGTTTAACATGTTTCAGTGCTTTTATGTACTGGGACCTGTGAAACATGGGTAGGAAGATACAGGGCATCTGCTTTTCACATATTATGCTCATGCAAAGACCAAACAGATCACAGGGGTTTTTTTTCATTTACAATTATAGCAGGGTTTCTATTTAAAAAAACTGTTTTTCACATGCTTAGAACTCTTTTGAAAAAGTCTCATTTATAACTAGATATATTTCCATGCTGTGGGTAATTCTTTCTTTCTTTCTTTCTTTCTTTCTTTCTTTCTTTCTTTCTTTCTTTCTTTCTTTCTTTCTTTCTTTCTTTCTTTCTTTCTTTCTTTCTTTCTTTCTTTCTTTCTTTCCATATTGTCAAAATAAAAACCAGAACAAACTGAGGGCAACATTTTTTAGGGTTATGAAATCTCATAAAAAAGGCAAATTTCCCCTTTTAGAGAGACTGTGCTAATGTCACCACAGTCAGTTATTGACATAACAGCTTACTCATATTGTTTTATTCACCCAGCAATGTAGTATTCTGAATGCACTTATAATGAAGTATGGAGCAAGTATTTGTGAATATTCACTCTTAGTAAAAGAACAAGATTGATAGTGACTACACACAATTGCCCTTTCACTCCCAACACCATTCCTCACACTGAACTTTTGTTCCACTAGACCTTTTGGTTTCCATTAAACACAGAGTAAAGGTCACATAGCAACATGTCTTCAGTGAGCATTTTGTAGTTATACAGTTTAAGAAAATGTTAATGCCTATAAAATTTTAAAGCTCACATAGTACTTCTCTATAAAACAGCATAATGTTTTGTGGGTCAATACTTTGAATAATAGACTTTTTTTCTAAATCATTGCACACAGTTAGGTAACAGTAGCAATACATGATATGATGAAAACAAATGAATTATAAAAAAAGGGAAAAAATAAAGTCTTTCTATTATTACATCTGTGAAATTTTCAAAGCAGGTTTCTCTTAGATTCACAGATCAGCATGTACAGGACTGTCTGTACCACTTTCTCTAGATTCTTTTGATTACTTTGTAACAGGAGTTGATAGAAACCTTGCTTCCCACTCACAACTCTAAGAGTATGTCCATTTTTACTGTAGCCAGCCAGAGTAAGTCTAAGGTCTCACTTTGGGAACACTGGGTTCCCAAAGTACAAAGGACACCACACAGGTATCTGTCAAACACTAGTAGTTTATTTCCTGACAGCTAACAGCTGTGCCCCAGAAATGGAAGAACAATATAACAAAGAAGCGGCATATCTTATGTTCCTTCCTGCAAGCCTGGGATCCCGGGTAGGCTGTGGACGAAGTGGGAGGTTGTCTCAGCTTCCAAGGCACCGGTACCCAAAGCCCATTGGTGAGGTCCAATTTGCTAGGCTCTAAGGCAGCCTTAAATACAGTTTTCCTGCCTTGTTTGGCAGTTTGGAAATTTCCAGGGTTTACTCATTGGCTAAGTCTACACTGTCCCCTTCTCCGGAAGAGGCATGCTAATTTCGAACTTTGGAATAGGGAAATCCGCGGGGGATTTAAATATCCCCCGCGGGATTTAAATAAACATAGTCGCCGCTTTTTTTCCAGCTTGGGGAAAAGCCGGAAAAGAGCATCTAGACTGGCGTGATCCTCCGGAATAAATCCCTTTTCTGGAGGATCTCTTATTCCTACTTGCAAGGGCTTTATTCTGGAGGATCGTGCCAGTCTAGACGCTCTTTTCCGGCTTTTCCCCAAGCCGGAAAAAAAGCGGCATCCATGTTTATTTAAATCCCGCTGGGGATATTTAAATCCCCCGCTGATTTCCCTATTCCAAAGTTTAAAATTAGCATGCCTTTTCCGGAGAAGGGGCCAGTGTAGATGTAGCCATTATGTGCTGATTTAGGGCTTAGCTGTTAGTTATCAATCTGGTTCTGATCTGGATCTTCTTGTTCTTTGGCCCTGTTTACGTGATCAGTACATTAGGGTAAACAGAATTGTTTATGCGTTCTTTCCCTTTACTCTTATCTCATACTTGTTCTTGCTATACTGGCAACAATGCTTATCTTAAGTGGCGTATGTTCCCAAAGACTTGCTTCTGGCTCATCAGATATAGGGAAAAGGGAAAGGAGGGAAAGAATGCAAGCCTCACCACCCCTAAACTAACATGTACAAAGTTCTTCTGCAATTGACCAATACAATTCCAAAATAACTATGCAAGCATCTACACAGCTAGCCCATTATTTCAAAATAATTTCAAAACAACAGATGGCATATTTTGGTGTTTGTAAACATTATTCCAGGAGAAATAATGCCTCTTCCAAAATAGCTATTTTAGAATAGCAGTAGTGTAGAAGCTCCATTGCTGCTATTTAGAAATATTTGCTCCCCCAGGCCAGTCAATGTAATTACTCTTCCATGCTTCCTGGGGTTCTAGATTGAGGTAGCATGTCTAAATTAGGGGAACCTGCCTTGGATTAATTTCTAGTATTCCCTGTAGTGGTAGATGCGCTATTTCAAAATAAGCTATTTTGGAGTATTTCTTCTAGAACAGATTTTTCCGAAAGAATTGTGCAGTGTAGACATAGCCTAAGCCAAGTTCCTTTTATAATTTCTACAGATCTGTATTACATGGCAATCAAAAAGAGCACTAAATGGTATAAACTAATATAATGCTATGTGACAGGAAAGTATAACTGTTCCATTTAAGTGCTTGCCAAATTTTAAAGATGTGTAGCAACTAATTATTGTTTTGACAACTGTTTTACCCTTAATGTTCTTTTCCTCACATTATAGATATTTTTGTGTTGGAAGGCAATTACGTGGTAGTATTACGAGATTGTTCCGATCAATAAATGCTTCCATCCACATCACAATGAAAACAAAATGTATATGAATGCAATGAACACTGTCAGTACTTTGGAAGACTGAAATTATATTAGAGAAAGTTATAAAGCTAGGGTTCCTGGATGTAAACTGTGTAAGATCCCGTACATGTTAGCCCTCTCTACATATACTGTAGCATCTGTTGCTTGTAATTTCCTTTCACAAACATTTGTACTAGTCATTCTTTTTCTGTGTGACCTTTGGAAAGCATTTTTCATCTGTCTGATAGTATTGTTTTAGTAATGTTACCATACACTTACCTTTCTATACTCAAGTGCGCTCTGCAAAAACATTAGTTGTGTTTATCAATGCATCATCAATTCAATGGGCATTAAAGATGACTTATGTAATGATGGATCCATATATGTTCATTTTCAGAGTTGATGTCAGTGAGAACTGCAGCTTCTCTACATTTCTGAATGTGATCCTTTACTGCACCTATCACCACAAAAGAGAGCAGGATTCAGTGGATTGAGTGTTGGTCAGGGCAGGAAGGAGCTCTTGAGACTAGATTCAGCTTCTCAGCTGCTGTGTATTCCAGGGTGCCATTTCGATCATATGAGGGAAGGGGGAGCAGCAGTCGTGTGCTCTAGGATGTGGCTAGCTTTTCATCCTGTTCCTCGGATGCTAATGGAGTGAGGTGAAAGTACTTGAATTCTGTGCATTCCTCTCACATCTGGCTGATGAAGAGAGCTAGCCATATCCAGGAGCATACAGCTGCTGCCCCCACTTCCATCCTGAAATGGCTCCCTTGTGCCTCTACTTGCAAATTTGAAAGAAAAGGTGAGTTATAAGAACATGGAAAAGATGTTTCCATCTCTTTTCAATATGAATTCTTTATTTCTTTGATCTTAATGACATCATATTAAATACCAATATTGATTGTACATTTTTGTTCGTGTTTTTTGCACCCCTCTTATGATATCCATTTAGAGCTGGATCTTTTAAAGGTTTTCAAATAGCATCTTTGCCAATGTTAAAATGTATAAAAATGTTATGTAGCAGCTGGTGTCTTTGTTTAGTGGATGGCTGACACTAAGAAACTTCACAGCCACTACAAATGCCATTCTCCTATCAAGAGAGCTGTTGGTGTCACATCGCTCAGTTCTTTATAATGCCAAACTCAGCTAGTCTTCTGCTTCAAACATGCTGTATTGAATTGACTCAGTTTTCCATGCAAATGTATTGTATTAGATAGTACATCTGCTGCATCACTGTGGGAGAGAGTGCAATTTGCATATACTACAGGCTAGGTCAGCTTCACTTCCCTTTTCCTCTGGAGAAGTTGGTGCTAATAGCACCACTATATTAGAACAGTCTTTGCACTTAGGGAGAAGAGGTTCAAAGAGGATTTATGCAATCAACTTTATCCAATCAACCAATTGATTATCGCAATCAACCAATGTCCCATATATAACTCCTTGGTTAGAATCCTTGCCCAGTTCAGTCAGTAGCAAAATTCCCATCAATCAGAACTTTATCCATTATATCTTCTGCACTGTGTCAATTACTGATGAGCCCACTGATGTCTAAAAACATTTAAATAGGTATGTGCTCTCAATTCTATCCCATCCATGATAAAGTCCTCATCATCATATTATTACCCATACATTCTGTGGGCCAAAGTAAGTATTCAGGGACAAACTAGAGCAACTTAGCTCCACAGAGAGTGTATAAGTAAATTATGCCAATGTGTCATAAAAGAGAATAGTAGCTCAAATCTGACACTACTGTAAAGTGATAGGAGGGACAGCTCCATTCTGGCATGTCTATTATCCAGAACTAAACAAACAAATAAGAGAAACTGTGATCATAAAAGAAAGTTACTGATACCCTGTGTTTTGTATTGAAAGTTCTTATATAAAAATACTGGTACACAAACATTTACATGAACAGTTAGCCAGGTCATGATTTTTACAACACATTTAATCTGGAGTGTTGAAAAAAGTAAAAGTGTTGCTGTAAACTGAAAAGAATGGCAGATATAACCATTAGGATGTAATCAAAGGATATAGAGTTGATTGTTAGAATAAAAGATGTATTCTGAAGGTGGCATCCCGTGAGATTGAAAAATGTCTCAATATATAATATAATTAATTGTTCAATGTATTCAGCTGATGAAAAATCTGAAGGCAACGTATTTTCAGTAAAAAGAGTATATGGTTTTTAAATGAGCACTAATGCTTGTTTTCTTTACCTCTATTTTAAACTCTTTGGTATCTAACTAAAATTGGAATCTCTCTTTATGTTCATTTCCTTCCTTTGAGTATGAATTTGCACAGCAGACAAAGAAGAGGAGACAGTAGCTTTGCTCTTAGGAACAGAAGTGGCATGTGCATATCGAAAATTCTGACTGCAGCCAGCTAGTTTGCAGTTGTTTCTTATGCTATTCTTTTTTGTTTTCCTCTCTTGATATAGTAGCACAAAATAATGGCATAGGCTATACTTTCCAATGAAGATGTTTGTCAAGGCATGTGTAACTGCCTTGTCTACTTATACTACATATTTTTTATCTCCACATAATATCCTTCTAGCAACTCTGTAGTTAAATGTTCAAGCACAAACAGAAAGGACTGTTTTGGTAACTATGGAGACCTAGCCATAATTCAGACATTTTAAAATGCTGAGCTGTTAAATTAAAAGACACAGGTGATGCAAGAAGGAATGAAAGCAAGACTAATTGGAAACATTTTCTAGTCAATTTGCATAGTTCAGAGAATGTTCAAGCAGACCCTCTCAGAGAATGATAGAGGCCTGGGCCAGTTTGACTTTAGAAGCCCCAGTCCAGCCCTAATCCCAGACCCCCTGACATATCTAACGTCTCATCGACAGGGTCATACTAAAACCAAAATGAGATATGAAAATGAACTCTTGAGACATTTATTTTTTAACAATTAAATAATTAAACCAATAGCATGTATATTAAAAATGGAACTTTAATTGCAAGTTTCCACTGCAAGCAAAACTCTTAATTTTAGGAATGCTTTTCAGGATTTGTTGTGTGCAAACTTGTTTATAATTGAAAAAAAAACTAATTTACATGCAACATCACCATTAATGTTAAGCATTGCAAGCCATTGAAATGCTCTTGTCCCGTTGCAGAATGATAATAGTTCTTTACTTGTTTGAACATGTTGAATGTGCATTCATCTGAAGCCACTGATACAGAGAGATTGACAAAAATAAGGCAATGGGCAAGTGACCAAGGAACTTGCGAACAGGTGAGTGCTGACAGGGAGTTTAGAGAGGGAGTTGGGAAGGGCGAAAGGTTCTCTTGCCTTTCTTTTAAAATCCCTTCTCCAGGACAGCAGCGATGGATAGATCTGCTGTTGTTACCTGCATGGAGTGTGCCATGTTTGTCTTCCTCCCAGAAGAAAGAATGGATTTCATCTGTACTAAGTGCAAGCTGGTCACCATTTTAGAAGAAAAAATTAGAGGACTGGAGGCCCAAGTGTCAACCCTATGCTCGATCAGAGAGGATGAAGACTTCCTCGATAGAAGGCAGCATTTAATCCTTCAAGCACGGCAGGCGGAAGAGCCAGAGAGTGCCCCAAGGTTTGGTTCTAGGACTAGTTTTGTTCAATATCTTTATTAATGACCTGGATGAGGGGATGGATTGCACTCTCAGCAAGTTTGTGGATGACACTAAGCTAGGAGGAGAGGTAGATACGCTTGAGGGCAGAGATAGGGTCCAGAGTGACTTAGACAAATTGGAGGATTGGGCCACAAGAAATCTGATGAGGTTCAACAAGGACAAGTGCAGAGTCCTGCATTTGGGATGGAAGAATCCCAAGCATTGTTACAAGCCGGGGATCCAACCAGTTAAATAGTAGTTCTGCAGAAAAGGACCTGGGGATTACAGTGGATGAAAAGCTGGATAAGAGTCAACAGTGTGCCCTGGTAGCCAAGAAGGCTAATGGCATATTAGGTTGCATTAAGAGGAACATTGCCAGCAGATCCAGAGATGTTATTATTCCCTTTTATTCGGCTCTGAGGCCACATCTGGAGTATTGTGTCCATTTCTGGGCCCCCCACTACAAAAAGGATGTGGATGCGTTGGAGAGGGTTCAGCGGAGGGCAACCAAAATGATTAGGGGGCTGGAGCATATGATTTATAAGGAGAGGCTGAGGGACTTGGGTCTGTTTAGTCTGCAGAAGCGAAGAGTGAGGGAGGATTTGATAGCAGCCTTCAACTTCCTGAAGGGAGGTTCCAAAGAGGATGGAGAAAGGTTGTTCTCAGTAGTGACAGATGGCAGAACAAGGAGTAATGGTCTCAAGTTGTGGTGGGAGAGGTCCAGGTTGGATATTAGGAAAAACTATTTCACTAGGAGGGTAGCGAAGCACTGGAATGTGTTACCTAGGGAAGTAGTGGAGTCTCCATTCCTAGAGGTGTTTAAGTCTCGGCTTGACAAAGCCCTGGTCAGGTTGATTTAGTTTGGATTGGTCCTGCCTAGAGCAGGGGGCTGGACTTGATGACCTTCTGAGGTCTCTTCCTGCCATATGGTTCTTTGATTCTATGAAAATAAGTAATGCAATGGTGATATTAGGAAATACAATTGAAAGACCAAGATCGAATATTTCATGAAGCAGTTTTTTTGGCTTGCAGTCTGATTTAAAGTTGATGGGATATATACGTTTCAGGACAACTATCTCATGACAGATATCTTGTGAAATTTTGTTCTTGTATCTTTGTTGAAACTGTTCAGCGACTGAATATAGATCTTCATCACTTAGTTCTCTGAACTCCCAAAGGAATCCAAAAAGGGTACGTATTTGTTACAGTGACTCAAATCGGTGTGTAAGACCAGATTTGATGGAGTCAATAATAACAACAACAACAAATACTTAATAGTGCCTATCTGCATCAGATTGAGATGTTAGGCTACAATTGGTAGAAAACTCAGGTGAAAGGTTTGCATCCCATTGATCACAAGTATCTTTAAAAAGTCATTCGATGTTATCCCTCTCAACACAGCAGTGCATGCTTCAATTAGAAGATTAGTTTCATGGATCATTTTTAGCAGCTTCATCCACATGGATGACATTAAAGTGCATTCAAGTTTGGATGTTTGGATATAAGTTTGAATTGGCTTAAGCTCAGTGCCAACCAGTGCTGAGAGAGTAAGAGATTCAAGCTCTTTTAAAGCCTGTCTCACAAAGCCCAAATGGTGTACAACTGGTTTAATGCCATCAATTCGTGTTGACCATTCCATTGGTGACATGCTGTGAAGGGAAACAGGAAAATGCTGCTTCAGAATTTCCCACTTTTGAGGACTGCCACTGAAGAGATTGTATAATTGCTGGATTGTTCCAAAGTATGTGATTGCTTCCTTGCATGATTCAGCATAATCAACGCCAACAAGGTTTAGAGTGTGGTTGCCATGACTGGAGAAAATACAGTTTGGATTTTGCTCAAGGAGGACTGCTTGTACTTCTGAGCCATATTGGATCTACTGTCATAGGTTAGGCCAATGCAGACTTGAAAATTTCATTTGAAGCCTTCTAGAATTTCTAATACATGAGTGGCGATTTCTTTTCCAGTTTTTTATGAGAAATTATCGTACAAAATGAATCGTTCTTCAGTTGAAAACTTTGGACTTTTTGCAAAGGTATTGAACAGTCAAGGTTGGCTGTTCCTTTTGAGAACAGTCTGTTATCAATAATAATTGAAAAGTACTTTGCATGTCAAAGCTCTTCAAAAATTATTTGTACAAATGCCCCACACAGCTCAATAAACACGTTTTATATTCTGGTAGACAGGGCTTGCATGCATTGTCTGTTTTTTTTTTGTGATTCAGGGTCAAACTTAACATGGCCTGATAACAGTGGATCAAACTTGCTAAGAAGCTCAAGAATACCTAGAAAGTTTGTGTCTGTACGGTCACTGATACTTTGACTGGAAACAAACAAAGCCAATCCCTATTCAGAAAGAAAAGGAATGACATTCAATATGCACTCAAGAAGTTTTTCCAGTTATCAGTTCCTGTGTTTATTTCACTTAGGAGTAAGTTTTCAATTGAATTGTCAGATAGTGCTCCTCTACTAGTGCTTGGAATCTTCAAACAACTAATGTTGTTCTTATCAAGAAGTCCAGTATCAGGTTCTGATGACACTGTTGTGTCCTATACCACTATTGTTTCCTGTGTGCTAGTCATAAGTTCTTGCTTTTACTGTACAACATTTCTGAAGTCCTCATTTTCTGCCTGCATAGTCTCTAAATCAAGCATAGATTCTACAGCGATTGCTAATGTTGGCATTTCTGTGTCTTGATTAATGACCTCCTCATTTTGAGGCAGTGGCATTGAAATGTATTTGTAGGTACAAAGTTTTCATCAGCAGAACCAGAAGTATCATTGTCAGTATGGTCACCATCTAATGGCCGAGGCATCTTTTCTATGAGAAATGATATTATTGGCTTTAACTTCTTAACTGCTGCTTCACTCTGTTGGCTGTTGCCGTCTCTTACTTGCACCACTTTCAAATCTTTACTTCATTTTTATAAAGGAGTTCTTTTATAACACAGTTACACATAATACATTAATTTGCTAAAGGCTATTGTTTTTACAAAATGTTAATGGTATATACTTCTCAATAAATGTTATTTAATAATGGTATGGGGGTGTTATTTCCTTTATAGCCTTATTTCAAAGTCTTGAAATTCCATCTGATAACATGTTCCCATGATTAAATTCCTCTAATAACTGGTGCATTATTATGAATATGAACACAGGGCGACTGGCAGATAAATTATAAAGTTTATTAAACAACTTGAATTAAAAGTTAATTATCACAAAATAGCCTTTAAAGGTAAGTTTAAAACTGGATGAAGAAGTAGCTTATAGCTGAGCCTGATATGGTTATTGTATATGAAGACACATATTGTATATGAAGACAAAAACAGGAATATGAAAATATCTTATGCAAAGATAAACATCTAATTTAAAGGTTAACTCACCCTCAGAGCAAGCAAAATCACTTCACAGCAACAGAAAATTAACTAATTTTCAAAACCTCTAAACGATGCAAAGACTGTAAACAGCATTTCATAACATTGAATCACTAATCAAAGAAGCTACACCAATCTCCAGTCACGCAGATGAAAACTCAGATGTGACCGAAAAATTGGTGAAGGCCCCACAATGATTTAAATCAATGTTTGCAGTTATTTATAACTTCTTTTGTTGTCTCTGTTATAACTGCAAGGTGTATAATAAATGGAAATGACCTGGTAGAAAAATGTGAAAATTTGAATTCCCTTTGTCTCCTGAAGCCTGGGCCAATAGGGCCTGCTTATGGTCTTTGTTTATAGTTATTTAACCTCTCACTTCATGAGTCTTTGATCATATTTTGAGCTAAATTTGGATAATTTGAAAGTTATCCAAATTTAACTTGAAAAGTATCTTGAGTTTGGCCTTTTATTCAATTCCGAATCTTATAAATAATAGGGAGAAATAAAAGCACATACATTTTTCTGCCATTACTAAATAGATGCTTTTTAGCCCAGTAGTTCACCCCAAGAGTATCTTGATTTATCACAAACTATTTATTCATGGTTGAGAGCTGTATGCATCACAATTGCATGACCCTCAATATAGCTGACAGTTTATTCATGGTCTTCATCGTACAGATAAAGGGTCGATTTCATCTCTGGTATTAGTCACATAAGACTCTCAGTTGGGGTTATCCATCATATTGCCATCAATTTTGCATCATCTGAAGAGCTAGCTGACTCTAAAAAACTGTCCTCCTGTGCTAATAAATTATATATGAAGATAGCAACAAGGGACCTTATAAGGGGATGGAAGGTGGTCTAGATGGTTTATATGAGTACTCTATTTTGAATCTTGTGGGAGTAATGCATTGATGATGTATATTGAACTGGGTTATGTTCATTTAATGTATTTCATCATTCTTGTACCGTCCATGAAAAAGCTATCTTCAGAGGTTCTTTATACCATATGTAGAATGAGAAAAGAAAGGTACCACATTCTCTTTCATTCACAGACTAGAAGAGGAAATGGAAGAGAATAGCAGAGCTGCTTCAGCAAATGCAGTCAATTATTATAGCCGGCCAATAATATGCATTAGTTAATGTTCAAATTCTAGAACAGTCACATATGCCCTATTTATCATACCATCTGCCAGAAATTTTTCTTCTGTACTTATAATCTGAAAAAAGTTATGTTTCCATTGAATTGTTGTCTTCCTAATTTTCTCTTTCAGTGCCTATACTGCTTATTTTTTTGTCTACAATATGATGTATTTTCATTCCTTTTTTTCAGTTAATATTTGTCCACAGGTTAACACTTTGCTTTCAGAGGGCTTTCAGTTACTTCATACACCCCTGCAAAACACCCTTTTTGTATATGTCTTTTATTTTGTTTCACCATCACCTCTAGATCTGTCTTACTGTTACTTTTTTACTCAGTTTTTCCACTGGTTAAATCTCTTTCCTCTGCATCTTAATTGCTTTGTCCTTCTCATCTCAGTCCTTTCCCTTCCCAAAACCTTTTCCTCTCTCCACTATTATAATCTTCCTCCATATTGTTAGTTCTTGCCTTTCCCCCAAATTTCTCCTTTTGGTCTTGATTCTGTACACTGATACTAATGGAAAAGATTCAATTTTCTTCAGTGATTCTAAATTAGGACCCCGTCCTCTATGTTTTTTTTTCTGCGTCCTCTATGATCTCTTTACTTTGCTCCACAATTAAACCATTAAAGAGCAATAATAAGATGACATGCCTGCCAAACCCTTTCTGGTCACTGTCAAGATCCAACTTCTCTGTTCTTGTCTATTTAACCTAAAGAGAAGATGAATGAATCAGCCCTAATGGAAGTACTCAAATTAGCTAGATATTAAAATTAGCTTGATATTCTGCTACAGTGTGTTTGAGAGACTGAAACTAGAGGCTATACTTTTAAGCATTCTCATTCGTGTATATATTCAATGTTCCACTCAAATATTTTTATATGGCATAAAAGTCTTAAACCTTGTTATGAAAAGTCACATTTCTATATCAAGTAGAATCAGACCATCATGCTAAAATAATGGCAGGAGAACTTATTGTAAGAGATGTTAATTCATACTTTGTTGTTTGAGTGCACAGGGATCTATTCTGGTGCCTCTTGTTATTCTTGAAGGGAGTTGTGGCTATTTGACCCCAGTTCTCCACATCACAAAGTACCCTTGATTTCTTTGCATATATATGCCTCAGGGAATAATTGGCATCTAACAATATGAATACTTACTGGAGGAGTTAAAAATAGTTAAATATTAAAATGAAATCCTCAGGAGTGTTGGACAAAAATTATACTTTATCATATATGCCAAATAGCCATGTTATCTTGATACCACAGAAGCACTTGTATTTGCTTCCAAAACATATATAAATAGGCATTAAAAGTCTATTATCTTTATCCACCCTGGGTTTAATTTCAATTGGTGTTCATTCAAGCAGTTCATTTTTTATATTGAAACAAATATTGTTACGTCACTGAAGCATGAAAAAAACATTTACATTACTTTGAAAAGACTATTTCCCCCTCTCTGGCAATATTTTGCTGATATATTAATCAACATATGCCTAAAGAGGAAATGGATAGTTGTGTTTAAATATTTAGATGTTGACCTTTAAGTTGACAGTATATTCAAACCAGTTCTTGCCTCTGTAGGATAATACACAAAACCAAACAATATGATCCTTAAGTTGTGTTTTATACAATGATTTAAGAAATATGAAGACTATCTTATTTTGTATTTATTTTTTACTAGGATCTATAACTACTGCACAGGGAAGCAAATACTCCATTGGGATTTTTTTGAAGGTATTAGGACAAATTTTCAAGACAACTCTGAGACAAATTGTCAAGAGTTCAGCAACCATAATCAGATCTGATTTTCAACAGTGCTCATCACTTAGTAGCTCCCACTGTAACACTATTTTGATGGCATCTCAAGGTTTCTTCCACTTCTATTATTCTATAATTACTATTTATGGTAAGTGAAGTGCACACAGATTTTTGAATTATTCACTCTAACCTACATATCAGGTAATACAGAGAGGCAGTAAATTAGAATTTATTCTGAAATTTCAACCACCTCTTTTTAAGTACTATCATTTAAAAATTAATCAAACATTCTTTGTACCAGTAGGTTGGAACCCAAAATAGAAGCTGAGTTCTTTGGAATATCTACCCCTAGTTTTGGGTGTTGAAGACTTCTGAAAAATCTGTTCATTACTGTGTGTCTGTTCAACAACTGCCCACTTCCTATCCATGCCCCAGAGAATCATCTCAACCCCTCATTCGCTAGCAATAGGGTTTCTGAAATGAATATCTCTTTTCATATGTTCTTTTCATAGGGAACTAGGATACAGATCCTCAAAGTTTTTAAATGCCCATTTCCTGTTGAAATCAATAGGAATTATGTATCTAAATACCTTTGAGGATTTGGATTTAGTTCTCCAGCTGTGGAGATAATGAAGCAGCCAAAAATTCACCTTCCACAGCACTGGGGCGAACTGACAGTTACAGAACCCATCTGTGAGCCAGCAACAGGGATCCTTGACTCATTGATACAGGCATTTCACAGCAATTTCTTTATGGACTGTGCTCAATTACATTTAATCACAACACTCTAAACACTTTTATTTTGCAGTCTCTGACTGAGCTGCACTTTTCCAGAATCTTCCTCCCTTCCATCCCTCCCTCCCCATCACCAGACAGGTTCTTCCATTACATTTATTACATTCTCAGTGTTGTAGCAGCCTCCTGTCCAGGAAAGCAGGAAACCTCCAATGTGTGGGCTGCACACAGGTGTGGGTAAGGCCACTCTTTTCTGTAGCTCCCATTGGCCAATCACAGCAAAATACAGCCACTGGGAGCTGTGGCACTCCATGTCTGCCAACACTCATGTAAGCAAATCATCTTCTGGCCTGCCAGTGCCTAACCTGACAAATCTCACCCGGTCAACAGGGTGGAGGTTACCTACTACTGACATAAAGGGTCTCATGAAGGAGCAAATTAGACATAGTGCTTCATTCGTTCATCAATTAACAATATAATACTGTGAAAAAAGCAAACATCATTCTGGAATGTATTAGCAAGAGTGTTATAAGCAGGACACAAGAAGTAATTATGCCATTCTTCTCTGTGGTGATGAGGCCTCAACTGGAGTATGGTATCTAGTTCTGGGTGCCACATTTCAGGAGATATGTGGACAAACTGGAAAAGGGCCAGAGAAGAGCAATACAATTGATTTAAGTTCTAGAAAACATGACTTATGAGAAAAGAATGTAAGAACTGTATTTGTTTGGTCTGGAAAAGAAAAGACCAAGAGGGGCTGTGATAACCACTTTCAAGTGTCTAAAAGGGTGTTAAAATGAGGAGGGAGAAAAATATTCTCTATAACTCCTGATGATGGGAGAAGAAGCAATTGGTTTAAATTGCAGCAAAGGGAGTTTAATTTGGACTTTAGGAACAACTTCTTAAAGTTCAGGATGGTTAAGATCTGTAATAAATTTCCTTGGGAAATTATGGAATCTCCATCATTGGAGAAGAGAAAATTGGACAAACACCTGCGTGGGATGGTCTAGGTACTTGGTTCTGCTATGGATGAAGGGGACTTGACTTGGTGATATCCCTAGGTTTCTTCCAGTTCTATTATTTTATGATTACTATTGATGATGTGTGAAATGCACACAGACTTTTTGAAAGCTTCACTTTAACCTACACAGCAGGTAATAAAGAAAGACTGTAAAGAATAGTTTATTGTGAAATTTCAACCATCTCTTTTTAAGCACTTTCATTAAAAAACAAACATTCTTTATATAAATGAGATAGAATAGTTGGAAATATTTCAAGCAACACATTATTTGTTCTTTCTACTTAGTCATCCACACTGTTGACTTTCTAGTTATTTATTCTTCACATCCATGTTTTGTCTGATGCAAATTTCAATGGGCATCTAATGCAAATGTAAGAACTCATCTCTTGAATGTTTGCCGCTGCTTTACAATCTGTACATACCAAAATAATATTTCATATGCAGTAGCAGTATACACTTTTATACTTTTAAAGCCATATATCATCAAAATAATATCCATGATCTTCCTAATGCAATTAATATAAACTAGTTGACAAATTATTTAAACAACAAAAAGCATGGAGAAGAAATTGTAGTACAATGATTGTTACAATGTTTCTGAATCTAAAAGTTAGAACTTCTACTCACTGAGGGTGTGTCTAGACTACTGAGTTTTGTCGACAAAAGTGGACTTTTGTCGACAAAACTATACCAGCGTCTACACTACTGCTGAGTTCTGTCGACATAACGTCGACAGAACTCAGCAGTTTTGTCGACGCTGGTAAACCTCATTTTACAAGGCATAACACCTTCTGTCGACAGAGTTCTGTCGACAGAAGGTGTTATTGCCTGTAGGGTTGCGTCTAGACTACAGGTTTTGTCGACAAAGCAACTTGCTTTGTCGACAGAACTGAATGTGTCTAGATGCTCTATGTCAACAGAAGTTTTGTCGACAGTATCTGTCGACAAAACTTCCATTGACAAAACCCTGTAGTCTTGACGTACCCTGAGAGTGCATCTACACTGCACCCGTATTTCAAAATGAGCTATGCAATTTGAGCTATGCAAATTGCATAGCTTATTTCAAGTCAATTTCAAAATAGCTTATTTCAAAATTTTGCGCTGTCTACACGGCACTTATTTTTAAAAAATCACTATTCCAAAAAGTCCTTTACTCCTTGTGGAATGATGTTTACAGGGGCATCAGAATAGCAAGCCTGTTATATTTTGAAATAATAAACATACTCAAAAGACACGGCATAGCTAATATCTCTGTTATCCCAAAATAGCGCTGCAGCCTATTTTCTCCAATTTTCCAGTAGTATTTCAGAGTGTAAGACTAAACATTATTGACAAGTCAAAAATACTTTTTGACAAGAGATTTGAAAGAAAACAGCAACTTTTGGACAAGAGAAAGAAAACAGCAACAGTCTCAAAGATCCTTTCTTGATCAGTGCCCAATCCTGTAGATGACTGAGCTCTATTACCAGGAATTGGATGCCCTTGATCAGATTTGGGTTTTGCTAGGGGAAGTATAAATCCACAGCAGGTATAGCTTGGCTTTGATACAGAGACTATACAGGTGGATAAGTATCCAGGAGCAGGGACTGCAGTTTATCATGCTTTTTTGTATAGTGACTAACACAAGGTGGTTCTCAATGTGGTTGAAGTCTTTTAGCAATGCTAAAATATCAATAATGACTATTAATAAGAACATAAATGACGTGTAGCAAAGCAAAGGTGAAATAAGGACATCTGGGGATTTTAATACAACCTTTTTGAAATGTAAACTTCAGCATTTTGTTTAGTTTAAGAAAGACATTCTACTGATCCATATTTTTTTTCTGAAGTGGTCTGCAATGTAGTATCCCTGAAGGAAGTATTTTATATATTTTTTGAACTCTCTGAACCCAATTCTCGGGTTTGGTATATATGAGAAAGGACAAGTATAGATGTAGCATTTCAGCAAAAAGAAATAAATAAAAGCACAACATGGTTCAGTTGATTCATATCTTGAGCACTGACGTTACAATGATGAGAATTTCTGATCTAATAGAGACAACACATGATTCTTCAGCACTGTGCTTTTGAATCCCAATTCTGCTTCAGTGCCTTAAAATCTACAGCATGGAAGAACTGGAGCAGACTGTAATTCAAATATTGAAATACATTAACTATTCTTTTCAATTTAATCAGGATGATTGTTCTGTTGACTTCAGTCCAGTGGTAGGAATTATCTTTAACAAATAAAATATTATGATACAATAAACTGTTCTGTGTGACAGAAAGCCAGATAAATGTTGAAGGCTAGACTGTGCCCTTGTCTTAACCAGCTGAGTAAGGGAATAAGAAAGAATTATTCCCCTTTCCCTCACTCTGTGCATATTTTGGGAACAAGTCTGTTTCAGACTGCAGGCACTGGTTATTTCTTTAGGCAATCTGATGGGGTTGGATGGGTTGAAGAAGTAGTAGAGTTTGGCCTATGCTCATTCGTCAGAGTAGCTGGCCAGGGTTAAGGAGGGAAAGTTAATTGAACTCTTTCAAGAATTTAAGTAACTTGAGGAACGATGCATGAAAATGTGCCCAGGTGCTAGATTTTAGATTCTAAAGAGGTTTGTAAAACTCCCACTTGGCCACTCCACAATCATGTACATGCTTAAACTCACTCATTGCCTACATTTTTGTCTCTCAACAGGAGCCTACATCCTCATACTAGAAGCCTGGATACCGATCTACCACTGGAGCATGTAATGTGCAGTCTCTTGAGAGGTGCCCAGGTGCATAAGTCCCAGTCTGATTCACAATCTGGGCTCAAGTAGACATGCTCAGAAGCTTTAGCAAACCACTCAAGCAAGCACACATAAAACGCCTGAAGGATGGGAAAATGAGGACTACCCTTACAATTTTTATCTCAGTGGTTACGGTACCCACCCAGGATCTGAGAGACCACCCCACCTCAAGTGCCACTCTTCCAGAGGTATAGAAGTGATTTGAACAAGAAGCTACTGCCTCTACCTACTAGGTTGTGGCATAATTTCATGTGTCACTCAATGTCTCCTATTGAAGTGGTTCCATTTTGAATAAATACTTAAATAGTAACTGGGCAAGTGAAAAAGTTAGAATGACTCTAGCCTGATTGTTGAGGCACTTATCTAAAAAGCAGCAGCTTTCTGTTCCAATCTCTTCTCTTACACAGAAGAAGGAGGAGAACTTTAACTGGGAGTCTCACACAGCCAGAGTTAGTACCCTAACCACTAACCTGAAAGTTATAAAGTGTGGTGAACTTCCTTTTCCCCCTTCAGGTTGTTTTATTTTGGTCCCCATACAGGAGTTAGGTGGTTGAGTACCTATCTTCTTTCTGTTTATGGATTGCAAACACACAGAGAGAAAGAGAGAGATAAATATCTCCCTGCGCCGTGGATTTAAGCATCTCTGAGAGAAGTGGAGATTAGAACACACCCTTACTAATTTAGAAGAATCCTCATGCTGCGTTTTGGCTTTGTGAATTGGCTCACACTCCTCATTCATTGTAGAAGGCCTATGTGTGTAATGCAGGTTTTGAAGATCAAAATTCTGTTCCTGTGCCTTTGAAATCGTATCTTTCAATAAATACAGCATTTCATTCATAAGAAGGAAACACATTTTGCTTTGTCTCAAAAGTGAAGGTACAAACTATGAAAAGCTTAAAAACCCCACCTCTTAAGAACATAAGAACGGAAATAGTGGATCAGACCAAAGCTCCATCTAGCCCAGTATCCTGTCTACTGATAGTGGCCCATATCAGATGCCCCAGAGAGACGCAAGAGATAATCCTCATGTGATCCCTCCCCTGTCACCCAGCTCCAGAGAAACAGAGGCTAGGGACACCATTCCTACCCATCCTGGCTAATAGCTAATAGCTAATAACCTCCATGTCTCTATCTAGCTCTTTTTTTAACCCTATTAATATTCTAGCCTTCACTGCATCCTCTGGCAAGAAGTTCCAAAGGTTGACTGTGCACTGAGTGAAGAAAAACTCTTTTGTTTGTTTTAAGCCTGCTGCATATTAATTTCATTTTCTGACCACTACTTCTTATATTGTGGGAATAAGTAAATAACCTTTCCTTATTCACTTTTTCCATACCAGTCATGATTTTATAGACCTCTATCATAACCCCTCGTTTCTAAGCTGAAAAGTCCAAATCCTTTTAACTTCTCTTCATATGGGTCCTGTTCTAAACCCCTAATCATTTCTGTTGCCCTTTTCTGAACCTTTTCCAATGCCAATATATCTTTTTTGAAATGAGGCAACCATACTTGTTCTCAGTATTCAAGATGTGGGCATAACATGATTTTATACAGAGGCAATAATATTTTCTGTCTTATTCTCTATTCCTTTTTTAATGACTCCTAATACTCTATTGACTTTTTTGACTGCCTCTGCACACTGAGATAATGTTTTCAGAGAACTAACTACAATGACTCCAAGATCTCTCTCTTAGGTAGCTGTAGCCAAATTAGTCCCCATCATAGTGTATATATAGTTGGGATTATGTTTTCCAGTGTGCATGACTTTACATTTATCAACATTAACTTCGATTTACCATTTTATTGACCAATCACTTAGTTTGGTGAGATTTTTTTGAAACTCTTCACAGTCTGCTTTGGTCTTAACTATCTTGAGCAGTCTGTTATCATCTGCAAATTTTGCCACCTCATTGTTTATCCCTTTCTCTAGATTATTTTATAAATAAGTTGAATGGGATGGGTCACAGGACAGACCCTTGGAGGACCCCACTGGTTACCTCTCTACACTCGGAAAACGTATCATTTGTTCCTACCCTGTGTTTCCTATCTTTTAACCAGTTACAAATCCACAAAAGGACCTTCCCTCTTATCCTATGACAACGTACTTTACTTAAGAGCTTTTGGTGAGAGTCCTTGTCACAGGCTTTCTGGAAATCTAAGTATACTATATCCACTGGATTCCTCTTGTCCAAATGTTTGTTGACCCCCTCAAAGAACTCTATCAGATTAATAAGGCATGATTTTCCTTTACAGAAACCATGTTGACTTTCCCCCAACAAATTATATTCATCCATGTGTCTGACAACTTTATTTTTTACTATAGTTTCAACTAATTTGCCCGGTACTGATGTTAGACTTACCAGTCTGTAATTGCCAGGATCAGCTCTAGAGCCCTTTTTAAATACTGACATGATGTTAGCCATCTTCCAATCATTAGGTATGGAAGCTGATTTAAAGGATAGGTTACAAACCACAGTTAATAGTTCCGCAATTTCCCATTTGAGTTCTTTCAGAACTCTTAGGTGAATGCCATCTGTTCCCGGTGACTTGTTACTGTTATGTTTATCAACTGTTATGTTTATCTTCAACAAAGCTTTGTTCAGCAATCGTCTTCATGAATGCATCTGCATTGCTTTTGACATTATGAAAGATTTTCTCCAAAAGCAGAAATGCATAATTCAGTAACATATGGCTGATGACTCTACAAACAGATGTAGGAGGAGGAGGGAGACCAAGGCTGAGATCTTTGCCCATCTAGAAGGCTCATTCCCTTAAGGCCTCTGATAATCAAAGAATACCAGATAAATCAGAGGGATAAAAGTTCCCTGTTGAGAACACTTCAGACAGCTACTTGGCCATTTCCTTTACAGGTGTATGGCATCAAAGAGAAAATCTTTTGCTTTCTCTTCTTATTTTTCAAACTTTTACCATAAGCACAACTTACCTTGTCTCCACTATTATAAGCCTTTACTCTCTTGATTATACTTATTTAATATTTTAAGATGTGCTACTGCAATGTTAAACTGTTCAGGGAATGCAACATGTTGATCCAAAAGTATTACACTGCATGAATTAGCTATGCCAGAACAGTAAAGTCTAAAATTAGATTTACATGGGCATTCTTCTAGCAGCTAGAATTTTATTTCCTATTTGAAAAAAAATTAATGTTGCCATTTTTATTACCTTCATGTATAATAGGTTGGCCTCTTCCCACCCTGGGTACTATATTTTGTAATGCATTTCATAATCTATAGCTGTTCTGTTTATATCACAATTATTTTCTGGTTTGTGGTTGTGTTACTTTATGTCGGCAGATCTCCTGAAGCCTCACAGGTAGGCAGAGAAACTGATTTTAGAAGGTGCAGTGTTTGATGATGCATGCAGCATATCTTCAGACAAAATAGAAGCACTCTTCTGGGATTTGCTATCATTGGTTTGCCTCGCTTCTCTCACAAAATCGTAGAAATTAGATGGGAAAAGCTATTTCGACTTAATCTAAACAATTGACCTAGTTGTTGTGTAGCTCATTTTGGCTTTAGCCCTGCTATGTAGGTGTGCTCTTAGGGTATGTCTACACTACCCTCCTAGTTCGAACTAGGAGGGTAATATAGGCATACCGCACTTGCAAATGAAGCCCGGGATTTGAATTTCCCGGGCTTCATTTGCATAAGCGGGGAGCCGCCATTTTTAAAACCCCGCTGGTTCGAACCCCGTATTCTATGTATTCATTTCATGAGGAGTAACAGTAGTTCGAACTAGGAAGCCTAGTTCGAACTACCTAGTTCGTGCCCCGTGTAGCCACGCTGCACGGGGTTCGAACCAGCAGGGTTTTAAAAATGGCGGCTCCCTGCTTATGCAAATGAAGCCCGGGAAATTCAAATCCCGGGCTTCATTTGCAAGTGCGGTATGCCTACATTACCCCGCTAGTTCAAACTAGCGGGGTAGTGTAGACATACCCTTAGAGACTAGCAAAAATCCAGAGATGTCAGTATCATGAGCAAAGCTATAGTCAATTCAACTGAGCCTAAAGATCTGCAGCATTAAATACTAAGTCTTTTAACATTTTAACAAACCTATCACTGGCTGTATTTTCTCCTTGACATTTTTCAGTAGTTTTATTATCTCCATCATCTCCATTTCCATGCATAGGATCTTGAGCTCTTTTCACTCCTTCTTAAGGCTGATGCTATGTTAATAGGAATACAATAACTAGTTTGGACCTTTTCACTGTTTATTCAAATATATGGTTTTGCTAAAGAGGCTCAGAATAGTTTCTAGAATCTCAAAGGGATTCAGCACAGCATGTTTTATGCTGTTTCCTTTCATATTGTTGAAAATCTTTCCTGATAAGAGTCAGAGAAGCAGCTTAATATTTCTCATATAGCATTCTAGTACCCTAGACACTACGCTGTCTTATCTGTCTGCATAATAAAAGGGTAATGGAAGAAGTCTTCAAGAAAAAAAAATCATTAAAAAGTGATCAAAACAGGAAGGGGAAATAACAAAAGCCACAAGTGATGCTAGAGGGCTTGATTCTGCTCCTCGGCTGTGTCTACACTGGCATGAATTTCCGGAAATGCTTAAAACGTCTACATTGGCAGGCTGCTTTTCCGGAAAAGCCCTTTTTCCGTAAAAGCGTCTGTGGCCAATGTAGACGCGCTTTTCCAGAAAAGAGCCCCGATCGCCATTTTCGCGATCGGGGCTTTTTTCCGGAAAAGACTACTGGGCTGTCTACACTGGCCCTTTTCCAGAACAGTGTTCTGGAATAAGGACTTATGCCCGAGCGGGAGCAGAATAGTTTTTCCGGAATAGCGACTGATTTTGTACAGTAGAGCATCATTGCTTTTCTGGAAATTCAAGGGCCAGTGTAGACAGCTCGCAGCTTATTCCGGAAAAGCGGCTGATTTTCCGGAATAAGTGGCCCAGTGTAGACACAGCCCTCTTGTTTATGTGGAATCATACCATCATTTGAATAGTTCCACTGATTGTAGTGGGATTTATGTCAGATACAACTCAGTGTGAGGAAGGGCAGCAGACTAAGCCCTAGAATGTATAATGCCATCATTGCCAGTTTTGGAGTGATTACCCTTTTGAGAGCATATGCAGAATAGAATCTAGCTTTCAAAAATTGTCTACCATCAAATCATTAGCGAATCAATGAGATAAATAAAACTGCAGTGAACTTCAAAAAAGCGATACTTGATTCGTCTCTGCGAATTACTGCACCATCTTGATCACCCAGTAGAGTGAAACATCTCCATAATTAACATTAGCAAACCAAGTGTAATAACGCTTTTTGGGCAATTTAGATATTTATTACATACATTTAACATTTTTCCAATCATAAATTTTCATTGTCTTATCCACCATTCTTCACATGTAATAGTTACTGACTAATAAATAAATAAATACATAAATAATCTGACTGCATCATTGCTTTATTGGCTAGTGGTCATGATTTCCTTTGACTAAGATATTTTTGTTACTTTCTTGATGAGTCTTTTTTATTTTCGTCTAGAGATCTAGGAATCAGATTCTGTCTTGGCATCAGTTTTAGCTTAGAGTTACTTTTCACTGATTCAAGTGTACCTGATCCCATAAGTAAAACCTTATGGTGGCCCATTGTACTAGGCACTTTACAAACAAATAACAGAAAGACAGCCCTGTCCTATATAATCTAAATAGTAAGAATGTATTTTGATAAGTTAAATCTTACACATCACAGAGTCATGTGCTGTAAAAATATATACAATGTAGAATTTATGAAAGGGGGCACAGAGTAACCAATTCCTGCATTAAAATGGACTTTTCTATAGTCGAGTATTTGAATGCTAGTTAGTTAATGAACAACCAATTATCTCTGAAGTCTAGCATAGGCTTCAACAGGATTCAGCCTAGGGTAATCCTGGCCACCAATCACATTCATTCTTTACTAATGTCCATCCATTTTCATGTCCTGAACTCTTATGATGAAAAAAGAGTTGCCACACATAGGACTTGTGAGTGCACCTGGTTTTCACCTCACGTGCATCCTCCATCCCCTTTTTTCCTTGAGTATAGGCATTGTCCTCCCCACTTACATCAATTTAAATCTCAAGCTCCGTAGAATCCTACTCCAGAATTTAAATGAGATGAGGTCTGAGCTGATAAAGATCATAGTTAAATCAAACTGATTGAAGAGCGATACTCATCATGCTAATGAATCACTTGGTTAGGCATTTCTTTCTTTGGCCTTATTTCTGCTAGTAAGCAGGCACATGTTGGTGGCTGAATAGCACAGCCTTCATTAACGCAGAACTGATTGCCTTGTACATCCTGGTCTGGTCAACTTTTTATTTTCAGCTGCATACACAACACTCTGCACTTGTACTATGCACAATCAATTCCTCCCTCTTCCCCCTTTTTTATGCTTCAGACTCAGCCAGGAGATTTTTTAAAATGGTATTTTTAGGCTTTTATAGCTCAGAAATACAGTTTTAACACTGGTAGCTTCGGAAAAAATGACTCCTTAGTTACTTAGCTAAGAGCTTTAGTCTGTGATCATGAAATTAAACATCCAAGTTCACATGTGAATACATACTCCTCTCATTTTCAGGTAAAATAGGGTGTTTATGATTTTACAGAGACCTAAAGACATTTTACATTATGAATAATAAATCGAAAACTAGGCATTCAATTTTTACAGCGTCCCATTTATGATTTATCATTTAAATAATATCTTACATGATTTTTTGTCAAGAGAAGGAACCAACAGCAATATATGACAGACTATTGGAAAGGGATAGAGAAGCCAGCCAAGCTCCACCAATCAAAACTACAGAAGGAAAGTCTTGCATCTTTTAGATACTATTGGTGTATACTATATAAAAAGTACTACTTCCATACAGTATCTGGAAAGGGAGACTAAAGCTGGAATTATTAAACCTACTCATCCTAAAATTATAAGAGAAACAATTTTAGCCACAAATTGTCACCAGGGTCAGATTATCCATTAGGCACAGTACCCAGGGCCTATGATAAATGTAGGTACTAACAAAAATTTAGGGACTAAAAACAATTCATAATTTACTCAAAAGTAGAAAAGAAAATTGCTAAATCACACTTAATAATTTGACATTTTTTATTAGAATACATGTACAAATGTTGAAGACCAGTTAAATGCAGGTGTATTAAATCTTTATTCAACAAACAACATACAGGTGTAACAAACCTGGCATAAAGTCCAGATCTTTTCTATATGGTATAGTTTTGATGCTTATGAATTAACGAGTGTATTAGGTGTGAGGCTAGATGTGTTGTAGGATGAAGACTCTATTTGCAAGCTGTTTAAAAAATGGATCTGTCTACAAATTCTGAAGCTATGTGTTAAAGTGCTGTTCTTCAGCTTATACTCTTTGAGTTGGTGACACACACAGGGTATGTTGAGACTACATGCCTCTGCCGACAGAGGCATGTAAAATAGGCAACCCGACATAGTCAATGAAGCAGGGATTTAAAAATCCCCGGCTTCATTAAAATAAAAATCTCCGCTGTGCTGTGCCGGCTCAGTTGATCGTCAGCATAGCGACGTCAAGATGTGGATCAGTCAACAAGGGAAGCCTTTGTCAACAGCTCCTATAAACCTTGGAGGCATAAGGGAGCAGTCGACAAAGGCTTCCCTTGTCAACCGATATGCGTCTTGACTCGCACGCTGTGCCAACGATCAGCTGAGCCGGCACAGCGCGGTGGCTATTTTTATTTTAATGAAGCCAGGGATATTTAAATCCTGGCTTAATTGACTATGTTGGGTAGTCTAATTTACATGCCTCTGCTGACAGAGGCATGTAGTCTAGACATACCCACAGTATAAAAGTTTCAGACAAAGATAACTTTTATCTGTGTTTCCAGGTCTTTGTTTCACTTGCATAGTGATCCTAATCATTCATTTAAAATACCCATCACAAACCAGCCGATGTTTTACTTCCCTTCCTATTTTCACATTTGTGGCTTTATTTGCTTTTTGTGTTCCTTTATTATTTATTTTTACTGTTCTACGTTTGTGCATTATTAATCAAATTGGGTATGTCTACACTACGGCGCTATTTCGAATTAACTTAATTTGAAATAGTTAATTCAAATTAAGCTAATTCAAAATAACGCATCTATACACAAAATCTATTTCAAAATAGCATTTTGCTATTTAGAAATAGCACATCCACACTGAATGGACCCTGTACTGAAGTTAAGGCTGGCCGGAACCAGTGCTGGCAGGGCATAAGGTTAGGACTTAGTGTGTGGGGCTGCTGCCTGAGGCTAACTCAGCTCTGTGCTTAAAGGGACCCTACCCCCACCCCAGATAGACAGTTTTCAGGGTTCCCCGCTGTCAGCCGACGGTCGGGGCAGTGTGTATGTGTTACCGAGAACAAAGTTTAGCTATTTTGAATTTGGCGTTTCTCATAGAATGAGGTTTATCAAATTCAAATTAAGGGCTCCGGCTATTTCAAATTACATTCGAAATAGCGGTTTGCATGCATAGACGCTATTAAAGTTCATTCAAAATAATGGCTGTTATTTCGAATTAACTTTGCAGTGTAGACATACCCATTAAGGCCGTGTCCAGACTCAGGGGTTTTTTCGGGAAAAGTAGCCTTTTCCCGAAAAAACTTCCCCTGCGTCTTTCAAAATTATTTCGAAAGAACGCGGCTTTTCTTTCGATGGCGGTAAACCTCATTTCACGAGGAAGAACTCCTTCTTTCGAAAGTTCCTCTTTCGAAAGAAGGCGTTCTTCAATGTAAAGAGGCCGTCTTCGAAAGAGAGCATCCAGACTCGCTGGGTGCTCTCTTTCGAAAAAGCGGATTTTTCTTTCGAAAGATCCGCCTGCAGTCTAGACGCGATCTTTCGAAAGAGGCTCTTTCGAAAGATGCTTTCGAAAGAGCCTCTTTCGAAAGAAGCCTGCAGTCTAGACATAGCCTAAGAGTTGACATCCTAGAGAAACTGTATAAGCCTTAGTGAATGCCTTTTTCTCTCCTTTCCAGTGTAAGTAAATATTGTATTAATATTTTCAAGGAGAGTATGACTGTTTCCAGTTGATTCATTGATTACTTTATCATCTTAAAGCTGAGCTATGTGTGAATAATACACATTGGCTGTGTCTACACTGGCCACATAACCCGTAATAGCAATGGAAATGAGAGAAGTCAGAATAGGGAAAGGCGCGGGGGATTTAAATATCCCCTACGGGATTTAAATAAACATGGCCACCGCTTTTTTCCGGCTTGGGGAAAAGCCGGAAAAGAGCGTCCAGACTGGCGTGATCCTCCGGAATAAAGCCCTATTCCGGAGGATCTCTTATTCCTACTTGCAAGGAAGGAATAAGAGATCCTCTGGAATAGGGCTTTATTCTGGAGGATCGTGGCAGTCTGGACGCTGTTTTCCGGCTTTTCCCCAAGCCGGAAAAAAGCGGCGGCCATGTTTATTTAAATCCCGCGGGGGATATTTAAATCCCCCGCACATTTCCCTATTCTGACTTCTCTCATTTCCATAGCTATTACGGGTTATGTGGCCAGTGTAGACACAGCCATTTTGGTATGCTTACTAGCTTGAGTTGTTACATAGCATGATAAAATACATGTAGTCCCAGGGTACTGTTAACTTTCTTTGTATTTGTTTATTAAATAAACTTCATAAGCATTTCTCCTTGTTAAATATCTCTTGTTTTAATGTTTTTTTCTTCTATACCTATGAGCTGTTTAAGATATATATTTATATCTAGGGTTTTTTGTTTGTACTGGAGATGTACATAAGAAAATTCATCCTGCCCAAAGATGGAAAACATTAGAGAGAACACTGCTTATTACTGAAGTGTTTGCATTTCACAGTTGTGTTTCAGAAACTCTAGGCTACTATTAAAACTGTTTCTGGTGGAAATGTATGGCCAGCATTAGCCAATGTACTGTTATTTTGATAATGACGTTGAATGAACTTTAGACACAACATTACCAAGTTATCAGCTTTTAGGCACAATGCATTGATCTATGGATTTTACAGTTGCAGTGGCAGCAACATCACCTTACTTGTCTCCTTATCAGCTGATTAACTATCAGGTAAGTCCTAAGTATAATTGCTGTATACAATAAAATTACTGTTTTGAAGTACCATTTCTCACATACTATGCTACTTTCAAGAGCAAAAATAAAGTGTGTGATATTAGGTGTATAGGTGATAGGGTATAGGGTATTTCTCGCTTATATATTTCTATATACTCTAATTTAAAGGCCTACAATTATGAGAGTGTCTAGAGCCTAGGAAGAGCTTAATCCAGCCCTGGCTGTCATAACTTCTGTTTTTATATCTTATCCAAAGAGCAGCACCTCCAGTAACACTTTTCCATAAACTAGGTAGTTTAAATATTCATGCTAAACATTTATGGTTACATTATGAAAGTCATAATGGTTACATTGATGGAAGTCATTCTTCTGCTCTACTCTGCACTGGTTAGGCCTCAGTTGGAGTATTGTGTCCAGTTCTGGGCACCGATTTCAAGAAATATGTGGAGAAATTGGAGAGGGTCTAGAGAAGAGCAACAAGAATGATTAAAGGTCTAGAGAACATGACCTATGAAGGAAGGCTAAAAGAATTGGGTTTGTTTAGTTTAGAAAAGAGAAGATTGAGGGGGGACATAATAGCAGTTTTCAGGTATCTAAAAGGGGGAGGGAGAAAACTTGTTTCTCTTGGCCTCTGAAGATAGAACAAGAAGCAATGGGCTTAAACTGCAAATAGGGAGGTTTAGGCTGAACATTAGGAAAAAGTTCCTAACTATCAGGATAGTCAAACACTGGAATAAATTGCCCAGGGAGGTTGTGGTATCTCCATCTGTGGAGATATTTAAGAGTAGGTTAGATAAATGTCTGTCAGGGATGGTCTAGACAGTATTTGGTCCTGCCATGAGGTCAGGTGACTGGACTCGATGACCTCTTGAGGTCCCTTCCAGTCCTAGTATTCTATGAGTCTATGATTATGAAGCATGAGAAGCTTTCTTCCCTGGGTAGTTTACTGAAGCTAAACCTTTTCTGGTGCAATGCAGAGCAAATCCTCTGAAGTGCTAAGAACTTTCTGCTCACATTGAGTCAATACCTCACGGGTTTGTTGCCTTCTGGTAGAACATTGTGAAGATGGTGGATGTGACTTCTTAGCATGAATTTTTCAAACTTCCCATAGTTGCTTTTTCACTTCCCTGGCTCAATAACCATTGGTCCAGTTTTGGTCATGATAATAGAAGTGTGCCTTTCTTAGGCTCTACTTCTGGATCATCTAAATTAAATGAACTATGATGCAATGTAGTTTTAGTCATGTTCCTCATAGGCTGTTCGAGATAAAATGTGGGATGGGCTAATAACTTTTACTGGACCAGCTTTGGTGAAATAGACAGGGTTTTGAGCCACACAGAATATTTCTTTAAGTCTGAGATAGGCACTGTGATCATCACAGCTAAAGGAAAGCTGGAATAGATAATATAGCATAAATAGATCTGGCCTTAATACCCCTCCACAAACAAATTCTAAAATTTAATGGAAATCACTCATCTGGAATCCAACTCTAATTAAAAGGATAAAAAATAAACAGGGTCCATGGCAAAGTTCTTCCAGTTTTAACAATTTACCAGACACAGCAGGGGAAGAATGTCCCAAGTGGCCTTCCATCCGAGAAAAACAGAAAGTGTTCTTTTTCTTTTCTGAGACAGAAGCCGCAAATACCGGACACCTGGCAACCCTTCGCCTTGTTCCTCTAAGAAGCATGCTGTTACAGATAATGATGTTAAGCCACTCAAAGAGTCTTTTTCTAATTACTTACCAGATATTTCTTCTCCTTTCCCAACAAATATATTTTAACCTTATCACAAATTACTAGAACCTTAAACAGATTATTTCACTTTCCAGTTCTTCAGTAAAACCACCCAAAGCTGAATTCCTCTGCTAAAACTTTAGTTTTTACACAACTATATGGTATAATTAAACATTAAAACAGTCTATCTTTCAGGTCTGCAAGAATATATAACTATGAATCTACGTTAGATTTACTACAAATTCTATTTGCGTTGAGTATTTGTTGAATTTGGTACTCTAATATTTAAAGTTAGCTTGCGGCATTGTTTCCAGTCCAAGGATGGGTAATAAGCAGCCTGTGCACTACATAAATTTACCAGGGTTGGCTGCTGGTATGCCACCAGATTCTTTATTTACGAATGGATACACAGATATGGATTCTCACATCTCCTTTTGGCCGTAGTTTGCTGTCCCCAGGAAATGGGAACTATGGGAAGTGGTGACTCAGCGTATGCTGCTTCCCACAGCTCTCATTTGCTAGTAATGGCAAACTTCAGTCAACTAGAGCTGTAAGTGGCCTTATGTTTGTACACTCAGGTAAATCACTATTCTAGTCCCTATTAAAGAAAAGAGAATAGCAGAAACTCAAAGTTATGAACATCTCAGAAATGGAGGTTGCTCATAACACTGAAATGTTAATATCTGAACAAAATGTTATGGCTATTCTTTCAAATATTTACAACTGAACATTAACTTAATACAGCTTTCAATCTTTACTATCCAGAAGAACAAATGCTTTCTATTTTGTAGTAGTAGTAGTTTAACAAATTATTGTACTGCATTTGCTTTTTTGGGGGAGGGGGTGTCTCTTCTGTTGCTTCATTATAGACTGACAGTTTCAAATGAGATATATGGTTGACTGATCAGTTCATAACATTGTTTTTCATAACTCTGAGGTTCTACTGTATTGTTGTATTGGCATAACAATCCAGGGAAGGATTTTTATTCTTGGAAATGCATTTCCTTTCCCCATCTTCAAGTGGAAAATGGCCTGTTACTAAGCCACACTTGCATCATAATACTCCCCCTGCGCTGACTAGTGCTTTGAGGTGGGAAATGAACCTAAAACTTCATCCATTCTGTGTCCCTTACCACCAAATCTTTCTCCTTTTTGTACAGGAAGTTAGGGAAGAATCAGTCTCTCCCACCCCTTCCACAATATGTAGGCAAGGAAAAGGATCATCTTGTGCCACTTATTCCTCCGTACAGACTCAGCCATGTTCCTGTTCTTGATGTTCACTACTTTTCCTGTATGGTAGATTTCCTATAGCTAGAAATTCTTAACACAAAGTTTAGAATTCTTCATTACAATAGAAGACTGCATTGAAACACAGATTGTGTTTCCAAATTTCCCATGATACCCTTGAGATATTAATAAAGTAATAAAAGTGATAAGCAATAAAATTAAATACACGGCAAAACTTTATAATATTTTGATTTGGGTTACACATTTGCCATCACTAGACACATTAACATTCATCCGCAAGATACAAAAATTCCTGTGTTATTATACCCTCAGAGCAGAGTATGACTCATTTTAAAATGTATATTAATGTAACATGATTGGCTCCCAAATCTTACCTCTAGAAAAACAAAAATGGTAATATAGATTGTTATAGCAGCTGATGTTGTGTGTTTACAGATTTCATGTAAGGTTTTATACCCCTTCTTTTGCCATCTCATAAAGCATGAGATCTGCATAAATCAATTGATAATTATTTTGTCCAAGTGAAGTAAAAACTAATACTCAATTTGGCTTCATATGCAAAGGATGAAAATCCCCCTCGTGTGAGGGAAGGGGGGTGCTGAAGTTGTGCTTTGCAGCTTCATGACAGCATTACCAGAAGAGGAGCAATGCAATAATGATTTTACACTCCCATGGACTGGTGATCTTAAATTGGCTTTCTCTGCCAGCCCTGCTTAGGCTCACAAGAATGGTAGAAATTGGGTAGACCACAGTAAAGGCTGTGACAAATCCCAATTTCACTGTGTCAGACTATGAATTCCATTTGGATTTTTCAGCCTTATTTTACCACCCTTGTTTCTATTTTGTACTTCAGTATTGCCAACTTCAGGACATCAAAAATCATGAGTCAGACCCCCAAAATTATGAAATGTTTAAAAAATTATATTGTGCTTCTTATATCAGACTCTTGAGTTTTGAAAACCCCCTAACCATTTTTAGGGTGTGTGCATGTGCTAATTATTGTCCATGTTGCCACATGCACTGAAAGAGAGGATTTTGGCTCCTATTATGGGAGTTCTCACCTCCACATCTGCCCATCTTCTGCTCAGCATTTAATCCTGTCTCACAACCCCACATTAGCTTCAGGGGGAGCTGAGTTAGTTTGTACAGGATAAATTTAAACAAGAAATAGTCTGGTAGCACTTTAAAGACTACGGGTATGTTTACACTAGCCCCCTAGTTCGAACTAGGGAAGCTATGTAGGCCTTTGAAGCTGCAGATGAAGCCCAGGATTTAAATATCTCGGGCTTTATTTGCATCTTCCTGTCTGGATGCCATTTTTAAATCCCCTTAGTTCGAACTAACTGCCCGCGGCTACACGCGGCAGTCAAACATTAACTCGAACTAAGTCCTTAGTTCAAGTTTACTGTTACACCACGTGTAACATCAGTGTTATCAGCACCGGAACAATTTTTGTAATGCAGATACTGAAAGCAACTGAATTAAACTATAAACTCTGTACATGATGGAAACAACTTCAAGCCAGGAGTTACTACCACACCTATGGATGTGGCTTTCGCTGTCAGCCTGAGGGTGACTGATAGTGGGAGCCTTGGTTGCCACAATAAATTCTAAGACTCAGAATCTGGGGATAGAACTCTGTCAGGATTTTTTTTTCAGCTGCAGTTTTGTTTTACTTAGAAGTCAAACCACACAATTAATTCACAAGAGTTGGCATGTCTGGTATTATAACCTTTGGTTTGGAGCATGTCCTTACATGTTGTGTTGCAACCCTTTTTGTTGATTGGAGCAAGCATTTTGAACCCTTCTGGAAATTATCTATCTATCTATCTATCTATCTATCTATCTATCTATCTATCTATCTATCTATCTATCTATCTATCTATCTATCTATCTATCTATCAGAAAGGTTATGTGAGAACCATCAAGTGTCATCTATCTATCTATCAGAAAGGTTATGTGAGAACCATCAAGTGTCATCAGTATTGAATGTCTTCTACTGGGGAAAGGGCTTTTTATTGATAGGTCCATTATGTCTTAAGACTTTCAATGCAGAAGCTAGAGCAGATCAACACGATGAAAAAGGAGACTAGTCAAGAAAGCTGGATAGACTCTTTGGCTTAAGGATGCTGACCAGATTTCATGCTCATAGAAAGGGTGAAATTAGAGGTTACATTTAGGAGTTTGCTTAAAAGACTTGTATCTATAGTTGGGATGAAATAGTATAGTTGATTAACCAATAAGCAAAAGCTACAGATTAATGCTGTAAACTATATGCATCCCCCCCCCCCCCCCGAACCACGACCACACCAGTAAACTTTTTAGCAGGCTGGCCAGCAGCTTGGCTCAGCCCCAGCCAGCACTGAGTCCGGGGCCCACCTCTGCTGTGACTCTGCATTTAAAGTGTATTAGGAGCCAGGCAGGCAGGCAGCCTGGCACAGTTGTGGCTCGCTCTGGGTCTGGGAGCTCAGACCACACCGTGACAGGGATTGCTGTCACCCTGCACTGCTGCCTGTGAATCAGAGGCAACAGCGAGGGGTGATAGGTCCATGAGGGGAGCTGGTTTTAAACTGGCTCCACTCACAGACCAGCTTCTGCCTGGTACCCCACACTGCTACCTCTGTTACACAGGCAGCAGCGTGGAGTGACAGGGGTCTGGCTCCTCAAAAGTGGGGCTGGAGAATACTGGCTGCCAGTTCCATCCCTTAGGACTATAGAATAATTAAACAACCAATGAGAATTCATGAGATTAATCAACTATTCAATTAACCGATATTTAACATCCCTCAACTCTAGTATGCTTTAAGGGTAAATAATCGGTGGTTAAGAAATCTTTTTCTTATGCTTATGTTTCTTCTTTTACTACCATATATTCTCTAGAAACCAAATATCCCACAATCTGGGATAAATGTGTTTAAAATAGACAGGCAGCTCAGTTCCCTGGACACAAGGCTCCTGGCCATGCCCAGCAGCCCTGCTGAGGTGCACCAAGCAGCCCCACTGGGTTGTACATAGCAGCCCAGCTGCAGCATGCCACACAGCCCAGCTGTGGGGAGCCCAGCCACCAGCCTTCCACTGGGCCTCTCTGGTCCTGGAACATCCGATGTTTCTGGACAAGGTGTCCCAGTTAAAAGAGGTACTTTCTCTGAGACAACTGACAAACTAGGTTATTACAGTGGAAGTCCACTTCATTCAAAACCTTTTCAGCTAGATTCCTGTATTCTTCTTACATAAGAGGCATAAATTATGCTTTCAGATGCACACAGAGTTCCTACTGATGTTACATGTAAAACAAAGAGCAGGATTTGATTCACAATGGTAAAATGGATAATAATAATAATTCCCTTGATTCATAATTTTGATTCATAATTATACAGTAACAAAATGTAATTGTTTTTAAATTATCTGTATTTAACAAATAATTACAAATTTGTATTTTTAGTCTCATTTGCAAATTTGTACTATAAAAACCTGTTATTCATTGTAGTCATGCAATAATTAACTTAATCCATAAATTTCCAAGAACATTTTAATTGATTTAGAGTGACTCCATCTTATAGCAGCTGATACCAAATTCACATCTATGCCTGTCTTAATTGAATTGGATACAGAAGTGCCTCTAAAAAACCAAGCATCACATTATTCAATGTCAATATCAACCTCACACTCCATGAATTTAATTCATGGTCTAATTCTATTAACCTTGGCTTGTTTGACTAGTCTAGCAGAACATACACAACATTTGTCTCCACTTTTAAGATCTCTGTGGATACTTATCCAAATAAGAAGGAAACCAAAAAAATCTTTCATGTTAACATATGTAATATAATAAAGCAGGAGTCTCTATAATCTGTGATTTTACATCCAGAGAAAAGTATACACTTTCTCTGTGGTTTCCTTTTCCCTGAGTCTGAAATTCTAATTTTACTTAAATGTATACACTACTCAATATGTTAAAGCAAATAAGTTAAGAAGGCTATTTTTACAAACCACATACAGACCCATTCATATAAATATTCATTTTTAATTTTTTTCTTAAATGATAAAAATCACATACCCAATGTTCAAAATGTAATAATTTCTTTTTAATCATTGACAAAAGGAACATCAGATGTCAGAGTTAATATATAGGATTTGAGAATACATGTACCATCAAATGATTTGATTGGAGTACATTTTTAAACTCATAGGATCATATAGGCTGGACATCCCTGGTCCAGCACCCTTGGGAACTGACTGTTGTAAAATGAGGGAATATGCTGGCCAATGGAATGTCCCCTAACAATAGCTCCACAGCCCACCGTCTCTCAATGCTTCCAGCTCAGCTACCACCCCAGCTGGCCCCCATTCCTCCAAGCCCACCCCCATGGGCCCTAGATAGGTTGCTGATACAATACCACCAGCCCTGAACCCTCATTGGGCTACTGCTGGCTCCAGCCCTGGTTTCATGCTAATGCAGGCTGCCATGAGCTCTGGCCCCAACCCCATGCTGCTGGGGGCTCTGACTCTGGGCCCCTGCCATGGGCTGCTGGCTGTCAGGGCTTTCTGTTCAAGGAACCTGATGTTGCCAGAAGAGTGAGCGCTGGTTTGGTGATGTGCAGCCTGTACAAAAATTCAATAAGAAACAAGTAAATTACATTTAAGCAAAATATTTTTTTATTTCTGGATTCTGCTCAAGAGACAGTGTCTATAATATGGCCAAAGGGGCTAATAAACAGTAATTTTAGGGATTTGTGATATTATTTTTCCTCCAAATATTAGTGATGAAACTTTTGTGAAACTCAATACTGTACTTTAAACCGGGTATAGAAGTGTGTGATCTTTTTTCCCCCTTCTTTCACCCAGCTCATTTTTCTTTCATTTTCTTCTAGCTATGTTATTCAACAAAGGACATTTAGACCAGCTCGGTAGACTGTTTTATCGAGGTTAACTATAACATCACTCGCTTCACATCTGACAGATGGACAGTTCTTAATAATGCAGTAATGTCACCTTTCCTTGCTGATGAGAAGTAGCTTAATTTTTGTCATTCTTGATCAGCCAAATGAAAACAAATGAGTACTGTTTTAGCTGGATAAGGTCTTCACCTTAGTCCAGTACGTTAGAGCTGCTGAGTGAGCAAATCACAAAGGTTTATATCCTGACATCAACACAGAAAGCCAGAGTTACCAAGCAAATACCAAGTTAGAGTGACTGGGCCTTGTCACTTGTCCAGAAAATCAGAGGTCTTCAGACATAATCTTACAGAAGTAGATGTGAGGAGCCACTGATCAGGTGTGATAAATAAATACTCATAAGTATCAGAGGGGTAGCCATGTTAGTCTGGATCTGCAAAAGCAATGAGGAGTCCTGTGGCATCTTATAGACTAACAGATGTATTGGCACAAAGACCGTGAATGGCTAGCCAAATACAAAAGCCGTTCTCCTCTCTTGGTATTCATACCTCCACATCAGCTTCTAGAAGATGGTCTCATCCTCCCTGACTGAATTGACCTTGTTATCTCCAGTCTTACTCTTGATTGGTACTCTTTTCTTATGCCTGTGTATTTATACCTGCCCCTGGAATTTCCACTACATGCATCTGACGATGAAAGCTTATGCTCCAATACATCTGTTAGTCTATAAGGTGCCACAGGACTCCTCTTTTGCAAATCCTCATACGACAACCATCAATAATTGGACTAAAACCAGTACAATTCAGCTGTTTTATCAGACCACAAAGACAGAGGTGCTAAAAATATAATGTCTCAGAGGCCTGGGCATTTTCATTAGCCCAGGAAGCTAGATGTGTTGTATGAGGAACCTTCGCAGCGACCTAAACCTTGATATCTTCTGATCAAACTATGAAGTCTGAGCCAGGAAACTAACAGAGGCATAAGTGTCAACAGCCTCTTCAGCTTAGCTGCCAACTGATTTTTGTTTGTTTGTTTGTTTTCTCTGTCACCCTGATTTCATTATATCTGTGTTTATATTGGTTTGAAAGCCATAATATCTAGGTCTGTGAGAAGTGATGGCTGACAACTCTTTTGGTCAGACTGTCACCATGTTCTCATCAATGGAATTCACAGACTATTATCATCCAATATTTAAGTTCTCAGACATTTTGACTTTAGAAATTACACCCAGGAGAAAGCAAGACCTGCATCTATGCCATGCCAATCCAAACTAAAAAACTATGACATCAGAGGTAACTGAAGCAATCACCAACTGAGTTTAACAGGAAATATCTATGTAATAATGCCAGTGGTAGTATGAGAGACTGTATCCATTGTGGATCAAAGCCTAACTGACATTCAACAATGCACACGCCTCCTGGCATCACACTCCCATCATTCACCATCCACACAAATCAGCACAACACAGTCCATAAAACACAATAACCTAAACATCACTCTGAAGTCTGGAATCTCTGAATCAGTGTGAAATGAGGGAATTATCTACAACTAGGGCTGAGAGTTCTTTATATTTAGAATAGTACTAGGTTAAATAATGACTGCTAAACATAATCTGTTACTGCCCCATTTTGTCTTCTTTTTTGTCCCAAACACACGCATAACTTTAGGAACTGCATCTTTATGACACCATAGATTAGACTGACATTGAATACAAGAAGAGGAGGAATACTTTATTAACTAAAATGCTGACCAGAGAATTCTGAGAATGATAATGCTTTTGGGTTAGTCAGCATGTATTGGAGGAGCTGCTTGATCAACAAAGTGCAGAAGAAACTAATTGACAGAGCACTCTACATTTACTGTAGTGTTGGCAACAGACCAATGTAGTTCATAGGGAGGTTCCATTACTTTCACGAACAGGAGGCCATCATAAGAAAAAAAAACAGGTAACTGAGTAAGATAGGTTTGCAAGATCATAAAACAGAAAGTGATTAAATTTTTCTTTCTTGATCCTAAGATTAGGTAGAGTGTGAAATAAAATAACAGTTGCCAGTGGTGATTTTCCTTCAGGAATCATTTCACTTAGACTATGTCTAGACTGCAAGCCTCTTTCGAAAGAGGCTTTTTTGAAAAATACATTCGAAAAAGCCTATTTCAAAAAAGACTGTTTAGACTACAACCATAGTAATAGAGATGTAGCCATGTTAATCTGGTCTTGTGGAAACAAAAGACAGGACTATGCAGCACTTTAAAGACTAACAAATTGGTTTATTAGGTGATGAGCTTTCATGGGCCAGACCCAATTCCTCAGATCAAATTGTGGAAGAAAATATGGTCATGCCAATTTTCTTCCACAATTTGATCTGAGGAAGTGGGTCTGGCCCATGAAAACTCATCACCTAACAAACCATCTTGTTAGTCTTTAAAGTGCTGCATAGTCCTACACTACAACCAGTACTTTCGAAAAAGCAAGACGCTTTTTCGAAAGAGAGCACCCAGGCAGATGCTCTCTTTTGAAAAAGCACAGTTTGCATTACATAGCATCTTTTTTCGAAAGAGCTCTTTTGAATAAAAGCATTCTTCCTTGTAAAATGAGGTTTTCCACGGTCGAAAAAACTGCCAAGTTCTTTCCATTTACTTTCAAAAGAACGCAGCAGCAGTCTAGACACGGGAAGTTTTTTTCTAAAAAAGGCCACTTTTTTCAAAAAGACCCTGTAGTCTAGACACACTCTTACTGTGACCATCATAAAATCTGATAGATATTATTCAAAGAGACAAAACTGAAATTGTGGGGATTAAGAAGTAGAAAGGAAATGTAATTAGGAGTCAGCGGAAAGACTCAGAAGAAAATTCACTAGCAGTAGCGAAGGACTGGCAGCTGTTAAAACTGTTTTTTAAAAAGCCCTCAAAGTGCAAACAACAATCTAAAAAGATTGAGTTGAAGAAGAAAGTGAAGAGGCAGAATTTGTTGTAAGAACTGTTGAACTTCTAATTTGAATGGACAGTGAAGAAAAATACATACAAAGGAACATGGGGTTTGCCACAAATCATCAGAAAATGGTTTATCTTGTCTCTGGCAGTGACCAGCTCTGGATGCTTCTTAGGTGCAAGAAATCCTACAGTCTCTCAGTGATGTCTCCTCCTAATCCCAATTAATTAGAGATTTTATTTATACCTTGAAGCAGGAGATTTTTTAACCTACCTGTGACACAGTAGGAGTAACCTAAGACTGACTCATTGCTCTGGGCTCTCCAGAAATTTCCCCACTGAGGCTAAACTGAGAAGATAATTCCTAGAGAATGGATGATTAACCATTTATCAAGAGGAGTCTTGGTAATCCTTTTACTTATAGAGAAAAGAGATCTCTGTTGTATCTCTTCAGCATATTGGTCTTTGTAGACAGAGATCAGGTCACTTCTTAACCTCTTTTTGGGTAAGGAAGTAGATGGAGCTTCTTACGCCTCTCACTATAAGGCATGCTTTCAAGATCTTAGATTGTTCCTATAACTTTCTTGTGAACCTTTTCCAGCTTTTCTACATCCTTTTTGAAGTGTTAACATTTGATCTGAATATAATGTTTCAGAAATGGTCCCAGTAATGGTACTATGCTGAACTCACATTCCTACTTGATATTCCTGTGATTTCACATTTGAGAATTGTGTCACATTGTGTCATACATCTGAGGAAATGGGTCTTTGCCCACAAAAGCTTATGCTCCAATAAATCTGTTAGTCTATAAAGAGCCACAGGACTCCTTGTCACTTTTGCAGATCCAGACTAACACGGCTACCACTTTGATACTTGTCACATTCTGTTTCTATTAACAGTAAAGTGGCTAAAAACCAAAAAAAAAGATAAGGCCTTTTAATGAGCAATTGAAGTTGGGTTGAGAGTTCTCAGCTCCTCTAGACAGCAATGGAAGCTGAGGATGCTTAACACTACTTACGAGGGTCTCAGTTTATAATACAAAGTTCCAGTCAGATAGTGCTTATGCATAATTCCCCTCGGGGTTTTTTTAACTCAAAGAAAAGTACAAAAGTAACTCATATTGAAATGAAGCAAAATGCAGGACAAAGGAGCACTTTAAAGACTAACAAGATGGTTTATTAGATGATGAGCTTTCGTGGGCCAGACCCACTTCCTCAGATCAAATAGTGGAAGAAAGTAGTCACAACCATATATACCAAAGGATACAATTTAAAAAATGAACAAATATGAAAAGGACAAATCACATTGCAGAACAGGAGGGGGATGCGGGGAGGGGGGGAAAGGAAGGAAGGTAAGTGTCTGTGAATTGATGATATTAGAGGTAGGGAGAGTGGGATGTTTGTGAGTTAATGGTATTAGAGGTGATAATTGGGGAAACTATCTTGGTAATGGGTGAGATAGTTCAAATGTTTGTTGAGTCCTTTTTGGAAAGTGTCGAATTTTAACATGAATGACAGTTCAGAGGATTCCCTTTCAAGTGCAGATGTAAAAGGTCTTTGTAGCAGAATTTGTAGCCTTCAAAGTAGGAATAAGATCCTCCGGAAAAGGGCGCTTTTTCCGGAGGATCGGGGCCAGTGTAGACGCTCTTTTCTGGCTTTTCTAAAAGCCGGAAAAAAGCGGCGGATATTTTTATTTAAATGCCGCGGGGGATATTTAAATCCCCCGCGGATTTCCCTAATACGATCTCTGAAATTAACATGCCCCTTCCGGAAAAGGGGCCAATGTAGACGAGCCCTAAGTGTGTACAAGACACATATAATGTTGAATGGTTATAATTAAAACAACAGCTACATTCACATTTGAACTTGAACTTCATTCCTATTGCTACATTTGAAGACAGGATTTCAAGTCCTTCTCATTAGTATAATTATTTGTATTATTTTGAACTGGAAAAAAACATTTTTTATGACCGAGCGCTGCATGTCGACAGAGTAACTAAAAATGGCCTAAGGCTTTCAGAACTCACTTATCCCTCTATTATATAGACAGCATAGAAAAAAAAACGATTAAGTTATCACTAAAATGGTACCTCAGAGTTCAGATCCTATTTTTTCTTGATCCTAATAGGCAGTGAGCAGCAGGACTAATTAGTTCACTTTCTTGTGCTGAGCTAACATTGCAGAAGACAGATGGTTCTCACAAATTGTCAGTCTTACACAGTAGATATTTTTTCTCCTTGAGGCAGAGAAGGATTTACCAGAGAGAAAGTTAAAAACCACCCTGATAACAGAGTGCATAGAGATATGGCAGGTACCTCATAACATATACTACTGCACTCGGAATAGAAAGGGGATTCGTATCCTATCATGGGCAATGCTGCTTATAGGTATAGAGGGATCTTTCCACCATATATTGATGCAGGATATAAGAAGCCTTGCAGAAAGAAAAGTGACAGACTGCTGCCTGACAGTGTTCTGGCATTGTCCTCACTTTTATTTCCTCCTAAAGCTCTGCTTCCCTCAATGAAGAAAGCCCCCTCACCCTGACAAATCTGCTTTCTCAGTTGTGTCCACTTTAAATACCACTGAAGTGCCAGGGGACAGAGAAATCATAGGAGATAGCATAGGAAAAGGAAAGAGATCACTAAAAGTATAAAAAAGGAGCTATCTCACAGATAAAGTGAGAAATACAGAACAGGGAGAGACAAAAATTGAATAGTAAGGGAACAGTAGATAGGGGATGAAGGTAAAGAAAATGCTATGATATGTGAAAAAAATGAAAAGATACAATAGATACAAGGGGCCTGATTACTCACTGCTTCCTATACTCTGCAGTCATTTACACCTATGAAAATATGTAAAATATCACAGAGCAAGAGTGCATCAGTCCAGAAAAAGGGCAAAACCAAAATAGTTCTTCGCCAAAAAAAAAAAAAAAAAAAAAAAAAAAAAAGGAGAAAATAAGATAGAAAGAGGAGCTCTGGGGGAGATAAGAGGGAGAAAATGATGAGCTATAAAAAGGTAAAAGTAAAGGTATCAAGATTTTGTTTTTGATAAATATATTTTTAAAAATGAAGGAAGATTGTAATATTGATATGCTCCTAAATATCTTGTATAAAGTGAGGAAAATCTTATTTGGTGCCCTGTAGAATGTACCTGTTTGTGTTCTTTTCTAAAAAAATAATTTTGTATCATTTGGCTCTGTTACAATAGCTGTCTGTCGAGGAACAAAATTTTATATATATGGGCACAATGAATTGGCATTTCTCCAGTAATTGCAGGTTGGTATTTACCTGTCATGAAAGTAAGTATTTTGAACCTAAAGAGATTGACTGTGTTACAGTGTTCTCTCAGCACTGGAGCACTCCATTGTATCAGGACACAATGTTGAAAGGGTCTTCATCTTCAGACCTCTGTAGACCATCTGCTACTGCACACACCTCAGTCCTGCAGTTGAGTAGCATCCAATTCAGATCCCTTTGAGTGCTATAAAACTCTAATATCTAAGTGATCTTATTAAATTAGCTTTTTCCCCTGGGATCTGTCTTTAGTTTTCATTCACAATCAGTCTGGATTTGTCTTCTCCAGCGCTCCAGTGAGCAGTGGCCTTCACAGGCTGAGTTGCTGAGGTGTCTATTCTTTTGTAATTGTAAGCTCAACCCCTTTCACAAAACATTTTCTTTTTTTTTTTTGTGACACCTCCCTTCAAACTGAACTCTGTCCCTTTTGTGAGGCTCAGGAATTCAATAAGTTATCTCCTAGTACCACCCCTCCAGATGAGAAATAACAAATGAGAGCCCCGGTGCAGCCGATATAGTTTTTTGGCTCATAGCTTTTTCACCCCATGACAAATTATTTTCCATGATTCTGTATTGTATTTTATTTTTCTGGCAAATGATCAATTTCCAAAAGAAGCACAGTTGGGAACTGCTTAGGAAGTCACCTGATTAAGGTCCGGTCTAGCTGAATTCAGCTTACCTTAAGCCAAGTCACTGTGGTGTCCACACTACAGGAGGCCAACAGGAGCACATGATCCCATCAGTATCCCACACTCCTCACAGAATGAGGAGTACACAAAGCCAGCAGGAGTTGCCCTCAGCATTCAAAGTGAGGGTCTACACTAGACCTGCTAAATTGAATGCTAGAAGATCAGCATCTGGAGGGCTGATCTTCTCTGTAGTGTAGACAAACCCTCAGATATTTAATCCAAGAAGGATGCATAGTTCAGGACTGGTATGATATCCCATTCCCTAATTTTGCTGTATTTGTACAAACAAATTTATTTGATTGCATATGATTATTGCTCAGTATATGGTTCCAGTGTATTAACTCCTTTCTCTTATTATTTTCTTCTGTATGAAATTGGGCTGTAACTTGTTTGCCAAAACCTTTTCCATATGTGAAGATCCTGTAAGTAGACCTTTGTGATAGACTCTGTAAGGGATGTGTATTTTATGATGCAAAGCAAACAAGAGGGAAAAAATCTGTTCTTGTCTAAACCCACTGAAGATAACAAAAATGAATGGATGTAATTGAGGATGGAACTGAGGACCTTGTGTACATGGTAGGAATGAACACCAGAAGATTGCAAATTCTAATGAACACCAACCTGTTGCACACTAAGGGCATGTCTGCACTAGGAAATTATTTCAAAATAAGTTATTTTGAAATAATAACTTTTGAAATAACAATTTTGAAATAGTGTGTCCATACTATAGGGTAGCCATGAAATTAATCCGAGGCTAGCTCCCTTAATGTGGACATGCTGCCTCAACTTAGAGCCCCAAGAAGAAGGAATTATTATTTCAAAATAATGGGCTTGGTAATGTGGACGCTCCACTTGTGATCTATGTAAAACCTCATACTAAGGAACTTTTAGTATATTCCAGCAGGGTCTACATACACCAGTTAGTGTGTGATATGTTGGTATATGTGCAAATTCACACAGCTGTCATGCATGTTGTAGCACTATGTAGTTAACTTGTCTGTTTCAAATACAATGTGTGTGTGTTGTAAACAGAAACATGTTATGCTGCAGCAGCACAGGAGCCAAGCAAACAGAGAGTTTGCTCTCAAACACGGGAGTTTGAGTGGGAGTTTGGATTGTGGGACTTGTTTGGAGTTTGTTTTTGCTGTGGAGGGGGTGTTTTGGTTTGTTTTTGTGTTCACCGGACTAATAGGATTTTGGTGAGAAAGTAGATAAAACACAGAGGCATTAGTGGCCATGGCCCAAGTAGTAGAGAACACAAGGAGGCTGATTGGATGTGGTAGATGGAAGTGGTATGTACATGATTCTGGAGGGGGTACCTGAAAGGAGTTTTGTTTGCATGAAGTGCTGCCTGATAGAGCTGATGGAAGAAAAGATCCGAGGACTGGAGATGCAGGTGGAAACTCTGGTCGAGTTTAGAAGGGGGTTTGAGCAGATGATGGGGCAAAGGCATGATGTGGCTGAAGGGGAAAGCTTAGATATGCAGATGGAAGTGGGATCAAGGGCCTCAGAGGGGGGACTGCTGGGTGAAGAAAATGGACAGTGGAAGCATGTGACTCAGAAAACCAGGCAGAGGAAAAGATGGGTCAGTGAAGGAAAAATAGAGCTCAAGAACAGGTATGTGGAGCTGGAGAATGAAGAAAGGGTACAGCAGGTAGATAATGAAGATGGAAGGGTAAGGAAGAAGAGAAGAGTGGCTAGTCCCATAGATAAAGGGGAAGACTTAATGAAGAGAACACCAATAATGAGCATTAGGAGGATACAGGATGGGTTAAAGAGGATTACAAGGGAAAATAGGAATGGCAAGGACTTGCAGCCAGAGGAAGCTAGAGATAGACCAGAGAATCGCACTGTCACTAGGAAAAGGCAGGACTATGGGTATGTCTACACTACCCCGCTAGTTCGAACTAGCGGGGGTAATGTAGTCATCCACAATTGCAAATGAAGCCCGGGATTTGAATTTCCCAGGCTTCATTTGCATGAAGCCAGCCGGCGCCATTTTTAAATGCAGGCTAGTTCGAACACCGTGCCGCGCAGCTACACGCGGCACGGAGTAGCTAGTTCGGATTAGGCTTCTAATCCGAACTAGCTGTACTTCTCGTGGAATGGGGAGTACAGCTAGTTCGGATTAGGAAGCCCTTTTCCGGAGGATCTCTTATTCCTACTTTCAAGGGACCACAAGAGGCGGGCACCCACCTGGTCTAGTGCGGACATCGTGGACCTCGTCCACGATCTCCGCACTAGGCACAGGAAAGTGGTTGGCTAGGGCAGGAGAGCTGCCAGCCTGGCCACCCAGGAGCAGGTGTGCATGAAAATCAAGGGGGTCCACTGAGACCCCCGACTCTGAGCCCTGAGCTTACAATGGCCATACTGGGTCAGACCAAAGGTCCATCTAGCCCAGTAGCCTGTCTGCTGACAGTGGCCAACCCTACGGACCCTGGAGGGGATGGACCGAAGACAGTGACCAAGCCATTTGTCTCGTGCCATCCCTCCCCAGCCTTCCACAAACTTTGGGCAGGGACACCACTCCTACCGCCTGGCTAATACCACTCCATGGACCCAACCTCCATCACTTTATCTCACTTCTCTTTAAACTCTGTTCTAGTTCTAGCCTTCACAGCCTCCTGCAGCAAGGAGTTCCACAGGTTGACTCTTTGCTTTGTGAAGAACAACTTTCTGTTACTAGTTTGGAGCCTGCTACCCATTTCTTTCCTTTGGTGTCCTCTAGTCCTTCTATTATGGGAACTAATGGAGAACTTTTCTTTATGCACCCTCTCCACCCCACTCATGCTTTTATAGAACTCTATCCTATCCCCCCTCAGTCTCCTCTTTTCTAAACTGAAAAGTCCCAGTCTCTTTAGCCTCTCTTCATATGGGACCTGTTCCAAACCCCTGATCATTTTAGTTGCCCTCCCCCTCTCACCCTCTCTCTTTCCCTCTCCCACCTCCTTTTCCCAGTCTCCCCGAGTTTTGTTCAATAAAGAGAGATTCTATTTTTGACCACATATTTTCTTTATTTTGTACATCAGGATGGGGGGCTAGGGAAGGGTAAGTGGAAGGAGGTGAGGGAGGAATGGGGTACGAGCCCCCGATGGGGAGGACTGGTCTGGCTCTGTGGGCTTCTGGGGGTGGAAGCTCTCCTGCAGCCCCCCAATTGCCCCCTCCCCCAGATGGCAGCCTGCGGCAAGTGCAGCCGGTCTGATGGCTGAGTCCTGTGATGTGCCCAGTGTGGGCACTCAGGGCACTCCAAGCCAGGACTGCTTTGCAAGCGGGGCACCCCTGAGAACTGTCTGTCCGGGGTGGGGGTTGGGTCCCTTTTAGCACAGCCCTCGGCTAGCCTGAGGCAACAGCTCCATGCTCTAAGTCCTCATCTGATGCCCTGCCGGCACTGCTTCCGGCCATCCTTAATCCCCGTTCAGGGTCCACTTAATGTGGACATGGTAGTTCGAATTAGCAAAACGCTAATTCGAGCTAGTTTTTTCGTCTTGATGCGTTAGTTTGAATTAGCTTAGTTCGAATTAACTAATTTGAACTAAGTTAGTTCGAATTAGCGCTGTGGTGTAGACATACCCAGAGAGTCCTCTCATTGGATGAAGAATCCCTTTTTGTACATAGACATTCATGGGAAAACCATCTACTCTAGGCTAGCATATGTGGAAAGTTGGAACACTGATCCTGATCATGGCATTTCTGAGGTAGGGGACAAGCACAGTTAATGTCTTAACCATTTGTTTAAAGGTTATAAGGGCAGGTGCTTCCTTCACAACTGTTTTGTGAATGAAACCCTTCTTTTCTTTTGCTCTTATTAAAAATGCCAGAAATGCAGTATTTTGTTATGCGTGAAACCAAATGTTCCATTTAACTGAACTGTGGTTTTTTTCAGAACTGTTGGCAAGTCATGTCAATCAAATCATGTCAAGACAAGTAAATTATTCATCAGCTCTGCTTCCCAGTTCCCCATTATAATACAGCTTATCTTTGGCTCATGTGCCATGAGTCCTGTGTATTTTTCCTCTCTACACTTTAAGCTCTAGTCTACACTAGAGAGTTATTTCAAAATAACAAGCAGAACAACCACACTACCAAGCCCATTATTTTGAAATAATGGGCTGGTTATTTGAAATAATAACTCCTGTTTTCCATCAGGAATAAGGCTTATTTAAAAATTGTTATTTTGAAATAGGGTTAGTATGTATGCTCAGCTGCTGCTATTTCTAAATAATTGGCCTCCAAAGGCCTCTCACAGCTGCAGTGTTGGCCACTCTGGCCACACTTGACATCTCCACTGCTCCCCTTCTCTTGCAGAACATTTAAAGCAATAGGCCGCAGGAAAAGGGCTTGTGGCAGACCTCTGCCAGACCCATGCCAGAACATAGCACCACTGGAGCCAGGGCCAACCCCCACACTCCCTCTGAGCCCCTGACATGTACCAGCACTCTGGCATCATCCTCAGCTGCTCCTGACCAGGGATGCAGACAAACACTGGCCTGGACTGGCATGGAGATCCTGGATCTCATTGAAGTCTGGAGCAAGGAGACCAGCCACCAGGATCTCTACACCAGAAGGTGTAACATGAATGTCTATGTCCAGGTGGCCGCCAGCCTGGCCAAGAAGGGATACTCACAGACCCTCGACCAGGTCCATAGGAAAATTAAAGAGCTCAGGCAGGCCTACAATAAGGCCAGGGAACAGAGAGGATGCTATGGGGCAACACTTCACAAGTACCACTACTACGAAAAGCTCAATGCTATCCTGAGAGGAGGGCAGGCCACCTCCCAGGATGTCTCCCAGGCATCACACAAACCTAAGGAAGGCATTCAGGTGAGTTCTATAACAGGTTGAGAGGGCTGCATGCTCTTTGCTCAGCCTGCTCAGCCTGGGGGTTTCACAACAGCTTGTGCATGTGGGTGCAGATGGAGTGCCAGGCTGGAGCACTTAGCTCCATGACGCTGTCACACAGGAACCTCTCACTCCTTCTCACAAGGTTTATGGAGAGGTCTGCTTTACTCCAAACTCAGTGCTTGGACTCCTTCCCACAAAAAGCCACCACTGAGGATTCTGGGGTATGGAACCACATAACAGTGCTGAACACAGCACAGGGTCCTGCCCACAGTTAGGCAGCATCCATTCCTGGCTAACTGCAGCAATATGGAGCAGACCAATCACCTGCATGGCAACCTGCCATGGGAAAAGGAGGAGGAGACCCCACTAGCACTCCCTCCAGCAAGTGGTCTCTGCCACTCACACACACCTCCCTCAACACCCTCCCTCTCCAGCAGGCAGGGATAGATGTTCTCTCTCCGTGGGATGCCACCAGTGCCAGTTCTGGTACATGCGGGACACAGGAGGCTGAGATGCCCCTTTTCCCCCTTCTCCCCCACAGGCTCCTGGCCTGGCTGGCACCTTCCTATGCCTGCTTGTCCCCAGTATGTGGGTGTTTTGATGCTCCCCTGGGACGTCCATACTCCTGCAGGAAAGTGCCTGCTGTATAGGCAACAGATAGACTTGTCTGAAGCACATCACTATCATCTGAACTGAGACCTTTGATGTCCACTCAGAGATTAGGGCTAGGCTTCAGATGACTGCCTGTATAACTTTTTCTTCACAGCTGGGTCAGCTGTGAGATACATTCACAGGTGGGCCAGCTGTGAGTGTGATATATGCCATTCCCCTGACTTTGCAGGATCTACCAGAGAAAGAGAACCCATAAGGACCTGCTATGGGAGTAGATGGCCTTCCTGCAGTTCGTCATCCAGGTACTTGAGGATGAGCACCAGGAACGGGCTGCTGTCCGGGAGGAGCGTTGGGCTTACTGGGAGTAGTGACAAGCCACCTGGGACCAGTTGTCAAGCCCCCATAAGACCTTGTGCTCCTCCCTCACCTCGATGATGTAGTATGGCCTCGTGCATGGAGCAGGTTGCCAACCACCTCCCTGCAATCACCCCTATCCCCACCATCACCTCCATCCCCGCCCTCTGGCTTCTCCTCCTAATCATCCCGAGAGGCTGCCGAGGCCACCAAACATGGGGAAGTGGGACCTCCAGGGCAGCCAAGGCCTCCAGAACTGAACAAGTCAGGTGCCACTCCCAGCCCCATCCATGAACCCCCTCCCCATTACAGGTTCTTTATCCAGTGCCTCCCCTTTTTATATTCCCCAAATAAACTTTAAAAAAAAGTTGTATTCTTTGCTCTGCAAGTGAGTGGGGGAGGTGGGAAGGGAGGACAGGGGAAGGGAAGGGTAGGGAGAGGAAAGGCACATAGGGGCAATGCAGGGGCCCCTTGTGGAGAGGCCCAGGGGAGAGTCTCACAAGTGATCTTGGCTGAAACTGTCCCTCAAGGCCTCCCAGATGAGAATAGCCCCTGATGTGCTCTTCCTTTGACACTGTTGTCTGGCTGCTCATAAGCCCTGGCCAGCCAATCACCCTATTTCCCTGCTTTCGTCCTGGCAGGAAAGTCTCCCCCTGGTTTTTGCATAAGTTGTGGAGCAAACAGCAGGACCACTGGGACTGATGGAGTGGTAGCTGTCCGATGTGGCAAGCTTCCACAGAGCAATGGCAACACATTTTTGCAAAGGGATGGTGGGTCACCTGTGGGTGTCCTGTTTCCTGAGGGCCTGAGGTGAGCCATTTGCAGAGTCCCAGGAAGGTGGCCTTTACCCCTGTGGAAGTTCTGCAGCCACTGCTGGTCTCCCCATTGCCACAGAACACTATGGTCCCACCAGTCGGAGCTGGTCTCCCTCCACCAGAAGAGGCGTTCCATGATATCCAGAGGGTTTAGAGGCATCACAGCTGCCGGAGTGCTGGGACCTGGGCAAAGGCGTCCTCTGATTGGAACTGGTCATTCTCCTCCTGGAGCACCATGCGGCAGTGTGGATGAACTGCACCATGAGGCACAACACGAGGCTTGTGAGTAGGGTACCACTTTGCAGCAGCTCTGGCTCCATGATGAGAGTGCTGCGGCATCTGCAAGGGCAACCATAGCACACCAATAATAATAATTATTATTATTTATAAATAGTGAATAATAATAGTCACCATTATTACTCTACCTATCACCCTCCAGCTTTTTGTGATAGAAAAGTTACATCCAGATAGCAGCAAGAGATGTGACTTGCAATATTCTTTCTAATTTTTTAAAACTATGCGTAAGCAGGGGCTGAACTGCTGCCTGCTATCAGGCAGCTAAAAGGAGGGGTGGGTGTGCCCACTACAATTGTTTAGCTCTGCAAGGTAATTAACTGTTAACTGTTCATATGTAAATACAGCTCAGGAGAGAATCTGAGGTGTGGCTATGTAAATCCCATTCAGCCAGGTCTGATGGAGGGTCAATATTGGAATGGAATGTAGAGAATTGTAAATAATTTGGGACTGTTGTGGGGGGTCACTAAGCATGCTACCTCTAAATGTGGAAACTGTAAAACATGCCACCAGTGCTTGCAGGAGACACACTACCATCATGGTAAGAGGTCTCGGAGGAACAAGCCTCCCCACTTCCAGACTTGAGTGAACTGAGCTGGGGGAAAGGGTTAAAGGACTTGAATCAGCCTGTTTCACACCTGCCACGTGTGAGCTGTGGGACTGAGCCAACCTGTCCCAACATATCCACACCTCGGATTCTCTCCTGAGCTTTATTTACATATCAACTGTTAACAGTTAATTACCTTGCAGAGCTAAACAATTGTAGTGGGCACACCCACTCCTCCTTTTAGCTGGCTGATAGCAAGCAGCAGTTCAGCCCCTGCTTACATATGTGTACAATAAATTTTGTTATGTGCACTGAGGCATGTGTGGTTGTGCACCGACATAGAAACACATGCTGCCAGCTGTGGGCCCTGTGAATGTTCTTCTAATCAGCTGGGTGGCCCCTGAATCTCTCTTGGATAGTCATCCAAGCAATCATCTTACAGAGAACACTGATGACTTCCCTTCCTAGGTTCACAAATATGAAGTGTACTTCAGAAGTTGTGTCTGAGGTACTGCAATGTGCTGTTAACCCAATGAATCCATGAACTGTTTCAACCACCATTCCATTTTCTTCTTTTGGCTAGATTCCAGTTCATACACAGGAGGTCCAGTTCCTTTATCATTTATAGAAGTTACAATGAGGCGTTATCTGATTCTTTATTCTTTTAAAGATTTGTCCATTGTGGAAATGTTAGAATATACTGAGTGGTATCTCTCTCTTGCAGTCTATATAATAACATGCTTGAGTTCCTGGGATACACTTTAGTGAACTATTTCAATACACCTGACACGGTTAAAATGATTTTATGATACATAAATTGGAGATGCCTCATAATTTAGCTCTAACAGTCACATTGCAGAAGTGTTCTTGATAGTAACCAGTATATTCCATCACTCCCCCCTGCTTCTTTGGTCTCAACTCTCAGTTTTAGATTCTTAGGAGAACAGGAAGGAAGATAAAGATAATTTAATCCATAGTATATTAACCTTGACTCCCACTTAGCAAGAATTGCTTTTGTGTTTGCTTTGTTGTTGTTGTTCCTCTTCTTGCGAAGCAAACAGAAGTATTGAAAGGAGAATGAATATAAGTTTTATAGATTTTTTGTCTCTTCTTCTACTTCTTCTGACATGTTTCTGCACTACAACATTTTAGAGATCATTTCTCTACCCTGAAATGAAGTTATGCACACCCTGCCATGACAAGTCAGCTGTAAGTTTCTGTCTTTTGCTAACAGATAACATCTTTTACATTCTTGAGATTCATAAAAGGTCACCACTGATTGGCTATTTTCTTCTTCCCCCACCCCTCTGAAAAACAAAGAAACAAAAACCTTGCTCCACACTGAAGTATGTTAGTGTTTTTTCTGGATAATAAACATGTTTTGTGATGCTCAAAGGTATTTTTGTTCATATAAATCAGGCTACAATAAATCATTCTTTTGGTGGAGGGTATTGTTATGTACCCTATCATTTATTAATAAATCATATGCTTTGCGCTTACAGTGCCCATGGGATTGTGGCTTGAGTGTCCACCACAAGTATATACTTTAGATGACATATGTCAACATTCATTTCTGTTAGAAACTAGCATGGAAATTCACCATACAAAAGAAATAATAGTAACAAAAATAACAGTCTCATCACAGTTTGCCAGTCCATATTTTAAGTTTTTCAACCAATGAGATGCTGATAATCAAATTTCCTTTTATTTTGTTTTATTTCATTTGTGTTAATGAAGCCTTATTTCTTCTTCACTGCAAAATACTAACTCTTACGGTTGTCAGTAATATATTCAGCTCTTATCTGTTGGCTGCCAAAAGTTATGAACATTGAACAGAATAAAAAATATCCAATGCAAACATTTATTTTTCTGTCCTGCACTTTGGAAAGATGGTTAAGCCTTCAGAGAACAACTTATTTTCCAGTTGGCTTCCCCACAATTTTAGTTATAGCCGATGGCTGCATGGTGTTTAAATGAACAATGCACTTTTTACTTATCTAAATTGAAAAAAAAATAACTGCATAGAATAAAATTTGACCACATTCTTCATTGTTAATGTAACTCAACAGGACCATCTCAAAGGCATGAACAAAAGTAACATATTATGTACAATAGAATGGAGAAAACATCGTTGATTTCTTATTACTACTATTTAACATAAAGTATCAAGGCCCACTACTACAATAATATTTTTGCTGAATTATCAGTACTTTATCTTGTAGAAATCTGATGTCCAAGATAACTTTGAGCCCAACTGTGTTCTTCACTGTGTGCAAAAATGACCCATTCACTTCTGTAGGGGTGGACTTTTTTTGACAAAACTATACCTGCGTGTACACTACCACCGAGTTCTGTCAACTTACGGCAGTTTTATCGATGGTGGTAAACCTCATTCTACGAAGAATAACACCTTTGTTGACAGAGTTCTGTCAACAAAAGGTAGGTGTGGACACAGGGAAGAATTTCCCCCCCTCCCAGACCCCGAAAGCCGCCCCTCACACACCTCTCCCCCGTGTCCCCCACACCACTGCAGGGTGAGGCCAGGTAGGCTTCTACCACTCACCCCATCCCCCGTTCCCTGTGCCCGGTCCTGATCGCCCCCCTTATCCGCCCGCCCTGTCCCCGTGGACAGTCCGCTAAGAGTGACTTACCTCCATCAAGACAGCCCCAACAGTAGACCTCCCGAAGCCTAACTGATGACCCATGGAGCGGTAGCTGTCGGGGGTGGCCAGCTTCCACAGAGCAATAGCAACGCACTTCTTTAGGGGGATGGCAGCCCACAAGCGGGCATCTTGGTGTTGCAGGGTAGGGGCAAGCCAAGCACAGAGCTCCTGAAAGGTGGACTTTTGCATCCTGAAGTTTTGGAGCTACTGGTTGTCGTCCCTCTGCTGCATAACGATCCAATCCCACCAGTCGGAACTGGCGTCCAGCCTCCTAACTCGCCTCTCCAGGAATAAGTTCAGGGGCAATGGCAGTAGGGCTGCAGCCCTACTGAGGGGCTCAGAGCTGGGCTCTGAATCCAGCTCTGCCGCAAACATCATGATGCTCTCATGAAGATGCAGCAGAACTTCCATCATCACAGTATGGGGAAGCAGGGCAACCAGAGCAAAACTGCAGCAGCTTTGCTTTCCCTCTAGGAGGTAGGCAAGCAAGAAGCAGGAGCAGAGCAACAGCTGTCCAGGAGGATCCATTTAAGTATGCATCTCTGCAAAGAGCATGCAGCAGCACCTGTACTTTAAGGCTGCCCCATAACCTGCCAGAAGCACTTCCGGGAGCCTTTTTTCATCGACAGAGTGTCCGCCAGTCTGGACGCTCTTTGTCGACAAAGCAGATAGATTTTTTGATACGCGTAATGCAGTCTGGATACCCTTTGTCAACAGAGGCTTTGTCTACAGTATCTGTCAACAAAGCCTCTGTTGACAAAAGCCTGTAGTCTAGACATACCCTAGGAGTTCTACATCTTATTGTCCTGGTGCATGACTTGCAAACAAATGTGTCTTCAATATTGCCTGATGCCATCTGTGCCTGAGATAAATAGTTACTGTATCTAGCTGAAGTTGTAAGTGACTAAGAGCAGGGTCCTTAGCTTTAATTTGAATGCCAGATACCCAGTGGTTATGTTACCTGGGGTTTCCAGAACTTCCAACAGAGGCAACTTAACTGTTTCATTCCAGGTAGGCTCAGGAATCAAACAGTTGGTATACAGCAATTCTGTCTGATCAGAGATTGCATGGAAATAAGTGTGCTCTTGTATAACACAGCAGTTCTGTTTAAGCAGTTTTTGTTTAACACAGCAATTCTGTTTAAGCACAGAGTCATAACCAAGAGGCTTAGAACTTCCCAGATATACTTACACACTGGAATAGTATTGCATAATTAACAACAGGTTTCTAGGGGCCAATTTCTTACCTGCTGGGAATAAAAGGTATCAGGAAAAAAAGTCTCTCAAGACAGCTTCAGAGGACTACACCAAACTATATTTTATAGCTGCACCAAACTATATTTTATACCTTTTTATAATTTTTTCATGATGACTCCTATTGGACCATCACTTTTCCCAACTTTAAATAAATCTGTAATATCAGAAAGGCATCTAGACTAAAGGTTTCCAACCATTTATCTTTTAGTCTTTTGTTTACTTTTCACCCAACTTCTATTCTGATTATCAGAAGTGAAGAAATTCATCATGCATATTAGAAGGCCAGAGAGATGAACAATCAATTTAGTGCAAACAGGGCCACTGACAGAGGGAGGGCAGGGCTGGTGTCAAAAGTGGCAGATGCCCCAAGGACCAGTGATTTAAAAGAGCCCAGGCTATGAGCCCTCTAAATCACCACTAGAGTCCCCTACTGTGCCCTCCAGATGGCAATGAGGATTTGCAGGGGAGGCACAAAACACAAAGAAAGTGTAATTGTGAGATTCCGAAAGATAGCTACAATACTTGAAACAAGATTTAATAATTTGAAATGTCTTCTAAAATCTGAGCAGGATGAGTGTGGAGCATGTTTTTAGACTTCTCCAGAAAGAATAACTTCTCATATCTTGCTTACAACAATCCTGTTACTGCATCCCAGAATCATGTTTGCACTTTTTGCAACAGCATCACACTGCTGACTCATATTTTGCTTGCGGTCCACTAAGACCCCTAGATCCCTTTCTGCAGTACTCCTTCCTAGACAGTCACTTACTATTCTGTCTGTGTGAAACGGATTGTTCCTTACTAAGTGAAGTACTTTGCATTTGTCCCTATTAAACTTCATCCTATTTACCTGAGCCCATTGCTCCAGTTTGTCCAGGTCATTTTGAATTATGACCTTATTCGTGAAAACACTTGCAACCCATCCCAGGTTGGTACACTTAATAAGCGTGCTCTTTATGTCATTGTCTAAATCATTGATGAAGATATTGAACAGAACCATTCCCAAAATAGATCCCTGCAGAACTCCACGGCTGTGTCTACACTGGCACCCTTTTCCGTAAAAGGGATGCTAATGAGACACTTTGGAATTGAAAATTCCGCGGGGGATTTAAATATCCCCTGCGGCATTTGCATGAACATGGCTGCCACTTTTTTCCGGCTCGGGGTTTTGCCGGAGAAAAGCGCCAGTGTAGATGGGATCTTGCGGAAAATAAGCCCTTATCCGCAAGATCCCTTATTCCTACTTGAAAATGACTTTTCCGCAAGATCCTGTCTAGACTGGCGCTTTTCTCCGGCAAAACCCCGAGCCTGAAAAAAGCGGCAGCCATGTCCATGCAAATGCCGAAGTGTCTCATTAGCATCCCTTTTACGGAAAAGGGTGCCAGTGTAGACACAGCCCACTTGTTATTCCTTTCCAGCATTAGTGTCTGAGAATGGTTATCCAGCCACTTATGTACCCTCCTTATAGTAGCTGCATCTAACTTGTATTTGCCATGTTTATTGATAAAAAGATCATGCAAGACCATATCAAATGTTTTACTAAAGTCTACATATACCACGTCCGCTGCTTCTCCCTTATCCACAAAACTTGTTATCCTATCAAAGAAAGCTATGAGACATGATTTGTTCTTTACAAATCCATGCTGTAGGGATAACATATTAATGTATTGAAAATGATTCCTCCAAATGGAAGTGACTCCCCATAATTTGTTCCCCACAACTTAAAGTGTTTAGATTTATTATTAATTCTTCTTCTTCTTCTTCTTCTTCTTCTTCTTCTTCTTCTTCTTCTTTGTTAAGATTGTTAAATGTTTAGATTTATTATTATTATTGTCCCTTTAGAATATAATGTATTAGGTCATGTAACTTAGAACTGTTAAGAATATAATCCTATGTAGCCAGAAACGCCCCCCCCCCCCCCCCCCCCATGCTCCAGGGCATGCTCAAGCTTGTGCAAGGGGCTGCTTGAAATTGACATTGCGGAGATACATTGTAACAATGCATTGTCAAGCCACTAACTCTGCTATGGGAGCCAAGCCCTGTAATTGACTAAGGGCATTGTTACTTAATTGAGGCCTGTTCTCTTTAAAACATTGTAACTTTATTCAGCACTCAGAGAATGTTTTAAGCAATACCACCCAGAAACTTTCTGTAACTACAACTTTTATTATTATACAAAATACTGTATGAATGTATGAGAGAGTGCTTGGATGATGAATGAATGGTTCTGAGAGGTGCCAGCCTGAGAATACAGCAACAAAGGGCTGAAGAAGGCGTCAGGTGCCAGTGCAACCAAAAGGTGTCAAGTGGAGAAACTGGAGGTCCACCCGATGAGATCACTGACGAGCACCTGGCAGCCACCCTGGAGACATCAGCATGATGCAGCAATTTCCATAGACTGGCATAGGAAGAAATTCCTATAAGAACTGGACTAAAAAACTATGGAATCAGAGTCCAAGGTTCTGCTGCCAGCCCACCAGGAGCTTCAGATGCGCATCTGTGTATAAGGGTTAAGTAGTGTTAGGAATAAGTAGTTAAACAACGTTGTTTGCTTCTATCTTTTCTTTATTTTTTTATTATTATCTTTACAATAAATGTGGCTTTTTGCCTTATCCCCCTCATAAGATCCTGCTTGCTTTTATTTGGTACAACAATGCTGGCTGTTACCTATCACCTTATTTTCTTCCAGATATTTGCAGATGAATTCCATAATTACCTGCTCTAGGGGCCCTGTGCTTCAAAAAGCCCCGCGCATGCGCTGTGGCGCCACCACGCATGTGCGTTGCATCATCACGCATGCGCCGTGGCAAAGGGGGGCCCTGCAAGATTATGCTACCCTGGGCACTGCAAAACGGCCCCTGACCTGATCCATTATCTTTCCAGGCACAAAAGTTAAACGGACTGGTCTGTAGTTTCCTGGGTTGCTCTTATCCCTTTTTATAGGTGGGCACTATATATGGCCTTTTCCAGTCTTCTGCAATCTCTCCTGTCTTCCATGATTATTCAAAGATGAAAGCTAAAGTCTCAGATACCTTCTCTATCAGCTACTTGAACGTTATAGGAGGCATTTCTTCAGGACCTGGTCACTTGAAGATATTTAATTCTTCTAAGTAATTTTTAACTTGTTATTTTTTTTTATTTTATCTTCTAAACATACCCCATTTTCGCTACCATTCATTGTATTAGGAATCCCTTCATCATCAAACTTTTTGGTAAAGACTGAAAAAAGTAATTAAGTGACATGAATCTTTAGCACATCTTGCAACACCAGCTACAGCAGTGCCATGAGAATGCCTGTTCTCATTTTCAGGTGACATTGTAAACAAGAAGTGAGTAGCATTGTCTCATGCAAATGTAAACAAATTAGTTTGTTTGACTGACTGGCTGAAAAAGAAGAATTGCCACCGTAACCTTTAATTAAAAACTTGTTTAATACAACTCAGTGTCATATGGCCTTACATTGCCCATTGAGGATAAATTTACTGTGTAACAGATTTACACTAGAAGAGCCATGGTGAGTTTCATGGTCCACAGAGAAAGTGACTAAATATTGTGTCTCGCCTTGAACTCCACTCAACATCAACACAGGTTTGATTGACAGCAAAGAGAATGAAGACTTCTGAGCCAGTTTCATATGGACCTGGAATTTCTGATGCAGTATAATTTCAGTGGTATAGAGAAAGTTCACTGAATCCCACTGACAGAGAGAGGGAAAGGGATAATTGCCCCGGAGTTTGGCCATTCAAAGGAGCCTGGGACTCCCAGCAGCACAGAGACTTAGGGGCAACTTTGAGGGCTGCTGAGTGGGGGAGAGCATGTAGCAATCTGGGTGGCACTAAGGGTTGGCTGCCTTGGCCCGCCTCTTCTCCCTGAGACCCTGCCTTTCTGGGGGAGAAGAGCTGCCCCCTCCCCATACACCTGGTCCAGGGTTGCGGGGAGGCTATTGGATCCCCTGAGTCCACTATGACAATGTGGGCAGCCAAAAATCATAACACATATTGCTGAGTATTGCAAAATGACTCAGTTTCCTGGAGGTCTTTGTGCATTGAACATTATTGATAAGAAAGCTGTGGCTTGGCTTGACCAGATCGCATATGCCAAATAATAAATAGGCCTCTGAAGCATTATTTTTAATTATCTTGATAGCCAACATGTTCCCTTACAACAGCAGTTCTCAAACTGTTCACTGGACCTGCTTCAGAAAAACTGCTAGCGGGCCCAAATGTCTTTCTTTACCTAAAGGTTCCTGTAGCTTCCCATGGCTCCCCTTTGCAGGTAACAGTGAACAAGAGACAATGGAACCTGCAAGACTCCATGGCTATGTAGCATTTAGATAAACAAAGCAGCACGGGCCTGCTAGCAGCTTTTGCAAATTGGGCCCATGGAACTGTTTGAGAACAACTGCATTTTAAGATTCTGACAGTATTTATGTCATAAACCAAATTTGTAATGGATTTTTAAAAATCTACTCTAGGCTTATAGTTGGCATTTAAATTCTTGAAGACAAATTGTTTCTGTAATCATAAATGTGTTTGTTTTTTAATTGAAGTTATAGGTAAGAAATATCTAATGCCATTGGGTGGTCCTAAAACAAATATGGCATTATTTAAAATTACATTTTATAGCTATATATATTAACATAGACTAGATCCTTCTAATGGAAAATATCCATTTCTCATAACCATAATTATTACCCCAGGAGCATTATAAATATTCATAGCTGAAATATATACACAGATTAAGGGAACCATGTATTGTCTGGCAGAAGCAAAGTATGGAAGCAAAATTAAGGTTGTGTGTTTAAACTTTGAAGGAAACTAATGTGTATAGCACTTTTCCCTATTTGCTAGAGGCAGAAAAGTTTAAATTGAAGTTGTGGAATCTGTCAGTAAAAATATACCAGGGGGATATTAAGGTACCCTAATTAAGAAGTGTCCCATAATTTGTACTGAAATTAGTACAGGCAATGATCTTTCCCTCTGGTTGTGCACATAGAGGAAAGGAACTTTTTCAGCTGTAATGTTGGGGAGTGACACATATACAAAGTATCTTCTCCTTTCTAGGGACTCCAAAAGAATTCCCCCAGAACTGTTACGATTCCATGGCACACTCTTTTAGACTGGATGGATTAGGAGGTGGTAAGGAAAGTGTCCCATAATTTGTCACTTTGGGTAAATCTGCACTGCGGCACTAGCTCAAAATAAGCTATGCAATTTAAGCGATACAAATTGCATTGCTTATGTCAAGCTTATTTCGAGATAGTCTGTTTTGAAATTTGGTGCTTTCTTCAAAGTGCCAAATTTCAAAATAGATCACTATTCCAACTAGTTCCTTAATCCTTGTAGAAGGAGGTTTACCAGGATGTTGGAATAGCATGCCCATTATTTTGATTTCATTTTGAAATAATGGGAATGCTGTAAAGATGTGGAAAATGCTATTTTGGAATACCAGACGTTTCCCGAAATAGCGCCTCAGTCTAGATGTACCTTTCATTTTGACTAGATTATATTGGGAGGGAAGTTGTATTTACCAACCTTAATCCTGTTTAAACAAGATGTTTATGGATTAACTCAGTTTAATCCTCTCACAGGAAAGTGAGTAGGTAGCCCTCTCTGCTCTGTTACTTCAGTGATTTTTTTTTTTTTTTTTTTTGCTGGCTCATTTATTTTCATGCATAGCAAAGGACACACAATCAGTCTCTCGAGTGACTGTTTCATTATCAGCATTATGCTCATAGCTCTCAGGAGCACAGTAGGTGCTACCCCATGGAAGCAGGTGTAGACTGAGTGGATGCCATTGCAACAATGATTCAGAAGTGTGCTTGAAGTGAATACTGATCAGCAACCCTGAACCCATGCTGGCTTTAAATCCACTTGTATAAAAAGAAATGAAATGCTTGATACCATCTGGGCCTCTTCTCTTTCCTATGAGTAGAAAAATAACCTTGCTTTAGCCAGATCTTTCTTACTGTGCACTTGTCAATTTATATCTCAGAAAACACTTAAACTGTGTTTTAATCACGTGCCAAACACTGCTCACTTCACATTGTAAACCATTTTTATCTAAATTGAACATATGGTGGTAATGCAACATATGCTATATTTTTCTTTCAGACCTATTACATTCATACCATGATAACAGTAATATGTTGGCACTATTATGCTTCCTGATACAGTTTAATCTGATGTCTTGCACCAGTAGCTTCTCATAGCTGGTGAATTAAGACATTTATTGAATTATCCTTTTATATGATATGAGGAAATCTTTCCATGTTGAACAATTACTGGTCTGTGTAATTTGTAATATTTCTCAAAATAAACTAGTTGTTTTTCTACAGACAAAGGAGGACACAGACCCTGCCTTGACTTAAAGAGTGACCAAAATTGTTAAAGTGTAGAAAAATTAATATCGTGTACAGTCATTGATAGGAGATTGAAACTCTTCCATTTGTTGCTTTAGACCAGTTAAAAACATTAGGTCAAGAATACCTGGCAGTCACAAACTCAAGGTAGTTTCAATGTAGGCAATATGAACGTTAGGATTATTTAAATGCATAGACCATGTCAAATGGGAAATCATATCAAAAGATAGGTCACCTACGTGGTAGCTAATCTCAAATGGATGATTTCAGACTCTTGACTGCTAAACTTGAAAAGTACATGTTTCAAGAGTACTGAACACATTTTCTTCTGAATGGGTTGTTCTGTAAATCTCCTCCAGACTTGCAAATTAGTCTGAATTTTAAGACAAAGACTTATTTCTCTAATACACCTGAGTACAGCTTACACACAGCTGAGAAGAAGTCCATGGTCCTGTGCAACAAAATAGCATGCGATCACGTAATTAAAGACTATCTCATAATACTTGGGCAACATTAATTCTGTAGTTTCTCAACTTAAGTGCATTTTCTTGTATGAACCTAGCTCCCTGGCCAGACTACATTTTATAGGATTATCCACCGCTGCTGTGGTTGAAGTGCTATGGTGAATCATTTTATTCTTGTAATATGTCCCATGGCAATGCCAATTGGATGCACAGTTAATCACATGAAGGAATCCAACCCTCAAATGAAAATGCTTATGAAACATCATTAATGTCCTACAAAGGAATTCCACACTCTTGCTAGTTTCTTAAAAGGGAAGAAAACCTGAATCTTCTGAAAATCTTGTACATTAACAAACTCATATTTTCTATCTTGTTTGAATGGAAAAACGACTGAGAGGTAGATAAATAGCTAGCTTACGTCAGTCTTAAATATTTTAGTTCTGAGAATAAATGAGTGTACAGACTTACATTATAGTTTGATTTTCACGGTGTATATTTTTTCTTGTTTCAGACAATATACCTGTGAAATGAGTGGCATGGTATATGTTCCAGGTGGGTGGAGTAATTTCAATTGTAGTCATTCTAGCAATACATAGCAATATAACAAGCTTAGCTGACTAAAAATCATGGACTTTTAAAATAAAACAAAATTAAAATATTCCCGTGACAACTATTTGCTGTCTTAATTGTGCTTTTTAGGTTCCTATTATATTTAGTGACTAATTAAAATATAATCAAGTACTGAAATTAGTACAGGCAATGATCTTTCCCTCTGGTTGTGCACATAGAGGAAAGGAACTTTTTCAGCTGTAATGTTGGGGAGTGACACATATACAAAGTATCTTCTCCTTTCTAGGGACTCCAAAAGAATTCCCCCAGAACTGTTATGATTCCATGGCACACTCTTTTAGACTGGATGGATTAGGAGGTGGTAAGGAAAGGTGTAAACATGACTCAGACTTTCATTTATAATGAGTTGCTGCAGGCGATGTCTAGACTGATGCTTTTTTTCCCAGCAAACGGTACGCAAATTGCTCTCCACAATTTGCCTACCTTTTTTCTGATAGTTTTGTTGAAAGAGTCTTTTCCGAAATTTGACCCATCTACACTGGGCTAAATTTCAGAAAAACTTCCTCTTTTGTAAGAGTCCTTCTTCCTCAGGAAAACAGGGCTTTCAAAAGAACATGTCTGCTCTTCCGCAAAAAATGTCAGAAGAGTAGACGCATTCTCAGGACATAGCAGACTTTTTCTGGGATATCAGAGGTATACCAGAAAATCTCCATAGTCTAGACATAGCCTGATGCTGGCTGAAGAAACATGTAACAGCTGGTAGGGTCCCTTGCAGATCTTGTAAAAGAGTCAGTCTTCTGTGTGGATACTTCTGCATCATATGGGAATGGAATAGATGGGTTTGGAAGACTACATATGCAGCACAGCTGTTCCTAACTGAGAGTAAACTTTCATGAAAATGTTGTAAGAGTTCCTGGATCTTCTTTTGCATCCCTTCCTCCCTGTCTCTAACAGATAGTTCCACCAGCAAGGTGGTGATGTATTCTTGAGTTTGCTTTTAAATCTTTTGTTCTTGTCTGCTGAAAATCACAGCTATAGAGTAAGTTGTCTTTTAAATAACCAGTCCCTCCAATAGAATCTAGCATTTTCTCATGCTGCATAAAACACAGCAAGTGTTTTTGCATTACAGAACATTCTTTACGTTTCATGAATTTCTTATTTCCACCCTGGAATTCACAGAAAAAAAATACTCTGTTTAATCTGACATAGGGGACTTTAAAAATAGAATTGGAAAGGAAGAAAAAGCCTTGAACATAGTGTCCAATAGAAATTTAAAAACAACATTAGACTAGTTTTTAAAGAACAGTTTTACTGTAAAAGGCTTCCTGTGGCTTTTGCTTACAATACATTGGTATAAACAGAAACACATTATTTTAGTTATAGGAAATAGCCAAAGGACACTTCTACTGATACCTCTATAATACATTTGTAAGTATGCATAGGTTGGATCTCCCTTGTCAGGCACCTTTGGGACCTGAGCTGTCCTCAACCAGGGAGCTTGCCAGACCAGGGGAGGTCAAAGCGCCACTGTTAGCTACCCTACTGTTGGCTCCTCTTCCTGGAGCTGCCAACGTTGGGGTTCCCCACCCTGCCACTTCCCTGCTCATAATGGCCTGGAAGAGGCTCCCCACTCGCTGCCACTGGGGGGTTCCCAGTCAGGGCCGCCCAGATGCCATCAGCCCAGGGCCAGATTATCCATTAGGCATAGTGGGAACAGTGGCTAGGGCCTATGAAAAATTAGGGCCTGTGAAGAATTTAGGGCCTGAAAAAAATGTATAATTGACTTAAAAATAAGAAAATAAAATTGCTAAATCACACAAACATTTTTGCTATTTTTTATTAGAATACATGTGCAAATGTTGAAGGTCAATTAAGTGCAGGTGTATTAAATCTTTAGTCAAGAAACAACATACAGGTATAACATACAATTTACACACACACAGTCCATACAGGTCCTCTACAAGCTAGGCAGCAGCATGACCTCACAGCTGCTTAATGAGCCCCACCCAGGAGCTCAGAACTCCTTCACTGGGAGATGCCTTACTGAAGGAGTGGGTACTTCTCCCCCTAGCAGCAGCAGCAGCATGCTAGAGATGGAGTTTGTATCTGTCAGCTGGTAGGGAGGAGGCATAAGGGGGAGGGGACAATAAATGGCTGCCGAGGACAGGATTAGAGGGGGAAGTTTGGGGTATCCTGGCTGTGCTGGGAGAGCAGAGGATTGGTGTGATTACAGCAGCTGGGTCTGGCTGCAGTTTCATGTGAGAAACCCAGAAGCCTCTATCCTGCTGATTTGGGAGGGAATGGGAGAAAAGGGGGAGTAGATGGGATAGGTTACGTAGGTGAGGGACAAGGGGGTTGGCTGGGTGCTGGCATCTGTGAGGTGAGGTAGAGGGAGTTTGTTTAGTGTTCTGACTCATTCTTATCTGGGCTGCAACTGTTGGTACAAGGGAAAGACATAGAACTCTCTCCTAGGCTGGGGGAAGGGTAGAGAAGCAGGCTGCATGGGAAAATGATATGCAGGGATATGGGGGCATATGGTTATATGGGAGATAAGGATGCTGCTGTGGAAATTTCATAGTCTCATTAATGCATCAGAAGGAGCTTAGTCAAATATATCTTCTCTTTTCTTGTTGAGGCTGGAATGAGGAGAGGTTGGTATTAATTACCAACTGATTGGTGACATCATTACACGATCTTAAATATGCCAGGAAAATATGTTGAGGGAATGTATAAAGTAGCACCCACTGTTAGACTTGTAGAGCAAACAGAAAACAGTGACTCCTCAGCAGTCCTAGACCAAAATATTTTTCACCTAGTATCAGGAGGAAGAGATAAAGCGCTTGCTTTTGGCCATGTTGAGTTTGTTAAGAGGAGGCAATCTGTCTGGGGATGTTAGCCTGAGCTAAAACTAGTTTGTTTGGAGGGAGGCAGGTCCAGAGCAGACAAATAAAGGGGATGGAGAGATTCTGCATTAGCAGATCTTAATGCAGGACCTGACCTCACATGTATTGGGATTTTCTATTGTAAACTACCAGACTGTTGTTTTTTAAGTTTATCCTGTACAGACTAACTCGGCTACCCCCTGAAGCTATTGTAAAGCAGCTAGGTTGCTTTTGTAGATAAGGATTAGGTGGATAAGCCTAGCTCATGACATTTGCATGATTACATTTCAAAGAAAGTTTACATACATGTTTATGGGTTAAGTTGGTGGGAGTAAGTTTTTGACAGATTTTTTTGGAGTGTTGTAGATATCTGAAGACTCTGATCTTTATTTTTAAAAATACCCTGTGTATTTTCCAAACAACATGGTAAATTGTTAAAACTGGGAGAACTTTGCCATGGAACTTGTTTATTTCTTTGGCCTTTCAATTAGAGTTGGAGTCCAGAAGAGTGATTTCCATTACATTTTAGAATTTGTTTGGGAAGGGGCACTAAGGCCAGATCTTTTTCTATATAGTATAGTCTGGCTTTTATGAGTCAATGGGAGTACTAGGTTTGATGCTGGGTGTATTGTAGAATGAAGACTGTATTTGAAATCTCTATAAAAAATTGATCCGTCTACAAACTCTGAAGCCATGTTTTAGAGTGCTGCTCTGAAGCTTCTACTCTTTTAGGTGACACACACAAAGTGAAAGTTTCAAACAAGGATAACTTTTATCTGCATTTACAGGTCTGTTTCACTTGCATAGTGATCCTAAACATTCATTTAAAATCCTCATAATAAACCACCTGATGTTTTACTTTCCATCCTATTTTCACATTTGTGGCTTTATTTGCTTTCTGTGTTCCTTTATTACTTATTTTTACTGTTCTATGTTTGTGCACTAGTAATTAAATTCAGAGAAACTACATAGGCAAAGAGTGAATGCCTTTTTCTCTGCTTTCAAATATAAGTAAATATTGTATTAATATTTGCAAGCAGAGCATAACTGTTTCCAGTTGATTTATAGATTGCTTTAGCATCTTAAAGCTGAGCTATGAGTGTGTGTTTAGTAGCTTGAGTTGTTAGAAAGCATGATAAAATACTTGTAGTCCCAGGGTAGTGTTAATTTTCTTTTTATTTGTTATTAAATAAACAACCTAAGCATTGCTCCTTGTTAATTTCCCTTATTTTAAATTTTTTGTCTTCCGTACCTACAAGCTGTTTAAAATAAATATTTATATCGAGTTTTTTTTGTTTGTACTTATGGGATACATAAAAAATTCAACCCACCCAAAGATGAAAAACGTTAAAGGAAACACTACTTATTACTACGGTGTTTGCATTTCACAGTTGAGTTTCAGAAACCTACTACTAAATGATATTGAACGATCTTGTGACACAATGTTGACAAGTTATTAGCTCTGTGGCACAATGCATAGCTCTGTGGATTTTACAGTCATGGAGATGGCAACATCACCTTACTTTATTACCTAACTGATTAACTAGCAGGTGAATCCTAAGTACAATTGTAGAATACAACAAAATGGCTGTTATTTTAGAATGAAGTAACATGATTTTCTCACACTGTGTACCACTTTCAAGAGCGAACATTGAAGTGTGTGACATTAGGTGTATAGGTGATAGGGTATAGGGTATTTCTCCCTTAGATTTCTATATAGTCTAATTTAAGGGCCTACAATTATGAGAGCTCCTAGGGCTTATAAAGAGCTTAATCCCACCTGGTTCAGCCATTGCTGACCCCAGTACCTTTGGGGGTTCCTCGGGGTTTCCTGGCACTAAGGCCACCTGGACGCTGCCACTGGGGGATTCCTGGGGTTTTCTGGCCTGGGCCACCAGGCTGGCCTTGCTGCCACTGGGGATTCCCCTGCTGGGGCTTGCAGTCCTGCCTGCTGCCTGGCCCTGTGACTAGGGTTCCCTGGCTGGGGCTCCTGGGCCACTCTGTGACCCCTCTGCTTGGGGGAGCTCTGAGGGTTCCTCAGGCAGGGCCACTCCAACTGCCTTCCCCCACGGATACCGGGGGGTTTCCCATCCCAGTCAGATGCCGTTTGGCCCGGCTGGCACTGGGATCCCCCGCCTAACCACTGATGGACCAGCTGGGACTCTGCACACCTCTCTTTCCCGGGGCTCTTTGGTCCAGCGACATCTGTGGCCTTGCCATACCATGGATGTTGTCGGACCAGAGAGTCCTGGATTTGGAAGGTTCAACCTATATACCTTTGTTTCCCTGCAGAGTATATGAACAACATGGCAGACAAATAACAAGAAAGTTTGACCATGCCAAAACTTCTCTTGGTTCTCCTGAAATGGATTTTCTTTTCTGTCTCCATTTCACTCCTTGTGGGAAAAAAATGCATTTTTGAACTTTCAACCTGGTTTACAATGGAAGTTGGAGTTTGTTTTGTTTTTCAAAAAAAATTGCAGTTTTTAATGGAAAAGAAAGACTGTGTTCTTGCAAGACCTACTAACAACACTTAGAAGTATATGAGGGTATGTCTACACTACCCTCCTAGTTTGAACTAGGAGGGTAATGTAGGCATACCGCACTTGCAAATGAAGCCCGAGATTTGAATTCTATGTATTCATTTCACGAGGAGTAACGGTAGTTCGAACTAGGAAGCCTAGTTTGAACTACCTAGTTCGTGCCCTGTGTAGCCGCGCTGCACGGGGTTCGAACCAGCGGGGTTTTAAAAATGGCGGCTCCCCGCTTATGCAAATGAAGCCCAGGAAATTCAAATCCCGGGCTTCATTTGCAAGTGCGGTATGCCTACATTACCCCGCTAGTTCGAACTAGCGGGGTAGTGTAGACATACCCTGAGTGAATATTGATAGATATTTTGGAAGAAGTGAATTTTAAAGAGGTGTTTTAAGGAAAAGAGGTTAATTGCTCTTTGCAACAGAGAGCTAGAAGGAAGCTCAGGGGAACACTTCAGTTAGAAAGAGGAATATTTCAAAAAACTTTGAGTATGTAAAAAGAGATAATGAAATTTCAGATACTTTTTGCTGTTGATATGTTCTTCATACAAAAACCTGATGTGGACGTTTTACTCAATAAGAAGGTTCAAGCAGCGGGATTTTTTTACAGGAATTCATCATTCACTAAACAGCCATACAGAGTAATGTTAACTCACACACAGCCTTTCCTAAGTTTTCTCATTTTTATTGACAGACAATTCTAACCAAATCACAGAAAGGTTACATGACTTAGCATTTACTGATAAATGAAGAATAATTCTGAATTCATAATCAAATCAATCCTCAACTAATTTTTCCTCTGGGCAATAATTTATCATAAGTGCATAACTATTAGAAGCTTTTTTTTCTCTGAAGCACCTCATCAAGTTAATATCGGGGGGTATGTCTACACTACCCCGCTAGTTCGAACTAGCGGGGTAATGTATGCATACCGCACTTGCTAATGAAGCCCGGGATTTGAATTTCCCAGGCTTCATTAGCATAAGCGGGGAGCCGCCATTTTTAAATCCCCGCTGCTTCGAACCCCATGCAGCGCGGCTACACGGGGCTCGAACTAGGTAGTTCGGACTAGGTTCCTATTCCGAACTACCGTTACTCCTCATGAAACGAGGTGTACCGGTAGTTCGGAATAGGCACCCTAGTCCGAACTACCTAGTTCGAGCCCCGTGTAGCCGCGCTGCACGGGGTTCGAAGCAGCGGGGATTTAAAAACGGCGGCTCCCCGCTTATGCTAATGAAGCCCGGGAAATTCAAATCCCGGGCTTCATTAGCAAGTGCGGTATGCATACATTACCCCGCTAGTTCGAACTAGCGGGGTAGTGTAGACATACCCTGGGTGATTTCTTAATAGAATGGGTATCTTTCTTGCTCTAGTGTGCCCAACCAAAAGGTGATTTATTAGATTAAAAAAACCACATCTTGCTAATAGAATTCATGTCATATATTGGTTTTACTTTCTCAAAATATTACTAAAACCCATAATACCCTGGGACCCAGAAAGCTGCAGTTTTCATTTGTCCTCTAATCCCTGCCCTTCCCATTGGTCACTATCATTCTTCCTTGTTCTGTCATCTGTCTTGTACTCCTTGTCCTTCCCCATCTGTCCCTCAACCACACTATCTGCAAGGCTCCTTCTGCGCTGTCAGTTACTGCATCCTCTGTTCCCTGCTTTACAACAGCATCTTTAGTGCTATTTTCCTGCATTGAAATATGGGCTGTAGAAGGGTGTCAAATTCCTTTCCCTCATTTCCTGACAGGAAGCATGAGTGACACCATCCTTTCCTCAATTCCTGTTCTTTTCCTTCTAGGCACCCAGAAGGAGAAGATTATGGCACTCATTGTTGCTTCATTTTGGCTTTAATTTCATTTCTCCTTCCCTATAGCCCCACCTTTTGCCTCACACGTAATCTTCTGTGCGCCCAAGCTTAAAAGAGACTATAGGGAGAGTGTTTCCATATTTTGATTGGTCTATTTTCTACCTCTCCACTCAGCAACTCCCATTTCTGGGCTTGCTTATTTCTTGCTCTTCCCTTGCTAATCCTTGATTTTTCTCCACTCCAGTAAGGCACTGTTACCTACTCATATCTTCCCCTTCTGGCTTCAATCCATTTCAGGAGCCTCTTCTGATTATATGAAATCTCCTTTTTTCTCTCCTCCCACCATGCCTATGTTTTAGACCATACCTAGCTTCCTGTGTCTCCTAGTGGCTTCCCTGGCCATTCGTTAGGTTTATCCTCTGGTGGGCTAACAAATGGTTTGTTTATCTAAGAGTCCAAAGGCCCAGAGCACCACAGCTCCCATTGGTCGTGAATGACCAACCACGGTCATTGGGAATTGTGGAAAGCGGTGCAGACTGGGTCACTGTTGGCTGGGAATTGTGTTAAATTAATCTCAAATTAATCGCTCAGTCTTGTTAAATTAATCTCAAAGCTGTTCAAATTTACACTGATTCCCAAGCCCATCCACTTGGGCCCACAGAAGAAGAGAATAGCAGTGATCCCATGCATTATGGGCACACATTCACTATGGCCCTGCTCTGACCCCTATATTAAGGGACGGTAGCAGGGCTGACGTACAGATCATACAGAACTGTCCTGTGTACATAGGGCATCACTGAAGGCCAGGGGCCATTTCCAACCACTTTAAAGCCCCTTGATGCTGCTAGAGTAATGAAAAAGGGCTGAATGCAACCAAGAAACAGATCCTGTTGTAAACCTGGGATGTAAGTGAGAGCAGAATCAGACTGAAAATACTTTAATTTTTAACTCAAGCTAAAGGTCAATTCTGATGTTATAGGTCCCCAAGTCCTCCCAAGTTTTAGTATCATAATTAGGGAAAAATCAAATTGAACCACATTCTAAGTCTCTTTAAATTGATCTGTTCTCTTGATAACTGAATCTCAAAGCCTGAAGCTCCTTTTCTCTTTAATCTTCCACTTATTATCCAGTTTATTTTTTGTTTACCTTTTATGTTGTCACCTACAAAATAGGTTTGTGACCTAGAGGTAGCCTGTGTGGCAGTGGCTATGTCTAGACTGCAGAGCTTTTCCAGGATGCTGGAGGTATCCCGGAAAAACTCTGTGCCATCCAAGGAACACATCCGCTTTTTCGGAACAGTTTCTGAAAAAGTGGACATGTTCTTTCAGCATGCCTGTATTCCATTCAGTGAAAGGAATAAGGGATGTTCCAAAAGAGGAGAGTTTTTTTTCCCAATATTTGGCCCCCTGTAGATGGGCCAAATTTTGGAAAAACCTTTTTTAGAAAAAAAAATGGAAAAAGATACACAAATTGTGGTTTGCAATTTGCGTGTTTTTTTCCAACTTTTCTTGGCAGTGTAGAGGTAGCCAGTATATAGAAGCGGCGAGGAGTCCTGTGTCACCTTATAGACTAACTGAAGTGTTGGAGCATAAGCTTTCGTGGGCAAAGACCCCTTCGTCAGATGCATGTCCTGCACTGCATGCAAGAAGTGGGTCTTTGCCCATGAAAGCTTATGCTCCAACACTTCACTTCAGTTAGTCTATAAGGTGACACAGGACTCCTCGCCACTTTTGCAGATTCAGACTAAGGGTATGTCTACACTACCCCGCTAGTTCGAACTAGCGGGGTAATGTATGCATACCGCACTTGCTAATGAAGCCCGGGATTTGAATTTCCCGGGCTTCATTAGCATAAGCGGGGAGCCGCCATTTTTAAATCCCCGCTGCTTCGAACCCCGTGTAGCGCGGCTACACGGGGCTCGAACTAGGTAGTTCGGACTAGGGTCCTATTCCGAACTACCGTTACTCCTCGTGAAACGAGGTGTACCGGTAGTTCGGAATAGGCACCCTAGTCCGAACTACCTAGTTCGAGCCCCGTGTAGCCGCGCTACACGGGGTTCGAAGCAGCGGGGATTTAAAAATGGCGGCTCCCCGCTTATGCTAATGAAGCCCGGGAAATTCAAATCCCGGGCTTCATTAGCAAGTGCGGTATGCATACATTACCCTCCTAGTTCGAACTAGGAGGGTAGTGTAGACATACCCTAACACGGCTACCCCTCTGATACTTGACACCAGTATATAGTGTTCCTGGAGAACTGACCCTGCAGAGTGGTGAACTTCCTGCCAGTTTCTGAATGTCTTTTATCTCCCCTGACTTCTATGTAACTTGCAGGTTTGTGTCTATGTCCCATATCAACTCATTTGGCAGTGTCATGAAATTCAGGCAGATGTGCCTGCCCTCTAGGATGAATTTATGAGAATATGACCAGTGCCTGATAGATACATGGTCCTTTCCAAATATGTTTGAAATGCACAGTAATGACAGTATCATAGTGCTTCACTGGTACATTATTTGCCCTTCCAGCTAAAAGCATTAAAGGGTAAATGTTGCTAAGAAATTCAAATGGGTTAAAGTGAAATCATTCTCATTTAGTCCATAAGGAATTTATCTTTAATAATCTAAGCCAATTGTCTCATTGGTCCATATGTTCCTCTCTGTTAAAAATCATGAAGGTATGCAGATTGTTCTTACAACAAAAAACATGAGGCATACCCCCTGTACAGATTACAAATGTCTAAGCAGCATGCTGCCATCAGAAGAAACAGCAGCTGAAGACATAAAGCTTCTACATAAATAAATATAATGTGACACTGCATATAGGGAGCCAAGGGAGGGTAGGGATGGAAGACATGTAAAGATGAAGCAGAACAAAAGTTAGATATACTGCATGATTTCAAATAACCTGGAATGAATGAATAACATTTTGGCAGATTACTGTGGCTTTGCAAAAACTGAGAAACAAAATAAACAAATGGATCAGGCTCTACTTAATATTGTAAGAAAGAAATTTTCAGATAGTATTATTTCTAAACCAGCAGGGAATTTGGCTCACTGTGTACATGACATGTCAAACCAATCTGATATCTTTCTTTGACAGGATAATGAGTCTGATGGATAAGGGAGAAGTGATAGACATGGTATACCTACACTTTTGTAAGACATTTGATACCATCTCACATGATATTCTTATCAATAAACTAGGCAAATACAACTTAGATGGGGCTATTATAAGGTGGGTGCACAACTGGCTGGACAATTGTTCTCAGAGAGTAGTTATTAATGGTTCAAAATCCTGCTAATAGGGCATAACAAATGGGGTTCCGCAGGGGTCTGTTTTGGGACCGGTTCATTTCAATATCTTCAATATCATCATCAACTATTTATATATTAGCTTAGAGAGTACATTTATTAAGTTTGAAGAATGGGAAGCGACTGCCTAGGAAGGAGTATAGCAGAAAGAGATCTAGGGGTCATAATGGACCATAAGTTAAACATGGGTCAACAGTGTGACACTGTTGTAAAAAAAAACCAACAACCCACAATTCTGGGATGCATTAACAGGTATGTTGTGAGTAAGAGACGAGAAGTCATTCTTCCACTCTACTCTGCACTGATTAAGCCTCAATTGGAGTATTGTGTCCAGTTCTGGGCACCACATTTCAAGAAAGATGTGGAGAAATTGGAGAAAATCTAGAGAAAAGCAACAAGAATGATTAAAGGTCTAGAGAACATGATCTGTGAAGGAAGACTGAAAAAATGAAAGAAGGAGACTGAGAGCGGATATGATGGCAGTTTTCAGGTTTCTAAAAGGATGTCACAAAGAGGAGGGAGAAAATCTGTTCTCCTTTAGCCTCTGAGGATTGGGCAAGAAGCAATGGGCTTAAACTGCTGCAAGGGAGGTTTAGGCTGGACACTAGGAAAAACTTCCCAATTGTCAGGGTGGTTAAACACGGGAATAAGTTGCCTACAGAGGTTGTGGAATCTCTATCTCTGGAGATATTTAAGAGCAGATTAGACAGACATCTATCGGGGTGGTCTAGATGGTACTGGGTCCTGCCATGAGGGCAGGGGACCGGATTTGATGACTTCTCAAGGTCCCTTCCAGTTCTTGTGTTCTATGATTCTGTGATTCTAAGACATTTTTTAACTAATTACAAATAAATGGTCTCTGTCCCAAAGAGCTTACCACACGGTTGTAGTCATGATGTAATAAGGCAGACAAACACACCAAAAAGGGTGTCTGTGTGTACGTGGAGGGAGGGAGGTAAGAAGGTTGTTTAAAGAAGAGCCACGATTACAATGATAAACATCACACAGTTTCTTAATTATGGTGCATGTATATATCTGGAGAGATCTGTTAAAAGTGCACATTTTGAGGGTTTGGATTTATTCACTTTTTGCAGCTACCATGGCAGAAGTGAGCTGAGAGTCAAATAAAGGGATGTTCATGATGCGGGCAGGGCAGCTATTCTGTCCACAGAGAACAACACTGAAGAAGGCAAAAAGATTGGTGTGGAAAAATGTAGTGGTAGCTCACTGAAAGCAGGGATTAAAAGAGTAGAGAAAAACATAAATGTCAGCCAGCACAGAATAAAGCTTTTAAAGTGAGACTAAAAAAATGTAGGAAAGTGATATCTGTAAAGGTTTGTCTACATTTGCTCCCTAGTTTGGACTAGGGATGCAAATGCAGATAAGCAAAGTAACTAATGAAGCCGGGATTTAAATATCCCGCGCTCCATTAGATGATCTCACCGGCGCGCTAGTTCAAAACATAGCTGATTCGAACTAGGAAGTGCGCTCTGGGACGCGTTAGTTTGAACCAAAGCCCTTGGTTCGAACTAACGTTACTCCTCATTTTTTGAGGCGTAACTTTAGTTCAAACCATGGGCTTTGGTTCGAACTAAAGCATCCCGGCGCGCATTTCCTGGTTCAAATCAACTGTGATTCGAACTAGCGCGCCGGCGAGATCATGCAAATAGAGCGCGGGATATTTAAATCCCGGCTTCATTAGCTACTTCACTTGTCTGCATTTGCATCCCTAGTCTGAACTAGGGAGCCAATGTAAACATACTAAGATTAAACAACATGAAAAAAAATATGGATTGTTGAGAAAGTGACTCATCAGTACTAATGTAAACATTTCTAACAATGTAGCACATTACTATTATCGTTCCAGTTACCATTGTCCTGTATTTTGGATCTATGAGAATATCATAATTCATGAAAGAGGGGAGAGTCAGTTGTACTTGAGTTAAGGAAGAGATTGATTGTCTTAAAACTGTAAATGGAGACCAATAAGATAGAAACAGGATCTAAATGTCCCATTATAACAAATAACATAGCAAGCTGGAACTGGATAACTCCAAATTGCCTCAGGCCATCTACAAGGTACTGAACATTTTCTATGGTTAGTACCTTCAGGAATGGACAATAAAGAAGCATAGTGTTACCTGCAGTGTTAAAAGCAGTTTTGTCAGGAAGGATAGGAAGAGAAATAGCCAGGCTTTATGTAGCATTTTTGTATGGTGGAAACTCTTTGGTAGGAAACCTTTGTCTTCCAGTGAAAAACACAGGTGACTTAGACCCAGGTATCTTCAGGGTTGTAGCAGCCATTATGGATTGGCTGTCTAGAGTATCCATAGAAAGACTAATTGATTTTTAGTTCATTACCGGTCTAATGGACCATCAGCTTGGTCTGGCTATTTAATTGTTGTGCCTGAAAGGCTAGTTGTGGGTGACACCCAGAGTAACACATCTGGAGAACAGAAAGGGTCAATATTTCTAACTTCAGATGCAGAAATGATATAGGCATACAAACTGGATAATTGCATTCAGTAACTTGTAGTCTTCCCAATGATATCTTACATGAGCCATCTTGCTCAATTGTATCACAGTTATGCCATATCTGTATCATAAACATATTTCCATAAAGAATATGGAATGTAAAGTCACAGGGTCAATATTCAAAAATAAAACAAATTTATTAATAAAAGAAGATGGGATTGGGGAATAAAAGTATGAATTAGAGATAGTAATGGATGTGATATGGTAAAAAAGAAGCTACAAATTAAATTAGTCTTGCTTCAAAGTAGAAGCCTTGCCACATGTTTTGGGCAACATGGCTAAGCAAATTCTCAGGTCCAGATCCCCTTCCAAAGTCAAAGGGCGGATTCCTTTGCCTTTAGGGGGAAAAAAAAAGATCAGTTGGAATGTTTTACCCTCATTCGCACTGTTTAATCATCCTTTGAAGTATCCTTCCCCCCCCCCCCCCCCCGAAGGTTACCTACAGATAAAATTCATTGCAGCTTTGTGGAAAGAGATACTGAGTCCATGTTGTTTTTTGCTACAATTCAGATTAGTCTGTTCTTTACAAGTGATTGCCTATTAATGTTGATAACACTGGGCTAGAGGTGTCAGTTTGGTCTCCGAGAAACCAGTATATCCATTCCCTGGGCCTGTTTGGTAAACACTTTGCAGTCTTAGGGTATGTCTACACAGAAAAGTTATTTCGGTATACCAGAGGTATCCCAGAATAGCTACCCCACATCTTTTGAATGCGTCCGTTATTTTATTTTGAAATATAACGGACGCACTGTGTCGCCATCCCTGTAAACCTCACTGTACGAGGAGTAAGGAATGGGTAGAAATAGAGCTGTATTCCAAAATTTGGCACTGTGTAGACCTAGTATCTTTGTCAAGTCTAGTATCATTGTCAGTGTTGTAATCTATCTGGGCCTGGTCTTTCTCATATGGCTCACTCTGAAAGAAGATCCCCTCACCCAGGGAACACAATCTATGCAATTAGGATATAAGAGGCATAACTTTGTTCAGGATGGAATAACCTACTTTGTGGAGCATACATATGTCCCTCTGGGGCTCCCCCAGCTAGCAGTGCTGCTACTGTGCCATTTACAGGTCACTTTGATCTCCTTAAGAATTCATATAATGTCCCTTTTTTTTCCCTTCACATGTAAGCTGAAGTCCAAGCTTATGTAAACCTTTGAGGGCTGTGTGTATACAGAGATGCCTTAAACCACAACCCCTGGCACCTTAGTACCCCTGGAAATTCCAACTAGTTTTTAGCTCCACACGTAATGTCCACATACAGTAGTTTTAACAGTTATGGACTATCTGTCTAAATTGGCATACTACATCTCTTGCAACCATCTGTCCTTCGCGGTGAGGGCTGCCCAACTCCTGATGTGAAACATGATGTATCTCCATGAACTTCCAGGAGACATAATTTCAGATTGGGGCCCACATCTCATTTTGAGTATGACATCCAGTATCCTGAGCACTAAGACTCATAGACTTTAAGGGACCATTTTGATCATCTAGTCTGACCACCTGCACAATGCAGGCCACAGAATTTCACCCACCCACTGCTAGAATAATCCTCTCACCTATATCTCATATATTTAAGACCTTGAAACTATGCTTTAAAGACCCCAAGATGCAGAGAATCCTCCCGCTAGTGACCCGTGCCCCATGCTACAGAGGAAGGCGAAAAACCTCCAGAGCCTCTGCCAATCTACCCTGGAGGAAAATTCCTTCCCAATCCCAAATATGGTGATCAGCTGAACCCTGAGAATGTGGGCAAGACTCATCAGCCAGACACCCAGAAAAAAGTTCTCTATAGCAACTCCTATCTTCTCACCATTGGCCTATTTACCACCGATAGTGAAAGGTCAATTAATTGCCAAGATCATGTTACCTCATCAAACCATCCCCTTGATAAGCCCATCTAGCTTTATCTTGAAGCCAGATAGATCTTTTGCCCCCACTACTTCCCTTGGAAGGCTGTTCCAGAACTTCACTCCTCTGATGGTTAGAAACCTTCGCCTAATTTCGAGTCTAAACTTCCTAATAGCCTGCTTATATCCATTTGTTCTTGTGTCCACATTGGTATTGAGCTTAAATAATTTCTCTCCCTCCTTGGCATTTATCCCTCTAATATATTTAAAGAGAGCTATCATATCTCCCCTCAGCCTTCTTTTGGTTAAGGTAAACAAGCCAAGTTCCTTGAGTCTCCTTTCATAAGACAGGTTTTCCATTCCTCGGATCATCCTAGTGGCCCTTCTTTGTACCTGTTCCAGTTTGAATTCATCCTTCTTAAACATGGGAGACCAGAACTGCAAACAGTATTCCAAATGAGGTCTCACCAATGCCTCGTATAATGGCTCTAACACCTCCTTATCCCTACTGGAAATACCTCGCCTAATACATCCCAAGATCGTATTAGCCTTTTTCACGGCCATGTCACAATGGCGGCTCATAGTCATCCTGTGATCAACCAGGACTCCGAGATCCTTCTCCTCTTCCGTTACTTCCAACTGATGTGTCCCCAGCTTATAACTAAAATTCTTGTTATTAATCCCTAAATGTATAACCTTACACTTCTCATTATTAAATTTCATCCTATGACTATTATTCCAATTTACAAGATCATCCAGATCTTCCTGTATGATATCCCGATCTTTTTCTGAATTGGCAATACCTCCCAACTTTGTGTCATCTGCAAACTTTATTAGTACTCTCCCACTTTTAGTGCTGAGGTCAGTAATAAAAAGATTAAATAATAATGGTCCTAGAACTGATCCCTGAGGAACTCCGCTAGTAACCTCTCTCCAGCCTGAGAGTTCACCTTTCAGTATGATTCGCTGTACTCTCCCCTTTAACCAGTTCCTTATCCACTTCCCAATTTTCATATTGATCCCCATCTTTTCCAATTTAACCAAAAATTCCCTATGTGGTACTGTATCAAATGCCTTGCTGAAATCGAGGTAGATTAGATCTACTGCATTTCCTTTATCTAAAAAAATCTATTAATGTATCTTCAATGTATCCACCTCCAACACATACTACTCCCAAACTTAAAGCATTTATCAAGTAGTGGAAAAACATGTTTTGTGCACTGTCACCAAGATAGGCCACACTCCTGATGCAGGTGAAGTTTTTATAAAGTAATGCAGACCAGGCCTCTACAGGCTGCAGCAATTATAACCCCGAAGCAACTAACCAAGTACTATGTGCATTTTTTATTGAAGTCAATAGGAATTGTCTGCCTATTTCAGAACAGAACTTGGGCTTTCATCTTTTGATTCGTAGTTGATATGGATATTCTGTTTCAGAATGATTCATAATAAATAGTCTCCATTTTTTTAGCATTTAAAGAATAATTAGGTTCACTCATACTGCTAAATAGGACTTTCTAATTTATACAAAAATGTCATGGAGAAAATTATATAAGGAATGAAAGAAGTTGGCAGAGAGACCTGCTGAAAAAGACCCAATCAATCCAGAATTTACATGGAAAATATTTACTGTTGTAATTTTGGTAGGAAAATAGTCAACATATTTTTGTCTTTTTGTCTTTTGTGGAAATGTTGAAAACAATTTCTTGTCTAGCTCCTGATGTACACATACATTAGTGATCTGAACTGTATAAAAAATAAATTATCGCAGACATAATCATGCATCAGGTTACACGTGAAGAAGGGTTTTTTTTAATTAATAGTGGTAACTATTTGAATGTGCCATTTACAATGAAAAACTGAAAGCAGTACACTTTGCAAATCAAATCACTAGCTGGAATTGCCTTGGAATATTGTGATAGTTTTCTTGCTTTCCACTGATCCTCTTCACTTTATATAGTGTACTACATTGTTACTCAATTAAATCTCTTTAATTTGTTTTTTGGGGGGGAAGGGAGGGAGTTCACTACATTTACTTTACCATCTATGTTTTGCTAATATATCAGGCAAGTAAATCAGTTCAGAAACATTCTATTACAACTGCTGTTGTGGTTTTAAATAATAACGGGGCATTTTGAAAGAGATAATTGAAATGACATATTACTCAGCTTACACTAACATTTTAGACATTTATTGAGTGTATTTGCCTTGTTGCTAGACTTCAAAGGAATTAAAAAGCTTCTTTCTTTCAAGGAGAACTCAAACTCTGCTTCATAAATGAAATGTGAGAGTTAAAAATACCACCATGACCACCACCACTGTGGATAAAAGTTAGTACTAAACACAATGCTTTAATTATGTTCAAGCCTTTTTCTCTACTTTGACTCAGAATTATTTGTTTGTTACCTGACAATGCTTTTCATCATTCTGAGGTTTGCCTCTGTCCCTTTAACATTAGAGTGATGTTGACTGAAAAGCATATAGCAGTATGGTAATGGTGCAATTCCACAAGGAAACATATTTCAATTTCATGCATGGCAAGTTGCATAGGTTAATATTTTAAAGGCAGTTGGAAATTATAAAGTAGTAACAACTGTGATAAGTAAAGGTGGCTTAGTAAACGCTTTGTGGAGATTACTAAGGGGGGCTGTGAATGTGTGTGTGACAGAAGTTATTTCAGTTTAATAAAACATGCTGTATTCTCTCCAAACTTATTGAGGCCAGCATCTGTATTCATTTTAAACTGAAGTTATTTCCTGTTACTTAAATTGTTGTAACTGCACACTTAAAATATATATCAGAGATTTTAAGATATTGTAAATGAATATGTTTTAGAAATGAAATGGTATGTGTTCTGCTTTTCAAGTCACCTTAAAATTATAATCTTGTTTGCATATCTGGGGTTTGGTTTACACTGGGAGTTTGGATTCAATTTAGCTGCACGAGGCTGATTTTATAAACAATGAGCCCACACAACCCCACCTGTTCCTTCAACTTTTAGAATTGTTAAAGTCGATTTTGTTACTTTTGCTTTTCATGAAGAGTAACATTGAATTCAAGCTAGCATGATTGATGTTATGGTAGTACATAGTATTATGTACTACCAACATACTTGGCCTCTGAGAGGTGTCCCAATTGCCCTACTGTGACCACTCTAGCCAGGACTTCAAACTCTGCTGCTCTCCCAGTGAACAGGTAAAGCCCTGGGAAATTTTGAATTCATATACTGTGTGGCTGTCATTGTGAGCAGACCTCAGAGCAGGCAAAACATCTCAGAAGCACACCTGACCATGAATACCCAGTGTCAAAAACAAGCACCATCAGGGAACATTCAGGAGATTCTGGACCTCATGGGGTGAGGAAAGTGTTCTTGCAGAACTACAAATACAGGCAGTCCCCGGGTTTTACATGGATCCGACTTACATCGGATCCCTACTTACAAACGGGGTGAGGCAACTAGCTGCTTCCCCCCAGCAGACCAGGGAGACGCGAAGCTAGCGCCCCTCCCCCAGCAGACCAGGGAGATGCGGAGCGGCTTTTCTCAGCAGACACCTCAGCTTGAGAATAAAGGACTGAGGGAAGTGAGGTGTGGGAGAATAAAACTGAGCTCTGGAGAAATGTTTGGCTATGGTTTCCCCTACAATATGTACCAGTTCCGACTTACATACAAATTCAACTTAAGAACAAACCTACAGTCCCTATCTTGTACGTAACCCGGGGACTGCCTGTAAGCAAAAGGCATACACACATCTATGCCAAGATCATAAAGGGCATGGAGAAGAAAGAATATGCCAGGGACACTCAGCAGTGCCATGTGAAAATAAAGGAGCTGAGGCACACATAACAGTTTACAGTCCTTTCTAACTTTTGTTTTCATAGAGATCAATCCTTTGGTCTTAGCAATGAAAATCTTGCAGCCCTTTCATTTCCCCGGTAAGAAGTCTCTTGCAATGCTTTTTTTTCCCCCTGCCAACTCAATATTCCTGCTCTTACCCACAGACCATAATCATCCATCCATAGAGAAATACCTAACCCAATACTTACTTGCTTTTGGAGATGATTTATCATAATATTAAATAAGGTTGATAATTCCCCGTGGTATAACATTTTTAGTATTTGACATAACTTTCCCAATTCAGACCTGAAAAAGTCTTGAATCTACCCCATGAATTCTTCCATTTCTCCCTTAGTGCATCAACTTTTTGCAATAACCTTTCCCTCCATAGCATGTCACATGCGCTTTTTAACATACAGAAAGTCAGCCATCAGGAAACATGTGCCTCATACTTTTGCATTTCAATTTCAAATTGAGCAATGTGATCAATGATGCACCTTTCTCGCATAAAAACACTATTAATCTTATCTGTAATGCCATTTTTTTTTCAGATAGGAAACCACTTTTTCATCCAGCAGTCTCTCTCTAATTTTACCCAGAAAAAATGCTAAGACAATTGATGTGTACAAATTTTGTGCAAGGTTTGCTTGATTTCCATACTACTGAATGTATCTCTCCTTTTTTCCATACATTGTTCAAAAATTCCTGGAGAAGCACCTGAAAACTGTTTGAGGGTTATCTAAACATTATTACATATGTTATCTTTATCTGATGATTTATTCTTGCTAGTATGAATAGCAGAAATTGAGATAAACAATTAATTTGGTAACCTGCCAGCAGCTATCGTGATGAACTACATGTGGACATGCTCTAGGTGTAGCCAGGTAACGTAATTGGTCACTAAGGTCCGCATTGACCTATCTAGGGCCTGTTTAAGCTATACATCTCCGGCATCATTTCATTTTATTAATAGTGTTTGTTGCTAGGCTGCATGTAGTCTTAACCTTGGTCTTGGTTTGGCATTTAGTGACTGTAACAATGTAGAACTGCAAAATAGCTTCTTTGGTGCTTTGTCTCCTTTAAGAGATTCTGGGGCCCAGGAACACACAACCCTTGTTTCATTATATCAACCTTTTAAGGAAACAGATGTTCAAGGAAACAACAGGTAAGGTAAGTTGGGGAAAATGGGTCTGTGGTGGGACAAGGTGTTAATCAGGTGATTGGTCTCTGTTTATCAATCCAATATAACAACTACATCCTAAGCACAATAAAACCCAGATATGAGAGAACTCAGAGGAGGAAAAAAGGATAAATAGCTGGGAAAAAATAAATGTGGGGAAATACTAGGTTAGCTGAGAGAGGATCATTCTGTGTGCTCTCAACCCTAAACTATTTCCCACTGGTGAAATCCCCTCCCACCCAGGAAAAAAACACACAATATCACTCATTTATTCCAATGCATATTTATTGTCTACAATGATAAGTTCTACTTTTATTTTACAAAAGTAGATTTTTTGGTAGTGTGTATTATTATAGTATGCATGAATTTTTAAAACCTTTCAAGTAATTTACAAGTATATCGTTTTAAGAATCCCACAAAGAATGCAAAGCATATATATGCAAAGCGTATATATATTCAGGATACGGTTTACAATGTATTTAGCAGTTTACATTTTAAAAATAGAAATTGCATGTGTTTTTTAACTCACTAATATGCTGCATTTATGCACTTTATATGCATTGCTAAACTTCATTTCCCCATGAATAAAATTTATACTACTAACAATAAAACTGAGAAAGCTGTGTAAGTGTGACAGTTTTGTATGTTAAATGGCATGAATAATTTGATTGGATTAAATGGGATAATTTTGTCCAAAAATATTAATGTTTCTTTCCCACCAAGGAAATGTTTCTGGAGAAACTGTATTGTGAAGTTTTACATTTCACTCATAGTTTCTCTCTACAGCAGGGCGACTCAACACATGTCCCTTGGGCCATGTGCGGCCCGTGGCCCTTTTTTTTTTGCGGTCCAAGGTGCGGTTTGGGGTTTACGTGGGGCTCAACATCCATCCCGTGGGTTCCAGCCCTTTCTAACCATTTCAGATCGAAGGAAACATTTTATTAAACCCATTTTTTGCTGTAATTTTTACAAATTTTAGGTTAAATTTGACCTGAAGCCAATGTATTTATTTTCAAAAGTGCCTACAAACTTAAAAAAAAATAATTATTTGCCCAGCTCTAATGCCTTATAAAGTGGGTCAATGTTTTCTAACTTTCTGATGAAAAGCACTGTAGCAGGGCTAAATATTAAAGATTGTTATTAAAATAACAAAACTTTAAAATTACAACTTAGCAAAACAATAATGTGAATGAACTTGTCATTGTACTCTTGTTAACGAAAACTGAAATGATTATGCAGTAATGTGAAAGTATTCACTTGAAGTATAAGCAATTCAAATCACTTAATTCTTTAAGAAGTCTTATTACTCCTATGACTTACTAATGTGCCACAATTATAAACAAAATCCAGATGAATGTTATCTGATACCACAAGTATACCCTTTTTATTAAAATACAGCATGACATTGGTAATATGTAATTATCATTAATATAAAATATGTTGTATAGGGGATATTTAAAGCTCAAAAATCTGAAAATGAATTTGTCAGGTATGGCATTTTCCTGACAAAACATTCACAGATGGAATGTCACAAACTATTCAAAACCACTGCCTAAAGACAAACAAAAAACCCACTACCATAAACAACAACCAAGTATGACTTGTAATACTATCTTCACGCACAGGTTAAAGCTGTAGCAAGTTCTTGAGCTATTTGCAATATAGAGTTCAAGGGCAGAAAAAATGACTACATCCTCTAAACTGACTTCTTGCACACTACAATCCTCCAGTAAACCTTAGATCCACACAGTGAATCTAACAACCAAAATTAGACCAAAATATTATAGTTCACTATAATAATCTATAATGTATCAAAGGTGAAAATAGCAGGGACAGAGGTCCAACAAAGCCTGATCCCTCTACAGTAGCAGGAACCTGATGAAATGAGAGAGAGCCATCTATGATAGGATCCCTGGATTACAAACTGGAATTAGGGTATTGCTGTGCTCTCTTAACTCAGCCTGGAGTGTCTCCCACAATGCTTTGCCAGTGTCAAGTAGCAAATCCCTTCAGGTTCCTTTATCATTCAGTGTAACAGCATATGGATTCCCATAATCAGCAATATATGCCCGGAATCGCTCACAAATCATAGAGAAAGGTCCAGTTAATACCCCCCAGTTTCCTATTTTGTATCTTTAGTTAATGTGTCTAGAAGACAAAAGCCCAGAAATATCTTAGTGAGCTTTGCTGAGCCTTTGAGATGGGTAATCCCCCTGGTATAGTCTCATGCGACTGATCACATTGCTGAACAGTCCTCAGTGTGTGGTGCTTGGGAAACACTCATTGATTTTTTTATTACAACATCCCTGCCGATTAAAGATCATTGACACCTTCATTGGAGTGTTTTGCCTTTTTTGAATGTCACTAGAAAACTTACATGTTTCAGTAAAAAAAAATATACAACAAAATTTTATAACTTCATACATATTAATGATATGCATACTTGGACAGAAAAATGGATTTCAGGAAATCATGATTTTGCATAGGCTATCTTACTATGCAAGTTTATATGAAATATCATAACCACATATGAATGATGCATATGGGGATTACTATTTTGAGATACTTTTCACTTTCTGGGCCTGACACAGTGTATCATGAGTTGCAGAGGAAGGAAAAACAAAGAAGCAAACAAACAAAACTTTTGAGCCAGTTCCCATTTGACCTGGGAAAAAATTCTTTATAACACCACATATGGTGATCAGTTACAGTCTTTGAGCACATGAACAAGGACTAGCCAGGCAAGCCCTTGAACAAGACAATGTTCAGTGCTTTCTTAGAGCCATAGACAATGGGAATAATTGGCTAATGAAGGTTTGTCCTCTCTGGTGTTGCCATTCTTGCTGGACCTCCAGCTAAAGGGCTCACAGGGGGAATTTTTGCTTTATTATGTCCCATGCTGTTCTAGGGTGCTGGCATGTGTATTCAGCTTACTGGGTTCCTGGAATCCAGAGAGATTACTGATGAACCCAGAAAGCTGAGTGTCAAATAGTACTGCCTCAGCAACTGCAGAACTTTCATGGGACATATAAAAAGCATTCCCAGAGGAAGGTCTTGGGGGCTATGTCTAGACTTCAGAGTTTTTTTGAAAAAAGTAGCCTTTTTTCAAAAAAAGCCTTCACCTGCATCTAGACTGCTGTCGCATTCTTTTGAAATTAAATCAAAAGAACACAGCACTTTTTTTGACAGTGGTAAACCTGTTATTTTACGAGGAAGAACACCTTTCCTTGAAAGACCTCTTTAAAAAATAAGGCATTCTTGAACATAAACAGGGCTTTTTTGAAAGAGAGTGTCCAGATTGCCTGGGTATTCTATTTTGAAAAAGTGGATCACTTTTTCGAAAGTCTTGTGGCTATCTAGACAATCTCTTTAGAAAAAGGCTTGTAATCTAGACGTACTCTGATGTAGCTCTGGGTATAAGGAAGGGAGGTGTGGCACTGCTGTGGCTAACCTGGGATGCCTCCTGGTAGGTGGGGGGAGGAGTGGGCTTAGCCCTTTAGCCATATTGAGACTTTTCTGGCTGATGGGGGACATTCATATCTATTCTGATTGAGAGAGGGGCTCAGAACTCTTGGTGTGGAGAGAGATTGCAGGGAGAAGGACCATGAAGGGGGGGCTTTATCTGCTGCTGCCCATGCTTAGAGACCTGTCCCTTCCAGCCCCATTTGCTGTCTCTAACCATGACTAGTCTTAAAAGCATTTCAAATTAAAGCATTAAGTAAGGATTTAAAGAAAGGGTTTAAAAAAATAAAAATAAAAAAGCTCCCAGAATACAGTGGGGGGAGGGAGAACCCTTCCTGTCCTCAGCAGGTGACTGGTTGAAACCCCAAATCATGCGCTTTATGAACACAAGATATAAAGCAGAGATGAATTTGAGGCCTGTTGAAATTTACTATCACATCAAACACTTGCATGCATAAATTCATCCAGTTCTCTCTTTAATCTAATTAAGTTGTTTGCCCCCACAACTCCTAATGGGAGGCCGTTCCAGAACCTTACCCCTTTGATGGTTAAATACCTTCTTTTAATTTTCTGCCTGAATTTATTCATGACTAATTTAAATCCATTTGTTCTTATGCCAGTATTTTCTTTTAGCTTAAATAGCTCTTCCTTCCCTGATAGTTACCACCTGTTGTATTTATGGAGTAATCATAGCCTCTGAGTTCTTTTACTAGAATAAACAAGTTAACATTTTCCAGCGCCTTCTCAGAAGATAAGGCTTCCATTCCCCTGATCGTCCTGGCAGCTCTCCTCGGCATGTAGTACAGTTTAAATACATTTTTTTTTTTTTTATTCAGTATGGGGGACTGTATTCCACATGAGGTGCCTTGAATGTATAATTTCCCATTTTTAACATGTGTTTAGTATTAATAGTTCAAAAATGGTTTTAAGCATCATTTTATAGTATATGGAATAATGAAAAATAAAATAGGCCTATAAGGGAACAATAAAAATGAACCAATATAATATTTCTCCAAGCTCCAAATTTCAGGGGCTAACACTGCTTAATTATAGCTTATTTTAAAACCTGAGGCATAAATCTTGCAAACAGTTATGCTTGTTTATAACATTACCCATATGGGCCCTAACTCAGAAAAAAAAGTGTGCTTCAGTTCTGCTGAAGTCAATGGAACTTAAGAACATGATTAAAGGGTTTGCTGAATCAAGAACAGGGGAACTAGTTCAAAGTCCACCGACAAGAAAGGAAAGCCACATATTCACTTCAGTTGGCTTTGTATCAGACTCTAGAAGAGTTCCATTAACAACAACAGGACTACAAGGTTGTGCAAAGTTATATGTGTAAATACTTGCAAATGAATGCATTTTATAAGTTGTTATACAATTAGATCAGAAATGGTGATGAAGGTATTATATTTTTTGGTGTAATCTATTTTCGTGCAGAGTATAATAGTATAATACTGTTTTTCAATCCCTTAGGTAGAGACAAATAGAGGAATTCAATTAAGAATTTTTAAAACTACAACACCCATTTGGGGAAATAAAGAACCATCTGCATGAGAATTAAACTTGTGAATGAAGTGGAGTTCCAATTGTTCTCTGTGTATTGGCTTGTGGAATTGGTCTGTAACAAAATAGCAATTTGGAGATCCCTTAATGAGCGTCTAGGGAGGTTAAAGTGTTCCCCAACAGGTTTTTTTGTGTTACCTTTTAGATATCTGTTTTGTGTCCCATAGGGGCTGTCCAGTTTGTCCAATATATATTGCAGTGGGGCATTGCTGGCATTTGATGGCATAGATCACCTGTTGGGGAACACTTTAATTTCCCTGGACCCTCATTAAGGGATCTCCAAATTGCTGTTTTATTAAAGACCAATTCCACAAGCCAATACACAGAGAACAATTGGAACTCCACTTCATTCACAAGTTTAATTCTCATGCAGATGGTTTAAATCCAGATATTGGATGTCTGGGGCATTATCAACCAACCAAACTCTGAAGGTGCAAATGGTTCTTGATGTCTGTGTACAATCCTCTCCAAGAACAAACTAATGGTTCTTATCAGCCTTTTTTAACTATCTAGCCTTTGAGGTGCTAATAGACTATGTGTTATTTTTCAGTTTTTCCTGTTACAAACTGGCTCGGCTTTCCCTTTGAAACTTATCTACCCACTGCCTCTTTTTCTCTCCCCCTCCAATTTTTTTCCTTCTCCTCTCCTTCTTTCCCCCATTTATTCTTGATTCTGGACATACAACACTCCAATCATCAGAAGGAGTAGGCTGTGCCCACAAAAGCTCATGATACCATCTACATATTTTGTTAGTCTTTAAAGTGCTACCAGACTATTTGTTACTATAATCAACGAAATTGACAAAGGAGGTGCTGTAATCATCATGAATAGGGAGGCTGGTGGGCAATTTTCCAGCACCACATTCTACAGGTCACTGTCCTCTGATGCCGCCAAGGAGTACCAAAAGAAACTACACCATTGGTGCTCAAGAAACTCCTGAAGAAACACATGAACAAATCTACACTGACACACCTCTGGAGACCCACCCAGGGATATTCTATCTGCTACTGAAGATCCATAAATCTGGGAATCCTGAACACCGCATGATCTCGAGCATTGGCGTCCTTACAGCAGGATTGTTTGGCTGTGTGGACTCTCTCCTACAGCCTTATGCTATCAGCATTCCTAGTTATCTTTAAGGCACCACTGACTTCTGAGGAAACTACAATGCATTGGTGATTTTCCAGAAAACACCAGCCTGGCCACAACGGATGTAGCTCTCCACACCAATACTCCACACAAAGATGGATGACCAGATATCAGAATCACTATCCCCAATGATGTCATAGCACTGTGACTGAGTGTTATGTCATAGTATAGTGACTGAGATTTGTGACTTTGTCCTTACCCACAAAAATTTCAGATTTGGGGATGATTTAAACTTAAATTCAGTGACACCTGCCTTGAGTACCCACAAGGTCCCACAGTATGCCAACATTTGTATGGGTTTTTTAGAACAACTCTTCCTCAGTGCTTGTTCTCAACTGCTCCTCCTCTACAGGTTGGACCTCCCAAAACTGGGATTCCCTCATCTGGCAACATCTGTGCTCTGTCAGGACCACAGTTGTTCTTGGATCAGGCAGTCTTGGCTGGAAGCCCCAGTGGCAAGAGGGCTGGAGGCTTGGAGCTTGGTGGGGTTGGGGTTGAGACTGTCACCGGAGCACCTGTAGCACAGCAGGGGTTGCAGCAGCCCCAATAGCAGGACCAGGGATGTGGCAGTTGTGGTAGCGGGGCCAGAGATGCAGCATGCATGGCAGCCAAAGCAGAAAGGCTGGGGCTGAAGTTGTGGCAGCCATAGCAGCCCTGATAGCGGGCCTGGGACCAGAGATGTGGCAGCTCCAATAGTGGGGCTGGACCTGGGACATTTTGGCATGCTGGGGCTGCAGCAACACAGAAGCCCAGCAGGGAGGGTGGCTGGGGCCAGCAGTGGGGAGGGAAGGTGGTCTGGCTAGTCAGTCACAGAGGATCTCCTCTGGTTCCACAAATTTCCCTGTTTTGGTCCGGTCAGATCCTGAGGGTGCTGGACCAGAGAAGATTAACCTGTACTTACACTGCATTGATGACATCTTCATCATCTGGACCCAAGGAAAGGAGGCAATTGAAGAAATCCACTGGAATTTCAATAATTTCCACCCCACCATTCACCTCAGATGGGACGAGACTACACAAGAAATCCACTTCCTAGACACTGTCATGCAAATAAGTGATGATCACATAAACAACACCCTGTACTGGAAACTTGCTGACACTATACTTACCTACATGCCTCTAGCTTTCATCTAGAACCCATCACATGTTCCACTGTCTAGAGCCAAGCTCTAAGATGCAACCACATTTACTGCAATCCTTCAGACAGAGACAAGTGCCTATAGCAAGGCTGGGTAAGATACAGCCCAGGGGCCGGATTTTGCCCACCTAACACTTTGATATGACCCACAGACTGCATCTGGCCACTTTCTATTTATATCCTGAAGCCCATGACATCAAATTTCCAAGCAGTGGTCCAAGCAGCAGGATCTGATTTAAATGGCTCCTGGCTCTCAGTCACTGCACTACCCCAGCAGAGGCCAAAGCCGTGAGCCCTTTAACTAGCCACAGCTGCCAGGCAATGCAGTAGTGGTGGGGCTGGGAGCCATCAGCCCTTTGCTGTGTTTTTAATTCTGAGCCTCTTGCCCTAGACAACTCTGGTAGGAGGCTAATCTTCAGGCCCCTCCCCCTTCCAGGGGGGAAGTGAAGACACAAATTAACAAAGCCAGATGGGTATCCAGAAGCAGGGCAGTCCCTAGGGGAGTGTAGGGCAGGCTTGGGGCCTAGGGCAACCCCCTGCCACTAGCCCCATCCCCACTCCATCTCTGCTCCACCTCCATCCTGCCCCTGCTCCACCCCTACCATCAAACCCCACTCCTTTGCCAAAGCCTTCTGCCTCACCCCTTTGCCAAAGACTCCTTCTTCAATTGACATGAGCTGTGGGATTATTGGGTAGCATGATGCAGGGCAGAAGCAAGGGTTGGGCCCTCTTCCCACTGTCACTATAGCAGCAGTAGCCTTAGTGGTCTGGCAGTCTGCTCCACTCCACCCTGCTGCTCTCTCCCAGCTCGCTGCACTCTGATTTTCCATGGTGACGGGACACAGAACTCCCTGGTGCTGGGGTGAACAGCTTCCAGCTACCATGGTGAAACTGAGTGCAACAGGCTAGAAGAGATGAAGCGGAGCAAGTTCCTGGGTCACTATGGCTCTCACTCCTTCAGTGAGTGTCTGTGTATGGACGAGGAAGGCAACCCTTGCTGCTGCCCCATTCCAGGCCATCTCTTCTGTTAATCTCCTGGTCCAATGTTCCCTCTAATCTTTTCCATCCATGTATGGATTTTTTTTTTCTGTCCATGTATGGAATAAATGTTTTTATGTGCACCAAGGCATGTTTGATTTGTGTGTATGTACTGACCAGAAATTACACACAACACCATAGCAAAATCACTCCAGGAACCAGGCCCTGCAACAAACCCCATTGTCAACTCTTTCTTGATGTCTACTCAAGTGAGACCCTCAAAGGATCCACCACCAGGGGCTTATTTACCTCCAGCATATCTACCAATGTGAACTATGCCATCATGTGACATCAGTGTCCATCTAATATGTACATTGGCCAAACTGGACTGTCTCTATGAAAAAGATACCAAGAATCATTCAGAAACCAGTAGAAGAGCACTTCAACCTCCCTGGACACATTGTGGGTACGTCAAAAAATAAGCCTCTGTCGAAAAATAGTGTCTAGACTACAACCAGTATTGTCGACAAAGCAAGTCACTTTTTCCAAAAAGGCTCTAGGCGTTCTCTTTCAAAAAAGCAGTTTGCATGCAATAGCACCTTTTTTCAACAGAGTACTATGGAAAAAAGGTGTTATTCCTCGTAGAATGAGGTTTACTGATGTCGACAAAACTGCCGCATTCTTTTGACTTACTGTCGACAGAACGTGGCCGTAGTGTAGATGCAGGTATACTTTTGTCGACAAAAGCCCACTTTTGTCGACAAAACCCTGTCATCTAGACACACCCTGTAAGACTACGTCTACAGTACAAGGTTTTTGAGCAAAAACAGTTGTTTTTGTGCAAAAACCTATGGAGCATACATACCTCAAATGAACTCTTGCACAATGAAATGGGCAGTTAAATGTCAGAACAAAGGGCTTTTTCCGCTGTAGGTAAAACTCCTTTTCTGAGGCATAACTGCTTTTAGCACTACAGCTATTGCACAAGAAGGCAAGTGTGGACTCTCCAGAGGGGTTTCTTGCACAAGAAACCTCTATGGGAAAAAGCACAGCTTTCTTGCGCAAGAGCATCTATGCAGTGTGGATGCTCTTTCGCGCAAAAGCACATGGCTTTTGCGATGTGGTTTGATGTGTGGATGTGCTCTTGTGCAAGAAGCTTTTGAGCAAAAACTCTTGCGCAAGAAACATGTAGGCTGTGTCTACATTGGCATCCCTTTCCGGAAAAGGGATGCTAATGAGACACTTCGGAATTGCAAATCCGCAGGGGATTTAAATATCCCCCACGGCATTTGCATTTACATGGCTGACGCTTTTTTCCGGCTCGGGGTTTTTGCCGGAGAAAAGCGCCAGTGTAGACGTGATTCTCCGGAAAATAAGTCCTTTTCCGGAAGATCCCTTACTTGAAAGTAGGATAGTGATAGAAATGTAGCCGTGTTAGTCTGGGGTAGTTGAAGCAAAATGCAGGACAATGTAGCACTTTAAAGACTAACAAGATGGTTTATTAGATGATCAGCTTTCGTGGGCCAGACCCACTTCCTCAGATCAAATAGTGGAAGAAAGTAGTCACAACCATATATACCAAAGGATACAATTTAAAAAAATGAACAAATATGAAAAGGACAAATCACATTGCAGAACAGAAGGGGGATGCGGGGGGGTGGGAAGGGGGAGGAAGGAAGGTAAGTGTCTGTGAATTGCTGATATTAAAGGTAGGGAGAGTGGGATGTTTGTGAGTTAATGGTATTACAGGTGATAATTGGGGAAACTGTCTTGCTAATGGGTGAGAAAGTTCAAAGACTTGTTAAGTCCTCGTTGGTAAGTGTCGAATTTTAACATGAATGACAGTTCAGAGGATTCCCTTTCAAGTGCAGATGTAAAAGGTCTCTGTAGCAGAATGCAGGTGGCTAAGTCATTTAGAGAGTGTCCTTTCTGGTTAAAGTGGCAAGAAACTGTTTTCTCTTTGTGATCTTGTCTGATATCTGTTTTGTGGGCATTAATCCTTTGGCGAAGTGTCTGAGATGTTTGTCCAATGTACATAGCAGACGGACACTTTCGGCACATGATAGCGTAGATTATATTTCTGGATGCGCAGGAATATGTGTTCTTGATCTTATAACTCACTTGGTTAGGTCCAATAATGGTATCAGCAGAATGAATATGTGGACAAAGCTGGCAACGGGGTTTGTTGCAAGGGAAGGTACCAGGGTTGGTATTAGTGTGGTATGTCCTGTGGTGGTTGGTAAGAATCATCTTGAGGTTAGGTGGTTGTCTATAGGAGACTATGGGTCTGTCTCCCAGAGCCTCTTTGAGTATGGTATCCTGTTCCAATATAGGCTGTAGTTTATTGATAATGTGTTGGACAGGTTTAAGTTGGGGGTTGTAGGTGATGACAAGTGGTGTTCTATTGTTGGTTTTCTTGGGTCTGTCTTGAAGTAGATGGTTTCTAGGTATTCGTCTGGCTCTTTCAATTTGCTTTTTTGTTTCTCTGGGTGGGTAGTTGAGATTTATAAATGCTTGGTAGAGATCCTGAAGCTTCTGGTCTCTGTCAGTGGGGTTAGAGCAGATGCGGTTGTATCGAAGGGCTTGGCTATAGACGATGGATCGTGTGGTGTGTTCTGGATGGGAGCTGGATGCATGTAGGTAACTGTATGAGTCAGTGGGTTTTCTGTAGAGAGTGGTGTCTAATTTTCCATTGTTGATTTGTACGGTGGTGTCCAGGAAGTGGATCTCTCGTGTAGAATGGTCCAGGCTGAGGTTGATGGTGGGGTGTAGGTTGTTGAAATCTCTGTGGAATATCTCCAGTGTTTCTTGGCCATGTGTCCAGATCATAAAGATGTCATCGATGTACCGTAGGTAGAGGAGAGGTGAAAGGGGACGGGAGTTGAGGAAACGTTGTTCTAGGTCAGCCATAAAGATGTTAGCATACTGTGGGGCCATGCGTGTACCCATGGCTGTGCCGCTGATCTGGAGGTATAAGTTGTTCTCAAACCGGAAATAATTGTGGGTGAGAACAAAGTTACATAGGTCTGTTATCAGGTTGGCAGTAGTGTCCTCTGGGATAGTGTTTCTAATTGCTTGTAATCCGTCTTCATGTGGGATGTTGGTATATAGAGCTTCTACATCCATGGTGGCAAGGATGGTATTATTGGGGAGGTTATCGATGTTTTGTAGTTTCCTTAGGAAGTCGGTAGTGTCTCGGAGATAGCTGGGGGTATTGGTTACGAAGGGTTTGAGAAGAGTGTCTACATAGCTGGATAGACCAGTAGTGAGCGTGCCAATACCAGAGATGATGGGACGTCCGGGGTGCCCAGGTTTATGGATCTTGGGAAGTAGATAGAACAATCCTGGTCGGGGGTCAGAAGGTGATTCTGTGAGGATTTGTTCCCGAGTAGCTGTGGGGAGGCTTTTAAGGAGACAGTGTAGTTTCTTTTGGTAGTCCAAGGTGGGATCAGAGGGGAGAGGTTTGTAAAATGTGGTGTTCGAGAGTTGTCTGGTTATAGTCGGCCTTATTCATAATGACCACAGCACCCCCTTTGTCAGCTGGTTTGATTACAATGTCCAGGTTGTTTTTGAGACTCTGGATGGCATGGTGTTCAGCGCGGCTAAGATTGTGTCTCCTATAGACAACCACCTAACCTCAAGATGATTCTTACCAACCACCACAGGACATACCACACTAATACCAACCCTGGTACCTTCCCTTGCAACAAACCCCGTTGCCAGCTTTGTCCACATATTCATTCTGCTGATACCATTATTGGACCTAACCAAGTGAGTTATAAGATCAAGAACACATATTCCTGCGCATCCAGAAATATAATCTACGCTATCATGTGCCGAAAGTGTCCGTCTGCTATGTACATTGGACAAACATCTCAGACACTTCGCCAAAGGATTAATGCCCACAAAACAGATATCAGACAAGATCACAAAGAGAAAACAGTTTCTTGCCACTTTAACCAGAAAGGACACTCTCTAAATGACTTAGCCACCTGCATTCTGCTACAGAGACCTTTTACATCTGCACTTGAAAGGGAATCCTCTGAACTGTCATTCATGTTAAAATTCGACACTTACCAACGAGGACTTAACAAGTCTTTGAACTTTCTCACCCATTACCAAGACAGTTTCCCCAATTATCACCTGTAATACCATTAACTCACAAACATCCCACTCTCCCTACCTTTAATATCAGCAATTCACAGACACTTACCTTCCTTCCTCCCCCTTCCCACCCCCCCGCATCCCCCTTCTGTTCTGCAATGTGATTTGTCCTTTTCATATTTGTTCATTTTTTTAAATTGTATCCTTTGGTATATATGGTTGTGACTACTTTCTTCCACTATTTGATCTGAGGAAGTGGGTCTGGCCCACGAAAGCTCATCATCTAATAAACCATCTTGTTAGTCTTTAAAGTGCTACATTGTCCTGCATTTTGCTTCAACTACCCCAGACTAACACGGCTACATTTCTATCACTATTCTACATGCAAGGCACTACATTTAGCCGTTTGGAATGGAAATCCATCAACCATATGAAGAAACTCGCACAGATACAGACAGACATCATCTTTCTATCCAAGTGCAAGAAAATGGACATCGTACCCAAAGGACTGAAAGTGAACAATCCACTAAGATCAACATACTTCACTGACTACAGTGAAAGACTCTGCCTCACACTATCCAAGAAATTAAGAAACCACCTGATAAGTATTTTATACAAGAAACAGAAAACCATCAAGAATGACATTTCTAACTTAGATCGTCTCATCTCAAGACAAACATCCACACCGACTGACACCTTGCAAGACTTTTGTTCCACCAGACAAGAAATCTACTATACACACTTCTGTTCCCTACAACAGAGAAAAGACAATAAATTTTCTAACCTGCTCCATACCACTGGCTACAACAGCAACTGCCTCAACCCACCGGATAATATTGTTAACCTCTCCAGCTACAAACTCAATCCAACAGAAGAGTCTGTCTTGTCCCGGGGTCTCTCTTTCTGCCCCACGTCCCCCACAAACTGGATACAATTTTGTGGTGACCTTGAGGCTTTTTTTCGCCGCCTCCGTCTCCGAGAATATTTCCAAACCACCACTGAACATCAATCTGACCTACCAGATCCCCCCTACCAACACCAAAGGAAAAATAATTCTATATGGACTCCCCCTGACGGTCGGAATTACAATCTGGATTTCTATATACACAGCTTCCGCAACAACGCACAGACTGACATTATTCGCAAACGACAACAAGCGACACACAATCTTAGCCGCGCTGAACACCATGCCATCCAGAGTCTCAAAAACAACCTGGACATTGTAATCAAACCAGCTGACAAAGGGGGTGCTGTGGTCATTATGAATAAGGCCGACTATAACCAGGAGGCAACCAGACAACTCTCGAACACCACATTTTACAAACCTCTCCCCTCTGATCCCACCTTGGACTACCAAAAGAAACTACACTGTCTCCTTAAAAGCCTCCCCACAGCTACTCGGGAACAAATCCTCACAGAATCACCTTCTGACCCCCGACCAGGATTGTTCTATCTACTTCCCAAGATCCATAAACCTGGGCACCCCGGACGTCCCATCATCTCTGGTATTGGCACGCTCACTACTGGTCTATCCAGCTATGTAGACACTCTTCTCAAACCCTTCGTAACCAATACCCCCAGCTATCTCCGAGACACTACCGACTTCCTAAGGAAACTACAAAACATCGATAACCTCCCCAATAATACCATCCTTGCCACCATGGATGTAGAAGCTCTATATACCAACATCCCACATGAAGACGGATTACAAGCAATTAGAAACACTATCCCAGAGGACACTACTGCCAACCTGATAACAGACCTATGTAACTTTGTTCTCACCCACAATTATTTCCGGTTTGAGAACAACTTATACCTCCAGATCAGCGGCACAGCCATGGGTACACGCATGGCCCCACAGTATGCTAACATCTTTATGGCTGACCTAGAACAACGTTTCCTCAACTCCCGTCCTCTTTCACCTCTCCTCTACCTACGGTACATCGATGACATCTTTATGATCTGGACACATGGCCAAGAAACACTGGAGATATTCCACAGAGATTTCAACAACCTACACCCCACCATCAACCTCAGCCTGGACCATTCTACACGAGAGATCCACTTCCTGGACACCACCGTACAAATCAACAATGGAAAATTAGACACCACTCTCTACAGAAAACCCACTGACTCATACAGTTACCTACATGCATCCAGCTCCCATCCAGAACACACCACACGATCCATCGTCTATAGCCAAGCCCTTCGATACAACCGCATCTGCTCTAACCCCACTGACAGAGACCAGAAGCTTCAGGATCTCTACCAAGCATTTATAAATCTCAACTACCCACCCAGAGAAACAAAAAAGCAAATTGAAAGAGCCAGACGAATACCTAGAAACCATCTACTTCAAGACAGACCCAAGAAAACCAACAATAGAACACCACTTGTCATCACCTACAACCCCCAACTTAAACCTGTCCAACACATTATCAATAAACTACAGCCTATATTGGAACAGGATACCATACTCAAAGAGGCTCTGGGAGACAGACCCATAGTCTCCTATAGACAACCACCTAACCTCAAGATGATTCTTACCAACCACCACAGGACATACCACACTAATACCAACCCTGGTACCTTCCCTTGCAACAAACCCCGTTGCCAGCTTTGTCCACATATTCATTCTGCTGATACCATTATTGGACCTAACCAAGTGAGTTATAAGATCAAGAACACATATTCCTGCGCATCCAGAAATATAATCTACGCTATCATGTGCCGAAAGTGTCCGTCTGCTATGTACATTGGACAAACATCTCAGACACTTCGCCAAAGGATTAATGCCCACAAAACAGATATCAGACAAGATCACAAAGAGAAAACAGTTTCTTGCCACTTTAACCAGAAAGGACACTCTCTAAATGACTTAGCCACCTGCATTCTGCTACAGAGACCTTTTACATCTGCACTTGAAAGGGAATCCTCTGAACTGTCATTCATGTTAAAATTCGACACTTACCAACGAGGACTTAACAAGTCTTTGAACTTTCTCACCCATTACCAAGACAGTTTCCCCAATTATCACCTGTAATACCATTAACTCACAAACATCCCACTCTCCCTACCTTTAATATCAGCAATTCACAGACACTTACCTTCCTTCCTCCCCCTTCCCACCCCCCCGCATCCCCCTTCTGTTCTGCAATGTGATTTGTCCTTTTCATATTTGTTCATTTTTTTAAATTGTATCCTTTGGTATATATGGTTGTGACTACTTTCTTCCACTATTTGATCTGAGGAAGTGGGTCTGGCCCACGAAAGCTCATCATCTAATAAACCATCTTGTTAGTCTTTAAAGTGCTACATTGTCCTGCATTTTGCTTCAACTACCCCAGACTAACACGGCTACATTTCTATCACTATTCTACATGCAAGGCACTACATTTAGCCGTTTGGAATGGAAATCCATCAACCATATGAAGAAACTCGCACAGATACAGACAGACATCATCTTTCTATCCAAGTGCAAGAAAATGGACATCGTACCCAAAGGACTGAAAGTGAACAATCCACTAAGATCAACATACTTCACTGACTACAGTGAAAGACTCTGCCTCACACTATCCAAGAAATTAAGAAACCACCTGATAAGTATTTTATACAAGAAACAGAAAACCATCAAGAATGACATTTCTAACTTAGATCGTCTCATCTCAAGACAAACATCCACACCGACTGACACCTTGCAAGACTTTTGTTCCACCAGACAAGAAATCTACTATACACACTTCTGTTCCCTACAACAGAGAAAAGACAATAAATTTTCTAACCTGCTCCATACCACTGGCTACAACAGCAACTGCCTCAACCCACCGGATAATATTGTTAACCTCTCCAGCTACAAACTCAATCCAACAGAAGAGTCTGTCTTGTCCCGGGGTCTCTCTTTCTGCCCCACGTCCCCCACAAACTGGATACAATTTTGTGGTGACCTTGAGGCTTTTTTTCGCCGCCTCCGTCTCCGAGAATATTTCCAAACCACCACTGAACATCAATCTGACCTACCAGATCCCCCCTACCAACACCAAAGGAAAAATAATTCTATATGGACTCCCCCTGACGGTCGGAATTACAATCTGGATTTCTATATACACAGCTTCCGCAACAACGCACAGACTGACATTATTCGCAAACGACAACAAGCGACACACAATCTTAGCCGCGCTGAACACCATGCCATCCAGAGTCTCAAAAACAACCTGGACATTGTAATCAAACCAGCTGACAAAGGGGGTGCTGTGGTCATTATGAATAAGGCCGACTATAACCAGGAGGCAACCAGACAACTCTCGAACACCACATTTTACAAACCTCTCCCCTCTGATCCCACCTTGGACTACCAAAAGAAACTACACTGTCTCCTTAAAAGCCTCCCCACAGCTACTCGGGAACAAATCCTCACAGAATCACCTTCTGACCCCCGACCAGGATTGTTCTATCTACTTCCCAAGATCCATAAACCTGGGCACCCCGGACGTCCCATCATCTCTGGTATTGGCACGCTCACTACTGGTCTATCCAGCTATGTAGACACTCTTCTCAAACCCTTCGTAACCAATACCCCCAGCTATCTCCGAGACACTACCGACTTCCTAAGGAAACTACAAAACATCGATAACCTCCCCAATAATACCATCCTTGCCACCATGGATGTAGAAGCTCTATATACCAACATCCCACATGAAGACGGATTACAAGCAATTAGAAACACTATCCCAGAGGACACTACTGCCAACCTGATAACAGACCTATGTAACTTTGTTCTCACCCACAATTATTTCCGGTTTGAGAACAACTTATACCTCCAGATCAGCGGCACAGCCATGGGTACACGCATGGCCCCACAGTATGCTAACATCTTTATGGCTGACCTAGAACAACGTTTCCTCAACTCCCGTCCTCTTTCACCTCTCCTCTACCTACGGTACATCGATGACATCTTTATGATCTGGACACATGGCCAAGAAACACTGGAGATATTCCACAGAGATTTCAACAACCTACACCCCACCATCAACCTCAGCCTGGACCATTCTACACGAGAGATCCACTTCCTGGACACCACCGTACAAATCAACAATGGAAAATTAGACACCACTCTCTACAGAAAACCCACTGACTCATACAGTTACCTACATGCATCCAGCTCCCATCCAGAACACACCACACGATCCATCGTCTATAGCCAAGCCCTTCGATACAACCGCATCTGCTCTAACCCCACTGACAGAGACCAGAAGCTTCAGGATCTCTACCAAGCATTTATAAATCTCAACTACCCACCCAGAGAAACAAAAAAGCAAATTGAAAGAGCCAGACGAATACCTAGAAACCATCTACTTCAAGACAGACCCAAGAAAACCAACAATAGAACACCACTTGTCATCACCTACAACCCCCAACTTAAACCTGTCCAACACATTATCAATAAACTACAGCCTATATTGGAACAGGATACCATACTCAAAGAGGCTCTGGGAGACAGACCCATAGTCTCCTATAGACAACCACCTAACCTCAAGATGATTCTTACCAACCACCACAGGACATACCACACTAATACCAACCCTGGTACCTTCCCTTGCAACAAACCCCGTTGCCAGCTTTGTCCACATATTCATTCTGCTGATACCATTATTGGACCTAACCAAGTGAGTTATAAGATCAAGAACACATATTCCTGCGCATCCAGAAATATAATCTACGCTATCATGTGCCGAAAGTGTCCGTCTGCTATGTACATTGGACAAACATCTCAGACACTTCGCCAAAGGATTAATGCCCACAAAACAGATATCAGACAAGATCACAAAGAGAAAACAGTTTCTTGCCACTTTAACCAGAAAGGACACTCTCTAAATGACTTAGCCACCTGCATTCTGCTACAGAGACCTTTTACATCTGCACTTGAAAGGGAATCCTCTGAACTGTCATTCATGTTAAAATTCGACACTTACCAACGAGGACTTAACAAGTCTTTGAACTTTCTCACCCATTAGCAAGACAGTTTCCCCAATTATCACCTGTAATACCATTAACTCACAAACATCCCACTCTCCCTACCTTTAATATCAGCAATTCACAGACACTTACCTTCCTTCCTCCCCCTTCCCACCCCCCCGCATCCCCCTTCTGTTCTGCAATGTGATTTGTCCTTTTCATATTTGTTCATTTTTTTAAATTGTATCCTTTGGTATATATGGTTGTGACTACTTTCTTCCACTATTTGATCTGAGGAAGTGGGTCTGGCCCACGAAAGCTCATCATCTAATAAACCATCTTGTTAGTCTTTAAAGTGCTACATTGTCCTGCATTTTGCTTGAAAGTAGGAATAAGGGATCTTCCAGAAAAGGACTTATTTTCTGGAGAATCGCGTCTACACTGGCGCTTTTCTCCGGCAAAAACCCCGAGCCGGAAAAAAGCGGCAGCCATGTAAATGCAAATGCCGCGGGGGATATTTAAATCCCCCGCGGATTTGCAATTCCGAAGTGTCTCATTAGCATCCCTTTTCCGGAAAGGGATGCCAATGTAGACACAGCCGTAATGTAGATGTAGCCTAAGTAATCTGAAAGCTGCCATACTTCCAGGGGCAGGGGGGAAACCTTAAAAAACAAACTTCAGTGTGAAGCTGCAAAGCTGGTGTTAATGTGCAAACATGACACTACCCTACTGGAAATGAACAGAGACTAGGAGTGGCTAGCTCACTACAAGGGTAATTTTCCATCTTTTAGTATTCACACCTTCTCATCTACTGTGGGAATGGGCCACATCCACCTTTATTGAATTGACCTTGTTTTCACTGGTCCTCCCCATAATAATGTAACATTCCCATCTTTTCATGTGTATATATATATCAGTTAAATGAATGTTTCTATTTCATGCATCTAAAGAAGTGGGTTCCCCGATGACAACAAGCTTATAACCAAAATAAATGTTAGTTTTTAAAGTGCCATGGGTCTCCTCATTTTTTAATGGAAAAACTAATTGAATGCTGACAAATAGATGAAAAAATCATGTATGAACATTTTGATCAGAAACCCAACCTGATTCACAATGAAATAAAGAAATTTCCTGTAATTTTTTGGTGTATAACTTTTAAAAAATAGCAAGATCTAATAAAAGAAAATATCTTTCAAAAGGCTCATCCATATTTTGTAAAGAACAGGACATTGTTGTCATGTACTAATGAAGATGATGTGTTTACACTTAAGAAATGTTGTGTAGCAGTTTTTTTGAAAGAAAATTCCATCACTGCACATTTTCATCTGAAAAAATCAGCTAATGAAGGGGAAATTCACTGCAATAATGGTGGGGAAGATAATCATAGAATACTAGAACTAATATCTTTGTATAATTGACTACCGTATCTATAATTAATATATTGAGAGTGCCTTTTTTCATGGACTAATAATAATGCATCTTGTAAATGTTTCATATTAGATGACAAACCTCTTAAAACATTTTGGTTGATTTTAAATTGAATAAGAATTTATTCAATTCAGGACATAAATAGCAAAATTTCCACTATAAATTGGTAGAGCAGCAAAGATTATATTAGATTAAAAAAGCTTTGCTGCATCTCTTAAACTAAATCTAAATTGTTGTTATTTTCCAAAGAGTTTTTAGAATTGCACCATAAGGAGGCCCAGTCTCTCCCAAAATTCCCTTTAATGTGTTTTTAAAAATAAGCTTCCAATATTTTTAATGGAAAAAAATGTATAAATTACTATATAATGGACATCAATTGTTTAGAAACTCATCTTTGCAATGAAAAGAAGAGTTGGGTAAAAAATACTTCTTAGAATACTTTAAGGTTATTTTAAATGTTAGCTTTGTTTTTACCTGTGTCTTAGGAAACAAGATGCACTTCTTGTATACATTTTTTTCTCTAGAATTATTGTAAGAAATTCACATATGAGGGAAGATGGATGGAGAAAGACAGGGAAAGGGACTATAATACAAATAGTAAAAATGCCTTTAATTACATAATTTATTTAACTTGCTCTTAATTGCCTTGTGCTGCCAAAATTGTAAATAGTAAAAGTTCTCTACTGCAACCCATTCTTAAGTGATATGGTTTGTCTATTGAGCGAAATGCAGTTAGAAGTTCTCAGCCAGTGGAAAATTATCCACATGAAACTAAACCCAACATTTTTTTTGGAGGACTAAATATGATGGAGCCGCTGATTATATAGGCATTTGTCTCTTGAGAGTTCCTATTATTTGCATTTGTTCTCAAGTCATTCTAAATGTCACCTATGTGTGTCTAGAATACAGGGATTTTTTGAAAAAAAAGTGGCCTTTTTTTGAAAAATCTTTACCTGCATCTAGACTGCAGCTGCGTTCTTTCAAAAGTAAATCGAAAGAACTCGGCAATTTTTTTGACTGTGGAAAACCTCGTTTTATGAGGAATAATGCCTTTTTTCAAAAGTGCTCTTTCGAAAAAAGGTGTTATGTAAGGCAAACTGCTTTTTCGACAGAGAGCATCCAGACTGCCTTGCTTTTTTGAAAGTACTAGATACTCTTTTTCGAAAGAGGCTTTTTCAAAAGATACTTTCAAAAAAGCCTCTTTCAAAAGAGCTTGCAGTCTAGACGTAGCCACAGAGTTGTATATTAACAAGGACAGCACCAGACTACTTAAGCATTTACCTTCGATCTGAATGTGTGATAGCCGAAGTTGGACCTCCTTGGTCCAGCACACTGGGGACCTGACTTGTCCCACATGAAAGATTTTGCCTGACCAGGGGTAGTCAGTTTTGGCCCCTAGCTACTAGCCCCCTCCAACCCTGGCTCAACCTCTGCCCTCCTAGCTGGCTCCCCCCTGCCACTGGTCCCACTGCCCTATCAACCCCTGCTGCCCTACTTCCACCTCTGCACACCAGGCTCCTGCCGTTGTACCCAACTCCTGCTGTTGCGCTGGACAGCCCCACTGCTTCTGCTCCCTGGGGTCCTACTGCTGCACCAGGCAGCCCCACGTCCTGTGTACACACTGAGCTCAAGCTGCAGTGCCTGGCAGCCCCACTGCTTTCGTGCACTGAGCTCTCAGAGCTGCGCTGTGCAACCCCACTGCCTCTGCACACCAAGCTCCCCCTGCAGAGCCTGGCTTCTGCTTCTGCTTTGGGCATTCCTGCAGCCTCCGCACCCGGGCCCTGCTGCCATGCATGGCACTCCTGCAGCCCTGCCAGGAAGCCCTGCTTCCCTGCCAACTTGCAGGGCTCCCTGGCACTAGCCCTCCACTGGAACTCTCGGGTCCTGGAACATCCAAGGTTCTACCAAACCATGGACATTGCTGGACCAGATTGTCCCAGTTAAAAGAGTTTCAACCTGTACATTAGGAAATATTAAAACATTTGCTGAAGAGGAATAATTTGGAAATTGCATGGCAAATCATAATTCACATGTGAAATGGAAATGCCCCAGGCTTTTTGCAAGTGTTCTTTTTAATGAAACCCAGGAAACCTACAGATTTCCCTTGAAAACACACTAAGAATATTTTCATAAAACATGCTTAGGGAAGGAAAGCTGTTTTATGTTTTGTGCCACAAACAAGTAATTAAATAATCAATTTCAGTCTTTTTGTACTGTTCCAAAGGCTGAATCAACCACAGTTGGATTTTTAATGGTGGATTTTAACCTGAATCTTTTGGATTCTCTTTGAAGACAATAATTTTCATGTTCTTTGATTCTTATTTATAAATTACCAGCACTGTTTCTCACCCTCTGCTTCCAGAATCCTAGATCACTATTTTTATTCAGCACCCCCAGTGAGTTAATATGCCTTCTCCTTTTCTACCAGTTCCTCTCACATGAACCTTGCATGTTACATACAGTACTACAGTTAAGGTTGTCTGCATGCCTTAAAATTATATTTCTATACATAATATCTTTAGACTTCTTTAAACTATCGACTTAATTCTTAATTTCCCTAGGTTATAAATGCTTGTTCTGAGGATAATTACATCCTTATAACACTTTTTCACCCTAACTTATCCTTATATTCATCAACCATGTAACTTTGGTCTATGAATTTTCATGGTTTACAGATTTTCTGGATTATTATGGCAGCACGGAGTAGCCATAGCAAATACCAGTTTTTCCTGGTTGCCTTCTTTTGTGAGTAGATTTGGTGTAATAAAAAGATATTGACATTTTAAATATTATGATTGTGTCATTTATAGTACATTCCAAAACTAAAAGTTCATTTGTCATTACAGGTTACAGTACATTTTTTTAGAGAAGTTCATGAAGGATAAACATTGAGTAATAATGAATAACTGTACCAAATGGCCACATAAAATAAAGTGCTATCTGTGAAGGTGGGCTAAGATTTTTGGTGAGTGTATAAGATTGAAGAGTCAACTATTAGTGAGACTTGTGAGACAACAAAAAGCTTTAAACCAAGCAGCACCAAAGTTCTTAAAATCATTTTTTTACTTAGCTCATGAACAGAATACTTTGATTATACTCAAAAAACATTTTGTGCCCAAAGAGTAGGGAACACACAATTGGGAGTGATTTATATGATGGAAGCTGTTTGTGAACCATCCAGATTGGAGGCTGCTGAAGCAAAATGCAGGACAATGTAGCACTTTAAAGACTAACAAGATGGTTTATTAGATGATCAGCTTTCGTGGGCCAGACCCACTTCCTCAGATCAAATAGTGGAAGAAAGTAGTCACAACCATATATACCAAAGGATACAATTAAAAAAATGAACAAATATGAAAAGGACAAATCACATTGCAGAACAGGAGGGGGATGCGGGGGGGGGGGGAAGGAAGGAAGGTAAGTGTCTGTGAATTGATGCTATTAGAGGTAGGGAGAGTGGGATGTTTGTGAGTTAATGGTATTAGAGGTGATAATTGGGGAAACTGTTTTGGTAATGGGTGAGATAGTTCAAATGTTTGTTAAGTCCTTGTTGGCAAGTGTCGAATTTTAACATGAATGACAGTTCAGAGGATTCCCTTTCAAGTGCAGATGTAAAAGGTCTTTGTAGCAGAATGCAGGTGGTCAAGTCATTGAGAGAGTGTCCTTTCTGGTTAAAATGACAAGAAACTGTTTTCTCTTTGTGATCTTGTCTGATATCTGTTTTGTGGGCATTAATCCTTTGGCGAAGTGTCTGAGATGTTTGTCCAATGTACATAGCAGACGGACACTTTCGGCACATGATAGCATAGATTATATTTCTGGATGCGCAGGAATATGTGTTCTTGATCTTATAACTCACTTGGTTAGGTCCAATAATGGTATCAGCAGAATGAATATGTGGACAAAGCTGGCAACGGGGTTTGTTGCAAGGGAAGGTACCAGGGTTGGTATTAGTGTGGTATGTCCTGTGGTGGTTGGTAAGAATCATCTTGAGGTTAGGTGGTTGTCTATAGGAGACTATGGGTCTGTCTCCCAGAGCCTCTTTGAGTATGGTATCCTGTTCCAATATGATAATGTGTTGGACAGGTTTAAGTTGGGGGTTGTAGGTGATGACAAGTGGTGTTCTATTGTTGGTTTTCTTGGGTCTGTCTTGAAGTAGATGGTTTCTAGGTATTCGTCTGGCTCTTTCAATTTGCTTTTTTGTTTCTCTGGGTGGGTAGTTGAGATTTATAAATGCTTGGTAGAGATCCTGAAGCTTCTGGTCTCTGTCAGTGGGGTTAGAGCAGATGCGGTTGTATCGAAGGGCTTGGCTATAGACGATGGATCGCGTGGTGTGTTCTGGATGGGAGCTGGATGCATGTAGGTAACTGTATGAGTCGGTGGGTTTTCTGTAGAGAGTGGTGTCTAATTTTCCATTGTTGATTTGTACGGTGGTGTCCAGGAAGTGGATCTCTCGTGTAGAATGGTCCAGTCTGAGGTTGATGGTGGGGTGTAGGTTGTTGAAATCTCTGTGGAATATCTCCAGTGTTTCTTGGCCATGCGTCCAGATCATGAAGATGTCATCGATGTACCGTAGGTAGAGGAGGGGTGAAAGGGGACGGGAGTTGAGGAAACGTTGTTCTAGGTCAGCCGTAAAGATGTTAGCATACTGTGGGGCCATGCGTGTACCCATGGCTGTGCCGCTGATCTGGAGGTATAAGTTGTTCTCAAACTGGAAATAATTGTGGGTGAGAACAAAGTTACATAGGTCTGCTATCAGGTTGGCAGTAGTGTCCTCTGGGATAGTGTTTCTAATTCTAATCGATGACATCTTTATGATCTGGACGCATGGCCAAGAAACACTGGAGATCAGCTATCAGAGATAGTTTGTTTTCTGTGCTTTTTGTTTCTTTTCCCAAGCTCTCTTGTGACAAAATAGCTTGGAGTACCCCTGGGGAAGGAATTCAAGTGTTCCTTCCTGTTTTTTTCAGGTTTTAAATCACTTGATGATGGCAGCCTATTATTCGGAGCCAGCGCATCTGTAACTCTGAAGAGGTGTGTTATTGTTTTGCTTTGTTTTTTTTTTTTTTGTAAGCAGAGTCTATAGAGGCAAGATATTTTAGGTATTTTGTGGACCTCCACCTTCTGCACTTGAAGTGTCAGAATGGGGAGCAGCCCTGACAAATACAAAGTCTTTCTCTCATCAAAATAAATAGGAAAATTCCCTTTGAAATCAATTGAAGCAAATTGTATGAGCTTGTGATTTTTTTAAAATATGGAAGTGTCTTATAAGCTTTTTAGCAACCTTTCATACATGCTGTTTGTTATGCCCTTCCAAACAATCTGTGGTCTGTGATGTTAGTTAGGTTTTTTTTTTATTTGTTGTGACTTCCTAAAATACCTAAAATGTTGGGAGGAACCCTTAGAGGACATGTATTGGACAAGAGGGGATAAAGAGGCAGATGTCCCAGGGCTCAGTGATTTAATAGGGTATGTCTACAATGCCATCCTAGTTCGAACTAGGGTGGCTAATGTAGGCATTCAAACTTGCAAATGAAGCCCGGGATTTAAATATCCTGGGCTTCATTTGCATGTTCCCGGGTGCCGCCATTTTTAAATTCCCTGTAGTTCGAACTCCCTGACCACGGCTACACGCAACACGGACTACGTAGTTCGAATTAAAGCTCCTAATTCGAACTACCATTAAACCTCCTGCAAGGTTAAACCTCTTTGCAGGAGGTTTAATGGTAGTTCGAATAAGGAGTTTTAATTCGAACTACCTAGTCCGTGCCGCGTGTAGCTGCTGTCAGGGAGTTCGAACTACGGGGCATTGAAAAATGCCGGTGCCCGGGAACATGCAAATGAAGCTCGGGATATTTAAATCCCGGGCTTCATTTGCAAGTCTGAATGCCTACATTAGCCACCCTAATTCAAACTAGGGTGGCAGTGTGGACATACCCATAGGGACCCTGGGTGCTGAGCTGCTGCTGACACTATGGCAGATGACTTCCCTAGCTCCGCCCCTTCAACCCGAGATCCCACCCTTCAGGGGAGAGGGGGCAAAGATAAGCCCTCCCCCCTTCAAATTGCCCACGGCCCAGCAAAATCTGTCATTAAACTTCCCTCCCTTATTGTTGGAGGCTTACAGACCTTTATCATTTTCAGCTGAAAAAAAAAACAAAAAACAAAGGGAGGGTGGAGTTGGGGAGAATGACCTTGAAGCTGAGATAAGAATCTCTGCTCAGCTGGCATGATGTCAATATACATTAGCTTCATAATGATGTGACCTACATGATCAGATTTATAATAGTGTCCTTTTTATTTACTTGTGGTATGCACTGAAAAAAGTTATTAATCTTAATGTAAGAATACAAAGTCTAGAGAGAACTGAAGTATAGTGGGTAATCTAGATCCCTGTATTCCCCTTGTGTTTCTTGACTCAAAGAGTCAAGCATGGGTGGTGGGTTAATTTAAGCCTGGGGAGGCCACCCTCAGCCCCACCACTTTTATCTAAGGTCCTGTACAAGCCTCCCCGAGCACAGGGATGGCAGATGGCACTTGATCCCAGCTTCCCCAGCTCCAGTGCATGGGGAGGGTGAGCTGCATGTGGTCCTAGCCTGCCTCACTCCAGAGCACAGAGAGGGCAGGTGGTGTGCAGTTCCAGCTTCCCTGGCCTAGGAGAAGGAGGAGGTGGGTGGCACACAATCCCAGGCTCAGCACTACTGAAGCCCAGGGGCAGCCCAGGAGCCGTCTTGAAACTGGGAGGATAGTATGAGGAAGGCTACACCTAGCAGTCTGGGAAACTATGTCTTCCCCTGCCTCTTATACCCACTACCATGGAGTCAAGTGTTGTATACAGAGACTGTGTTTGAGCTTTGCAAGGCAATAGATTTCCTATTCACATTTAAATAATTATGTAAAGCCTTACGTACTGTGCTTCAGAAGCTTCTTGTCATCTTCAAAAGATGAAGGAAGTAGAGGATATGTTTAATTTTAAAGGTTAATATAGCTTGCATTGTAGTTTAACTAGCCAAAGTAGTAACTTTGAATATGATTTTTCTTGAACTGAACAACTTTCCTTTCACTTTAAATTCACATGAAGCTCTTAGGCAGGATTGTGTATAATATTGTGTTCATCATGATAAATATACAATATATAATCATAGATCACTAGAATGGGAAGGACCTTGAGAGGTCATTGTGTCCAATCCCCTGCCCCCACTGCAGGACCCAGTACTGTCTAGACCATCCCTGATAGATGTCTATATAACATGCTCGTAAATATCTTCAGAGATGGAGATTCCACAACCTCCCTAGGCAATTTATTCCAGTATTTAACCACTCTGACAGTTAGGAATTTTTTCCTAATGTCCAAACTAAACCTCCCTTGTTACAGTTTAAGCCCATTGCATCTTGTCCTGCCATCAGAGGCTAAGGAAAACAATTATTCTCCCCTCTCCTTGTTGCACTCTTTTAGACACTTAAAAACTGCTATAATGTCCCATCCCAGTCTTCTCCTTTCCAAACTAAACAAGCCCAATTCTTTCAGTCTTTCTTCATAAGTCATATTCTCTAGACCTTTAATCATTCTTGTTGCTCTTCTCTGGACCTTCTCCAATTTCTCCACAGTTTTCTTGAAATGTGGTGCCTGGAACTGGACATAATATTCTAATTGAGGCCTAATCAGTGCATAGTAGAGCAGAAGAATGACTTCCTGTGTCTTGTTCACAACATTCCTGTTAATGCATCCCAGAATCATGTTAGCTTTCTTTGTAACAATACAATTTGTTTTGCAATCATGATATGCAATTCCCTATGTTAACGCTGGATATTTTGGATACTCATACGGAAGTCCAATACCATTTTTGGATCTTGCTAAATTTATACCTTAACATTATCCAATGGCAATGAATTTAAATGTGAAAGAGTGCATAATGGAGAAAATATTTCATCTGTCAACTTTGAATATTCTGCTTTCTAACATTTGTAAGTTCGATCAGGAACAAATCTTATCCCTAAATTCTCTGTGCCATTAATTATTTTATATTTTTGTTATGTCCCCTCCTACTTCTACTTTGTTTACCAGAGAATCTCAGTCCTTTTAATCACAGACAATGGGGAATCAGGCCTACAAATGTTTGTATTCTTTTTTTATTACTAATGAAGGCAGATTTTAAAAATTCACAAGGAAAGCCCACTGAAACAAACAGACTCCTTTCAAGTCTTCCTATAGCACTCAGCTCCTACTCTGAGACCACTTCTACATTGCAAGGTTTTTGTGCAAAACCACATGGAGTGTTCACATATCAAATTCGCTTTTGAACAAGTAAATCAACAGTACACCGGCAGAACAGAGGGCTTTTGCCGGTCTAGGTAAACCTCCTTTTACAAGGCATAACTCCTTTTTGAGCTACAGCTATTGCGCAAGAAGGCAATTGTGGATACTCCAGCTATTGCGCAAGAAACCCCTCTGGGAAAAAGCACAGGTGTTCTGATGACCATTCTGTGAATGGCCATCAGAGCTTTCTTGCACAAGAGCATCCATGCAGTGTGGATGCTGTCTTGTGCAAAAATTTTTGTGCAAAAAGTCTTGCGCAAAAGGCTTCTTGTGCAAGAAGCATGTAGTGTAGATGTAGCCTGAGATTTTTAAATAGCTTTGAATCCATCTAATACTTTTGCTTCCTATTTTACAGTAATCTTAATTAACAAGAGCTAATGTTGTACAACATATTTCATGAGTTTCAAAGTTTATTCATTGGAGTGATGACATGCCTAAATAATCATAGGTGCAAAAAGGCCCACTGGCAAGGGTGGGGTAGAGGAGAAGGGGGTAAATTTCCCAGGGCCCAGGGATACAAAAGGGCCTGGAGCTCCTGGACACCGCTACTGAGAAATCAGTAGTGACCAGAGCCCCGGACCTTTAAATTACTGCCAGAGCACCACGGGGCACACTCGGCCAGCTCTGAGGGATTCTGGGGAAGGCATGCTATTCTCTGAGCGGCACTGAGCACTGCCTAGCTCCAGCCCCTCCCCTTTGACCCAAAGCCATGACCTTTCTGGGGCGCATGGAACAGGGACTCCTCTGCCTTGCCAAGAGGCCCAACAAGGCTGTCAGCTCTGCTAGGTACAAAACCTTCTTTAATTTCCCATGTTAATGTTCCTGGATGGGGATACTGTCTCTAAAACTCAAGTATGTTGTATATAATAGTTCTTTACATGATAATATTCATGTCCATCTGTTAGTGTGGAACTGAGCCTGTTCAGATGTTGGGCCAGTATTTACAGGACATGGGGGACAGCCAAATGTGTATATGGAAGAGCAGCCTGCAGAACACTCATAGTGCCACCTCCTGCCAAAAGATCCTCCTGTTTGCAAATAATGCCAGCTTCAAATCACAAGCTTCTTTACATGGGTAGACAGCTGTAGACACTTGTGGATATTTTACAACAAATTAATGCCTTTGTACTGCATCACATACTATATTTCAGTGTTTACTCCAATGATTCTGGTTTGACAAGGTGAACTTGTTAATCAGTGTCAATCATAGGCCTCTAGCAATATATATTATTCAGTTCTTTAATGCCGTTCTTCAGCCAGGTTTAAAAAAAAAAAGCCTTCCAGTACCACATTCCTGGTATTTTTTAATCTTTCTTCAATTTTCTACATTTCTGCTTTTCATGATTGTCATTTTTTTTTAGTATTTAATCAGTTTTGGTTTCTTGGAATATAGTTCTCAGGGTTAATTGGAACCTTCATTTTGTGTACATAAACTGCCTATGTAAGTACTTATTATAAATAGGAAAAAAAGACATACACAAAAATAATAAACTCAAGATGTGTTGGAAGTTCTTTGCAACAGGAACCACACCTTTATACAGCACCTTGAACACTAATGCCTGATTCTGAAAGAGACCTATGGATGTTATCACATAAGAACATAAGGCCAAAGGTCCATCTAACCCAGTATCCTGTCTTTCATCAGTGTCCAAAGACAGATGTCCCAAAGGCAGTGAACAGAACAGGTAATCATCATGCGATCCTTCTGCTGTCATCAATTTCTAGCCTCTTTCAATTCAATTTCCACCATTCTTTCCCATCTTGGCTAATAGCCATTGATGGACCTAACTTCTGTGAATTTATCTAGTTCTTTTTTTGAACCCTGTTAAATTCCTGGTCTTCACAACTCTGGCAAGGAGTTCCACAGGCTGACTGTGCACCATGTGAAGAAAAACTTCTTCTTGTTTGTTTTAAACCTGCTGTCTATTAATTTCATGTGGTGACCCCTATTTCTTCTGTAAATAATTTTTCCTTATTCACTTTTTTCCACATCAGTCATGATTTTATAGACATGATGATTAATAATCATTCTATCAGTGCTATTGTTTCCAGGATTCCATTGTATCAGATGACATTCAGAAAGTCATTCTTCAAAATATTATAGAATGAGAACTTTTCAGAAACTTGGCTTACATTTAGGAGAAACCAAAGTTATAAGAAATTTATTTTCTTATCACCCTGCACCCAAGCTATTGCTAAGATTTGCAGTATTTTCCTATATCTAGAAGTCTTTTCTCTCCAACCTTACTGCTAAATACTTGGTCCATGTTTTGGGTCATCTCTCAATGTCAGTAGCTACAGTATTTCTTCATATACATCTTAATGTGTTTATAAAATGTATGAGACTCTCCACATTTTTTAAGGGTCCAATAATCTTTAGCTTTGAAGTGAAGGAACTGAGCAATCAAATGCACCAGATTTCAGCAGGAATTCATTATTGTAACACATGTGCAAAAAGTAAACTCAGTATTTTACAAGCCAAAAGAGAAAGACGGGGGAGAGAGAAAAATACACACATAGAGCCATCAGGAAATTGGTTTAACACTAAAAGGAAAGACCTGTTAGAAGTGAATACATAATTAATGCCAACAACTTGTATGCCACTGAGAAACCATAATCTGAGCCGAATTATAAGCACAATTTAATTTTATCTAAATTCCAAATCTCTGAAGACCATAAAGCTTGTTTGTTTGCATGTTTGTGTTTAGAGATGATGTAGACATAGGGCAGTGGGGTTATAATCAGCAAACAGTCTTTGTAAAGACTTTTGCTGCCAGAAAAGTACTACCATGTGTTTACTGGGCTTCTCAGTGTGGAAAGGTAAACAAAATGAGTGGAGGAAACAGACTCAGTATAAAACTATCAGCACTTTTATGTTCTATATTTCCGAAAGTCCCCAATACAATTACACATTGTTTCTGAAACCAGAAGACCAGTGATTTTTAGTTGCTGCTGCTATCCATCCATCTCCTGTTTCATATATTTGTTTTCTGTTGTTCTCAGTGTAAATCTGATCTATATTCCTTTTTTTTCACTCAGTATGTGCATTAAGCTCTAATGATTTCATAAATATTTTCCCTCACCGAAAAAGACCATATTTGCAATACAGGTTGGACCTCCCTGGTCTGGCACCTTCAGGACCTGAACACACGCTGATGAGGGATTTTTCTGGACTAGGGGAGGGCATATCTGGCCTGCCTGCTACCAGCCCCTGCCCCAGCCCTAGACCAGTTGCTGGCCTCCTGACCGCCCCTCTCCCCTGGCAGCCTTGCTGCCCTGCCAGTCCCCATACCTTCTCTGCTAAGCCAGGCAGCCAATCTCCCTGTTCACAGGACTCCTGGACATGCTGGGTAGCTCCACTGTGGTGAACTGGGCTCCTGGATGCACCGGGCAGCCCTGCTGCAGCACACCAAGCTCCTGGATGTGCCAGGCTCCTGGCTTTGCCAAGCAGCCCCATTGGGTTGTACATAGCAGCCCAGCTGCAGTGCACCAGGCAGCCCAGCTGTGGGAAGCCCAGCCACCAGCCTTCCACAGGGACTCTCTGGTCCTGGAACATCCCTGGTTCTGCCAGACCATGGATATCGCCAGACCAGGAAGTGCCAGTTAACGAAGGTTCAGCCTGTAGATTCTAATACTCCAAATGATGACTGCTTAATTCTTTTACCTTATTTTAGGCTTGCTACTGCCATGATTGCCTCAGCCATCCAATTGGCAAGGACAAATTTCAAATCCTTTCCTGGCTTTGAAAAGGACTCTTCCATACCAAAGGCTTCAAACACATTTTGGAAAATTAAGAGAAAAAGAATTGTTAGAAGTCCCCAGGCTTTTGTTGAGATCAGAGACTTGTGGGTATTTAAAACAATTGTCATGTCACCTGCTGGCCTGATGAGTTCTTCTCAGTGCCAGTCCCTTCAGCCTTTCCAAAAGAAAACATATGTCTCTAGCCAATGCAAGTCATTTTTAAGAGTCTAGAGCTTTGCTGGTATTGAGGCTAGATTGGGTGTTCATTGAGGGTTCTGGACACAGATGGTCAGCAGACTTGAATTTGAATGGAGCACTAATATCAAATGAATAGGTATTAACTGCCTTCCCCAAGGCGAAAAATGTCTTGATTGGCAGTATTAAGTAATTCTTTTAGAAATACTCTGAGAAAAAAATATGAAGGTTTAAACTGCAACATCTGTGCTTATTTAAAAACTCAAATGTAATATTTTAGAAACAATCTCCTGTTACTCTCCATCATTTTTTACAAAGAGCTCAAACTTTTTCTCCCCTGGACAACAACTAACTTCAAATTGCTGACTTCAGCAGGAGCAAGGCCTTAGCTATTTGTGAAGATATTTCACCACTAACATTGTCCTGGATTCTGAAAACAGCATCAGAGAAAGATACGTCTATGGACGTAGGATTTTAAATATAAATCTGAATCAGTTTTTAGTGAGAAATAGTTTCTTGGGTAGAAGTTCTGTCCCCTTAATTTTGCTGCTTGTGATAAGAAAACACTTTTACACTGTCAATTCAGTTAGTGCCAAATAATTTACTTAGCATGGCTAAGTTTGTGTGTGGGGATTGAGACAAAACTACGTACAGCATGATTTAGCACATTAAAAGCCACAATGAAATAAATGAGAAATATCTTACAAAAATATCTTGATTTATGACTGAATTTTGATTTCCTGATCAACTCTGTCTCCATGAAATGATGCCACTAATGAATTCTTTGTTAGATCTGAAAGCTTCTGGGGTTGTTCAAACTAATATACCAGTATTTTACTTCAACTACCTATTTCTATACTCTGTCTCTGGCAATCAGTTGAAATAAGCTAGGTGGTGGTTATATAATTAGTGAGTGGGCTTGTGATACATGAGAATGATCATACTGGGTCGGCCCAAAGAGTCAGATAGACCAGTATCTTCTCTTCTGAAAGTGGATAATGCCACATGCCCCAGAGGGAATGAACATAACAGGTAATCATCAAGTGATCCATCCCCTGTTGCCCATTCCCAGCTTCTAGCAAAGAGAGGCTAGATACACATCCTTGCCCATCCTGTCTAATGGTTACTGATGGATAAATACTGTTATAGACTTATCCTTCACAACATCCTCTTGCCAAGAGTTCCACACTTTGTGCATTAAGTGAAAAAATACTTCCCATGGTTTGCTTTAAATCTTCTGCCCATTAATTTTATTTGGTGACCCCTAGTTTTTGTGATATGAGAAGGAGTGAATAATACTTCATTATTTACTTTCTCCACACCCATCATGATTTTATAGACATCTATCATACTCCCCTTTAGTTGTCTTTTTTTACAAGCTGAAAAGACTCGGTCTTATTAATCGCTCTTCTTATGGATGCCATTCCATATGCCTAATTATTTTTGTTTCACTTTCCTGAAGCTGTTCTTATTTGAATATATCTTTTTTGAAATGGGCATCCCTGTCTGCACATAGTATTCAAGATGTGGGAATATACAAATGTATACAGTGGTAATTGGATGTTTTCTGTATTATTATCTGTCCCTTTCTTAATGATTTCTGTTCACTTTTTTGACTGCTATTGCATATTGAATGGATGTTTTCAGAGAACTATGCACAGTGATTCCAAGATCTCTTTCTTAAGTGGTAACCCTCATTTAGAACCCATTATTGTATATGTAGAGTTGGGATTATGATTTCCAATATTCATTACTTTGCATTTATCAACATTAAATTTCACCTACAATTTTGTTGCCCAGTCACTCAGTTTTCTGATAAACTTAAAAAACATCAAATGGTCTGGTAACACTGTAAAGACTAACAAAACATGTAGATGGTATCATGAGCTTTTGTGGACACAGCCCACTTCTTCAGATGACCAGAGTGTTGTATGTACTGACCCAAAATAAATAGGGCAAGAAGAAGGGGCAGGGGGAGGAAGAAAAAACGGTGCGGGGACAAAAGGAGGCAGTGAGTATATAAATATCAAAGGGAAAACTGAGCTGGTATATAACAGGCCAAACTGATAATCTATAAGCACCTAAAAACTGGATAGTTAAAAGGAGCAGATAAGGACCATTAGTTAGCAATTAGAGAGGAAGTGTACTAATACCAGAATCTACACAGACAAAGAACCATTGGCACCTTCATTATTTGATTGGTTGATGATGTCCCAGCCATCCAGCATCTCGATTCAAACCATTGGCGTGAGAATTAAACTTGTGAATGAATTGTAGTTCCAACTCTTCCCTGTGTATTTGACTTTTGGAATTGGTCTGTAACAAAACAGCCACTCAAAGATCTCTTAATGAATGACCAGGCAAATGAAAGTGTTCACCAACAGGTTTTTGTATGTTCCCTTTACGGATATCTAGTTTGTGTCCATTGATTCTTTCCCGTAGGGACTATCCAGTTTGTCTGATATATATGCAGTGGGTAATTGCTGGCATTTGATGGTATAGATCATATTAAACTTTTGAAACTCTTTGCTGCCTGTTTGGGACTTGACTATCTTGAATAGTTGTTTATCACCTGCAAATTTTGCCACTTCAACTGTTTACCTCTTTTTGCAGATCATTGACCTTATCAAAGGCTTTCTGAAAATCTAAGTACACTATTCATTGAATTCCCATTTCCACGTGCTTGTTGATCTTCTGAAAGAATTCCACAAGACTGTTGAGGCTCAATTTCCCTTTATAAACTCTTTTGACTCTTACACAAAAAATTATGTTCAGCTATATGTTGGCTGTTTCATCTGGAGGGCGCTGTTGCTGAAATGCTGGCTGTTCCCTCTGGACAGCCTGTGCTGCATTGGGAGTGCAGGGCCCAAACGGCCGCTTGCGCCGCTTGCTCCCCCGCGGTGGCCCGGCTGAGCAGCGCAGAACTCAGCCGAGTGCCACGGTGGGAGGCGAAGGGGGGCATGGCGGTGATGTGCGGCATGACAGCAGCTCCAGGTTCCACCCCCAGGCTGTGGACATCATCGCCCCGCCCCCCCTTCACCTCCCGCCATGGCGCTTGGCTGACTTCTGTGCTCCTCAGCCAGACCACTGCGTGGGAGCAAGCGGCACAAGCAACCATTTGGGCTCCATGTCCCCCATGCAGCACGGGGAGTGCGGAGCCCAAACGGCCATTTGACTCCTCAGTCCCCCGAGTGAGAGGCAGGAGGGAGAGGAGAAGTGAAAGAGAGAGACAGAGAGAGAGGCAGGAGGCGGAGGAGAGCTGAGGGGGGGGGGGGAAGTAGGAGGAGGAGAGAGAGAGAGATGGAACAAGAGACCGGAGGCTCAGGAGAGAAGACCGACGTGGAGAAGAGACCTGCAAATCCTGTTTTATGATGGGCTAATTCGCTAGTTAGCTAATATTGTAGTAGCCAGGTACAGACAACACAGGTAGTTCACATTTTATAAGAATGTATTTAATTGAAGTAATTGTCTGGCATATGGAAATAAGCACAGTTAAAATCTAAGGAAAACAAAGTAATAACAGAAGACCTCTGAGATTTTATTTTGTACACTCATTGTTTTTATTTACTGTAAGAATAAAGATCTTCCTTAAAGTTAGTATGAATTCACTAGCTATAGCTTAGATGAGATATAGGTAAGATTCATATTGAGATCTAAATAATGGAAAAATCAGCTAAATTTAAAAGGGAAATTGAATCATACATATTATATTTATTAACAGATAATTTTATTAGAAAAGGAAAATGAATCAGTTTATTTAGATTTTCTCCTGTACTTCCACTGGAAGAGGTCCATGCTGGGAAATGGAAGGGTTCAGACCTTTTATTATCACAGTGTGCGAATCTTATGGTTCATTATCAACCTTTCTCACCTTAAAATCTGTGAGTGAAATCCTGACCCTATTCAACCTCACTGACAGTTTTGTTTCTGATAATCAAAGAGGCTACACTGCTTTAATTTTTGTTGTCATTGTAATACTGATGTGTTGTTAGTATTCTTTTTTTGTTGTAAATTCTGTAACACACTGTTAAAAAAAAAGTCACACTTTCCTCTTAATGTTCTTCAATAGTCTAACCTTCTTACCTAAACAGAAAGTGTGGAGCAGAAATAGTCAGTCCAGGTTACTGTTTATTTGCTTTTTGTGGCCTCGGAGTCTATAATGAGAAAAAAAAGGAAAGCAATAGCTTTGTATTGTTTATGTGATTTTTATTTTTACCAATGACATTTAGGAAAAATAGTAATAATGTCCAATTTGCCTAATCTCTCTTGAATGCCACTAGCCGTAAATTATGAGGAGAGAGGCAGAAGGTATTGTGTCTCTTGGTTCTTCAGGCTCTGACTTTGCATTATTTGTGTTGTTTTGGCCATTTGCGTAAGACCATCTAGTCCAACTATCAATTATAGACTAACGAAATCTCTTTTGCTACTTGCTTCAACTTTTTTTTACCTATTTTATTTACGAGCTAGTTACTTTTCCATATTTTTCTTATAATATGGAAAATCTTTCCTCTATTAAATCTAATACCTTTAACTTGAGAAAAAATAAATCTTTCATAATTCTTCATAAAGAGTAAGGAATGCAACAAATCATTGTTGGTGGAAATGTTATATCGCACATTTTCAAGCAGCTCTGGTTGAGTATGCCAAATTTCATGTACAAAAATATATATCCTCTTAAAAGCATATATTTCCTTTCAAAATAGAAAAAAAATATATCAAGAGTTAAATATGAATTGTTCTGTTGACATTCTTCACCTCACTTCATGATTGTTACACTTCGGAGGGTGGGGGACTCCTAAGGAAACACAACCACATATGAATACTTAATACTGATTTTATTAAACATTGAAAGGAAATAGCTATTGAATAATGGACAAACATATCCCTTAGGAGTCTGCTCTTTTTTCAACACAACTTTTAATTTCACATTTCAGACTATACTTAGCATTCAAAAAGGAGACTATTAAAAAACCTAGCACATCATAAATGGAATTGAACAAAGTTTTCTGTATAAAACTTTTTAACCTAACCAAACCAAATCAAACCAGGTTTACTGAAGGATTTTGCAAATATTTGTCAATTTTGGGTGTTTCAATTAAAAGGGAAAAAAATTCAGAAACACTAAAATAGTTGATTTTGACACTAACAAAACATTTTCTGGCAGGGGGAGGGTTACATTCAAAAGGAAATTTAGGTCAGGTAATTACATAGTATGTGGTACACCCAGGTTTGATTATCCTTTCTAGAGCATGTACTAGAACTTACCAGTAGTTCTCCCTATTCCCTGGTGACTAGGCTAGAATCAGGCTTAAAGGGTCTCTGTCCCAAATTACAAAAGGAAGTGATGGATTCTCTATCCATTGATGTCTTCATATCAAGAGCAAATGTCTTTTAGAAGACACGCTGTAGTTAAATGTGAGTTATTGGGTTTAATGTGATATTCTCTGAACTCTGTGGCTGTGTCTACACTGGCATCCCTTCGGGAAAAGGGATGCTAATGTAGACTTTGGAATAAGCAAATCCACGGGGGATTTAAATATCCCCCGCGGCATTTGCATTAACATGGCTGCCACTTTTTTCCGGCTTGGAGATAAGCCGGAGAAAAGCGCCAGTCTAGACGTGATTCTCCGGAAAATAAAGCCTTTTCCGGAGGATCTCTTATTTCAAGTAGGAATAAGAGATCCTCTAGAAAAGGCTTTATTTTCGAGAGAATCACGTCTAGACTGGCACTTTTCTCCAGCTTATCTCCAAGCCGGAAAAAAGCGGCAGCCATGTAAATGCAAATGCCGCGGGGGATATTTAAATCCCCCGCGGATTTGCCTATTCCAAAGTCTACATTAGCATCCCTTTTCCAGAAAGGGGTGCCAATGTAGACACAGCCTGTTTGTTTAGTAAGTCACATTATTATTAGTTATAGCCTATACATTTTCAGAGGTGCTAAACATTAGTAATTAAAACTCAAACCAATGGATGATCACCATTTCTAAAAATCAGACAGTAGACGCATTAAACTGGGAACCAGACATTTCAATATCCCTAGAATAAAAAAAAATCTAAATTGACATTTAAATTGAGTTTTAAATCCACTTAAATAATGTAGTCTAGAAGAGATCTTTAGTATTATACTATGGAAGAGCCATAGAAATTAAAGAACTGTCTTTTTTATTTTGTTTCTCCCCCTCTGAAGAGGCAGTTCAGGGTGGATTTTTACTTTAAACTTTTCTTTCTTATTCTTCTGATGTTAATTTACTGTTCAGCAACTCCAAACAATTTGCATACTTGATTGAGGCTGTGATTAGTTTATGTGCAAGTTACAGATGAGAATGATTATATACATTTAACAGCCTTTTCCCTCCTCTCTTCAGGCTTTCTGGCTGAGACTTAGCTTCAGTCTGAAAAAAAGATTAGTCCTGTCCCCTTGTTTTAAGTGCTTCTGAGTAAAATAAAATGGAGTTAAGTGTTTCTTATCATTTTGGTTAATAATGAAATTATGTATTTTACAGTAAGCTACAGAATCTGTGTTATCTTTCAGTAATGTGATTAATTAGTTTTCTGGAAAGGTGTACTTAAATCAAGCTACTCATTGTGTTTGTATACAGCTCCTTAAAATGTAGCTTAATTAATAATGAAACACAATTGTGACCCAGCATGTTCCCTTGTTTATTAGAATTTTAAACCTCTGTAGTTTTCCGCTGTGTCAAATTATACACTGTAGTAGATAAAGAACTGCATACTTGCTAATATTCTTAAATTAATATGACAAGGAAATCATAAGCATCTCTTCTGAAGACCTCCTGCTTTCTGCAACTGTAATTCGTCGTGGGCACCATTCTTCCTCATTAAAAATATCTATCCCTCTGAAAACTGTTTGGAGTATATTTTGATCCATCGAATCTGAATTATATTTCCCCCTCTGTTCCATTTTAAGAATACTTTTCTGGTCATTTATTTTTATTCTAATAGAATTCAATATAGTAAAATAACATGTAGTGGCTGAAACAAAGTCCTAACACATAATCAGAAGGACCTTTATATAATAAATGATTTATACAGTAGCATCAATAGATTTAACTTACCAATTTAAGTTACTTATTTAGTGTGCTCATTGTAACAAAGCTCCATATGCTGCACATGGCAAAACATCATTGTGGAAAGACAGACAGGACTGGATTAATTTCCGTTGTTAGAATAAGAATGTTAGCAGTTTTCCCTATAGGATCATTAGTAGTCGAGAAGAAAATGCAATTCCCATGTCATCCAGTTCTGCTAATCTGCCCTTGTTTTAGTAACTGCTCTATTCTTCACTATTATTACTCCTTCACTATTGATGCCAAAATTTTAGCATATGCCCTTGAGTTTAATCTGCTTCCTTTAAAGTAAAGGACTGTCCCGGCACACACCGCTTGAGGCTGTTAATTTCACAAGAAAGAGATGTTCTTTTATTCTTGTTCTGTCTTTTCTATTTCTCTTCACCCCATTCAAAGTTTCAAAGAACAAACATCAGAGGGGTAGCCGTGTTAGTCTGAATCTGCAAAAGCGGCGAGGAGTTCTGTGGTTACTTATAGACTAACTGAAGTGTAGGCGCATAAACTTTCATGGGCAAAGACCCACTTCGTCAGATGCATGTAGTGGAAATTTCCAGAGGCAGGTATAAATATGCAGGCCACAAATTTGACACAATCAGCTCTGGATTAAACAAAGACTGTGAATGGCTTGCTAACTACAAAAGCAGCTTCTTCTCTCTTGGAATTCACACCTCCAGATCAGCTACTAGAAGTGGGCCTCATCCTCCTTGATTGGATCCACCTTGTCATCTCCAGCCTGATTCTGGCCTGCTTATTTATACCTGCCTCTGGAAATTTCCACTACATGCATCTGACGAAGTGGGTCTTTGCCCACGAAAGCTTATGCTCCTTCACTTCAGTTAGTCTATAAGGTGCCCAGGACTCCTCGCCGCTTTTAAAGAACAAACAGATGCACTTCTATAATTCAGTTGACTGAATCCCTCTGGAAACCATGATTCTTGGCTTTTGGCTTCCCAGAAAATGTTTCATTCCTTAAAAATCACAATACCTGTAACCTAAATTTTAACATTTCAAATAACAATAGACAACTATAGAAAATCTAGTATAGGGTCCAATGCTGACCCTTAGTTTTGTGGATCAGCCTCCCATTGCCATCAATAGTGCTACTTTGTTCATGGATTTCAGGATCTGGTCAATACTTGGGAAAATACTTTGAGAGATGCTGTATCCAAAAGCAGATAGTGTTGGAGAATTCACCTGTGTTGTGATTTATGTTGCAATAAGTGGGGTTGGACCACTGACCTTGAGGTTTTAGTTTTGCAACATGGAAAGCAACCCACGCTGATATGAACTGAGTGATGACTTGCAACAATAACTGAGAGGATGAAAACTGGGGTCCAGTGCAGTCAATAGAAAAGCTATGATTTACTTCAACAAGGTCAGAATTTAATCTATGAAATGTATCCAGGGACTATAACTCAGATTACTAGATTTAACTTCCTGCCCAGCTCAGGGGTGCAGAGTAGTGAAAACATAATATTCTTGTACAGGATTTATCATCCCTTCAAACATACTGAAGCAGAAGTCATTTACACTCAGTGCACATCTACCAGAACAGTTAAAATAAATCCAGGTGAATCACATTGTTAAAAGTAAGCACACAAAAGATGGAGTTTATAATAAAAGGTGTCGATTTGGTTTCTTTCCAAGCACATGGCCTGCAGATAACATGATGAATATTTAAATGCCTTGTGGGAGTTCACAGCCCTTGGGAATACTTTTCAACGAGATTGAGAGTTGTTTAATATTTCACTTGATGGACTGGAAGATGTTGAAAATAGGTGATTATATTCTTTGCAGTTGAATTAAAACCGTATGTGCCTACCTCATTATAAAAAGTTCAAACACCCCACAGTGTGCTGCATGTAAATGCAGGCAGGGTCTGCTATTTCTAAATTAGATTTGTCATTTTTGAATTATTTTATTATGCCACACAAATTTTAAGCTGGTGTATCATTTATAATTGGCTGACTCGTTATATTTCCATTCCAGTATAATACGTTTTGCTTTCAATAGAATTAGTAGAAGTATGAAAAGACAGAGCATACATCCATAGTGCTGCACAGATGCAACATAGTGTGTATTTCAATAGGCAATATTTTAGGTAATAAATAATTGTTTTGCTTCTGGGAAATGTAAACTGTGTACTCAACACATCTCCTCCCCTTGAAGAAAAATCATGAAAGGAGGAGTTGGGATTTAATCAGTCTGCAAATTTGTACATGCAGATTTCCAAATTGTGCACCATAGAGCATTTCTTGGTGGCCCATGGAGAACTATCTAGACCCACAATTTTCTTTTCTTTTTTCTTATTAATCCACATTAAACATTAAAATACTTTCCTAATTTTTTTCATAGAAGCTATTTCTGCAGTTTGCCCACCTATGTAATTTTATTACAGAAGAGAGGAAAGTCAAGGCAAGACTCTGGTAGGATGTAGATTGTGGCACACAGTTCTCTGAACCCTGCCCTAGAATAAATCAAAAAGGCTTAAACATGATGCTCTCATTCTTGGGTAAAATTAAGAATGCTACACATCAGATTACAGATCCTACCAGTTAAAAGAAGAGACAAATTATTTCCATCAAAGCAAGACGGTAAAAGGAAGAAGTTTTTGAAATATTATTTTTGATACTGCGACAAAATCAGAAGGATAATTCTGAAGGGATAGCTGAAGGCAAGAATATTCATCCCAGAATGGTTAAAGCCCTTTTCTTTATGAACTGAAAATTTTACGTCAAGTTAATTAGACACTTGAGTTTTAGGGCAAACCGTAACCCTCAAAAACCTCTTCTAGTGAGGGAATAGAGAAGAAATAAGAGAAACAAACTGCGCAATAGTTGTGTGAAGTTATGGGAGAAGATGAAGGTAAGGAACTTTTCTTCTAGGTAAAGAACTGTTTTTCTTTATAAGAGGAAGTACTATGTTTTATTTCTGTTTGTGAAAGGACCCACAGGCTGCTTCTAGACTTGCCAGCTGTCTACACTGGCCGCTTGATTTTGGGCAAAAGCACTAACGTTCTACTGTCTGAAATCAGTGTTTTTTGTGCAAATGCTTTGATGTTCCCATTTGGGCAAAAGCCTTTTTCCGGAAATGCTTTTGCACAAAAGGGCCAGTGTAGACAGCTGAAACTGTTTTGCACAAAAAAGCCCCGATGGCAAAAATGGCGATCGGGGCTTTCTTGCGCAAAACCACATCTAGATTGGCATGGACGCTTTTCTGCAAAAAGTGCTTTTGTGGAAAAGCGTCCGTGCCAATCTAGACTCTCTTTTCTGTAAATGCCTTTAACGGAAAAACTTTTTCGTTAAAAGCATTTGCGGAAAATCATGTCAGTCTAGATGTAGCCACAGTGTATATCTGGTGATTGATAGCAGATCTAAAAAGATTAGAAATATTCATTGGAAGTTAGGAAATGAAAGTTTAATTAATGTTCAAAGAAGCCTACAGCTCTACCCTGTAAAATAAATGCTGTACATAAATCAATGCTTATGAAAACATCTGGGGTTGTTCTAAGTTAACTGAGGCTCTCTCAAAAACCTGAGGGAGAAACACTGAGACTTGACATGACAAAAGAGGTTAGGTATCACAATATGTGTATCTAAAAGCACTGTACAGTCCACAGTCTACACAACCCTGATCAGACATATGTAAATAATATGTTCTCTGGTTGCTTTTTAAAGCCAGTTCAGACTTCTTCTGAATAGGAAGCTTGAAAGCAATTCTAGCATGTTAAAGAATATTCATGCCTCTCCTTTGTGCCTCAGTCTACCCCATGGATTTCTATAGAGAGAGCTCCTGTACAGAAACTATTCCACCATGTCGACCCTTAAAGCTGAACTTTTTCTACAGCATAGACCTCTTTGACTGCTTATATCCATATTCTTTATGGCGCTTACATTTACCACTTAACAAAAGTTTTACTTAATTTGCCTGCACAGTGCCTAACACAAAGCATCCCTGAGCCCTGATTGGAATCTTGACATGCTAGCCCAAAACAAAGTACAGTATTCTGATACATTGACCTCTACTTACAATGTGTAAAATAACATGGACATGTTTTGAAATGGAAGACAGAGAATTAGAAAGAGTGTGGCTGACCCCTCTATGGGTGTGTAAGACAAAGGGAAAGTCATGCCACACTGGATTTTGCTTTAGAGAAGGGCGCAGATTGACAGTGGAGCCTTCATTGTGCTTGTTACCACAGTTGAAGTTGTACAGCTGTTGTTCTAGTGTGAGCTTTCAGGGAGCCTCCAGGTGGAATTTCTAGGACTATGTCTACACTACAAGATTTTTGCACAAAAATGGCCATTTTTGCACAAAAACTGGCAGAGCCTCCATACCTCAAGTGCATTTTTGTGCAAGTAAATTGGCAGAACAGAGGGCTTTTGCTGGTAGAGTTATTCCTCTCCCCACTCCTTTTTGAACTACAGCTCTTGCTGTAGGAGGGTTTTGTGCAAGAAACCCCTATCAGCAAAAGCACAGGTGCTCTGATGGCCATCAGAGCTTTCTTCCACAAGAGTGTCCATGCCGTGTGGACACTCTCTTGCACAAAAGCACATTGCTTTTGTAATGCACTTTGAGGTCTGGATGTGCTTTTGAGCACAAAGTTTTTGCAGAAGATCTCTTCCACAAAAGGCTTCTTGCACAAAAACCCTGCAGTGTAGACGAAGCCTAAATGAATCTTTACCTGTGACTGCCAAAACCACAATCTACTTCAAATGGAGCAATATGTGCAAGAACTACTCAAACACTGAAATTGATTCATAGAACATTAAAGTCAATAGGTTTTTACTGAATGATATAGATGGGCTATGGAATAGACCTAATATGCACCTAAGAACATAAGAAGATAAGAACATAAGAATGGCTGTCCTGGGTCAGACCAAAGGTCCATCTAGCCCAGTAGCCTGTCTGCTGACAGTGGCCAGAGCCAGGTGCCCCAAAGGGAGTGGACCGAAGACAATGATCAAGAGGTTTGTCTCGTGCCATCCGTCTCCAGCCTCTGACAAACAGAGGCCAGGGACACCATTCTTACCCCTTGGCTAATTGCCTTTTGTAGAACTAACCTTCATGAATTTATCTAGCTTCTCTTTAAACTCTATTATAGTTCTAGCCTTCACAGCCTCCTCTGGCAAGGAGTTCTACAGGTTGACCATTCACTGTATGAAGTACTTTCGCTCATTAGTTTTAAACCTGCTACCCATTAATTTCATTTGGTGTCTTCTAGTCCTTATATTATGGGAACTAATGAATAACTTTTCTTTATTCACCCTCTCCACACCACTCATGATTTTATAGACCTCTATCATATCCCACCTGATCTTGCTTTTGCAAGTAAAACTCACTAAGATTAATATTGTATTTTGTTTTCATTCCAAGGAGAACTGAAAACAAAACTACTCTTCCTCTCTCCCTCCCCCATCAAAATAAAATAAAATAAAATAAAATTGAAGTCTGGTGGTCAAGAATTGGTGAACAAGGAGGGGAACTCAACTACAATCCCCTGCTCTGTCTGATTTAGAGCAGAGATGTTTTTCATCCCAGTTCACACTAGGATTGTGAATGGGTAACTGGTTAACCAGGTAACCAGTTAACCAGTACCAGGGAGCAGCCCTCTGCTAATGGCCTACTACAAGAGGAGGACTTCTACAGCTCCCAAGTGTTAAGTGCCAGCTACCCTACATGGGGGCTAGAATCAGGAGCCATCCACTTCCATGTAGGAAGAGTCAGGAGCTGGTGCTGGTCAGCAGCAATCTTCTGCATGGAGGTGCCAGGAACTGATATCTGGAGAGTATCACTGAAGAATAACTTGGAGTAGATGTAATAAAATATTTTGTGAAATTTTCATCTGTATGTAAACAGATGATCCCTTACTCCTCAAAAATCGAGGTTTACAGGGTCTTGCAAAAAAGGTTTTTTTCCCCGACAAATCACCCCATCTACACAGGGCTTTTTAGTGTCAAAACCTCTTCCGCAGAAAGAATCGGAAGAAGATATGCAAATGAGAGTGCGATTTGCATCTCGTCTTCCGCAAAAACACGGCAGTGTAGCCATAACCTGTTCTACTGGCACTTATTTAGACATGTTCTACTGGCAAGTTGTACTGGCATCAAAGGGTCTAAAACAAAATTATTTATCAATAAATAAACATCAGCCTCTATCTTCTCACCTTTTATTCCCATATGCTCTAAGAGGGGAGACAAGAAATTATTTCTAAATAAGTAACATGAAATACAATTATGGCCTTAGAATCATTGACATGTGATACATTGTTCTTTTTCTTTTTTGCCTAAAGCCTCTCTTGGTCATTTGATGTGATACACAACTGACTTAGCACTGTCAGTGCCGGAAGCACAATATATTAGCATCTTAGTGAAAGCTGCAGCAGTATTTCTTTGACGTATTTACCTTTCAGAAATGTAGGCTGTACTCAAGTACATTGTGTATATTCAGATTTACTGTGCAGTTAGCAACCACACTTTGAATTTGTTGCTTTGCAAATACATTCTGAATAAGTGTTAGAAGAAAGAGAGGTTAGATGTGACAGCAGTATTAAGCATAATAGGCCAACCTATTTGTTTGCACACAGCTCCTGTACTGTTAGTTAAGTATTGTTATAGAATTAAATTCTGCCATAGAAAGAGCTAAATTTATGTCAGGGCTGAATCCCAGTAGTTTAAATTGAAACTTCCATGCTTGTGTTAGAAATTTAAACCCAATTAAACTGCTTTCCCTACCCTATTTGAGGCAACTGAATTTTAACACCTGATAACTTAGTGGATATTTTCAGCTGAAAAATATGCAGTCATATTTTAGTATAGGAAATATATTTCCATTACATGTCACTTAAAAATGGGTGAGATGATCTAATTTCAAAATTTGTGTGGATAAATCCCTGATGATGCACAAATTTATATGCAAAATTTCAGCCCAAAGCAAACTTACTAGCCATGTTATGAATCTTTTTTCTGTCAATGCACCTAGCGAAAATTATGACAAATCCAGATTTAGCATTGCTTCTAGGTGTTGCAATAACTGCATTTGAAGTTTAAATAGAACATGATTTTATCTCATGGTAAAACATTTAAATACTCAATAATATAGGATATCAACTACTATAAGCAATCTATGTCATTTCTTGAAGGAGCTTGTATAGTTAACTGTTGAGCTGATTATATTGTTTTACCCACAACTTTTGGTCCTGATGATATTGTTTGACAGCATTAATTTTTCATGGAAAAATTTGATTCCTAGTTCTGTAAATTCAGTCTTGCTTTAATTAAAATATAGGTCTTATGTATGAAAGCCAATAAAATTATGTAACCCAGCTTTGTCCAGGATTTGTGTGGGCATTTAACCACACTGTTTACCCAGCACTTAAGCAACAGCATGGCTAAAATCCCTACTAGATCTTTAGAAATATTTTCTCTGGCTAAATTTCTGCCCTCTGGGCTGATCATGCAACTCTCCTTGACATCATCTGAAGCTGGAAATAGAATTTTGCCTTGTGAGAGAGAACTTTCACTTCAGTAATCGCAGTGTAGATGCCTTTTCTCTCTCAAAGGAGCATTGGAGGGAGCTGCATTTCTAACTTCAGTTATATAATGAAACCCCACCATCGGGAGAAAGTACCTATGAGGCCTGATGTAGAGATTCAGGTTTTATAAAATGAAAAAAAAAAATCCCTGCAATTTAGATGAAGGGCAATCACTGTCTACATACAATAAACATCAGTAGGTTGTGAGAGCCAGTGGGGTTGCTCTTGAAAGCTGCAAAGTATGCTGATTTTAATCCCCAGCATGGCACTCTACTTATCGCCCTGTGAAAGTAATTAAACAGGAGATTTATGAGTATAGGCATATAAAATCCACTGTCAGAGGTTGATTGGAGGAATGTGTGTAGTTGATTTAACATTTATGGAAGTCAAGCAACATTGAATCTATTTTTAAAGAGATATGTCCAGCTGAGAAAACAATAATCAGAGTAAACACAAACATGGATTTCAAAGGGACTACTCATCTTCCCTAGAAGATGTGAATAAATCTTTGTAGGCTTATGCATTTGGTTACCATGGTATAGTGTACAAGAAAGACACAAAAAGTTTCTGGAAGTGATGTGGATAAGCTCATTTTGGATTTCTGGACAAGAAGTTTTCAGTCTGCTTTGCTGCCTTATTTTCCTTAGGTTATGTCTAAGCTGCTCACGTCTTGTTGTGGCTTTTCAGCTATGTGTATATGTGGGGGTGCTGAAAATGATTGAAAACAAACTGTAAATCCTGCTGGAAACCACTTCGAACTGGGGTGTGTGGCAATACCCTTAGTTTTAGCACCTATATGGGTAGCTACATACTAAAAGCAGGCACCAAAAAGCAGGCTGTGTCCTTGTGTTGTAATGTGTAGCTATTAGTAAAAAGCTCTGCGGGGGGAGCAAGGGGAGATGCAGAGGGAAGCTGACAGTGTCTTTCTCTGCTGTTGGAGTCTTTCACTGTGAATTTACTTTGAATGCCGTTCCCTATTCCCTGGATCAGGAAGGAATTTCATACTTGATTTCTCCTAATTAGATTTGACTGCACCAGGAGTATGAAGGGGATGGTTTGATGAGGTAACATGATCTTGGCAATTAATTGACCTTTCACTATCAGTGGTAAATAGGCCAATGGTGGGAAGATAGGAGTTACTATAGAGAACTTTTTTCTGGGTGTCTGGCTCGTGAATCTTGCCCACATATTCAGGGTTCAGATGATCGCCATATTTGGGGTCGGGAAGGAATTATCCTCCAGGGTAGATTGGCAGAGGCTCTGGAGGTTTTTTGCCTTCCTCTGTAGCATGGGGCACGGATCACTAGTGGGAGGATTCTCTGCATCTTGGGGTTTTTGAATCATTGTTTCAAGGACTTCAATATCTGAGATATAGGTGAAAGGATTATTCTAGCAGTGGGTGGGTGAGATTCTGTGGCCTGCATTGTGCAGGGGGTCAGACTAGATGATCATAATGGTCCCTTCTGACCTTAAAGTCTATGAGTCTATGAGGAGTACATTTTTGTTTCAAATAGGAATTCACATTCCCGGAAGATCCTTAGGAATTGTGCATTCATGCCTAACACATGTTAAAAGTTTTAGTTGTATTTTTTATTTGTTCTGGGGGGAGAGGGAGTTTGACAATGAAGCACTACCCAGTCAGGCAGGCCTCATGATGATCACTCCTATGGGTCTTAAACCTACTAATATCTGTAGGACAGGACTTTACCATTGAAAATAGGCAGTTTAGGTGCACGAGGGCTCATTCCACCACAGTGTTAGTCCATAGGTAAGTCTTGAATGGATTCGAAGAAAATTGTCCCTGGAACCTCAACAGTGTAGACAACCTCTGCATACTGGTTTATATTGGCTCAATTTGTCAATAAAAACTGTAGTTGCTGTCATATTTTATAGAAACAACGTCTATATTCGCCCCTCTCTGTGGTCCAGCAAGGGCACTCACACTTCAGTGTCTGTCTCTCCATCTCTAACCACCTGAGTGCAGATGTCTATCTCTCTCCAGCCTGAGCAATGTATTTTAAGGCTGAATAGTCCCTTGACTGCACTGCAGTGGTCAAAGAGTAAGTTGTTGCATACAAAGAGTTTATACTTGTATATGTCCCCCTAAAGCATTTCTCGGAAACCCACTTAACTTTGAAAGGGTCTCATTGTTTCTAATAGCCTCATTAACTTTCCCAAGGTTTCACATTAGTCAAGTGTCCTCCTTAGGAATATTATGTGCAATCCCATGACAACACATAAAGCCTGACATTTTGAATACAATTAACCCCTAAAAAAATTATATTACTTCAATAATATTTCAAGATGGCTATTGCAGGAAATTACCATATCTGACAAAGCTGGTTTGAGCCATTACTTGTACCGAGGCCTTCCACCTGAAAATGCGGAAAGAGAATGGCATACATACATCTCACTGGAAAGATTTTAGCCTGTCTTAACAAACTTAAGGAGTTAACAATAGGGTAAGTTGTGACAGACTGGGCTAGGTCTTGGGCATCGTTGAGGGTGTCCGCTCAGGGCGAATTGCTAAGAACCAGGACTGCTTATAGACCTTTCCCAAACAGGTCACAAACCAGTCACACAGAGCACTTTAGCTGCCAATTCAGCCAGCAAAAAGCCTTATAAGCAAAACCTCTCAGCCACCCCAGCTCTCGCTGTGCCTCAATCAGCCATAGGCCTTACACACAGGTGTGGGGTTATAGAACCCAATCTTACCTACCTCAAATGGATTCTCCCAGTCCCAAAGAAGCAGCCATAAGTTCCCAGTTAGTTTACATTTTAGATCTTACCCACAAGATCACACTGGGGAATCTAAAATCTAAAGGTTTATTAATAAAAGAAAGAAAAGGTTGAGAGTAATGTTGTTAAAAAGAATTCATTACATGCACCAATCACCAAGTTCTTGATGCAGGTTTTCAGCAGAGATGTTACAAACTGCTATCTTAAAGGTTTCTGATGTACATCCTATGTCAGGATGGGTCAACGATCTTTCCCGCATCTCTCTGTCCCTTGCAAGGCTGCATCTAGGATCAGTAGCAGAGTTGAAGACCAGATGGAGTCCATCTCATGGCACTTTATATCCATTCCTGGCATCTCCCAAATAGAGCAGGTCACATAGGGTGTGTCTAGACTACAGGGATTTGTTGACAAAAGTGGCCTTTTGTTGACAAAACTACCTGCGTAAGTCGACAGAACACGGCAGTTTTGTCGACAGTGGTAAACCTAATTTTACGAGGAATAACACCTTTGTCAACAGAGTTCTGTTGACAAAAAGGGCAGTGTGGACATGAATGTTTCTTTTGTTGACAAAAAAAAAGACCTACAAGGAAAACCCCTGCTGGACAGTCCTTCTTCAGGGAAAATCTCTATTGCTCCTGTCTGTAGCCATGTTTTAAAGGCACTGACACCCTGGGCAGCCATTTTGACAGGAAGCTGATCACAGACCAACACTGTCAGCACACAGCTTTCCCTACCTCCCTGCCATGTGGCCGTGTACAAAGTACAAGGTCCCTGAGGCCCCCAAGGACCTTTGAAGGAGCCATCTTGGGAGCCCAATACAGAAAAAAAAAAAAGAGCTCCAGCCTGGTCAGGTCTAGAGGTCCTGACCCTGCTAGAACTTTGGGGAGAGGATGAAGCGCTCCAGGCCCTGCACACCTGCGCAGAAATACAAATATATACGGATGCATGGCTCGGGCTGGCACAAAAAGGACACCACCCCAAGAACATTGCAGCAAGTATGGGCCAAAGTCAAGGAGCTTAGGTAAGGCTACGTTAAGGCCCAAGAGCACAGCTCTACCTCAGGTGCAGCCTCAGTGCACTGCGCCTACTATCACGAGCTCAAGCGCATCCTGGGTTGTCAGGAACCTATGTCTGCCCTGGTGCTCATGCAGACAGGCTTTCACACACCAGTGCAGCAGTGCCAGGTGGAGAATCCATGAGAAGATGAGAAGGAGGAGGAGGAGCACACCACAGAAACCCTGACCCTGACCCTGCAGCCTGTCCCTGAAACCAAGGAGTCCTCGCAGACATCCTTTGACGGAACATCAGGTGAGTGCAGTCAGGGTCACAGTGTGAGGGAGGTGGGAGCAGAGAGGATGCAGAGCAATGTGCACATGTCTTGGTCTTCCTGGACAGCTTGCATCTCTCTGTGCATGTGCAAGCAGGTGGGCAGGTGGTGGGTATATGGGTGGGGGCCCTGGGAGACCCAAGGTGCTCCAGGCCCCTGTCCTACACCTTGTGACCCACTATGGCTGCACACTTCCCTGGACTGTACAGCCATGGTGGAGTGTGTGTGTGGGGGGGAATGTAGGGGTTGGAGGCAGACATTGCCCTAGGGACAACCGGACCCTGTGAGGCTGGGAAAGCTGGCATGGCCAGACATGGCCTTGCAGTAACAACATTCCCATCCCTTGTTGTAAGGACTGAATCACAGTGTGAGAATTCCTAACACTGATCAGTTCTCCCTCTTCTCCTCCACAGCCGGACCTGCTGCTGCTGAATGCTGGGCAATACCCACCTGGTCCCACAGCACCCTCTGGCATTGGCAGGCCTACAATGACCTCCTAAGGAGGCATGTCAAGGCCATGGAGAAAATGGAGGGTACTGTGGCAAGAATGGAGGAGACCATGGCGGAAAGGACAAGGAAGGAGGCTCACTGGCTTGGTGAATGGCAGCTGTCCAAGGCTGTGCAAATCACCTCCCCTCCACTTGAGCTGTTTGCCATCATACGAGGTTGTGGAGGACGCAACATGCAGCCACCACCTCTGTGTGATATTGTGTTCCCCCATGTTGAGGCGAGTGAGCAGGCAGTCTGGACGCTCTTTGTTGACAAAACGGATCGCATTGTCGATCTATGTAATGAAGTCTAGACGCTCTTTGTCGACAGAGGCTTTGTCAACAGTATGGCTATGTCTAGACTACATGCCTCTGTCGTCAGAGGCATGTAGATTAGTCACATAGGCAAAGGCAAATGAAGCCGCGAATTAAATGATCGTGGCTTCATTTACATTTACATGGCTGCCACGCTGAGCCGACAAACAGCTGATCCGCTGTTTGTCCGCTCAGCGCGCTAGTCTGGAGGCTCCCCTGCCGACATCAAAGCCCTTTGTCGGCAGCCCCGTTATTCCTCGTGGGATGAGGTTTACTGGGGCTGCCGACAAAGGGCTTTGATGTCGGCAGGAGAGCATCCAGACTAGCGCGCTGAGCGGACAAACAGCTGATTGGCTGTTTGTCGGCTCAGCGCGGCAACCATGTAAATTTAAATGAAGCCGCGATCATTTAAATCGCGGCTTCATTTGCCTTTGCCAAAACAACAAATCTACATGGCTCAGTCGACGGAGCCATGTAGTTTAGACGTACCCTATCTGACAAAGCCTCTGTCAACAAAAGCTTGTCATCTACATACCCACAATCAAATGAGCTATTCCTGTGTCCCATGCCAGCAGCCATTAGATACTGACTGATTTGCAGGTTTTCAGATGCATTCCTCAGGTGTGTATTGGGCACGTCAAGAGTCATTGTCCTAGGGGCCCTGCTAATTAGCATAGATTCATTGGAGAATCCTTCTTTACAACAGGCAGTCCAGGCCCATAGTCATAACTCCACATACAGACATCATACAAGTGCATGAGTAGCATACATAGAATCAGTAGAAAATAAGCTTTCATTTGACATCTCACATGGCCCCCTTTGTATATACTTTGGGCAAACAGCCCTCCTGGGTGCATCAGTGATTTGGCTGCTCCCCCTAAAATCGGAAAGACAATTGACATACAAACAGCTAACTGGAAAGACTTTAGCCTGTCTTAAAAAACTTAAAGAGTTAACAATAGGGTAAATAATCAAGGTTTGCCATCAGGGAATTGGAGGCTTACTTACAAAATGATGGCACTGGAACCCAGAAATAATTATCTGGCTCTATCACTTTGTAATCCTTTAAGAAAAAATTAAGATTTGGTTATAAAGGTTATAGTGAACAAACAACTGAATACAAGCTGAGACTGGTGGAAACATTTTTGCCATTTGATGCTTTGTGTAGCAAAAGAAAGGGCTACAGTATAAAGCATAAAAGAATAAACCCAAGTGGGGAGGTCATTTACTTCTTTTATGGAGCACTGATAACACCAGTACTAGAAAAGCATGTAAGGTAATGGTATCAAGTTTTGAAAGGGATGTTTGAAAACTTAGAGGGTGAAGAGAAGACTATAAAAAAACATCATACAGAGAAAGAATTCAAGAACCAAATTTGTTTAATGTATCTAAACTTTTAACAGATGACTTGATTTTAGTATATACGCACTGGTTACTAAGGAGCTCTTCAGTCTATTAGAAAAAGGCATAACAAGAACCAACAATCTCTGGAAAATGAAGCCAAACATCAATAGAAAAGAAGGCACAATATTTGATAGTGAGGGTGATTAAACCATTGGGGAATGCCCCATTTCCCTTGGTAGTTGGTTCTGTATCTTGATATATTCAAATCAACACTGGATAGCCTTTTGAAAAATAAGATTTTGTCACATATAAACTGTTATCTCAGGCTAAGAGAAATAGGCTGTAATTCTGTGATCTGTAGTATACAAGATGTCAGACAAATTTATCCAATGTTCTCTCTAGACTTAAAATATACACTTGTGAAAGTGAAACATAGTTTCAAACGTGGTAGGTTGCTTTATGTACTTTTGAAGGACATGTATTGCCTCACTGAGCATTTTGGTGTCAATGTGTAATGGTAAAAAGCAAACATTTGTGGTTGAATGCCTTACCTGAGTATGAAATAAGAAAATACATTAAACTTAATATTTTTAATTATGATTTTGACTAATATACTTCAGAGGAAGAAAACGGTAGGGTTTTCAATATAAGTATTGAGCCAAATACTGATTCCTCATTAAATTAACTGAGAACTAGCTAATTACAACTGTAATTATAGCTCTGGCACTTTTTTCATCAATCAACAGCAAACATAGTAGTAGTATGAGTAATATGTACAGTATTCATAAAGTGCAAAGCCAAGTATGTAGTGAGGAAAAAGTACTTTTGACTTCACTACACAGGCTAAACTAGTTTGGTATTAACCAGTGTTTATAGAAGCCACTAGACAAATTGTATATTTAGAATAATACCTCCAAGATCTTGAAGACATGATTTCCCAACATTTACTGCTATCATTATTCTGTTAAATAACAAGAGGAACAAAATATTTTAGTAGTTTGGGTTTTTGAACCATTTAAATGAAACAATATCTGGATTTTCTTCTTGAACAATTATTAATATAACATATATAAGAAAATTCATGCTAAGCATTGAAAATTTCTGAGCTGTACCTGTGTGTAGTTAAATCCAGGATCTCATTACATAGAGGTACCAATCAGATGTACTTTGTAAGAATGAAATGTGTTTTTAAAGTAAGTATAGATTATTGCTATAAAAAGAAACCAAAAAAACTTATTAGCTTTTCTAAAGCATCTTACTCCACAAGAAAAAAGAAAGCTCAGTTCTGTCCTTGTGGGGAATGAGTTCAAGTATTGCTACTGTATGTCAAGGTTTTCCTGACAAATACTTTAAGTTCTCTTACTCTATTTTACTGAGCATCTTTGGTGGGCCCCCAGGAAAATCTACACAGGGACACAAGACCTGTGTCATGACCATGGCTAGTTTGGGTCAGCTTTCTTGAGGTGGTGAGGCTAAAAATTTCTGTGTAGAACTTGGGATGGAGTCCAAGTCATGACAATTTCCACCTTTACGTGGTCTCAATCCATGGCCTTAGGCCCAAGTCCAAACTTCTATACAAAGTTTTTTTTTTTTAGTGCCAGAGCCTAGGCGACAAAAGCCTAAATCAGCTGACCTCGGCCAGATTCATGTTGTACATCTGTATGTAGGCATACTTCAGTATAGTATGCAGTGAAACAAACTGCTCCACATCCCAATTTCAAGATTCATTGGGCATCGAATTATCACTGTGAATAGGGGGCACTGGGAACTTTGACTGTGTTGAAGAGGAAATTCTGTCAGAAAACACTGTAACTACTGTGTATTCCAATGAGTAACTGGTAACACTTTTGCATTAGTTTTCTTCCCATCCTTTTCATGATAGTGTACAAGTGTGTGTGTTTGAAGGTATTGAAATGTAACTGTGTGTTTGTGTCCTTCTGTATTACATTAATACAACTTTTGTGTTTGAATATTTTTGTCCAGGAATTTTAACAGGCTGCAGTTTTAGTGATTGGGATGAAGAAATTATGGTGGGGAGAATATGTTACCATAAAAGTCTGTAATGGAGCAGTGTGTCTTATTAAGCAACTTGCCTATTAAGCTTTTTAATTTTAATAATTAAATAAATACAATATATAAAGCGGTTTCTGAAAATGCATAACACCCTAAGCAAGGTCTTCCTTGTTTACTCACACATATACTTTGGGTGTGCTGCAATATGAAACTTATTGACAGATGGTTGTCTAATCTCATGATCTTTCCAGCTGACTTTGAGCATGAATAATACAATACTCTGGTCAAGTACAGAAATAGACTATGGGTTCTTTAAGCAAAACACAAACAAACATGCATTAATCATAAGATTGCTTTTCAGCAGATTTCTTTAATGGATCTGCCTTTATCCTATATCATCTTAAATAAAATTCTGACACCCCGAAGAGTTTCCAGCTCAGGATAAGGTAGGAATGGCAGTACAAGCACATATAAATAAATCCCTCATTGCGTGTTCAGATTTACAATTCTTAATTCTGACAAAAAGTTTACATATTGTGTGGTTATACATAGGCTCTCAAGTTCTCCCTACAGCTCTTTAAAACACATGTTTCTTAGTGTAAGCAAAGCTAATAGAATTCTTGTGATTATTTACATATTTTATTTTCATCCCAATAAACATTTGCATGCTTCCATCCCATTCAAAGCATGCAAATATGATCTTTGTTTCTTTTTCCGTAGACTTGAAAAAGTGCCTCATTAACGAGCTGCAAAAGCACTGGAATAAACCCTTGATATGGAAAACTCTGAGCTAGTATTCCCTGACTCAAACTAGACTTTTCCCCCGGACCCACAACATCATTTTCTTTCCCTAGATTCCTACTGTCCTAGCACGTGTCTACACTAGGAAGAAGATGGACTCTCTAGAGGTCGATCTTCTAGCATTCTATTTAGTGGGTCTAATGTAGACCTAGACAATTGTTAAGGGCAGCCCCCGCTAGTGTCCAATGCTCCTCATTCTTCAAGGAGTAAAGGAAGCTAAGAGGAGCATGTGCTCCCATCAGTTTCCTGTTGCACAGACGCTACCACAGATTGGTTTAAAGTAAGCCGATTCCAGATACGCATTTTGGGTAGCTGAAGTTGCATACCTTAAATCAGCTTGCCTGGTCTAGTGTAGACTATTACCTGTCCTTGGCATTAGCCAAGGAATAAACTCGGACAAAGGGTGAACTTGAGCAGCACTGAGCTTTGTACAGATTCTTAATGGTAAGATGGTATTCACACACACACTGTATTCATGAAGGTAGGTTAGAGGCAGACTGCAGCTGCAGTATAGATTGCTTTCAATTTCATAAGTAGCTGAAACTGGACAGATGTCAGTTTCCCAGAGATTGACCATGAAGGTGATGAGGGACCCTAGAGATCCCTTTGGAACTGCGGGAAGGCTCTACTTCTTCTGGTACCATCCAGGGCTTGGCGTACTGATATATCTTGTCTAAAAAAGGGGGACAACTGTCCACGAGTCACACTAATTTATTCACTTTGCAGGGTCCTTTCTCACTTTAAAAGGTTACAAATGCTGGACTGCCTTATGACTGGGTTTGTCTCTGTCACACTTCCTCATAAGTATGAATACATTTTCAAAACATTTAACATTATAGGGACTTTTTAACATAACAGGAAATGTCTAAACCACATTTGCTTAACAGAAAGCTTCCTTAAACTGCAACTGAAAGAGCTAGAAATACAAGAGAAGGGCTGGAGAAAAAGGGGATTAGGGGGAGTCTCTGCTGGCTACATAAAAAAGGCCCTAGAGTCTCATTTCCTTGTGATCTCAATGAATATAATAGTTCCTCCTCATCATATAACCTTTCAGTGTTTCATGACACAACATTATGACCCATTGTATTCTATGTATCAGTAAATGACATGATTTTTTTTTTCTGCAGAGATAAATGAAAGTTTGGGAAAATTAATTTTTATTTCTGCAAAAAGAGGCTTCCTTCAGATTTAGAAATGAATTTGTTCTGCCAGCAAAATTGTCCAGAAAGCAAAACACTTTTTTTTCATTTTCAGCACAATATCCATGAATACTTCCAAATATATAAATTCACATGTGCAAGCACTTGCTAAATGAAAATGCTTTGTTAGTCACAGCCCTTGAGCTTATAGAGCTTTTCTGAAGGCTCAGGGAGTTTTCATAACCTGCTGCTTGTTTTTCATGGTTTTTAAGTTGCTTTGGGTCTTTTCTGTGATGTAATTCTCTCATGCAAATAAAACTGTTTCTAAACATTGTTATAGCTAGGAAGTTTAATTCTAACCAGAGGAGCAAACGTTAGGTTTGCAAACAAAACCCAAACAGGAGTTATACGGGAATTGAGAAGACCAGAATTCTCTTCCTCCCTCCAGACAACCTAAAAGTAGATCTGAGATAACTTTGCTAATGTGTCACATCCACCATTATAGGGCATAGGTAGAAGTGTTATGTATCCCCTTGTTTCCATCACAAATTTGTTTGTGACCCACTGAATCCATGTATGAATTTTTATGGAAATTTGTCCATGTGCAGTTTATGAATTCTTTTTGATCCTATGTGCATTCATGCCAGACTTGAAGATTTCATTTTGAACGGGGGATTTATTTGCCTTCCCTGTCCTTTTACCTTTATGTTGGACCGGAATTCCAAAAGTAGCAAAGGACTATCAATAGATGGCTGGTGTATCTTGATGTTCCTCTATTAAAATAAAAATGCCCTAAAAAAATAGCTGGCTTCTACCCAAGGGAACTTGTTTATCAAAAATAATTTGACTACATTCACCTGGTAGGGATTTGTGGACACCAGTTCAGGCAGATCAGGAGGGTTCATAACAGATGATACTGGAAAACTATAAAATGGAAAAAAAATATATTGTACTCAGCTTCTTTGGCTATTTATCACCAGTACAAGATGTGCAGAGCTACTGAAGGATCTTGATGAGGCTCACCTGAGCCCCTGAATAGAAGAGTGATCTAAGGAGAAATACTATGTTCAGGGTGTTCCCTAAACTTTCTCTAATATGTTCTGTTTCATCTCCAAAGTAAGGAGTTACTGAGTTTGAAATATTTTCATAGATTCTAAGGCCACTGCGATCAGAGTACAGGCAATAAAACTTCCCAAAAGAATTCCTATAGGAGATCTTCACAAAATGAATTCAATATTGATTTAAAAATTGTCAGTGATGGAGAATACAATGACATTTGAATATTGTTCTAATGGTTAATTACTAGCACAATAAAAATTATGCTTTATTTGCTGTCTGAGTTTGTCTAAATTAAACTTCCGGCAACTGGAACATGTTATATTTTTCTCTGCTACACTGGAGAGCCCATTATTAAATATTTGCTCATTGTGTAGGCTCCCTTTACTGTGGGAGCCTCTGACTTTTACTTTGGATACTTCGTGCTGCAGTCTATGATCCCTTGATCCTTTGGGGGGCAGAAGGAGGGGAAAATATCTGGCTTCTCTTTTCCCAGGCAGGAAAAGAAGTGGTTGGTGGGTTCCATTTTTGGGAAAGGAGTCAGATTCCTGGCATAGAGCCATTTCCAGGCCAGGAGCTATTATGTTGAATCTTGAGCCTGTTACTGATAACCTGCTAGGGCTTGGATCTAGCAGGCTGCTTCAGGGGCTATTGGTATTTGTCCCTGGAGAGGAGAGATCATGGATGTGCCTATGGCTGAGAAGGACCTGTATTAACCTGCATAGAAGTTACTGTGAGTAACTGTGGCTGTTTGGAAAAGTGCTGCCTGGGACAGGGCACAGAAGACAAACTGACTCTGGGTCCAAAGAGAGCCAGAATGATCTGCCCAGTGAACCAGAGATGCTGCCATTCGGTGGGGCCTGCCCCAGTGGCAATGGGATTTTGCAGCTCACTGCTTAACTTGGACTGACACACACAGAATCTACACAATACTGTCTCCACTCCAACTGCAGACCTTCAGGCATGCCCATGCAAGCAAGTGTCTGGGACTCTGAATCCAGAGGAGTGCACACTCTGGGTGCGATAAAAAGTGGCAGTATAAATACCAATTAGATAAGTTGCTTTTATTTCTGTATACTTTGTTAATTGATGTTATTCATTTTTAATCTGTTAAACCCTGTTTCTTTAAGTTGTTAAGTAAAGGAATGTTAATTCTAATTTAATCAATGACATGTATATTATTTACAATTGTTGTTTTGGAGTTAGATCCAGATTATTACTTGAATAATTGTATTCCTGGAGGCTCCCAAGGCACACCATAAAGTGAGTTCAGGGACAACCAGGTGGAGGCACCGCCATTGTATATTACTTTAAGAGCAAGGGACTGCAGCAAGGGGGTGCATAGGGTGTCCCCAATTATATTACATTATCACTGGGGCACTCAGGATTTTCTTTAATATTAAAAACATCAGACACCCAGGCCCACAGGTCAGTGTGGCCTGCTCCTGAGTAACCCATAGAGGAAAGAGGGGGTTGAACTTGTTATGACATAATCCCTTAACATTCTTTTTTGTTAAGGTAAATATAGTACATTGAGCTCCTTGAGTCTTTCACTATAAGGCATTTCTAATCATTTTTGTGGTTCTTCTCTGATGCTAGTTCTCTTTGCTTCTGCTGCTATCACAGGTCCCTGAAGAACTTAACTTTAAATCAAAAGGCTCACATCTCTGGTGAGATTCTGGGGAATGTGCAAGAGTATCTGGGGAGGTTAGTGGAGATATTAGTTTGAGGGCATAGGCAGTTGGACCACACATTTTCTACTGTAAAGAAAATTGTCAAGCAGGTCTGTATCTGGAATATGTATATAGAAGACCACAGCCAAAGTCAGTGTCTTAATTCTACCCAGCCTCAGCAAGGTAATGGCACATGGAATTCAGTATTAGGATTCCCTCATAGCCAAGGTCAGAGCAGGAGGAGAAACCCCACTACATCTGTGACATTGTGGTGTATGACAATCATTTCCTTGATATCCTGTGTGCTTTCTAGCATAAAGAGTTGCCACTGAACTCAAATCCACTGCACCCTTAAAAGTTCCCAGAGCTCAGGCTACAGTCTGAGCCTGGACATCTACATTACAATTTTATAGCATCACAGCCTAAGACCATGATCCTGAACTCTCTGACTTGTTTCAGCTGCAGGTATATAGCTGTGTAGGCATACTCATTTTATTCAGCATATAGTGTCATGACTTAGGCCAGCCAAGACTACAAATGGTATCCTAACTAGCAGATGAACATAGAATAACTTCTTAATCTTTTACTTATCCCACACTGAGTCTTATTCTATTTTTATTGTTACTATAGGTATGTAGAGAATGTTCTTCTCATGCATGGAAAGAGATTGATTAAAGCCGGTGGAATGCCAAATAAGCTGGTGCAGTTAGATCTGAATGAAATAGAAAAAAAAGAAGGAATGACTCAGTGAAACAGAAGTGACTCTGTACTAAATGCTTCAAGAAGGAAAAATAAGATTTGGCTCCCTAATGATACCCTGAAAAGGCACATCTCATATTTACCTAAGTACTGTTACATAAATGCTATTTGCTCTTGATAAATATGACAGACAGTGTCAAGGAAAAGCTGCTAGAAATATTATACTAAGTCTATATAGGGCACACTATTCTGGATATGGCCAGAAAGGAGTTTACATCAGCTCTAACTTTGTTAATATTACTCATGGTACCCTGTCATGTACTATTGTAATAATTCACAAATATTTTATTATAAGGTATATGACGTATGTTGCTTCTCTGATTGGGTGTAAGATCTGATTACTTTCCCTAAAATTCAGAAGCATTTACTGGTTTGGAACTAGCACTGGCTGGCATGGAAGTATTCTGTTGTTTTTTTCCTTCTTGTTAACTAAATGTTTGGAGTGAGATTTTCAAATAGAACCCAATGACTTAGAAGCACAGGTGCCATTAACTTTGGGTGGTCCCACTAATTTTTAGTGGGAGCTATGTTCCTAAATCCCGTAAACAATCACATCCATAATCTTTAATACTTCACTTATTCCTGATCTTCTTTACTCCATTATTAATCCTCCATTCCATTCCTTGAGAGAAACCTTACATAAGAACATAAGAACGGCCATACTGGGTCAGACCAAAGGTCCATCTAGCCCAGTATCCTGTCTACCGACAGTGGCTAGCACCAGGTGCCCCAGAGAGGGTGGACCGAAGACAGTGATCAAGCGATTTGTCTCCTGCCATCCCTCTCCAGCCTCTGACGACAGAGGCCAAGGACACCATTTTATCCCCTGGCTAATAGCCTTTTATGGACCTAACCTCCATGAATTTATCAAGCTTCTCTTTAAACTCTATGGGTACGTCTACACTACAGCGCTAATTCGAACTAACTTAGTTTGAATTAGTTAATTCGAACTAAGCTAATTAGAACTAACACATCTAGAACTAAAAACTAGTTCGAATTAGCGTTTTGCTAATTCAAACTAGCATGTCCACATTAAGTGGACCCTGAACCGGGCTTAAGGATGGCTGGAAGCAGTGCCGGCAGGGCATCAGAGGAGGACTTAGAGCGTGGAGATGCTGTCTCAGGCTAGCCGAGGGCTGTGCTTAAAGGGTCCCGACCCCCACCCCAGACAGACAGTTCTCAGGGGTGCCCCGCTTGCAAAGCAGTCCTGGCTTGGATTGCCCAGACTACCCGCACAGGGCACATCACACCACTCGGCCATCAGCCCGGCTGCACTTTGCCGCACACTGCCATCTGGGGAAAAGGGACAATTGGGGGGCTGCAGGAGAGCTTCCACCCCCAGAAGCCCGCAGAGCCAGCCCAGTCCTCCCTATCGGGGGCTCGTGCCCCATTCCTCCCTCACATCCTTCCACTTATCCTTCCCTAGTCCCTCTTCTTGATGTACAAAATAAAGGACAATTGTGTTCAAAAATGGAATCTGTCTTTATTGAACAGAACTGGGGGAGACTGGGAAAAGGAGGTGGGAGAGGGGAAGAGAGAGGCTGGGAGAGGGGAGGGCAACTAAAATGATCAGGGGTTGGGAACAGGTCCCATATGAAGAGAGGCTAAAGAGACTGGGACTTCTCAGCTTAGAAAAGAGGAGACGGAGAGGGGACAGGATAGAGGTCTCTAAAAGCATGAGTGGTATGGAGAGGGTGCATACAGAAAAGTTCTTCATTAGTTCCCATAAAGAAGGACTAGAGGACACCAAAGGAAAGGAATGGGTAGCAGGCTTCAAACTAATAACAGAAAGTTGTTCTTCACAAAGCAAAGAGTCAACCTGTGGAACTCCTTGCTGTAGGAGGCTGTGAAGCTAGAACTATAACAGAGTTTAAAGGGAAGTGAGATCAAGTCATGGAGGTTGGGTCCATGGAGTGGTATTAGCCAGAGGGGTAGGAGTGGTGTCCCTGCCCAAAGTTTGTGGAAGGCTGGAGAGGGATGGCACGAGACAAATGGCTTGATCACTGTCTTCGATCCATCCCCTCCAGGGTCCCTAGGGTTGGCCGCTGTCGGCAGACAGGCTACTGGGCTAGATGGACCTTTGGTCTGACCCAGGACGGCCATTGTAAGCTCAGGGCTCAGGGTCGGGGGTCTCAGTGGATCTTCTTGATTCTCTTGCACACGTGCTCTTGGGTGGCCAGGCTGGCAGCTCTCCTGCCCTAGATGGCCACTTTCCTGTGCCTAGTGAGGAGATCATGGTGGGTGCCCGCCTCTTGCGGTCCTGGGCAAGCTCCCGGGAGCCACCAGCCTGGTCCCGGAAAGAGGGGGAGGGCTGGGGGGCATCGGGTGGGTGGCTCGATCTGTGCCAGGTGCAGGGTCTGCTGGCTGGGTGCTGGCAGGCTTGCACCTGGCACGGACACCGTAGCCAGCCCGTGCCCCTTTAAGGGGTCCGGGGCCGGGAGGGGGGCAGACGAGTTTCTCTGGTGTTGGCCAGAGTGGCCACCAGGGAAACCTGGGGAGGGCTAGCCTCCCACTAGTTCGAATTAAGGGTCTACACAGCCCTTAATTCTAACTAGTAAATTCGAACTAGGCTTAATCCTCGTGGAATGAGGATTACCTAGTTCGAACTAAGCGCTCCGTTAGTTCAAATTAAATTCGAACTAACGGAACACTAATGTAGCACCTATGAAAGTTAGTTCGAACTAACATCCGTTAGTTCGAACTAACTTTGTAGTGTAGACATACCCTATTATAGTGCTAGCCTTCACAGCCTCCTCTGGCAAGGAGTTCCAAAGGTTGACTACATGCTGCGTGAAGAAGAACTTTCTTTTATTAGTTTTAAACCTGCTACCCATTAATTTCATTTGGTGTCCTCTAGTTCTTCTATTATGGGAACTAATAAATAACTTTTCTTTATCAGCCCTCTCCACACCACTCATGATTTTATAGACCTCTATCATATCCCCCCTCAGTCTTCTCTTTTCTAAACTGAAAAGTCCCAGTTGCTTTAACTTCTCCTCATATGGGACCCGTTCCAAACCCCTAATCATTTTAGTTGCCCTTTTCTGAACCCTTTCCAAGGCCAAAATATCCTTTTTGAGGTGAGGAGACCACATCTGTACACAGTATTTAAGATGTGGGCGTACCATAGTTTTATACAGGGGCAGTAAGATATTCTGGGTCTTATTTTCTATCCCTTTCCTAATAATTCCTAGCATCCTATTTGCCTTTTTGACTGCCGCTGCATTCTGTGTGGAAGTTTTCAGAGAACCTTTTTTTCTAAAGACTTTAAAATAAAGTTTAAACCTCTTATCTTATTGTTAGTTTTATTGGGACTATTTGTCCACAAGATAAATAATATTGTTCAATGCTTTGGAGATCTTAGTCTTATAAGAATTTAGGTTAATAATCTTTAGACTACACACAGAAAGCAAATGTTATTTTTCTTTGACAACATCTCAAGTGTTTTCTTCTCTGAGTTTGGTGGCTTCTGTATAAATGGCTGAATGTAGGGGTACTGTTGACTGGCAAACATGAAAACTCATCCATCAAAATGAACTGATTTTTTGTTGCAGGATAAAAAAGTAAGTGGTAATAGTCTAGAAAAGCAGAGTGGAGACAGAAGAAAAGAAATCGATTGACAAAAGAAAAAATAGGTCAGTGAGAGGGAGTGCAACTCAAAGAGAATCTTCAATCCTAGTTAAATCTCTTTTAATAAAATGTAAAGATGAGGCTAATACAGCAATATCCCTGAAATTTTGGTTAGTCTCATTAACATAAATATTCTGTGGTGGGTTGTGCAGAACTTATTGAAGAACACTCTGTTATAAGGCGGGGGTTATTTTAAATGGTACATACATCATTGATTTCTGCCAAATCTTTACTTTATCAGGAAAAGGAGACAGAATGTCATGATTAAAATAAAAGAGGTGCAAAACAATGAGAAACTACATTGATTTACAAATCTTTGACCACAAGTCAGCAAGCATATGCCATTCTCTCTTTGACATTAATGGGCATATTACATTATTCAGTCTACAGGGATGGTTTTCTATTTAAACTGGTAGTTAGTCTACAGTTTTTGGTCTCCAAGCTTAATCAGATACAGTATATAAGGGTTTCAGGAGAAAAACTGAGAAAGATGAAGCTGTTAGGAAAGAATATTTTCTTTCTAAGGCTGTGTCCAGACTCCATGCCTCCGTCGACGGAGGCATGTAGATTAGCCAGCTCGGAAGAGGGAAATGAAGCCGCGATTAAAATAATCGCGGCTTCATTTAAATTTAAATGGCTGCCCCGATCTGCCGATCAGCTGTTTGTCGGCAGATCGGGAGAGTCTGGACGCGATGCCCCGACAAAGAAGCCTTTCTTCATCGACACAGGTAAGCCTCGTGAAACCAGGTTTACCTGTGTCGATGAAGAAAGGCTTCTTTGTCGGGGCATCGCGTCCAGACTCTCCCGATCTGCCGACAAACAGCTGATCGGCAGATCGGGGCAGCCATTTAAATTTAAATGAAGCCGCGATTATTTTAATCGCGGCTTCATTTCCCTCTTCCGAGCTGGCTAATCTACATGCCTCCGTCGACGGAGGCATGGAGTCTGGACACAGCCTAAAAGAGCATGATATATAGAGAATAAGGGAAATGAGGTACAGTAAAATGCCGATAGTCCAGCATCCAACTGTTCAGCACTCCCGATACTCTGGCATCAAAATGGCAAACGCTCCTGACCAGCTGATTAAAAAGCCTGCCGCTCAGTACACGTGCTGGCTGTAACCAGAGGGAAGATAAGGTTGGGGGAGAGGGGCAGGGAGTGGAATTGTGTTACAGTATGGAGAAGACCATTTTGCTTCAGCGAAGGGGAAAGGGGAGAGGAGGGGAAGGAGGATCAGGCTACAGCATGGAGGAGATGCGAAGAGGAAAGGGGAGGGGAGAGGGAGGGAGATTGTGTCCTGGCCAGCTGTTAAGCCATGCAGCTGTACCGGACCTCCAGATTCTCCAGCAAATCTGATAATCCGGCACCACCTAGGTCCAAAAGGTGCCGGATTATCGGAAGTAGACTGAAGTACTGAAAGTGACATTTTAATTAAAGCAGTTTGATGGTTTAAAAAGTTGGAAAATGTAAAATCTTAATAACTTTTGTTGTAACTATGCAAACTAAGACAATATTATAAGGTACACAAATTTCACATTTTTCTCATACTCAGTTTTGAGTCATTAGGTAGGAGATACATTAAAGTATAAAAACTGCACTCTTTTCTCATCTCTGATTTTTCAAGGAGTAGCCTCCTGCTGAAGTCTGGATGTAGAAATTAAAGATCCATGTTCTGGCCTATTGTGCTTGCTTCTATGTGTCAGGAATCTGAGGAGTGGCTAAAATTGTCTTTCGCAAACATTAAAAACAAGTCACAGGAGTTAGATGTGATCACTTTAAAGAAGAAACTGTGTATTCAGCTCCTTAGGTTTGAGAAGTTTGTGTTTGGAGTAATGATGATGATTCTTTGTAGACATACAGGTCAACATTCTGAAAGATCCTTGCGTAGCCTTGTTCATTTGATAATGAACAAATAAGAGGTTCTCCTCTCTGATCCTCTCAAACTGAGGCAAAAGAACCACTTACAGTTTAGCTCTGCACACTACAAAGGAGTGCTTGCTCTTGCTCTCTTGTCTCCATCACAACCTTTAAAGGGAACAGGACTCCTGAAATGGGCAGATCTATAGCCTACACAACCCCTTTTCCAGCAGAGCAGCACTGACACAGTGGGGTGAGAAAACTGTTCCATTTTAGGGCTTTTAAATTAGAGAACTTTACTCTGCGCAGAATTGTAAAAATCAAAGTAGGATGGTTGTAAACATTAGAGTGGGAGCAGGGTCTCCAGAGATAGCTGACACAGCACTGAATGTGATGTCATCATTATTTCACCCAATACTACTTGTTCACAATAGTGTTCAAGCACAATATAATTTTGTATTGTACATAAACCCTTATAGATGGAAGAGATTGCTCCCTCCCTTTCTCCCCCGCAGTACAAGGAGCAAACTCTCTGAAGCACAATCTCTCCGGTGTTCTGCCTGAGGCTGTACAAGGCTGCATTAACCCCTGCTCAGCGCTGTGATGTAAAACCACAATTGAGCCTATTGTTCTGATATTATTACGGTTTATTGCTCAGTGACAAATCTTGCTCCGCACAACTTCTGATTTTTCTCCTTTGAGGCCCAGTACAAAACATCTAAGATCATGCCATCTCACTTTTACAGGCTGAGAGGTAACAGTGGTTTTGACTAAACTGAGTATCTGGGGAACACTACACTTTAACTACTCAGAACACAGTAACCTTTCTGTTGAGTTCTCAGTTTTACTGTGTATGCCTACACAGATTCTGTGGCAGCGATTGTCTGGAATGCAAATCTCAAAACTTGGAACCAAAATTACTGGCAGAGTCATAAAACTCAAAGACATCTGTGTTCTGTATTGTTAACTGTTTAGCATACACCATTTTTTTTGTTTTGCTTTGTGTTGCATGAGTTTAACTTTTAGGAAATATTTCTTAGTTCGCCTGTTTTCACTGTGGGAATAGATCATATCAGAATTTAAATGGAAGGAACCATTATTTGTCTTAACTGTCATAAAGTATTCTGATAGTAATGTACTACTGAAAAACTAATTTGACCCTTATATTAAAGGAATTGGTTAATTCCATTTCAATTGAGAATTCCTTTTTTTTTTCCAGTAAGAAACTAGAGATTGCAAGGAAATATATCTGATGAAGTGGTAAGGCAGTATCTGCTAGAAAGCTTTAGGGGTTACCTAAAGTTATGCACAGTTAACAGTTTTTATCTATCACTTAGACTAGGTCTAGAGTGCAGGCTTCTTTTAGAAGAAGCTTTTCAGAAGAGAGCGTCCACACTGCCAAAGCACATCAAAAAAGCGACCTCCTTTTCTGAAAGATAGCGTCCACACTGAATGGACACTATCTCACATTTAAGCTGTGATTACTATGGATGGAGTGGCCACCAGGGCACTTGTGCTTTTTCCTCTTTCCTCTTCTTCTGAAAGAACTCCCTCTTCCTCGCCCACACATGCCTTTTTCCATTCTTTCACTTTTTTTTCAAAAGACCGCGATTGCAGTGTGGACATCATACAAGTTTTTTTCTGAAAAAACTCTGTAGTGTAGTCCTAGCCTTAGTCATGGATTTTATATGAAATCCACTATATAAAAAATGATAGCGAGAGAAGAGAAAAGCTAAAAACCTAGGAGGACATTTCTGTTTTTTATTTATTGCAACATTTACTGATCAAAACAAGGCTGGCATATTGCTGAAACCGCATCAAGAGGTCCTGTTGACTTACTTGAATAACTATTAATCAGTTGATGAACTTTAGTTTTGACTGAGTGAATTTCAATGAAACTTCAAGCACTTTAGTTCCTTGCAATTTGCAAATTGTAATCAGCTCCTTTCCGACAGCAATACATGGGCTCAATCATGCAGCTTTGCAGGCTAGAGAATGCTAGCAAGGGACAATCCAGCAAAGTACCAATATCTCCTGACCAATAGAGCCTGCTACTTTTCCTATAAAGATATTATTTCCATCATTTCCTGTAATGTATTTCTTCCTCTCTTTCCAAAATATGGTCAGCTAAATGCTTGACCAGTAATATGCACATGCAGTTCCCTGGGGCATGCACAATGTATGCTTCTTTTAGCTTGGGTGTGCACTTTTATGTCCATGTATCTATGAAAATCTGATCCCTTACCTCTCCAAAATGGAACTGCTTTCCTAACTCCTAATCTCACTTGTTCATCTCATTATCTTTGTTTCTGCCTTTTCCCACATTCATCTCTTTTTTAAAGCCTGTTGTTTTTGTTGTCAAATATTGACAATTCAATCTTTGCCACTGTCCAGTCATCTCTTGCCTTGATTATGCCATCATCTCCTTCTCTGGCCTCCTTGCTTCTTGCCTGTTCTCCCTCAACTCCTCCACTATCTTCAAAATGCTCTTGCTATATTCAGATTCCGAGAATCTCAAACAATCTTTTGTGGGGCAGAAAAACTATTGTGAATTCAGATTAAATTTGGTAAAACTGTTTTCAAAAATCTATTTTTTCAGGCTTTTTGACTTTTCCCTTTGAAATATTCCATCTTGTCTTTTTTTGTTAGTATAAAAATAGAGGGGAAAATCCCAAAATGGGACAAAAATAGCTTTGGTTTTGAACGAACCTTTTTTTTTTTTTGTAATTTAATCCCTGAACACAAAAAAATCTATTATTTGCTCAGTTCTAGTGACGTGCTTACCTACCTGAGAGACCACTCCATCCCCATACTATATTAATATAGTTGGGATCAGCAGAAATATTTTAAACTAAAGCCCTATGGAATGAAAAGGAACTGCTCATAGCACATTCCCTGTGAGTATACTGGGCTTTGAGAATATGGTTCAAAATAGTCTAAAACAGATGACTTTCAGATCTTTCTACAAAATTCATCTAAGTGCAATGTAAATAAGGCGGATACAGGAAAAATACTGGGAAATGTCCACTTCTTGCTTATCCTAGCTCTTAACTCCAGTTTCCTTTCAGTTGTATATTTGAATGCATCTACAACTCTAAGCCATACATAACAAATAGAACTGAACAATGACCTCATGATGCCACTGCACAGGAAATGGGTACTCCCATGCTTGTTCTGGGAAATATCAGTCATGTGGATGTTAAAGCATTGGTTGCTATAAAGCAAGGGAAGAGAGAGTAAAGGGCCCTTTGAAAAAAAATAAAAGGACCCAGCACAGGTCAAGGGTAAACGTTGCAAAAATCTGTTTACAGAATTCAACATGACTTTAGATAATACTTAAATATTAAAGAGCATTCAGTTATGAAAAACAGACCTGATAAGTCATATTTTTCTGCTTTTCTTCTTCTCCTGTGGCCTATTAAAGACTTATTTAAAAGAAAACAGAGGTTTTGTTTCATAATAGTTCATCTGATTCTTCTGTGTATTTCTTCAGCAGAAATCACAATTCTCTTCTATTGTTGACATCAAAATCATTGACAAACTAATTGGTTTTGATGTCACAAAAGAGTGTCCAAGAAGGAAATAGAGAGAGAGCTAATATCTAGGTTTTAAAATGAAAACCCTGATTTTATTTCCTGCCTCGTACAAAGAGGGCTGTATAGTGGATTATACATGGGAAGTGCCTCTGCTGGAGGAATATCATACCCCTTTGGGAGTAGTTCATCTACTTGGTCTCATCAGTGGCTCCAAGTAGCTGATGGATGTGACAGTGGCCACACTCCAGGAGACTGCTTTGATGAGTGAGCCAAACCAGATGAGTGTAGCTGATGGGTCTTTTGCCCTTGGAGAAATTGGGAAATTGCCTTTCTCTACCATGATAAGACTGTTCTGATGAACTGGGCTAAGGAAATCAATTTGTGATTCCATCACCATGAAGTCAGTTCAGCAACGTGCTGTGGGATGTGGAGAGCATGCGAAGCCATGGAAGATCTCCTGGTCACCCATTGCAGCTCAGGAAATCCCAAACTTCAATCACAGAATCATAGAATACTAGGACTGGAAGGGACCCCGAGAGGCAGGACCCAGTACTGTCTAGACCATCCCTGATAGACATTTATCTAACCTATTCTTAAATATCTCCGGAGATAGAGATTCTACAACCACCCTAAGCAACTTACTCCATTGTTTAACCACCCTGACAGGAAGTTTTTCCTAATGTCCAACATAAACCTCCCTTGCTGCAGTTTAAGCCCATTGCTTCTTGTTCTATCCTCAGAGGCCAAGATGAACAAATTTTCTCCCTCCTTCTTATGACACCCTTTTATATACCTGAAAACTTCTATCATGTCCCCTATCAATTTTCTCTTTTCCAAACGAAACAAGCACAATTCTTTTAGTATTCCTTCACAGATCATGTTCTCTAGACCTTTAATCATTCTTGTTGCTCTTCTCTGGATCCTCTCCAATTTCTCCACATCTTTCTTGAAATGTGGTGCCCAGAACTGAACACAATACTCCAACTGAAGCCTAATCAGTGCAGAGTAGAGCGGAAGAATGACTTCTTATGTCTTGCTCACAACACACCTGTTAATGCATCCTAGAATCATGTTGGCTTTTTTTGCAACAGCATCACATTATTGACCCATATTTAGCTTGTGGTCCACTATAACCTCTAGATCCCTTTCTGCCGTACTCCTTTCTAGACAATTGCTTCCCATTCTGTATGTGTGAAACTGACTGTTTCTTCCTAAGTGGAGCACTTTGCATTTGTCCTTATTAAACTTCATCCTGTTTATCTCAGACCATTTCTCCAATATATCCAGATCATTTTGAATTATGATCCTATCCTCCAAAGTAGTTGCAACCCCTCCAAGCTTGGTATCATCTGCAAACTTAATAAGCATACTTTCTATACCAATATCTAAATTGTTGATGAAGATATCGAACAGAACAGGTCCCAAAACAGACTCCTGCGGAACCCCACTTGGTACTCCTTTGTGAACCGATAATAATTACTCTCTGAGAATGGTTATCCAGCTAGTTATGCACCCACCTTATAGTATCCCCATCTAAGTTGTATTTACCTAATTTATTGTTAAGAATATCATGCAAGACCATATCAAATGCCTTACTAAAGTCTAGGTATACCACATCCACCGCTTCTCCCTTATCCACAAGACTCGTTATCCTATCAAAGAAAGCTATCAGATTGGTTTGACATAATTTGTTCTTTACAAGTCCATGTTGGCTGTTCCCTATCAACTTATTATCTTCTAAGTGTTTGCAGATGATTTCCTTAATTACTTGCTCCATTATGTTTCCTGACACAGAAGTTAAACTGAGTAGTCTGAAGTTTTCTGGGTTGTTTTTGTTCCTCTAGAATCTGGCTTCCATAGCTGAGAGAGAGGGACTGACCTTGTACAATGGTTTTTTCACTTAAAAATTTCTCACTGGTTTTCCTGTGACTCTCATCCAATTGACATCATATCGAATCTCATCATCATTATTATCATATCATAAATTCTTGTCCTGCCAGTGTTGGGGGGATCTGGTGAAATGACAGGTGGAGATGACCACTGGCAGTCATGGCCACAATATTGCACATAGGTGACCTTAGGACTAGTGGCTGTTCAGCTCTATTCAGGGTAGCAGAGAAGTTTGTCAGCATCCTTGTAGATTGGGCAGTCTTTTTCAGGATAGCACTGTTCACCCTTTGTAAGAGCCAGGGCTATAAAAGGTTCCTTAAATATTGTGTGCCTCGTAACATCTGGCCAGACTACTGCAACTGGAGGGATCATCCTATAGTGGTCAATAAAGAAGAAAATACTTACCCTAGGGACATAGAATACCTGCACTCTTATGTATGGAGGTGATCATGAAGTTCCTGGGAGAAGAACAGCTCTTTTCTATAGTGAACTTGGCCACTTTAATATTGATATTGTAGCACTAAGTCTACATTGGACAGAAAAGGTTCCATCAGTGACCTAGGAGGCAGTTATACCCTTTTTGGGAAAAGGAAAGCAGATGATGAAGATGAGATTCATGGAGTTGGATTTTCCATAAGAATGTCACTCCTGAGACAACTTCCTAACCTCCTTGTTGGCTGGAATGAATAGCTCAAGAAACTTCAGTTTCCCCTGCATCCCCTACAGCATGTTGCTATCATCAATACTTGTGCACCTACATTGACCAGCACAGAGGAAAGCATGTAACAGTTTTACTCTGACCTGAACTCCCTCATCAGATAGGCATATGACAAACTCTTCCTGCTGGGAGACTTTAACACTAGAGTTGGTGGAGAAAGCTTTTTCAGGAGAATTGTGATAGGATAAGCTAGGAGAGAGAAAGGTGAACAGCAATGGGCTTCTACTCTTGAGTAAATGTGCAGAACACAGGCTGCTAGTCACTAACACTCTCTTTAACAAAATGATTAATATAAAATTAGACAGATGTACCCACAGTCCAAACAATGTCAACTAATTAATGATGTTATCACCTGCCAGAACCTGTAATGTCAGAATTACCAAATCCATGTGTGGTGCAGAATGCTAGAAAGATTGGTAATAATAGTGTTACATCTCAGAGCACGCATCCCAAAATTACAGAGCAGCCTTCAACATAAAAGAGTTCAAGAACGGCAGCTACCAGGTGCAGATTCAGCTGTCACTTGATGACAAACTGTACTCATACATGCCAGTCACTGTCAATCTTTCAGAAAAAAATATGGATCTTGTTTAAACATATGGTTATTGACAGAGCTAAATCAGTGCTAGGGCCAAAGAGAAAGGATATACAAAGGGCTGAATTAACCAATAGGCTAATAACGTGGTAGCCTTAGGCCCTCCTATTTCTCAAAAGCTATTGGTCAGGCAGTGTTTGAGGCCTATGTTGGGTAAGTAGTGGGAGTGAAGTTGCCCATGTAACCCTGCTGGATAGTTCCTGACAGCAGGAAAGGCAAAGCAGCCCCCTCTGGCTTGGAAAGAGCACAGCAGACTGCTAGCCAGGAGACTGTTGCTCCATTCCCTTCTGCCTGCATCTCCTTTCACTGTAGGACCACACTGCCAGGTATCCAGTTAACACTGGTGACTGGACATTAAAATTCTGGTTACCACAGAATCTGTACCAGTAATGAGTGAAGTTTGAGGAGTCATTGCCTCCCCTACTGTCCTCATTCCCTTTCTCTGGAGTTCTGGTTAGCTCTCAAGAAGGGAAGAGGCTACTCTTCCTCTCCTCAGCTGAGACTGGCATGCAGCCTTCTGAGTCTTGGTGCATCATTTTCTGTATGCGTTGGATCCTGTTTCTGGACAAGTGGTGTGTGCCTGGGGTAGGGCAGGGCCAGAGGTTGGTGGAGGGATGACGGGGCAGTACTTCTGTGGTAGGGTGAGAAGTTTGCGCAGAATGTTCACACGTTCTATCCAGGTGGAGCCAGAATTATCACCCCACTCATGTGTAAAGAAAGAATTCCCACACATTTGTAGGAAAACATATATAAAATATCCCATTCTGGATGCCAGCACTTTAACTTTTACAATGCCTTCCATCCAGGGGCTTTAAGTTTATGATGTACTATGTTCAATACAATATTGAGCTGTATTAAAATATCAAAGAAATCCAAATTTTTCTCTGCTGTATTTTTCTGGTATGCACAGGCAACCAAGTTCTTTACTTATGCTCAGCCTAATTCCTCTGGTCAACACAACTTTGTACTTTTAAGGGCTTGTTGAAGCACTGGAGATTGTAGGTTACTCCCTCCTCTCTCCCTCAAAAGGATTTTAAATCCATTTCTTAGCAGGTGATGATAGATATACTGTCTAAATAGACTAAAGGTTTGTTCTGTTCATTTGTAAGTTCTCTAACAGTTAAACGAATCATAAAAGTACCTCATATTTGATTACTTTTGAGTTTCATTTAAAAAACTTAAAGCTAAATGAATCTGAAGTTAGTCTTCATTTTTCTGCCCCAATTCAAACTAACTTATTTAGTAGAAAATATTGGCTAAGCATGGAAAGGTTGCGAATCAAGAAGAGAATGAGAACTGTTGAAAATTACACCTGTGTAGCTTTATTGACTTCAGGGAGAACAGTTTTTTGCAGAAGTATATATTTTGTTTCCTTCTGCACTTTGTTAACACCCGGTATAAGCAGAATCTCTTGCAGTTTTCTCCCCTAAATTTTGAACACTTTAAGGGAAAAAATAAGCAAGGGTTGATTGATTTACACATGCAGAGAAACAACAAGCTCTCATTTCATTCTACACCGGCCTTAAGCTCCAGACCTGCTATAACAAGGATGTAACTACAGCAGCCTTGGTTGGACGGTTCTTTTAAAAGAGCTACTTACTTTGGAAAAGCTCCCAGTAAGAGCTGCCACATTAAGACCTAATTGTTCTTAGTTTTGAGGATTTTTTTTGTCAAATTGTAGTTTTGTTTTTCATTATAAAATGGTGATATAAGGCCTAATTGTAAGTGGTGTTGATCAGTGCTTGAGAAATGTATAGCACCTCCCAATAAATAGTGCATGCTTAAGTACCAAATGAACAAACTAGGACATCTGGAGCTCTTGTATGGTTAGTCTTATTGCTGTGTACAATCAACTCAGAGAAGTCAGTGGGAATTAAGAGTATTCGGTAACTTGCAGTGTTCCTTCATAGTTGGAACAATATATAACACTGATAGATTGAAATAAATTGTGTGTAAAATAGCATGTATTGGTTTGTAATTTCATTTATAGTAGTTTAATACTATTGTCAATCACATCATTCTTGATTTAATAAATCTGATTAATGATTAGGCAGAGGAGTAACTTTGATTTAAAATATGAAATTCTACTCCTAGAATAAATTAGCAGATGTTGACTCAGATATTTAGAGCTATATTATATTAATTTTGTGGGGAAAGCTTCTACTGTAGTCTCTTGGCTTTCTGCACATGTAGGGAGAAAGGGGGGGAAACTACTGGAAATATAGTTAATTTGGTTGAACTGACAGCAGAATTTTACCCTAAGTCGCCATTTTCAAATGCTTATAATTTCCTTGTAAAATTACCATTTGGGTTCAAAAAATTTAAATGTGTTACTGCCAGTGCTTTTAGCTAGTGAATTGTTCCTAAATTAATATGCAGCCTTTAAAAATATTTAGTCCTGTCCCCTCCAACTAGACCATCCATGATATGTGTTTTTCTAGCCTGTTCACAACCTCCTTTGGTAAACTGTTCCAGAGTTTAACCACTCTTTTAGTTAAACATTCATTTCCTAAAACCTAATCTAAATTTCCCTTGCTGCAGACTAACTCCATTATTTGTTCTACCTCAATGGCATTGGAGAACAATTGACCCCTCTCCTTTTCAAAACAACCTTTAACATACTTGAAGTCTAGTATCGGGACCCCACTCTGTCTTTTTTTTTTTCATGACTAAGGGTGCCCAGTTTTTTACCCAGGGTTCAGCAACCTACATCATGCAGCCCACCAGGGTAATCATCTGTTGGGTCATGGGACATTTTGTTTACATTGACCATCCACAGGCATGGCTTCCCATAGCTCCCAGTGGCCACAGTTCACCAATCCATTGGAAGCTGCAGGAAACAGTGGCCAAATCAATGTAAACAAAATGTCCCATGGCCCACCAGATGATTACTCTGGTGGGCTGCACGCTGAAAGTTGCTGATCCATGTTTTAACCTTTTCACATAAATTTGGTTTTCTAAATATTTTATCATGTTTGTCCTACTTTGTCCTCTCTCCAGTTTGTCCACATCACTCTTAAAGTGTGGTGACCCAAACTGGACACAATATTCTATATGAAGCCTCATCAGTGTCAAACAGAACAACAAAAGTACATCCCATGTCTTACATTCTGTGGGAACTCTCTGGCCATCCAAACGCAAATGCTTCATAGGGGTTAGCCATTGGCAGGGTTACAGATGTTTTGCTTACCTGAGTATCCATGGAGCCCCACAGCTACCAGTGGCCATGACTCACCATTTCCAGCCAATGGGAGCTGTGGGAAGTGGTGGTTTGGCTCATGCTGCTTCCCACAGCTCCCATTGGCTGGGTACGACAAACTGTCTGGTGCCCACCAGCATCTAACCCTAATGGACCATGTAAAGCTGGTCAGCCAGATGTTCTCCACTTCTGTCTTACAGACAACATCCCTGTTAATACATCCAAGAGTGATATTAGCCTTTTCTGTCACTGTACCACAATTTTGGCTCATAGCAATTTGTGATCCATTATCACCCCTAGACCATTTTTTAGGAATTCTGCCATCTAGATAGTTATTCCATATTTTGTAGATGTATGTTTGATTTTTCCTTTATTAGTATAGCACGTTGTGTAACCCAAACACTTACTGGGTGTGATTCACTGCCCTAGAAATGACACTTAGACCACTTACAGCGAGAGATTTGAATGAGTGAACTCTATAATCTTAGCTGAAAACCAACTAGATTTATAGTTCAAGCTGTAGGAGTTCATGCTCTATCCTCCACTAATTCCCAGGTTTGATTCTGCCTCTCAACAGTTACATTTGCACTTATTGTTATATAATTTTCTTCAGTTGAATTCAGGACAATTCTCCAATCTATAACTTTGAATTCTAATCCTCTCCTCTGAAGTGCTTGCAACATTTTGCCACTACATGAATCTTTGAATTTCATAACCATACTCTCCACTTCATTATGTAAATCATTCATGAAAATACTGACTAGCACCAGACTGAGGACAAACTCTTTAGATATTGTGACCCTGGCCAGCTGACTGCTAAGAGGAATGGAGGAATTCTGAAGATTGGATGAACAGCTTTCTCTTCCCTGAGTTTAAAAAAAAAAAAAAAAGCCAATCCTAAGTTCAGCATTATCCGGCAAGCACATGGGATCAATTAGAGCTTGCTAGAAGCTACAGACTAATTATATACCTGCAACCAATTAAGGCCTGTGGCACTGCTTTAAAAGGTCTCCTGCCCCCAGGCAAGGGAGGGTGGAGGAAAAGACAAAAGACTGGAAAAAGGAAGTGCAGTGTAGAAGAGCTGTGTGGATGTGAGCTGAGGTCTGCCTAGCAGGTACCAAAGGAAAGGTACTAGGAGGGATCATTTGGGGAAGTAGACCAGGGAAAAGCTGCCAGATTGAGAGTGGCAGTAATCCTGTCTGTTGCTGCTGCCTTAGGGAACTAGGACCAGAAACTGGAGTAGTGGGCAGGCCTGGGTTTCCCCCAAACCTCATCACAAAAGTTTGCTCTCAAGAAGTGAGATCATGACTCCAGAGGGGTTTCTACCCCATATTATGATCTAGCCTGTGATGAGTATGTCTCAGTAGGTTGTGACTACTGCCTCTAGTAAAGAGAAAGAGGCTGTATGGAGGGCCACAGAGAGCTTCTGAGGCTAACAGTAGCATAAGACCCATGAGGAACAGATGGAACTTTGCCATAATATTTTTTCCCAGCTTTACATATCACTAATAACTGCTTTGCATATGGTCTTTCAAACTGTGGTGTTATACATATTTACAGCACTTTCATCTATACCACAATTCCCTTGCTGGCAAAAGTAAAGGTCATGTGGGATTTTGGCCAAACCTGTACTAAAGTCAACATATATCAGGTTATCTGCTTCTTCTCTGTCCATTAGGCAAGTATCACTGGCAAAAAAAGAACTGATTTTGGATGTATAAGTTTTTAATACATTCATTCTGACTGTGCTTCCAAATTAGTTACTCAAATATATGTTCCAATTCTGTAAGGATATGTCTACATTGCGTTTTAAAATCTACAGCTATGAGTTTCAAAGCCTGGTTCTACGCTGCTAAGATCAGGTATGTAACACTGTGGTTTGGCCTGGAGATTGGACTCTGAAACTCATTCCTCTTCTTGACTTCAGAACCTGAGCTCCAGCCCAAGCCTGAAATGCATAAACTTCTGTGCTTAACACAGTAGCACAAGTCTGTGTCTATAGGCCAGGCTCTGAGAATCCCTGAGTTTTTGCAATGGGAAAAGAGTGAATTAAACATTATTTGAACTGATAAAAATATACCCACTCTGGAGCAGTCATCAAAAGTAAATCCCCATTTTGTGTTTTAGTTGGGAGGGGAGGGATCTATTAGTTCATGAATCCACCCTGAGCTGACATAAACATTGTGCTCTAGAGAGGTGTGTCTAAAAACAAACTATGTCTTCTAAATCTTTCTTTTTAAAATTCAAGCTTATTTTAAGCAAAAACTGTATAGATCCTTTAAAATTGTAGGTCTAACTATGTTCTGCTTTAGGATTTATCACCTGTCCTGGAGAAAGTACTTACAGATAAACCCTGGTTTATCTACTTGCAAATATCTCATTGAAACAGGACAATTTGCATGAGAAAAACTAACAACCTTCATGCTTCTCTAAGGGTACATCTACACAGCAGTGTATTTTGGAATAACTATAAGCCTTTATTTCAAAATAATGTTGATCTGGACGACTTCTTACTCAGACTCATGGTAACCCTAATTTCATGATGAGTAAGGGAAGTCAATGAAAGAGTGTTCTTCTGTCGACTTCCTGCTGTGTATTTCAACTTAAGCCATGCAATAGATGTAGCTGAAGTTGTGTAGCTTAAGTTGACGTTAGCCCTGCCTGAAAGTAAAGATCCTCCGGAAAAGGGCTTTATTCCGGAGGATCGCTCCAGTTTAGATGCTTTTTTCCGGCTTTTCCCCAAGCCGGAAAAAAAGCGGCGAACATGTTTATTTAAATCCCGCGGGGGATATTTAAATCCCCCATGGATTTCCCTATTCTGACTTACCTGCTTTGCATGACTTTTCTGGAGAAGGGGCCAGTCTAGACGTAGCCAAGGAGTTATTTTGATATAATGTCAAAGCTTGAAATAATGTCAAGCTGGAGGACTGCTAACTCTGACTCCTGTAACCCTCATTGCACGAGAAAGGGAAGTCAGGGGGAAAGTGCTCTATCTTGAAATAACTGCTGTGTAGACAGCACCAAAAGATGAAATAAGCTATTTTGATTTAAGCGTCACAATTGACAAAGTTCAAGTTGCATAGCTTATTTCAAGTTTAGCCTTGCTGTGTAGATGTGCCCTAAGGGTACGTCTACACTGCATGGCTATTTCAAAATAAGCTATTCCGGAACAGTTATTCCAAAAAAGCTTATTTCAAAAATAGCACATCTACACTGCAGGGAAGCCTCAAAATTAGTCCGAGGCCGGATTCCCTAATGTAGATGTGCTATCTTGATTTAGAGTCCCAGGAGTCACTGGGGAGGAATAACTTAGAATGGTCCTCATGAGGGGCTATTTCAAAATAGGAGCAGTTAAGCGCCTACACACTCCTTATTTTGAAATAGCTATTTCGGAATAGATGTTGTTCCTTGTAGAATGAGGTTTACAGATTTTGGAAAAAAACATCCATTATTTCAAAATTATTTTGAAATAACGGAATGGCTGTGTAGACGGTTGCATTTTTATTTTGAAATAATACTAGTTATCTCAAAATAACGGTGTAGTATGGACATACCCGAACTGACCAGTGGGTTGTTCATAGTACAGGTTTAACTTCATTGTCTGTTAAAATAGTAATTGAAGTCCACTGAGCAGACTCAGTCATTATTTTTCAGTCACTTGTCATGTAATTTTTATGTTCTACCCTCAATCTAGCACTTTTCAACATGGATAACTAGCCATGTGAAAAGTTTTGAAGAGATTTTGCTTACATGTGGATAAATAAAAATCCCACATTTTTTCAGATTAATTAAAGAATTGTACTCACTCTCCCTTAAATCAATATGCTGATGGGCTTTTCCTCTAACTCCTTTCTTTCCATGTACACAAATCACTTGCAGCGGAACAAAAGTTTCTGTTAAAACCTTCTCCTTTGGGGGGGGGGGAGATTATAATATGGAGCAAATAAAAACAAGGGGCTATATTGCATGTTCATATGTAACTTTAAATATAGCTTTTGCTGCTGCAGACACTGTAATACTTGAAATGAAAATATGGCAGAAGCAAATACAGCTGTGGTCCATGCACCTATCTGCTAGAGGCTAATGTATTCTTAGCAATTGCTCGGTCAGATTTATTTGATGTCAGTTGATCAGCATATGCAAGCCTTGCAGGGACAGTGTTTGCACTGCAGATCTAAATGTGGAAGATTTATCTTCACAAAGCAGGTTAGCAAAACATGACCAATTCCCCATCCCCCATATGCAGAGATATGTCAGAGCTTCATCAGGACATTTACATTTATTCAAGGTTTCTGTGTCATTATTTCCCCTCAAAACATTAGCCCTCAGATGACTCCAAACTTGCCCAGACTGCTAGATAACCTCTTCATTTCCGACTTTCTGATTAATTTGAACTGTTCAAACTTATAAGATCTAGGACAAAAAATTTCTTGCATATTTGAGTGTTTCTTTAGTTTAATGAATCAGCCAAACAAGTTCTTTCTCCTGTTGTTTGGAACCTTAATAAAAATGGTATTACTTTTACATATTATAACAAGTCTCCTACCAAAAGCTATAAATGCTTTTGATATATCAAACCACATCATACATGTCGGAATAAAGGGAGCAGTCTCTTTGCACCACCAAAACCTGAAAATGAGATACCCACCAGTAAGAATGAAGACCAGATCGTACCCAGGTGCATTGAATACAGCTGTATTTGCTTCTGCCACATTTTCATTTCTAGTACTATAGATTCTGCAGCAGCAAATGCTACATTTATAATTACATATGGAAGTCCAATATTCCCCCTCAAAAAGCCTAGGAAAATGAGTAGACTTGAATGGAAACAGATTCAGGCTAATTTGGATCAAGTGAACTTATTTTGGATGCAATTCAAAACAACGATTTGCTGAACAAACAAGCTATTGAAATAATGTTATTTTGCCCTTTTTATGAAGTAAACTATGATGTGGGGCTGCATGTATGTGACAAACTAAAAGTCGTTTGTATGTATAACAATACAGATGCCAGTACTTTGGAAATGATGGAATCATACTTCTATGTTGGATGTTAGGGCAGACAATTAAAGACTGTTAAACACTGAGAACACAACTGTATTACGAGTAAGGGAGTCTCCCATTGACTCACAGAGTGGGCACCACAGGTAGCTTTGCAGTCTGGCCTATGCTTCCCATGTCTGCTGGGTACAAACTTCTGTAACAGCTGGTTAGAGGGGCTCCTAACCCATAAGGCGCTCATCTACTCCCTCCCCCCTTGCATTATATAAAGGGGAAGAAGTATGCTTGTGCCCTTCAGTGCTTTGGTTGCCCATATGGAGGCCAGAGCACTGCGAGCATAGAGCCTGATGGCACAAAAGCATTGTCATGCTCATGTCTACTGTGGTGCTCCTCATGGCTCTGTACTTCAAGAGCATACTCATGGCCCTCCACCAAAAAAGAGGACAAGTATGAAGCTTGGTATGGCATGGAGGCCCTGCTCACGCAAGACCTTTTGTTCATGCTAGCACACTCACTGCTCAATCCTCTGAACTCAGTGCAATGCCAGTTCTGGCACTGTGTGATAAACAGGGTCCAGATAGTGATGAAGACACGGGATGACCAGCAGTGGCTGCAGAACTTCTTGGAAATGTGACTGGCTTTCCCCTGCACTCAGGCACCTGAATGAGACATGAATGTGGAGAAGTGCATGGCAATTGGTCTATGGAAGCTTGCCACACCAGACAGCTACTGCTCTGTGGGAAATAAGTTTGGAGAGAGGAAAATAAGATGGGGAGAGGAGAGCTGTTGTCATATAAGGCCATCAATAACAGTCTGCGACAGAGGTTTGTGTCTCTGGGAAATATGGAGAACATAGTGGATGGGTTTCCTGTGATTCAGTTCCCCAACTGTGGAGGTGCCTTAGACAGAAAAAACATCCCCATCTTGGCATCTAACCACTGTGCCTTGGAGTACATCAACCACGGCTGTGCAGGCAATGGTAGATCTCAAGGATCATTTCACCGACATCAACATGGGATGGTCAGGAAAGGTGAGTGATGCCCACATCTTTAGGAACTCCTGCCTCTTCCAAAAGATTCACAACTGAACTGTTTTCCTGGATTGGACAATCAGAGTTTGAGAGATGAAAATGATTATTGTGATCTTGGCAACCCAACCTACCTCTTGCTCCCTTGCTCATGAAACCATACATGGGCAGCATAGACCGCATCAAGGAGGAGTTCAACAACAGAGGGAGCAAGTGCAGAATGGTGGTAGAAAGTGTGTTTGGGCATTTAAAGGGTAGGTTTAGGAGTCTCCTGCCTTGGCTGGACCTCTGTGAATACAACATTCCCTTTGAGGTAGCAGCCTGTTATGCACACCATAATCTGTGAGAGAACAACAGGGAAACTTTTCTGGCAGGGTGTAGGGTCTGAGGCAGAATACCTGGCCAGAGAGTTCAAGAAGCTGGACATCAGTGCAATAAGGAGAGCACAGAGAAAGGGGCAGCACAAATCAGGGACACATTGAAGGACAGTTTTATGTAAAGGCAGTTTTGAGACTCTTTCCAGTGGCTCTCCACTAAGGTTCCCTTGCATTCCCTGTGTTTACCTTTAATCCCCAACCCTATCCCTGCAGTTCAAGCAATAAAGGGAACATTTTTTCAAAGAACAGGAGATTTTATTTTGGGGAAAACAACACAGGAAGAAAGAAGGGGGAACTGAAGGAGGGAGGAGAGCTCAGAAATGGGAGCGGGACAGCCATCTGCATCCTGAGACCCTGGAGGGTATAAGCCACCCCCATGTTTTGGGGCCCCAGCAGCCTCTGGGGTCCCTGGAAGTAGAAGCTACAGGGAGGAGGAGGAGTGACCGAGGGTGTCATCAAGGTGCATGGGGTTTTGGTCCATTTGAGATAGGGTGCCACACACTCCATGACAGTACTCAGGGAGGCAAATATCATCTCATGCTGCCTTGTGAGATGCTCCCTGGTGGCTCTTTTCTCCTGCTGCTCAGCTATCAGGTCCAGGCACTCAGCATGGATCTCCTCCATGAAAGAGTTCGTGAAGTCCATCTGCTGGTGGAACTTCTCTTTTCTTATCCACTTTCACCTGCAGATCTGAGCCAGGTGGACAGATGCTGCAGTAGGGAGAAGACACAACAAGCTGGCTTCTGATCCAGATGCAAAGAAAAATTAAAAGAGCAGACATTACAGGAAAAAACATTGTGTGAAGCCTAATCTTAACCTTTTAGTGCTCACCAAAGGCCTCTGTAAAGACAAAGGATATGTGTTCTGTGCAAGGCCAAATGTTTGTTTTAAAAGTGGGCACTTTATAGCCAGTGCCCAGATGTCTCAGGGGAGCATTGTGATGCACTGGGCATGGAGGCAGACAGGCATGGTAAGGGACCACCCAGGATAGGAGCCCTTAAGTGGAAGGCAGGTAGTGAAAGAAAGTGGCTTCCCACTGGCTGTGTCTACACTGCACCCCTTTTCCGGAAAAGGGGTGCAGTGTAGACACAGCCACTGTGTCTAAGTAGATGCAGGGGCAGGCACAGACAGCCTCCCAAGGAGACTGCTTTTTTTTCCTGTTCACAGGATGTATGTGTGGGATATGTGGCCTTACAGAGAGAATGCTAAAAGGTTCCCCTTCTCCTCCCTCTATGTTATCATGTCGGCATTTGATATGGTCTCTCATGATCTTCTTATCAATAAATTAGGCAAATACAACTTAGATTCGACTACTATAAGGTGGATGCATAACTGGCTGGATAACAGTTCTCAGAGAATAGTTATTAATGGTTCACAATCCTGCTGGAAGGTCATAACAGGTTGGGTTCTGCAGGGATCTGTTTTTGGACCAGTTCTGTTCAATATCTTCATCAACGATTTAGATATTGGAATAGAGAGTACGCTTATTAAGTTTGTAGATGATACCAAGCTGGTAGGGGTTGCAACTGCTTTGGAGGATACAGTAATAATTCAAAACGATTTAGACAAACTGGAGAAGTGGTCTGAGGTAAATAGGATAAAGTTTAATAAGCAGGGCTCGCCAAGCGGCAGCAAGCCCTGCTCGCCATCCATGTGGTTCTGTGAGCTGCGCATGTGCAGATTGCACTGCGCATGTGCAGATTGCACTGCGCATGTGCAGATCACGTGGCGCCGGCTGTGCCGGCTTGTAATCTACTCACCACAGTTGAGAAGATTACAATATTTGTCGAGCCCTGTTAATAAGGACATATGCAAAATACTCCACTTAGAAAGGAACAATCAGTTTCACACATACTGAATGGGAAGCAACCATCTAGGAAGGAGTACTGCAGAAAAGTATCTAGGGGTCATAGTGGACCAAAAGGTAAATATGAATCAACAGTGTCAGTCTGTTACAAAAAAAGCAAACATGACTCTGGGATGCGTTAACAGGAATGTTGTGAGCAAGATATGAGAAGTCATTCTTCCACTCTACTCTGCGCTGGCTAGGCCTCAATTGAAATATTGTGTCCAATTCTGGGCACCACATTTCAAGAAAGATGTTGAGCAATTGGAGACGGTCCAGAGAAGAGCAACAGGAATGATTAAAGGTCTAGAGAACATGAGCTATGAAGGAAGACTGAAAGAACTGGCCTTATTCAGTTTGGAAAGGAGAAGACTGAAAAGGAACATGATAGCGATTTTCAGGTATCTAAAAGGGTGTCACAAGGAGGAGGGAGAAAAATTGTTTTCCTTGACCTCTGAGGATATGACAAGAAGCAATGGGCTTAAACTGTAGCAAGGGAGGTTTATGTTGGACATTAGGAAAAACTTCCTAACTGTCAAGGTGGTTAAACACTGGAATAAGTTGCCTAGGGAGGTTGTGGAATTTCCATCTCTGGCGATATTTAAGAGCAGGTTAGATAGACATCTATCAGAGATCGTCTAGATGGTGCTGGGTCCTGAAGTGGGGGCAGGGGACTGGACTCAATGACCTCTCAGGATCCCTTCCAATTCCAGTGTTCTATGATTCTATGTGAGATATCAGTCTTCTCCGAATTACAGTGAGTAATCAGGAGTGAATGCAGACTGAATGTAGCCATAAAACTGGGCCTTATCCTGGAATGCTTTGTGGTTCAATGATGCCAGATCACTTACTGGTGGCTTGGCATGGGAAGGTGTCCTGTCATGAAGGTCAACATAAGGCAAGCCTCCCGAAGAACCTTGTGAGAAGGATCAAAAGTTCTTATGTGAGAGCTTCATGAAGCTGTGCAGACAAGATTCCTACTCCATCTGCAAGAATGTTAATAAACTGTTCTATGCCCCCTGAACTGTGTAGGCAGAGAGAGAGAGAGAGTGGCCACACATTACACCCTATTGCCTTACTCCGTTTGTAGTTAGACAATGTTTTTTAATTCAACAGAAATGATCTCCCTGGGGTTGTCAATGGCCTGGAAGATGTCCTGGGATGGGGGAACTGGCTCCAGTGTCATGAAAATCTCCTGGATTTCAGGTATCAGCAGCTGGCTAGTCTCCTTCTCCTTTTGATCCTCCACCAACCCACTCTCCTGTAGATTGATGCCAGGCATGTCTTGGACAAGCTTCACAACTATGCTGGGGGAGCTGCCCCCTCCCCCCCACACTGGAATCCAGCTGATTATAGAAGGAGCACATGTGAAGTGCTACCCCTTTCTCCTTCTTTGCCTTGTTATAGGACTGGTACAACTCCTTGATTTTTACTTTGCTCTTTTGGGCATCCCTTTAGTCCTGAGGCAGCTTGTAATCCTGCCGTAAATCTTGGCAATCCTCCTGCTGGTTCTGAGCTCTATGAGAATGGATTCATCTCCCCACAACTCGATGAGTTCCAAGATCTCCTGGATACTGTACACACATGCTCTTCTGCACCCCTGGAAACTGCAGTGGATGAGAGCAGAAGTCTTAAGTTATTGTACCGTTGGTCGGATTGTTAAACATTATTTACACGTGTTCTGCAGTGTGCTCCTCTCTCAGAATGGGCTCACAATGTTGGCCACATGGGATAGCCCATTCTACTGTTCCTGAGGGTTCATTGTTCTCTATTCTATTATGACTTTCAGGACAGAGTAATATAAATGATTGATCAACAAAATCAGTAGTTATGCTGATGTAATGGAGTAGAGAATCAGGCCTTATATGTTCAAGTCTTGCGAGTAAGGAAAGGAGAGAGCAATAAATGCGAACCTCTGTTGTCACCTAAATAATGCTGCTGCTGTATTCAGAAGAGTGAAACACTGCAAGATTGCCTTGGGTATGAGATTCTGATTGACCTAGTGGGAAGAGAGACTAAATTAATCTTCAGGGATTCACGTGAATTGTGCAGGAGACTCAATTAAAAGAAGTTAAATCCTGATTGTCTACTCTTCAAAGATACTGCTGAGTACACTTCTTTCAGCTGAAGTCAGTGGGAGTTTTGGATGCTCAGGAATTACTTCCCATTTTGTAAAGTCAGACCATTATTTTGTTTGAAAAGACTCAATTCTGAAAGATTTCAGAGTTTGATAGAAGCTGAATTTTAACAGCCATGTTGATAGTCCTCTTCAAGGATGAATATATTTATACTTGTGCAACTGCATTATAAACTAAATAGGGGAATTTCAAAATAACTTCAGAAGCATCAGCATTCTCTTTATATGAAAAAGAACAAGAAACTTCTATAATTATTATGCTGGGATTTTAAAAAATCATTCAGCATATCATGAGTTGCCAATTTCAAATGATTACAAAAAGTGAGAGAAATAAAATTATTTTGCAAATACTTTTTTATTGGGGCTCAGCTAAGTGAAATATTTACAGCACTGAAAACTGAGAAAACCTTGTTGTTATTTAATACTTTAGGTCTGGTATTATACTGATCTCAGAACTGAAATAAATTTGAAGATGTCCTCTCCCAGCAACTAATGGTGAGCCTGGAACTCAGTTATCTATTATTGCAAAATATACACATTTATTTAATAGATAGTTAAAGAAAAGCAACAAATGGGAAGAAGCATAAATGACTTTGCAAAATATAAATCATTATTCTCCTGTACATAACCCATAAGGGTTGCTATTCATAAATAACATGGTTGATGTAGGCATTTAAGAAGAGTGTTTGTTGCGACTGAGATATTAAAAAATAAATTAAACATTTTGTCACAAATTTTTCCTTCTGCCTTCTTGGTAATATATGTAATGCTAGAGATACTGGTTCCCTCTGTGAATAGCTCCTACATTTTTTTCAGTTAAGTTGCCACTGGGATTTCATAAAATGAGGATGGGTGGATTTGACAAGTATCTATTGTGTTATTCCAAGGCTATAAGGAATCAGTGTGACCATCTAACTTGACCTCATGAGTAACACAGAACATATAATGTCCCCCAATAAGCCACACATACTTAATCCAATGATACATGCACACTGGTAACAAAGAAAAGATGCATTCTAATATCGCATACAAATCTGTTAAAATAGCTTGCTTTGTTTTGAATGGTGTATACAATGTACAGTGCCAAATTTTGATCTAGGTACCACTGTATAATCTTTAGTGAAGTAATGCTTGTAAGCAAATTTCACCTTGAAACAACTAGTAAAACAATTAGAAAGAAAACCCACACAAACTCAACATATGGCCATTCCTTTATAGTGTTAACTCAGGGTATGTCTACACTGCCCCGCTAGTTAGAACTAGCGGTGGTAATGTAGTCATCCGCAATTGCAAATGAAGCCCGAGATTTGAATTTCCCGGGCTTCATTTGCATGAAGCCGGCCAGCGCCATTTTTAAATGCCGGCTAGTTCGAACCCCGTGCCATGCAGCTAAACGCGGCATGGAGTAGCTAGTTCAGATTATGCTTCTAATTGTGGAACGAGGAGTACAGCTAGTTTGGATTAGGAAGCCTAGTTTGAACTACCTAGTTCGTGCCGCGTGTAGCCATGCGGCACAGGGTTCGAACGAGCGGGGATTTAAAAATGGCAGAGCCCCGCTTATGCAAATGAAGCCCAGGAAATTCAAATCCCGGGCTTCATTTGCAAGTGCGGTATGCCTACATTACCCTCCTAGTTCGAACTAGGAGGGTAGTGTAGACATACCCATGCAGTGTTACCAACATAAATGGTTAGTGTGGACCAGTGCTTTTTTTGTAAGAAAAAATGTACCGGTACTCCAGGCTCAAAGTTGTTGAGCAAAAAAAAGGGAAAAAATGCACGTGTCCTGGGCGCGCTTCCACGGGAACCATGCTACCCCAGAAAACAGGAAATAGGTGCCGGTACACCAAAGGAGAATCCCATTCAATTCAAGATGGGAAAATAGGTGCCGGTAGGCCGTCCCGGGGCATACCGTCACAAAAAAAGCTCTGGTGTGGATCAGGCCTAAGTCTGATGGGCAAAAGTCAAAACCAGAGCCTTTGCATACTGGAAGTTCACAAGTGTGATTAAAAAAATAAATAAGTCTCCCTTTAAGCACTGTAATATTATTCAAGACTTTATTTCTTGTCTTACTGCATATAATGTTAAGTCTCTGAATAATGAACAGCAAAAGTCAGTTGAATGTAATAATTAAAGTGTGTGTTAGAAAAGAACAGTGAATTCTACACTACCCCAAAATGTGCAGATGCTTTAATTAACCTGAAGGTGATGAAAACAAATTTAATAATTGATGCTGAAAGACATCACTAGCAACATAAAAAACATATAACCGAATATATAAAGAAAGCAGAAAAGTTAGAGATGGATCAAAACTCCAGTAGTGGACTAAAATCTGATTAGCAGACATATAAATATTTTAAATGGGATGCAGTTTGTCACAATGAGTTGATATAAGGATGGCACTTGCACATCAAATAGAATGAAATGTGTGCTGAAGGTTGCATTTGGAATTGAACAAAACTTAGTATCAGAGGTGTAGCCGTGTTAATTTGAATCTGCATAAACAACAAGAAGTCCTGGGGCACCGAATAGACTTACAGATTTATTGGAGCATAAGCTTTCATGGGCAAAGACCCACTTCATCAGATGCATGTCAAAACTTAGTGACATCATTGCTTCCCTTAGGTGAATCTGAATCCAATTTTTAGGTAGGAAATTTTAACTCACTTTATTCTTGTTCATTATTTAATGCACTTTAGAAAGTGCTATAATGTGGTAATTAAGTTGGTCAGTAAACTTCTTTGGAATCCTCTCCTAGGGTGTGTCTAAACTGCATGGCTCCATCGATGGAGCCATGTAAATTAGGCTGATCGGAAAAGGGACATGAAGCCATGATTTAAATAATAGCAGCTTCATTTATATTTAAATGACCATTTAAATGTAAATTAAACCGTGATTATTTAAATCACAGCTTCATTTCCCTTTGCCGAACAAACAAATCTACATGGCTCCATCGATGGAGCCATGTAGTCTAGACGTACCCATAGATTGTGCACTAGACAGACTGGAGCACCAGAGAAACTCCCAGATTGATTCTTCACATTTGACCCATTGATACCTCAATGTCATTATTTATAGTTGTACAAAATGGAAAAAAAAAACCTCACCACTTAATTTGAACAAGTGTAAATCATGGATTCATAGAACTGGAGGGAACCTAAGTCATCAAGTTCAGTTCCCTGCATTCATGGCAGGACCAAGCACCATCTAGATCATCCCTGACAGGTGTCTGTCTATCCTGCTCTTAAATCTCCAATGATGGATATTTCACAGTCTCCCAAGGCAATTTATTCAAGTTCTTAACCCATCTGACAGTTAAGAAATTTTTCCTTATGTCCAACTTAACCTTCCCCTGATTAAATTTAAGCCTATCGTTTCTTAACAGAGAAGTTTAAAGAGAATATTTTTCCTCCTCCCTGTAACAATCTTTTATGTACATAAAAGTTGTTATTACGTCCCCCATCAATCTTTGCTTTTCCAGACTGAAACTCAGTTCTTTCAATCTTCCCTTGTGGGTCATGTTTTCTAGAACTTTAATTTGTTGCTATTCCCTGGACATGTTTCCAATTTTTCCAAATGTGGCACCCAGAACTGGACACAATACTCCAGTTGAGACTTGTTTAGCTTATGATCCACTATAACCCTGAGAACCCTTTCTTCAATAGTTTTAACTATAGTAGGTAAGCCAACTGAGCCGCAGTCCTCTGGACATCTAAGATACTATCTGCTTGCAAAAGTGAGAAAGGGATTCAAAATAAATTAAATCCAAAATGTTTGTGTCCTACAATAGCTAAAGCAATAGTCCCTAAAGGGGGACTATTGCAATTCACTGTTTCTGGCCAGAGGGGGCTGCAGAAAGCAACACAGCCTGGTCCACCACTTCCCATAACTCTCATTGGCCAGGAATGATGAACTGAGGCCAGTGGCTAACCATGACAAACTGTGTATGACTTCTGGGCCAGAGGTTCTTCATTCTTGACCTATGTGTAGCTATGTGCCACAGCAAAAGCAGGCTGTAATAACTCTCATTATTGTGGGGCAGCACAACACTGAACTGCTAAAAATATCTGGCTATGTCTACACTAGTCCGCTTTTCCGGAATAAGCTGCGAGCTGTCTACACTGGCCGCTTGCTTTTCCGGAAAAGCAATGACACTCTACTGTACAAAATCAGCCGCTTTTCCGGAAAAGCTACGCTGCTCCCGCTCGGGCAAAAGTCCTTTTTTCGGAAAAGCTTTTCCAGAAATGGGCCAGTGTAGACAGCTTTTCCAGAAAAGCAGAAGAAACGGAAAAAAGCCGTTTGGACTCCGCGAGACCCCGTAGGAGCCCTGGACTGCCTGGTAACCTGAGCTCTTAAAGAGCTTGGAGGCTGCTGGGCACACGTGGCAGGAGTGTGCTGCAGACCCTGCTGCCTGAGCTCTGCCACGTGCCGCTGTGCTGCCCAGCCACCATCTCTCAGCAGCAATGGCAGCTCCAGCTGGTGAGCCCCCCGGGCCCCCAGCAGAGGAGGCCCCCAGGGGCCGCAAATGGCGGACCCCATGCTGGACCCCCAGGGAGCTGGAGAACCTCCTGGACCTGTGGCAGGAGGAGGAGGTTTCCACGACCTACACTCAAGGCGCCTCAACGTTGACATATACCGGCGGCTGGCTGACAATCTGGCGCAGCACGGACACCCCGGCCGGAACTGTGAGCAGGTCCGCTCAAAAGTGAAAGAACTCAGGCTGGGGTACGTGCATCCACACTAGTGGACATTTAAAAATGGCGGCACCTGGCGAGATGCAAATGAAGCCCAGGAAATTCAAATCCCGGGCTTCATTTGCAACTCCGGTTGCCTACATTACCATCCTAGTTCGAACTAGGGTGGTAGTGTAGACATACCCTGAGAGTCCAGACTGCCTCTGCCAGATGTGCTCCCAGGCACTGTGTGGGGATGCATCTCACTCCCTGTCAAACACCAGTGATTAGCCCAAAGCTTTTCACAGTCTCCACTGGCAGGGAGTTCCACAGGTGAACGCAGCACAAGCACCCTCCCGCTCTCCACGGGGCCAGGACACAGACCGGTGGTTATAATACTGGAGGGAGGACCCTACTCCAGGGGCAGTTCTCCTTGCAAACATACAACACAGGAGCAGGAGGGGAACCGAGTGGGCCCAAGCCACACAACTGTGTGGTCACCTGGGCTCAGGGATGGAGGGCATGAGGTGTGGGGACAGTGGACAGCCTGCCTGACTGACCCATCCTTTCTTCTCTTCTCTGCAGTGGGACCGAACACCAGACCCTCTACTGCGGCAGCAGCGGCACCCCCAGCTGGCCAACCCCGGAGGTGCAGGCTGCGACAGCGGGACCATCTTCTGCGCTTCCATGTTGACACCATGGAGGCAATCCAGGCCTCCATTGCTGAGCGGGTACAGGGGGAGCTGCAGTGGTGGCAGGAGGGCTGAGCTGCCTTCCTAACAGAGTGCTGAGGGATGCGCAGCTCAATGGACATCCTCACGGCACATTTAGTGCACGCCATACATTATGGCATGGCCGGACCCCATGCCCCCGCCATCCCTCCCGTAGCACAGCCCATGCCCCCTCCTATCCCTGCTCCTGCCCCTGCTCCTGCCCACCTCCCCGTGCAGCCTGCCCCGATGCAGCCTGCCCAGCGTGTGCAGGTCCGCCCCCGGAGGAGCACTCGCAGGGGCCACCTGTCCCAGTAGCTGCCCCCCCTCCCTGTCCCAGTTGAAGGTCTCCCCCCCCTCCACCTTGTAAATAAAAAGTTTTCTATGTTTCAGTTCATTCTTGTGTTGGTTATTGTGTTACTCTAGTAACTGTAAGAAATGATTTGAGATGCCAATTAGCCACTTAAATTTAACAGGGTTACAAACTGTGGACAACAACTTCTTTACTCTATCACCGGGGGGGCCCTTTGTAAGTGGTCATTGGTTTGTGGCACATAAAGAAATACTGAGACTTCTCAGTAAAATGTAAACCACAAACTATATTTACATAGCTAACAAACAAGCAAGAACGGTTAAAAGATGCACACTACAGATTATTAAACATAGTCTAGGCGCAGGGAGGACAATTGGGTAGTGTTGCTGGCCACCTCAATCCTTTGGTCCTTCCGGGCCTCAGGAGAGGAACAGCCAGGAGATCCCTCGAAGATGACTGGAATCAGGTACGCTGACTTGAGCCTTCTGCACGAACCCCGAATCCTCTTGGCTGTTCTTCGGGACAGGCGATGGTGGCCTAAACCCTAGCCTAAACTAAAAAGAAAAACCCTAACTAAGCCCGACGCACCCAACGAACAATAACGATGACGGCCGATGTGCTTTGATCCGACGCTTTACAATTGGGGGGGAGGTAAGGGGAGGGGGTGAGGAAGGGGAGGGGATGGGAGGGAGTAGTCTGGGGAGACCCAGGCGACCCTACTACGGGGCTTGGGCAAACATGTCCACCAGGGCCTCTCTGATGCGCACCACATCCTGCCGTGCCTGGCGGACGGCAGCTGTGTAGGGCTGGTCAGATGTCTATGCCTTGGCTGCCATCCATGCAGGGAGGAAGGCCTCCCCACTGCGCTCCACAATGTCGTGGAGCACGCAGCACGCGGCCAGTTCCTCCGTTGCATTCTGCTCACCCATCTCGAGACGGGTGAGCAAACAACAGAAGCAGTCTTTTAAATGTCCAAAGGTGAGCTCCACTGGGTTTTGGGCCCGGTTGAGGTGGTCGTTGAACCGGGCCCGGTTCTGGTCCGGCTGCCCCGTGTAGGGCCGCATTAGCTAGGGCATCAGGGGATAGGCCGCATCCCCGACGACGCAGATGGGCATAGGCACATCCCCGATAGTCCAGTTCCGCTGGGGGAAGTAGGTGCCCGCCTCCAACCTGCGAAACAGTCCAGAGTTCCGGAGGATGCGGGCGTTGTGTGCCCGGCTGGACCAGCCCCCGTAGATGTCCAGGAAGCGGCCCCAGTGGTCCACGAGGGCCTGCAGAACAATGGAGCAGTACCCCTTGCGGTTCATGAAATGGCCCGCTCGATGCTCCGGGGCCCGGATGGGGATATGGTTGACGTCCAGGGCTCCCCCGCAGTTGGGGAACCCGAGGGCAGCGAAGCCGGCCATGGTATCATCCACGTCGCACAGGCAGATGATTCGTGGGAGCAAGACGTCGTTGATGGTGTGGACAACCTGCAGAAGGGTGCAGAGAAACACAAGGGAACACATCACATACGGCAGGGGTGAGTGAGCGCTCCCTTGGGCCCCTCCTTGATTCCCTCTGTCCTCACACACACACACACCAGGGCCCCCCTCACCCCACGGCCCCCACCCACCACTGGGCCTGTGCAAGGGAGGGACGGCCCAAACCCCTGGGTGACCCAGCGTGGAGTCTTGGCTGTCCCTGGGCCTGGAGTGCAGCACCCTCCCCTCATCCCACTCCCCCTGGGACTTACCTCCACAACGATCACTCCTACGGTTGATCTTCCCACCCCGAACTGCTGTGCCACTGAGCGGTAGCTGTCCGGTGTGGCCAGCTTCCACAGCGTGATGGCGACCTTCTTCTTCATGGGGATGGATGCCCGCAGCCGGGTGGTGGCTCTCTGCAGAGCGGGGGTGAGCCAAGCGCACAGCTGCAGGAAGGTCCGCTTTCTCATCCAGAAATTCCTGATCCATTGCTGGTTGTCCCATAGTCCGAGGACCACCCAGTCCCACCAGTCGGTGCTGCTCTCCAAACTCCAGACGGGCCTCTCTACGGTGGGGTGCTGATGCGACAGGGTTGCCAGGGCCTCCCTGGTGAGGGAGTCCAAGGTGATCTCTGCCTCCTGGTACATGAACACCATGGCACCAGCCTGCAGCACGAGCAGCAGGCACTTGTACAGCTGCAACAGGGGCCCAAGCAGGCACATGGCCACCTACGGCTCCATGGCAGACAGAGCAGGGCAGAAAAAACAAAACTCAGGGAAAAGCAGTTGGGGGCCAAAGGGTGGTGTCCCCAAAACTCAGAGGGCAACCACCAAACGTGCTAAGGGTACCAGGCCCTGGCAGAGGTCCCAACGCAGGGGAGCACAAGACCAACGACTGTCCGGCGAGACCCCTTTAAGCACGTGTCTGAACGGAGCTCCAGCCCCGCCCCCGGAAAGGTCTGGTGGCCTTTGCCCTCTTCAAAATGGTTCCAGGCTTCTGCTTTTCTGGAAAAGCGCGCCACCAATGTAGACACGCTTTTCTGGAAAAGCGCATCGTTATAATGGTAACTACGGGACCAATGTAGACGCTCATTTTCCGGAAATACTTATTATGGGAAACTGTTCCGTTTTAAGCATTTCCAGAAAAAGGTGCCAATGTAGACACAGCCTCTGTGTATGAGATGCATCTTGAGCATTGGAGACACTTATGTAGGCTATAAACCCTTGGGATCAGGCATGAAGGGCATTTTACTTGCTTAAGAAGTGTGTCTCAATGTCTACAATGCTCTTTATACCAATAAAGTCTAGAAAAGGGTGTCTGTATTCTCCAAATTGCTCTAAGTGTAGAAAGAAAAACATAAGCACAGCCATACTGGGTCAGATGAAAGGTCCATCTAGCCCAGTGTCCTGGCTTCTCACAGTGACCAATGCCAGGAGCCCCAGCTTCTGACAAATAGAGGACAGGGACACCATCACTACTCATCCTGGCTAATAGCCAAAGATATAAAAGGTTTCAAAAAATAATGAAATATGATAACTGAATCACAGATGATTGGACACCATCTCACTGTTTACCACTTTTTTCCAGATCATGGATGAATATGTTGAATAGGAGTGATTCAGCACAGACATAGGGGAGCCACCACTCTTTACGTGTCTCCATTCTGAAAACTAACCCTTTATTCCTGCACTTTGTTTCCTATTTTTTAGTCGATTACCAGTCCATGAGAAGGCCTCCCTCTTATTCCATGACAGCTTAGTTTGAGAGAATTTGTCAAAGGCTTTCTGAAAAGCTAAGTATACTATATCCACTGGATCCCCCTTGTCCACATACTTGTTGACCTCTTCAAAGTATAGTAGTGGGTTCGTGTTACATGCTTTCCTTTTACAAAGACCATGTTGACTCCTTCCCAGCAAATATTGTTCATCTGTGTGTTGGACAATCTTGGTTTCAACCAATTTCCAGGTACCGAAGTCAAGCTTACTGAACAATAATTGCTGGAATCTTCTCTGGAGCCCTTTTTAACAACTGGCATCATGTTAGCTATCATCCAGTTATTTAGTTCAGAAACTAATTTAAATGAGAGGTTACAAACTATAGTGAGTAGTTCTGCCATTTTACATTTGAGTTTTTTCAGAACTCTTGGGTGAATAACATCTGGTCTTAGTAACTTGCTGTTTAGTTTATCAAGTTGTTTCAAAATCTTTAATGACATCTCAATCTTGGTCAGTTCTTCAGACATATCAACTAAAAAGAATGGCTCATGTTTGAAAATCTCCCTCACATCCTCAACCATGAATAATGATGCAAAGAATTCATTTAGTTTCTCCATAATGACCTTATGGTTCTTGAATTCTCTTTTGCATCCTGATTGTCCAGTGACCCCCACCAGTTGGTTAGCACCCTTCCTCCTTCTGATGTACTTAAAAATTGTCATTACTCTTTGAGTCTCTATTTTTCAAATTATTGTTGAAGTTTATGCTCCTTTCTGTTTTCCTCACTTGGATGTAATTTCTGTTTTTTAAAGGATGTTTTTTTTTTCCTCTGGCTGATTATGCATATACATTTAAGTCAAGTCTCTATTATAGTGTCTTTAAAACATTTTCATGCAGCTAGTTATCATTACATCCTCTAATATAATGCAACGAGTCAAGATTGGATTTTAACCTTGGAATTTTCTTGCTTGGTCATTTGTTATTTCAACTGTGCAAACAGAGAAAGAAAATTTTAAATTTCAAAGAGCCTATCTTGTGTCAGAATCACAGAACAAAATAAATCACTTATGATAACAGTATCACAGCCTCTGATAGCTATAGAAAAGATTTGGTTTGCTTTCACTTTAATAAAAAAATAGCTATATTCTTTTCTTTATATCCCTTGATCTTATCAGTTTGACTTTCAGGAATCTTTGCTTTTTGGAAAATACAACTGATTTAAGGTCTTATTTCAGACACCGCGTGCAGTCTGTTACACTTGTACAAAAGCAACATAGGTACAGGAACTCTCTTATCTGGAACTCTCTGGTCCTGCCAGACCATGGATGTTGACAGACCACAGAGAGAGTAGGGGCTGGCTGGGGGCAGGCTGGGAGCATGGCTGGGGCCAGTAGTAGGGCCAAGAGCATTGCCAGCATCTAGGGAGTGTGGCCAGTGGCCCTGGCTGGGACAGAAGCAGCTGGGGCTAGGGCCAAGGCCAGGGGCAGGTGTAGAAGAATATCTTGGAGGAGAGGCTAGTGGCTATCAAGCTGGTAGCCCTCCGAGAAAGCCAGAATTGACCTCCACTGCTCTGGCAAAATCAGTTGTTTGGAATCCAGTCAGGTCCCAAACATGCCTAATCAGGCAGATCCAACCTGTATAAAGTATCCCCAAATGATACTTCTCTATCCACTTAAATCATTGATAGCATTTCGCATCATATTTACACAGAAGTAAATGTCTATGCAATATGGAAGTCAATAGAGCAGTTACAGATTACTTTCCCAAATATAGTTTCCTCTCATTGAAAGGCTGTATAATATCAAACAAAGATGAAAGAAACAATGCCACACGTGCATCAGATTGGTGATATAGTCTAGCTTTCTTACTGCTCCTGCAACATTACTGACTGAGCATTCTGATCAATCTGATCCTGTTTCTGTCCCCTACACCCAAAATATAAATCCATATATTTAATGACATATTAGCAAATATTATGAGGTTTTATTTCTGCTATTCTCACTGATGTTGAGTTTTGTATATCGGTGCAAAGACTTTCATGCTTACTTCTATTGATTAGTGACTTGCTCCTCAAATACCCACATTTATCTAGAGGAGCAAACCACTAATCAATAGAAGTAAACATGGAAGTCTACTCAAAACAATACATACATTCTAAAAGTGCATCATAATCTGTAGAGAACAGTTTCAATTACTGATGGTGAACCAAAAATTTTCTAACTTATGAACACTCAGCACACAGTGATTGGCACTGTGGAAGAATCTAAATCATGAGAATGTAGAATAGGTTTCACCATATAATGTTATGTACATAATATAAACTAATCATTCATTACTAAAACAAAATAACCCTTAGATAATTATTAAAATATCATTAAAAAACCCTTCATTGCTACATGCAATAAACTATTTCAGTAATTTGTTTGCAAAGCCAAACACTATAATAGAAATGGTTAAAGAATACAAAAGCCATGTTACAAAGGAAAATATTTTATGATTTTAACTATGACACTCACTAACCAACGATAATATAACTCTTCTTCAATAATGCTTATATTCTTCCCCATTCAGAAGTAATGTTACAGGATTTCTGTAATGTGACATGCCAAATAAGAATGGCCATACTGGGTCAGACCAAAGATCCATCTAGCCCAGTATCCTGTCTGCTGACAGTGGCCAATACTCCAGCAGGAGGGAACACATTAGGTAATCATCATGTGATCCCTCACTTGTCATCAATTTCCAGACAAACTGAGGCTAGGGATATCATTCCTACCCATCATGGCTAATAGCCTTGATGGACCTATCCTTCATGAATCTATCTAGCTCTTTTTTGAACCCTGTTAAAGTACTAGCATTCACCACATCTTTTGGCAAGGAGTGCCACAGGTTGACTGTGGGCTAAGTGAATAAAAACTTCCTTTAGTTTGTACTGGCTTTGTGATTTATTTTTATGTTGTCTGTTGTAAAAGTAAGCAAATATCTAGAAGAGCTGATGTACTCCCTGAAAGACTTCTGAGTTCCTGGCTGAACACCACTGAATTAATCTATTTTAATAGTGTGGGTGTTGCTGTGATTGATGCCCTATCCCTTTATAAACTAACATAGCGGTGCTGCTTATGAAAGTGATGTGCTAAAGTCTGAAGGCAATATTCCTAGAGTGATGGTGTAACACTGACAGGCTGAAGCAAATCTGGGATCTCAGAAGCTTAGTGCATAAGCTGCTGAAGCTTGAGCTATAAAACCAACTGGGTCTCAGCAAAGGATGTAGAGCAAACTCATTCTCACTCTCCGTAAGGCCAGGAGTACAATAAAGGGGAAGGTCAATTTAATACACACAGCTCCATCTAAGTTAATTACATGGCTGGAGTTGAGTAACTTAAATTGTATTTCTGCTTCATCCCCACAGCGGGAGGCCTATGAGAACAAATGCTCTTATCACTTTCCCTTACTACTGATGAGGAGCAGAACTGTGGCACCGACAGGGGAGCCCTCTCAATATGAATTAGCAGGTTTTCACTGGACCCACTAAATCAACCCTGGAAGATTGACTGTGGCAGCATTGATTATCCGTGAGGTATACACATGACCTAAGTCGTCTAAGTGCTACTAAATGGGACAGTGAATCACACCCAGGAGGTGTGTGGGTTACAATGGCATTATTTAATTTATAATTGGGAATTATTTTGGTTCCAGAGACTGCCACAGTATTTAGGGCCCAATGCATTATTGCCTTGCAATTTGTGTAGGTATTTATTCTAGTTTAAAGGGGGAGTAAATCATTACTTTGTCAGATAAGGTAGTGGAAATATCACAATGGTTCCTCAAGCCTTTATGAAGTTCTTCATATAGATTTTTTTTATTTGAAAGCTTAATACATTTGAATGTGCGCTAAGCAACTCCAAACACTTGATTCACTGATCAGCTAGAAAGGAGGGAAGGAGTTCTTGTGAGACTATTGTTAACAGGCTGAGTATTTGACCATCTTGTTTTCTGAAATAACCTTCAAAATATCACTGATATAAACTAACTGGTAGGGCTGAAAATAACAACAAAAAACAAAGCTGGGTTCCATTTCTACAGCAGGAATCTGGGGAAGAGCTAACAATTTTTTCCACACACAAAAACACTTTATGTGAGATAAATTATTAAGGTTTGATATGTGACCCTATCAGCACTGTTCCCCACTCTGGCACTTCAAGTGCAGAAGGTGGAGACCCACAAAGATCTAAAATGCCTTGCATCTATAGGCTCTGCTTACAAAACAAAACAAAACTCCCCAGAGTCACGGATGCACTGGCTCTGAGAAAAAATAGCTGCCACCATCAAGTGATTTCACCCTAAAAAACATGAGGGAATACTTGATTTTTTTCCCCAGGGGTACCCCAAGATAAGAAAGGAGAGAAAAAAAACTCTCTGGTAGATGACTGCCCAGTCTTAGGCAGGCAAATACACACAGAGATCCCCTGTTATTTTCCAGGACACAAGAATCAAATCATCACCTTAAAAAAGTGATTTTTATTAACAAACAAAAGATATACTTGAAAAAGCATACTTGGTTGCTAGTTGTACAGAGCAACTAAATAAAATAAATTAAACACAAAGAAAATCTCTGGAAACAACTCTTAGGGTATGTCTACACTACCCCGCTAGTTCGAACTAGCGGGGTAATGTAGGCATACCGCACTTGCAAATGAAGCCCAGGATTTGAATTTCCCGGGCTTCATTTGCATAAGCGGGGCTCCGCCATTTTTAAATCCCCGCTCGTTCTAACCCTGTGCCGCGCGGCTACACGCGGCACGAACTAGGTAGTTCAAACTAGGCTTTTGTGTTGTCCTGTTTGTACCATCCATCTATTGGTCAGACGACCGTGTCTCCCCTGATTATCTCCTGACACCACCTCGCAGAGAGTAAAAGTTACTGAGAGGTTTGGGTTGAAAGAACCCCGGGTAACAGTCTCATTGATGTTCTTAAATCTATTACTTTAAGCCATCTGTACCATGCAAGCCAAATAAATAATAGGTTGTTCTGTAGAAACTGCTTCCTAGTCAGTGCATACTATTACAGACCACAGGCCCCTGAAGAACTCAGGTCCAGGCCGTTAGGCCAGCCAAGTAGCACAGTTGGCAGCTTGGGATGTGTAATCAGAGACACAGACAGAAAGTGGTTAGTGTAGGATGCCACACTGTAGAGTGAGGAGACTGGTCTGAAAGGCTACGTCTACGCTGCACATTTATTTTGGAAGAAGCTATTCTGAAATACCTTATTTCAAAATAGCATGTCTACACTTCAGAGATGCCTCAAAATTGGTCCAAGGTAGGCTTCCCTAGTGTAGACATGCTATTTCGATTTAGAACCCCAGGAGAAGGCACTGGGGTGGAATAACTTAGAATGGCCCTGGTGAAGTGCTATTTCAAAATAGCAGAAGTGGAGTGTCTACTATTGTACTATACTACTACTATAAATAACTATTTTGAAATAGGCATTATTCTTCAAAGAATGAGTTTTACAGAAGTAAAAAAATAAGCCTCCCATTATTTTGAAATTATTTTAAAATAACGCTATTACTGAATAGACCCACATTGTTATTTCTGAATAACAGCTATTATTAAGGATTACTTTATAAATAACTTTGCTGTGTAGACACACCCAAAAAGGGCATCTTGCTCATGGACTTTGACAAGACTATCCTTCACTTTATGTATGTCTGTATAAAGTGTGAATCCTTCACATTCCTTGAAATGTGTTCAGAGAACTTACCAAATATTTACTTTTGATGTCTTTTGACTTGACTTTCTTTAGTGCCCAAAAATAAATCATTCCTTTCCCATGTCCCTTGTTGACTTCCTTTACTTTATGTTGCTTTACTAATGCTTTCATCCTCTTGAGTATTGTATCTTCAATCTAGATTGATATGTTTTTAGCTAGAGTTGGTACATACATTACCAAGGTTTAAAGCTTTTTAAAATTCTATTCACTTTGACTTTGTTTCATTCTATACTATAACCTCTGAGTGTTTTATTTTATTTTTTTTAGCATTCTGAAAAAAATGTTTTGAAAACTTTGGAGGTATGTCTAGACTACATCTCTCTGTTGCCAGAGGGATGTAAATTAGACATACCAAAATTGCTAATGAAGCGGGGATTTAAATATCCCGCACTTCATTAGAATACAAATGGCCACTGTGGCAATTTGCTGGCAAAAAGCAGCAGTTTAGAAGGGGATCAGTTGACAAGGAAAGCCTTTTCCAACCAATCCTATAAGCCTCATTACACAAGGGATAAGGGATCGGTCGGAAAAGGCTATCTTTGTCGACCGATCCCCGTTTAGACTGCTGCTTTTTGCAGGCAAATTGCCACGATGGCAAAAAGCGGCGACCATTTTTATTCTAAAGAAGCCTGGGATATTTAAATCCCACTTCATTAGCAATGAATTTACATCCCTCTAGACATACCCTGGCTGTAGCAATATAGTGTGTTAGCTTGATACCTTTGTGTGTTTACTTATTATCAGTAATAACTTACTATAAGAAATCTGCTTTTTCTTCTTTAGTTGTACCCATATTACCTATTTCATTGCTTTTCTTAGATGTGTGGAATACAGCAATATGAAACTTGCAGGCACATGGGGAGTACACAAGGAAAGGGTTAAAGAGTGCCGAAAAAGAATTCTGCAAGCAGTGGATAATAAGCTATTCTTGGAGGCATAGAACTTCATTTTTAGAAATGTCAAAAGTACACCATTTTATGGCATGCCTTAATATGTCTGTAATGATTTGGGAAGAAGCCTCTGATTCTATCTGGTTTGGCTCTTTGATCAGCTGAGCTAATGCTACTCTTCTTCTGCTGAACTGGCACTCTGGACTGGAACATCTAGAAACATTTTTTAGCCCCTACTTGGGGCACTATAAGCTGCATCAATAGCTGAATAACAAGTTAGATCCCAAACGTTGTTGAAAGACTTTGAAATTCAATGGGAACCTCATGTTATCTTCTAATGTGTGTGGGTTTTTTAATTATTATGTGGTTTCTGGTCCTTACAGATGAAATTTCCATCAATGGTGCAGGTTTGAAGGAGATAGCACTTCAAGTTAGTAATTTTAAATGAGCATGTGTGGACACTCAAGTTTGACTTGATATCTTTGCAATATTTCAGTGGTATTTAAAACTGCTTTCCCTCACTACGTTGAGGGTATAACTTCTCAATCATAGGGCAACATAAATAGATTTCATCCAACCTCTCTTAAGATCCAGGGAACTTCATATCACAGTTGTCAGGCAGAGATCAGGCTGTACTGAAACACTGAATATTAATTCAGTTACTCAAGGACCATCGGAAAAGTTAGGGTGAAATATTGCTTTTTTCCCCACAAATTTATTTTGAATTGAATTTTTAGCTTTACCATATTCAGTGCAGATCCAGTAAACACATAACATACAGAGTGTTGTCAATTATTTAATATTGTCATTTATCATGGATAACTGGCAAGCTGGCATTGGTATTTTATTTCCAAAACCAGCAACTGCTTTCCAGATGTGTGAGAAATCAGTGCTACTGGATTATGCATGCTTTTCTTTGCCCACAATAAACTTAGATAAACTAACAGTAGCAATAGGCATTGGAGGGGTTTTATTTTTCATCACACAATTTCAGACTGTTGTTTTGTCTAGGTCTGATTTTACTTACAACATTGATCCTTGTTTGATTCTCAAAATAAAATTAAGGCACTTTGCAAGCTGTGAAATATCATACATCGGCGTTTCCCAAACCCTGGGCCATGGCCCAGTACCGGGCCGCGGGAAAAAAATACCGGGCCTCGGTGTGGCTGCCATGAGAGGAGCAGAGCGGGTCATGCTGGGTGGAGGTGTGTGTGTGTGGGGGGGGGGGGCGGAAGCAGGGTTGGGGGCAGCAGGGCTGTCCTGTGGAGATCGGGGTTGGCGGGCGGGCGGGCGGCTGGCTGGCGGAAGCAGGATTAGGGGTGGCGGGGCTGTCCAGCGGAGATTTGGGAGGGTGGCAGAAGCAGGATTGGGGGTAACGGGGCTGTCCCATGGAGATCTGGGTGGGCAGGCAGGTGGCAGAAGCAGGGTTAGGGATAGCAGGGCTGTCCGGTGGATATCGGGGAGAGTGGGCAGTGGAACCAGGGCTGAATGGGATGCAGGGGGGCTGGCTGGAGGAGATTGGGAGGAGGAGGACTGGAGAACCACCATCTGGAAGCAGGGCTGGATGGGAGCAGCGGGCTGGCCGGGGGACGGAAGGGGGGGAAGGATGAGGCTGGACGCGGGAGATTGGGAGGAGGAGGATGGGAGAACCAGCCGCCGGAAGCAGGGCTGGACAGGGGCAGCAGGGCTGGACTGGGGAGATCAGGAGGAGAAGGCGGGGGGAGTGGGACTGACCCAGACACATACCACATGAGTGAGTCTGACCCCGGGGATTCCATTTGCCCCCCCATACCCTTCCTCAAATAGTTGCGAACTGCCTGGCACTATCACGCAGCATTAGAATATCTACCAGCTAGGCAGTTCACAGCTACCCACTGATACACCTAATTATAATAAAACTTATCTAATTAGAAAATTCTGGACATTTTATATGTCCGGTATTTTCTCAATTTGTTTCCCAGACAGAAGCCTCAAATCCCGGACTATCCGGTATAAAACTGGACACTTGGCAACCCTACCTATCCTTGCACCCTCCCTCCTAGCCAGATACCCTACCCCCAATCTGCTCCTGCTCCTGCCTCTTGTAGTGCCCATGTGGCGCCTGGTCCCCCAAACCCTGGCCCAAATGGATATTTTAATTTTTTGCTGCATTATCTTTCCTGGTACAGAAGTTAAGCTGATTGGTCTGTAGTTATCTGGGTTGTCCTTTTTTTTCTTTTTATAGATGGGCGCTTATATTTGCCTTTTTCCTGTCTTCTAGAATCTCTCCCATCTTCCATGACTTTTCAAAGATACTATCTAATGGCTAAGAAGTCTCCACAATTTAGTTCCTTAAATATTCTAGGATGCATTTAATCAGGCCCTGGTGAGGTGAAGATATCTAACTTGTCTACGTAATTTTAAATTGTTCTTTTCCTTTTTTAACTTCTGAACCTGACTTCTTTTTCCAGCATCCATTATGACAGGTGTCCAATAATCACCAACCTTCTTGGTGAAAACTGAAACAAAGAAGCCATTAAGTACTCATGCCATTTCCACATTTTCTGTTATTGTTTTTCCCTCTTCATTGAGTAATGGTTGTACTCCATCCTTGGTCTTCCTCTTGCTTCTTATATATTTGTGGAATGTTTTATTTATGTCTCTAGCTAATAAGAGCTTGTTTAATGCCTTGGCCTTTTTAATATTGCCCTCTGTATACTTTGTTATTTGTCCGTATCCATCCTTTGTAACTTGACTTTAGTTTTCACTTTTTTTTGGGACTCCTTTTTGATTTTCAAGATTTCTGAGTTAAGCCAAAGTGTCTCTTCCATACTTCCTATCTTTATGGTCATGCCAATTTTCTTCCACAATTTGATCTGAGGAAGTGGGTCTGGCCCATGAAAGTTCATCACCTAATAAACCATCTTGTTAGTCTTTAAAGTGCTGCATAGTCCTGTCTTTTGTTTGTCCTATCTTTCCTACACTGTTAAATAGTTTGCTCTTATACCTTAATAATATTTATTTGAAAAAATGCTAACTATCTTCTATACTCACAGTTTTTGATATTTCTTTACATTTGTGTTATCTCTGCTGATTAATGATCTTCAAAGATGCTAGTAAGTGCTTTGGAGGAAGGGGTTATAATTCAAAATGATCTGGACAAACCGAAGAAATAGTATCACTAACTGTAGAATAAAAGAGGTTCTCATCTTCCTAGGAACAGAATTTTGCAGTTATCACTTTTCATATGAGAATGTTAACACCTATATATGTGTAACTATTTTGTAACCTCTAGGACTTCACAACTCTCATTAAGATGCACACCATGCCATTCACAAATCCTTAGTGTTAAAATTTGAATACTTCTGCTCTGAAAGCAGAGTTCAATAATATTTGAGCTCAAGTAGAATCACCATTGGTTGGTTTTAAGCAATACAAAACCTATGTTTGACAGTTACGCATTTCTAATTCAGTCCATTCCAAAACATATATTAATATGTATATATAAATGAGACAGATATATAGATATTCGGTTCATTATAATGCAAATTAGCATTAACAATATAAATAACTATCCGTGCAGACAGGTAAGAAAGGTAACATAGTAAATGTTGTCATAAGATCATTGTCTTCCTCTTTGAGAATAAGTGCTGCCTTTACCTCAGATTTGTATAGCAGAAGAGGGCTATTATCTTGTCAGGATCCGTTCTAGCATTGTTATCTCAATTAAACCAATATTAATCTATTTAAAAATGTGTAAATTTTACACTGTCTTGAATCATTATTTAATTATTCCTTTCAACAAGTTCAAATGTGTCGTTTTGTTGCACACTATGTGTCTAATTACCAGATACTCTTTCTTAAATTCTTTAGGACTAAATTGTGAAGTCATAGAAATGTCCACCTGGGAAGGACCTTCAGGGGCAACCTACTCCAGGCATCTCAGCAGAAACAGGACCAATAAACATAAACCATTCCTTTTTTAAGACTAAACATACCCAGTGTTTTAACCTTTCTTTCTAGGTCAGGTTTTCAATCTTGTTATCATTTAGATTGCTCTCCTCTAAAATCTGTTCAGTTTGTTCATATCCTTCCCATGTCTTACGCACAGCACTCCTGTTAAAACACATCAGAATGATAAAAGCCTTTTTTATATCTCCATCACTTTGCTGACTCATATTTAATTTGTGATCAGACATAACTCCAAGATACTGTTGCAGCAGTGCTTTTGTAACCCATGCACGTAATAGGGAGCTATCCCTTTAAGAGACCCTCCATGGGGGGAGGTAGGAGTGAGTTGAGTGTTACTCATGCTGGGCAGATTTAGCACTCCACCCAGAAGCTTCTGGAGGTGAGTCCAATAGTTGGGGTCAGACTTCATGAGCAATCAGGCAGGGCAGATCCTTTTTTAAGGCTTGTGTGAGCTGGAGGAAGCTAAGCCAGGAGCACAGAACTGACAGCTGCTTCTCAATCTGCAGCACTTAGCAGCAGGTAGTGGTGGTGTTAACCTTCTACTTAGGATCATGGGCAATGCTACTTAGAGCTAGGAGAACCTGGGAGGGGAAATAACTTCTGTGGTAATTGTTTGCTTTAAATGCTGTTTTGATTTTAGTCAGACTGTTCTAGTCCACTCTCTCAGTCCATGTGATTTTTTCCAGCTCCTCTGTAAATGTAGCAATGGGGAAAAAGAGTCATTTCTATTTTGTTGTTCTCAGGTTTTTTTGTATTTTCTTGTAATAGGGTTTCTTTAAGTCTGTTAATCTGTGAGCTAACTGACTAGTTAAATCAGTGAGCTGCCTGCCTAGCAGTGACCATAGCAGAGGAAGAATCTGCCTGGACTCCAGCCGAGGATTCCCTGCAAGCAAGTAGAGAGAGAGGGTATGTCTACACTACCACCCTAGTTCGAACTAGGGTGGTTAATGTAGTCATACGAACTTGCAAATGAAGCCCGGGATTTGAATTTCCCGGGCTTCATTTGCATGTTGCCGGGCGCCGCCATTTTTAAATGTCCGCTAGTGCGGACTCCGTGCCCGCGGCTACACGCGGCATGAACTAGATAGTTCGGACTAGGCTTCCTATTCCGAACTATCTGTACACACGTGGAACCTCGTGGAACCCAACAACACAAAGAATAAGAGAAAAAGATAAGCGAAATAAGGCAATTCAAGAAATAAAGATACCTACGAACAGAAAGGAGCACATATACCGCAAACTGAGTGGTGTGCGGAGAAGAGCACTCAAGCGGCAAAATGCCGGGTTCTCCGGGTTTTAAAAAGTGCTCGCTCTGTCATGAGGCTATGCCGGTTTCCAACGGCCATGCCTCCTGTATTAGGTGCCTGGGAGAGGCACACTTGCCACAACAGTGCACCCACTGTGCCAACCTAACCTCGAGAGCCCGTAAGGACCACAAGAGATGCCTGAAAATGATACTCTTTGACAAGGCGCTCGCGCCTCAGGACGCCGGCACCACTAATCCCACTGCTGATGCAGGGAGGAGGCGGGCTCCCTCCCCTAAGGGTATCCCTCTTGTGAGGGAGAAACCTTCACCGGTCAGGTCCCTGCCTGTTGTTCCGCAGAAGCAGATAAGCGCAGGAGACAAGCCGAGCAAGTCCAGCTCCTCTACCAGTCTCTGGCTCTAAGAAGCTGACCAGCACTGCACCGTGCTCCCGACCAGGCATGGCACCAGAGCGCCATTTGAAAGACTCTGCCCTGCCGGCACCGACAGCTGTACTGCCATCCTCCTCACCACGTTCAGCTGCAGCTTCCCCCCTCCCAACTCAGGAGCTGTCCTCAGCTTCGGCACCAGCAGATCTTCAGCCAGACTCAGCAGCTCCCCCTGCTCTGCAGGTTGCTGTCCCTTCAGCACCGGCCTCTGTGCATTCAGGGCACCTCACTCCACCAGGGTATGTCTACACTACCCCGCTAGTTCGAACTAGCGGGGTAATGTAGGCATACCGCACTTGCAAATGAAGCCCGGGATTTGAATTTCCCGGGCTTCATTTGCATAAGCGGGGAGCCGCCATTTTTAAATCCCCGCTGGTTCGAACCCCGTGTAGCGCGGCTACACGGGGCTCGAACTAGGTAGTTCGGACTAGGTTCCTATTCCGAACTACCGGTACACCTCATGGAAATTCAAATCCCGGGCTTCATTTGCAAGTGCGGTATGCCTACATTACCCTCCTAGTTCGAACTAGGAGGGTAGTGTAGACATACCCCCAGAGATTAAGGCACTCGAGCCCGCAGGAGTCTGTCGCCCTATTATCACCATCATAGGGAACCTGTTGCTTACCTAAGGGATTCTCGTTCACGGTCTCCTTCACGATGCCCGCGCTCTCCTGTGCACTCACCACGCCGTGCATATTACGTTAGGCATGCTAGTGTCATCTCTTCACGACACTCATCCCCGTGGTACTTGGACTGTCCCTATATACATTATGACAGACCCTATTACTATGTATCAACTCGTCACAGCCACTCCCGCTCCCATCGGAGGTCACTGTGCTCCTGTCGCTCGGTTAGTCCGCCTTCTCATCATGATGAGTCAAGGCTGCGATCACCAGCTCGTGCCCTACCCCCTCCAAGAAGTCCGGATCCACAGCAGGACCATTCGGACACTGAGGAAGGACAGATTTCGTATGCAGAAACAGACATGCCTGCGAATGTGTGCTCTTCATCTCATGCACCAGATGATGCTGTGACCCCAGGTGACACCTCGCTACCTGATGACCTCAAGGAATTCCAGGACCTTTTTAAGTGGGTGGTACAAAGCCAGGAGGTTCAACTGTCTGAAGCACAGGTGAAGCAGCATAAGCTACTGAAAAATATGCATCCCCAGCAACAACGCAAGATTGCACTCCCAATCGATGAGGCAATTTTGGATGTGGCGCATGAGATCTGGCAGACTCCCACAACGATCTCCCCTACTGGCAAAAAAGCAGACAAGAGATATTTTGTCCCATCTAAAGACATGGATTTTCTCTTCAATCATCCTCAGCCCAACTCCTTAATAGTGGATGCAGTCCACCGTAAGAGCAAGGCTTCTCACTTCAGAACCTCACTTCCAGATAAGGACACAAAAAAGCTTGACTTGTTTGGACACAAGATTTATTCATCATTGACCCTAATGCTCAGGATCGTAAATTATGCTGCCCTTCTCTCGAACCACAATTCTGATAATTATGCCAAATTACCTGAGCTAATGCAGCACCTTCCCAATAGTAAGAGACCGCTGCTGAAGGCAATTGTCCAAGAGGGATATTTTGCATGTAGGACATCGCTCCAAATCACCCTCGATGTCACGGACACGGCAACTCAGGCCATGGCAACGGGTATCACCATGCGCAGAGCCTCTTGGTTAATGGCAGGCAAAACAAAGTCGAAGATCTCCCATTTGATCGTAAGAGATTGTTTGCTTCTTCAACTGACGACGTCCTACATTCTGGTAAGGACTCACGCACCATTCTGCGGATGCTGGGGATGTATACCCCCCCTTTAAGGAGCTACTATCCATTTCAAAGGAGCTATGACTATCCATTCCAGAATCATCATCAGCGCGCTCCCGAACAGTCTCAATTCCGACTGCATCAGCAGCGCAAGCGCCAGCAGTTCAATCATGCACCAGCCTGGGTGAATGCCAAACAGCAAATTTGACTTATGTGTCGAGGACACAAACACATCTTCAGTGCTCACGGTAAAAGAACCCACCACCACCCTTCTCTTCCACCACCACCTCAAGCCATATTATCACCAGTGGTGTGACATCACCTTGGACTGCAGGGTCTTGGAAGTAATAAATTCAGGTCTCACGATACCTTTCATCTCCATACCTCCCACTACTCCACCCACCCCGTCCCTCTTCAGGGACCCATCACACAAGACTCAGCTCCACCAAGAGGTACGTCATCTTCTTGCTATAGGAGCCATAGAAGTAGTTCCCACAAGATTCAGAGACAGAGGGTTTTAGTCCCGATACTTCCTCGTTCCCAAAAAATCCGGGGGGTGGAGACCTATTCTCGATCTGAGGTGCTTAAACCGATACATCAAGAAGCAGCGTTTCAAAATGGTCACGCTAAGCAAAATTATACCATCACTGAGCAAGGAAAATTGGTTCGGAGTCCTCGATTTGCAGGACGTGTATTTTCATATCACCATACACACAGCACACAGGCGCTTCCTCCATTTTGTAGTGGGGCAGGAGCACTACCAATACAGAGTGCTGCCCTTTGGCCTCGGCTCAGCTCCCAGAGCTTTCTCCAAAACCCTGGCGGTAGTTGCTGCACATCTTCTCAAGATAGGGGGTCTCCATTTTCCCCTACCTAGACAACTGCTTGCTCAAAAGCCACACTCAGTCGGAAGCTCTCAACATGCTCACAGTAACGAGGAATCTCTTCAGCTCCCTCGGCTTAATTGTAAACATGGAAAAATCACGTCTAGAGCCGACCTAGACTCTCACATTTATAGGAGCTCACCTCAACTCACGGTCAGCTCGGGTCTACTTACCTGCAGACCATTTCCAAGTCATATACGATCTAGTTCACACAGTATCGCTTTCTCCGACACTTCCCGTACGTACTCACCTTCAGTTGTTGGGTCATATGTCAACCACCACGATGGTGGTCCGCCATGCACAATTACATTTCTGATGTCTCCAGCAGTGGCTGACCTTGGTGTACAACCCCACCAAACACAGCATCCAAAAGCATGTGGCGTTGCCTATCCATGTTCGGAATTCCCGCTGATGGTGGACGGAGCCCAGCACCATGTTGGCGGGCATTCCTTTTCACCAACCTCAGCCTTTGAGGCAGATAATGACAGATGCCTTGCTTACCGGCTGCTCACATGGGCATGTATACTATCCAGGTTTGATAGTCTGATACAGAAATGATGCTCCACATCAACTTACTGGAGCTCAGAGCGATTTTTCACACCTGCAGGCATTTCAAACCTCACATACAAGGTGCAGTCACCAGGATCCTTACGGACAACATCGCTGCAATGTAGTATGTCAACAGGCAGGGCAGTGCCAGATCCCACTCCTTCTGTGCAGAGGCAATTCACCTGTGGTCCTGGTGCAACCGCAACGACATTACTAACATAGCATCGTACCTGCCAGGTGTGAGCAATTCCATTGCGAACTTGCTGAGCAGATACTTCCCACACGACCACGAATGAGAGATCCGCATGGATGTACTCCTATCTATCTTCCACTGCTGGGGTCGACCCGCCATAGATCTCTTCACTACTTCTGCCAATGCGAAATGCAAGGTTTATTGTTTCAGAGCGGGGCTTGGCACCCGCTCCCGGGGGGATGTGTTCCTTTTGCATGGGGGCACGGTACTACTGTATGCATTTCCCCCTGTGGCTCTAATTACAAGAGTACTGGAGAAAATTGTCCTTGACAAAGCCCGAATCTTGCTAATAGCACCGGCCTGGCCCTGGCAAGCCTGGTACTCCACGCTCCTACAGCTGTCAATTCGAACGCCTTACCGGCTCCCTCTTCTCCCGGACCTCTTAACGCAGCAGAGCAGGTCCCTTCGCCATCCAAAATTACTCACCCTTCACCTGACTACATAGATGTTAGATGGTTTGACACGTCGGAGACCCTTTGTTCAGATCAAGTGAGGCGTGTTCTGCTCAAGAGTAGAAGAGATTCCACGAGGAAAACATACCTCGCTAAGTGGTCTCGCTTTACGCAATGGTGTGACACTAAAGGGTTAAACCCCTCTGCTTCACCATTGCATGCTGTCCTGGACTATGTTTTGCACCTGCACACGTCAGGTATCTCCATACCATCACTTAAAGTTCATCTAGCAGCGATTACGGCATTCCACCGCCCAATCGATGGCTGGTCAGTTTTCACCCACCCCATTACGAAGAGGTTTCTCAAGGGCCTCGTTAATCTCAACCCTCCACGTAGACCTTCACCTCCTGCGTGGAACCTCGACCTTGTGCTAGCTGCGTTGACACAGCCACCATTTGAGCCGCTTGCGACTACATCTCTCCAACTACTTATGACCAAGGTTGTTTTTCTTATTGCTATAACATCGGCACGCAGGGTGGTCCTGGTGCAGCCCTTACGGCATCTCCCCCATATACGATCTTTAATAAGGACTCGGTGATACTGAGGTCGCACCCGACCTTTCTGCCAAAAGTCTGCTCAGACTTCCACATTAACGATCCCGTTGTCTTGCCTTCTTTCTGTCCTAAACCTCACACTTCTCCTCAAGAGGCTCTTTTGCATATGCTGAATGCTCGCCGAGCCCTCGCATTTTATATTGATAGAACTCATGATATCCAAAAGACAGACCGTCTTTTTATATCTGTTTCAGATCAATTTAGAGGTTGTCCACTCTCTGCGCAGTGCATTTCGAAGTTGATTGTCGCTTGCATTACCATCTGTTATAATCTGTGTAACGAGTCCCTCCCATCAAACCTAGAGCACATTCCACCCATGCAGTGGCTACCTCGATGGCCTTCCTGAAAGAAGTCCCTATGCGTGACATCTGCCAGGCAGCTTCTTGGTCATCAAATGTCACTTTCATGAAACATGCAATTCTACAACACTCCAACTCAGACTCTGCTGTAGCCTCGGCAGTACTCCAACGCTGCTGTAACACAGATTCCGTAGGGCAACCTTAGCTTGGACCACTGCTCCGGAGTCACCAGAAGTAGAGCACCCACGGAGACTACCTGAAGAAGAAGAAGTTACTCACCTTCGTGCAGAAGCGATGGTTCTTCGAGGTGTGTCCCCATAGGTGCTTCACGACCCACCCTCCTTTCCACTACGGAATCTCGTCTGTTTCTCTTGTTTCAGATGAGGAGGTGAGAGGAACTGAGGCAAAGGCCAGACTGCGCTTGGAGAGGAAAGGTGCGAACGGTCTCGAGTGCTTGCGCACACGCGGTCCGTCCAAACACAGTTTTGGGAAGCCTCCGATTCGCGGCTCTGGGGTGAGCCCAACACCAGACGGGGACACACTTTGAAGAACCATCATTACTGCATGAAGGTGAGTAACTTCTTCATTGCAGCTGCCACTGCACCTGCACCAGGCATAGATAGGGGAGTGGTGCATGTCCCCATGCTAGGAGACAGGCACATAGACAAACAGACACACCCTCCTACCAGACCCCTCCCTTTCCATTTTATGACAACCAAATTCTTTGTACATCCTGGCACAACCATACCCTAATCTTTCTTTAGTTATGGTAGGAGGAAAATGCATACCAAATTTGGCGGTCCTAGCTCTTCTCCTTGTAGAAGGAGTTCTTGAACAAATGGACTCACAGATGGAAGGACAGACACACAGACACATTTGCGCTATACAAATTGCATATCTTATTTCAAATAAATTTCAAAATAGACTATTTTGAAATTTGGCACATTTACACAGCACCAAATTTCAAAATAATGCGCTATTTCTTACCCCTTGGGCAATTAGGTTTACCGGGATAGTGAAATAGAGCACCTGTAATTTTGAAAAAAATATTTTGAAATAAGAGGCAGCTTGGGTAGATGTAGGGTAGCTATTTTGGGATACCTCTGGCCTTATTCATCAGCAAATTCCTATTGCTAAGTTAGGTCAGTGCTGGGAGAGCTTATAGAGAAGTTTGCTGATGAAGCAAGCATTCTGGTGTGGCAGGAAGCTCACACATAGTGCCATCCTTAGGCATACACGAAATACATAGCTGCATTTGTCGAGGACCACAACTGAAGGATGTGACAGCAAGCGGCAGGCAGTGCTGGCTCTGGCAGCCGGACTCAGCTCTGTCTGCTGACTTTTCCCCGTCACTCTTCATCTGCTCTACCTCACTGGGCTCAGGAACAGAGTCATGTCTCTAGGAGGGAGGGACCCCAACAGGGCAATGGACTGAGGCTCAAGGCAGATCCAGGGCAAGAAGTGGATATCTGGTGATGGAGCCCCACATAGCGGCTGGAGATCTTGGGCATGGACTCAGAGACTTGGGTGGCAGCTGGCGACCTGAGCATGGGGCCAGCAACAGAACCCCATGCAACAGTCAGGACTCTGGCTGCAGGAATGGTGTCAGCTAGGAACCCACAAAAATGTGGGGGTGCTGCAGCCTGAGCAGTTCCTGCGCCAATGCTTCCATGCCATGTTATTTCCCCCACAGTCCTGAGCGCAGCATCTATCCCATATAGTAGTTGCTCTTCTGTTCCTCCCACCTCTGCATAGGGCACCATAAATCCTATAGATGGCCCTGTTCACACATTACCAAACCACAAGCAAAATTCTCTTGCTGAGGCAAAGAGGTTAGATAGTAACATGCTGAGACAAAACTGAAAAAATTAAAAAGAAAAGATAGAGGTAAGATCACCTTTACAAAGGCTTTGTGAGTAGGTTCTTCTTCGATAGACACACTCTTATAACTGTGTAGGAATTAATGTAAGGCTACGTCTAGACTGACATGATTTTCCAGAAATGCTTTTAACGGAAAAGTTTTCAGTTAAAAGCATTTTCGGAAAAGAGCGTCTAGATTGGCATGGATGCTTTTCCACAAAAGCACTTTTTGCAGAAAAGCGTCCGTGCCAATCTAGATGCGCTTTTCTGCAAAAAAGCCCCGATCGCCATTTTCACGATCGGGGCTTTTTTGCAGAAAACAAATCTGAGCTGTCGACACTGGCCCTTTTGCACAAAAGTTTTACGCAAAAGGACTTTTTCCTGAACAGGAGCAGCATAGTATTTCCACAAGAAGCACTGATTTCTTACAGTAGGAAGTCAGTGCTTTTGCGGAAATTCAAGCAGCAAGTGTAGACAGCTGGCAAGTTTTTCCGGAAAAGCGGCTAATTTTCTGGAAAAACTGTCCAGTCTAGACACAGCCTATGGGTAAATTTTTCTTGTAATTTTCACACTGATGGTATGTCTAGACTGTAGATTTTTTTTGGAAAAATGGCTGTTTTTCTGAAAAAACTTCACTTATGTGCACACTGCTATTGTATTCTTTCAAAGAAAATCAGAAGAGTGCAGGGTTTTTTCCAACATTGGTAAATCTCATTCTATGAAGAAGAGCTCTTTCGGAAAAAGGCATGTGTGGACATGGAAGAGGGAGTTTTTTCTAAAGAAAAGGCCTTCAGGAAAAAGCACCAGTGCCCTGGTGGCCACTCCATCCATAGCAATCACAGCTTAAATGCGAGATAGCATCCATTCAGTGTGAATGCTATTTTATGAAAAAGCAGATAGCTTTTTTTATGCGTTTTGTCAGTGTGGACACTCTCTTTCGGAAGAAGTGTTTTCAGAAGATCTCTACTGAAAAAGCTTCTTCTGAAAGAAGCCTGCAGTCTAGACGTACCCTCAGTAAAATCAGGCCTAGTGAATTCAAAGAAATGAGGAAATATGTAAAATATTAACTTCTAGCAGAAATAGCTGGCATCGCGCGGGGAAAATATAGTAAAAGGTGTGATGAATCAATTACGTCAATGACATTAACATACCATATTAACAAAGCACTTTATGAAATGAACATAGCTAGTGATGTGCTTACAAAATGACAAATCCCATAGGGTCTGTTTTCAAAATCCCAACAAATCATGAAGGCCCATCTTCCCTTAAAGACTCTATGCAAACCAATGACTGAAGCCTCCTTGCCAGAAGCCCTGAGAAATAGAGGGGATGTCTCCTGGGCTCTGCAGCAGCAGCAGCAAATCACTGTTCCCCAAGTAGCTACTCCCCGAGTGCCTTTAGTGCATGCTCCATGGGGCAACCTGAATGGACTACCTAGCAGCAGCTGGAATGGTTGAATTGACCAGACAAAGCAAAACACCTTCAGACCAGGTACAATTAGTGATATCTAGATGATCGGAACATGCAGCACCTGAATGTACCTGTTCTAATAATAGGCTGTTCTGAGTGTACCATGTCCTCCTCAGGCTCCACGGTGCTCAAAACCTTGTCCTCCAACCCACCTCCTCTTTGTACTGTGAGCTGAATCCTGCAAAGTGCATAATTCCCATGACACTTGCTGATAACGCACACAGCCCTGCCAGGAGAACACATGCAGCCCAAAGGAGGGTGAGTGGTGGGATGGCTCATTTGGGTGTGGGGGGAGGGAAACAACTTTAATTTCCAGAAGAGGTTCAGTTGAAGCCCGGCTGTGTGAAGATGTTGAGAGGCTGTGATAGCTGGAGGCTTTTCCCAGCCACAATTAGCAAGGCTAGACCCCAGCCAGCATCAGCCACATTTGGGTCTGTCCTGGAGACCTGCTGGTGTCCTAGTATAGGGGAAGTTGCTAATACTCTGCCCCACTGCAGCCTCTCCCCCATGGTCTTTCCCTTGATCATGCTATAGGTGACCACATGCTTTATCCCAAAGTGAATACCCAAAGTGGAATTTTGCTACAACAGGGTGGGCAAATACCAGCTCGTGGGCCTGATCTGATCTGCCAGGGTTAGATCCTGGCAGCACCCAACACTGTTGTATTTACCTGTGCCTCTGCATGTATAGAGAATCAACGTTTCTATTGGGCACAGGTCACCATTCCTGGCCAATGGAAGCTGCAATCATCTGGGCCTGCAGAGGTGCAGGTAAATGTAGTGGCAAAGGCCAACCATGGGATAACCCTGGTAGACCTCTGGTATTTTATTGCCCCCTCCTGTGCTAGAGCCACTGGCTGACAAACACATTCAGAGGTTTTTCTAAAGGTTCAGTTTAGTTCTTATTTTATTAGAAAAAAACAAATATCCCAATTTTAAACACACTCTGTAAAAGCTTGTCCAGTACATGATTTCATGGTGTTTCAAATGGTAAATTTTAATACGTTTCTTCCTCCAGAATAAGGTATCTGATAGTCCATGTTAGTTATTCCCTAAAAGTAATCAATGCCTTTGGCCATTAGACTACTCACTGCATTAAAATCTAATTCTGTGAGGAATACATACTGCTGAACAAATATTTCTCCAGCTAATCATCAAAGAAAGTAAGGGAAGCAAGGCTATGCTGAAGTGCATATGTCTGTATGAAAGTACAGTAGAAATAAGAATTTCCTGCCAAGAAAACATACTGAGTTTGCCTATATATGTGAAAAAAAATTAAAACAAGTGTATGTTAAGTTAAAATGTCTTAAATGATCATTCACAAAGGTTATTTGACTAAAAGTATAACTAAAACTATTCCAACCATATTTTTCTTAGTTGCAGGTACAAACAATGGGAGATTATAATCTAAACAAAAAGAAAAATAATTGGATAACAATTTAATATGATGTATAATGTATTTATTACTAGCAAGTAGCTGTGCAAAATACTCTTAGCTTAATCTTCCACATATTGCTTGCACATTATCATTAATATCCCTTAAATATGGGAACTGTCTCTCTGTGTCCCTGTGGGGATTCACTGCTATGGGAGCAGGACCCTAACACTGGAATTGCATAGGATCATTTTACCTTACGTCCACTATGGTAAATGTCAAGAAATAATTATGTTGGCAGTGAAGAATAGCAATGTAACACTGTGAAACATGAAAAAAAAGTTGTTGAAGACACAGCAAAGGCTAAGAGTAATATGCACAATCAAAGGAAGATTTTTCCCTCAAATTATATTTAGACTAGTGCTGCAATTGTGGATAGATCTAATAGACAATATGATTGTTTAATTTCAGTAGGGTTGCTGGAGTATCACTGAGGGTAGAATTTGGGTCATAATTTGGAACAGCAGTTGGCATTTCTCAGACTGCTTGAAGCAGCCAGCTGGCTTTAAAGAGGTGTTATATCTGTGACACTGTCAATATGGGAGTCTAATGTCACAAATATAAACCAAACTCCAACTGGTTTTGATAAATTAAGAGTTAAAAGGCAAAACTTGACTATTTTAAGTAAACATTTTGTTTGGTGTTTCCTTAATGGCTTCAACAAAGAAGCACAAAGTAAATTACCATAACCATTTGGATAACATAGACGTTCAAGACAGAATATATGCATCTGTACTGAATACTTCAAAGTTTTGGGGAGTTTGGCTTAACCCAGAAGCTCCAATCTTCAGTTTTAAAACCAAACAGTATTGAGTTTTTATCAGAGAAAATAAATTGCTTCAGGTACTAAGCATATCAGTATTTTCATAACATATGTAAATTGCGCAAAAGACATTGGTTGGTGGCAAGGGTTTTCTTGGGGTGGGGGCAAGGTAATGCCATTGCACAAAGCACACTGATAAGGCCACCCATTATGTTAGGTTCTGTACACATAGAGAACACAAAACGGCACTGAACCAAAGAATTGACAGTCTAAGACAAGTAATAAAATTACATTGAAAGGTATTGTACCTATTGCTATTGCCATGATCTATCTTATACTTAAGAGTATATTATAGTTGCAAAAATGTATTTTGAATGGGGGAGAATGATAAAAGATGACGAAGAACCGAATAAAGGAAAATAATATTCTTGATAGTATTCAGTCATATGAAATGCCACATTCAAGCAAGATAGTGAATATAATTCCTGTTGGTAGGTGCTTACTCCTACAATTGGTTCTACTGAAGTCAATGAGCCTTTCATAGGTAAAAAATACTTCTCAGAATGAGTAAGAGTAGATTATTGCCTTTAGAATCTTGCCTCTTTGTCTAGGGAAAGACAGAATTCCAGATAACATTTATTATGTATAGAAAAGCCTCAACTCTGTCTTACTATTCAAGCTTCAATATGAATTCCAAAACACATTAGAAAAACTTTAAAGATGGCTGAAGGTTTACATTTTTCTTGCACTGTATGCCATTGCATCGGTACTGAGTTATTTTCTGACTCCATCTTACTGAGCAAATGTGCATACTGCAAACCTACATTATTGATGGATTATGATTTTAAAGTATAAAGTTGATTTTGGAGGATACATAGTATGTGTCTAGACAGCACCTTCTGTGAGAATAAATTCTGTGAGATACGGCAAATTGTGTAGCTTATTCCAAGTCTAGGTCAAAGGAGCTTATTTTGAAATTTGGGATGTTTAGACAAATCCCTTAACCCTGGTGGAATGAGGGTTACAGGGACTCCAGAATAGCAAGCCTTCTATTTCAGAAAATAGAGGGAGTGTTTAAAGATGTGGCATTGTTATTTCAGGATACTTCCGGTATCCCGAAATAGAGCCACAGACTAGGTGTACCCTGGTTTACCTTTCTTTAAGAATTCTCAAAGGGAAGAAGATAGTAAAAATATCAAACAAATGGTGAATTAACACCTAAAATATGCATATGTGTAGAACTCTATCTGGAAAAGATGGGTGTGTTTGTTATTTAGTTATAATAGGAGCTGCATATAATTAGAAACCAATTAAATCCTATGGTTTTTTTACTAGATCAATATTTTAATCAATTAAAATAATGATCAGCTGAACCTTCTTTGAAAGGCTATATAGTAAACATGTGTTACAGCCCTGGGTATGTCCTGTGGAAAAAATCTTTTTCACTTTACTCTTAAATGTGGTTCCTTTGACATTAGTGAGGCTACAAGCATAGAATGAGAAGTATTTATCTTGAAAGCTCGCTTTGAAAGCTCAGCTAATTAAGGAACTCATTCTCTATCTTAAAATATGTTTATTTGACAGCATGTTTCTCCAACAGAACAGAGAGTATTTGCTGCTGTTTCACCTACACTTTTGAGCAATAATCTCAAAAGTATGAAAAAAACTGGAGGGATAAGGAGTAAGGGAAATGGTGTTGTTCTGAGATAGACTGAAATAATGTAAACACTTCAGATAACATCAGAGGACATTTTAAGGCCTACTTTAGAACACAGTGCACTTGGCAACCCATGTTGTGGTAGTCCTTAGGAAAACAGCACAGTGCTTTTAGTGTGGGAAGTAGTTCAGTGCATTATAAATAGAATTCCTGTGTGAAATGTATTAGAAAGGAAGAGGATGTTATTCTAAGGAGACAATGAATGTATTAGTTACACAATTCTTCCTGTATATATTTGCATTATATATGCTTTGTTCACTCCATAGATTACAACTGTAGTTGGGGCATACGTGATCCCTCCATTTTGATGCACAAATATATCTAATATTTCTCAGAGTAATGCTGAGAAATATGATTAGGAAAAATTAAATCATATTATTCTATTAAAATTAAATTTAGAAGATTACTAAACTGATTAAATTTAAGTAAATAACATTAAATTGCCACAGAATCCTTCGATAATTTCACAGTTCTTTGAAGAAATGTTGTTGCATAATGATTAAGTCCTATTTTTGCTGACAATATTGTAATTATGATTATTGTTAGGTCATAGGAGTCTTTCAATTCCAGAATATTAGAGTGACTGCATGCTGAAAGTCTATTTTTCAGGAAGTAAACAAGCTATTCAAATGCAGAATAGTATCAGAGGGGTAGCTGTGTTAGTCTGAATCTGCATAAACAATGAGAAGTCCTATAGCACTTTATAGACTAACAAATTTATTGGAGCATAAGCTTTCATGGGCAAAGACCCACTTCATCAGATGCACCTGATGAAGTGGTTCTTTGCCCACGAAAGCTTATGCTCCAATAAATCTGTTAGTCTATAAGATGCCACAGAAACTGCAGAATGTTATAGTATAACACTACATTGTCAATAGATGAGGTTTTATCAATGTGATTCATAGAATCATAGAGTACTAGAACTGGAAGATCATGAAGTACAGTCTCCTGCCCTTGTAGCAGGACCAAACACCCAATGATAGGATAAGATTTTGGTGCATTGTACTGTGACATCCTAAAGTATTTTCATAATGTTAGAATGAAAATGATGCAAAACTATGATCAGGGCTCACTGAGCCGCAGTGAGCCCCGCTCACCAGCTGCGCGGTTTGGCGTTCTGCGCATGAGCAGATCGCTGGGAGCCGGCTCTTCCGGCTCTTGTTTGTCAAGCTCTGATTATGATTAACAAGCTTGTCTTGTTGCAATGAAAATGTAAACATGTAGTCATAGTTTGCCATCTGAACTCTTTCATTAGTTTTTATTAAGAAAGAACTGAATTACATTTCTTCCTTGGATACTAGTAACAACTGTCATTAAGACTACCTCACACTTTCAATTTTAACCATGTGTTGAACTGCTTATAACATTTCCAATCTCTAGCCCCCTTAGGACTGAAATTTTCCATGTTTGGTCTCTGCCTTAGGTTCATGTTTTGTATTCTAGTTAAAAAGAAGTCATACTCAAGAAACACAGGAGGGAGAAAATAGCATTCATACTTTTTCATTGCTTTGAGCATTTCTTCTGTCTAACACCTCGGAGGTTTGGAGCTGAACTTTGAAATTGGCAGAGGGATATGTCTGAGAACAAAGACAGCCTTTCGATGTCGCAATAAAAATTCATTCAGAACTAGTCAGGATATAAACCATAGAAAATATCATTTGTACATGCTAAGTAGTGACAAAATACCTGTTAAAAGCTTGCTACTAAAATCTCTGGACAATTCAAATCCATGAAGGACATGCTTCCTAGTCCTATTCAGCCTCCTGAGGCAGCTGCATTAACCAGGCCCTTTGAGATCTTGGGACAGAGACAAAATTGCTGTTGAAGCTCTGCCATGAAAATGACCTTTGGCTTATGAGAAGGGTAGGTAGATTTCAAGGGACATTTCAGCTTCCCCGTGTTAATAATTTTATTCATTTTCATCCTTTATTTCCCTAGCAGAAAGATAAACATGACCCTGGGTCATCTTAAAATGATATTCCCTAACTCGTGCATACTTTGTTTCTTAACCACAATGTTTTTTAGTTAGAATTTAGAGTTTGGGGCAATTTTTGTTTTTTTTGTATGAGGGTGTGTGTGGGAGTTTGCAGTACTTAAATACTATAATAATGAGGATTAGACCTACAGCAAATACATGCCAATATTTTACATAGAGCAACAAGATATATTTGGAGACAAAACCAACTAACCAACAAACTAACCTACCTGGGTTTCTCGTCTCTCAGGTGCAACTGTCTTTCCTTTGCCTCTCTTCCGAACCTAAGTCCTACTATGTTTTCTTCCTATCTCCACTACTGCTCCGGGATTCCACTCTTCCTGCTGATGTGCCCTTTCCCTATTTCTTTCTACCCTTCTACCCACAGGCTATGCTGCCCCAAAGGTCAAAATAAAATACTTAATTTGAGGTACGCAAATTGTATATCTTATTTCAATGTTATTTTGAAATTTGAAATTTGGTGCTGTCTACACAGCACTTATTTTGAAATAAATCGCTATTCCTACAGGGATGTTGGAATAGCAAGCCCATTTTATTTTGTATATTGTGTAGACATAGCCACAGAGTTTAATGTCTTTTCCCTGATGTGATAATCAGGGTCCAGATACACTGAGAGAAGAAAGAATAAGCTGCTTAATCTGCTGGTGGGTAAATATTTTGTTCTGTATAAAAATATGCTAAGGAAGGTCTATTATGAAAGCTTGGCTTGTTCTGACAAGCTTCTAATGGACGTTTTGAGATATGTATACAGACAGTGTTTATAAATCTATGTATTTATAAAGTAATGTGCTCAAGACTGACAATGCAATTTCAAGTACACTTCACCCAAAGGGGCCCCTCCCAAGCCAGGTATTTACATTAACTAGCTGTGATGTACGAACACTGTGCACCAAAAAGTGTTGATCACTGAGGTCAGTTTTCACTTCTTTGGGAATGACAAATCAGAGTGGGAAAAACTGAGTGTTTGGTAGTTTAGAACTTAGAGTAGAAAGATTTGGATAGACTTGAGACTAGAAAGTTGTTGAGGTCACCCTGCAAGAGAAACAAAGCTTGCAGTAGCCACGGTGAGAACTCTGTGCTTCTAGATTCTCTAGATTCTTTGCTGATGTCAAAGCTCTAAGCCTTCACAATGTAGTATTAAGGACCCCAGCGTTATAGGGTGGGCAATGAGAGAACTTCTCATTTCTCTGAATGATCCCCAAAACATCTCACCTTCCTCTACCCAAGTACTATTCTTTCCGATAAAACACTACCATTTTCCTCACTTCTACTACTTGGCCAATGGAACAGCTTCTTTTTTCAGCATGGCACCTTATCTAAAAATTCACCATATGTCTCCCCATGTGTTGAGAGAGAAAATATCTGTCCAAGACAGGAAATATCTTTGAAATTTCACTTCCTTGTCCTAATCTATTGGGAAGGGAGAAAAGAACTCCCAGCCACAGAGCAAGGAGTCACTGAAATAGGATGCTTAGCTTTGACAGAGCCAGAGATGCGACGAGACTCCAGAAATCCGTTTTGTCTGTCTCATTTATTGTATGTTCTTTTGGCTTAAGTGTGATCTGCTTTGTAGTCCTTTGTCTCCTGTAGCATACGTCAGACTGCATTTACATGATGCTATCATATCTCCAGTTACCACAGACTGTTATGTAATTCAGAGCTTGGACAAAAATTCAACAAAACAGAAAGAGATTCCTATTTTTTAGGAGTGAGAGGCAGACATTTCCTGAGGCTATGTCCAGTCTAAAAAGGTAAGTTGGAAAAAGATATGCAAATTGTGAACCACAATTTGCATATCTTTTTCTGCTTTTATGTCAAAAGAGGCTTTTCTGAAATTTGGCGCATCTACATGGTGCCAAATTTTGGAAAAATCTACTCTTTTGACACATCCCTTCTTCCTCGTAAAATGAGGTGATGGTGAAAGAGTGAGTCTACTTTTTCAAAAAAATTTCCGAAAAAAATGGATGAATTCTTTAGCCATAGCATTGTTTTCCGGAATACCTCTCGTATCCTGGAAAAGCCCTGCAGTCTAGATGTAGCCTGAGATGTGATCACTCTGCTGAATTGCTGAGGGGCGTGTGTGTGTGGGGGGGGGGGAGTTGTATAGAGTGTGGGGAAAGAGAAAAAGTAATGAGGCATTTGAATTTTTTTAGAGTAAATCTGATTTCCATTTCTGGTGTGTGTATGGTGTGTGTGGGGGGAGTGGGAAGAGTCATACTTCCCTTTGCTATTCCTCCCCTGAAGCTCCATATGAATCAGGGGAAATTAAAAGGATGATATTATGGAACCATGCTAGGAAGTCACAGTTCCAGCTGTCCCTAAATTAAAATCTAACACCTAATTAATCTCAGGGTAAATAATATAAGGTACAATAAAGATAAACTAAAAGGCTGTGTCTACATTGGCATCCCTTTCCGGAAAAGGGATGCTAATGAGACACTTCGGAATTGCAAATCCGCGGGGGATTTAAATAGCCCCCGCGGCATTTGCATTTACATGGCTGCCGCTTTTTTCCGGCTCGGGGTTTTTGCCGGAGAAAAGCGCCAGTCTAGATGCGATTCTCCGGAAAATAAGCCCTTTTACGGAAGATCCCTTATTCCTACTTGAAAGTACTTGAAAGTAGGAATAAGGGATCTTCCGTAAAAGGGCTTATTTTCCGGAGAATCGCGTCTAGACTGGCGCTTTTCTCCGGCAAAAACCCCGAGCTGGAAAAAAGCGGCAGCCATGTAAATGCAAATGCCGCGGGGGCTATTTAAATCCCCACGGATTTGCAATTCCGAAGTGTCTCATTAGCATCCCTTTTCTGGAAAGGGATGCCAATGTAGACACAGCTATTGGGTACATTATTTAACAAAAGGTAATATGTGAACAAAGTAACTCAGTGGCTTGCTTGGGCATGAGGCCCATTACCCTCTTTTCCTTAACAGATGTTCAACTGGAATATATTCATATGATTCAGATTCCAGGAGTCCATGGAGTGGAACTTGATGTCTCAGTTTTCAGGATAGTGGCTTCAGACCTACTATTGTGTTTCAGGATGGCAGATAACACTGCTCTACAGCCAAAATGCTTCTGAAATAAATGTAGTCAAACTTTACTAATTCTGGGTCACTGAGAACGAAAATGATGCTTAAAATTGTTGATTGGCTCTAGTTTTCAAGATATGCTATTGGGTCAGTATATACGACCCTTGACTTGCGAATGGCGGAGGATAAGTGAGTTATAAAGGGAAGGGATCTCAATTTAAACCAGAAATGACTAAAATACATCTTTGACTGGATCTATGAATAAATCTATGACTGGGTTTGGACAGTACTTGCTTTTTAGGCAAAACAATGAATGATGCAATCTGAAGCTGGTATTGCATCATACATGATATGAATTGCATCATGTTATTCCTAGAAGTCATGGATGTTTTGCTGCATAATGGCAATGTTTTGCCATCAATTCCAGTTGGAAATGCAGTCCATATGAAGGAAAACTATGACAACATGAAGCAACTTTTGAGGTGCATAAGCTATGACCAACATCAGTGGCAGCTTTGTGGCGATTTGAGGTTGTTGCTCTCTTGCTTGGTCTGCAGACTGGATACACAAAGTACTGCTCTTTTCTCTGTGAATGGGATAGTCGTGCAAGAGATTCCTACTACACCATGATAGACTGGCCACTCCGACAGTCATTGGAGACTGGGAGGAAAAGTGTTCAGCATCCACCACTTGTTGAATCAAGGAAGATTTTGTTACCACCCTTACACATCAAGCTGGGCCTGATGAAGAACATTGTCAAGGCCATGGACAAAACACAAGCAGCTTTTAAGTACCTCAATGGAAAATTTCCAAGGTTAAGTGAAGCTAAGATAAAGGAAGGTGTCTTTGTTGGTCCTCAGATTCTTAAACTTCTTCGAGATGATACATTTGACCATGCACTGTGTGGCAAGAAAAAGAAGGCATGGAAAGCCTTCCAGTTAGTGGCAATAAATTTTCTCGGAAACAAGAAGGCAGACAACTACAGGTTGTTGGTGGAAAACCTCCTCAAGGCATACAAAAGCCTTGGTTGCAACATGTCACTAAAGATACATTTTTTTGCACTCTCATCTAGATTTTTTTCCATCAAACTGCAGAGCAGTGAGCAACGAGCACGGCGAGCGATTTCACCAGGACATTGCAACAATGGAGAAACGCTATCAGGGCAAATGGAGCCCATCAATGCTTGCAGACTATTGCTGGACAGTGACAAGAGATGCTCCATTTAATGAATACAAGGCTATATCTAGACTGCAGGCTTCTTTCGAAAGAGGCTCTTTCGAAAGCATCTTTCGAAAGAGCCTCTTTCGAAAGATCGCGTCTAGACTGCAGGCGGATCTTTCGAAAGAGCAATCCGCTTTTTCAAAAGAGAGCACCCAGCGAGTCTGGATGCTCTCTTTCGAGGACGCCCTATTTACATTGAAGAATGCCTTCTTTCGAAAGAGGAACTTTCGAAAGAAGGCGTTCTTCCTCGTGAAACGAGGTTTACCGCCATCGAAAGAAAAGCCGCGTTCTTTCAAAATTATTTCGAAAGAACGCGGCTTGAGTCTGGACGCAGGGGAAGTTTTTTCGGGAAAAGGCTACTTTTCCCGAAAAAACCCCTGAGTCTGGACACAGCCCAAGAGACAAGCCAAGAAGCGCCGAGTAGACACTGAAAAGGACTAAACAATGTACATAGTAGTTTTTTTGTCTTTTGTTTCATAATACATTTTATTTATATAACCCTTTTGCTGATTTTTAAAGTGTTACATAAACAGGACAGGTGAAATATTATCATGTAAAGCAACCATATACACATGAAAAGACCTAGGTTTACAATTTATGATTAAAACTCTGCTATCTACACAATATACATAGACGTAAAATGTAATAACTTAAATATCTTGGAAACAGTAGCCAATCAGTTGTTTTAATTGTCATATTTGAATTCAGCACATCAAAATACATAATAAATAGCACATTTTATCTCTGAAGCAAACGACTTCTAAAAATTGTAGACCAGTGTAATGTGGGAGGAACTTGGACCTTGGAGACCAGGATCAGCATCAGTTTCAGAATGACTGAAATCAGGGTCAGGATGCTTTTGGTGGGTATCAGTGGTGTTGACACTTGAAGATTTTCTTATGTGACAACATAAACGTGGGCTGACACAAGAGAGGACTATGAGCAAGGCTTATATACCTCCTACTCTCTGAGGAGATTAGTGGTCACCTGACTAGTTCTTTTCCACAAAAGAATGCCAAACTTGTAAAAAGGATGCCAAAGTTCCAAGAAGAAAGGTGGCTAATGTGGCTGTCAAACTACTATTAGGTACTATTCAAGATGGTGATGTTAACAAAACTTTGGACATTACCATTCCTCAGCTAAACAATATAAGATATCAGACAAATACATCAGAACATGCATAGTATAATATAAATAAATGAATAACATAGTAAACACAAGGCTAGTTCTGGGTTTCTATATGTGAGGGTGTGTCTAGACTACATGCCTCCTTCGACGGAGGCATGTAGATTAGCCAGATCGGAAGAGGGAAATGAAGCCGCGATTAAAATAATCGCGGCTTCATTTAAATTTAAATGGCTGCCCCGATCTGCCTATCAGCTGTTTGTCGGCAGATCGGGGCAGTCTGGACGCGACGCGCCGACAAAGAAGCCTTTCTTCATCGGCACAGGTAAGCCTCGTGAAACCAGGCTTACCTGTGCCGATGAAGAAAGGCTTCTTTGTCGGCGCATCGCGTCCAGACTGCCCCGATCTGCCGACAAACAGCTGATCGGCAGATCGGGGTAGCCATTTAAATTTAAATGAAGCCGCGATTATTTTAATCGCGGCTTCATTTCCCTCTTCCGATCTGGCTAATCTACATGCCTCCGTCGAAGGAGGCATGTAGTCTAGACACACCCTAAGAGTATATTCTCATTCCTCTTGTAGTAAATGAAAAATATACCAACTTTTTATTTTATTTTAAAACATAAAAACAGAGGCAGACTTACCCAGTGGAGCCTGGGGGTGCAGGCGGTTGGGAGTGGAGAGGTGCCAGAGTGACGGCTGGGGAGGAACTCAGGGCAGGGGTGTCCCCCCCGTCCACCAGGGGCCTGTTCTCTCCCTCTAGGTCTACCCCAGACCACCAGGGGCTTGTTCTGTTCTCCCCAGCCCCAACCCCAGCTGCCAGGAGCCTTTCCTCTCCCCTCCTCAAGCGGTGGTGGCGGGGGAAGGGTTTGGAGCAGGGGAGCTACTTACCCATGTGCTAGCAGGCAAGATGGCAGATCCCCAGCCCTGCTGGCCACTTCCTTGGTGGTACAGCTGCCCCAGTGGACACATTGCAGAATGGCTCTCATATTGTGTCCCTCTGAACAGAAACCCCTCCCTTTACATCAGGCTGGGGAACCTAAGGCCTAGGGTGCTGAATGTGGCCCCCAGCTTGCCTGGATCCAGCCCCCAAGACTTCGGGCTCCCCTCCAGCATCGGGGAGCCCATGATGGCACTCTACCCCCACCTCCCCTTTATTCCTCTGCAGGGCTACTAGCTTTGTCCCCCAAGGCTCTGGTGTATGAGGCAAATGTGGGTCTTTCAGTGTCTTTCTCCTTCTCAGTCAGAGAACACATCAGTGAGGGCCAGGGAGTTTTTATTTTTGTTTGTTTGTTTGTTTGTTTGTTTTGCTTCTCACTTGTGTGTAGCCCCGGACTGATTTTTCTGTGGGTCAGTGGCCCCCAACCCAAAAGGTTCCCCACCACTGCTTTACATGTAATGGATAACTGTCTTTTTCTTGGTTCTTCCAGTTGTCCTGGCATAACCAAGTACTGACCTTGGTTTAAGTTAGGAGAAGAGGAAGCATCATGCCAAATTTGATGACCCTGGATCTTACCATTTCAAGGAGTTCATGGATTTGTAGACAGACTTACAGATAGATGCACTCTAATCTATCTATCTATCTATCTATCTATCTATCTATCTATCTATCTATCTATCTATCTATCTATCTATCTATCTATCTATCTATCTATCTTCAGACAAGCCAAGAGCTATTAGAGTTTGCATCATGGCACCTGCATCCATCATTGATGATTATGTCCCTCATGAAGCGTCATTCTAAAGGGTATCTCCCATCCCTGTAGCTCAGTCCTCTTGCTCCTCAGCTAGCTCATCAATTCCTCATATTCTGTGGATACATTTTCCATCCTTTCCTACACAAGACAACAAACAAAAATGGTACAGTAAGAATTCTCACTGTAGTGCCCTGGAATCAAATAACTATCTAAGGAGAAACTTAAAAAAACAATAAATAGACTAGTTACACTTTAAAGACTAACAAAACATGTAGATGGTATCATGAGCTTTCGTGGGAACCACTCACTTCTTCAGATGACTGTAGTGTTCGAAGTCCAGATCCAAGAATAAATAAGGAAAGGAAGAAGGAGGAGAGAAGGAAAAAATTGAAGAGGAGGAAGAAAAAAAGACAGCGAGTAGCAGTGTTTCGTTAATCTTTACAGTGCTACGAGACTGTTTGTTGTTTTTTAAGTTTTTCCTGTTACAGACTAACTTGGATACTCCTCTGAAGCTATCTAAAGAGAGAGAAACTGCCACTTAAATATTTCATGCTGCCAAATGTACTCACAGTATAATAGAAACAAAAAAAACAAAATATTTTTGTGAGAAGTGCTGTCACAAAAAAAAAAAAGATACTGCTAGATGCTGCTGGATGCAAGTGGATTCCCGTGGAGCCTCACAGAAGTCAATAGCATCTGTCAGTGCAGAATGGCTTGCAGGATCAGAGCCTTAATAAAGATGTTCTAGAACACAACTCTTGATAGGGGAGGAGAGGAAAAGATAAAGGACAAACTCTACACAGAGCTAAATTGCTAATACCTGTTCCCCGCTCACCCCATTAGCACATATTCTTAGGCACCATCTTTAGGCTACCACCTTCCAGCATTAAGGAGTAGTGAGCAGATGCTCACCATGTGGGGGCATCTTTCTTCATTACTCAGAATGTGTTCCAGATAGCAAGTACAGTAGCATTAACACCAATAGAGGGAGCTCTTGTGATATAATAGAACTCTCTTTTAAGTTAACCATGGCAATAGTGCTACAGAAGTCAGTATAGAGCTCCAGTTGCTTTTCAGTCTCCAGATTCATTAGATTATCCTCACAATGTCTGTCATATTTAAGTCATATGTCACTCTGTATATTACTGGTGCAGTTAATGTAAAATCTGATGGCATTAAATCTCAACTTGAATTCTGGATTGCAGCCATCATTTCCTACTAATGCAACGTGTCATGAGATATAGCTCACTCTTTTGATGGGAGATTAGTTCATAGTATATTATGTGGATCCAGTGTCAACAGTCATGTTTGCATTAAGGTGGAAGCAAAGTTAATAGCGTGAGAACATATTTTAAAGGACTAACATATTTTTGGTCCTGGACATCCAACACTCCGGTCATTTGAAGAAGCGGGTTGTGCCCATGAAAACTCATGATAATATCTACATGTATTATTAGTCTTTAAAGTGCTACCAGACTATTTGTTGTTTTTAAGTTTATCCTGAACAGACTAACTCAGCTACCCCCAGACTAACTCAGCTACCCTTCTAAACATCCTGGAGTTCACTGTGCCATTAAGGGGCAGGCCTATATGTGTTGCAGAGCTGTGTTGTCTCAAAGGAAGTTTCAGGAAGAATTCTGAATCTGGAAGACAGAATTCATCTCAGAGATGCCTAGTTTGCAAGGGAATGTTTCTGCTACTACCTTAAGGTATCATCACAACAGAGACCATGCTGCTATAGCAGCGGTTTTCTGAGGCTGAACAGGGAGGCAGGGGCTGTGCTGCCTTGGAGCTAGATGCATGGGCCTGGATGGAGTAGTGGGGGCTGCACTGATGGAGTAGTGGATCAGTAGGACTGGCCAGGGAAATGGGGTGTTGGTTCCCCAGAGCTGGCTAGGGCAGTGAGGGCTGCAGTACTTGACCACCAGATCCCTGGGACTGGGGGAGCAACTGCACTTTCCAGCCACCTGAGCTTCAGGGTTGGAAGCCTGGGTGACCACGCACAGGCTTGGGTGTTGCACCATACTGGCTCAGGCTCACCGGTGCTGGGGCCTTGTTTCCCCACCTCCTGCAGTCTGGAGCTGGGTCTGAGGGGGCATGTGTGAAGGGGAGTGGCTTAGGCTCCAGCTGAGGGGTTGACCAACCATGCCCAGTTCAAGTACGAGAACTTTACCTCCACCCCTGTTCCCTGCTGTCCCAATGGGATTATAGCTGTCTCAGTCCTTATTTCTGGCTCCTTGCTGCCCCCCTGTCCCTGCTAGCAGAATCCTCCCTTTCCAGGTTATGAAAAACAATCACATTCCAGGCACATCCCATTGACCTAGCACAATCAAATATAGACCTTGCTTTAAGTTATGATAAGAGGAAGCTGCATACCAAATTTGGTGGTTTTAGCTCTTACTGTTTAGGAGGAGTTCTTGAACAAACAGGCGGACAGACTCACTCATTCACCCACATATAAACTCCTTCAAATGTATTGTAGCTTGCATCTTTCTTGATGAAGTCAACATCTTTGTGTGTTAATGTTGTATATTTGGGGTGGAGAACCTGTTTTGGAACAGGAGCCTCTGACCCACAGAAAAAGCAGTTGGGCCCAGACTAGTAGATTTTGTGTGCTGCAGCCCTGCAGGGGGAACAGCGGGAAAGGGGGCTGGAACACCAGCATGAGCCTCGAGCCTCAGACCCAAGCAAGCCTTAGGTTCCCCACTCCTACTGTTTATTTAACCAAAATTTTAAATACTGAGTTTTCCAGTATACATTGGTTCTTTTTTCTCTCTCTCCAAGTAACACTTTTGAGTATTTAATAATAAAATAATAATAACATAATACATCAGCCCAACTAAAAGTACTAGTTCTCATTTAGCACGTTGTGGCACTTCATTCCTCACTAACAAGAAGGGTACATAACTTTAGTTTAGTTTAGTTCAGTTTAGTATCTTTTATTTTCCAATTAACCAATTCCTCATTCACCAACAATTATTGTCTGATACTATTTAGACAGCTTCTATTACAAATTCCACTGTATGAAACTGTAAACAAGTTTTCTGAAGATTGAGTTATATTAAATGTATTTGTTTTTGTTTAAACAGACTTTTAGATATTACATTAAGAGTAATTTAATTTGTCTGACACAATTTACCTTTCAAACATTTATATTGACTCTTGTTTATTAAATTGTCCTTTTCTAAACATATCCTTTACTTATGCTGTAAATATCACTTCAATAACATCTTACATCAGCTGAGTTTCAGAAAGCACTTAATCTCATGCTTAAGTCCCATTACCTTCAATTAAACATTTAAACAAACATAAAGTTAATTGTATGTCCTCAGTAATAGACTGAACTAGGGGCCCAACTGTTTGATTTAAAGATCCTACAATAGCAAGTCTTCTTTCTGGAACAAGGAATCTCAATTACCTGTTTTTATTAAGGTGACTGAGGTGGGGACAGAGAGAGAATATTGTTTACTTTCTTAAAGAAGACTAGAACTATGTTTCCAGGAAGGAGGCACTCACTGAAAATCTTTAAGTGTCCTTAATTAAGATTGAAGCACCAAAAACTACTAGTCCTTTTTGAAAAAAAATTGTTAATATTTTTTGTGGTGCTGTGTTAATTAGTTACAAAACATTAGTGAAGAAAACATTAGAGAGATTAGAAAATCTAACCTGTCCGTCAAGCTTTTGGAAATTGAATATTGCTGAGAAAAAGCAAATGCCTGTAGTCACCTTATTTTGCATTAAAATATGCAGAACACATTAGATGCACACCTAATAATAATTAGTGCAATAACCACAGTGTAAAAATAAATAAAATAAAATAAATGTTGTAGATATCTGATTTATTACTACTTCCCTATTCTTCCAGCATTAACTTAATTTTATCAAGATTGAACTTCAACTAACTAGTCTTTATTTATGTCCCAATTTCATTCAGATCATTCAAATGATGTCTTACTTCCTAATGCCAGGTGAAACTTAAGACAGATATCTCCTTTGTAGTGAAACTCAGTTTTCCTGTTGTGCAACCAAGACCTGTGCTGCCTCTGCTACTCCATAAGAAAAATAAGAACGGCCATTGAGGGATAGATCAAAGGTCCATCAAACCCAGTATCCTGTCTGTCAACAGTAGCCAATGCCAGATGCCCCAGAGAGAGTGAAAAAAACAGGTAATCATCATGTGATCCCTCTCCTGACATCCATTTCCAAATAAATAGCCATTGATGGACCTAACCCACATGAATTTATCTAGCTTTTTTTTGAACCCTGTTAAAGTCCTAGTCTTCACAACATCCTCTGGCAAGGAGTTCCACAGGTTGACTGTGGAATGGCTGAAGAAAAACTTCCTTTTGTTTTAAACCTGCTACCTATTAATTTCATTTGGTGACCCCTAGTTCTTATATTATGGTAGGGGTGGGCAAAAGGGCCTCCACGGGCAAGATCCAGCCTGCAGAGGCTCTGCTGCTTCCCCACCCCCAAGCAAATTAGGGCCTAGGGGCGGAGGAGCTCCTGAAGCCTCCTCCCACGCTGCCAAGAGCATGTGGCATTTTGAAGCACCACGCACTGCTCGCAGGGTGGGGAAGAGCAGAGGAGGCTTCGTGTGTTCCCCTGCCCCCAGGCCAATCAGGTCCTGGGGGTGAAGGAGCTACATGAAGCTTCCTTTGCCCTGCCCTGGCCCTGCAAAGATCCCACGACACTTCAAAGTTCCATACGCTTCTCGCAGAGCAGGAAGAGGCTTCTTGCACTCCACTGCCTCCAAGCCCTAATTGGCCTGGGGGTGGGGGAGCATGCCAAGCCTCATCCAGGGCATGGGTGCTTAGTGTGAAGGGGAGGGTAAAGGGGCTCCCCCACCCCCAGACCAATCATGGTCTTGGGGTGGAGTAGCCTCACCCCTTCCTATTTAGGCCCGCCCCTTCCTGATTAGGCCCCACCTCTTCCAGGGTTGCCTGGGGCTACTTCAAAATTTTTTGAAGTGGCCCCCGGGCAAAAATTATTGCCCGCCCCTGTATTGTGGGAACAAAAAAAAAGATTTTCCTTATTCACTTTTTCCTCACCAGTCATGGTTTTATAGACCTTGAGTAGAGAATATACAGGAAGAGTAACAATTCATACATACATATAATTATTTTATTTTGTTTCTCTACATTAAGAAATGGAAAATTACATTTTTCTGCCGACAGTAATCTCAATCCATACATTTTTTTTCTCAGTTTTTTTTGCAGAAATTGCAGTGACATTCATTTTTTATTATATGAATTCCTGGGGTCACAAGCAATGTTAAGCAATCTCCTAAAACTAATAACTTGAACTCTTCAGCATTGTATGGGTGAGTCTACACTGCACTGTAACTCAAAATAAGATACTCAATTTGAGCTACGCAAATAAAGCTCTATTTTATTCTAAATATAATATTGCAAAATAAAGCACTGTTTCAAAATTTCCCTTACTCCCCATAGAATGAGATTTACAGAAACGTCAGAATAGTGAGTCCAAAATAATGGGTTTGCTGTGAAGATGCAGGATTGCTATTTCGGGATACTCCAGTATCCCAAAATCGAGTTGCAGTGTAGATATAGCCTAGGAGACCTGACAAATACTTTCTTCCCTAAAACATTTTTTTCTGTGAAAACTTACACCTTTTGAATCAACAATTTTTGGGACTAGAAAGAGATGTGGACTTCCAAAGAGGTTAGAGGAAATTTAGACAAGTTTTGGGGGTTCAAATATGCAGAAGTGTTTAAAGCTGACGAGCAGATGATCAAAATCCCAGCAAGCACTTCCTTTTGATTCCTTTCTTAGTAGAAACTGCATTGAACTGGGCTTGCTATCAATAGAATAAGCCCACACTTTAACCCTTATATTGAATAAAATTATTTTGGAGACTCACTCTGGAATTTGTATGTGATAGTCTGTTTTAAATCCCGAAGAGCTGTTGCTAGCACACATGCAAGATGGCTAGGCCCTGAGCTTGGCAACCAAATATTCATATTTTGCAGCTCAAGTTCATAAAGATCGATCTTTATGTCCATCAGTGGTCTCTAGATAATCATACTATACAAAGACTTGCCTACCAGAAACATCACAATGCTTCTATTAAACCAGAGACACAGACTCCAGTGTGCCTGCGGGACCCAGAATCACAACAAATTCTATCAATAGAAGCAGCATGAGTTGGCTCAATGCTGGGCCCTTAGTTCAGACCCTGATAAACCACCTTCATGTGGTCTTCATAAATATAAATGTGTGGAATTTTGTGTAGCCTAGATTATTATCACTCATTTTTCTACTGTCAGCATTTAAAACTATCACAAAGGTCTCCATTTGATTTTCACCTTGTGTAGCAGAAATTCCAAAAGAGAGGGATCTTGAATTGCAAATGAAAAATAACAATCTGTATGAGGGGACTGTAGCACAGAAGCATGCTAGCAGCTCCAAAGTCAAAAGTTAAAATTTGACCTTCACACTTCTTGGTTTGGGGATTTGATAGGTCAATTGCATTTGATCAAATATTTTCAAATAATTTAAAAATGAGACCATTGGCAATTCTTTCCTAGAAATATCTTGGTTTAAAATTACTGTTTAACAACAAAATTACTCCCAATAGTCAGTATAACCTGAGCTACATCTAGACTGCAAGCCTCTTTTGAAAGCCCTGCAGTCTAGACACAGCCCTGATGACTAGAGACCAAGCTTCCTTTGAATGCAGACAGTCTGAGATAGCAGAGCAGAGGGGAGCTGACTATGCCAATGCAAGTTGTACCATTGGCTTCCCAACACACAGGGGCTATGTCTAGACTGCAAGCCTCTTTCGAAAGTATCTTTCAAAAAAGCCTCTTTCGAAAAAGAGCGTCTAGACTGCAAGCAGTACTTTCGAAAAAGCAAGCCGCTTTTTCGAAAGAAAGCAGCGAGTGAGTCTGGATGCTCTCTTTCTAAAAAGCCCTGTTGGCATTCAAGAACACCTTTTTTCGAAAGAGCACTTTCGAAAGAAGGCGTTCTTCCTCGTGAAATGAGGTTTACCGCCGTCGAAAGAAAAGCCGCGTTCTTTCAATTTAATTTCGAAAGAACGCGGCTGCAGTCTAGATGTAGGTGATGTTTTTTTGAAAAAAGGCTACTTTTTTCAAAAAAAAACCTGAGTCTGGACACAGCCAGGCTGTTTAATATTGTGTCCAAAGAAAAGGTACATAGGGAAAAAAGAGATGCCAACTAATCTGCCTGTTTTTTTACTCTCTTCCACCTGAGAATCAAGAGGTGTTATTTGTTGGGTGTGGGTGATTGCTATATCTAACAGCAGGGTCGGATTAAGGGGGGGGGGCTAACCGGGCAGCTGCCTGGGGCACTAACCTATGGGGGGTGCCTGATTGAAGTGGTAAGGGGCGCTGCGCACCCAGGATCGGGGCTGTGCATGCGCCACATGCCCAGGGCCGGGCTGCGCATGTACCGTGCTCCCGCTGCCTGGGAGGCAACTATGGTTGGTCCAGCACTGTCTAGCAGCAACATGTGTAACGGCTGGAAGTTTGCTGCAGCTGCCTGAGTTGTATTTGTTGTTGCCCTACTCTTGCTGTTGGACTTTGTGCTGGAGGGATGTGCCTCAGTTTCTCCAATTGTAATGTGGCAACGATGATGCTTACCTTTTGCTAAAATATTCTGTATGAGTGCTAGGTATATGTAGGAGAATGTTAGGTATATGTAGCTAGAAATGTTAAGTGAAATAAAACCCCATTTACCAGACCCTCGCTTATCTGACTCTATTAACCAAGGGTATGTCTACACTACCCTCCTAGTTCGAACTAGGAGGGTAATGTATGCATACCGAACGTGCAAATGAAGCCCGGGATTTGAATTTCCTGGGCTTCATTTGCATAAGCCGGCCGGCGCCATTTTTAAATGCCGGCTTGTTCGAACCCCGTGCCGCGCGGCTACACGCGGCACGGGCTAGATAGTTCGAACTAGCAAGCCATTCCGAACTGTCTGTACGCCTCGTGGAACAGATAGTTCGGAATGGCTTGGTAGTTCGAACTATCTAGCCCATGCCGGGGTTCGAACAAGCCGGCATTTAAAAATGGCGCCGGCCGGCTTATGCAAATGAAGCCCGGGAAATTCAAATCCCGGGCTTCATTTGCACGTTCGGTATGCATACATTACCCCGCTAATTTGAACTAGCGGGGTAGTGTAGACATACCCCAAGTAACCAGTGCACATAGGTCAAGAAGTGGGTGATCCCTCCTGTGGCCACTAGCTAGCTCTGCAACTTCATACTTTCCAATTCTCTAGATTCTTTAATTTTTTTTGATTATCCTACCTGTCCCCAGATCCAATTAGAATTAGATAAATGGGGTTCTGATGTAATTATTTTCTGGAGTTCTTTCTTATAAGTTTTTCTACATTCCAATTTATGCGATCTGATGTTCCCGGCCCAGAGTTTACATATTGCAAACACTAGGATAAAGCCTCTTGTTATATTCAGCACATTTCACTTTAAATGACGGCTTTGTCTTCATTAAAAAGGCTACTTGTGTTGGGAAGTTACCAATATAAGCTAAATCAATATTAATGCTTAAGACAGTTTAAATTTGCTTATATTATGGGTTTGGACCAATGAAACTAAATCATTTTTGAAAGTTACTTCCTTAAATTGATGCTTTACCTAGACAGGACCTGGCCATGAGCAATTTATTCCTGATATCTGAATCTCCAGTGTATTCCACCATGTATAATCCCATTAAGGATAGGTGCAGAAAATGTTCAATTCAGATTTTTTAGAGTGTTACCGCATGTCATATGATTTTATTGCTTACAACACATGAGGTAAGTGAAGATTCCAGCTCCTGGACTCTCAGCCCTTTTTGTCTATGACAAAAGCCTTTTATCTGTAGTATATGAAAAAAGGGGCAGTAATACGACTGCTTTTTCCATCCACACAATTGGCAATGGAAAGAGATATTGCCCTTTGCAAAATGGTTTATATTTCACTGGGAGATAAGAGAAAGCTACAAAGATAAATGTTACACAATTCTAGAAATGTAGCTGATTTTATTTACTATGCAAAATGATAAAATATTCATTTATCTGCATTCGGGGGGGAATCTCTATTATCTCAAGAACTGAAAACAAATGAATACAAAAATCCTGCTTTTCTGCAATTTTGCTGCAGAGGCTGCAGATCTGCATTCTAAGGAGTGATACAGTTTTAACTACAAGACTTTAGCAGAAGAACTCTCTGCCTTAGTGAGAAATAGATTACACTTTAAAAGCTTTAATAGACTCAATATTAAGCATGCAGCTGTTCCGAGGACACAACTATAAACAACAATTTAAAAAGTAGGCTCCCCAGTCCAGAGGTAAGTACTTAAATAACTTGTAAAGTAGCCTTCTTAATGTGGATTTAGGAACCTAAATCTAAGCACCCAGGGTATGTCTACACTACAAAGTTAGTTCGAACTAACGGACGTTAGTTCGAACTAACTTTAATAGGTGCTACACTAGCGCTCCGCTAGTTCGAATTTGAATCGAACTAGCGGAGCGCTTAGTTCGAACTAGGTAAACCTCATTTTACGAGGACTAACGCCTAGTTCGAACTAGCTAGTTCGAACTAAGGGCTGTGTAGCCCTTTAGTTCGAACTAGTGGGAGGCTAGCCCTCCCCAGGTTTCCCTGGTGGCCACTCTGGCCAACACCAGGGAAACTCTATGCCCCCCTCCCGGCCCCGGACCCCTTAAAGGGGCACGGGCTGGCTACGGTGCCCGTGCCAGGTGCAAGCCTGCCAGCACCCAGCTAGCAGACCCTGCACCTGGCACGGCACAGAGCCACCCACCCGATGCCCCCCAGCCCACCCCCTCTTGCCGGGACCAGGCTGGCGGCTCCCGGGAGTTTGCCCTGGACCGCAAGAGGCGGGCACCTTCCTGGGCTAGTGCGGACATCGTGGACCTCGTCCACGATCTCCGCACTAGGCACAGGAAAGTGGCCGTCTAGGGCAGGAGAGCTGCCAGCCTGGCCACCCAGGACCAGGTGTGCATGAAAATCAAGGGGGTCCACTGAGACCCCCGACACTGAGCCCTGAGCTTACAATGGCCGTCCTGGGTCAGACCAAAGGTCCATCTAGCCCAGTAGCCTGTCTGCCAACAGCGGCCAACCCTAGGGACCCTGGAGGGGATGGACCGAAGACAATGACCAAGCCATTTGTCTCGTGCCATCCCTCTCCAGCCTTCCACAAACTTTGGGCAGGGACACCACTCCTACCCTCTGGCTAATAGGACTCCATGGACCCAACCTCCATGACTTGATCTCACTTCCCTTTAAACTCTGTTCTAGTTCTAGCCTTCACAGCCTCCTGCAGCAAGGAGTTCCACAGGTTAACTATTTGCTTTGTCAAGAAGAACAACTTTCTCTTACTAGTTTCAAGCCTGCTACCCATTCCTTTCCTTTGGTGTCCTCTAGTCCTTCTTTATGGGAACTCAGGAAGAACTTTTCTGAATGCACCCTCTCCACCCAACCCCTGCTTTTAGAGACCTCTATCCTGTCCCCCCTCCGTCTCCTCTTTTCTAAGCTGAACAGTCCCAGTCTCTGTAGCCTCTCTTCATCTGGGACCTGTTCCCAACCCCTGATCATGTTAGTTGCCCTCCCCTCTCCCAGCCTTTCTCTTCCCCTCTCCCACCTCCTTTTCCCAGTCTCCCCCAGTTTTTTTTCAATAAAGACAGAGTCAATGTTGGAAGAAACGTTATCTTTATTTTGTACATCAATAAGAAGGGGGGCTAAGGAAGGGTAAGTGGAAGGAGGTGAGGGAGGAATGGGGTACGAGCCCCCGATGGGGAGGACTGGGCTGGCTCTGCGGGCTTCTGGGGGTGGAAGTTCTCCTGCAGCCCCCCAATTACTCCCTCTCCCCAGATGGCAGCCTGCGGCAAGTGCAGCTGGGCTGATGGCCGAGTGGTGTGATGTGCCCAGTGTGGGCACTCAGGGCACTCCAAGCCAGAACTTCTTTGCAAGCGGGGCACCCCTTAGAACTGTGTGTCCGGGATGGGGGTCGGGACCCTTTAAGCGCAGCCCTCGGCTAGCCTGAGACAGCATCTCCATGCTCTAAGTCCTCCTTTTATGCCCTGCCGGCACTGCTTCCGGCCATCCTTAAGCCCTGTACAGAGTCCACTCAATGTGGACTTGCTAGTTCGAACTAGCAAAACGCTAGTTCGAACTAGTTTTTAGTTCTAGACGCGTTAGTTCGAACTAGCTTAGTTCGAATTAACTAATTCGAACTAAGTTAGTTCGAACTAGCGCTGTAGTGTAGACGTACCCCCAGATATTAAAGTACTGAATATTGTATTTGCTACTGTTCTGGTTTATCAAGGACTGTCTTCCCCTGAATAAGTGCTTAGAATTGACAGTCCCTGTTTGTTGAGACACTATGGCTCCCCTAGTTTCTTTAAGATATACTTTCCCCATATTCCATCCCTCTTTCTCTGAGTCTGTACTCTCTGTAATGAGTGTCCTCACTATTCTCTTCCCATGCTTACCATCTTGTGGAATCTTGACATAGCCTCCATACCTACTTCTCTGTGTCCCTGAACAGCTGTGGGGAAAGTTTTAAAACCCCACCTCATCTTGGCCAGTCTGGAAAAGAGGGAAGAATTACTTTCCATAAACAAATAGTAGGGTTGGGAGACTAGCATGGTGCCCAGAACAACAACAACAATAAACAGTCATACTCTGAACCCTTGGATGGAAGGGTGGGTTCATCGTTTCCTCTTTGGTGGAGGGTTCAATTTGGTGAGCTTAGAGTACAAATATTACCTCCCATTGTGCATGATGGGTTAGAATTCTCACCTGATCCAAACACTTCCATTTCTCCTCTCGACTCCACTCAGGTGAGATGTCCTTTCCTTCCCTCGTAACTAAAAGGCAATGGAGTCCTTAAAAAATACCCCCTCCTCTTCCTTTCAAAAAGAGAATTCTCACCACATTCAGCTGCAATGCCTGAACGGATGAGGAGTGAAAGAGCATTACTCATTCCATGGATGATTAATTATCAGAACTTGCAAACATATGTACTTGATCTTAAATGCAGTAGTAGCCCTTTGAAGTCAATGGGATATTTCATAGGCTTAAAAGTAAATATGTTTCATAAGCATGAATGTAAACTGATAGAATCATGGGGTTAGAAGGAACTTGAGGGGTCAGCTAGTTTAACCACCTGCTGAGAAATAGGATTTGTTGTGTCTAAACCATCCAGGACAGATGGTGATCCCCCTCCTTTTGAAAAACTCCAGTGAAGAAGCTTCCATAACCTCTCAAGGCAGTGTGTTCCATTGCCCTCCTGTTCTTATAATTAGGACATTTTTCCTGAGATTTAGTCTAAATTTGATGTGCTACATTTTGAACCCATTGCCTCTTGTCCTGCCCTCTATGCCAAAAAAAGAACAACTTTTCTACATCTGTACTAATGGCAGCCCTTCAAGCATTAGAAGACTGTCATCATACCTTACCTTAATTTCCTCCTTTTCAAACTTAAACATGCCCAGTTCCTTCAGCCATTGCTCGTGTGGGTTGCATTCCATCCCATTGATCAACTTTGTTGCTTGGATTTTTTTTCAGTTTCTCTATATATTTTCTATACATTAATGACTGAACATGGACACAGTATTTCAGCTGAGTACAGTGCTCAGTATAGTGGTACTATCAGGCCCACAGACAGTGGGAGTGGTGGTGGCTGGCCCTGGTCCACTTTGCATCAGAATGCCACTCCATATAGGTCTGAGGGCTGGGAGGAGGAGGCACATGAGATACAGGTGGTGCTAAGGGATTTTCGCCTCTTCTACCCAGGACCCCACCCTTTTGTACTATACCTAGGGTTGCCAGGTGTCCAATTTTGAACTGGACAGTCCGGTATTTGAGGGTTCTGCCCGGGAAAAAAAATAAGAAAATACCGGACATATAAAATGTCCGGTATTTTCTAATTAGGTAAGTTTATTATTATTAGGAGTATCAGTGCCTAGTTGTGAATTGCCTTCCTGGTAGACACACACATGCTGCATGAGCATATCTACCAGCCAGGCAGTATGCAACTACACGGGGCGGGGGGAAGAAGGCGGGGCGGGAGGGAATCCTCGGGGCCGGACTTGCTCGTGCTTTTCCGGGACCATGTGCGGGACAGGCAGTGCCCTGGGATCTGCATGAACCTGGGTCAGTCCCACTCCCCGCTGGCCGATTCTCTGCCCCCGCTCTCCCTGCCTCAGCCAGACCCACTCCCCCTGACCCTCTCCCGGCCAGCCCTGATTCCCGCCAGCCAGTTCTCCCCCCTCTTCCTCCCAGTCTCCCTCGGCCAGACTTGCTCGCCCCAACCAGCCCTGCTTCCCGCTGGCCAATTCTCCCTGCTCCCCTCCTCCCAATCTCCCCTAGCCATCTCTGATCCTTCCAATCCCCTCCCGTCCAGACCTGCTTCCCACCAGCTGGTCCCCCTCCCAATCTTCCCCGGCCAGCCCCACTGCCCCCGTCCCCTCCTCCCCGCCAACCCTGCTTCCCACCAGCCCACATCCCCCCCCCCCACACACACACATCCTCTCAGCCATCCCTACTCCCCTCCCGGCCGGTGTCCCCCCCCACTCCCATCTGAGATCAAGTCTGTCCAGTATTTTTTTGAAGACACTTGGTAACCCTAACTATACCCATGTATACTTCTTTGGTCTTCCTTCCATTTCCTGTGGGTATATCTCTTTTGGTTATTAGATAGCTAAAAAGCTTTCTTGTGCAATCACAATGATCTCCTTAGCCTTCTCTTTCCTCTGCATTGCAATATGCAAGAGTGGGGCCTTATTAGACAAAATTATAAATATTTGAGATGAAGGGGTGGGGAATCTTTTTGCGGTTGGGGGTTGCTGACCCACAGAAAAATCAATTGGGGGATGCACACAAATGAGAAGCAAAGTGAGAAGCCCCTGACTGAGAAGGGAAAAGATGCTCCTCATATTCCCCTCGCACTACAGAGCCTAGGGGGCCCAGGCTAGTAGATGCTGCATGATCCAGCCCTGTGGATGGGTAGCAGAGGGGCTGGAGCACTAGCGAGGGCTCTCCAATGCAGGGAAGATCCCTGAGCCTCAGGGGCCATATCCAGGCAAGCCAGAGGCTGCATCCAGCCCCTGGGCCTGAGGTTCCCCACCCCTGGATTAATTTACTCATTTTAAGGAACAGGGTAGTTTGCTGTGGGTTTCAGTGGAAAGGACACTGGGGCTAAGAGTTTGAGAACTAATTGTGACTGCCACTGACTTCCTATGGGACCTAGCAAAAGTTATTTTGCCTCTTTTTAGTTTAGGATGATATAATGATTGGTAATCTCTGGCATTTATTTTTCCGGAAGGAAGAGAAGTCAGTTTTCTTCTAATAAGTCAGGATGCTATAAGTGAACCTATGCAAATGATGGGATCTTGGGAAGGCTGAAGTAAAGTGTATATTATTTTAGATTAAAAACTGTCATTTGTAATAATACGGTACCCCTCTTGTGTGAAAATTTAAAAGTGCTTTGCTGGATGAAAAGCATTTAAAACTAGCATATTTACCAAATTTTGCTTAGGTCCTTAACTATTTTTTTTAATTAAAGAAAAATGTGCATGATTTATTGAAATAACTGAATTTTTTAAAAATGCAATATTAATTTTATGAAGTTAATTCTTATTTCAGATTTCTTAAATAAAGCAATTCTTAATTTTTTTCCATTTAATTTTGTAAGTAATTTTTAAAAATGGGAAATCCATAAAGTAAATTTTTGTAACTTATACCTATACATGCTTATCATTCTCTCTCTTCTAACAAAAAAGGACTATAGTCAGTTTGGTTTTCAAAAACAGTCTCTTCTCATTTTCAAACCTTAAACATTGATTTGTCTGTGTCAAAAAAAAAAGCACTACTTCAAATTTCTCCATTTTATCTCTTTTTTCTAAAGTTTATTGAGAAGCAATTCAATTACAGGTTCATCCTATTTTGCTGTTTCATCTTTGTTCAGTCTCTCGACATTCACTCACCTATATTAATTTTGAGGACTGTACTTGATTTGGTGATTCTGTCTCTTTTCTGTTTGGTTTTGTGAGAAGCAATCCCATTTCAGGCATATTCTGTTTTCCTGGCATAACCAAACACTTTCACTGCTTTACGTTATGATAAGAGGAAGCTGTATACCAAATGTGGTGGTCTTAGCTATTACCATTTAAGAGGAGTTCTTGATCAAACAGACAAACAGACAAACTCTCTAAAATATATTGTAGATTAATATTCCAGATCAAACTGTTGATGATTTCTGGATTGTTCATTGTTTATAGAAATAGAACAGAATTATTTACAGAATAAAAGTTGCATGGCAAAACAACTAAACACAAGTTTTCAGCAGGTTGTTGTAGAGTGCTTCCTGTGAAAATAAATGGAGTTTAATTCTAGTTTTTGAAACAAGTCTGCCGCATAACTTCCCCATGTACATCTTTGGTTCATCATTCCAGAACTAATCAACAATAATACCATGTTGCTAAATTGCATGAAAATAATAGAGGCTATTTTGTTATAAATTCACAAATTCTAGGTTTTACTTCTATGACACAGTTCTAACCAACTGGTGAGGCAAATGAAGAATATTAAACTACTGAAATTATGATCTAAATATACTTCTTTAATTATTTTATATCTGTTCATTGAGCCCTTTCAGGAACTGAGCAAGGACAGAGAGTGTGGCTGCACAAGCCAACTGTTTGGACTAGGAGTGTGTGAATGACAATTCACACCAAAATGTTGTGCTGTAAGTTCTCCATGTAGACACTTCAGGCACATAATAAAAAGGTTCTACTACATATGAATGTAGCCCTGTTTGAAGGGGATTATATTCATTTAAAGTAGTAACTTTTTAGTTTTTGTCTACATGGAGATGTGAAAGATCATAAGAACATAAGAATGGCCGTACTGGGTCAGACTAAAGGTCCATCTAGCCCAGTAGCCTGTTTGCCAACAGTGGCCAGCACCAGGTGCCCCGGAGGGGGTGGACCGAAGACAATGATCAAGTGATTTGTCTCGTGCCATCCATCTCTAGCCTCTGACAAACAGAGGCCAGGGACACCATTCCTACTCCCTGGCTAATAGCCTTTTATGGACCTAACCCCCATGAATTTATCTAGCTTCTCTTTAAACTCTGTTATAGTTCTAGCCTTCACAGCCTCCTCTGGCAAGGAGTTCCACAGGTTGACTATACGCTGTGTGAAGAAGAACTTTCGCTTATTAGTTTTAAACCTGCTACCCATTAATTTCATTTGGTGTCCTCTAGTCCTTATATTATGGGAACTAATGAAGAACTTTTCTTTATTCACCCTCTCCACACCACTCATGATTTTATATACCTCTATCATATCCCCCCTCAGTCTCCTCTTTTCCAAACTGAAAAGTCCCAATTGCTTTAGCCTCTCCTCATATGGGACCCTGTTCCAAACCTCTGATCATTTTAGTTGCCCTTTTCTGAACACTTTCCAATGCTAAAATATCTTTTCTGAGGTGAGGAGACCACATCTGTACACGGTACCCAAACAATGCTTTGGTAAGTCATGCTGTTCACATTTCTATAGTCCAAATGATGGGACAGTGCATATAGGCCCAGAAACTCATTAAGGGACATATTTTTGCCAGTCTGCTCAGGTGAACAAGGTGATTGTGCATAGCACAAGGTGGCCTTCCTTCCCAGTGCACTTTGTATAGCCTTTTATACCTGCACAAAGTGGGTATGAGCTGCTACCAGATCAAAATAATAGTGTTGCCTAACAACTTCATAGTCATCTTAATGACTACGTCTCAGTGGTGATCCATGCAGAACAGGTAGAACACATGAAGAATTTGAGACCCAAAAAACACTGAACCATAGGACTCTTTAACTGGAGAATTCTAGCTCTTAAAGATTCTTGAATTTAAGCTATCCGACAGGATGACCCTATACAAAACCAGAAAGTCAGTAAGGGAAATTATAAAACTTTTAAAATCTGGAGATTTGAAGAGCATGGGTTTTTTTATACTTATGGTTGGTTTTGGAGAATTAAAGGTTTATCCTTTTAAAATGCAGAATGGAACAGCTGCAAATATATATGAGATAAACAAATGAGATTATATATTAGTAATACATGCTGACATCCAGAGTACCATAATTTATCTTGATCTGCTTTCTCATTTTAATACTTTTGGTTTTTACTGTTTTCCGTCTATTAAAGTTCAAGATCAAGGTTCAGTATTTCAGGATATATGCTTCTATTAGCAGAGGATTCTTAACTTGGCTAGATAATTCTAAACTTACAAGAAATAGATAGAATCAACCCTTTGAAAGGTTATAGCACATAAACTATAGCAATTTATTCAAAGATTAGAAAGACAGATAATGGCCTCTGCTTTCCAGTTATGAATATCTGTACATGTTGAGATGATATTGCATTTAACCTCAAAACAGTAACATTTAATATACTTAGACTCAACCTGGAAGTGATTTCTGTCCTAAGTTTTTTTCTTCATAAACTTTCAGAAAAAATATATTTGCATGTTTACATGTGAAGGATTATAAAACAAAGGGAAACAAAATTACTTGGCTTGAACTCCAGTGAATTTAATATTCCCCTGTATCTATAAATTGAAATCCTCTACAGGCTATTAGCCCACAATGCATGAAGTCTTTATAATATTTCTAGAGAACAAAATTAAAATAGCCAAGTTGTTCTGTTATTGTGTGTTTTTAGTAACCCATTAGAGAGGGAACTTCACTGAACTTTAAGAATTACAGATCGATAGTTTGTAAGTACAAGTTCAAACTCTCTAGTCCAGCACCCATGGAACCTGACCAGTTCTGAACCAGAGAATTTTCCGGGCCACAGGAGGTCAATGTTGTTTAGCAGAATTACCAACACTTCCACTGTTTACTGGGCTGTTAGAGGACATTTAGGGGTAAATTAGAGCTAAATTACAGCACAGAACACTGAGAGCTAGGACTGGTGGCTATACACACATGTTATGGGACTATGTTAACATTGGCGATACCCATGGAAATTGGACACCCACCTAACTAAAATAATTCTGGATGATGGATGTTTCCGGACCAGTTTCAGAGAGGTAGCCATGTTAGTCTGAATCTGCAAAAGCAGCGAGGAGTCCTGTGGGAGGATGAGGCCCACTGCTTGTTGAAGATCTCATAGGTGTAGGTCTCTGTCTGAGGGGTTGGAGCATATGTGGTTATACCTTAGTGCTTGGCTGTAAACAATGGATCGTGTGGTGTGTCCGGGATGGAAGCTCGAGGCATGCAGGTAAGCATAGCAGGCCTACCATTCATCTTCAAGTTTGACACAATCAGCTCAGGATTAAACAAAGACTGTGAATGGCTAGCTAACTACAAAAGCAGCTTCTCCTCTCTTGTTATTCACACCTCCAGATCAGCTACTAGAAGTGGGCCTCATCCTCCCTGATTGGATCCACCTCGTCATCTCTAGCCTGATTCTAGCCTGCATATTTATACCTGCCTCTGGAAATGTCCACTACATGCATCTGACAAAGTGGGTCTTTGCCCACGAAAGCTTATGCTCCAGCACTTCAGTTAGTCTATAAGGTGCCTCAGGACTCCTCGCCGTTTCTCGACCAGAAAGTTATAAACTAGAGAGGTCAACCTATATTATATGATTTCTTGTTATGACTAACAGGGTTGATCCCTGGCTATATCAGAGCAATGCTTGGTACAGTTGAATGGCAGAGATGACAATGGTATGACGGTAACTTCATAGACACTTTTGTGACTCCCTGATCCCGAGACCACTCTGTGCAAGTATTTGTTTCTGACACAGTTTAAAGCATCCTTCAGGTGGTTCTACAATAAGCTAGCTGTTACAGGTCACAACTGGAGTAACCTAACCTTCACCCTTTTGTCCATCAATTTTCCTACTTTGAAGGAGGGAATATGTCAAGGAGCTGTGAAGGCATGTTTATGACTTTCAAGGGCTATGCACATCCTTAAACTAAAATTTAAGCCTGCATTGCACAACCCGAGTATCACAGAGTAGATTAATAGGCAAAGGGTCTGATCTAATACATACTGAATACTCAAGAAAGATTAAATTATTTTGAATGTAGTATCACTTTTTCTTTGGACTAAAAAGCCATTTGAAAAATTGGAACTAATCTATCTTGAAATAATTTACCAAACTCCCCTCTCCAAACCATACATTAAATAAAAAGTATTTGTATTACAAAGTCAAGTATTTCACATTTTAAAAATTCTAGAATTAAGGCTGCACAAGCAACCTTACTTCAGCCCTCTTGTGTGTATGTTTTAACTCTACAGTGATACACTAGATTTTCCACCTGAACTCTGCTGCCTTCAGTGCAGTTACATTTATCTGGTAGGTCAGAAGCAAATGACATATCCCAGCTTCTCCTCTGTTTGTCTGATATCAGCTTCTAGATGAAGAGAAGGTGGCTAAAGCTGAGGAGATATGAGAATGAAGTGATTCTGGTAGGATAAGGCAAGGGCTTGCACTTCTCTCCTCCTCTAACGTCACTCACTATAAGGAAAGTCTGGTGACAGATTTAATTGTTTGAAGGTGTGGGATCACTGGGCTTGCCTCAGTGCCACTGTATGCTCAAATAGCAAAAGCAAAGAAAATAAAACAAAGCAAACAAAAAGCCACTTCCATCTTCAAATGGCCAGAAGAATATTCAGCTTCCTATCATAGACAGATCTGACCATGGTGAGCCAAGCAGTTGTGACTTCTTTTACTAATTATTGTTGCAATTCATATACCCCTGGGGGAGGTGAAACTGGTACAAAAATTGTTTACTAACAAATATTGGAGTTAATGCATTGTCTTAATGCAATTTCCAACTGAAAACAAAATCTGATTCAAGGTCTTTGTCCTGATGTTCAAAGCCCTCCATGAGACTGTTTCTAGTTAGCTAAGAAAACATTTTGTCTGTGAATTTGACCTCTCATGATAGCATTAGAACAATAAAACTGTCAAGTAACAGAGAAAAAGCTAATGAGTTTATGAGAGAGAATTTTTTTTTAAAAAAATCTTTACTATTAACTTCATGCTTGAAAGAGATAACAAGGACTATGATACTTGACATTTCGATAACAAAATTGGTTTGTGTCTTTCAGGTCAAAGTACATGCAAAATTTAGGGCACTGTACTATACACTGCTTTCTTAACTATCACATTTTGAAGACCCATTTTTTGCTATAACGAACAGCAGCCCTGAAATGACATAACACATTAGGGTTCTGTGGAAACAGAACACTCTCTTAAACAAACAGTATTTTAATTATTTAGTCTTTTTTGTCTTTATTTTAAGAAAAGGTACCACAGTTTCCAGTAAATGTGTTAGATAAGAAATGAGTAATGGCAGGGCCCAGGAAATATTTCTAGCTTATCTCCAGTGTTATTTGACATCCATAATCATAGCCCACTTAACAGTACAAAATTTGTTCACAAACTAAGGGCTTGTCTACTCAGGGTATGTCTACACTGCACACTTATTTCAAAGTAAACTATTCCTGGAGAAATACTTCAAAATAGCTTATTTCAAAATAGCACATCTACACTACAGGGAAGCCTCAAAATTAGTCCAAGGCAGGCTTCCTTAATGTGGATGTGCTATCTCTATTTAGAACCCCAGGAGGCACTGGAGAGTATTTAGTTTGGATGGCCTTGGGGAGGAGCTATTTTGAAATAGCTATTTTGGAAGAGGTATTATTCCTCATGGAATGAGGTTTACAGAAGTTGGAATAAGCCATCTGTTATTTTGAAATTATTTTGAAATAACGGAATTGCTCTGTAGACACTCGCATTGTTATTTTGAAATAACTGTGCTGTGTAGATGCACCCTTAGGGATGTTAGTGTACAGCAAGCTAGGCTGTGAATTTACAGCACATTAATAACTCCTCACTAATTGCCCATGTGGACACTCATATTGTGGACTAACATTCTCTGGTATGGCTAGAGGTTAATATGTAAGGCCAGGCATATACTACTAAGTTCTGTCAGCATTGTTATGTCAGCCAGAGGATGTGGTGGAAAAATACTCATACCTTATCTGACTTAGCTATACTGGAAACAGTCTCAGCATAGACCACTTCTATACAAAATATACTAACTTCCCATGTAGAGACACTGTACTTACTGGGCCTAATTCACTTCTATGGCTGTTGGCTGACAGAAGTGTCATGATCCTCCTAAATCAGTATCATAGGATGAAGGAAGTTTTCCCTGTCATGGAGCAATGACATACAGAATTAGGCAGTCCAGTCTACCATCTTCCTAAGGACAGAGAAGTTACTTAATCAGCTATCAGATTAACGGGACACTAGAAGTACAGTTATTTCGAAATAAGCTATTCCGGAATACTTATTCTGAAATAACTTATTTTGAAATATCTTGTCTACACTGTAGGGAAGCCTCAAAATTAGTCTGAGGTAGGGTCCCCTAATGTAGACAATTTAGAGCCCTAGTAGGAATAACTTAGAATGGCCCTGGTGAGGGGCTATTTCGAAATAGCAGAAGTGGAGTGTCTACACACGCCTTATTTCAACATAGCTATTTTGGAATAGGCATTATTCTTCATAGAATGAGGTTTACAGAAGATGGAATAAGCCATCTGTTATTTTGAAATAATTTCAGAATAATGGAATTGCTGTGTAGATTCTTGCATAATTATTTCAGAACAACTAACTTTGCTGTGTAGATACACGCTTGATGTGAGGAAAGCGCTATGATGGAATTAAAAAAAAACCCTTCACTAAGGCCAAGGCTGGGGAAAAGCTGGAGGAGGACTGGTCTGGAAATGATCTGTCCCTCATGCTCCCAAGGAAAGAAGCAGTAAGGGAAAAAGAAGGTTCAACAGTTCAGGCCAATGTCAGAGGAAATAAGCTATTCCTCACAGAAAGTTCTCTTATAGCAGCAGTTTGAGCTGCAATACCATCCCCCACTCCTTGGAAAGTCCATTGAGTAGGGAGAACCACCCGTGACACACCAGAGAGATATTTGAATTAGCCTGAAATTGTGAGGACACGGTGAAAAAGAGACTAATCAAATGGCAGCCAAATTGAGCCTCGGACAGACAAGCTGTGTCTAGACTGGCCAGTTTTTCCGGAAAATCAGCCTCTTTTCTGGAAAAACTTGCCAGCTGTCTACACTGTCCACTTGAATTTCCGCAAAAGCACTGACTTCCTACTGTAAGAAATCAGTTCTTCTTGCGGAAATACTATTCTGCTCCCGTTCAGGCAAAAGTCCCTTTTGAGCAAAGCTTTTGCACAAAAGGGCCAGTGTAGACAGCTCAGATTTGTTTTCCGCAAAAAAGCCCCGATCGCAAAAATGGCGATCGGGGCCTTTTTGCGGAAAAGCGTGTCTAGATTGGCATGGACGCTTTTCCGCAAAAAGTGCTTTTGTGGAGAAGCGTCCATGCCAACCTAGACGCTCTGTTCCGAAAATGCTTTTAACGGAAAACTTTTCCATTAAAAGCATTTCCAGAAAATCATGCCAATCTAGACGCAGCCACATTGTATAGGAGGGAGCAGCCCAGAGGAAGGGCCAAAGATAGGCCAGGTCCTGTGTCATAGTTTCAGGGATCCAGTGGAGCGGGAGGACCTAAAATTGTGTTGAAAATTGGCTCTAAAAGTAGAACCTCTCTGATCACTACATGCTTGATACCAAAGTACACAATGAAGGCGTTCATGTTTTTTAAACCCATCTCCTGAACAAAAGGAAAGCAAAGAAAGAGGCTTCCTCTACACAAACAGAACGGGGATTAGAAATGGAATCAGATTCACTATGCTGGATTTTAATTGGGCTTTTCAGTGATCAAGGAAGAAATTCACCATCTCTCCACAAAACCTTCAGAATTTAAAAAAAGGCCTCCAAAGAACAAAAACTCAGGTCAAGCAACAGTTAGCATGGAAAGAATGGCAGGTTATTTTCATGCATTCCTTCCCTACTGAGTTCAACATGTATAAAAATCCTAATGGTTGATTTGATTTCATTTGATTTGGGAATGAGGATGTTGGCAGGAAAGACAAAAAGAGGGGACAGCTGAAAGGAGAGTTGTTTTCAATGTACCACAATCTGTTTTCTCTGCCAAACTGGGCCTGTCACATGCAAAACATCTATATTATGACCTTGGAACTGTGTAACTTGGAATGCTGTAGAGAATCTCAGCTAAACACCTAAGATTCTAACTTAGGTAATTGTCTCAATTATTGATAGTGTTGATTTTAATGTATACAATCAAAGGTGTTGCTTGGCTACTTTAACATATTCTGAGAGTAGTGAGGCTCAAAAATCCAATCTGACATCCAGTGACAGTCTGACATCTAATGAAGGATATGTTAGCTAACAAGCTCTGAACTGGTGTCAGAATCAGAGGATTTCTTCCATCTGTTAATTCACTTGGAATAATTCATTGTCTACTTTATACCTGTCACCTTTGACAGGGGCACAAAAATCAGATATGATTTTAGGACATTCAAAAAAGAGCTGCTAATAACTGTCTCTGTCTTACTGCTTGAACCTAGAAAAATGTTTTGATTTGGTAATTTGCTGCTCACAATTAGAGCAAACAGACAGCAGAAAAAGAGAGTTTCTGTACATTAGTTTTGTAGTAATGTAACATGAAATCACAAATGTGGTATAGCATGTATCATATCTGCTGGATATTTTAAGTATTTTCTACATTCGATTCAAAGCTTTGCACATTAATAATATTTTGATAGCACTAAAGTAGTGTATAGTGTAGTGATTTAGTGCCTTTGAATGAATATATAATAAATTACTAAGTATTCATAGTTATCTATGGTCCAAATGCTTTATGTTAAACTGGCATAAATCTTGTGTAGCTCAGATGAAAGCAATAATTCCTCAAAATTCCTACTAAGGAAAATGAGAAAAGAATTGTGCCGAAAGCGTCCTCAAGAGAAGTCGTATTAATAGCTTTAAATCCACTTCTCATGCATGTTTTCAGCTTTATTGGTTTATCAGAAGTACAGGCTTCGAAAGCTCAGAAAACATCTACTGATATAGTATGGAGATGTTGATTGTAAAAATCTCCCCTCTGCTGTACCCAGGCGGTCCTTTTGAAGTCACAGTGCCAGAGCTGTCTATGCTGTCATCTATATCACTGGAAATCTGGAATTTGTCATTGACATCACTGCAATTACTCCAGATTTTTAATTAGATAACCTGTCTAGATTCTGCCCTGAAATAAGGGAAATGAGAACAAGATTTGCCCATGTGAGCCAAATTCATCTCAAGTGTAAGTCCAATACTTTTAATGGAGTTAAAACAGAAATGTCCATGATCCTCTCAAGCCCCAATTTGGCAAGATCCTGAAGCATGTGACCATTTTCACTGAAGTCAATGAAACTACTGTTGCATGTAAATTAGGAATGTACTTATTGTACCTTCTGAATCAAGTCTTAAATATATTGCATATATGTTGCAGCTAATATGTCTACTATTTCAGCTATACATTTTTCTTATACTGAAAAACTGTTAAAGCAAGACATTGATTATATATAGTTAAAATAATAGGCTTTTTTCTTTCATTCCTGATGACATGAGAGATATTTGTTAAAATGTTTCAGAAGCCTACAATGAAAGTATGAACAAGCACTTCAAAACCTTAAGCAAGGAGAAGTGGCAGGTTGCACTTTGCTTTGAAAGAACTGCTGTGGACAACATAGTTTTTGTAGCACTGAGTAACAGCCAATTCTCTGACAACTGTTTTTGATGAAACCATTTTTATTCTGAGTCCCATTGGAACAGCATGTACTAGCAGCTGTCAGTGAGTGACTGACAGAGTGAAGTAAAGAAATAGGAGGCTCATTATTTGGTCATGAAATATTGACTATCCTTAGGTGAGGTTTTCCTATGTTGTATTAATGGAGTAGTGAATGCTTTTATGTTAGCAATGCAAACAAGCTAATGCACCTGGCTTACGAATACCAGCACATTAGTCAATCTAGTACTGGGCATTTAGTAGAAGAAAATCTTGTCCTTTTGGGTCAAACTGTGAATTTCATAATGTTCCCATTAAGGATTAACTTCAAATGTATTTCATATCAGATTAGAGATGAAGAAGTCAGCACTACAGTTATTAATGTTTTGTTTTATTTTGTGTGTGGTGGGGGGATTAATGTATAAGGTGGTTAGACAGTTTCTTATTTCCCATTTTGAAAATGTATTGAGTGGTTGGATGGCTTGAAGGATTAGTAATGCAACACAGAACACTTTATCTTGAAGTCACTGGCACGTAAGTGGCTTAGATGAATTGTGGTATCTAAGAGACATTCATTGGCCTATGTGAAATAAGTTAGGGATCCTAGACTATTTCCTAGTTGGCAGCTGACACAATTTGGCACTTCTGTTTTTGGCCATAGTAAGAGAGGTCCAGTCCTGACGAGGCACTGAGAGTACTGCATGCTATCCTTTCACTACTATCCAAGGTACTTTCAAGACAGGCCAAGGGCAAATGCCAGGAAAGAAGCAAATTGCAAGGGAAGATGTTTTTGACCAGTTTGCAATGCTGCTGTCTATGCTGTATTGCACTTGCTATGTGGACAAGTTCATTCACAAGAGCTGTCAGTCAGGCACTTGAAAGCAGTAAACTCTTGCCACTTTCACTTGAAGCATTATTCCTACAAATCACTGTTGATCTTTGTGTCAGACTTTGTATTCATTCTGCAAGTTTTTGATTAACTGTTGTCTAACACTAGAAGCCAGGGTTTTTTATTCATTTATTTTGTTTCTGTGTATTTTTTTGGTCAGATTATATTTTTTGCAGGACTCTGCCATTTTGGCTTGAGCATTCCTAGCTCTACATTGGCACACAAGGAAAGAGACTGACTGTCAGAACCCTCTGCGTAGAGGCCATACATGATCCTTTTTGTGAACATAGATCAGTGGTCCTCAACCTTTTGGGGCTGCCAGGTGCCTGGGAACGGGGCCGCACACACGCCGTGCGCCCGGTGCCGGCACCGGCAAGTGCCATGACCCCAGGCAGGGGCCACCCATGCACCCAGAGCCAGCACCGGCATGTGCCGCGACCCTGGGACAGGGGCTGCCCATGCACCACGTGCCCGGGGCTGGCACAGCACATGTGCCATGTGCCCGGGGCGGGGCCAGCCCACATTGTTGGCGGGCGCACATAAATGGCCCGGCAGGCGCCATGGCGCTCGCAGGCACCGCATTGGGGACCACTGACATAGATCGTATACCTTTCTGACAGTAGGATAGGTAGGGCAACGGTTCCGATTTTGTCTCCTTTCAGAGATGGCTAGGCTTTGGTGAGGAAAGTGACCCACCACAGAATGCACGCCTGGGCATTCAGACAGAAAACATCCTAGACTCGACCAAAACTAGTACTCTGAGCTATTGCTCCCCTTTGTGATTCAGAGGAGATCTCCGTAAACATCCATGAAATTACCTCATTAACCTGCTTCAAATACCTCCTCACATCTCTTCTTTGTCATGATTGCTAAAAAACAAACAAATGGCATATACAATTCTCATCATTATCATCATCATCAACAACCATGGGCTCAATGCCCGTTGGTGTCTGATGCCTCCCGAACTATTTCCTTCCATCTTTCCCTGTCCAGTGCAGAGTGGCTTAGTTTCTGTAGACTATATCCGCACCAATCTACTATATCATCTATCCACTCTCTGTGGAGTCTGCCTCTCCTATTCGGACCATATACAATGCTGCTGGTGTGCAAAGACCACTCCCTATGTTGTGGATGGATAATTTTTCACTCTTTCCTTGTGTTAGTCCATCTGTTTATCTGTATATTTCTATTTATTTCTTGTTTTATACTTAGAGTGTGAGGTTTATTGCGAGGGGCAGGGACCAACTTTTTGTTGTGTGTTTGCACAACCCCTAACATAATGCCCATGATTAGGGCTCCTAGACGCAATGATAATGCTCATAAACATGTATCCTATGCATCCATACCCACCTGGGCTTTAACTTAAGCCACATCAGGCCCTCTGTCTTTAAACCCTTGAAATATTTTTCACCATTTTTTGCCTTCTCAAATATTTTTGTTCTTCCTGTCAACAAAGTTGTGTGCTGTAAAATGAACTTGGCAAGCAGCGAGAGTATAAAATGTAAGCAGCTGCTGATTTGTTTAAAGAGGAAACAATGTTCAAGATATTAGAGTGCAAAATTATTTCAGCTCAGGCACAGTGAACTTTTTTTTGTTAATTTCCTAATGCAAATACTATTTTAAATGGATCAAAATCCCTGATTAAGGCACTATTTGCACAATCACTGATACAGATTTGGAGCCTCATTAAAATGTATTTGCAAATTGCCTGAATATTTTATTTATTCAATAGATTGAAAGTGTTTGCAGTAATGAAGTATATTTTGTAAACAATAAAGGATCGATCATCCCTTCACCACACTGGTGTGTGAGTGAGGAAATTCAGAAATAGTTCCATACAGTCACAACAACATCCATCCTCTTTGCAAACTCTGCTGTGTTCAGTGAAGTTGCCCAGTTCCACTATTCTGTGGAGAAGGAGGTGAGCCCTTGTTATCTGGGCTAGCTAAGTGAAGTCCCTGAAATCAGGTGAATTCAGTGATTATGACTATGTAAGACACCACCACAAATTGAAGAAGGTTCTGTGAGGTCAGCACTTCTTCTAGACATTCACCCTTACACCAATTGATCACAGTGTCTCTCTTAATTATTTTCAAATAGTTGTATTATTCTCTGACTGGATTACAAAAATAGGGCCCAATATTGCACTCTTTTAATAGAAGTTTTGCATGCATTAGAAATACAAGATTGGTGCTGTAGTGGATGAAGGAAGCAGGAGATCTACATATTTGAATTTGATGAATGTATTTGAAACTGTGATCCAATTATAAAAAGTTAACTCATTGTGGCTCTAGGTAAGAAAGCTTCCATGTTCTCTGATTATTACAACATCCTACTTTCTGGCATTGACAATTGCAGTCTTGAGCCACTCACATTCATTCAGAATGCACTTTCCTAGCTTGTCACTTTGCCCAAGTTACCTCCTTCTTTGAACACCTAACTGGCTCTTTTTACTATCTCAGACATAAGCTTCTTTTGTTTACTTTCAAGGTTTTAATCCCGCCCATTACCTCTTATTTGCTATCTTGTTGTCAGTGCTAGCTTCTGAGTAGCCCATTGATAGCACCTGCTTGCCTTCTTAAATTTTCAAACACTTTCATGATTTCTTCCATGCTGATCCATATGCTTAGGAAGTGCTCCTCTACAAACCTGCCTCAGAAGCCACCTTCATTTACCTTCTCAAAACTCTCAATTGTGGTGATGCTCACAAAAAAAAATCTTGGTAGTGGTTAGACTGTTAGTAGACTGACACCACTGCCTATCACAATGATTAATAGGACCTCATTTTTCCTTGTACTCCCCTGTCTGTGTTTATCATCTATTCTCTTGTCTTTTTAATCAAATTGTAAGCTCCTTTGGGCATGGGTCTGCTTTTTGTTCTGTGTTTGTAGAGTTCTTATCACAATGGGGTTCTGGTCCATGACCAGAGTCCCTACCCACTACAGTGATACAAATAAATAATTGTAGTAATAATAATAACAACAGTAATATGTTTCATTTCAGGCTGGAAGGTGATTGAAAGTGAAGGTAATGAGAAAGTGTGATGGCTATCAAGGGAGGAAGATATCTAAGGCGGATCCTACACATATCAACATTGTCTGAACTTATTTATCATCTTCATGAATGATCTTTTCCATGAGCCCATAGACTTTGGGAAGTTTTGGGTAGACACAGCAGTCTTCCTGTGCACTAGCAGTTGCATTGTCAGGCTTTTGGAACACTAATAAAATTCACCAGTGATGTTGTATATCCAGTGTTGCAAATACTACTGAGGACAAATTGTACTGATATACAAATTGATCTACAAACATTAGAAATATGTCAGGAAATAGCAAAATGAAGCTCAACTGGGAAAAAAAACCCAAACATATACAGCTTGCAAAAATCTTCAACATAGATATTCAATAGATGGGACAAATTTGACCTATTAATAGGAGTTTGAGCTTGTACAAATGAAGTCAGTTGGGAACAGAATTTGATCCTAAGGCTGAATTCTGCAAAATACTGAGCAGTCTGGCAGAGATCCAGGAAACCACTTAACCATGTGCTTAACTTTCCATACATTAGTTGACCTATTTGATTGGCTGGGTCTGGAACTAGAGTGTTCAGTACTTTCCAGGACTGAGACAAAAATAAAGAGGCCGCTGAAATTAATGATGTCTCAAAAATGCCAGGGGAAACTGAACTACAGATAAGTAAATACTTGTGGAACTTTAAAATGTAGAAATAAATGCAGCTGGATATTACACATCATCAGTGTCTAGCTAACACTGGCAATTTTTTTAAAATTGTGAATTACAAGATTGGCAACAAAAGATTAGAGAGACGCAAACATGAAAGGTTATCAGGATCCAGATGCAGAGACAAATAAAAAATAAGCTTCATATGTGTAGCTTGGATAAGTGGTCAATATAGGTGGAAGATGACCTAGGTCATCAGGAAACTAAAATTCATCAACTCTAAAAATGTAGAGGAATTAATTAATAATGTGACACTTCATATTAATAAAATTAAATTAAGAAAGGAAATGTTTTAATTGACCATCTGGAAAACTTCATAAAAATTAATGTATAATGGAAATAATCCTAGATTGATTGGGACTGAGGCTAGGTCTACACTAGGGGATAATTTGAATTAAAATACACAACTCCAACTACATTCATTTCTTAGCTGTGTCAAAGTACCTTAAATCAAATTTTGGTGCTGTCCACATTGCAGAAAGTCAAAGGGAGTACATTCTTCCTTCTACTTCCCTTACTCCTCCCTGATCCAGACTACCAGCATTGACGGAGGTGCCCTCTCAATTTGAATTCTTCACTATACCCACTAATTCATACCCCGGAAAATTGATTGCAGCAGCTTTGATCTTCTCTGTAGTGTAGACATGTCCTGAATGACCTTCTAGGATTTTTTCTCAAATCTGATTCTGTAACCTTTATTGGTTTCAGACTACATATTTATGAAAATAAAATAGATGTCTGCATAGAGAAATTTATGGAGGATAAGTCTATCAACGACTATTAGCCAGGATGGGCAGGAATGGTGTCCCTAGCCTCTGTGTGCTAGAATGGGTGACAAAGAGGGGATCACTTGATGATTACCTCTTTTGTTCTTTCCCTCAGGAGCACCTGTCATTTGCCACAGTTGTAAGACAGGATACTGAGCTAGATGGACCTTTGGTCTGACCCAGTAAGGCCATTCTTATGTTCTTATGCTTTAAAAATGTAAATAAAAAGCTGTTAAACTTTGCCAGATTGCTGGGAATACATTCTAATAACTTTGGAATTGTATAAAAATGTTACATTCAAGTTTCAGTAAAACTTATTTAATATAAGAAAATCAGGAAATTATAAGTTAAGAATAGGAAATATTTAAAAAAACAATGAATAGTCTAGTAGCACCTTGAAGACATATAGAGTACATCTAGACTACAGGCTTTTGTCGACAGAGGCTTTGTCGACAGATAATGTTGACAAAGCTTCTGTTGACAGAGAGCATCTAGACTACATCCAGTTCTGTCGACAAAGCAAGCCACTTTGTCAACATGAGAGTGTAGACGCAAAGGACAGTGTAGATGCAATAACGCCTTCTGTCGACAGAACTCTGTCGACAAAAGGTGTTATTCCTCGTAGAATGAGGTTTACTGCCGTTGACAAAACTGTGGACAGAACTCGGTGGTAGTGTAGATGCAGGTATAGTTTTGTCCACATTTGTTGACAAAACCCTGTAGACTAGACACACCCGTAGATGGTACCATGCACTTTCATGGGCAAAACCCACTTCTCCAGATGACTGATCCAAGAACCCATCATGATACTATCTACATGTTTTGTTAGTCTTTAAGGTACTACTAGACTATTTGTTGTTTTTTAAGTTTTTCCTTTTATAGACTAACTCGACTACCCCCTGAAGCTAAATTAAGAGTATAACTCATGTCATTATAGCCTTGTCTTCCCCTGTTATCTATGTGAGTTAAGAACTGAATGCCATTCTTACCTTTGTCTCCTGACTATTGATTAAATCTGATCATTATTTTTACCTGAAAGCCGAGAATGTTATAATTTAATAAATGCATGCAACTGAAATTTGATAGACATTATTATAGCATTGAATAAACCAATTTATTTCTTTCCTGTATGTTTAAAAATTACCCTCCATTCAGCCTTTAGATTAGAGTGTCTCTAACAATTCAATTTATGAAATGTTGATAAATGAAAGTATGATTCATTAACTGTAGAAAATCTCTACATGTTACTAAAGGTTATTTCAAGACCCTTGTATCCCTGGTGCACCACAGCAAATGTAGCTCAAAGTCAAAGATTAAAGAAACAATCAAAGCTTTACACAGTCAAATCCTTCATTATGACACAAAACTTACTAAAGCCATGCAGCTTAATTTGCTCCTTCATTTACTCTTGTGATTCTCCATGCTGTGCTGAAAAGGTCAGATTAAATGCAGGCAGCTACCTGTAAAGATGCAGAAGCTATCAGGACTGGCACAACAAAGCAGGAGTGAGGGAATCCAATATTTACTCTAAATGCCACATGGATGTGCTTGGGCCTGAGGTGGTAAACGGAAGAAAGAAGAACTGACAAGCACTTACAGTGAATTGGCTGTTATAATGGGTGTCACATCTGTGGCAGAATTTCTTTTAGCACCAGAATCCTGAGATGTGACAGTTTTAAACCATGAAGAGTTAAGAAGCACTCAAAGACCTGCTGTAAATAGCGTGTATTCAATGGCGTGACCTAGAGTCTTGTTTTAGGGCTAAAAATAGATTTTTAACAGTTGACATCTGTTTCCTTCAGTATTTACAGTGAGAAAGCAGTTACAAGGTAAAGTGGCGGTGACATATAATGTCCCCAGATGACGTGAAGTGGCAGCATTGTCTCAGCCTGAGGTAGCAAAAAAGACATTGTTTCCTAATTAAACAAATGGTAAACAGAAGTGACAACTGCCATTTTATGAGGGAAGTGCACCTGTTATCTCCAAATAAGATGGAAGTTGTTGTTTTTTCTAGGATCAGTAGTTAAAAATAAATTCAGCGCTCCAATAACAGGTGTAAATGAGACGCAGGTAGGTTTTGGCCTTTAGGCAACAAAATCTGGATTATTTTTTTTAAATCTGTTTACTAAAGATTTTCTATATAGAAGTCAATAGTGCAAAAATCAGCAGAAAAGAAGTGTAACATGCTGTGCACAGATGCAATGCACATAGAAAAAAAATGCAGCCTTGGTCTCTAACATATGGACAAATAACAATTGTTGTTTGTTTATAGCTGTGTCCATTCTGTGCAAGGTGTGTTTCAAAAAGGGCAGATGGACATCCTCTGTTCCCAGGAGATCGCAACTTAAAGACAAATAAATACAAGTACTTTTGTTCCAAATCAAGCAATTTAAAGACACATTTAAGCCTCAGATTTTTTTTTTAGCAAAATGAATGGATACTATATAAAACTGGAGTCAAAATGAGCACCTCTCCAGCTGATTTTAACATGCTTTTATTTTTATTTTTTATTTTCTTAAAAGCAGATGGGCTCTTGTGATGCTGGGGAAAATATGAGAAGAACTTGAAGTGGAAGGCAAAAATTAATTGTAAATTCGATAGGTATTTACCAGTTTTATTTAATAGTGCTTTAACTGAAGTGGCATAAAAGAATGTGCCATACTACCATAGCATATCCCTCTCCCCACACATTAGCAATAAAAAGGATTTTCTAAAGCTCCCCAGGGTTAAATACTTTGTCCATGATATGTAAGAGCTGGGGCACAAATCAGGTTGTGACAGAAAGATTTGTTATAGGCAGTGGGGGAGGAAAGAAACGTCTGTTGAATCCAGGAGTCATCCAGGCCCAGAAGTAAGGGGACTAAGGAGGATTGTGAGTGGAAATAGAGGAGAGAAATACAGAATACAGACTGCTTGAGAGGAAGGAAAATTAAGTGAGAGAAATAAAGAAGAGATCAAATGGATGAAGATGAGAGTCACAGTTGCAAAGAAAGGGATAAAAATCAGGGGTGCTGGCACCAATGTATAGTGGGTGTGCTGTGAACCATTGAGTCCATCTGTAAACCCAGTTATGTGCTGGAAACCTCTTCTAGTCAGGAGTGTGTGGCAGCACTCCACCCCTATTTCCTACACTTATGAAAGAAATGCAGAAAAGAGGGGAAAGGCGGAGCGAGAAGGTCAGTTTGGAGCAGTCTCTTTGCTGACCCTAATTTCTCTTACATGCTAATAGTTTCCTGTCTTGTGGTGAAAGTGAGATGTTTTAATGTTCTTGCTTTATGTGCATGATAAAAACAACTGAATCGTCTTACTGTATGTGGAGTCTTACTTGCTGAGCATAATTGGGCCATCACCCTATGAGGTAGTGCAAGTAGGGAGACTCCACAAACAGTTATCTCAAGGCGACAGAAATAGGAATTCCTTACCCAGTCATTTGCTGCCTTTTGTTCTATAAGGGCTCCAAATATCTGAGCCCCGGAGATCTAAATGTCATCACCCACAAAAAAACCATAATTCCAGATTGTAGAAAGAGTGTCTGGCACCAGAAGGAAGGGTAATTGGGTGAGAAAAATCCTGGCTCTCAAATGATTGCCACGTGCCTTCCTGATTGAGGAGACATTCATTTAACACACTGGTGGCAAACTCATTATGTTATATATTTTAATGACATAAAGGATCAATTGAAATGCTGAGTCTGGTTTAAGCTCACCAGGAGTTGGAACAAAGTTTTGGCTCATTGTGGTCATCAGTGAAATAAAGAATCTTGAGAATAATTTCAATCCAAAGAGGGTGCTATGTCAATAACTTTTTCCAGTGCAGGCACCAATACTTGATGCTTGAGATTAGGTTCAATGAGATTTAGTTAAAGTACAATGGGGCCTGATGCAGGAGTTGTGGGTGCTCAGCATTATGGAAAATCAGGCAGTATATTTAGGTGCCTAAATATGGATTTAGGATCCTATATTTAGGCACCCAAGTATGAAAATATTCATTTTTCATGATGAGCGAAAGCCATCTGATCTACTATTCCTGAGCTGAGAAGCCACTTCTGTTTTCAACAAGCAGAGAATCACCTTTTAAATATATGTACGTTACGTGTTTTTCACCTTGTGAATATCAGTACAGTCCTCCCTGTCCTCAGAATTTCCGAATAAAAAACAATAGAGCTTGAAAGTCAAGCTCCCAACTTGCAAATTCAGTTCAAGAATAAAAATACTAGTAAAAATCAGGTTAATCGCAACTTAAATATTTATATTGGTGAAAACTTCTGGGCTACATCTACACTGGCCCCTTTTCCGGAAGGGGCATGTAAATTTCACCAGTCGTCGTAGGGAAATCCGTGGGGGATTTAAATATCCCCCGCGGCATTTAAATAAAAATGTCCGCCGCTTTTTTCCGGCTTTTAAAAAAGCCGGAAAAGAGCGTCTACACTGGCCCCGATCCTCTGGAAAAAGTGCCCTTTTCCGGAGGATCGGGGCCAGTGTAGACGCTCTTTTCCGGCTTTTTTAAAAGCCGGAAAAAAGCGGCGGACATTTTTATTTAAATGCCGCGGGGGATATTTAAATCCCCCGCGGATTTCCCTACGACGACTGGTGAAATTTACATGCCCCTTCCGGAAAAGGGGCCAGTGTAGACGTAGCCCTAGAGTTATAATGTCATTCTCAGTATTTGTGGAGAAATCCTCCAAAATTCCCATTTCAGGAAAGATTAGGACAAATTGGGGATAATCTAGAGAAAAGCAGCAATATTAATGATTAAAGCTCCAGACAACATGACCTATGAGGGAAGACTGAAAAATTGGCTTTCTTTAATCTACAGAAGAGAAGACAGATGGAGGGATGAGACAATAGTTTTCAAGTGCATAGAAGGTTGTTGCAAACAGGAGGAAGAAAAAAATACTCTCTTTAACCTATGAGAAAGTACAAGAACCAATAGGCTTCAATTTCAACAAGGGGAGTTTATATTGGATATCAGATGGGTGGACACAGGTTGGATAAGCACTGGAATAAATTACCTTGAGAGGCTGTGGCTGCTACTGGGCTACTCCAGTTTGTTTACTTCCCAGCTCAGCCACAAATTGCATAGCTTATTTCAAAATAGTGAGCATCTACACAGTACTTATTCTGAAATAGAGCACTCTTCCTCTGCCTTCCCTTACTCCTCATACAATAATAGGAGTTAGAGTAAGAAGTCCTCCTGCTTGACAGTATTTCAACATTATTTCAAAATAACTACCTGCTGTTTTGATGCAGGCTAAGTTATTTTGAATTAATATTGCTATGTAGATGTACCTTTAATAACCAGGAAAGCACACCAGACTGAGGCTACATCTACTCTGCAGGCTTTTTGCGCAAGAAGCTTTTTGTGGAAGAGATTTTCCGCAAAAACTTCTTGCGCAAAAGCGTATCCAGACTACAGAAGCATATAGCAATAGCGATGTGCTTTTGCAAAAGAGAGCATTCACACTGCATGGATACTCTTGCTCAAGAAAGCTCTGATTGCCATTAACAGAATGGCCATCAGAGCACCTGTACTTTTTCTGATAAGCTCTTTTTGCACAAGAAACCCCTACTGAGCATCCACTCACACCTTTTTGCACAAGAACTCTTGCACAAAAAGGAGTTATGCCTCATAGAAAGAGGTATACCTACACTGCAAAAAGCCCTCTGTTCTCCATTCTACTGTAAATTTTCTTGCGCAAAAACACGCTTGAGATGTGGATGCTCCACGGGTTTTTGCACAAAACTAGCTATTTTTGCACAAAAGCCCTTAGTGTAGATGTAGCCAGAGAGGGCAGACTACTGACCAAGATGCTAAGTCTGGTTGGTAGTGCAGCAGGATTAAGTCAGGCTCTCTGCCTGCCTTAACTCTGCACATCACCTAGAGGAAATTAGCATATCTGACTCCTAGGATTAGGGCTTCCTGCATTGCCCCCGCCTTGAGTCCTGGCTAGGCAAGAACCATGGCCAATGGGAGCTTTGGAGGCAGTGTTTTCAGGTATGAGCACTTTACAAATAACATAGAATCATAGGACTGGAAATTGCCCTTGAGAAGTTATCGATTCCAGTCCTCTGTATTCATGGCAGGAACAAACCCCATATTCTAGACCAGTGTTTCTCAAAATGCTCCTTGAAACCACTTTGAGAAACCTGCTAACTGGCTGTTCCAGTTGGTTTGACATGATTTGACATGGCTCTCATTGGCTCTTGTTCATCATTTGCAGTCAAAGAACGGCAAACTAGAACCAATAGGAGGCTGAGGCTCCGTAGCCATGGTGCCGGTAAGTAAACACTCTGGAGCAGCCAGTAATCAAATTTCTCAAAGCGGTTTCTTGGACCACTTTGAGTAACAATGTTCTAGACCTTTTTTCATTTGAGGCCCCACAGGAGCTGCTGAATTTAGTGGAGGAAATGGCCCCTTTAATTGTTGGGCCGCGGCCGCTCTCCTGCCAGTCCCTCCGCCTCATGTATGCCGGAAGCCAAGCCGAGAAGCCAAGAAAAGCAGCCAGCTGGATCCAAGTGCTGTGACCCCCCAGGAAGGCAGCCGTGACCCCCTTATCCCACAGGTTGTGCACCACTTTTCTAGATCATCCCTGTGAGGTGTTTGTCTAACCTGCTCTTAAATATCTCCAGTGATGGAGATTCTACAACCTCCCTAGACAATTTATTCCAATGCTTAACCCTCCTGATAGTTAGGCAATTTTTTTTTGTAATGTCCAACCTAAACTTCCCTTGCTGCAATTTAAGCCCATTGCTGCTTGAGCTATCATCAGAGGTTAAGGAGAACATTTTCTCTTCCTTCTCCTTGTAACAATCTTTTAGGTACCTGAAACTGGTTGTTATGTCCCATTTCAGTCTTCTCTTTTCCTAACTACACAAACTCAGTTCTTTCAATCTTCCCTCATAGGTTAGGTTTTTCTAGACCTTTAATATTTTTGTTGCTCTTATCTGGACTTTTTTCCCCCAATTTGTGCACATATTTCATGAAATGTGGCACTCGCAGCTGGACACAATACTGTTGATGCCTAATCAGTGTGGAGTAGAGTGAAATAACTACTTCATTAGTCTTGCTTACAACACTCTTGCTAATACACCAGAATGATGTTTTCTTTTTTTGCAACAGCATCGCACTGTTGACTCATATTTAGGTTGTGGTCCACTGTGATTCCTAGATCCCTTTCTGTAGTCCTCATTTCTAGGCCATTGTTTCCCATTTCGTATGTTACAACTGATTGTCCCTTCCTAAGTAGAGTTCTCTGCATTTGTCCTTATTGAATTATATTCTATTTACCTCCAATTATTTCTACATTTTGTCCAGATCATTTTGAATTTTAAAACTATCCTCCAAAGCACTGGCAACATCTTGCAGGAAACTTTATAAGTGTACTCTATACGCTCTTATCAAAGTTATTAATGAATATATTGAACGGAACTGGTCTCAAAACTGAACTTTGGAGAACCCCACTCGTTATGCCTTTCCGGCATGATTGTGAACCACTGATGCAACCTGTTATATACCCATCTTACAGTAGCTCCATCTAGGTTGCATTTCCTTAGTTTGTTAATAAGAAGCTCATATAGGACTGTATACAACCCATTACTGAAATCTAGAATTATCTCATCTAAAACTTCCCCCTTATACACAAGGCTTGCACTCCTGTCAAAGAAATATATCAGGTTGGTTTGATGTGATTTGTTCTTTACAAAACCATGCTGACTGTTACTTATCACCTTATTGTCTTCCAGAAATTTAAAATTAATTCCTTGATGTCAAGCGGCGGGCCCCCCCCGTCCACCTTTATGCCCCCACTCCAACGATTATAGCCCATGTTGGCGGGGTGAGGGGTCCGGGCCTACCCTCTCTCCGGACCCCGACCCAGGGCCCTAACATCAGGAGCAAACCTCCTGACGGTAACAGGCGGGTCTGCACCCCCAAAACACGCCCGTTCCGAGGTTCCACGGCCCGCCCTGGGTCTCGTTCACCCCTCCTGGCCGTTACCGGCCAGCCTCTTGGCTCGTGTTCTCACCCTCCTCACCTCTCGTGACGCTTCTCCCTACCGCCCCCCCCCCTTCTGTCTTTCCCTGGGTCCTTTTTATCTGATTCCTCGCCAGCCCCGCTGGATGCCCTCACTTCCGGGTGCCCCTCCCCGCTCCGCTCGGGCACGCCTCTGACGTCGGCGCTCCCCCCGGGCGCGTCTTGAAGACGTGCCTTTGTCTCGGGTCCTAGCCGCCCCGGAGCGGCTGCGGCCGCAGCGCTGGTTCCTTCACCGTCCGCCGTGGCTTGAGGCATTCGCGAGTGGCGGGGTTGCTTCACCCCGTCACACACCTCCCCCCTTTGCCTCTTGCCTGGATCTGTTCAGCAGAGGCCTCGCATCCCCCCCTCCGTTGCGTCCTCTTGCCCTTGTCCTTCTATACCTGTCGCTGTCTCCTGCTCATCACCCGGCAGTAGAGAGGCAATCAGCATTCAGGTGCTCTTTACCTGGTCTGTGCTTTATCTCAAAATGATATGGCTGCATGCTTAAATACCAGCAGAGTATCATCGCGTTTGTCTCTTTCATAGTTTGCATCCACTTCAGCGGCGCATGGTCAGTCATCAAGGTAAAGTGGTTTCCTATGAGAAAATATCGTAAAGAGTCTACTGCCCACTTAATGGCCAGCGCCTCCTTCTCTATCGTGGCGTAATGTTTTTCACAGGGAAATAACTTCCTACTTAAATACACCACAGGGCTTTCTACCCCGTCCTCCTCTTGTGCTAATACCACCCCAAGGCCCACCTCCGATGCATCTGTATGCAGCACAAACGGTCTTTCAAAGTCGGGCGGTTGTAACACCGGCCCTGATATTAAAAATTTGCATAACACCTCAGACGCCTGTATCCCCTGGGGTGTCCATATCACCTTTTGAGGGTGGCTTTTTTTTGTGAGGTCCGTCAAGGGGGCGGCCAGCGAGGCAAAATGCTCTATGAAGCGCCAGTAGTATCCTGCCAGGCCTAAAAACTGGTGGACCTGTCACTTTGTCTGAGGGCGGGGGTAGTCCCGGATTGCCCGTACTTTATCTAGTAGAGGTTTCAACTGCCCATTGCCCACCGTATATCCTAAATATGATACCTCCCTTTTCCCGAACTGGCACTTCTTCGGGTTCGCGGTGAGACCTGCCCGCCGAAGCGCCAGAAGCACGGCTTCCAGTTGCCATAGGTGGTCTTCCCAGGAATTGCTAAAAATGATGATGTCATAGATATAGGCGGTCGCGTAGTCTCGGTGAGCCTCCAAGACCCGGTCTATCAGCCGCTGGAAGGTGGCTGCCGTGCCATGTAATCCGAACGGCATGGCAACAAACTGAAATAGGCCAAAGGGGGTGGCAAACGCCGTCTTTTCTTTTGACACGGAAGCTAGCGGGATCTGCCAATAACCCTTGGATAGGTCGATGGTTGACAAATATTTGGCCTGTCCCAATCGTTCTAGGAGCTCTTTGACTCTCGGCATGGGATAGGTGTCGAACTTGGACACTGCATTTATCTTGCGGAAATCAATACAAAAGCGCATGGTCCCATCCTTTTTTGGGACTAATACGATTGGGCTACGCCAGTCACTTCTCGACTTTTCTACCACCCCCCACCGGATCATATCCTGCAGTTCCTTATGTACGGTGGTCCATAGTTTTCGGGGGATGGGGCGTACCGGGTCTCTCACTTTCTGGCTGGTGTCGGTGTCGATTTCGTGGCATGTCAGGGTCGTTCTTCCGGGTTTGCTCATTAGATTGGCCGCCGAGCATCGTAAGATCTCCCGCAGTTGCTCCTGTTGGGTACAACTCAATTCTGCCTCCACAAGGCTGGCTGTCCATGTTACCTCTTCCTCCCACCACGGCCCAAACTCGATATCAGTGCTAAGGGCCTCTACCGGGGGTGCCTCCTGAGTTACCCAGCGTTTTAATAAGTTTACATGGTACACTTGGCTCTTGCGCCGTTTCCCCCCTACCTGCACTTCGTAATCCACTTCCCCAATCCTCCTCATCACCTGGTAGGGTGCTTGCCACTTGGCTAATAGCTTGGAGTCCCCCACGGGTAATAACACTAAAACCAGGTCCCCTGGGTTAAAGGTTCTTGTTTACACCCCTCTGTTGTAGTAGCGGGCTTGCGTTTCCTGTGCCTGCTGCAAATTTTCTTGGGCCCACCGCCCTACCATCTGCATCTTATTTTGTAACTTAACTATATATTGGACAGCCCCTAACACCGACGAGGTTTGCTCTTCCCACCCCTCCCTTACCAGGTCTAAGATCCCGTGGGGCCGCTGCCCATATAGCAGCTCGAACAGGGAATATCCCACCGAGGCTTGGGGCACGTCACGTATTGCGAAGAGCAGGTGCGATAACAGCTTATCCCAGTCTCGTGGGTCGTCTTGGGCCAGCCTCCTCAACGTTGCCTTCAGTGTTTGATTGAAACGTTCGATGAGCCCGTCCGTCTGGGGGTGGTATGCCGCCGTGCGGATCTTCTTCACCTGTAACCATCTACACAATTCGGTCATTGGTCCTGGTCCTTCAGGATCTCTTTGGGGAGCCCGACCCATGCGAACATCTTCATCAACTCGTCCGCGATCGTGGCCGCACTAGTCTTACGCAAAGGGACAGCTTTGGGGTAGCGCGTGGCGTAGTCTACCACCACCAATATGTACTGGTGTCCCCTCCGCATGCGCTCGAGGGGCCCCACGAAATCCATACCCACGTGCTCAAAGGGCTCTGCCACCAGAGGCATGGGGATCAACTCTGCTCATGGCACCCTTGCCCCTGCCGTCCTTTGGCACTGCGGGCAGGAGGCACAAAAGTTCTTAATGTCCTGATAAAGACCGGGCCAATAAAAGTATTGGAGTACCCGTTGTTGGGTCTTCTCCATCCCTAAGTGTCCCGCCCATGGGTTATCGTGTGCCAGTTCCATTATCCGCCATCTGTAGGCTCTAGGCACGATCAGCTGGGCGTCCTCTTCTCCCAACCCTGCGTCCCCCCGGATTCGGTATAACCGATCCCCCTGGATCTCAAAATACGGGCCTTGCCTGTGTTTCTTGCTGGTTCCTCCTCCCTCTGTCGTGAGGGTCCGCGCGTTCTCCCAAGCATGCCGGAGTGTCGGGTCCTCCTGCTGTAGGATCAGGAAGTCTCCCGAGTCCACTTCCAGGGCTGTCGCAGGCTTCCACCTCTCCGGTTCTCCTGTCCTTTGTTGGGCTGGGTGCGCATCCCCCTTTTTCTCGGCCGCCCACACGTCTTCCACCTCCATTCCCCGGGTGCAGTGCCCTTCTAGCAGGAGTTGCTTAAATCCCGGCCAATCCCGGCCTAACAATACTGGACAGGGTAACCGCCATGCCACCGCCACGCGCAGCGGCCCCCTTCTCTGTCCGTCATGAAGGGCTTACTTGTACCGTTGGGTAGGGCCGTGCGTCCCCATGCACGCATCTAATCCACACCTGGGCTTGTGTGGGCCGGCCCCCTTTTAAGATATCCTCCCTCAACAATGTCTGCCCGCACCCGGAATCTAATACGGCCTCCACCGTCTCCCCATTCAGGCATACCCTCCTCATAATTCAGGTCTGGCTTACCTCTCGTCGCGGGTCCCTCCTGGGTAGGGGTTGCCCAAACGTACAATCCATCACAGGACACTCTCTGCGGAAATGGCCCTGTTGTCCGCACTGGAAGCAAACTGGTCTCGCTGGGGGTGTTGTCTTGATCTCTGGGCCCCTTTCTGTGTTGCTCCGTGCCTCCTTTTCCTCCTTCCTCTCAGCGCTATGCCACACCGGGGATAGCCATCATTTGGGGCCCCATCCCAGGGCACCCCTGGAGGCTGCCCTTCTGTTGTGGTGCCCCTCCTTTCCCCGCGTTCCAGGGCCTCCGCGCTGTACCAGGTTGGCCCTATTACGCTCTTCCGAGCCTTCTGCGGTCATAAAATGTTCCATTAGCATTACCGCCTCTTCGAGCGTCCCCGGCAAATGGCGATGGACCCATCATTGCCCTTCGGGGGGGAGCACCTGTACATATTGCTCCAGCACTACCAGGTCGGCCACCTGGGACGCCATCTTGGTGGCTGGTTCTAACCATCTCAACCCCGTTTCCCTCACCCGTTGGACCACCGCCCGTGGGCGTTTGCTCAACATGTACCTGGCCGCTCGGAAACTTTGGCGGTAGGTTTCCGGTGAGATCCCCAATTGGTCGAGTATTGCCTCTTGTACCTTGTAGTAACATAGAGCGTCCCGGTCTGCCAGGCTCCGGTAGGCCAGCTGTGCTGTACGGGGCAAGTATTGTGGCCCAACGCTCCTGTGGCCATTTGGCTGCTGTCGCCACCCGCTCGAATGTCACTAAGAATGCTTCTGCATCGTCCTCGGGCCCCAATTTGGACAACCTGATCGGGAGGCGGGGGCTTATGGTCCCGTCGTCCTCGCTGCTGGCGGATCCCAGCACACCCCCTCCGTCCCTCAACTCACGAACCAACTGTTGCTGTTGCTCCCGGAATTCGGACGTTAGCTGTCTTAATGCCTCGGTACGTTGCTGTTGCAACTGGCGCTGACTGTCCACCAGCCACTCCACAACTTTATCCGCCTCCATCGCTCTCGCGCCTTTAAACAACAAATTCTGCTACCACCTTGCCACTGGGCCCTAGTTCAGGGCCCCGATCACTACCCACATTCTCCACCATGTGTCAAGCGGCGGGCCCCCCCCATCCACCTTTATGCCCCACCCCAACGATTATAGCCCGTGTTGGCGGGGTGAGGGTTCCGGGCCCACCCTCTCTCTGGACCCTGACCCAGGGCCCTAACATCAGGAGCGAACCTCCTGACGGTAACAGGCGGGGGTGCACCCCCAAAACACGCCCGTTCCCGGGTTCCACGGCCCGCCCTGGGTCTGGTTCACCCCGCCTCTTGGCTCGTGTTCTCATCCTCCTCGCCTCTCGTGACGCTTCTCCCTACGCCCTCCTTCTGTCTTCCCCTGGGTCCTTTTTATCCGGTTCCTCGCCGGCCCCGCCAGATGCCTTCACTTCCGGGTGCCCCTCCCCGCTCCGCTCGGGCACGTCTCTGACGTCGGCGCTCCCCCCGGGCGCGTCTTGAAGACGTGCCTTTGTCTCGGGTCCTAGCCGCCCCGGAGCAGCTGCAGCCACGGTGCCAGTTCCTTCACCGTCTGCCGTGGCTTGCGGTGTTCGCGAGTGGCGGGGTTGCTTCACTCCGTCACACTTGATTATTTGTTTCTTTATTTTTCCTGGCACAAATGTTGAGGTGGCTGGTGTATAATTCACTGGGTTGTCTTAATTTCCCTTTTTATAGATGAATATTTTATTTTACCTTTTCCAAGCTTCTGGATTCTCTCCCATATTCTATGATTTTTCAAAGATAATAGTTAATGGTTGACTTCACCCTCCAATGTTTTGCAGAGTAAAACACTAGCCTACACATCCTGAGATGTTTCCTATTGTGTATTATCTCAGCTCTCCTGCAGATGCCACCATCTGTGCCCTTTAATTTCTTTCATCTGATTGTTATAACCTTCATAAAATCTTGTCTGTAGAGGGACAAGGTATTAACTTTTTGATATCAGAGTAACAAAGCTAGTAGACTGTTTCTAAGACGATAGTGTGTCCTCCTTATAGTTGTGCTGTTCCATTATTTCCTTTACTCTCTATAAACCTTCATCTAGACTAGCACCACAGATTGAACTGAGGATTTCCAGTGACTAAAGCATAACTGTATATCTTGAGCTAAATGACTAAGCACTGTAACCACATGCTCTGTGTGCTGGATACAAAAGGAATAGATAACATAACACACTGACCACTAGATTACAATTATGCTCTACTGTTTCTTCTTGTTTACACAGGTGTCATGCTATAGCTGTACCGTGCTGACATGGATCCTTATCCTGCAGTATATTTTTGGCAATCTGAATGTTTATTCTGCTGTTCTGTTTCTCTGTGGAAAATATAAGTTCCTGGTAATATGCTGGAAACCATAATCATTTCTATATAACTTGAACTCCCTGCAACTCCATTGAATTCCATTTTCAGAAAAGGAGCTTAATAGCATACTGGAGCTTCTGGTTGTTTATCACCATTTGTGCATGGCAAGTGTAATATATCTAGGAAATGTGGAAAATAGGAAGCTGCTAATAAGCATCTCTGTCCATTGTACTCACATAAATCTGCAGCTAACATTATTTATGGGTCATAAGATGAGAGAGTTGATGTTAAAGTTTCTTTATTTTGAACTGGTTTTAAACTCTGCTTTCAGCCAAACCAGCCAAAAATGTAATGTGTTTTTTTAATGTATTGAATAACTAGAAGGCTCTGGCATTCCATGACATTTTCTTGAGTAGACAAATTACATTCTCATAGGAATTGGCAAATTTAAATGTTTGTTCAATGTGACAAATCTGCATCTTATTCTATTTCTAATGGAAGGGACAAGAGAGCACTCATTCAGTTTATGAATCTTCACTCTAGCTCCATTACTCTCTGTTCTCTACGTCTGCTTGCCCTTTTGTCAGCATTTATGATTATATTCTCGGAGTAGCTCTTACACTATGGGGGTTCATAATCTGGCTAAGGAAAAACATTACATAATTCCACTTCAAAAGGCCAAAGCCTCCACGTTCACAGGAGTAGATGAATATGTTAATTTTTTCATCATTCTTACTGCACTATACCCTTTAAGATATGAGCCTTGTGACTGGAGAATACAGAATACTTATGCCTTGCTCTTTCATTCAGAATATGAAATAGCCTTTGTATTTCAGCACTAACTACTAGAAATGTGGATTCATCACTGATTGGCTGCCTCTATGGCTGTGACATATTTTATCATCTCCCATCAATCTATATTGCAAAAGCATAAACATTCAGATTTGTGCTATATGCCTTTACAAGACATCTTTGAGCAGTTTCTGGGCTATTTGCACTCTTGAAAAACTTATAGAAGAAAATATCTTTCAAGTTACTCTATACAAACTATCGACACAAGATGGGATAGGTCTGGCCCTTTGCTGTCTAGAAGAACAATAATCACACTGTGTAAGCTTGTGTTTGTATTTGGCCCACCATACAGAGTTTATATTTTAGAGACTTCTGTGATGGGTAGATGGATGCAATTATGGTGTGAATTTCCCTATGATCTAGATTTCTTAATATCTTCTTTCTAACAATTTCCTGCCATAGTAGGTATTCAGACTGAATAACTCTAAAGAAAATATGTTCTCTTATTAAATGGGGATTTGTTCCTTAGCTTTATACCTTTTATGCTTCTTTCATTAGAAACCCCTAAAGCAGTGGTCCCCAATGCAGTGCCCGCGGGCGCCATGGCTCCCGCTGGGGCATTTATGTGCACCTGCCTAGTGACCAGGGCTGGCCTGAGCCATTCTTGCACCCCGGACCCCATGTTCCCAGTGCATGTGCAGCCCCCTCCCCGGGCACGTGACGCATGCGTGGTGCCGCCCCCGGGTATCCAGCAGCTCAAAAAGGTTGGGGACCACTGCCCTAAAGGTTCATAACACAAATTTATTAAACTCAGACTATTCTTTAGAGTTGTCCTCATTTGCCAGTGTCACTAAGAACCTTAATATAATCAATGATATTTTATAATGTGTCCAAAACTAGTCCTACCCCTAAGAAATCGTCACCTATTAGTTAAAAAATAGTGATATATCATAGATTACTATCACTGCAGAATCCAAGAATCCTAGTTCCAGGTAATATGCTGGAAACCATAATCATTTCTATATAACTTGAACTCCCTGCAACTCCATTGAATTCCGTTTTCAGAAAAGGAGTTCAATAACATACTGAAGGAGCTTCTGGTTGTTTATCACCATTTGTGCATGGCAAGTGTAATATATCTAGGAAATGTGGAAAATAGGAAGCTGCTAATAAGTATCTCTGTCCATTGTACTCACATAAATCTGCAGCTAACATTATTTATGGGTCATAAGATGAGAGAGTTGATGTTAATGGTTCTTTATTTTGAACTGGTTTTAAACTCTGCTTTCAGCCAAACCAGCCAAAAATGTAATGTGTTTTTTTAATGTATCGAATAACTAGAAGGCTCTGGCATTCCATGACATTTTCTAGGGTAGACAAATATAGAGTAGACATATAAGATAGTATGTGTGTATACATCTTCAGTTCATGCAAATGTGCATGTTTGAGCCTGCCTATGTTAACATTTGGAACATGAAGCTTATTAGAAGCCCAAAACTAACCAAAATCAGGATGAGAAGATGGGCAGAGTTGTACAAAATACTCCTTTTCACACTATTAAAAACCTCAGGGAACAGAGAATATCAATAGTTTTGTAAGACAAATTTACATGGAAGTGCAAGAGGGTGCAATGGTGTCAATATAAAAGAAATACTAATCTTTTATAAGGGAGGAGGAGTTTATTATGATAAGCTTATGCCACATCACCACTCAGATGGTTCTAAGAAAGTACACTTGTCATTAAGATGAGAGCATTACAGAGAAAATACATTAAAACAACAAAAAAGTTTACACACATGCTAATAAGCTTACCAGAGGCAACCCCTCAACTGTACCAAGGTCTTTGGTAAATCCTTCAAATCCCACAAATAGGGTTTCAGTGTAATTTCTAGTTTATAGCTTTATCCTCTTCAGAACCAGAATAGAAATGGTACAGTGTATCTGTTTCTTTAGATATCTCAGGCCATTGGTATCCAGTTCCCAGGAAAAGGTAACCACCAGAAAATCACACTCTTCTACAGAGATGAAGTAGAGATAGGGAATTTGCGTTTAACTTTCTGTAGGAATGCCTGAAGATAATCTCTTAGGGTACATCTAGACAGCAGCACTATTTCACGATACATCTGGTATTCTGAAATAGTGTCTTCTGCATCTTAACAGAACACTAGTTATTTTAAAATGCAATTGAAATAACGGGCTTGCTATTCCAACATCCTGTTAAACCTTGTTCCATGAGTATTAAGGGACTTGCCAGAATAGCAATCTATTTTGTGTAGACAATGCCAAATTTCAAAATAGACTATCTCAAAATAACCTCAAAATAAGCTACGCAATGTGCTCAAATTGCATAGCTTATTTTGAGCTAGCATCAGTGAGTAGATACACCCTTATTGTCCTAAAAGTCCATTCTTGATGAGAACTTTTTCAATGTTGTCCTGAGAACTATCTCACTTCATATCTCTTATATCCCCCTATATGGAGGCTATAGTACAATCCAAGACCACAATAATACATAAACCATTCATTGAATATAGTGGACCCTACAGATATTTACACTTTATTCAGTGAGGTCTCCCAAGCATGTGCCAAGACACTGATATATCTGTCACACTGAACTCATGCGTAGCCCCACTTTAAATCAGTGTGAATAAGGGCAGCCCTCTATAAAAGGGCTCTCATAGCCTGATAACGAGTACACTTAATGTCCTTTGGCATTCTGATATGCTCCATTAAATTTGTTAAACAATGAAGAGATTGGAAAAGGCAGTCTTTTCTTGTACTCTGAACCATATTTTTCATTTCAAGTGATATGGTGGAGGCGGCAGGGAAAGGTTGTGTGTGTGTGTGTGTTGAAGCTGCTTTGGAAGGGCAGCCTGGTAAATAAGACAATCAAACTGAATTGCCCTTGAAACAATTTTCCCATAAATGAATAAATAAGTCATGATTTATGTTTATGTTCCAGTAAAAACGTGGCAGTGTGCATAAAAATAGAATGGCCACAATTTATAAAACACAGGAACAGAAAATAAATGTATGCTTCATTATTCAGAAAGCTCTAGCAGAGAACAGATGCATGGATTTCAATATATCTCACAATTCAGCTATGTGCATGTTTTAGCCTCATCTAAGTCACCAAGGGTGCATCTGCACTGCATCGTTATTGCAAGATAACAAACTTAATTTCAAAATAACAATGCGAGCATCTACATAGCCATTCTGTTATTTCAAAATAATTTTGAAATATAATGAATGGCTTATTCCGAAATCTGTAAACCTCATTCTACGAGAAATAATGTCTTTTCCAAAATATCTATTTCGAAATAGCTCCTCACCAGGGCCATTCTAAGTTATTCCACCACAGTGCCTCTGTTACCTGCACATATTTCTCTATCCCTTTCACACTTTAGGGACACACACCTTTACCCAGTTCCTAGGGCTCAAGGTTCAACCCTGTTAATTTATACACCCACCCTTACCCAATTCCTAAGGCTCAGGGAGTAACTTCCTTCAGGTTAGCAGGATCTTTTGCCACTGAAAGAGCTTCACACAGTAAAATTCTTATTCTCTATTTATTGACAATCCCCAAGCAAGCACAATACATATGCTAAGCATACAGTGTCATGCTCAGAAATCCTGATAAAGGCAGGCAGACTTCTCCTGGTGGCCAGGCAAGATCAGTCTCTCTGGATCTTAGCTGCTGCACATCACAGTTATGCAGAGGAGTTCTGGCACCTCTGGTCTTAGGCTGTGTCTTGGAGGTGAGGTCTTCCCTCCTTCTTTTGGTATTCCTTTCATTCTTTCCTTCCCTTTTGCTCCTCTTGCTTTTCCCCGTTTCCTTCTTTCCTTTTGCTTGTTTGTCTCTTTCTTGGACTCCAGTTTATATAGCAAAACTTGAGCCCTGCTTAGCTATATGTTAATCAATTATTTTAGTATAATTTTACTAACAGAAACAGAACAGAATTACCTAACCAATCATACCCCACCACCATAGGTGTGCACACAGGGTGTGCCAGGTGTGCCCAAGCACACTCTAATGTCTCGGGCTGGCTAGTGGCTGCTGGAGAAGGAGGGGGATTTGTGACGGGGTGCCGCAGCCCCTCACTTTAAATTCTATGGGGCACTGTGGGGCAGAAACAGTGCATGTGTGGCATGCTTAAACGCTGTGCAACAGGTGAGAGGGGAGTCGCCCGGGCATGGCGTGATGTCACATCCCAGGACTTCAACACCGTGCAGCCCAGCTCCAGAAGCAGCTGGGGCCTGGCTGCAGACACTGGTCCGAGCCATTTTTGGGCCCTGGCCCAACCCCGCAGCACTGCACGGTGCCCCTTATGCACCCAGGGGCACCCCCGCCCAGCCTGGCAGCACTGCACGGTGCCCCTGAGGCTCCCTGGGCTAGGGCCTGGCCGGCCTGTAGCTTGGGCCGGCTCTGACTCCAGTCCTGCAAGGTGGAAGGCAGAAGCCTAAGGTAAGGGAGGGGAGAGACGGGCGAAAAATAATAGGAAGGGGTGGGAGAGGAAGGGGCTTGTGCTGAGGAGAGGGGGGCAGGGCAGGAGAAGAAAGGGGAAGACACCAAGGGACAGGGTAGATGAGACACAAATGCCATGGGGACAAGTGGAGACAATGAAGAGAAGGGCAGCTGGGGAGGTGTCAGTGGGAGGGGGCACAGGGTGATGCTGGGAGAGGAGAGGGTAAGGATATTGGGGACTAAAGGGGGAGGAGGAGGTGCTGGGAGAAGGCTTGAAAAAGGGGTGGGCATGAGGAATGCAGGGATGGAGTAAGTCATGTGTGAGGGCACAGGGGCATGAGGGGAATGGGAGCAGAGGGTGGTGAGGGGGTGAGCATCAGGAAAAAAGGGGGCAGGGGCAGTGAGGGAAGGGGGAGGCACCAGGAGGGTGCAGGGGTAAGGGAAGGTGCACGTGCCAGGGATTCTGGGGGTAAAGCAGAAGGGCGGACACCTGCAGAGGAGGGACCAGCACCAGAGGAGAGAGGCAGGGCAGGTGTGTAGAGGGAGGTGTTAGAAGAAGGGATGAAGCGGGGTAGCTCACATGATCAAAGTGGGGCTACTGGAGGAATGGGCACAGGGGGGAAAGAAGGGCTTGTGGAGCGGGGCAGGTCTCAGGAAGGCTGAAGGCAATCAGAAGGGCAGGAGTCAGGACAGCGGAGGGTGAGGGGTTAGGGGGCAGCAGGCACCAGGGGAGCTGATGGAGCAAGGGGAGGAGATATGGCAGCAGAGGGAAAAGGTAGAGGTTTATGAGATATGTATTAATAACTTGGGTGCCACAGTGACACACCCAAACAAGCCACATGAACTCAGGAGTAGTGCACAACACAAAATTCATTCTGCTTATGGGAGGAAACTCTTAGAGGGAACACTTCTCCTAGCCTCTCCATTCCTGAGTTAATGTCACACACATTGGGTTAATGCAATTGCAGGATAGTTGCATGAGGGGGGTTTGGTGGGGGCCAAACAAATCCCTATTGGTAGAGGGATGGTGGGAAAAGTCCTTGGGGGAGTCACATGACACCTTTTACTTCTGGTCATGTGTCCATCTTGCCCCAAGAGTGTTACCTCCAGAGGTGTGAGCAATGGGGGTCAGGGGCATGGTTAACAGGGGTCAAGGGTGTGGCTAATGGAGGTCAAAGTACATTTTAAAAAAATTCTTTGGGTGCACACCCTAATGAAATGTGCTGTGCATGCCTATGCCCACCACCTTAGTTAATTTACACCTAGCAAACTTAATTATACAGCAGACGGAAACAGTTACAAACCAGAGAGAGATCACACAGACAAACAATAGGAAAGAGAGGACAATAATCATAGAATGCGGATTCCACAGCCTCAACTATTGGAAAACAGTTCCTTGCCAGATTAAATGCTGTGAATTAAGTTTTCTTTTCCCCTCTTGATATCTGTTTCTTTATTTGGTGACAGTGGGTGCAGTTAGGATAGGATACACTTCTCACAGCCTAGTGTGACACTATTTTAATGCAATTTAGATGGAATGTGAGTGTGTGACTTCAGGCTTTACAGCTAATGGCTGCTGTTCTTCCATCTGTGTATGTCTAGACTACATGGCTCTGGCGATAGAGCCATGTAGTCTAGACATATCCTCTGGCTGCAGAAGAAGGTTTTAATTTAGGCCTTCCAATATGGCTACAGGCCTTCCAATATGGCTACAGAAAACCCATATTGTTACATCTTCTAGGGCACTAAATCAAGATAGCACATCTACATTAGGGAAACCTGCCTCAGACTAATTTTGAGGCTTCCCTGTGGTGTAGACGAGCTGTTTCAAAATAAGATATTTTGGAATAACTATCCCGGAATAGCTTATTTTGAAATAAATGTACTGTGTAGACATACCCTGAGAGTCAAATTTTCTGATGTCCAATAATTCTGGGCATCCAGTGAGAAACTTGATTTTTAGAGGAGCCTAGCTCCCACAGCTCTAATTTACCTCATTAGGATTTTAGTGACCTGCATATCATGACACAAGGATCTTATAGTTGGGCACTACAAAACTGAGACCCATGAAATTGTCTCTGCTTTTGAAAATTTAAAGTTGCATCTCTTTGTGCCAAAATGTCCTTCCCTGGAAAATGGAGCTGCTAATACAAATCTACTTCACAGGGATGTTATATATATACTATAGGGTGCTAAGCATAGTTCCCACTAAGATGTACTCCTGCACAGTCGTGGACAAAATTTTTTTCCTCTGGCCACCTCCTCCGGAGAGCCACACAGCAGAACTCACACAGCAGGTGAGGGAGCTCCTGGGCCATGTGGTGGTGGTGGTGGGGGGAGAGGCCTGCTCCAGTGGCCGGGGCTGCTACGTGGCAGCAGAGCTGGGACCTGTTTTGGTGGCTGGGGCTGGGAATGGGACCTGCCGCACACCTTTACCTTGTTCTCCCCTTTAGATTCTTCCCCATTTATCTAATCTGTCTCCTGGTCCTCTATTCTCCACCAACATGTACATAGGCTGTGTTTACACTGGCATGGATTTGCGGAAATGCTTAAAACATTATAAGTATTTCTGGAAAAGGAGCGTCTACATTGGCAGGCTGCTTTTCTGGAAAAGCTCTTTTTCTGGAAAAGCGTCCTTGGCCAATGTAGACGCGCTTTTCCGGAAAAGAGCCCCGAGCGTCATTTTCGCGATCGGGGCTTTTTTCCGGAAAAGACTACTGGGCTGTCTACACTGGCCCTTTTCCGGAACAGTACTCCGGAATAAGGACTTATGCCCGAGCGGGAGCAGAATAGTTTTTCCAGAATAGCGGCTGATTTTGTACAGTAGAGCATCATTGCTTTTCCGGAAATTCAAGGGCCAGTGTAGACAGCTCGCAGCTTATTCCAGAAAAGCGGCTCATTTTCCAGAATAAGTGGCCCAGTGTAGACACAGCCCCATGGTGTAACTTCCCTGAAACCCCATCTACTGCTGTGTTTCTGAGGTTCTCCTCAATGCCTAGTCTCTACCTTCCTTCTTAACAGACACTTCTGGTTCAAATATACAAACACTTTATATACTCACTCAGGGAACTCTGTGTGTGCTGTAGTGTGACTTCAGGAAATACATAGTAAGGGAAATTATTGCTGCAAAAAGGGCTTATTTCAAAGGAAGTTAGGAACCTAGATACATATGGGGGGCCTAAATGGAGCAATTCTGGTCAGTGGTAATGTTTGCAAAAGCAGCCCGTTGTTGAAGATATATTCCTTCATATACAGGGAATTACTGTAGGACATCCTATAATTATACCCACTTAATTCATTACATCTGATAATTACACAAAATCTATTTTAATTTCCTTTATGTAACAGTTCTCTTAATTATCTGATAGAAGCTATGGAAAAGTAGTAGAATTTAAACATAAATGACTACTCTGAGTAAACCAACCACAACTATGAAAGAGAAAGTCTTTGAAACCCACACTTGATTAAGCAATTTAGAAAATGGACAAAAAGATCAAATAGTAGACCTAACATGCTTGAAGCTAATATACTTAGCCTTAAACAAACCAATTAGAAACACCATGTATAGCTTTTTGTATTTCTGACACACACAATAAATAATGTCCATTGTTCTATCCAAGTAAACTAATCCAGGAGGGAAAGCAAAACAATTATTGCCAACATGTTAAATCCTCCAAATGTGAAGCCAAAATTCTTGGATATGAAAGTTTTGAAAAAAAAAAAAGAATCCTTGTTTTAAGCACTGTCAAGCAAGAAGAAAATGTTTGGCACTTTTCCAGAGAGATGATGTATCTAGCACAGGGGTTCTCAAACTTCATCGCACTGCGAATCCCTTTTGATAACAAAGTTACTTGTTGACCTAAGGAGGGAGGGTGAAGATCACTTTAAGTGGGGGAGGGAGAAGAGGCACAGCCCAACCCCACCCCACTATTGGTGACGGTAGATCTCATGCTACAGCTTCAGCCCTGGGTCTAATGCTGACCCTGGTGACCCAAGTAAAATGAGGTTATGACTAATGTTCTCTTTAATTTTTCTCAACATTTGCAGAATGAATATTGTTATGTTCACTGATCTGGAATCAAAAAGTTGCATATCAAAAGTTATGTGGTCAGGTGGAGCTGAGAAGTTTGGAGTGTGGGACGGGAGCTCAGGCCAGGAGCAGAAGGTTGAAGAGTGTATGTGAGGAAGGGGGGGAAAGGCCTCTGCCTGAGGGTGTAGAATGTAGTCCGGGGCCAGGGATGAGAAGTTTGCTGTGCAGATTGCTCGGGGGCAATTGTGGAGAAAGAGGACACCCCCCAATCTCTCACTCTCTGCAGCAGCACCTTGGCTGAGGTGGGAGAGGTGCATCTCCCTCAGAAACAGTTGGATGAGAGCCAGGAAAGGGTGCCTCTCCTCTGGCTGTGGCAGGTCCATGCTGGGCTGCAATTAGGCCAGGAGAGGGGTGTTTCTCCTTGCCACAGTGGATCTGGGGATGGTCCATGCTGGGGATAATAGAGGGGGGTCTCTCCTCACTGAAATGGGTCAATTCTGAGTTCCGTGGTGAGGTCCACAGATGTGGAAGGTCCATACTTGGGCAGGTGAGGAGAGGCACCTTCATAACAGATCCATAGTGGGGAAGCAACATCAGTCTTCACCACAACCCTACACGCACATATTGGAATCTGAGCACCTTACAGGGAACTTAGGTCACAGGCCATGTTGGCATTCCAAACCCATAGATTAAGGACTGCTAAGTTAGCACATGGAAGGCTTCATATAATCAAAGTAATATTATTTTATTTTAGAACCGAACAGAGAATGAATGACTCAGAGCTTGATAATCTGTTCTCTTCTGCCGACCAGTCTTGCTCTCCATCCCATACTTAAATGATTCAGGATGTGCAGTGAGTCTAAAAAAATAACCACAAATAAACATACAAAAGCTTTCCAAGCATGGAAGCCAATAGAACTGCGGAAACACAAGTTAACACTGAGAATGTGATCACATGGCTTTGTTGTCTGGTTCATCTTTGAGAGGAACTGAGGTTAGGCTATCTTAACACCATCTGTAATTTTTAGAGAAGAAAGACAAAATAAAACATATTACAATTGGACATACTCTATTTTTCCCTGAACAGGTTCCAGGGACATTCATAAATTAAAATTAAGAGTCAAATGCTTTAGCAATTAATCATTTTAATATAATTAAGGTAACAGCTGCAAGGAGCTTTAATTTGAGCTCACACTCTTGTAAGTGTGTAAAAATATTTTCTACATACTGAGATAAGATAGTAACAAAACTAGCACTTCCATAGTTAAAAATAATTATATTATATAACAAGTCATTTGGTTTTGTTTATTATTTTAGCTAAATCTTTTATTTATTAATGGTTTTGCATTAAGATTTGAAGCTATAAAATGGAAAGTATTGTCTAAACATTTAAGAATTCAGAGCATGTTACCATCAAGGCAACATAGAAAATAGATTTGGAAGGTGTCATAAGTGTTGTACCACACATTTAAAAGTTGCAAACAGTAAGCTTCCTTAAAAACATCTCTTTTGATGAATGTGAGGGGAAAATAGTACTTTTTGGATGTTGTAATTGTGTTAAAAATACTGATTTTGTTGGTTATAATTTAAAACTGTAAAAATGAGTAATCATATTCCCTGTATAATTGTGGAAACACAAAATAAAAATGGAAAAATAATGTTCTGTTTTATGGAACATAAAATATTATGATTCTAGGGAACGTATCGTGCTAAACTCTGATACTGCAATGCATCAGGGAACTCAATGAATGAAAAATAATCTACATAAAATAGACCAGGTTTGATATTGGAATGTATGATATTCTGGTCTGTATACGTTTTTATATTGTACTCATTTTCATACTGTCTGACTGACTTGATGTAGTACATTTTTCACGTTTGTTTTTCTCATCCTTTCCCCCATGGAAGAAGTGTGTTCAATGGAGTGATTCTACCCTGAAACCAATACACATTCTGTCTCATTTAAGGGTAGTTAATGTATTGCAGTACCTGATCTTCTACTCTTGTTAACTGCTGTTTAATTTCACTCAGAGCACATGCTCAGATATTTATGTGCCATTATTCCCCTAGTGTTTTTTGGAGTCATTACTTCTTAGGATTGATTGCCTCATACTAGAAGTATGATATATAGTTATTGTTGTTAGGCATATAACTTTCTAAAGAAAAGGAGCATATTAAGTAAATGATACCACACTTTATGTTATGAAGACATCAGAAAAAAGTAAAAAATATCTAAAAATGGCAATACTTTGAATTTAATAAGAATATTGATTTACATAAAGTGGAGGCCATTCACTACTGCAGAATGTAATCACACAATCAGGATTTTTAAAATAAATATACCCTCCCTATCTGCTGTTGGCTAGCCTCTGATATAACTTAAATGACTAAACACAGACCAGAAAAAAGAGTAATATGTAATTTTCCAAGGAAGGGGTCTGTCTTAGTTTCTTCATATCTTTTTTGGGGAAAAAAGCTTAAATCCCACAAATGGGATACATAGTTTTCCTTATATTAATGAGAAGATATACCCAGTGTTTCTTAGGTTGGCAATGTCCCCATATTAATTGGAGGTGGGGGAAAGCTTCGGCACCTACCCTTCCTAAAAGGTTTCCTTGGAGTTGAGAGGCGTGGGTAGGCCTGGGAATGAGGGGTTCAGTATGCAGGCTGTCCTAGGGAGAAAGGACTACCTCAGCTCTCTCACTATAGCAGCCTGGGGCTAAGTAAGAGGCACCTTTCCATGGTGGCTGCGTGGACACAGACAGAGGAGGGAGTGCATGTCTCCCAACAGGGAAGTGCATGTCTCCCAACAGGCAAATCCATGTTCATCTGTCCCCTGTGCTCCCCAGACAGGGTGAGGAATGTAGCAAAGTATTCACTGTCCTCTGGGTCCCTGATGAATGGTTGCATCTAGACATATACCTTGCAAATCAGGAGTGGGGGAGTCTGAAGGCTGCCTTGCGGGTGGAAAGCTGGGGGTGGGCTTCAGCTGAGGGGTTCAGTATCCAGGATGCCCCAGGGAGAGAGGACTACCCTAACTCTCTCACCACAGTATTAGGACCAGGTGAGAAGGACAGCTTGGGGACAGACAGACAGATGGACAAACAAACTCTCATAAATATATACTAGATATCTATCCTTTTCTCATACCCTACCCCCTACTGCCTCACCCTGCCTCTGGCCCTTTGCTGCCCCCTGTTGTTATTTTACAGTATAGCTGTCCCTGCCATCAGAGCCCTCCCTTCCCATCTAATAAGGAACAATCACATTCCAGGCACATCCCATTGTCCTGAAACAACCAACCCTTACCTTGCTTTATGACAAGAGGAAGTTGCATACCAAATTTGGTAGTCCTATCTCTAATTCTTTAGGAGGAGTCCTTGAACGAACGGATGGACAGACAGACTCACTCACTCACTTATAGATAGAGAAACTCTCTCAAATATATAGAAGATTCTAAATCCCTTTAGAAACCTACATAATGTCTATGATGCCAGATTATTGTCACTAAATAAAAACTGATCAAAATCACACAGGCCTTGGAAACCGTATGGTTTTTTTTTTTCCAACTGATCATACACTCAGAACAGGACCATTGCAAAAGAGTTACAATGTATATAACAATTACCTTTCTTTAGTTAAATTAACATTTGTGCACAACTGAATTGTTTCATTCATACCTGCTGAGGCTACCTATTACATGGCATTTGAGAGTTATAACTGATATTCATAGTTAACTTTGCTTTTTAGGGACTGCAGTTATCTTGTTTATAAAGGGAACATGATCTTTCTTTATAAAAATAAAATCTTCTACAAATTAAATTATAGAAAAAATTTAATACTCAGGCTTTCACGGCTACCAGATTAGGAAGGCTTTCTTTTTTTCTTTTTTGTTTTGTTGTTCTCATTGCCTCTTTGGGGAGTAGCAATGGCAAATGAAATATCTATCTATCTATCTATCTATCTATCTATCTATCTATCTATCTATCTATCTATCTATCTATCTATCTATCTATGCATTTTGTGTGATCTCATTGTATTAGGAAGGAAAGGATACACTTCCGCTCTTGTCATTAAGGAAACAAAGAAGCAATTTGTATATCTAAAGTAATTGGAATTTAGAAGCATTCATGCAAATCATTAATCAATACATATCCCAATTCACCACAAAAGATGCTGCTTGAAAAGTGACATATTTTGCTTTATTCAGCATATTCTATTTCACTGAAAGGTAATATAGTACAAGGAAAGTTATGGCCCACATAGATTCATGCAATATAGACTATAAAATGGCCATCTTTTCACAATTGCCTTGATTCTGATAGAAAAAGCAATGAGTATGCATCACCATATATGTTATCCACAGTATATATGCTGAATGACAGAAGTTTGTGTCTTCCATATTCTATGTCTGCTGATCTGCTGGTTTATTTGTAGACTATTGTGGTGGAAAATTTAAATCTGAACATGAGATTGCAGAGTGGGATGTTGCCTTTTGCTAGGGAGCAGAGTTTGTAACCATTGTCAGGGTAACAAATTGTGCACCAAAATATGAGGGGAGAAAAAGCACTTTTAATGGCTTTTAAGCACCTGTTCTAGCTATTTTAAAAATAACATTGATGGAACATCCAAGAAACAATGTCCATGCTCATTTTTCCATCATAAAACAGCCTTTACATGAAAGAGATCTTAGAATAAAAAAACCCACAATCTTTTCCCTTGAACTGCAAATTTTAGCAGACATTACAGAAGGCAAGTATGAGTCAGGCTGGAAATAGAGAGATTAGAAAACCCCATGGAATTTTTGATGCTTGGATAGGTTCATTATATTTAAATTGTTTGCATATACCTTTTATAAAACTGCCTAAAGAAGACATTAATCCAAGCACATGATACCTCTGGTCAGTGAATGATGTTAGAATAACTTCACAAACAACAAGTCCCTTCCATCCTGCCAGCTCCCTATCAGATATTCCAACAGAGCTGAGTTCCAATCCATGATGATGCTACCTATACTCCTGCCATGATCCTGTGGCTCAAGAAATGTTCTGGTCTCTGCTACAACTTAGGACTGCTTCACGTTGCTAGATGTAACCTGAAGCCATCCTGCTAAGCAATTATGGGAGCCAGGAAGTATTGGGGCATAGAAATAGACTACAGAATTTTTTTAGGGAACAGGTCTGCTCTTCCAATATTTTTTGCAGAAGAGCAGAAGCACTCTTTCATTTCATGAGGAAAAAGAGCTCTTCTGAAAGAGGAGTTTTTTTCCAACATTTGGCCCAGTGTAGACAGGCCAAATTTCAGAAAAGCGTCTTTCAACAAAACTATCAAAAAAAGGTACGATAGAAAGTGGCAGTCTAGACATAGCCAGAATGATCAAGTTCTCTTTCTCCTGCAGTACCCCATATACAGGATGACCAAAGGGTTTTATTCTGAAGCTTATTCACAATGAATTCCTAAATAGCCACCTAAGCTGATATTATTGTTGCTTTGTTCCATCAACTCAATACAATGCAGCCACAGTGGGTTTTGAGGAGCTATCTCTTACTCTCTTCCTTCAACAAGAGTCCAGGAAACTTGTACTTAGTATTCATCTCAACCGAGAAGCCACTAATTCTGTGCTGAGGCTGAGTCTTTTACCTTCAGAAACTATTAAATGGTGAGTCCTCTTCCTGCTACTACCACCACAGAATGGCCTCCTCAACTTCCTTTACTTAGTCTCAGCACTATATAAATATCAGCTAAATGTCCTGAAGCAGGAGGGGAGCACTGTTCCCAGGCCTGTGTCAAGAGTAAGAAAATCATATGTTTACTCCAGTTACTCTGTAACCAAACTCCAGGATGCTGAAGTTTCCTAACTACCAACCCAGTCATTAGGCTACCTGTGTGCAGGGCTGTCCCTGGGCGGGTGGGGGATGGTGTCCTGTCTGGGGCAAGTCATCCCACATCATTAACATTTTTATACAGGTGACATCTAGTTGCAGTGAACTTCACGGGCAACTGTTAGCTGCAGGTTAAATACTCATAATCCCAAATTGTATAATTAAAATATTGTTATACGTTACCTCCTCTTTACAATTATAATGAAGCTTGTACAATTAAAAAAACCCGACTGATCACAGTGTCATAACAACCACATTCTGAAATCCATCCTTCTAGACATCCTTGCACCAAACTCTGCTATCAATCATGGTAAACCACATTTGATGCTACTTCCTTATCAATGGACAGAATGTCAAGTCCACCCAGCCTCACTTGAGACATAGTTGGCTATAGGTATTTCTTAACAATTTTAATGTGGAAAAACTTTTCTTCCCTGAAGCCACTGTGATTAGGGTTGTCAACAAAATTCATTATGCCATTACTGTGTTTGGGAAGGCACTGTAAAGTGATTTAAGAAATTGAAGGGTTTTAAATGCAATTCATGTTTTCTCGGGATGAATATTCTTGTAGCGCCTGAAGCTATGTTTCCTCCATTTGTCTCTGTGCCTGCTAGTGCTAGCTATTGTGTGCTAGCTGCAGGTGTGTTGGAGTGCAGAGCTTGGATGCACTGGAAGAGCAGCAGAGTGCAGGCATGAGGAATATGGGCATCTGGGGGTGCACTGGAAGATGGGGTGATGCTATGTTGTCCTCACCAGTCTTTTGGTCCTCCCACTCATCCCTACTTATCTCTCTCCCACAATCTCCTCTCTCCTTACCCCATATCACTCTTCCTCTAATTTCTCTACTCCTTTGACTTCAAATACTGGTCCCTATCCAGGAAGAAATCACAGTCCTAATTTACCCCCCCCCCCACCAACACAGATTACATTTTCATCAAAATCAAATTGCCACCACTCATGATTCGTAAATTGTAACAAATTGCATCAGTTGCAAAACTCCTTTTGTCTAATGGATTGTGACTGACTTATCCTTAGTTATGTTAACTGAGGGTGGGGTGAGTTGACACCATCTATCTCAGTAAAATCTGTCTTTGATTCATCAAGGCATAGGACCTCACTCCGGCTATGTCCACAAAGCAGCGTCATTTCAAAAAAAGTCAGTTATTCCGAAATAAGGTAGTGCACCTTTACACAGCAAGCCCATTATTTTGAAATAAATTTGAAATAACGGGCTTCTTACTCTGACTTCTATAAACCTCATTTCATGGGGTACAGCTACACAACAATATTATTTTGGAATAACTAACGTTATTCTGAAATAATATAGTCTACAAGCAGTACACGACAAGCACACAATGGAAGCAGTTATTTTGACTTTTGTAACCTTAATTTTATGAGGAGTAAAGGAAGTCGTGGGGAAGAGTGCTCTATTTCGAAAATAACTGCTTTGTAGACAGTGCCAAATTCAAAATAAGCTTTTTTGACTTAAGATATGCAATTAGCATAGCTCAAGTTGTGTAGCTTATTTCAAGTTTAGCACTGCTGTGTAAATGCACCCTCTCTGTTTAACAGAACAGAAAGGAATCTGGCTTGGGGAGCAGCCTGTAACTCAGGGTCCCTTGGTCAAATGACAACTAATTTGGATCACTAGAGTTACTCTGCATGCCCAGGAGGCAGATGTCTAAGCAATCAGAGTAACCATTCAGATTTTAGAGAACTTAGAAAGTTTGAGTTTTAAAGCTCATAAAATGGTGGAAACCCCCTGCTATTTGTATGGCAGAGGCCCTGGAGGTTTTTCGCCTTCCTCTGTAGCATGGGGTACAGATCACAGCTGGAGGATTCTCTGCATCTTGGGGTCTTCAAACTATTTGAAGGCTTCAATATCTGAGATATAGGTGAGAGGATTATTCTAGGAGGGGGTGGGTGAGATTCTGTGGCCTGCACTGTGCAGGGGGTCAGACTAGATGATCATAATGGTCCCTTCTGATCTTAAAGTCTATGAGTCTGCAATTTGCCAGCCCTAGTAGGTGGTGTGTGGGAACCTAGGTCCTGGTACTACAGGGAGGGGAACCCTAAAGCTGGAGCCTGATGCTGGAGAGCTGAAAAAGGCAATGAGGACCCTGAGGCTGGGGGTGATAATGGTGATTAAAGCTGACCCCCTAGCCAAGAGCCTGGTGGTAAAGACACCTCCCTCACTCATACATCCCTCACTGTTGGGAGAAGGAAGAAAAGGCAATGGAAAGGGGAGATGTGAAGTATTGGGGGACTATAGGTACGGGACCCTGATGGAAACTGACTGCTGGCACTCATCTATCTTAGGAGGGGGTCTCCTGGGTTCCACTGCAGGAAAAGGGAAGGGTCTGTCCCTCCAAGGCAGAAGCCTGGAGGGACATGTGCAGGCCATGGCAGGTTGTCCTGTGCAGGCTGCTTGATGGAGCAGAATATGCCAGGTGGCACACCAGGACCCAGTTGTTTCTGAAGAAGAAACAACTGCAAGAAGGACTGAGACTGAGCAGCTCAAGCCCTAGAGAATGCAGTATAAAAAAATGTGAGCGGGACAAATGGACCAACCCTTCTTTGCCCCCTGCATGCTCGTGAGGTGCAGAGTCCCCCAAAGTGTGGAGTCTGGGGCAGTTGCCCCACCTTGTTCTTTAGATGGGATGGCTCTGCCTGTGAGAGTCCTTAGCGGGAAAGACTAAGGATTATGGGGCCTGATTCAAAATCTACAGAGTCAATGATAAGATTCTTGTTGACTTCAGTACACTTTATATCTGATTTTGTGCACAATTTTAATCAGTGTGCCTATAAAGATAATGAGGCTTCACTCCCCCGATGATTCATTACAACCCATTTGTAATCAGAGGTGTATTTTTGCCATCCCATATTGAGTGGCAGGAGCATCATGCTAACTCCCTTTCTGTCAGTTAATATTTAGCTTTCTCTGTACTGCTGAATACTGTAATACTGTAGTCCATTTTTACTCTAAAACATCTGCATAAATTAATTCCAGACAGTCTTCTGCAATTGTATCTTTTTGACTTTCACCATGGCTAGAGAACATTACTTATAGTTGCTTCCCTCCTGATATTGAGGTGCTTTTTGTGAACTGAGAAGGGGTATTCAGGTTATAAGAATTCATTCTGACTTCTAGTATCAGAGGGGTAGCCGTGTTAGTCTGAATCTGCAAAAGCGACGAGGAGTCCTGTGGCACCTTATAGACTAACTGAAGTGTAGGAGCATAAGCTTTCGTGGGCAAAGACCCACTTCATCAGATGCATCTGACGAAGTGGGTCTTTGCCCACAAAAGCTTATGCTCCTACACTTCAGTTAGTCTATAAGGTGCCACAGGACTCCTCGTCGCTTTTATTCTGACTTCTCACACACTTTATTTTTTTCATTTTTTTCTATTTAATTTTGCTTTTCTTAATATTTAAACTCCCTTTCCATGTTTCAGTAGCAGGCTAAAAGGGACTTGCTATTTGTGAAGTTATTCAAACACTATCTTGGCAGGCACCTGATACAACCAATAGCAACATACCTACAGTAGGAAATGGAATGAAGCTGACAACTTCATTGTCTGATACCACAGGAAGGAATGACCTTCCCTTCCCCCACGTACTTTGTAGCCATCCAACTAGTTTCAGCTGGCACCATTTGAATGCTCCCCTCCACACTGAGTACATTTAGAACCTTGCTTTTGAGTCAGAAATGGTTTGATTTTGATTCTTTTACCCCCTGCCCCGCCCAATACTGTGATTTCTGTACTACCTTATCTAGCCCTTTCATGGCTCCTTGACTATTTGATTAATTCAAAATACATGTCGATTATATATTTTTCTTGCAAGTCAGATCAGAATCTGACCTCAGTTTCTGAAAAATACTTAATGTAAGTTGCATACGATAAGTTTATCCCTGATGTATTCTTTGTCTGAAAATTCATTTAAACTCATGGTAAATACTTCTTTTGACTCCGATTTGGCTTTTCTGATAGAAATACATTGTCATTAATTATATTCCTTCTGGGGACAAAGTATTCATCAAATGTAGCCTATGGTATTTTATTATCGTCTTCCTTATTTTTACATTCACATCAGGAAGTTCTAAATATTAAATTAAAAAAAATGAAAAACAGTGATCTGTTGCTTGTGCCTTTTATAAGTCACTGTACTCTCTCTTTTACAGCCATACTCCTGAGAACACTCACATGTAAGCAACTTGCAGTACGTGAGTAGTTAATGATACCTGACTCCATGTAACCTCTTGATTCCAACCTCATTCATAAGATATGCATAAAGGATCATACAGGTTTGTTCTTGTCCTTATTTAACTTCTGTGTTCCTACCAAAGGTGTGGTGCTTTGTTCAGGCAGACATTTTCCCTAAAAGGCTAAAATAATAAACTTGTCCTGGGTTAATGATTAGCATATTCTTATAATCTCTCTTCCATTCCTTCATATTGTGCATTGTTTTTCTTTTGTACCATATAGAATACATCTCAATCTTCTTGTTAGCATATGTGCAACATTCATCAGGTGGCATGTGGCCAAGATTCATTACTGAATTTGGTTCAGTGATAGAGTTATTAGCTTCCTTATCTTTACCATCTTTAGCATTTGTCATTTTGTGTATGTCAATCCACTGGTGGTAGCTCACTGAAAACTCTCTTCCTTATACTGCACATAGAAACTTTTGATTCCAACTATAATTGCTATAATATAGCTGCTTATTATCAGAGAATGGCATGGAAGGGCAGCCACCAGTGCTCCTTGATGATTAGAAAGAGGGGAAGGGTTAATAGTCTGGTCAAGCCTATTATTCCATAGGACACTTTCATCAATGGAAGTTATTGCAAATTTCAGATATAAGTTAATATGTACAGTAAATATATAGATAGATAGATCTACTAGTTATTGAAGTTGTAGTTACATAATAAAAGGGCATTTTAATGTTAGACTACTTAGTGTCTTCCCATATTGGTATTTTATTACTAAAAACCATTTAAAAATCTGTGTTTCCCCTTATTTAATTTATCCTTGGAGCCATAGGTTTCAGCAATTAGAATTAATGATCAAAACTAAGGTGTCCCAGCAGAGGATTGTCAAATTAAATTATCACTTGATGTTTATGTCTTCTTTATATTTTAAGTTTTCCAGAAAGTTCAATGAAATCTTGTCTTGAAATTGTTACTGGGTCGTGTTGTTTTCTGGGCATATTACTCATTGCTTTAATTGGAGGCTATCCTCGGGACTGTCGCTTTAATGGAGTCCCTTCTTTCTGTTTGTCGCTCTTCTGGAAACATGATCAGATAAAGGAGATGGATATTAGTTTTTAAAGTAGACTTTAAATTGTTGACTTAATTTAGAATGTATGTTTACTGTGAAGACTTTTTAAGGACATCTTCTTCCAATACAACAGGTAAATACTTGCAGTCAGATCAGACTGAAGCTTCAAATTACATCCCCCTTTATTACCCCACCTTTACCTATAAATTTCTCTCTCATGTACATTTTAAAAATCATACATTAACTATGTCTAGAAAAATCAATGGTCATTAATATTATGCCAGTAAATATGATGGAATAACATAATTTTTCCAACTATTGTATAATGCTTATTGTTAGAAAAAAACAAATGGTGGTTTCTTAAAACAAAAAATGGATTTTTAAAATAACAGAATTAACATTTCTCTTACTCCTTTATTGTGTGCCTCCCCTTCATCCTGTAGGTTTCATAAAAATTCATAGATTCCAAGGCCTGAGGGGACCTTTGTGACCATATATTCTGACCTCCTCTATAGAACAGACCATAGATTTTTCCCCAGAATAATTCTTAAAACAGGTCTTTAGAAAAACATTGAATCATAATTTAAAAATTGTCTATGATGAGGAATCGACCACAGCCCTTGGTAAATTGCTCTAAAAATTAATTAACCTCGCTGCCAAAATTTACACCTCACTTGCAGTCTGAATTTTTTAGCTTTCAGGTTCAGATATTGGAAGATGTGATACCTTTCTCTACTACATTAAAGAGACCATTATTAAATATTTGTTCCCTGTGTAGATACTTATAGACTGTAACCAAGTAGTCTTTTTAACCTTCTCTTTGTTCAGCTCAGTAGATTGAGCTCTTTGGGTCTATTAACATTTTTCTTGAATTGTAGAATTGGACAGTTTTCAAACAGTGGTCGCAGAAGTACCAAATAGAAAGATTAAAAATAAAAACAACAACAAAAAACCTCTTTTTCTACTTGAGATTTCACGAGGAGTAACGGTAGTTCGAACTAGGAAGCCTAGTTCGAACTACCTAGTTCGTGCCCCGTGTAGCCGCGCTGCACGGGGTTCGAACCAGCGGGGTTTTAAAAATGGCGGCTCCCTGCTTATGCAAATGAAGCCCGGGAAATTCAAATCCCGGGCTTCATTTGCAAGTGCGGTATGCCTACATTACCCCGCTAGTTCGAACTAGCGGGGTAGTGAAGACATACCCTTACTTAGCCGGAAGAGGCACCTTACTTCACTATTTACTGTGATGTTTGAAACTTGTACTGTCCATCCTTAGTACCTTATAAATACATCACATGGAATATAGCAAAAGGATAAGTTTTATAACAAATATGGATTGGATTAGAGGGGAAACGAGAAATACAATCTTTTGACTTGAAGTTTCTCTTGAAAATGCCTTTGGAAAGAACAGACAATTAGATTTAATTTAGGTCTAAATCTATGATTATGCATGTATATAGCTCCAGGGTTTGTCAAAGAAGACAACATAAGATGCAACTCTGCAAACATTATGATAGTAATGGTTCAGTTATCAAAAGTAGTAACAAAGACAAACAAAAACACTTACAAAGGGATCTGTCAGCTATATATCGGAGCCAGCTATATATCTGCATAGTTTGATAACCATAAGCATCATCATCATCCCAAACTCATGCCTCCTGGGATGCCTCTTTTGAGAACAACCAATGAGTCACATTGAGCAGTCTACTTTCATTTTCATCAGAAGTTTCCAAACTCTCTCAAAGTGCTCCCATGCTGTCCTTCCACCCTTCTGTGCTATATTTGCTTTAAAGGTATGTGTTAGATGCACAGGGTTGCATAATGCAGCTCCATGTCCCCAAAGGAAGTACTTCTATCTGATCTCTGAGATTAATAATCAGATTTACAGACTTTTACAACAATCCCATGTCAATTTGCTAAATGGATTTTCCTAACTGAATGATATTACCATCAGACTTTATTTACAAATAAATAAATAGATAGGCTCACTTGCTGGGATTTATAGTCTGCTATATTTGATGGATGCTGCATTTTAATGCTACTTTCCTCCAACTTACTACTTTAGTAAATTAGTCACTGAATGGTGCTTCTATTTAAATAAACCTTTATTTTCTTCTACATCCCTTGTTTATAACATACACTTTTATATTTATCTAATGCAGGGGTGGGCAATAAAATGGCAGCAGTGCACTAGGGTTAGCCTCTGGTATGCTGTTGCAACTATATTTCCCTATACCTCTTCAAGTATGGGCGATCTCACCTCCCATTGGCCAGGAACAGTGATCCACTGCTAACGGACGTTGTGATCCTCCATACCAGCAGAGGCACAGGCAAATATGGTGACAAGGGAGTCCACAAGGGATTAACTATGGAAGTCCAGATCCAGCCTACAGGTCAGGATTTGCCCACCCCTAATCTAACCAAATAATATTGATCTCTAATACTCTCTGTAGTATTTGAGCTCCACACACAGAGAATTGTATGTATTTATTTTTTATAACATTCATGCAGTAGATACTTTATCCCCTTTTTACAGATGGGCAACTGAGACCCAAAGACTAAATGACACATCCAAAAGCACACAGGAAATCAGTGGCAGAGCATTACAGGCAGTCCCCGGGTTACGTACAAGATAGGGACTGTAGGTTTGTTCTTAAGTTGAATCTGTATGTAAGTCGGAACTGGCGTCCAGATTCAGCCGCTGCTGAAACTGATCAGTTTCAACAGCGGCTGAATCTAGATGCCATTTCCGACTTACATACAGATTCAACTTAAGAACCCCAGGCATCCCCAAGTCAGCTGCTGCTAAAACTGATCAGTGGCTGATTCCAGGAAGCCGGGGGCAGAGCAACTCTGCCTCGGGCTTCCTGTAGTCAGCTGCTGGTCAGTTTCATCAGCGGCTGACTTGGGGACACCTGTGGCAGAGCAACCGGGGTACTGCTGGGTTGCTCCAGTAGCGCCACTCCTCGGCGCTACTGGAGCAACCCAGCAGCACCCAAGCTGCTCTGCCCCAGGCGTCCTGATTCAGCCGCTGATGAAACTGACCAGCAGCGGCTGAATCAGGACTCCTGGAGCAGAGCAGCTGGGGTGCTGCCGGGTTGGTCCAGTAGCGCCGAGGAGCGGCGCTACTGGAGCAACCCAGCAGCACCCCGGTTGCTCTGCCACAGGTGTCCCCAAGTCAGCCGCTGATGAAACTGACCAGCGGCTGACTACAGGAAGCCCAAGGCAGAGTTGCTCGGGGACTGCCTGTATTAGTAAATGGATCTTTTGAGTACCCCAGGCTCACCCATTCTTCCTGAAGCCTAGTGTATTTGATGATACAAGCAAAATGCATTATAAAACCCATTCAGTGAGAAATAAAATGTCCGGAATATTATTGGAGTTGTCAACATAAATAGTTGTCAATGTTTTAGCAAATACTACCCATAGTTACCACTGGCTTTTTATTAAAGAGAAAACCACAATAGAATGGATCTGTAAATTAGCCCTTCAAAAACCAAAAAGAGTTTTTCAGCTCTCCTCATGAAGACACTTCATCTTAATATTTTGACTGATTACACTTCAGTAGTCTTTGTATTACTCACAGATTAAGGACCAGTGAAAGATGTTCACAGCTGCAACAATGTGTTAGTCACTGGAAGAGTACCAGTCTTATCTTTTTATATCTTTTATACCATTTGCTAAACTGAAAGAGAAAGTTTACTGCATTTTCTTGTTAGCTCATCACTGTACCAATAATATTACTGATAGAGATTATCTCAACCTTTGGATATTATGAGCACAGATGTAGACCAGCATTTAGTTTGGGTTCAGATTTGCTTATGCCCAGCCATACTATTAATGTATGTATGTAGTCAGTATGTAAGCACAAAATACTACAGAAAATTAAGACCCTGGTTAAAAAAACTTAAACAACCTAGGAATTCTACAGACATTGCTATAGAAATGAAGGAGATGGAGTAGGCATGACAGACATACATGTGTCATTACCCATGTCAAATATTCTTCTTTCCTCTGCTATTGTTCCTCAAAATATACTCCCCATCAGAACATTCCTTGAGGGTTAGCTAATGAGGGTTAGCTTACTTCAGCCATGCCTCTACCAGTCTAGCTATGTTACTCAGCCAGATTATGATAATATAAATCAAGGATCTAATTTTTATCAAAGTATTAAAAATGGACAATTTTTTAACCATGACCCTTAGTTGAAGACCAGAATCTGTCTTAACCACACCCCAACCCTCAGAGTTAATTGAAATTGAAACCAATGGAATTGAGATTGAACATTTTAACTATGGGTTACATCTTACCCTAGATTTTTTCTGACTACTCTTCCCTCAGCCATTATTCCAGGGAGTAGGGGCCCAAATCTTTATCCTCAGCTACTATCCTCTCCCAAAGCCTTCATATTCTTTAGATACACCAGTGTCAACCTGTACTCTTCACCACCAAAACTGGCAGTGAAAAAAGGCATACCTTGTGATGGGGGTTCATGTTTCTCTAGCCCACAAAGGGTTAATGTGTCTCAGAAAGAGTTAATTGATGAGATAGGCAACACCTGATGAGATCTGGGCTTGATGCGCAAGGTTTGATTGAGGATGAAGCCTACGTGAGCAAGAGCAGCTGAGGCTGATACACAGTCAAGAAGTAAGGACAGAAGGAGGCTTGCTATATAGACTGGGAGAAGCTGAGATTTGGGACTTGGATAACATTGCTAACCCTGTAGGAATATCCTGGAGTGTCCAGTAATTACAGAGTAATATTTAATTAAAGATTGTGTCATGTGATTAAATTTGGCAACCAAGCTTAGAGCTCAGGGGCAGCTTGGGTTGGCAGCTTGCTGGCTGAACAAAGCTGAAATTACAGGCGGAGAAGGAAAGGCTGGAAGTTATATTGTAAAATGGGGGAGAAGAAGCAAGGAATGCTTCCGATTAGGAAGAAGAAAACAATGAATAAGAAATATACGTATCAGAAGATGAGGGAACAGACAATGGTGGAAAAAAAGAAAGGAAAAGGAATATGTCATGGGGTGGTGCACTCGTCCCTCCCCCAAGAGGAGCAGTCAAGTCCATGAGGTTCTTGAAACCAAGCCCCAACCCCATATGTACCGATATTCCTAACCCATGACCCTTTCGCTGGGGGCAGCCAAAGTCCATAACAAACACCCTCTCATTGGCAGTAGCGTGGCCTAACAGCCAAAGTAAATAGGGTTATGTCTACAATACAAAGTTAATTCAAAGTAACAGATGTTAGTTCAAATTACCTTTGATAGGCGCTACACATGCAAACCGCTAGTTTGAACTTAATTCGAACTAGCGGAGCACCTAATTCGAACTAGGTAAACCTCATTCTACGAGGACTAACGCCTAGTTCGAATTAACTAACTTGAATTAAGGGCTGTGTAGCCACTTAATTCGAACTAGTGGGAGGCTAGCCCTCCCAAGCTTGCCCTGGTGGCCACTTTGGGCTCCACCAGGGAAACTCTTCTGCCCCCCTCCCGGCCCCGGAGTCCTTAAAGGGGCACGGTCTGGCTACAGTGCCCGTGCCAGGTGCAAGCCTGCCAGCACCCAGCCAGCAGACCCTGCACCTGGCATGGCATGAGCCAGCTACCCGCTGCCACCCAGCCCTCTGCCTCTTCCCGGGACCAAGCTGGCGGCTCCCGGGAGCCTGCCTGGGGCCGCAAGAGGCGGGCGCCCGCCTGGTCTAGTGCGGACATCATCACCTAATCCAGGTTTGGGGGGAAGCCTCCAATGTCCACTATCTCCGCACTAGGCACAGGAAAGCAGCTGTCTAGGGCAGGATAGCTGCCAGCCTGGCCACCCAAGAGCAGGTTTCATGAAAATCAAGGTGGTCGAGTGATACCCAGACCCTGAGCCCTGATCTTAGAACATAAAAACATAAGAATGGCCGTACTTGGTCAGACCAAAGGTCCATCTAGCCCAGTAGCCTGTCTGCTGACAGCGGCCAACACTAGGTACCCTGGAGGGGATGTACCGAAGACAACGACCAATCCATTTGTCTCGTGCCATCCATCTCCAGCCTTCCACAAACAGAGGCCAGGGACACCATTCCTACCCCCTGACTAATAGCACTCCATAGACCCAACCTCCATGAATTTATCTAACTTCTCTTTAAACTCTGTTATATTTCTAGCCTTCACAGCTTCCTGCAGCAAGGAGTTCCACAGGTTGACTATTTGCTTTGTGAAGAAGAACTTTCTGTTATTAGTTTGAAGCCTGCTACCCATTCATTTCATTTGGTGTCCTCTAGTCCTTCTATTATGGGAACTAATGAAGAACTTTTCTTTATGCACCCTCTCCACACCACTCATGATTTTATAGACCTCTATCATATCCCCCCTCAGTCTCCTCTTTTTTAAGCTGAAAAGTCCCAGTCTCTTTAGCCTCTCTTCATATGGGACCTGTTCCAAACCCCGGATCATTTAGATCCCCTCTCTCACCCTCTCTCTTCACCTCTCCCACCTCCTTTTCCCAGTCTTCCCAAGGGTATGTCTACACTACTCCCCTCGTTTGAACTAGGGTGGTAATGTAGGCAACCGGAGTTGCAAATGAAGCCCGGGATTTGAATTTCCTGGGCTTCATTTGCATATTGCCGGGCACCGCCATTTTTAAATGTCCGCTAGTGCGGACTCCGTGCCCGCGGCTACACGCGGCACGAACTAGGTAGTTCGGATTAGGCTTCCTATTCCGAACTACCAGTACACCTCGTTCCACGAGGTGATGGTTTGCCTCCCGGAGCTCTGGCAGTATAGATTGAACCTCTCTTAACTGGGACTCTCTGGTCTGGCAACATCTCTGGTCCAGTAGGACCATGTATGTTGCAAGACCAGAGTCCCAGTGGAGGGCTGGTGGCTGTGAGCCCTGCAGTGGGGGGCTAGAGTCTACTAGTGGGGCTGCCCTGTGGCAGCAAAATGGGAGCCCATCAGTAGGGCTGCATCCGGTGGCGACAATGTGGGGAGTGAGGAATGGGGTACGGGAGAGAGCAGTGCTGGAGCCCAAAAGCAAAACTGTCTGGTGAGTTTGGGAGGAAGCGGGGCCACCCAACAGTACAACCAGGAGCCCTGCATCCCCATTACCGCCAAGCGGCACAGCTGCCCGGTGGAACTAGGAGGCAGCATGGCTGCCCCATGGAACTGGGAGCCTGGTCACGGGCTTCCTGGTGGAGGGGCTAGGAGTGGGGCTTGTGGCCAGAGGTGCAGCAAAGAGCCTGTCAGCCCCTCTGCCACCAGCGGAGCTGCTTGGTGAGGCTAGGAGGCAGCAGGACTGTCAACTGAGGCTGAAGCACAAGCAAGGCTTGTTGCCCAGTGGTGCAGCTGGACGGATGGGCTGCCATAATTGGACCAGGAGCCCTGCATACGGAGGGGCTGGCAGCAGCGGGAAGGCCATAGCTAGGAGCGCCTTCCTTGGTCTGGCAAAATTCCTCATTTAGGACCAGTCAGGTTCCCAGGGGGCTGGACCAAGGAGGTCTAACATGTACCTCCTTCCACCTCAGCAGCTAGCCCAGACTGAGTCTCTCTCCAGCCTTTTATACTGGGCTGCAGCTCAAGCATACCCAGAAGGGCTGTTGGGGTGTGGCTTCTTCAGGCAGGTGAGCCTGGTTAGGCCTTGCTTCTCCAGTGCAGGGCTAATACACCCCATCACAGAATGGCATAAATTTAGTAATTAATTTGCCGTGTTAATTATAAAATTATCAAATGACTGGCCAAAAATGAAACTATAGGAGATGTTAATCCCTCAGAAATAGTGGAATACATTAAGTGAATATCATAAATATGTGAAGATCTAAACAAATGCAGGATGGAGACTTATGAGTAGAATGTACACATAAGGAGCAGCCTGAGAAATTTCTTTAAACTACAGTCCTAGGGAAAAGAAAAGAAATTTGCCAGCTATCTAAATTTATGACAGAAGAAAGAGGGGCAATGTGTGGGTCTCCGCTAGGCATGACTGAGGATGAAATGAATGGAGAATAAAGCCATATCTACACCACAGAGATCATTGACCCTCTGGAAATTGATCTTCTAGCATTCGATTTAGCGGGTCAAAGGTAGACCCCCAAATTAAACTCTGAGGGCAGCCCCAGCTGGTGTCTATACTCATTCTATGAGGTATAAGGGAAGTCAATGTGATCATGTACTTCCGTTGGCCTCCTGTAGTGTAGGTGCTGTGGCGGCTAGGCTTAAGGTAAGCTGAATTCAGCTACATACTTTGCGTAGCTAGATGGCGTACCTTAAGCTGACCTGCTTAGTCCAGTGTAGACCAGACCAAAGTGAGTGCCAAATACAGTTTTTTCCTATGATTGACTGCCAGAAGAGAGAGAGAGAGAATACAAACCATCCAGAACCATCCAACTAACATTTAAAGGTGCAATGCTACCCAATAGGGTTAATATAGAATAACAACTCTTCTGAGGTAAGCCATGTAGCCCTGCCCCTGTGAAATGCTATAAATTATATGGTCATGTGGTGGCTGTCTGTAATGTGATTAAATGAATTTGGAGAACTATATGGAAAGAACAGAACTGAAATGAAGCAGCATACAAAGGCCCCAATAATGACGGGGAGTTTCCTAGCTGGGGCTGCCCAACTACCACCACCCCACTGTGGGGCCGGTCCTGTTCCTGCTGGGGCTTCCCCAGGGCTGCCAGAACTCCACCTGGCCCGGCTGCTGCAAGGGATTCCCCAGGTGTGGCAGAAACTCCCCATTTGCTGCCTGGCCCAACTGACGCCAGGGGTTCCTTGGCCAGGGCAGCGGCTTCCCATTCACCACCTGGTCCTCCTGATGCTAGGGTTTCTCCGTTCACCACTTGGTCCTGCTGATGCCTGGTTCTCCAGCCAGACTGAGGATCCCCAGCTGTCACTTGGCTCAGCCACTGCTGGCCTAGCCAGGGCTTCCCAGCTGGCTCCTGCTCTCCACCTCCAGGGCTCTTTGGTCAAACAACATCTGTGGCCCTGCCGGACCAGTGGTACTGCCAGACCAGAGTGTCCTGGAGTTATGAGGTTCAACCTGTAATATAATAGAGGGAATTGTATCAGCAGCCCAACTACCCCTAAGTCACCAAATTGCCATAAACTCAGAAATCCAATTCCCTGGTGGAATGGAGATTGTAAATCAGCAATTAAAGAAAGAAAGAATGCATACAAAAGACAAATAGGACAGTGAATAGCAAGGTCTTAGTAAACTATGAAAAGATATAAAGGAATGGCACAATAAATTATTAAATAACACAAAGAGGTTGAGAAAATATTGTGAGAAAATGAACAGATAATCCAAGGTTTCAGAAATATATGAACCAATTAAAAGAATGAATGGGATTTAAAGAGAAACACATTTACAGCTGATCTTATAGTAAATAATAAAGTTGAAAATTGTAACAAGTAAAACAAAAGTGACAAAGAGTCCTGTGGCACCTTATAGACTAACAGATGTACTGGAACATAAGCTTTCGTGGGCATAGACCCACTTCGTCAGATCCATTAAGTAAAGCAGACATTTAAGCAAGAGTTCCAAAAAGTCAGTTGGGATACAAATCAGAATAGAGTTTTCTGAACAAAAAAAAACAATGATTGCTAAAATCTGTCAGCTGTTACAGATCTCTGTAGGATAGATAGATAGATAGATAGATAGATAGATAGATAGATAGATAGATAGATAGATAGATAGATAGAAAATTATAAACTGTACAAAGTGGTTTCAGGAAAGGAAAATGCACAGTTGATCATATTGTATGTTTAGAAAGAGAAACAGAAAAAAGCATCAGGAGCAGAATTGGATCACTGTCTTTATGAACATCAAAAAAAGTAGGCAATATACTATGGAGAGCAGGCTTTCCATATAAAGATAACAACAGTTGGAAGAAGAGAAACCATATTTTTGTGAATAAACTAAATAAACTAAAGAGTGACAGAATCATCAAATCAGAAAGGAGAGTCTTTGTCAAATATTTATAATGACACTGCATAGGGGAGTTTTATCAGCCCATCTCGTTTTAATATTATGTTTAATATTACATAGAATGATTTCCTGGAGAGTGTACAGTCATGAAGATATATTACCTTATTTTCTGACAACTATGTTATAAGAACAGGGAAAGAAATCCAGAAAAAAATATGGCTCGGAGGCATTATTGCCAGGAATACTGCTAATGGCCACTGCAAGCTGTTCTTATTTCAGCTGCCTGGATATGAGCAGACTCTTTTACTGAGCAGTAGTATGTATGGAATATGGCCCACTAGGTTAAGTATGGAACTCACAGCAAGAGACTTTTGGCGATGACACTAATTTATTCTATAGTCCGGATCCTCACCAATGTAAATTGGCATCTCATAAAGCTATCAGTCTGAGAGGATCTGTCCCTGTACTTTTTGTCACAACAAAACTTTTCTGAAAATTAGTTCCTACATATTTAAAAGAGGATTGGTGACACATATCTACAATGGTAGCAATTAGGAAGTACTGCAGAATTGCTATAATTTTGAAGAATGCACGCTAAGCCCTCCAGGGATTTAGTAGGCTAAACACCTCTTATTTTGTGGTCACTTGCCTTTGCTGCTCCACTTTTCCACAGGAGACCAATGGTGACTATAAAGATCCATGTCCATCACCTGTACCCCCTAGTTTTCACATCAAATAAATCACTTCAGTTTGGGGTATACTCTAAACAATCCTCTTGCGAACCATACCCTAACTCTCCAGGCTGGGTCTGGATGCAGGGATGTGATTTTTGTGGACAGGAGTCTGTTATGTTTGGTGCCATTCAAAAAACAATCACAACAGCAGCAACAAGAGCCATATACTCAACTACAAATATGTACAGCCTTGTTTTCAAAGCCAGAGTGCTGAACAGAGAGAACAATTCTTGAGCCCTTAGAAAACATAAGGTATGGGTAGATTTGAATATATTCTGAGACAAGGTAAAAAAAAAGACATTTTGAATGGTATTCTTTTCTTATTTAAAAGTGAGTCATGTTCTCACACCAGAAAATAAAGTAGGCTGAGGTCCCAAGAGACCATGTTTGATTACCTGCTGAAAGTTGAACAAAGGGAGGGGCCTGGAATGTGTATTGTGACTGACTAAAGAGTCACAGTCTGTGATGAGCTGAGTGCTTCTTTTAATGTGTTTTCTCTCTGAAGAGAATTCTATCCTTTAACTTTTTGCTCAACAAATAAGATGAGGGGCCATGATACTAATGACAGTTTAAGAGACCAAAACTACCTTTGTTTGTTAACTAAAAGAAAAAGTAACAGTAGTTTGATCCATATTTAAACAAATGGCTCAATCTAACAGTTGGATTGGGAAATGTACTGTTAAAAGATGTTTGTATTAGTAATTGCCTTCATGCTTTCTGAGAAGTGAAATAGGATATGTAGTCTTATCTGAAGTGCTTATTTGCAAAGGCTTGACTGGGTTTTTTTTCTCACTAAAGTATATGCAGGTAGTTGGGAATTTGACAAATGAGAGCACCAGAGGGTCTTTCGTTTGAAAGCATTTTGTGTGTGTGTGTGTGTGTGGAATATCAAGGTTACTTTTGGACTACATTTTAGCTGAGAAATTACTTAAGATATATATAAAAAAATGTACCACGTTCTCACTTTCTATACAAGGACTTGTCACCATTGCAATCAGTGTGCTGTGGCTAGTTTTGTTTGAGATAATATCAATGCCAATACAATTAGAGAGGTAAATCTAGGGCTAACCCAGTAAACATATTTTTAAATGACTCCAGGTAGCCTGATTTATTAAATGGATCTTCATAAAAAGATTTTGTGATAATGAATTTTGAGACAGAGAATGGGAGCATGTATTATAAATAAAAAAAATCTTCAGAATTACTGGGTAGCTTCTTTTTAACATTACTTCATTTCAGTCACTTATAATTTATCTGTATGTATCTTTCTGGAGAATAATACTTTGTTATCATTATCGTCACCTTGTGAAGCATATTTTGATAGACCTTAAAACTGTTATACTGCTACTCTAAGGAGGGATAATAGTAAGAATATTAGATATATAGTGCTTGGTGAATACAACAAAGTAGTACTAACAAAAAGTGTTGCAAATAAAACCTGCTATCTCACTTTATTCTTATTGATGACAGCTTTTATTTGTTTATTTATAGATATTTGGATGAGTATACTTTATTCACATCATTAACAATCTACAGCCTATCCTGGAAAATGATCCTTCACTCTCACAGGCTTTAGGGGAGAGGCCAATCCTTGCCTACAGACAGCCCCCTAACTTGAAACAAATTATTTCCAGAAACCATGCAGCACACCTCCATCTTACTCACCCAAGAACTCACCCCTGCAATCAACTCTGGTGCTAACTTTGTCTACATATCTATACAAGAGACATCATCACAGGACCTACGCACATAAGCTACCACATCAAAGGCTCATACAACTGTGATATGTTATCAAGTGCCAGTAATGCCCCTTTGCCATGTATATTGACCAGACTGGACAGTCTTTATGACAAAGGATTAATGGACACAAATCAGATATTTGAAGTGGTAAAACTCAGAAACCTGTTGGGGAACATTTTAACCTGCCTAGGCTCTCATTAATGGATTTAAAGGTAGCTATTCTCTTACAAACTGATTTCAGGAATTAACTAGAGAGAACAAAGACATGAACTGGATGGGCTGTTATGTTCAACAACCAAATAACATCAAAAGCTAAATGTTGAGCACTTACAGCCCATTCTATTAGTCTCATTTAGCACAGACACTTTGACAGGTTTTCCTCTTCCTCCTCTTTTTCTGATTTTTATTTGAAGTTCTGTGCCTCTTGCTCCATATTTGTCATCTGAAGAAGTGGGTTGTACCCACAAAAGCTCATGATACTTTATATATACATTTTTAGTCTCTACGGTGCTACAGGACCATTGTTGTTGTTTTTTTATAATTTTTTTTAGTTTCAGACTAACACAGTTGCCCTTTAAAGTCTCCATAAGAAAATGTATGTAACTGGGGCAGCAGGAAAAACAATATATAGTTACTACTGCACTCCTCTTCCCATCTTTCTCAACTTTTTGCTGAAGGAAAGGTTTTCCTCTGAGCAGTTCCATGTGTGGGCACACTGAGTGTACTGAATCTGGAGATGGTTTTTTCCCATGTGGTACCCATCTGCATGATACATGAGCTCTCCACATGCTCATACTCATGCTACTAGCTGCCCAGAACTCCTAACCCCACCATTTCTTCTCACTACTCATGATCATACTCTCAGAGTTTGTGTGGTTGTTTGCATAGTTTTCCATCTTGTTTAGAGAAAAGTTCATTAAACTCTGTAAATACTTAGCTTAGTTGTTTACAGCTAACAATACTCATTTACTTAATTTTTCTTCTGTTTGTTTTCCATTTGTACTTGTTATTGGAGCTCAATACTAGGATATGTCTAAGTCTATAGAATTTAAATCCCACTCTGGTTGTAAAACATTTATTCTGGTCAGTATCATTGACCCTTATTATCCGAAGTATTTTAAGTGAGGGCCGTTGTTGGGATGGGTACCAGATTCTTTGTCCTATTCTCATGGAATCGGTCTAGCATCCTCCCTCAGAACCTAGCCTCTCAGTGTAGAAGGGGTTACACTCCATTTCAGAGCATTTCACCTGATATTGTTGCTTCTTCCTATGGAATGACTTCAGAAGGGAATTATTACATCTTCTCAGTAGTGTGTAAGAGGCAGAAGAAGACAGAGAGCTTGTGTATTTTAGAGGTCTTCCTCATTTGAGGTGATCTTAATCCTTGGAGGAGCCCTCCAGAAGCAAAGTAAGTATTGGTGGGAGAGCACTAGCTCTGGGTAGGCTCTTCCCAATACTGCATGCTATCTTGGCTTGATAAGCAGAATCACTGACACCAGCACTGACCTCTGAACCATTTCCTAAGCCTGATTCCTTTGCCTGTACTGTCTACTTTGTCTGCATGTTAGCAGGAAGTTTAGCACATGCATTTTTGTAGTGGCAACATCTGAGATATATGCAGTAAGTAAAGATTTGCTTTGCCTTTGCAGTTGTACTAGAGATAATTACAGGTATAGACTACTTCACAAGCTCTGGCACTGTTGCCTTTGTAAAATGGTATGCCATTCAGCTTCAACTTTGGTGCAACAAACCTGCAACAAAGAAGGCCTCACACCTAACCTCTGGTACCATATCAAGCCTGGTCTACACTTAAAAAAAATATACTGATGTAGCCACATCACTCAGGAGGGCTGTGAAAAGTGTACTCTCAGTACTGCAGCTAGATTGATCTAACTCCCTGGTTAGAGGCAGCTGGATTGATGGAAAAATTCTTTTGTTGAGCAAGCTATTGCCCTCTGGAGATTTGGATTAATGACTCTGACTATAAAACCCCTTCCAGTGATACAGTAAGCTGGAGCATCATAGTTGTGCTACTCAAGTGGCTGTAGTACAAAGCCTCAGAGGAAGACACTGATATTTTGTCCACCACACACCACATCTAGCCACAGATGATATTCACGTGTACCACATGGCTGTTTGATTACTCTTAACTCTTTTCATATACAAAAGTGGGATTGTATGCATCCTAGTCCTAATATAGTTCTCACAATACTCCATGCATCATATGTAGATCTAGGTCTCTGAATCAATGCTCTCACAGAAACAGGACAACAGATGAGGCACAATGGGACAAAGGAGTACCCGTGCCTTATTAGTGGCCCTTCTGAACATACCAACAGCTTCATGTACTTTTCTAGTTCCTTGGTTAAGTATCAGAGGGGTAGCCGTGTTAGTCTCGATCTACAAAAGCAACAAGGAGTCCTGTGGCACCTTATAGACTAACAGATGTATTGGAGCATAAGCTTTCGTGGGCAAAGACCCACTTCGTCACATGCATCTGACGAAGTGGGTCTTCACCCACGAAAGCTTATGCTCCAATACATCTGTTAGTCTATAAGATGCTACAGGACTCCTTGTTGCTTTTGCTTGGTTAAGTCACTTCTGAGCAATGGGAGATTCCAAAAGTGATCTGAATTTTAGTCAATATCATTTACTCCCATTGTCCAAAGTGTTTTAAATGATGGCCTTGATCCCTTTATTGATCAAGTTCCAGAGCAGTCTCCTCCTGACTCTGACCCAGCTGATTCATCTTTAGTGCATACACTTCAGGATATTTCTGTTCCTGTATCTCTTATCATGTCATTGTCCTCACCTGATGAGGTGACAGTGTCTGAAGATACACCTCCAATTCAGGATGATTTTAAGACATACCAAGAGCTATTGAAAGTGTGAATAGTTCCCTTGATATACACATTGAGTTGATGTGGAAGAATCCACATAAATTAGTGAATATCTTTCATACCCTATGGATTATCTCTACCAAATAATAAAGCGATCTTTAAGTCCACACACATTTTATGGAAAACACGAGTATTTCTTCCTCTCACTGTAAAGAGAATGCAGAAGAGGAAGTATATGCTATCTCAGTGTTAAGAACACTTTTATTTATTTTGTACCCCAGATTGATAGTGACTGCAGTCAGTGAGAAATCAAGCGAGGATCACACTAAATCTACCCCAAAACATAAAGATTCAAAAAATATCTGTAAGGAAAAGGTATTCACTATTCGGGTTATAGTTCAGGATAGTAATTTCTCTCATGGCCAGACAAAGATTTTCAGTCAGGGTTGATATAGAAATATATTTACTGACAAACTACCAGACCACATTAACCAGGGATATCAAATCACAATAACTGAGGGGAATTTGATAGCCTGAACATCCCTTCAAGGTGCCTTGTTTGGTGTGGATTTTACCAGTATAGTGATGGCTGCATTCATCTGGATATCCTGCAGAGATCTAACAACTGAGAATCTCAAGAAAATAGTACTGCATTCCCTATAAAATTCTAGGGCAATTGTTAGATCTCTAGGTATCTATTCACCAGGACTTAAGAGGAATCAATTTCATGCTCAGATACCGAGAGATATCTATTTTACCCCCAAAGCAATTGAAGAGATGATTTATGTCCCAGGGGAGAAAACCTTATCTGCCTTCAGCTTGAATGTGATTCAGACAGACTGCATCCTCTACAAAGTCTATTTACTTCTTAGTCGAGAACAGCAAACCTTTGTGTCATGATTTAATCTACCATATATGACTGAAGAAGCTATTTTATTCTTGTATTTAGCTCTGGTGAGATCATAAGTGGAATACTGTGTCTGCTTCTGGTGTGCTTGATACAAAAATATAGAAAAAAATTGAGATATTTTAAAGAAAAGCCACAAGAACTATTAAAAAATTGAAAATCATTCTTTTGTAGTGAAAGGCTCAAGTTCAATTTACAGTAGACTTCTGATAATCCTGCACCTTTTGGACCTAGGGGGTGCCGGATTATCAGATTTGCCGGAGAATTGGGAGGTGCAGTACATCTGCACGGCTTAATAGCTGGCCAGGACACAATCTCCCTCCCTCTCCTCTCCCCTTTCCTCTTTGCGTCTCCTCCGTGTTGTAACCTGATCCTCCTCCCCTTCCTCTTTCCCCTTCACTGAAGCAAAACGCTCTTCTCCATACTGTAACACGATCCCACCTCTCCCCCTCCTCCAACCTTATGTTCCCTCTGGTTACAGCCAGCACGTATACTGAGCGGCAAGCTTTTTAATCAGCTGGTCAGGAGCGCTCGGCATTTTGATGCCAGAGTATCAGGAGTGCCGAACAGTTGGATACCGGACTATCGGAGTTTTACTGTATTTAATTTATAAAAGAGATAGTTAAGTTATATCTTGATCGGTCAATAGGCAGAGTCCCCTCTTGTGAAATTATGTTCCTAGAAGTTATACATTTAGACATATTAAAACTTACTGCTTGCTTGCACCCATCTTACCAAATGATGATCACCCTGTGTCAGTGGCCTGCTCCTTTTATTATTTATAACTTCCCCAATTTTTGTGTCATCTACAAACTTAGAATCAACTTTAGCAATCCAGCAAACTCCTCAATCAGATGTTTTTACAATTCTTGAATGCAAGTTATCCTGACCTACTGATTTTAAAAATAATTAAATTTAAAAGTGGCTACCGGATTTCCTTGTGACATATTAGTGAAATAAAAAGTGTTATCAAATATATCTACATCTGTTTTTTCCCAAATATAGAAATTTTTATTGAACACTTTTGCTCTTTCTTCATAATTATGGCTAATTCTCCCATTTCCAACTGAGAATGGACAAAAACCATTTTAGGTTTCTCTTTGTTCTTAGTATACTTAAACTCCTTTATATTGTCCTTCTGGCCATGGATCTCTCCTTGTATATCTTTATTTTCCTTATCAATTTTCTAACGTTCTATAGTGCCTAGCTTTTGATTTTTATTTATTACTACCAAATTTATCTTTTTTTCTATTTGTTATACATTATTTTTGTAGCTGCCAACACTTGCTTTATAGATCAGGCATTTTCTCCCTCAGTTTTGGGTTTGGGGCCTTTTGCATCTAGTGGTGATCTTAAAAAATCCCAAGTTTTATTAACATTTTTTATTAAATTCTTCTTCCCAGCTTACTAAGTGTTGTAATAAATTTTCCGTCACTGGCAATTTTTATGGAAAATTTCATTGCCTTTCAAAAAGATCTTCTATAGTTCCAACTGAATTAAATCAGGCAAGTTCTATGGCCTGTGTTATTCAACAGGTCAGAGTAAATGATCACAATGATTACTACTGACTTCATTACGAATCAATCTTTGAAATAATAGATACTAAACAGTATTTTCATTTTTATTAAATTGCATGTTTCCTGAGGCTGTGTTCTTCTGGTTACTTAGTATTCACCATATAGTCCCTTCTTGACTGCCAATGGAATTACTTAAGACCTAATAGCAGTACAGAAACACAAACAGAAAGACTGCATGAAAAGACCAGGAATTATTTTTAGAAGAGAGTCAATGTAAGTATAGTAAAGTCACAGACAATACCATTGAAACAATGCATATAGCTACGTGTGAGGGGAAATTTGCCAGTATAAACTTTGCAATCATAGTTTCTTTTTCTCTATTTCCACAGATGTCTTGTAATTTTGCTTCCCTTACCTTAGTCAGTGCAGGTATGATATCTCATTAACCCAAGTAATTTTAATTATTCTAAACTCTTTTGGGGACTGTATTTTAATCATAATATATAAATATGAGCCTTGTCCGAAAAAGTTCTCTCTGTGGCCTTGTCTTTACTATAAAATAAAGGTGTGATCTTAATTTAAGTTAATGAACCTAACTTAATTAACTCAAGGTAAAACCCTACTGAAGATAAGACATTTTAATCTTTTCCCCTTTTTTTCTTTTCTTCTTTTTCTAAGAAGCGAAAAATGTTTCACAACTGAAACAGTTTTAGAAATTAATCCCTTGTGACTTCCTGGCATGACAGTGAGGAGGGTAGACTGTATGCTCTCTGTCCCAAATGAAGCAAGAAAAACTCAGCTAGTATAAATCAGCAGGATTCTGTCTTCTAGATAGGAGCCAAGGCGAGAGAATTCATGGGCCCAGGGAAAAGGTTGTTAAAAGCCTTACTTGAATTGTTTGCCTTGAACTATAAACTCATATATAGTTACAAAAACTTTGGTATCTTTACAAATTAGCCTTTAATCAAATCCATTTTGATAAAGGAAACCTGTTATCCATAACCCCCTCTGCAGTATGGAGGATTATCTGTGACTGAATATTATACTACCTGGCATAGTAATATCGGAGACAGCAAGTATCCAAAAGCTGACAGGAAGATCCAAAGTCCATATAGAAACAAATAGAGTCAGAACAAAAATGCTGGTAATTATAGTCTGAAAGTAATCAGCTTAATAGCAATATTTTTTGTACTAAATAGATTGCACTTAGTAGGATGCACATACATCACCATATAAAGTATCCATTATGTGGGGAAAGCAGTGACCTAACTCTGATCTCACTTTCACTGTTCTAATACCTGAGTAACTCTAAGGGGTATACTAGTATGAACTGAGACAAATAATAAATAGTAAATGGAAGTATTGGACCAGAAGTGTTAATATTTGATAGAGTTTTAGCTGACATTATTAGTTATCTGTGCTAGCTGTTCATTTACATTATTGTTGGTTACCATGGTGTGCTTTGCCTAAAACTATTTCTATTCTACTGTTATTTACTAATGGCTCACCTCCACTTACTCCAAGATTGACACTTAAGAGCAGGAGTGGCCCGTGCGTTTAGGCCAACTTGGCCATCACATAGGGCGCCACATTTAATGGGGTGCCCAATGATGACATCACGCCATTGAAGGCTGTGCAGGTGGGGGCACCGATCGCACATTCCGCCTGGGGTGCCAGCTGCTGGTAGCTTTCCTTGGGCTGCCCCTGCTCAAGAGACAGATATCCCGGGGTTCGATTTAGTGGATCTGATAAGGACCTGCTAAATCAACCACTGATGGAACCCCATCAACCTTTGTACTCCACCAGGTTGTAAGGAGTAAAGGAAGTTGACAGGAGAAGGGGAAACTCCAACAGTGGGAATCCTGCATAAATTTGACCTGAGGTACATCAACTTCAACTATGCTATTCTTGTAGTTGGAGTTGCATATCTTAGGTCAACTTTCTCCCTTAGTATAGACTGGGCCTTAGTCAAAGAGTATTAGTCAATGTGTCTAGCTGAATATAAACTATATGGCTGTGTCTAGACTGCATTCCTCTGCTGACAAATCAAACACTTCTGAAGTGCAAATGAGCCCGGGATTTAACTATCCCGGGTTTCATTTGCATACTCACGCTCAGGCGCTGTGCCGTTCACATGCCCTTTCGAAAGTGAAAGTAAAGTGTAGCCATGGCTCTGCCGACAGTAGGGAGCTTTTTTGGCAGATTTCGTACTCCTCAGAAAATGAGGATCGGCACAGCGCCCGAACGTGACTATGCAAATGAACCCCAGGATATTTAAATCCCGGGCTCATTTGCACTTCCAAATTGCTTGATTTGCATCCCTGTCGGCAGAAGGGTGAAGTCTAGATGTAGCCTATAAGACCAGATATGGATATGAAGATGGTTTGTTTTTCCTAACTTACTACATCATGTGGAAATATTGTAGAGCTTTCTAAATAGTGGACAGGCTGTACAACATAGAAACTAAAGCAAATTTCACACATAGCTTAAAGCATCTTGTTTTGTTGGTCCTTCCCGAGAAAATCAGATGTGCAAATATTGAGAGTGTTACCCACTTCTTATGTCTAGGTCTTCCAATTGTTCATGCAAGAATAAGTAACTGCCACTTTACTACTGCTGTGAAAGCAAAATCAAAGTGACAGCAGAATAAAGCTGCCCCTTACTTCCTTCACAATTCTCAAACATAAACTATTGTCAAATGTGTTTTTTTTCTGAGAGAGAAGGAGAGAGAAAGAGAGAGATTAACAGAATACAAATATGGTCTCTGTTGGTTAGGAAATAAACAAGACAAGAACATGTAGAAACAAATGCTACATTGGGAAGTTGTCTACTCTTACAAGAATGTAAACATAACAGTAGTTGACAGTACACTCTCACACATGTTGTGGGTTTTTTTAAGTCTGTCTGTTAGAAGGAGAAAATATTGAACGAAATATAAGAATTTTCTAAAAACTTTTTCCTCTGTAGCTGGAAACTGTTGCCTATATTTCAAAGAGCAGAACAGTGCCAACTGTCATGTTTATTCTCCCTCAAAAAGAAATCCAGGCAATGTCAAATAAAGCAGAATCCTTCTGGTCAGAAAATATATAAAATGACACAATTATATACAAAATCTGTGAAAAGTTTAAGATCAAACAAAAGTTGAAGCAATGATTTTTAATTAGTCACCTTTGCTCTAACTTTACTTTAATATACCATCTGGTGTATTTATTTTCAAAGTTCTCCCGAACCAATGTTTCATCTGACTGACATGGTTAAGGAACATAAGTTTTACAGTCAATGTCACATATGTGATGTTCGCCACATTACTCCCTTTCAACAACCTTTTACTCTCAAAATACAATATATCAGGTGCCCATTTTGCAGCAAGGTGAAATAGAGATGACCATGGTAGAGATGACTGAAGTTAACGATATTCAAGTATGCTAACCACTCAGCCCCCATACCTGGACATTCACTCTCAAATTACACTGGTAAAATGAATTTCTTATTCACTCTTCTTTCTCCATGAGCAAGTGGCCTCTTTCTTCTCCCTCTGCCTATAAGATATCAAAACCATTTTCTCCATCTTCCCAAGATTATTGTGTGTCACTCTTCCCCTGTCTCCAGTTCATTCTATCCTTGTCCTTGGATATGTGCTGTGCTTCTCTCCTGCTATTTCATAGCTCAATGATCACAGAGAGAAAATAACTGTGGGAAAGAAAGTCCTGGGGGTAGTGCAAACTGGGGTCTGAGAAAGACACTGAGCAAATTTGGAATTATCTGAGGCAAGTGTTCTGATTAGTGCATCCCGATGTTCCCAGCATGGTAAATAACCTCCCTGATTTCCTCTTTGGAGCTAATCTTAAAATGCAGCTCTGATAAGTAAAGTTACTGTCTATAATCACTGTTGTTTGATTCCTAGATTTTCATCTCCTTATAAATGTTCTCAGTATGTAATTTAAACTTTGTTTGTTTCCCTGCACCCTGACTTGGGTTTTAAAATTACAGCTGGTTTCTTTCTTTCCTACATGCCATGAAATCTAATAAAAACTGCAATGGACCCTCAGCTGCACTTGGGCAATTTTTTTGGTTTCAGATCACACCTCAGTAACAACTGTGGAAGCTCAATTGCCTTCAGTGAGTTTGCACAGGTACGATTGGTTGCACCTTAGTTAAAAAAATCAGATTCCATCAGTGATGTATAGGCAAGTACACTTATTACTATTGGTCTAGCAATGCCAAACAAGTATGGGGAGAACAATAAGTCACTATAATTGCATCAACATTAGAGTTTATGTCAGTATACAAAACAAACTCCTAACTAAAACAGTAAAGCTGATACAACTTTAAAATATAGACCAAGTCTAATTGTCCTGCAACTCATTTTATTTAGTAATGTGTTATGGATCCTATCTCTGCCAAATAGAGTGCAGTGGAGAATATTTATCTGTCTGTGTCTGTTTCATCTGCAAAATAGGAATTCACATACATATTTACTATTAGTTACTAAGTCTGAATAGGAAAAAATTACTAAAACAACCAAATACCTAATAAGTGTCTTTTCTACCACACTCCTGCCAATAATTCATTATGAGAGACAAAAAATGGAATTACTAAACATGCTTGATTTCATTATGCTTTACTAAAGCCAATGAATAAAACAAAGCAATTGAGACTATTACATTTAATTATTAGAATTAAATGGGTTTTTGTTTTTTTCTGAACAATTCATCTTTTATGTCAAAGAGGGAAAAAAAAGAAGTCTTGTGGTTAAGTAAGAGTCTTCTTGTGTGATCCTGGGCAAATCACCGAGAATATTTTTAAAAATGACCTCTCAATTTGAGGGGGTTTTTTAGTGCAAATGTAATATACCCAGCTTTAACTATTCATGACTAAAGCAAGTCTGCTGATAAAATGCTACAACCTGTACTGAAAAATATAAATAGGAGGAGATGACAGCATGAGCATCCGAGCTGATCTTAACTGCTATGACAAAATATGCAATAAGATCAGAAATGGTCTTACAAAACATGCTATCTTTCCAGCAACAGCAAGAAAAGTTAGGCAATGTAAAAAGGGCATTCTGAAGAACATTAAAAGGTCGTGCAGTGGTAGAAATGGTTCCAGAAAATGTCTGGATCATTAAGGTGAGAATGGGACAGTAGTGCTGTCCATGTTGTTCTGTTCATTCCATTTGAAACATGAAATATTGGCTGCTTAGAATTTTTTAACGCTAAGGAACATTTTAGCAATGGAAACAATACAAGACTGTGAAGGTAATCAAAGGTTTATGTTAGTACGGCTTGTGTTAAAAATTGGTGGGAGTGAACTCAGGGCAGCCAGACTGGCATTTTAGCACATTTGGGCCCCATAGTTTTGTATGTGACTTCATTAATACATTAGTGTTGATCTCGCGTATCTTGGAGAGCATTGGAATTCTATTGAATTTAGTGGAATTTCAGACTCATCATATATGCCAATTATGATTGCTTTTCTATAACTTTTTCCTTAGATCAGGCCTTGCTAAGTGAGCTAAGCTGAGCTACATACACACTATATTTGTTTTAACCTTGAAGTTTGTGGGTATTAATTAAAAGTTAATAAATCAATCACATTAAACTAAGAATAAAGGTATGCAAAATCATTACAAAGATGACCTGGTTGGTCTGGATTGTACTGTGTTCCAAACTCTGTTGAACAGTACTTCCTTCTCTTCTAATTGCCCACAAATTGAGTCCATTATGTTTTCAGTTATTTTATCTACTATGGAAATTAGGTTCATAGGCCACAAATTCTTTGGGTCATCTTTCTCTCTTTGTAGCCACGTTAGTCTTCCTCCAGTGCATTTACACCTCACCTGATTTCTGAAATGTATCAAATATTTATTGCTAGAGGCTCATCTGTTTCTTCAGCCATTTCCTTCAGAACCCTTGGGACTCATTCCATCTGGTTCTGGAAACTTGTGTTCATTAAGTTAGCTAAGTAAACTTTTATCGTCTTCTCTCCATTGTTTAGCTGTAAACTCTTTTGTTTGTTTCTTGAATTTGGCTCCTGCTGCGTCTTTGTTCCTGTCTTCTTCTTCTTAAAAACAGTAATGCCAGCAGTTCTATCTCTTTTCAACTTATTTTCCTCTTACTTTTCTTTTCATTTGCAGATAAATCACCGCCTCCATTTTCTTTGCTGCTCAATAGTCCCCTAAAATGAAACTCTAGACCTGTGAATGATCCCACTGATATAGGGACTCCATATAGATGCTGTGATGGCAATAGCGGATTCCCATGAACGATAGTGGATTTATGAGTCAACAGAATTCTGTTTCAGCCATATGAATGAACATACAAGTTTTACAGGTTATTACAGATAATTAAAACTAGCAAGAGAGAACCTTTGGCGAATAGAGACCAGGAGGGAGGTAAAAAATGAGAATGTAGTAAGTTGTGAAATGCCTTGAAAATGAAGAGAAACTGGTTTTGTTAGGCTCAATGTCCCATTAGTTGTTATATAGCAAATTCAAACTGTAAAAAGCTTCTTAATTTCATTTATTTTATAATTATCCAAAGGTTTTGATTTGAATTCACACTATCATGACCTTTTATTCCAAACTGTCCTGCACATTTTTGTTATTGCCTATATAGAGTGAGTGCATCTTTCCTTTAGTAATGTGCAAGAGAAGCATCAAGCAAATTATCCTGACTGTCTTTGTGTTTATGCACCAGTTATTAATCACAAAGATAGTGATATTTACTCACTCATAGTCATAATTGTGGGTATTCAATAGCACTTAGAGACTTCATTTGAGATTAAGGTCCTATTCTACTTAGCACTCTAAAATCAGAGAATAGAAAACAGTTGCAAAGAGCTAATGAGCTCAGATGATTAGAAATTTTCCAGTGGAACTTTTTCTGCCATAACATGCTAATTTGTCAAAATCAAAACAGTCTGTAGGACAGTCTAGATTTTTATGGCTCTTTCTGTAAAATCCTGGGTAATTTTCTGCTCATCTTCCTCTCTCTCTCTCTCTCTGGCTCCTTGGCATTTGACCTGGTGGGGTAGTACAGAAACTAGATAGACTAAATGGGAACCTGGATTCCTATCTCTGCAGCAACCCATCTAGTTGGGAAGCACAGGCTGCTTGTGAGTCCTGGGAGCTGAATTAAATATATATTTGCTTTCTTAATAAAAAGGTAACAAACACAAAAAATTAATAATCACTTTGCCAAAAGTATAAATCTTTGTAATTCTCCCTGCTTTCCCCTTCCACTGTCAATCTTATGTCCTCTAAATGGCCACAAAACAGGGGTCTCTTTCTGAACCCAGTGAGAGGTAGGGTGGAGGGGACTTTCAGCTTTAGAGTCTGGGAGAAGAAAGGCTGCAACAGTGACTGAATGTCTACTCTTGGAGTGGGTGGATGTGTCGCAACCACAACCCTAGTAGAAGAGAGCAATCCCTGCCTACTCACCATTTGATAAACACATTGGCTATGTCTACACTGGCATGATTTTGCGCAAATACTTTTAACGCAATAGTTTTTCCGTTAAAAGTATTTGCGCAAGAGAGCGTCTAGATTGGTCCAGGACTGATTGGTCAGAACGATGCGATTTTGCACAAAAGCGCATCTACATTAGCGGGACGCTTTTGTGCAAAAGCAGAAGCCTGGAACCATTTTGAAGAGGCAAAAGGGCACCAGCCCTTTCCGCGTTCGGGGGCTGGAGCTCCTTTGAGACACGTGCTTAAAGGGATCTCCCCAGACAGCTGTTTCTCTCCTGCTGTGTGCTATAGGATCTCTTGCAGGGACTGACAGCCGTAGCAGTTCTATTTGTGGTTGCCCTCTGCCTTTTTGGACACCACTGACTTGTGCCTTTTTGTGCCTTTGGCTGATGTTTTTATCTCAGCTTGTTTCTTGTGCCATGGAGCCAGTGGTGGCCTTGTGCCTGCTCTAGCCCCTTCCGGCTATTTTAGAGTGCCTGCAGCTGCTGCTCCAGGCTGCTGCACTGCTCCTCCAGGACCTCGAGGCACAGGTCACTCTGGACTCCCTCACCACGGAGGCCATGGCGTCCCTGTGGCATCCCCACCTTAGTGTGGAGAGGCCACTGTGGAGACTGGTCACCAGCACCATTGGTGGGACTGGCTGGTCCTTGGGCAATGGGACGACCAGCAATGGCTCCAGAACTTTCGCATGCAAAAGCAGATGTTCCTGGAGCTGTGTGCCTGGCTCGACCCTGCGCTCCAGAGAGCCACCACCCGGCTGCGGGCACCCATCTCAGTCGAGAAGAGGGTCACCATCGCACTATGGAAGCTGGCCACCCCGGACAGCTACCGATTGGTGGAACACCAGTTCGGGGTGGGCAGATCGACCGTCGGTGCTGTTGTCATGCAGGTAAGTCCCAGGGGGAGTGTGTGTGGGAGGGTGCTGCACTCCATGCCCAGGGGCAGGCAATACTTCAGGCTGGGTCACCCCGGGGTTTGGGTCGTCCCTCCCTTGCACAGGCCTGCTGGTGGGGGGCAGGGCCCATAGGGCGAGGGGGCCCTGGTGTGTGTGTGTGTGTGAGGACAGACGGCATCACGGGGGGGGGGGCAAGGGAGCATGCACTCACCCTGCTTTATGTTATGTGTTCCCCTGTGTTTCTCTGCACCCTTCTGCAGGTTGTCCGTGTCATCAGTGACATCCTGCTCCAGAGAGTCATCCACCTGTGCGACATGGAGGCTACAGTGGCCGGCTTCGCTGCCCTCAGGTTCCCCAACTGTGGGGGAGCCCTGGATGCAACCCACTTCCCCATCCATGCCCCAGAGCATCGAGTGGCCCATTTTATAAACAGAAAGGGGTATTTCTCTATTGTACTCCAGCCCCTCGTGGACCACCATGGCCGCTTCCTGGACATTTATGCGGGATGGTCCGGCAGGGCACATGACGCCCGCATGCTACGCAACTCCGGCCTGTTTGGCAGGCTGGAGGTGGGTACTTACTTCCCCCAGCAGGAATTTACTGTCGGGGACGTGCCTATGCCCACATATGCTGTGGGGGACGCGGTCTACCCCCTGCTGCCCTGGCTAATGCGGCCCTACACGGGCACCTGGACCACAACCGGGCCCGTTTCAACGACCGCCTCAACCGGGCCCACAACCAAGTAGAGTGCGCCTTCGGGCATCTGAAAGCCTGGTTCCGTTGTTTGCTCACCTGTCTGGAGATGGGTGAGCGGAATGCCACAGAGGTAGTGGTAGCATGCTGCATGCTCCACAATCTTGTGGAGCAGAGGGGGGAGGCATGGATGGCAGGCAAGGGCCAGGCCTTCGAACAGCCCCGCCCAGCTGCCATCCGCCAAGTGCACCATGATGGGGTGCGCTTCTGGGAGGCCCTGATGGAGATGTTCTCCCAGGCCCCATAGTAGGGTCGCCTCTGTCTCCCTTGACATCTCCCATTCCCAACCCTTCCCTCCTCCCCTCTCCTTACCTCCCAATAAACAACCAACACAGGGTTTTTTGGAACACAACGTTTGAACTTTTTATTTATAATGAGAAGGGGGCAGATGTAGGATGGGAGGGGGAGGAGGCTCTTAACTGAGATGGGGAGGAGGCTCTTAACTGGGTGGGGGGAGCTACTGCTGGGAGGGGTGGCCCCTGCAACTGCTTCTGCGGGGGCAGACCTGCACATGGGGGTCATGCCGCGTCGGGGCAGGCAGCAAGGGGAAGTTGGCAGGAGGGGCAGGAGCAGGAGGGGGCATTATGGGAGCAGAAGGGGCGAGAGCAGGAGGGGGCACGGGCAGTGCTATGGGAGGGATGGCGGGTGCATGGGGCAATGCCATGCCATAATGTATGGCATGGCCAATGTGTGCAGTGAGGGTGGAGATGGCAGGCTGCCTGGCGCCACTGCAGATCTGCCTCCACCCGGCGCGTGATGGCTACCTCCACCCATTCGATGGCCTGCACATGCTGCCAAAGGAGCTGGTCCTGCTGCTGGACCCGCAGGCTTGGTGGTTGGGTGGCTGGGGGTGCTGCTGTTGCCACTGCTGCAGGGCTGGAGGGTCCCCCGCTCCTGCTTGATCCTGCTGCAGGAAACATAAGAAAGGATGGGTCAGTCAGGCAGCCCGGCCACTGTCCCCACACCCCATGCCCTCCACCCCTGAGCCTAGGTGACATCATAGTAGTGTGGCTTGGGCTCACTCGGTTACCCGCCACCCCCCATGTTTCATGTTTACATACAGGACCGCACCTGGAGTAGGGTCCTCCTCCATGTATTGTAACCACTGGTCTGTGTCCTGGCCCCTTGGGGGGTGGCAGGGCGCTTGTGTTGTGTTAACCTGTGGAACTCCCTGCCGATGGAGGCTGTGAAGCTTTGGGCTAATCAATGGTGTTTGACAGGGAGCGAGATGAATCCCCACACAGTGCCTGGGAGCACATATGGCAGATGTGGTTTGGACTCTCAGATCCCCATCACATGGGATGTCTCCTGGATGGAACGAGGAGAGTGACTGGGGGGTGTACCATCCTTGCAGCAAAACTCAGGTGGCCCTAGGGCCAGCTCAAGAGCTTCCCCCTCCCTCTCCCGCTCCCGCTAGCCCTCACACGCGGTAGCCCAGGATCATGTGTGGCCGCAGTGGGGACTTTCCTCGGGGAGCCAGCCAAGGCACCGGGAGCAGGCGAGGGGCTCAGTGGGGGCCACGTTCACAGGGCTGTGATGCCGCAGTTTTCCCAGGAGCAGCTGGCTGTGCCTCATAGCCAGGCATGGGACAGTGTGCCGTTCTGCGTGCTGCACCCTTGCGGAGGTGCGGGCTCTGGCCTGAGTCCCTGGGGCCCTTGCTGGTTCCAGCTGGCATCCACCCTTCCCCCCAGTCCTGCCAGATGTGTGTGAGCAGCACGGTCACAGGCGTGCCCTGGATCTGCTTGCCACGGCCACATGCCGCTCAGTCACCAGGCTGCACATGTTGCATACTGCTAATGCTACACAGCATGCAGCTCATGCGGCCTGAGTAACGCGCTCTCCCACTCCCCGCTCCGGGCGCCTGGCTCCCCCCCGCCCTTGTGAATGCAAAGTGCAACACTCACTGGTGGATCCTTCCCCGGCCTCCGAGGATGCACGGGAGACATTGGGGCTGCTGGAGAGGGCCTCCGCCTGGAGGGTCGCAGCGCTGTCCTCGTCCTCTGACCCACTGGCTGGCACTTGCTAATAATTCTGCTAACTTCATTAATTCAGGCTGAAACTTTTCATGTCAGATTTCTGACCCAGGCTGAACTCTGGAAGTTTAAATAAATCTGGTTCTGAAATATTAAGTTAAAATGTATTATTTTCTCCCCCTTTTTATTAGCATTTTGCTGAGATTCTCTATCATTCCCATATATTGCAGAAGCAATCTGAATTGTTGCAGAGGTGTCATCCTGGAAGTATGAGCTTTCTGTTGCATCTGTATGGAATACACCCACATTTGGCAAAGATCTAAGTGCACTTATGCGCAGTAGTCACTTGTTAGAACTAAATTCTGAAATTCTGTCATCACGGAGAATTTTCCAACCAGGGCTGAGCATGACATTTCTTGCAATTGCTGCAGTATTTTGCTGAGGTACAAGGCATGGAAACAGAGCACGGAGCATCTGTCTGTCTTATATTGTCAATGGAAGAGGAAGAAGATTGACTGAAGTGGACAGAAAAAAAAAAGCCGTCTATGCAAAGGCAGGCAGGGGAAGTCTAAAAAGACAAGTTAGTAATAAAAAGGTAAACAGAGGCACAGAAAGGTTCTACGTTTTGCCAGAAGTTCCCACAGGACATTTTCAGAGCTAGTAGTGAAACCTGCTCTCCTCACTCTCCATTCATCACTTTATCCATTGGATAGTCCTGCCCTTTCAGGGCACATCTACACAGCAGGACAAAAGATATGCAACTTCAGTTATGTCAAATGTGTAGCTGAAGTCAAAATAGCTTAATTCAGCTTTTGGTGCTGTGTACTCAGCAGGAAGTAGAAGGAAGAGCAGTCTTCTTTTGTCTTTCCTTACTGCTCATGAAATGAGGATTACAGGAGTCGGAGTAAGAAGTCCTCCATCTCAAAATTATTTCAAAATAAAGGCTTGCTGTGTAGACGTGCACTTTGTTATTTCAAAATAACCAGTTATTCCGAAATAATGCTGAGGAACCCTCAGTATTCAACAGGTAATTAATTGCTTACTATAATACACTTTAAAGTTTTCAGTATGTATATTTACTGTTGTGCATTCCCTAACCTGGAATAAATGTTAGACAATTTATGCTCCTATTTTAGTGAAATAATATAAATTAAATTTAAGATAATTTTATAAACCTATGCTGTAGAACTCTGCACATAAGCATCCCCAAAAATAATGTCAGGAGGAAGATTTGTGACAGAGATTGTTTGCTCCAATTCTGATTCATTTGAGGAGTGATCATTCTGCTGGCTGTGAATGACAGGAGCCAGAGGCATTCTCAAGTGAGGTTTAAGAGATAATGAGACACGGTTTACACATTGTGCATATACATTACCTAACCAGTAAAGGTACTCCTCACTGTAGATTTGTTTTATTTAAAGTAATCTGCAGAGCATTTAGATGAGCTTGCACATGGGATTATTTCTATCTGGAATATATGGGAATATTTATTCTCTTTCACAGAATTAATGTGAATCTTTTAGAAGGACATTATTTGTTGAACCAAGCTTTAGGCCCCATGTAAGTAAATGCAATATGTACTCCCAGATTATACCATCAAGACTGCCACTTTTCTTTCATAATTATGAGTTAGAAATTTTAATTTCCTGACTTGTCTGTTTTACATACTTACTCTATATTTACATCATTACATTATATTGTTAATTTCATAGAATCAGAGAATGCTGGGGCTGGAAGAGACTTTAGTAGGTCATAGAGTCCAGCCCCCTGCCCAAAGCAGAACCAACTCTAACTAAATCATCCCAGCCTGTATAGTATCATTCTGTATAGTTATTTTATGACATTTCTCAGATAACATGTCCCTCAGTAATAGCTGTTCATGTCTGATTATCAATGTGTGTGATTAGCTAATGAAATTTAACTTTGTTCCTTGAGGCTTTAATACAGAAGAATGAAAAAAAATGAAAAACATATTGATCTCACTTTTGATAAGAGAGAGAAACAAATGAATAAAATTATTGTACAACCAGGTACATGGAAATACAAGTCTTTAATAGAAGTCATCGGTGTGTTTCTCAGCTCTTAAGCCTCTTTGTTAAGATTGTCTTATTTGGTTGTAACACCATCATTGTATAAAGAGACAGCTAAGTGCCATCCAATATAAGAATTAAAGTGTTAGGGTTGGGAAGAGAGGAGAATTTTAATTATGTAAAATGAAATTGGTATTAAAAATATTTTACTTAAAAGTATATGATCAAACTCTTTCTCTAACTGTGACCCCACACAAGAAGGGTGACAGCTATTTGTAGTAGTGATCATTTTGTGCGTTATTATTAAGTTCAGGTAGAATTTTAGCAGCATTTTTTTTTTTCTGTTGAAGAAAAGGCATAACTGAATGATTATCAGGACATAACATGGAAGTGGAATGGATTGTTAGTTCTCTATCCAATAACCCTACCCATAGAACCTAAATAATGAATAAAAACATCTGCTTGTCCTCTTCATAAAAAAATAATTTGGTGGCCCAGCAGGCAGCTCAGCAATTTCATAATCCTCCCTTCAATACATTTTACTCTTGTTCAAAAAGAGGCTTCCATTCCTGAAGCAACACACTTCTGGAACCATCCCTCTGCTATTGGAATGGGCAAATCAAGTGAGCAAGACATTGCATATATGAAGAAATGGTCAACTTTTTGGTAGAAGTTTTAGTATATTTATTTGTGCGTGTTTAATACATATCTGATTAATCATATTAATATTGTTGATGGTCTATTGAGTTCACATGACAAAATATAAGCACATTGTAAGCCAGCTTTATATTAACACAAGATGGTCAGGATAAATATCTGCACCCAAAAGCTTGTGGAAACTGTCATGCTTTGTCAAACATAGACAATAGCCATCCTAAAAGGACGGAGAGGGAGGAATATTCTGATCCCATCCCCTTTATAAACAGGAGGAAAGCAAACAATATTACACTATTCTGTCAATCCATAAGATTTTGAGGTAATACAAATATAAGTGACGTATAGGTTGCACTTGGATAATAGGAAAACTTGAATGTGCCATAATAATGTAGGACTTAAACCAGAATTTGGAATACTTGTGCTATCCAATAGGTCATAAAGGAACTCTGAGAACTACTGTAAACTGGACAGAATAGCAGTAGTTCAACTGTGTATCAAAAAATGATATAGGGTCTGTCTATACTGCAGGGTTTTTGTGCAAGAAGCTTTTTGCAGAAGAGATCTTCCGCAAAAACTTCTTGCGCAAAAGTGCATCCACACCTCAAAAGCGCATCCCGGTGTGCTTTTGCGCAAGAGAGCGTCCATACTGCATGGATGCTCTTGTGAAAGAAAGCTTTCATGGCCATTAACAGAATGGCCATCAGAGCACCTGTGCTTTTTGCACAAGAAATCCCTGTAGAGCATTTGCACATGCTTTTTTGCAGAAGAGCTGTAGCGCAAAAAGTAGTTATTCCTTGTGGGGAGAGGAATAACTCTACCAGCAAAAGCCCACTGTCCTGTCAATTTACTGTATTTTTTGTGTGTGCAATAATGCGCTTGAGGTGTGGATGCTCCATCGGTTTTTGCACAAAAACCTTGGAGTGTAGACATATCCATAATGCTCTGTAACCAGGGGACAAAGAGAAGGCTTATTTTGCTTCTGAGACATCCTGCTAATATGAAGATGTAGGTAGGCATGTGATACATTTGAATGTCTTACATAGAAATGGATGAAGTTTGTGGAGTTTCACATTTTGGTAAACCTCTCAATCCGTTCCTTGATTGCACAGTACTAATCTGAATGGTCAGACTTTTGATTCTGTAATTGTAAAACCCATTTTTCCTAGGGTGATTCAACATATTTTTCCTAGCTAAACATGCAAATGAGAGCACTATTGAAAGTAAGCAGTGGACCTTACTTTGGGTACCTACCTAATTCTGAATTTTTTTCTATATTTGCTAGCTCGCCACTCTCCAATCCTTTTTTTTTTTATTGTTTTATTTCTGTTTTTACTCTGCTTCCTTCATTACTTCATTTGACAGCATATTCTAAATGGAATGAATATTTAGTAATGATGAACTTCTGAGCTAAAAATTGCTTGTATGGGTTTAAAATAAGATTGTTAAATTTATAGCGACTAAATAATTTAACATTTAATATCAGTTCAGAATGTCAGAAGAAATAAATCCAATAATCTGTCTTCACTGGAACAGGTAGCAGTTTTAAATTAATTAATTCACGATTTAGGGGGGAAGAACTATTCATAGGGATGGGGAAGAAAGCCATCCATTTCTTTCCTTCTGCAAAAGTGAGGACCACAAAGTGGTGCCTGGACAGTACTGTCAACAGCACTAGTGGCTTTTCTTGTTTCATTGCTCTCTACATAACATTAAGATTATGAAGAAACCCCACAGTCATAGATGTGAGTCCCAAATAACTATTTTAATAACCATATACAAACATACAGGCCTAGCCATGAAAGAGCACTGTTGCTATGTTAGTATCTAGCAGTAATTTGGCAATGGAGCCATTAGAAAGTTCTCAGTTTATTTAAAGGGATAGTCTGAAAATCCAATACACTTCTGCCATAAAAAGATGTCTGTAGTTTTGTCTGTGGTTTCACAATTACTTTGATAGGACTAAGGAATGCCAGGTGGACCCAAACAGATAATCAGGCTGTAAATTGCAGGAATTAAGGGTGAGAGAAAGCTCACTTGAGAAGAGGTGTGCTGGGCTAGTATAAACCCAGGAAGCTGAGAGCAACAAAGGCTGCTTGATGGAATTATGTTACCCTCTATTTTGTAGATAGGGAAGGAGGGATCCTAGGAAAAGAGTAGACCCCTGGGAGAAGGTCATAGGGTGGAGAATACAGCTTGTGGGATAAGAAGCACCCCATGGAGTAAACAGCAAGGTGGAGGACTGAACAGACTTGACCTGTGTATTGTAGTGGCTCTGAGATGGAATTCAGTGTAGAGAACTGGGCTAAGTTCCCCAACCTGCCACAGGGAAAGTGGCATCGGTGGGGAAGTGAACTTGAAGATTGCCCGAGTCATTGCGGAAGTGAGAGGGTCAGGGCAATGGGCATAAGGACTGTTTGATATCCCAGAAGAGAAGAGACTTTGAAGGACTTTACCCTGGAAGGGGGGAAGGTTGAGTAACTTGGCTGGATGGCTTAATCATGAAAAGGCAGCTGCAACTGCTGAAGTAAGAGAGGAGCTGTGGAGCAAGAAAAGGAAGAGATAGCAGGTAACTATAAGAAGGGACATCGACCGCATGGAACTAATGCCCTAAATGGCCAGGAGAAGGTGCCATACCAGCACCTCATCCCATGGTCTCACCCTGCTGGCCTAGGCCCACAGAAGTGCTTGCTACAACACCTCTTACCAAGCTTCTTCCAGCACAATAGAAATAATTTGTATAATGCATCCACCTATGGTCAATCGTATTGTGGGCTCTTTCCTATTACCCAGTGAAGTTCAGCCTTAGTGGCCTTGTCTTCATTAGGGAAAAAAAGGTGTTTTCTTGACTCAGTTTAACTACTAAAAGTAAAACTCTGGTGAGGATCAGGCAGTTTACAGTTGTCCCATAAATTAGGAGGCACCCCATAGATTTCAACCTGACCTTCCCAGCTGATGTAACAACTGCAAACTACCTTGTCCGCACTAGGGTTTTATTTTGTGTTAATTAACCTGAGTTAGGTAACTTACACCAATTTTTCCTAGTAAAGACAAGTCAATAAGAGGCAAAATTGAGCCTTATATGTTCTCTGTTGCTAGCCCTAGATATCTGCTCTCTTTTTCCCCCCTCCATTTTCTACACAGCCCTGAACACAGTATTGGTGCTCTATAAATGCAATAAAAGTAAACTACAGTGAATTCAGAAACCAACTAAGAATTAAAGTAAGTATTTGAGAAGACCAGTGTAAACACTGCCAGTGATCTTAATCTCATTGTAAAATAGTTACTTGTTGAGGAACATTTCCTTTGTAATTTCATGAACTTTACTAATCCTTTTAAGTATATTTTCTATTTTTTCAACATCATGATTTTCTGTGATGACCCTCTTAATATTTGACTGACAAGCACCTGCAACTTTGAAGTGATCCCATTGAAAATGTCAGTTGCTGGCTGCATATTTCTCTTTTCTTTCTGTTAAATTATAGCCTGTTACATTTTCCTTAGTTCTGGTTTTTGTTTTATTTTAGTGGAGGCAGTGAATTCTTACATCTGTCATCTATTGAGAAATTGATTAAAAAAAGAATCCAGTTCACATATGATTACATTCCTCTTAATGGTCATTTAAAAAACTAATGTATTTATACTTTACTTTCTGCGCCCTTTGGGAATCCCAGCATTCTATAGAGTTCTAATACCTGCATGATTTCCACAAGGTGTTTGACATGAAAGATAGATTGCCAGACCTTTGGAATTTACACTTTTTAAGTACACTTGAAGTTAAATGAATTAAACACATGAGATACAGCTTCATGATAACAAACTAAAGACTATGTCTATACTGTGCCTGTTTAGCGCAAGAAATATTCAAATGAGGCAAAGCGTTGAATATCACCGTGCCTCATTTGCATAATTAATGAGGCTCCGTTTTTGCACAAAAGGGTTTTGCACAAAAAGGAGACACCTGCACGGCTCCTTTTTTGAGTAAAACCCGCTTCTTGCGAAAGAGCTGTTCTTCCGCAAAAAGGAGTTGTGTCAATGGCTCCTTTTTGCATAAAAGCCTCTTGTGCAAAAACGGAGCCTCATTAATAATGCAAATTAATCCACTCTTCGCCTCACTTTCATATTTCTTGCATCAAACGGGCACAATATAGACAAAGCCTAAGGGTGTGTCTACACTGCAGGGCTTAATTTGAAATAAGCTACACAAATTGAGCCACGTCAATTGCGTGTCTTATTTTGAAATAGCTTATTTTGAAATAGGGAGTGTCTGCACCACACTGATTTTGAAATAGAACACTCTTCCTCCTACTTCCCTTCCTCCTTTTACAATGAGGGTTACAGGAGTTGGAGTAAGAAGTCCTCCAGCTGGACAGTATTTTGACACTATTTCATAATAACTGCCTGCTGTGTAGACACGGACTAAGTTATTTTGGAATAGAACTAGTTATTTTGAAATAGTGTTGAAATGTAGACGTACACTAATTTGGATGTATATTTGACACACGAAAAAATTGTGTCTCCAGTAAAATATGTTTACTTGTGATGTGGTACTGAGACACGAAATTCATCTTTGGATTCTCTAAAGTTTCAGACATAGTCGGTTTAAGCAAGTCAGACAAAGCTGGAACATGAGGTTTTGGGAAAGCTGTTTGCTCTGTACATGTAGCTGTTTTCTTTAATAAATATTTCCCATTCAAGATTTGCAATGATTCTATGCATTGTAATACCTATGCCCTAGTGTATGACAGTTTCTGTGTGGAATTTGTTAGTGTACTGAATTAGGATTAGAACCATATAAATAATGCAGTGATGTATCTACTGTATAAATACATCCATCCAGACTGTATACTCATTTTATAAAGTTTGTGGTATTAATTTCTGTACTCACTCTAAATTATTATAAGTACTATGAAGTAGGAGGTCAGGAGGTCTGTAAAAAGATAAGTTGAAGGAAGGGCAAGTGTACCTGACTGACTTTTTAAATAAATCAATTACTGTTTGAATAAGGCTCAAGGAGGAAGGGTTAATTTAGAATCTTTCCTGATTTCAGTAGGCAACAAACAAACAATTGTTATTTTATTCCTTATATTCTTTTAGTCTATCAGATTATCACTTTATTTTTGTTTGCCGTTTTTATTGAAACAGGGCTCTAATAAATAATTTACCAATCTAATTACAACTAATCTTCATGTTCTTATCATATGTATCCTGTGAACTGAGCAATTTTAGGCTTAGTTATTAACATTCAAATAAATATTGCAGGATGACAAAGTAGAACACTCTTTATAAATTGTGTATGTGTAATCCACCAGTTTGGCAATGAAGATTTCATGTTATCTCTTTCTGAATTCTGGAGTGACTCTTAAGTCTAAAGCATGATATGAATGCTCATGAGAATATCAGGCAGACAAAGTCATTGGTGAGCATCTTGGTAGTTATGGCAAGTGTATGACACTTTGCCCTTACAGCTAACAGTTATTTCTGTCCTCTTCATACACCTGTGAAGCTCTGTGTGTTCTGTCTTGCCATGCTTATCTATTTAACCCAGCCTTCTCAAGATCATCTGGTTTTATTGCACCAAAGTATGTGCTGTTCTTGATATTGTCCTTGTAGCCCTTCCCAGGGTGCCCTCAAAGCCGATGTCCTTGTGCCAATACTCCAAAGAAAATTTTTCTGAGGAGCCTATGTTCAGGCATAGTTGGGCTTTTATCAACATGGCCTCAGTACTTTTGGCATTGACTTGTGGAGAACCTCCAGGTTAGTAATTTTGTCCTGCCAGCAGATGCACATAATGGCATGGAGAGACCACATATGGAAGGCCTCTAGTGGTTTGATGTGCCATTTGTATGGTGTCCAGGTCTCACAGCTGCAGAAAAGAGATGTGAGCACAAAAGCATTACAGAGTTTTATTCCTGGTTTAATTTATTTCTTTGCTAAATATATCTGTATGTTCTGAGTGGGAGACAGTACGGTCCCTGTCTAGTAACATCAGGTTGCTAAAATATTTCAGAAGCAGCATTGCCACCTACAAGTGTTCAAAATCATGAGTCAATCCTCTAGTTTATGTGAGAATCTCAGCTTTCATTAAAAGAGATCACATGAATCTGGGTGCTGAGATATTAAGAATATCATCAAATGTTGGGGAAAAAAAATTCCATTTCCATTTTATGGTATTAAATTGTAACTACACTTAAAATGCTCCATTATGGTGAAGAAAGAATAGAGTAACACTATCAGTAAACTTACTGAAGTGCTTTGGCCCATTACAATTGACTACTGTATTTGATAGCATGGAAATAAAATAAAGTAACAAGGCTTTCAATTATTCCACAATTGTAAAGCTCAATTAACCATGGCATCTGCCCTAGGCCACAGAATCTGTTCTCGTCTATCAGAAAGTATAGTTCAAAAGCAATTCTGGTTCTTTTCTGGCTCACTAACACTGTTCTTTTTGGAGCTTACACCTGTCTAATTTTTGTCTCTCCCTCCACATGAGCATAACTTTTCAAATGATTCTTGGAGCATAAAAAATCAAAACACACTGTCTCTTTTTGTGACTTCTAGTCAAGATGTTTTCAATATTGTTTTTTTTCTCTGTGCCAACACCCACAAATGCCACAATGCTGAAGGAAAGGAGTTGAAATGTGTGTATCTATTATGGTGCAGCTGTAACAGCATAATAATTAAGTTCATGTTAAAGGTTTTATGGTCTTCGCGGGGAGAGAATGCGACTTGAAACCTTGTTTACAAAAAAATCTAAAACATAAAAGAAAATCCAAATGGAAAATTGACAAAATTCAGAAAAATCTATTTTTTTCTACAAAACTTTTCATTTTCAAAAGCTGCATTTTCTGTCCAAGTCTCTTTCGGGGAAAGTTCCTCACCAGCTTTACCTATGACCTAGCATGTTCCATCTTGATTCTTTTTGGTCACAGCTATGGGAGTACTCAATGTGCCCTGCTTCAATTTTGTGAGCATGAGTTCATTTAATCACTCTTCTATAATTCTGACACCACTGTTGATAGCAGGTCTTTTGGAAAGAAGGAGGCGAGAGCGCATGTTCTACAAATTTCTTATTTCTCATGCAGCTGAAGCCCTTGCCCTCCATTTGAGCTGGCAAATGGCACCACCCACACACCAGAAAAACCTTTAGTTCAATGCCCATTTCTCAAGAGTTTCTTTCCAACCACACACTGCTACAACCCAGTTATTGGGGGAGGGAAAGCCCATTAGAGTTTCAACAAAGTAGAATATCTTACTGTCCCACAGTCCATTTATTTGGGTTTCTGTAACATTGATGAGGTCACCATTTTGGTTTTTGTGAGTTTAATGATGGTGGAGTACAAATTACTTTTCAGCATTGGTTGGGAGTAAATGTGAAAGCCCAATGGAGTATTAGAGTAGTATTGTCTAGCAAGCTACCAATATGAGTGGGGCAAGGAATGTAGAGTAGCTTTACCCTTAACTTATTTTCATTTTTAAAAATATTTTATCTTGGTTAATACATACTGAGGCAACTTTAACTGTCACTAAATATAATGTTTATTTAACATGCAAAGAAGGCTGGAAGAGTTATTAATCATCCTATTCCAGGGCATAAAGTGACCTTTGATTCATGGAGTTGGGAAGAAATTTCCCTGATTGTCAGTTTATTCTATAGCTTCCTGGCTTGAGCTATCACATCTTCCCCTAAAGCATTTGTTATGGATCATTGGCCTGATACAAAATGGCAATTTCTATGTTTAGGTGTTAGCAATGGTAATATCTATTGTTAAATTCTTAGTTGAATAATTGTTCATTATTGGTGGCCTTCTAACACTACTTGAAAGTGCAAAATCCCTTTTGGGGTATATACATTCGAGTAGAGCAATGTACTTAAGTTTAGGAGCTGGGTGTTTCTGTTTGATAAGAAAATAGTGTCAAACCATAGCCAAATTTTCAGCTGTAATCAATTCATACACAGTGCAGCAAAGATACACCCAGAAAGTTGTCTGAAGACTACTTTCCAGTCTCCTTCCCACCCCCCAGCGTGAGTCTGCAGCAGACGTAGAATAGCCCCTAGCGGAATGCAAAGTCTCCAAAATGATGCTTGAAGTTGCAACAATTTGAGAGCCCATAAAACATCGGAAGATTTGAATCACTGTCTTAACTCTAATAATATAATTGCAATGTAATAATGAAGATAAGGGAATTTAGCAACTGTTATCCTTGTTTTATTATTCTCATGTTATTGGTGTAATAAGAGAGCATTCTGCTTTTCCCCAAAGTACAATGATGTAGTCCCATGCATTCCCATGCTTAGTGTGCTATTGCTATAATCTCCCATCTTCTTTTATTTCTGTTCAGGACACCTCATTGAATGAAGGATGACATTCTGCACAAAGTGGGAGGCTCTTCACAGTCTCTTCATTAAAGTTTACTTTAAAGATTGTTGAGTAGAATTGTGCAGGGAACACTTGTGAATATCACCTCTGGTGACTAAGTACATGCTGGTGCTGCAATTAATTAACTAATTAATTAACTAATATTTGTACAGTATTTCTGTACCTGAACATTTCTTGGTAATATAATAGTCTTAATTCTGAGCACCCTCCCCCCCTTGCTTATAACAGCAGCAACAAAAGAAAGGGGAAAAAGTCATTCAGTTTTAACTAATTCTCAGGTTAATTTGCCATGGAATTGTGAGAACTTCCTATAGAAATTTATGACTGCTTTGCAGCCAATGACAAATAGACTAAAATTTGTAACAGCTTTGAAAGACATTGAAACACACTTAATATGAACTACAATATTCAGGATTGATATCTTCCTCCCACTTCATAGAAAACTAAATGCTATTCATAAACTAACTGTCCAGTTGGAAAATATATGCACACTACTGCTTTCAGCAGTACTACTGCAATGCATAAAATTGCTATGATTCTTACTGTTCAGCATATTAATGGCTTTATTTTACATATTTCCCTGTACTTGTACATAATGGATAGTGTACCCTATGGTGACAATATAGATTGAACAGCCATGTGCCTGCAGCCTTCTTGCAGAACTAGCAGGTTTTTGATTGGCTATGACAGGTTTGGGGAAATGACCATTTCAGACAAGACACAATGAAGCAGAAAATGGGCAGATGCTGTAAGTTGCATAATCAGTATAAAGAAAATTCATCTGCCATTTATAGTACATAAGATAAACCGATGGGATGCTGACTGTTTCAGGCTAATTTAATGACAACCTCTAACCATCTGGATAGAAAGCTGTACTTTGTGAAGGCCTAATGCTGACCCATATAAGTTGATCTAAAAACAGTTGGGAAGTTTTAATAATGAATTATACATCAAAGCAATAACTCATTACTGCTACAAGCCATGAAATATTTATTTTTAATCTGACAGTTCTACAACTGCTGAACAACAAGAGATTACACTGTGAAGCGGCATATATAAGAAATGACTTCTTTAACTCCACTAGTAAATGCATAGCTTTCTGAGTACCATGCTTTGCATGCTAGCTGTGGGAATCTGTGGAAAATAAAGCTGTTCTCCCACACCTTTATGAGTACTTCATTCCCCTATCATGGGGTGTTATCCCTACACACACCTTGAAAGAGTTGCGTTAGGCCACATGGACCCCATTAAACATGAAATGGGGAGAGACTTAGGCTGTGTGACACGGGCTAATTAGAGGGAAGCTCACCTGTGAGGGAACAAGTAGAGCTTTTATGAAGATAAAAAGTGGTGATATAGGGAGGAAGCCCACAGGCAAAGGAGAAGGAAGGAGCATAGGAACATCTGAGAAAAAAAAATTATCTAGTAGGTCTAAGAGAAAGGAGTCTGACTAAGAAGGCTGGTGACTGGAAAGCTTGGAGAGTCATTGCTTTTGCCACTACATTACATCCTACCTTAAGTTAGATATAGCCACAGTCTTTAACTGGTCTCTACAGCGGTCTGGTTCCTGAACACCACCTTGCAGTGGGTGGTAGGCTGGGGCAGTGACTAGGCAGACTGTGGAAGTGATGTACGGCAGCAGAAACACCTGAGGCTGCTTGTTCAGACTCCCACAAGAGAAGAAAACACAGAGTGAGCTGGCCAGAGAGCTGAGTCATGAAGCAGCCACACTGCGGGTATGTCTAGACTACATAGCTCTGTCTCCAGGCCCATGTAGATTAGTTTACTAGACATACCCAAATGAAGCGGCGATTTAAATAATCGCCGCTTCATTTACATTAAAATGGCTGCTGCACAGAGCCGATCAGCTGTTTGTCAGCTCAGCGTGCTAGTCTGGACACTCTGCGGTCGACATCAAAGGCATTTGTCTACCGCCTCGGTAAAAATCATCCCACGAGGCATAACAGGGTGGTCGACAAATATCTTTGACGTCGACTGTGGAGCGTCCAGACTAGTGCGCTGAGCCGACAAACAGCTGATCGGCTCAGTGCAGCAGCCATTTTAATGTAAATGACATTTGGGTATGTCTAGTAAACTAATATACATGTCTCTGGACACAGAGCCATGTAGTCTAGACATACCCTGCAATTGTATGAGTGGGAGAAGAGATGTAACAGGGAATGAGAAGAAGGGGACTTCTGAACCAGCAGAGTAGGGTGGAGGTGAACATCCAAAGCATCCTGTAACACTCTGCCTTGCCCCCCACCCCCAACACGCTATTTCTCTGTAATGTCTACAAAGTCAAATGTCTTGGCATGCAGCTGCCATACAGGGTTCTTTCCACCAAAAATAAGAATCCTGCATACCAAATTATGCCCTCAATGATAAATATTCATTCAAAGTGGACATATAAGCATTAAGGAAATCATAATTTGGCAAAAATGCAATAATATAACTTGGCTAGCAGAATCTGTTCTATTTTGGTACTCATGGAGATGGAAAGAAACCAGCCTGACTCTCAGAGCCCACGCTGGCAGTTAGGAAACATACAGAAGCAAATTTGACTCAGAGTCAGTGATACAATAAACATATGTGCATGCACCCTGGTGCCATTTTTACAGAGCTATTCTTCTGAATAAATCCATGCTGCTATAGTACTTGACCTTGGGAAAATTTGATATCACTTGACCTTGGGAAAACTTATGCTGCTGTTCTCCTAAGCAGTGCTACATAGTACTGTGTGCTGCACATACCATGATGCACTTTTGTTTATTTTATCCTTTTACTGCTTTCTTATTTACAGATAGTGCTCCTAGTAGCCAAATTACCACCTTTGCTGGATGGGAATAAGGGAAAACCACACACACACACACACACACACACACACACACACACACACACACACACACACACACACACACACAGAGAGAACGAACAATGCTTTATTTTAAGAGTCCTTTTAGGGAAACACCTCAGCTTATCATGATTTTTTTCCTCTCCAGTGTATACTTCCACTGCCTTCAAGTTTACAATGAGTTTCAATCTAACATTTAACATGATCTAAGGGTGTTTCTTAAAATAAGGGGCAGGAAGTCAGCATCCCCAAAAAACAAAATCCAACAAAAAGCCTCACAGACCACTACTTTTTCATGGCTTTCAGCACTCGAAGCAACCTTTGTGATCAGCGTCTAATCTCTTGTATAGTACAGAGCATAGAATTTCCCCATATTAATTCCTAGAGCAAATTGTTTAGTACAAAATATTGATTTAAATATAGTCTGTGATGAAGAATCCACCGTTACCCTGATAAGTTGTTCCAATGTCTACTTGCCCTCACTGACAAAAACAAAAAAACAACAAAAAAACCCTTACACTTTATTTACAACCTGAATTTGTCTAGTTTCAACTTTCAGCCATGGCATTATGTTATACCTCTCTTTGCTAGAGTGAAGTGCCCATTAATATATATTTGTTTTCCAGGAAGGTACTCAGTAGACTTTAATAACTCTCCTCTAAATCTTCTCTTTGTGTGCTAAAAAAATAAGTCCATAATACATAAAAAGCATAATTGCTATAAAGAATGTTTTCTAAGTTTTGAATTATTCTTGTGTCTCTTCCCTGAACCCCATCCAGTCTGTCAATATTTTTCTTTAATTGTGGGCACCAGAACTGCACATAGTTTTCCAGCAGTAATTGCATCAAGGCCAAAATCCAGCATAATAAAACTTATCTACACTACTCAAGATTCTCTTTGTAACCCACATACCTACATTAGGTCTAGACTACACTCTTTTATTGGAAGAAGCTATGCAAATTGCACTATGCAATTTGCGAAGCTTTTTCCGATTGCTTTTCCAGAGGAGGCTTTTTTTTTTAGACGGGGCCAAATGGTGGAAAAGCCTCCTCTTTTAGCGAAGCCCTTATTCCTCATGGAACGAGGTATACAGGGCTCCTCAAAAGAGTTTTCTCTTACGCAAAAGAAAAAAACCACCACGGAAGGGCAAACACATTCCCTGGATGTGCAGAGTTTTTCCGGGATATCTCTGGTATCCCAGAAAAACCTGCCAGTGTAGACGTACCCCTAATGTGCTTCACTCTCTTATGTGGTGGCACTTAAACCACTTACCATGAGAGAAAAGAAAAGGGGAGTACTATTACTGAACCTGCAAGGCAGTTGGCTTTATAGCTCAGGCTGTAGAGCTACTTATGCTAAGCTCCAGATGTCCTAGGTTCAAATCCACCTGCTGATGGTTATACAAGGCTTGTGTGTTCCAATATTGCCTCAGCTCTTTTGCCACAGCATCACATTCATTCCTGTAGAATCCTACTGAGAAAACAATTTGATGACAATTTCCCATTGGCAATTCTATTTTGAGATTTATCCATTTTCCAGCTTGTAATTCATTTACTGTGTGTCAACTTCATTTTATATTCTAGTTTTTAAATCCAAAGTGTTTTCTGTACCAGGTAAAATCTGGTATTGAAATCAAAGTATTTCTTTTTTCAACCCAATTTGTACAAGTTTAAATTATTTTAATTCTTTCTTAATCAAGCCCCATGTCATATGATCAATCAACCTGTCCAGGATCAATTGGCATGATGACAGATCCCACCCCACCTCCTGAGGGTCCCTTATCCTACCTTCCTAATGGAAACCAGCTCCATCTCTAGGACAACTAGTATGGGCTACCGCACCGCTTCCAGGGTAAGAATCAAGCCTCCAACTCTGTGCTCCCCAAGCAAATGCTGTTTCTCCCTAATCCACCCAGAAACCCACACTGGGGTCATCCCATTTACTCTTTTTTTTTAAAAAAAGTCTCAACATTAACTTTTTTTTCAGTCTCCTGGAACTTCCCAATGCTACAAGTCTTTTTGAATATCAACATTAAAAAAACCGTGACTGACTCAGCCAGATCCTTTAAAACACTTGAATGAAAGTTATTTGGACCTGGTGAATTTAAATTAGCTATTTTGTTGTATATTCTGTTTAATATCCTCCAAAGACACCAGTGCTTTACTGCACTAACATTGACAATTCTACCACATCCGTCAAGTGATGGATTGATACCATTGTTACAATTCTTTTTGTTGCTAATAAATATTTTTTTAAACAAAATCTTTTTTTTTAATTTCTTTTTGCCTGCCTCTGGTTCTTGCTGGCTTCTCATGTGTTTCCTGTCATGCCTAGTTCCCACAAACCTATGCTTTGCCAGGTGACAGGCATAGGAGTCAGCTTTTCCCCAGTCTTTGCCCACTGCTCCACTGCACCTGAAGAATGGAATGAATTATTGTCACTCATTGGTGAAAAATGTCATATGAAAAATGTTGCATGAAGCTGCACAACATTTGACAGTTACACTCTAGCTGCAGAGTACCACTATAGTTCTACTCCCAGCTATTACATTTGCTGGTATGAATAATTCTGTGCATTTCACAGTCCTTATTGAGCTTTCTACTGTAGAATGCAAGCAAGCTAGATTTTTTCTTCCATATTTCAAATGGACTAATAGGTTGTGAAAACTCCTGTCGTCTGAAGAAGTGGGCTGTGCCCATGAAAGCTTATGATACCATCCACATGTTTTCTTAGTCTTTAAAGTGCTATCAGAGCATTTGTTGTTTAAGTTTAGGCTATGTAAGGTCAGCCTTGCCAGAGATGGAGATAGAATCTGTGCTTCTCATTTGCCAAACCTAGGTTTCATCCACTCAGCCATTCAGAATAAATGTGCTAAATCTATATGATCATCTGTGACCACAAGACTGCATTCCTCTCCAGATCCTTGAATAGAACCCAGGATTCCTTAGTTCCATTTTTCCCTTGCCACTGAAAAATTTGGGTGGCTCCTCCAGTGCTGGTGCCCATAAAGGATAAAAGCCTGTTCTTGCTGTCAGTTAGGGTATGTCTACACTACCAACCTAGTTCGAACTAGGGTGGTTAATGAAGGCAACCGAAGTTGCAAATGAAGCCCGGGATTTAAATATCCCAGGCTTCATTTGCATCTTACCAGGCGCCGCCATTTTTAAAGCCGCGGTAGTTCTGACTCCGTGCCCGCGGCTACACGCGGCACGGAGTAGGTAGTTTGGATTAGGCTCTCTAATTTGAACTACCGTTACTCCTCGTGGAACGAGGTGTACCGGTAGTTCGGATTAGAGAGCCTAATCCGAACTACCTACTCCATGCCGCGTGTAGCCGCGGGCACGGAGTCCGAACTACCGGGGCTTTAAAAATGGCGGCGCCAGGTAAGATGCAAATGAAGCCCGAGATATTTAAATCCCGGGCATCATTTGTAACTTCAGTTGCCTACATTAACCACCCTAGTTCGAACTAGGGTGGTAGTGTAGACATACACTCACTCTGTTACCTCAAGTGATAATAGTCAGTCTGATGGATCTAAAAGTTGCATTCAGAGCAGTATACGGTAATTTGCAATTATTAAAAAGCAAGCAGACTCCTTCCTTAGTATGCTTATGCTACCCCAGCAATAAGAAGCTGTCTCCATAACCCTGTTCTTCAGATTGTACATGCAATAAGAATGTACAATTAGGAAATATATGCAACATTCTCTGTTGTTAAGCCTACATTTCCCAAGACCTGGCATCACTGGGCAGCACACCAAGTTTTACACAGGTTAGGTTCATAAATAATGCACCAGTTCAGACAGCCTATTCACATTCAATTCACTCTCATGTGATACCATCTAATTGCCATTTACTGATTGTTTCATGATGATTCATTTGAATTGCAGCATCTCCGACAATGAAAACAATAATATATTTTATCTTAATTGATCTGACTTCTCAGTGTTACATGATTTCACTTTCATTTTCTGCTTTCAAACCTCACAAGATAAACAATGCGATGTCTATGGTAATATAACAATACTCCTACTAGATCTGTAGAAATGTAAGTTTGGATTTCTGAATCTAAAAGGATGTATCTCTACTATGGGAGCTAAAGAGACAAGTCCTTTAGGTTGGTTTCAATAAGCAAGGTATACACTTGTATACTTGGTCTAGCCAAATGACTCTGTGGGTTACATAGTTATTCCAAAATTTTGGTTTGTAATAAGATCACACAAATAGGAGTCTGTTTTTAGTCCTTCTTACACTATAGAATTCCTTCTTACAATATAGAATTCCTTCACCCAATTGATTAGGGTGAAGGAATTGTTTTAATACCCTGCGAATATATTCAAACCCTTGTTAGGTTTCAGATAATCCTAGGAAAGAATATTTAACTGCCTGACCATGTTCACTTCTTATTCCACCCAAGGATACTAAATATATTAGAGACTTGCAACAAATGGTGGAGTAGCCCTTCCTGATGTCTTGTAGCCATAAGTCAGAAGATTATGTGTTGAAATGAAGTCCCTTTCAGTGCATATCACCAGGCACTTGTTAACAACTCCAAGGGAGTTGCTGTTAAATATGGTGTTTAAGTTCCATAATAGTCCTTTATAGAAAGGCTACTGTTATTATCTCAGATAGATCACAAAACCTGTAGAAATAATATATATTTTCTATTAAAATGTATAGTTTTTTCTTTCAGGAAATGTTATGAGACTGGGCCTTATCTGTGTTTATGTCACCATAGTGGCAGCAAGGTCATGCAGAACTATTCTGGGCAGTAAATTATTTCATTAAACATTAATTCTTTCATGAAATCCCAATAACCAGAACATCACACTATGAAGATCTATGTGTCGTAAACAGAGATAACACCACTTCCATTTGGGATGGCTTCTCTAGGCGCCAGAAAAAAAACTTGTCCTTTTATGCAGACGGACTTCCTGGAAGCTCTAAAATACACTCAAGCCATCATTCTTGACTGTGGTCCTTGGTCTTCATGGCTCGCCAAAAAAAGCTGAAATCCCTTAGGAATTCTACTAAGAGAAAGCATTGGTGTTCATCAAATTTTGACAATTTTTTCATTTACAATTTCATTTAATCTAAACCAAAATATTTGTCTGGAATGTATTCTAGTCCAGAAGAAAAGGATAAAGACTCGCACAAAGGCAAATAATATAATTAATAGGTCACTTCCAGCGTATGTGGGAAAAGTCCTTGCTTTGAATTGCCTAGAGATTTGAACCTGTTTCTCTAACATACTGAATGAGTGGCTTCATCACCAAGCTCTTGTGTGTTCCCGAGTGGCCCTTTCTTTAATTATTTTATGGAAAATTTTCAAAAGATACAGCTTTCATTCCAAAATAGAGCATAAATAAATTCAAAATTTAAGTTTTTGCAAAACAGAATGCTTGTTTTGTAGCTAGCCCTAGAAATCATTACCAATTTATTTGAAGCAGAATCTACCACTCATTCTAAAGTAACAGCTACACTGCACAGTTATTTCAGAATAAGCTATTCATAGAATCATAGAATCATAGGACTGGAAGGGACCTTGAGAGGTCATCGAGTCCAGCCCCCCATCCTCAAAGCAGGACCAAGCTCCGTCTACACCATTCCTGACAGATGTCTATCTAACCTGTTCTTAAATATCTCCAGAGAGGGAGATTCCACCACCTCCCTTGGCAACGTATTCCAATATTTGACCACCCTGACAGTTAGGAATTTTTTCCTAATGTCCAATCTAAACCTCCCCTGCTGCACTTTAAACACATTACTCCTTGTCCTGTCCTCAGAAACCAAGAGGGACAAATTTTCTCCTTCCTCCTTGTGACACCCTTTTAGATATTTGAAAACCGCTACCCCTTAATCTTCTTTTTTCCAAACTAAACAAGCCCAGTTCATGAAGCCTGGCTTCATAGGTCATGTTCTCTAAACCTTTAATCATTCTTGTCGCTCTTCTCTGTACCCTTTCCAATTTCTCCACATCTTTCTTGAAATGTGGTGCCCAGAACTGGACACAGTACTCCAGCTGAGGCCTGACTAGTGCAGAGTAGAGCGGCAGAATGACTTCACGAGTTTTGCTTACAACACACCTGTTGATACAACCTAGAATTATATTTGCTTTTTTTGCAACAGCATCACACTGTTGACTCATATTCAACTTGTGGTCCACTGTGACCCCTAGATCCTTTTCCGCCATGCTCCTTCCTAGACAGTCGCTTCCCATCTTGTATGTATAGAACTGATTGTTCCTTCCTAAGTGGAGCACTTTGCATTTCTCTTTATTAAACTTCATCCTGTTTACCTCTGACCATTTCTCTAACTTGCTAAGGTCATTTTGAATTATGTCCCTATCCTCCAAAGAAATTGCAACCCCACCCAGTTTGGTATCATCTGCAAACTTAATAAGTGTACTCTCTATCCCAATATCTACATCATTGATGAAGATATTGAACAGTACGGGTCCCAAAACAGACCCTTGCAGAACTCCACTTGTTATCCCTTTCCAGCAGGATTTAGCACCGTTAACAACAACTCTCTGACTACGGTTATCCAGCCAATTATGCACCCACCTTATCGTGGCCCTATCTAAGTTAAATTTGCCTAGTTTATCAATAAAAATATCATGCAAGACCGTATCAAATGCCTTACTAAAGTCTAGGTATATGACATCTACCGCTTCTCCCTTATCCACAAGGCACGTTATCCTATCAAAGAAAGCTATCAGATTAGTTTGGCATGACTTGTTCTTCACAAACCCATGCTGGCTATTCCCTATCACTTTATTACCTTCCAAGTGTTTGCATATGATTTCCTTAATTACCTGCTCCATTATCTTCCCTGGGACAGACGTTAAACTGATCGGTCTGTAGTTTCCTGGGTTGTTCTTATTCCCCTTTTTTATAGATGGGCACAATATTTGCCCTTTTCCAGTCTTCTGTCTGCCATGATTTTTCAAAGATCATAGCTAAAGGCTCAAATACCTTCTCTATCAGCTCCTTGAGTATCCTGGGATGCATTTTATCAGGACCTGGTGACTTGCTGACATCTAACTTCCCTAAGTGATTTTTAACTTGTTCTTTGTGTATCCTATCTTCTAAACTTACCCTCTCTCTGCTTGTATTCACTACGTTAGGCACACCTCCAGACTTCTCGGTGAAGACCGAAACAAAGAAGTCATTGAGCATCTCCGCCATTTCCAAGTTTCCTGTTACTGCTTCTCCCTCCTCACTGAGCAGTGGCCTACCCTGTCCTTGGTCTTCCTCTTGCTTTTAATGTATTTATAAAATGTCTTTTTGTTTTCCTTTATACCTGTAGCTAATTTGATCTCATTTTGTGCCTTTGCCTTTCTAATCTTGCCCCTGCATTCCCGTGTTGCTTGCCTATATTCATCCTTTGTTATTTGTCCTAGTTTCCATTTTTTATATGACTCCTTTTTTATTTTGAGATCATGCAAGATCTCCTTGTTAAGCCAAGCTGGTCTTTTGCCATATTTTCTATCTTTCCTACACAGCGGAATTGTTTGCTTTTGGGCCCTTAACAACGTCCCTTTGAAATACTTCCAACTCTCCTCAGTTGTTTTTCCCTTCAGTCTTGCTTCCCATGGGACCTTACCTACAAGTTCTCTGAGCTTATCAAAATCTGCCTTCCTGAAATTCATTACCTCAATTGTGCTGGTCTCCCTTCTACCTTCTACCTTCTACCTTCTACCTTCTATTCTGGAATAGTTATTTCAAAATAGCTTAATTTCAAATAGCACGTCTAAATTGCAGGGATGCCTCAAAATTAGTTTGAGGGAGGTCATAATGTAGACATGCTATCTCAATTTAGAGTCACAAGAAGAATAAGTAAGAATGGTCCTGTTGAGGAGCTATTTCAAAATAGCAGAAGTAAAGCGTTTAAACATACCAGCTGTGTCTACATTGGCATCCCTTTCCGGAAAAGGGATGCTAATGAGACATCGCAATTGCAAATCCGTGAGGGATTTAAATACCCCCGCGGCATTTGCATTTACATGGCTGCTGCTTTTTTCTGGCTTGGGGATAAGCCGAAGAAAAGTGCCAGTCTAGACATGATTCTCCGGAAAATAAAAAGTATTGAAAGTATTGAAAGTAGGGATAAGAGATCCTCCGGAAAAGGGCTTATTTTCCGGAGAATCATGTCTAGACTGGCGCTTTTCTCCGGCTTATCCCCAAGCCGGAAAAAAGCGGCAGCCATGTAAATGCAAATGCCGCGGGGAATATTTAAACCCCCCGCGGATTTGCAATTGCGATGTGTCTCATTAGCATCCTTTTTCCGGAAAGGGATGCCAATGTAGACATAGCCACCATATTTAGAAAGAGCTATTTTGGAAGAGCTATTATTCTTCGTAGAATGAGGCTTACAGAAGTCAGAACAAGCCACCTGTTATTTCAAAACTATTTCAAAATAACAAAATTGCTGTGTAGACGCTCACATAGTTATTTCAGAGTAATAGCCATTATTCCGAAATAACTTTGCTGTGTAGAAACACCCTAACAGAGTAGTCCAAACAATGATAAAGTATCAGTTATTCAGCACTGTGGCCAACCTTCCATTTCTGAAGCTTCCATTTCTGAAAGGCTAACTCAATTATTACTTCTTCACTACCTATATCCAACATCTTTTTCAGTCACTGTCAAGACCAAGACATGGCACAGAGACTTTATTATTAGAAATTATCTTTTGAGCCAATATTTATTTTAACCTGTTTTTCCCATGTATTAACTTACATTAAGCAATTACTGTCCTTTTTATCCTGCTCGATTCCTTTCTATTTCTTCATTACTTTTTATAATTTCTTGCTTATTCTCTCACTTACATAAAAATATACACAGTCCTTAGTGTCAGGACTATGTGAATCTTCTGCAGGAACCCTACTGCTACTCTTCCACATTCAGGCTATATCTAGATTGCAGGCTTCTTTTGGAAGAAGATTTGCTGGAAGAGGTCTTCCAGAAAAAACTTCTTTCGAAAGAGATAAGTGTCGGAGGGATAGCCGTGTTAATCTGAATCTGCATAAACAATGAGATGTCCTGTGGCACCTCGGGGTTTGTCTACAATACAATGTTAGTTTGAACTAAAGGACGTTAGTTCGAACTAACATTCATAGCCGCTACACTAGCGCTCCGCTAGTTCGAATTTGAATCGAACTAGCGGAGCGCTTAGTTCGAACTAGGAAAACCTCATTTTACGAGGATTAAGCCTAGTTCGAACTTACTAGTTCGAATTAAGGGGTGTGTAGCCCCTTAATTCGAACTAGTGGGAGGCTAGCCCTCCCCAGGTTTCCCTGGTGGCCACTCTGGCCAACACCAGGGAAACTCTATGCCCCCCTCCCGGCTCCGGACCTCTTAAAGGGGCACGGGCTGGCTACGGTGCCCGTGCCAGGTGCAAGCCTGCCAGCACCCAGCCAGCAGACCCTGCACCTGGCACGGCACAGATCCACCCACCCGATGTCCCCCAGCCCACCCCCTCTTCCTGGGACCAGGCTGGCGGCTCCCGGGAGCTTGCCCTGGACCGCAAGAGGCGGGCACCTTCCTGGGCTAGTGCGGACATCGTGGACCTCGTCCACGATCTCCGCACTAGGCACAGGAAAGTGGCCGTCTAGGGTAGGAGAGCTGCCAGCCTGGCCACCCAGGAGCAGGTGTGCATGAAAATCAAGGGGGTCCACTGAGACCCCTGACCCTGAGCTTACAATGGCCGTCCTGGGTCAGACCAAAGGTCCATCTAGCCCAGTAGCCTGTCTGCCGACAGCGGCCAATCCTAGGGACCCTGGAGGGGATGGACCGAAGACAGTGACCAAGCCATTTGTCTCATGCCATCCCTCTCCAGCCTTCCACAAACTTTGGGCAGGGACACCACTCCTACCCCCTGGCTAAGACTACTCCATGGACCCAACCTCCATGACTTGATCTCACTTCCCTTTAAACTCTGTTCTAGTTGTAGCCTTCACAGCCTCCTGCAGCAAGGAGTTCCAAAGGTTGACTCTTTGCTTTGTGAAGAACAACTTTCTCTTACTAGTTTGAAGCCTGCTACCCATTCCTTTCCTTTGGTGTCCTCTAGTCCTTCTTTATGGGAACTCATGAAGAACTTTTCTGAATCCACCCTCTCCACCCAACCCCTGCTTTTAGAGACCTCTATCCTGTCCCTGCTCCATCTCCTCTTTTCTAAGCTGAACAGTCCCAGTCTCTATAGCCTCTCTTCATCTGGGACCTGTTCCCAACCCCTGATCATGTTAGTTGCCCTCCCCTCTCCCAGCCTTTCTCTTCCCCTCTCCCACCTCCTTTTCCCAGTCTCCCCCAGTTTTGTTCAATAAAGACAGAGACAATGTTGGAAGAAACATTATCTTTATTTTGTACATCAATAAGAAGGGGGGCTAGGGAAGGGTAAGTGGAAGGAGGTGAGGGAGGAATGGGGTACGAGCCCCCGATGGGGAGAACTGGGCTGGCTCTGTGGGCTTCTGGGGGTGGAAGCTCTCCTGCAGCCCCCCGATTGCCCCCTCTCCCCAGATGGCAGCCTGCGGCAAGTGCAGCCGGGCTGATGTCCGAGTGGTGTGATGTGCCCAGTGTGGGTACTCCGGGCAATCCAAACCAGGACTGCTTTGCAAGCGGGGCACCCCTGAGAACTGTCTGTCCAGGGTGGGGGTTGGGACCCTTTAAGCGCAGCCTTTGGCTAGCCTGAGACAGCATCGCCACGCTCTAAGTCCTCCTCTGATGCCCTGCCGGCACTGCTTCCGGCCATCCTTAAGCCCTGTTCAGGGTCCACTCAATGTGGAATGCTAGTTCGAATTAGCAAAATGCTAATTCGAACTAGTTTTTAGTTCTAGATGCGTTAGTTCGAATTAGCTTAGTTCGAATTAGCTAATTCAAACTAAGTTAGTTCGAATTAACGTTGTAGTGTAGATGTACCCTTATAGACTAATAGATTTATTGGAGCATAAGCTTTCGAGAACAAAGACCCACCTTGTCTGACGAAGTGGGTCTTCGCCCATGAAAGCTTATGCTCCAATAAATCTGTTAGTATATAAGGTGCTACAGGAAGTCTAATTGTTTGAAAGAAAGCTTCCATACAGCAAAAGTGCATCAAAAAAGTCATCTGCTTATTTGAAAGATAGTGTCCACATTCATTGGTTGCTATCTTACATTTACATTGTGATTACTATAGTCGGACTGGCCACCAGGGCACCTGTGCTTTTTCCTGGAGGCCTCTTCTTTTGAAAAAAAAAAAAAAAAAAAAAAACAACAACCTCTTCCTTGTCCACACACACCTTTATTTGAAAGAACTGTTTTGAGGAAAAAAGGATTCTTCCTTGTAGAAAGAGCTTTACCTCTGTTGGAAAGCCCCCTATATTCTTTTGACTTTGTTGCAAGAATGCAATTGCAGTGTGAACATAAGTGTAGTTTTTCCAGAAAAACAGCCATTTTTCCAAAAAACCAGTGAGGTGTAGACATACCCTAAAAGAGAATGAATAGAGAAGGTTTATGATAATCTGTAACCAGTTTACTCAAGGAAAGGAAGTCAACTTTCCAGTTCCTAATCCTAAAATCATGATATCGTGTCCCACAAGTTTACATTTATTCAAATTCACAATCTTGGGCTTTAGCTTACTCATGGAGGGGAGGAAAGCATAGCAAATCTGATGAGAGATGTACTTTGTTCTCATCTCTACACCTATACAATCTTTACACAAGGTTCTGCCATGATCATCCACATCTTAGGGTACGTCTAGACTACAGGGTTTTGTCGACAGAAGTTTTGTCGACAGATTCTGTCGACAAAGCTTCTGTCGACAAAGAGCATCTACACTCCATTCAGTTCTGTCGACAAAGCAAGCTGCTTTGTCGACATGGCAGTGTAGACGCAAGGACAGTTTACATGCAATAACACCTTCTGTCGACAGAGTTCTGTCGACAGAAGGCGTTATGCCTCGTAAAATGAGGTTTACCAGCGTCGACAAAACTGCTGAGTTCTGTCGACATTATGTCGACAGAACTCAGCGGTAGTGTAGACGGAGGTATAGTTTTGTCGACAAAAGTCCACTTTTGTCGACAAAACTCTGTAGTCTAGACACACCCTTAGAGTATGTTTATACTGCAACACTGTTTTAAAATAACTAGCACTACTCCGAAATAACTTAAGAGTACCTCAAGACTGAACTCTAAAATCAAAATAAGATACACAATTTGGACTATGCAAATTGCATATCTTTTTTCAAAATAGACTATTTTGAAATTTGGCACATCTACATGGCACAACATTTTGAAATAAAGCTCTGTTTCGAGACATCCCTTGTTCCTCGTGGAATGAGGTTTACAGGGATGCCGAAATAGCGCATCAGTTATTTCAAAAAGTATTTAAAAAGATAGCTACCCCTCATCCAAGGAACATGTCCACTATCTCAGGATACCTCCAGTATCCCAAAATAGCCTGCCAGTCTAGACGTACCATCTGTCTGTGTCTATACAGCAGGCAGTTATTTCGAAATAGTTTCAAAATACTGTCAAGCTGAACGATTTCTTACTCCGACTCCTGTAACCCGCCTTGTAAGAGGAATAAGGGAAGGCAGAGGAAGAGTGCTCTATTTCAAAATAAGTGCTGTGTAGACACTCCGTATTTCTAAAAAAAGTTATTTCAAAATAAGATATGCAATTAACGTAGCTCAATTTGCATAGCTTATTTGAGTTAAGCCTTGCAGTGTAGATGCACCCTTAGAGTCAGCATTGCTCTGATTAAATTTTCTGAGCATAAAGAAAATTTTCCCTCAGTGTTCTAATGCCCATGCAAAATGTCATCATTAAAATCATTATTCCATTTCTACAGATTTTTGTTCTTCCTGTTGCAATTTATGTCACATTATTTGTGATATTTGCATTTAAATCTATTTTTGACTCTTTACAAATCTGCATTTTGGAAATGCAAAATCTTTGAGAAGAGGAAAGACATCATTATATCCTTAACGTACAAATAATATCTCTTCTATAAAAGGGCTCTCTTTGGAATAGCCTTTTTTATTTCTTCAGTGGAAATCTCATAAACTATCCTCAAGTGCTTCTGGCACATTTTTTCTCACTTTTAAATCATAGGTCTAGAGAGTATTTCAGTCCTGTTTCTTTATTGAGCATGTACAGATTCTGTCAGTAAACTGCTGCAGAGAGATTTATTGAATGACAAGCTTAATGAGAAGTTCCAAGTTGTTTTAATGAATTTTGTTCTTATGCTTTGTTTTATTTTTCTGAGTACCAGTATGAAAATAAGTGGGAGAAATCAATCAGCAACATTTTGTCTCTACTTTTTTGTTTATTTTAACCATTTGCATTGCTAACAATTGTTTTGAGCAAGGTATGTTTCAATAAAAAATGGCATTTATAATATGATTTGAATACCCCAAGTAGGAAAATTCAGAGAGAGAATGATGTATCTTAGCATCACAGTCATCTCACTTGTTTTTGCATTGTTCCTTCTCTGACTCACTGCATGGTGGAAACAAAAGGTCCATTCTGCTTACTAAGGTCCACTCCTAACTAAATCAGTGCTTCCTTTTTCATTGGGAGATTTGAAAGAGAACAGACTTCGGTATCACACCCATAATCTCAGCTACAATGCTTGAAATTATTGGCTTTACACAGGTGTAAAGCTGAGAGATCAATATAAAGTCCCAAATCTTTAACAAGTCGGTCCTTGCAATTAAGCATAACAACCCTTCCCATCTAATACAAACAGACATTTTTCCCTTTTATTACTCTTTAAAATAATCTTTCCTACTTTTATATACATTGAGAAAAAAAAGGAGACTGGGATCTGCTTTAAAGGGCTATTTTCCACCCTTAGTTGGTGACTGATAATTGATAAACATTGATAAAATAGTGCACTAGGGTAACTTGTGATGGACTGGAACTTTTTTTAAATGGTTCAATGAGTCCTTGCATTAGCTTGCCTTATCTATAATGTATCCCTTGTTGCTGTTTATCTTCCCCATGGTCATCAATGTGCTTGGATTTTATTTTTATTTTTTAAAACTACAACTTCTATCTAGTTTATCAGCTGAGATCCACTGGAAGAAAACAAATACACAGGACCCATAAAAGTCCTGCTGACTTAAGTGTGCCCTTGGAATAAACCTTAATATTGCATTCAAAGCTATTAGACCTACTTCAGAACTAATTTGCATCAATGCAGAGGAGTATAGGGGGGCCCTGAAATGTGACTGCCCGAGTTCCAACCCCACACACTTACAACCATTTTGTTAGAGTAGGGAAGGGGCTGGAAACCCCCGACTTACATCCTCAGCCCACGTTTACAACGGCACATGACGCCTACCGTAAACATGGGTTCAAGTTACGATACCCCCGACTTGCAACACTTCCTCCAGAATGAATTGCATCACAAATCAGGGGTCTCCTGTGCTTGCAACAATTAGTGGAGTTATGCCAGTGTACTGTCTGGACTTCCTAATTTGAGATACTATACCACTGAAGTTTGTGATGCTGCACAGTGAGTATAAGATTTGGCTCATCTTCCCAGTACTTCCAACAAACCCATGAAGTTGCTAAGCAGACATATAGCTAGATTTATATTTGCTTCAATGTTTGCTTGGGAGAAGAAGGTACCACAGCGCAAATTATTTGTAGTCTCAATCTACCATGAAAGGGGAAGCCACACTGTCAGCATAGCTCAAGATGGGTAGAGTTAACACAAAAAGGGGCTGAGTCAGATGCATTTATGCACTATATTCTTTTTGCAGTGAAGCTCCTACGGAGAGTAGAGCCAAAAACATTCCATTGACTTCAATGGACTTTGGTTCAAGTCCATGGAACCCTAACCACAAAGTTGCTATTGTTTTGCAGTAATTACCCAGAGGCACAATGTCTTCTGGTGGAGGAAGATGCAATTGAAAATGATACTTTTTACCAATGATAAAGCAGATACATCTTTTAGTTGGCCATGGTAAGAGAAGCAGTATTAGATGGAAGATTAAAAAAACCTAATTATTCTCCATCATTGGTTAAACCACTAGTTAGAGCAGGTTGGAAAATAGTAACATTTTCATGAAAATTCTCAAAAAAAAAGCCTGCCAGTTTTGCCATTTGAAATTTTTGAACCAGCCTTATCACAAAAATCACTCTCAAAAATAGAATTCGCTTTATTTCATTTTAATATGCAACTTTCTAGGACACATTCTTACAAACAAGCATATGGATAACTTACATGAATAGGCTCAACAAAAAGGAACTACATACAAAAGTACTACGTACCTGGTGAAAATTATTCATCTAAATCAATGTCCTCTTTTGAAGGGTTGACTTTTTTCTTTAAAATTACCTATAAAGCACCCCACATATCTATCAATAAATGCGGTAATGATACAAACTTATTTTCCACCGTTACTAGATATGTCACACACAAGTGTGCATGTGTGTACTCTCTCAGAAGATCTCAAATGACAAATGGATGTTATGCTGTCACTGTAGAAAATGTTACCTTTAGACAATAACTCCAGGAGTTATCACAATTGGCTGTTGGCAATTTGATGTGCCTCAGTTTCAGAATAAGTGGAATTGGGTTATTCATTGGTCCCAAAGATACAGTGTATTCCTACAGGTGACTCTAATTAAATAAGAAAAAAATAATCCCAGACATGAGATCAGCAATACATTCTGGTAGGAACCTTACACTAAAAGAAAATAAAAACTTTTGAAGTTCACCAAGATACAATCTTGCTGTAAAGGAAATAAAAATTAATTGAAAATTCCAATTAATTTTACTAAATTAAATTTATTTCTTAGATTCACCATAACTAGTCCAACACAGAAACATGTTGCCCTTTGGTTGGCTTAGTTTGCACATCTCTCCTTAAGGGAAGCTAAGACAATGGACTAAACAAATATACTCCCCTCAAAATACCCTACCGAGTACCAAGTCTAAAACAAAACTAACTGGTCTTCCATTTCTCTAATCCTCTTCATATTTTTTTTTTTAGAAACAAGTAATTTAACTTTAATTTAAACACTGTTATGTCTTTCAGACCTAATAATGCCAGAGAGAACTCTCAAATACTATAAAACCAATCATGCTTAGTCAAAGCTTTATGAAGCATATAAAAGCCTTCAAGTAAACTATTTTTATTTTCTGGTATAAAAATAGATATGCTTGCCCCCTTGCAGCAGTCTGCATCATTTTTATTAATTTTAGTAAATGTAACAGAAGTCTCCATGAAACAAATCATAAACCTATGTGTCTTGCAGAGAATCCTATCTAACATTAAATATAGAATCTAAACTAAACATGTTAGTTTTTTGTGAGTGAAAACTAAGAAATTCAAAGTGTTGCTTATTTCCACAACCCAATTATCTAGCTCACATCACATATAGTCTTCTGTCAGAAATACCCACAGTACTTGTGATGTTTTATAAGATGAGCGATTCTTCATATGCTACAGTTCAATGTGTAGTTTGGCAGAGTTGAGTATCATTATCTATACACAGAGCTGTGTATATATCAAATCTCTGAAACTACTGTAGTGTCAGGAATGATTCTGAGTCATAACTGTTAGAAAATATATATATTGTGGCAATGTTAGTTCCATTCCTGGGTCCCTGACCCCTGTTCTGTCTACTATCCCAGGCTACTTCTACACTGGCAAGTTCTCACACAAAAACTCTTTTGCTGAAGAGTTCTTCTGCAAAAACTTCCAGAAGAGAGCATCTACACTGGCATGTGCTTTTGCACAAGAGCATTCATGCCAGTGTAGATGTTCTCTTGCATAAGAAAACTCTGATAGACATTTTAACCATAGGGCTTTCTTGCACAGGAAATTCATGTTGTCTGTCTACACTGGCCTCTTCTGGAAGAGCTCTTGCACAAGAGGGCTTATTCCTGAGCAGAAGCATCAGAGTTCTTGTGCAAGAAGCCCTGATTTTATACATTAGAACATCAGTTTACTTGCACAAGAACACACGGCCAGTGTAGACAGGCAGCAAGTTTTTGCACAAGAGTGGCCACTTTTGCATGAGATCATGCCAGTGTAGACACAGCCCCACAGTTTTAGGTTTGCAGCATGAAACTTACTCTCAGAGTTTTTAGCACTTGACCGTCCTGTCCCTCCATATAAATAATGGAGTGTTGGGCTGAAGTCCTGGGTCAGTCAGGGCTGAGTAGTGAGTCCTCCTCTAGCTCCTTAGGGACAGGGTGCCTTTCAACACTCCCTGCTCAATCACCTCATGCTGAAACCTTTAGCAGGGCTGGTAGTTCTTCCTGTTTCACTCCCCCTGGTTGGTTGGTTGGTTGGTTGCGGTTGCGGCGGCGGCTCTTCCCCCCTCCTCCTCACCTAGGGAAGGCTTTTTTTAAAGATGTTTTGTGGCAGCCTGATTCAGCTCACCTGTCTCTTAATTAATTTGCAGCCACCCTGTCTCAGCTGCCCCTAATTAGCCAGGGCCTCTGCTGTTCCTCTTGTAATGGCTGCCACTTTCCCCTTTTAACAGACCTTTTAACCTTCCCTGTCACAATATATATATATATATATATATATATAAAATCAGTACTAAGCAGAGAACCTGCTACAAAGAAACCTGAACTCAGAAATTTGTTATTTGAAGTTTTAATATTGCTTTATTGTTGTAGTAATGTGAACAGATTTTTGTATTTCACATCCTTTCTTAATTTACAGTTACATTATATTGGTTTGCATGGGCATCCAGTCAACTGTTTGAAGTGCTATTAGAAAATGTTCCCCAGGGCGTTTCCTGCCCATAATACAGTCTTTGGAAGGCAGAATAGACTTATGAGCAAAAAGTTGCCAAGTATTTGACTTAACAAAAGAATTGCTGAGAGAATTAAAGTTGTGTAGTGTATTATAAATGTTCATACTTGCACAAAACAGTAGTAGTATTTTTAAAATAGAAGTATTCCTGGTAGTGGCTTTATTGAGCTTGTTTAACTTTTTAAACTAGGTTCTTCTTATGATGTCTACATCTACACTGGAAGCTTCTTCTGGAAGAACTCTTTTGAGGAAGAGTTCTTGTGCAAAAACTCTTCCACAAGAGAGTGTCTACACTGGCATGTGCTTTTGTGCAAGAGATTTGCTTTTGCGCAAGAGCATCCATACCAGTATAGATGTTCTCTTCCACAAGAAAGCTCTGATGGCCACTGAAGATGACCATGTCCATGAGGAGACACCTGAGGTAGCTGTCCCAGTACACAGGACTGTGGCCACACCACTGGTGGAGGAGGAGACGGCTCAAGGTGGACACTGGCCGCTGGTTACTTCTGGCAGCAGGCGCTGCTCCACCCCTGCTCCAAACCCTCCCGCCGTGGTACTAGGAAACCGTTAAGCTCTTCTTTATACAGGACATAAGGAATCACTCCCTACAACAGAGGAGAAGAAGCCTCGTACCCCCAAGGCTGGGAGGTCTGCTGCCACCACTGCGAATAGGAAACGTAGGGTAGTGGTGGTCAGAGACTCTCTTCTGAGGGGGATGGAGGCGCCCATCTGTCGCCCTGACATTTCATCTCGGGAGGTATGCTGTCCTCCAGGGGCCCGTATCCAAGATGTTACGGAGGCATTGTTGAAGATTATCCAGCCCTCTGACTACTACCCCATGCTACTCATCCATGTGGGAACAAATAATACTGTGAGGTATGACACTGAGCGGGTCAAGAGTAACTACAGAACTCTGTCGACAGAAGGCGTTATGCCTCGTAAAATGAGGTTTACCAGCGTCGACGACAAAACTGCTGAGTTCTGTCGCCGTTATGTCGACAGAACTCAGTGGTAGTGTAGACGCAGGTATAGTTTTGTCGACAAAAGTCCACTTCTGTTGACAAAACTCTGTAGTCTAGACACACCCTAAGATGGAACTACTATAAGGTGGGTGCATAATTGGCTGGATAACCGTACTCAGAGAGTAGTTATTGATGGTTCACAATCCTGCTGGAAAAGTATAACTAGTGAGGTTCCGCAGGGTCTGTTTTGGGACTGGCTCTGTTCAATATCTTCATCAACGATTTAGATATTGGCATAGAAAGTACGCTTATTAAGTTTGCAGATGATACCAAGCTGGGAGGAGCTGTGACTGCTCTGGAGGATAGGGTCATAATTTAAAATGATCAGGACAAATTGGAGGAATGGTCTGAGGTATACAGGAGGAAGTTTAATAAAGACAAATGCAAAGTGCTCCACTTAGGAAGGAACAATCAGTTTCACACATACAGAATGGGAAGCGACTGTCTAGGAAGGAGTATGGCAGAAAGGGATATAGGTGCTATAGTGGACCACAAGCTGAATATGAGTCAGCAGTGTGTTGCTGTTGCAAAAAAAATTAACATGATTCTGGGATGCATTAACAGGTGTGTTGTGAGCAAGACACGAGAAGTCATTCTTCTGGTCTACTCTGTGCTGGTTAGGCCTCAGTTGCAGTACTGTGTCCATTTCTGGGCACCGCATTTCAAGAAAGATGTGGAAAAATTGGAAAGGGTCCAGAGAAGAGCAAGAAGAATGATTAAAGGTCTAGAGAACATGACCTATGAAGGAAGGCTGAAAGAATTGGGTTTGTTTAGTTTAGAAAAGAGAAGACTGAGGGGGGACATGATAGCCATTTTCAGGTATCTAAAAGGGTGTCATAAGGAGGAGGGAGAAAACTTGTTCATCGTGGACTCTGAGGATAGAACAAGAAGCAGTGGGTTTAAACTACAGCAACGGAGGTTTAGGTTGGACATTAGGAAAAACACTGGAATAAATTGCCCAGGGAAGTTGTGGAATCCCCATATCTGGAGATATCTAAGACTAGGTTAGATAAATGACTATCAGAGATGGTCTAGACAGTATGGCTGTGTCTAGACTGGCAAGTTTTTCCGTAAAATCAGCCGCTTTTCTAGAAAAACTTGCCAGCTGTCTACACTGGCCGCTTGAATTTCCGGAAAAGCACTGACGATCTCATGTAAGATTGTCAGTGATTTTCCGGAAATACTAAGCTGCTCCCGTTCGGGCAAAAGTCTTTTTCTGAAAGACTTTTGTGCAAAAGGGCCAGAGTAGACAGCATAGTACTGTTTTCCGCAAAAAAGCCCCGATCGCGAAAATGGCAATCAGGGCTTTTTTGCGGAAAACCGCGTCTAGATTGGCCACGGATGCTTTTCTGCAAAAAGTGCTTTTGTGGAAAAGCATCCTGCCAATCTAGACGTGCTTTTCCGAAAATGCTTTTAACGGGAAACTTTTGTGTTAAAAGCATTTTCAGAAATTCATGCCAGTCTAGACGTAGCCTATTTGGTCCTGCCATGAGGGCAGGGTACTCGACTCGATGACCTCTCGCGGTCCCTTCCAGTCCTAGTATTCTATGATTTTATGATTCTATGATTCTTGCACAAGAAATTCATGTTGTCTGTCTACACTGGCCTCTTCTGGAAGAGCTCTTGAGCAAGAGGGCTTATTCCTCCTGGGGAGAGGAATAACTCTTCCGGAAGAAGCCCTGTTTTACAACGCTATACTGTAAATTTACTCCTGGAAGAACGCTTGTACAATGTAGACAGCCAGCAAGTTTTTGCAAAAGAACAGCTATTCTTCTGGAAGAAGCTGCCAGTGTATACGTAGATGGTGTTTACTTTCTGGTTAATGATACCTTTTCACTCTAAACTTCAATTTATGGAAAATTTGTTATGTGGGATCTTGCTTAGGTATTTTTTAAAGTTGTCAAGGAAAATTATAAGGATACTTTCCATGTGGAAAACAGCAGTAAATTACATTGTATCTAAGATTTCAAATGGGGATCAGCATAATTGAGCTTTATCTTGGTACAGCTGCACCAGAATTTTCTTCAAACCTACATATGCAGGCTTCTTTTATCCTGGCTAGTAAAATATGGACTTAAGTTTGTGTCCTTCAGAATGTCTGTGGTCTTTTATAATGGCTCTATATAGTCTCTGTGAAAATTATAATTTTGTGAAAGGTAGGTACACTGTTTTGTAATTTGAGTGCATTTTGGTGCACAGGAAAAGAGACAGACAAATTTGCGGGCAGAGAAAAAAGGGCTAGCCTTTAATATTATGAAGCAAACTTATAATTTCAAATGTTTGTATATGAGCAAGGAGAAATGGTACATGTTTAATCTTTGGTGGGAAAATTACTGGTAGTTTCCATCACAACTAAATCTTCTAAATGATCTTTAACATCTCATGATCCCTTTAAAAGCAAGGTACTTTGCTGGAGGGTCTGGGTTGGAGAGAAGGCTAGGAAGGATGGTGGGGAGAAAGAAAAAGCACTGCCAGCCAGGGAGACGGGTGGGGAGGAAAGGGCAGAAAAGGTCCTGTCAGCCAGAAAGGGAAAGAAAGCCCTACCAGATATGACACCCCACCCTCTGCCCCAAGTCTCTCTTCACCCCACCCTCTCTCTCTTGTGTCTTCAAGCCCACAGCTTTCTGCCCTTTTTCCCCCCTCCCCTACACATTGCAAAGGCCCTGTCCTGACTCCTGCACCCCCTCCACACCATTAGCTCCCTGTCCTGAAGGACCCAGACAATGAGTCTTCCAGTATAAGATATTAGTGGCCAGGATGTGCTATATATTGTCTAGCCATATAGGAAGATGGCCACTGCCCTGAAAACCTTACAAAGGATGAGAAAAAGGGATATAACATGCAGCCTTGCGGGTTAAGGTTATGAATCATTGGCACATGTGGTTAGTTCTGTTTTCTGTTTCATTAATTTACTCTAGTGAGTGATCACCAAATGCTCTCTGCCCCAGGAATTGCAAGAAAACTGAAATACTAGAATGCATGATGGAGAAGAGATATTGAAAACTATGAAATAAGAGGAATTTTACCACTTTATTGTGATTTCAGGATGTACACCCTGATGATTTAACAAAAGGAACTGTGAATAGAAAGAATAAGCTGTAATAAAATATGCCCTGTTTTGGGACAAGTTTCATGTTGTTACCAAAGACTTCATAGACAGGAACAGACCAAATTATGGAAATGAAATCTTTCTCTATATATAAAAAGGTTTTTCCTGCTGCACAACAGCATGATGTCATCAGTATACTTGAAAGGGGAGTCAGCATCTCACTTACTTGTGCTTCAACCAGAACCATCTGCAAAACTGAGATCTGTCTGTACATCCATCTGTAACATGGAGTCGGTGAGCAATAGACCAATTAGCAGGGATTTTTTTCTATATAGCTTCATTTGTTCACTTTTCCATATAACAGGCTCTCTGGCCACAAACCAAAATCATCTCCACTGAAGCCATCTTGCTATAGCTGTAGCTGCTTACAGGAGTGTAAAGAAGGCCAGTTTTTTCACTCTCTTTTAAGACTTCCCCTTCTACAGAAAATTGTCAGGAGTTTTAAAGGAGATGGAGCATTTTGATTAATGCTGCTTTTTAGAACTTCTGCCTATATAGTATAGAATAAACAACTAAGAAATCATAGAATGGCATTTTATTAATGAGACAATATAGAAAATATCTTAACTTCGTTGTCACATTACTCAGGATACAATCTGAATTGATGACTAACTACAATACCTTTTACACTGCTTCACTCTGTGAGTAATAACTCCTGGCCTGCTTATATCCAGTTTCCAAAATGTGAATTTATCCCAGCTATACTGTATGGCTATGTTTACACTGATGGGTTCTTGCGAAAGAGCCGGGAGAGGATTCACACGACCCGTCCACTCTTGCGCAACACGATTTACAGTAAAGTGTGGGAAGAGAGGGCTTCTTGTGCAAGAGCTATGCTCTTTTCTAACAAGTGTAAGCTTTCTTGCACAAGAATTCCTGTGAAAGAGGGCAGTGTGGACACACGGCAGGGGTTTCTTGTGCAAGAAAGCCCTATGGCTAAAATGGTCATCAGAGAATTCTTGTGCAAGAGAGCATCCACACTGCCATGGATTCTCTTGTGCAAAAGCACACGGCAGTGTGGACATATTCTTGCACAAGAGTTCTTGCAGAAGAACCCTTGTGCAAGATGTTCTTGCGCAAGAAGCTGCCAGTGTAGGCATAGCCTATGAGTGCTATAGCCAACTACTCTTGAATTACACTTCAGGGCAAAACCAGTAAGCTTTCTGTGTCAGACTTCCCAGAAAGTGCATTTTATAGTGCCCAGATCTCCCCTTTTGGACAATGCAAGATCATAAAAAGTCCATCATTTATTAGTAGAAAATTATATTCACAAATGCTATTTTTTTTCAAATGGAGATTTCAGTCAAAACACACAAAAAAAAACAATAATCATGTTTAATTATAGAGAGATAATTTAAAAAGGTGACAAGTAATAAGAAATAAAACTGAGAATTGTATATAAAGAAATAACACAGGCGAATTGATTTTATAGCAAAAGTCTTTCTCACCAGCTGTCTTCATTCATTTCTGACATGATCCCTGCCCTGTCCAGTGATGCTTTCTTTGCCATAAAATTATTGTCAATGCCATAAGTAGAGAAGAAGAGAGAGATCTTTTTTAGCATGTCTGTTTCCATGTCTTATAACTCACTTTTTCTTTGAAAATCATTTCTAGCGAAGTTCAGAAGACAGCAACCTTATGCGATGGGAAACGTCAACTATTTCTTTTCAGACATATAAATTCCTCTCATTCACCTTTTTTTTTCTTTCAAATAATGGATGGGTAATAGTCCATTTAATTGTGCCAAAACCTGGCTGAGGCATCAGTTTGCTTTTGTATCTAAGGAACTGGATTGTGCCTGTTTTTCTGAATTTGGAACATGTCTCAGAAATACTATACAGAAGTTTATAACTTTACATAAAGTGTTTCCACACATTTTATCAGAACAATAATGATCAGCAAATTATGAGTTTTCAAATGCTATTTCAGATGACAGCATACTTTATATAAAATGTATCATAGTCATGTAAGAAGGTTGAATACAAAGATATGGACTATAAAATACAGATACCCAAATTCTGGGATTTCAGATTTAATGTCAGAGGAAAAATTCAGAGTACAGAATTAAGGTAATGAATTTGGATGTTGAAGAAATTAGATTTTCAGAGCGATAGTACAGAAGTTTAGTGAATGTTCTGTGTGCACTTGAAGCTTCCTTGAGGAGATTTCAGCTTTTGTAATCTCTTATAAAGATCAGAGGGGTAGCCATGTTAGTCTGAATCTGCAAAAGCGGCGAGGGGTCCTGTGGCACCTTATAGACTAACTGAAGTGTAGGAGCATAAGCTTTTGTGGGCAAAGACCCACTTCGTCACATGCATCTGACGAAGTGGGTCTTTGCCCACGAAAGCTTATACTCCTACACTTCAGTTAGTCTATAAGGTGCCACAGGACTCCTCGCCGCTCTTATAAAGGTGACGGTGTGAAATTCTTTGCCAATAGAGACATGGGAAGCAACAGCACCCTCCTACCTCAGACCATAGGAAAAAGGAAAAATACTACAATGAATACTTGATTTAACCTGAGGTATGCAAATGCCCTCAACAAAGATTCCCACCCTCCCTACTACTGGAACTCAATGAGTCAAGATGCAGTAGCTTCCAGTTAGCTTTGGAGTGCAAAGTTGCTGATAACAGAAATGTATTTATATAACCTCCCCTCCTCTCTCAAGATTATGTAAAAGTATCTTAAATGCAAAGCAGGGCATGGGTTTTATAGGGGCAGAGATTTCAGAAACCTATGTACACCATTTGGATAGAGAATTAGTGTCAGGTCTGAAGATCAGGTTCTTAAAACTGGGAATCTGAAGAGGGAAGTTTCAACATCTGGTAAGTGTTATGGATCATGGTTCTTGCAAGACCATGGGAAATTGAGTCGTGGTGTCACTTTTCCATAGTGTGGTATTTCACCAGAAAGGAGCATTGGTACTTGAGTGCTGACAGTCCATGTGCAATCATATACCTAGGCTATATCTACACTTGCAGCTTCTTGGGCTAGAAATAAGCAAAAGAGGCAAAGCATGGAATATAGCCAAGACTCATATGCATACCTAATGAGCTGCCATTTTGCAGAAGAGGCTCTTGTGCCAGAAGGAGCTGTCTCCATTGCACCTTCTTGCGCAAGAAACCCCTCTTGCGCAATGCCGTTACACCAATTATTTTCAGGAATAACGGCATTGTGCAAGAGGGGTTTTCTTGATCAAGAAGGGGAAATATAGACATCTCCTACTGGCGCAAGAGCCTCTTCTGCAAAAATGGTGGCTCATTAGGTATGCAAACGAGGCTTGGTGATTTCCACGCTTAGCCTCATTTGCATATTTCTGGTGCAAGAAGCCGCGAGTGTAGACGTTGCCCTAGTGTAAGAGGAAATGTATAAGACCAGTCCTGTTCAATGTACAGGTTGGACCTCCCTGGTGCCCTCAGGACCTTACCACTCCTGGATGAGAGATTTTGCCAGCCCAGGGGAGGTCATATTGCCCCCCCTGCTTCTGGCCTGGACCCACAGCAAACCTACTGCCCTGCTTCTGTTACCCATCCTCCCATGCCTTTGATGCCAGGCAGCCCCACTGAGGCACTCTGGACTCCAGACCCACCGAGGCTCCTAGATCCACTGGGCAGCCCAGCTGAGGCACACTGTACAGTACTGTTGTGGCACACTGGGCAGCTCTACTGGGGTGTGCCAGGCTCCTGGCTCAGCCAGGCAGCCCAGCTGGGGCACGCTGGGCAGCCCCGCTGAGCAGCCCCACTACGGTGATGGGGCATACCCAGCAGCCCTGCTGCAGGGAGCTGGACTCCTGGCCCTGCTAGTAGCTTACTACCAGCAGCCCACAGCCCAGCCAGCCCAAAGAGCTCATAACGCCAGTGCTCCACCGGGACTCTCTGGTCCTGCAACATCCATGGTCCTCCTGGACTACAGATGTTGCTGGACAAGGGAGTACCGGTTTACAGAGGTTCAAACTGTACTTGAACTGCAGAAATAGCCAAAGAAAATCTTTTAGGATAAGTTACAATTCAGTTTTCCCTGCTGTTAAAAGAAATTTCAGATCTGTCCTAAAAGGGATGTTTGTTCATATTTTGTTGTATAGATATAGATATAGATATAGATATAGATATAGATATAGATATAGATATAGATATAGATATTATTTTTTCAGATAACTTTTTTTTTCATTTTGTGTATGTCTTTCAAGGTTATTTCCCCTGCTGTACCCTTTGCTGCAAAAGACTTTCATGTTATAAAACATTTTATTTGCAACTGAGATCAGGACTAATACTGAATGTGCCTCTTCAGTCACAAGAATGCAAAGACTACATTGCTGCAAAATCACAATATAAAAATAAATCTCCACGATTCCTTCAATTATTTCTCCTTTATCTGAAGGTCAATCATAGCAGTTAAAACAAATAAGGCATTCATTAGTAGTGGGAAAATCTGTTTGGAATATGTTACAAAATACAACCCCATAATACCATTAATCATTTTTAAAGCTACAAAACTGAAAATCCATGAAAATATGCCATGAGGTATATTTAGCTTAAGCACCTCAGTGCAATAGACACCATAAATCAAAACTACCTATACACATGCTGTTCATCACTTATAAAGAGTGAGCATTTGTTACACAGGGGTATATACAATACTGTATCATACTTTTTCATATATGTGGGATAGGAAGCAAGTGTGGGGAAACTGTTGGCAAATCATGATGTGGTAATGCAACTTATTGTAAGCACTTCCATTTCTATGCTTGCATACACAGAATCATTCAGTTTATAAATGCAGTTGACTGGGAGGGCTGCTTCTATATTTCCCCCTTCTAACTACTGCACAAAAGTAAATGTCATGAAAATATATTCAGATGTTAAGGTCTTACTTTGTGGTTTGTTTATAAAGGTTGCCTGTTTGTCCTTCTGGAATTATAATGTGTTCTTTTGAGCAGCATGAGTGACTTCAAGTGTTCTGTAGTACCGGCAATCATGTAATGACTCCATTGGCACAATCAACATAATTGGAGTACAGTTTTCTTTCATCTAATTTCTATACATATTTGTTGTACAGGAGCTAAGTTTTCTGTAAGCTGCACAGCCATATGGTCACACAGCAGCCTTTATGTGACAACCAGACACTCAGGGAACTCACCTGGCCCAAATCTTGTATGGTCAGGGGATGGGCACCCTTTCCACAGCCTGAAACCAGCCTTGGACTTGTCCCAACTGTCAGATAAGGCACCTCTTTCATAGCTTGAAACCAGCCTTGGCCTGGATCTGCCACAGATGGGAGCAGGGTCTTCCTCCCCCACCATTAACCTGCTGCAGCCCAGTGAAAGTTGTCCCTCCCTCCCCTGCCATGAGGGAGAGATGTCCTTCCCTCCAACAGCCTGAAACCTGGTTCTGAGCTGCTGTAGCTGGGGGAGAGGTACCTATCCTGCACCCCTAGCCCTGGAGTTGCCATGGAGGGGAGAAGCACATCTTTCCCTCACCTAAGTGCTGCTCAGGAGATTCCACTTATGCTGCCCCAATCCTGGGGCAGCCCACACAACAAACCCTTCATCTCCAACCCCACCCTAGACCCTGCATCCCCAGCCAGAGTCCTCATTCCCCCTATCCCAATCCTCTGCTCCAACCCTGAGCCCCTCGTCCCAACACCATCCCAGAGCCTGCACCCCCAGCTAGATCATTAACACTTCTGTACCCAAAATGTGTGCCCAGCCCTTAACCCCCTTCCATTCTCCAGACCACCCATTCTTCAAACCCATCCGCCCCACCTTTTTTACTATGTTCAGCAATAAGGAGATGACACATCACCTCCCTATTGGGGCATATAACAAAATTCATTATGCACATGTACAGAAATAGTTAGAAAGATCATTATAGAGAAGTAGTACTTTTTTTTTTTGTCAAATTCCAAATTTCTTTGTCAAGGTATAGTTGAGATCCAGACTCCAAGGAAACACTTTTCATGACACAATGAATAAGTATAATAATAAGTAAACAGTCTTTTGTGGTACATAGTCTTCCTATTGACTACCCCGTTGTAGTAGTTTCTTGCTTCAGAAAGGACTATATTAGCAGATAGTGTTCTGGGTGAGCATACTTTTAAAAAAAATTGCATCTATATATCTTCTTTAAAGAAACTAGCGGGCTGTGCCCCGTGCTTGCTATAATCGCCAAACTCCCTCTCTCTGGCTGCTTTTGCTTTCTCAGCCAGGGAGAGTTAGAACGTGATGATGTCATTCTGTCACCTGACAGGAAAAAATCTTTTTTATATATAGAGAGAGATAATTGCTGAAAGTCTGGAATAGGTATCTCTTCAGTTTCTTATGAACACAAATTTTAAATCATCATCATCAATTTAATTTACACATACTCAGGAGCAGATGTAGAACTCTGAACCTTTCATTCCTTTGACAATCGTCATTAGTAGAGATTGGTGAAAAATATGGACAAATAAATTATTTGCCAAACATGCAGATTAGAGCTGACTGAAGCTGCAAATTAGGCACAAACTTGCCAAATAGTTCTGGAAAACATTTTTTCCCATTGAAGTTCATAAAAGAGGAAGAAATAACATTATCTTTGTGTTATTAGGATAGTCACCTAGGATGTGGGAGAATACGCCTTGAGTCTTTGCCCCACCTTGGTTTCCCCCTAACCCAGGTGAGTTCCCCTGCCACTAGATTAGACAATTTTGATTGAACATACTCCTGGAGGTTTCATCATATTCCATAACCAGTTTTAAAGAGTAATGTTTAATTCCTGGAGGCTCTAGGACAGTCCTGAAGCTCTGGCAAGCCTACTATCATAAAAGAAACCATTATAGAGACTCAACTTAAATATAGCACATATTAAAAAAACAGTAAGAGAACCATAAAAGTGCCACCATGGCTTAACAACCAGGTAAAAGAAACAGTGACAGGTAAAAAGATATCTTTTAAAAAGTGGAAGTCAAATCCTAATGAGGAAAATAGAAAGGATCATAAACTTTGTCAAATTAAGTGTAAAAAATATAAAAAGAAAAGGCAAAAAGAAGATGGAAGAACAGCTAGACAAAAACTCAAAAAATAATAGTAAAATGTTTTTTAAGTACATCAGAAGCAGGAAGTCAGCTAAACAACCAGTGGGGCCCTTGGACAATCGAAATGTTAAGGGATCACTCAAATATAATAAAGTCATAGAGGAGAAGCTAAATGAATTCTTTGCTTCAGTCTTCACAGCTGAGGATATTGGGGAGATGCCCAAACCTGAGCCATTCTTTTTAGGTGACAAATCTAAAACTGAGGTGTCATTAGAGGGGGTTTTGGAATAAAATGATAAACTTAACAGTAACAAGTCACCGGGACTAGATGGCATTCACTAAAGAGTTCTGAAAGAACTCAAATGGGAAATTGAGGAACTATTAACTGTGGTTTGTAACCTATCCTTTAAATCAGCTTCCGTACCTAATAATTGGAAGATAGTAACACGATGCCAATATTTTATAAGGGTTCTAAAGGTGATCCAGGCAATTACAGACTAGTAAGTCTAACATCAGTACCAGGCAAATTAGTTGAAACTATAGTAAAGAATAAAATTGTCAGACACATGGATGACTGTAATTTGTTGGGGAAAAGTCAACATGGTTTCTGTGAAAGGAAATCATGTCTTACTAGTCTGCCGGGCTACGTCTACACTGGCCCCTTTTTCGGAAGGGGCATGCTAATTTTGAAAGTGGGAATAGGGAAATCCGCGGGGGATTTAAATATCCCCCGCGGATTTAAATAAACATGTCCGCCGCTTTTTTTCCAGCTTGGGGAAAAGCCGGAAAAAAAGCGTCTAGACTGGCCCGATCCTCCGGAATAAAGCCCTATTCCGGAGGATCTCTTATTCCTACTTTGAAGTGGAATAAGAGATCCTCCGGAATAGGGCTTTATTCCGGAGGATCGGGCCAGTCTAGACGCTTTTTTTCCGGCTTTTCCCCAAGCCGGAAAAAAAGCGGCGGACATGTTTATTTAAATCCGCGGGGGATATTTAAATCCCCCGCGGATTTCCCTATTCCCACTTTCAAAATTAGCATGCCCCTTCCGAAAAAGGGGCCAGTGTAGACGTAGCCCTAGAATTCTTTGAGGGGGTCAACATGTGTACAAGAGGGATCCAGTGGATATAATGTACTTAGATTTCCAGAAAGCCTTTGCCAAGGTCCCTCACCAAAGGCTCTTAAGTAAAGTAACTTGTCATGAGATAAGAGGGAAGGTTCTTTCATGGACTGATAACTGGTTAAAAGACATGCAACAAAGGGTAGGAATAAATGATAAGTTTTTGGAGTGGAGAGAGGTAACAAGTGTGATCCCCCAACGGTCTATCCTGGGACCCATCCTATTCAACCTATTTATAAATAATCTAGAGAAAGGTGTAAACAGCGAGGTGGCAAAATTTGCAGGTGATACCAAACTGCTCAAGATAGTTAAGACCAAAGCAGATTGTGAAGAACTTCAAAAAGATCTCACCAAAATAAGTGATTGGGCAACAAAATGGCAAATTTAATGTTGATAAATGTAAAGTAATACTCATTGGAAAAAATATCCCAACTATCCATACAATATGATGGGGACTAATTTGACTACAACAACTCAAGAGAAAGATCTTGGAATCATTGTGGATAATTCTCTGAAAACATACACACAGTGTGCAGCGGAAGTCAAAAAAACAAGTAGGCTACGTCTACACTGGCCCCTTCTTCGGAATAGCCATGCTAATTTAGAACTTTGGAATAGGGAAATGCGCGGGGGATTTAAATATCCCCCGTGGGATTTAAATAAACATGGCCACCACTTTTTTTCCGGCTTGGGGAAAAGCCGGAAAAGAGCGTCCAGACTGGCGCGATCCTCCGGAATAAAGCCCTATTCCGGAGGATCTCTTATTCCCCAAGCCGGAAAAAAAGCGGCAGCCATGTTTATTTAAATCCCGGGGGGGGGGGGGGATATTTAAATCCCCTGCACATTTCCCTATTCCAAAGTTCTAAATTAGCATGGCTATTCCGAAGAAGGGGCCAGTGTAGACGTAGCCATAGAATGTTAGGCGTCATTAAAAAGGGATAGAGAATAAGACAGAAAATATCTTAATGCCTCTATATAAAACATGGTACAACCATATCTTGAATACTGCAAACAGATGCGGTCGCCACATCTCAAAAAATATATATTGGCATTGGAAAAGGTTCAGAAAAGGGCAACAAAAATGATTAGGGGTTTGGAATGGGTCCCATCTGAAGAGAGATTAAAAAGACTTAGACTTTTCAGTTTAGAAAAGAGGAGACTAAGGGGGGATATGATAGAGGTCTATACAATCATGACTGGTATGGAAAAAGTGAATACGGAAAAGTTATTTACTTATTCCCACTATATAAGAATTAGAGGTCACCAGGTGAACACGCAGCACGTTTAAAACAAACAAAAGGAAGTTTTTCTTCACTCAGCACATAGTCAACCTGTGGAACTCCTTCCCAGAGGATGTGGTGAAGGCTAGTACTTTAACAGGATTCAAAAAAGAGCTAGATAGATTCATGGAGGTTAGGTCCATCAACGGCTATTAGCCAGGATGGGTAGGAATGGTATCCCTAGCCTCTGTTTCTCTGAGGTGAATGACAGGAGAGGGATCATGTGAGGATTACCTGTTGTGATCCCTCTCTCTGGGGATCGAGTATTGGCCATTGTTAGCAGACAGGATACTGGGCTAGATGGACGTTTGGTCTGACCCAGTGTGGCTGTTCTTATGTTCCTACGTACAAGCCTATTAGACTAGCTTACTAGCCTACTAAATTACTCATTATGCCGGGGTGGATCATTTTCAACCTTTCCTGTCGAAGCTGTTTCACTTTGTGAAAAATACTTGATTACCATGTGGTCAAAATGACTGATGAAATTCTTAGATGTATAAACAAGAGAATATTAAGTAAGGAAGTCATTTGCCCTCTGTATTCCATAGTGCTGGGACCACTGGAGGAATACTGTGTCCACTTTTTAAGTGGGTTGTTGATAAATTGGAGAGGATTCAGAGGGAAAAAACCACAAAATAGATTAAAGGATTGAAGAATATTCTTTACAGTGAGTAAAGGAGTTTGATCTATTTAACTTAACAATATTTCAAGGGGTGATTTGATGACTCTATAAGGGTATGTCTACACAGCAAAGTTATTTCGAAATAACAGCTGTTATTTCAAAATAACTTTACTAGCATCTACACAGCCAAACCACTATTTCAAAATTAATAGGGGAGTGCTTATTTCTAATTTCGTAAACCTTATTCCATGAGGAATAATGCAAAATACGAAATAGCTATTTCGAAATAAGTGCTGTGTAGACACTTATATCGAAATAGGGGGCCTCCAGCCTTCCTAGGGTGCCCTCCGGCCTCGACCAAGAATCCTCCCCCATCCCCGGAGCCCTTAAAGGGTTTGACCCTGGCCACAGTTCCTGTGCCAGCTCCAAGCCTGCCAGCCCAGAGCCAGCAGTCCCTGCCCCTGACCCAGTGGCCCCAGAACATGAGCCAGCAAGCCACTGGCAGTCAGCCCTCCACTGCTCCCCAGAAGCAGTCTGACAGCTCCCAGGAGCCTGCCAGGGCCCGGAGAAGGCGAAAGCCTTCCTGCTCCAGGGTGGAGATCACAGACCTTATTCAGGTTTGGGGGGGGGGTGCTCCCAATGTCCATGATCTCTGCACTAGATGGAGGAAAGTGACCGTCTATGGCAGGATAGCAGCCAGCCTGGCCACCCAAGGCCACATGTGAACCCAGGAGCAGGTCTGCATGAAAATTCAGTTGGTCCAGTGAGGACCCCCCCCCCCATCCTGAACCCTGAGCTTCCCATCTGCCTTTTTCTCCTTGCTTCCCCCTTCCAGCTCCCTCCTCCCAGGTTTCCCCCCTCCCCCCTCCCACCCTCTTTTCTCCCCTCTCCTGCCTCCTTTCCCCAGTCTCACTAGGGTTTCATCCCCCCCACCCAGTTTTGTTAAATAAAGAGAGTTTGTGTTCATGAAAATATGTGTATTTTATTTGACATCAGGAAGGGGGGTTAGAGAGGGGTAAGTGGAAGGACAAGAGGGTATGTCTACACTAGAAAGTTAGTTCGAACTAACGGACGTTGGTTCGAACTAACTTTCCTATGCGCTACACTAGCGCTTCGCTAGTTCGAATTTGAATCGAACTAGCGGAGCGCTTAGTTCGAACTAGGTAAACCTCATTTTACGAGGACTAACGCCTAGTTCGAACTAGCTAGTTCGAACTAAGGGCTGTGTAGCCCTTTAGTTCGAACTAGTGGGAGGCTAGCCCTCCCCAGGTTTCCCTGGTGGCCACTCTGGCCAACACCAGGGAAACTCTATGCCCCCCTCCCGGCCCCGGACCCCTTAAAGGGGCACGGGCTGGCTACGGTGCCCGTGCCAGGTGCAAGCCTGCCAGCACCCAGCTAGCAGACCCTGCACCTGGCACGGCACAGAGCCACCCACCCGATGCCCCCCAGCCCACCCCCTCTTGCCGGGACCAGGCTGGCGGCTCCCGGGAGCTTGCCCTGGACCGCAAGAGGCGGGCACCTTCCTGGGCTAGTGCGGACATCGTGGACCTCGTCCACGATCTCCGCACTAGGCACAGGAAAGTGGCCGTCTAGGGCAGGAGAGCTGCCAGCCTGGCCACCCAGGACCAGGTGTGCATGAAAATCAAGGGGGTCCACTGAGACCCCCGACACTGAGCCCTGAGCTTACAATGGCCGTCCTGGGTCAGACCAAAGGTCCATCTAGCCCAGTAGCCTGTCTGCCCACAGCGGCCAACCCTAGGGACCCTGGAGGGGATGGACCGAAGACAATGACCAAGCCATTTGTCTCGTGCCATCCCTCTCCAGCCTTCCACAAACTTTGGGCAGGGACACCACTCCTACCCCCTGGCTAAGACTACTCCATGGACCCAACCTCCATGACTTGATCTCACTTCCCTTTAAACTCTGTTCTAGTTGTAGCCTTCACAGCCTCCTGCAGCAAGGAGTTCCACAGGTTAACTATTTGCTTTGTCAAGAAGAACAACTTTCTATTACTAGTTTCAAGCCTGATACCCATTCCTTTCCTTTGGTGTCCTCTAGTCCTTCTTTAGGGGAACTCAGGAAGAACTTTTCTGAATGCACCCTCTCCACCCAACCCCTGCTTTTAGAGACCTCTATCCTGTCCCCCCTCTGTCTCCTCTGTTCTAAGCTGAACAGTCCCAGTCTCTGTAGCCTCTCTTCATCTGGGACCTGTTCCCAACCCCTGATCATGTTAGTTGCCCTCCCCTCTCCCAGCCTTTCTCTTCCCCTCTCCCACCTCCTTTTCCCAGTCTCCCCCAGTTTTGTTCAATAAAGACAGAGTCAATGTTGGAAGAAACGTTATCTTTATTTTGTACATCAATAAGAAGGGGGGCTAGGGAAGGGTAAGTGGAAGGAGGTGAGGGAGGAATGGGGTACGAGCCCCCGATGGGGAGGACTGGGCTGGCTCTGCGGGCTTCTGGGGGTGGAAGCTCTCCTGCAGCCCCCCAATTACTCCCTCTCCCCAGATGGCAGCCTGCGGCAAGTGCAGCCGGGCTGATGGCCGAGTGGTGTGATGTGCCCAGTGTGGGCACTCAGGGCACTCCAAGCCAGAACTTCTTTGCAAGCGGGGCACCCCTTAGAACTGTGTGTCCGGGGTGGGGGTCGGGACCCTTTAAGCGCAGCCCTCGGCTAGCCTGAGACAGTATCTCCATGCTCTAAGTCCTCCTTTTATGCCCTGCCGGCACTGCTTCCGGCCATCATTAAGCCCTGTTCAGAGTCCACTCAATGTGGACTTGCTAGTTCGAACTAGCAAAACGCTAGTTCGAACTAGTTTTTAGTTCTAGATGCGTTAGTTCGAACTTGCTTAGTTCGAATTAACTAATTCGAACTAAGTTAGTTCGAACTAGCGCTGTAGTGTAGACGTACCCTGAGGGAGGAATGAAGCACAAGCCCTCAGTGGGGCAGACCAGGGAGGTTCTTAGGGCTCCTCAGGATGGAAGCTCTCCCGCAGGTTCTCCTGGATACTGACAGACCCTTGATGGACCTCCCAGATGGAAGCCTACAGAAAGTGCAGCCAGGCTCACAGCAATGAGTCCATGAGAAGCACCAGAGTGCCCAGGGGCAGCTCTGGTTCCATGTTGAAGAGTGCTGTGGTGTCCCGAGTGAGGGCAACCAGAATGTGCAGAGACAAAAAGCTTTGCTGTCCCTCATCGAGGTAGGCAATCAAGCAGGGAAAGCTGAGAACCGTCTGTCCAGGGTGGGTCCCTTTAAGCACAGGCCTCAGATAGCCTCAGGCAGCAGCCACACAAAATAACTCCTGACCTGTTGCCCTGCCAGACCTGGTTCCAGCCAGCCTTAAATGTGATTCAGCCTCCACTCAGTGTGGACGCACTATTTTGAAATAGCAAAACGCTATTTCGAAATGCATTTTGTGTGTAGACACGTTTCAAAATAAGCTATTTCAAATTAACTATTTCGAAATAAGATATTTTGAAATAATGCTCAGCTGGCAGAAGCATGTAAATTAGACTACCCGACATAGTCAATGAAGCGGATATTTATATATCCCCCACTTCCTTAAAATAAAAATGGCCACCACACCGTGCCGACTCAGCTGATCACCGACACAACACAGCAATCAAGATGCAGATCGGTCGATAAGGAAAGCTTTTGCCGACAGATCCCTTATGCCTGGCTAGTGAAACGAGGTTTACAGGATCGGTAGGCAAAGGCTTTCCTTGCCAACCGATCCACATCTTGACTGCCGTGTTGTGCCAACAATCAGCTGAGCCGGCACAGTGTGGTGGCCATTTTTATTTTAATGAAGGGGGGGATATTTAAATATCTGCTTCATTGACTATGTTGGGTAGTCTAATTTACATGCCTCTGCCAGCAGAGGCATGTAGTCTATACCTAGCCTAAGTTACCTACACTGGGAGCAGAAATCCAAGAGAAGGCTCATCAGTCTGGCACAAAAATTTATAAACAAGTCCCAGTAGCTGAAAGCTAATGTAACATAAATTGAGGCTAGAAATAAGGCACATCTTTATAACAGAAAGGGTAATTAACAACTGGAACAATTCAATTTCTTCATCACTGAACATTTTTATGTCATAACTAGATTTTTTTAAAATATCTTCTCTAGTTCAACCAAAAATTAAAATCAGGGAAGTTCTCTGGCCTGTGCTATGCACGAGATTAGACTAGATGGTTACATTGGTTCCTTCTGGATTTATAATTTCTTGATAAACTGAATATTTTTGGAACCTGATTGACTTCAGTGGATCTCTGTAAGATTCTGCCAGTTGTAGGATCAGAGCCTTAGACTACAAGCTTTTCTTGAGCAGACACTATCTATCTCATAGGGTATGTCTACACTACAAAGTTAATTCGAACTAACAGACATTAGTTCGAATTACCTTTGATAGGCGCTACACATACAAACTGCTAGTTCGAACTTAATTCGAACTAGCGGAGCGCTTAATTCAAACTAGGTAAACCTCATTCTACGAGGACTAACGCCTAATTCGAATTAAGCAGTTCGAATTAAGGGCTGTGTAGCCACTTAATTCGAACTAGTGGGAGCCTACCCCTCCCCAGCTTTCCCTGGTGGCCACTCTGGGCACCACCAGGGAAACTCTTCTGCCCCCCTCCCGGCCCCGGAGCCCCTAAAGGGGCACGGTCTGGCTACGGTGCCCATGCCAGGTGCAAGCATGTTATAACTTTTTTATGAGGTTTCCTTTTGAGGGTCTTGATCCGCTTGAGCTTAGTGGTTTTTTCTTCCCTCCAGTGGCTGTAGTAAAAACACATGGAAATCTCTTTCTTTTGCCTCTTTGTTAGGAAAGAGATAGATATGATTTATTTAAATTAAATCCATGCCCTTAAGAGTCTCTTTCATGCAGCTCTTTCCTTCCTTCCTCCCACCCCGATTTAAATTTTCTCAGGCCAAAAAAGGATACAATACTTTTGTTGAACTTGACTCATAAAACTCGCTGCCATTTAGTGTAAACCTTTGTCCCTTTTGTTCTTTGCTGGAGAGACATGATAAAAGAGGTATGAAATACTGTATTTCAAGTGAGTTTCTATCATCAAGATTCCTTCAGGCTGCTATCTATCTTACACTTCTTTCCCGCCTCCCACACACGCACTCTTTTTTGAGCTTCTTTTTTTACTCAGAAGTCAGAAAGTAGGGGTGAAAGTAGAAGTGGTTTTTTATCTCCTATATCATAGCAGCTTGATATTTCTGGTAAGAGAGTCATAGTAACAATTGCCCAATAAACAAGGAAGATATTTGCCTCATTCCTGTCTTCCCTCTTCTAATTTTGAACATACCCCTCTTTCCTTTAAAAAATACAACTTAGATAAACTTGAAGTTGCCCTTCTAAACCATTGGAAAATCTTTCATTTTTTCTTGCCCTGACATTTACCTTTCACATCTCATATTTCCTTAGAAATTTCATTTTTTTCTCCTGACTTTTGTTCCTGTTCCCATATTTTCTCAGGTTAAATTAGTAGTTGATTGCACTGACCAGAAAAGTCAAATCTGAAATGAGGGAGTCAACTATATTTAAGAGGCACCAGAGCAGGAGAAATTAATTCAGGCTTTATCACAAATATCCCATTATGACAAATAAACGGGCTGAAGGGACAGTAAAAACAAAACAAAACAAATGTAGTAATTTAATATAAACTGCCCATTGCCAAACAACCCTAAGGATTGAATGTATAAAACGGGGAGAAATAATTAAAAGCAATTTATTTGTCTTCAAATTTAATTGTTGTTAGAAATCATTTGCCTCCCTATATCTGTGTCTAATTCTTGACCTGAATCTGAATATTCAGTAGTTTGAATTATTGATCAACACAGATCACATTACATTTGTATTTTCCGTGATCAGAAGTTAATAGTTTGGAATTCCTTAGTCTGGCACCCTCAGTGCCTGACTGGTCCCAAACAGAGGAAGTCAGGCCTTTGGGCTTGGGGGAGGTGGGAGGGCGGACAGAGAAAAATTCAGTCACACAAACTCACTAGCCAATTTTGAAAATTTTGGCTCACACTTATGAATTCCAACTTCCCTTATTTGAATAGTCTGAACCATAATATGACCAAATTCATAAATTTGGCAACACTCCTGCTAGTAAGCTTGTTTATAAACTACTAGCAGAAAATGAACAGAAATGGTGAATAAACATAGCTAATGCACAATTATTTGAAAATCTGAGTGAATATTCCTAGATATCTATGTTTCTGTACCTTATTTACATGCTACAAATTGTTCTTACTCAAACGTTCTAAAATACAGGGCTATAAACTCATTCCATAATTTTGAGTAGTCATTTGAAAAATCCAGTTTTATTTTAGGAAGTTTCATGACTCTTTTTTCATTTGAAATTTAGAAATTATTTTAGGGTATCCATTCCATATTTCTACTGCATAATTTGAATATATTTAAATGAAAACCTATATCGAATAGGTAATACATTGATGGTAAAATACTTTGATTTACTAGACTGTTTCATCTATCATCTAATATTGAATGACTTTTTGAGTATTTCTATGGACCTTATTGTACATTGTGAAATGTATGTGTTGAATCAAATCCCCCCTCACTCTTCGCTTCTGCAGACTAAACACACCCAACTCCCTCAGCCTCTCCTCATAAGTCATATGCTCCAGCCCCCTAATCATTTTGGTTGCCCTCTGCAGGACCCTCTCCAATGCATCCACATCCTTTTTGTAGTGGGGGGCTCAGAAATGGACACAATACTCCAGATGTGGCCTCACTAGAGCCAAATAAAGAGGAATAATGACGTCTCTGGATCTGTTGGCAATGCTCCTCTTAATACAACCTAATATGCCTTCTTGGCTACAAGGGCACACTGTTGACTCATATCCAGCTTCTCATCCACTGTAACCCCCAGGTCCTTTTCTGCAGAACTACAATTTAGCTGGTTGGTCCCCAGCCTGTAACAATGCTTGGGATTCTTCCGTCCCAAGTGCAGGACTCCACACTTGTCCTTGTTGAACCTCATCGGATTTCTTGTGGCTCAATCCTCCAATTTGTCTAAGTCACTCTGTACTCTACCCCTGCCTTCCAGAGTATCTACCTCTCTCCCTAGTTTAGTGTCATCTGCAAACTTGCTGAGGGTACAATCCATCCCCTCATCCAGGTAATTAATAAAGATATTGAACAAAACCGGTCCTAGAACCGAACCTTGGGGCACTCCACTAGAAACCGACTGCTATCCTGACATTGAGCCGTTGATCACTACCCGTTAGGCCCAGCCTTCTAGCCAGCTTTCTATCCATCTTACCGTCCATTTATCCAATCCACATTCCCTTAACTTGCGGGCAAGAATATTGTGGGAGACCGTATCAAAAGCCTTGCTAAAGTCAAGGTATATCACATCCACTGACTTTCCCATGTCCACAGAGCCAGTTACCTCATCATAGAAGCTAATCAGATTAGTCAGGCACGACTTTCCCTTTGTGAATCCATGCTGACTATTCCTAATCACTTTCCTCTCCTTAAGTGCCTCAAATTGAGAAGAGGACCTCTTCAAGTTTGACTTGTTTATGCAAAGCAAGGAACAGTATAGTCATGCATATGCAGATTTTTTAATGTAGTAATTTAATATAAACTGCCTATTGCCAAACAGTACTTAGACGTGACAATAAGAACATAAAAACATAAGAATGGCCGTAGTGGGTCAGACCAAAGGTCCATCTAGCCCAGTATCCTGTCTGCTGACAGTGGCCAGTTCCAGGTGCCCCAGAGGGGATGGACCGAAGACAATGATCAAGCGATTTGTCTCATGCCATCCATCTCCAGCCTCTGACAAACAGAGGCCAGGGACACCATTCCTATTCCCTGGCTAATAGTCTTTTATGGACCTAACCTCCATGAAATTATCTAGCTTCTCTTTAAACTCTGTTATAGTTCTAGCCTTCACAGCCTCCTCTGGCAAGGAGTTCCATAGGTTGACTATGCACTGTGTGAAGAAGAACTTTCTTTTATTAGTTTTAAACCTGCTAGCCATTAATTTCATTTGGGGTATGTCTATACTACATGGCTCCGTAGACGGAGCCATGTAGATTTGTTTATTGGGCAAAGGGAAATGAAGCGGCGATTTCAATAATTGACACTTCATTTAAATTTAAATGGCTGCCATGCTGAACTGAAAACAGCTTATCAGCGCACTAGTCTGGACGCTCAGCGCACTAGTCTGGACGCTCTACGGTTGACATCAAAGCCCTTTGTCAACCGCCCCGGTAAACCTCATCCCACGAGGAATAACGGGGCGGTCGACAAAGGGCTTTGATGTCGACTGCGGTGCGTCCAGACTAGCGCGCTGAGCCGACAAACAGCTGATCAGCTGTTTGTTGGCTCAGCATGGCAGCCATTTAAATTTAAATGAAGTGGCAATTATTTAAATCGCTGCTTCATTTCCCTTTGCCTACAACCCTAATGTACATGGCTCCGTCGATGGAGCCATGTAGTCTAGACACAGCCTTGGTGTCCTCTAGTTCTTCTATTATGGGTTCTTCTACTTAATCTTAGAGGTGTTTCTGTGGGTTGTTCCTGCTGATAAAATATCTCAGAGATTCTGGGCTTGTTACTTTAGGCCCAACCTTGGCAAAAACTATCAGGCATATCTGTGAGAGATTTGCAGTAATAAAGCTTGCAAAATGGGCCCCTTTGTGGCCAGGCAGGTTAGGGCTCAGTCCTGCTGCTGTTGATTTCAGTGGCTAAAACTCTCTCAGACTTCAGAGAAGCCAAAGGCCCTTGGAGAGCAGGGAAAAGTAAAACCTTACCTCGGTGATCTGAACAACAGATAAAAGGATTATTAGGAATCAGAAAATGGTGTTTACAAATACATCACAGTCTAACGTCTATAGAGTTCCATTTATTTTTTCTTCTCTTTTTTGATTGTGACTGAAAGATAATCCACACTGACAAACAACATATATGGGTTATAAAATAAATATATAAATAAAAAACCAACCAGCGTAGTGGTTACAGAAATGGTCTTAGATTGTAGACCTCCCTGAAACAAGGTAAGAGGCTTAAGGATTTTAGAAGCTGCTGCTTGAATACACTTTTGTGGAAATATATCCTGTACATTAATCTTAAATCCACAATTTGAACGAGGCAATATTATATTTCAAATTGTATATTTAAGATTAATCTTTTATTTAAAATTATTTTCTGTGTAAAAATGATACTGTTTTAATTTGGATTGGGCATGTGTTTGAGGAATTTTGTTTTCTAATGAAAAAGCATACGCAATTGCTGTTTGGGTATATCTACATATTTTGAAATAACTAAAGTTGAAAGAAAAACTAGTGAAATAACAATACTACCTCTAATTTGAAATAACTTTTGAAAGAAGAGTTATTCCCTGAGGAAATCAGGAGTACAGATTTCAAAATAACTAGCCCGTTATTTCAAAATAATGGGCTTGATAGTGTGGATGCTCCATTTATTATTTCAATATATGGGGTTGTTATTTCAAAGTAACTCCCTAGTGTAGACCAGAGCTTTCAGACAAATTCCTGAGTCTAATCTCATGAATATGCTGCAAATATAAACATCAGTTTTGACATCAAGAAAACAACAGTTTATCCCCACTTCTTAATTTACAAAAAAGACTGTTATATTTTAACTTCAGAAAAAAGTGTTGGCTGTTCCCGTATTAATATCACTGTCATTATTTCTCAGGGTGTTCTAAACTACACCCCTCTGCCGGCAGCGGGATGTAGATTAGGCACTTCAAAAGTGCAAATCCCAGGCTCATTTGCACTTTTGAAGTGCTTGATTTGCATCTCTCTGTTGGCAGAGGGATGCAGTCTGGAGGTAGCCTCATTGTTCAGATGATCAATTGTATATGAAGAATATTTTGAAAAACTTCAGGTATCGATTACCAATGCAACCATTGCAGATTGGAAAGAATTCTTTCTTTGTTCATGCCTCATCAACAGAACTGTTAAGCTATGTTCTGGCTATTGAGTTCTTGGTGGTGGTAATTTATACGAAGAGAAGAATACAGTTGCACTTTAAGATTTTAAGTTCAATTTGCAGGGCTTGCAGTTAAGGGAAAATACACTTTTTTTTACCTGTAAAATTATCAAAAACAATGTAGAATCAGCAAGAGACAAAATGGGGAGTGTTGGTTGGGCCAGGCAGCATCTGGGGAGGAACTCATAGCATTAATGGGCCAAGTGGTGGCTGGGGAGGCCCAGTGGTGGCTGGGGAGTCCCTGTCCCAGCCAGGGAATCTCTGGCATCAGTGGGGCCAGGTGGTGACAGGGGAGCTCCTGCCTGGGCTGGGGAACCCCCAGCATTAGGCCAAGTGGCTGGGGAGTCCTGGCCCCAGCTAGAGAACCCTTATTTGCAGCTGGGCTGCCTCCAGCCAGGCAGCCCCAGCCAGGAACCCTGGGAAACTGATGATGGCAGTGGGGCTAGGATGACCGGGCAGCCTTTGTCGGGGTACCCCTGGCTCAAGCGGGGCTGGTGGAGGCAGGTGGAAAGAATCCCCAGTGGCAGCAGGACAGGGTGACCAGGCAGCCCCAGCTGGGGAATACCCAGCTGCAGCAGGACCAGTGGCAGTCCCTGCTGGGAATCCCTGGAGAACCTGGGGCAACAGGAGGGCAGCAAGGTGGGCAGCTGTGCCCCAAAGAGAGGAACCTGGGGCAGCCAGCAGGGGAGCACTGATCTCCCCTGGTCCACTAAACACCCTGGTCCAGGACAGGGCAGGACATGAGGGTGCCAGACCAGGGAGGTCCAACCTGTAGCTTTTCCCATAGCTACATGAGAAACATCAAACCCTAACCTATGACTTGTGTATATCTGCCTTTTAACATAACATGAAACTTTGCCTTAGAACTTAATCATTAATCTCCTTTTATATAAGTTTTACCTAATGCAATTATTTAAGTTCATATACCTTATATATTTGATAGGTTAGTTATATGAGGATAATTAGCTGAGTTAATAGGCTTTAATCTGTCAATACATATTGTTAGTTTATATACACTAAACCAGTGGTTTCCAAACTTTTTGGCATCATGCCCCCCTTTTTGATTTTTGAAAAACCCTCATGCTCCCGCCCCCATTGCAGCAAAACTTGTTAAGAAAAAAAATGGAATAAAGGAACTGAACAGGGCAGCAAAACTTGATGGGGGTGGGGGGGAGGCTGGGTTGCCACACGCCCCCCAATTTCTGCAATAAACAGAATGAATTATTATTATTTTGTATATAACACTTGGCATACTTTGATCCTTCCTTTTTTTAAAGGAGTCTTATTTAGTTTGGATACCAAATAACAGCCATTATTGACTATTTTGGTTCCCTAAAAGGCCAGTTATAGGAGACATGAACTGCCTTCTCCTCCCCTTATCCACTCCTGTAACAAACACTCATTTAAACTCTTTACCAGCCTATTTATCTGATTGCTGTATACTTTCCCTAGCCCTCCACTCCTACTCCCCTACATAATCAACAGAAGTGTCATAGTCTGACTCGTGTTGAGTAATAACACTATGGTGGTTCACCAGGATTAACCCCTAGCAGGTTGCCACTGCTATATTTACCTGCCCAGCCACAGGAACCAGAGATTACAGCTCCAATTGGCCACGGATACTGATTCCTGGACAATGGGAACTACAACAGCACAGATAGGAACACTACTTCCCGCAGCTTGGCCACAAGTGGTGATCTGCGGCCAATGGGAGCTGTGATCTCAAGTACTGCAGTCATGCAGGTAAATATAGTGGTGGGAGCCCACCAGGAGCTAACCCTGTCAAACTGTTGAACTGTATCAGTCCCACGGGCTTGTATTTGCCCATGCCTGCTCTGACTCCTATTTTGTGTTTGTCTATGAATCTGCAATTGAAAGGTGAAAAAAAGCCATTTCACTTAGGCCAATCTGGCCGCGAGAAAAAAACATCCTAGCTCCCAGAGAGAAGTGCATCTTGAGCAATGCCCAAACCAGATCCTGATGAGGCACTTTGACACTTTAGTGGATGGAAGTGTGGGTGCTGCTCTGCCAGGTCAAGGTGAAAGAAGGCTTCTCCTACCTGGTATGCATTCTGGTCACCTGGACGGGATGGGTCAGTGCACTCATGCTTGGTGATTACTACAAAACCACTCTTCATATTTCTCCCCATTAAAGTGGTACACACCATCCTTCAGCAAGCCAAACAATATCTCCCATATCTCCTGCTTAGGCTGTGGTGTGGTCATTCTCTTTTCTTTTATATAATTTTCTACTCAACCCTGTAATATCTGAGTACCTGAAACTCATGCATGTACGGAGAACTTTGTGAGGAAGAAGCATCTGAGTTACTGAGCTTCCCTTGTCTAACTAGCTGTCTCTCATGTCTTTGAGTGCTTTTAGCAATTTAGTGTGTAGTGGTGGTTTGGTAGAATCACAACCCTGGACCTCAGACTTACATGCATGTAAATATATGTGCATTACCTTATTTGCTTGTATATTTATGGGAGGCGTGTATAGAATTTCTGTACTTGAAAGTACTTTTAGTCACACCTAGCATTTTTATATATTGAGAACTGTCAAAACAGTCATGCCTGAAGCATAATTGGGTCCCCAAGGTTACCTTTGCCTCAGTTTCCTTTGTATGAACAAAAAGTTATTTTAAAAGCACATATTACTGAATAAACTTGTTTATAACCACTGTGAAGGGGAAAGGGAGAAGTTTTAAACACAGGACATGCTTAAATTGGAGGATTACAAATCTACAAAATGTACTGCCAAAAGGCAGTTAGGGAAAAGGCAAGCGGAAGAAACAAAAGACTGTGACATCCCAAAATTCCCCTATCATGCAAAAAAATCTCAAAATGACCTAGCTAAAACAAGCAAATTACTATGTAATATGAAAATAGCCGTCTACGGGATGCTTCTCCTTTGCCTCATTGTGATGTGGAGTTGACCCTGGACTCTAAAAGGCTATGCCAGCAGAGCATAAACTCTGGCAGGTTCTACCAAACTGGAAAGGTTTCAGGTATGGTCCTGGTGGTGGACTGTGTGTGTGGACAGCCTAGCAAAGTGTGGAGAGGTTTGTCACCCTATAATACTATGTACTATAATACTATGGGGAAGCCAGTTTCAAAAGTACACTACCATATTTGTCAGTTTTCCCTTTGAGCTTACTCCCCATATTAAGGTTTATAGTGAGCTGACTGCTAAGAGAAATGGGGTAGATCTGATAACTTTGCCAGCAGCACCCTGAAGAAGATCATTAAACAGAAGAAATTGGTTTAAGGTTCCTGGCTATAAGGCAGTTTTCTTTAGTATCACAATCCTCAGTAGCCCAATTAATTTGCTGTTTTCTGTGAGAGTAAAATACGTTCATGGGATAAGAGACTGCCAAATAAAACTGGTTAGAATCCTACTCATTTTCTTTTAAAGTCCAAAGTCTTTCTGGGCCCGTTCATCTTCTATGGACATGTCTGGAGTAAGAAAATCGATTAGACTCCTGTACTATACCTATTTTTACTAATATGTTTTTGAAGGTTGGTGAGGGTAGAGGGAAGATCTCTACCACTTGGGTCCCTTATGCTGTCAAAAGAGACCCGCAGCCTTAAGCTTTATATTTGACTGAGGGAGAAACCCTTCAGTGCAGGAACAGCAAGAGAAAGCATCAAGTAGGCAGTGAAGTAGCCCAGTGCCCACCAGTCACCTGGGTTCTGAACTTCAAAAGGTAGCCTGTTAGGTCTCACAGCTAATCAAAGGCAAGCAGTTGTACTTCGGCTCCTCCTCTCCTCGTGAACAGTAGCTATTATTTGTAGAAGCTCTCACAGAGTTTAACTATCACTAAACTCTTTTCTCCTCTCCCAGAGGTGATTCTGCAAGAATTACTACTGCTCCAGGGCTGCAGTAACTCCAGGGTTCTGAGAAAAGGAAACAAATGGGAATCTGAACCCACTGTTTCCTAATTGAGGGGATGGGTAGTTCACTGAGCTGCTTATCTTTTTTGGACTTCTGGGGCTCTGGACTACAGAGAGGCTGAGCAGCTGCTTCCAACACCATACCATGCTTATTTGACTGTTCAGAGGATCAGCCAATCCTCTGTACTCAAGTCTCCTCGGTGCTAGAATGAGCACAGCAAAGACCTTAGTACACAAGCAGAAGGGATACTCCTTGACTGCAAGTTTCTTTTGAAAGAAGCTTTTTTCGAAAGAGCTATTCACAGAATGGCCACCAGGACACCTGTGCTTTTTTTGATTGCCTCTTCTTTCGAAAAATGTCTCTGTTCTGCGTCCACACATGCCTTCCTTCAAAAGTGCTCTTTCAAAAAAAGGCATTCTTCCTTGTAATTTGTAGTTTAGCAATGCAAAAAAAATCCTGATTTCTTTTGATTTAATTTCAAAAGAAAAGAATTGCAATGAATTGAAGTTTTTTTTTTTCGAAAAAAGGGCAGTTTTTTTCGAACCCCCCCCCCCCCCAATGTAGTCTAGACATATCCCTTAAGGAGAAAAAAAGCCACATTGGCTAAAACACTACTGTGAGCCCTCTCTCCAACTGTTAGCCAGCTTCCTGACCCATATGTTATTTAAACATTTGTGCAATGCTGGATAAGATGGATAACCCTGACCCTTGCAAGAGATTTGATTATGCTTGTTAATAGCTTAGTAAGAGGAAGACCATTCCCATTAATTGAAATCAGCATTGTTTAGTTATTTATCATTTGTCATTGGTCATGTTTCTAGGATAAAAATAATTGTTAAGATTTTGACCAAATGAAATTTAAAAACTACATTTCATTGTAATTTACTCACCAGTGTTTTGTAAGATTTAAGAAGTTACTTGTTCTCATAATACCTCTTTGTGTGCGCACATTTATATAAACAACATTGAAAGGAATATGAATTTTACACAGCTAACAGACAATAAATCTAGTGGCTTTCTAATGGAAACAATTAAGAATAATCAGAGTGCATTGAAAGGGTAATTGATAACCAGATGAGTACTTTATACTAAAGATGGGACAGGTGCAGATGTTTCTGCCTATGAGGAAACACAGCCATCTGTATGTACAACAGCTTCATTGCTATGTGACAGCTTCCTTCTGAAAACCGTGCAGCTGAGTTAGTATTAAATTGAACTAAGTCACTTTTCATATGTGTCAGTCATTCATCTGTTCTAGAGGGCCAAAGATTATGCTTTGTTCTGTTTTTTCAGACACCACTAGTAATATTGTCCTCCTTTCAAGAGGGAGAAAGCTAGCCCATGGGATGGTGACTCTACAAAAGGATTAAAATTACATCATACCATCTGCTTGGAGTCATAGTGTATAAACACTTACGAACACAGAATGCACATGAACAACTATAATTCATTATAGCGTGTATGCTGGGACCACACATTACGGCTGAAATTCCTGAGTGTCCACACAAATTTCAGTACAAATCTCTTAGAAGAAAACATCACTGCTTGGACTCAGTCCAAAGACAATTATTTATTTTAATAACCAAAGCAAAATCAATTAAAATGACAAAGTTATTTTCACACAAAGGGGAAAGGCCAATGGATACTGATAATAAATTTTGCTATAGAAAGCTGTAACTCTATTTTAACTAGATCTTCTGAAAGTTTACAACCCTTTTTTTTTCCTCACTGGGTCTGGCATAGTGGTCAAGGTTTCATTAATATTTTAAAATGTAAGTGTGCTGTAACTATAATAACTGGATTCCTTGATGCAAGAGGACCTAACTCAAAAAGATAAATTCTTCATATTTATGTGATTTATTATATATAAATGTAAGTCTCAAAGGTACCTCAGGAGGCCATCTAGTGCACCCCATGTGCAGAGGCATCACAAAGTATATCTAGATCATTCTGAAAGGTATATTCAACCTGTTCTTTACACACACAAAAAAGGGGGGGGGGAATACACATCTTCCCTTAAACGGGTATTCTACTACTTAGTTACTCTTATAGGTAGAAGGTTTTGTGTAATAACTAATCTGATTATCCTTTGCTGAAGATTAAACTCACTACTATTTATCCAACCTTCAGTGGAGATGGAAAACAATTGATCACCATCTTCTCATCTTCCGTATAAAAACCCTTAGTATATTTGAGGATTGCTATCAGGTTTTCCCCCTCACTGATCTTTTCTCAGTGTTAAACATGACCAGATTTCTTAACCTTTCCTCATGGGTCTCTTTTTCTTAAACATTATTTATTATTATTTTAGTTTAGTTATGTTCTATGGAAACAAAGTGAGGCAGGAACAGATTGATCTGCGTTAAGCAAGCAACAACATAGAACCTCTTTCACTAGGAGACTCTCTGGGTGTATCTAAACTACGCTAGACTTTCGAAAGAGGATATGCAAGTCTATGGAAATTTGCATAACTTCTTTCGAGTTCACTTTCAAAAGCGGCAGTTTTGAAAGCGAAAGTAATTAAGACACGGTTTTGTCGGTGAACCCTCCCGTTTGTCGGCAAGCCACTTTTCCTTAAAAAATTAGGTTTACGCAGCTTGTTGAGAAACGGGAGGGTTTGCTGCTTTCGAAAGTGAGCTCAAAAGAAGATATGCAAATTCCCGGGGAATTTGCATATCCTCTTTTGAAAGTCTAGCGTAATCTAGATACACCCTCTGTCTCTGTCTTACAGCTAGAATTAATTTTATCTGAGAGTCACCAAGAAAATGTTTTTTTAAGGATGACTACACCATAAAAGTGAGGGCCAAAGGCACCCTGATTCTCTCTCCTTTCCCCACTCCTCATTCTCACTTACAAAGACAAAGGAACCAGTCCACTTTACTTTGATTGGGGTCCTGACTTCAGAATTTGGTCAGCAATATTGCTGGGCACACATGGTAGGGATTAGTTTGCCCATTAAGTTGTATCTGCTATAAAGTTTTTGTTCTTTGTTTCTTGAAACTATTTCTTACTTTAATATCCTATCTTTATACTCAATGACAATCCATATTTTTGTATTCAAATAAGCATGTTTCTTTTTTAATCTAAACTAATCTAGTGTTTTGTTTAAACTGAACTATTTGGTAACTGCAATTAAAATAGCATATTATTGCCTATTGACCTCTTACAGGGTAACTGAGCTCTGTTTCCTGAACTGCCAAAGAGAGAGCTGGATCATGCAGAAAACATGGGTTTTTTTGGGAAAATACAGGCTTGAGAATGTGTCGAGATCACTCTGTTGGTAGTGACTGAGCCTGGTGTAGCCGGAGTATGACTGCTGTGTTGTTGAGAGGCTTCTGGGTTAGAGGTTCTGTACCAGGAATGTGGCCATACACAGATACTCAAAAAATTACTGGTATGATATTTGGCTGTTTGGCCTTAGGTAGGAGCCTCAGAAACAAAGATTTGGAAGCACCCAAGGTTGTAGGGCAGGTATTGACGACAACCCTTCATTGATTTGTATTGCACCATGGAATATGTTAGCCATCTGGAATGGTGGTGGCAAGAGGGCTACCTCCTTATCACAGGTAGGCTACAACAGCAGCACGGCACCCATTGTTGCCACCGTAAATAGCAGCAGAGACCTCACTGCTCATAGCAGCAGCATAAAGTAGTAGCTGAGATGTTTCTACTTAGAAAGGTAGGATGGAGCAACTCTGCCATACTAAGAGCCCTCACTTGGACTAGTGTGTGCACCACACTGACAGGAGTGGGTCTCAAAATTAACACCCTGTTCAAATGCTTAGAGTTGGCATTGCACCTCTTAGATAGATTGATTTGACTGTCTGCAGACTCGGGAGGATGTCATTGCAAAGCTTTTCTTTTAAACCATGAGGGCTAAAATTATAGTAGGCTTGATTATGTATATTAATCACATGATTTCAGAATCCAGGAAACTAGGCATCAGTTTATATATCTGTGTATAAATCTCTCTCTATTATTTTTTTAGGAATGGTATATTGACTACTAATGTCTCCTCATCAACCCATTTCTTTAGGATATCAATACTTTATCCTATTCTGTCCCTTCTTGCTCTTCATCCTTCCCTTCTAGGTTGGCTACAGGATTTTCTTATTGATAACTTTATTGAAAATAACTACCTGAAGATATGTACAATGCTCAGAGCATTTCTGCTGTTCAGAATGTTCAGAAATCAGAATTTCATGGAAAACTCTGACATTTTGAAATTTAATAACAAAAAAATAAAATTTTCAAAATGTATAGCAGAGCTATCCAAAATGTTCCACCATGGAAACTTCAAGTGGAATTTCTTGGAAAGCTTTTTTTGGATGACTTGAAAGCACTAAAGTGTTACACATAAATACTAAATATAACAAAATTCAAGTTAAAACTAAAAAAATAAATGAAAATATAGCAAGAAAGTTAAAAATAAATGAGACTATGCAAACAAAATACTCCATTTCATTCATATTGATTCAATTTTTCCATTGACATTTTGTATAGAAATTAATTTGTTGCTACAAAACTGTTTTGTTTGTAGCAATGCTCACAATATCCTATGTGATTCCCATATATATATAAAAGGATGATTCCTGATATGAGATGCTTACCAATGAAGGACAAATAAAGATGTAAACAGGCTAGTACAAAGGGGACCACAACCACCAACGATCAATTTATATGACTCTCAGCTGATTCCACAACATGCGATATGAGAAAAAATAGCCTTTAAAAACTCCTTAGCAGTATATGTTTGTAAAGTGAATTAAGATCTTTGGCTGACTATGCAATAATTATATTACATTACATTTACTATGTTATAGCCACTTCAATTATTCATGACTTATTGGTGTCAGAAATCAAGCCCTACAATAGGGCCAGGGTTCATACAACCTAACAAATATTGCTGTCTTACAGTAAGTTACCTAATGGGCTACATCACCTAAATGGTGTCAACAGATTAGCTCAGAAGACCAGAAGATTGGTGGCTGTTCAAAGCATTTACTCATGCATGTGTTAGCTTTTTTGCCTGTTCTCAGCCTGGACTCTGTCCTGTCTCACTCCAGATAATCCTGCACTTACCATTTGGTATGACTCCCCACGTTCCGGTCTGTAACAGCCTGCACAGTAAAACAAAATACCAGCAGTGTTTTTGATATGCTTGCAAATCAAGCATGACTGTAACTTTTCTGGAACAATTATTTCTAATTAAAATAGCCCCTGTGCCTGAGAAACTCACTAAAATATTCACTCTGTCCTTCCCTACAGTAGCAAGGACTCTAGTTGGCTGCTGTTACTGCATGAGTTTTTCACTGCATTCTCAGTGCTCTGCTGCTATAACTGCAAGCTGTTGGAAACTCACTGGTCATTTTAATAACTTGGCTTGCATCCCTGTGTTACCAGCTCTTCTTATTTAAATCTATATATTTAAATCATTTCAAAATTTGTCATAGGATTGGGGAAAGGGCATCATCCATCTATCTCTTCACAATGCTGTCTGTATCAGTGACAACGAGCTTGAAACTAAAATTCCCTATTCACTCTCTCCAACTCTCCTGTGCAACTCCAAACTCCTATGCTTCAGTCTTCAGTAGTGGGGGAAGAAAAAAAAATCTGTGTTAAATTAGAAACTGCTTCTGCTGGGAAACATTTTGGGTTGGCCGGCTGCATCCCTTCACTTTTGGTTCATGAAAAATAAAGCAACTCCATTAGATTTGCAGGCTGATCCAAATTCAGTGAACTTGGAACAATCAAAATAAAATAGCTAATGCTTAGGAACTAATTGGCTTTTTGAGCTAACATAATAATGAGATTAATGTCCGGCAGAAGTTTCACACCCTTTAGTCAGCCAAAACGGGCAGATGACAATATTTACACAATATCAACTTTTCAGAAATATTTCTTTGCAACCATGGGGGCTAAAAAGTTCCTGTTCCTGTTTAATATAATAAATGTTCATTTAAAAATGTGTACAAAGTCCATCCAGATTGGAGATTCTAAGGGTACGTCTAGACCAGTGTTTCTCAACCTTTTTTTGTTCATGGCCCCATTCAAAGACTCGTTTACCTCTGAAGCCCCCCTCATAGTCGCTGTTGGTTGGAAAAAAGGGAATATAATTTACCTAATGTTCCATTTTTTCCATGTGGCCCCCTAGAGGTAGGGCATGGCCCCTGGGGAGCCATATGGCCCACGGTTGAAAAACACTGGTCTAGACTACATGGCTCCATCGACGGAGCCATGTAAAATAGTTTACTCGGTATAGTCAAAGAAGCGTTGATTTAAATAATCCCCACTTCATTAAAATAAAAATGGCCACTGTGCTGTGCCGATGATCAGCTGATCCGGCACAGCACAGCAGTCTAGACATGGTGCGGTCGACAAGGGAAGCCTTTGTTGACCGCTCCGATAAACCTTGTTTCACGAGGCATACTGGAGCGGTCAACAAAGGCTTCCCTTGTTGACTGTGCCATGTCTAGACTGCCATGCTGTGCCAGATCAGCTGATCCTCGGCACAGTGCAGTGGCCATTTTTATTTTAATGAAGCGGGGATTATTTAAATCTCCACTTCTTTGACTATGTGGAGTAAACTATTTTACATGACTCCATCGATGGAGCCATGTAGTCTAGACGTACCCAAAATGTGCAAAACATCAGTACAAGTTCTTGGTTAAGTGTTTATTTGTGGAAATACTCTTGTTTCCATCTGAAAAAAATATTTTCTGCTTTGGAGGTCTCATAAGGTCAATAATTACTCATGTTGCTGTTTGAAAAATATCACATGCATTAGATGGTATTCATTTGAATAATGAAAATTGCTATTTGACTCATCCCCCACCAAACTTCTAATTTATAATAAAGTTATTTTTTTCAGAGTAAGCACATCATCTCAGCAATAAACTATAACTTTGTAGATTCCACTATTAAAATATGCAAAAGCAGTGGCTTAATTAAATAAATCACCAAATCTGACAAGTCAATAAGCAATAAAATGTGTGTGCGGGGGGGGGGGGGGGGGAGGGAGAAGAATCTATTTCCTAAAACTCAAACGATGAATGCAAAGGCATGTTAGCATATGCTTCAGTTGCTCATCATTATCTTCAGATGCTACTAAATTCACTAAAATATTCACTCTGTCCTTCCCTACAGTAGCAAGGACTCTAGTTGGCTACTGTTACTGCATGAGTTTTTCTTAAAGGATTTGAATCCAGTGAGATCTGATTTTTAAACATACAATTAATAAATTATGATATAAAAAATGTTACAGTGAGACAATTTAGCAACTTGGACCACGTTGGTAGTAGCATTGCCAGCAGATCTAGGGAAGTGATTATTCCCTTTTATTCAGAACTGGTGATGCCACATCTGGAATATTTCATCCAGTTCTGGGGTCTCCATTACAGAAAGGATGTGGATGCATTGGAGAAAGTCCAGCAGAGGGCAACAAACATCATTAGAAGGCTGGAGCACATGACTAAATAGGAGAAGCTGTCCTTATTTAGTAGAGTATAGTATAGTATAGTATAGTATAGTATAGTATAGTATAGTATAGTATAGTATAGTATAGTATAGTATTTAGCATAGAAGAGAAGAGTGGGGAGTGAAATTTGATAGCAGCCTCTAACTACCTGAAGCAGGATTCCCAAGGGGGTGGAAAGAGGTTGTTCTCAGTAATGACAGATGACAGAATGAGGAGCAATGGTTGCAATGGGGGAGGTCTAGATTGGTTATTAGGGAAAAAAATCCTATTTTACTAGGAGGGTGGTAAAGCACTGGAATGGGTTACCTAAGGAGGTGGTAGAATCTCCATCAGTTGAGGTTTTTAAATCCCAGCTGGACTAAGCCCTGGCTGGGAAGATTTACTTGGGATTGGTCATGCTTTTAGCAGGGATTAGGACTCAATGACCTCCTGAGGTCTCTTCCAAACCTGTGATTCTATGAAATTCTGCCCACTTGTATCTACCTTATCAACGTTTGCTTAATGATGACTGAAAGGGGTAAAAAAAACCTAAGAACCTCCCAATCCCATCAATCTCAGCCTATACTCCCTCTTAAATCTGCTTATACGAGGAATTTCCTAGGGGACTGGGAACTAACCAGTCCTGAAGGAGGGAATTTGTCAGACTGGCCCCCAGCCTACCACCTCTCCCCACTACCAGCCAGAGTTTCCCCCCTTGCTGGGATGCTGCGTCCCAAGCCTCTGCCTCACTACTGCTGCTGCTGGGTCCCTGGCTCCACTACCAGGGCTATCGTGTTTCTGGTTCCAGCCCTATTTCTGGGGCTGATGCAGCTTCTGCACCTCTGACCCAGCCCCACTATCAGGGTTGCCATGTCCCCTGCTGCACTATCAAGGCTCTGGCTCCAGCTCCAGTCCCAACCCCACTTCCACCATCCCTGCTGGGCTCCCAGCTGCCAGTCCCCTTGCCACTGGGTTCCCAGCCAGGATTCCCTGGTCCAGGAACTTCCATGGTCCTGCCAGATCATGCATGTTGCTGGACCAGAAAGTCCCAGTTTTGGATGGTCCAACCTGTATATCTGAGGCAGAGTATTTGTGAAGTAGATTTATGCAGATATTCCTACTTTTACTATCAGAATAGTTCTGTAGAAGGATCCAATATACTTTTGTGGTGTCACTGATCATGTCAAACTTTTGCTTGGGCCCCCTGCTTGGATTGGATGTGGATCTTAGTTAGGTTTATTCCATTTTACATATGAAAGAAATATGCATAAATATGATAAATTACAAGATCAGAATAGTGCAAGAAAATGTATAACAGTTAATCACAACAGCCAGTTGAATAGCCACCGATGATAGCTAAATTATACTTCACAAACAACTGGAGGTTTAAAAAAAACAGTGAAAATGTAGTGGCAACATTTCACAGAACCATTTACTACTACTATGAAATGCCTCCAAGCAAGGTAATGAAAGACTAATGGTTTAATAGAGAAAACAAGATGACTCCTTACAGGGATAGCCCTGAAGCATTGTATAGGGAAAAAAAGCCCAGATTTTTGAGGCTAAGAGATCTCCCTCAGTATGAAGATGTGAAATGGCAGGCTTACAAGGTCAGAAAGGCTAGCAGCTTAATATAGAAACATTTGATTCCAGAGAAAACCTAGTCTGAGGTGAAAATTAAACACAAGAATTTTAAGTGTTTTCCTAATGATACATATAATAAAACAACAACTACAATAAAACACAAAAAAACCCCAAGCAAAGTTCTGTAAAAAATATGTAGAATTAACAGTATTCGTTAATTTTATTATGTTAAGTACTAATATTGTTTATGATAGTCTAGTTTGGTTGTAGCTGTGAGATGAGTAAACAAATGTTGTTGCACATACAGCAAAACAACAATCACTAGCATTTGGTGGTATTTAATTTAAACAAAAATAATGTATGGAAAGACATACCTCTATATAGAACTTTACACATACACACACACACACACACACACACACACACACACACACACACACAGAAGTTGTATTCTATGTCCTAAGGAGTATGCAAATAAGGGCCCCAATCCTGTAAAGGCTTCTTCATGAGAATAAGGATCTTCCTTTATGAATCCCTTTGCAAAATCAGGCCCCAAGAGATAGTTCTTAAATCTAGTTTATAGATATGGTTACAAAAATCAAAAATTTGAAACATTTTGGTTACAAAACGGACATGTATCTGGTGGAGAAAAAATGAAACAAATTAACATTTTTTCTCAACCACTTCATCTATAATTTAAGTACAATGGCTTCCTGGAAGTGGGAAAGCATAATCTTTGCCATACACACAAAAATATGTGAAAATATTTTCCCGTATAAGTGCAAATGTCTGCGTCTTAATCCAGGGAGAAAGGGAAATATATATGGCTACATTGATTATGCTCTATTAATAGGTCTCATTCTTATTCTTACCCAGCCTTGAATCTATGGTAGAAATTTTTGCAGAAGAGGAAATTATGATTCTCTCTAGACAGTCTCCAAAGTCCCTCTTTCTTGATAATAAATTCAATCACTGAAAGAGACTGATTCAAGAATAGACCAATTCATGTATAGAACCAGGCTCTTATTTTTGAGCAGATGCTTGCCAGACTTTGCACGACATGCAAGATCCTTAATGCCAAAGAACAGTGGGCAAGCTGTTCTTCCCTTTTTGATGATTATTAGATAGTGATTCATCTCATTACTTAATTACTAGGGGTGGGTAAAGTGGCTTTGATTTTAAATCAACGTATAAGACCAAAATAGAAACAAAGTCCTTTTTTTTAGATTTAACACATTTATGGAAGCAAAATTATCCCCCCAAAAAAGCTATTTTATAGAATTTTCAGACCAGTTGACACCACAAAGTGGTGAAAATCACACAAAGACTGTTAATATCCACTTTCCAGAACCTTTATGTGAATTTTGACTATACGCAAACCTTCAAATATCTTTTGAGTTTTACTTATCTTTACTTATACTGTGTCAAATGGCTTTTAGATTGAAATGTCTCTGGAACGAATATGGTGTACTTATACAGTTATTATTTTGGTAGCACTGCTAGCATTTTTTAGGAAAGGAGAATACTGCAAGGAAAACTGGGAGACTATTGCTAAGCGCATTCCAACTTTAGCTATGTTTATTTAGAGAATCCATATGATTGATTGATATTTCACAGTGAAATTCTGAAGCTGCAGAATACTAACCAAAAGATTACTGTTCCAAAGTATTAATTAATAAACACTCATTTTTTCCATTGTTACCTTTTTCTGCCAGGCAGACACCTTTTGAATATGTTTGTTGTATGTTTGTTTTACTTGCTTTTTTAGAGATTTTTTCTGAAGATTACATGTACATTGTCACAGGCAAATATATACACCTTTCTGCCCATTATTTTTGCAAGCAATTTCCAGAAATCCAAGTACAAATGAACAAAATTTACCACTTGTATAACTCATCCCCCAATTTGTAGATGCAATTTCCTACACTAAGGCTACGTCTACACAACAGTTATTTCAGAATAAGTTATTCTGAAAGAGATTTTTCATAATAGTTTATTTTGAAATAGTGAGTCTACACACAAAATGCATATCAAAATAGCACTTAGTCACAAACAGCAGCCACACAAAGTGACTACTGACCTGATGCCCTGCCTGGACTGGTTCTGGGTGCCCTTTAATGCAATTCTGCATCAAATTGATGTGATGCTTTATTTCGAAATAGCTATCTGAGGCTCGTGCTTAAGGGCCCCCTTGGACACCAATTCCTCAGGTTTCCCTGCTTGCTTGCCTACCTCTCTGAGGGATAGGAAAGCATTTTCTCTTCTTGCTCTGGTTGCCCTGCTTCAGGACACCACAGTACTCTCCACTATGGAGTTGGAGCTGCCTCCAGGCAATTTTCGGCTCTTGAAGCTTTGGCTGCAAGTCATGCAGCACTTTCTGCATGCAGCCTCCCAGGCTCTGCAAGAACCCAAACCTCCAGCCCCTCCTCAGGTATGTGGTGGAGCAGCTCCAGCAGCTGGATGCTGCCCTCCCTGCCTTGGATGCCGGGAAATTCTAAGGCACCCTGGATCCCCTGTGATTCTCTGTTTGTTTCCTTCCTTCTGTTCAGGGTGATCAACACCATCCTGCTGCACAGAGTCATCCAGTGCCAAAAAAAGGGGAATAATAACTTATCTAGATCTGCTGGAAATGCTCCTCCTAATGCACTCTTATATGTCATTAGCCTTCTTGGCTACAAGGGCACACTGTTGACTTATATCTAGCTTCTCATCCACTGTAATCCCCAGGTCCTTTTCTGCAGAACTGCTACTTAGCCAGTAGGTTCCCAGCCTGTAACAGTGCTTGGGATTTTTCTGTCCCACGTGCAGGATTCTGCACTTGTCCTTGTCCAGATTTCTTTTGACCCAATCCTCTAATTTGTCTAGGTCACTCTGGACCCTATCCCTGCCCTCCAACATATCTATCTCTCCCCCTTACTTAGTGTCATCCGCAAACTTGTTGAGGGGTGCAATCCATCCCCTCATCCAGGTCATTAATAAAGATATTGAATAAAACTGGCCTTAGAACTGATCCACGGGGCACTCTACTTGAATCTGACCACCAACATAGAGAGGTTGATCACTACCCGTTGGACCCGACAATTTAGCCAGCTTTCAATGCACCTTACAGTCCATTTATCCAATCCATACTTCCTTAATTTGCTGACAAGAATATTGTCATGTGACCCTAATTTTGGCCCAGATGCATTAGTGGCAAACCAGCAGAATCTAAATCGCTGTTTAGCACAATTTTGTTAAAGCTGTCTGATAACAAAACTGGAGTCAGCTTAGTGTAAATAAAAATAGGAAGAAAATATTTTGTAAGTGCATTAGCTAAAAAGCAAGCAAAATTATTTGTAAAAAATATTCTCTAGAGATGGAAGATAAAATGGCAGCACCCAAGCTTTCTTTAAGATGTGGAACCATAGAGCTGAATGTAGCAGTTTATTGAATTTATTTTTTTATTCACAGCTAGGATTTTATTTCTAGGATTTCTATTCACTGGTATACTTTAATAAATTATTTTCTCCCTGTATAGTTTTAATCTGACATGCTAATAATAAGAAACAAACAAAAATCACAGTGGATACACAAACAAAAGTTTAAAGGGCTTCTTTTAATATTGTGCTCATTTTCATGAGGTTTTTTTAAGTGAGTATAACCAAGTATTCCCTGAGCTAGAAATTACAGTGGCACTCTTTATTTATGTTTGGCCTATGCATGGTGTAACTTACAAGGCTGACTCCCCCATTCCAGTGACATACTGTCTCTTCAGTGAGAGGCATAGTGATTGAGTCTTCTTTCTAAAACTCTTGAATTTTTATTTACTTAGTTGAAGAAGTCCATATGTGTTAAATTGCATAGCACTATGCATAACATGGCAAGGGTTTTTATTATGAAGGATATTTAGAAAACTGAGATCTAAGCAAAGACCAGATTCTATTCACTCAGGCTTCATCTTCACTGTTAGTTTTTTTAGCAGAAAATATGCTAATGAGGGACTCAGTAGCATCAGTCCTGATCTCAATAGCATATTTTCTGCCGAAAAAACTCACAGTGAAGACGTAGCCTTAAGGTAAAAGTTGCAGTCAGAATACCAACCAGAAAGGCCACTATCCCACTTTTTCCATTTCTTTGCCTAACAATTTATGTTTCAATTATCCACCCAGCAAAGCCCTGTAGCTTAACTTTAAGCACATGAGTAGTGAAATCTATTGGTATTATTGGGACAATTCATGGTTAACACTAAATGCTACAGACATGGTTAAGTATCAGAAGGGAGTAATCAGCAGTCAGTTGCAATGGGACCTAGACTCTGGATTCCACTTGCATCCATATCAGCACTGAGGTTCAGAAATTCAAATTCAAATCTCAAAACATGTTAGGTTTTTGGATGGTTGATATAGCCTGTCACTGAGTCCATTCTATCACCCGAGGCATACTCCCTCTCTGAGCTCCTCCTGGGAAGTCACAGGATCAGTCTGTTCCCAGGCAGACTCTGTGCCATAATTCTATAACAGTAACCATGACAATGGATAATGATCCCTATGATGTGATCTCATTAACTTTTGTAACCCTGGCTTATGATATGTGACTGAAGCCAAGAAACAGAGTACAATACCCTTGTTGCATGACAGGGTACAGTGTTTTGCAATGCGATTGTAGCCTTATTGATACCAGGCTATTAGAGACAAATGGCAGGTGGGGCAGAATCTTTTGCTGTATGGACTTCTGTTGGTGGAAGGTACAGGCTTTCAATCTACACATAGCTCTTCTTCAAACTGACCCTCAACTGCCCGTGTCTTTTAAAGTGTCGTCCTAAAACATGCATTACCCTGATACTTAATATTTCATCCCAATTTGTATTTAGCTCAGACACTCTGATTTTCTTCCTCAAACCTGTGCAGCTTGAAAGCTTGTACCTTCCACCAACATAATGTGGTCCAAACCTATATTTTCTCACTTACCCTGTATCTTGGAGTTCAATATCTCTTGCCAGGATTACTGTTACACATCCATACAAGATTCAGAGCCCCAGTTACAGGTCCCATCCTGGCAGCTAATGTGGGTTGTCACATGGCCCCGGCAACTGCCAAAGCAGTCAATGGCTGCATGGAAACCATTTCCAATGGCAGGGGGAATCTCTCTTCTGCAATGACATGGCAGTCTTTGGTTGAGCCCCTTCTCCAACTCACACAGGCTAAATGAGTCAAGGGTAGAGGTGGCACTCTCTTCCTAAATCCCAACTGGGGCTTAAGACCAAGCCATGCCACCTGGGCTGAAGCCCAATTTATTTTGCTGGATCCCCTGAAAACTACTCGTGGCCTCCCATTAGGCCCTTGACTCTGAGGATCAGTACTCGAGAGAAAGTTTAACATAACTGACCTTCAGAGATAAGCGTGATTGAACAAGAATTTCCCCCGAGAATTATATTAATGTTGTTAAACTTAGGTCCTTCCTCATCATCCTATCACTTGTGTAGTCCTGTTACATCACCACCATTAACATTCAGTTCCCAGGCATCATTATTATTTTTACAGATTGTATATCCCATTGTCAGGGCAGAACTTCACTTCCATTAGCTGTTCATGCCATTGAGAATGCCCTGAGCTGATGGCCAAAGAAATTCCCAAAGCAGGGAGAGCAGTTGATCCCGCCAAGTGGCCTCAGATACCACCGAAGCAGCGGGAGCAGATGCCCCCACCACACAGCACTGGTCATCGCTGGAGCAGCTGAGCAGCAGTGTGGTGTCTGACAGAGAGGGAACTGGGGCTGTGGTGAGGTTGCCCCGGTAAGGACAGCCACACTATGGCCCTGACTCCAGCAGACACTAAGTGGCCCAAAATGACAGCATCTCCAGCCTCAGCAAAGGGCTCAATGTAGAGCCAAGGCTGCATGGTGGCTGCCCAGCTGTTCCCGGGAAGAGGCAGCCACCCACACATGGCCCCACCCAAGAGCAGCTGAGTAATCACTGTGCGGCCTGGCTGGGGAGGTGAACGGGATTTGAATTGTTGGTGCGATCCCACGCAAGCACACACCTTAAAGTGAACTCTGGTCTGGACAGACCCCTTGTCATCCTTTTATTCTTTTTCTGTAGAACCCAGATGTGATTTTAAAAAATCACTAACAATAACGTGGATGAAATACTATGTTATTTTCACTTAGTCCCTCCTTATTTTCTTCATGTTCCCTGCTATGATCCTTTTTGTATCTGTGATTAACAGGGTTATATTTAAACAACAACCTTCTCTCTACCAGAATATTCCCTCTATTGTTGTCTTTTCCTGTTTACTTTGATAAAAGTATTTAACAGAAAATCCAACACGCCCATTACTTCCCTTTCAGTGCAATGTATGGCAGACTGTTTCCAAGCTGAGGATGCTTGGTAATGATGCTGGCAGTTTAAGCAGCTGGTAAAGTCATTTGAACAGCTCACTGGAGCAAACACAACTCCCTAACAGTCCCTCATTTGTTCATTTTTGCCCCAAATTTACTTTTACATTTATTTGTTGTGCCATCTCTTTGATTGCTCAAAATTATTCAGACCAAAATTAAAGAATGATGAAGCTGAGAGTTATTTGCAATGAAGGGCATAATCTTGCTGCATTTTAAGCTTTCTGCATACATTTTGTCTGGCACAGATTGGTTCTTTGTCACACTTTATTTCTTAAATTTTGGAGTTCGTGGGAGATTGAGAAGATGCAGAGAAAGCAAATTGGATGAGTATCAAAGTAGTAAAAGTGTTAGACGTGACTTCAGTGCATATAGCAGTGAGAACATCAGTACCAGAAAGATATAGACATGACTGAAGAGAATTGAGAGGGAAAAACGATAAATGTGATTTACTGTCAAGCTGCTGAAGTGACTGATTTCTAAAACAAATGATTACAATGTTTATGTATAACTCAGCTAACTGATGATTAAGGGAGATGACACCATAACTATTTACAAGCATCTGAAGGATTTCAACAGAGAGAATGGAATAGTTCAAATGTTTCTAAGGATGTATAAACAAAAGGATTAAAATTGTGTAAATGAAAAATTTGTTTTACTATCAGGAAAAAAATTGTGATAACTTCTTGCAGACCAATATTTCAATGGGAATAGTGAAAGTCTGATAAAATGAGTTATTGTCAACTGAACTGAATAAAGTAAGGGGCTGCGTCTAGACTGGCATGATTTTGTGGAAATACTTTTAATGGAAAAGTTTTTCCATTAAAAGTATTTCTGCAAAAGAGCGTCTAGATTGGCACAGATGCTTTTGCGCAAAAAGTGCTTTTGCGCAAAAGCATCCGTGCCCAGTATAGACGTGCTTTTGTGCAAGAAAGCTCCGGTGACCATTTTAGCCATTGGGCTTTCTAGCGCAAAAAATTAAGGTGCCTGTCTACACTGACCCTCTTGCGCAAGTATTCTTGCGCAAGAGGGCTTATCCGTGAGTGGGAGTGTCAAAATATTTGCGCAAGAAGCACTGAATTTTTACATTAGAATGTCAGTGCTCTTGTGCAAATTAAAGCATCCAGTGTAGACAGCTGGCAAGTTTTTGCACTTGCTTTTGTGCAAAATCTGGCCAGTCTAGACGCACCCAGGGAGAATACTCTGAAGTAAACAATCCTGCGTTACCAGAGAGATGGACAAAATGATCTTTTTTCCTTCTTCAGTCTCTATGACTGCATAATTAATCCTTTTCCTCCATTAATCAAACCATCCAAAGTAGAAATGATTGCTAAATTTTGGAGATGACATTATTCCTCATTGCACAACTAATATCTCTAGGGCTGTCACTTTAAAAAAATGCATCTGCACATAATGGAAATGCTTAAATTTTACCAGACCACTGAGTTCAAGATGCTCATCTCTTTTAAAGGTTAATGTCCACTTACAAAAGCATATTTAGCAAACAATTAGTTTGTTTGATAGTCTAGGAAGAAGTGTTTCTGCAGTGACTGGGCGTATCTCTTTTGATATAGCTGATCAAATATACTCAATAATTCTTTAAACAAGATCATTTTTTATGTTTTAAATAACAGTATAGTTCCTTGGATTCCCTGACTGACAGAATTAAGTGGCTTACAAAGAGCTTTACAAAATCTGCTGTAGGCTCAAAAGGATTGCCATGATTTTCTTGTGATTATAATATTAATGTAATAATGAATGCTATGTAATATTAAAATTAATCTTCAGAGTTCACCAAAGAGTGGTGTGTACATATATGACTTGGATTTTGCTACAGAGATGGGAAAATAGAAACAAAATGTAAATGCTGTTCCTTATCATCTATTAATATAATGGAGATGGGATTTCTCAGATGGGTGATGCTCAGCATGTGTTTAGATGCTTTCAGAGACAGGGCCTATATTGGGAAAGTTAATCTATAGCTGGTGTCCTAGACTTCAAGTTATTACATCCCAGTGGACAAGGGCAAAAATGAGTTTGTGGATCTGGGGGAGAATGAAGAAAAGTTTGAATCTGTGGTCTGGGACTCTGTGATCCAGAAGGACCGCGGATGTTGTGGGATTAGAAAGCCCTAGCAGTAGAAGTTTCCGGTGGTTCAGAGTGGAGCCAGCTGGCAGGGCCAGTGGGGCAGCGGAGTCCACAGCTGGCAAGGCACGGAAGCTGGCCAGGGTGGGAGGGAGGCAGAGCTCATGACATAGCAGAATCTGCAGCTGGTGGAACCGCCAGGGACTCTGAAGAGGCCATGAGGGTGCTGTGAGGCTGGTGGGGCTGCCAGGAACTCCAGTGGGATTGCCAAGCTTTTGGGGCTGGAAGCTTCGGCAGAACTACTGCAGCTTGCAGGGCCAGGAGATTGGGGAGAGGAGCTTTGGTGGCTGAGGAAAGTAGCTCAGTGGGGAAGTTGTCCCCTCTCCCAGATCTCTCCTGACCCCCAAAAACTTCCTTGTATAACCTGTATCATTTTCATCCAGGGTTCAAATCCAGATTAAACATATTATTTTCATCTTTCATTGTGTGTACTTGCTGAGGAGCATAGAAGAACATGATTTGTTTTTCCTATTTCTTTTCCCTAATAGCCACCCTTCTCACAATGTCACGTCACAGTGTAGATCTGACAGCAGCAATTACCCAAATTATGGGCCAGATCCTTAGCTGGTGTTTGTCAGTATAGCTCCATTGCCTCAATGGAAGTGTATATATTTTTTTTACTTTTCTTAGAAATGCTTTATTTGAAGACATTCATGAATTCAAATTATATAAGCTTTCTCAACTTAATTGTGACAAATTAAAACTAGTGAAAAAACAAATAGTCTAGTAGCACTTTAAAGACTAACAAAACATGTAGATGGTATTGTGAGCTTTTATGGGCACAACCCACGACTCCAGATGACTATTTGTTGTTTATTAAGTTTATCCTGTACAGACTAACTCGGCTACCCCCTGAAGCTTCTAAAACTAGTGAGGGTTGTAGCTATGTTTTTCTTTCTTTCTTTCTTTCTTTCTTTCTTTCTTTCTTTCTTTCTTTCTTTCTTTCTTTCTTTCTTTCTTTCTTTCTTTCTTTCTTTCTTTCTTTCTCAACTACACAAGCTTGTCAATAATATAAAATAGTGCACTTTTTTCTTTTAGAAATATACTTCAATAAAAATAGTAATATGACAGCCATATCTCATTTCAAGCTAAGTAGCTTGAGGGTAGGTCTGCAGTGTAATCCAAAATATGATTGCAGTTTGGATAGACATACTTAACACTTGCAGGGATAAAAATAGCATCCTAGTTATAGTGGCACAGACTTTCACAACACACCTCTAGTCCCCAGCATGCTTGTACAGCCCATATTAAAACCCCTGCCACCACATCTACAATGCTATTTTTAGCCATGAAAGACCGCAATTCTTTCCAGGTTTAATATAGCCCAATATAGTTTAAGGTTTAAAGCACAGTGGAAAAACTAATATTCTCTTTGAAGAAAAACATTTATTTGAGTTCAAAGGCAGCCTTGTAGTTATGCATCAGGTACTGGAATGGGACTTAGGAGGCCTGTATTCTCTTCCCAACTTGACCATTGGCATGCTTTTGGCCTTAGTCAAATCACTTCACCACTCGGTGCCTCTGATTCCCATCTTACTCTCAGTGGTGACTGTTTAGATTGTAAGTCCTTCAGGGCAGGGACTGTCTTTTACAGCAGCTACGAAAATGGAATTTCCATTCTCACATGAAGCCAAAGCTTTAAAGTACTTTATGGCTTTCAGAGCTTCTGAGCACCTTCATCTCCCTTGGAATTCATTTGTAGTTGTGGATATTCAGTGCATCTAAAAATCGTGCTCACCTGTGAGATTATCTTGGACACATCTCATCCTTCAAACACTTAGTTCAAGTAAGTTGTCCCTTGATTTGCATGTAGGCCTGCCTTGCTTATGTTGAAGTCAGTTTGCTGTAGTCATCAAATTTACCGGCAGCACTGTCACCACCCCACAATCTCACCGACGATATACCTTTAACATGGGATCTCTTGAAGGCAATTGGGCACTTTGGCTAAAGCAACCTTGTACTTGAGAAAGCAAGGAAAGCCTGGGAAGCAATTTCATTGCATTGGAGATATGTTTCCAGATACCTCTGAGTGTCTATGACACATTTTCCAACCACTTGTGGGAACCATATCACATTTTGGCTACGTCTACACTGGCCCCTTTTCTGGAAGGGGCATGTAAATTTCACGAGTCGTCGTAGGGAAATCCGCGGGGGATTTAAATATCCCCCGCGGCATTTAAATAAAAATGTCCGCTGCTTTTTTCCGGCTTTTAAAAAAGCCGGAAAAGAGCGTCTAGACTGGCCCCGATCCTCCGGAAAAGGGCACTTTTTCCGGAGGATCGGGGCCAGTCTAGACGCTCTTTTCCGGCTTTTTTAAAAGCCGGAAAAAAGCGGCGGACATTTTTATTTAAATGCCGCGGGGGATATTTAAATCCCCCGCGGATTTCCCTACGACGACTAGTGAAATTTACATGCCCCTTCCGGAAAAGGGGCCAGTGTAGACGTAGCCTTTATGTTTCAAGAATGCATACAAACCTCAGAAAAATCCATTATACCCATTGTATTGAGATAGGCCAGGCAATCTGAGATATATAATATTCTTTGCCTTCAGTATCTGTATAGTTGATGTATATTTGTGGGTACCCTGTCCACTGAGTGGGGAACGTGGAATAACTACTAGGAGAGATTAGGGCAAAATCCCTATGCGGGCTTCAAAGCCTCCCCTCCTGGAGGCACTGGCTTTATCTTTTTTAAGGAGGTTGGGAGACAAAACAGAATTTCTAGTTAAAAAGGAATACATTTAAGCAGTTTCAGGTCCTTCTTTCTGATCCACAAAGGGACAGCTGATTCCTTTAACCAATTTTAATTCTCATCTCTTTCTTTCTTTCTATTAACAACGAGTAGCCCTGTGGCACCTTAACAAATGTAATAATATCCTGAGATTTTGTGAGTAAAATACACTTCATCAGATGAGATGAAAACAAACTTTTAGATATTAGATAATAAAGGATCAGCAACAGCATGATTATGGGATAAGGTCTGAGTTATGCATTGACCTGGGTCTGTGGCTGGCCATTTTGGGTCAGAAGAACACTTTGATTGCTTAAATTGGTTTTAAATAACCGCTCATCATTAGGGCTACTGTCTGGGGATTGACGACAGATTGGAAAATCTATAGAGACTATCGATGCTGTTCTGACTTCTTGTTAGCCAGTGTGATGAGACAGAAGCTTACATTTGTTACTGGTTTGGAATATTTTATAGAAGATAAACTACCAGTTTGGGGCATGTGTTTGTGTCTGCCCTTTTGCTCAGCACTTTGTCCTGAATTTGGTATTCTCAGTTGTGATCCACTTAGACATGGTGACTGTAGCCCTGGGCAAGAAAGCAAAGCACAGAGTCTGGCCATTATGCAGACTGCTCTGCTGGAGATATCACAGTAGAAGGGAACTCTGCAACCTTAAAAAAAAAAAAAAAAAAAACACAGTCAGAAGGGAGTAGGCCACAGGTCCCTGCCCTGAGACAAATGATTGCTGCAGGCCTGACACCTTAATGAGCACAACTATAGGAGGATGCAGAGAGTGCTAAACATGCAATTACTCTGAAGAGGCTTTGTTACTAGGATAATAGTAGCCAACAAAAAGGCATGGACTTTCTAGGTCAGATATTTGCAACCTACAATGTAGCCTTGTCATTGTGTAAGTAATAAGTCAGTTAGGGTATGTCTACACTACCCCGCTAGTTCGAACTAGCGGGGTAATGTAGGCATACCGCACTTGCTAATGAAGCCCGGGATTTGAATTTCCCGGGCTTCATTAGCATAAGCGGGGGGCCGCCATTTTTAAATCCCCGCTGCTTCGAACCCTGTGTAGCGCGGCTACACGGGGCTCGAACTAGGTAGTTCGGACTAGGGTGCCTATTCCGAACTACCGGTACACCTCGTTTCACGAGGAGTAACGGTAGTTCGGAATAGGAACCCTAGTCCGAACTACCTAGTTCGAGCCCCGTGTAGCCGCACTACACGGGGTTTGAAGCAGCGGGGATTTAAAAATGGCGGCTCCCCGCTTATGCTAATGAAGCCCGGGAAATTCAAATCCCGGGCTTCATTAGCAAGTGCGGTATGCCTACATTACCCTCCTAGTTTGAACTAGGAGGGTAGTGTAGACATACCCTTAGTTATAATGAATGTATGTTATATCATAAGGTTTGGATTAAACTTCAACACAAGATATAGGCCTCAGTCAGTCCAGGCAGCTTTGTTAATTTAGCTCCAGCTCTGTTTGATGTTAGCATGTTCTGATGTTAGTGCGAAGGGATGGAATATTGTAATACATAATGATATTAATATTAGGTAAGGCCTTGTAATAGATAGATGTTTAATGTTGAAAGACTTTGTAACTTTGGTAAAGTGACTAGAAGCACCCTTTTGTCCCATGCTGCAATTGTGTAAATGCATTGTTCGTGTGAATGAGAGAGAGAATGTATTAGGAGAGAGAAGTGTGAATGCCACTGCACGGTCAAATGGTCAGAGGAAGGGCTGGACACTCAGAAGCACCAAATAATTATCAACTAAGTAAAAGCAGACTACTGGGGCAGATTAATGAACTCTGAAGTTAGTGGCAAGCATCCCTTGACAGGCAATCGATAACAACTTTTGCCATAAAACAACACCCAGGAGGGGTCGTCAGCATACTGATATCAGATGACTGCGAGAATAACCTCCAGATAAACATATGTTGCAGAAAAACTGATTGTGATGCTGAAATACTGATTAAGGCCTGACAAGGCAAAATGCATAGCCATGCATGGAAAGAAAAAAGGATGAGGTGTCCTGCATGGTTCTTTGGGTTCAGTTCTGCTAAAACCATGGAGCATGAGTCCAGACTGACAAGAACCCGGCTTCTCCCTTGTATTCAAATTATCTGGCCACTAAGTTGGGCTGAGCTACAGACTGGTCACTATTCCATCAGCAGGACATGTGTGTGTGTGTTCAGGGCTGGCCCGAGCCATTTAGGCACCCTGGGTTTGGGCACGCGGCACTGCCTCCAGGTGAACAGCGCATGTGTGGGCCCGCCCCCGGGGCTCACGGCGCATGCGCTGCCCGGCCCGGCCACAGCCACTGGCGCACAGCCTGGGGCCCGCCCCTGGGATGCACAGCACATGTGCTGCCCAGCCCAGACTGGCCACTGCTGCTGGCGCGCAGCCCGGGGTGGGGCTGTGCCTGGCCGTGCAGGGCCCTGCGGCCATGGGGGGAAGGGTGCTGCTGGCCGGTGGAGCGGGCGGGGGGGGGGGCGGCGGCGCTGTGGGATCCAGGTGCGCAGTGCCTGATGGCAGCTATAAGTGACGTTGCATGCCTCTTACAGCTGCCATCAGGCATCCCCCATCGGTTGGTGCCCCGGGCAGCTGCCTGGCTCACCTACTCCTTAGTCTGGCCCTGTGTGTGTGTAAATGCATATCCGTAAATGCAGCATGTTGCCTTATCCCCCTGAAAAAGGTCTGTGTGCTTCTTTTAAGCATAACATCATTGCCCTGAAATTATGCTGATTTACAGCCGCATGACTCAATATGTTATATTGACTGATTTCCTTCTTATTTTTTATTTCCAATACTTTCGTACATAGCGTTTGAATTACATAACCCTATAAAATTGGCAAAGCTTCTAAGAAAGATGTCTGAGAGGTTTACCCTTTCTGATTTTGTGTGCATGTATTTTAAAATTATTCTAAAAGCTGAATCTAAAAGACTGTTCGAAAAAAGAACTCTGTCCTTCCATTTTCATGCTCTCTTGTATCATTATCTCCTTACTCTCAACCAACCAGTGCCAAACTCTACTCTAGGTGGAACTAATTGTAATGGGTAGTGATGATGACTCCTTTTCAACTCCTGTAGCAGAAAACAAAATTTTATATGTTTAAAATAGAGTCCTTAAAGAACAAACCTGTCTGATCACTTCATATTTTATGAATATATATATTGTCTTTGATTATTGTGAAATGTCTTAAAGCTATTAACAGTTCACTACATTTGTAAATTAAGCAACAAGTATCCTGTACATAAATGGTTTCCTAACAAGATCATCAGTTTCATTTACTGATGTTGTTCTAGTCTTCTTCCAACTGTTTAATTTTGAAATGTATCTTTAATAGAGCTTAGAGCATTATCTGGATACTAATATAGGCTGCACTTTTAAAAAATTGATTGTAAATAAGGACAACTGCAAATACATTCTCAATTCATGCAGTATTTGTTAACGTTTTTAACTTTTAAATGGGAGGATGCCTGCTATTTCTCAAATTATAATAATATATATCCTTCTTTGTTCTATCTGTTGTCTCCATAAGATCCTTTCCATTAAGCAAATTTCAGTGTGATATACACCATTTGATATAGTTCGTCTTGTACAAACTCTGTCCAGAATATAAATATAAAGATATTAGCATGTTTTCCTGTGTCTGACCAAATTGGTAGGAAGAATTTCATCAGAATCTTTTAAAGAGTTTTTAAACAAATAAGTTCAAATCTTAGTTTACAAGCTCGTCCTACTTTTTTCACTGCAAGGCATGTTTTGACATATATTAAGAATTAGAAGTTGAAGAGCAGCTTTAAAATATAAACAAAGAAAAATCCTCAGCTGGTAAAAATGGAGATTTTATATACAAAAGTTGAGTGTCCGGCCTATAGAGTTCATTTGCACTGGAGTTGATTACAACATTTGTACTTCACTATATTAAATCAAGTCTTTAAGCATTTACGATAGCTTTGTGTTTAACATTTAATTTATAATACCTGACGCTTACAATTACATTTTATTGTTGTTTGTTTTGTAGATATCAACAAAAGTGTATAGAGCTATAAATGGTTTTAGTTTTCCTCAGCATACATACTTATTAATGTTAGTGGATTCTGATTCAGTAATACTTTACTCTGGAACCTAAAGAAAAGTTGTGCAATCCACTACATCCAATATGAACACTCATAAAGTTAATGAGGAGTCTTGTGGCACCATGAAGACAAACAGATTTTTTGGGGCATAAACTTTTGTGAATAACCCCCTACACAAATAAATCTGTTAGTCTTTAAGGTTCCACAGGACTCTTCATTGTTTTTGTGGATACAGACTAACACGGCTACCCTTCTGATACTGGTCATAAAGTTAATGGTGGTTTAAACAAGGTCAGTAAATATAACAGCCAGTTGTTTTAAAACCTCCGTGGTTGAAGCATGCTTAGGTCCCTCTCACACAGGGCTCAGTCTTCATTTCTCAAGGCTAAACACACCCAGTTATTTTAATCTTTTCAGATAGGCCAGATTTTCTTAAGCTTTTTTTCCCCTTTTTGTTGATCTTCCCTCGCTCCCCTGCCAGTGCCAAGGGTCACACCCCACTTTTTTTTGACAAAACTGCATTTGTCTAGTTGACAAGAGATGATCAGTAGTCAAGAGAAAATGGGACAAATGTCCAGATTTGCCATCAAGTTGGGACAGCCTGGACAGGGCTTAAAAGAAGGACTGTCCGTGACAAAATGGGACGCATGCTCATCCTACTTCCAGCCTTACATTTCTATGATACTATGACAGCAGCAGGCAATAACCATCCCACAGGCCAGATGCGGATCACCAAGGTTAGCCCTGGTGGGATGCCACCACTGACTGCATTTACCTGTGCCTTTGCAGGTATGGGTGCTTACAGCTCCTGCTGGCTGCAGGTCTCCATTTCCAGCCAATGAGAGCTACAGAAAGTGTTGGCCCAGTCTGTGCTGCTTCCCACAGCTCCCATTGGCCAGGAATGCTGATCCATGGCCAACGGGAGCCCCAAACACCCATTCCTGCAGAGATGCAGATAAAAAATGTGGCATCAGCCTGTCTCGGGCTAACCCTGTGGAAATGCTGCTTTCTAATTGCCAACCCATGTCCTATGGTATAGCTTTAATATGTACTCCAGAAAACATTTCCCATGTTCCACGGAGCATTTTGATCTTTGAAGATTCTAAGATATAAGGTAAAAAGAGCATGATTGGGGCATATTAAGCAGCTTTGTATAGTAAACACTTTGGTTTACAGCACTTATTTTCAAATAGCTATTGTTATAAAGATATTTAAAGAGTGAGCTCTCTAACTGATGAGTAATATTTTCCATTTAATGAATGGGTATTAAACAGACAAAATCATGTCTTTTTGTGAGTGCGTGTGTTCACAACAAGTTTTGAAAGAGAGATGCAAGTGATGCTGAGGGCTACTGTGTCAAAAGCTTGCATATTTGTGGTTGAAATAATTACATCTAAACTTCAAAGAATTCGTGTTTCATTCTGGGGATGTAGTTTAAGCAGTCTACATGGAAAAGATAAGAAGGGAAAAATAGACTTTAAATTCACAGCATCTAAATTTCCATATTAATACACAATTTCTATATTAATATATTAAAACAATGTTTTTGAACACTACCAAAGTTTTTTCCCTGAGTCTTCTATTTCTATTTTGTTTGATCAACAAAAAAGTGACACACACCTTCAATCTTTTAGAATTTCACATGAACCACATTGTTTCTCTTTTCATTATAATTCAATCTCCATGTGAACACATGGGCTGTTTCCCTGCCCTGTCTTATTAAAAAGAATCTACTGACAATACCCAATTCTGCTACAAGCATCTGTACACTTCAAAGCCCTGGAAGACCATGAATCTTGACTCCATAGGTAGTCAAGATGATATGCAGAAAAGTAAGCCTGTCAGGTTGCCGTACACTGACCTATTACTGATCTTCCCATGTGTCTTTCTCTCTACACTACTCCCACCCACCAAGAAGGAAGTGATACAACTAAAATAAGCTTCTTTTTAACTGCATCCCACTATTGTGGAGTTCTCTTAAAATAAAAATAGAGATTGAAGACAATCCAATTCTACAGAAATTACTCTTAACAACTCTCCATAAATTGATTTTACTTTGTTTAGAACCGCTCAATTGAATCGTATTGCAGGGATAAATTCTCTATTTAATCCTACTGGAGGATTCAAACAACCTACCGAATGGCTCTCCTTTTTTATTTAATCTTACTCAGCTTTACTGTGTGGGTCACATCCAATGATGATATATCAGGTTTTCCTTCTTCCTTGGTAATTTGAGTCACAGAACATACTTCTATAGCTCCATTTGGGATCACTTATTGAGGACAGCCTCCCAGAATTCTCCACCTCTACTAGATAAGAGCATAAGAATTGCCACACTAGGTCAGACCAAAGGTCCATCTAAACCAGTATCCTGTCCACTGACCATGACCATTACCAGATGCCCCAGAAGGAGGAAATACAACAGGTAATCCTCATGTCACCTACCTCCAGAGAAACCGAGGCTAGGGACATGATTCTTACCCATCCTGGCTAACAGCCATTGATGGACCTAACCTCCATGAATCTATCTAGCTCTTTTTTGAACCCTGTTAAAGTTTTAGCCTTTACCACATCCTCTGGCAAGGAGTTTCATAAGTTGACTGTGTCGTACAGAGTGAAAGCAGTCAAGGGCCAGACTTTCAGGCATAGAATTAGAATGTTCATCATATTTTTTATAATAGTTGAACAGATATTTTCCCTTATGTTGGAATTTCACAGCGCTCCCTTTCTTTCTGGACAATCAGAATCTTTTTGGCTATGGTAAAGGGGATTTTGAGAGACTCTCATTGTCACTTCACTCTTGTGCAGCAAAACACACAACATAGAAGAGACCCAAAAAGGTGAGATGAAAAGGATTGTTCATCTTGCCACTTTCTGTTGCTTGGCAGCCTTGAAGGTTGTTACCTACCAGCCATGGGCTTTTGGGAGCCAGGGAGTGACATTCATGGAAAACCATCTCCCCTCCCCCCAGCCTTTGCTGGAATCAGACAAAGCAATGAAAAGGCCGGGGAAGACACACCTAAACTGCTTCAGACAATGGTGATACAATTAAGGAAACACCCCAGCCTCATTTGCATTAAAGATGGAACAGAGGGACATCTCATTAGCATACAGAATGGAGAGCAGCTCTTCCAAGGCAAGAACCGCAGTGAACTATGGGACACCGAAAGCAGAGAAGCACTGCCTGATGGGAAATCCCTGCTCCAGATGCTAATGAATCTAGGCCTGCTCACACCCAAATTAGTTATTATCAGACCAATTCTAGTAACGATCCTATTGACATCTAAAAAACTGCCTAGTTGCATTGTGAGCTCGTTCAAGGAACATCACCCATAACCAGGGGTGATCAGTCTCTATTGTCTCTCCTCTTTCTCTTTCAACTATCCCTATAAAAAGTCTATCTTTGCCCCAAGAAAAACTGTTCTGATACCTGGACTTAAACTGCATCAGTTCCATTGAGACTTCTTCATCTCCTGTCTGATCGTGCTGGGGGCTCTGTCCTGCTTTTCTCTGGACCCCCGGCTACCATCATCATCTGGGAACCCCGATCAGTGCAAGCTCCGTGGAGTGGTGAGGTCTCTCTCTCTCTTTCTCTCTCTCATCAACTATCTCTCTAAGCATAGCCTCCTGACCCTGCACTGTGTAAACTGTTATATGGTTACCTAACATTTTTAATCAGTTTCAATTTAGATTTAATATTGTAATTGTTAGATTTAATATTGTAACTTTTTGATATCTATTCACTACTCAGAAATAAAACACTTTCATTGTTAAGCTGGTTGCTTCTCTCTCTTTTTTTCTCTTTTGCTCACTCTTCCTTAAGGGGTGTTGTTTTGGCTTCCCCATTCGCTCTGCAGCAACGCTTCTTGTACCCAAGCAAAAGATCCCTGTAGTGCCCAAAATCCTGTGGGGTTTGCTTATCGTGTGGTTTACCAGTGAATGACTGTGGTGTGAAAGTGGGGATAGGGGGTGCTGAACCTGGGGGCTTATGAGGATGGCAGCTTAAAGTGCTGTTTAATCCAGCCCACGGAGTCCAAAGGCACATGAGGGTGCAGTGTGGCATTGCTGTGAAACCCAGCCAGCTGAGTCCAGGGACATATGAGGGGGTCAGCTTGTGAGTGCTGAGTACCCAGTCCTCTCAGATGTGCTCTGATTAGTGGGTGTGAGTGTCTGTGTTTGTTGCCAAGGTGGTAAGAACCCCATCCTGAGGAACCTCGTTCCTGCAGGAGAGCTCCAGTGGGAGGGGGAATTGACAGCAGGGAGAATTCAGCTCCATATAAGAGCACAAGTAAGCACCCAACATCACACTGATAGAATTGTTAACCTTCCCCCAGTCCCATCAGGGTAACCCTGATAAATGAGCATACCCCAGAGTATTGGGCAAATCTGGTAACAAGGTGATCTCCACACAGGTTCTCTTCAGTGCATGGTATGAGATGAAGACACTCTCTAATACCTTCAGCATGCAAGACAATCATCCCCCTTTCTCCTGGCAAGTGCGCTGGAGAGGACTGCACAGAACTGTGTCAGTGAGCAGTAATACATGGCGATCTTGGTCCCCCTTCTCCCTGCACATATACATGCACACACACATATATTGTAGAAGCAGCAGTCGCTATGGCAGGGCATCAGTAGCCTCATGAAACAGCAGGAGAATTTGCCTTCACAGAATACTACTGTGAAAAGGTCAGAACAGACAGGAGTGAGTCAGCCTTTTAGTGATGTCACCAGTTTCAGTCTTCCTTCAGCCTCAGCCTTCCCTCAGCCTTCCTTTAGCCCAGCTTCCTTCAGCCTCATCATAGAATGTGGATATGCCTCAGGAATTTATACACTGGATGGTGATGCATCTAAATAGAAAAGCATATGCTTCTGTCATCTTCCTATTCCAGGACTTGTCCTCCAACCTTCCATAAAAAAACATTTCAGCATGGGGATTCTTCCTCAGTAGGCAAATCCCAAGACAAATATCAGCAACATTCTGCAAATTCATGAAACATTGTGTTCTGCCACACTCTCCTTGTCCATGTGTGGATATTTCCCAGAGGAAAATTCATCTGTTAATCTTTTTAGGGGAATGGATTGCCTAACATCATCTTACGGCAGTCATTGACGCATAGTTACATGCTATTCTGTTTTGCATTCTCGGGTTTTTATTTTCTGATTCTTGATAAAAGTTGTATCAAACTTGTAATGTTTTCTTCCACGAATAACAAGTGAACCGAACATTACTTTGATCTCTACATTGTTCTGCTATGCTGACCTTTCTCATGTGCTGACCACAGGCACAAAAATATAGACCAGGTGGGTGCAGGGAGGTATTTTTAAGTATCACAGATTTGTTGTAGTTGTATTCCACTGAGATTGTACTGTGGCAAAGAGACCCAACACAAGCAGAGATGGAGTTTAAAAGAAGCTGATAGGTCTGAACTCTTTGTGCATCCTTCCCAATAACACATTGACATATTTTCAAGCAATATTAAAGTCTTCTGTGAACATCATCACTGGTCCACAAAGCAGTTCAATTTATTTATTTGTTTTTTAAGGCTGGAAACATTTTTGAAATGTCTCATTATGAATCAGTAAAAGGTCAATTGCAAATGAAACTATTCAAAAATAATGAGGGAGACATGTCTGACCTATACCTTATTATTACTACTTGCAGAGCAGATAATCATTCTGAAAAAAAAACATGGATTTTTTTTGCTATACTCATCAGCTTGCAAATATGACATTTCAGCTAAGTAAAGCCAATTGTGTTGTCCGATAGAAAGTCGTACCTAAATGCAGAAATGAAACCCTTTAGAAATTCTTTATAATAGTTTCCTCTCTCCTTAATTTTAATTCCAGCCTGTGTAATAGCAGGTAAACCATGTAAGAAAAAAGGAGTTTTAGTTCAATTGATGCTGGATCGCTGCAGGCACTGTAAGGTGAGGAAGTAGAAAAATAATCTAATATCATTAAGTATTATATGAGATAAAATTCTGACCCAAGATTTTGAAAACTGACTAGTATTTTCCATTTTTTCTTGCCCAATCTTAGATCTCTTATGTGATCAATATTGGCTCTGACTCTCTGTGACACTGGGCAAGTTGCTTAAACTTTGCATGGCTCCTTTTCCCCAGTGTTTAAATTGAGCCACTACTGGAACTAGAATTTTTAAAAAAATTTCATTCTTGTGCCCTGTATACTGGGCTACTCATCTTTGAAGAAAAATGATATAGGGTTACATTCAGTTTCTGATACTTCCACAAAGCAGATGTGCATATTCAGTCTCCTATATTGGTTCAAACATTGTTTCTGAATTAAGTTGAAATGCTGTTTGGCTCTGTCCATTGTGGCTGATCATAACTGTGTTAAATCATAGCACATTTTAATGGTCTTTCAAAATCAAGGCCTCAGGCTGACTTGGAGAGGGGAGAGTTCATGTAATAGTCAAGTCAATTAATTCTTTGTGAGCAGGCCTATTAGTGTTTGGGTGAAGATAAGAATCTCATGAGAGAAACAGTCCTTTTTGCCAGTGTTAAAAAATGGATGATTCGAGGATTTGTAATGGGCTATTATAGCTTTCATCTGTAGGCTGCCAGTGTGAGTTAATCCCAGTTCAGAAGTGATTGAAAGTTGTTGCTGTTGGTGGCCTATTAAAAATGTGCTTGGTTGTCAGAGTTCACATCCCAGAGTGCAATTATCCATATTAAAAAAGTAATCACTACACTTGGTACTAATTTGGAAGTCACAGCAGAAAACATTAGAGATGGAAGGGCATGGAGACCAGACTATCATCTCACCCTTAGAGATGATTCCTCCTATGTGAGCTTCAAGTACATCCTCGGTGTGGCCAGAAAAAGCTTGTACTGCTATAATCCCTGCTACTGGGTACTTGTTCTGGAGCAATTGAGTACTTAGTCCACCTGGCCCATAAATCCATTCCCTCCACTCTAAATACACTCAACACAGGAATAGTCATGAGGAAAAGATGGCTCCTAGTAGTGATGGAGTAATATAGTCAAGAAGTAGTCAATGAATGCAGTTGGGGTTCAGAGACCTCCTAATTACAAGTTTCAAGTCAGGAGAGGATTTTGTGGGTCTAAAACTTACCGTGACAAAATGAATCCCAGGTCCAGGGATTAACCACTGGGCAAAGGTTTTTGTGATGGTGTGTTTACTCAACATGCTGAGAAATGGTTAAGGTGATGTGAGTCCAGTTAACTTGGCTGCTCACATCTGGAGGGTGGGATAGGAAAAAAAAATCCCATATGGGGGAGAGAGTAGGCCTTGTTGCCCTACAGAGGGAGGCGAGCCAATTGAGAGGAGGGGCTTCTAGCTCTCTGGGAAGTAGTCTGAAAGAAGACTGAGAAGCTGAGTACTGGGGAGTGAGTCAAAAGTCTGACTGGAAGTAGACACCTTGAAAAGCAGCAGCCTGGTAAAATCCCCGATTGATGAGATAAGTGTGCCTAACCTCTTGAGCTGGTTGATCAAGGCAAATAAGCCTATGGATAGAAAGGAGAGTGGTACAGAACAGCTGAGGCATGCCTGTGATGGTGTGTCTGCTAGCTGAGCTCTAACCAGGCTTACTGTTTTATTTGCCCATCTTTTGGTAAAGAACACTGAATCTGGATGGGGTAGATTTCTGTAAAGCTGTTTGGCTGATGGGCCAGGACAGACTGACACTTTGAAATGGCTGGAAGGTAGAAGAAACTGACGCCAAAAAGGTTGAATAGCTACCTCCAGCCATGACAGGCTGTGTCACGTGACAATATTAACACAGTCCCATACAGATTAACGAAAGACAATTTTCCATAGAAAGGCTTGTGACCTAATTATTTTTTGAAGCAGAGTAGTCCAAGCAGCTGGGCACAAGAGTAAAAAACTTGAATTCTGTTTCCAGCTCTGTCCTTGATTCTTAGTGATCTTGGATCTGATTATCTTAATTCCTTATGAATAAAATGGCTCCATGTTTTTTTCTGGTATCTTGTAAATCACTCTAGATCTACACATGAAAAACACTAGACAAATGCCAGGTGTGCTTATTACGTGATTTGTGGCTCATTGGAGCTACAGAAGTCCCAGAGAGACACTTTATGTTTTAAAGGACCAAACATCAGTTCAATATAGTAGTTGTACCTGACTTAAAATAGCCTCATCTGAAAAAGAAGATAGCTAAGAGAGATGATGGAATAAGATCTACAGATAGATCTGTAGTGCTAAAAAGAAATGTTGACTATTGTGTCTTTTTAAGAAAGCTGAACACAAGACTATGTATCAGGAAACTCTTTTTCTGCATTGTGCTAACTTGGCGGTAGAAGTTTCTTCTTCTTTAGAAAGTAGCAGCCATCAAGCCTTTGCTGAATGTATCCTCTCAAAGGGTATGTCTACACTACCCCGCTAGTTCGAACTAGCGGGGCAATGTAGGCATACCGCACTTGCAAATGAAGCCCGGGATTTGAATTTCCCGGGCTTCATTTGCATAAGCGGGGAGCCGCCATTTTTAAAACCCCGCTGGTTCGAACCCCGTGCAGCGCGGCTACACGGGGCTCGAACTACGTAGTTCGGACTAGGCTTCCTATTCCGAACTACCGGTACACCTCGTGGAATGAGGTGTACCGGTAGTTCGGAATAGGAAGCCTAGTCCGAACTACGTAGTTCGAGCCCCGTGTAGCCGCGCTGCACGGAGTTCGAACCAGCGGGGTTTTAAAAATGGCGGCTCCCCGCTTATGCAAATGAAGCCCGGGAAATTCAAATCCTGGGCTTCATTTGCAAGAGCGGTATGCCTACATTACCCTCCTAGTTCGAACTAGGAGGGTAGTGTAGACATACCCAAAGAGAAGAGTGACCTGATAGCAGAGCCTGAGAGTTTCAGAGGAAAAAAATCAATGTATAGTGTACTTGGCCATATGTTCTGATTTCCTGTTAGCAATGTCTTTGGGATTCTGTTTATTAGTGATTTAGAAAAGCTGTTGGGCAGCAGAACAAGGTAAAATTTAAACATGCCAGTGGTTAGATTTTTACATCCATTGAAAAGGAAAATATGACCAAGAAGTAAACAGCTGCTGATTACTAGGAATGGACCAACTTATAGCACTTAATTTCAAATGCTGCCAATATGTTCAAAAGTTTGGTCCAAACTTCAGTAATACTGGATGTGTGTCATGTTTAGGAAAGATTGAGAAGTAATAGTGGTGGAGGGCAGGGAGGAACAAAAGAAGAAACTTTGTGCTCATGTGTTCACTTGCATACATGCAAGGTGAGATTCTTCTCACCACTTTTCAGTAATGTAACTAGATTTGCTGTGAAGTTTCTTCTTTACGCAGTGTAAGTGAAGACAAATAGACCCAGTATTCATAGGCAGTCCACAGAAAGAGTAAATTTTTGTTTACATTTACAAATGCCTTTAAACATAAGTTGTCTTGAGGGAAACAATACCTGAATTTAAATCAGCAAAGAACTGTTTAGTAAACATAGGCTCTTACTTTAACTCCCTCCAAAATAGTTCAATTACTTCACAAAACCTAAAAGTCTGTGAGGTTCATTCATTTATACTTTTATCTCTCTATCAAAATTAAGTTGGTATGCTTGCAGGGCACTTGTGAGCCTTTTTGCTATTATTTGTGGTGATTTTCTAGAAGTAGATTTTCTCCAAAGATCAAGAGGTTGCTTGGCCTTTGATTAAATTTAAAAGGAGAGCTCTGAGACATTATGCTGCTGTGTGAGGTAACTACAGATTAAATCTCAAGCAGCAATAGTGCACCTTAAACACACTGAGAAGAGGATATTCACTGTGCACTAATGCTATATGAAAATACTGTCATAGGGCAGAGAGGTCTAAATAGGAAGCCTTTTCTGAGCTTTTGATCTATCCCTTGTGCAGAGGAATTGCACACACTACAAAAACCAGCAAAAGCATATTAATATGATATTTAAGGAAGTGCCTTAAATTCTTAGGCTTTGTCTATACTGTAAGGTTTTTGCACAAGAAGTTTTTCGCGCAAAAAAAAGCATGTCCGCACCTCAAAAGCTCATCGCAAATGCGATGTGCTTTTGCACAAGAGAATGTCCACACTGCATGGACACTCTAGCGCAAGAAAGTTCTGATTGCCATTAACATAATGGCCATCAGAGCACCTGTGCTTTTTGTGATAGGCTTTTTTTGTGCAAGATCCCACTGTTGAGCATCCATACACCTCTTTTTTGCACAAGAGTTCTTGCAAAAAAGGAGTTATGCCTTGTAGAAGGATGTATACCTACACCGCAAAAAGCCCTCTGTTCTGTTGATTGTAGATTTTTTTGCGCACCTCACTTGAGGTGAGGACACTCCGTGGGTTTTTGCACAAAAACCCTGTAGTGTAGACACAAGCAAGTCACAAGGGCTGTGTCAGGACTGGCAAATTTTTCAACAAAAGCAACTGCTTTTGCCGAAAAACTTGCCAGCTGTCTACACTGGCCGCTTGAATTTCCGCAAGAACGCTGACTTCCTACTGTCTGAAATCAGTGCTTCTTGCGGAAATACTATGCTGCTCCCATTATGGCAAAAGTCCTTTTGCGCAAAGCTTTTGCGCAAAAGGGCCAGTGTAGACAGCTCAGATTTGTTTTGCACAAAAAAGCGCGTCTAGATTAGCACGGATGCTTTTCCGCAAAAAGTGCTTTTGCGGAAAAGCGTCCGTGCCAATGTAGACACTCTTTTCTGCAAGTGCTTTTAACAGAAAACTTTTCCGTTAAAAGCATTTGCGGAAAATCATGCCAGTCTAGACGTAGCCAAGAAGTAATTCTTCTGCTCTGTTCTGCACTGCCTCAGCTGGAGTGTGTCCAGTTCTGGAGAAATGTTTAGTTTAGAAAAGAGAAGAATGAGAGGAGACATGATAGCAGTTTACAAGTATCTAAAAGGATATTACAAAAAGGAGGGAAAAAACAATCTTTTTGACCTCTGATCATAGGACAAAAAGCAATGGGATTAAATTGCAGCTAGGGAGGTTTTGGTTGGATATTAGAAAAAAACTTTCTCACTGTCAGGGTGGTTAAACACTGGAATGAATTGCCTAGCGATGTTGCGGAATTTCCATCATTGGAGATATTTAAGAGCAGGTTGGATAGGCATCCATCAGGGATGATCTAGATGGTGCTTGTTCTTGTTGTGAGGGCAGGGCAGGGGATTGGACTCTTAAGATCCCTTCCAATTCTATATACCAACATCCCACATGAAGACGGATTACAAGCAATTAGAAACACTATCCCAGAGGACACTACTGCCAGCCTGATAGCAGACCTATGTAACTTTGTTCTCACCCACAATTATTTCCTGTTTGAGAACAACTTATACCTCCAGATCAGCGGCACAGCCATGGGTACACGCATGGCCCCACAGTATGCTAACATCTTTATGGCTGACCTAGAACAATGTTTCCTCAACTCCCGTCCCCTTTCACCCCTCCTCTACCTACGGTACATCGATGACATCTTTATGATCTGGACGCATGGCCAAGAAACACTGGAGATATTCCACAGAGATTTCAACAACCTACACCCCACCATCAACCTCAGCCTGGACCATTCTACACGAGAGATCCACTTCCTGGACACCACCGTACAAATCAACAATGGAAAATTAGACACCACTCTCTACAGAAAACCCACCGACTCATACAGTTACCTTCATGCTTCCAGCTCCCATCCAGAACACACCACACGATCCATCGTCTATAGCCAAGCCCTTCGATACAACCGCATCTGCTCTAATCCCACTGACAGAGACCAGAAGCTTCAGGATCTCTACCAAGCATTTATAAACCTCAACTACCCACCCAGAGAAATAAAAAAGCAAATTGAAAGAGCCAGACGAATACCTAGAAACCATCTACTTCAAGACAGACCCAAGAAAACCAACAACAGAACACCACTTGTCATCACCTACAACCCCCAACTTAAACCTGTCCAACACATTATCAATAAACTACAGCCTATATTGGAACAGGATACCATACTCAAAGAGGCTCTGGGAGACAGACCCATAGTCTCCTATAGACAACCACCTAACCTCAAGATGATTCTTACCAACCACCACAGGACATACCACACTAATACCAACCCTGGTACCTTCCCTTGCAACAAACCCCGTTGCCAGCTTTGTCCACATATTCATTCTGCTGATACCATTATTGGACCTAACCAAGTGAGTTATAAGATCAAGAACACATATTCCTGCGCATCCAGAAATATAATCTATGCTATCATGTGCCGAAAGTGTCCGTCTGCTATGTACATTGGACAAACATCTCAGACACTTCGCCAAAGGATTAATGCCCACAAAACAGATATCAGACAAGATCACAAAGAGAAAACAGTTTCTTGTCATTTCAACCAGAAAGGACACAGTCTTAATGACCTGCTAACCTGCATCCTACTTCAGAAGACATTCAAATCTGCACTTGAAAGGGAATCCTCTGAACTGGCATTCATGCTAAAATTTGACACCCTCTGCACCGGACTTAATAAAGACCCCAACTATCTTACACATTACAAAGATAGCTTCCCCAATTATCACCTCTAATACTATTAACTCACAGACATTTCCCCTTCCCCACCTCTAATATCATTAACTCACTGGCATTCACCTTCCTTCCTCCTCCCCACATCCACCTTCTGTTCTGTAATGTGATTTGTCCTTTTCATGTGTGTTCATTTTTTTAAATTGTATCCTTTGGTATATATGGTTGTGACTGTTTTCTTCCATTATTTGATCTGAGGAAGTGGGTCTGGCCCACGAAAGCTCATCATCTAATAAACCATCTTGTTAGTCTTTAAAGTGCTACATTGTCCTGCATTTTGCTTCCAATTCTAGTATTCTATGATCCTGATCTCTTGTCTTCAATAACCTGTTTTCTAAAATTTTCACCTTCCAGGCATGACACTTTCCTTTTGTTCTCTCTGTGCAAAAGTAAATGTTTATTTGTAAGCATAAACAGTATAAAGAAGCTCGAGAAATGTGTATTTCTCTTCAACATAGGTAGTTGTTCTCAAAGGTTCCAAAGGCTTCAAACAGCAGTGTGGTGTGTCCTATTAAACTATTCATATGACTTACATTTGTTTGCTTCATAAATTATGGGGAGGGAGGAAAGATAAACAAACAAACCCCAAACCAATCTGGAATCTTGAAACACACACTAAACCACTTCATCCTAAGAATGGCAAATATGCCATCTCAAAAACACAACTTTTAAAAATTAAACATTAGTGAAATAAATGTCTATCTTCTAAGTGACTAGAAACTTCCCTTTTGATAGCAGTAACAAAACCAGACCTTTCTAGTATATCTTGGAAATGACAGAAATGCAGACGAAAAGCAAAAATTTTTCTGACAAGCTAACAGAGCTGAAAGGATCCTTGGTACATCACAGGATTGCTAGCACATTGGCACTGTTGCTACCACATTGGCACTTTGCTACTGATCCATCATTTAAACTGCTATAGTAATCACATCCTCAGAGCAAATTGATGGTTGTATCTCTGATATGACATGGGAAATGTCAAATTTGCTACAAAAACTGAGAAGTAAAAAGAATACAGAATGGTGGAATTCTTTCTGGAGGACTGTTAGTCTAGCAAAAACCTAAACTAAAGCATGGGAAGTAGGGAGGCATTTTGGGAAACAGTGTGGGGCCCTTTGTAGTTAATTCTCAAGTGTAAAAGTTACACTGCTCTAAAAATAGTGGAAGACAGTAGTCAATCATGACATGTACGTATAATGAGGGGTGGGGAGAATCAACTATTTGAAAAAGAAAATAACTAAAATAGATGCACCGGTGTATTATGAATATTATAGCATGTTCCATATTATGGAAAGAATGTCAAATATTATTGTGAAAGATGAGTAATACAAAAAAAATTAGACAGCTTTTTATCTTTGAAATACTTTGCTAGAATGCATAGATTTATCCTAACAATACTCTAGCTTCTGTCCTTTCTAAAAGGAATGTTCTATCCTAATTTTTTTAAATGTCTGTTACATGACTTCTTGATACAAAAACGACAACTCATTTCGTCAATGTCAGCCCTGGTTAAGAGTGGAAAATCCGTTGATTGCAATGGAGTTGCACTTAGCTGTTCAAGAACTATGTCATGAGTACCTGCTCTTGAAAGAATTATTGCATAAGTGGTGTGAGGTTTGACAGTTTATACTAATGTAATTGTAAATAATTTGGCACATTAACCTTTTATGTATTGATATGAAGGACTTCAATATTCTCTGTTTTCTGGGGTGATGCTGTTTTAACTCAATAGACTTATGGAGTTATGTTCGTAAAAGTGTACTAGAATGAAGAATCAGACTCAGGAGCTATTAATGTAAACTTGGTGTTTATATTACTCTCAATTACACTAATATAAAATTGGAATAGTTATACTGGCTGAGATGGTTGCTCCAGATTAAGACTGGTTTTACTGGGAAACATCTAACTGAGAAACTACCCTGTATAGTTGATAAACTAAAGGTTGTGACTATAGTTCCCGAAATTCAAAATTAAAACCAGTGTTTCATTTGGTCTGGGCTCATATATCCAAAACATACTGCCAAGAGTTCATTGAGGTAATTCAGCTTTCCAGTGACATGATACAGGTTGGATCTCCCTGGTCTGGCACCCTCGGGACCTGAGTCAGCCCAGACCAGGGAATTTGCTGGACCAGAGGAGGCCAGTGCTCCCCTGCTGGATGTTCCACTGTCAGATTGTCTCTCTGGGGTACCCAAAGCTGGTGCTCACTGCCCTGCTGCTACCCCACTAAAGCTGGCCTGGATGAGGCTCTCTGCCCTGTGCCAGGGATTCCTAAGGGTTCCCCAGCCAGGGCTGCCCAGATACCACCAGTCCCGCTGCCTCTGGAGGTTCTTTGGGATTCCCCAGCCCCAGTGCATCCAGCTGCTGGTGGCCCCCCTGCAGTGGTCTGGGCCTGCTGCCGCTGAGGTTTTCCCAGAACTGCCCAGCCATCCCAGCCCCACTGCAGGGAGGTCTCCAGGGTTCTCCAGGTGTTACCGGCTCTGCTGCTAGGGGCTTTCTGCCTGCGTGAGGTTCCTCAGCAACAGGGGTTCCCCAGCCAGGGTAGAGGTTCCCTGATGTCTCCTGGTCCTGCCAATGCTGGGGTTCTCCTGCCCAGCTGCTGCAGGCCTGGCTGGGATACCACAAACCCTAAATCTTCAGGCTGGCTCCCGCTCATGGGGCTATTTGGTCCAACAACATCCATAGCCTTTCCAGACTATAGGTGTTGCCAGACCAGAGAGTCCCAGATTTGGGTGGTTTAACCTGTACTGATCTTTTTCAACAACCGTGAGGGCAATAAGCATTGATCAGTCACCCAAGAATGACCAGTTTCCACATGTTGTTGCAGTTCATTTTCTGGTTAGAAATTGATGCACAATTATAAAATCAGTTTGTAATGTGCACAGGCATTATTGGGAGAGCCGTGTACTTGGATGCTTTCTGAAGGAAATGGAACTATCCACTGTAAAAGTGAATACTAGCAAAGCTGCAAATGTATCTCCTCTGCTTGATGGCTTCTCAAAGGTTATTTCACAATTGTTGTCTCATTTTTCGGATCAAAGCTTGTGAAACAATACTACTGAAAGCCTGCTTTTATTCAAGCATTTGTAATCCAAAAGAGCTACTTAGATGTTTTAGAAGTGCTTAAAGCCTGAACCCAAGAATTCTTTGCATGTATAGATTTTTCCCCCTTTCTTTCTCTTTTACCTATATAAAACAGGCAGCATCTATTCCACTCAAAGAAAAGCCCTTCTCTCTTGTGCTGCAGCCTGTAGAGGAAGGCAAAGAAAGTCTTTCTTCTCAGTATCAGATTAACACCTGATCAGAATTGCAGCTCAGCATTCAAGAGAGACAGGTGGGGACTATCTACTTACATAAAAAAGCTGGTATTAAAATGCCAGTTTTTATCTACACTTACCAGCAGTGACATCTGAGAAACTATTTCTTCGTTGCACAAAAAGGGAATGACTTCTCAGGTCACACTGTGTAGCTAAACAAATACTGATTTGTCATAGTGTCTACTATGTCATCCCTCCAAAGTATAAGCATGTGTACTGTGTGTGGAAAGATCTATTGCACTTTGTAATCGAGTGGGGGGACAATCAGTTCTCTGTTCTTTTCTTTGGTTTTGGAACTGGCTTCAAACTTTGAGCATGTTGCCAGGATTTTTCTATTGCTCCAATTATTTGGGAAATATTTTAGTGAAGAGAAATTTCTTTCCCAGAGTGTAGTAATTGTTGGACCCAACCTCCCCAGAAGTGTGGTTCCCTTGATGGGGCTTACTATTTGGAGTGGCTTCTTCCCTCTCCTTGCATGGTTCTGGTCCTGCAGCTGGTGCCTCCACCCTCACCATGCCCATGTCATAAGGGGTAATGTTCCTTGGGAAAATGATGAATGCTGCTACTCCTGCTGGCAAGGAGCATAAAATCCAATATTCACAAGAGATAATGAAGTAAATCAGTACAATCCTCATCCTCCCCACAAAGAAACAAAACTCTCTAAAATAATAAGGGGAAATTTACTGGAAGAAGTACAAAAGGATGCGAGGAAGGAAAGGGTTAGGGTTAACTAATAAAATGGAAATGTCAACACACTTCTCACGTCCCATAACTCTTCCTGATTCCCATTTCCCTTTGGTCAAGGGGGAAATAGAACACCCTGCTTTTTATTGAGCTAGTCCATTTTAGAGGGATATAAAATAAGCCTGCCAGGTGTCTTTGTACCTTAACTGATCTTGTGGTCACTGAGCATTACACACAAGGTTTCCTATGCCTGTTACCTGTGCAGAGCTGGGACAGCACACAGAGGAAATACATAGCTGAACATATAACAAAACAAAAGTTCCACAGTTTTTTTAAAAAGTGGAAATATCAAAATAAGGTTGCATAGACAAATTAATTCTTTGTCCTTGGGCATATGCACTGTGGTAGGATGTAATTACTTGATCACATAATTGTGAGATTTTTTTTTAAGCAGCAAAATTGGATCAGATCAAAGCCTTACTTCACTTCTCATCTAGTAGTATATTTACCCTTCAAAAACAAGGAAATAAAAAGTTATTCTTCCAATGCACTAATAATTCTTCCTCTTGTGTATATCCATTCTTTAAATTGTGTTCTCATATACAGTTTGTCAAATGCAATTTAAAATGATCTGTGGTAGTATGAAAATGTATATGTAGGTTTATTTATTTTATTCTTGAATACTGGTCCTGCATTTAGTGTCATAATGGTCAAGTAACTGGTGTGAGGAAAAACCAGAAAGAATAAGTCTTCTGAAGCTGAGAATGGCTGGGAGTAGGCAAAGGCCAGTTGGAGTCAGGTAAAAAAGGCTATCTGCTTTTATTGGGGACCAGTTCTGGATGAAGCCTGGTCAGGGAGGGAAAACTCTCCCTGTCTAACCCAAGTCACTTGGCCTGCTCCGGGGTCTCACCTTCAGTTCAAAAGAGTCCTCTTCAGAATAGCAAGGGTTGCAAACTATCTAACCAAACACTCTTGCTCCATCCCCTGTCCTGCCTCTTCTCTGAGGCTCCCCCCTCCTTCTCTAACCTTCCTTTCTCTGTCACTTTTTCTCCTCCATCCTTGCTCACTTTGGCCAGTTTGGGACAGGAGGTTGGTACATGGGCTCTGGACTGGGACAGAGAGGTTTGGAATGTAGGCAGGGGGCTCTGAGCTGAGCCTACATCAGGAGGTTGGGTACAAGCTCTGGGAGGGAGTTTGGGCACAGGAGCAGTCTGGGGTGAGGAAGAAGTTTGGGGTGCAGGGTCTGGAAGAGAGCTCTGGGCTCAGGCATGGGATTGGGGTACAGGTTGAGAAAGGGGTGCATGCAGCGCTTTCCTCAAGAGGTTCTTGTTTGGTGGTGCAGAGGAACTTCAGTAGGCTCACTGACTCTCTGCTATTCCTGGAAGTGGCTATCACATTTCTTCATCCCAAAGGTGTGGGCCAAGGCTCTCCAGGCACTGACCCTTCTCTGAGCACCAACTCCTCAGACTCCTGCTAAAACTAGGAGGGTTGGCAACCATAAGCATAAGTGCTCTCCTAAATATGCATGGGTCACATGTGCTTAAATGCTTTTCTGAATGGGGGTCAGCAGGTACCTTTTACATATGTTACCAATGCAGATTGCATAAGCAGCCATAATACAGTTAGTTTGTGGCTTATGAATGATTACATGGGCAGCCTTACAACATTTTTCAATTAATATTTCGATAGATTTTAAGAGTTTTTATTTTAAGGATCAAACCTGTATCTGGCTAAACGACAACAGATCGTCCCATTCAGGCATTCTCTTATGAAATCCCAGAAAATAACTTCTTCCATTCAAACCTACTCCAGTAGTTATTAATTCCGTATCTTAAAAGATACACAGCAAATGAAGGCAGAACAGTACTCAGTTATCTCCAAGACTTCCTTTGTTATATAAATATTAACTCTCAATTCTATACATTTTTAGTGGGCTGCATCTAGACTGGCAAGATTTTGTGGAAATACTTTTAATGGAAAAGTTTTTCTGTTAAAAGTATTTCCGCAAAAGAACATCTAGATTGGCACAGATGCTTTTGCGCAAAAAGTACTTTTGCACAAAAGCATCCGTGCCCAGTATAGACGTGCTTTTGTGCAAGAAAGCTCCGATGGCCATTTTAGCCATCGGGCTTTCTTGCACAAAAAATTAAGATGCCTGTCTACACTGGTCCTCTTGCGCAAGTATTCTTGCACAAGAGGGTTTATCCCTGAGCGGGACCGCCAAAGTATTTGCGCAAGAAGCACTGAATTCTTACATTATAACGTCAGTGGTCTTGCGCAAATTCAAGCGGCCAATGTAGACAGCGGGCAAGTTTTTGCACAAAAGCGGTTGCTTTTGCGCAAAATCTTGCCAGTCTAGACGCACCTGTGGAGTAAATATGGGCAATTTTTCCTTTTATTGCATCTTCAAAAGTTGCCCTTTTCTCTGTCATTACAGCGAATACTCTGTTTCATGATCTTTTTAATTTCCTGTCTAGACTACTGCACACCCTTCTCAAGGATGGGGAAGATACTAATCCCTGTAGCCTGGCTAAAAATATTCCACCAATTTATCTTCCACTCACTTTTGTTTAACTTTTACTCCTATCTTCATAGAATCATAGACTAGAACTGGAAGGGACCTCAAGAGGTCATTGAGTCCAGTTCTCTGCCCTCATGGCAAGACCAAGAACCTTCTAGATAATTCCTGATAGATATCTATCCAACTTGCTCTTCATATCTCCAGTGATGGAAATTCCAAAACCTCCATAGGCAATTTATACCACAATTTAACCAGCCTGACAGTTATGAGTTTTTTCCTAATATCCAATCTAAACCCCCCTTGCTGCAATTTAAGCCCATTACTTCTTGTCTTATCATTAGAGGCCAAGGAGAACAATTTTTCTCCCTCCTCCTTGTAGCGCCCTTTTAGAAACTTGAAAATAGCTATCATGTGCCCTCTGTCTTCTCTTTTCTAAACTAAGCAAGCTCAATTTTTTTCAGTCTTCCCTCATGTTTTCTAGACTCTTAATCATTTTTATTGCTCTTCTCTGGACCATCTCCAATTTCGCCACATCTTTCTTGAAATGTGATTCCCAGAATTGGACACAATACTCCAACTGAGGCCTAATCATCAGAGTAGAGTGGAAGAATTACTTCTCATGTAAATTCAAAACTTTTTAATGTTTTCACAAATCTCCCTTTTATTCCATAAAAATGTACAACTTAATTGTTTCTTACCCTCGTGCTAAAGTTCTACTTTTAATTTTTTTTTCACAACTTCACTTTTCTGACCTGGAACTGATTCTTCTTTTTCACACATTCCCAACTCTCCTTCTTTCCTTATATATGAAATGGTGCTCTTCCTCTCAAACTCAGTTCTGAAAATTCACCTTGTCTCACAGGACTGCCAATAATGCCTGTCAGTTTTGTATTTTAAATACTGTCCCCATTGTGTACTTGGGGAACAACATTTAGGCCCATGGTCACCAACCAGTAGATCGCGATCTAGCGGTAGATCTCAGGGGCTCTAAGAGTAGCTCTTCAGCCCTCTCTGAATTGCGCACCTGCGCAGTACATTTACATTAGATTTCCTCATGTAATGTAGGCGGGGCTTCAAGGAAGGGGCGGGGCAGTAGATCTTCACCTGTTCTGAGACTTAAAAAGTGATCTTGGGTGTAAAAAGGTTGGAGACCACTGATTTAGGCTATACCTTGATAGAAAAAAAAAAGGCGTGTTCTTAATTTAGGTTTGCTAACTTGGATTACAATAGCAATGGAGTTGTGACAATATGGTTTTTAGCTTGGGTTTGCACCTCAAGTTTAAGCCTGTCTAGGTCAGCCTTGAGTTTAAGGTGAGTTGCTATGTTTAAAGCCAAATTGCCATGTTTTCACTGCAATTTCAACTCAAGTTTGATAACCTGAGTGAAGAATGAACCTTCTTTAGCATTCTAGACACCCTTAGTCACCCTTAGTACTTACTCCCACAACCAGGCCCATTGCTTTCAATAGCATATTCATATGTTCAAGAACAACTTTATATGATTTACATAATGTGGCCATCAGACTGTAATTTATTTGGGGACAGTTGGCCTGTTCAAAGTGCTGTAAGACACTGTATTTGTAATAACAATACAGGAAAAATTCACTAATTCACATAGATGGAATGGAGGTCCATATGACACTGCTAAATCATGCAAACTGGTAAGTGAATAAACATATTAAAAATCAAGATACTGCACCATAAACTGTACTCTAGTTTCTAGTTTCTGACAAAAGTGTTTCATTGGTATATTGTGATGTGACATAATTAAAATTAAAGTACTATATTATTTCATTAAAAAGTAATAACACATTAGTAATTTGGAAATATGTTAAATTGTTGACTCTTCCTTGTGAAATGGGGTGAGACTGCAAAAGATTTAATGAGATTTACTTGGCTTGCAGTTGAGTATAAGATTAGTATAGTGTTATTACATAGTGATATTTTTACTTCTCCTTGGGCTGCCACCTTAATGTTGTTAAATTTGCATACATAAGACCCTCAGACTGAGGCCATCTGAAGTCTAGTACTCTTATTAGGGTCACCCTGATGGTAAAGTCAAATGTGAGGTGCTGCCCAATACAACACAATATAAGACCTCAATAGTAGAAAGGTTGGATGAAACAAGGTCATTTCTCAATGGCTGAGAAGGTGGATGAAGGTTGCAACTAAGGATAAATACCTAGTCATCTTGGATCTCCTTGTTTCTGCCAAGACTACTACTTCTTTTCTCCATCACCACCCATAAAGTCCTGTGGTTATTAGGCAAGTGGTGACAGGGACAGGTGAAGTGATCATCAAGAGTCCCTAGTTATAGATCTGCTCATAGGCTCTGACAAAAAGATGGTCATGTGCCTGTGGATTTGGATATTGGGGCATTTTTGGCAGAAATTAGCATGACCGAGCAGGCCTTTTTAAGCGCCCTTCTGCTAACCCTATATAAAGAAGGATCTTAAGGTTCCTGAAACATAGGCTATCCTACAATTCCTAACTGGATAATTGCATAAAGAGGGATCACACCCAATATGGTTGAAAAACACAAATGTTTCTTGTAACGCAGAATGTCTGTACCCTACTAGACAAACCCACAATTGAAAGAACAGAAGTTGTTGTCCAGGAACTCTCAAAGTACAATGTCAACACTGTTGCTCTCAGCAAAACAAAGCATGCAGATGAAGACATCCTAAGGGAAGACAATGGTGATTACACTTCCTTTTTGTAAAGGAAAAACAGCAAGTACATGCAAATACATGATTTTGGCTTTGCAATCATGAAACTGTCAACTGAATGAGTTCCCCATTGGCATTAATGAATGCCTTATGACTCTCTGTATCCAAATGTTCAATCAGCTCTTTGTTATAATCATTGGTGCATATGTACCAATGCCTGACACGGAAGAAGATCAGAAAGAATCATTCTATGGTAACCTTGATAAGTTGCCATCTATTCCAAAAACAGATAAGATTAGCCTCTGAGAGAGAGAGTTGAGAGCAATTTGTAAGGTAAGGAGTAACACCACTGGGAAGGAAGGACTTGTCAAAGCCAATTCCAGTGGCATTATTCTACTCAGCAAATGTTCAGAGCAAGACCTAATGATCACAAACAAAGCCTTCAGACAAAGCAACAAGTACAAAACACCTTGGTAATACCTCCACTCAAAACAGTGGCAAGAGTGATATGTTATTGTCAGAACACAGGATCTAAAAAGATATCCAAATCACCTATGTCATAAGAGAAGCTGTTAATTCGTGAACTGACTATGACCTTATGAGTTCACCCATGTCCATCATGATTATATCAAAAAATAGAAAGTAATCCAAATCACACAAATGGCAACACAACACCCAAAGACTTCAATCCTCAGTGCTCCAAGATAACTTCCAAACACTCCTCAGTAAAAAAACGTTTATATGCACAGCTGGAAATAGCATCACATGTGCCAAAGAAGACTGCAAATTCCTAAAACCACCATCAGCACCAGTTTGATAACAGCAATGTTGAAATTACAGTCCTTTCGGACCAGAAGAGAAAAAGGATTTATGATTGGAAAAATGATCCACTATCCAGTCAAAAACATACATACCTCTTTCCATCAGCTCAAAGATGAAGCTCAAAGGAGGAGTCAAGAAATCAAAACCAAATGGTGGGAAGACAAAGGAAATCCAAACATTTATTCTGACTGGCATGAGGGCTTTTTTATTTTGTTGTTTGAGACACACAAACCCTTTAAGGACCAAATGTAAGGACCAAATGTGGCTTCATGCCTCTGAGATTTAAAGATGGAAGTATCTTTTTAAAGATAATAAATGTATCAAAAAGAAGACTGGATGGAATACTATCTAAAATGAGAAAAGACTGACTGATTGATTGATTCTATCAGCTCCATTCCTTGGGAGATAGTCTCTTGCCAACTCTTGACACTAGAGGAAGTCTGCAAAGCAACTAAAGATATGGACAATAAAGCACCAGTTTCAGAGGGCATACCAGCTGAAGTGCTTAAAGTGGATAATCACTAAATAGCAAGCTTCCTTTGCTGCTCCTTAGAATCTGGTGCACAGAAGAAATCTCTCTGAATTACATAATGCTAACATCAACACCATTTCCAAAAAGAGAGACAGGGCTGACTGTTGCAACTTTCAAGACCTTGCCTCCTATTCATGGCTGGAAAGAATCTTACTGAATAGCCTGCTTCCCCTTTCAGAAGAGGAACTTCCAGATTCATATTGTGGCTTCAAACCTTCACAAGTCACCACTGACATGATTTTTTTCTGCCATCCAGATCCAGAAAAAATGTCAATAGCACCAATAGCTATAATATGGAACTTATTGATCTGATCAAAACCTTCACTCTATCAATCATGAGGCTCTGTGGAAAATCTGTCATGCAAATTTATCATTGTTGTAGTATTCCACCATGACCAGATAACTGCCTCTATCCTGTGCACTGGTTCTATTTCTGAGCCCGATGCAAGCAGGGTCTGAACCACTGCTTCCAATGCATCTTGCTGAAAGAGGAAGGGAGCCCTGGGTGTGGTTATATGCACTCAGGGTATGTCTACACTGCCACCTGCAATGAGGAGTAATGGTAGTTCGAATTACGAGCTTTAATTTGAACTACCTGGCCCGTGCTGCATGTAGCCCCGGGCAGGTAGTTCGAACTACAGGCAGTCCCCGGGTTACATACAAGATAGGGACTATAGGTTTGTTCTTAAGTTGAATTTGTATGTAAGTCGGAACTGACTCCAGATTCAGCCGCTGCTGCTGAAACTGACCAGGAGCTGACTACAGGAAGCTGGAGGCAGAATTGCTCTGCCCCCAGCTTCCTGGAATCAGCCACTGATCAGTTTCAACAGCGGCTGAATCTTGAGCCTGGGACAGAACAGCTGGGCTGCCAGGTAGGTCCCTGCAGGACCCCTCCGCCTCCCCGGCTTTGCTCCAGGTGTCCCTGGTCTGCTGGAGACGGTCCCCAGCAGACCAGGGGCACCCGGAGCAGCTTTTCTCGCCCCGGAGGTCGAGGTGGCGGAACCACTGCGCTCTGGGCGGTCCCGCTGCCTGCGAGCTCCGGGGCGAGAAAGCCCCGTTCGTAAGTGCGGATTTGACGTAAGTCGGATCTGTGTAACTCGGGGACTGCCTGTACTGGACATTTAAAAATGGTGGTGCCCGGGAACATGCAAATGAAGCCCGGGATATTTAAATTTAATTCTGAAATAGCCTTCCAAGGGGAGCAGTTGGAGATAGTTTTTTTGGCTTCAAAACAAGACTTAACAATGTTTGGAGGGAGTGGCAGGATGGAATTGGCTACATACCATTGTAGTCAATATGTTATTGCTACAGGTTGAACCTCCCTAGTCCAGCACCCTCGAGACATGACCAGTGCCAAACCAGAGAATTTGCTGACCACAGAAGATCAATATTGTCTAGCAGCATTACCAAAACTTCCACTGCTTACTGGGTCTTAGAAGACATTTGTTGCAAAATTAGAGCTAAATAATAGCACAGAACACTGACAGCCAGAACTGGTGGCTATTAACAAACTTTATGGGACTGTGGAAACTTGGCCTCACCTATGTTAAATGGACATCCCACTAACTAAAATTATGCTGGACCAGAGAGTGCTGGACTAGAAAGCTTCAAGTTGTAGCTGCAAATATACCCAATGGATGGTGATGGAACATTAAATACAGATGGCTTTGACTTACTATAGTTAGTTTTTCCCCATATGTCTAGCTGGTGGGCTTACCTAATTGCCCATGCTCTAATTGTCCACCATATGGGTAAGAAAAGGAATTTTCACATAGGTCAGATCAGCAGGGACCATGGTTTGTTCTATTTTTTTCTTTGTCCTCTGCAGGATGGAGAAAAGTCACTTGCAAATATAAAGTAGTGTAAATGGTAGTTTTTCTATAACTTTAATTCCTCAAAACATGATTTAAAGACTTGTCCCATAACTCATCCAGCAGTTAGGATACTATTACAAGAATGGTGTGGAAGCACTTATGTTGCCTGTATACTATTAGTTTGCACTTAAGCCCAGAACAACATTTCAAATGACATGACAAGTAGATGTTTTTAATCTTTATTCCAAGTGTGTTCACCTTCCACCTCATTCTCAGAGCAGTCAAGGTGAAAGCTTCAAAATTAGGAATGTTTCCATGACTTATTTTAAAGAAATTTGAGGAACTAAATAGTTTCTCACACAGGGTTCTTCATTGAAGGGAAAAAATGTTTCCTGAAGTGATACAGATGCATTTAGAGTAAACATACAATGGCAGTCAAAACCAGCAAGATTTGTCAAAGGTCCCAGCTGCCTTCTCAGTTTCCAGTAAATTATATAATCTTCTCTTGCATCTACATATTTATTATTGTGAAGGTATTCTTCTGCTATCATAATTTCAGTGTCTCAGTCTTCATAGTGCCATTGTACTCACAGCAGGTGTGTCCAACGCCATGCATCTGTACAGTACCAGCTAGGACAAATTTATTCCTCATACAATTCTATTTAGCTATGCCAGGGATGAATGCAGTTTCATATCTAACCAAAGAGGAGTTGTGCTAATCGAGTGTGGCACTAAGGAGCTGAAGAAATCCTGCCTAAATCCAAAGTTCAATATTAAGAATCTCCTAGTCTACAAATGTAATAATGCTTTGCTGGAGGTGGGTAAAATTTCTCTCTCTGCATAATGGTTGGGATACCAATATAAATGAAGTGAGCTCAGCTAGTTATTATTTGTAAATCTGCAAATCATGATGGGGAGTTATACTTTACAATGAAGGGTATCAGCGGAAATACATCTGCATTAATCAATTTCTGATTGGACAGTCACAGTGGATCCTGGGGCAATGCTTTTACACTATTCTGTAACATTTATCTTGTGATCCACTATGGCCCCCAGGCTCCTTAACACAGTACTTCTTCCTAGTTATTTCCCATTTTGTTTGTGTGCAACTAATTGTTCCTTACTACGTGGAGTACTTTGCATTTGTCCTTACTGATTTTCATTCCTTCAAACTATTTCTCCAGTTTGCCCATATCACTTTGAATCCTATCCTAAAAAGCTCTCGCAACTCCTCTAAACATCACCCTATGAGAAATGAAAAATATTCTAGTACTTCAAATGCAACTCAAGTGCTGTGAATGTCATAACTCTGAATTAGCTTGCTGTACTTAAGTGAAAAATTGGCTTTATTGTCTCTTACAGGGCTATTTAAAATTTATCCTTAACATTTTCCTTTATATATGTATGATCCTTCATGTAAAAGTTTTACCTATGTAAGTATTGCAAGTCGTGTGTGTACACATTAAATGAACATTTTCCTATGACTTGAGGTATGAAACAAAATGCAGATTTTTCACTTAAAACAGGTAAGAGACAAAAAGATAGTTAAACCAATGTAGTTAAGGATGTGTTAGCATTTCTACTATAAAGACTTATTTAACGTCTTATATCCTGAATATCAATAGCTCTGGGCTAAAACCTGGCTGAAGTCTTGGCCTAGAGGGAAAGTGATTTTATTTCATTTATTTAGGAACAATACTTGTATTGAGAGGATTGGTGGCCAGAAAAAATGATATTCTTTAAAAATAGTGTATACAACTTCAGTGCCTCAAATATGTAATTAAACATCCAGTAGAAGAAAAGAAAAGGGTAACTTTTTCGGTTATTAGTTCATCCGTTGATGCTCTGAAATATAGTACCAGTTTTTATGATGTTTGCAACCACAACCATAATTCTTCGCTAATAGGTCACCAGTTCATTCACAGAGACTAAGACTGAGCAGATTGTGTACTCAGGACTTGTGGAATTGAATGGGAGATTGAATGGAGGTGAGAAATTCTTTATTTCATTACTGATCTCCAGAATAGACTATGCAATGTATTTTGGAACTACTCATTGAAGAGCATAATAATCTCAACTATGACATCAGTACTACTTTGGTAATCTATTAAAATTCAGATACAAAACTGCAGTTTAAGCATTGAGAGAACATGCCTGCTAAACTTAACTAATATAAACAATTTCCATGCTCAAGTACTCCCTTTGAAATTAGTGGCCTGTCCTCATGGCAGGACCAAATACTGTCTAGACCATCCCTGATAGACAAGGAGCTCCTCTCCAGACACAAGAGCCACAATCGGTGCACTTGGAACCAGAGACACTTGGCCAGTTACCCGTGCCGCTGTTGTCTCTGGGCTGAGCCAGACCGCAACGCCAGCTGCGTTGTGCATCCCCTCTAGAAGCTGTCACTGCTCCAGCCACTGCTGTCTCCCAAGCCATGCCCGCCAACGTTGCTGCTGTCACCAGACCCACATCTACAGGTGGGACCACTGTCAGCCAGGGTGAGGGGGTAGGAAGTAACCCAGGGCAGGGACCAGGAAAGGACTCAGCAGGCTCACCGAGTTTCAGGGAGAACTCCCTGCTGAGCTAGTGGTGGGAACCACCCACCACTGATAGGGCCCTGGTCTGGGGCCCAGTGGAGAGGGAGGGCCTGGGCCCCCATACCCCTTCCTCCCAGATCCTGGATGACGAGGGGATCCCATTGAAGGACTAGGCCACTGGGCCTGTGTATGAAGGACCAGGCTGATGGGCCGGTGTATAAAGTACTAGGCTGCGGAGCCTGTGCACAAAGGACTAGACTGTGGGGCCTGCAGTTAAAGGACCTGGCCATGGGGTTGAAGGAGGCGGGGCTGGTAACCCTGCCACACCTACTCTTAAATATCTCCAGTGATGGAGTTTCCACAACCTCCCTGGGCAATTTATTCTAGTGTTTGACTACCCTGACAGTTAGGAACTTTTTCCTAATGTTCAATGAGGTTGAACAGAAGTTCAATGAGTTGCCCAAGGTTTTGGTGGGGCAATGGCAGACATAGAAACAGAAGACTTAAGACATTACTCACTTACTCATCTGTTCTTCTTGCCAGAACACAATACTCTCCTGCAATGCCAGAGGCAAAATTTTAGTCCTGATTCTTTCCTTACACTGGTTTTAGGCACCATCATTTCTTCAACTTTAATATTGTTATTCTAGATTTACACCTAGGTGAGTCTAAAATTGTTGCTTATGTAATGTCTGCCCTAATGCTTTCATTGGGGCAATTTTTTAAAATGAAAATACTGCTTTTTTCACTGCTGGAATCCCATTTGTTCTTCTTATAACAACAGTTGTGTGCCAAACATCTGGACCATGGAAAACAGGCTTAGCCATGACCTGGATGTTAGAAAGTTATATATGTTAGTTAGGAATCTCATGATCAAGGGCATGCAAATACCTGCAGTCATGGTGCAAACAGACAAAAGCTACAATTTTGTGGTTTTCCATTTAAAACTGATTCGCTAGAGGAGAATCTGTCAGTTTTTCTTCTGTCAATGACAGTTCAGTCAGTAAGCATGCTACAGTTCCATCCAACATAAACATGGGATGAGAGCCATATGGGTGTGGGGAGTCCTGTCTTTAATTTCACAGAAGGCAGAGGGCTACTGCCTGAGCCTGAAAATCTGTTCCACCAGGGTGAAATACTATTTCAGGTTAATCTAACCAAAAAAGAATCCAATTTTTTTCTCTGTGAACATTCCAACAAGTTGAGGATTGCTAGGAAACAAATAATTGCAAAACGTTGAAAGACAAGTCAAAGCAAGAGAGGAAACTAGGGAGGAAGTACTTATTACTTAAACTTCAAGTATCTTTGAAAAATATACACAATTCTAATTAATATAGAATGTTGGCCAAAGTTTCTTTAACTGTTATGCTATTAATGGATTTGAGGCTGGAGGATCAAGATCTGATATGGGGGGAGTCTGAAATAGTTTCGAATTTTTTGGGGGGAGGTTTCAGATAAACATCCAAAACTCATCTATATTATCAAAACACTTTGCGACATTGTCACAGGAATCTGTACAAACTTTCTAAGTCTCATACAACAAACCTTTATGTTCTGCTGGCAAATCTAAGGAAGAGGTTTTGTGTTTGCAACCACTTCTAGTAAACAATCTTCTCTCCAGTGGCCAGGCAATCACCCTGGAAAATGACCCCTCACTCTCACAGGCCTTGTGGGGAAAGGCCAATCCTTGCCTACAGGCAACCCCCTAACCTCAAACAAATTCTTTCCAGTAACCACATACCACATCTCCATCATAATCATCCAGGAACCTATCCCTGCAATCAGCCCCGGTGCCAACTCTGCCCACCCATCTACACAAGCGATTTCATCACTGGACCCAACAACATCAGCCATCAAATCAGGGGCTCATTTAACTGCGGATACACTAATGTGATCTATGCCATCAAATGCCAGCAATGCCCCATTGCCAAGTATATTGGCCAAACTGGACAGTCTCTATGGGAAAGAATTAATGGACACAAATCAGATAATCAAAAAGGCAACACAGAGAAACCAGTTGGAGAACACTTTAGTCTGCCTGGACACTCATTAATGAATCTCCAAGTCACCGTGTTGTTTCAGCCCAATTCCACAAGCCAAATACACAGAGAAGGGTTGGAACTTAAGAAGTAAACTCGTAAATGAAGTTATCAGATTGGAATGAACAGAGATTTCGGCTGTCTTGCACACTATCTTCCACATCCTTAACCAACCAACCAACCAATGGAGGCACTAATTGTTCTTATCAGCCTCTTATAGCTACTTGAATAATCTATTCACTGTCTATTTTCCTCCTGTTTTTCCTCTCCCTCCCCCCTTATTTATTCTTGGATCTGGACTTTTACTACTCCAATCATCTGAAGAAGTGGGTTTTGCCCACAAAAGTTCATGATACCATCTACATGTTTTGTTAGTCTTTAAGGTGCTACTAGACTATTTGGTTTTTTAAGTTTTCCCTTCTCAGTTAAGTTTCCCTTATATGTTTGCCAAAGAAAGTGGCTTTCATCCAGTCTGACTCCCAGCATGATCAGTTTTAACTTTGTTGGCATTTTGTGGCTAATTGATAGGCTGCTCCTCTACATCCGGGAATCTTTGAAGTGAGTCCAGACAGCTAACTGTACTTCTTCAACATCAGAACAGCTCTTGCCCTCCCCACAGTAAGCTCAGGGAAGTTTACTTGCCTGTCTGATACACTGACAGCAACGTTATTTTATATTTAATGGGCTGGGATAAAATAATCCAGTAGAGTGTTTCCATATTCTGTTGCTACCAAACAACTAAAACAAAATCTTATTTTTATTCAGAAGTACAGTTTCTACTCTAAGGACAGCACAAATGACAATGTTTTTCTTGAAGACCATTGGTCTGAATGACAAAAAGGAAAGAAAATTGGTAATCTGGATTAGTGGTAATTTCCTTTCTGTGTGTTTTTTTTTTTTTTTTTTTTACATTTGAGTATTCAGATGAGCAAATCACCATACGATTTGAGATTTCTTTGTGCTCAAATCTGAAAATAAGTAACTGAATTGTTAAGAATTAGAAAATTATAGAACCCATTCAAAACCAGTTTTAGTATTTTGTCTGCCAGTATGCAGGCATGTTTGTGACAAATATAACTGCAAGAGCTTTGGTTTTGTGATATCACTGTTTGTTTTCTGAATTCTCAGATCCTGGCTAAATCTGGTTCCCAGAGTACTCCTTTGTAGCAGTAGAGATGCAGATTCTAATATCCAGACACATCTGAATGTGTGCAATAACATTCTGAATATCTTATATATAGTAGCCCAATGTCTGTGACTCTGAAATGTTTTCTGTTCCCTCTGGGAGGCTCTGTTGCCTCCCGTCGTGGCTCTCAGATGATTTCTGTGCCTCTCTGCCAGGCAGCTGCGGGAGAGCAAGAGGCACAAGTGACTGTTTGGGCACCGCGGTCCCCATGCAGCACCCCTGTGCTGAATAGGGAGCGCCGGGCCCAAATGGCCACTTGTGCTGCTTGCTCCCCTGCATCGGCCCAGCTGAGTGGCACAGAAGCCAGCCAAGCGCTATGGCGAGAGGGGAAGGGGGGTGGGGCAGTGATGTTCATGGCCACGGGGCGGGGCCTGGAGCCGCTGTCATGCCGCACGTCACTGCCCCCCTCCTTTGCCTCCCGCCATGGTACTCGGCTGACTTCTGCACTGCTCAGCTAGGCCGCCTCGGGGGAGCAAGTGACACAAGCGACCATTTGGGTTCCGCATTCCCCATGCAGCACAGGGAGCACGAGTGAGAGGCAGGAGGGGGAGGAGAGCTGAGAGAGAGAGAGAGAGAGAGAGAGAGAGAGAGAGGGAGGCAGTAGGAGGAGGAGAGAAAGAGAGAGAGAGAGACCGGAGGCTCAGGAGAGAAGACCACCTTGGAGGAAAGACCTGAAAATCCCATCTTATGACGGGCTGATTGGCTAGTTATAAAGAGAACAAGAAAAAGGGGATCATGTGGATAAGTTATGCAAGTGATTTGATCTATATTTTTTTTAAAAAGGAGGAGACATTGAATCAACTGTAGTGAGATCAGAGTTCATGTTTAACTATGAATGGAGTTGTCTTAATTAGACATATGCACCTTCCTATTTTCTAACCTCTGGGTAGAATGAATAGACACAGCTCATCAATTCATTTATTTTCACAACACTCCCCAAATTAAGGAAGTATAATTCCCATTTTACAGATAGTGAATAGAGGTACAATGAGGCTAAGGTCACACAGAAGCAAGAAATTAAACCAAATTCTCCTTGGCTAATATCCTAACCACTGCACCAGTCTTCTTCTTCTTACGCTATTTTTTATCAGTAGCAATCATCAGGAACAACCTTAATTTTAGCATTTTGTGCCAAATAACTGTATACAGTAATTGGGAACCATGGTTTTCATTAGTTTATTGTCATTTGATAAGATAAGAAATTCCACTTGAAACATTGGAAATTTTATATTATCTTCCCTTTTTTTAAACAAGGAACTGTTTGCAATAAAATAGACAATGCTTGTTATCATACAAATCCGTGTTGAAAGAAAAGTGAGACTACTACAGAAAATATTCTATACGTTTTGCTGTAAAATATCAGCTAATCTGTTCTTTTACTATGTTTGCAGTTCATTTAAATTATGTTTGGAATTGTCATGTCTGCACTGGAAGATTTGTTAACTTTTCTTGGCTTGAAAAATAAAATAATACAAATACAAATCTACAACATGAATGGCAGTTGCTAACACTACTCCAGCCCAATAGATGTTTCAGCTGTTAGTCTGTCTTAATAAGAAGTTACAAATAGCACCTGGTAAATGTGAAAACAATCCTTAAAAATGGAGAGTGCTCCTGCAGTTGAGGTCATATCCAGCATTCAATGTAAATTGTTAAATAATTCATTTACTGTGTTCTTGTAGCATAAGACTACTGTTTAACCCTTCACAAAGTAAACTTTTGCAAATAGACTCCTATTAGAATCTTATTCCCATCACCATAAAAGTGATTCTTAATTGCTACCATATCTGTTCTTTTCCTATGCTTTGAATGTGAACAGTGATCTATTTTTTGAGAAATGCATAAAAAGAAATATCACAGACATCACTGTTTCACAATGAAGAGATCATTCTTCACTTACAAATTTCTCCTGTATATTTCAAATCAGTCCAGTGCTACTTAATGTATTTTGGGTGTTTTAAAACTTTTTAAATTCACTCTTTATACTTAGTGCCCTATCCTGCATCTATTCATTTTGAAAATCTATTAACTTCAATGGAAGTTCAGTGACTGAAGCAGATATGCAAATCAGATCTAAATTCTTTAGTGAGGTACTTTAGAAAAGAGAAGCCTCATTGGAACTTTATATGGGCCCTGGGTTCCCTTTATGAAGATGGAAATTTTGACACATTAAAACTAAGACATGTTGCATAGTGATGGCAGCCTCTCTCTGTTTTCTGTTAGACAGGGATTTACAAAAGGCTGTAACATCTGGCACCACTGGCATTCACTTGGAAGCCTCAGTGCTGAGATTAAGGGCTGGGACAAGAACAAAGATTGAACCACCCCAACTATGCTGGATCTGTTTCTGCTCTCATATAAACTTGTACATGGGTGTAACTCCTTTGGTCACCTGATTTATATTTGTTGTGAGAGGAAAATAAAACCCTTCCATTGTTGATATGCTTGGAGGCTCATTGGTCAAATGGGGCCTGCTGTTGTTGCCCATTGCAAGTCTGATTCTTCAGTGCCCTGCATCTTGTGGACACCTTTCACCCAGTGGGTGAAAATGGTTACTATTCTGGTTTGGGAAGATTTCACACTACTTTGCAAATGGTGCTCAAAGACTACACAACATGAAAGGCAGTGGAGAATCAGGCTCTCTGTATCAGTTCTCTGAATAAATGGGACTGCCAGTGTCAACAACCATAAATAATGAACCATTCAGGAACTCTAAATTCCCATTACACATTGTTAAATGCTGTGTCTCACTTACCCCTATCAGGAGCAGCATTGTCACATTGACTGATTAAGAGACTTACGCACACAATAGCATAGTTTTTCTGGCTTCTTTACTGGAGTTACGGGTTGAAAGCTGACAGCCAGTGCCATGATGATCATAAATTTTCAGATTCTGTTTGCTCAGAAAAGTCTTTCAAACTCATAGGAATCAGCCATGTCCACCTACCAAGAACAGGAATGGAAGATAAGCTGCAGAAGAGCATTCAAACGTCCTTATTTTAAGATATATATAACACTCACAACATTTCTATTACTAGTGTATTTAAGAGTGCAATTGATTTCAGCTTACTGGTGGGTTTAATCCCTGTTAGTACAACTAATTATTGCTTGTAAAGTGCTTTGAAACCCTTAGGAAATTTATTATTATTATTATTATTATTATTATTATTATTATTATTATTATTATTAATTGCAACAAATTATGGTTTGATTAACCTGCTAAGCAGGAAACTATGATTTCCATTCCCCCGTTCCTCCCCTCCCTACCCCCACCGCTGACTTGTCACCCTCCAGGTAGAACATGCAGATGCATCTGTTTCCCCTAGGAAGTAGGTGATGAGAGAAGAAGGAAAGACCCTGACTCAAGAGGTGACCCTTCCCACAGAAAAAGTAAATGCCACATGCGACGTTGAGAACAAAACAAGGATGCTGACTATAAGTGAAGCTGCTGAGGAACTCCATGGGGAGCAGGCTGTAACTGGTAGATGTTGTAATTGAATTTTGTTGCATGCAGATTTTGCAGAGAAGGAGCCAGGACTGGGCATAGGCCCTGCAGTCAAAGGACTGAGTAGAGGAATCTGAAGAGAACTCTTAGGACATGGAGCTCAGGCTCACAAAGGGACAGGAGTCTGAAGGCTGTTGAAGCCACATGTTACAGACATTGAGATGAGTCTGGAAGTGCTCAGAATGCTCTGACCAGCTGGTGGATTCACAAGAAAAGGCTGCCGCCTTGAATAGGATAGCTGCATACAGTCAAGGCCATGTCATATAGGCAGCCTAGCAGCTACTCTGGTTGGAGCAGCCCAATATCGGGAAATGTGCGGAAACAGCTGGTGCTGCAATGGGACAGTAAATTAAAGAGCCCTCCAGTGAGACATGCTAGTCTAATTTGGCTAGGAAACCTGAAGGTAAACTTTAACAGAAGAACAGACTGATGGGTACTTAAGTCTGTAGGCCTGTAGAGATTAAACTTCTATTGGGCTGCCCCAGGGGTCAGTGTAGGGACTGCTAAGTTTTACATTGAAATAAATCTGCTTAAAACCCAGAGTATTTGAATATTTTCCCTTTCCTGACATTGTTAGAAAATTGTGCCTTTATTTTAGACTTGTATCTAAGGAGTTACTGGGGCCCGTCAGGAACAAAATCTATAGGCTCTAGCAGTTGAAGCACTGTCCGGGTATGTCTACACTACCCCCTTAGTTCGAACTAGTGGGGGTAATGTAGTCATATGGAGTTGCAAATGAAGCCTGGGATTTGAATTTCCCGGGCTTCATTTGAATAAAGCCGGCCGGTGCCATTTTTAAATGCCGGCTAGTTCGGACCCCTGGTGTCTAGGCCAGCCAGATCATATTTTGCCCAGGCCTGCTCTAGAGTTTAGTTGGATTTTTTTGTTTGTTTTTCTATGTGTGTGTGGTTTGGTTGGTTGGGCTTTGGGGGGGGGGGGAGTTGTTTGTTTGTTTTGTTTTGTTTTGTTTTTTTAAATCCTGGTACTAAAATTGACACCCTCCAGTTTTGGAAACTTGTATGAATAACTGTCCTCTCTCCTCTGTGAAAGGAAGATATTTCATGCCAAAGGTTATTATGAAGATTATTTAATGTTTCAAAGTGCATCATCAGAGCTAAGTATTACTACTTGTAAAAGTGAGAGCTCAATCCACACTTTTTACTTTTCTCCTTTGTCTGTTTTATTTTCGCTTAAAGCCTCAAGGGTCTTCTGATTTGCATCTTTACAAGCAGCCTGGTTGCCCCTCTTGCACTTCAGACCCACATTGCAACCATTGTCTTTACATTCAAAGAGTAGATAGGAGTTCTTCAGAGCTGTCATGCTGATCCTCCCTTGGGGAATACTGTTAACATAGACAAGACAGTCCCTACCTTCCACATTATCTGAGCTGCACTGTCTGTTTCAGCCAGCCCAGAGAGCAAATGATATGACTGAAAATTAAATGTCAGGTTTCTTGTACCGCAATACAGCACATTTAAAGTAGGTAACAACACTAGCACATTTTCCTCATTCTAACGCATAACCTTAGAAAGCAGTATACATTTTTCTTGGATAAGTCGATTATAAAATACCTAAAACTAATGTCTATTCATCATTCCCTAACATCCTGCACATAAATATAAATATACATTCTAGAAATTTCATCTCCAGATGATGCTTCTGAAACCAGTTTGATAACAACAAATAATACGATGTCACTCCATACGTACAAATGCTAAGGCTAAAGCCTCATTTGGTGTAAATTCAATGGAGCTATACTTATTTACACCTACTTATGAGCTGGCCTGACTATTGCGCATAGAACTTGCCAGAGTCAATGCGCCTGATTCATCCCACACTATCTCTATGCTAATGTAACCTCATTCTCTTCAGTAAAGTTGCTCTGTGTTTACAAAGTGTGAGATCAGAAACAGGGCCAATGTTTTGTCATGCATATTTCATTGTGTAACTCTAAAACATCAAAGACTGCCAATCCTTTTCTCAAATTAATTCTACTCTTCAACAGTTTTCATAATAAACATTGAGTTGGTTAGCAACATACCTGCCTAAGCATGCAGGTTGGATCATGCAACCTTTCCTGGGATTTTTTTTCCATTTCTATTATGAGAGTTACTGCTTTGGAAAGCCTAGGGGGCATGTCAGTGACAATACTCACACTCAAGGAAGACTTTCTGTAACTGTAAAAGTTGTTTATTATGAATATACTTCAATAAGTAGAATAATCCAAAAAAGAAAAATGACAACACCAGAAGAACATTAGAGGTGTGTGCTCCTTCTATCTTTAGGCAGAGCTGTAGAAGTTGAGATGGATCCTATTCAACTGTGGCATGCTGAAGAAGAACTTAGGTTGTACCTGAGACCAGATATTGTATTGTAGGTCTTGAGGGACTTGAGCACATGGTAAAGGAAGAATGAGCTATGCATACATATCTTAACTTCCTTACCTGCACAACACTGAGGTGTCTATATTCTGTAGTATGTTAATTAGGTTAAGCTCATTAACATTCATCAATTGGGTTACTATACTAACTATATTTATTCATCTAGTGTTGCCCCAAAAATTCTATAAACAGGTACAAATTATTTCCTTGCAGTTACCTATCACAGTTTGCAAAACTTGTGACTATTACAAAATAATGAACAGAACTCTTTATCATCTTGGGTCTTAAGGTCAATATTAGTTTACTTATTTATGATAACTTATTGACTCCTACTAAGTCTACTTAAACTTTTCTTTTATATCTAGCTATAGTCTGCTTTTTTTTTAATGTTCCACAAGATGGAAATGAACTGAGGAGTGAACTTTAAGTAAAGGAGTTGTCACCTGTGTTTAGTGCTCATGTGTTAACAGTAGGTTTGGACCATTTTTCTCAAGGTTTTTTCATGAGGTTTTAAACATAATTATATGCTAGAATAATCATTGTGCTGAAATGTTAATGATTTGTTGGCATCTGTAGTGATTTTTTTCCCCTCCCTTAGACTTTTTTCTTTCAGTCTTTGATTAGGCCACTTTCTTGTCATAGCATCAAGGAATAGAAATTATATGTTCTTTCACATTTTCAAAGTTTGCTGTGAAATGAAATCTTTACCTTATTCCCATCATGGCGATTTAGCAAATTAAGGAAGAAAACACCACCATCTGTTGTACATAATGCTCCACTTTTACTGTCCAAATGGGGGGAAGAAAAAAAGGAAAGGAATCTTTATTCATACATTTTACATGATAAACCCTTATTCCAGGATTGTTGTAATTGGTTGAGGGGAAAACATCACTCCAGGCTTCAACTTGGAGTCAATTTTGGTTTGCAAAATTGGAAGAAAACATGCTGTGCCAAGAATGTATGTACTAATGAATGCCAGAATCGGAAATAAGTCCATACATGATCATTCAGCATTTTGGATATTGTTTCGTTCACATTAGCTCCCCTTGCTGCTCAGGTATTTAATGTGCTAGTGGCCAAGTGAACTTTACAAGTTTCATGATCTCTGAAATGAAACTTTACAAGTTTCATGATCTCTTTGCAAGCCAGAAATCTTGGAAATGTTCACCTTTGCTCAGCAGAGAGTAGAACACACTGGAACAGAGAGATTCAGGATATGGAGCTACATAGCAAACATCAAAATGGAGTAGCTGAAAGAGCAAGTTAAAACAGCGGGATTAGCTGTTGAAGAAGCAACCATGAATAGAAGGAGCAGACATAGCTTAGGACAAGTGTATGGAGTTTATTTTCCTGTTTATAATTTTCATAAGTAACTTTAGAGGTTGGAGAGTAACCATATTTAAAAGACATTCAGTATAACTAGGTCAACAGCTTTCTCTTAGTTCTATGTATTTCTTGCTTACTGAAGACTAAATGGACTAAAATGGTAACTTTGATTATCTTGTCAATTTGCTTCACACTGTGCACCACTGCCACAGTGACTGATATGGAATCACTGAGAGAGAATGTATTGTGTAGTGCCACATTAATTAGCAGTGGCTTTTCAGAACAGCACTTTGAAGATTCACATACAATGAGTGAACTCCAGTCTAAGGAATCTAGCAAAGTCAATTGGAGAAACAAGCTTCTGCACTGTATGGTGGCATCTAGAAACTGCAGCAATTCCAGAAGTGCATAAACCAGGTCCAATAGTTAAAGTAATAACTAAGAATGGTGATGCTAGGTCATTTCATTATTTGCCAGTTGCTCTGTTCGTCACTGGTTTTTAGATGAATATTCAGAATAAGTTGTCCATGTATTTGTTCAATGTCTTTACATTATATTTGACTTTCTAGGGCAAGATAATTCTGAAGGTGACCCTTAGTTTTCTCTCATTGAATAAGAGCTCAGATATAAAAATAATCAGCTCAATGAGAGCTTAGAGCGGTGCTACATCGTATATAAAAGTAAATCAATTTGATCTTGACTGCATCTAATTTACTTGTATAATGACAGAGATCAACTTTCTAATTAGAAAAGGAAACAAAAACGAGCCAAAGTCATCAGGCTTAACTTATTATATTTTAAATTATATTAAAATTGTTAAAATTCCTCAGTCATCTTCCAGTCCAACTTTTTTTTCTGTACTCTGATTCTAACTTGTTTGTGTGTACAAACAAGTTCTTGTCCACCAATTTATAGTATGCAAAGTTAGCTAACCTAACCAGGTTCACCAATGGGGAGAAGGCAAAGCTGGCAACTGCCTCGGGTCCTTTAAATCACTGCTGGAGTATCATGTAGCACATTTTTGGCTGGCCAGGGGAGCACCATTTTTCTGAGGTCGGGATGCACCTAAGGCCCCACCCCTTCTAGGAGCATGGAGCCAGCACTCCCCGCCCCCCCCCCCCGCCACACACACAACTTGCCCAGGGGTCTGAATCAAACACACAACTAACTTCATTCGGTAAAAATGGGAATGCCTTTCACTACATACCATTTATGCCAGTGATTCTCAGAATTTTGTATTGGTGACCCCTTTCACACAGCAAGCCTTTGTAAATTAATTTAGTTTTAAATATATAATACTCTCATAGGGTGCATCTGCACAGCAGGGCATAACTCAAAATAAACTACGCAAATTGAGCTACATCAATTACATATCTTATTTTGAAATAGCTTATTTCGAAATTGGGAGTGTCTACACAGCACTTACTTCAAAATAGAGCACTCTTCCTCTGACTTCCCTTATTCCTCGTACAATGAGGATTACAAGAGTTGGAATACGAAGCCCTCCAGGTTGACAGTATTTTGACACTATTTCAAAATAACAGCCTGCTGTATAGATGCAGACTAATTTATTTTGGAATAGTGCTAGTTATTTCAAAATAGTGTTGCAGTGTAGATGTACCCTTAAATATTGGAGGTAAAGCAGATTTTGGAGTGAAAACTGACAGCTTCTGACCCCCTGAGGGTTCACGGCCTCTAACCTGAGAACCACTGACTTATGCAATACTATACATAGCAATTAAATGTGATAGAGAACACTTCTCACATTTTTCAGTGCAAGAAACTGAAGTACTATGTCAACCACTGATACAATTTGGTACAGTAGTGCTACATGTTCAATGCTATCAAGTCAAAAGCCCTTGTAAAAAAAGGCATAATAGGTACAGTATAAGGGGAGGGAATGGGAGTTTCATTGGCTTATTGGTGAAAAACAGCTGCCTGGCCCAGTCATTTAGGAACTGGATGTGGCAGACACTTTGGGAGCAAAGGTGGGTGGGGGGAATCATGCGAGTGTTCCTCACCCTGCTGCGCCTCTGATCAGGAGAACCTGAGATATGTGATGCTCACCCAGAGCCTACATCCCAACCCTCCCTTCCCAAGTCAGAAACCTCTCTTGTGTCCAAATTTCTTCCCAGATGCTGCTCCATCACCTGCACCCCATTCCTTGCTTCAGATCAGAATCTTCCCACACCCAAACTCCCTCCCAAACTCTAAACCTGCACCCAGCCCTAATCCTGAGCCCACTCCTACTCCCCATGCACATCAGCCCCACCCCAGAGCCCACAGCCCCATTTGGAGTCCTTATTCCCTCCTAGTGCCCAACTCCCAACCCCGGCCCCGAACCTTCTACCACACCTAACTTCTTGCCCCCCTGAGCTTTCATTCCCCCACCTACCCCAGCACAGGAGCTGTGAGAACTGGCTTGATGAAATTTCTGCCCTTCCCCTCCCTGGCAGATCTGTGTATGGCCCATGCACAGATTTGTTTCTGTATGTCAGTGACTCCTGATTAAAAAAATAAGATTTTCCACCCCTGAAAACATTCTATCACATGACCATTGGTACTGGTATCACTGTATTAGGAATATAGTACATACTCTACTTAGTATATTAGTTTGTGTGCCAATAAACAGGCTTGCTCTCTATCTCTATTGAGCTTGTTCACTCTTGATCTCACACTATCTATCTATCTATCTATCTATCTATCTATCTATCTATCTATCTATCTATCTATCTATCTATCTATCTATCGTTCTCCCTTGATTGTTCTTCCTCTCTCACTCTCTCGCTCACTCTGTCGCTTGCTCTCTCTCTGTAACTTTCTCTCTTGCTCCAGTGCTCCATCTATTTTTGGTCTCTACTAGTACAAGTTTCACAAATTCATTTTCTTCACTTCCATTTGAGAGAACAACATGGCTACGTCTACACTGGCCCCTTTTCCGAAAGGGGCATGCTAATTTGACAGGTCGTAATAGGGAAATCCGCGGGGGATTTAAATATCCCCCGCGGCATTTAAATAAAAATGTCCGCCGCTTTTTTCCAGCTTTTAGAAAAGCCGGAAAAGAGCATCTACACTGGCCCCGATCCTCCAGAAAAAAGCCCTTTTCCGGAGGATCTCTTATTCCTACTTTGAAGTAGGAATAAGAGATCCTCCGGAAAAGGGCTTTTTTAGATAGATAGATAGATAGATAGATAGATAGATAGATAGATAGATAGATAGATACTTTGAAGTAGGAATAAGAGATCCTCCGGAAAAGGGCTTTTTTCCGGAGGATCGGGGCCAGTGTAGACGCTCTTTTCCGGCTTTTCTAAAAGCCGGAAAAAAGCGGCGGACATTTTTATTTAAATGCCGCGGGGGATATTTAAATCCCCCGCGGATTTCCCTATTACGACCTGTCAAATTAACATGCCCCTTTCGGAAAAGGGGCCAGTGTAGACGTAGCCCATGTGTTTAAGAATGCTGCAGCAAAACTCTGTCAAAAATTTACATATTTAGTTTTCCAGTTAGTTCTGACTAGTTTAAAATTATGAAGGTGCAGAAAACAGGTGGTCAGAGCTATTCCAATCCTTCCTCCCCAAAGTGACATTTGTATAGTGATGTCTAGCTTTGGGGGAGAACACTTCAGTCATTGTGTTTGTCCTTTATACAGACACACCAAAAATCACTCTCTAGGTTTTGGTTCTATGACTTTGGAGAATAAATAGCATTTTATGCTTTTGCAAGTTTCCCCTGCTAATTTGAGGTGGAGACAACATAATAATCTATTTCTTCCCTTTCCTTACGCTTTAGGTAATTTTTGCCTGACTTCTAAGATTGTAATGAGAATAAAAAATTAAGAAAATGTATGCACAGTCTACCCTGACTAATTACATGTTTGTATGTGCATTTTAGTACTCCTACTACTCATATTCCCAGAATACTACACACAGGAGCATTCAGTCAAAGAGCTTCCTTACATGCTGCCAACATGTCTTCTTCCCACTTTAATGTCTTCTGGTGTTATCTCCCTTTTTCGCCTACTAAGGGTACGTCTAGACTACACCTCTCTGTCGACAGAGATGTAGATTAGGCATGTCGAACTTGCTAATGAAGCAGGCATTAAATATCCCATGCTTCATTAGAGTAAACATGGCCGCCATTTTTTTTTAAATGGAGCTTTTTCGAAAACAAAACCCCAGCAGTTTAGACCTGGATCTGTCGAAAAATAAACCCCTTTTTGAAAGATCCCGTAAACCTCGTTTTTTGAAGAATACAGGATCTTTCAAAAAAGGGTTTATTTTTCGACAGATCCACGTCTAGACTGTCGTGTTTTTGCTCCATTAAAAAAAACCAGTGCCCATGTTTATGCTAATGAAGGACAGGATATTTAAATCCCTCCTTCATTAGCAATTACAATGTGCCTAATCTACATCTATCTGTTGACAGACTGGTATAGTCTAGACACAGCCTGAGGGACACAGTCAGGATTTCTCTTTTTATGCAGCTGCATATGCAGTGGGGAATAGAGAGTAGAAATCTGTAGTATGGAAACCTGTCCCCTACTTGAGGAAAAGAGTAGCCCATGGACTGAAGACTAAAACCTTGTATGGGGTAGAAAAGTGGATACTTTAAATGGGAGTTTAAGAAGAGAGATTTTGGGGCAAGGGTACAAGAGATCTTGGGACAGAAGTTGGATTCCCACAATAAAACACACTTTCCATCCATCCTTACCTTGAGAATCCTTCTCTGGGTCCATAAGGGGAACACTGCATTAACTAACATTTAGGCATCTAGAAAATCACTGGAACAGTGATAGGATCCACAAACCCTGAGGGTATGTCTACACTACAAAGTTAATTCGAACTAACGGACGTTAGTTTCAATTAACTTTGATAGGCGCTACACAAGCACTCCGCTAGTTCGAACTTAATTCGAACTAGCGGAGCGCTTAGTTCGAACTAGGTAAACCTCATTCTACAAGGACTGACGCCTAGTTCGAACTTACTAGTTCGAATTAAGGGGTGTGTAGCCCCTTAATTCGAACTAGTGGGAGGCTAGCCCTCCCCTGGTTTCCCTGGTGGCCACTCTGGCCAACACCAGGGAAACTCATATGCCCCCCTCCCGGCCCCGGAGCCCTTAAAGGAGCACGGGCTGGCTACGGTGCCCGTGCCATGTGCAAGCCTGCCAGCACCCAGCCAGCAGACCCTTCACCTGGCACGGCTCGAGCCAGACATCCGATGCCCCCCAGCCCTCCCCCTCTTCCCAGGACCAGGCTGGCGGCTCCCGGGAGCTTGCCCGGGACCGCAAAAGGTGGGCACCCACCTGGTCTAGTGCAGACATCGTGGACCTTGTCCACGACCTCCGCACTAGGCACAGGAAAGTGGCCGTCTAGGGCAGGAGAGCTGCCAGCCTGGCCACCCAGGAGCAGGTTTGCATGAAAATTAAGGTGGTCCACTGAGACCCCCGACCCTGAGCCCTGAGCTTATAATGGCCATACTGGGTCAGACCAAAGGTCCATCTAGCCCAGTAGCCTATCTGCCGACAGTGGCCAACCCTAGAGACCCTGGAGGGGATGGACCGAAGACAGTGACCAAGCCATTTGTCTCGTGCCATCCATCTCCAGCCTGCCACAAACTTTGGGCAGGGACACCACTCCTACCCCCAGGTTAATACCACTCCATGGACCCAATCTCCATCACTTTATCTCACTTCTCTTTAAACTCTGTTCTACTTCTAGCCTTCACAGCCTCCTGCAGCAAGGAGTTCCACAGGTTGACTCTTTGCTTTGTGAAGAACAACTTTCTGTTACTAGTTTGAAGCCTGCTACCCATTCCTTTCCTTTGGTGTCCTCTAGTCCTTCTATTATGGGAACTAATGAAGAGCTTTTCTTTATGCACCCTCTCCACCCCACTCATGCTTTTATAGACCTCTATCCTATCCCCCCTCAGTCTCCTCTTTTCTAATCTGAAAAGTCCCAGTCTCTTTAGCCTCTCTTCATATGGGACCTGTTCCAAACCTCTGATCATTGTAGTTGCCCTCCCCTCTCCCACCCTCTCTCTTCCCCTCTCCCACCTCCTTTTCCCTCTCTCCCCCAGTTTTGTTCAATAAAGAGAGATTCTATTTTTGAACACAATTGGCCTTTATTTTGTACATCAGGAATGGGGGCTAGGGAGGGTAAGTGGAAGGAGGTGAGGAAGGAATGGGGTACGAGCCCCCGATGGGGAGAACTGGGGTGGCTCTGCAGGCTCATCGGGATGGAAGCTCTCCTGCAGCCCCCAATTGCCCCTTCTCCCCAGATGGCAGCCTGCGGCAAGTGCAGCCGGTCTGATGGCTGAGTGCTGTGATGTGCCCAGTGTGGGTACTCCGGGCAATCCAAGCCAGGACTGCTTTGCAAGTGGGGCACCCCTGAGAACTGTCTGTCCAGGGTGGGGGTCGGGTCCCTTTAAGCACAGCCCTCGGCTAGCCTGAGACAGCATCTCCACGCTCTAAGTCCTAATCTGATGCCCTGCTGGCACTGCTTCCGGCCATCCTTAACCCCGGCTAAGGGTCCACTTAATGTGCACATGCTAGTTCGAATTAGCAAAATGCTAATTTGAACTAGTTTTTTAGTCTGGATGCGTTAGTTTGAATTAGCACTGTAGTGTAGACATACCCTGAGTTAGGTGACTAGGCTCCCTATATAATGTTTAGGGACATGAAGGCACCTTTGAATGTGAATGTGATCCCCAAGCCAGAATCTTGGGTGGAAAATTGCTAATGATAGACAATGAGAGGGTGAATCCTAAACTCTCTTATGGAGATCAAGACATAAGTGCCTCCTTTGAGCATGGTCTTGTTTGATGTAATCCAATGCTAGAATCCCCTTCTCCTCATGGTGCTATCACCCAGATTAAACTATTAGTCCAAACATTTTGGTGCTTATCCAGGATGTAAAAGACCTAGTTTCAAATTTCTCCCCTTTGTGTGAGGGAAACAAGATTTATAAAGGGATTTCCTACCACTCAAGTGATCTATTTTTTGAGTTGTAGGATATTCAGAAGGTGATTACTTTCTGTCTCTCCCTCCAAAGCTGTACCACTATGTATGAAGAGGTGAGGGAGAATCAGGGTGGCTGGAACTGCTGGGTATGAAATGAAATATGAATGATCCCTCAAATGCAGTCTGCAGGAAACAGAAGAGAGGCTTGGAAGGTTTTGCAGGGGTAGTGATTACACATTTTCTTTTAACTTTTGGGATGTTCACTTTCCGTTGTTGGGGAATTAACTCTTAATTATTATAGCGGTATTACTTTTTTACATTAATTTTTCGTATCACATAGTTTTCCATGTAAAATGAACACAGTAAAGTTAGTATCATTCAAAGACATATGCAAATATTATAAAAAATATCACATTTCTAACTCTCGGAAGCCCATACGATAGTAATCATTGGACTCACCAGAGACTTTATATGTGAGATACATAAACTATGTTATATTCAGCAGAAAATGTAATCCAATGGGAATTTCTGATCCTGACTCAAAGTTTTCTCCCAACAAGCTGACAAACAGTTATTCATTTTTCCCATCAATTAAGCTCAAAGTAAATTTCTATGCATTGTTTTGTGAGAAAGTTCTGTACATTTTGATAATGTAAACATCTAAAATTAAACTGGGATGTTTTGGTATCTGAGAGCCAAACCAAATTTAGAATGTAACGCTAACAGTTGTTTTTGAGATATATATTGTGGATTTTTAAAAATATTTTTGAGATGCACACTGAAATTACTTATTCCCTTTACAGAGCCATCCTCCTTGAAAGACAAAAGAGAAGAGAGGGGTGGGCAGTAGGGGAGGGGAAGACAGATTTGTGCTAGCCACAAGTAGTTCCCTAAACCTTTGTGAGACCCACATAGGTTTACATCACTCCCAAGCTGTCTTCTTAAAAAGGACACTTTGTGGAGCTAACAGACTGTTAGCCATATGGCCTTCTCTGTGCTGCTGTCTGGGCTATAAATTCTATGCTCGAAGGAGATGAAAATGACAACAGCCAATACTTTGAAATTCAGGAGGCCCGGACCTTTAAAATATTAAATTCTCCTCCACACTTAGCTTATCCAGACTTTTCTGAAACTCTTCATTTTGTGCCGTCATTTAAGATTATTACTGGTCTTGAAGATAGTATTTCAGGAAGCAAGCATGTAAGGTTCTCTCATTGAAAGTCAGAAAGGAACAAGAAACACTTCAGGCAGATAAAAGTTAATGTTTCAAGCAATGTACACTTTACATAAAATCTTTTGTCTGTCTCAGAAAATGCAAACAAAACTTTCCATTCCATTGCCATTTGATTTGGATACTTACAACCTGCCATATCACAAGAGCAACTTTATTTATAGTTGTGCTATTTGCTTTTAGTATAATAGCATGTTATTTATATTATGCTTAGATAAATTCCTTAGCATCCCTAGTCTAACCAAGCACAAAGAAGAGTGAGAGTGGTTGAGTGCATACATTTTCGCATGGAACATGATTCATGATTCTAGGTTTAGCCATCACAAACAATGTTACTTCAACCTTGACAACACATTAATCAAGTTATAAAATAAATAGTTGCAGGGGCTCTGACTGGACAAGGAGAATCTAACCACAGCAACCTGCTTCAAAAATATTACTTAGTTTCTGTGCCTGTTGTTAAAAGCAACAGAAAGGAATATATGAAATGTAATATTCTCAAACTCATAAAAGAGGCGGGGAGGCCATAAGGAAGACAAATAGGTATTTCAGCACTGTCCAGGTCACCTTGCTAGTTTCATTATATCACTATGTAGAAATAACTGTGAAATGTTGTTTTTTTTAAATTTTCTAAACTACTCTGTGTGTAATGTTTATGCAGTTGGTTCTCTATAGGGCTGAAAACAGCATTAGAGGAAGTTCTCCTGATAGCATCAGCACAGTGAAAGGCTCCTGCTGCGTGGGTACTCTGCTGTTCTTAAATGGTTCTGTCAAAGGCTAATACTTTCCTCTACTTTATATCCATGCAGATTACTGGGAAAAACACAAACAGTACGCTTCAGAGTGTCATATTTTATATTAGCTGTCTATACACTAAACATTGGTTGGGTCTAATGCAGCTACAGAAAGTCCCACCCTCCTCCTTCTACTGCCACATTATACTTGTCTCTGGACTGATGGAGTTGGAGAAATAAAGAGAATTTTTTCCCCAATGCTAACTGCTGCAATCAAACAGACAGAAAGTCATGACTCTTCCTCTCTACTTGTCAGTCACTGGAGATGTCTGTATACAATTAGTGAGTGTGCTGTGCCCTCTATATAGATTAAGCCAATTATTAACTATGGACTCCATTCTCTACTCTCACCCTTATAGTTTCTTTGACACTTTGTGATGTGGAAACTACTTTTATTTCTTCCACTTATAATTATTTTTAAAGACCATATGCAACCTTGTTACTGGAAAAAAACATATTTGACAATCAATTAATATATAATTCTACCTAGAAAAGTAACTATGAACATGTTTTTTGGGGATGAGGAGGCTTCATATCTGTCTCATGCTATGTCTACATTGCGGTTTTTTGCAGAAGAGGATATTCAAATGGGCACTCATTTGCATATCTTCTGCTGATCCTTTTTGCAGAAGAAGTTTTTGTGATAAAAAGCCCCTTTTTTGCAAGATCCTGTAAACCTCATTTTCTGAGGAATAAAGGATCTTGTGAAAAAAGGGGTTTTTTTTTCCAGCAAATGGCCTTGTCTACACAGGGCTTTTTATTGCAGAAACCTCTTCCGCAAAAAGGATCAGAAGAAGATATGCGAATGAGCACGCAATTTGCAGTGTAAACATAGTCTCTGTGATTCCATTTTAAATTTGCTCAATTTTCATGAAAAAAGATATTCTCCACCAGTGTTCTCTCCCTTGGCATGTCTACACTTGCTCTTTAGTTTGAACTAGGGATGCAAATGTAGGTGACTAAAATTGCTAATGAAGTGGGGATCTAAATATCCCGCACTTCATTAGCATGATCTCGCCGGCGTGTTACTCTGCTCAACAGCTGTTTCGAAAGTGAAAGTGCACGCCGGGATGCGTTAGTTCGAACCAAACCCCTTCGAGCTAATTCTACTCCTTCTCCTAGGGCTCTAGGCCAGAGCGACCCTGAGAGAAGGGAGTGTGTGCATGGCTAGATGTGCAGGACCATATTTACCCTGATAAAGGGAACTGTACTTCGAAACTGAGCCTATAGGGCCATATATACCCCGCTAGAAGGGATTGTCTTTGGAAAGAGGCTGGAAGGCTGTAGGCAATTTGGTAGAGGGACATTTGTGAAGAACTAGGTCTACGGGCCAAATTTGCCCTGCAGAAAGTGAACACAGACCCCGAAATCGGGGTTTCTGGGCCATCGAGTAGTCTAAAGCACCATTGTTGTTTTTCTAATTTTTTGGTTACAGACTGAGACCATGGAGTACATGTGTCATCATCCTTTCTAACAGACAAGATGCATGTTTCACAGATCTTGCAAATAAGGTTTCATCCTACAAAACAGTTAACACCACACCTAGTGCTTGCTGCTTCTGACTCATAAGAGGCAAAACTCTGTGCGATAGCAAAGATCTGGCCTTAATGCAGTACAGTTTACCATGTGTTAATTGGTAACACAGGATTTAAAAAAAACCATTAAGATCAGAGTTTTATGAATCTGCAACACTAAAAAAAAGTGTTAAAAATCTTTTTCTTTCTCACTTTAAGCCATTAACACAGGGGTGGGCAATAATATTTTATGGGGGTGGGGCACTCCAAGAATTTGGCAAGTGGTTGAGGGCCTCACTCTTCCATTATATTAATGGAGGAGGTGTGGGGGTCTGGGATGGAGATTGAGTGCAGAAGGGAGATTGGGGTAAGGGAATGGGGTGTGGAAACTGGGAGGGAGTTTGTGTGAAGTAGGGGATCTGATCTAGAGCAACGGATTGGGATAAGGAGAGAGTGCAGAGATTTGGGTTGTGACCAGGGATAGCGGATTCAGGTGCAAGGTCTAAAAGGGTGTTATGACCTTAGGAGGGATGTAGGAGGAGATGCATTGCCTGGGAAGGTGTATGGGGTCTGGAGCAGGGTACAAAAGATTTCAGTTACATGAGGTAGGGAGGCAGAGGGTTGTGGGAGGGAGGAAGGAAGGGGTTGGGTGCCAGGGAGAGGCTCTGGCTGGAAAGAGCCACAGGTTCCTTAGCCAGGATCTCTGCCTTCCTGCCCCTATGTGTACTCAGGGGAGTTGCATGAGCCATGTTTATCGCTCTAAACTGAGCCTGGGTGATGAGGAGGGGCACTTCACATTCTGCCTGTCCTGGAAATAGGCAACTGCTATTAGTCAAAATTGGCTAACGGGAGCTACCTGGGCCCAGACAGCAGAGAAGCCTGTCTCCCCTCCCTTCAGGCTCTCACATTCACAAACACACACATGTCCCTGCACACACATGACCCGGCTTTCCTGAGTGCTCGGTGGGGCAGACAGGGAGCCAGCGGAGGCTCTCGCTGCTGGATCCAGCCCATAGATTATCTTTTTTCCATCCCTGGAGTAGAGGTTAGCAACAGTTTCTCCATTTATAACATACAGCAGCAGTAGCAGCTGCTACTTCTGCTCCTCTGAGAGGCTGAATGCCCTGCCTCCACTTCCCCAGTCAATCAGCTGAGTTCCCTGCCTGCATGGGAAGCTCTGAACCTCTGCACGGGGCTCAGAAAAGGGCTGCATGTCCGTTTGGGTGTGCAGCTTACAGGGAAACTTGTTCTCCATCCAACCTGTATTCAACCTGGATCTGAGAATTCAATACTGTGCTCTTGAATCATCACAGCCAACATTGATTCTGCAGTTAAAATGCCAATGACTATTTGCTTTTGTCATGCTACTCCCCTCTTTAAGTCCTTTGGCCATCTGCATTATTGGCCCGTTTTAATGTGCATTACTGGCCTGTTATTCTATTACTGAGAATAATAGAAAGGCTTCTGCTGATTTCCAGTGACCTTTGGCCTGAAAAGCCAGCTACTTATTCTTTTTTCCCCTAGGTCCTATACAGATTCCTTCTCATATTTGTGCTCTAAGATTTTCCCTTTATTTGTAATCTCATAATTTCTTCAGTGACCTCTCCTAATGGTCTTCCTTCTATGGCTTTCACCTTTTCTTACTTTCATAACATTTTCCAGACCAGCAAACAACTCCATTCAGCCTATCAAGAAAGACCTCTGAATTCCCCACACCTCCTCAAACTCTTTATGGAACCAGTTGTGTAGGTGTGGATAGACTAATGGTCAAGGCACTAGTGGGCAGGGCAAGCCCACAGATGGATGGCAGGAAGCCTTTAAACATCAGGAAATTACAGTTAGCTAGAAGGAAATGATCATGCTGAACAGGAAATGGTACAGTAACTGCTGAAGATTCGAGGGGAAACTTTAATTCAAGAGTTCTCCATTCCCCAACCCTATGGGAGCATGGCAAACTTCAAGACCAATAGAGTGAATGTGATGGAAGGATTTCTAGAAAACCACTCTGCAGGTGGCAAAACATTGAACTGCTTGCCTTTTCCCCTTTAAGTTGGCTCTGAGAAGTTGTTTTCAGGTGCACAGGAACACTAATTTTGTTTTTGATTTCCCTCATTAGTAGAGGCATAAAATGGCTTGCAAAAGATGCAGTACCTCTTGCAAGGAATAGAAACTGTGGTATGAATATAAGCCACCCAGCATGACCAGGGTCTCCCATCATCTGGGAGAAAAATCTATGAAGATTCTTTTATGAAAACATTGCATTTTCTGTGCTACACATATCCATAAAATAAGATTTATAATAGATTTGCATAGCATAGAGAACCTGGTTGAAACTCAGTAAATAATAACAAATGCTTAAATATGTTAGGTGAAACATGAAATGGTTTCAAAGAACAGGTTATTACCATTTTATATTGCAATATTTCAGGATATGCTAAAATGACTAACACATTAAAATGAATAATGGAATAGTGGCAATTTATAAAAATCTATATAATCTAATTATTTATCTTAGAAATTTTGATCAGCTCTAGAAGACTAATTTTATTTGAAGAGGTTAGTTGGAGATCAAAGTTCAAACTTAAAAGGCATTATGTGGAATGATATTAAATACACTTGAAGCACTGCCCTGTAGGTATCAACTTAATCACTTATTAAACAAAATGAATGATTGATTTGTTTGCTTATTTTCTATAAAGAAATGCAATTAATAGACATTATCGAACTCTAACTAATGATGCATGATTTGAAGGATCTCAGTTCTTCTTGCTACATATAGAGAATTCACATTTGACATTTCAAAAGTTATCATCGTATACTAATTGCTCATCATTACCATGTTCAAAAGTCAGTTTATTTGACCAGCTAGATACGTTTTATTGATTTGGATTTTCACTACCCTACTGTAAAAGTATCTAATTATCTCTGAAGCTTCAAGGGGTAGCCGAGTTAATCTGTACAGGTTAAAGTTAAAAAACAAAAAATGGTCTGATAGCACTTTATAGACTAACAAAACATGTAGATGGTATTATCTGAAGAAGTGGGCTGTGCCCACGAAAGCTCATGATACCATCTACATGTTTTGTTCGTCTATAAAGTGCTACCAGACCATTTGTTGGTTTTTTAAGTTTAATTATCTCTGGACATTCTTTAGAAAATATATAGTAACAAATACACAGATCAGTCATCAACAGATTAAATTAAGTAATCCAGGGATAACATAAATACAACTAATTAATCAGCCTATCACTGCTTCTCATCCTGATTCAAATAATGGCAGTACCATGCTAAGAACTTATAAGTGTTGAGAACACACATTCAGGGTACGTCTAAACTATGTTCTATTTTTGAAAGAGGATATGCAAATTCTGTGGGAATTTCAATATCGTTTTCTGATCTCACTTTCGAAAGTGAAAGTAGTCTGGATGCATTTTTTTCGGGGAAAAAAACCCTTTTTCAAAAAAACTGTGTAAACCTCATATTTTAAGGAAGAGTGGTTTTTTCGAAAAAGGCTTTTTTCCTGAAAAAAACACGTTCAGACTACTTTAACTTTCAAAATATCTGCTACAATATCTACACTGCTGTCTCAAACAGATCTGCCCTGAGTCTGTCTTCCTCGGTGGGGTGTCTTACTTCTAGATGCATTACACCCAGGCCTGTTGAAGTGGGGTCAATGGGGAAATTTCATGGGGCTCAGTAATTCAAAGGGACCTGGAGTTCTTTGGTACTGCAACTGGTACTGCAGCAGCTGGAGCCCAGGTCCCTTTGAATTGGCACCAGGCACCACTCCAGGTGGCTCTGAGAGATGGAAATGAGCTGCATTTGGGCAGCAATAAGGGCTGATGACCTTTAGCCCTGTCCCTTCTGCTATTGGCCCTGCTTTTTCCAGAGGCATGGATCCAGGCCCCACACATATTCCTTGCCACAGTGGCTGTTGGCCCCACTGAATATACTATTACACAGAGACATGTGGGCTCCTAGGTGGTGCTATGCCTGTTGATTATGAACCTATGTTGTCTTAGAACCTGGGTCATCCTGGATGTGTAGCTGTGTGATGCTCCCCTTTCCCTTCCATGCTTTATGAAATGGGCATATGGATACAAATATGCATAACTCGAGATCTTTGGACAAAATACCTCATGTAACCTATCAGTCTTAATGCCATAATCTGGTGGATCTGTATATATTATTTTGGTGTAGGTATCATTCTTGTATGTAAACTTAGAAATATGGGGTATGGAATTGTTTATAGATTTATATGTGCAAATGAAAGCCATCAAGGATGTTTTAATGCTCTGACAACCTTAATGACTGGGTGATCAACTTAATGGCCTGTATATAGCCTGGCTTTGTCTCCTAAGTTTGAGCAGTAGTTTTTCCTGGATGGACATATGATCAAACCAATTTATATTGACATACCAGTTGAACCAAGTAATTTTCCATGCTAGGGGAGATGACAAAAGATTCTCACCCAAAAGGAAATCTATCTAAGGGTGTGTCTAGACTAGCGAGTTTTGTCGACAAAAGTGGACTTTTGTCGACAAAACTATACCAGCATCTACACTACCGCTGAGTTCTGTCGACATAACATCGACAGAACTCAGCAGTTTTGTCGACACTGGTATACCTCATTTTATGAGGCATAACACCTTCTGTCCACAGAGTTCTGTAGACAGAAGGTGTTATTGCCTGTAGGGTTGCGTCCAGACTACGGGGTTCTTTCGACAAAGCAGCTTGCTTTGTCGACACAACTCAATGTGTCTGGTCGCTCTTTGTCGACGGAAGTTTTATCGACAGATACTGTCAACAAAACTTCCATCGACAAAACCCAGTAGTCTAGCGTACCCTGAGATTAAAGCTATCAGTCTCTTTGTCTTTGGCTAGTGTGACACATTCAGAAGGAAAGCCAGGGACTCGAGTCAGAGTAAAAGATCTTATCTGATTTCAAGGTTTGCCTGAAATAAGAACGAGGAGTAACGGTAGTTCGAACTAGGAAGCCTAGTTCGAACTACCTAGTTCGTGCCCCGTGTAGCCGCGCTGCACGGGGTTCGAACCAGTGGGGTTTTAAAAATGGCGGCTCCCCGCTTTTGCAAATGAAGCCCAGGAAATTCAAATCCCGGGCTTCATTTGCAAGTGCGGTATGCCTACATTACCCTGCTAGTTCAAACTAGTGGGGTAGTGTAGACATACCCTAACTGATTTTCACCCATATGACAGCACTTTTAATGAGAAATGACAGTCCAGGAATTTAACTACTAAAATGCATATAGAAGTTATATTGACTACTTTTTTGTTTTGGCTCCCACCCATAGGCCATATGTTGAGCCCTGCATAAATCCAAACTGTACCACAAGCCACAAACAAACAGGCCCCAGGCTGCATGTGGCCCACAGGCTGCGTTTTGAGTAGCCCTGCTTTAGTGTATTAGAACTAGCTATGCATTTTCTTTTATTTTTTATTCTGTAACTTACTTTGATCTGCTTTTGCTTGCAACCACTTAAATCTTATTGTTTGTACTTCATAAAATTACTTTTCTTTACTATCAAGCCCAGTGTAAATAATTATTACCTGGGGGGAAACCATCAGTGTATACATCCTCCTTTCATTGTTAAAGGGGGCTAACCTGAATGAGCTTTTGACGTGTGAAACTCTCGCACAGTGAAAGACAGATTTGTTTGAGGGTTTGATCCCATTTGATCCCATTTGAGGGCTGGTTTCCTGGATTCTGTGCCTATGAACTACATTCTCCCAGAACTGAAGTGATCTAGTGTTTGCACTGCTCAACACTGGTGGGGAGTGGCAATCTCAGGTCTGTGCCTTGGCTGGAGGAGACCAGGAGATCTAGCCCAGCAGGACAGGGTGGTGAGGAGCCCCAGAGAGTAAGAAGGAAGTGTCAGTGTCTTTATCATCTCACTGGGAAACAGCCCTGATCAGAGATTTTTTTTCTGTTTGATTTATGAGATGTGTAAATACATCCACTACATTATATCCCTTGCCTCAATTCAAAAAGACAGGGAAATTAGGAAATAAAACATTCATTACTGCCTTATACAAAGCCATCTGTTACGTCTAGGTATATTAGGGTAACTTTAACTTATGTGCTATGTGGTAGAACAGCTCAGTTCTACCTATAGCTCAAAGATAAATTCCCTTTTAAGTCCTTATTATTTTATTTTAAAAAGCAACCAGGGCAATGTGAAATAGTAAAATATAATTTAATTCTGAATTTCTTTGCTTCTTCATCTGGTTTGTTACATCATTAATAAGAGTGTAACTGTTTATCATTGCCATAAAGCTTCTCTTATTACTCAGTGTGTTAAATAATCATTAATAAGCATATATCCTTTATTTTTTATAATTTATTTTTAAAAGAAACAATTACTCTTCTTTTATCACATGGAATGTTTATCACCAACAACAGTTATTATTCAAACACAAAGCTGAAGATAACATATTCATGTTGAAATGCTCTTGGCGTACCAAATAATCACAAAAAAAGCCTGAAAATCATATCTCCTCCTGTGTTACTTCAAAAAAGACTTGTAGCCTAATTTTTTGCACAGCATGCTTTTATGCTCTTTTCCAGAAAGGAAGAATTTTTTGGAGATGAGAATGGAGAGACAGGTGCTTTTGTCAGCAACACAAGAGCTAAACCAAAATATCCTAACAAGCACAAAGTAAAAGAAAAAAATGCAGAATGTGATAATCCTCAAAAAGGCATAAAGCTTAGAAGTTTTGGCTGACATTTTATTTATTTTTTTCTTTGCAGCAGCAAGGTTTTCTTTATTATCTTTTGCAAAGAGTTTTCATCATATTTAAACATTAGCAAATCTATATAGATGTTTCTTATCTTTTCAACATGCCAGAAAGTTTATCCTCTTTGTAATAAACCAGGTATAATTTCCATTGGGATTACAAATGCACTGAAGTATTTATTTCCTCTGCTCTGATGATTTTCCTTAACTAATCCCTTTTTTGTTTTTGTTTCTTTGCTTACTTGCCCCAGGCTCGCCCTTCTGTAAATAGAACATGTTATTCAGTGTATGTCTCTGGGGGAGAATATTCCATGTTGCTCATTTTAAATATACCAATTACCTTTCCACTCTTTCTTGTGACAGCCACTAGTCAAACACATGCACAGGGACATTTCATTTTGCTCTTTCATTTCAGATGAAAGGTAGGAAAACTACACTTAACAAAAACAGAAACCTTCAGGCTTACAGATATTTGTACGTTCAGATCTCATGCAGAGAGCTTTTGATGTCTGATGTTTTGAAAGGTAATATAAAGTCAGTATATCAAACATAAAATTTCATTGTTTTAAACTGTTTTCTCCTTTCGTTGCCCTAGCATGTGCTAATGTGCCTCTGAGTCAGCAACAGGTTATACACAGCCTGTTCCTGGTGAATTTTATTTTGATGTAAAATTATAGAATCTAAAGTGTGTTATAGAACCTAGTGTAAAAATATAGAACCTAGAGTAAAACCTTTCTAGAAACTCTCTATAGCACTGTTTTTTAAACTGGTGTGCCGCAAGGCAGTTGGAGGTGTGCCACAGAGAACAACAGAGTTCAAAATTGCCAGTTGATGGTCAGGGCAGTGTATGTGTGTATGTTACATCCAAGTCTTCAACTGCTGGGACACAAGGTCTCGTCACAGCGGGCAGCCTAGGGAAGGCTGACTGGCGCCCCGAGAAGTTTAACGTCTGTGTCTTTGACCTCTAGGATCGGGATCCCTTTGCAGCGGGCAGCCAACAGGCTGACAGATGCCCCAGAGTTTACAGTGAGAGCTTATTACATCTCAGACTTTGACTGCTAGGATACATGATCCCTTCACAGCGGGCAGCCTAGGGAAGGCTGAGAGATGCCCCTATGGATCTGTCCTCTGGAAGTGACACGCTCCAAATGCCCAGCTCTGCCTATCTCTGTCCCTTATGATCGGCTGGAGTTCTTTTAAATAGTGTTTGGTTCTGTTACAGCAACTGAAGGAGTCAGGTTAAAAAGCTTAAACAGTTACAGGTTTATTAAAGAAGCTTATAAATCATATGGTTACAATGGCTATTGCTCTATTTCTTAACTGCTAGCAAATACAGATCTTAAAATGGTTACAGAGGAAAAAGGAAAATAGAAAATAATAGTACCAAATGACAGCTTAATCTTGATAAGGTTCTATTCTATGCATGCACTAAAACAAAAGGACACATACGGGTACAATTTTTACCCCTTCTGTGTCGCTTGGTCCCAACGTGTCAGGCCAGAATCAGTCCCTCAATTCCTCAGAAAGACAAAATACGAGGTGGGCGTGCCCGTGGAACCTCGGGAGGCAATACACCTAACCCAACCAGCAGGAAAAGGATGAATTGGCTCTCAAAGTGAGTGTGCTGCTGGACCCATCTTTATACCTAGGGGGTCACGTATTTCTCTTTCTTATCTGTGATGCCAAATGGTGCTGGTCCGTCTTTGTGACGCCAGTTCTTACAAGGGAGTTGTGAACTTAATTTACACTTGTAAGAGAGATAACTAAATTGGGAGTACTGGGTATTCTTTTCTCAGTGGGAGATTCCTCTCCTAAGGATGACTGTGTGTGATCTTACCAATATAGGTGCCAGCCAGGGCAGTTCCCTCAGCCTCGAGGTCAGCTTATTGCCTTGATCGCTCCTTCTCATATCTATGTGTTCAGCTTACCCAGGGTCAGATGAGCCAGCATATTCGGGCCTCTTGTCGAGGCTTCAAAGACTATGCTGATGTAATTGCTCCTTCTCTGCCCTGTACACTGGCACCTCAGAGGGGCAAGCAAGATGGATGTAAAAGAGGGGTGGCCTGTCTGGCTACAAAAATTGACACCCTTAAAGGGGCAGGTGACTTTTTTTTTGCCTCGGTAACTTTCCCCCTAGTTCCCCTTTTTTTTCTCAATAAAAAATCCTTGGTGTTCCTCATTAAAAAAATATGTTTGGTGTTCCTTGGTCTTAAAAAGTTTAAGAAACACTGTTCTATAGGATTCTGCTAATTTTTAGACAGGTTTTGTTGCTTGTGTAAATGAGCAAAGCCAGTATTGTTGGGTTTCCTTTCTACTAAAAATCCTTGTAATTCATTGGCAAATTGTTTCACCCATTTTGCAGCCATGTGGGAGCACAAGAAAGAGAAGGACATAGGTGAAGAAGAGTTTGCGTATCACTTGCACCAGAGATGATGGGTTGAGGAGTACCCAGCTCTTGCTCGTTTCGGAGATTACTAATAATTATTCAATTGCTCTATGTACGGCTAATATTTGAGCTGAAGTGGAATATAAATGAACAAAAGCATTCTTGGAAGGGAAAAGGAACACTTGAAGTGCTGGAAAGATAAATACAAGCAATATCAATCTGAATTGAGTTAGCACTGTTAAATGTACTAGACATTTTGAGATGGCAGAAAAAAAGGGAGAGGTCTAGTCATCACAAAGAGGTATATCACACTCTTTTGGGTGTTTTAACAGTATAGTTGTCTTAATAACCCCACATAAGGCTCACATGGAAATATTTTTTAAAAGACATATTCAATTTGTATGGAAAAATGTGCATGCAATTGTTCATCTATTGCTGTGTAGTCAGTTATGACTTCACAGAAATCAAATAGTTGCATGTACATGGTTACCTGCTTATTACTCAAGAAGGTCATTAGCCATGTGAATCTTAAGATGACTCTGGATACTGAAGTTAGGGACAAGTGAGAGGTCTCTGATTGAAAAAAAACCCCTTCCTGTTGTGGGTGTCCCCTGTGATCACTGTGCAGTATAGCTGGCTGCAGTGTTCACTGCCCCCACTGTTGACTCCAATCAACCCTCCAATCAACTCCCTCCTTTCCATGTTATGGAAAACAATTGCATTCCAGGTACATCCCATTTTCCTGTCAATGCCAAACCCTGACTTTTCTTTAAGTTCAGATAAAGGAAGCTGCCAAATTTGGTGGTCTTAGTTGTTACCATTTAGGAAGAATCTTGAATTAACAGACTTACAGACAAATAGGCAAAAAGATGGACTCACAGACAGACATCTCTAAAATATATAGAGAGTGAGACTGGAAGATTTACCCAGCATTGTTCAGGTCCTTAACTCTTTTCTTTTAACAAAATGGAAATTGTAGGAGAAAGAGAGAGCCTAAAGCATGGGCCTGAGGACTGAACCAAAGTAAGCAAGAGTTATACTATGAGTAACAGACAGGTCTTGGCAAAACCAGCAGTTTGTCTTCAAGTCAGTATCTCTTAGCACTAGGACTGCTAGTGCTGCTAAAAGCACATGAAATATGTAAATATATTCCACCAGGACAGTACAAGGACACCCCAACTTAGTACATGCTAAAATAGTTTGAAACAGGAGTGAAAGCATAACAATGAGTGGTAAACAGGAATGCTTTCAACGAAAGTACAAGGGGAGGAACCTAACGTATAACTAATGCACAAGATGATATATAAGGTGTGTATCAGAGATTGTTTATCTCCATCTAACAATGTTGGTGTATCTTGACTTAAGTCTTTGTCCAGCCTAGGGGAACTTGACTGAGGCAGGTCAGTTTCATCCGCTCTCTGCGCTCCCCATGCAGCAAACTGTGCATTTTCCCCTCACTCCATGACCAAGGGGAACAACCAACAATGTTCCCATATGAATCAAGGGGGGAAAATTTAACTCCTCCTATCCTCCCTAAAGGGTACCTTGGGGGTGGGAGTCTCAGCGCTGGGGCAATTCCAGAGGGGGATGTGCCCCTAGCCAGCCCCTTTCACTTGATTCAGTCTTTTTTCCTTATGGTTTTATGAGAAGCAATCCCATTCCAGGCACATCCCATTTTCCTGGCACCACAAACACTGATCTTACATTATGTTATCAGAGGAAGCTGCATATCAACTGTGGTGGACTTAGCTCTTACCGTTTAGAAGGAGTTCTTGAAAAAACAGACAGATGGACAGACAAACTCTCTCAAATAGGGTATGTCTACACTACAAGTTAATTCGAACTAACAGCCGTTAGTTCGAATAAACTTTCATAGAGGCTATACATACAAACCACTAGTTTGAATTTAAATCGAACTAGCAGAGCGCTTAATTCGAACTAGGCAAACCTCATTCTACGAGGAGTAATGCCTAGTTCGAATTAAGTAGTTCGAATTAAGGGCTTTGTATCCACTTAATTCAAACTAGTTGGAGGCTAGCCCTTCCCAGCTTGCTCTGGTGGCCACTCTGGGCCAAACCAGGGAAACTTTTCTGCCCTCCTTCCGGCCCCGGAGCCCTTAAAGGGGCACGGTCTGGCTACAGTGCTTGTGCCAGTTGCAAGCCTGCCAGCACCCAGCCAGCAGACCCTGCACCTGGCACGGCATGAGCCAGCCACCTGCTGCCACCCAGCCCTCTGCCTCTTCCCAGGACCAGGCTGGAGGCTCCCAGGAGCCTGCCTGGAGCCGCAAGAGGCAGGCGCCCGCCTGGTCTAGTGCGGAGATCGTGGACCTCATCGAGGTTTGGGGGGAGGCCTCCAACGTCCACAACCTCCACACTAGGCACAGGAATGCAGCTGTCTAGGGCAGGATAGCTGTCAGCCTGGCCACCAAAGGCCACATGCAAACCCAGGAGCAGGTTTGCATGAAAATCAAGTTGGTCCAGTGAGACCCCCGATCAAGAGCCCTGAGCTTAGAATATAAGAACATAAGAATGGCTGTACTGGGTCAGACCAAAGGTCCATCTAGCCCAGTAGCCTGTCTGCCAACAGCAGCCAGCACCAGGTACCCCGGAGGGGATGGACCGAAGACAATGATCAAGTGAATTGTCTCGTGCCTTCCATCTCCAGTCTTCCATAAACAGAGGCCAGGGACACTGTTCCTACCCCCTGGCTAATAGCACTCCATGGACCCAACCTCCATGAATTTATCTAACTTCTCTTTAAACTCTGTTATAGTTCTAATCTTCACAGCCTCCTGTGGCAAGGAGTTCCACAGGTTGACTATGTGCTGTGAGAAAAAGAACTTTCTTTTATTAGTTTGAAGCCTGCTACCCATTCATTTCATTTGGTGTCCTCTAGTCCTTCTATTATGGGAACTAAGGAAGAACTTTTCTTTATTCACCCTCTCCACACCACTCATTCTTTTATAGACCTCTATCATATCCCCCCTGAGTCTCCTCTTTTCTAAGATGAAAAGTCCCAGTCTCTTTAGCCTCTCTTCATATGGGACCTGTTACAAACTCCTAATCATTGTAGTTGCCATTTTCTGAACCCTTTCCACGGCCAAAATATCTTTTTTGAGGTGAGGAGACCACATCTGTACACAGTACTGAAGATATGGCGTACCATAGTTTTATACTTTCCCTCCTCCTCCTTCCCTGGGCTTCCCCCTTCCAGCTCCCTCCTCCCAGGTTTCCCCCTCCCCTCTCCCACCCTCTCTCTTCGCCTCTCCCACGTCCTTTTCCCAGTCTCCCCAGAGGTTCATCCCTCCCCCCAGTTTTGTTAAATAAAGAGAGTTTCTATTTTTGAACACACGTGTCCTTTATTGTTTACATCAGGAAGTGGGGCTAAGGAGGGGTAAGTGGAAAGAGGTGAGGGAGGAATGGGGCACGAGCCCCCGATGGGGAGGACTGGGGTGGCTCTGCGGGCTCCTTGGGGTGGAAGCTCTCCTGCAGGGCCTCCTGGATCCTGACAGCCCCCCGATTGACCCCCCTCCTGGGATGGCAGCCTGTGGTAAGTGCAGCCGGTCTGGTGGCTGAGTGCTGTGATGCACCGAGTGTGGGCACTCAGGGCACTCCAAGACAGGACTGCTTTGCTTTCCCTCATCGAGGTAGACAAGCAAGCGGGGAACCATGAGAATTGTCTGTCCGGAGTGGGGGTCGGGTCCCTTTAAGCACAGCCCTCGGCTAGCCTGAGGCAGCAGCTCCACACTCTAAGTCCTAACCTGATGCCCTGCCAGCAATGGTTCCGGCCAGCCTTAACTTCGGTTCAGGGTCCACTCAGTGTGGACATGCTATTTCGAATTAGCAAAACGCTAATTCGAATTAGTTTTTAGGTCTAGATGCACTAATTCGAATTAGCTTAGTTCGAATTAACAGAGAATTTGTTCTGTACTGTAGACATACTCATATATAGTAGATTTGGCCCAAAGTTTACTGAAAATTATAAAGATAAACTTACAATTGTATTGATCTATCCATTGATAACTGGGGTTGAAAACTTCCAGCACTGGCCACTTGTGCTTCATTAGGGTTAACTGCTGGCATGCTGCCAGATGGTTTGTTTATCTCCATACTGGCAGGCATGGTTGCTGGGAACTGTAGGAAGCAGGTCCCTGGCTCACGCTGCTTCCCACAGCTTCCATTGGCTAGGAGTGGTGAATAGCAGCCACTGAGCTAGGGGGTTCTCGCCCCTGAATTAGCGGAATGTGGTCTAAAATAATCTACCCTTGACTCTGAGAGTAGAGATTCAACAAATTAAAGCCAATTACAATCCCCAGAGAAATATCCCATTGGTGCTCAAACAGAGCTAAGGGAAAGAGAAGATTGTCTGAGGTTTTCAGCTCACTAAAGGTAACTTGTCACATTTGACTCCCTGTCAGTGTCCTATCAAGCTGCTCTAAGAGAACTGCCTTCAGACATCAAAAGCATAAACATTCTCTGAGCCGAAAGGGACTCGGTATGTTGTGGGGGTGATATGCCAGTTGAATTTTCATTAGCAAATGCAGTCTTCAGTCCTCACATCCCCTACTGAATGATTTCGAGTGAAGCAGTGAAAACAAGCTACATCTCTCCTAATAAACATCAGTGTGTTATACTGATTAACAGTTTGAGGATGGAGACAAGGAAAAGGGCCTTAAAGAATGAAGAAAGGCAGCTTTGAACAGGAGTCTTAACCAAAACAAAGCTTGTATCCCTTCACAGAACACAAACAATCCAGCTGCAAAAGGATTTTCACTCAACTGCTTAATCTGGGGCAGCTGCACTAATTTGTCATACCCTGAGAAATGAAGCTTTATATTGTAGATGTAATGTCAGTGACATCAAGAATTAATAATTTATAAACTGATCTGGCAATCTAATCCACCTAGACCAATTCCTGAACCTGTGCACAGAGCTCCATTGATCAATTTGTAACACTAGGGCTTTAGAGCAACTATGGCTATATAAAGAAGAGGAGACTTCACGTTGCCACATTCAAGCATTCCATGAACACCTGCTGTATTTGTAATGTCAGTACCCATCTAGAGTGAATATTTTGCCACATTGGTTGTGGCATCATTGGCTGAGATCTGAACCTAAAGATAGAAGCATCTGGGAGAGAGCAACTGTCTCACAAATGTATTGAACTTTTCTCTTTCAATATAGTTCACTGCAATATTAACTTTTAAATATTTTATTATGGAAATCTTGATTCATTATTCATCTATCTTCACAACCTTCTCTCCATAACTGTAATATAGAGGGAATAAATGACTGTGTTGTAGTATAAAGGTTTCATTGCCATATGTTTGGGTAGGTGAAATCATACACAAGTAAGTGAGGCAAATCTTTTTTACTGATTGTCAGTAAAACCTTTATATCCTTCATGTATGCATCAAATATTGTAACCTAAAATGGTTTGGATATTAAGTCTCTATGGGTATGTCTACACTACCCCGCTAGTTCGAACTAGCGGGGGTAATGTAGTCATCCGCAGTTGCAAATGAAGCCTGGGATTTGAATTTCCCGGGCTTCATTTGCATGAAGCTGGCCGGCGCCATTTTTAAATGCCGGCTAGTTCGAACCCCGTGCCACGCGGCTACACGCGGCACGGAGTAGCTAGTTTGGATTAGACTTCTAATCCGAACTAGCTGTACTCCTCGTGGAACGCCTAATCTGAACTAGCTACTCCGTGCCGTGTGTAGCCGTGCGGCATGGGGTTCGAACTAGCCGGCATTTAAAAATGGCGCCGGCCAGCTTCATGCAAATGAAGCCCAGGAAATTCAAATCCCGGGCTTCATTTGCAACTGCTGATGACTACATTACCCCCGCTAATTCGAACTAGCGGGGTACTGTAGACATACCCTCCCTCTTTTTAATAGTTGGTATAATCTATGAATAAGTGATGCTGGGGCTCGTCCATGTAACTTGGTTGGGGAAACAGAAGACAGGATGATAAACTTTGAACAGTTTTTTTTCAAAAATCTCTACCACCAGTCAGACTCAGTAAGGGTACATCTACACTATGACGTTACTTCGGGATACTTCCGGTATCCCAAAATAGCCATTCCACCTCTTTTAAACAAGTTTTTTGAAATAGCTTTCAAAATAATGGGCTCACTATTCCGACATCCCTGTAAACCTTGTTCCACGAGGATTAAGGGCCATTTTGGAATAGCGGTTTATTTCAAAATTTGGTGCTGTGTAGAAATACACTAAGGGTACGTCTAGACTACCGCGTTTTGTCGACGGAAGTTTTGTCGACAGATACTGTCGACAAAACTTCCATCGACAAAGAGCGTCCAGACACATTGAGTTCTGTCGACAAAGCAAGCTGCAGAGTTCTGTTGACAGAAGGTGTTATGCCTCGTAAAATGAGGTATACCAGCGTCGACAAAACTGCTGAGTTCTGTCGACGTTATGTCGACAGAACTCAGCGGTAGTGTAGACGCTGGTATAGTTTTGTCGACAAAAGTCCACTTTTGTCGACAAAACTAGGTAGTCTAGACACACCCTCATAGTAAGCTACTCAATTTGCATAGCTTTTTTCAAGCTACGGGTAGAGTGTAGATGTACCTTCAGGGATTTATATCTTGCAACATCTAACTTTTAAATACCAAGGGAATCATCAGAACAGCAATGGGATCCACAAAAGTACAATCAGGTGACTAGACTTCATATATAATGAAGTGAAAAGAAAGGGGTTTCTATGAATGCAATCCGCAGAAGCCATACTTCCCTATCTCATTTCTAATATAACATTAAGGAAACCTTCGCTAAATCTTAAGAGATCTTAAAAATAAAATTTGTGCCTTTGATTTCCATCTTATTCCATGATTATTATAAGATTATCATAGCCAAAAGAAAATTCTGAAAATGAGCTGGCTGAGTGATTTTTTTTAATTCATTGTGTAATTGGAAACCTCAGCCTCCTCTAAAGTAAACTATTTTAAGTATTTACTCTTATAATTTGAGCAAACCATTTTGAGTGACCTATATTAATCAAACCTAGATAACAACTTTAAAAATTAAGGATGTAAGCCATTCATAAACATTTTTCAAGCTGTGAGTGATGGAAGTATGCCTCTTCTGTTACCATTTTTCTTGATTAGAAGCAATCCGCTTCCTGATGTTTATCTAAGGAACATAGAAAATAATTTGTAAATGAAACCACATGTTCCAAAATAGCAAGTAAAACAAGACTTTTTATAATTTAATTGTGAAGTTGTTACAAACTATTTTTTTAAAAGTCTACTGTATGGAACTTGTGTTTAAATCTTACTTTGGATCAAGAAGAGCTATCAACTAGCCTTTCAATCACTTTTGGCTTCCAGCAAAACAACTACTTTCTTATTTTTCCCACCACCTGCAAAACAATTCCCACTTGTAATTTACATATAATGTATAGTTTTGTAAAATGTCTTTCCTATGCTCTCAAAAGGTTCAGCTCTTTGAAATGGGAACAATGTTATTCCCAATAGATCAAACGAAAAAGGAAATAACTGATTTAACTCTCAAAAAATCTTTCTGATAAAGAGTAAATAAAAACTGTTAGCTACTCTGAAATAAGTGGAATGTGAATGCATCCCAAATAATGTTCTTGAGCTTTTTGTTACTACAGTAATCTTGTTTATACTTTCAGCTAGAATTTCATTGGGTACAACAATTGCAGTCAAAATGAACTAGTTACCACAGATTCAGGAACTGGCAGAATATATTTCAATGCTTTTTGCCTATTAAATTGGTCATGAAATAGAGGGTATGTGTACACTGCAGAGATTTTCGAGAAAAACAGCTGTATTTTTTCAGAAAAAAACTACACTTAAGTCCACACTGCAAATGTGAGCTTTCAACAAAGTTGAAAGAACACAGGAGGTTTTTTTTTTCTCACAGCAGTAAACTTCTTTCAATGAAGAAGCTTTTTTCTGAAAGAGCTCTTTTGGAAAAAGGCATGTGTAAGCGGGGAAGAGGGTTTTTTTTTTTTAGTTTTGAAAGAAGAGGCCTCCAGGAAAAACCATAGGTGCCCTGGTGGCCACTCCGTCCATACTAATCACAACTTAAATGTGAGATAGCATTCAATCAATGTGGATGCTATCTTTTGAAAAAGCAGATCGCTTTTTTGATGCAATTTTGTTGTGCACACTGCCTTTTGAAAGAAATTTTTGCAGAAGATCTTTTTCGGAAGCCTGCAGTCTAGACATAGCCAGAGAGGAAAAATCAAACCACAGAACTGTTGAAAGGAAAGAAAACATCAAACTAATCCAAATGAAGAAGCCAGTGGAGCTAGTGAAATAACAGGGGTATTGAAAGTCAGACTTAGGCAGAATATGAGAATGACTTAGGCATGGTGGAGAGGAAGATCGGCTTAAGATACACAACTTCAGCTACATAGATTATGTAGCTGGAGTCGACGTATCTTAAATCGCCATCCACACACAGAAGGAGTTCAACAGCTCCCACTGGCTTCCTTTACTCTTTATGATGAACAAGGGAACTGGTGTTAAAGTAGCCTCGGGCTGCCCCGAAAGGGGTGGGCAAGGACATTTCCATGCTTCCCCACACACAGACCCTGATTGGTCTGGGGGTGGGGGAGTGGGCAAAGTATTTGCTCTTCCCCCACCCCTCGAGAAAACAGCCAGCTGTTCAGAACAGCTGGCAGTTCACTCTAGGGACCCATGCCCCTGGTGGTGGTAGGAAACTGCACATACTCCCCCATTCTGCCCCCAGGTCAATCAGGACCTGGGGAGGGGAAGCACGTGAAGTCTCTCGCTCACTGCCCTGAGCCCTGCAAGGGAGTGCCCTGATTTAGTGGGTTTTCACTAAACCCACTAAATTGAACCCCTGGAGATTGACTGCAGCAGCGTCGATCTTCTGTGTATTGTACATATGACCCTAGTATATTGTGTAAGTGTTTATTTGGTGTATAAGTGACAGTGAACACATAGGCCTACAGGGGAAAAAAATTAGGAAAGAGAATAAGGTTAGGCTAAAATATGTCATGTGAGGCCTTGGTAATCCTAAAAATAAAAACTTAAATTCCAGGCTAGTACTAGGTAATATGGGCATGAAATGGGGCTCTAAAGGAACACAAACATCCATTTCATCTTCTGAGAAATGCAGTGTTCGTTACAGTCTCCTTAACCTGGTGAGCTTAGCAAACACTTTCTGTACTTGCACAAGAGCTGTGTTCTTTTTGTTTTGTTTTTTGCAGAGATTATAATGTTGATGCCAGACTTCTGAGAAGAACACACAAGCAAATGGGGTGAGAAACCTCCTTATTTCCATTCATCTAGGCACCTGACTAAAAACCAGTCACAACTGGATCTTTGTTGAACATATGATGGGGTGTGTCTAGACTACATGCCTCCTTCGACGGAGGCATGTAGATTAGCCAGATCGGAAGAGGGAAATGAAGCCGCGATTAAAATAATCGCGGCTTCATTTAAATTTAAATGGCTGCCCCGATCTACCGATCAGCTGTTTGTCGGCAGATCGGGGCAGTCTGGACGCCACGCGCCGACAAAGAAGCCTTTCTTCATCGGCACAGGTAAGCCTCGTGAAACCAGGTTTACCTGTGCCGATGAAGAAAGGCTTCTTTGTCGGCGCATCGCGTCCAGACTGCCCCGATCTGCCGACAAACAGCTGATCGGCAGATAGGGGCAGCCATTTAAATTTAAATGAAGCCGCGATTATTTTAATCGCGGCTTCATTTCCCTCTTCCGATCTGGCTAATCTACATGCCTCCGTCGAAGGAGGCATGTAGTCTAGACACACCCCATGGTGTCTGAGAGACTGCAGTATTTTCCCTTTATCTCAAATATCAATACTTGGTAACTGCCATTAAATAGTGATCTGTTGGAAAAAATATATGGCACTATTGAACAATTCTTGCCCCAACTCCATGGCAGCAGAGGTGCAAAGCAGGAGGGGATAGTCTGCTGGGACTATGGGGCAAAGTTTTTAATACGGGGGGCTACAGAGGTGGGGAGTATATTCTGCCTATGCAGCAACCTTGTGTGTTATCCTGATTGGGGTTGTTGAGGAGCACAGCATGGGTATGTCTAGACTGCATCCCTCTGTTGGTAGAGGGATGCAGATTAGGCAGGTCGACATTGCAAATGAGACAGGGATTTAAATATCCCATGCCTAATTTACATAAAAATGGCCACCGCTTTTTGCCGACTCAGCACTTTGTCAGCAAAAAGTGGCAGTCTAGAGAGGGATCTGTCGAGAAAGAAAGCCTTTTTCGACAGATCCTATAAACCTGCTTGCAGGAGGCATAAGGGATCTGTCAAAAAAGGCTTTCTTTCTTCACAGATCCCCCTCTAGACTGCCACTTTTTGCCGACAAAGTGCTGAGTCAGCAAAATGTGGTGGCCATTTTATGCAAATTAGGCACGGGATATTTAAATCCCTGCCTCATTTGCAATGTCGACCTGCCTAATCTGTATCCCTCTGCCGACCAAGGGATGCAGTCTAGACATACCCCATATGTAACACATTGGTCAGTGTATATTACAATGTGTATTTCTGCCATTGCTGAGTTTGAAGCTGTGAAAGCTCCCAGCTATAGAGGCTCTCTTTATTCCAAATTATAGAAGTTTGTGCACTTAGCTATGGGAGCATGCGGTTGAGTCCCTAGCGTGTCAGCCAAGACGGCCACTATCAGGCATGGACTAGCTAGGCAGAGACTGAGGTGCACAACACCTCTGCAAACACAACAGAGCCTGATGCTGAGGGTTCCCTCTCATATACATATACACACACCAGGCCCATCTAGATATTGGTAAGTTTAAGCTTTGGTTGTAAAAATAAATACAACAGACTTTTTTCCAACATGGTCCCTATGGTCCCTAAACATTATACTAGGTTAAATGTTTGTCAGATTGTTCTCAGTCCAATATACATTACAGAACCAGTTGCTTGATAACTTGTTTGAGGGAGCATAGAAGGAACTCAAAGCCACATTTCAGATTACATTGAAAAGTTTACTGCATTTAAAATGAGCAATAAAAGAGGTTGGTGTACAGAACTTGTCACTCCAATCTTCTCTTATTTTCTCCCGTTGAGTGGTTTGAGGCAGGGCTAAATAGTTCTTGGCATTAATGTCCAGGGTGATCCTGCCTGTTCAGCTTAATAATTATACAGTTCATCAGTTCATGGTCTGACAGGGCAAAAAGGCAAACAAGTAGCTAAAATTTCCCCTTAGTTTATTCTAAAGGGCGTTTGCAGTCTCAGAGATATTTATCTGTAATAGCTGGGCAAAAGATCTCTCCCCAGTGTACTGCATAGTAAAACTATTCTAATGCAATCCTTCCACATAATAGATTTTTTAAATAAATAAAACTTGTTCAAAATCATCCTGAGGCTTCAGACATATCAAATAATTGCCATCATATAAAATCAGCTTTTAGGGGCTAATCTTTAATTTACCATTAAAAATTTCTAAACTAGCCATTAAGAAGTCCACAACCTTACTCAGGGAGAAAAAAATCCAATAAAACCCATCTTGATTTTTTTCCTCTTTGTTACTATTAGAGTTTTAATGCATCTCCTCAGTGAATATAATTATTGAGAATTTTACATTAATAGAATTTTAATGGATATTTTGATCAGACAAAATTATTAAGAATATTTCATTAATTAACATTAGTGTTTATAATGATGTTTTAATGTATCACTTCAGAGTGGTTTGGTCAGAAACAAATTAATGCCATTGCAGGCTTTTTGTAGTTATGCGACTACATTTTCATTTCCTGTGCATAGCCTGTAGATGACTTACAGCAAGCATAAAATATTCAGTCTTGTCTGTTTCAGAAACATAACATAGCTATTGGCATGAGACAGGATTTAAATTCCTGCTGCACATTAATACATATATATGCAACAGTAATTAATGATTGTGTGTTTGGAAACTCTTTCATCTTGCATATCCTATGTGAAAAAATGTAAAGTATTCCTTTATTACAACCTGGAAGGAAGTACAGGCAGAAGTAGGAATGACATTGTAGATAAGTTTTGGAGGGCATGAAAAACAAGATCTATTCTGCCCCATCACCCAAACTGGGAAAACTGTCATTGTTGTGCTTTCTTATGTCAGGAGAGTGGTATTTGATGCCAAATTCTCCAGTTTGGATTTCACAACAACTTCAGTGAAGGGAGAAAGAGAGAATTACTGGCGGGGCTAAATATCTGATGTGGGATCCACTGACTGGCAAATGAGGAGAATTCAGTCTCACGATCTCCAGATAGTCAGAAAAGCCAAATGGAGATAGGGCCCGATATAAGCTAGTACTGCAAATTGACGTTTTTCTTCTATGTCAGTAGGGATAGGACAAAAGAATCAAAGAAAAAATGCAAGAGGAATGTAGCCTAGAGAAAACTAAGCCAAAAATATAATTCTTTAAGGAAGGAGAAACACAATACATCATTAACTGAAGCATTGAAAACCAAACAACAACAACAAATCTATTCTGGTCATACCTTCTGGGGCACTTTTTTTTTCTTTTCTTCTCTAAGGCTGTATCTAGGGACTACATCCCTCATTCAACAGAGGAATGTAAATTAGACACTTCGAAATTGCAAATGAAGCGAGGTTTTAAATATTCTTTGATTCATTTGCATAATTGTGAAATGATGCTCTTTCGAAAAAGCACCATTTTGAAAGTAAAACTATGGTCTAGATGCGGGTCTGTCAAAAACAGCAGGCTTCTTTGAAAGAGCCTGTATGCCTCAAAGAATGAGGCATACAGGCTCTTTTGAAAAAGGGTTTTATTTTCTATCGATTCCCATCTAAACAGCCAGTTTTCTTTCAAAAAGCCCCATTTCGAAAAAAATGTGGCCATCATTATGCAAATGAAGCATGGGAAATTTAAATCCTGGCTTCATTTGCAATTTTGAAGTGTCTAATTTACATCCCTTTTTCAAGAAAAGGTATGTAATCTAGATACAGCCTAAGGGCACGTCTACACTGTATGCTTATTTTGAAATAAGCTATTCTGGAAGAAATACTCCTAAATAGCTTATTTTGAAATAGCATGTCTACACTACAGGGAAGCCTCAAAATTAGTCCGAGGTGGGCTTCCCTACTGTGGATGTGCTACTTCAATTTAGAGCCCCAGGAAGCATTGGGGAGTAATTACTCCGAATGGCCCTGGAGAGGAGTTATTTCAAAATAGCAGCAGTAGCAAGTCCACACCGCTACTATTCTGAAATAGCTTTTTTGGAATAAGCTTTATTCCTCATGGCTACATCCCCATTTGACTCAGTGATAATTTAATGTGACACATTATTGTGGTAAAAGGGGGAAACAAGAATGTAGATATCTACACATTTCTGTGAAATAATCATGAAAAGAAGGATGTCTGATGTCAGCCTAGCACATTGAAAGTATTAACTGAATACATAGGTTGGAACAACTCCGCCCCCCGCCCCTCAACTTTGAGAGATAAGGAAACAGAACAATTTATCTAAAGATACAGCTTTATCACAAGAGGTGGTTAAAAGGTTAGATAAAACACTGGGGAAGTTTGAAAAACATTCTACCTTTGTGCAACTGATTGGATTAGAATGGCCCAGAAGGACTTTTCCAGCTCTATATCTTCTACTGTATGCTTGCATGATTTTCAGTACTCCTCATTTTATGTAGAGGATGTTCATGTTGCTGAAACAGGTGTTGCCATGGTTTCTGATATAGATAGCATGTGCTTCTTTCTGGAACTCTGCAAAAGTGGAAAGAATGTTTCATAATTTAGTTTATAACTTTATTTCACTTGCTTTCCTATCAGTTACATTTGTCATCCTGAAATTTTCAACAAAAACCAACCAAACAAAAAATGCTGAGTATATAAAAAGACAATATAGCCATATATTTGCAGCAATAACCAGTTTACTCTGAAATGGATCCATTTACAGAATCTGGAATTCTGGCCTCCTTTTCAGACATCTGCCTGCTAAATAGGACCATTTATACAAAAACGGTACTATGTGGGCAAATCCTTGTGCTCGAGTGAGACTGCATGATGGCAAGGTCCACCATTTAGGTCTAGCTGAGGAATCAGGGCCTGATTTTGAACTTAATGGGGAAATGTGCAAATACTGACCATATCAATTTTTATTCTAAATATTTTACCTATCTCTATTTCCAGGATTTTAAATAAAATTCCTGCTACTCCCACTCTCACAGGGTTAAGTTTCTTTTGATATATGGATTTATTATTATTATTATTATTGTTTAAATAGTACCCACTGGAAAGTATGTAGTTTGTGTATCTGTGCATCTGTTGTCTTTCTTTTCCATGAGTCATTTGTTCAAGAATACCTCCTAAACTATGTATGCAGATTCCTCTTACCCTAACGTAAAGCAAGCTCAGGGATTGGTTGTGCCAGAAAAATGGGAAATGTTTGGAATGAGATTATTTTCCATAACATAAAAAGGGAGGGGTTAGAAAGAAGGACTAGCTAAGGCCAGGACTTTCCACATTGCCAGCCACCATCCACTGGTAAGTGGTCCTCTTGCCCTAAACCTCTCCCCACTGACTCTCGGCCACAGTACCAGAGACCAACCAGCCAGTGGCCCCGTGGCTGCAGTGTCCCATCCCTTGGGAGCACCACGGCCTTGACTCCCCTCCCCGACGCTGATATACATGCATTTTCTTCAGCAAGGCACAAGTTACATTATACATTTTATACATGTTTTGTGGAGCAGAGTTTATCTCATTTGATTTCTTTTTATTGCTGCCGGAGTGAACTTATTGAGTGAGGTTACTTTGATTTCTCCAAAGGAGTAAGCTCAAGGTATTTTTATTGCAAATAAAAGAAGTGAAAATACATTTTTTAATTTCTGTTTTGAACAAATTTTGGGCTGACAGACTTGTTTGTTGGAAAAGTAAACACTGCAAAAAATTTAAACTGAAAGAATTTTTTTGACTGGAGTTACATAACTGAAAAGTATAACACTTTAGTTCCAAATATACACATAAATCAATTTTAAACAGTGTAAAGCATAGCTTCAGCTGAAGCAATTGGACATATATTGTTTTTAGCTTTGGACCCAGATTTGGAAGCTATTTATTATAAAAGTCAAGGCTATACAATGGGTCTGTCTAAAACTCTCTATACTATTTACACATCATTACAGATCAGTATCTACAATCCTTACTCAGGCAACAACCTACTTGAAGTAAATGAGAGTGTTGCTTGATAAGAGCTGCATTATTTAGCTTTAGAGGATAAAAATTATCCCCTAGTACTGGAAATTATTCATAATGATAATATAGGAATTGACCTATCTGATAGCTTTCTTTGATAGGATAACGAGCCTTGTGGATAAGGGAGAAGCAGTGGATGTCATATACCTAGATTTTAGTAAGGCATTTGATACGGTCTCGCATGATATTCTTATTGATAAACTAGGCAAATATAACTTAGATAGGGCCACGATAAGGTGGGTGCATAATTGGCTGGATAACCGTAGTCATAGAGTTGTTGTTAACGATGCTAAATCCTGCTGGAAAGGGATAACAAGTGGAGTTCCGCAAGGGTCTGTTTTGGGACCCGTACTGTTCAATATCTTCATCAATGATGTAGATATAGGGATAGAGAGTATGCTTATTAAGTTTGCAGATGATACCAAACTGGGTGGGGTTGCAACTTCTTTGGAGGATAGGGACATAATTCAAAATGACCTTAGCAAGTTAGAGAAATGGTCAGAGGTAAACAGGATGAAGTTTAATAAAGAGAAATGCAAAGTGCTCCACTTAGGAAGGAACAATCAGTTCTATACATACAAGATGGGAAGTGACTGTCTAGGAAGGAGCATGGCGGAAAGGGATCTAGGGGTCATAGTGGACCACAAGTTGAATATGAGTCAACAGTGTGATGCTGCTGCAAAAAAAGCAAATATGATTCTAGGTTGTATCAACAGGTGTATTGTAAGCAAAACTCGTGAAGTCATTCTGCTGCTCTACTCTGCACTAGTTAGGCCTCAGCCGGAGTACTGTGTCCAGTTCTGGGCGCCACATTTCAAGAAAGATGTGGAGAAATTGGAAAGGGTACAGAGAAGAGCGACAAGAATGATTAAAGGTCTAGAGAACATGACCTATGAAGCCAGGCTTCATGAACTGGGCTTGTTTAATTTGGAAAAAAGAAGATTAAGGGGGGACATGATAGCGGTTTTCAAATATCTAAAAGGGTGTCACAAGGAGGAAGGAGAAAATTTGTCCCCCTTGGTTTCTGAGGACAGGACAAGGAGTAATGGGCTTAAAGCGCAGCAAGGGAGGTTTTAGATTGGACATTAGGAAAAAATTCCTAACTGTCAGGGTGGTCAAATATTGGAATAAATTGCCAAGGGAGGTGGTGGAATCTCCCTCTCTGGAGATATTTAAGAACAGGTTAGATAGACATCTGTCAGGGATGGTGTAGACAGAGCTTGGTCCTGCCTTGAGGGCGGGGGGCTGGACTCGATGACCTCTCGAGGTCCCTTCCAGTCCTATGATTCTATGATTCTATGATTGTTTCCAGGGGCACCCAGTGACATGAGGCACAATGTTGTCTGGGCCTGCTATGGATCAGATCCCTGACTTCACCAGCCTCTCACCAGACAAGTACTGTCTTCTAGCCCTCTGCAGGTCTTACTCTCTCTGCCCTGGTCTACACTAGAAAGTTATTTTGAAATAACTCTCCTTATTTTGAAATAAAAAGCAGAGCCTTCACACTACCAAGCCTGTTATTTCGAAATAATAAGTCTGCTTTCCATGAGGAATAACGGTTATTTTGAAATAGTGTTAGTTTGGACGTTCCACTGCTGCTTTTTCAAAGTAACTACCCCCCAGAGTCATTCAAAGTAATTACTCCCCTGTGCTTCCTGGGGCTCTAAGTTGAGGTAGCACATCCACATTAAGGATATGTCTAGACTCCATCTATGGAGCCATGTAGATGAGTTTACTAGACATAAGAAAATGAAGCGGCAATTTAAATAATCGCCACTTCATTTACATCAAAATGGCCACTGTGCTGAGCTGATCAGCTGTTTGGCGGCACAGCGGGGCAGTCTGGACGCGCAGCGGTCGACAAGGGAAGCCTTTGTCAACCGCTCAGGTATGCCTCATGAAATGAGGTTTTCCTGAGTGGTCAACAAAGGCTTCCCTTGTCGACCGTAGCACATCCAGATTGCCCCACTGTGCCGCCAAACAGCTGATCAGCACAGCATGGCAGCCATTTTGATGTAAATGAAGCGGTGATTATTTAAATCACTGCTTCATTTTCCTATGTCTAGTAAATTCATCTACATGGCTCCGTCAACAGAGCCATGTAGTCTAGACATACCCTAAGGGAGCCTGCCTTGGAGACTAATTTTCAGGCTTCCCCAAAGTATAAACATGCTATTTCAAAATAGTTGTTTAGGGAGTTATTATTTTGAAATAAGTTATTCTGAAATAATTTCCTAGTGTAGACATACCCTCTATGTAGATTAGTGATAGACTCATGTACCAATGCTTGAGTCTTCCAAGTATCTTTCTGGGGTGCCTAGCCTTTGTTCCTCTGAACACTCACAGAGCTCTCCATTTTGTCACGCTACAGGAAGCAGTACACACCAGTTACTTGGTAAGTAAGAAAATTGGAAATAAATGGTTACATAGAAAACAAAATCATAGTATGTTTTTCATACCTAAGCTTAACTCACAATAAATTCCCTGTTTTTTAAGATTAGCTTTTCCAAGTTCTTTTTCCCAGCATTTTCAACCACAGTGCCTGTGATCCCCTTTTCATAACTTTGCAGGTAACTTGTCTTCTCAGATACAAGGAAGTCTGGATGTCTCTACACTCTCAGGGTATATGTATACAGGAAGAGAAAATCTGCCGCTAGCCCAACTGAGATTTGGCTGAAGAGAATAAGGTACAAGTGTGTAGAAATTTAGGCTTGAATTCAAGCTCTTGTGAGGCTGAAAGGTCCTAGAGCTCAAGCTGCAAACTGAGAACAAGTATGTATGCTATACTTTTTTTTTTTAGTTCTATAGTCCAAGTGCCATTGGTTTGAGTCAGTTGATCTAGATCAGCCAGCTAAGTAGACATACCCATTGATATACCAGATCAGAGATTTGATGGTCACTTGAGAATAATTTCAAACTCATCCACACTTTTTACCTTTTCTTGTTTATTTCCTTCTTAAGTCTTTTCAAGCTCTTTTTTAGCGTTTGACACAGTGTGCTAATAGATTCCTGTCATAAGATGAGCAGTGTATAGTGGTTTACCAGGGAGATAAGCATCTCCCACCTCCTGAGTGGAAAAGTTTGTCTCCACACTATCTTTGAGTAACCTCAGCCTAGAAAACGTTATTTTTAGTATGTCTACATATTACCTTCTCCCATACCTTTCTCCCCACACATCTTGTAATCATTATGATGGCCAATGTGATCCTATAATCCTGTGGCTTCTGCCTGTTGGCATCGGATGGCACATCTACACTACAAGTTTTCTTGGCAAAATATGCTAATGAGGGACTCATTTGCATGTGTTGTGATCTCATTTGTATATTTTCTGCTGCTCCATTCTTGCACAAGGGGTTTTTGCGCAAAAACAAGGAGTGTGGATGTTTTCTTTTTGCGCAAAAACCTCTTTTTCCACAAGATCGGTATACCTCCTTTTTAGGGGCATAAGGATCTTGTGGGAAAAGGGTATTTTGCACAAAAAGAAAATGTCCACACTGCTTGTTTTTGCACAAAAAAACCTAGCACAAAAGCGGATTGGCAGAAAATATGCAAATGAGATGGTGATTCATGCAAATGAGTCTCTCATTAGCATATTTTTTGCCTAGAAAACTCGAAGTGTAAATGTAGCCAGAGAGTCTATTAAGTCATATGTTCCCAATGAGACAAGTGCTCCAAATATTAAAATTAGAACAAAATGTTTTAGTTGAGTCAACATGATTTTCTGAGTGGGGGGGAGAGAAGGGATTTAATTTTCCAGAAAACATCAGAATTTGGTTTCATTCTGTTTTAGAATGGGGAAATACCTTCAAAATCACAGAATTTTCCACAGAACAGAACATCCAGTTCTACTGCTGTTCACAAGCAGAATCCATATTAATACCAAAGCAATACCATTGCTCAAGAAAAGCCACACCTACTAGTTGTCTTGCCTGTTGTTGCCTTCACATAGGCTTAATCCAAAATAGGATTCTTCAGATGTGTAATTCTGAAGACATGTAGCTCCGCGAGTGGCAATACTGGCGAAAGCTATAATGTAGAGATTGGGTTCAGATGAGTTCAGCTACTTTAATCATCAAGTCATCTAATTCTCTTGCTAGGATTAGAAAACATGTGGTGAAAAATCCTGGCTCTGTTGACACTTGAGCTTCACCATTTCTGTGATCAAATGGTGGACTTACCTCAATGGTGTATTTTGGGTTCCAAATGTGCCAATGGTTATGAACTAAACAAAGAGCTTGCAGACTAAATGTGGGGTGAAGCATTAGGAAGAGGATGGAATTGTTAGAGTCATAGGAATACGGTATGTCAAAATCAGGGACTGGATCAGTTTTTGAATGGGATCCAGAAAGCATGGATTAGATATCCAAGTTCTCTATGTATTAAAGAATGAGGAGTGATAAGCATCCTCTAATGGTATCAAGCCAGTATGCTACATGGTGGTAGGTGTGCCCCCCATTATAACATATTTTCTAGGAGGTGTGAGGTTCCAGTTAAATTCCCCTGTCTACTTGTCCAAGAGTGTCACAATTTCAGACTAAGTGCAACTTTATTTCCTTCCCCATGCTTCCTCAAAGTCACCCATTTAAAGATTTCCAGCTCCTGGATGTCATCTCTCTTAGACAAAGACCCCTTTTGGTTGGGGAGGCGGTTAGGGATGTAGAGCTTCCTGCGATACATAATGATATCTCTAACAACAATTTTTCCTAAAAAGCTAGTGCAAGTGCTTTGCTTTCTTCTTAGTGGCCTGGAATAAGAAGTAAGGTCCACAGTGGTCAGTCTCCTGACTATCTAAGGAGGAAGCTAGGTTATGTGACAGACTATGCAGCTTCAATAGCTGTTCTTAAACCCAGCAGCAGCTCGTTGATACTCAGTTTACCTACCTGTGACTTCTGTGCCTCCACGTGCACCCCTCAATCCAAGGGTGTGTCTAGACTACAGGGTTTTGTCGACAAAAGTGGACTTTTGTCGACAAAACTAAACCTGCATCTACACTACCGCTGAGTTCTGTTGACATAACGTTGACAGAACTCAGCAGTTTTGTCGACGTTGGTAAACCTCATTTTACGAGGAATAACGCCTTTTGTCGACAGAGTTCTGTCGACAGAAGGCATTATTGCATCTAAACAGTCCTTTGCATCCACACTGTTATGTCGACAAAGCAGCTTGCTTTGTCGACAGAACTGAATGTAGTCTAGACGCTCTTTGTCGACAGAAGCTTTGTCGACAGTATCTGTCGACAAAACTTCTGTCGACAAAACCCTGTAGTCTAGATGTACCCCAAGAGCCCTGCTTCTGCTTTGGTCCTTCAGTGCTCCAGCTTCAACCCTACCCTTTCTCCATTCCAGTCCTAGTCTACTGCTGCCTTCTCTGACATTAGGTAACCTAATTTTTACTTTTGGTTCTGGCACTGGGACTCTGAACACTAGGCCTGACTGCCTATCACCCAGTCCCTAACTGACCACTCTTCCAAGCAACCAGTTTTTCTAAAATTAAAAGTATTGTAAAGACAGCATATAAAAATAATAAAGGAACCTACATGCCCGCATGGTAAAAATCTTAGCAGACATCACTATCAACTCTAACAAGGTCTCTGATAGGTATCAGTACTTCAAATGCCACCAAAGGTTAAAAGTTCAGCTTAAATTCAAGATAATTTTCCAAAAGTCTGTTTTTTGTCTGGTCATCCCTAGAGAATTCAATATGAACACAATATGTGAGTCTACCTAAGAGGCAGTACCTCTCTTGAGGTGCATCTACAAATTGTGTATCTTCTTTTGAGGTAATTTCTAAATAAGGCACTATTCCCAAACGTCAGTTAACCCTCGTACAATGAGGTTTACAGGGATGTCAGAATAGTGAGCCCATTATATTTTGATATAATGGGCTTGTTCCTAAGATGAGAAGTAGCTATTTCATGGGAACCAGAGATATCCCGAAATAAGTCTGCAGTGTAGATGTAGCTTTAAGGTGTTAGATCATCAGTCATTTTCCCCTACTCTTTTGACTTCCCAAAGGAACGATGGTAAGCCTCACCCTGTGCAGTGCATTTAATCCCTGGCTCTCAATGATACATAAACATTCATCATTACCTTAAAGTTTTCAGTTTTTGTGGGTTTGAAATTAATCCTCTTGCTCATTACAATTTAGGCAATCAAAGAGACAAAAATAATAGCAAACAAACAAACAAAATGTAGAACTCTTTTACAGACTATCCTGGATATTATCATTTTGATGTGTGTATCTTATCTCGGTGGAGACACTTTCATGATGAGAGAAATTGCACTATATAAATTCATCCACAAGGTAAGTGTAACAGGAATGGGAAATGGCACAAATTGAGACTATTCCTGTTGTTGCTATTTTAAATTTGCAATATCACATACCATAAAAGCAGAGTGAAGGAAGAGATGTGAATAGAAAATAGCATTAGAAAGCCATCTCTTCTGGAGGAACATAAAGATTTCAAATGAATTACATTTTAATAGAAGCATGGATCAGTTGGACCTTATTGTGATAATGAATTATTCTGGGACACCTTCAATTCTCAATCCATGAGAACAATTTGGATAATTTATTTTAACAAATATATGAAATGATAAATTTAATCTTTCAGAACTGATGCAAAACATTTTATTTTAGAATATCATGCTTGTTGGAATGTTTGTAAACTGAAGAGGCCTTTAGAAAGTTGGGGAAAAATCTTTTTTTCTTTCACAAGTTCCTTATAATATTTTCTCTTCAAAATTACACAGCACAAAACTCAAACTCAAACAGACGTAGCTATTATGAGGAATAAGGGCTCCTCTGAAAGAGAAGGCTTTTCTGCCATTTGGCCTGACAGGGCCAAATGGTAGAAAAGCTTCTTCTGAAAAAGCAATCGAAAAAGCTATGTAAATAGCAGTGCGTAATTTGTATAGCTTTTTCTGAAAAAAGGCTACAGTGTAGACCTAACTTAAGAGTGCTATTTCTTGAAAGAAAGTTTATTAAGATCTTTTGGTTTTAAACATTGGTCTGACCACCATTCGGGTCTGGGCTCAGTCTGATATCCTCTGACTTTTACAGCTGGGCTACGTCTACACTGGCATGATTTTCCGAAAATGCTTTTAACAGAGAAGTTTTCCGTTAAAAGCATTTTCGGAAAAGAGCGTCTAGATTGGCACTTTTTGTGGAAAAGCGCTTTTTGCGGAAAAGTGTCCGTGGCCAATCTAGATGCGGTTTTCCGCAAAAAAGCCCCAATCGCCATGTTTGCGATCGGGGCTTTTTTGCAGAAAAGAGTACTGTGCTGTCTACACTGGCCCTTCTGCACAAAAGGCTTTCGGAAAGAGACTTTTGCCCAAACGGGAGCAGCATAGTATTTCCAGAAAAGCACTGAGATCGTCAGTGCTTTTCCGGAAATTCAAGCGGCCAGTGTAGACAGCTGGCAAGTTTTTCCGCAAAAGCAGATGATTTTGCGGAAAAACTTGCCAGTCTAGACACAGCCCTGGTGTCTTCTCACTGGCCACATTTTGTTCAGTAGTAGTAGTAACCTTTGTACAGATACACTGATGCTACAGTATAGATTTCTCTTGTCAAAGACTAAGCCGTCATCTAAACTACAAACATAAGAAGCTCTCCTATTTTCACTGAGTATTACAGTAATGTAGTTGTACTGGTGCTTCTGCAACACTGTTTAAGGGTAGACAAGCACTGGATGCCCTAAATGTAAGGAGGTAAATTTATAATATATAATTTTCATATAGCAGAGAAGATTCATAGTTTCTCTAAGGGTGCGTCTACACAGCAGGACTTAACTCAAAATAAGTTATGGAAATTGAGCTATGTCAATTGCATAGCTTATATAAAAATTGGGATCATCTACACTGTACTTATTTGAAATAGAGCACTCTTCCTCCGCCTTCTCTTACTCCTCGTACAATGAGGGTTAGAGGAGTCAGAGTAAGAAGTCTTCCAGCTTGACACTATTTCAACATATTTCAAAATAACTGCCTGCTGTGTAGACATGGACTAAGTTATTTTGAAATAACCCTAGTTATTTCAAAATAATGTTGCTGTGTAGACTTACTCCCATGTTTGAAAACTCAATTTTATGTAGAACATAGACATTAGTGCTTGTCATATTTCATCTATATATTAGGGTGAAATAACTACTTTACAAATTTACACTCCACAAAGTTATAAGTGGAAAGTTTAAGGATTTGTAGTACGGTTAAATCACTCTTATCACAGATACTACAATCTGAAATATATATGATTAACTGCCAACCTGGTAACTGAAAATTACTTTAAAGTTTGAGTTAGGGGTGGGGGTTTATCAGCTTGTCTGAGGTATATACACAGTTCCAGTCCAACATTTTTTTTTATTCAAATCATTCTACTATTACTTAATTAAAAGTAATTGTCAGTGCCAGTTGAGATTAATCAAAGCAGACAAAATTTCTCCCTGAATGGGTTTAATTAAGTTTTGCCTAGCAAGAATTTAAAAACAAATTATTTTCTGGGTTTTTTTTTTAAGTGGTCATGAAGGACAGGAACTGAAGTAACAAATTTGTTGGAACAAGTTATGACCTTCTACTATATTTTATAATACGTTAATTAAATCTGGAAAATATTCCCTGGAAAATGAATCGTCTTGCTTGATATTAATGCAAGAGAAAGGTTTAACAAATAATTAGGGTTGACCAGATTCGTCATTGTGACAAACAAATGATGGCTACCGCTTTGGAGCATTAAATAATACAAAATGCTAGCTGTGGTTAATTAGGAATGGTTTGATATTAGATGCAACATATACCAGGAATTTGCATACCGAATGGTTGCTGATGTGATCCATATTGTGTATCATAATCATGCTCAGGTCAGAGCAAAAAGACAGTTTCCTCATTCTATCCCTGGGTACGTCTACACTACAGCGCTAGTTCGAACTAACTTAGTTCGAATTAGTTAATTCGAACTAAGCTAGTTCGAACTAATGCGTCTAGAACTAAAAACTAGTTCGAACTAGCGTTTTGCTAGTTCGAACTAGTAAGTCCACTTTGAGTGGACTCTGAACAGGGCTTAAGGATGGCCGGAAGCAGTGCCGGCAGGGCATAAAAGGAGGACTTAGAGCATGGAGATGCTGTCTCAGGCTAGCCGAGGGCTGCGCTTAAAGGGTCCCGACCCCCACCCCGGACACACAGTTCTAAGGGGTGCCCCGCTTGCAAAGACGTTCTGGCTTGGAGTGCCCTGAGTGCCCACACTGGGCACATCACAGCACTCGGCCATCAGCCCGGCTGCACTTGCCGCAGGCTGCCATCTGGGGAGAGGGAGTAATTGGGGGGCTGCAGGAGAGCTTCCACCCCCAGAAGCCCGCAGAGCCAGCCCAGTCCTCCCCATCGGGGGCTCGTACCCCATTCCTCCCTCACCTCCTTCCACTTACCCTTCCCTAGCCCCTCTTCTTATTGATGTACAAAATAAAGATAACGTTTCTTCCAACATTGACTCTGTCTTTATTGAAAAAAACTGGGGGACACTGGGAAAAGGAGGTGGGAGAGGGGAAGAGAAAGGCTGGGAGAGGGGAGGGCAACTAACATGATCAGGGGTTGGGAACAGGTCCCAGATGAAGAAAGGCTACAGAGACTGGGACTGTTCAGCTTAGAAAAGAGGAGACGGAGTGGGGACAGGATAGAGGTCTCTAAAAGCAGGGGTTGGGTGGAGAGGGTGCATTCAGAAAAGTTCTTCCTGAGTTCCCATAAAGAAGGACTAGAGGACACCAAAGGAAAGGAATGGGTAGCAGGCTTGAAACTAGTAAGAGAAAGTTGTTGTTCTTGACAAAGCAAATAGTTAACCTGTGGAACTCCTTGCTGCAGGAGGCTGTGAAGGCTACAACTAGAACAGAGTTTAAAGGGAAGTGAGATAAAGTGATGGAGGTTGGGTCCATGGAGTCCTATTAGCCAGAGGGTAGGAGTGGTGTCCCTGCCCAAAGTTTGTGGAAGGCTGGAGAGGGATGGCACGAGACAAATGGCTTGGTCATTATCTTCGGTCCATCCCCTCCAGGGTCCCTAGGGTTGGCCGCTGTTGGCAGACAGGCTACTGGGCTAGATGGACCTTTGGTCTGACCCAGTACGGCCATTGTAAGCTCAGGGCTCAGTGTCGGGGGTCTCAGTGGACCCCCTTGATTTTCATGCACACCTGGTCCTGGGTGGCCAGGCTGGCAGCTCTCCTGCCCTAGACAGCCACTTTCCTGTGCCTAGTGCGGAGATCGTGGACGAGGTCCACGATGTCCGCACTAGCCCAGGAAGGTGCCCGCCTCTTGCGGTCCAGGGCAAGCTCCCGGGAGCCGCCAGCCTGGTCCCGGCAAGAGGGGGTGGGCTGGGGGGCATCGGGTGGGTGGCTCTGTGCCGTGCCAGATGCAGGGTCTGCTAGCTGGGTGCTGGCAGGCTTGCACCTGGCACGGGCACCGTGGCCAGCCCGTGCCCCTTTAAGGGGTCCGGGGCCGGGAGGGGGGCATAGAGTTTCCCTGGTGTTGGCCAGAGTGGCCACCAGGGAAACCTGGGGAGGGCTAGCCTCCCACTAGTTCGAACTAAAGGGCTACACAGCCCTTAGTTCGAACTAGCTAGTTCGAACTAGGCGTTAGTCCTCGTAAAATGAGGTTTACCTAGTTCGAACTAAGCGCTCCGCTAGTTCGATTCAAATTCGAACTAGCGGAGCGCTAGTGTAGCACCTATTAAAGTTAGTTCGAACTAACGTCCGTTAGTTCGAACTAACTTTGTAGTGTAGACATACCCCCTGAAACATATAGGAGCTAAAAGAAATTTGTACTGTAACAGTTTAACCATGCCTAATTTTTATGACCTTATTTTTGTATCATGGAGCAGCTACTGAAATTTTTGAATGTCTTTAATTACCAGTTTTATAAAGATTATGGAGAAGAACATATATAATTTATGAATTTAGCATTAGTGAAGAAGCTACTAAAAATAAATATATATATATTTAATCTGATTATTGTGATACAAGCTTATAAAATGTTCCTGTTATGTTTGCTTAGTACATGGGCATGTTTTCAGCTATGCAGGAACAATCTTCATATGCCATTATTAATAATTAATATTGCATTCTCAGCCTTGCATTCTCAGTGCTAAAGAAAACTACATAGAAAGCACCTACTTGTTATGCATTAGATGAAGCTTGAAATGTTAATAACTAGAGATATTATATATGCTTTCTGCAAATCACCTTAGTGTGCCATTACACTGAGGGTATGTCTACACTACAGCATTATTTTGAAATATTTTATTTCGAAATATTTAATTAGAAATAAATTGTTTCAAAATACCGCATCCACACTGAGTGGACACTGATTTGGAGTTAAGGCTGGCTGGAAGCAGGTCAGGGTTAGGGCATCAGGTAAGGAGTGTCTTTGTGTGGCTGTTGCCTGAGGCTATCTGAGGCCTGTGCTTAAAGGGACACCCACCGCCCCGGACAGGAGGGTTCCCACCATTTATGGCCCTGGCTGGCTCCTGGGTGCCTGGGGACTGGGTGGGGGACCACTGGCTGGCTCTGGCTGCCCAGCTTATCCTGGGGCCAATGTGTCAGGGGCAGTGACTGTTGGCAGGTCTGGATCTGGCACATGCAGTGTGGCCAGAGTCTACCCCTTTAAGGGCTCCGGGGCTGGAGGAGAGGAGAAGAGTTTTCTTGGTTTGGCCCAGTGTGGCCACCAGGGGAAAGTGGGAAGGGCTGGAGGCCCCTATTTTGAAATTAGCGTCTACACAGCACTTATTTCAAATTAGGTATTTCAAATTTGGTGTTATTCCTTGTAGAATGAGGTTCAGCAAATTCGAAATAAGCACTCAGTTATTTCAAATTTATTTTGAAATAGTGGTTTGCCTTTATATACTCTATTAAAATTAATTCAAAATAACGGCTGTTATTTCGAATTAACTTTGATGTGTAGACATACAGGCAGTCCCCGACTTATGCGGATCCGACTTATGTCGGATCCGCACTTACGAACGGGGCTTTCTCGCCCTGGAGCTCGCAGGCAGCGGTCTGCCACCTCGACCTCCGGGGCGAGAAAAGCTGCTCCCGGTACCCCTGGTCTGCTGGGGACCATCTCCAGCAGACCAGGGGCACCATGAGCAAAGCCGCGGCTGCGGCGGGTTCCCGCGCTTCTGAGGCTTTGCTCTGGCAAAGCCTCAGAAGCGCGGGAACCTGCCGCGGCTATGGCTTTGCTCGCGGTGCCCCTGGTCTGCTGGAGACGGTCCCCCCCCCCCCAGCAGACCAGGCTTTTGTTGTGGACCCTGGGGCAGAGCAGCTGGGGCACTGCCGGTTGGTCCCGCAGCGCCACTCTGGGCACTACTGGACCAACCCAGCAGCACCCCAGCTGCTCTGCCCCAGGCGTCGTGATTCAGCCGCTGCTGGTCAGTTTCAGCAGCGGCTGAATCAGGATGCCTGGGGCAGAGCAGCTAGGGTGCTGCTGGGTTGGTCCAGTAGCGCTGAGCTGCTCTGCCCCAGGTGTCCCCAAGTCAGCCGCTGACCAGCGCTGACTACAGGGCTTCCCCGGGCTTCCTGGAATCAGCGGCTGATCAGTTTCAGCAGCAGCTGACTTGGGGTTCTTAAGTTGAATCTGTATGTAAGTCAGAACTGGCGGTCAGTTTCAGCAGCGGCTGAATCTGGACGCCAGTTCCGACTTACATACAGATTCAACTTAAGAACAAACCTACAGTCCCTATCTTGTATGTAACCCGGGGACTGCCTGTACCCTTATACATTTAACTCCCTGAAAAACAGTAAAAATAAAATGTAATGTGATCTATCCCTAGCATACAGTTTCAGCATAAAGATGGAGTACAAAAGAATGTCCATATATGATCAGACCAATGGTCCTGATAGCCCAGTATCTTGTCTTCCAACAATGGGCAATGACAACAACTTCAAAAGGAAGGAACAGAATGAGCCAATTATTGAGTGATCCACCCATATCCCCTCCATCTTTTATTTTTAGTCCACTTATAATTTTAGTTTTTACATTGCCTGGCAACATGTTCTACAGTTTGACTATGCCTTGTGTGAAGAAATACTTCAATGTATTTGTTCTAAACCTGCTTATTAATTTCATTGGGTGACCCCTGACTCTGAGATGCCTCTTTTTAGTGGCAACAGATAATTAAACAAAATTCTTTTGTATGCATAATTGAGATTATATTGTCTAATGTGCATTGCCTTTGTATTTATCAACACTGAATTCCATGTGCGTTTCTTGGGACAGTCACCCAATTGTGTGAGTTCCCTTTGTAACTCTTTATATTCAGCCTTGGACTTAAGGCTGAATATAAATCCCGGCTACACGCGGCACGAACTACGTAGTTCGAACTAGGCTTCCTAGTTCGAACTACCGTTACTCCTCGTGGAATGAGGAGTAACGGTAGTTCGAACTAGGAAGCCTAGTTCGACCTACCTAGTTCGTGCCACGTGTAGCTGCGCGGCACGGGGTTCGAACCAGCCGGGATTTAAAAATGGCAGCACCCGGCTTATGCAAATGAAGCCCGGGAAATTCAAATCCCGGGCTTCATTTGCAATTGCAGTATGCCTACATTACCCCGCTAGTTCGAACTAGCGGGGTAGTGTAGACATACCCTAGGAGACCACTATGAAAATTGATCACTTACTCATACCCTTTCAGTCTTATCTTTTGAGACTGATCAATGAGAGGACTTTTCCACCTCTTAAGTGAATGCCCTATTAGGAGATAAGGTAGGTGGCACCAATTCAGCCCACTACATTTTGAAAAGTCTCTATTCCAATAAACAGGTTCTGAGGATTTCTATTGGATTGGGCCATACAGACAAGCCAGGAATTCAACCACATATCCCCCCTTCCCCCCCCCCCCCGCCCTTGTGAATCACTTTATGGCTTAGGTAGAAGCATCCAGATACCTTAACTGAGGCACCAGTGCATCCATAGGATCAATAATTGATTCGGTGAGGGGAAGGCTTTTCTCCTGAAGGAAAGGTTGTTAAAAATAATTTATCATAAAGATATTGATGCTAAAATGCTTTCAAAGGACAATATGTTTTCTAAAAATTCCTAGACATTTACAGTAAAACCTGTGTTATCCATCAAGCTCAGGGATTAGGGCATTCTGGTTATCTAAAAATTCCAGTTATCTAAGGATCCCAACAACCTAGGAAAAACCAATGGACAATAATAGTAAAACTCAAGTTTTTAATATTGGTAGTTTTGTAGTGTGAAGCAGTTGGTCAACATTTACCCAATTACGTAAATGTGGTGGGGAAACAAAATGAGATTGTGGATCATGTCAGCAGGGATTCTTTGTAGATGTACAAGTGGTATCTAAAGAATTCAGAACTTCTCCCAGCAGATTAAGTATTAAATGTCCCCAAGAAGCGGTTTGGACTGTTAGTCACTGAGGGTATGTCTACACTACAAAGTTAATTCGAACTAATGCATGTTAGTTCGAATTAACTTTGATAGGCGCTACACTAGCGCTCCGCCAGTTTGAACTTAATTCAAACTAGCGGAGCACTTAATTCGAACTAGGTAAACCTCATTCTACGAAGACTAAGCCTAGTTCGAACTTACTAGTTCGAATTAAGGGGTGTATAGCCCCTTAATTCAAACTAGTGGGAGGCTAGCCCTCCCCAGCTTTCCCTGGTGGCCACTCTGGCCAACACCAGGGAAATTCGTCTGTCCCCCACCCGGCCCCGGACCCCTTAAAGGGGCACGGGCTGGCTATGGTGCCCGTGCCAGGTGCAAGCCTGCCAGCATCCAGCCAGCAGACCCTGTACCTGGCACGGCTCGAGCCAGCCACCCGATGCCCCCCAGCCCTCCCCCTCTTCCCGGGACCAGGCTAGCGGCTCCCGGGCGATTGCCCGGGACCGCAAGAGGTGGGCACCCACCTGGGCTAGTGCAGACATCGTGGACCTCGTCCATGACCTCCGCACTAGGCACAGGAAAGTGGCCATCTAGGGCAGGAGAGGTGCCAGCCTGGCCACCCAGGAGCAGGTGTGCATGAAAATCAAGGTGGTCCACTGAGAGCCCCGACCCTGAGCCCTGAGCTTACAATGGCCCTACTGGGTCAGACCTAAGGTCCATCTAGCCCAGTAGCCCGTCTGCCGACAGCGGCCAACCCTAGGGACCCTGGAGGGGATGGACCGAAGACAGTGACCAAGCCATTTGTCTCATGCCATCCATCTACAGCCTTCCACAAACTTTGGGTAGGGACACCACTCCTACCCCCTGGCTAATACCAATCCATGGACCCAACCTCCATCACTTGATCTCACTTCTCTTTAAACTCTGTTATAGTTCTAGCCTTCACAGCCTCCTGCAGCAAGGAGTTCCACAGGTTGACTCTTTGCTTTGTGAAGAACAACTTTCTGTTACTAGTTTGAAGCCTGCTACCCATTCCTTTCCTTTGGTGTCCTCTAGTCCTTCTATTATGGGAACTAATGAAGAACTTTTCTGTATGCACCCTCTCCACCCCACTCATGCTTTTATAGACCTCTATCCTATCCCCCCTCAGTCTCCTCTTTTCTAAACTGAAAAGTCCCAGTCTCTTTAGCCTCTCTTCATATGGGACCTGTTCCAAACCCCTGATCATTTTAGTTGCCCTCCCCTCTCCCACCCTCTCTCTTTGCCTCTCCCACCTCCTTTTCCCAGTCTCCCCAAGTTTTGTTCAATAAAGAGAGATTCTATTTTTGACCACACGTTTTCTTTATTTCGTATATCAGGAAGGGGGGCTAGGGAAGGGTAAGTGGATGGAGGTGAGGGAGGAATGGGGCACGAGCCCCCGATGCAGAGGACTGGGGTGGCTCTGTGGGCTTCTGGGGGTGGAAGCTCTTCTGCAGCCCCTCAATTGCCCCCTCTCCCCAGATGGCAGCCTGCGGCAAGTGCCGCCGGTCTGATGGCCGAGTGCTGTGATGTGCCCAGTATGGGTACTCCGAAAATCCAAGCCAGGACTGCTTTGCAAGCGGGGCACCCCTGAGAACTGTCTGTCCGGGGTGGGGGTCAGGTACCTTTAAGCACAGCCCTCGGCTAGCCTGAGACAGCATCTCCACGCTCTAAGTCCTCATCTGATGCCCTGCCGGCACTGCTTCCGGCCATCCTTAACCCCAGTTCAGGATCCACTTAATGTGCACATGCTAGTTCGAATTAGGAAAACGCTAATTCAAACTAGTTTTTTAGTCTGGATGCGTTAGTTCGAATTAGCTTAGTTCGAATTAACTAATTCGAACTAAGTTAGTTCCAATTAGCGCTGTAGTGTAGACATACCCTGAGAGATGTGGGTTTTTTAGACTGAGGAATGGCTCTCGAGGATGTGTAGGGAAGGTTACTTATTTGTAATTTAAGTTATTTGAGATGAACACTGCATATTAACACTATCACCCACTGTGTGGAAAAGAGGAGGGATAATCTTACTAGAAGGTTCTACCATACTCCCTGCAAATCCCCAATGTGTGAATATGGTCCATTTTGAGAGTCCTTCAACATTGATATCAGGATCTGGACCGTCTTAGAGCCTGTAGGTATTGTCTGTCTGTGAAACTGACTGATGCAGAAGATTTATTCCTTTGGTGAAACCAACTCATCCCTGATGTCTCTAATTTCAAGGTAGGCCCCTAAACTGAATTGTGTCTTTATTTATACATCTGGTCAGGATCCTGAAATTACTTTTGCAGTATTCATTTCCTTGAGCCAAACAGAAACCAAAATAAATGCAAGCTAATCTTGATTTGTCATTTCTTCTGGATAGCGTGTGTATTCCACCATGGGGTTTTCTAAACCTGATACATTACCACTGGTAAATGAACATAAACATACATTCTACCTATGTTAATTTAAAAACTGGTGTTTGTTACTCAGGAACCATATTCACAGGAATAATCAGGTCAGAGAGGGATACTCATATGGTTATTAAAAGAAAGAATATTACATGTAGCCTGCTCCTAGAGAGTAGCTGGGCACTGAACAGAAATATTGCTGAAGCAAAATAATTACAAGGTACTGGAAGAACATTTTTTTTAATGTTTAATGTATTTTATCCTAAGGCTTACATTTTTGTAGACGGCCTCTGAAAACCCCCTTATTTCCTGAATTAATGTAAGTAATGCTTATTTTATGAGCATACTGAGTTCTATAAATAGAAACATAAGGATTTGGGCTACTCTTGTCAAAGACAGAGGATTTGAAGGAGAATTCATGAGATTGGAGTCCTTTGAACAAGCCTACAGTGTCTGTCCAGCAGGGTCAGTAAGAAGAGACTTTCTGCAGATAAATTAGAATGAGCATCCCTGGAGAATACTTGCAAAAACTTATTTTTCCCAAATTGTATATTTTTCTGGCTCAGTGATGAGGGTTATATTTTATTCCCTATGGAAACCAGAGTCTGTGCATTTTTTTCTAAGTTCAGAATGTGACAGGCACTAGAAACAAGTGACCCAGTGTCCATTAAGCCCCTTCAGGCATGGACAACACAGGAAAGATAAAGTCGCTGAAATAAAAATAAACTTATTTTTTCTCCATTCTTAAAAATGAATAACTTTTTTTCTTTTTTTGAAAAGTTGTATTCCAAGGTTAACAAACCCTAACTAGGCCACACAATGCATACTGTATTTTATTTCTTACCACGTTTACTCCCTTTATACAAATGGGACTTTATTTTCTAACTACATCTAACTGGTATACTTCACACACACTCTATCTGGTTGGAATGCATAATTGTGGAGCAGAACTTGTAAATTATGAATACCCTGGTTCATTTTGGGAATCGCTGATTGAGCTGCTAGCTCACAAACCTTGCTTTTTTTTTCTAATTTCAACACTGCCACTGATTGACCATGGGACCTAGGATAGCTCCTTTGTTTTCAAGTTGTTTGCCAGCAGCAAAGATGATAACTCCGTGTGTAACTTGCCATTCTGTTACACCATGAGACCCCCCAAAAATTATATGAAAGAAAAGAACAAAAGAAAAATTGTATATACATCAAAACACCTTTTGATTATTTTGTCCCTTGATCTTACAACCTTAAAGGTCTCTTAAATGTTCCATCATATCTATCATGTAGGCTTCTTTTTACTGATTTTTAGGGAGCAAAGTAATGGACAAGGGAATATAAGTAAGGGTATGTCTAGACTGCATCCCTCTGTCAGCAGAGGGATGCAGATTAGGCAGGTCGACATTGCAAATGAGGCTGGGATTTAAATATCCCATGCCTAATTTGCATAAAAATGGCTGCCGTGTTTTGCTGACTCAGCACTTTGTCTGCATAAAGAGTCAGTCTAGAGGGGGATCTGTTGAGAAAGAAAGCCTTTTTCAACAGATCCTGTAAACCTCCTTGCAGGAGCATAAGGGATCTTTCCAAAAAAGCTTTCTTTCTTGACAGATCTCCCTCTAGACTGCCACTTTTTGCCAACAAAGTGCTGAGTCTGCAAAATGCAGCGGCCATTTTTATGCAAATTAGGCATGGGATATTTAAATCCCTGCCTCATTTTCAATGTCAATCTGCCTAATCTGCATCCTTCTGCCGACAGAGGGTTGCAGTCTAGACATACCCTAAAAGAGGAGGAGAGGTAGAAAATATGGAGGGAGGAAAGAGATGCTGACAGAAGAATGTAGGAAAGCATACAAGCTTTCCTTAAAATAACTTCCACACTCTGATAGCTTGTTTTTTTTGGTCATCTTTTTCTTCTTTCTTTTTAAAGGTTACCATTTTAAAATGTCATTGTGAAATAACCTCAGAGTCATTCCTATTAACTGGGTAATAACCATTTCTTAAGTTAATAAACGTTGCACCTGAAAAAGCAGAGCTTTTTGGTTTCAGAGTGGATTTAGCTCAACATACGGTTATCACCTTGTAAATAGTACTCTCAAATTTTCATTACAATAAAATTAGCATTTGCTTAGTCAAGGATGAGTCTTCTTCGACAAAACTTACCATCAAAACTACTAGCTGCTGTATTGGAATTCAAATCTACAGAAGCCAGTTTTCTGCACAGCATCTTTGAGAGACTCTTCCTATTGAAGTTATCTCTGTTTTTTTTTGAGAACTACTATCATAAATACAGAAAGACAGTGGAAGGGCATTTTCCAAACAAAAACAATGAACCCTGATAATCCACTTCCTTACTTTTTGTACTATCAGTTACCCCAGTATTAAATGAGTGTAAAATCACTACCATTCTAATTGGTTAGTAATTGTAATCTCTGAACTTGTTTTTTCACAAGTGTAAATGACTATGTGAGGTAGAGGAAATTAGGGCCATGTCTAAACTGCATACTTCTTTCGGAAGAAGCTTTTCTGGATGAGATCTTCCCAAAAAACTTCTTCCGAAAGAGAGCATCCATACTGCCAAAGTGCATCGGAAAAGCGATCTGCTTTTTTGAAAGATAGATGTAGCCCTAATGTCCTCTACCTCACAGAGTCATTTATACTTGTGAAAAAACAAGTTCAAAGATTGCAAATACTAACCACACTGAATGGAGGCTATCTTGCAGTTAAGCTGTGATTACTATGGACAGAGTGGCCACAGGGCACTTGTGCTTTTTCCTCTTCTTTTGAAAAAACTCCCTCTTCCCCATCCACACACGCCTTTTTCTGAAAGAGCTCTTTTGGAAAAAGGCTTCCTCCTTGTAGAAAGAGGTTTACCAGTGTCGGAAAAACCCCTCTGTTCTTTCGATTTTTTTCAAAAGAACATGATTGCAGTGTGGACATAAATGAAGTTTTTTTGGAAAAACTGCCATTTTTTAAAAAAACCCAACCCTCTGTAGTGTAGACATAGCCTAGATAATGAGTACACTGCATTCAATGCTATACCTATAGACTGATGTGCCGATCTTCAGAACATCCTCAATACCTTTTCCCTCCAAAACTACTTGGCACATGAAGGCAGAGGAACATTGGGGGTTTTGTTTTGTTTTATGCCCCCCAGATTTGAAAGTTTCTTATTATAAGTTATAAGTAAAAGGCATATTTAGCTTAAGAATATGAAGTAAAATGATAATACAATGAAGATATTTACAATATTATTTTTGCCTTTATCTCATATGCATTCATATTGAAATAATAGAATCCAGTCACTGTATGTGAAGCAAGCAGGAGAGTTTATTACACACACAGCGCTGGGTGGAGTGTCACTTGCTAAGCTCAGTGAACACTGCCAAATAATAGGTTCCAGCTAGTTATATAGGATACTCAATAGGCAGATCAAAGTGATGGTGGGTGGGGAGATTCCGGACCCTCTGGATAGATGCTAATAGTAAGGCAAGATAAGAGTAATAATATAAAGTTACATAGTGTTTCCAGTAAAACAAGTATTTAAATAAAGCAGACATCAATTATCAATTATCAGTTAAGTGGTGATATGTCTATCAGCTTCAAGAAGGTATCTCTTCGGGATGTGGTCCATCTGGGGATTAAAGCAGAGACATTAACACCATTGAATGTGTCTTGTCCTTCCTCCCATCCTGGGTGATGGCTTTCCATTGATGGGCTAAACTGGTGGGGAAGGGGAATAACCATGTACTGTATTTGTGTGCCATTCCCAGAGTCTGAATTTAGATTGAGTTCTTAACAGAATATCATAGCCTGCCTCAGAAATGTTCATCCTACAATATGGCATCAATGTATGTACAGTCTTGTAAATAACTAATTTTTAAGTTTGATTAGTATATCTCACTACAGTTTATTTCTGGCCCACTTGTTTTCTGTGCATAGACTTTTTATTAAGTTACCATATTATTGGTCATATACTGGTTAGATGCCAGGCTGGCAGTTTAATACTTAATACAAGTTTAATACTTAATACAAATATTGATCCTCCTGCAAAGCCCTGAAAAGTGGGCTCTACATAGTTTTCACACAAAGTGGCATCACTGTGTAGGACCAACGTGTTACCTCAAAATTTGTCACAATGGGACAAATGGGCATATCTGTAATGTGAGAAGAGCTATACTCATGACTTTAATGGATCTTTTCCCATTTACGTTAGTTGAAGATCGAGTGCTATATAGACAGTAAATAGAGTTGGTCAAATAATAGATACACTTGTTGAACTGTTGATACAACTTGTTGAACTTGTTGATACAACTATTGTATAATTGCAATAATTTTGCAATTAACTACTCAACCAGTTCTGAGGGGAAGATTGTCTAATATTATGCAAGGGGACTGTAACTGGTGTAGCACAGAGAACTAGCTGTGATATACATTTGAAAAAAAATGCAAAAAGATTGTTGTGGCAATATTCTTCTTGTATATCAAACTTTGATTCTGTTCAATATGCAGCCGTGTGTCAACCAGCAACACTTTTTGCCAGTAGCGATATTCCACATGAATATCTTGTCATATTCTTGTCATTTGGGTATGAAAAATATTTTCCCTTTAATTTTTTATATGTCTCATGAGATGCACCCTGCACAGATACAATAAGAATTATCCTTCATATGGCTACTTTCTGCTACAGGCATATTAGATACCTAATGTAGACAGTTTCTGAACACAGAGAAATTTGCAGTCTAGATGCATGGAATCAGAGAGATTTCCATTTCAACACATTTTGTAGGAGAAAAGAAAGAGGCACTGAGCCAGAACAGACTGCAACTCCCATTTTCAACTAAATCTCCCTATCAGGCAAAAAGAAAAGGGGGTAGAGGGCTACCTTTGAAACTGACCAAAATCTCTGGTACATGGATCAGTCTTGTGATCTTATGTGCAAGTCCAGAATAAATTTTGAGTCTACAATGAAACTACAATAAAACAAGCTACAACAGTTTTGTGCTTTGAGTTTGATTTGGATATTTCAGAGGCTGAAAGCTGACTTCATATTACAGTGAGCCTCAAGATCGATTGTGGTAAATATTGAATAAGCACTAGTTTATGTTTACATTGTAGGTCAGTAAATACTGATAGTCTCCTTAAGTATAAATCTTCTGACAAACAATAGCTAAGCTCCCCTTTTGATTTTATTTTTGTGGGGCATTGTTTTTGTGTGGATGGATACATTGGCTATGTTTCTTGAATTGAGATAGGATATTAAATATATTGTTATAGTCTACACACTTTTATGATTTAATTAATCCCCTAACACTCCTTTGGTGAGAATATACCTGGCAATCTTAACTGACAGTATATATCCTACAGTCCAAAATAAAGAAATTGAAGGTCCTGTAATCTTAATCAGGCTGACATTCATTCTGGGTCTTATTTTCAAGGTAGTGTCTAATTGTGGATTTTTCACTTTGAGAACCCATCCTGAGATTTCTAGGGCACTATTTCTCAGTCATCCACAGACCCACTCTGAGAAAGTTGCTGAACCATTCTGGTTTGTTGACTTATCTGCTTTGCAGCCACAGAGCCTTGCAGTGTCCATTGGTTATGGTTCACCATTTGCAGCTAAGGGGAGCCGTGTGTCCACTTGGCTGCAAATGGTGAATGGGAGCCACTGGGAGCCATAAGGATCCATGGCTGTGGAGCCAGTAAGTAAACAAACCAGAATGACCCAGTAGCACTTTTCTCAGAATGGGTCCATGGACCACTTTGAGAAACACTGATCTAGGGTATGTCTACACTACAAAATTAATTCGAACTAACAGCCGTAAGTTCGAATAAACTTTCATAGGCGCTACACATGCAAACCGCTAGTTTGAACTTAATTCGAACTAGCGGAGCGCTTAATTCGAACTAGGTAAACCTCATTCCATGAGGACTAACGCCTAGTTCGAATTAAGAAGTTCGAATTAAGGGCTGTGTAGCCACTTAATTCGAACTAGTGGGAGGCTAGCCCTTCCCAGATTTCCCTGGTGGCCACTCTGGGCACAACCAAGGAAACTCTTCTGCCCCCTTCCCGGCCCCTCAGCACTTAAAGGGCCATGGTCTGGCTACAGTGCCCGTGCCAGGTGCAAGCCTGCCAGCACCCAGTCAGCAGACCCTGCACCTGGCACAGCATGAGCCAGCCACCCGCTGCCACTCAGCCCTCCGCCTCTTCCCGGGACCAGGCTGGCAGCTCCCAGGAGCCTGCCCGAGGCTGCAAGAGGTGGGCACCCAGCTGGTCTAGTGTGGAGATGGTGGACCTCATCCAGGTTTGGGGGGAGGCCTCCAACGTCCACAGAATCCACACTAGGCACAGGAAAGTGGCTGTCTAGGGCAGGATAGCTGCCAGCCTGGCCACATGCAAACCCAGGAGCAGGTTTGCATGAGAATCAAGGTGGTCCAGTGAGGCCCCCGACCCTGAGCCCTGAGCTTAGAACATAAGAACATAAGAATGGCCATACTGGGTCAGACCAAAGATCCATCTAGCCCAGTAGCCTGTCTGCTGACAGCGGCCAACATCAGCTACCCCGGAGGGGATGCACTGAAGTCAATGACCAAGCCATTTGTCTCATGACATCCCTCTCCAGCCTTCCACAAACAGAGGCCAGGGACACCGTTCCTATTCCTTGGCTAATAGCACTCCATGGACCCAACCTCCATGACTTTATCTAACATCTCTTTAAACTCTGTTATAGTTCTTCACAGCCTCAGGTGGCAAGGAGTTCCACAGGTTGACTATTTGCTTTGTGAAGAAAAACTTTCGCTTATTAGTTTGAAGCCTGCTACTCATTAATTTCATTTGGTGTCCTCTAGTCCTGCTATTATGGGAATAAATGAAGAACTTTTCTTTATGCACCCTCTCCACACCACTCGTGCTTTTATAGACCTCTATCATATCCCCCCTCAGTCTCCTCTTTTCCAAACTGAAAAATCTCAGTCACTTTAGCCTCTCTTCATATGGGACCTGTTCCAAACCCCTGATCCTTTCTAAGGCCAAAATATCTTTTCGGGGCTGAGGAGATCACATCTGTACACAGTACTGAAGATGTGGGTGTACCATAGTTTGATACTTCCCCTCCTCCTTCTCCCCCTGGCTTCCACCTTCCAGCTCCCTCCTCCTAGGTTTCCCCCTCCTCTCTCCCACCCTCTTTCTTCCCCTCTCCCACCTCCTTTTCCCAGTCTCCCCAGAGGTTAATCCCCCCATCACCTCCAGTTTTGTGAAATAAAGAGAGTTTCTATTTTTGAACATGTGTCCTTTATTTTTTACATCAGGAAGGGGGGCTAGGGAGGGGTAAGTGGAAGGAGGTTACGGAGGAATGGGGCACAAGCCCCTAATGCGGAGGACTGGGGTGGCTCTGTGGGTTCCATGGAGTGGAAACTTTCCTGCAGGGTCTCCTGGATCCTGACAACCCCCCAATTGACCCCCCCTCGGATGTCAGCCTGCAGCAAGTGCAGCCGGGCTGATGGCCGAGTGCTGTGATGTGCCGAGTGTGGGCACTCAGGGCACTCCAAGACAGGACTGCTTAGCTGTCCCTCATCGAGGTAGACAAGCAAGTGGGGAACCCTGAGAACTGTCTGTCCGGGGTGGAGGTTGGGTCCCTTTAAGCTCAGCCCTCGGCTAGCCTGAGACAGCAGCTCCACACTCTAAGTCCTAACCTGATGCCCTGCCGGCACTGCTTCCGGCCAGCCTTAACCTCGGTTCAGGGTCCACTCAGTGTGGAGATGCTAGTTCGAATTAGCAAAATGCTAATTCAAATTAGTGTTTTTGTCTAGATGCACTAGTTCGAATTAGCTTAGTTCAAATTAACTAATTTGAATTAAGTTAGATCGAATTAGTGCTGTAGTGTAGACATACCCCTAGGGACTAGTCTGAGCGTTCGCAGCTCCCGTGCTCTTCAAATGGAATTGCCGATACTCAGCACAGTTCATGGCCTGGTCAAGTCGACACTACTGATATTACCACTTCAGATGCCTTTACTTCTTCTCTTGCTAGTGAAATATCATAGGGTATGTCTACACTAGCCCCATAGTTTGAACTAAGGAGGCTAATGTAGGCATTCAAAGTTGCAAATGAAGCCAGGGATTTAAATATCCCGGGCTTCATTTGCATCTTCCCAGGCGCTGCCATTTTTAAATGTCTCTTAGTCCGAGCTCTGTGCCCGTGGCTACACGTGGCACGGAGCAGATAGTTCAAATTAGGATCTCTAATTTGAACTACCAGTACACCTAGAGATCCTAATTCGAACTACCTACTCTGTGCCATGTGTAGCCGCGGGCACGGAGTTCGGACTAAGAGACATTTAAAAATGGCGGCACCTGGGAAGATGCGTTCTTAAGATACTATACCAACCTTAGGAGTGTGAAAAAGTTCAAAATTTCAGTGGAAATCTAAAAGGTTTTCAGAGCAGATGTTAATACTGCCACTTCCACATTGCTGTAACAATCTAACATTGGAGTTCTCTAGGCAGATACAATCTTTTCCAGGGAGGAAAACTAAAACCAGACAGGGGTCTAGAACAAGGTGCTTCACTGGAATTCTTCTAGCAAGTGGAATTCAACCACAAATGGAGAATGGACTTTTCTCTTAGTGATTATCCACAGCAAAGGAGAATTGCCTACTGTGCTGAACTGAGCCAAACTGAAATATTATTTAATTTCATACTTAAAATAGACAAAGTTAGTGGAATGAAACTATAAGTGCACATTTTTTCCCATTACTTGTTTAAAACTATTGGATGCATTTTGCAAAATGGCACACTAGAGTTTTTGCCTGAATCCAATTTCGACATTTTGTCCAAATGTATCTGCGTAAGTGTGTATTACTAAAACAGATTGTCTTTTGAAAATAAAAAGGAAAGCCAGATTACCAGGAAATGAATAACATATTCTTTTAATATGCTAACGACAGCAACATTTTATTTTGTCTGATTTTAAATATGGTGTGAAAATAGCAGAATGTTTTTAAACATTTATGCCAAAAAAAAGGAAAGAAAATTGTAATACTCATCATGAAATGATTTCAAAGAGGCTTAGCAAATATGGATAAAAGTTACCATGGATGTGATGATGTATTTGCAATCTAATGAGGTTCTCATTAGAAAATTAAAACCACATATTAGAACAGTGTCTGATATTGTACTTTACCCTATAGCACTTGGGTTATGCCTACCATTGACTATCTGCATCCATTCCATAGCAGTTAAACACATTTTACTAAATGGATGTTCTCATTGGCCCTGCACTGCTTGCAAAGGGATTACTCACAGTGAGTAAACTTAAACCAGTGTGTAGGTTTTAGCAAAATTAGAGATGTAATTGGGATTATTTCAGCTCTCTTTCCTGTTTCATGTAACTGAACCAATTTTAAAGTAAACTTTTTAATATTCAGAAAATACAAGCCATTTTAATAAAGACCTAGTGAGTCATGAAGTAAGTGGGTATAACTGAAATTAGATTGGAAAATTCTCTGAAATTGATTGTCACCACTACAGGATGCAATTTAATGTATACAGGAGCAAAGATGCCGGAATAGCATTAATTACTAATCAAGTCATTTACCAAAACACTGAGATATACTGTAATGATATAGAAAATAGCAGAGAAGTCCTTGAAAGATGGTTGTGAAGAATAACAAAGAAGGAAGAAATATTTTAGGGTATCAACTATAGACCTTAAGGAGCAAGAAGAAAAATTCCTATACTACGTACTAGCAGAAATCCCCAGCATCGCCCAGGGAAAATATAGTAAAAGGTGTGATGAATGAACTATGTCAATGACATTAACATAGCATATTTTATTGGAAATATTTTCTCCAAAATATTACTTTAAGAAATGAACATAGCTAGTGATGTGCTGACAAAATGACAAATCCAATAGGTCTCTTTTCTCAATCCCCACAAATCAGGAAGGCCCATCTTCCCTTAAAGACTATGCAAACCAATGCCTGCAGCCTCCTTGCCAGAAGCCCTGAGAAATGGAGGGGCTGTCTCCTGGGCTCTGCAGCAGCAGCAGCAACAGCAGCAAGTCACTGCTTCCCAAGTAGCCTTCAGTTCGTGCTCCAAGGGGTAACCTGAATGGACTTTCTAGCGGCAGCTGGACCGGTTGCATTGATCGGACAAAGTGAAAGACCTTCAGACCAGGTGCAATTAGTGATATCTAGATGATCAGAACATGCAGCACCTGAACATACCTGTTCTAATGAGAATAAGCTGTTCTGAGTGCACCGTGTCTTCCTCAAAACCTTGTCCTCCTACCCACCTCCTCTTTGTACTGTGAGCTGAATCCTGCAAAGTTCATAATGCCCATGGCACTTGCTGATAACGCACAGAACCCTGCCAAGAAAACACACACAGCCCAAAGGAGGGCGAGTGGTGGGATGGCATGTTTGAGTGTGGGGGGAGGGAAGCAACTTTAGTTTCCATAAGGGGTTTAGTTGGAACCCGGCTGTGTGAAGATGTTGAGAGGCTGTGATAGCTGGAGGCTTTTCCCAGCCACAGTTAGCAAGGCTAGACCCCAGCCAGCATCAGCCACATTTGGGTCTGTCCTGGAGACCTGCTGGTGCCCTAGTACAGGGGAGGCTGCTGATTCTCTGCCCTACTGCAGGCTCTCTCCATGGGCTTTCCCTTGATGGTGCTGCAGGTGCCCACATGCTTTATCCTCTAGGATCTCATAGTTGCAGTTTATGTGACACGCAATAAAAGTCCAGGAAATGCCTATGATCAGGTGCTAATAAATGCTAATTATCAAGGGGCCCAATTGGGGCTCTGGGAGATCCGGAGGAACCAATTTTGAGATCTGGTTAGATCCCAGTTATTGAAGTTAGGAAATCAGTAGTATCTTTGCAAAATTTGGTGTTCCTAACTCTTACCATTTCGGAGATCTTTTGGGACAAACAACAAACACACTTTCAGAAATATTTATAAGATATATTATAACTGGAGACCATAGGATTTTATGCTTCATGAAGGATTAACAACCAAAAACCAGTGGCGAAGTAGACTTATTTCTTAACAATGCACAGGAGAGTTTTGAAAATGGAGAAAAAGAAAGAAGTTCAGTGCTCTTAGAATTCAAGACTATGCCGAATTATTATTTTTTAGAATACAATGAAAAGATCTGAAACATATAGAAATTTACCCTATCATGATTATGTTAAACCATAATTTTCTATTAAAAGAATTCTAGAACCTCCCTCTGAAATATCTAGTACAAGCTTCCTAGGATTCTGAACTTGATTGGCTATGGCCTTTTTCCCCATTCTTATAGATTTATTCAAAGTTTAAAAGATTAAAAAGCTAAAGTTAATACAATGTTAAGACTTAAAATTGAATCCCCCTGAAGAGAAACATTTGCATAGGCTCTCACAGGGGGGTATAATTACACAGTGTCTTCTTACAGTTCCTTCAGGCTAAGTAACACACTGTTTTATTGTTGAAATTACATACTCAAAATAGTGGTACAATCCCCACTAAAAAAAAAAAAAAAACAGGAAATAATTACTAAGGGCAAAGAATAGCTTCAAATCACAGTGCTTTGAGTCTTCATTTACCCCTTGATAACCACTTTATTATATCCCTTCCATTCTAATTTATAGCCAAGTTCTAGCCTGTTAACATTGTACTCTTCTTCATCTTTCTAGATAGCAGCTCTCCTCACCTGCTCAGGAATCCTTGGGTGTTGGGGAAACTCTCTTCTCCAAGTCTCCTGGTTCAGTGATTCAGCAGATATCCCCAACTCAAACATTCTGGGTAACATCTTTTCTAGTCTTTATCCTCCCTAGACTTTTACATCTCCCAGTAATTTTCACCCAAAAGCTCAGAGTTCAGACATGTGTGAGTCACCTGATCAATGGATTTGAGCTTGATACTATCTTACCACCCAAGCAATCACATCAAGGCTACATCTATACTACAAGCCTCTTTCGAAAGAGGATTTTTCAAAAGATACTTTAGAAAAATCCTCTTTCAAAATAGAGTGTCTAGACTGCAACCAGTACTTTTGAAAAAGCGAGCTGCTTTTTCAAAAGAGAGCACTCAGGCAGTCAAAAAAGCACAGTTTGCATTATATAGTGCCTTTTTTCAAAAGAGCGCTTTCAAAAAAAGGCATTCTTCCTTGTAAAACGAGGTTTTCCATGGTTGAAAAAACTTCCTCATTCTTTCGATTTACTTTCGAAAGAAAGCAGCAGCAGTTAGACACAGGGGAAGTTTTTTTCGAAAAAAAGCCACTTTTTTTGAAAAAAAAAAAAAACCCTGTAGTTTAGACATACCCCAACTGATTGTACTAGTAGCACCTAAAATCCATATCGCTGATATGTTTTAAAAGTTTTGGAACATACTTAGGCCTTCAAAGCCATTAACAGATGGACTACATTTACTACTTTGTAATTTCAGTACTGCTGGCACTTCACATGTGGCAAAATTCTATTGGAGATTATTACAGATATCTGTGGATCTTTTTGAAGTAATTGCATACACATCCTAATATTCTGTATTGGTACCCATTGTATTTAAAGATACCTTCCCCATGCATGGGCCTGCAAAATTGTCTCGGCCATTCCTAGTGAGGAAGGGGTACCTATTTCAGAGTTTCCTGATATACCTAATAGCTCTGAGTCAAAGATTTTATGCATAAAATGTTGCACTGTGCTTTAGGCAATTTGGTCAGAACTTGATCTCATTTATGTGAGGGAATCATGATGCTTTTGCCCCACAGTTTACATCCATTTTCTATACTTAGATCTGTACTCCTGGCCCTAAATGGGCAAAATCATTTCTCCATACGCTGATATGGCCAACCATATAATGTGTGCTCCACAACCCAGGACAGGATATGATCCTGTCTTGTGTTTTTTCTTTCTGGAAGTTTTTACTGGGATCTGGTCTAGGTGTTCTATTAGGAGGCCCAAGCTCCTGGTCACCTCCCCCAAATCTCTAACCCTTCTTGGAAAATTTGTGGTCTGAGCATCCAGAACTTCCTGGCATTCTGTGTATTTTTACCCACATCCAATATAAATATTTCTTCACAATTCAATTTTAATTCTTTCATCCAACCTCTGCATAACACATTTTAAATTTTTCCTCAAGTAACTAAGACAGATACATTGCTTTGTTTTTGCTTTCATATTCTACAGGAACTAGCAATGAGCTTATCTCCTGGACAAGTTCTTCCGTGTAGGTGTCCAGGTCACTCCTGTCTTCACTCGAGGCCACAGTTCCATTTGGCACCACTGTTAATTAATCACTGTCACTGACATCTCTGTATCTACTTCCATTTATACTGACAAATCATTTAACTTCTTTGTGACTTTGCAATTTCCTAATTTCTTCCCTGGTATGCAGCATATAATGACAATGTCTATACTGCAATTAAAATCCCACAGTTTTCCCATGCCCAACTGACTGAGACTTGCAGGGCCCAAGCTACAGGGCTATTTAATTACAGTGTAGATGTTTGGTCTTGGGCTGCAGACCAAGGTCTGGGATCCTCCCATCCATAGGATCCTAGGGCCTGATCACCACCCCAAGCCTAAATCTATACCACTAAAAGCTCTAGTCATCTGATATGACCCAGCCCCACAACTCTGAGCCACTTCAGCTTCCTTCCTCTTTCTCTGTAATTATGGGTTTAATGGTTTGGTTTTAATATGTTGGTATGTTGATATTTTCCTCTGTGTTTCCCAGCTAAGTGTCCAATCTTGAGGCATTTATGACACTGGGCCATTTTATGTTTACATAAAATGTTATTATTATGGTACAGCAGAAGCTTCTTTCAGGAATCTGAACCCCTTTTTGTTGGCTTTTCATTTTGTTTGTAGATTTATTTTTATTGCGCTTGTAGTCTAAATGCAAATCTTGTAAATTTTTCACTATTACTTCCATAACCATTGCCAGTTCTATTGCTTTGGGCCAGGTCAAATTCCCTTTTGCCAGTAACTGCCTTTGAATTATTTTCATCACAAATACCAGAAACAAATCTGTCTCACAGCATATCCTTCAGGACATTGCCAAATGAACAATATTTAGTTAGCTTTTTAAGCTCAGCCACACACAGTCATACGAATTCAGCTGGCCTCCTCAGCCGATTATGAAACTTAAGCATAACACAATAATATTAGACTGTTTTCTCTTGGAATCAAAAGTTGTAATAAAGTCCTTACGAAGGAGTAGATTTTACTGACACACACAAAAAATATTGCTGAATGTTTATCATCATCTCTAATCTCATTTGACAGAAAATAGTGTCCTAAACTTTCTATATATTGCTGCCAGTTTTCATTTTCTGCATTAAAATCTTCAATTTTACCATAAGATGCCGTTCTTATGTTATTTTTTCCTGCATTACCAGTTTTATACAAGGATTCCCAGAGGGTACAACATCACTCGGTATACTTCCTGCCTTGCAGACTTATACTGCTTTATAATTGGAACTATATATTGAAAATGGTGGTGCAAACTCCACCAACAAATGGAAGTACAGGTTGCACCTCTGAAAAGTGGTACTCTCTGGTCCAGCAACATCCATTGCCCTATCCCCGAGGCCATTCCAGAATGCAAACCACTTCCCTACCTTCTGGGAGTCCTTTATCCTGCCTTCCGAGTGCTAGAGCCAGCTCCAGCCCTGTGGCAGCCAGTGTTGGCTGTTCGGCTGCTTCTGGGGTGGGATCTGGGGGGGTGGGACAAAGACCCTCAACCCCACCCTCCCCAGGTGAATGCCCTATCCCACTCCAGAACCCACCCTACCTCCCTGCCTTCCGGGTGCCTTCCAGCAGGATCACGGATACTCCTGGACCAGAGAACCCTGGAACCTAATGGCAAGAGGGCCAGCAGCCCTGTTGGGGATGGGGACAGCAGAGCCAGAGGAGCTCCACAGCAGTGCTGGAAGCATAGGGCTGGAAGATTTAGAAGCATAGTTGCCTGCAGCAGTGTGGAGCCGGAGAATCCTGACAGCTAGTAACAGTGCTGGGTTGGTGGATGAAGAAGTGTGGCCGCCCACAGCCTCAAAGTGATGGAGAAACCTGGCCACTCGTGACAACGCGGAGCAGGGCTGGAGAATTTCTGGTGCTGAAGACAATCCTGAGCTGGGATCAGCAGCAGGAGAGCAGGGGAGAGAGTAGAAGGGTCCAGAGGCTGGGGGCCAGTTGTCTCATGGCCCATGGCAGGGGACCCCTCCCCTGGCCTGGCAAATTCTGTCATTGACCGTGCCGAATCAGGGAGGTCCAACCTATAAATTCAAAGAGTAAAGCATGGTGCAAAACATTCTGAAACATATAGTTAATCCAATTTTTCTGCAAAAACTATGAGATAAAAGCAGATGTCAAGACAGAAAACATTTCAGATATGTGTATATTGCTATGCACTTCAATTACTTAATCTTTTTTATTATTTTCTCTATGGAATGACCTACAAGGAGTCTTCCTCCATCCCAGGAGATCTCCTGTGTGGGCTACTACAAGGATCTACTCACTGTATATGTGATGCCAGTATTCCAACTTTGTTTGCTCTGTAGTGACAACATCATGGTTAAGACACTCAAGGATATGTCTCTATCTAGATAGTGCATCCTGTCAACTCTCTGAATCTAGCTGAGCTTGGGGCCTGAATAAGAACTTAGAGAGCTAATCATGAAACCATAGAAGAAAGATATGGTGCTTACTGATTAGACATGATATCCAGAGGAGCATGCAGATGTGACATTTTAATCTTAAACTGAAGATTTTTTTTCAAACTGTTCATCCTACTAACAAATATGAAGAATGCTGCAGATTCCCTGCTTGAGTGGTGCATAGATGGAATTTTCCTTCTCTGTCTGAGAAAAAAAGATTGGACTTTCCTTTTAGATCTGGACCTCACAACCATTATCTATGGCTTTGACAGCTCCTTAGCGAATTATTAAAGTATGCTCTGTAAACCACTTAGGAATGTCACTTACTGCAGAACATATAGGCACCTCATTTGCCTACTAGTGCCCTCCACAGGAAGAACATGACAGCTAATCTCCAGGACACTGATTTAGTATTTGTTTGAGAACACAGTTCAAGATATTCGTTTTAATTAATAGGGCTCTGAATGGTTTGATATTTGATTATCTTTCTTTTCATGTAATCTCAAACGTCTCTGTCATCTGCCAATGTATCTCAGTCTCCAGCATTAAGAAGAGGAGACAAGGGAGAATCTTTCTTTGAGGAGAGGCCTGCACTGTTTTGACAAAGCCCAAATATTTTGATGTGGCAGAATGAGATCTGTAGATTGTTGTATATCTTCATGTCTAGTTATTATGCATGGTTTGTATTGTGTATTCCTGATTATAGCATACGTCATTGACAATATATGTTAAATAATTTAGAGCGAGAACATAATTTTAAGAAATAGGCACATAAAGACAGAGTTAAGGTATGGGAAAGATGGGGATGAATTGGAGAAAGTCCAGATAAAAACAACACAAATGATTAAAGGTCTAGAAAAAATGACCTACAAGGAAAGATTGGGAAAAAATGAGCTTGTTTAGTCTGGAAAAGAAAAGATTGAAGGGGGACATAGTAGCAGTCTTCGAGTATGTAAAAGATCATTATAAAGAAGAGATTGATAAATTGTGTTCCTTAATTACTGAGAACAGGACAAAAAACAATGGGCTTAAACTGCAGCAAAGAAAATTTAGATTCAACAATAGGAAAAACTCCCCTGATTGTTAAGGTACAGGTTGAATCTCCCAAATCCAGGACTCTCTGGTCTGGCAACATCCACTGTCTGGCAGGGCCAGGCATGTTGCTGGACCAAAGAGCCCCAGAGCAATGCAAGGGCTGAGGATCCCCTGCTGTCCCAGGTGGCATCTGGGGACCCCCATCCTGACTTGGAACCTCCAGCAACAACAGGACCAGGTGGCAGCCAGGGACTTCCATCCCCGGCCAGGGAATCCCTGGTGTCAGCAGGCCAGGCAGTGGCCCAGGAGTTCTCACCTGGCATTAGCAGGGCCACTTGGCCAGAGAGTCCAGGCCCCAGCTGGAGAATCCTCAGCTGCTGCTGGGCGGCCCCAGCCAGGAAACCCAGAAAACCCCCAGTGACAGCAGATCTGGGTTGACGGTGTGGCCCCAGCTGGTGAACCCCTGGTGGCAGCAGGGCTGCTGGAGGCTGGGTGGTCCCAGCTAGACACCCCGGGGAACACCCTGAGGCAGCGGGACCGAGGAGGAAATAATTTGTTCATCCCATGAAAATTTTCATAATTTCAAAATATCTCCCATTCTGCCTCAGGGTTGCGGAGAGTGTGATACCCGCCTACCAATAGCTCAGAGATTGGGGTAATAACATAGGAGGGCCAAGTTTCAATTCCTTTCATATCTTTTATTCCAAGTGGTTGCTACAAGCACTAGGCTAACAAGTCTCTGCTCCATTGCATATTTAATTGTTTATTCAAAATGGAATAGTGCTAAAAGGAAAGATTAAGAAGTCTACTCCAGGATGGCCAGTAGCCTGGCAATATGGGTTTTCTTTTGGAACATGAGACCCAAGTTTAAGTCCAAGTTCTGAATCAGATCCTGCAAGGACTTTGGCTTCTACATTCCAGCTAGTACCCTAACCCCTGTCCATTGGACGCTTAAATTATTATTTCTGTTCCTTTTTCCTCAAGTGTTTCTCCTTTCTCAGTTTAAATATTTAAAGTGAATAACTATTAAATAAAGGCTTACCCCCATCTTAGTTCCAATGAATTCTATGCAACAAAAAAGTTTGAGAAATATTTGCTTGTTTCAAAGTTATAAATATTTGAAATTGGTAAAGTGCTCCCTTACAATCTATTGTTTTCTACATTCTAAGGGGTCTTTAAATCAGCAATCCTAAATCACATGGCATAATTCTGTGAACTCCAGAATTTGGTATTTCTAACCTCTGTGGTCTCTATGAACCACCTAATTTTAGTACATAGGCATTAGTATTTATTAATTATTATTATTTATTTATTACACATCCTTCACAGAAAGGTGAATTTTACTCAAGCAGACATTTGTGTAACCCTTACTTACATACTCAGTCATGTGAATAATTCCATTAATTTGAGAAATATTGAAAGTAAAGTTTCTATCTCATTGTGTCCTGGACAGGCTAATCATAAAACCTGTGTTTTACCAATACATGAACCATTATTTCTATTGATTATGATTAATGTGTATATGTAAAGTTGATGTACCCTGGTTGTTGGCAGGTGGGTTTGAACCTGTAATCATGGGGTGCATCTACACTGCACCATTATTTTGGAATAGCTAGTATTATTCTGTAATAACAATAAGAGTGTCTCACAACAATTCCATTATTTTGAAATAATATCAAAATAATGGGCAGCTTATTTAGACTTCTGTAAACCTCATTCCACAAGGAATAACTCCTTTTCCAAAATAGCTAATTTGAATCAGCTGCAGTGTGGACACTCCACTGCTGATATTTCGAAATAGCTCCTCACCAGGGCCATTCTAAGTAATTTCTTCCCAGTGCTTCCATGGACTATAAATTGAGATAGTGTATCCACATTAGGGGAGCCTGCCTAAGACTAATTTTGAGGCATCCCTTAAGTGTGGATGCTCTATTTTGAAATAAGCTATTTTGGAATGTATCTTCTGGAATAGCTTATTCCGAAATACATGTGGGCTACGTCTAGACTGGCATGATTTTCCACAAATGCTTTTAACGGAAAAGTTTTTCTGTTAAAAGCATTTGCAGAAAAGAGCGTCTAGATTGGCGCAGACGCTTTTCCGCAAAAGCACTTTTTGCGAAAAAGCATCCATGCCAATCTAAATGCGGTTTTGCGCAAGAAAGCCACGATTGCCATTTTCGCAATCGGGGCTTTTTTACGAAAAACAATACTGCGTTTTTCGTAAAAGTATTTGCACAAGAGGGCTTTTGTCCGAATGGGATCAGCATAGTATTTCCGCAAGAACACTGACAATCTTACATGAGATCGTCAGTGTTCTTGCGAAAATTCAAGTGGCCAGTGTAGACAGCTGGCAAGTTTTTCCAGTCTAGACGCAGCCGTGCAGTGTAGATGTACCTTTAGAAACTAAAGCCATGTGCCTCTACCGCATGAGCTAAAAGTCAACTGAATCTCAACTGATGCTGTAGAATAGACTTTACTCTCTCTTGTGAATGTTCTGAGTGTTTCTGGGTTACATATTTCCCTCAGTTGAGGAAATACATCCTGAGCTTTTGACACTTCCCAGATGAGCCCCCACTTGTAACACCAACAGGTAGAATTGACTGCTTAAGCCCCTATTGCATGAGCTGTTAGCAAAAACAATAGAGCAGACTCATTATGCACACTGTAAGTGGTCTCAGTGTCACTAATTGGGTTCAGAGTGTGTGTGGGTTACATACATATCAATCTGAGGACCAGTAAGTATTGAACTGCATGGTGTTTGTTTCTGTGCCAACTCAGAGGTATACATGGTCTCTGTCCTGAAGGGTTTTTCAGCACAAGAAGACAAATGGGGAGGAGGCAGGATGGTGAAAGGAAAACTTTCCAAAAGGACCTGCTTCCATACAAATAAATGGCCAAAATCCTTGGGTTCAATCATGCAAGGAGAAGATATCTCTGGCTCCCAGTAACATACTTAACAATACGTACATACTTATTCTCAGTCCAGCAATGCATCTAAACATTCCAGTTCACTATTACTTCACTTATAATTAAAGGCAGTCTGCATTACAATATCCAATGCTGACAAAATAGAGCACATAGGTGGTAATCTTGGAAATATATACATTTATGGTTAACTTCTGAGAACTGTCTGTCCGGGGTGGGGGTCGGGTCCTTTTAAGCACAGCCCTCGGCTAGCCTGAGACAGCAGCTCCACGCTCTAAGTCCTAATCTGATGCCCTGCCGGCACTGCTTCCGGACAGCCTTAACCTCGGTTCAGGGTCCACTCAATGTGGATATGCTAGTTCGAAGTAGCAAAATGCTAATTCAAACTAGTTTTTAGGTCTAGATGCACTAGTTCGAATTAAGTTAGTTCGAATTAGTGCTGTAGTGTAGTCAGACCCTAACACTGTCAGAGAATTCCTCACCCTACTCTTGTGAATTAAGTTATTAACTGTTGCAGGAAAATGACAGGCTCATGATGGTCTGAATTCAAATCTTAGGGTGCATCTGTACTGCACCCTAAGCTTAAAATAAGATACGCAATTTGTGCCATGAACATTTCATATCTTATTTCAATCTATTCTTAAATAACTTATTTTGAAATTTGACATGTTTACACAGTGCCAAATTTCTCAATTAGATGCTATTTTGTGCCATCCCTTACCCTTCATGCAATGAGATTTATTGGGATGCTGAAATATGCACTCATTATTTTGAAAAATATTTCAAAATAATGGGCGGCTTGTGTAGACGCAAGGTAGTTATTTCGGGATACTTTTGGGATCCTGAAATAGCTGTGCAGCGTAGATGTACCCTTAGCAATAAAAAAGACATTTATTCAACTGTAAAATGCATGTAGTTTTATTTTTACAGTCTAAGAAAGATAGTCCATCAACGAATGGTAATCATAAACAGGTTTTTCAAATTAGTTTACAAAAGCATTTTAGTGATTCTTTCAATGATACATGGAACCTTACCTTTGAAATTAACTTTCAAAAATCAAATTTAGGAAGCTTCATTTCATCTCTAAAATGGTTTTGTCTAGGCATAGAATACTAAAGTAAGTTTTCTTGTCCTGATTGTTCAATCATCTGTGAGAAACTTTTCATTTGTGTTGAATTACTTTTGGATAATGGAATGATGTACTATTAAAAGCTCAGAACAAGAGAGTGTTTTAGTCATTTCAACACAATGAAACAGTATACTGACTCTTATTTTAAATTAAATTTAAACATAAATATGTGAATAAAGAGGGTTAAATCAATTTTTAAAAGCTCCTAAAAATTTAAATGTTCAGAAATTAGTTATGTGCCATAAAACTTAGTGGAAATAGATGTCATATATTTGTGTATGGGGTGAGGTGGAGATAGAGGATAAAAAAATATAAAGCATTAAAATGACATGCAAGCTTGCATTATATTGATTTTTTCAGTGGGACTTAGGAGTACAAATCACTTGGGAATTTTGATAATTATATTTTGTCTTCTCTTTTTTTCTTGTATTCTATTTTGGCCCCTATCTTAGTTTTGTTGTTAGTCTGCTTTTCCTGTCCCTTGGTCAGTTTCTTTGTGGTTTTATTTTCTACTTGTCACTAGCGTTCCCTCTATTTTTTTACCCATCATTGTGTGGGATAAATGTTGTTATGTGCACCAAGGCATGTGTAGTTTGTGCACAACTAGTAGAAATGAGTCTTTTGACCTAAGAAAACATTTGAATTATGATCTCCTGGGATATGATACCTGTCTCCATACTCATCTAATAGGGTAAGATTTACAGGGAGTTACTACTCTTGGGAAAAGTTGAGGCAAAATAGATTTTTCACAATTTTTGGCTTGTGTTGAAAGCAAACTGGAAGCCATAGAGTGGGCAAGCTTCGTAACTATTGTCTCCTGAAATTGTCATGGAGAAGGAAAAGTAACTGACAGGTTATTCAGAATTGCCCACTAGCTCTGTGCTTCTCTTTCTTTCCCATGGAGGCCTTCAGTACAATAAGCAGTACCCCACATGAGGTAGCCAAATGCCTCTCCCCACCCCTTTCCTTACCTCAGCATGCACACTGGGAGGGTCAGTTCCACTACTTGACCAATAGTCTCTAGTTAAGTGTGTTTGAACTCAGGGGAAAAAGCCACTAATGGAAAAGAAGTAATACTAGCATGGAAAGGGAAGATGAAGAGGGGTGCAGATGAAATGAAAAGATGAAAATTTATCAGTCCATCCTTGCTGTTAAACAACCTGTGTGCACAAGTTTTATGTTTTGTTACAGCTACTGCAACTTCCTCTGTTGTGGCTTCACTTCTTGTCACCTCCCCACGACATTCAAAATGTCACTTTTCTTTCCTTTATTGCTCTAATCTTTGTCTCTACTTCCAACTTCTTCTTAGCTTTCCCCATCTCTCTTTCTCTGGGTATATCTCAACTATATAGTATTTTCGAAACACGATATACAATTCCATGGGAATTTGCCTATCTTTTTCTGATCTCACTTTCAAAAGCAGAAAGTAGTCTGGATGCATTTTTTTTTCCGGAAAAAAACCTTTTTCAAAAAAAAAAAAAACCCCCGCATAAACCTCATTGTTTAAAGAAGGGCTGCTTCTTTTTAAAGGATTTTTTTTCTGGAAAAACCTGCATCCAGATTACTTTCACTTTTAAAAGCTCTGCTTTCAAAAGTGAGATCAGAAGAAGATATGCAAATTCCTGTGGAATTTGCATATCCTCTTTCGAAAATACAGTGTAGTCTAGACATAGCCTCTCTCTCTCTCTCTCTCTCTCTCTCTCTCTCTCTCTCTCTCTCTTTCAAATTCAATCAAGAAAAGATGATTTAGAAACAGCTCTATTATCTAATTACATTGTAGCAAAAGCTGTTTTTTTTTTGTGGGGGAGCATTGTTTCTTTTATTTCATTTTTCTGTGGTTTTCTTAATTCCCTATAGTTATCCCTATCTTATTTTTCTACTATTTAATATCCCAAATGTACCTAGAGGCTTCATTGAGAGATGTCTTAAGCACTATATATTTACAAAGACAAACATACTTAGTCCTTTCACCAAATCCAGTTCTTGTTCTTTTTGTCAAGTTTTATTCTAACAAAAAAAATGTAACCATCTAAGTTAGAATGTCAGATGTGTAAGGTAAGGATACAGTCTCAATACTTCTCTGTACATTGCCATGCACATATAGAGCTCTGCATAAATTAAAATCAACAGTTCACATGTAAATATAGAACCAGGTTGTTTTCACATCTTGAGACACAACTTCTGTGGAGTAGTGTATCTTCACAATGCTTCAATATCCATGAAATAATAAAGCCTTTCGATAATTCTTTGCCTGTTAGTCCAAATACTGCCATCTTTGCTGCAATTGAATAGGATTTTACTTTCAGGTTCTGCCATTGCTATGTTGCTTCTCAATACATGTATGAACATGCAATGGACATCACTTTTCTCTTCTTGGTAGCTGCAAAGGCATTTTTGACTGTTAAAATAAAGATCCATCTGTGACCTCTGTAGGAAGTGAACTACAGGATCAACAGAAGCAAACTGTGCACAAATAATAAAAAAATCCCTACTTTTCATGGATGTTTGAAATGTCAAGTAGCTGCATACGTGCTTCTGGATTTCTTGTACTAGCCACTGAAGAATGTTACTGTGTTTTGTTCTGAATTTCCAGGAAAACAAGTTGAATGACATGAGAAAGACTAAATATTCAAATGAAACCTTGAGCTTTCTGATGCTTCAAGAACAGTTGGTGATTTTGTTCCATTGAGCTTGATGTAGTTGCTTCCAGAGTAAGGAGAAACACTGCAGAGTAGGTACAAAGAGGCAGTACATGGGCACTTAGCAATAATGAGAACATAAAAGCTTTGTATAGAGAGATACACTATTTAAATACTTAATAACAGATATCCTATTAGCAGAAATCTTTGATCCTCCACTCTGTTATTGGATTAGAGATATTGAATTTCAATGGAACATAGAAGAACTGTTATTTTCCCTGTCAGACATCCAAATAAAATATCAGTGATCCTGCAAGTTACTTTCTGGTGAAATTTATGACAGGTCCATGTAAGGAAACTTTTCAAATCTGGGGAAGCCAGGTGAGTACATGTCATTAACCCCATAGCACCATCTTTGTAAATATCTTAAATAGATTTTACACTGTAAATAATAGTGTGATGCACTGTTTGTGCTCAGAATAAATGGTCAGTAGAAAGGCTATCAATTACTGACTACCAGGGGAGTTGTATTACAGTTGCTTTCAGCTATTTGTCATACAATCACTAACAGCTATGTTTTTCCTCATTGCAGCTGTAGTATTATTTATTCAATTAGTCTTCTGTCAATACAATCAAATGGCACCATCATCTCAGTTGTATCATAAAAGCCTCTTGCACCCTAGTTTTATTCTAACTGTTTAATAAAGTGCGAGATACAATGTATGTACTATTGCCCACTCTTGCTCAGAATTAGAGCTTCCCAGCTGTATGCTGTATGCCTTCTTCTGCCAACAGCCAAAGTACAAGGAATTTGATCTGAGTTTTACTTCTGCTGATCCCATGAACTTCCAAGTGGCCAGATTAACAATTGGAATATTCCAAAGTGGGTATGAGCTTGTCAGATAATTAATGGTAAAATCAAGTGTTGGATCATGTAGCTGTTTAACTGGGGCTGTGTCCAGACTCAGGGGTTTTTTCGGGAAAAGTAGCCTTTTCCCGAAAAAACTTCCCCTGCATCCAGACTCAAGCCGCGTTCTTTCGAAATTATTTCGAAAGAACGCGGCTTTTCTTTCGATGGCGGTAAACCTCGTTTCACGAGGAAGAACGCCTTCTTTCGAAAGTTCCTCTTTCGAAAGAAGGCGTTCTTCAATGTAAATAGGTCTTCCTCGAAAGAGAGCATTCAGACTCGCTGGGTGCTCTCTTTTGAAAAAGCGGATTGCTCTTTCGAAAGATCCACCTGCAGTCTAGATGCGATCTTTCGAAAGAGGCTCTTTCAAAGATGCTTTCGAAAGAGCCTCTTTCGAAAGAAGCCTGCAGTCTAGACATAGCCAATATGTGCCAGGAATCAGGCAACTAGATGTAAAGAAAACTTTAAATATAGCATCAGAAATGGTGCAAGATTATTTTGCAAACATGCCTCTGTTTGTGCCCAGAATCTCCATTCACATTCTCATAAATGTTTATAGCAAGAGAATATTCTTGAAGTTAATACTTCCCTATTTACTTTGTTTTTTTAAAATTAAGAGCAGTCTCTCATCTAGTTAGACAAATCAGAGGATTGATTTTCCCAAATACAGTGCAAGCCATAAAAATAATTAGTTTACAAGAATACATTCCTATAATATTATAACAGTGTTCTCAGGCATGTATGCTGAACAAAGAATAATTATTAGGCCTGAGGATCAGCTTGAATAGATGAAATAAGAACAGCCCTTAATTTTCATCCAGAAAAGTTAAGGTAACCATTTCAAATGTTTCCATGCTTCTGCACTTAGTGGTTTTGGCTGGTACTACATGTGCCATTACTAAAATACTGCAGACAAAACTGCTCATTTGATTTTATGTTTCTGGACTTCACAGAAGCAGGAAAATGAAAATTGGCAAAAACAATGGAGTTTGTGAGAACTTCCCCAAATCTATTTGTAGGCAAAACTGTTAAACTTTGGACGAGTCATCTGATTTTTGGATACATATCTAAACGGAACCAAACTTTAAAATTCAGGCATTAATGATGATATTCCCAGAAGACAACAATGCCTATGTAATGTTTTTGACAAAACTTCTCAGATGTCCCTGAGAAAAATCAGCCTGAATATTTCTAGTAAACCTTGTTGCCAGAGGATGTTGTGAAGGCCAAAAATGTAACTGGGCTCAAAAAAAGAAGTAGGTAAATTTATGGACAATAGGTTTATCAATAGCTCTTAGCCATTATCTGGGTGTTTCTAAACCTCTGATTATCAGAAACAGGGACAAGATGACAGAGGCTCACTCAGTAATTGTCCTGTTTTGTTTGGAAGCATCTCACACTGTCAGAGATAAATTTCTGTGCTAGATAGATGATTGATCTGACCAGGAATTGCTATTTTTATGAATTAGTCCTATATCAGGATTGTGGATTCCAGATTAAAATGTTAGCTAACAGAAACTCAGTTACTATTTATATGCTGCTTCACATTCTGCACATCCCTGTGATATGAATCTTTTGTTTAGTGATTAGGGCCCCTATCCTGCAATGATATCTTTGTGGTTGGACATATGTGATTATCTGCAGATGCACTGTATGAAGTGCAGTTTCAGATGAAGACAGTAATATGCTCACATAAGGGCCACTGCAGTATGGCAGTGCTCACATAAGTGCCACTTACGGTCTAGTCCAAGTGTGAGTAGATAGGTAGTCACAACAAAACTCAGCTCATATTAGGAATTTTAGAGGAGAAAAAAGGTACTGACTGGCTTATGGAGGAAATGATCTTATCTCTAGAGGTAGCCTTCTAGGTTGTCAGGGCAGTAGAGGGAAGACTGAATCTTTATTGTCCAAAATTTATGGTACTTGCCCAGAGGCTAATAGGAGGATTATAGATTATTATTTGAGCATCTTTCATGAAATAATCTGTTTTGTTTTGTTTTTTTAGTTCACTTTATATAATGATTATAAACAAGCAATAAAACAAGATACATGTAAGGAATTTTATATTCCCCCAAAAAAGGAAAAAAATGTAAAGCACTTAAAGGACTGGTTCCCAGGTTTCTTTCAAAATCATTGTTAACTTAGTATACAGTATCATTGTCATTTGAGTTTGGGAAGGATAGGTCTTGTAGTGTTGAAAACATACTGCAAGGATAAAACATAGCTGCTAAATTCTGGCTTGCAAGGTATTTTATCCAAGACATTGAAAAGACACTAGTGATGTTGGTTGCCTAATTTTTGAATGTGCCACATTTTATTTTATATAATTTTTATAATGGACATTGCCTATCTCCTAGAACTGGAAGGGACCTTGAAAGGTTATTGCGTCTAGTCCCCTGCCTTCACAGCAGGACCAAGTACCATCCCTGACAAATTTTTGCCCCAAATGGCCTCCACAAGGATTGAATTCACAACCCTGGGTTTAGCATGCCAATGCTCAAACCACTGAGCTAGCCCTCCCCCCAGCCATGAGATGGCTTTAAGGGGTGTTAATTTTCAGAGAGTGCTGCCCTACCATAGTTGAAAAATGAGGTTCCTTTGAAGTGCCTTATCCAAGAAGATGTCAAAGTATATTATTGGCAATAATCCAATCAGAAATACAATCTGATCAATTCATCTTTGAGCAGTTAATATGTCACTATCACAGCAATTGTCACCACAGCAATAGGGTTCTATGAAAAGTATGAAAAGACACCCATCAAGATATCAATCAAAGATATCTGGCATCTTCCTTTCAATTGGAGATCTGAATGCAAAAGTTGGATCTCTAAACTACCATAAAGAAGCAATGGGAAATAATCTTTTGTGTTTATAAAATTAGAGAGGAGGGAATATAGTTGAGTTTTGCTGTGTAATCATCCACTTGCTACAAACACCAATTTCACCTGACATCCTAAACATTGACATGGATGTAGGCCAAATGACAGCATGACAAAGAATACAATTGACAATGTAATGAAACAAGGACTCTGGAAATTGAGTGTTCTATGGTCAAAGACATTCCCAAGTGCAGATCAGATCATCAAATATTAGCCTCAACATAAAATTAAAATTTAAAACCATAAGAACTTCATCAGATCCACTGCATCTGAACATGTCCAAAATCAACAAAAGCAATATCACTTCTATACAGAACAGATTTGAATTTCAGAAATCTGAATTTGTTGCAAGTGAAAGAGCATGAAGGAATTCATAATAAAATGAAAACTATTGTGCCCCAAGCCTCCAATGCACATGTGCTAAAAAGTCAGTTTGGGACTGCACTTCGGTTAATGGAAAAGGTGTGACCTGGCCAAAAAAGAAGAAGAAGAAGAAGAACACAGAGTGAAAGAAAAGGTGTCTTGGAAACTCAAGAATACAGGAGACAATAAAAATTGAAGTGACAGATTCAAAGGCAGATGAGATGAGCAAATTCATCATGACAAAATATGAGGAAGTCGAGAATTAGAAAGACAACAATACATTTAATATGTTTACTATAGACTGACTTGTTACTAACAGTTGTTTCCCATGACTGAGCAAGGTAAAACAGCATGATGGCAGAATTCTTACTCAAAACGTATGTCTACACTGAAACACTATTTCTAAATAACTACCACTATTCCGAAATAACTTAGTCCGTGTCTCCACAGCAGGCAGTTATTTTGAACTAGTGTTGAAATACTGTCAAGCTGGAGGACTTCTTACTCCGCTTTCTGTAAATCTCATTGTATGAGGAATAAGGGAAGTCAGAAGAAGAGTTGTTCTGTTTCAAAATAATTGCTGTGTAGATGCTCCCTATTTTGAAATAAGCTATTTCAAAAGATGATACGCAATTGACATAGCTCAATTTGCATAGCTTATTTCAAGTTAAGCCCTGCAGTGTAGACACACCCAAAGTGATACTATCAAACACAGGTGCCAAACTGTAATATCTCATGAGAGCCACATACAGTAGAACAGGCATGTCAAACTCAAAGCCTGCTGAGGGCTGCACAAATAAATATTGATAGCTTTCAGGGCCACCAAAGAAAATGTACTTCTTCAGAAAGTTGTAATTATTTATCATTATAGACTAGCAAAAATACCCGGTGTCTCCCGGGAAAAATATAATAAAAGGCGTGATGAATGAACTATGTCAATTACATTAACCAATCCAGTTATTGAAGTTAGGAAATCAGGAGTATCCTAGTAAATGTTGTATTTCTACGATCAGGCACTACTAAAAGCTAATTATCAGTGGGCCCAATTGGGTTTCTGGGAGAGCCAGAGGAACTGATTTAGAGATATAACCAATCCAGTTTTTTAAGTTAGGAAATCAGTAGTATCCATGCAAAATTGGTGTTTCTTACGTTTTTGGAGTTCTTTCGGGACAAATAAACCGACAGACAGACAAACAAATAAATAAACTTTCAGAAATATTTATAAGATTATGTTTTAGGTATATTTTATAATATTTTTTCAGGACCTGTTTGAATATTATACAATAATTTGATGTGTGAAATTTTTATTAGTTGTATCCATGAAGACTTTGAGCTTAAGTTGCTTCAGCCCCGCCGCCACCCTCCTCTCTAACCCAATGCCCTCCCTCTCCCACAGAGCCAGGTATCTCCAGCCTACCCACTCTAGCCCAATCCCCATTCTCTCCCCCAGAGCCAGGCACCCTCCCACCTCTGCTCTGACCCAATGCTTGGATCCTGGAGCCACTGCCGCCACAACGCACTTCTCCCTTTGGGCACTGGGGTGTGTCCACAGAATGGCTGGCCATAAGCAAGCACTGGGACACGTATGCAGAGCAGCTGGCTGTGAGCAGTCCAGGCACATGGCTCAGAACTAGCAGGAGCCGCATTTCTTTAATCAAAGAGCCGCATGCGGTTCAAGAGCCGTAGGTTGGCCACCCCTCTTATAAACAATAGGACAGGCAAATTATTCTTATTCTTTGTTTCCTGTCTTTTAACCAGTTACCAGTCCAGAAAAGGACCTTTCCTCTTATCCCATGATAACTTACTTTACTTAAGAGCCTTTGCTGAGCGACTTTGTCAAAGGCTTTCTGGAAATCTAAGTATTCTATATCCTTTGGATGTACCTTGTCCACATGTTTGTTGACCCCCTCAAAGAACTCTAGCAGATTAGTAAGACATGATTTCCCTTTACAGAAACCATGTTGACTTTTCCCCAACAAATATCGTTCATCTATGTATCTGACAGTTTATTCTTTATTATAGTTTCAACTAACTTGTCCACTACTGACGTCAGACTTACCGATCTGTAATTGCCAGGATCACCTCTAGAGACCTTTTTAAATATTGGCATCATGTTAGCTATCTTCCAGTCATTAGGTACGGAAACTAATTTTAAGGATAGGTTATAAAGCACAGTTAATAGTTCCACAATTTCCCATTTGAGTTCTTTCAGAACTCTTGGGTGAATGCTATCTGGTCCCGGTGATCTGTTACTGTTAAGTTTATCAATTTGTTCCAAAACTTCCTCTAATGACACCTCAATCTGGTATAATTCCTCAGATTTGTCACCTAAAAAAATGTCCCGTGAAGACAGAAAGAAAGAATTCATTTAGCTTCTCTGCAATGACTATCATTTATGAGTGCTCCTTTAGCATCTTGATTGTCCAAGGGCCCCACCAATTGTTTAACTGGCTTCCTGCTTCTGATATACTTATAAAACATTTTGCTATTACCTTTTGAGTTTTTGGCTAGCTGTTCTTCAAACTCCTTTTTGGTTTTTCTTATTATATTTTTACACTTAATTTGAGAATGTTTATGCTCCTTTCTATTTTCCTCACTAGGGCTACATCTATACTGCAGCCTTCTTCCACAAAAGCTTATGCAAATGAAGCGCGGAGTAGAATATTGCCATGCTTCATTTGCATAATTAATTAGCTCCCGTTTTTGCACAAGAGGTTTTTGCGCAAAAGGAAATGTGTAGATGGCTCCTTTTTGTGCAAAAAAACCCCTCTTTTGCAAGAGCCGTTCTTCCTCAAAAGCGGCTGCTAATTATTTATGCAAATGAAGGATGGTGATTTTCGACTCCGCACTTCATTTGCATAAGCTTTTGCGGAAAAAGACTGCAGTATAGATGTAGCCTTAGATTTGATTTCCACTTTTTAACAGATGTCTTTTTACCTGTCATTGCTTCTTTTACTTGGTTGTTAAACCACGGTGACACTTTTTTGGTTCTCTTATAGTGTGTTTTTAATTTGAGGTATACATTTAAATTGGGCCTCTATTATGTTATCTTTGAAAAGTTTCCATGCAACTTCCAGAGATTTTACTTTTGTCGTACCTTTTAATTTCTGTTTAAATAACTTACTCATTTTTGTGTAGTTCCCCTTTCTGAAATTAAATGCTACAGTGTTGGGCTGCTGAGATGTTTTTCCCACCAAAGGGATGTTAAATTTTATTACATTATGATCACTATTTCCAATGTTTACCCCTTAGACCAGATCCTAAACTCCACTTAGGACTAAATCAAGAATTGCCTCTCCTTTTGTGGGTTCCAGAACCAGCTGTTCCAAGAAGCAGTCATTTAAGGTATCAAAAATTGTTATCTTTGCATCCCGTCCTGAAGTGACATGCACCCTGTCAATATGGGGATAGTAGAAATTCCCCACTATTATTGAGTTTTTTTATATTGATAGCCTCTCTAAGGGTATGTCTACACTACAGCGCTAGTTCGAACTAACTTAGTTCGAATTAGTTAATTCGAACTAAGCTAGTTCGAACTAACGCATCTAGAACTAAAAACTAGTTCGAATTAGCGTTTTGCTAGTTCGAACTAGCAAGTCCACATTGAGTGGACTCTGAACAGGGCTTAAGGATGGCCGGAAGCAGTGCCGGCAGGGCATAAAAGGAGGACTTAGAGCATGGAGATGCTGTCTCAGGCTAGCCGACGGCTGCGCTTAAAGGGTCCCGACCCCCACCCCGGACACACAGTTCTAAGGGGTGCCCCGCTTGCAAAGAAGTTCTGGCTTGGAGTGCCCTGAGTGCCCACACTGGGCACATCACACCACTCGGCCATCAGCCCGGCTGCACTTGCCGCAGGCTGCCATCTGGGGAGAGGGAGTAATTGGGGGGCTGCAGGAGAGCTTCCACCCCCAGAAGCCCGCAGAGCCAGCCCAGTCCTCCCCATCGGGGGTCGTACCCCATTCCTCCCTCACCTCCTTCCACTTACCCTTCCCTAGCCCCCCTTCTTATTGATGTACAAAATAAAGATAACGTTTCTTCCAACATTGACTCTGTCTTTATTGAAAAAAACTGGGGGAGACTGGGAAAAGGAGGTGGGAGAGGGGAAGAGAAAGGCTGGGAGAGGGGAGGGCAACTAACATGATCAGGGGTTGGGAACAGGTCCCAGATGAAGAGAGGCTACAGAGACTGGGACTGTTCAGCTTAGAAAAGAGGAGACGGAGGGGGGACAGGATAGAGGTCTCTAAAAGAAGGGGTTGGGTGGAGAGGGTGCATTCAGAAAAGTTCTTCCTGAGTTCCCATAAAGAAGGACTAGAGGACACCAAAGGAAAGGAATGGGTAGCAGGCTTGAAACTAGTAAGAGAAAGTTGTTGTTCTTGACAAAGCAAATAGTTAACCTGTGGAACTCCTTGCTGCAGGAGGCTGTGAAGGCTAGAACTAGAACAGAGTTTAAAGGGAAGTGAGATAAAGTCATGGAAGTTGGGTCCATGGAGTCCTATTAGCCAGAGGGTAGGAGTGGTGTCCCTGCCCAAAGTTTGTGGAAGGCTGGAGAGGGATGGCACGAGACAAATGGCTTGGTCATTGTCTTCGGTCCATCCCCTCCAGGGTCCCTAGGGTTGGCCACTGTTGGCAGACAGGCTACTGGGCTAGATGGACCTTTGGTCTGACCCAGGACGGCCATTGTAAGCTCAGGGCTCAGTGTCGGGGGTCTCAGTGGACCCCCTTGATTTTCATGCACACCTGGTCCTGGGTGGCCAGGCTGGCAGCTCTCCTGCTCTAGACGGCCACTTTCCTGTGCCTAGTGCGGAGATCGTGGACGAGGTCCACGATGTCCGCACTAGCCCAGGAAGGTGCCCGCCTCTTGCGGTCCAGGGCAAGCTCCCGGGAGCCGCCAGCCTGGTCCCGGCAAGAGGGGGTGGGCTGGGGGGCATCGGGTGGGTGGCTCTGTGCCGTGCCAGGTGCAGGGTCTGCTAGCTGGGTGCTGGCAGGCTTGCACCTGGCACGGGCACCGTAGCCAGCCCGTGCCCCTTTAAGGGGTCCGGGGCCGGGAGGGGGGCATAGAGTTTCCCTGGTGTTGGCCAGAGTGGCCACCAGGGAAACCTGGGGAGGGCTAGCCTCCCACTAGTTCGAACTAAAGGGCTACACAGCCCTTAGTTCGAACTAGCTAGTTCGAACTAGGCGTTAGTCCTCGTAAAATGAGGTTTACCTAGTTCGAACTAAGCGCTCCGCTAGTTCGATTCAAATTCGAACTAGCGGAGCGCTAGTATAGCACCTATTAAAGTTAGTTCGAACTAACGTCCGTTAGTTCGAACTAACTTTGTAGTGTAGACATACCCTAATTTCCTTTAGCATTTCATAGTCACAATCACTGTCCTGATTAGATGGTCAATAATATATCACTACTGTTATATTCTTATTATTGGAGTATGGGATTACTATCCATAGCGATACTATGGAACATTTTGGCCCATTTAAGATTTTTAATTAATTTGATTCTACATTTTATTTCATGTATAGTGCCACTCACCCACCAGCGTGACCTGTTCTGTCCTTCCAATATATTTTGTATCCTGATATGACTGTGACTCATTTATTATCCTCATTCCACCAAGTTTCCATGATGCCTATTGTATCGATATCCCCCTTTAAAACTAGGCACTTTAGTTCACCCATTTTATTATTTAGACTTCCAGCATTTGAATATAAACACTTTAAAATGTTCTCTATTTATCTGTCTGCCATTTCCTGATGTGCTAGACTCTTTTACATTTCTATCACTCTTTTTCATTTGTGACTCATCTGATCTGTCTCAAAAGGGAGTACTGCCTATACTAATCAAACAAGAATGATTACGGGCATGTAATAGCTGTCATATGAGGAAAGATTTGAGACTTAAATTTTCAGGGGGGATATGTTGGAAGTCTGTAACATCATGACAGGTGTGGAGAAAGTGAATATAATATTTAATCCTTCCCATAACACAAGATCTCGGGGTCACCAAATGAAACTAATTGGTAAAAAGCTTAAAACAAACAAAAGGAAATACTTCTTCACACAACACCCAGTCTACCTGTGGAACTCTTTGCTAGAGAATGTTGTCCAAGACTATAACAGGGTTCAGAAAAAGAACTGGATAAATTCATGGAGGATAGATCCATCAATGGCTATTAGCCAGGATGTGTGAAAAGGTGCCCATGGCCTCTGTTTGTCAGAAGCTGGGATTATTACCTACTCTGCTCATTCCTTCTGAAGCCTCAAGAATTGGCCTCTGTGAGAAGACAGAATAGGCTAGATAGACCTTTAGTCTGAATTGGCATGGCCATTCTGATGTTCTTTCGTTTTTGGAAAGCATTGAGTTAGATAATATATTAGCAGAAAAACTAAAATCAATTAGTGACTGTAGTATCAATCATTTATAAAAAATGTATGATATGTAGATAAGTATAAATTGTCCAGACAAATGGAAGAAAGGAATATTTCTGCCAAAAAAGAAAAAGGGATATAACAGAGTACAGTGGCTATTGTATCATCCCCTGATATCTCATGCGAGTAAGGTGCTGCTCTTCATAATTCCGGATCTCATGAAACACATGACAGACACAAAGCTACCACCAAGAGTATCTTGTTTCAGGGAAGGACAAGGCATATATGATCAAATTATCCATCAGACCACTGGAAAATTCAGGAAGTATATGTGCCTGTGTGTCTGATTTTTCCAAAGCATTAGATACTATCCAATGTGATCACTTTTGGAGGATACTAGAAGGCATGGGGATTCCAAAATATCTAAATGAACTCATTGCATGAGTCCTCTCTTAACAATAGTCCACAGTGTAAACAGTAGTGGGAGATAGCAAGAGAAGGGGATGGGAAAGCAATGGTGCGCTCATTACACCAGCCTTTGCAACATACACACCGAATTTAGTATGAGATAAGTCCTGGAAATACTTTGATAAAAGGGAAGTTGTAATGAGTCTAGCACAGCAACATGGCCACCCTCTGACCCGAAAGATGAAGGGCCCTCCAAGACCCATTGGTGGGTGAGTCCAGCCTCACTAACCCTGCCCACAGGAAGCAGCAAAGCAGGACCAGGAGCATAAGAACTCGGAGCTCAGTTGGAACCCAGAGGCTGAGCAGGCCAGATGTTTGGCCCCAGCTCCCACAGCGAATGGTCCAGCTGCTCTGCACCGAACAGGAGGACTTGGTTGGGCTGCCAGGACCTCTGCCACTCCTCAATGACTGGCCTGGACTGCTGAGGCCACTGCCATGGCCCAAAGACATGCTGAGACCCCTGGGACCCTCACCAGGCCCCGACAACTGGACCGGTCCACTTGGGCACTTGCATGAGCCAGAACCGGAAACTATGTAGCACCTTCATCCCCAGCTGACCCTGAGGAGCAGCACCCAAGCCAGGTAGGCCTCCAGGGGAAACTGGGAAGCAGCCCAGGGACAGCCAACCCCAGAGCGACTGAGGAGATGGAGCTCAGGTGGGCAGCGTGTTGTGGCTTGGATCCCCGTTGACCCACAGACCTGGTCAGCATGTTGTGGCCTGGATCCCTGCCAAACCAGTAGGTGCTGAGCTGCCACTGTCAGGGCGCTGGGCTAGGATGCAGTGGAGCAGGTGTGCCTGTATCCCCTCTGCCACCTCTTCCCTCAGGTGGCAGGCTTCCCCCTGTGAGGGCAAATCCCCTACATTTGTTGGCTCTCTGCCAGCAAGGAGACTTGACACCATCCTGGTTAGGACCTGATTGGAGCTTTAAACTGTTGCTGAACTGCTTATGTTAAATGTTTGTCTGTCTTATAAGCTGCATGCCCAGGCTGTGTCCTGGGATGGGTTCTTGACTGTTGATCTGAGGCTCTGCCTGAACTGAAGTCTAGGCCTTATAAACTGCATCTCAATCTACTAGGAAGCTTGAGTCGCTCATTGCTTATTTGGTGCCCGCCCTGATTAAGGGTGTGGCCTTTATAAACTGTTGTTCAGCCTGTGGCTAGGCTGAGACATGCCGAGCAAACTGTGTGGTGACTGTGGTACTGCAATAGCCCTCTTGCTGGGCAGTCTATGGAGTCAGCATGGCCTCTCACTGACCTGGACCCTTTACAGAAGTACAACTGCTGGATGGTTCATAACTGATGTCAGATATACTTATGATACAACACTGGTTGCTTCAACTATCAGAACAACAGAATAAATGTGGGAGTCTGTGAAAACAGAGAGTGAAAATTATTCCTGACTGTAGCAAAATCAAAATGTGTGTACATTAACATGACAGCAAACAGACAACATAATTAACCATCAGGCTGTAGAGGCCTTAATCATCTGGGATTACATGTATCCAACAAAACAGGCTGCTCTGAAGAAATAGGAAGAAAACTAGTGATACTTTAGTTAGAAAATCTTGTCTTTAGGAATGTGCAAAAGCTTGACTGGCGTGGTTTTTTTTCTTCCACAGTGAAGTATGGATGTGAAGCCTGAAAAATGCATCTTGCTGACAAGAAGAAAATTGAAGCCTCGGAGAAATGGTGCCGGCATAGCCTCTTGCATAGCTTCTGGACAGAAAACAAGATGAATATGTATGTTAGAAGTATAATTGGAGAGAAGCAGACTGTTGTCACAAATCAAGAAGTGCAAATTTATGTACTTTGGTCACTTTGGGCGTAGGGATGTCATGGAAGGAATGGAGTTGGGTCATAGAAAGAGGAGCAAACAGTAAGAAGCTATGTAGAAAAGTGCCTGGCAGATCACTAGGAAGAGAATTGGTGAGTCTACAAATCTGTTAACAAGATTTCAGAAAGTCGGCTACGATGTCACCAGTATTCAGACATGAATAAATAAACTTTACCACTACTACTACTAATATTGATCCCAAAATGTATCTCTTACTGCTGCAAAACTCCCATTAGCATGAGTAGAGAGCTTCTGGCTTCTTTCCTAAAGTGCAATGTAAAAAATTAATTAGAGCTGGGGATTCAGTTCTGAAAATGTTGACACTTATCTGAACCTTCTATCCAAACTAGGTAAGATGTACTGCATAATTTGGCTGGATTTCACATAGATTAGGCTCTCTAGTGAGATTCCTAGTCTTGTCGTATTCACTTAGACTTGAAATACTATAAGCAATTACTTATTTTAATTTACGTAGGACAAAATTGGGAACCTACTTCTTACACTAAGGCCTCTTTATATTGCCAAAACTGTGTACAGGGCTTTAGTATAAGATTGAGGCCCTGTGACTTCCCACCTCTTGGAGAAGTCCAGAGAAGGAACTGTGATTCTCCAAGAGCATCTTTTTCTCTAGGTCAAAAGTATAATCTACTGATTTTAACCAGACACAGATGAATTGTCTTTATCCCTGTCCTCTGGCAGAGCTACACTGGCCAGCACTTTGAAAGGGAAAGAGAGTAAACAAATGTTCTTTTTATTCCCTTCCAGCCTTTTCAGGGAATAGAGTAGCAGTTCTAATAGACGGTTCTGCTTACAGGGTGCAGATTGGTAATGCAGATAAGCCAGCTCCTGGGGGTCTTACACCCTTCTACTTCACTGCATAATATGGCAATAGGAAATGACCATCTTTCCCTTTGTTTATTTTATGAACACATGCTTAGCACTTTGGGAACTAGGAGCCTGACCATATGGCTTTCTGGATATGCAGCCAAGATTATAACCTGCTTTCCCTGGTGAAAGAATGATTGTGGAAGACCTGTAGTAAGGCTGACATGGAGTTAAGGAAGCAATGTGTGAAAAGCCCTGTGAGGAACCACAAAAGAAAGAAAAAATGTAAAGAAAATTGTGGAGGGCACCACAAGAAAGATGTGAAGAAATTGGAGAAGGTCCAGAGAAGAGCAACAAAAATGAATAAAGGTCTAGAAAACATTGAAGATTGAAATAATTGGGTTTGTATAGTTTGGAAAAGAGAAGACTAAGAGGGGACATAATAGCAGTTTTCAAGTACCTAAAAGGGTGTTAAAAGGAGGAGGGAGAAAAATCATTCTCTTTTATCTTGGAAGATAGGATGATGAGCAATGGGCTTAAATTGTGGCCAAAGAGATTTAGGTTGGACATTAGGAAAAATTTCCTAGCTGTCAGGGTGGTTAAACTCCATCATTGTTGATATTTAAGAGCTGGTTGGATAGATCTATCAGAGGTGGTCTAGTTTGCGCTTGGTCCTGCCATTAGGGCAGGGGATTGGACTTGATGACTCACCTCAAAAAACAAGGAATCACAATTTACCTGTACTTAGATGACTGCCTAATCAAAGATACCATTACTATGATAACCTGCCTTCACTCATTAGGCTTCCTAATAAATAAGGGCAAATCAACACTCATGCCAACCCAAACAATCCAATTCATCGGAGCTCAGCTCAATTCGATCACAGCCAGAGCCTCTTTACCTATAGACAGATTCACTCGCATCACGCAACTTGCAAAATCACTTTAAAAGATCCTAGTAGTAAGCGTTTATGACTGCCTTCAACTATTAGGTCACATGGCATCATGCAATCCTGTGGTCCCAAATGCACATCTCTTTATGAGATGCCTCCAAGGTTGGCTTTGACGCAAGTACACACCACACATCCATCATATGAACAAAATGCTCATGCTACCACACCCAGTGAAAACATCCCTACAATGGTGGACAAAATCATCCAATTTGTACATAGTCATCCCCTTTCGAACCTTGGACCCCTCTATATTTGTCACTACAGATGCACCCTTTACAGGTCGGGGTGCCCATACAGAAGTCTGCACAGCAAACGGCCTATGGTCCCTGGCAGACTGCATGCTCCGCATCAATGCCCTTGAACTCAGAGCAGTTCACCTGGCATGCCAAGAACTGTTGCCCAATGTCACAGGAATCCACATAAAAATATATACAGACAACACTGCATGCATGTTCTACATAAACAGCCAAAGTGGTGCCCGATCACACACTCTATGCCTGAAAGCTATAGCACTTTGGAATTGGTCTCTAGCCCAGGACATTCGCATATCCGCTTGCCACCTTCCTGGAGTCCTCAATTCAATGGAAGATGCCATCAGCAGAGCCCTGCCACAAGAGTACGAATGGGATCTTGACTATGCACGCCTCAGCGACATATTCAATTGATGTTGTTTCCCAGATGTAGATTTATTTGCCACTTCAACCAACCAAAAATGGCCAAGTTATGGCTCAAGGGCGGGCATGGGGAAAGAGTTTTCTGGGGATGCTCTTGTTATAACCTGGAATGCACCCCTACATTAAACTTTTCCCCCATTTCCTCTCCTCAATAGAGTCCTCGTAAAGATTCTGAACTACGAAGCAAAAGTTATCCTCATTGAACCTTGCTGGCCTCAAAAGCCATGGTTTCCCCTCCTACACAGGCTAGCAGTATATCAACCAATCATGCTTCCAAACAATCCCAACACTCTCTATCAACCAGGGACCATATATCCTCACCCACAGTTTTGCACACTCCATCTCAAGATGTGGTACCTACATGGTTACAGGCATAGAACAGCAGTGCTCTCAACAAGTCTGTGATGTCCTCTTACAAAGCAGAGCACCTGCAACAGGAAAAACATACGTGAGCAAATGAACTCGATTTGTTCACTGGGCAACCTCTCATAAAATATGACGCTCCACTTCCTGCTATATTGGAATATCTGTTACACCTCAAACAATCATATCTCTCCCTTAGCTCAGTCAGGGTCCACCTAGCCGTTATTTCAACCTTCCACGCAACAGTGGAAGGCACCACAGTCTTCATACACCCAGTAACCAAGTGATTTTTGAAAGATCTGAAGGCTCTATATCTAGAGGTGGCACCCCCTCAAGAGCCTTGAGACTTACACTTGGTATTAACAACCCTCACAAAACCACCATTTGAACCCATGGCAACATGTTCCCTGCGCCATTTATACTTAAAAATGGCATTCTTAGTAACAATAACATCATCCCGCAGAGTGAGCGAGATGGCTGCCCTGATGGCAGAACCACCTTTCACAATCTTTTTCAAGGACAAGGTCACAATGCAACCACACCCAAAATTCCTCCTCAAGGTGTGCTCCCCTTTCCATTTGAATCAGACAATATACTTACCAGTATTTTTTCCAAAACCCCATACTAATGCATTTGAAGCTCAGATGCACATCCTAAATGTCAGAAGGGCTCTCTCCTTCTACATTGACAGAACAAAATCTTTCAGATCCTCTTCTCAACTTTTCGTCTCTATCACAGATCATAGTAAAGGAAAACAAATTTCATCACAGAGATTGTCACATTGGATCTCAGAATGAATTGCTACTTGTTATTCACTAAACGACCTACCTTCGCCAATTCCGATTCAGGCACACTCCACAAGGGTGGTCGCCACGTCCATTGCTTACCTGAGGAAAATCCCACTGCATGATATATGTGCAGCAGCCATGTAGTCATCAGAAAACACCATTGCAAAACATTATGCACTGACCTCAGGACCCCTCCAGCATACCAAACTAGCTAAGACTATACTACAAATGTCATACTTATCTGATCCAAAGTCCCTGCCTCCATAAGAAAATATTGCTTGAAGTCACCTGATGTGAAGCTCCCCCAGGGATGCCTCTTGATGAAGAAAAGAAAGTTACTCACCTTCCTGTAACTGACGTTCTTCAAGATGAGCGTTCCTGGGAGTGCTCCACTCTACTCCCTTCCTCCCCTCTACTTCGGAATGCCCTTATGATTACATCTATAATACATTATTTGTTGGGTTCCGGATAGAGAAGGAACTGAAGGGATGGGAGCCGCGGATGCGCGATAGTACTGAGGGAGGCTCTCGCGTGCCGCACATGCGGTTCCCGATACACTGCTGAGAAAAAACCATCGAGAACCCCGGGGGTGCAAACCAGCTGGGAGCCCTGTCCCCTAGGAGCCTCATCCAGCATGACAGCAGCAACTCTGATGAGCCCTGTCCCCAGGGTGCCCCGGCTGGGTGGGGCAGAAGTGGGGCAGCGAGCAGCAAAAGCAGGGCAGCTGGCAAGCCCTGTCCCTGGGGTTCCTGGCACAGCATGACAAAGGCAGGGCAGCCTGCAAGCCCTATTCCTGAGGATTACCGGTCAGGAGGAGGAGAATATGCAGTGGCTGAGGAGCTCCAGCCAAGTCTAAGTCCTGCATGCTGGAGCCCAGTGGCAGTAGGGCCGGAGCAAAGCCATCCACAGGGAAGGGATGGGTCAGGTTTTGGGGGTGCCGGATAAGGGAGATCCAACCTTTACAAGTGCAACAACCTTGATTCAGGTCCTCACACTTGCTTTAAATAAAAAAATATAAATTATAAAAAGTTGGACAATTGGTTAGAATGGCTTTTTTAACTGTATTTTAGCACAGCTGCTTCCAAAACTAGGAAGTGTTGTTGAGACAATAGTTTGCTTAATAAGGTCCAGATTGCAACTGACTTCCAAAATGTGACTGATTTCAGTGAGACTAGTGTGACTTATTGCTTGCCAATTGGACTGACCCAAAATAAACAGCTATAATTAAGACAAAATGGAAAAAGTGTCTTTAGAAACCATTTTAAATTTTCCAGCTTACTAGAAAAAAATGTTTGTTCCAGATGCATGTTGTGGTTGGCTCCTATTTTATCTGATCAGCCTGATCTACCCAATTTTAAATCTGATTTCTATAGTCTTGGGATCCGGGTCATAAAAAAAAATTTGAAACCGTATAATGAAAGTGGGAGGGGAGGATGAAAAGAAGCTACTCAACTCATTCTCATTTCAAAACTCATAAGCAATCTTTATGTTCTCATGAGAGGTTATTTAAATAGGTTAGAGGAATAGGACTAGAGAATACATTACAGAAGCAAGCATCTCCAAGAGAATATAAGAAAAGAGAATGGAAAAGAACTAAGAGGAAAAATATAAACATGACAAGGTGAATTTAAAAGAGTGACAGAAAGAAAGTAGTTCAAAATCAAACCTCAATCAAGCTCCAAAATTGTAAATGTTACATTTTCAGTCCTAATTGCTGTCTCTATGAAGGTGGTCTTCAAATGAAAGAATAACAAATGGAATTGCCTTGATAAACATAGCCTATGTTTAGTTTATAGGATTTTGTATCCGTCATTGGTGGGGGATGAATTGCTCATTTTGATCCTTCCTGCCTAGCCAAATATCAATATATTTCTTTCCTCCCTTTTGTTTTCAAGATGCTTCAGCATGCTGCCTTTTTATGTTGCCTTGATTTTCTCAACTACAGCTACTTGATGCTCTCAGTTCTGTCTTCTCTTCACTGTACTGAAACTGACTTTACCGGGATCCCTTATGGAACAGAGGCCAAGATTTTTTAAAAAATGATTATTGGAATTGATTTTGGGTGACTCATTGTTGGGTTACCCAGCTTCTGAGACTTTTATGCTGTCAGAATGAGTTGAGAGGAACTTTAGAGAAGAGTCTCAGGGGGGTAGCTGTGTTAGTTTGTAAATTTAGGAACAATGAATAGTTCTGTGGCACCATATTTTAGTTTGTTTATAAACAGGACTACCCATTGTTTTTAGGGAAGAGAGAGGAGATTAAAAAAAAGCTTGCATAATGTTCAGGACACTTCAATACTTTGTGTGCATGTTTTCAACATGGCTATGTACATGCATCCAGTATATTGCATGTTTTCCTGGTTGAAAGAGACAGACATATAAGCCATATTTGTCATTGTCTGACTAATTCACACTCAACTGTCTCTTGTAACACTCACACCAAGTAGTTTTGCAAGCATGTATATAACTGCTTTTGAATAATTTTGACTGGGCCAGGTACATGGCAAACAGTATATTAAGAACGGTTGTTTTTTCTCCTGTTTCATATAATACACAGGTTTTTTTTCATATATCTGAATGTATTTAATCCTCTGATGTCCCTGTTGCACCCTGGTATCAGTCACTGATTGCATACACTTATGCAGTTTTATTTCTTTATCTTATTTGATTCACATTCCCATAAGGTAATATGCCCTCCTACTTCTCTCCTGCTCCAGCCCCTAAGATAAAATCCTTGTGACTTCATGGATTATCCACTCCAACAGAGAAACTCTCCTGTTGGCATAGTAGCAACTTCACTAAATGACTACAACCACACATCTGCACTGCTTCAGTGTAACAAATGAAGACAAACCCTTAGCCTTACTGGCAAGATGAATTTGTTCTGGATAGTCGGAATAATTGTGCAATTCCTCCCCCCTTGCAAAAAAAATACTCTGAGTTGGCTCATGAAACTGTGGGAGATCTATATTGATTTTTTGAATATATTATATCTCCATGGATTTAGTGGTTATTGTGCTATGGGTGGGTCTAGGGAATCCTAAGGATTAATTCCATCTAGAACCCACCCATGGCTAATTCACTTGCCTGGTGCTCAAATGCACACCACAGTATATACACTGGTAGAAGAGTACCTCTGAACTCATTTCACATAAACCAGATTCAGGAGCCCTGCTCAAAACCTGAGGAAATTGAGGTTGAATCTACTTACACTGGCAAAGAAAGTCTACATTAAGGAAAGAGAGAGAGAGAGAGAGAGAGAGAGAGAGAAAGAGTAGACTTTTTATTATTTTAACTCTTTCCCCCCCTCCCCCTGTGTTCATATGGACAAATAAATAATGCTTCCTTTGAAGTGTCCTGAGTCACTGCAATTTCACACTGGTCACAAGCTCCCAAAGTGAATCTTATAAAGCTAACTAAGCCTACGGAGGTAATACTGTTGTATTCAGGATAAATTATCACCAGGTCAGCAGTCTAAAATCCTCAGTCTAAAAGTGGATTTAATTATGAGATTCTACTCTGAGACAACTCTACCTTTAGGTCTAACACTTGGAAAGGGTAACACAGTTACAAAGGTCCCCTAATTTATAACAGGTTCCTTTAAAAAATTCTAGATATACATATTTTTATGTCCTTCTGCCAGATCAATTAAATCATATCATTATAAAACATGTATAATTTACTGATGACCCCAGGGAAAAATCACTGTATTTTTAATTCATTAACAATATTGAAAAAAACATGGTAATCATCATAGTATAAACTGACTGAGACAAATTAAACAATTTATATACCTGAGATTTTTACCATGATGTATTCACCAAGCAGTCTTTAAGACAGGATTAGTAAATTGTTTAAGAAATGGCCATCTGAAAACTGGATATGACTTTCTGTCAATGAATGTGATGGAGAAATGGAAACCAGCTGATGGGGAAAAGGCATATTATATTGATTTATAAAGAACGCAATATATTTCAACAAGTAAATCAGTTTGAACTGAAACAATTACATTCCTCAATAATAAATGCAAGCAAGTGTATTAGGTCTAAAGTCATTAAGTGAGGCTTTATTTAATCTTTAAAGTCAGTGTGACAGTACAGTGAAAAAGTGATATTCATAGGGCTGTACAATTTAAATATATTCAGATTAAAAATGAGAAATGTATCTGGTATTGTCACAGAGCAGCATGTACAATCTATAAGACAAATGGTAAAAATAACTATTGAAATGTAATGATTCAATTAAGGAGTTACTGCACAATATGTAAATTGAATTTCTTTCATAATAATGTGCTAAATTTTAGTATCCATTTTCAGAATCTTTTAAAAATAATGTTTAGATACTTATATCATATTCCTCTTGAATAATAAGTATACAGGTAAGTTATTAAAACTAAATGAAATATGTAACACACATGCCACCCATTATGAATATACAAAGCTGTGAGAACTCCCGTGGCTTGTTATCTTTAAAAGCATATTAAATGATGGGTAAAACTTATAAGAGGAAAGCAAAATGTTTTGATTTTAAAGAAGTCAGTTTCCTTTTTTATTGTTTCTGGGATGCACAAAAAGGAAAGCAGTCCCTCTTTGCCCTCAGTTACATGTAGATTACTCAGACAACTTCTCCAAAAAGTGTGTGTGTGTGTGTGTGTGTGTCTGTATAGCTATGTAGCTATAACTCTATATAAAGACATATCCAGGAATTTCTTTGTGTAATAAAGTATGGATATTTAAGAAAGATTGAATGGAGGTGTCAGTATTACTTTGAATGCTTGTCAGTATTACCGTACTTTGGAATTTCTTGTCAGTATTACTTTGAATGCTAGAGCTGTACTGTCATCTACTAGTTCCAGACTAGAGTCCTATATGATTTCTCTGAGACCTCTCAGCGGTATAAAGATCACAGCTAGTAGATACTGAAAAAATTGCTTGCATACAATGTTGCTTTTGGGCAATGTGAGACAGTTGGTATTCCATGCTCGAGAACGAGAAAGGAAGAACCAAACCTATATCTCAAGAATGCCTTTGCTGAGCATTACCAAACATGTGAGATCCTTGATCCATAATGTACCTAATCTCTGTGGTGTTTAGGTGTCATTAAAGATTTGTCTGTACCAAACTACCAGAAATGCTGCAAAAGAATGTCTTTTATCTGGCATTTGCCAAAGTTTTGAGGGAATTTATTTTTATTTTTGTTAAGTGTTTACAGTAATTAAATTAAACTGCCCATTTATGACAATTTGAGAAATATAAATAATAGAGTAGATCATCATCTGTCTAAATTAGTGTGCCTCCACTGAGAATCTCATCCAGTAATTTGCTACTTCGGGATCTTTGAAAGGGCCCCAGAACCTTTAAATAGTTTATACTGAGAAATAAAACAATACCTGCACTGCTGATAAACATCAAAATGCTTATGTTATAGTAGACATCTATTTTCAGATTATTTTCTTATAGAAAATGTCATTTTTAAGCAAAACTTTTCTGGTTTTCAGTAGACTGTGTTGGTATCTGTGTCTGCTTACATGAACTCTCAGGCATTCAGCCATGGCAAAATACCCACCTCTTTATTCCAACATACCTTTTGCAATCATTCTCCATCTTTATTATGGTACCAGTAAAAAAAACCTAGGTATTCAGAAAGGCAAGCTATTGCCTCCTGAAAAGACATGTGCTGCAGATGGTTTGTCTTTGGCAAATATACATCTGTACATAATTTGGCAAATGTGTGACATTCTGTTTGCCAACTAGCCTGCTGTAGCCAGATATTTTTGGACTATTCCTATAAATACTACAATTGGCAGGGAGAGAGACCTTCTTTCTCTCAATTAACCTGGATACTCTTTAAAAATTAACCAGATTTTTAAATAAACAGTTAAAAATATGGATAGAAGAAGAGGAATACCTCCCATACGTTAATGGTGCTTTTTTTTCTTTTGGAAAATGTTGATTCATTAAAATAGTCTATGAGAATATATCAGAGTCAATGAAATTTTGTTTAGGAAAAACAACAAAATGAAGCATTTGATAAGGTCAAATCATTATTTGATAAGGTCAAGTTGTTATTAGAAACATAATATTGTAGGTCTGGAATGGTCTTTGAGAGGTCATCTAGCCCAGCTCTCTGCACTCAAGACAGGGTTAAGAGTTATCTAGATTATCTTTGACAAGCTAGATCACTTTCCAGATTTGACTCCTACTGCATTGTCTTATGCAAGTTCCGAAAGAGACATATACATGTAATGTTATGCTGCACTGCCGACCGATAAGATGAAAAACAAAGGATTTGTTCCTGTACAGAATGCTGCCTCCCAAAATAATAGAATGAACAAGTACAATAGGAAATTCAAAACTTGTGTTTTATGTTGCTGAAATATGCTTGAAGTTTTAAAAAGATATTCCTTGATTCTTCAAAATAAAGTTCCAGAAAGCTAAAAAAGAGTAGAAAATCTCTGCATTTCTTGCATCTTATTAAGCAACATTTGGATGTTAAAATATGTATTTGAAATTTAAGTTTCTCTCTTAACATATGTCAGTTTGGACCGTTAAAGGTTATATTTTTTAATGGAAAAGTACAGCCATAATGTTAGTTGCTATTAATAAAGGCAACTACCAATAGCAAATGAAATATTTAGAAGGAGGAAGGTTTTTTTTTCTTCCCATAAAAGGTTATATGTATTCTATCTTGAGAAATATTGAAGGTATCACTACTCTGTGTTAAGAGGTTTTAAATAACAAATCATTTTACCCAAAGGGCCTGAATAATTTCCACACAAAATTGTCCCTTAGAAAATGTCAGAACCATTTACAGTGATTAATGAAAAAAGAACTTTTAGTACTCATAATATTTTACAAGGGCAATTGCTTCAGTATGTTTCAATAAATCAGTTATGCAAACTCCCTTCATTTGGAATATGGAATGTTGCTTTTTGTCTTATCTACCAAATCTAAAAAGGTAGCTTTGAATGAACAAATTTTACAAAACCATGCGGCAGGCAAATACAGCAATGTAGTAGTTTGTCTTGCTGAACAATATCAGAGCTAGAGAAAATATGAGATAGGGATATAGAGAAAAAACCCATATCACTATAGTTAATGAATTAATGAATACTTGAAATATATCAGTAACCTTCTTCCTCTCTTTCTTATGTAGCAAAGGTTGAAATTTCAGACACCATTTTTTATTTCAAACATTAAGGTGATTTTCTTTAAAGTTCTAAAGCAAGATTACTATTCAAGCCCTTGCTGATTATCCTGAAAAAAAATCCTTTGAAGAATGATTCTTTGGTTTACTGGTACTTGCAGCACTAAATTAAGATTGATTGTAGTTGTGTGAGATAGACATGTTGCAGTACACGAGGACTTAATGACATTCTTTCAAAGTCATGGCTGTGCAGTGTGCACTTATTTATAGTTGTATGATTGGAAGGTTCGTGCATTTGTAATATACCTTTGTTCACTTGCATATAATTGTCCACAATGGAATTCCTTGAACCTCTTTTGAAGCATTTTGTACTGATCAAACTCAGAGACATAACACTGAAACACAAGTCATGATGCTTGTTTGATCTGGTAGGGGAAGTCCTATATTTTATGATGACATTGTCGAGGAATCTTTGTCCCTGCAGTGACTTAAGCAAATCTCCATCTTAACTATGGGGAATTCTAGATCAGATTCTTGGCTCTGATCAGTTACCTAAATTGCCAACTGCTAGCTGGGAATGAAAAGAGCACTGTGTGTTCAAACTGAGTCATCTCCCTGCTATTCCCCTACATGTATTGTATAAAGGTCTTACAGTTCTTACATATACAAGCAGCCCCAATGGAGATTGGTCTGCTTATGAGTATAAAAACTGATCATGCAAATAAGGATTTAACCTATAGAATGATTGAAGGTATCACTACTCTGTGTTAAGAGGTTAAGAGGTCCCATGAAATTTGCTAGTCAATCAGAAAAGAACAAACAATTTATTCTACTGCCTTAGGTAAATAACTCCATTGACTTCAGTGGAATAAATATCTATGTTTTTACTTTTATAGCCACTGTAGTGGGACGACTGCCCCACACTGACTGGAATAGATTAATGCAGGCTAAATGGAGCCTACGCAGAGCCATGGGCAATTAGGGAGAAGTTTTTATGAAGCCAATCAGCTGTAGCTTGCTGGAGCCGCCCTGTATAAAAGGAGCTGCTCAGCAGAGTAGGCAGGAAAGGTGCAGGACCTGATTCCCAGAGAAGCACTTTCAGGAGAGCAGTTCTGGACAGGTTCAGAGGGACTAGAGAGGGAGGTACCACCCTGATACCTGCCAGGCTTCTGGTCTTGCTACAAGGACCAAGAGGATGCAAAAGGGAATTGGCCCAGGGAACAAGAGGAAGTGGAGAGAGAGTGAAGCAGGTAGGAGAAGGCTGCCATTGGAGGGTCTCTGGGTCATGACCCAGAGTAGTAGATGGGCCTGGGTCATTAATTTCCTCTTTGCACCACACCTTGCCACAAAGACGTGACCAGTGCAGATTGTAGACCCTGAGACTTTGGGGCCGCAGTTGGTCTCTTTGGAAGTTGATATGGAAAACTGCTGATACCGCCTGGTAGGAGGATATGGCCCATATAGACTGTGGCTTTCCCCTGAGACAGAGGGTCTAGGCTTGGAGGCCACTGTTAGCCACAATGGAAGAAGAGACAAAGGACTGCTGATAAATCCCTGTAAGGGAGACCTCTTTAGTGGGCATTGCTGGAGGGCAGAGTCCTAAAGAGGGCACCATGATCTGGGAGTGACATGGGTCTAGAGTCCAAATGTGAACAGAGTAAGGGGTGAGATACCAGCCAGAAAGAGGCACCCTGCCGACAACAGAGCTCATTCCCAGTGCTACCGGGAGGTGAAACAGCAGTGACAGTCACCATTACTAGAATAAGAGTGCATAAGCATAAACAAGGGCTGCAGGAAAAGGAAGGAGTCCACATTCTTCCCCAAGCAATGTCTTACCACTTGTAGAATAATATGCAATTCAGTGGTGCAAAGGGTAGAATCTTTTATGACCTTAGCAAATGAGCAGCTTACTGAAGCATGATGTTTTATTATCCTTTTAACTTTGATTTTATAGCTCCACAGTTATTGGTCAGCGCTTTTTAAAATCCAACACTATTTGCTTTGCTGAGCTTCTCTGTCCATGAACCTAGCAGATGAATGAGAGCATGTCTTTTCACTTGTTCCAAATGAACAGCCTTTAAGTCTCAATTGCTCCTCTTGTTCTGATATGGGAGATAGTAAATGAGGGGAAATGACCACTTTTCATCATACTTCATGATTTTTTAAATGCCTCAATCAAATCTTCAATAGCTTTTCTACTTTCCTACTTAGTTACTTCCTCTCACTTTCCCCCTGCCTCTTACCCAATAATGTTCCAGGGCCAACTCTTTAGATGCTATAGATCAACACAACCCCATGGATTTAAATGAAGATCTGATGCACTACATAAATGGCTCCATACATTTAAAATGTGCTAATCAACATCTGATTGAACCAAAGTAATTAAAAAGTGCCTCCATAGCATCAGAGCCTCTCTTACATGTCCATACTGGAATACTTCTCAACACCCACGTTTTAAAAACCTGTGTCAGACTCCCTAACCCCAGCAGAATTACAGGATGTAGAAGTAGTGAAGCAATTGTCAGGGGAAGGGTATTTGCCTTCTGGATTTTGAGTCTTGATGGTTCAAATTTTCAAGCTTTTTCGGCAGCTACAAGAGCTCGAACATTGCTTCTCCTTAATGAAAGTTGAGATTTGCATGATTTTCATGGCAAATGAGACTTTAAGAAAAAAGACCTAATATCATAATCTTCATGGTATGATTGTAAATAGGCTACATTACAGCCCCTTTTGCCTAAAGAATAGAGAAACTGAGACTCCTATCCACAAAGGAACAGAAGCATTTTAATGCCTGTGGTTTTGGATGTCATGAATAACTGGGATCCAGAAAGCCAGAGAAAGGCTGGCATAGATCTATACAGATAGAATCTATACAATAAATTGGGAGTGACAGGGATCCACCATTAGAATAGGATCCACAAAATCCAGTCTGTGGGAGCTGCTGATGAGACACGTATGTCCTAGGCCACCCTCAGGTACAGGAATTTAGTATCTATCTCTTCTTGGGATTCACAGCTGGGACCACTCCTGGATTCAGGCTGTTTAGGTGCTAACTGGAGTGGGTGCCAACCTCATTCCACACAAAATGTTTTGGGGAGAAAAAAGGCATCCTTGACAGCTTTTAGTCCTGTGGTCATGGTGCTTGAGCTCATGGGAGATCTCATTTTACTTCCCCTTCTCCCTGATGAGAAGAGATTTGAATAGGGATTCCCCATCTCTCAGCTCAGTGCTTCACCTTGATTGTAGAGTCATTCTCACTCTCTCACAGAATCCATATCTAATAAGTGGGACGGCTTCAGCATGATACTGTAGAGACTGGTTTAGAACACTGGCCTAGAAGGCACCAGAGCTCTGTTCATATCATTTCTACCTCTCTGGCAAAGAGTAATTGAATAGAGGAGTGGGAGGGGTCGGACAAACATATTACCAACAATTCCCTCTTCTTTTAACCAAAGAAACACCAGCACTGGAGTGTTTGATGAGTGTAAACTGTCATAGATGGATAGGGTCAATAGTGAAGGTAAACAAGTTTCCAAACATTATGAATTAATAGTTTTTAAAACAACTGTTTATATTTCCTCAATAAATGAATGCAGAATATACAGCATGGGTGTAACATGCTCCCTATGGAAGATACTGGTCCCTGACAATCTCATTCTACCTTAGCTGTGATTTGCTCATGCTCTTTGAGCACATTACAGTATTCCAATAGTGAGATTAGAAAAGCATGAGTATTACAAGCCAATGGACACTAAACCCTCCTATGCAATATGGAGTTTGGAATCAGAAAGTAAAGATAATCTCCTACGAATACTTTTGTCTCATACATTCATTATGTAGTATCAGAATAAAATGTAATCATCAGTAAAAAGAAAACAATGTGGTACCTGAATTCTTCAGTCTACCAGGAGATGGTTGCTTCTAAACTTTCTTAAAAGAAAATGGTACTACAGAGAGATGAGAGTTGCTGAAATCCTTCAACCCGCTGCATGTGGCAGGTTCAAAGTGATTGGAGATATGTGTTATGATAACCTAAGAGTACAAGCTCAGCCATCTTGCTGTTTACTCCTTCCTCTAAATGACTAATAAGAATATTAAATAAATCTAGTTCTAGTACAGTCCCTAGGTAATTGACTTAAACCATTTCCCAGGGGGTACCTATGAACTAAAATCACTTAATTGATTTTTATTATGACTTTTGACCCTTTTCCCATGTCTGTTTATTTTCTAAGTACTCTTTTTTATAAGGGACATTATATGAAAAGCCTTTTGAGTAACCAAATAAATTATGTCCACTAGCTAACCCTTGACTTTTTCAAAGAATGCTAAAAAGCTAGAGGCATGGGCTAGATTCTCTGCTGATGTGCTTCAGTGGAGCTGCACTGATTTACATCAGCTGAGGTGACCCATGGTTTTCCCTTGCAGGAACAATGTCCTTTTCAGCTAATCAATTTACTGAGAGACTCTATCAAGTTTTGTTCTATTCAGTCTTTAATGAGCAATTCAAGCTATTTACCCTATCATCATAACTCTGTAAAAGGTGATGCAGATGTACTGTGATGTGAACAAGTTTTCAGGAGATGGCTGGCACAGTTGGTGCTCTACCAGAGTTAAGGTTGTTGTGTTACAGCACAACAGGAGATTTAAACCATTTATGTTGTAAAAATCCCACTGAAATGGTCAAAACCAAAGCATGTGCACTTTTTGAAGGTTTCGTGGTTATTTGATGAAAAATTAACTGATGCAGAAAAAATACTAAAAGTTTAAAAATTGCTTCTTTGATCAATTTTCATTGAATTATCTCTTTTTTTTTCTTTGTGATCATTTGATAAGAAATTTAAAACACAGTGAGCCCAGTAGTCTGGCCATATTTCTGCTCCATTACTAAACTATTAGTTGTATGTTGATAATGTTTATCTGTACTGCATTTTATAACATTTTAATCATGACAAAAATATTGAACTATACATACTGTCACTCATTGAGAGAATCATTCACGAAATATGCTGAAGCTTAGGGGATAGTTCCCTGAGATGGAAAGAGTAAATCAGCCATTTAAATTTTGCTTCTCCTAATTACTGTTCAAATCCTTTTGAATTCTCTATTTAAAGAGGAGTTAGCTGAGAGCTTAGTCAAGGTCATTTCAGAATCCAGATTTCTAAGACTACAAATCACACTCTTAGGCTAGGTATACACTACAGAGGAAGGTAGAATTAAGAGATTCAATTCCAGCTATGTTAATTATGTAGCTGGAGTCAATGAACCTTAATTTAAGTTTCTGCACAGTTTCCACAGTGGGAGGTCGACAGAAGCAACTGCTCCGTTGGCTTCCCTTCCTCATCATGAGGAGCAGGGTGCCAATGGAAGTGCCCACTGAGTTTGAGTTAGTGGATCCTTAATAGACCTACTAAATCAAACCCTGCAAGTTCGATCACAGCAGCATTGCTCTTCCATGTAGTAAGGACATGGCCTTAGAGCAGGGGTAGGAAACCTCAGGCCCAGGGGCTAGATGTGGCCCCAGGCTTGACTAGATCCAGCCCCTGAGGCTCAGGGCTCTCCCCCAGCATTGGGGAACTGGCACTGGTGCTCCAGCCTCCCTGCTGTCACATGATGGGGCTAGAGCATACAAAATCTATTAGCCTGGGCCCCCTAGGCTCTGGCGTGCAGGGGGAATGTGGCCCCTCCTAAGCCAGGGGCCATGTCAGTGAGAGTGAGTGGTCCTCTGTCCTCTGTGAGCCATTGACTCCCCAATCACTGGCCTAGAATCTGCATGACAGTACATTTTAGTGATATAGCCAGTATGGATTATCCTATCTTTTACCACCATGAACCAGACTCCTCTCCCTGTGCCTAAGATAGTCACCAGTACTAACTAGTGTATTTCTATGAGTACGTCTAGACTACAGGCTTTTGTCAACAGAGGCTTTGTCGACAGATACTTTACTTCCTGATTATCAGATAATCAATTTACTGTGAGACCCTATCAAGTTTTGTCCCATTGAGTGTTTAATGAGCAATTCAAGCCATTTACCCTTTGAGGCTGATACTGTCAACAAAGCCTCTGTCGAAAAAGAGCAACTAGACTATAATGCCTTTTTTTGACAGAGTTATGTCGAAAAAAGGCGCTATTAAATCCACACTATGCTTTTTCAAAAGAGAGCGTCTAGACTACAGCTAGTTCTGTCGACAAAGCAAGCCACTTTTTCGACAGAGAATCTAGATGCTCTCTTTTGAAAAAGCACAGTGTGGATGCATTAGTGCCTTTTTTCGACATAACTCTATCGAAAAAAGACATTATTCCTCATAAAATGAGGTTTACCGCTGTTGACAAAACGGATGCATTCTGTTAACTTACTGTTAACAGAACTCGGCGGTAGTGTAGACACAGGTATACTTTTGTCAACAAAAGTCCACTTACAACCCTCAGGGTACATCTAGACTACATGCCCCTGGCAACAGAGGCATGTAGATTAGGCTACCTGGCATAGGAAAATGAAACAGCGATTTAAATAATTGCCGCATCATTTAAATTTAAATGGCTGCTGCGCTGAGCCGATCAGCTGTTTGTCAGCTCAGCGTGGTAGTCTGGACGCTCTGCGGTCGACATCAAAGGCATTTGTTGACCTCCCAGGTAAACCTCATCCCAGAAGGCATACCTCAGAGGTCGACAAATGCCTTTGATGTCAACCGCTGAGCGTCCAGACTACCATGCTGAGCCAATAAACAGCTGATCGGCTCAGCGCAGCAGCCATTTAAATTTAAATGATGCGGCAATTATTTAAATCGCCGCTTCATTTTCCTGTGCCGGGTAGCCTAATCTATATGCCCGTCGCCAGAGGCATGTAGTCTAGACGTACCCTCAGTGTCATATCCTTCATCTATGGTTGGTCTAGCAACCTTCATCTATAGTTGGGTTAGCAACTATTCCTAGAGACCTATGATTATACTCTGCCACCTACCTATTTGAGGGGATGCTATGGCTGCCTATGACTCACGCAGTGAGAAAACTGATTTTAAAAACATTCTGTATGTAAAAACTATGATCTGATAATAAGGGAGTAAAGCAACACAATGCACATTGCAGGTATTTCTTGCATATTTTCATGGTGTAACCCCCGGCCACTGACTCGTACAGGCAGGTAGAATGACAGGATAAGAAGGATGTGATTTTATTCAGCCAACAGCCCTCCACTCTTTAAAACCTGGGATCAGCCCAATTTGGGGACCTTCCTTGCCTTTCCATTGTACAAGAGTTACAAGCCTGAAGAACAGAGGTTGTCATCCCTTGGTATCAAATGCTAGGGGCCACTACCTCATTTCCTACCTTGTTTAGGGAATATCTTCTCATTTTAATTACTCAGGGAACCAGACCTCCTGTGGAATGAGTACCTGCACTCAACACTTGCCCCCAGGAGGCATGGGAACAGAGGTTGATGCATAATGTATAGCAACCTCCAGAACTTTAAAGGGTATTTCTATACTGAAATGTAAGCCCCTGGTTAGTGGATTTAAGTCAGCAGACCCTGGGTAGATAACTCAAGGCTTGAGCATCTACACCAATTGTCAATACATTTCTAGCCTGGGTTTGAGCTTAAGGCTCTGGTGTCTTCACTTCAGCATGCATAATAGAGTCAAACCAATCATATCTCAGACTCCTTAGAGCTCCCCTGAAATGTATCCACTCTAGCCTTTGGTTTGTGATAACTATGGGAAAACTTGACTGCCTGCCCAGCATGTTATAGGATGTTTAAAAAGCTTTCCAACATGCCTGGCAGAGCAGTCATTTTGGTTTGTATGCCTCAGCAACATGATGGAGGTGCCATATGAAGAATTTCCCTCCCTTACACTTTTACTCCTATTTTAGGAAACTGGCATAGTGTCTGTGGGATGCTGGTAGATATTTTGGCAATTTCTTCTGACCCACCAAAGTCACCTGATGGAGCTTATCACAGAGTAGGAGGAGGAAGAGGGGGGGTCACACATGTCAGATTAGCTGATGCTGCTTATGACACTCAGTATAGCCACTGATGCCCACTAAGTACTTCTGAAATAGGACTACAAGCACAGACTGTGTCATCTTCTCATCCTAGGTAGTGGGTCCAGAGGTTTTGTACCACAAAAAGAAAACCATGGGGATGTGGTGGCAAACAGCAAAACCATTTACAGGCCAGGAAACCGCTATTGTTGCATGGCCCCAAGTTTCCTATTCCTCTTTCCCTTACTTACAGATTTGCCACACACTTGGTGCTATGATAACCAGCCTGACAATAGGTACCAACTCCATGATCCTCTGGGTTTGGCACACCCATTGAGGAAAATTAGAAAGTTTTCAGCACACAATGGCAGCCAAGCTCCCCATTTTGCTCCCCTTCCCTCCAGTGCTTCTTGCCTACCAGCTGATTCATGACATAAAGGGGCTCTGGGAGGGAGAGGGAGGAGCAGATAGGGGTATGCCTTTGGGATGGGGCAGGGCAGGGTGAGGTAAGGACTTGGGGGCTGAGTTGAAATGAGGGCAGAACACCCCCTTCCCTCCAGCCACAGCAGGAATCTATTTCCTCTCACCTCTGGACATGCCTTTCATCTTCCTATAGGTGGAGGTACAGCAAGCAGAAAAGGTTAAAGGTCCTGGAACAGGAGAAGACACAGGGCACTATTGCCTCAAATAGCTCAGTGCAGTAGCACAGAAACAATCCTTGTGGAATTTCAAGAACATAAAATGTTACTTTTCAAAACAACTTCAATATATTATGAGAGGGATTATTCAATATATTATGAGAAGCTCCCAAGGATACTGTCTGGTTACTCATAGCAGAAGAAGTGTACAGACAATGGTACATTTTGTTAAAAGTTCTTTTTTCCCAAAACAATTGAAGAACAGCTTGAGTTGAGAGGGGAGGCAATGGATGGTTGTGCTACAAAAGTTTTCTCCATCATTTCAGGCCTTCCACATTTTGGAAGGTGTAACAGGTCTTGTGGGGTATGTCTAGACTACATGCCTCTCTCGTTAGAGTCATGTAGATTAGGCTACCCGGCATAGGGAAATGAAGCCGCGATTTAAATAATCGCGGCTTCATTTAAATTAAAATGGCTGCCACGCTTTGCTGACCAGCTGATGATCAGCTGTTTGTCGGCAGATCGGGGCAGTCTAGACACGGAAGCCTTTGTTGACTGGCGCAGGTAAATCTGGTTTCACGAGGCATATCTGTGCCGGTCGACAAAGGCTTCCTTGTCGACCATGGCGCGTCTAGACTGCCCCGATCTGCCAACAAACAGCTGATCGTTAGCTGGTTGGCAGAGCACAGCAGCCATTTTAATTTAAATGAAGCCGTGATTATTTAAATCACGGCTTCATTTCCTTTCTCTATGCCAGGTTGCCTAATCTACATGCCTCTGACGACAGAGGCATGTAGTCTAGACATACCTGTGGTGCCCAGTTGGCAGGGAGATGTAATTCCAAAATGTTAGGCGGGAACCAGCAGTGTATTCAACCAAACATATATATGTGCTTTTTAGTCACTACAGGTAGAGTGAGGGTATGTCTACACTACAGCGCTAATTCGAACTAACTTAGTTCGAATTAGTTAATTTGAACTAAGCTAATTTGAACTAACGCGTCTAGAACTAAAAACTAGTTCGAATTAGCGTTTTGCTAATTCAAACTAGCATGTCCACATTAAGTGGACCTTGAACAGGGCTTAAGGATGGCCGGAAGCAGTGCCGGCAGGGCATCAGAGGAGGACTTAGGGCGTGGAGATGCTGTCTCAGGCTAGCCGAGGGCTGTGCTTAAAGGGTCCCAACCCCCACCGCGGACAGACAGTTCTCAGGGGTGCCTCGCTTGAAAACCAGTCCTGGCTTGGAGTGCCCGGAGTGCCCACACAGGGCACATCACACCACTCGGCCATCAGCCCGGCTGCACTTGCCGCAGGCTGCCATCTGGGGAGAGGGGGCAATTGGGGGGCTGCAAGAGAGCTTCCACCCCCAGAAGCCCACAGAGCCAGCCCAGTCCTCCCCATCGGGGGCTCGTGCCCCATTCCTCCCTCACATCCTTCCGCTTACCCTTCCCTAGCCCCTTTTCTTGATGTACAAAATAAAGGACAATTGTGTTCAAAAATGGAATCTGTCTTTATTGAACAAAACTGGGGGAGACTGGGAAAAGGAGGTGGGAGAGGGGAAGAGAGAGGCTGGGAGAGGGGAGGGCAACTAAAATGATCAGGGGTTGGGAACAGGTCCCATATGAAGTGAGGCTAAAGAGACTGGGACTTCTCAGCTTAGAAAAGAGGAGACTGAGGGGGACAGGATAGAGGTCTCTAAAAGCAGGAGTTGGGTGGAGACGGTGCATACAGAAAAGTTCTTCATTAGTTCCCATAAAGAAGGACTAGAGGACAAAAAAGGAAAGGAATGGGTAGCAGGCTTCAAACTAGTAACAGAAAGTTGTTCTTCACAAAGCAAAGAGTCAACCTGTGGAACTCCTTGCTGCAGAAGGCTGTGAAGGCTACAACTAGAACAGAGTTTAAAGGGAAGTGAGATCAAGTCATGGAGGTTGGGTCCATGGAGTGCTATTAGCCAGGGGGTAGGAGTGGTGTCCCTGCCCAAAGTTTGTGGAAGGCTGGAGAGGGATGGCACGAGACAAATGGCTTGGTCACTGTCTTCAGTCCATCCCCTCCAGGGTCCCTAGGGTTGGCCGCTGTCGGCAGACAAGCTACTGGGCTAGATGGACCTTTGGTCTGACCCAGGACGGCCATTGTAAGCTCAGGGCTCAGGGTCAGGGCTCTCAGTGGACCCCCTTGATTTTCATGCACACCTGCTCCTGGGTGGCCAGGCTGGCAGCTTTCCTGCCCTAGATGGCCACCTTCCTGTGCCTAGTGCGGAGATCATGGACGAGGTCCACGATGTCCGCACTAGCTCAGGCGGGTGCCCGCCTCTTGCGGTCCCGGGCAAGCTCCCGGGAGTCGCCAGCCTGGTGCCAGGAAGAGGGGGAGGGCTGGGGGGCATCGGGTGGCTGGCTCGAGCCGTGCCAGGTGCAGGGTCTGCTGGCTGGGTGCTGGCAGGCTTGCACCTGGAACGGGCACCGTAGCCAGCCCGTGCTCCTTTAAGGGGTCCGGGGCCGGGAGGGGGGCAATAGAGTTTCCCTGGTGTTGGCCAGAGTGGCCACCAGGGAAACCTGGGAAGCCTTAGCCTCCCACTAGTTTGAATTAAGGGGCTACACAGCCCTTAATTCGAACTAGCTAGTTCGAACTAGGCGTTAGTCCTTGTAAAATGAGGTTTACCTAGTTCGAACTAAGCGCTCCGCTAGTTCGAATTAAATTCGAACTAGAAGAGCGCTAGTGTAGCGCCTATTAAAGTTAGTTCGAACTAACGTCCGTTAGTTCGAACTAACTCTGTAGTGTAGACATACCCTGAGATGGTCAGCTACTGAAATGGCCTGGCAAAATACCCATATTTAGAGGAAGGGTGCATCTGGAGTTTTACTAGAGGAAATTTTACAATTCATAAGGGAATCAACAGGATACTTTGTTAGCTTCCAGTTGGCTTAGCCTTTTATAACTATGCTGAAATAAAGAATTCCACAGCCTTCCTTCTATCCCTATGCCTCCCTTCCCTGCACATGCACATACACATATTATTGGACAAAATTTCCAACTCCAGTCAAATTTGGGACACATGATTTTGTCACCTATGGAGTACTTTTAATTGAAATCGACTATATTTGTGAATGGATAACATTTTTTCCTCCCCTCCCTCTGATCCCCCAATTCCCCATCTCTTGGTGGCTCATTAAACAGAATGATATTTTTACTGACATGGCAATGTAAGTGTAAGCAGGGTCAGGGTAAACTCTATCCTGACATCTAGTGGTGAACTGTGGCAAGTGGTGCACAGAGACTTCAGGGGCTGAGCCCAATTTGCATAGACACACCCACCCTGTCTAGTATGTGCCACAGCAGCCCAAATCGTCACTTTGGCCACTGTGGGAGCCCCAGTCTCTCTGTTATTGAGGCAGAGGGGATAAAAGTGTTACCCTGATTATGCGAATCAAGGACAATGGAATGGTGGAACTGTTTATGACAGAGGGATTCGCCATAAACTAAGTAGCACTCGCTAGACAAGGGGCATGGGTTCCAAACCCAGTCAAATTGAGGGAGGTTGGGGACAGGTCTTGGTACCTGGTGGTGGGGCCCTGGCTGAGGGCCTAAACAACGCAGATTGCACTCTTTCCACTGTGGAATATCAGAGTTAATTTAGATTCCATTAGGAGTCTAGTTGTGAGCTGTGGAGCTAACTTTGCTGTGGGTCAGCGCTATGAGAGCTGAAATCACTGTTGCTGCGGGGAGCCTGGCACTGTGCTGTGGACAAGAGCTGAAATCACTGTTGCTGAGGGGAGCCTGGTGCTGTGCTGCTAGCAGAGCAGTTTGCAAGGGGCAACCAGCAAGCGCAGGCGGACAGTAGATGCAGCTGGCGGGGTGGCTGATGGCGGCCTGCGGCTGGTAAGAGCGGCAGCTGGCGGAGCAGCGGCTGGCAGCCCGGAGCGTGGACCGAGACGGTTGGCGGATTTGCGGAGCCGGACAGTGGAGGCGGCTTACCCGACGACAAGTGGAGTGTGGCGGAGTGACTCGTGTTGACGGCGGCGGCACGGAGAGGCGGAGCCACCGCCGGGCCACGTAAGGTGCATCGATCCCCCACCCCTCCAGGTTGGGATGGTGGAACCCTGCCGGGTGGACTTTTGAACCCTGGGACGGCACTGACCCAGGGCTGAGACTCTTGGGGTGTTGGACTTTTAGGACGTTGGGGAGATTTGTGGCTGGGGGGAGGGCCTTTGCTCATTGTTTGGTTGGTAAATCCGAGTTGTGGTGTTTCCCCAATTTAATGCAGATGTCGGTTACCTCATGTTATTAAAGGTTTGCTACTACACTGAGGCTCTGTGCTTGCGAGAGGGGAAGAATTGCCTCTTTTGAGGCACCCAGAGGTGTATGTAAGATTTCCCAGGTCACTGGGTGGGGGCTCGAGCCGGTGTTGTATTACCTCGTTGGGAGGAGACCCCTAGATACTGAACCCGGCCCTTGCTGCTGCTATTTACTGGGCCTGGCAGAAGGGTTACATAAGATTAATACTTGAAAGAAAAACCAGGGGGCTATGCCCCATACTTGCTATGCTTGCCAACCCCCCTCTGTCTGCCACAGTTGTATCATAGCCTCTCCTGCTACCTATGCCTCAGCAGGGAGCTGCCACCAGCCCTTTCTGTAGCCAGATGGGGGCTGGACTGCAGGGCCTGCCTGAGGATCAGGGCTGGGGACAGGATGCTGTGGCCAGATAGGGGCTGGGCCCCAATTAGGGCCTTGTTGGCCAGGCTTCATTTAAATAAAATAAAATATTATGACCAACACACAAAAGTTTCAACATTGTCTTTATTTATAGCAGGGGAGGGAAACATTTTTTTGGGTCAGGAGCCACCAACCCACAGAAAAATCAATTGGATGCCACACAAGTGAGAAGGGAAAAAAAGCCCCTCCAAAAAACCCCAAGCCTCACTGATATGACCCCCAAATGAAACAGCTCACTCCAGGGTGGAGGGAGAGGACTGAGGTTCAAGGCCTCAGGCCATGTTAACTTTCCTGGGGTTCCAGGGTTAGTCGATTTTGTGGACACTCTAGGCTCTGGGATGGGACCAAAAATGTGGGGTTCAGTGAGTGGGATAGGGACGTGGGTGCATAATCTGAGCAGGAGGTGAAGTGCAGGAGCAGGCTGAGGGCAGGTTGTCTGGCCAAGGAGAGGGAGCAGGTGCAAGCTGGGGACGGGAGGAGTGGGGGCACTTAATGGCCTTTGGACCCTGCACCAATCCCAAGTATGGCCTCCTGCTGCTCCCATTAGGCAGATTCTGGCCAATGGGAGTACAGGGAATGGCTCCAGACAGTTCACTCACATGCTGCTGTTTCCCCAGCCTAGAAGGGGGAGTCCTTCTTCTACCCAGCGAGGCTCTGGGCTTTCTCTCCTTACTCCCTCCCACCCCACCCCCCGCAATGGGAAGCCAGTGTTAGGGCTCCTACCATGTGGGGGAGGAGGAAGGGTGAAGGGCTGCAGCTCCAGGCAAACGGGGCCTAGGCTACTCAGGTCTTCTGCTGCCAGGTACTTTCTCACCCGCCCACTCGTACTGCAGCCCCATGAATGGCTGGTCGGGAGGGAGTCAGTCTGGGCTCGGCTTGGGTCTCACCAGGATGGCTCAGCACTGCGCTTGGGTGCGGCAGAGGCTGGGGCAGCGGGCATCCAAGGATGCGGGGTGTCTTGGCCTGTGCCTGGGACTTCTCTTGAGCCTGCTGGCCCAGCAGCCTATGAGCACAAGCAAGTGGCTCTGGAGCAAGTTGTGGCACCCTGAGGTGTGGGAGCCTGTCTCTGTTGCCAGTGTAAGTGGGCTGTGCCCCCAGCCATACCTCCCAGGCCCCCAGAAGCTGGGCACCATATATATACATTAGTAGTAGTAGTAGTAGTAGTATAGGAGAGATGTCTGTCACAGAGAACATTTGAGAATACACTGGAAGACTTGAGAAGCAGCTAGCTCGGGTACATCCTCCAGTAGCCTAATGGTTAAGCTATCAGCTTCCAAAGCCAGAAGTTGTGGGGTCAAATCCTGCTATTGGAGCAGCCATAGAGCTGTTACTTGTTGAGAGATGGGTTACCTGCTTCCCTGGAGCTGGCAGGGACAAGAAACTGGCTGCAGAGCTGCTTGCTCATGCTGTGATAAGCTCAGCAGCTTGGGGGGGGGGGGGCACCCCTGCTCTTGTGTGTGCAGAGCTGCTCTGTGTGTGGTGGTGGAGCCCAGGAGGGGTGATGTGGGCAAAGTATTGTCTTCCTACCCCACTCCAGCCAGATTAATTCTGTCAACAGCAAAAATTACATATTTCCTGCCCTCTTTCAAGCTATTTACATTTTCAGTTTGTTTACATTTCCTAAGTGGATAACTAATAAATACTACACATATACAGAACGCTTCAAGATTTGACCTTTCACTGGAAAAAGTATTTCCTTAAAATGCTGTATAAAATATTGAGAATAACTATTTTTGGAAGCAAATAAATGAGTGAAAATGAGTTATATTTTTAATAAAATCTGTGGTCCATATTCTGCCCTTCTTAGGAGAAGAGGTATTTGGTAGTGTGAACCATAGCAGATCTAACCCTAAACATATTTAGTTGGAGTTTTACAATATATAGTGCCAATATAAACAGCTATATTTCTTCAGTGACCTTTTAGGGCAGAAGGGTAGACTGTGTCCTCCAAAATGGTGCTTGTTTGACTGATTGCTAGGGCAGAATAGGAAAGTTAATATCTGCATCCTCCCCTGGGAAACCTGTAATTCTTGAAGTAGAAAGGACTCCATTCATGACAAAAAGCATCCCTTTTACTTTGGCTCAATTAATTATTTTGAATATTTTCTATTCTACTTCCTTCTGAATTAATTATCCTCTTTGCAAGTTGAAATTGATACCACACCAAGCAAAAACCTTGCAATAAACTTGTTAAAATACTTGATAGATTTCTATAAGTGCCCAAAAATTAATGGTGACGGTGTCAGCCAAGACGAACTCCCTTGAAAAATGTCTTCTTGTATTTCAGGATTTAAAGAAACATAAAAGCATGCCATTTTTATTGACAACTTCTGAAACTGCATAGTTCTCTTTCTTCTAGTCTTTCTGGGAATTTTGTCTCTTCTGTATGAAATGCTTCACAAAATTAGCAAAAGTAGGCCAGAAACAAATTCTATCATTAATTTGGAGGGTGCGTGTTCACTTGACCCGGATATGGCTGGACCAAACTTTTAATAAGAATAAGCTACTGGCTTTTGGCAAATAAAATTAAACTTTAATGAAGCAAGGCAGAGGTCACAGCAAAGAGATTCTGAAAATCTTTCTTCAAGCCTTCAAGCTGGCATGAAGAATAGCTCTCACTTTTAATTGCTTGCATTGTAGCAGATGTTGTAATTCTGTCTGTTATACCGATATTAGATACTTAGGGGAGGGGAATATCATCAGTGTGTGGAAATTATCAGTGCTGGTAAGGAGCTGTATGGGCTCTGGGAACAACATTTTTACTCTTTTTATTTCTATTTGATAGCAACAATAAAGCCAATAGGAGTTTTGAATTTTTAGAATATGCCAATGAGGTTTTAGACACACAGTACTGCATAATTTGTTCCATATACTTCAATACAGTAAAGAAGCCCTCTCAAGGGGCCCCAGAACCTATCCAGAGCTCTACTGGAATATAATATAACCAACAAACCAATTAATTAGGCCACTTCCACAGAAGGATCAATTTAAAACCAACCCATCCTGAACATGCTTGCCTTGACAATACCATAAGATCTGGGTCATGTATTCAAACTTGTCTCTTGATTTTACTAGATAATAGTTGTATTTTTTCTTTTTGTCCTGATTTTCATTTAGCCTTTCCAGCACTTCATTTCTCCAGCTTGGCATGATTACTATACAATAGCAAGAACCTCTGGGAGGCAGGCACAGACTAGCACAGACAGGATTGAAATAGGACCTTCAGGCAGTCTTTTATTCACCTTTTTTTCAAACAACTCTCCTTTTCTGCATGCAACCTAAATGCAGATGAAATTATGTCATTTTCCACTTTGTGAACATAGTATGAAAAAGTTATTTCACTTCTAAGCAACACTGGCCCAGCTTTTGTAAACTATCATAATCCCTGTGAAGTCAATCAGGAGGATGGTCTGGTGGTCAGGGTGTTAGCCAGAAGCCAAGCAGAGCTGTTAAATCAATGCACTATAACAAATTTCCTGTGTGTCTTGGGCAGTTCACTTAGCTTTTCTGTGCTGCTTCCTCTCATTTTATAAAGATGTGTGTGTATGTGTGTGTGTGTGTGGTTGTGTGTGTAATAGTACTTATTCCCCCCCCCCCATCCAAGAGTCGTGTTATAAATTATGAGATACTCAGACATTAAGGTAATTGGGTCCATATAAGTGTTACAGATTGGTAACTTTACTTGCACCTCCTGGGTATCTGGAATTCAATATATAAATCGTCAGAGCTATACTGAACTATGAATTCCAGTTTATTTTTTTATGTGAAAGGATGTCTTAATATGGCTAGTTTCTTAGCCAAATCACGTGGAGTCTATCCCACTGAAATAATCTGTTACTTCCAGTTGTTTCCACAGATGCTGCCTCCTATAGATGGCTTCAGATTTAAGATATTTAACTACATAGGTATGAGCAAAGAATGCATGTGCGGTGTCTGATGAGGAAAAAAATGAACAAATAATTCCTAGTGCCAAAACTAGCCTAACACGGTAAGTCAAATATTTCTGCTTTCACTTAGGCTGTGTCTACACTGGCATGAATTTCCGGAACTGCTTAAAACGGAATACTATTCCGTTTTCAGTTTTTCCGGAAAAGGAGCGTCTACATTGGCAGGCTGCTTTTCCGGAAAAGCCCTTTTTCCGGAAAAGCATCTGTGGCCAATGTAGACGCGCTTTTCTGAAAAGAGCCCTGATCGCCATTTTTGCGATTGGGGCTTTTTTCCGGAAAAGACTACTGGGCTGTCTACACTGGCCCTTTTCCGGAACAGTACTCCGGAATAAGGACTTATGCCCGAGCGGGAGCAGAATAGTTTTTCCGGAATAGCGGCTGATTTTGTACAGTAGATCATCGTTGCTTTTCCGGAAATTCAAGGGCCAGTGTAGACAGCTCGCAGCTTATTCCGGAAAAGCGGCTGATTTTCCGGAATAAGTGGCCCAGTATAGACACAGCCTTAGAGAAATTAAGCTAATTCAGCTGACTGCAGAGAAATAATATGCCCTGATCCACAAAAAGGTATAAATCAAGAGTACTCCATATTAATTTAAAGCTCTGCTATACTACTACATACATATTTCATAGTCCATTTTTCTTCCTGTATTGTGGGGGATTTGGTTATGATCCAAAACATTGACTGCTAATATTTTAGGGCCAAGCCATTAACCACACTCCTGTAGGGTAACTGGGATCAAGCACATTCATCTGGGAATCCAGAAAATGGTGAAACACTTCCACTTCATTGTTAATTTGCCGCTTCTCCCTGTCCCATGGAGATCTGTCTATGAAGCTTCCCTCTGTACTTTATCAGTGAGTTGGGTGTGAGAGGGAGAGCCACTCCATATCCTAACTAATCCATTCTCCAACACATTCTCCCTCTCTCTCTATCTCTCTTCAGAAATTTCATACTTTAGTAGTTTACTTGGGTTTTACATCTGATTCTACTTGAGGGGATTCCTGGGTCAATGTCAGCAATAGATGAATGAATGATTATTTCCACAGGGGACAGAAAGAGCTAGGGATGGAGGTACTTTGGAGGACAGGGACTTCCCTTGTAATGTCCTTGCTTCTGGTGCTTTTGAGTGTGGAACAGTCCTTAGCCCCAAGCCAATTTTGCAGGGAGCAAACATTTCACTTTCTCCATAAAGAGGAATATTTAGGAAATTACTCAACGGGAACCTTATGAAATTTTGCTTTCTCTACATGGAACAAACTTTTGATTCTTAAATATTTTTCTGCAAATGCCATGACAAAACATATAATTATAAGGAGGGTCTGATTCAATGCTTCTATTACAGCCAGCTGGAATAAAAAAGGAATCCTGGCTGTGGTTACGTTTACTCAGTTGCTTAGGCCTGTTAGATATTCAGTTGTTAGCATGGTATTTTGCTTTTGTAACCAATGTGGCTGTTATGGGGTCACAAACTGTGTTAACCCTAAACACAGGAATTGTAAGATATGACCACCAATGCTTGCAGTTATGGAGAATGCAGAAAAGCAGACTGTGTTTAATTCAGTTCAAAGGAGAGAATCTATCTGTGTAAAGAATCTCAGATGGACAAAGCTTCCCATTCTAAACTCTGTGAATTCAACTTGGGGGGAAGGGCAGAGCTCTGAACCAGCAGGCTACTTGTCTTCCAGGCGTGAGCTGAAAGACTGGTTCAACCTGTTTCACTCTCCTACCCCATTCTAATGATAGGACTAAAACAGACTGTAAGAAGTCTCTTTATTATTTTAAAGAGCTATTCCAGTGTAGGCTGGAATCTTTTGGCTGGATTGTGCTATGGACCAAGAGCTGAATCACTGAGAAGTTAAAATCACAGATAGATGAAATCACTAAGTTTGTCCCAGATCCAAAACCATTCCAAGGCCAGCAGCAGTGGCTGGTGGGAACAGCGGCAGGTGGCCAGCAGTAGCTGGCAGGGCAACCAGTAAGAGCAGTTGATAAGCAGCTGGTGGGAACGACCAGAAAGCAGCTGGTGAGAACTGTGGAATGTAGCCGGCGGGGTAGCCAATAGGAACAGCACAAAGGTGGCATTGCCACATGCTCAGTAAGGGGAGACATCATAATAATGTACCTATGGACTCTGGGTTTGCACTGACTGGAGAGAGCCATGGGATTTTGAAGTTTGGGAGAAACTACACTATATGAGTTGGGTGTTGGACTAAAGATCTTTAAGTAAAAGACTGCCTTGTGGACCGTGGGGATGGTACCTTGCTTATGGGTTTTCTTGTTTATGTTTGTACTTGTAGTGTGATGCTAGATTACTGTTATTAAAATTTTCTTCTCTACACTCAGATTCTTTGCTTTTGAGTAGGGAAGCATTGTCTCTCAGAAGCACTCAGGGGTTCTGTGTGAATTTCCCAGGTCACTGGGTAAAGTCTCAAGCCAGTTCTGTGTTGGATGGATGAGAAGGAACCCCTAGATATGGAAGCCAGCCCTGGCTGCTGCTAGTGCTACCTGGCAGAAGGGTTACTTAATCAAATATATGGATATAATATGCAAGTCATAAAAAACAAGGATATTTCCCTGGCAAAGTATTCTACTTAATCATATCAAAATGCATAATTTTAGCTGTTTGGTTTCCTAGATCATATATAGTAAGCACGTGCCACCCACTACCCCAGATGCTGTGGGCTGTGCCCACGAAAGCTCATGATACCATCTACATGTTTTGTTAGTCTATAAAGTGCTAACAAACAATCATTTGTTGTTTTTTAAGTTTATTTTATATTGTTAAGCTAGCAAATAGTCAAATGATTACCCACAGATGATTTTGTTCATTGGATTTGGTGATTTTTTGAACTGTATTGTCGGTGGTATTATCCAAACAAACAATTAATAGTGGAGTCATGCCTAAGGTGAGAGTTACTTCAAAAGTGGGATGAATGTCTATAGTCAATATCTACTGCAATATGAGATGGCATTTTTTATACTTTACAATGGTATAAGTCTGCACTTATGCTTTTAAAGAGAAGGAATATTACATTGTAGGAGACTACAGCATGCGGACATGGAAGTGGGTTGTACCCACAAAAGCTCATGCTACCATCTACATATTTTGTTAGTCCTTAAGATGCTGCTAGACTATTCATTGTTTTTGAAGTTTTTCCAGTTACAGACTAACTTGGCTACCTTTCTGAAGCATAAGTACCAGTGACAGAAATTATCTTCAAACTCAGCACCATCATTTAGAAAGAGTACCAGAAAACCAAAGATATCCCATACAACTGTAGATATTTTGCACTGTATGTCATAGATCTACGAAGTGAGATGAATGCACAAGTGAGCAGCATGGTTATCCTTTGGACTCCTTGCAGATAACTTCACTGTGTAAACCAAAATCCTTATGATATTAAGATTGTTCTAAAATATTACATGTAATTTGTACTTGATTACATTATCTCATAAGGCATCACTATATTATACGTGTATACTACAAGCACTTAGTACAATCTCTGAACTCATGGCAAGACTAAATATTATCTGGACCATCCCTAATTAATATGTCTTAGTTTCCAATACAGTATTATTATACAAATGTCTGTCAGACGACGGTCAGGGCAGTGAGTGGTGTGTGTGTGTGTGTGTGTGTGTGCTATACACCCGAGACTTCAACTGCTGAGACCGGGGTCCCTTGCAACAGGAAACCTGGAGGAGGTTGACGAGCGCCCCAATTCTGCCAATCGACGCGCAGGGCAGTGAGTGGTGTGTGTGTATACTATATACCCGAGACTTCAACTGCTGAGACCGGGGTCCCTTGCAGTGGACAACCTGGAAGAGGTTGATGGGCGCCCCAATAAGTTTACAGGGAGAGCTTATTACACTTCAGATTTTAGCTGCTAGAATCCGTGATTCCTTCACAGCGGGCAGCCTGGGGGAGGCTGAGAAGTGCCCCAACGGATCTGCCACCTGGGAGTGACACAAATCCAAACGCCTAAGCTCTCCCTATATCTGTCCCTTAAGACCGGCTGAAGTTCTTTTAAATTGTGCCTGGTTCTGTTACAGCAACTGAAGGAGTCAGGGTAAAGCTTAAACAGTTACTATTTTATTGTTACAGGGTAAACTTAGTTGTTAAATGCTACTGCTGTGTTACAGATAACACAGCCACTACAAAGGACAGGACAGAAATTACACTAGTAAGTCACTTATAGGTACCATGAAACCCCTTTGGTTCTCTGAGCTCTTATTAAATGCATGCAAAATAGACATCTAGCAGGTATATATTCTCACCCCTGCGTTCCAGACTTGGCGTGGCCAGCGTCTTTCTCTCAATCCCTCGGGAAGAAGTAGGGCGAGGTTGGGCATCCCACAGACCTCGGGAGACAATCAATACCTGCCAGCAGGTATAGATGATTGGAGCTCAAATGAGGTGGGCTACTAAACCCCTCTTTATGCCCCTTGGGTCACGTAGGCTTCTTCCTGGTCTTAAGTGGCCAATTAGGAAAAATGGCTTTGAACGCCAAGTTTCCCACGAAGGGTGCAATGCATAATTCATACCTGGGAAAATGCAAACAATGGGCACCTCTGGTATGTGATGGGCGAAGATTCCTCTCGTGGGACAGTGCAGGCATGTCAATTACTGGTACTAGCCATCAGGGCGACGGGAGGCCCCGGGTTATCAGCTAGCCCATTTACTATCTGGTTTCTGTTTATGGTAGAGTCAGGGACAGGCAGCACACCTGCGTTCCCAGGGCATCAAAGGCTGACTGCCTTTCTCCTGTTCTCTGGGGGGCGGGGGAACAAGATGGGGTTCATGTCTGGCTACAATGTCCCAATTTCTCAATGACTCTACATTGTTTGCCATTCATGGTCAATTAAAGTACATCTACATTTTTTTTAATCTCATGAGTCCTCGTCATGCTCTTATAAAAAGCAATGCAAATTAGATATATGATTAAAATATTGTTTACTTCTGTGAGTGTTTTTTGAGTCTTTTTGTAAGTATAACATGAAGACCAGAGAAATATTTAAATTAAGGCCAAGTCCCATAATCTCTCTGAGACAGAGTTCCCTATGAATAATAATACACCGTAGTTTCTCCAGTTTTGTGAGGATAAATTCACTAATGGGTTCTCTGTGAACACTGTAATAAGGAACACATAAATACATGTCTAAAATAAATTAAGTTAAATAATGTGGTAGTTTTAATGTCCAGGGCTGGAGAATCCCTACTGTCAAAAGAAGCCCTGAGCTGGAACTAGCAGCAGGGGAGTCATTCCACGAGGAGTACAGCTAGTTCGGATTAGAAGCCTAATCCGAACTAGCTACTCCGTGCCGCGTGTAGCCACGCAGCACGGGGTTCAAACTAGCCGGGATTTAAAAATGGTGGCACCCGGCTTATGCAAATGAAGCCCGGGAAATTCAAATCCCGGGCTTCATTTGCAAGTGCGGTATGCCTACATTACCCCGCTAGTTCGAATTAGCGGGGTAGTGTAGACATACCCATGGTGAGTTTGCAAGGCTGGGACTTATGAAAATAAATTATTGAATTAATAAACTGAGCAAAATTGAAGGGTAATACACATAAAACTCTATTTTAATCACAGTTCAAAAGTATAACCTTTTAAAACCTCATTTCCTTGGGTCTTTTCCCTTAATCCTGGCCAGCTGCTGATATATACATGAACTTGGCTGCAAATATTTCAAACCTCTCTCCAGAAGGGTCACATAAATGTTCAAGTTGTCACTTCTAGAAAGTAATTCCTCTTTGAGTTTCTTTCACACAAGTTTTTAACTTCTACAATGGTCACAATTGTGCAGGACAAGTGGACAGCAGAGGCAAGTTTTAAGATGGTACTGGCTGAAGTTTCATAATTATTATCAGAACAAAATACACTCTCTTCCCTTCCATATTGGCACAAGAGCTCACCATGAAAGAAGAGTTTTCTGTGGACTGTGGGGGGGACCAGATTTTACTTCCAACCCCAACTATGTTGAGCTTTGGTATCTACTTATGATTTCCTAGCTTTTCAGTGTCTCCTTACACTGCTGCTCTGTATAAGTTATGTGGACAGACTGCTCCCACAACCAGATGATCAAGACTTCCAATGAAGAAGTGCAGAGGAATGAAGATACAAACAAATATCGATTGCATAACTGTTAACTATTGATCAGTAAAGCGGCATCAAATTGCAAACCCTGCCTTCAGCTGCCTGGTTTCAGTTTTTTCTTCTCTCCATACTTTCGCTACTATTGAAAGGTTTCAAGGAAGTTTAGGGAAGGGGCATAATGTTGCAGAAATGAAACTCCCATGTAGGAATTCCACAATGAGGTTTCATCTGCTCTATCACTGGTAGCAGTAGTGACAGTTTACACAACTGCGTGGAATTGCTCTGCTGGACCATTACTCATTTTGCATCCCTCCCAAAAGTACAGACAGAAATGTCGGGTTAAGGTAAAATAAAGGGTTAAGACAATTTCACTTGCCATTTCTGATATTATGAACTATAAAATGACTTTTTCCCAATCTTTTCCTCTCTGCAAGGGATGTGTCTGCTCTTAAGACTGTGCATTTACTTTCCAGTTTTAAGAAGCAATAATATTCAAAGAGGGGTGCTTCTTCTCTTGACTTTTCATAGATCCATATCTATAACTAGAACATTTTCTGATTAACCTTTAGAAAGCAAATGAGCAAGAAGAAATGGTGTGTATTATTGGACATACAGAGCCTCTGAAGTTAAAACGAATATTCTAAGCTTTTATCCAATTCCAAATGTGCTTTTAAGAAAGTCCTAAGTACTTGGCATGATATTGATGAGAGTTATGATGTGAATGAGCAGCAGCAGGAAGTCAAAGGAGGGAGCATGGTGTTTTACATCAATGCACAAACATTTTACCTTTCAAGGAAGAGAACACAAATTGAAGTCTTCTATTCATCCACAAATACAGTTGCCAACCCTCTAAAACTGTCAGGGAGTCTTCAGTAATTAAAGATTATGCATGTGATAAAACCTTCAGGGATATGTCCAACCAAAATTGGCAACCCTACCCACAACACAACTGACCACACAGTTTAATGTGACAGGTGATTTGTTTAAGAGAGGTTCAAAGCAGGAAGCACTAGTGTTGCTGAATCTCCATCCTGAATTGCAGCAGACCTTTACAGGCAAAGCTGAACATACAGTTCTTTGCCACAGCTGCAAAACTCAATCTAATTCTGAACATGTGGATGATTACTTGGTGTCACAAGTATCATAACTCTGTTATATGGGTGATGTTCTGCAGGCTGCACTTACAATGACTGTCACTAGGCTGGTAGAGAAAGAGCTGTGTGAGATCCTAGAGACTGCAATACTACTAGCTGAGACCAGGGAACTCTAATTCTGCAAAAGAAGGGCATCAAGAAGAAGAAAGGAAGCTCATAACAAGCAGTAGTGGGGCTAGTCCCACAGGGTATCTGCATTGCAATTAGATGCCCACAGCTGGCCAGTGCTAGCTGACTTGGGTTCTCAGGACTTGAGCTTAAGTTCATATACGGGATTTAGGAAGGGTGGGTTGAGAAGAAGATGGGTTATGCTAGCAGAGTGTAATTCAGGAAAAAATAGAGGGAATTGGGAATTTAGGCTTTGGGTTAACTGACACCATGTGGAATGAGAGTGTTTGGGAGTAGGAAAAAGCAGCAAAAGGACCACAGAAACATAGATGCTATTTATTTCATCTTTCACTTTGCTGTAAGTTTCTCATGTTTCCATTCTTAAAGTGGAAGAGCATGTGAAAGAGGAAAAGGTTCCTTTTTGCTTTCCCAGCAACTTGTGTGACTCTGATGCACTGAAAACACTTTCCTGTGTCACCCCTCAGCATCCCAGTTCTTTCCTTTGAAAACAGGATCAGCTTGCACAGATAGGGCCTAGACTGCAATGTGCAATCTCATATCTTACTTTGTGTGCCAGACACTTCTGATTGTTAGTTTCTCTTTGTCACAAGCACAGGTTTGGAAATTATACTCCTTTCGTCCAAAGTTGGGCCTTATGATGATGTATTTTTTTATGTCTTGCCATCCACAGGCCAGCATGACTCTGATTCATTTTAGGGTTCTATTTGTTGTTTATATATTGATTACAGTGAATCAGCAGAGTTCTATAAGGGGAACTGGGTTTTTTTGGTTTGTTTGTTTGTTTACTGGATGGCTGGTATTAAATCGTCAGAGTAAAAAAAGTATTGCAGTCATGTATAAAGAGAGTATTTAAAATTCTTTATGACAGAGTGATAAATTCCCAATTTTTTCAAAAGTAATTAGAAGACAGCAAATGTTCAGACTCTGACACTGGTAAGATCAAACAAATGTGGGGTCTACTGTGTTTTTAAAAAATGCCTTTAAAAAACTCCACTTATTTAATTTCTGACACAGCTGCTTCAGTTTCAGCAAAGCAATTATCAAGGCATGCCTAGGCAAAGCAGGACTGGTGATGTCTTTGCCAGCAGTTACAGACTAACCGTTGAACAGTGAGTTTAGTATGACTTATGAACTTGGTAAACAGTTTGGTATAACGATGATTTAAATATGCATCTGACACATTTCTGTCTAGAAGGCGAGGGAAAAAACTCTAACAATATGACGCAATTGTTTGCTTCACTGTTATCTAACCATTAAAAGTATTGAAAAATGGAACAACAGCGTGCTTGGAGTGGCAATATAATTCTACACTCACTCTTTGAACTGCAAAGTTGAACATAAAGGCTGCGTCTAGACTGGCAAGTTTTTCCGCAAAAGCAGTTGCTTTTGTGGAAAAACTTCCCAGCTGTCTACACTGGCATGTAAGATTGTCAGTGTTCTTGAGGAAATACCATGCTGCTCCCATTTGGGAAAAAGCATTTGTGCAAGAGGGCCAGTGTAGACAACGCGGTATTGTTTTGCGCAAAAAAGCCCCGATGGCAAAAGTGGCGATTGGGGCTTTCCTGTGCAAAACTGCCTCTAGATTGGCACAGACGCTTTTCCGCAAAAAGTGCTTTTGCGGAAAAGCGTCCATGCCAATCTAGATGCTTTTTTCCGCAAATGCTTTTAACGGAAAAACTTTTCCGTTAAAAGCATTTGCAGAAAATCATCCCAGTCTAGATATAGCCAGATAGTATCATACAAGTGACATGATAAACAGCAAAATATTGATTACAGATGCTGAGGGATAGTCTGAGAGTCACATCGTTTTGTGGTATAAGTCAGAATATCTCCTCAAGCCCATAGGTTGTTTCCTACTTTATATCAGTTCATTAAGTACCTCCTACTGCCAAAGCAGGACTGATTTTTATTATTATTTATAGTACATTAAGTACTTAAGTACAATTTTCTAAAGTCCAGAAACTGTGTTTCTATCATTTCCCTAGAGAGACTAATCTACATCCTAGTAGATGTTGCAATCAGAATAATTTCCTAATACTCATTTTTCATTCTGCCTCCTTCCCCCACAGGAATAGGAATTATTCCATATAATTTCCCTCACTTCTTGGTATTTACTTCCTTTAAATGTTTGTAGATGGGTGATTGTTATATTATGAGTTCCTCCCCCTTTACCACTATCTTTCTCTACTAGTTTATTTAGCTCTTCCAATGTTTATCTAACCATAAATCAGTTCTACCAGCCCCATAGGTCTGTTCTCTGAACTTCAGGTTTTTCACTCTCACTGTAACCAGAAAGACTGAAATATTGTGCAGTATTCCCCATGTGATCACCCCAAGGGGATAAGAAGTGATTCATTTCTTTGCATTATTCTGATAAAGTTCAACCTCTAGTATCCTTTTTGCTATAATAGATATATAATATTCACCTAATATTGTCAGTGACGTAAGAGGCCCTTTCTCTGAAATCATGTGGTTTCAGGAAAACTTGGTGATGTAATTGCAGTCACAGGATTTCAAATTAGAGAAAATGGGGTCCTGTATTGGTCAAAACAGATAGTATTGGTGCTATTTTATTATACTTAAGAAAGAGCCTACTTATAAAATGCTACCATATTTTTTAAAAAGCTTACCGGGAAGCTGGAGTAATCTGAGATCTCCAGAGGCCCCCACTGCTTGAGGGGGCTCAGAGTACCATGGGTTACCTTTGGCTAGTGGTTCTAAGCTATGGAGGTGGCAGGGGAGTTGTGTGAGGTCCCCCACCACCACCTGGGGGAGCTGGGAGCTCCAGAGATCCTCCCTGCCACCCACAGGTGGGAGTACCTTGCAGTTTGCTGTCTGAACTGGCAGTAAGAGACCTTGCAACTCCCAGCTAGCACAGGCTGAAATCATGGAGGTCTCTGGGAAGTCATGGATTCCATGACTTTCATGACCTCTGTGACTAATCAGTTTTAATCATAGCAATTGTATCCTTTTTTAAATTGTTGAGCAAGATTGTATTAGAAGTTACTGTTTTTACAAAACTTTCTCTATTTTAACTGAAATCTCTCTATATATTTTCACTACTTCTGTCATTTACACTATGACTCTTTTCACTTCATCACTTCTCTTAGAAATTGGTCAGACAAAATTGTGCACCTGGGATTGTTAGCTGTGACATTTGTCCTACACTTCAATGTTCCACCTTCCTCCTCTTCCTACTTCACAAGCTGTAAATGGCACAAACAAAGGAAATGTGTGCACATCAAAGTTCTACTAATGTCCTATGCAGGGCTGATAAGTTTCTGACACATTTGATTATGACCTTGTCATAAATTCTCAGCTACTTCATTTTTTTTCCTTAGCAAAATCTATTTATGTTATGTCAAAAAAGCTGAGATAATTGATTCTTGATTAAGATTAATTTGATCATGCCAGAAGCCACTCTAGTTATTGATTGTACTCTATTTTCATGATATGTTATTACCAATTTTAAATGCTGGATTAGAGCCCCAAAGCAGAGCAGTAAATATGAAACTCTAGTTTAAAGATGTTAGCATTAATGTTCATACATAGAAATATATAAAAAAAATCATGCCCAGAATTTGAGACACAAAAGGACAGTGAGGATGGATTTCAGGAACATTCCACAGAGCACAGGAAATCTGATGGGGCTGTTGATGGGTAAAGAGGAGGATGGAGCAAGGATGTACAAATTTAAAAAACAACAAATAGTCTATCAGCACCTTAAAGACTAACAAAACATGTAGATGGTATCCTGAGCTTTCATGATTAACTTGGCTACCCCTCTGAAGCTCAAGAATGTACTGCAATCCACACTGGTACAAAAACCTTTAAGTAATTAGAGGAAACCTGAGGCAGCCTTAATTTGCATTAGCCTCTGGAGGAAAAGGTGAAATTGATTATAAATCAGCTTTGCTCCTACATACTTAGGTAGAGTTCTGAGGTACCTGAACATCTCAAGCAAAATTTACACCATAAATATTTGGAATAAATACATGAAATGGCCTGGAATTCGATACAATCCTCACCCATTCCCTCATTTCCTCTCAGCAATTGAAAATCCTATTAGCTCCACCTTCTCAAGTTCCTGAGTGTCACTGTTCATCATACAAAGGCAAGATAATAGATTCCTCTGGTGCTATGGTCTCTCTATTCCATTCACAATCCAGTTCCTGATTGTTTGTTTGTTTGTTTGTTTGTTTTAATTCACCATAAACTTCTGTCTATATGTTTCTTTGTGTCCAGTTAAATTCTCACTGAACTCAGTGGGAGTTAGATGCTCTCACTGTGCTCTCACATGCTTCTTCCAGGTGTCTAGTGTGACCATTCCTAAGATCTCATCACTGTCCATGCAAGAGTTTTCTCCTCTGCTGCTTCTCTAGTCATTTTGACAGTCTTCCAGCCAAAATAGATAGATAGATAGATAGATAGATAGATAGATAGATAGATAGATAGATAGATAGATAGATAGATAGATAGATATCCATTTCTTTCCAAACCTCATCTGAAAGTATATTTTTGCTACCTTCCTTATCTTTATGTATATCTCCTTTCTATTTCAGATTTAACGTGGTTACTATTGGATTCAGTAAACCATTTTTATTGTGAAAATCACTATAAAACAAAGCAACCCTGTGCAAGTATTGTCATATATTTGTGACATGGGTAATCCAGGTAAATAAATACACTTCCCATGCAGTGCTCTGCATAGCTTGCCTTCCTGAGGCAATCACTTGCCATACTAAAAAAGGGCTAGAACTATCAATGCAATGAGGAAACCTTAGAGACTAACAGATTTATAAGCTTTCACTTGTTTAAAAAAATACGTTATCAGATGAATTAGAGTGGAGTTTATGAAGGCATGAGGATATATAAGAACAACAAAAGAAAGAGGGTACTTGTGTAAATGAGGCTAATCAAGTCAGGATGGAAGTGACACATTCACAGCAGTTAGGGCACGTCTAGACTATGTTTTTCTTTCGAAAGAAGATATGCAAATTTGGTGTGAATTTGCATATCTTCTTCCGATTGCTTTTTCAAAAGAGGGGTTTTTTTTTTGAAAAAACAAGCAGTCTAGACGTGGTTCTTTTGAAAAAACCCTTTTTTGAAAGAATTCTGTAAACCTCGGGTTTTTTTTGAGGAAGAAAGGTTCTTTTGGAAAAGGGTTTGTTTTTTTTTAAGAACTATGTCGAGACTGCTTGCTTTTTTGAAAAAAAAAACCTCTTTCAAAAAAGCAATCGGAAGAAGATATGCAAATTTGCGCCAAATTTCATATCTTTTTTCGAAAGAAAAACGTAGTCTAGATGTGACCTTAATTTGGATATGTGGATATAAAATCATGGAATATTAAAACTGGAAGGGACCTCAAGAGGTCATCAAGAACGGTCCCCTGCCCTCACTGCAGGACCAAGTACTTTCTAGATCATCCCTGAAAGATATCTCTGCAACCTGCTCTTAAATATCTCCAAAATGATGGAGATTTCACAACCTCCCTAGGTAATTTGTTCCAGTGCTTAACCACACTAACAGTTAGGATTTTTTTTTCTTAATGTCCCATCTGAACCTCCCTTACTGCCATTTAAGCCTATTGCTTCTTGTCCTATCATCAGAGGTTAAGAAGAATTATTTTTCTCCCTTCTCCTTGTAACACTTTTGTGGGTACTTGAAAGCTGCTATCATGTCCCTTCTCAGTCTTCTCTTTTCCAAACTAAACAAATGCAGTTCTTTCAGTCTTCCCTCTTAGATCACATTTTCTGGACCTATAATAATTTGTATTGTTCTTCTTTGTACATTCTTCAATTTCTCCACATCTTTCCTGCAATGTGAAATATCAAGAGAGGAGAAATTTCCTTTGTAATGCATTAACCAATTAAGATCCATATTCAATCTTAAATTGATTATATTAAAATTGCAAATGATTTCCAATTCAGCTGTCTCCCTTTGTAATGTGGTTTTGAAATTCTTTTGTAGACCAATGGCTTCTTTTAAATCCATTACAGAATGTCCAGGGTGGTTAAAATGTTCCCCTCCAGGTTTATGTGTTACCTTTCCTGATGTCTGATTTGTGTCTCTTTGACAAAGAGACTGTCCAGTTTGGCCAATATGCATGGTAGAGGGGCAGTGCTGGCACTTGATGGCATAGATCACATTAGTGGATGTTAAGGTGGAAGAGCCCTTTATGTGGTGGCTTAGGCAGTCAGATCCTGTGATAGTGCCACTTGTATAGATATGTGGGCATAGTTTGCAACAGGGATTGTTGCGGTGATAGATTCCCAAGTAAGAATTTTGGAGTGTGTTGTGTCACTGCATCAAGTTGGGGGCTGTCTGTAGGTGAAGACTGTCCTGTCTCCCAAGGCCCGTGAGACTGAGGGATCATTTTCCAGGATAGGTTGTAGATTGTCAATGATTCTCTGGAGTGGTTTGATCAGGGGCTGTAGGTGATAACTGGTGGTGTCCCTCCCATCTTTTTTAGCTATTTGTCATCTCAATACAGAAAATGCCTTTAGCTACTGTGATGGGGCCCCAGGCTCCGGGCGGGTAGAGTGCCCGGCTCCCCGCACTTCACAACCGCTGGGGGAAGCGCTCAGTGGTGGTTGCGCAGCGGGGTAGACACAGAGCCCAAAGATGGCCGAACGCACAGCTCCCCCCACAACCCACCAGCACTCGTGCCCAGCATGCTCCAGGGCCGGCAGGGACCAGTAGGAGTCCGGCGGTGAAGGGACGCCCGATGATGTCATAGGTGAGTGCTGGGGGCGGGGCCACAGGGAAGGGCCTGAGCATGGCCTCATCCGGCGAGAGTTTAAATGGTGCCCTGGGCCCACTGTTAGGGTCCTGAATTGGGACTTGGAGAGGGAGCGGGCCCGAGTCCCCCCTCCTCCTCTGCTGCACGCCAATCCCAGCAAGGCCTGAGGAGCTGATGGGGACCCATGGAAATCATTGGTTTACTGGGGGACAGAGAGACCTGGAAAGGGGAGAGCACTGGGGTTCGCGGGAAGGACGACTGCCTAGTTGCGGGTAACCCCCCCCCCCATGAAAAAGGGGCTGTAAGCCTGATGGGGAGTTCGCAGCATAACAGCTACCCATAATTATGTTAAAATGTGTCATTTTACAAATGTTTGTATGCTATAAGAAATTACAAAATTAAGCTTGCCCATACCACCTTTATTGAACATCCTTTGTGCATTTGCATTATGATACAGTCCTTAATTACATGCCCACAAACATTTTTCCCCCAAAAAAGATACCTGTCTTATTTGGTGCCCACAGTGGAAAGTGACACTGGTGGGGGTAAGGGAGACTGTCAGGAAGGGCCAAGTGGAGTGGGAGTGGGAGTGGGAGTGGGAGGGAGCTCCTCCACTCACCCTGAATTGTGGGGGGGGGGGTTCTGAGGAGGGGATTCTCGGGCTGTTTGAGAGGGAAGGTGGGCGGTGGGTTCTCCTCCTAAGACATAAGGCACCACTTCTAACACTTTGTTGTCTGTCTCGTTCTGCAGGTGGTGAGGGCCATCAGTTCGGAGCTGCTCAACAGGCTCATCTGTCTACCGGATCTGGACAGCGTCATGGCCGGCTTTGCTGCCCTTGGCTTCCCCAATTGCGGAGGAGCGCTCGATGGGACACACATTGCCATCCGTGCACCGCCCCATCGAGCAGCCCAATTCATCAATCGAAAGGGCTACTTTTCTATGGTCCTCCTGGCCCTGGTCGACCATCGTGGACAGTTTTCAGACATTTGTGTTGGGTGGTCAGGGCGGGCACACGATGCCCGCATCTTCAGAAACTCGTACCTGTACCGGAGGCTTCAGGCAGGAACATTTTTCCCCCATCGCCAGTTTGCGGTTGGGGATGTGCACATGCCGGTGTGCATAGTGGCTGATGCCGCCTATCCCCTGATGCCGTGGCTGATGAAGCCCTACACCGGACAGCTGGATGTGAGCAAGGAGCAGTTTAATGCTCGCCTTAACCGGGCTTGTAACCAGGTGGAATGTGCGTTTGGCCGTTTAAAGGGCAGATTCCGGTGCTTGCTCACACGCCTCGACATGGGGGAGACCAACATCCCCGAGGTGGTGGCCGCGTGTTGCGTCCTCCATAACCTCGTGGAGAGGAAAGGGGAGGCCTTCCTACCAGGGTGGGGGAGAGCTGCTGATGCCCAGGAGAGGCTCTTTGCCCAGCCCCGGACAGCTGCCATCCGCCAGGCTCACCAGTCTGCAGTTGGCATCCGGGAGGCCCTCCGGGAGCAATTCTCCAGTGGAGGCCACTGAGTGCACTGAGGGGCTTCTGCCTGGGGACTGGGCCCTGGCCCCCAATAGAAGCTTCCCTCCACAACCCATCTCCTGACCCAGTTTGGACACATCACTTACACCAGGGTGTGTTTCAAAATAAAATGTTCTCTTTACTTATTTATAATTTTGTACATATTATCAAACAATGTGGCAAAATAACAAAAATTTTCTTCATTTTTGTTGTTGCCAAACTATATACAATAAACAAACAGTGCCTTTAACCCTTTGTTTGTGCTTAATAAGTGGGGTGATGGGGGTGATTGAAACCTGGAGGGGGGAAGGGGACTGGAAACCTGGAGGGGGGAAGGGGATCAGGTTGAACGGGGCTTGGCAGATTTCCCTTTCCTGGCTGGGCCTCGTGTTTGGGGTGCTCCCCGGCTACGGGATCGGGTGATGCACCTGTCGGTTGGCTGGCTGCTGGGGGGCTCTTGGGACGTGGAAGCCTGGGGGAGAGAGGGGCTGGGGAGCTGGGGGGGGGCTGGGGGAGAGGGAGGTCCAAGGGGGGAAAGGGCTGCTGTTGTGGAAGGGGGGTTTGGTGGGGTGGGGTCATGGGGTGCTGGAGGAGCAGGACCAGGCACAGCAGCAGGCAAGCCGCTGACCTCCCTCAGGGTGGCGTACAGCACCGTGTGCTGCAGGACCAGCTCATTCATGAGCCGATCACGCCACCGCTCCTCTGCCTCCGCCCTCTGTAGCAGGATGGCGTTCTGCTCCTGCACAGCCTTGACGTGCTGCCGGAGGATGTCGGCGTAGACACGCCTGTGTCTGCGGCTCCCATGTCTCCGAGATGGAGATGGAGATGGAGGTGGGGCTGGGGTGCTGCGGCCCTCTTCCACGGCTGGTCCGGCTGTGGAGGAAAAGAAGAAGACACAATCAGTCCTATAAACTGGACTCTGTAGCACTTACAATACTAACAGGATGGTTTATTAGGGGATGAGCTTTCCAGGGCCAGACCCACTTCCTCAGATCAGAGTAACACGGCTACATTTCTATCACAATCAGTCATGTGTGCAACAGCTGTCCAAAAGGGCATGCCCTCTCCCTTGAGACAGGGGAAGCAGACATTCTGAAGGTCACACTGTGTGTGTGTGTGTGTGTGTGTGTGTGTGTGTGTGTGTGTGTGTGTGTGTGTGTGTGTGTGTGAGACCTGGGCATCAGCCTGAGCATGACAGGTTTCCCTTGTGCATCACCCACTGTGCACCCACCCACCTACCTCCCCCCCCCGGGTGTGACACAAACTCACTGTACTCACCTGCTGCTTCCTCTCCCGCGCCAGATGACGCCTGGGAGGCCTCAGAGGTCTGGGTGACTGGCTCCAGGGTGAGGGTCGCCGTCTCCTCGGTGTCCTCCTCCTCTGGGCCCATGTCCCCATCTCCAGACTGCTGTAGCTCCCACTCTGGAGTGTCCACCACCGGGTCTGCCAGTCCGGACTGCACGAACCTCCGTGGTGTGCGTGCTTCTGCACTGCCACCCAGGATCTGGTCCAGCTCTGGGTAGTAGGGGCAGTAGTGGGGGGCTGCCCCAGACCGGGAGCTCTCCTCCCTGGCTTTGGCGTAGCCCTGCCGCAGCTCCTTCACTTTGGAGCGCACCTGGTCCTGGGTGCGGGGGTAGTGGCCCTTCTGGGCCAGGGCTTCAGCCATGCGGCCATAAATGTCGGCGTTTCGCCGCCGGCTTTTGAGGGCCTGTAAGGCCTCCTCCTCTCCCCACAGCTCCAGCAGGCTCTTTATCTCTGTGCCGGACCAGGATGGTGCCCGGCGCTTGGAGCCCTTGGCTGGGTCCCCAGAAGGCTCGGAGGAAGGGCCAGGACGCTCTTGAAGCTGTGACATGCTGCAGCAAGGTCGCCGTGTGCTCTGGCTCCTTGTCTGCAACAAGTGGCTGTGAGGGTGCGCCTGTCCCTTTAAGGAATGGCTGCAGCCAGGAACCACAGACGTGCAACCCATGGCCCAGATTGTCCACCAGGGCTTGTTCCTGGAGGCCAATAATTTCGAAAGAAAGGGCTCCCCCCGTCCAGACTCACGTTCTTTCGACGGATCTCCCTCGAAAAAGGCGTTCTTCCTCGTGAAACGAGGTTTACCGCCGTCGAAAGAAAAGCCGCGTTCTTTCGATTTAATTTCGAAAGAACGCGGCTTGAGTCTGGACGCAGGGGAAGTTCTTTAGAAAAAAGGCTACTTTTTTCGAAAGAACCCCTGAGTGTGGACACGGCCCTGGTGGCCATTCTGTCCATAGCAATCAGTGCTTACATGCGAGAGAGCATCCAAGAAGTCTGGATACTATCTTTCGAAAAAGCACATCACTTTTTCGATGCGCTTTTGCACTGTGGATGCTCTCTTTTACAAGACTTTTTTCAGAAGGTGTCTTCCAAAAAGAGCTTCTTGTGCAAAAAGCCTGTAGTCTAGACGTAGTCTTAATGAAAACATAGCCTTATAAAGGGAAGTGACAGGGACTGTTTTGTTGTTCTCACCCAGGATTGTTGTAACACAGATGACAGAGAGGACATCACCTTATCTCTGTCTAGCAAACCCTTCCACTAGCTCACAAAATATGTATTTTCACCACTTCAACATCTGGGATGTCAATCTCAAGAAAACAAACAACCAGTGCGTAGATGAAGTCAAAATAGCTTAATTCTGCTTTTGGTGCTGTCTACACACCAGGAAATTAAATGAAGAAAACTCTTCCTTTGACTTCCCTTACTCCTGATGAAATGAGGGTTACAGGAGTAAGAAGTCCTTCAGCTTGCCGTTATTTCAAAATAATAGCTTACTGCAGGGGTGGGCCCGCCAAGCAGGTGGATCTGGCCTGCAGAGGCTCTGCTGCTCCCCCGCCCGCAAGACAATTAGGGCTTAAGGGTGGGGGAGCAAGTGAAGCCTTCTCTGCTCTGCCTCCTCTGCTCGCAGGGCAGGGGCAGAGCAGAGAAGGCTTCACATGCTCCTCCACCCCCAGGCCTTAATTGGCTGGTGGCGGGGAAGCGCGCAAAGCATCCTCCCGCCTTGCCAGGAACATGTGGCGCTTTGAAGCACCGCACGCTGCTCATGAGAGTGGGGGAGGCAGGGAGTGTAGGAGGCTTCATGTAGGAAGCTTCTTCCACCCAGCTCCAGACCTGTGAGGATCCCGCGACACGTCAATGTTCTACATGCTCCTCACAGGGCAGGAGGAGGCTTCCTGCGCTCCTCCACTCCCAGCCCCTGATTGGCCTGGGAATGGGTGCGTGTGCCAAGCCTCTTTCAGGGCATGGGTGCCTAGTGGGAAGCAGGGGCAAAGGGGTTTCCCCACTCCCAGACCTTCCTGTTTAGGCCCTACTTCTGGAGTGGCCATGGGCTACTTCAAAAAATGTTGAAGTGACACACGGGCAAAAATTATTGCCCACCCCAGCTTGCTGTTATTCCAAAATAACACTGCTGTATAGACATAGCCTGAATGTTAATTACTTTTTGTTCATGGCCTTGGAAGCAAAGTTAATTGCATAAATTCTAAAGGCAAGATATTTTGCCACAGTGTCCTTTTTATTAATTTGAGTAGAGAGTTTAACAACCTTTGGCCACTTGTAACCTCCTTCCTGGTCTTCCTTGGTCCAAGTAAATGTCTAGAAAGACCAGCAGCGTGTTTCTTTCCCTCAGTGCCATAGTGTAGCCTAATCTACGCAATAAAGAAATCTGTGTTTTAATTATTGCATCAAAGACTTTGCTTCAGATTTGTCATACATTATAAAATGTGCCATTTTTATACCCTCTAAAAGAATTTCAAGTCCACTTTACTATACATGACTCATTAAGTTGTCTACTGAAACACACTCCAATTTATATTCATCTTGACAGATCTGTATTTGGCAATGTCTGCAACAATTATCACTTTAATTTTAAAGTTCATTCACTGCTATTAATTGCTAAAATAAATGGTTATAATGTTAAGTTTAAACTGGGACGGTCTATAGCTATATATCTATCAGGCTTCTATAATGCACTGCTATCTTGGACCAAAAATCTTTGTTGTAATAATTCAGCTATGGGAAGCTTAACAGAGTAGCCATAATAAGAGAGTGTTACTAAAAATCCTTTCAATAGAATTACAGGGATTCTTTTAAATTAGTTCAGTTTTCCAACTAGACCTGGAAAACTAGATGAAATATATCTTTTGTTAAGATGATTTCCAAGGATACAAATCATCCAATACATGCTTTGAAATTTTTAGAAAAATTAAAAGAAATAAACACAGATATTGATAATAAAAATTGTATAAATTCAATAATACACCACCTCAAATTATTTTTCTTTCTTTCTAGCTATCTCTGTGCTATCCAGTTCACTACTGGTTTTAGGTTATGAGTTGATTTGTTTCTGGATTCACAAAGGTAAAAGGTTATCATACTTCACTTTTCCTCTCCAGCTCTTGAGACATGATCCACAACTAGGGTAACCAGAAATCCCATTTTTAAGGGGACAGCTGTATTCAAAGCCTTCTGCTAGTGTCTCTACTTTTCCTTAAAAATGGACAAATTATCCCATATTTCTGTTTTTCCCCCTCAGTACTGGTGGGTTCTGCTGCTGGCCAAATCCCTGCTCACAAGTCACCGAAGCATTAATGGAGCCCAGTGGCCAATGATAGGAGCAGGTGTGTAATTAAGAGAAATTACAGTTTGTTTTCAAGCTCTTTCCAGAGGGAGGGTTAAAAGAACTTGAGGGTATGCCAAAGAAAACAATTCACAAGTGCAACTTCCTGGGTTCTCAAAGGCTTTGCACTTGAGTGGTGACAGCAATATGAATCCAAGGCTAAAGAATGTGTGATGTCGGGGAGTTTTTAACAGAAGCCTTAGTGGCAGGACATTTTGAAGTCTCTTGTGGGCCCCCCACCTTTTGCACTTTAAGTGCCAGAGTGGAGAACAACCTTGACAAACTATCAGTGTTAGCAGATTCCTCTGCTATTAATGATTTACATATGAGAGTCAGGATTGTTCTCAAGATTTATGGGGTCCAAAACAATGCCCCCTACCCAGATGTGCCCCATGTGACTTGTTCCCACCCCAAGACCAGGGTCTACTATGTTTCTCCAGCCATGGCAGATTACCTGGAAAAGTCCAGCAGGGAAGGGTTAAGTGGTTGCTGTGGAAACTGCCAGTCAGCTCTGTAGCTCACTTGTAGCCCAGCTCAGGAGGAAATGGCAGTTGCGGTAAAGTAACTCATACTCTGACATTTGCATGGTCACATCACCATTTGGTGCACATCCAGGACAGCAAATAAAAGCAGGTGTTGACTCAAATTTTCAGGTACCTTACATGTCTACATATTCATAGGGACAGCCTTGTTGCAAACAATTTCCAGTCTTCCTACATCTTCTGTTTTGTAAAAAAAATCCTTTTCTTTAAAGTAGCAAAATTATGACAGATTAAATGTTTGCCTAATAATTAAACCTGCAACATGTTCTAAGCTACTTATCAACTAACTCTAACAATCTCTGTTAATCAAGAATCATGTATTCTTTTAACAAATGTCTCTAATAGGAGTTTCCATGACTTGAAGGGAAGCAGGCATCAATCATAAAAGACTATTTCCCCCACACACACTTCACAATAATTATATGTCCTTGGTTCTGAGTAATCTTTTCACTTATATATGGGAAGAAATAAATACATTAGAGGGAATATATGTGGATGTAAAATTTTTAAAAAACCCATAATTGAATCTACGGCATTATCCCATGGGTACCATTATGAACCCAAGAATGAAATCGAAACTAAATATATGGAAGAAAGATTAAGTATAACATTTTAACAGAAGATTAAGGGTCCCATTCGTCCATGTTTATTTATGTTGCATAATATTATTGTGAATAGCTTAATTTAAATTGCATAAGTGATATTTGATGTATATAATTTTGGCCAAGTCAGGCTCTACATTTTGACTAGTATTGTATCCAACTTTTTTTTAAAGATGATTGTTCTATTAAAAGTGTAGCTTAATCTATAATATAGTAGGTGCAAATTCAATGGCTGAGATATAAGAAAGCTCAACTAGTAAAATGCAGGTCATTCATCAAGTTGTATAAACAAAAATTAATGAAATATGCATTGATCAGTGGTAGACTGGCTGGAGTCTAAATGCAAAAATAGGATGCAAAAATAATTTGTGCAGTTAAAAGAAACAAAAACAATATACCTCCATCAACATGTGCATGCAGGTGGATCTATTAACATGAAAAAGTCATAAAATCATTAGTCTTTTGATAAGATACTATCAGAGATGGACCAAAACAGAGACAATGATAATGCAAATGTTTAAGCATTTGTAACTTTAAGCACAGAAGTGCTTCATTGAAGTAAAAGGACTACTAATAAGTATAAAATTCTGCATATACTTCAGTCTTTCCAGCATCAAGTGGCAAGCCTGAAGAACCTCAGCTTCCTTTCAATACAGACATATTTTCAAAAACACTTGTTATGACACATGCTGCCATATTTTGAATTGCTTCCCCTTTTTGGAATGCTGTTTGAGGTTAATACATTCTATGTGCTACTGCTTTGTGAAGATCATAAAACTATAATCAACTATATATTTTCTAAATCTGTGTAATGTTTAGATATTTGTAAAAGCTCATCGGTGAATGAAAATCAACTAAACTTTAAAGAAATATTTGACTTTCTGTAGTTATCCTATTTTGTAAGACCATATAGTACTACAAACTGTACATTTATCTGGCATTTAGGTAAACTAGAATATGACATTATTGTTCAGCTATAGTAGCTGAATTTCTGCTCTGACCTCACAGTCATATGAATAATTCCAAGATCAATATATATCACAATGTACTCAAAATTTCCTTGGGGTTAAACACAAGCTGTGATCTGTCTACATACTGCAGTAATAACTATGTGACCTTAAGGATCATTCAGTACCCACTGGCAAAATGTTCACAGCTCTGTCAGCAGTTCCTCTCAGGCCTGATAAACTCACTACGACTGACACATTGCTGCCATAGTCCACTTACGTATATAAAAATGCTATATAAATTATCAAGTGAAAGCTGGTGATATATTGGTCATTGATATCACGTTGAAGTATATGTGTGGCATTATGTGCACTTACTAACAGTAGGCTTTAAAATCTGTAATCAAAGGAAGAGAGAAATAGGAGACAGGAGGGAAATAGGATGAGGTCTTCACCCCTGTGCTGAAAGGCTTAAGAAAGATGACAATGGGCTAATTAGCATGAAAGGCCACACATGACAGATATAAGCTAGAGAAATAACTCCTGAGAAGGTGTGGGCAGGGCTCATATAAAGAATGAAGCTGGAAACAGAAATGACTGGATTGAGGAACTTTGCACCTATACTCTGTGTATTAAAGACGGGGCGGGGAAGAACTAGAGAACTTACAGAATGGCTTGTAGCTTAGTCCTTAGATATGTATATATTAAGAAGAAAGAAAGATGAAGAAGAAAGATTGGGTTAGACAGAGTAGGAAACAGCCCAGGTAGTGAGTGGCAATATTGGGGATTGAGCTGAGATGGAACCATGTGTAGTGTACAGACCTGGGTTACCCTTCCAATTGTAGACAGAGTGGCATTACCTGGAGACTGGCTGCAGTGAAAAACTCTATTGTTCATCAGGGTTTTCTGAACTTGAATCTATGATAACTAGTCTCTATTTTCCAGGTGGTTTTAGGATGCAAATTAAAGTGGACAAAGCTTCTGTCTTTGATAAATGATTGGTACTCACTGCAGTGTGTTCACCCCCAAAATTGTTGCTTGTATTGAATCTAAAGCACATATCTAAAATCTAACTCATGTCAGATAGTTATCTAAAGTCTGAGATATGTCAAGTGGTCAGCAGCCAGGGTTATGGTGAACAGCCTTTTTCCTAGCCACTGGAGCAGAGGTGGGGAACCTCCAATGTGACAGCCACATGTGGTTTGTCAAGGTTAGCCAGTGGTGGGCCACCACACATTTTATTTACCTGAGCATCCACAAGCATAGAGCACTACAGCTCCTAGTGACTGTGGTTCATTATTCCCGGCCAATGGGAGCTGCAGGAACTGGCACAGTCTGGGTTGCTGTGCCTGCAGACCATAAGGTAAACTAACCATCTGGTGGATTGCCAGCAACTAACTCTGATGAGCCGTATGCGGCTAGTAGGTTGGCGGTTCCCCACCCCTGCACTAGAAAATTGGATATCTCTCTTCTAGCTCATCAAAAAGCTCTCTGAACTTATCCAAACTGAACATATTAAATATTATTTTATAAGCTGCTCACAAGAAAGCACATATAGTAACCCCTGGTAAACCAACAATTTCCCTAGCAACAGCAAAGAATTTTAATTATCAGCCAAGAAACTCACAGCAAGAAACTCATGTTACTCTATGTATTCATATTAATAACATTGCAGTTGTGTAGCTATTTTGTCTACTTAGGCAAAGGCAAAATTATTCTTTGCTTCGACATGACTATATGGTGTTTTTGCTTCCAAATAATTGTGGCTGAGTGCTCAACATGGCTGCAGTTATTTTAACTCCAGTTTTCTTCTAGTATACCCCAGAAGGAGAAACTGCATAGCATCCTGGCCAAACGGGTGAGTCACCAATAGGAAAGAGGGTGAAAAGAAAAGCCACAAGAGGAGGCCTTAGATCTGGAAGAGTGCTATTGCCCAGAAGAATAGTCTGGTTTTCATTTTATCCCCTTGGTGGAGGCTGGTGATTAATGAAGGAATGGATCCTGCATTGACTAAAAACTAGCGATACTGGAGAAAGATGTTGGGAGTGAGAAATTGCTTTAGATAAGGATTGTGGCATGTTAAGTTTTAGTGTCTAGAAAGTGTTTTATTCTTGTATTTTATTTGTAACAATTTCTGTGCCCATTATTTTTACTTAATACTTGCTTCAACCTGTAAATCTGTTTTTGTTAACAACTAATATCAGTTTTCACCATAAACAGTCACAGTGCTGTGTTGTTATCCTGAATTGTATCTTTCCAGAAGTATATACACGCTCTCTTTGGGGACAATATACCTGGTAATTACTGTATTTGCAGCAGCATTCAGGGCACCACTCTTTAAAAGTATATTGGGAAATGTCCTGCCCTAAAACCCCAAGGGTTAACCTTTAAAACAAAAAAGTAAGGACTGGCAGAATCCTGAGGAGTTGATTTAGGTGGTCAATTGACTATCAGGAGACTAACACAGTTTAGAGCAAGCAAATTCTCTCTCTCTCTGAAGCAAGGGGAATAACACAGTGACCTATAGTTCTGGATATCCTGAGAAAGCCTCATAAAGAGACCTGTAGGGATTACTTGTAGTAGATACAAGCAATTCAGGGAGAAATTTATCCCTATGAAGAGGAAAAAAATATTCTCCTTAGCCTCTGATAAGTGAGTTTTAGGTTGGACATTAGGAAATCCTTCCTAACTGTCAATGGTTAAGTACTGGAATAAATTACCTAGGGAGATGTGGAATCTCCATCATTTGGAGTCATTTAAGAGCAGGTTAGACAAACATCTGTCAGGGAAGATCAAGATGTTGCTTGGTCCTGCTGTGAGTGGAGGGGACTGGATTTGATGACCTCTCAAGGTCCCTTCCAATTCTAAATGTTCTATAATTGCATGTCTTTCTGAGCTTTGAGGGAAGCAATAACACTAGGACACAGGAAAAGCAGGTTGTTCATGTTTTAGTAGCGTTTACTTCTGGCCCTCGGTCTAAGCTATAAATAGGTATTCTTAAAAGTACTTATTTTTTTAACTCGTACATACATTATTAATTAAAACTCCAAGTTTATACTTAAGAATAGTTACTCACAATGTATAGATGAGAAAATGTATACATGAGGTTAATTGACTAGCCAGCAGGTCATACAGCAAGCCATGAGAGGCAGAATATAGAACTCAGGTCCCCTGTAAATGCATACACACCTACAACACTATAACAGGATCCCTAGCCAAATACTTACTAGTTGTATGTTGAATACCATGCCAAGCCTATATGTCATTGTCACGTTGCTGAATTGGAGGAAAGCAGCCAGATCGCTGCTGCACCCCTAGGTGGGGGTGTTGGCCCCAGAAATTGGTGTGGGGGGAGCCATGTGGGGTAGTGAATGGGAGATTATTGTTTGTTGATCTTATGTACGCTATTTATGTGAGTGTATAATGTCTGTGTGTGTAGGTAGGAATCTGTAATCTGTGTGGAAGCTGAATATTTCTGTGAATGTGGTTAAGCATGGCTATGGACAGGCTGAGTAGCAAAGCCCTGTGGAACAATGGCTCTCAATAGGCTATGGACACACCCAAAGAATGGGATTTATCACCTGAGGGCAGCCAGCAGGAAATATAGAGATTGGCCTCTGACCAGGTGACTTGCTGCAGACTAGAAGAGGCCAGTAAGGAGTATAAAGAGGCCATGTGGTCGATGCCATTTTGTTCTCAGCTCAGCACTTCATCCCAGAGGCAGCATTGCAGGGATTGAAGAGCCCGGAAGACCTGTGAGCCCATCCTGATCTCAGGATGTGCAATAAGAACTTTTAAACCAGCAGCTGCAACATCTCTGCTAGAGCCTGCATCGAGGACTGGGAGATTCGGTGCATGTAACGTACTGTACTTTGATAACCTTACTCTCATGCTTTTCTTTCTTGTAATAATAAACCTTTAGATATAGATTCTAAAGGATTGGCCCAGCGTGATTTGTGGGTAAGGTCCAGAGGGTAAGTTGACCAGGGATCTGTGGCTGGTTTCTTGGAACCGGACAGGACTTGTTCGGGGTAGGTGGGATTGGGTGCTAGGACCCCCCACCCGTGTATAGGCCCGGGGCCATCTGGGGCACGGATATTGCTGGAGTGTCGGAGGGGTTTTGCTCGGGAGGCTTCAGGCAGGCTGCTGAAGGGCTCTGTGGGACTGGTTTGTGGCCTGTTTGGAGAGGTCGCCAGTCAGGGGGACTGTAAAGAGCCCCGGATTTGAGCAATTCGCCCTGAGCGGACGCCCTAAGCTGTGCCCAGACACGGCCCGGTCTGTCACAGTCATGTGATTCATTAGCACATCATCTGAGTTTATAATCCCATAAAAAGGATCTGGGCAGTCAGTTTTTTCAACAACAGATGATACAAAGTAGGCAACTCTTCAGCTGGTGTTACTGATACTAGAAATCATTAGTTGGAACGATACTCGAAATTAGTTTTGCCCGATACATGTCTTTTGGAAACCCTACATGAACACTGTGAAATCCAAGTAGGTGCTGCCACAATATTAACTTCTTTGTGACACATGGGGTTCATTTACTCAGATAGGAGCAAATCTTCAGATAGCATAAATCAACATAGCTTTACTGAACTCAGTTGAGTTATGACACTTTACAACAGCTGGAGATTGTTCATGGTCTGACAGGTGGATCAACTGGTTGTTATAAGGATTGTCTTTTCAAAAGTGAATCTTAGGTCAACACATAGAGATGGCAGTACATAGAAACTTTTGTATTAAGTCACTGCGATTAGCAAGTTGATTATTATTATTTTTTTAGAATGCAATTATCAGGGAAATGATCACATTTCATCCTTAACTATAGTAATTCCTTATTCCGGTAATAATTCACATAGCATCATGTAGTTAATTCCTGGTTCTGAAGGGAAGCTGAGTACAAGAATTCAAGATAATGGAATTTAAAATGTATTGGAAATAAAAACAACATATAATAAACCGTATGGAAATCAATTCTTCAGCCAACAATATTGAAGGACTAAGTTGACATGTCTAGGTTTTGAGACAATAGTTTCTTTTCTGAATTTCATATCTGATACCAAGGCATCTAGTTTGCTCTTTGATCCGCAGAATCAAAGCTCATAAGCAGTTCTGGGGACTTTTTCTTTTATTTTTATTAAATAAAAAATACCTCGAATGTGGTAATGTGCTGCTGCTTTCAAAAGCATGAAAAAATAGAAGGGCTGTAATTTAAAATAATTCATGACATTTAGAAATAAATGGTCTTGCACATTTTTAGCAATGTTTAATAGGAAGAGAGTCTCTTGCAGGTTCACCTCTTATTCATTATTTCTAGTCCTGCAGACAATACATTGCCTCATTTCTCTGTAGGGTTTTCAGAGAAAAACCTGGCAACACTAGTTTCACTTTGATTTTGCCACATACAGGACATGTATTTTTAACATCAAATAGAGCATTGATTTCCCTCCAGCCCATCCAACCCCCTCATATCCCCTCTTTCTTCCCCCCAGTGTACTTAAAAATAGACCTTGCCTGGCGGTCTGACAACTTTTTGCTTAACTGGATGTATATATATAATATCAGATTTTTTACGTATACAATCAGGACACAATTGTGATTGAAAGGAATAGTTGTAAAGGATTTCTACAATAGGCCAGCTGAACTGTGAAAACTTTAACAGAATACCAGGAGAGAGATTGATTATTTGATATGTTGAAATAACTGCTTTATTAGCTCTTGTTATTAGAAATTATAGCAGGTTTTGCCACATGCGAACAGATTATCAAAAACACATGATGTGGGATTATTTAGGACTATATTGTAAAATGATGATCTGCAGAAAGCAAGGGCTAATGTTCATTTGCACTGTCTCAGAAGCAGAGCAAAGAACCAATTGTGACTCTGAGGGAAAAGAGGGAACAAGGAATTACATCCCTTGTTGTGGAGAAACTTTCCTTCCTCTTCCTTCTTTCTCCAGCCAGCCAGTAAAAGGTGTGGTGAGAGAATCTATGGCTCCCCCCTATACTTACCCATCTTCATCCCCTACTTGCTTGAATATTGGATGAGCAGCTTTGTTTCACTTCCTTTCTCTGCTCAGCCAGAATCACCATCTGAGTACTGTTTACTCAGCCAAGCAATACAAAAAATAACAATGTAGCAGCTTACTCGCCTGCATAGCCAAATAAGGGTGGTGACAATCTCGACCTTAGTGTAATATCAGACACAAGCATTTTCCTCTACATTCACATCCTTATCTACAATAATTAAATTGAAGTGTGGCCAACTAAACAAAGCACATTTTACAAATTTAGCTACAAATCAGATGACTAAATGCACGATTTTATCTGGTGTGTCCTCAGATTTAATTTAAATGCCAAATCCTGGCTGCTAATCTGTTCTGTATTTATTCCAACCTGGGGAATTTGAGGAAAGGAAATGAATTCTGACATCAGATTATAAGTATATGCATTTGCACTTCTGTAGGGCTGATGGAGGGTTCGTGGGATGATTAAAAAATGAACAGCAGAGATTTTAGAGTATTTGACGGAATTCCTCATTGTTTCCCCCTGTTCCTATAAATACTGCATAATATATCATTTGATTTGAAAATCAGTGAATTTGCTTCCCTCCCACCCCTCACCTGTGCATGATAGCAGCCATCAGGGTAAAAACAATTATTTTAAAATAGATTTTTTATTTTTAAACAGATTTGTTTTTCTGTTTACATTTAATATATCTTAAAGAAACCTTTGTTAAGGCTCAATTAAAATAATGTAAATTAACTTAAAGAAGTAATAAACAATAGTACTTGTTGGCTTCCAAACTTTCAGGAAAGTCCAACCTCTGAGGCTACATCTAAACTACACCCCTCTGTTGGAAGAGGGGTATAAATTAGATGTATGGAAAGTGCAAATGAAGCCAGGATTTAACTATCCCGCACTTCATAATGGCAGCTGCCACTTTTTTTCAAAACGGGGCTTTTTGAAAAAAAAAATCAGTTTAGATTGGGCATTTTCGACAGAAATGTCCCATTTCAAAAGATCCTGTACTCCTCATTTTCCTGTACTCCTCCAAAAATGAGGAGTAGAAGCTCTTTTGAAATGGGGCATTTCTATCGAAAATGCCCCGTCTAAACTGCCATTTTTTTTCAAAAAGCCCCATTTTGAAAAAAAGTGGTGGCTGCCATTATGCAAATGAAGCATGGGATATTTAATTCCCGGCTTCATTTGCACTTTTGATATGTTTAATTTACATCCCTCTGACAACAGAGGGATGTAGTTTAGATGTAGCCTGAGAGGAAAACTCCAGGGGGTAGCCAAGTTAGTCTGTACAGGATGAACTTAAAAAAAACCTGTTCTGGTAGCACTTCATAGACTAACAAAACATGTAGATGGTATCATGAGCTTTCATGGGCACAGCCCACTTCTTCAGATGACAGGAGTGACTGAGAAGAAGTCACTGGTTAAATAACTGCAACTAAGGTTTATTGACATGCCTAAGCCAAATTTTGGAATTAGCAAACTCTTCTTAAGATGTAGAGAGAATATTATCTTTATTTCATTTTATTGATTTGCTTTAGTTCAATGACTAGTTCAATGAAAGTTAAAAGAATAAAAACAGTTGGGAGTTGAAAAAGCAGGAACACTTATTTTGCTCTTCTAGTATTTGAATAAACTCCAGGATTGAAAGGATGAGATCTTCTAGGTCTAAAATCTTGATGTACATAGTGACCAGAAATAATCACTTGAGTTTACTAACATTCCCTTTTTTAATGAGAGACAAGGTAAGCAGAAACATAACTTTTATTGGAACAACTTCTGGTGGTGGAAAAGACAAGCTTTTAGACTTCACAGAGCTCTTCTTCAGGTGTGGAAAAGGTAACCAGACTGCAGCATCTAATGACCAGATGGATAGGTTATTAAGACTAAGGAGTAACACATATAGCAAGAAACCACTGCTAATGAAGAGTGCAATCACCATTCCACAGTTATTGAACAGAGGAGGGTTAGTAGATTATAAATTGTTCTAATGAGTCCCAAAACAAGTGTCTTTCTTGATATAACGTTTTTTAGAGTCAAGCAGAGCTATGAATTTTAATGTGCATGCTCATATTTGAAGGGGTATTGCAGTTTTCCATTGAGGACAAGGACTGATAGGTTTGATATGAAGCTTTCTGAAAAGTGTTTGCTTACTGGTGGTAGGGTGTTTTTGAGTTTGCCATTTGATTTTATCTAGTTTCACCCACATAGTTGTTACTATATTTCAGGTAGTAGCTGAAGTACATCACATACTGTGATAGACATGTTTTGGAGTCATGGATCTTGAAAGTTATGTTTTGGGACATATTGATCATCATAGCAGAGGAAATATATGTGTCAGGTTTTGAATTTTTTCTGGCAGGATTTGTTGCCACTTTGAGTTTCTATGATTTGCTGTGAGGAACTTACTTCTAATGATGAGTTTGGTGAAGTCAGGGGGAAGGTAAAGGCCAGAAGGGGGCATCGAGAAAAAATATTTTAAAATGTGATATCCATCAAGTATGGGTTTAATTGTTTGATACACTCCAATGGCTCCAATGTGGAATCATCCAAAGTTGTATTTTCCACCTCTGTAGAAGCTGGTTCTCGGTGTGCACCTGGATGTCCCATTCTAGGATTCAATCAACTTTTCTGATGGAGTGTCTTTGTTTGGTGAAGGTGGTTTTAACAGTGTTTAAGGTGTATATTGAACTTTCTCCTTGGAATTTTCTGTCATATCCGAGTACAGTAAAACTCCAATAGTCTGGCAGCCAATTGTACGGCACTCCCGATAGTCTGGCATCAAAATGGCAAGAGCCTAGTGAGTGAGCTTCAGCAAAAAACAAGTCACAAGGCAGCAGCGGCAGCAGCTGTACCAAGAGAAACTGGACAGGACCAAGTCAGTCTGCCACTGGCAATGTGTGATGCTGGACAGTGCTTGTGCTACAATAAAATGGGTCAAAACACTTTATATACAGTATATACTGTACATATATATATATATATATAATCAGCTTATAGTAACTCCTGATAGTCCATCATATCTGATAATCCAGCACCACCTGGGTCCCAAAGGTTCTGGATGATCAGAAGTCTACTGTACTTGGTTGCAGATAACATTTTTTTTCTGCAGACTACTACTACTACTACTGTACTATGTGTTCAGAGTTCAAGTGGAAGCTATTCAGTCTTCTTCAAAAACATAACAGAGTGACTTGAGTAGAAAATATAGAAAAGTGATGCAGTACTCTCAGATGGAGGCAGAACAAACAGCCCTTCATCTTAGTTATTTGTACTGTTTACCTTACTGATCTACTAACAGATATACCCAGCATTGTTTGTATCTTTAACTGTAGTAATGTTTGGGAGTTTGTTTTTTTTAAATTAAAAGGAAAATATACATGCTTTATTTACATGATTGTATAGGGCAGGGGTCTGGGAGGTGGGGGGCTCAGAGGAGGAGGTTAGTTGTGGGGGTTCAGGGTAGGAGATGGATGTACAGGAGTCAGGGAAGGCATTGGGGGCATAGGTCAGGGAGAGTGGGGTGCAGGAATCATTACAGAGATTGGGGGCTCAGGACAGGGAGTGCAGTTGCAGGGGCAGGGGTAGGAGTGGTGGATGCTGCAGTGAAGGCTGGGGTGGGGGTCAAGGCAATGGGTTTGGTGACTGGGGGCTTCAGGGGGAGGTAGGTGGAAGGGTTCAGGGCATGGTGATACAGGAGTGAGGGCAGAAGGTGGGATGAGCCGGACTCAGGGCAGGAGGTTGCGAGGTTGGGGGAAAGCGATGGTAGTGCTTCTGTGACTATGACTCCTCCTGGGGAGAGGGCCAGGGAGGGCGGAGCTGCACATGCCAAATAGTGACTCTTTCTGGGAAGTCAGAGCTGTGAAGGCTTGCCCCGGACTGCAATGTATTTGGCCCAAAGGGCAGTTGGGCCTCCACAGGCCATCCCTGTCATCCACCTGTCACTCCCCTGCCCTGAAGCCTGATGGAAGGATGGGGCGGTGCTCTGGGGACCCTTCCCCAGCCTTGAGTGGCCCTCCCCCAGCCTATAGCCTGTGCATGGGGGAATGGGGTGACAAAGCTCTGTGGGCTGGCCCCAGGCTTTAGTACCCCCTCCAGTCCTACAGCTGATCTGGCAAGGGGGAAGGAAGACAGGGCTCTGGTTATTGTTCCCAGTGTCCAGCAACTTCCCTCTTCCCCTGCAAGCTGTCCATGGAATGTAGGGGCAAATTCTGGGCTCTCCTTCCACGAGGAGTAATGGTAGTTCGAATTAGAGTTCCTAATTCAAAATACCTACTTCGTTCCGTGTGTAGCCGCAGGCACGGAGTTCGGACTAAGGGACTTTTAAAAATGGTGGGGCCCGGGAAGATGCAAATGAAGCCCGGGATATTTAAATCCCGGGCTTCATTTGAAACTTCGAATGTCTACATTAGCCTCCCTAGTTCGGACTAGGGGGCTAATGTAGACATTCCCTAAATGAGTTGGGTCCGGGGTATCTAAAGGAGCGTCTTCTCCCATATGAACATGCCTGAGGATTGAAGTCAATTGAGGAGGCTCTGCTCAATGTTCCCCTACTTATGGAGATAAGATTAACATCTACACAGAGCAGGATCTTCTCAGCTTTTGCTCCCAGGCTATGGGATTCTCTTCTTCAGGATAGTCGCATGGCACCCATGCTAGCATTGTTTCGATGTCAGGCTAAAGCCATCCTTTTTACTTGTGCTTTTATTGGTGTTTGAGTCTGTATGTGTGTGTGTATGTGTGTGTGTGTGTGTGTGTGTGTGTGTGTGTGTGTGTGTGTGTGTGTGTGTGTATGTTCCTCCTCTCAAGACTTTTTAGCAGGTTTTATGTCCCTCTGGGGTCTCGCATTTTTTATTTTCTATATATATTTGTATTGTGTTTTAAAAAAAATGAGTAAGCCACCACAAATATTTTAAATAGGGAAGCAGGCTAAAAATATTTTAAATAAATAAATAAAAACTAATAATAAATAAATACATTTTCTTGGCATAGGTAACACATTATTGTATAGATTTTTGCAGTACTAAGTCTTATAGCCCTCTTTATCTGTAATGTAAATGATAAACCACATAACTAAAAGTGCTGAAGTACAGGGGCACAAGGATGATGCAACCTATCGGCCTCCATTATCATTGTCACTGGAACAACTTTAGGAAGACCTTCAAAATGCATGGCTCTGAGAATATGGCATGAAGTAAAGTGCTTGTGGTCCAGAATAGGTTGTGGATGTGGATACAAAGGTATACACATGTGCTTTTTCTTCAAGTGTATGTTTGCATAATTTTTCTTTGCTGCTCAGAACAAACAGCAAAGAGAGAAAGAGAGAGAGAGAACTCATTTAGTAGGTTAGATGCCTTGTACTTTCAAAATAGACTCTTTTCATGCTGTTTAAGCTTTGGACAATACTTGTATCTCTCACAACTTGAATAATGCTGTCTGACTATTTTTTGGAAAACAAAAAAACACTTTCATCAGTTTGACAGTTTTGCAAAAACTGACAAATAATTTTTCGATGCAGAGTTTTTGAAATACTGTGTTTTGATGGCTGAGTTTAGATGTTTTAGATTGAGGGCACTTCTTGCTTTGAGGGACAGTGTTAACCTTAACATGTTTTCCTCTTTTTTTTTTAAGTTTGCTTTGTTTCTAAAAAAAACCACCCTATGTAGTGAAAAATGACTTCTGTTTGCAAGTCCACTGTTTCTGTCACAAATTTTGCAGTTTGTTTTAGTTTTAGCTTTTCCATTTGTGGTTTTGAAAGTAGAGTATTGACATCTTGTTTCTATTTCCTGCTCACATGCATGGCCACAATTATATCATTACATACATTTCCAGACCATTGCCTCAGAGCACCATTTTATTTACATTGCTTAAGAAGTTTCATTTGATTGTGTTGTGCCCTTCAGAAATGTGAGCGTCAATTGGAGAAATTCTCCCTTGCGATTTTTATGTAGCTGATTGGTTGAATATTACATAACATCCATCTTTGCATCCTTTTTATCTTGGTTGTTTATAATATCACAATCAATTTAAACAAGTATTATTGTGTGTTTTAATAGCATTTTGCACATATAATCCCTGTCTCATTCAAAAGCTCACTTACAAGTTATGCACTAAAGTGTATCAGGACACACTAGGTAAAAGTTTTGGTGTGGGGACTAGAATTTTGGAGACCTCCTTTGACAGAATGCACACAGGCATATCTTGAGATCATTGTGTTTCAGTTGATCTATACGCTTGAGCCAGTTCTTGAAAGTATGAAATCTTCAAATATATAATACTAAGATAGGTCAGATAATATGGGACTACGGAATACTCATAGGTCTTTGCCTCAATTAGTGTTATGTATTTGGTGTTTCTAGATCTCTGGGGCGGTTCTCTGTGGAATCTCTAGAGGGTGAATAAAGCAGGATACCCAGAATTTAGAGACTTGATGCCTTGAGAAAAGGGGCAGGCTCTCCAATATGGAAATCCCTCTTTTCTTTCCACTGAAAATATCAATCTTGTTTCACTTCAAATTTAAACAGGCTCTATTGGCTTTTAAAGCATTTGACAATGTAGTTCCTGAATTTTGCCCTAAAATGTGTCCAGAAAAACTAAACAGAATAAAGTTGGAAAGATTTGACCCCAAATGGGCACTATTCCTTTTTTTTTTTTTTAAATTTAAAACAATCCTGGAAATTGCATAAAATATAGGTACTTTCTTTCACTTAGCTGTGTTGGTGAGAAACGTGGAGTTTTGTAAAACTAGTCTGTTTTTAAGGGTTAATAGATTAATAGATTATTAGGCCAGAACACCACTGTGAAAAGCCACTGTGACCTCCTGAATAACAAAATTCCTAGGCTACGTCTAGACTGACATGATTTTCCGCAAATGCTTTTAACGGAAAAGTTTTTCGTTAAAAGCATTTGCAGAAAAGAGCGTCTAGATTGGCATGGACACTTTTCCACAAAAGCACTTTCTAGACACGTGCCATTCTAGACACGCTTTTGCGCAAAAAATCCCTGATCGCCATTTTCACGATCGGGGCTTTTTTGTGCAAAACAAATCTGAGCTGTTTACACTGGCCTTTTTGCCCGAACGGGAGCATCATAGTATTTCCACAAGAAGCACTGATTTCAGATACTAGGAAGTCAGTGTTCTTGCGGAAATTCAAGCGGCCAGTGTAGACAGCTGTCAAGATTTTCCGCAAAAGCAGCTGCTTTTGTGGAAAAACTTGCCAGTCTAGACACAGCCCTAGAGTATATTTGAGAGAAAAAAATCCTGTCTTGATTTAAAAATTGTCCATGAAAGAAAATCCCTCACAATCCATGGTAAGTGGATCCAGTGGTTAATCACTCCTATTGTCAAAAATGGATGCCTTCTTTCTAGCCTGGATTTGTCTAGTTTCACTTTCCAGCCACTGGATCATGTTTCACATTCTCTGCCAGATTGAAGATCCCATTATTATGTTTTTTTCTCATGTAGATATTCCATAATAAGGTCACCACATGTCATTCTTTTTGTTAAGCTAAACACATTGAGATTTTTGACTCCATCATTATAAGGCATGTTTTTTAATCCTTTAATCATTTACATGACTTTTCTCTGAGCTGTCTTCAATTTATCAATGTCTTGCTTGAATTATGGACACCAGAGCAGGATGCAGTACTCGAGCTGCCGTCACACATAGTAAAATATAATATAAGCACATATAGTAAAATAACTTCTTTACTCCTGGATGGAAATCCCCTATTTATATCTAAGATTGCATTAGCTCCTGTGGCCATGGCTTTGCACTAGGAGCTCTTGTTTGACTGCTTATCCATCATGACCCCCAAATCTTTTTCAGTCACTACCTCCCAAGATAGAGTCCTCCAAAGGTGGCACACATTATTTACTTGTACACATATCAATGCTGATTTTATGTTTCCTTTCAGGTCTCTAAATAAAGAAGTTTAACAATGTGAGGATAGGTATTGATGCCTGTGAGACCTCATCAGAAACAAAGCAGTTCATTGATGATTCCCACTTTACAATTGCATTTTGAGACCTAGCAGTTAGCCAGTTTTTTATACATCTTTGTACTTTCTAATAAAAATGTCATGCAATACCAAGTCAATTGTACATCTCTAACCTGGCATTCTCTGCTCCAGCAATATCTGTGGCCTGGCATGATTTTAGGTGGCTGGATATCTACTTAACATGGGTGTGGCCAAATTTCCTGCAGTCCTGTAAAGTTTGTTTATAGCCACCAGTCTTAGCTCTCAATATTCTGTGCTGTTGTTTAGTTCTAATTTATCCCTAAATGTCTTTTAACATCCCAGTGAGCAGTGGAAGTGTTGGTAATGCTGCTAGATGATGATATCCCATGGTTCAGCAAATTCTATGGTTAGGCATCGGTCAGGGCCCAACGGTGCCGGACTAGAGGGGTTCAACCAATACCTTCTACGAGCTGAAGTACATTATATCAACATTATTATATTTACCAACTAAAATTGTTAGTTTACTAAGAAAAAAAAAATCTGCAGTTCAGTTTTACCAAATATTGTCCATAAACCCATGTTGATTTAACTGAATTATATTATCCTGCTCTAAATCTTCATACATTGAGACTCATATCAGCTTTTCCACTATTTTCAACAGGATCAGTGTTGAAGTAACAAGCCTATATTTATAGTCATCCCATTTATCCTTTATAAATATTGGCACAGCATTAGCTTTCTTCCAGTCTTCTGGTGCTTCCTGGTGTACCAAAACTTACTGAAAATCAATATTAATGGTCTAGTGAATTCCTGATGCAGCTATTTTAAATCTCTTAGATGCAGATTAACTGGACCTGCTTATTTTAAAAATATCCAACTTAACAAGCTGCTGTTTAACATCCTTCTAATATGCTAGTGGAATAGAAAGTGTTGTTATATGATATGACTACTTCATCTGCTTTTTTGTTCCCTAACAAAAAACAGAAACATTTATTAATTGTGCCTTTTCTGCATTACTCTTGATAGTTCTACCATTTCTATGTAGTAATGGGTCAATATAATTTTAAGGATACTTTTCTGTACCTAGTATACTGTGAAAATTCCTCCTTGTCATTAATTCTGCTAGCCAGAGTGTTCTTTCTGCTTGTGTATCTTATCAATTTTCTTTAATACATAGCCTCTGATTTCTATTCATGATTATTAACTTCCATTTAAGGTGTATATGTGTTTAATTATAACTATAACTGTCCTCATTTCTTTTAAGCTGGTTCATTTTTTTCATTAGTATGGCTTTCCACTATTGTGGCCATTGAGCAGCCTGCTACATGTTCTTAATACTGAATCATCATTCACATGATTAAATATTTCCTCCTAGATGATCTGATTCACAATTGTTTTCAGCTTTGTGAATGTTTTCCTTTTACAGCACAAAGTATGTGCGTGTGTGAATGTGTCCTTGTGCCTGATGTAGACTTTATTTTTTTTGCATATTTTAAATGTGATTTAAATTATGTTTACTTCTAAGTTACCATTAATTTTTAGTTCTGTGTTCAGTTCCTTTTATCTCTCAAGATAAATATATAACATGTTTATCTTATAATATATTTATAGAATTCGCCCACACTGTATGCAGAGCTTTTTGAGTTAGATTTTTTTCTAGAATATTTAGACTCGCATATGTCTAGACTACATTATTTTTTCAAAAAAACTACTCATTTTTTGAAAAAAACTTCACCTGTGTGCACACTCCAATTGCATTCTTTCGAAATTAAACCGAAAGACCGCAGAGGCTTTTTCAACATTGGTAAATCTCAAATTACAGGGAAGAATGCCTTTTTAAAAGGCGTGTGTGAACACAGAACAGGGACATTTTTCAAAAATTGAAAAAAGCAGAGGTGTCCTGGTGGCCATCCTCTGAATAACAATCAGGGCTTTTTTTCAAGAGAGCATTCATGCAATCTGGACTCTCTCTTTTGAAAAACCCGATCACTTTTTTAATTTGGTTTTGAGGTGAAGATGTTCTCTTTCGAAAGAAGCTTGCAGTCTAGACATGCCCCTAGACTTTAAGATAAGAAGTGACAATCCTGTTCAACTAGTCTGATCTCTTGTACATTTCAGGCTAGAGAACTTGCAGGCTAGAGAACTAGAGGCCTGTTCACTACCGTAATAGTGCCTTAAATACTTGCTTAAAACCCCAAATCATGATTTAAAGACTTCAACATTACAGAAAATCTACCATTTGAACTAATTTAAACTTGCAAGCGACCCATGCCCCATGGTGCAGAGGAAGGCAACCCCCTACTCCAAGGTCTATGTCCGTCTCCGTCAATTAGAAATTTCAAGGATATTTTGATATTGGCATTGGCTTCGAGAGGTTATATTTAATTTACATAGATAAAAATAGGCTTCATTTCTTGAAGTTGTTTCCATTATGATGTCAAAGGTTCCATTGATTGTAATTGATGCTGCATTTGGTCCAGAAAAGAGAATCCTTCCAGCCACTCTTTGCAGTCCCTTTGTCATTTGCCATTTTCTGACTAAAACTGTATTTCATAAAATGAAGTGTCCTTTTTTTTACATGAGGCACAGTTATTTCCATATGGTGTGATCCTGCTTTACATTAAAAAGAGGAATGTACAATTCTAGAGCCTTGAGATTTTATCTCACCCAGGGGAGGAGAGTGCCTTTATCACAGGAAAATACTGCTTTTTCAAGGAATTAACACTGCAGGGCAGGAAACCACATACAGGATAATGCAGAATTTTTAAGGTTTACAACTTTATTACCTACCCACAAGCCCTGCTTCAATTCTTGCAAGCATTATTTCCTCTAATCTTCACACAAATTTTTTTAAAGGAGGCCTGCAATCAACATGACTGTCCACAGATATATGAATACAATTATCTTGGTATTCACAGAGGTAAGCTCTTAAGTAAATAACTGGTATATGAATCAAATGAGTATTTGTACACCTAGTCACTCAGTTTGCATGCAGTCCTTGAAACTTTAAAATAAAAGATTTTTTGTTTAAATAGGACAATGTAAAAGAAAATGTAAACTGCTAGTTTCTGGCCAGTCTGGATTGTTATGAGTCAATAAGCCAAATTCAGCTCTTAAATGAATGAGTACAGATACTGCTAAATTGCTCTGGTGCCTACTTATAGGAGGTTGAATTTAACAAGGGCCAGATTATGATATCCATAAGTTCGTTCACTAATACTTGAAGATACAAGTAGTCACAGTAATTTACTTGCCACTATCAGGGAAATCTTTTGAAATGTAAAAGAGAAAGGGTACTTATGAAGTAAGGTATGAAGTAAGGCATAAGAAAAGCTAGGACATTTTAACCCTGTTTACAAATGTGTTTTGCTTCCTCTACAGTGTTATAATAAAATATTTCATGTTTTAAAATTTAATATATGGAAAATTGCATCCTGTTGCATGGAGCACATGTTTCTGCCTTACACCCTGACATTTCCTCCACACACATTCACTCACATTTAAGCCCTTACTTTATATGTAGTCCTAAAGAAATGAAAGGGAAGAAAGATGGAGTATGTGCATGTACTACCAAATGCTAGTAAGAGTGAAAGAACAGGCCCTTTAACTTCAAAGCACGTTAAGTAAAACCCCGACCCCATTCCAGTCAATGACAAAATTCCCATTAACTTTAATGGATTTCACCCAGTATATCTTGGTGCACCAGGCATCAATTATGCAGGCTCTTTGACAATCTATGTCATAATGCTAAGGCTCCAGTTCAGAAAGATATTTAGGCACATATCTAACTGTAATCACAGGAGTAGTTTGACTTTGACTTCAAGCATGTAAATAGCCTAGCCCTAGCCCTGTCCCCTGAACTTTGTCATTCACATGTTTATTAAGGCTCTGATTTATTTTTATGCATGTGAATAGAACCCTGAAGTCCAGTTGTGTGAAGTTACAAATCTACTGGAATCTTTTCAGGATCATGGTGCAAACTTGCTGGAAAGGGTTTTTTTTTGGGGGGGGGGAGGTTGTTTTTTGTGGTTTTTTTGGCTGGGTTGTATTCACTTTAAATCAAACTGTATTATAAAAAAGTCTTATTTCTCTACTAAAAACACTCAAGGGGGAGTTGGTGAAACTATTCCTTAGATTTAAATGTCAAGTCAAACATTGTGGAAAATATGGGAAGTGGTTTTACTCATAAATATAAAAGCTGCAAACATAGGTGGAAAAGTGAATATAGTTATATGAGTTGTCAATAAAAATAATGTGTTCCTTATGTTTAAAAGAGTACTATAATTTAAAATTGATGGGAGAAGACTTCCATTTAGGGAGTTATGACCTTCTCTTGTAATCTGTGGAAGAAATGGAGACACTTAGCATACTGACAACTATGTTCTAATTACTTAGGCTAGTTATCATATTTTAAATCAGAGATTTTCATAATCCTTGGTTTCAGACCACTTTTAAAAAGAAAAGCAAGAAATCTAAGAACTCTTACTTAATAGGGTCAGCGTTCAGTTCATTGGACAATAAGGGCCTTGGAGGATGATCTCTTCAGTACAAGTCCTATGGATTCCTGTACTTCTGTTTCATGCCTAGCACAGTGGTTTTGTGATGCTTACTGGAAATTTGATGCAGGCACTATTGCAATAAAAAGTAAAATAATTAGTGTTACTGTTTCCCTTCAGTTCAGTGGGTAGGAGGGGAAATGGTAATTCAAAGCAGTGAGTGGGAAGACGAAAGTCACACATTCAATTGCTGTGGAGAAATCCTCAAATTCTATGATGCACACAAGAAAGAAGTGAAGCTTGAATGAGATTGCCATGTAAATACCTTACACTGTAGATCTGGATGAATACTTTTGTTTTGTTTTGCCAGCAAACCAAGAAATCAAGGGAAATGTTTGGAATTTGTTAGCAACTTAGAGGAATTAATGGATGTATGTGTTTTATCCCTTTTTAACATTTATTTTAAATATAAGATTTCCATAATTATAATCCATAAACCACTGGCAAGGATATTTGCAAGAGGTATGGGTGATCTGTGCTTACACCCCCACTCTGAAGCAAGGGCAATGCTTTAACAAACAGACTATAGGTTACTCAGGGAGTACTTATACTCAATCTTCACTTTGAATTAATATTGAAATAGTGTTTCTGCCAGGGAGAGAAAGAGCAACAGTTCTGTTGTCGAGTGATTATTGCACTTCAGCTGTGAGATAGGAAATGTGTTTGCAGAGCTTCTCTCTCCTAGATCCAGATGCATACAGTTTCCTCATCCTAGAAAATCTTTTTCCCACTTGAAACTACCAAGTCCACTTTTTCTCTAATGGTTTTGAGCCAATACCTTTTCTTTTGTTCACAAAACAACAAAACACAAAACCAGCAACGCTTTGCCTGATAGAATGTGCTGAGCTGTACTCAGAACACTGTGAGCACTTAACAATTAATAAATAATAACATATTATATGCATATCATATTGTGTTTCAGAATCTTTTGTATGTAATTTCACTCTTGTTATATATCTCAAGTAGGTGAGTTGAAATATTGCTCTTGGAACCAGAAATTCAGAAATATCTTAGGTTTATTTAAATTTTCCACCTTAAATCAATAGTTTGATAAAATACATTTTTAATCATAAAATGTAGGGCTGGACGAGACCTCAGTAAGACATCAAGTCCAACACCCTCCGCTAAGGCAGGGCCAAGTAAACCTAGATCTTTCTGGACAGATATTTATGCATCCCAATTTATCCATCCTATAATGGGTAGTTTACAGACTTCCTTGGAAGCACATTACATAACTTAATTACCCTTAGTTAGAACATTTTTCCTAATATCTAGGTAAATCTCCCTTGCTCTAAATTAAACACATAACATTTCTATTCCCATTGAAGGTAGGACAAGCACAATTGATCTCAGTGCACTTTATAACAGCTATTAACATATTTAAAGTCTGTTAGAAGGGTTCTTCCCCTAACCAGTCTTCTTTTTCTCATGACTACGCCCAGGTTTTTTGTTTTGATATTTGGCTTTTAATCTTAATAATTCCTTATCAGTCAGGGTTTTTTTTTAATCTTTTTTTTATTGTTTGTGTTATTCACCTCGGGTCTCTTCCTTCCTATAGTGCCGCATCCAGAATTGGAGCACTACTCCAGCTTACACCTCATCAGTACTGATTACAGTGGGGCAACTGCCTATCATGTCTTAAGTACAATGCCTCAGAATATAAGACTATGGCATTCTTGACTTTAAGTCAATGTGTAATTCACTATAACTCTTAGATGCTTTCCCTTAGTACTGTCACCTAACTAGTATTCCCCATTTTGAAGTTATGCATTTTGAGTTTTCCTTCTTAAATGAAGTACTTTACACTTTATTGGATTTCATCTTCTTGATTTCAGATCAGTTTTCCAGCCTGTCAAGCTTGTTCTGAATTTTAATTCTGTCCTCCAAAGTTCCTGGAACTCTTCCTACTTTTATGTCATCTGAAAATTTTATAATCTTACTTTCCACTCCATTATGCAAGCATTAATGAAAATATTGAATAGCATCAGACCAAGAACAGAGTCTATAGGACTACATTAGATACTCCTTCTCATTTTAACATCAAACCGTTGATAACTAGTCTTTGAGTAGGGTCTTTCAACCAGTTGTGCATCCATCTCATGGTAATATCTTGTAGACCACATTTCCCTAGTTCAGGGGTGGGAAAGGTCTAATCCACTGAATTGTATCTCACACATTGTAAATGGTTTGTAGCTCCAGTTCATTGCTATGACACCACACTGCCTTTTGTGACCGCAGAACATTTAATGTTCCTAGATGCACTCCAAAACCTATAGTGGAGGCAGAAAAAGATGACTACTGTTCTGGTTGGCATAGGATGCGCAAAGGTAATATTCTGCACACATCACTGTTCTTGTTCTTTTTACCACTGCAGAGAGTCAATATCCCTGGAGGCAGTCAGACAACTGGAGATCAGTCAACATACTAACTTCAACCGTGACTGAACAGGTCAAAGATACAATTTCATAAGCTCGTGCCTTAATCACAAACTCATCCTTCCTCCTGCCACCTAGCCCGGCAGCTTCCAATGGCCCCTATTCCCAGGTAATGGGAGCTGTGAGAAGTGTTGTGGGCCAGTGTCCATTTCACACAGCTCCCCTTGGCTGGGAATGGTGAACCATGGCCAGTGGAAGCTGTGAAGATGCTGATGTAAACAAACTGTCAAGTCATTCCACTAATGGCTAAGCCTAAGAAGCCACATGCAGCCAGTGTTCCCCTTCCCTTACCTAATTTTTCTGTGAAGATGTCATGTCCGACTGTGACAAAAGCTTTACTAAAATCAAGATATTCTGGGTTTTGTCATTTGTTTTTTTAAAATAAGGAGGGGGAAACCCTCCTTCTCTCCCCTACTAAAAATGATAAAAAGAAATTAATATATTGAGTTCACATAAGTCAGTTCATAAACTGTGTTTATGCATAGGGATGTACTCTATCATTTTCAATCAATTACAGGTACAGGCAAAAACTCAGAAGAAATTACATCAGATATCCTTAGGCAGAATTCATATTTATATCATTATAATTAGAATAAAAATTCCAACTCTTACAACTACTTAGACTAATTCTCATTCCTATAGCAGAACATATTAGGGAGGGGTCTGTCAGACACACTAGTTAAACAATAACACTGATTGTATTGTATTGGCAACTGATGCATGGTAACAAAACTTGTTCAAATATTTCCTAATGACATAGTTCATGGGTGGACTATTCTCTGGTCTAGTTTGCTTTTCTGCTCCTAATGGATGATGAGCCCTCTTTCTGTGAAATACTGGCTAAGACTCTTTCACTTACCCAGAATTGAAGATGGAGATTGTTGCATAACTACATGATTCCAGGAGCTGGGACTTGGACAAAACAATCAAATAAAATGAGACCCACAATAAAATGGGGAGAGTTTTATCTCTAGAATAAATTCAGTGCTATCATGAGTAGATTTTATTGTATTTTTCAGGGGGAACAGAGTAGATTCCTTCATTCTTCTCTCAGTATTTATCCCCACAGTGAATTAATAGGGATTATATTTTTTGAATTAATTAACACTTACTTGGGCTACATTTATACTGTCAAGCTATTTCGGGATACTTCCAGTGAATTGAGCATCTTTAAAGCAGCCCATTGTTTTGAAATAGATTTCAAGATAATGTAAACGCTATTCTGGTGTCCCTGTAACCCTCATTCCACTAGGCTTAAGGGACGTTTTGGAATAGCGTTTTATTTTGAAATTTGGCGCTGTATAGACAGTGCCAAATTTCAAAATAAGCTATTTCAAAATTCCCTCTAAATAAGCTACAGAATTTTCATGGCACAAATTATGTACCTTATTTTGAGGTAAGGGTGCAGTGTAGACACAGAATCTGGGGTACTGACACTGAACTGCTTCCTCCATAGCTCTTCCAGATAGGAAGGCAAGAAAAAGCAGATATTGAAGCTGAGGCATTGTTACCTGACTGACTTTATTTTTTGAAACTTTTTGTGAACGTATGTTTATTGGGAGGCTGTAGACTTAAGGTAAAGTTTGCTGTGCCTGCCAGCTGGTGGCCAGATGCTACAGTGAACATAAATTAACAGAGGCCTCTCTCTAATATTTGGGTTTGCTGTTTGTGTCCTACACATCATTGCCATAGCTGAGATTTCAACCAGAATGCATATTTTACAAATACATGACATAAGTCAGTTACTCTGCTCATGTCAATAGTCCTGTTCACTTGGGCCTACTCAGAAGCTACTTTGGTAGATGGGAGTGGTACCATTGTTTAGCTAGGGAGGTTTTTATCTCAGAGTTTGTCTAAGTTTGTTTCACATTGGGTCACTCTATGAATGTGTTTTCCAAATTATATTTGTTATTTTTTGTATAATAACTGATAATCGCAATCAGATTGTCACGCAACAAGTGCGGGGTAGAAAAAGCCATACAGTAGTAGTTAACAAAACAGAACCAAAAAGTCTGTATGTAAGCTTTAAAACTTTCATCCCAAAACTAAATAAGCAGTCATAGGTTTAATAGTTTCTTACGGTAACATAATACTTTTCAAAAACCATTTGGAACTAACAATTACTGCAACATGTAGGCATTAAGTTATGCCTGCATATGTTAAGACTGGTGCATGAGTGGGCATCTGTAGACTTGCACAGATCTACATAAGAGAAAACAAGTCTCATCCACTGTTGCAAATTATGCTTTGTAGAAAAGAGGGGATTTTAATTAGACTGGCATGTTGTGAAAAGTTGTTGTACTTTCCCAAAGCTTATAGCATGCATTTAAATTTGTCTTTTTGGATATGAACAGGCTAATGGACCATAATATCCATGACCAATGGTACACATTAAAAATTTTCATTGATAAAAACTTTAATAATTTGGAGTCTTTCATATGAAAATGGAATGAAAAAGTACCACATTAGTTGCTTTCATGAAGATGCTAAATATGTATAAATGCAACTTACTGGAAGACATTTTAAGGATATTTTATATTAATGTTTAATTAAAAGCATTAATAATAACAAACTTTCTCCATTACCCCTTTTGCCAAAGAAAAAAAAATCTTCATTTCATGTCTGTATGCTTGATCTTTTTTGGGTCAGTTTACATCCGCATATTAAAAATCTACTGCATTCCAGTAGAGAGATACAATTGTATGAGTAATCTTTTATGCTTGAGGCCAGGGAAGTTTTATCAAGCTTGCTTTTGAGGCTAGATCAAGAACAGTAGCTGTAACTTGAAAAACGAAAACAGACAAAAGGCTTTAAAGTATAGAAATGTTGAAATCCCTAACTCTAACTCAGCTTTCTGGTTCACAGCAGCATCTGTTTCCTTGTTAATGGTCTGGTTGGATTGCATCCAGCCAACATATCCACTATTAAATTAAACCTGTGTGAAAGCTACAAACTTCCCAGTGGACCGGTCTGAGATGCTTCCAAAGCAATCTGAATTATTTTCAAATAATGAAGTGTAATAACTTTTCATTAGGATAATATTAGTGTGTGGTGTGATAATGAATCACTGATTTTTAAATGAGTTTTTTTTAAGATGAGAAATTAAGAAATAATGAACTAAATTGTGCTCTCATCTCTCAGTCAGACTTCCCACTGAATTCAAATGGTAAAGAGTGCAGAATTTTCACCCAATAATTCATTGTAAAGTCCCCAAGATTAAAAGACTTCTCGTCTAAATTTTAGAAGTGTTTACCGACTTTGGGTGCCCAATATGTGGGCTTTAAAGCAGCAAATAGTGTTGCTAAAGTCGACATATTCACCATGGTGTATTACATGTGTGTCTTAGTGGGGGCTGCTCTTTCATCAATGCTATTTACTCTTCTCATCTTGGTGAAGGACCAGCTTCAATGGGAGCACACATGGAGATTGATTTTAAGTGTCTACAGCAGACGTGAAAAATTAATGGCCAATGGATCAATCACTGCAGCATAAATACATCATGCAATGTAGATTAGACCTTAGACAATCTTGAGCAGCTGCCTCTGAAAATTAGACCTTGATAATGTGATTTAAATTGAGCATCTAAAGTCAAAACGCTCAAAGTCACTATCAGAGGGGTAGCCGTGTTAGTCTGAATCTGCAAAAGTGGCAAGGAGTCGCTTTCAAAGTCACTAGTCTTTCTATTTTAATTTGGACTTTAAACCTCAAAGAAGTAGAACTACAGACATTTCATTTTCATAACTGTATGCAAATTTCAGGGTAAAAATTGACTACTAATGAGACTCAATGAATCTCAATGACTAATGAGACTGAGGCACATCATGTTTTCAGTTTAAGTCAGCATTCTTTAGACTAGACTCCATATGCAGTGTTGGGAAAAGGCTGTGGAATTTTGCAGCATGACAAATTTCACTGAAGTATCTGCTAACTTTAATGTGAGAGGGCATGTGTACACTAGGAAATTATTTCAAAATAATAACTCCTGCAATTAAGAAATTGAAATAGTGTGTCCACACTATTGGTAAGCCTCAAAATTAGTCTGAGGCAGGCTCCATTAATGTAGATGCACTACTTTGATTTAGAGCTCCAGGAAGCACTGGAGAGTAATTACTTTGAATAACTCTGGGGAGTCATAACTATTTCAAAATAAATCTTATTCCCCGTGGAAAGTTGGAATTATTAATATGAAATAATTTGAAATAACCATTCCCTTATTTTGAAAGAATAGGCTTGGGAGTGTGTATGCTTCACTTGTTATTTTGAAATAAATCCCTAGTGTAGACCAGGGCAGAGAAAGCAGCTTGCATGATTGCAGGTGAGTATGTCTAAATGCTGAATAAACTGATGAGTATTCATCTTTATTGGTCCATAGAAGACAAGGACCAAATGAGTTGCTGATCAGTATGCTCAGCTCACAGCCCAGCATCATTATGAAGTATCAGACCTGCTATGGCTTGTGAAATCTGTGCCTAGGAGCACAAGATTTCAGATTTGATACACAAACACAGCCTTGTATAAAAATGTATTACAATGGATGGATGAGAACCTTAAATGGAAGTGTTATTCCACTACTCCTGGTGACTCTGTTGAATTTGCACTGCTGAGCCAATATTCCTTCTCAGTGCTCAGTAGCTACATTCTTTCTGGATATGGCCATTCTAGAGATTAAGAGGGACTTTTGCCCCAGTGGAAAATAGAACTGGACTTTGAGCAGGGAATTGATGATGCTTCATATTTAACATGGTTCCCTGTCTTGTTGGAAAAGCCTTGCTAAGGTAATAAATGATAGATGCATTGTGGATGGGAAATTCTACAGTATTTTGGTCTATCAATGTCAGTAAAAATGATGTAAAACTAGGGAATGCAAATATTAGCTTGGAAAACCTGTCAGCCAATATTAATGTACTAGCAAATGACTAGCAAATGACCTTTTTACCAGGTTGAAAGGTTCTTTAGGTTAATAAGGGTGAAAAAAATTTCAGTGTGAGGCGGAAGAAACCTAGGAGGGATTTTACCTGACATCATAGAATTATGAATCAGTACTCCAATTATGATTCCTGTGAAATTCCCTTCTGGCTTGATTTGATTTGTATCATTAACATGCCATGATTTTATTAGAAACCTATTTATGAATAATAATAAATAGAACACATTTGGTTCCAGTTTATCAGGAGAATATTTCTGTATTATGTTGTAATAAAATGAATTTGCATAGGGTGTCACATTGGGTACGAATACACTGCAGTGCTATTTCAGGAAACCAGAGTATGCCAAAATAGCTATTCAGCATCTTTACAGCAAGTCCGTTATTTCGGGCTCACTATTCCAATGTCCCTGTAAACCTCATTCTACGAGAAGTGAGGGACACTTTGGAATAGCACATTATTTTGAAATTTGGTGCTGTGTAGACAGTCCCAAATGACTAAATAAGCTATTTCGAAATAGCATTGAAATAAGATATGCAATTTGCATAGCTCAAATTGCATATCATATTTTGAGTTACATTGCAATGTAGATGTTACATAGAGGTTTCATAGAGCAGTTATGAGGTTATGTAAGATTTTATTATGCTTAATGATCATTAAAGTTATTGGACTGATAGTCTTAAAGAGTTCTTGATTCTGTCAACTGAAGAGGTACATTGGTAGTATAAGCTTCCCTATATTTTCCTACCTTATGTGTCCCAAACCTGATCTGAAGAGGTAATATGCAGAAATGAGATGGTTCAGTCTCCATTCCCTTTGACGTCTATGTTAAGATTACCAGCTAGATTGAAAACTAGTGTTAATTGAGAAGGTAAAATAGCTATTTTGATGTACTAATTTGTCCATTAGGAGCAAATCAGAGATCACAAAATTGTATTTATAACAAGTTTTGATTAATATCCACTTTAGCTGCATTTGAGCTGGTGAAGTGGAGGATCTGCTCTTCACCAAATATTTTGCAGAACAAAATCATTCTTGCATCCTAATAAGAGCTTCTACAATATATGGCACAGTGTGGTGATATTGCACTGTGATGTGCTCATGGCACAACTGAAATAAAGAGCAGGCAGACGTCTGCTGAAAACTGAACATAGAAAACTCTGATTTGGTCAGTGGAGGTTGCTGACTGCACTGTTTGCCCCAATCTGTCTTTTTGTATTACATATCAAAAAGACTCAATGTCATGGTCTCAACTGGGATTTGAATTTAACCACATATATGTAAAAAGCCTTTACAACTCTGTTCCTACAACTGATGATCAATTTTCTCCCAGAATTAAAGCTACAACTATGCTGCGCTGAAAACAGAGGGGACCTTGTTATTTCTTCCTTTGCTTTGAGCACAAAAATGAGGGTCAACAACTTCAATTTGTGATACTTATAGCAAAGAAAGGAACACATTTAGATGATAGTACAAAGAAAATTCTTTCAACAGACATCTTAAACCTCTGTTAGACATCTGTAACTGGTTATTTTAGGTTTTATTTTCTTCTGTATTCTATACTGGTATATTTTGCTGTCATTTTAAAAAAAACAAGAAAAAAATTCAGGGAATTTTTTAGAAGCATTGACAAGATTTAGAAGCACAAATCCCATTGAAAGCAAACAGAATTTGAGCTCTTAAATCTCTATGCACTTTTGCAATTCTCCATGCCCCATCCCATTAGTCTAAATAGATAGTAAAGGATGGAGAAACATGGTGGATTTTTTTAGGCGAGTTAGCACCGTTGTATGTGATTTGGGTTTTTGTGTCTCCATGATAGTTTCATTTTGAGTTACAAGAATACTTATGTGCATGTCAGTCCAGATGGCTTGATTTTACCTCTAACATGCCTGAAAGTCTTTCTTTATCTTGTTTCTTTTGGCACAATACTGCATAAGAACCAGGCAGGTCCATGTCCAGAATCAGTATCACTAATATTTCTAGTATCTGTACCACAGAACTATGTCAACTCATGGTTAATGCCAGATGTATCCTTTGTCCCTATTATGGCTTTCAGATGAACATGAAATTTGACAGTTGCAGCTGTCTGACGCTTCGGTAGCTGTCAGAAATTTAGTTGCCCATTTTGGAATGAGACATCAATGTTAAGTTTTCCTACCCCCACCATGGCCAAACAGTCTTTTAAGATTTTCTCAAAATGCCACCTTTTTCAAGAATCCTTTGAAGACTTTTGCATGAGCAGACACCTTAGTTTCTGCAGTTTCTGTATGTTTTAACCATTTTATAGATACAGATGTATGAAAACAATATATCTATGTAGAAATAATGAAATTCATAATGCTTATATGGTTTGCATGGGCCAAAGCCTGCCAATAATTCATGCCAAAATATTGAAACTTAAGCACATAACTCCATATTTAGACACTGTACAGTGTGCCTGATATTTTTTTCAGAAGTGTCCAAGTAACTTAGCTTCCAGTGACTTCACTGGGAACTGCCAACATATTACAACATATATACTGTGGCAGTGCTTATAAATTCCGATCATGGAATTGGGGAATTCATGGAATGAGGTTTAACTGTTAATTCGAACTAAGGGGTTTATCTTGGAATCACGCTTCTCTGCCACGTGTAGATGCGAGCAGTTATTCCGGGCTAGTCAGTTTCCAAAATGGAGACCACCTGGGAACATGCTAATAAAGCGTGGGATATTTAAATCCTGCACTTCATTTGCAATTTTGGTCGCCCTCATTAGCCTCCCTAGTTTGAACTAGGGGGCTAGTGTAGACATACCCTTACAGACTAACATGGCTACCTCTCTGAGACTTTTTATGATCAAAGAGATGAGCCAAGAAAATTATCTTTACAGCAGCATTTTGAATAGCTATAATAGAGTAATATAACTGTTGTCAAGGTCATAGAGAAAGATGTTACACTCGTCAAAATCTTAAAGGTATCGACAACATTCTTAGTTATGTGCATTTGGCATCTGTTAGTCACAACAGTAATTTGTGTGCACATATATGGATTTAGGTGCTTAATTTTAGGCATCCTTAGCTATTTATACCCACAATTTATATTGTTTTATATTTTCAGTGTTTCATGTTGGATTTTTTTGCCTTAAATAAAAAGGAAGCTAAAACAGGAGTAGGCAAATATCAACACGTGCTGGATCTTGTTCACCAGGATTAGCCCTGAGGGACTGCTGCTATCTTTAGCTGCACCTCCACATGTACAGGTGATTTCAGCTCCCATTGGCCATAGATTGCACTGGCTAGGAGTGATGATGGTGGCAGCCTGCCATGGCCTAACCCAGGTAAATGGCTGCCATTTTATAGCCCAGCCCTGAGCTAAAGCTTATCCCTGCCTCATTGCTGATGCAAAGATACCATTTTTTTCTCATACCTTTTCATACTAAAATGATAACTGTCATGTTAACATAGCCTCTTCTTGTGGGAAATTGACAACAAGTGGCATTAACTGCCAATCAGGGGGCACCAAAATCAGTCAATCAGGGATCAAAAACACTCAGGTGACACCAACTGTGCTTCATAATAGAATTAAAGCAAAATGGTGGAAATTGCATTGTAAATGTGTGTCATTCTCAAATCAGAAGAAAACTTTTCTACCAGTTTCGTCAAAATGTTTAAATAGCTCCACCCCTCCCCCCCCCAAAAAACAACCTTTTTATGTTTAACCTGGATAACTCCATTTCTTTATGGGCATGTCCACACAGCAGGGCTAATCCTAAATAAGCTATGCAATTTGAGCTATGTCAATTATGTAGCTTAAGTCAAAAGAGCTTATTTGGGCTTTTGGCACTGTCTACACATCAGGAAGTCTGAGAAAGAGCACTTGTCCTCTGACTTTCCTTATGGTATGTCTAGACTACAGGGATTTGTCAACAGAAGCTTTGTCGACAGATACTGTCAAAGCTTCTGTCGACAAAGAGCATCTAGACTACATTCAGTTCTGTCGACAAAGCAAGCTGCTTTGTCGACAAAACCCTGTAGTCTAGACACAACCCTACATGCAATAACACCTTCTGTTGACAGAACTCTGTCGACAGAAGGCGTTATGCCTTGTAAAATGAGGTTTACCAGACAAAACTGCTGAGTTCTGTCGAAGTTATTTCGACAGAACTCAGCGGTAGTGTAGACGCAGGTATAGTTTTGTCAACAAAAGTCCACTTTTGTCGACAAAACTCTGTAGTCTAGACACACCCTTACTCCTGAAAGAGGAGATGTAGTTGTGTCTTTTTTTTTTCTGGGAAGAATAGATCATACTTACTTAATGTTTTCTATATTTGCAACATGTGATTTATTGATAACCTCCAAATTGTTACATTTGGAGTAGTAGGTTCAGTGAAATTGTGTGGGTACAATATAATAATGAAATATGTGGCCTTTCAAATAATAGTTGAAAGGTAATACCATAAAGTAGTGTAGTCCTTCATTTTGTTTATTATTACTCAAATGAATTAGGTTAGGCTCTTCATTCAGTGGTATGTTCAACAGCATTCTACATCCTGAAAAGTTGGCAGAAATTCTTTATGAGGTAGCTGACAGGAATGTGAAAACATAAGCTATGTTTCAAATCTTGACATGCCCCTTAAAAACACAAATTATGATTTTATGTACATCTATTTATATCTACCTTAGTACAGCATCTCCTTGTAATTCAGCCTAAGGTGGTAAAAGCTGCAGAAATGTTTCTTTAACATGTGAAAATATGAAAACATAAAATGCTGCTGACTGTAGCTATTGAACTTTTATTCTGAGGTAGGTGAGAAGCAGATACATCTCCCGTGGCAGAGTAAGGGTGGCAGCCATTATCCAGAGTTTAATAAATAAAAGCTCTAACAGAAGTACTAAGAAGAGTTGTTTTCAAAGCATTTTTGCATCGCTGCTGGCTGAGAGCAATTCAGATATGGTTCTAACTTGCCCAGAAAGACAAGCCTCAGGGGACAAAGTGGAATCATGGTATTTTGACCCCCAAATCCTAGAATTTCGTTGGCTTGAGCCTGGCTTCCACTGTGCATCCCACAATGTGCAGCTGGAAAAATCTCAGAACCATGGATTATTGCCCAACAAACTATATGCTTAGTGTGTATCAAGCACTCACCGTGTGTCCACAATGCTACAAAATGGAAGACGGCTTAGCTGTCCTATGTACTGTTAGTGAAACTTAAGTACTGCACAGCAATTACTGTGCATCCTCTCAGTGCAAGCTAAACTTCCTCAGTAGGCAAATCTTATGTTTACTTTTGCATTTCACTCAGTGTAATATGACCACATTTTCAACTGTTGATATATAGCACATTTGAATAATGGCAGTGCATAACTGAATTTTAAATGTCAGTGGGACTTTTGGAACTGAGAGGATAGAAAAGCAGTTTGGAACTGTGGGATAAGTACAATAGATGGATGTTTTTGCTGACATTTCAGGAAAGAAATAATTAACAATGTTGATATTTAATGTGCCGTATTTAATATTCAGAATTAATAGTTCCTTGAGATGAATGAGTTATTACTTCAGGCTCCATGCAGGCTCTGGAAGATATCATCACTGCACTGGTTAACACTTGGTCTATTCTTTTCTATTATCAACACAGGAGCTAACATTTTGATCATGATCCTGCAAAGATTTAAATGTGTGCTCAAGCATGTGATGGTCCCTTCCCTGGTAATATATATTAACGGATTCCAATAACAGAAGAACTGCGACTATAGAGAAGGCCAGTTTTTTGCTCAACAATGGAAATCACTGAGTGGAATCCACTACTTACTTACCCCTTATCAAAGAATTTTGCTTCAGCATACGTGTATAAAATATATACAATTAGATGCTGGAGCACAATTCTTTGCTAAGGGTTAAGTAAGTAGAGGATTTCACACATTTCTATTGCTGAGCAATAAACTCATGAGGAGATTCTAATTCGAACTACCTACTCTGTGCTGCGTGTAGCCGCGGGCACGGATTTTGGACTAAAGGACATTTAAAAATGGCGGCACCTGGGAAGATGCAAATGAAGCCCGGGATATTTAAATCCCGGGCTTCATTTGCAACTTCGAATGCCTACATTAGCCTCCCTAGTTCGAACTAGGGGGCTAGTGTAGACATACCCTAAAGGATTTAATCTTGTGTATCTTTTTTCCCAGGAAGTCTTACTGAGTTTTAAATATCAACATTGTCATCTATATCACTGCTTATCACTGTAGCAGAAATATGCCGTTAGCTTGTGTATCCCTGAATCCCAAATTTGTAAGAACAAAATTACACTCCTGCTGTACAGCCTGATCTAATACCCATTGACATACATGATAAAACCTCAATGGTTCAGGATAAGACTGCAGATACTTTTGAAAGACTGGCACCTAATAGAGGTGTTTTAATCAGAGTATGAGTATGTGTTTTCCTATGAAAGCAATCTGTTCAGAACTAAAAATGCAAATCATGTTCCAGTTTTGGACAGGCAAGCTTCTTAGTGTTCTGGAGGGAACAAATGGTGTCTGTCATGTAGTACATGCCTCCAAAGGTATAGTTTCTCTCAAAGGGAACACTGCTAGGCTTAGCTTTAAAGGATGAAGACTGCAAGGTATGTGTCTGCTGCCATTATATATCCACCACTTGATGGGAGTCTCCTCTGCGAGTTCTGTGATGAATAGTGTGAGATTGGATTGTCTTTGAAATTTTACAGCTGCTGAAGTTTGAAAGCCATTTGAATCTTCGGCATCTGGAAACTTCTTAAAGTAGACTTGTTTTTAGGAGGGGGCAGGATCAAAGTTAATTATTCTTTTGTTATTGTTGTTTTTCATCCAACATTGTTCATGCTGATTGAATTAGATCTGTCTGCAGTCTTTCTTATCAATGACCAACTCACTTGCAGAATCTAGCAAAGTATGATGAAATGAGACGTTAGTGATTTCCAACCATTCTCTGATGTGCAAGCTATACGGAAAGTGTATGCCAAAATAATCTGTAACAAATGAGCTAGTTTCATTCCTATGGGGTGGTGAACCAAAGGGGAATTAGTCCAGGAGTCTGGTGATTTATGAACTTGGGGAGAATGCATTTGGAAGACCCTGAACTACAAGGGTTGTTGGTACCCTCCTATCAGGAGGACAACACAAAGTCCCTCAAAGTTACAGGATAGGAAGGGCTACCCCTCTGAAGATTTTGAAGAGGATAGGAAGAGCCAGACCCCTTACTGGCCTTCATGGAATCCCAAAACATCTATATCATATGTGCACAACAAGTCTGTGTTTTTGTTTTGTTGTGTTTGAATTTAATTCACTTCTTTGTTTTTGTGATCTTGGTGTTTTGTTTCCATGATATTTTAATGAACAAGATTTACTACTAAGGGTATGTTTGAATAAAACTGTAAGCTTTAATATTCAGGTTTTTTTTTCTTGAAAACATAAAACCGATTATGTGAATTTAAATTAACTATCACACCTTTCATTCAAATATGTGGTTTCAAATTTGTACAGGTGTCTATATATGGGTAAGTCATCCAGACATATAACAGAAACTTCACCATGTGATTTCTGCAAATATATCACCACAGCACCAATTTTAAAATACACTGATTCTCAAATAATTGTTTGTAAGGCTATCTCATTAAAAAGTCATTAATATTTCTGTACAACAATTTAACTCTATAGTTTGTTTTCACACATTCTAGGGAGAGAGAACACACTTTACCCTGATGTTACGAATTATGTTACCAGTTTTAAGTGTAGACATGCAATATTTCATTTTGATGTATTATTTGTTTTCAGTTAACTTAATTAATTTTATTGTGTATTTTTCATTATAAAACCATTCTTGGTCAGACACACATTTATGAAAGTCCATAGAAACTTTCCAGGGATTTAACAGACTTTGGATCAACCCTATTTCATTGTATTTTAAATAGATTCTCTGAAGTGTTTGTTATGAATTATTAATCATTGTTAAAATTGGAGGGAAATGTAGTTTATGTGCCAACTATATTGTAAATACAGCTAATTGGTGATTTAACAGATTTTAGTTGTTTGTGTTTGCAAATGGAATCTTCTTGAAGAGTACAGGTGGAATACTGCTGTTGCTATGCGACTTTCCCTTTGAAAATCTGAATAATTCAGGGAGATATTAGTAGAGAAAAAACTATTTAATCAAAGAGTGACTAGAAGATTTGCTCCATCTTTGAATTAAAATACAAACCTTTTTTGCTGTTTGAAAAAAAAGCGGCCCTGGTTTTTTTGTTTTTGTTTTTCAGTTTGCTCATTTCACATCTGTGCATTTCCTGGTTTCAGATGGAGCTGATGTAGATTTGGGAAAATTCTTACTATATATTTTATCCACCTAAAACCAAGAACCTCCAAAAGTCTTCAATACTAATCTGTTCTTATGGTGCTTTCAAAGAAAAGTTACATTTACATAACTGAATTCTTGACTGCTTATCAAAACTGTATCCTGTAAATATTCCCTGAGGTTCAAACACTTCTGGTTTCTATGAATCTAAACTCACCACATTCCATGCATGAAATAGCATACTGTATATACATATATAAGAGCAGGAAGAACAATTACAAATATTTTCCCTCAAATATCCACTTTTAAATTAACTTAGATTAGCACTGTTATTGTATCTTTTTGTTGCCTATCTGAGAGGATTTTAGTGCCATTGTTTATTGGCAGATATGTTCTTAGTGAGCATAATTTGAAGTTAATTTCTATATTTGGGGTTAAAACTGCTGGTTGACATCTACAATATGAGACAAGGTTGAATCTAATATAGTCCTTTTCTTACCACCCAATTTTGCAAAGTCAAAGATCTGTGTCCTCACTGTGGGGAAGAATCGAATGTAATCTGAGGTAGTGTGTGCCCACTAAGGAGCCTACCATCATTTCAGACAGTGAGGCACCATGGGCAGCTTTGCATTCTGGGTTATGTGCATTCTGGTGTCCTTTGGGTCCAAAATTCTGCAATAAGTGGTTAGGGGTTCATTTCACTAGCGTCTCATAAAGCACTTGTCTGTTCCCTCCCCCATTGTGTGAGATAGAAGGGAAGCATTGTCCTTGTGCCTCTTGATGCCCTGACTACCTGTGCGAATGCTATAGCATTGCAAGAACGGTGTCTGGTTGTCATGAAAGCATTGTCATACTCATGTGTGTCATGCTCCTAATAGTGCTATACTTTGGTAGCATACTCATGTCATTCCACCATGAAGCTTGGCGTGGCATGGAAGTGCTGCTTAGGCAAAGCCTAGTGCTCACACTAGTGCACCCACCAGTCAATCCTCTGGATGCAGTGCAATGCCAGTACAGGTGCCGTGAGACAAGCTCAGACTGGTGGGACCACATTGTGTTGCAGATCTGGGATAATCAGCAATGTTTGCAGAACTTCTGCATAAGGAAGACCACATTCTTGGAACTGCGAACGGCTTCCCCAGCCCTGATGTGCCAGATTACCCAAATCGGGAATCAGTTTGGAGTGTGGCAAATCTACAGTCGGGGCTGTTGTCATACAAGTAGCCAAGACAATCAATAAGATTCTGCTTTGGAGGGTGGTAACTCTAGGAAATGTGAAGACCATAATGGATGGCTTTGCCACGATGGGGATCCCTAACTGTGATTTTGCCTTGCACAGCATGCACATCCCCATCTTGGCCCCAGAACACCGTGCCATGGTGTACATCACCCACAAGGGGTACTTTTCTGTGGTGCTGCAGGTACTCATGGATCACAAGGGCTGTTTCACTGACATTGTGGGATGATTGGAAAAGGTACATGATGAGCGCATCATGCTTCTTCAGAAAGATGCATGCTGGAACTTTATTCACAGATTGGAAAGTCAGAGTCAGAGAAGTGGAAATGCCAATAGTGATCCTTGGTCACCTAGCCTACCCCTTGCTCCCGTGGCCCATGAAGTCCTATATTAGCAGTGTGGACTCCAGCAAGGAGGAGTTCAAGTCTAGGATGAGCAGGTGCAGAATGGTGGTGGAATGTACCTTTGGACATTTAAAGGAAAGGTTCAGGACTCTCCTGACTCAGCTTGATCTCAGTGAACCCAACATTTCCTTGAGATGGCAGCATGTTGTGTGTGGCATAATCTGTGCAAGAGCAAGGGGAATACTTATCTGGCAGGGTGGGGGGCTGAGGCAGAAGTCCTAGCCAGAGAGGTTGAGCAACTGGACACTAACACGATCAAGAGCTCATAGCAAGGGACAGTGAAAATCAGACAGGCTTTGAAGGACATCTTTTTGCTAGGCCTCCTTTGAGACTCTTCCAAGTGGCTCTCCACAAATTGACCCTGCAATCCCTGTGTTTGTCTTTAATCCCACACCCCACCTCTGTAGTTCAAGCAATAAAGAATCCATTATTCAAAGAACAGGAGCTTTTATTTGGGGGGGGGAGGGGAACAGCAGGGAAATGGAAGAACTGGAAACCAGATTGGGGAAGAGAGGGCTCACGAATGGGAGTGGGACTGCCTTCTGACTCCCAAGGTCCTAGAGGGTAAAGAGGGGACTGGCTCCATTGTCATGAACCACTCCTGGCTCTCGTGCACTGGGTAGTTAGTCTCCTCCTTCGCCTGCTCCTTCTCCTGATAATGGAGATTGCCTATCTCCTATCCTTATCTTCATCCTCTTGCTCCATCACCATTGAGTCCTACAGGCTGACATCAGGCATGTCTTGGCCAGACTCCATGACCATGCTGGGAAAGCTGGTCACCCCCTCCAAATGGTGTCCAGCTGGTCATAAAAGTGGCATGTGTGAGATGCTGCACCAGATTGTCCACTCTCCTCTGTCGTCTTATGGTAGGACTGACACAGCTCCTTGATTTTCACTCTGCCAGGTGTCCCTGAAATATCCTTTAGCCCCCATGCAGCTTGCAATCCTGCCATAAATCTCAGCATTCCATTTGCAGGTTCAGAGCTCAGTGAGGATGGATTCCTCCTCTTATATCTTGATGAGATCCAAGATCTCCTGGACGCTTTGTGATGTGCTTTTGGGAACTGGAGCCTGTGGAAGTAAAAGGCCTCGAAATCAGTGTAGTGTTGTTGGGATTACTTGATTTTATCACCATGTGTGCCGTAGTATGCTGCTCACTCAAGAATAGGCTCACAAAGCTGGCCACATGGGAAAGGCCCTTTTACTAGTCTCAGACTGTTTTTAGCTCAGAGGGAGAGCAGTAGAGGTACAAGTTCTGGCCAGAACAGTCCAAGCAGGAAGCTGCGGGAGGCCTCCAGGAGGCCAGCAGCATCGACTTTCCAGAAATTTGACTACAGTAGCATTAATTCAACCTTGAGAGATTGGGAATAGTGTTGCTTATGAAAAGCAGGAGTACTGAAATCGACTTCCGTGGCCCTTAAGGCTGACATGACAGGCATGGTAGTGTGGACTCATAACTTACAAAATAAACTGTACGGGGATAAAGTAAAATCCTAGTGTATGTAAATCTCTTGTGAGCACACCCAGTTAGAGCTTATATAAGCTCCAAACATATACAGGTTGAACCTCTAAAATCCGTGACTCTCTGGTCCAGTAACATCCATGGACCAGTAGGACCATGGATAGTGCTGGAACAGAGAGCCCCAGCTGCCCAGTTTCAAAAGTGCAGCCTGATCTGGGCTGGCGGTGGAGAGTGCATCCCAAGCCATGGCTAGAGTCAGCAGGGCTGGCAGCTAGGTGCGCAGTCCAGGACTGCGCGATGGGGGTGTAGCTTCAGCCAGGGTTGGATGCAGCGGGGCCAGCCTCTGTCCAGGGCTCACACAGTGGGGCATTCAGCTCCGGCCAGGGCTGGCAGGGTTGGGGCTGGAAGCAATAGCTAAGCCCTACACTTGGATTGGGAGCCCTGACTTCCTTTTGTCTGGCAAACTCTGTGGTTCGGGATCACTCAGATCCCGAAGGTGCAGAACAAGGGCATTTCAACCAGTATAGGTTATCTGAGTAGTAACAACTAAGATATAGTTAAGGTTAAAATGCAACTAAAGCTACACTCCCTTATTTTTGTGGTTCATAACTTTCTTATAAAAACTGCTTTGTGCTGATTTTTTTTAAGTACAGCAAAATCCTGTTTTGTGTGTCTAAAAATTAAAACAAAAAACCGTGACAGTTTCCAATCAGATTTTTTTTTCTACCTAACTCAGCAAAGGCAAGATGCATATTTTACAAACTTAGCCTGTTCTTTGGATCTGAGAACTACAGGAAAAAAAGCTATTTTTGTCCAATAGGTTCACAGTTGAAGCTGGCAATATGTTGGAAGAATATAAATGACTGTGCAGTATTTTCTTTAAGGAATTAAGGATCTACACATTTTCTTCTACAATTTTCATAAAATACACAGATAATATTTAATCTCTTTGTTGGAGGAACTAAAATCTGTGGGACTGGTCATGTGCTTAAGCACTTTGCTTGGATTAGGTCTTAAAGGGTTCACAGTAAGCTATAGTGCCATTAGAAGACCAAACTGTAACTTAAAAATTCTAACATACTAAAATAGAGATCATACTCTTGTTTATGTTGCGTCAATTTTCTGCATAAATAGTGGATTTCATTTTTCAAAGCTCTGAAGCACTAAAATAGCAAACAAATAGTTTTCATCTTTGTTTCCAATAGTGTGTATTAACAAACATTAAACCAGTAAAAAGGGAAGGAAAAATTAGACAAGGTTTATAATGTAAGAGCATTCTTCCAGAATTCTACAGATAAAAATATCAGACTTGAACTTGACTGTTTTATTTTCAAATGTGAAATGAACTCTGTTGCAATCACATCCTGTCAAACATTCTGTTTGCTCTTCAGTGGGAATAGAAAAAAACCTCATTTTTGAGAGTGGACGCTGAACTAAAGAGAAAGCACATACGGTGAAGATGTTGTAGAACATTGGTACTTAGAGAATAAATAAATCCTTAATGAACCAAATCTGCCATCTCCAATTAGGGCTCTCTTGTTCTCAGCTCCTATCTTTACAGGCTGTGATGAAGAGAAATAACAGATATCACCAATAGTCTGACTGTGAAATGTGTTTTGGATGATTTTGGTTACAACGTAGACTAGCTTAAAAAGAAAGCTGTCATGCCTGAAGACTACATTATTGCTGAAACATGGAAAGTGTTCTGCCACAGGCTACAATGAATTAGCCAAATATTATTTACTAGCAGAAATACCTGGCGTTGCCAGGGGAAAATATAGAAAAAGGTGTGATGAATGAACTACATCAATGACATTAACATAGCATATTGTATTGGAAATACTTTTCTCTTATACATTACTTAAAGAAATTAACATAGCTAGTCATGTGCTTGCAAAATGACAAATCCCATAGGCTCTCTTTTCTCAATCCCCACAAATCAGGAAGGCCCATCTTCCCTTAAAGACTCTATGCAAACCAATGCCTGCAGCCTCCTTGCCAGAAACCCTGAGAAATGGAGGGAATGCCTCCTAGGCTCTGTAGCAGCAACAAATCACTGCTCCCCAAGTAGCCACTCCTCAAGTAGCCTTCAGTGCACACTCCATGAGGCAACCTGAATGGACTTCCTAGCGGCAGCTGGACCGGTTGCATTGATTGGACAAAGTGAAAGACCTTCAGACCAGGTGTAATCAGTGATATCTAGATGATCAGAACATGCAGCACCTGAACATACCTGTTCTAATGAGAATAGCCTGTTCTGAGTGTACCGTGTCCTTCTCAGGCTCCACGGTGAGCAAAACCTTGTCCTCCAACCCACCTCCTCTTTGTAGATTAGGCTACCAGACATAGGAAAATGAAGCAGTATATTACAGCCAACCATAGCTATGATATTCTGTTCATGAGTCAAGCATGCATTCCTCTCACCTCTGCGGTGGTAACATGCAGTGTTTGTCTTTGTCCTTCCATTTGTAGCAAAATCTATTGCCTGTGTTTGCAAAACACTTGATTAGCATTTTGCTCTGACTGTAAACATGTGTTCAGCATGAAGTAAACAAGACTCTTGTATCGAGTTAAAAGATGGGTAGATGAACATTTTCCAACCGGAAAAAATGTAGTTTATCAGTAGAGCCCTGCACAAATACACAATTCTGTATCCACAAAAATGAGCCACAGATATCTTTATTCACATTCATGGATATCCACAAATGTGCAGGGTTTTAGATACAAATTTTGTATCCACATCCATATCTTCAAAAAATGAGCCACAGATAGCCATGGATTTGCAGCCATGGATTTTCATTCATTAGCAGAATGAAACTGTGATAACCCTCCTTCATTAAAGCAATATGGGGTAATAAGAAGTTTAAGATAGTGTCTAAGTTTTATTCAGAATACCGTGCCTTCAGTATCAGCAATTTAGATTGTTCTGGACTTTCTTGGGTGGGGAACCTGAGCGGTGAAGATGTAATTTTTTCAATAAGTATGTCTGAGACATACCTGTAGTTACAAGAAGCTTTAATTAAAATATTAAACACAACATTGATAAGACTAAATTATTTTCCTACTAAACATTGAAAGAGAGGGTGTCATATTTACAAGGTAAGGGAAAACAGCAGCGTCATAGTATATATTATGGTCCCAGGAGGTTTTGTCTGTTAAATGTGAACACACAATTCCTTCCAAAATGTGTTCCAATTTCTTTGATAGTTTGTTCAGAGCTATTTTAGCCAAATATATATTTAGGCATGTTCTACAACAAAAATGCTTATGAAATATGTTTGATTGTATGGTAGATCAGGTACCAGCTCATGCCAAGGACTGCTATGTCTTCTGGCTCGCTTGCATGTTAGTATTGTTAAAATAGACATTAGCATTATAAGAATGTGTTTAGTCTTTGGGCTTTATGAAATGTTTGTAAATTGCTACATGCACTAATCTCACCCAAAGTACCTGCATTCTATACTGTAATAGTCAAGTGTTTGGTCTGTAACTTTAAATCAACAGACAGGAAAGAAGCATTAACAGAATGTTTGCTGTAGAAGGTGTTATCTCCTGCCTAACAAAGAAGGCCCATCAACAACAGAAAAATTATTCTGGAAAATCGGGGGCAGAATACTTTATTAATTGCTCCACCACTTCCATGAAGATAAAATATGCAAATGAATTCTTCCTTATAGATGAATATCAACTGGAAGCTGGAGGGAGGAAGGAAGAAAAAGTCCTAACAAGGAACGATTGTATCTTTTACGCTGTTTTGACTATGAGGAACAAAAATCATGAAATAGAAGCAACAGATCCCCACTGCTTTGGCAGGGTTAGCCCTAAAGTAGATATAGCTCTTGCTTATGATGGAAGCTTCTATTGCCTTTTGAAACATAACACTGGAATTCTTTGGTGTGTTTATATATTTGCCTGATTTTTCTTTGTAAATAACTCCCTTATTTACTTTTCCTAGTTAAATCTTAAAGTACTTTAAGACTGACTACGAGAGTTGTAGCATGTATCTGTTCCAAAGCTCATAGGCCTCAAGCCTTATGCTAACTTTTAAAGCCAGTTTCTTACAGGATACAAGTGTGATGGACAGGAAGAGTGCTGGCCAGAACTCAGGGTGAGTCTAGATTACATGGCTCTGTCGACAGAGCCATATAGTCTAGACACACTCTCAGGGTACGTCTAGACTACAGGCTTTTGTCGACAGAAGTTTTGTCGACAGATACTGTTGACAAAGCTTCTGTTGACAAATAGCATCTAGACTACATTCAGTTCTGTTGACAAAGTAAGCTGCTTTGTCGACATGGCAGTGTAGACGCAAAGGACAGTTTAGAAGCAATAACGCCTTCTGTCGACAAAAGGCGTTATTCCTCGTAAAATGAGCTTTACCGGTGTCGACAACACTGCTGAGTTCTGTCGACGTTATGTCGACAGAACTCAGCGGTAGTATAGATGCAGGATTAGTTTTGTCGACAAAAGTCCACTTTTGTCGACAAAACCCTGTAGTCTAGACACACCCTCAGTGACTAAAGGGTTTAACTCAGGTAGCTAGAGGTGTTGGTAGGTAGTAAGAAGAACCAATGAGATATAGAGCTGAAATTTAAATTGTAAATATATACCTTCAGTCTGCAATTTTTGTGTGAGTTTTAAGGTAGGAGCTCGAGGAAGCAAGATGATGTAATTAAATGGAATGACCATGCCTACAAGAAATATTGGGCATGAGAACGAACTGGGCCTTGAAGTACAGATTAGTATGGCTCATGAGTAGATAGAGAAATATATGTTTAGCTGTGATCAGGGTATTTTTCTTTATTTTGCTTCTTGGTTAAACTTCTCTGTGTGAAATCCATGTGCCTCCCCCTCCCTATTCACTATACCTAAGCTGTGCCAAAGATGCCATTTTTATCTGTGTTTTAATCTGCTCTTTTCTCAGTTGCTCTGTAACACCTAGCAACACAAGTGTGCTTTATGAAGTATATCTTTTTGTTTTGATAATAAAATCATCTTTTTTAAGGTGATGATTTGATTCTTGTGTCCTGGAAGGTAACAGGTCTCTGGGTGTTTGCCTATCTAAGCTGAGAGTTCGGCTACTAGAGACTGCAGTTTTTCTATTTTCTTTTTCAAGAAACATACCTAACGTATGTCAACACATGCACCCTCTTTCAAGAGAGGGATGCAAATGTAGCTGATTGAAACTGCAAATGAAGCATGGATTTGAATTTCCCGGACTGCCACTATTTAGAAATATCCTATTTTGAAATAACAAACGCTGTGCAGACACAGTTATTTCGGGAGAAAACCCTTCTTCTGAAATAAACCATAAACCTTGTTGTATGATGAATAAGGATTATTTCGGAAGAAGGGTTTTCTCCTGAAATAACCGCATCTTAACAGTGTCTGTTATTTCAAAATAGCGCCATAATGCGGATATGCAAATCAAGTGTGGGATATTTAAATCCTGGCTTCATTTGCCATTTTGAATGTCTTCATTTGCATCCCTCTATCAAAAGAGGGTGCAAGTGCAGACGTAGCCATAATCTACTAATGACCATGACTGATGGTGTCATGTGAGGCTTCATGTAGTGAAGCTCCCAGATCTGTCTCAGTCCTGTGAATCTACACATTTCTGGTTTGGTCCCAGACAGTGTCAGATAGGATGAAGGAACTCTCAGCAGAACGTTTGAGAGCTCAGTGAGCTAGGCTGTTTTGTCTATGCTGGTAAAAAGACTAAAGAATACAAAATAGAACTTTTGAATGTTGAATGTAGTGAGCACATGAAGAAAGGACATCCCACACAAAGTCAAGCCACTTTATGCTCAGGCACTGATAGAGCATTTGGAATGCCTCTAGATATTCCACGTCTTCCCGTTACATGGCCCATGTTTCTAAACCATTTAGCTAGGTAGTTGACTGCATAACTTTGTCTCAATGCAAAGGCATTTTGCATCAGTAAGCTAGACATATACTTAATGTAGGAAGCAGTGAGACTGTTTATCAGACAACATCTGCTTTGCTGTGTCCATCTGGATACTGCTTACAGACTACATAGATGCTGTATATGGTATACAACCCCATTATCACCAGGGGTTCTACTGGCCTGGGTCTGAAGTTCTAGGATGTAAAAGCAGGAGGAAAGGCAAATGTGTCAATATTAGTCACAAATAATGAGAGTGTCAGTCATGATATTATGTTTAGGTGACTCACACAGCAGGAAGTTAAAAATAGTGAGTTGTGGTTCATTGGCAGGGTTAATTGCTATTTTGCTAGGGACCTGAGTTTATGTTTGCTTAGCCTTGGATTTACTGCTCACTGAACTACCATAAACAGGAAGCTTTGCAGAGGTGACCTTTTGAGTCACTTACAATTTGCATAATTCTTGCAATTTGATGAAGAAGCATCATTAATATCAGTCTCAGGAGAGGCTAACCCATTCTATCCACCCTCCCAGGTACAAAACATCAGATTCTTTAATATACCAATGATGGGAAGGTGAGAGGGGAGTATGAAATAGAGAAAAAATATACTATGACTGTTTTTAAAATGTTTCCTACATGGTAAATACAAAGTGTATTTCTCATAGTGCAAGAATCCCCTAAAACAATTAGTTCATGACAAGCTGAGGAAGAAATCTCCTCACATTAGACAAGCGTTTAGCATTGGACCCTGCTAGTATGCACTGACAACTTAACATGCTTTTATCTAATCCCATTTTAAAGAGAACTGGATCAAAGAGTATTTATAAACTTCTAATGGGTCATAGCAGGATCTACATACTCAACAGTTAGTCCTGGGCATACTAGTGTGAAGTAGATTACACACAGGCTTGTTATAAACTCAGGCCATAGAGCCATCTTTCCTTTAATATATTCACTGCCTCCTCTTCATTATACTCTGCTGGCTTTCATTAAATTCAGCTGTATAACACAATAAATCTACAGTATCCTATAGCTTGTAAGTCGTTAGTTGAAATACAAGCTAGATAAGAGCAGCAAGAAGACTGTAACCCGTGATATATATTGACAGTTACCTTTAGATTTTAGGAACTAAGCAGAGCTTGCTCAACGATAAGAGTTTGAACATTTCAGTAAGAGCGACCACAAGGAATATGGGAATAATGACCACAAATCCACATAAGTAAGGGATGACAAATATGATCATGAGCTGAAATACTAATTACATATATCAGTGTAGAAGGACATCTCAACATTAGTAGGATAAGGAAATGCAAATAAGGAAATGGGTGAAGATTCCACTGAACATGCTTTAGATGTAGTAGTGTCAGCATAACATAAATGTTGCATCCCAGTTTGAAGCAGTAGAGACGATAGATATAGACTTAGGTAATCAATATAATTAATGCATAATCTATAGATTTTGCTACAGGCCTCATCTATTTTTAAAAAATTGGTCAAACTACCTGTTCTTCTCCAGGATGTTAAAAATCCACACCCCTGAGCAATATAGATAAATTGGGCCAGCATTTACTATAGACAAAGAACTGTTTTGTTGACTTAGCTTATATTGTACAGTTAGAATACCAATGCCAATGAGTATCAGGCTCAGATAGTGCTTATACTGAAAAGCATCAATGGCAGAGCTCTGTGACACTCTATCTTATCAAGTGTAGACAAGCCCTACATATTCATGTTAATAAGCCCTTGGTATGTATTGAATAGTAACAAGCTTTCTGATTTTCCCCAAATTATAGCTTACTCTTATCCTAAACCAACTCATCTTTCATTACTTCACTGACAATATCTCTAAGAAACAGGAAGACAAATAGAGAATGGATTTAGATGTGATAGAAGAGTCTAAAACAATTTGATTTTTATATTGGAAAACGTTAGTGAACGTTAAGAAAATTGATCCACAATGTCCACGTTCTGACAGATTATGTAATAAAAAGAGCACATAGATAACAGTCTATCAGAACACACAGAAAGTTTGGGCTTTAAGCAAATAGCAGAGCAAAATAAATTACTGTATTTGTAACTGAGTGATAAGCACTGGCATTGCCACCTCTTCCGGACATGACTAAAACAGCTAAAACTACTATTGAAACAAATGTGAAAATGGGACTCAGTTTGGGTATGTCTACACTGCGAGTTAATTCGAAATAACAGCCGAGGTGTACAGATAGTGCGGAACGGCTTGCTAGTTCGAACTATCTAGCCTGTGCCGCGTGTAGCCATGCGGCACGGGGTTCGAACAAGCCGACATTTAAAAATGGCGCCGGCCGGCTTATGCAAATTAAGCTTCATTTGCAAGTGCGGTATGCCTACATTACCACCCTAGTTCGAACTAGGGTGGTAGTGTAGACATACCCTCACAGAGTTTAAAGAGAAGCTAGATAATTTCATGGAGGTTAGGTCCATAAAAGGCTATTAGCCAGGGGATAGAAATGGTGTCCCTGGCCTTTGTTTGTCAGAGGCTGGAGAAGGATGGCAGGAGACAAATTGCTTGATCATTGTCTTGGGTCTACCCTCTCTGGGGCACCTGGTGCTGGCCACTGTCGGCAGAGATGGACCTTTGGCCGTTCTTATGTTCTTATGAATTAATTTCAATAGCATCTATACATTCAGGGAGCGCTTAATTCGAATTTGGTAAACCTCATTCTGCGAGGAGTAATGCCAAATTCGAAATAGCTAATTCGAAATAAGTGCTATGTAGACACTTAATTCGAATTAGCTGGCCTCCAGTCCTTCCCAGTTTCCCCTGGTGTCCACTCTGGGCCAAACCAGGAAAACTCCTCTCCTCTCCCCCTGCCCCGGAGCCCTTAAAGAGGTAGACTGTGGCCAGACTGCACGGGCCAGTGCCAGACCTGCCAGCAGTCTCTGCCCCTGACCCAGTGGTCCCATAATGAGCCAGGCAGCCAGTGCCAGCCAGCTGTCCCACGCCCAGTCCCCCAGCACCCAGGGGCCAGTGACGGGCTGTAGATGGCACGCACCTGCCTGGACTAGTGCGGAGATTATGGACCTCATAGACGTTTGGGGGCAGGCCCCCAATATCCATGATCTCTGCACCAAGAGGAGGAACATGGCTGTTTATGGCCACATAATGGCCAACATGGCCCAGAAAGGCCACAGGCGCACCCAGGAGCAGGTGTGACTGAAAATTAAAGAGTTGCGGCAGGAGCTCTCCAGGGCCACCAGGAACGGTGCCACAGCAGGAGCTGACACCTGCCCCTATTTCCCCATGCTTGACTGCATCCTGGAGGGAGGAACGGTCTGCCCTGACCCAGAGGGCCCTGACCCAGGCGTAGCAGAGGGGCCATCACGAAGGGTGCCACGCCAGCAGGACCCCCGAGATGTCCCAGCACTGGAGTCAGCAGGGTTGTCAGGGGAGGCCACACCCAGTAAGTGCCATCACTGTCCCCTACTCCGGGGGGGGGAGGGAGACCAGGGACCGCATGCGTGGGCCATGCCTCCCATGGATCACGCAGCCACCTGTGCACGTGAGGGCATGTGCTGTGCCACCTTTGGGCAGATTGCTCCAGCTATGTGCCACACGGGGCTGTGGCCCGATAGCCACATGCATGTGTGAAGTGACCTGATATGCTCCCAAACCTGGGGCGGGACCCAGCAGGACGCCCTCCCTTCACATGCCCCCTCTACACAGAGGCAGGGGACATCTCCCCTCGGCCACACTATACATCGCACGGGGCATGGGTCTAGTCTTGGGGCAGCTCCCACTCCCGGGGAGAGCCAGACATCCTGACCATGGCCTCTGTGCAAGCATGTTGATTTTGACGGTGCAGGGCACAGTCATCCTCACATCACAGGGGGTGCTGAGCATCATCCACTGCATCCCCAGGGAGATCTGACCACAGTCGCACCAGCTGCACATGCAGGGCATACCACCCCTCCTGGGACATGCTCCTGCACCCAAGGGTTCCTCTGGACCACCGGCACATGGCGGCACCTGGACCAGCACTTGGGGGGCCCTACGAGCCCTGTACTGCACCATCCAGGGCTGGGTGCAGGAGGACCTGCAGCTCCGCCGGGAGCAGCTTGACCAGGACCATGCCATGTGCTCACACCTGCAGGCCCTGCTGCAGAGCGTGCTGCTACGTGCCACTCCAGCGCCTGCTGTCCCCCCAGCTACTGTTCCTCTTCCCACTCCTGCCCCCCTCCCACTTCTCCCTCCTCAACCTCCGCACCCTCCTCCTCAATCTCCATACCCCCCACCTCAACCTACACACCCTCCTCCCCATCCGCCTGGGATGCCGTGGCCCCCGCACCCGCTGTGTTGGGAGACATGTGGCCCAACGAGACCCCCACCCCTGAGCGCTGAGCTTCCCCTCTGCCTTCCTCCCCTTGTTGCCCCCTTCTAGCTCCCTCCTCCCAGTTTTTCCCCTCCCCTTTCCCATCCTCTGTCCTCCTGTCTCCCACCTCCTTTCCCCAGTCTCCCCAGAGTTTCATTCCCTCTCCCCAGTTTTGCTAAATAAAGACAGTTTGTGTTTATGAAAAAAACATGTCTTCTATTTGACATCAGGAAGGGAGGCTAGGGAGGGGTATGTGGAAGGATGTGAGAGAGGAATGGGGCATGAGCCCCAGGTGGGGAGGACCAGGGAGGCTCTGAGGGCTCCTTGGGGTGGACACTCTCCCACAGGGCCTCCTGGATCCTGACAGCCCCCTGATGGACCCCCTGGATGGAAGCCTGCAGCAAGTGCAGCTGGGCTGATTGCAATGACCCCATGAGATGCACCAGCATGCCCAAGGGCAGCTCTGGCTCCACGTGGGTGAGTGCTGTGGTGTCCCGAGTGTGGGCACTCATGACACTCCAAGACAGGACTGCTTTGCTGTCCCTCATCGAGGGAGACAAGCAAGCAGGGAACCCTGAGAATTGTCTGTCCGGGGTGGGGGTAAGGTCCCTTTAAGCACAAAGCTCAGTTAGCCAAAGGTAGCAGCCCCACACACTAAGTCCTAACCTGATGCCCTGCCGGTACTGGTTCCAGCCAGCCTTAACTTCAGTTCAGGGTCCACTCAGTGTGGACGCGCTATTTCGAAATAGCAAAATGCTATTTCAAAATAGTTTTTTGTGTATAGATGCATTATTTCAAATTAGCTTAATTCAAATTAACTATTTCAAATTAAGTTAACTCGAATTAATGCTGTAGTGTAGATATACCCTTTCCGAATTTACTGGAAATCACATATGATTTTACAACAAACTAGCACTGATGTAAATTTCTCCATTGCTTGCCCTGCTGTAGTCCTGTTGGTTCAGGACATTATAGGGACAAGGTGGGTGACCTTTTATTTTACAAACAGGGCCGGCCCGAGCCCTTTTAGTGCTCTGGACCCGGGCATGCGGTGCTGTCCCTGGGCACAGGGCGCATGCGCGGGCCCATCCATGAAGCGCGGGCCCGCCCCCCCCAGGGTGCACAGGCCCGCCCCTGGGGTGTACAGTGTATGTGGGTGCCAGCCATGGCTGCTGGCGCACAGCCCAGGGTCTGCCCCCGGAGCGCTCGGCCCAGCCTGGCCATGGGACCCATGGGAAGAAGGGAACTGCTGGCCGGCGCCGTGGGGATGCGGGCAGGGCAGCGCTGCGGGAGCCGGGTACATGGCTCCTGATGACAGCTGTAAGGGATGCCGTACGCCCCTTACAGCTGCCATCAGGCACCCCTCATCAGTTGGTGCTCTGGGCAGCTGCACGGCTCGCCCATGCCTCCGTCCAGCCCTGTGTACAAACTTGTGTTTGCAAAAGAGACAGGACCTGAAGAAGAGTTCTATTACAATTGCATGCTTGTCCTCCTCACCAACAGAAATTGGTTCAATAAAATATATCATTTCACCCACATTGCTTCTTTAAATTTCTCCAACATACAATCATGCACGCTTATTTTTAACAACCGGTGTTATAGCCTTGTTGAAGTGAAACAACAAGCCAAGGAATATATATACATATATATGTAAATGTAAACTATTCCTTGCCATATATAGAAGCATTATAAACAATAAACAAAAACAATCAATTTTGGTGTTGCTATTTTTGACAGCAGTAAAGATAGTAAAGTTCTCCATAAAGGTTGAGTGGTTACTGTTTCATGGAATTGATGTCAGACCATAGGTTTCTTCTACACTTAAGATTTATACTGGCATAGCTATGTTGATAACAGATGTGAAAAAAGAAAACAGTATCCTGAGTGACATAGCTTTGCCAATTAAAAACAACAACAGTGTAGAGAAAGCTGTACCGTTACAGCTAACTCTACATGTGGAAGAAGTGTTCCAGAAAAACTCCAGTTGATTTACACTTCATGTTGGCTTGAGAGTTAATCCAGTATAGGTTTTGATGGGCAGCAAATGTGCCCCAGCCTCTGTCAGATGAGAATGGGTGATGGGGGAGGGGAGAGAATCACTTGGCGGTTATTTGTTCTGTCCTCTGGGGCATCTGGCATTGGCGACTGTCAGAAGACAGGATCTGGGCTTAGAGAAACTGTTGGTCTGATCCAGTATGGTCATTCGTATGTTCTTAAGGTAGTAGAAAAAGATTCTGAACATCTGCTAGTGATTAATAATGAGAAAAGAAAGGGAAATCCAGAGTGAAGGTTGCCAGAAATAACAAATTTGTAATCTCTTCGGCTACGTCTACACTGGCCCCTTTTCCGGAAGGGGCATGTTAATTTCAGCTATCGTAATAGGGAAATCCGTGGGGGATTTAAATATCCCCCGCGGCATTTAAATAAAAATGTCCGCCGCTTTTTTCCGGCTTTTAGAAAAGCCGGAAAAAAGCGTCTACACTGGCCCCGATCCTCCGGAAAAAGTGCCCTTTTCCAGAGGATCTTATTCCTACTTTGAATAAGGAGTAACGGTAGTTCGGACTAGGAAGCCTAGTCTGAACTACCTAGTTCGTGCCGCGTGTAGCCGCGCGGCATGGGGTTCGAACGAGCAGGGATTTAAAAATGGCGGCGCCCAGTTTATGCAAATGAAGCCCGGGAAATCCAAATCCCGGGCTTCATTTGCAAGTGTGGTATGCCTACATTACCCTCCTAGTTTGAACTAGGAGGGTAGTGTAGACATACCCTTCTACATGAGAAGAGAAATAATACAGAATATTCAGGTATTGACTCCTTTGGATCAGAAAATTATGAGATTCCTATCACTAGAAGTCAACAAAACTAGATAAAAGTGTGTATGTAGCAAAAGGATAATTGCTTTTCTTAAATTTAAAATGTTATGCTGTGGTGCAGTTTCACACATTATTGATTTTTACATGTTTTTGAAACCAATATAATAACAACCCAAATTTAACCTGGTAGAAAGGCTTAAGTTCTTGAAAAATAAATGACTACTCTTTAAAATTAGCAGTATGATTTTCTTTTTGGTTAAGGATCATAGTAAATATATATATTATTAAAATTCATCTTTCATAGATATGTATTTCGAATAATAAATTATAAACATTAGACTTCATTACAGATCTTTTCTTGTGAAAATTACAAAGTTTTTGTTCTTCATTAACATTTTATTTGAATTTTCAGGGTTTGTGAAGAAAATTAGAAATGTGACAAAACAAGATTCCTCTGGCAAATATGTCCACTTTAGTTGAAATGCAAAGCCATTTTCTCCCATAAAATCACTTTGAAAGAAAAACATATCCAATATCAATGGATACCTTATGCATAGAGGTGAGCTGCCTAATTTTTTCCCCATAAGAATCTGTGACTTCACAGTTAATACACAGCTAGTGGCATATTAAAATGTATATTCTGACAACCGACAGCAGCTTCTCTGTGTACCCAAAAAACTTCAGTGGCTGAGCTGTTTGGGCCTAGTTTACATTTCATATTTTTCATGGTTGGAATAACTATTGAGTTATGGAAATATAATTTTAAATCAGACCCTTTATGTGCAAGGATAAGAGTCACTCGCTAGATACTAAGCCATGAAGCCAAGGCTTTTCAAAATCCTTGGGGGATTGCTTTCCCCTGAAAACTAATTCTCATTCATTTTAATAGGAATTTGGCTTCCAAATCCTCTAGATAGTTAACTCACAGCCAAAGCCTTTGGTATAGTAATTTTTAGCTAGTATTTTTCGCCTACCATATGCAGTAGTCTTAGAGCAATAGCTCATGTTTTTGTGTGTATTAAATACCAGTTATGTACCATATCCATCCCAATTCTAGGTATTATCCTTACTTTTGGTACCATTGGCTTGGTACACCAAACTCTTTCATATTAATTGATCTAAGAGCTCAAACAAGTGGTCTGAGCTCAAGGCTCTAGCCATGGAAGGGTTCCCAATATAGACTCATAGGACTGGAGGGACTCATCTAGTGCAGTTTCTCTCAACCTTTTCAGAATACTGCATCCCTTTCAGGAGTTTGATTTGTTTTGTTTACCCCCAAGTTTCACCTTACTTAAAAATTACTGGCTTATAAAGCAGACATAAAAATAAAAGTGTTACAGTTACAGACTGTTACATGTTACCTGGGGCAGGAGGGCTACTTACTTGGTGTGGTGGGAGGCATGATGCAGAAGCCCCAGACCTACTGGCCACTCCCTTGGTGATATAGTTGACCCCAGTGGCCTTTCTCATATCGTATCTCTCCAAATAGCAGCTCCTACCTTTACAGTTTATGGAAAACATTCATTTTCCAAGGTTTTCCAATTATCCTGGCACAACCAAACCTTGACCTTGCTTTAGGTTGGACAAAGAGGAAGCTGCCTACCAAATTTGGTGTCTGTAGCTCTTACCATTTAGGAGGAGTTCTTGAACAAAGAAACTTGCTGACTCTCACACTAAAATATATGTAGAGATTAGAATAATGACATATAGGTGAAATTGAAATGTCTGCCAAGACTCAAATATTTAAAAAAGTTTGATTTTCTTTTAAAGCTTTTATTTATTTATTTATTTATTTATTTATTTATTCAAATATATTCATAAAAATGTGTTGCACTACTCTCTAAAATAGAATGAATGCATTGCTAATATATACTTTGGATCATGGACATTTGCAGTTAAAGGATATATATATATATATATATATGAGAAAATAGCTAACATACTAGGACTTTCAAACCTGATATAATAAAATTCGTGGAGCTTAGAATTTGAAAAAATTAAATGCCTTTTGGTGATACTAAAAATCAACTACCCTTCATACGCAGTTCATGTCCCGATGCTCTCACACAGGTCTTATTGACCTGATTTCTGCTCGTGATCACCAGTGTCCTCTGGATGTCATTTACTGTGACTGACAGCTCGAACTCTGGTTCCCAGTCTGTGGAATGTAATTGTTCTGATTTACAGTTTCAGGCACTTAAATTGGAAATATCTGGAAGGAAGGGGCCAGAGATTGTTAGCTGGATGAAGCCTGAGAAGAATGTCCCTGTGTGCATCTGTGTAAGTTCCTGACTGGCAGGTATAGGTATTGGTAGGGTGGCTACAGCTCTCCTATTTCGTTGTACGTTGTAACCTAAAGCCTTTTAAGATCACTGATAGCCCAAACAACCATTTAAGACTGTTCTTCCTGGGCCACTTCTATCAACCCCACCCCTCTCCCCCACATACAGTTATTACAAGATTGCCTTTTGGGTTAAGATGATTTGACAAGTATCTGCTCCTCACAAGACATCTCGTGGGAGCTGCATGGAGCGTAGTGGCTTTCCCACAATGAAGCAATTGCTCCCTCCTGCAACATGGCCTTCTACCTACATCTTTCCCCTCCTGGAGTTGTCCAAACTAAATAAAGGGGAGTAATGAAACCCAGATGTTATTTGAGATGGAGAGGAGAAAGCTTTCCCTGCAGACTGTCCTTGCAGCAGGTTCTCTCTTCCCTCAGGAATTGAATGTTGGGTAGTAGTTTTAGATAGAGATTCTGCTTTTCCTTCCGCTCTTCTCTGCTACAGGTGTAGGATATAACTCTGCTCTCTTCCCTAAGCTGCCACTAAAAGAACTGTTCCCCTGTCTTTTAACTCTTCTTCCAGATGGTGCATTTCTTAACCCTGGTCTACAGTAGGGAGTTATTTCAAAATAACCTCCCTAATTTTGAAATTATAAGCGGAGGGTTCACCCTTTATTTCAAAATAATGGGCTAGTTATTTCAAAATCCGTACTTCTGCTTCCCCTAATAATGTTTATTTTGAAATAATTATTTCTAAATGGCACTAGTGTAGACACTTCGCTGCTATTTCAACATAACTACTCCCCAGAGTAATTTGAAGTAATTATTCCCCAGTGCTTCCTGGGGCAAGGTAGCACATTCACAATAATGGAGACTGCCTCAGACTCATTTCAAGTCTTCCTTGTAGTAGGGACACGCTATTTCAAATTTTTTTATATCCAGAGTTATTATTTCAAATTTAGTAGACTTGCCCTTACTGGTGTAAAGGAGAGGGGCTGACTGAGCTCAGAGTAATCCCTTAACTCTCTGTTTCTCAGCATGAGGTTTATATATCCATCACAGAGAGATTTTGACAAAAAAAAGAACAGTCTGGGACTGTTTGTAACCTGAGTAAAATACAGTGAGGCACGACTCACCAATGGTGCCATACCAGATCTAAACAGGATGTGCCTCTGTGTGTTGCTGCTGAGCCCATCACCTGCCATTGTTGTGCATTACTATATATATCATGGAGTTATATTGTAGTTCCTGTGCTCCATAAAACCTATTTTCCATGTAACATTACTTATGTGTGTAGATTTAAACAGCAGTTGGCTGAGATAACTGAATCAGGATGTTCCCGTGTGTTAGTACTTAGTTTCCTAGTTCAGAAGTTTTCATGAATATATAGGCAAGGCAGTTGTTACCTCTAAGCCATTATTCTTTGGAATATAATTTGTTTATTCTTTCCTTACAGAAGTAGGTTCCCTAACTAGCAATTCATGAGTAGGGAAGAGGCTGAAAGTCTTGAGAGAGGAAATGTCCGAAGGCAGAAAAATGTCTTTCTTCCACTCAGAGAAAGAGAATTATCTGTTCTTAAAATCAAAGGTAATTTATTTTTTGTGTACCAAATTAAAGTGAATGTGCATCTGTCACAAACATTCTCTCTCAGTGTCCTATAAACACCTGTCCATGAATAAGGAAAATACACAGGGAATAAAAACCTTTAGGTGATTGGTCAATACTTGAAAACATTTCCAACCTTATCCACACACTACAGGAAACACATTAGCAAAGACAGTCTTTTTGTAGTATGAATTATACAAGAAATAAGTGAGTGTATGCCATTCAAGTAAATTGTTTACAAAGGTATAAACCAGACTTCACATTTGAACCCTCTTGTTTTTCTTGAGCTGAAATGCAGCATACCCTAGCAAAATATTTATTTGGGTAACAACAACAAAATACATTCATTAAGACTTTATTCCTCAGAAAATTACTGTGATGTATTCTTATCATGTAAATTATCCTTCTAATGGATGACTGTGCACAGAGCTGTGCTCAGCATGTACAGTAAGGTATGTCCTGCCTTTTCTTGCATTTAAAGAAATGGAACCAAATCTTCCCCATCCTCAAACTAGTGTCATAATTTTCTGTTATCTTCCAAATACAGATCAAAGTCAACTTTTTAATAACCTTCTATCCAGTGTATCTCAAAGATGCTGTGTTCTCATACTTTCAGCATAGTCTAGCATGATCTTCCTCTATAGAACACATTTGAATTGATTCTATCACATTTAATGCATATGCATAAGTGTTTTAGGGTATGTCTACACTAGCCACTCTAGTTTGAACTAGGTTGGCTAATGTAGTCATTCAAACTTGCAAATGAAGCCCGGGATTTATATAACCCGGGCTTCATTTGCATGTTCCCAGGTGCCGCCATTTTCAATTGCCTGGTAGTTCGAACTACCTGCCCACGGCTACACGTGGCATGGGCTAGGTAGTTTTACTCCTCATTGCAGGAGGAGTAATGGCAGTTTGAATTAAGAGCTTTAATTCTAATGACCTAGCCTGTGCCTCATGTAGCAGTGGGCAGGTAGTTCGAACTCATTGCAGGAGGAATAACAATAGTTCGAATTAGGAGGTTTAATTCAAACTACCTAGCCTGTGCCGCATGTAGCCGCGGGCAGGTAGTTCAAACTACCAGGCTTTTAAAAATGGTGGCACCTGAGAACATGCAAATGAAGCCTGGGATATTTAAATCCTGGGCTTCATCTGCAAGTTTGAATGACTATATTAGCCCCCTAGTTCGAATTAGGGTGTCTATTGTAGACATACCCTTAGGGAATACAAGCATTAATGCTCAAATAGTCCAAATTTGTAAAATATCTTCATATGAGCCTTGCCCTGAAGTCAATGGGAGTTTGAGAGATGTTCTCATATTTCAGCTGGAAAGAGTCACCAGCATCTTTCTGTCAACAAGGCATAGCCAGAGGATAGAGCATTTGAGCTTTTTTTCCCCCCCCAATATCCTCCCATGCCTTGTGTCAGGACTACAGGGTGAGTCAGCAGAGGACCTACATAATAATCTCTGTGATGTGAGGTTATGTGCATTCCAGAGGAAGTCTCAAGTTTGGAACTACTGATCATTTCCTTTCCCATTGCAGCACCTAAAGAACAAAAAGAAGATCCTTTGCTTTGTGTCTTCTGTTTGTAAGTGGCATTACATATGTACCATTTGGCACCAATCCAGGAGGGTATGTCTACACTACAGAATTATTTTGAAATATCTTATTTCAAAATAGTTACTATGAAATATCTTATTTTGAAATAATGCGCCTAGATGCAAAATGCATTCCAAAATAGCATTTTTCTATTTCAAAATAGCGCGTCCACACTGATTGGATGCTGAATCGCATCTCTGGCTGGCCGGAACTGATTCTGGCAGGGCATCAGGTCAGGAGTTACCTTGTGTGGCTGCTGCCTAAGGCTATCTGAAGCCTGTGCTTAAAGAAACCCCCTCTCCCCTCAAGTGCTCAGGTTTTCCT